>NC_141703.1:82981684-85564184 GCF_971803275.1 Cyanistes caeruleus
AATAATCTAGCCATGTTTCTTTACAATGTTTCTTTATGGTCAAACAACTAACTTATGCTGTAGTTGCAGAAACAGATAATACATTTTTATTAGTAATTATTTAGTATGATATTCTGCATTATTTTGAAACAGCAGGAAACTTCTTTGAAAAACTTATTTGAAAAATGAATCAGAGAAGAAAAACATTTCTCATCAGCTTCTTATTGCTCATCAAAGAAAAACATTTGTTTTGTGAAAAAACAGAAGTCATCAATTTCTAGTCACTCAGGCAAGGATAATATTTTTTCTTATCTTTTTTTTCCCCTCTTTTTCCATTAATTTTATAGTTCCAATATTCTTGGATAACAGTTGCCTACCAAGGCAAAAATGGGGTTTCTTGAAATACCACCTACATAAAAAAATATTTTTGACCACAATTTTATGGGGTTTTTAAAACAGACTTGCTATTTCCATAGTACAGAAATTAATCAGTTGTAATCTCATCCCTTCTATTGCTGAGCTAGCTTCTGTGTTTATAGAGAAATGGAAAGAATCTTCCCTCTTCCTCTCCAATATACTCAAAATCTTTGTGTCATTTAAGTGGAAATAATGTTTGTACTGTGAATGACCTTAGCAACAAGATCATAGAAAGGACTGTGCCATAACAAACTCCAGATTAAAAAAATACAAAACAGCAAAACCAGTCTGGCTTCCCCAACAGAATTTTGTTTTTCAGAGAAGCCTTGGGAAACTGCTTACTGCTCAGCTTTCCAAGTATTTATTGCTGAATATATTATTTTATACAGGATGCACACACCACTTCCTGATGCCCATGCAGCAACCATTAAATCCAGCAGAGTTTTATCAATGGTAGCACAGAAGCCAGCCATGTGACTCTCTTTGGGTTTCCTACCAACATTAAAGTGATACCATAAAAGTATTATACAGGAAAGAAATACAAATAGAAACAGAGTAAAGAATAAGATTCTCTCTATGGCTTGCAAGACAACCAGCACAGAAACGTATTCTAGTTTTGCAGAGTTGAAAGACAAATTTTGATTTCAAAGAGAGCCCCTTGTCTTGGTAATGAATGATGACTCTTGCAAAATGAAACAGCAAAATAAATCTACTAAAATTGCAAATGCAATGATCCCCCAACTCTACAAATACTTTAAATTTATGAACTGCTATAAATGACAGCATCTAAGTAGTTTGTACTTAATGTTGTTCTGTGAGATGATAAAAGCAATCCCATGTTGGATGTGTGAACTCAAGCTATTAATCCTATTCTGACAAAAATTATAACTGGCCTGCTTTATCCCCTGAAACTGAGCAAAGGGTAAAAGGTGAAAATGAAGAAACATGGCTTTTGTGCATTCATTTGCATACTGCTAATTGAGAATTTCCACCCTGCAAGCAGCCATGTAACCTGCCAGACCCAATTCCCCAAGTACTAATTAAATCAAACAGGAACAACATGAGCTTTTAAATTTTCTGCTGTGTATAACAATGAGAAGTGTAAAACTAAATATATATAGTTAACTGAAGTATCAACTTGTAAGAGTTTTTAAACTATACTCAGAACATAATTTTCCAGAGACTGGGAAGAAAATCCAGCCTCTGCTAGAAAGAACCTCTCAGTTCTTCTGGCCACTCAGCTGCACTGACATGGAAGAGTGCAAGGTGAACAACGTCATGCAGTTCCTTTGGTACAATAATGATCATAGAAGCATTTTGTGGGATAGCTATCCTTTCTGTGAAGGGTGTTAAGGACCTCCCAAGGTGTCTTACAGTCACCTCCATGTTCTCCATCTGCCACCTTTTTTGTTCCTGCCATCACTGCTGTGGATGCAATTGAAACATCCTTGATACAAGAATGCTTCTTCAGACTTGCATATCATGACTTGTTTCTAAGGGACATGATAAGTGAACTACTAAGTGTCTACTGAGCTCAGGAGTGATGGGTGCAAGTTAAAACAAGATTTGTATTTCTTTACATAGTTTTGATGGGTTCTTTGTCTCTTTCTTTTACTTTTCTAAAACAAAGGAACACAGAATAATCGGAGCAACTTGAATATGCAGAATTTGCACTTTCATATTTGCTTGTTCTTAGTAGATGTGTTTATGAGAGATCAAGCTATATGCTTGTAACACATACCTATGCAAAAAGAGGAAAAAAAAAACAAAACAGAAAATTGATAACTGTGGGTTTCCTTATCCATTTCTCTGATTTTATTTGACCTTCTTGGCTCTGGATAACAGAAAAAAAACTCAGAATGCCCTGAGCTGGAAGGGATTTAAAGACCATCTAATTCCAGCCCCTGTGCTATGGGCAGAGACACCCCTCACTAGAGCAGGTTGCTCAGAGCTGCATCCAAACTAGCCTCAAAAGCTTCCCAGGATGGTGCATCCACATTTTTTTCAAGCTGTTCCAGTGCCTTGCTATCCTCAAAGTAAAGAATTTTATAGTGTTATCTAATATAAATCTACTGTCTTTCAATTAGAAGCCAGTCCCCCTCATTCTGTCACTGCATTCTCTAGGAAATAGTCTCTCCATCTTTCTTGCAGGCTCCCTTCAGGTACTGGAAGCCTTCTCTTCTCCAGGCTGAACAACCCCAATTCTCTTAGGCTTTCAATCAATTTTCTTAGCCTTTTAACAAAGCTGAGTTGTCCAGTGCAGATGATAATAGTTTCCTTACAACATTTCAAGGTGGATTTCACCCAGGATACATCAGCTTTGCATTTTAAAAATGTTTCTCCTCTGTAACAAGTTGTGTTGAACCTGAGTGTCACTGGTAGTTTTAATGACCACTGTTTTTCCTTGGTGGTTGTGAAAACACTTTTTAAGAGTGAATGGTCCAAGCTTTTCCTTATCAATGATTACTGGAAAGCTATTTTTCTACTGTGATTAGTTAAATTGTTTTATTGGTTCAAAACAATGGAGGAAAACTTAGACTGTCTGATTGTTCTTGTAAAGGGTCAGTTTTTCTGTGGTGCAACATGTCTAACACATTGTAGATATGAAATACCAAATGTACACTTAAAATGAAAAAATGCCAATTTTATCACAAATAAACACAGAAGACAAACATCCATGAGCTGGAAAAGAGTCCCTATTGATTTCAGAACATGGCTGGTTCTATGAGATTGAAAGAAGACTCTTAATCATGCTGCTTGAAAAGACAATTCTAGGATTATTTTACAACCTCTTCACAACACTTCTGTGGCTTTTAGTACAGCCTTGTTGGTCCAGTGAGTGCAGTCAGCACTTACTCAGTTAAATTAGTCTGGATTCCACAAGGCTAACAGGGAGTGGCTTAAATCCTAGAAGAGGGTTAAGATATGATCTGACATACCAAGGATCAAGAATTAGAGAGAGAAAAAGGCAGTGAGATGACTAAAATAGCTTATAAAATATTAAGGTATTGCATAAGTAAAGTAGGGATTTAAATGCAAGTGCATTAGCAGAGCATAAGGATGCCAATTGTGCATGGCCATTGGTGGACATGAGGGAAAGAGGAAGGAATATGTGAGACACAAAGTATGCTCCCTGTGGTGTTGGTTCTCTATAATTTTCATGTAACACTTTTTAAAAGTCTCAATTGCAAAAGCACACCAAAACACCAAACCTAAAATGCTGAAGATACCATACAGATCAGGTAATGTGCTTGACACTACAGATGGCTACATCAGGAAGAAGTCAAAAAAATAGAGAAAATTAAGAAAAAGATACTGGTTTGAGTTTATTATGCTCCAAAACTTATGGAGAAGACAAAAAAAGAAGCTGGTTTTAAGTTTACCATGACAATAACAATTTCTATCTTAAAAAAGCACTTTTTATGTTAAAGCCTAGAGAAAATTGAGAGCTGTATTGAAGCAATACATATTGGTCTGTAGGACTGCAAGAGATGGTCACTCTGGGAAACCACTCTATAGGGCTTTTAATTTACATTAGCAAGAAGAAAGAAATACCATATCCTATTCAATGAAGTACATAACAGGGACATTTTATTTTACAGAAGCTGCCCAGCTCTTTGAAAAGAGGGAGTATTTTGGTGGGTGGTTTTTGTTGTTTTTTTTTTTCTCTACAGCACAGAGTAATTTTCATTTGTACAAGAAAGACAAAGGTAGAACAGCAAATGGTTTCATGACCACCTTCTGCAATGTATTTAATTGCTTTGACTCTGGAGAGATGAGCAGGAGCCTAAAGGAACTGACCTCATTGACTGATTGCTCAATCTTACATCACATTCTGAAATTACACCAACTTTAGATTACAAGTAGCCAACCACACAGCCCTCTACAGTTGATACATTAGGAGGCATTACAGGGTTTGTTTCAGAATAAAAAGGAATTCAGCATAGCAGGCAGTCTTCCCTGATGATATAATTTAGAAGTTAGTGAGTAAAAGTGTGCTGCAGCAGGGCCAGTTCTAAGAATCAATATGCAGCTGATAACCAGAAAGAACCCACAGAGTTTATAATAAAACATGCAAAAGTTAAATTAGTGTGTGGCCAAAGAGCACAGGCAGCATTGGGAGGCTGTTGCACTGCATCCAGGTGACTGTGGGGAGGACAAGAATTAGAGGGAAGAAAAGGGTAATTTCTCTTCCTTCCCCCTTCTGCTGTTGGAGAAAAAAATGAATGTAAATTGTATTAAATAATTGAATTGCTACTGAAATGCTTTCCCCAGCAAATGAAGAAATTCAAACAACCTTCATCTCCCAAATGGACAACAATCCCTTTTTAAATCTTTGCAAATACATTGTACATATGCATATGCCCCCATTTTTGTTTGTTTCTCTGTCTGCATGCAACTATTTTTATAAGAAAGAATATAGGTGGTTGAATAAGAACAAATTTTTGTTTGTTCCTTTTTAGTGTTTTCCACCTACAAGCCTATCCTTCACGCCCTTCAGAAAAGAAGGTTGCATATTTATGTGTACTGCTTAATGAGAAAATATATCCTTGCATATGATATGCTCTGCTTCCTGTCATGTACTCATTATTCTCTTTGAGTTTACCAGTGTTTTTTGGTTTATAGATTCATGATTAATTTATTCTCAATCTACAAGAAAGCCCTTTTAATTCCAAGAAGTGGGTTAGATGAATTACCAGACACTACTTTATTTGGCCTGCTTATCTACTGGAATGATTTGCAATTATCATCCCTTGCCCTTCCTGAGTGGAAGAGGAATCAACTGTTGATGGATTTAGTGAGAGACAGGGAATGTTTTGCAGATTTTAGGATTTCTAGCAGTATGGAGTCCCAGTCAGCAAAGAATGGTGACAGGAGGGAAACTGGATTGGCACTGCTGCTGCTCTGAGAGCAAATGGAAGAAGATAGGCTGTCTGTTCTCCCATCAAAACATACAGGGACACTGTGCAAGGCCAAGCTCTTGTAGTCTGCCTTGCCCTGGGGTGTCCATGGCTGCAGGCAGCCCCACCTGTGAATACACCAGACATGCAGGTGTCTGGCATACACCAATGCAGGCCTTGGCTGTCAGCAGGAGCTGCTTCTACTCATCCGCTTCTTAGGCTGAAAGAATTTTCACTCTGAATGATTTCTGACTGCCTTGCTGCTCACTCTCAATGTACTCATCAGCCTTTACGTCTGCTGGATGGAACTTCAGATGCTGTGTGGATGCTGAGCAGGAGAGGAGGCAAAGCTGAAACCTCAGCAAAATGGATCAGTGTGTGTTGTGCCATTCTGAAGCTGAATCTGCCAGGCAAACATTTCCAAACATGTTTTGGTGGCTTCAAATATAAATGTTATGACAACTGTGAATCAATAATTTATGAGAAAAAAGGGCACTGAGTGAAAGTTTGGGACACCTGTGATCTATTCCCAGCTTTGCCTGTTCTTTGCTCCAAAGTTTTATCTGTATTGTTTGTAATTTTTCCTGCATGTTTATAAAACTCCTGGAAAAAGCACTTCAGTTTTGGTGTGGTGCCCTCCAGCGCTTCTGTAAATAATCTTGCTGAATTATATGAGCATGCAGTGCAGAGGAGTGTGGACTTAGGAAGGGTAGGACAGGAAGCAAATGTGAAGACTTTACATATCCAGTGTACAGCTGCATATGGGTGAGTAGAAAACATACCCCTGTGTGACTTTGTGCTTCCAGAACCCAATGCTGTCAGCTGAAAGGAAAAATGTCATTGTTGTTAGTGTAATTTGACAGGAGTTGTTTGTATTATTCTTACATACAGAGAAAGAAGCATATGACATATGCTTGGGAGTACGTGTTTCCTTCAGGAAATTTCAGTCCTATTAAAAATTTTGAGGTCATATAATGTTACAGCTGCTTTAAGAATTCATAGATGGATGAAAGAAAATAGGCATCTTGCCTGGATTTGTAGTACCTTAAAGCACAAGAGATATTTTATTCATTCATCTCTATGGAAATAAAAATAAGCCTGTCTCTTTTTTATCACACAGATAAATTGATAGCACCTTTAAACTACTATCAGTGAGAGCAAGGGAGCACTAGAACCAGGTCTAAAACTTTAAATACTGAGAAAAGCATTTAACAATCACACTCATCTGCTTGAGGCAGGTGTAGCTCATAAGGAGGAAAGGAAGGAACAGCTGTATCTTGGATAAAGGCTCCTTGGCCACAGGAAGATAAATAGCTAACAGCTGGTTTCCCACAAGGGGTAACTTTGCTGTAATGCCCCTGTTTCTGCTCCCTTGCTTAGATGAACCCTCTCTTAGGCCAAAGGGGAAGACATGTTTATACATCATGGAGACAGATGCCTTCATCCTTGAAGATGATAATTTATAGCGGCTGTGGAAAATGAGTTCTCATTGGTCACATTGGGAGTGGACACAGATGTTGTGTATTATGGTGTTCAAAGTCACACTGTTTATTAGGGTAGCAATACTGCATAGATTTTCTAGACATGAAAAGTGTTGAGTAGGGAATATGCTTCTCCGTGCAGTTGAATTCTGGGTTTCAGTATAATTTATGAATTTATTTTTTTTAAGAGAGTATATATATTCTTTACCATTCTTTCCAGTTTTGCAGCTGATATCCTGACCAGAGCACAGTATTAATCATAGTAGGGCTAAAATGATAAATGTAAGGTATTTCAGCTAAATGGAAAGGACAGTGTGTCACTCTGAAGGAACTGATGAGGACCTCAGAGGGGTCATATTCCTGTCTTATTTTCTCTACCTGTAGGATGCTGAAGCTAAGTGATAGTGTAAGATATCCAAGAGCAACTGAGTCCTCTTTTGCTGACTTGTGTTGCAAGAGTTGGGCTTTGTCATCAAACCTGCAAGTAACATCTAGTTTCATTTTTGAGAAAGCAATCTGAGTATGGACATGTAGTAGAGTTTGCAAGGCATATTATTGGAGTTTTTGTACCTCCTGCCCTTTATGGCAAATGCTGAAAGGTCCAATCCAAATTTTATCTATTTTATCTTGTGTTGCTCTTTCTTTTCTGACTGTTATTCATTGGTTTTTGGCACATGAATGAGTTTTTTTTTCCTGTCTCTGGAGACCATCTGGAAAAAATTTATTCTTCTGGGTGCATTGTTAACATACCCTGCAGATCTCAGAACTGCTTCTAGGATTGCTGCTTTTCTCAAAGGCTATTTGAAATTATACACTTGTTGTTTTTCTTCCCCAGCATGTGCTGTAAAACAGCACACATCCTTGCGGGACTTCTTCACATATACTAGGTCTTGAGACCTTTTCAGACTCCTAATTTTACATTTATATTGATAATTATTACAACAAGCTTATTAAAATAGATATATAGATGATGACATACACAGTCACTTGATATATTTGGGTTGTAGCACCTATCCAAAAACATTGTGAACATAACATTTATTTCCAAATTTTAGCTGAAAATCTAATTATGTAATCAGTGATAGATACAGGAAAACCTGATACAACATAAGTTTTGCTAACAGAACTTTCCATGACAAAGGAACATGAAAGAGCTTAAGAGACTTTTCAGTAAATCTTTCCAATGTAATTATTTGTCAGGAGCTCTGCTGAAGAGAAAATATATGCCTTATCCTAGAGTATCATTTGAAGTTTGCCAAGAAGAATTGGTAATTTTTATATGAAAATTGTGAGACAGAGAATATTCATTGCATCTGTCAATCTGAAATCTTTCATCTTTCATGCAATTTAATTTTTAAGGCAAATTAATATACTTTTTTGCTGCATTTCAGATTTTATAAATATGTATCTAAGCAAAAACTTTATGCTGAATTATCAATATAAATGTTGAGCCCTTATTCTGTACAGCAATTTTTCTTAATTTTTGATTGTATTAGCTAGGTTTTATCTACACGTTACAAACTAAATTTACCAGAAATGTAGCTTTAAGTCCCAAATAGTAGGATCTATTCAGCTTTATCTTCCATTCTGGTCCTTTGTATTCTTGAATATACAGAAGTCATTGGGAACAGAGACTGTAAGTGATGCCAACTTGACCTGACAGATTCAGTGCAATATGACTGTTGCTGAGTCAGAACATAATGTACGTAACAAAGCTAATGTAAAGAAAAATCAATTTGAAAAAGACCATTTTATATGAAAAGCAAATTTCCAGCTTTGTCTTGGTACAAACATTCATTTTTTTCATAAATATTGTGTTGCTTTTCTCATTGCATACTTCTCTTGTTTGCCTGGTTTAACCTCAGCTGACAACTCACCCCCACAAAATTACTTGCTCATTCTCTCCTGGTGGGATGGGGGACAGCATTAGAAGGGCAAAAGTGGGAAAACTCATAGGTTGAGGTAAAGGCAGTTTAACAGGGAAAACTGAAGCCATGCAAGCAATTAGAGCAAGGCAAGGAATTAACTCGTCCCTTCCCATGGATGAGCAGATGTTCAGCCTTCTCCAGGTCAGCAAGGCTCCATAGTGCATAACAGCGACCTATGAAGGCAAATGACATCAATTTGAGCAACCTCCTCCTTCTTTGTCCCTGCAGTTTTTTCTGCTGAGCATGACACCTTTACGGTCTGGAGCAGCCCTTGGGTCAGCTGGGCTCAGTTGTTTTGGCTGTGTCCCCTCCCAGCTCCCTGTGCACCCCCAGCCCCCTCGCTGCTGGGGTTGGTGAGGAGCAGCAAAGGCCTTGGCTCTGGGTGAGCACTGCTCAGCAATAGTGAAACCACCCCTGTGTTATCAACTCTGGTTCTGTGCACAATTCCAAAACATAGACCCATAGTAGCTACAATGAAGAACCTCAACCTCATCAGGGCCAAACCATGCACTTTATTGAAAGGGCATTTCCTGGCTGAGAACTCTTTCAATTAAGGTTTTCCAGCCAAGTTTGAAGTACAGACTTCATAGATCTTTAAACATTGTGAAATTCTTTTTACTTTTTTCTTTTTGTCTGTTTTGAAGGAATTTATTAAAAAGGGTCAAATTGTGCAGGGTAATAGGGGCATTAAATAGGACTTTTGCAAACTTAGAACTTTTTTCCCATGGAGAAAAATCAAAAGAAAAAAGAGAGCAAGTAAATCTTTTTATTAAAGGTTTGAATTGTATTTGTTTGAGTTAATTAAATCTTATCACATTCATATGCACTTTCTAATTAACAATTAGCCATGTTTCCTTTGTAATAAATGAGAAATCTTTCAGGAACATGAGAATGGATAAAAGCATGCAGCAGCTTAATGAATCTCTATTTTATCTCTGGAGAGCGAAGTTATATTTAGCAACAGTGACAAACAAAACTCTACACTGGTTTACAGTTTCAAATGTGACAATTTCTTTATAAAATCAGCTATCTGCAATAACAAAAGATTAAAAAAATAGTATTCTTCAGTACATAGTCTGAATACCTGAAACAAAGGTGAAGAGTTGTTTTTTAAACTTGTTTTAAACAATCAGCTACGACTATTAAGAAGAAATACTGCACTTAACAAAATAATTTGTGCAAGAAATGTAGGCAGTTGAAAGCACCCACATTTGCCCTAAGTTTTTAAAAGGTCATCCCGTCAAAAGACTTGATCTTTAATAGAGAAAAAAATTGTGTTACTTCCTCTGTTCTCCTAGACCTAATGGAAAATATTGTGGTTTACTAAGTTAACAAGCAAAGGCAAACTGCAGATTTCCACTGTCATCCTGACCAGGTAGTTCTTGTTAGAGCTAGAGCCTGCTCTGTCTACAGCAGATTTAGTTCTATGTGAGTTGGTTTGTTTGTTGTATCTAAAACCTCTTTTACCTCTTGTAAAGTCATAATACGTTGGTGATTTTAGCAGTACTTCTATGAAATGGATTTAAAGCAGCATTGACTATATCTAAAGTTTGGTCTCCTACTGCCAAGTAAGAGATACAAACCCTGCATGTCATCCTAGCTGCTCTTCCAGGTTTTCCTACTGGGATTATTTCACTTTATACAATTCACACAATCATTGGGCTAAAGACAGACCAACTCTATGGCTCTGCAGTTAATATCTGAAAAAAATTAACCTGTCCTGGACAAAACTAGGACACCAATGTATTGAATTCCTAGGTTATTTGGGGTTGAAGAATCCGTCTCAGCTTTTAAATGACATTTTAAAAGGACTGTATGTGGAGAATGAATATGTATTCTCCTAATCATACAAATATTTTTCAGATGAGAGAAAATCTCTTCTGAGATAATAATCTCCATTATTAACCTCAAGCAATCATATAATTTTTGTTTGTGCATTCTCCTTTGGAGTCTGCTCAGTGACAGATTTTTGAACTAATGTCATTTTCTCTGGGAAGAGCCTAGCTCTTGACACAAATTTTGAACAGTAGATGGTGTGTGATGAATGTACATTTCTGACCACTTTAAAAGACCATCAGCTCTGTGGCTTAATTCTAAACCTGCCCAATTTTATGTCTGTTGTCCCTTGAATAATTACTTGGGGATTCTGACTTCAAGAAGCATTTCCTGCAAAAGGACTTCATCACGTGGTGATTGATACAGCTAAAATGAACATTTGGAGGTGCACAGGCCAATTGCTGGCACAGGGTGTCAGTCCCTTTCAATAGAGCCAGAGGTGCTGTTGATGGTTTGTCACGGACTGCAAAAATTGAGTTCCCTTTGAGTACCATTTGCATCAATGGAAATCAGGAATATTCAGCCTCTGGGAGGATTTAAAGCAGAATAAAGCTGGTTGTGGAGTTTCTTCAGTTTTTGCTGATTTGTTTTTTCTTTTTGTTTGTTTGTTTTGGCTTTTGTTTCTTTTGATTGTTCATTTGTTGGTTTGGGGGATTTTTGTGTTAGGTGTTTTTTTGTTTGTTTGTTTTAATTAGTAGATAGAAATTCTCCATTCCATGGAGAATACAGTGCTTTTGTTTCAAGCATTTGGAACCAGGAAGTAGGAAGCTATGGGGCAAAGGTCTATATTTTTATGGGCCCATAGTGATGTATCACCAGTGCAAAAAACAAATGAGAAGTTATTTTCCACCAAAAAAGATTTTCATCTGCAGTGTGTTAGTTCACTTTTTCCTGTGACCAATACCACCCATGTCATGCTGCAGATACCTGCTTACTTATGAATGAAAACTGTATTCCCTTGATTTTGTGCATTCAATGAGATGGACAAAGTCTTCTAATTCCAAAACCTTCTTCATAAGACTTGAACACTGTACAAAGTCAATCTTACGATGCAAAAGCATCTTGTTGATAGATATTTTTGTCATGCCCTAAGGCCTCAGCTCTACTGCATCAGGTAAGTTGCAGACTTTCAATGGTGATAAATGATGTTCTTTGGTGGCAAAAGTCAGAAGACAGACAGAGAAAAATGTGGTTGTACCAGAGGTGAGGAGTACAGGCACCTAGTGCTAAACATTTTAAAGTATTCTTAGAATTGACTTGTGTAGAAAAGCCATTTTATGCAGAAGATCTTTCATCAGTACTCACATCTTCTCACACTTAATGGAAATGTCGCTAAGTACAGGAAAAACAGGTGAACAATTGTGATCAGAGGTTTTGACTGACTAAAGCATGTGAACGCACTAACATTCTGATCATCTGACTTTTATTATCTGTCTTGGTCTTCTTTTTTATCCTTCTGTTATGATCTAAAAGAACAAGGTTAAAATTATTATTTTTTTTTTTACAACCTAACTGATTTGGATAATCACCAAAATATTAATAGTAATAACAACAACAGCAGTAATAATAGCAGCTACTTCTTGACAGTTTCTCTTATCCAAGCATCTGGAATTGCTTTAAAATATGAGCTTCTCAAGCTTTATAAGTGTGCTACATATTATGCCCTTTCATGTTCTATATAACTATGAAGGGGTGAGTCAAAGATTTTGTTGAGACCACTGTAGAAACCTCGAAGAGAATTTTATATCAGTTTTATTTCTCAAACATCAAATTGTCTAGGGTTTTATAGTCACTTTAGATACTTGCATAAGGTTCTCCTTTCCACAAATTTCTTTGAAAGAAAGTGCCAAAGACCAGCTGAGCTGGGGTTCTGCTCTTTCCCTTCTTGTAACCCAAATGGTGAAAGGCTAGTTTATTTTCTCTGATGCCCTCAGATTCAAGATCCCACTCAGCTTCTTCAGGGTATTAAGAGGAGGCCTGTGTCTACTTTCCTGTTATAAAGCATGTGAAGAAAGGCACACAGTAGGCATGAGAACAATAAGAACAAAGCAGTAGGTGAGATTTACAGACTTGCAACCTTTCCAGTGTTTGTTTTCACCAGAATACTCTTTATATTTTGATAGCTCAAAAGTCCAAACAGCCATATCCTACCTTTGCTAACACTTTGCCAGTGTGCACTTTTGCCTTTCTCATAGCAATACATGTTACCATGTGTACTACTCTGCTGAGAATCTTCATTTGTAACACTATATAAAACCACCATCAACAGGGGAGAAGCTGTCAAGTGAGACCAGTGCCTACTTCTGTTGAACAAGCTGATCATGGTGATCTTGGAACATATAACTAATCCAGGTGCTTTTTTTTACCCTTATGACAAAATGATCATGTTTTTAACATCAGCTGGTAAAATGTCTTAAAGGTATTTTTAACTTTATCTGTGGGAGATCTTTTCTTTGGCTTACAACAAATAATCTTTTACAATGTCAGAACTAGTTAGGTTTTGAAGACTAATTACTTCAAAATTTTTGCTAAGAAACAGGGAAAATTTACTTCAGTTGTTTGAAAGTGATCTTATAGCGAAACAGTTTTCCACGAACAAATATGTTATGTCAAGTTCAGATTATAGAAGATTTTTCTCAAAACACTAAACTTAATTTTGGTCTAAAATCTACTTCTGCATTATTGATTATTCCATTGACTGGACATGGAAATAGACCCTACAATTAGATTTTGAAGTTTTTTTCCATCTCTTTGCCTAAAACCTTGGACAAACTACTCAAATTGAAATGAGGAGGAAAAAAAATTGGGAGAGTACTTTTCTCCGAAATGATTTCTTAGCAATTTCTTAGTTATTTAGCAGTGTTACAGGGTTATCAAGTCCAGAAGGCATGCCAGAAACACTATGGTTCCTATTTCAGTAAACACTATCCTGTAACACATTTTTGTTGGAAATAGCAATTTATCCTTGCACCAAAGTCCAAGCCAGGATTATATCTACATGTATATTACATTGCAGACTCTCTGTGTCAGTCACACAGAATATGAATCTGTTCAGACTCAGCTTGGAGCTATTGTCTCCCTCTGTAGGAGATTAGTTTGCTTATTTCCTGTGCTTTAATCTCAAAAGATTTCTGTGTTTGCAGACAGGGAAGAATTGGTTGGGATGTGAAAACTGGGGGCAGATTCAATATCTGTGACCATGGAATAGTGAAGTTTGGGATCCTGAGTGAGACAGGGAAATGACAGGATCACAACCCTGGACCTCAGAAGAACAGATTTTGGACTGTTCAGAGAATTGCTTGGAAGAGTATCATAGGTTACTGCCCATGATGAGAGGAGAGGAAGATCAGGGTCAGTTAATTTTCAGTGATCACCTCCTCCAACTTCAAGACTTGCTGATCTGTTTTAGGAGGAGGTCATGCAAATGTGGCCCGACCTCCTGTGATGAACAAGGAACTCCTGGCAAAGCTGGAGTATAAAAAGAAGGTGTACAAGAGGTGCAGGCAGGGACAAGAGCCCCAAGATAAACAGAGAGAATTTTTCAAAATGTGCAGGGATGAATTTAGGAAAGTCAATTCAGAGTTTAATCTGGCAAGGGACATGAAGGGCAACAAAGAGGATTCCTGCAGGCATAGCAACACCACAAGGAAGACCCCAGAAAATGTGGCACAGCTGCTGAATTGGTCAGAGGACCTTGCGACAAAGGACATGCAATACGTTCTTTTCCTCAGTCTTTGCTAGTGTAATTTACTTTCACAAACCCAAGGTCTCTGGGGAATCTATGTCTGGCCTTAGACAGCAGCTGGTAAGCAATTGCATTGGATTTGATTTCCTGTTCCTCCCATTGGAAATTCTGATGGAAGCACAGACTAGTCAGGAATCTGTCCAGTGGCAGGACAAGAGACGATGCACACAAACTGAAATTAAGGAAATATCATTTGAGCTCAGGGGAAAAAGTTTTTAGGGTGCATGTGGTCAGATACTGGAGCAGGCTGCCCAGGAAGCTTGTGGAGTCTCCACAAGTGGAGGTATTCAAAACTTAACACAGTCCTCATCAACCTGCTGTAGCTGATCCTGGTGATCTCCAGATGTCCTTTCAGCCTCATTGTGACCTACAAGCTGTGACTTACTGCTACATATGCTCCTCTGTGTTGGTGGGTAAGGATCACATCAGCTTACTTCTTATGGGGAACATTTCTTCATGGTGACTTGTCACATGTAAATACCCTGAGAATCTGGTGTGTCACTCTGTGAAAGGTTTTGCATAAAATTTGTAACTTCAACTTTTTCTGCCATGAAGAAAGTACAGCCTAAATATGGAGCTAAAAACAGGAGCACACAAGACATTACAATGATGAGAACATTAAGAACAATGTAAGAGTCACAAACACCTTATTTAGTACCACAGGTATCAGAGCAGAGAAGGTTAGAGATTATTGATTAAGAAGGCTTTGTAAATGTTTAATTGCCCCCTCCTTCCATATATGAAAAAGTGATACTGTCATAAGATGCATAAATTGCTATTTGTTTTATAACAAAGGTTCTATCTAAGAAGCAGTACACTTACAGTTGCCCTCTTTAAACAGGGTGTATATTTCTTTAGTTTTAAAAAGTATAACAAAATACAGTTTTTGAACATCTGTTTATAGCAGCCGGGGGAGCTGTGTAAATCTTTAATATTGTATGCTTGTTCTCTTGGTTTCTGTCATCATCCATAATTTAAAACAACTAAATCCTGGATTTAGAAAGGTTCACCATTTATCTAGATCCAGGAGTAACACACAGCATGCCTGTTTTTTCCTTAGGGTGTTAAGAAAGGAGCTTGGTGCTCTGATGAGGCGATAAGATACAAGGACAGTTACAGAAATGTGGAAGGGCCACTAGATACATCAGGGGTAACACCACAGCCTTAGACTCTCCTCTGTGGCCAGCAGCTGTGAACTTCAGCAGAATGTTCAATGGAGAGTAAAATTTAATTAGAAGTGAATTGTGCCAGGATCTTCTGCCTTCATTCTAAAGATGATAAGACTTGACAGCACCTCTGTCCAGTCAGGGTGAAATTTATTGAGACTTCACTATCATATATCAACTCTGTGGAATTAAAAGCAGTCAAGTAAAATGCTAGCAAAGAAAGCATCTAATGATTCAGGGTTAAAAATGTCAGCCTTCAATTCTCGCACCTTTACTAGAAGTACGGTTCTGTAGAGTGGTCAAGAGTTATGTCAGCAGTTGCAGGTTTGTACTGTCATAAAAACAGGCTGCTGCCTTAAATCACTTGGCCTTACTTAATAAAAGTTTGTTTTTTTTTTTTTTAGTTAGAATATCAAATGACCATGTTAAACAAATTTCTTTAATTAGGATTCTGTAACTTGTATATTCTTTCCACTAAAGGTTTAAATCAAAGGCAGAAGAACAAAACACAGGACAACAACGTCTTTCCTAAATCTGCTTGGAAGTAAATTTTACTGTCTCAGTAAGAATTAGGAGATTATTCTAGGACTAAAATGCTCTAGTACATTTTTTGAGATTGAAGATCAGATTAAGATTTATACAAGATGGAATATATAAATTGAGAACTCCTCCTTGATTATTCATGGGACTTGAAAATGGCATTGACAATCAGCTGGTGGTATGCAGTGTAATTATGATGGGAATCAGCCACTGGCATGAAGAAAGTGATGTCATTGAGAACTGGTGTGCCCTTCTGCCAGCTATAGTTATCACTAATAGGTACCTTGTAATGAGGTAAACATGTTCAGACTCTTTTAAAGTATTCAATTACTTGAGTGGGGGAGATTAAACTCTACACATTAAAGTGTGCATGTGCATATATATGTATGTGTGTGTATTTTCATCTGAAGGGATGCATAGCCAGTGAATAGAGTTCACCAAATGTCCACTGAAGCATTACAAGGTTGCACCCTTATTAATTCAGTAGCATTGAGAGTGCACAAGGTTTGTCTGGCATCCATATGCCCTGTTTGCCTGGCATGGTTTTACTGAGGGTCATCTCTCTCAAGCAGCTCTCAGGCAGTTTGGGGGTCAGAACAGGCTGTTCTCCCGTTTCACAGTCAGTCTGGATTTTGGATTTCTCTGCTGGAAATATAAGGAGTTTTCTGTTTTGGTGAGGTTTTTTTTTGGTTTTTTTTTTTTTTTTTTGTGCAAGGTATTCTGAAAGAGTTGCCCTATGCATCAGAGCACAGAATCTGATAATTTGAGCATACACAGCCAGCAAGAGCAGCATGGATCTGTACAGGTGGGAGGCGGCACTGTGGGATGTGAACTGGAGAACTGCCATTGTTTTGCAGTAATAAATCATTGCTTACCATAAATCCTGGTGAGCACAGAATGAATTTACTCTGGTCCAAAAAGTGTTAAATATTGTAACATCAAGGCTGAAAATGACAGTTTTATGGATTGAGCTGATGTGCACATTTCAAATATGCTAAACACACCAGGCCCTGTAGAAAAATATGCTGATTGTTTTAGTGCCAGGTGGCCAACTTGCAGCTGTTCAGCCTCAGAGGTGCTTCTTAGGCAGGTCTGCTGCTTCTTGAAAGTCCCAAGTGTGTCATTTCCATCCAGATGTGTGCAGGGCAGATGGCTCCCAAATCCTGAACTGTACAATGGTCTCAGCTGAGCCTTCTAGTTATGCTGCTACTGGTAGTGCTAGATGTGATAGTGTAGGACACAGGTGTCCCCTCTCGGTTCTGAGTGTAGGAAGCACAGGTTTCCATGCTTCTTGTTTTTTGTAGAGGGAGAAAACCATGGTGGACAAACTGTGGTTATTATAGTTGAAGAAATGCATCTGAATGGTCTGTCAGCTCATTCACCATCCTTTTTCATACATTCTTGGTAGCTATGTTTTATATGAATAAATTATATTTGCCTAAGACTTGTCTCTGAAAGTGAACTCACCTGACAAACTGATGTGGTTTATTTATACTATTAAGCATATGAGAAAGATATTAAAATATTAGAGAGCATCCAAAGGAGGTCCAGAAAGATGGTGAAGGGCCCTGGGGGGAAGCCACAGGAGATGTGGGTGAGGTAAATGTTTCTGTTCAGGCTGGGAAAGAGGAGACTGAGAGAAGACCTCATTGCTGTCTACAGCTTCTACTCTCTCTGTCTCTGAACAAGACATTTCTCCTTGTTCTATCACTGGAGATTCTGACAAAGAGCCTCTCTCTCACTCCCTTATAGGTCCTCTTGAGGAAATGGAAGGTTACCAGAAGGTTGCTCAATGCTCTGGTTCAGAGCTAAAGGCATAACCTCGCTCCCCTTCAGAAAACTCTGTTTTGTAGATAAGAATTACTCCAGAAAAACCTGCTGATGTAGGATTTGTCTGCAGAGAAAATATTTCCTTAAATTTAATCTTCTTCATTTCCCCCCCTGAAAACTCTAGCAGAATTAAAATTCATTTAATGGAAAAAAATATAAAAAATTACATATCTTGAAAGGAAATACTTAAAAATCAGAAAACAAAATTCAAAAAAAATAGAAAGAAAATGTGATGAAATCAAATGTAAAAGAGAAAAAAGAAAAACTTGGAAATTAAGTGAATGAAATGAAATGCACCAGGAAGAAATGAGGTGCAATGAAAAGGACCAAAACCTGCAAAAACTGTATTCACTGAAATACCAAATAAGAAATAAAAAGGAAAAGAAGAGACAGGAATATAAACAAAGGAATGAGATGCTTAAAAAAAAATTAAGACTACAAAGTGAAAACTGTATCATGGGATGACATGAAGTAAAAAAAAAATGACCAAACCTTGGTGCATTTGTCCTCATTGAATTTGCAAGATTTCATTTCCTTCCATGAAATGAAGACCTTCCTTTCATGAAAGGAGATGAAATCTTGAAATAAGAAAAAAAAAGTGCAGCAACCATCCCGGAAAACAAATATGATAAAAAAAATGCAACTGAAAAAAAAAATAATTTGCAAATGGAGTGACTACAAGCAAAAGGATAGGGATGAAATGAGGTGCAATGAAAAGTACCAAAACTTCACAAAATTATATTCATAGAAATCTTAAAATCAGGGAATAAAGTCAAAGGAAAAGACAGCATTACTTATTTAACAATTGAAATGCTTAAGAAAAGAAAGAGGCTTAACCAAAGTGAAAACAATCAAAAGGCAATGGGATGGCAGGAAGTGCAGGACCAAACCTTATCAAATTAAGACTCACTGAATTCAAAAGATTTCATTTCCTTTCATGAAATGAAGACTTTCCTTTCAAGAAAGAGAATGAAATCAGAGAACAAAGTGAAACAAACACACTGCAAAGGGAATATGATGCAAATGCAAGTTAAAAACAAAAAGAAAATTTGGAAGTGGAATGAATAGAATGACATGGATTGGGAGGAAATGAGGTGCAGTGAAAAGGACCAAACAACACTATGTTCCCAGTCTGGTTGTGTGGAGTTTGCCCTCCCTGGTGTTAAGTCCTATGCTACCTGTATATATCATTGCCACAATTATCTCTGGTTCTGCTCATCTCGTTTGTTGAGTGTTATCACAGCTGAAAAAAGGAGATTAATAAAATATCCCCCCATACTGATGGGGCTTCTCAGAGTGTGTCAAACTTCACATTAATGAAACTTCTGTATGGATTTTAGATTTCAACAACTATAGCAATACAGAGATAAGCAAAGAAAATGAGGAGTGTTGGAAGATTAAAATGATGTCAAAGACAAATATGAAGGGCAAGTATTAAATACACACCTCAGTTTTATATCTCATGGCAGAATTATGAAATGTTTCCAGCATTTCCAGATTAATTTACTTTTATGAACTCTGAAAATCCCTGAGGTGAAACAAAATAAGTCAAAATTCAGATAATCACTTTACTGCGAGGGGCTAATTTGACCAGGTTTGAGCCAAAGGTAGTGTCTATAAGGTTCTCCAGAGTGTCAAGGCTCTTTTTAGGCCAACAGAAGTACTTATCCCCTTTGTGTACTCATAAAAGAGCCTTTGTTTCTCTTCTTCTTTGGAAGATCACTTGATCATGTTAAATGCAGGGTGCCTCAATTTTTGCAACTCTGTAAGGCCTTGCATTGACAGGGCCTGGCAGGAAAGTGATCAGGAATCTTGTTTTTTGAGATAATTTTCTTGGACAGACTGCTTTCATGACAAAATATAGATCAGTCATGATAAGACTGCCCTTGATTTCAAAACATAATCAGCTGGACTTCTGTAAGGACTTTGAGAGTCCTCCAAAACATCCACCTCTCTAAGCTAAGGAGATATGGATCTGGTGCTGGTAGGATAGCACAGAAATTGTGCATTGATGGGGTTAGAAAGAGGGACTCAGAGCTTTGTTATATAGCCTTGAGACACAAACTCTTTTGGAGAATTGGTCAATACTAGATTTGGATTCCAGACCCTATCTTCAGTGATGTGTAGGAGTTTTATTCAATGTAACTTGAATGAAAACATTAACCAAACTCCAGAAACAGAAAGGCAGTAGTGTATAAGTGTATCTTGGAGGTTAGAAATGCAAAGGCCATGAATATATAGATTCTCTTACATAATCAAGTTGTGTTTAACATTCAGGTTCTCTCTGTTCAGCCAAAAGATGGATAGAGGTTTGCAGAAGGGAGCTTGTACAAATGACCAAAGTGCAGAAGTAATGTCCACACTTGTTTCTAGAAGCATATAAAATTACAATATAAGAGAAATAAATACTTAAACATCTCTAAATTACAATATGAGGAGTAGGCAAATTCTTTTTCTACCATGAAAACATTTTAAATAATTTGGAGCTACTTTTCAATTTATGATTGTTGTAACTATTTTCTTAACAAAAAACATGGTCAGAAGAAGAATAGCTTAAAACAAAGCCAGTCCTTAGTGGGCATTGAAATATTTAGAGACTTTATTAGTACTACTGGTTTTAAGCCTTGCCTTCTTCTTCAGCTAATTTAAAGTAATAAGACAAAACAACAAAAACAACAAAAACTATTTGGAGAGCTTGCCAGGCAGAAGTGTGCCTCATTATTGTACTGTTACTTGTACCTGTGCCTTATTATTGTACTACTACTTGGATGAGTGTCCATTGAGTGACCCCACTCCATTCTAACATATAAACTTTTAATATATAGTTACTGTGATTTATATTATAGTATAGCAGACAAAGGCATCTACAATTAAATTTGAAAAAGTAGAAGCTCAAGGACAGGAATTTCAGAAAGTGTATCTGGTGATTTCAGAGGACACAGACAGCTCATAGCTGTACAGTCATGTTCTCTTCTTTATTTTAATACAAACCTCAGTAACATTGTGCTATGGTATGGACCCCTATATCTCCACATATAGCAAAAAGCTCCTGAAAACAAAATAACATAATCTTCATTCAGAGAGGAGTATTGTATTCCAGATGATACAGCAAGCAAAAGGTTGTCCTGACTATTCTTAAACCTTTCACTGAATCACTGAATATCCTGAGTTGGAGGGGAGCCACAAACATCATTGAAGCCCAGCTCCTGTCCCTGCACAGGGCAACCCAAAAGTCACCATGTGCCTGAGAGGATTGTCCAAACGCTTCTAGAACTCTGTTAGGCTTTGTGTTGTGTTCCCTTCCCTGGAAAACCTGTTCCAGTGCCCAACCACCCTCTGGGTGAGGAACCTTTTTGTAATATCCAGCCTAAACCTCCCCTCTCATCTTCTCGAGGCTGAACAAGACAAGGGACCTCAATTACTCCTCATGTGGTTTCCACTCTATACCCATCACCATCCTTTTAGCCCTCCTTTGGGCATTCTCTAACTTTATGTCTTTCTTACACTGTGATGCCCAAAACTTCACCCAGGACTCAAGAGAATTTGTTATACCTGCATGTAAGTTGTCTTAAAGTCCCTTTTCTCTGTTTTGTAAGGAGTCTGTTTTTATAAGAGACGTAAAAGCAAGCAGCACATTCTTTATGACCTATGGCTTGAGGGTGATCCTTCAATATGCAGTGCAACACTGTTCTGGAAGAGATTGTTAAAGTGTTGCTAGTTCTTCCCTAGTGGAAATTTATTCAAAGAAAATAAACATTCATCATTAGTGGGCTTCTGCTCCCATTTCATCCTGCTAATGAATCCCTTCTACAAGGATTAGATGTTGATTAGATATAATGGCTGTTAATGATCTTATCTACTAAATTAAGGCAGATGTTAAGGGATTTATACTTAAAAATACCTCATGTGGTAAATCTCAGGAGTGTGCAGAAGAAAGGCAATGCTGTCTGCATTCATAGTGATAACAAATTAACCACAACCTGAAGAGGTCAGGAAGTGTTCATATTATTTGATTAGAAAAGGTACAAGCAAAATTCCTGCTTCCATATGAGCATTTTTGAAGACAATGGAATGAAAAAGAATTTTCTAAAGAGACTCTGAACCCGAAAGTAATTTTAAGAATGTCATTTATCTGTTAGCTGTGAAAATTATTCCTGCTAGAGGAACTCAATCTTGCCTGGTGAGAGGGACCAATCTGATTTTTATTTATGCCTCAACATATGTTATACATGAGGTGAAAAACTACCCTGGGGGCTGTACCCATGCTGGGAGTTCTGTCCTCGGGGAGGCTTCATCTGGCAGCCGATCAGGGGAGAGAAAGCTCTCTTCTTCCCTCTCTGCTCCCTTTCCTACCCCTCTTCAGTAGGAACACTTAGCTTTCATTATCAATACACAGCTCTCCAATGTAATATTGCTGTGCTTGCACTTTATTTTCATCTGAGAAATCTATCAAAAAGAATTCTCCCCTGCTCCCCTTTTATAGTGGGATGGGACACCTGGATTACACTCAGCTTTTTTCCCCTTACTATTAGAAGCTGGTAAGAAGTAATTTTTAGTGTAGCATGTCTTACTGGACTGGGTAGTAGTAAATTCCAGGAAAATAATCAAATAGCTCCTTTGTGAATGAGAGCAGGGCTGTAAAAGGAAAATGAGAGAATGAAGCTCTCTGGCTGAACATGTAAGTGAAAAAGATATGTATAATAAGGGCATACTTGAGGAATAACCTGTGAAACAGTCCCCTAGGAAGAAGATGAAGGTATGCATGACTGCCGGATCTCTTAAAGATGTTTTATGCTTATGTGAATCCCTGTTTTTCATTTTTCTTTTAGTAATGCCAATGTTTACAGTATTAGAGTATCTACAGGGAGGGATAAAGCATTCTAAGGTCTTTGACTTGATGGAATGCTCAAGGTTGGCTATTTAGCAAGAGAATTCCTAGATTATGGCCCTCTTAGCTGAATTTAATATACTTTCAGTAGTTTTACAATGATTTGAGTATCAAAATATGCTCTTTGGGAGACCCTTCCATTATTGCATTTTAATGACCAAGATCCTCTGAGTCCTCCAGTAAAACAGCAAAATATTCTATCATGCTCAGTATTACAAGCAAGCTGGCATTCATGCTCTTATTTTTTGGCTCATATGTTTAATTTTGTAAAGCCCCAATGTGATTATTAAGAATAAGAGTCATTGATAAAATTGCATTGATGGGTGAAATTTATCTTGTACAGAATGGCAGCATGAGGCCAAAGTAAGATATATGTGGGATATTAGCCTCTTATGGTTCTCTTCTAAGGAAGAATTTAATTAACAATAAATTTAATTATTTTATTTTGATATGAGGGGTTTTGCAGGCCTTCCTGAGTTTGTCATCATGGCTAAAAATCTAGGGGATGAAATGAGGGTCAGATTTTTAAAAGCAGCTAATAATTTTGTCTAGCTTTATTTTTCTTTATTATTTATTTTTTAGGGTTTTTGGAAGGAAAGATGGATTCTGATATAAAATGTGAGAGTCCTTCAGAGAAACTCTTTTTCAGAAAGCTTTGAGAATTTAATTATTGAAACTCAGATCTTGGGAAAAGGACCTCCAGGTGAGTTCCCAAAGACATTAGCTTTTCTTGAGTACTTCTTGGCGTGGACTTCTGAGTCTTCTGTTGGAAGTTCAGAGGCTCCCTAAACTGGGTTTTAAATGTTGCTGTGAGGAGACAATTTAATTTTGACTTCTGTCTCAACACTGCTTGTCAGAGGGATGTAGGGGAGGGTGTGTGCCACCTGCAGGAGACTGCTAGGAGAAGACAGAGGGCCCTGCTTCTTGGGTCACTCTGCCTGGCAACCATTTCATATCTCACACGGGACAGGCAGTCAGCAGGAGACCACTGAGGACACTGTACCCTCCAGAGAGGTTCTCCAGTCAGGTGGCAAAAGGACTCCACCAGTGGACTGCAGTGAACATTGGACTGGGCCAGTGGTCTGTCAGCAGGCAAACCTTGGAAGGAGCCAGGGGGTATAAAAGTAACTGTGTCACAACCCCGGGATCTTTTCTGTTTTCTTTTTGCTTTCTGCCCTGGCTAAAACCTGGTTTTGTCCTTTCTGCCCTGGTTCCAACCTGCTTTTTGACTCTTCTGCCCTCGCTGGCCCTTGCTCACCCTCTCTTACCCTCCCACTCTCTGGGCACTCGGCAGCACACCATCTGACCTCCGAGCTGACCTCCTGTGTCACTTGTGTCCTGTTGGCTGTCCTGCCTCCTGAGCTCCTGCCTGATGCCCTGCCTGCTTTGTCCCTGCATTCCTGCCTGAGACCCCTGCTTCCAGCCCTGCTTCACTGATCCAGCCTGTCGTCATGATCCCTGCCGTGACCCTGCCCGAGTGCCCGCTCAACTTGTGTCCAGCTGCCCGTCCAGTGCAGCTAGAAAACCACTTCTACAGACAGTCAAATACCTCCTCACGTACTCAGCACTGATTTCAGAGCTACCTCTCTTGCTGTTAAAAGAAACAGGTTGGACCAGAGGTGTAGCTGCACATGAGCTCATGTCTGCTTCAGCACTGAGCCAGAAGCTGCTGTCTAAAAAATGGTTTGGGACTGGAACATCTGCCACACAAATGGAGTCTGAGTGAGCTGGCATTATTTAGTATGGAGCAGGCTCAGGGGAGATGTAATCAGTGCATGTAAATACCTGACAAGGGACAGTACAGAAAGTGGATCTAGACTTTTCTCATCTGTAGTCAGTGTAATGAAAGAGACATAAAATACAAATGGAAAGACAGAAAATTCCATTTACTTAGTCTCTCCAAAAATCAGCTGAAATTAATGTTTTCATTGTTCTCTGAAGCAATTTTCTGACTAACATCTGACTCCTCCTCTACAGGAGGCTTTCTGTGGGCCACAGATGTGTCTAGAAGCCTGCCTCAGTGTGGGCTCTGCACAGTCTGCACAGTGCATGTCACCTTTGTTGGCATGGGATCCCTCCTGTGCTGTAGTGTGGATATCTGCTCCTTCCTGTTCCTTTGTGGGCTGCAGGGGAACAGACTTGCTTCCCATGGTTTTCATTACAGGAAAATCTATCTCCCTGGTGCCTGGAGAACCTCCTTCTCCACTGACTGGTGTCCACAGGGCTGTTTTCTCTCAGGTTTTTTTTTTTCAGTCCATATGTCTCTCAGATATTACACAGCATTTTTCACCCTTCCTTCTAGCAGAGAAAGAACCAGCTTGACTGGTGGGTCCTACTTTTTTTTTGGCCAGAATCAGGTCCATTTTGCAGCCAGCTAGAGCAGGCTCGACTTGACATGGGGGCAGTCCCCCATCTCTTCTCAGTTGCCACTCCTGCCGCCTTCCCCACTACCAAAACCTTGCCACACAAACAAAATAAAGGCATTTATGAGACTAATACTGTAAGGTGTTATCCAATTTTGATCATGAAACCCCAACAAACTCAAGAATAGAGCAACAAAGACAGTTTATACTTGTGCGAAGCACCCTTTAAGGACTATTGGTGCCTGGAAAAATTATCAAGAAGATTATTCTGGAAACTTATTAAAAAGCTTAATAATTTCTCCCTTTTCTAATAAGTGAATTGTAAATTGCTTTCAGAGAATTTAGCTCTACTGCAACTGTTTTATATAAATATTCTAAAAAATATAGAAGTTGTTGAAACTATAAATCATATAAAGAACCATTTGCAAAAAAAGACTAGAAAAGTTATGCTCAAATGGTAATATTGGTAAAGGGAGGTTATAAGAAAAGCTCTCCAAGGCTCACTTTTTTTTCCTAATGATATGACTAAATGATATTACGTTAATTCTGTCATCAAAATCAGTTGATGATGAACTGAGTTTATTGCTTTCTACAGATTTCCCTTGAGAGGGAATGGAGAGGAAGGTGCTGGTCTCCTCTCTCTGGTGAACACAGGTAGGGCACATGGAAATGGTATCAAGCTGCATCAGGGGTGTTCAGATTGGACACTAGGAAAAAGTTCTTCACTGAGAGGCAGTCAAGTATAAGAAGCTTGTCAAGGAACTGGTCATGGCATAAGGCCTATCAGTGTTCAAGAGGCATTTGGATAATGATTTTAGATAAACAGTTTAACTCCTATATTCCACTGGATAGAGTTAGAATTTTGACTCAGTGATTCTTTTGGATCACTTCTAATTCAGTGTATTCTATGATTCTATTGCTGTTGCTGCACTTAGAAATAATTTGAGTAGCTTCTCCATTCCAATGACCAGAAACTAGAGCTGCAAAATTTCACATTGGAATAAAATAAAAGTAATGACAGTAAATAATAATGGGAAGGTGTTATCACATTTATCACCACTTTAATCAGTTAAAGGTTAGCCTTCTTTTTACATAAATCAAAGAAAAAATCATTGAATATTCATATAATACCAGGCAGAAATTTGGTTAATATTGGACTTAAACAATAGGAGGACTGGCAAGGGCAGGAAATTCCTTCAGTGGTGTCACATGTTCAATTTTTAATAAATGTTCTTTCAAAGAATAATATCAGTGTTTTATCACTTATCATTTTTATGACTGAAAATGCAGAGTTTTAATTACAGACTAAACAATAAATTAGTGTTTGATATACAGTCAAAAGAAGAATAATTCAAAGTTCAAAGAAACACCTTTTCAGCTACAGTAATACATTATCAGGTGCTTCTAATCCACAGTTGTTTGGACCAGTTTTTCTTTGTCCAAAAGAGGTGTTAAAGACCTATGAGATTATTAAATTCACCAATTGGCAGACATTTTAGGGATATATTGATTACTAAACCAGTTACAAGATGATACCTAAAAGTGCCAGAAACTGTGAGCTACACAGCATTCTGAACTTCAGTGGAAGTATGGGATCATAAAATTTATCCTCAGTTGGATGCAAACTACCTTTTTTATATCAAGAAATCATATTCTTTAAAGAGTAATTGTGAAGAGCCTATACCATTTAGGTCCAAATAAAGTCACTGTCATTTTCATAGCATCTACCTGTTTACAATTTCTGTCAAACGGAAATTGGCAGAAAAAGAATGGCCAGATGTTTTTCATGCAAATTCTCCGCTGGCTAACAAGATGAACATTTCACTTGTAGGACCTCATAGAACTGTTTGTTACTAAATGTCATCGTTTCAACTTCTATTCTACTAAATTATGAAACTGTGAATAGCAGAAAGTAACTGTCAAGAAAAGCAAAAGATGGACACTGAAAATGTGGAAGTCAGTTGGCTGCTGACTTGTCTGGTTAGATCCGTATATTTTTCCTTTTCTGTTGGCTGCTCAGCCCCTAACTCCCCAGAAAAACCCAAGCCAAATCAAAGTGTATTTGGATGAAAAACTGTACAAAAGCTGTATCTTCCTGTATATCTAGATCAAGTTTTAGCAAACAGCTACTGATTCTGGCAGAGGTATTTTTCTGTAGTGTGGGGCCATATAAGAAAAATGTACCATTAAAATAAGAACAGGATGGACTGATAACTGGTTCCAAACATATTAAAGACAAGAAGCTGGTTTGAAGAAATCAGCATGGGTTTATGAAGAGGAAATATTTGATCAAGCTGATAGTCTCCTATGATGAAATTACAAACTCAGCAGATATAATAAAACAATCTATCTACCTTTCTGCTTCATGATCTTGCTTATGTTTTATAGCACATGTACAGCACACACAAAAATAGTGAGACCTCCCTAAGGCATTAACCACTAAGGTACTGCCTCCTTGTATCAAGGAGAGCATTTTTTTGTTACTAGAACAGCATTAGTTCAAGAAAAGTGAGTTCTTGACTTCTCTTCCATAGCTGTACTATGAACATGGCTGCTCCCTAGTTTTGAAGACTTAGTCATTTATCTATGCATATCACAGGGAATTGCAGCCTTTTGAAAAATAATTCTGAACAACTATGAGGTGGAGTTTTTTACTTTTTTCCCTAGTGATCCCTAAAGCCTGCCATGGAAGTTCTTAAATGGAAGTTATTTTCTGTAAGTCTAATTAATTTTCTGGATGTTGTTCAGGCCAATGTCAAACTATACAGAATTTTAATCACCAGGGAAATGCAGATAAGAAACACAAACATTCCATCATGAACCAATAAAAACAATTCAGAACATAATAGGCTGCCCTTAGCAGTGATTGCAGTACTTCAAAGTAAACACTGTGTAATAATGTGTAAAGATGTTTCCTTAGACCTCAGAAATATGATCTAATATTAGTTATCAAAATCATTAACAACCTTGCTGGTGTTGGTCAATAAAAATCATGTCAAAAATTCCAAGGTATTACTGGCAGCATTATCCAATATAATTTTCTCTTAGCATGCTCTTAGCATGGAAGAGATTTCATGTATTTGTTTTCCCAGCTGACAAGATACATAAATATGAAACTGAAACTGGAAAGTAAGAAGCAGCTGTTGATAGGAGGGAATTTATGGCATATGAATTGTGGTGCATACTTCAGTACAATTAAAATAAAACTGGCAGAGGTTTAAAGGGGAAAAAAAAACTGTGAAGAAAATAAGATTTATGGTATGGGGGAGCTGAGAAATATTGCCTACATTGAAAAGAGCAATTTATTGTCTGTGGAACAATGCAGTGAAGATGTTACAAAGACAGCTTAACCATAAGTGATTAGTTTACATAAAAGAACCTGATTTTGCTTATTTGGTTGCATTGAATTCCAAAGCATGTACAACAACTTACTGTATTTAAATATATTCTGCTATTAATTAGCTACTGAACCTGAATAGGAACACATTTTTGCTGTGAGCCTAACTGGAAAGAAGATTTTATTCTTTCTCTGGTACACGTTCACAGCTCCATTAAATTTCAGTCATGTATTGCCAAAGGAAATAGAATGCATATGCAGCTTCATTGGTTAACTAATATCTGTAAAACTGACGTAGGGACAGGATGCTCTCACAAAGGAGGGGACTTCATCCTCTCCCATGTGCTGCAGTTTGTTTTAGTTAGAGAAAAAAAAGAGATCTTTTTTATGGATCCAGACCTGAAGAATGGCACACTGACTTCCAAAATTTTATCAGAAACAGAAAAACAAATGTAGTACTGCCCCACTACAGGTGAACAGATAACATTTTCTGGAGGTCCTAAGCATGTGTGGAATTAATGGTTGAAGGTGTACTAAAGTGTCTTTTTAAGTCCCCTTTTAGGGGACTGGAATGGCCTAGTGAAAGGGAGGAGAATAGGAACTTGATGATCTTTAAGGTCCCTTCTATGACTCTCTGAATTTGACCAGAAGTGGTTTATGTTCTATGGGAAAGTCCTGGGTCTGCAATAGTGTTGGTGTTCAGTTTACCCTCTTACTGGGCTTATAATTTCACAGATACATCTGGATTTAAAGAACTCATTTATGCCATTCCTGTGGATCTTCATGTGACCAATGAAGTTAGATCTCCTCCTTCTGCAAGAAATATAAAGCAGTTCATATCAACCTTCATACTGATAGAGCACATGAACTCTGCATAGCAGCAGGGGCAAGAAGAGTGCAAATTCTAGTTTCAGTGCAGAATAGGAAGTAAAACTCCAAATATGAATTTGCACTAAATGCTTAGGCTTGTTATCCACTTTTTCTTCACTTTGGGAGACAATGAATATAAATCAGCTCTCAGCTTTTCCACCGATACATACACTAGCTTCTGGTGAATTGGTTTGGTATGAGTTTCCTCTTGATATTATTAGACTGAGAAAGAAATTTAGGGATGGCTGATGCTGTCTTTGGCAACCAGGTGTGACTTTGTCTAAAACAAAACCTTCTCTGAAATGGAAGCTACAAAACGGTAGTAAAGAGGATAACAATTCTAAAGAGGGTTTTAGGTCAGACTTAGCACTATGCTGGTGTGGCTGTCTGGCTTCTTGGCAGCTCAAAACACTGGTTAAGGAAGTCAAACTTAAAACAAATATCAAAGATTTGCTTAGATATCACTGATCAAAGGGATTTATTGATTCACTTCTGGAGACTCACTGTCAGAAAGGAAGGTATGAATGGAAGCACAAACTATTCATCCATGGATTTTGGCACCTTGCAGAACTGTGTTGTGCAGACCTTGTAGAAATAATCACTCCTGGACTAGATGTTGTGACTCCCCTTTGGGAACAAGCAGCTGTATCAATTGACTGTAAAGAGCTTAGACCTCTCACTTATGGGCTGTGAATTTACCCAGACATGTCCTGTTTGATACAAGGTCAGACAAGGAAATTTCACAGTAATTGAAAATGAGCAAACCCAGCTTCCAGATTTATACAGTCCAAGGCTCTGTTCCAAGTGTTTTAGCTGACTTTTCCAAATGCTTTTCGGGTTACCATGACATTCAGGAAGTGGAGCTATAGGCTGTCAATGAGACTCCAAAGGGAAAGGAGGTGGTGGTGAGAAGACCCTTTCTCCAAAGTTTGTCACAGTATTTTTTCTGGGATTGTTTTAACCAATGTTAGAATACATTGAGAGTTGATTTATTGCTAGTATACTAAAATTGGATCACGTTAACATCATTTTTACCTTCATGACTAAAGAGAATATACTGGAAGGATGTGCCTCTTGAGGTAGGCATGGGTAACCACACTCAAATATATTTCCCATTACAGGTTACATTATGTAGGCAGTTCTGTGGAATCTACCTGGACATAAAAGAATGTAAAAGATTTTGAGTGAGGATGTTGAGATATAGGGGATGACTCATGTATGAAGAGCAGTGAAATTATCCAAGACTCATCTGGGAACAGAAATAACTGAAGAGGAGGGTGTGATAGAGAAGCACAGCTCATGAATGACGAAAAGGCCCCAGCAAAAATAGTATAGGTATGAATTGATTGTTCATTCTTTCTTCTAACAAAAGGGGCAATTCAATGAACTTAGTGAACCATGTTCAACCCATGTAAAAAGAGATGTCTTTTTTTGTGCAAACAGTAATAATGGTCTTATCTTTCTATATGGATAAGGACTTCTAGACCACAAATCTCCTCATGCCCTCTTTTCCAGTCTTTCATCAAGCCTTTCCAAGAATATAATGTCTGATAAAAATTTATGTTGGTTCTAGGAAGAACTGCACAAGTTAATGAAAGAGAAATTCTTTGAGTGTTGCTAAATACATGGAAATTAAATTTGGTTGAAGAAATTCATGGGCAGGTGAGGGGAATTTTAAAAAGTACAATGCACATTCACTCAATTCTTACTCATCTGTAACTGTCTGCTATTGGCCAGATTTGAGGACACGACTCCTGGAAGCTGATATATTGTTATACTCTACTATATTAATTCCACCTATTCTATTCTATTCTATTCTATTCTATTCTATTCTATTCTATTCTATTCTATTCTATTCTATTCTATTCTATTCTATTCTATTCTATTCTATTCTATTCTATTCTATTCTATTCTATTCTATTCTATTCTATTCTATTCTATTCTATTCTATTCTATTCTATTCTATTCTATTCTATTCTATTCTATTCTATTCTATTCTATTCTTTTCCGTTCCGTTCCGTTCCGTTCCGTTCCGTTCCGTTCCGTTCCTTATTACTAGTGGGATAATTTGGACAGTTGACATTATAAGAGCTCTCTCTGCCCCAGAAATATTCCCATTTCAAATTTATTCTGCAATATAATGGTGAGACCTTTTGGGAAGTTTTTTGCATCTGTAAATGTTTTTCAGGACTTTCTTTCTCACCTCCTCTAAAGCATGTATCATGTATCTTATGACTATTGGTTATACAAAAAGTTTGGTACCTGGATAGGAAGATCCCAAAGACCAAATTGTCTTGAAGTACTCATAATAGTACATGTATTGCCAGTACTACATTTTTTGCATGTTTCCAAGTTCTCCTTGATAGCCAAAGAGAGCCAAAGAAGGCTGTAATCTGAGGGGTCAATTATCTCTGAAACTTAGCAATATTCTATTTCTCATGAGAATATTTCCAGCAGAGAGGAAGAAGGGTTAAAGACCCTAAGAAAATCAATAAGATGCTTGACAGGAAAGTTATGTTCTTTAGGAGATGCATAATTTACAGACCTTAATTCTCTGTAAATATTTATTTCATTGATTTTTCTCCCACAGCCTTTATAATTTCTTTATACATGCCTATCAGAAACCACACTTATAGGCATTATTACTGCAAAAATGGGTAATAACTGAAAAGTTTGATGCCAGAATACCACTAATGAGGGTTATATGACTATATACCATTTCATAATTAACACCAAACATAAATAAACTGAACTTTTTCACAGCCATACGCAATGTAAAAATCTTTCTCTAATGATATTATTTTGCTTTTGGTGTTACAAAGACAAATATTATGTGAAAACATAATCACATCTAGTATTCATCCTCTGTTATTGGAAAATAGCGTGACTTAATTGAGATGAAATATATAAAGTTGACTGACCTCCATCTCGCTTTAGTTTGTGGCTTCAGGCACTATTGAATCAGAACCAGACATATATAAAATAGGTTGCATATAATGCCTGCAAAAATAGTACTGAGATTGACACATCAAGTTCTCAGAAGTTAGGATATTGAATAAGGTTGCTTGGCCAATTAATTTTGCCTTCTTTTCTCTATTCATTCTTGTACAACAATGATATTTTTCTCCTAAAGATTCCTCTATTCAGTGCACAGGAATGGACAAGGCACACTTGAAATCTTACACTTCATTAAGAGACCATCGTGTACCTGGACTGTGTAAAGGCAGGGGAGAGGACTAATGGGAAGCCTTTACAAGAAAAGAGTTCCTGGGCTTAGCCATTGTGTGGGGACACAAGTGATACAGGATTCAGTCATTGTTTGGTGGTATCAGATGCCTGGAGCAAGTCCCAAAGGATTCTGCACCTCCACAAAATACAACAGCATGCAGAAGAAATCAAGCCATAGTAAATACAAAATATTTGACTTTGAAAAATATAAGGTAGTTATAACCTATGAGAAACAGGTTCTTCTAGAGAGAAGTGCTAATAAGTGCTTAATAACAGAGTACTATCAGTCTTGCTTCACATGCCATTATATTTATGTCTCTTTTACTTCTTCAGGTGCAGATAAAAACTATAGTATCAGATACTGGGGTTTCACCATTGTACAAACTGCAAAAATATACTATTTACTGAAAAACTTGTCTGAGAACACATAAAGAAATATATATATAGTATGTATATAGTATGACTTTGGCTGATGAAGGGAGGTATTGATGAACTCTGCTCCAAACTACTAAACCATAGTTATTGCCCTTTTTTACTAAAAGAAGTAAGACCACAGTTTGTGTGAGAGCTACAAATGAAGTGTTATGTAAGGCTGCTCTTTGTCCAATCAAGTGTCCTGAGCACAAACACAATACCTAAAGTTTTTGAACTGTGGCATGTGTGGAGTGACCACAGAAGCACAAAGATGCAGCTTTTGAGCAGGTTTTGAGAGCCATCAGAGATAGAGATCTTCTTGGCATGTAATAACAGGAATGGCCTCCAAGTAAGATAAAATATTTGTATCTACTATTTTTTTTAAAGCAACTTGTTAATTGAAAGCTAATTTAAGGCAAAGGAGCAACAAATCTTTTTGTCTCTTTTTGAATCTATTTGTCTCTTTCTTTACAAATGTACAAATAAAGATACCTATAGATACAGAATGAGCAGATAGATTTTGAAAAGTGAGCTGAGGTGTCTTAATTTGCAGTGCCAATTTTGTAGCACCCTTAAAAGAGAGATTTCAGAAAATGCTGACCATTTTTCTTCCTCTAGTGGTTCCCTTCAAAGCACCTCTTGAAAGGTCCACAGGGAAAAATATACTTTAAATCATTACTCACTCAAGAAGGTGTTGGTCATCATTCTTTTCTTGATTAAAGCCTCAAAACTGCATGTTAGACCTTAAAGATTTCTCTTTGTCCTCTTGGTTACTGAATTTATGTCAAAATTATATTATCAAACATTTCCCTGACAAAACAGGGTTTTGATCAATATAATGAATGTCAGATCTGCAATGCTAAGCTTAGGCAGATTTTTTTTTTCACGTAGTCCTTTTTTTCCCCCTAATATAAATGCATTTTTAATGAGTTTGTGTGGTGTTTTTTCTGTAAACTTTTCCGTGTTATTTACGTTCAGATTTCCCCCGAGTCAGGTTTTTTTAGCACTGCCTATAAAGATTACTTCATTTTTGATTTATTCATGGCCGCAGCATAAACCATCTCACTTATGGGAAATACACTTCTGAGGAAATAATTTACATTATAGAAATTAATGAATTCCACTGTAGGCTTTAACTTCATAAATTGCTAAATCTGCAAATGTTCAGAAGTGCCAGGCAGTACGGTTCTGTGCTACCTGACCAGAGATGCATTTTGCACCATTTTCCACTTATTCCCATATAACCTCATGTTTAGTTCTCCAAGACTCTCTGCATCTGAGTTGTTCTTGTCTGGCTTTGGGGAAGACAACATGGCTAGATGTAGGTGTTATAATTCCTATTATCTTTACCTGGAAAAAAATTGAGTTGTCTCCTAGATTGTTTGACCTGTATGCACAGAGTGTGGAGAGGATTAATTACATCAGGGAGTTATTAACAATATCTAGTATATTGTCCAGACACCTGAACTTAGCCGTTTAAAAGGATATTTATCCTGAAGCCTCCCTTCTTTAGATGCAAGGTAGCTTTCTGCATCCTTATTTAAATGTGTTTTGCATAAAAGAGTCACTTGGCAAAAAAGATACTCTCAGAAACTGGTATCAAACCATAGGATCCTTCCTATGCTCCTTCCTACTGCTCTAGGAAGTATCTCAGTGCACATGGGAAAATTAAGAATAAGTCTACCTATCTAACAATTAGCTCTGAGTCAAAATTAGTATTGTTTTTACAAATTTTGAGTTGTGTTATCGTAGTAAGAGCTCAATAACTGCACCAACTCAGACTGTGTCATTAATGACTATATCATCAATCCTGGACCTTTTTTTTTTTTTAATCCCATCACCTAAAATGACAAAATGGACCAAATAAAAGCATAGTCAAGAAAATACAGGTGAAAACCATCTTCTGCTGGAAAAGTACTCTGGAGATAAGAAAGAAAAGTTCTTAGATCTCTCAATTAAGGGATAATGTAGAGATGGTATATTTCAACATACACTATACTAGAAGACACGATTAAGATATCAGGAAATGGGGATTGTTTTTTGAGTTTTTATTTATTTTATTTTTCTTTTTTGCATAGGTGAAAAATAACTGAACTCTGTGATCATTTGAAGAAGTTCTGAACATCCCCAAAACTGGGAAATTGTTGGATGAGGAATAATAGATATTAGTGGTGCTAAGCAGGAGGACAACATCTAGAATCACCTTGTGTGTGATTGATTTCTAAATTTTCATAGAAGGAACTCTGCAGACACCAAGGTCAATGAAGAAGGAGGGAGAGGAGGTGCTCCAGGCAAAGGTTTCCCTACAGTTTGTGGAGAAGACCATGCCATGGAACAGATATCCGTGCTACAGCCTGCGGATGACCCCATGCCAGAGCAGGTGGATGTGCCCTGCAGGAAGCAACACTGTGTGGACATCCCTGGTGTTCAGTCCTATGAGGGATCCACATGGAAGGAGTCTTTTCCAGAAGAAATGCATTCCAAAGAAGGGAACCTCACTGGAGCACTATGTGAAGAACTGTAGCCTCCGGGAGGGATCCATGTAGGAGAATTTTGTGAAGGACCATATTCTGGAGCAGAGGAAGAGCTTGAAGGAGGAGGAGCAGACTTGAAGGATTACAAAAGCTACAAATCCCATTCCCCATTGCCTTGGACTGCTCAGGGGGAGGAGGTAGAGAATTTTTGGGAGTGATGTTGAGCCTGAGAAGAAAGAAGGAGTATGGTGAAGGTCTTAGATTTTTCCTTATTTCTTATTTCTCTCTCACTTATTAATTGCCAATATGTTAAATTAATTCACAAACTTGAACTTGTTTTGCGCATGACAGGAACTGATGAATGATCATCCTGTCCTTACCTCAACTCAGGAACATTTTGTTGTGTTTTTTCCCTCTGTCCTGTTCAGTAGAGTGGCTTGGTAGGAAACTGGCAGCCAATTCAGGTCAACCTACCACAGTAGTAAAGGACAATATTTCAGGGAAATCCTAGGTGAGATTGAAAAATCTCTCTAACAATGATTTTAAGTTCAAGTCAAATTTGTTGAACAAACTTATTCCAGTATGTGGAAATTTTTTGTCTAATATTTGCAGTGATATGTGAATGCATGCACATGGTAAACAATTCTTGTAAGAATAGAAAAACTATTAAAAAGTAGGTGACTAAGATCTGTGGTATGGCCACAGAAAGATGCTGCAAGATCATTTAATTGAATTCTAAAAAGCTGAAGTGCATTGCTGTTGAATATTCAATTAATTTTATAATTTTGTCCATTTTTCTTGATCAAATTGGTGCAATGTTGCCAATTTGGCATATGCTGACAATAGTTGTGTGTATTATAAATGTATTGTACTGGAATAGCTTAGAAAATCAATGCTAATATTATATTAGCATACTACTAGCTGCTGACTCATGACATGACAGTGCAAAGCTGCATATTTTTGTGTATATTAGGGTGTTCTGTCTGGAACTGTCTGCTACTAAGATGTCAAGCCTGAAAGATATAGAGACATGTTTATTGGTAGAAAAAATTAAATGCAGTAACAACAAATAGAAAATTTTCTAAATGGTTACTATTTCTGAATAGGAACTTCCCCTTACCAGTATTCCCTATACTGGGCAATCCTTCATGAGGAAGGGAAGGGAAGGGAAGGGAAGGGAAGGGAAGGGAAGGGAAGGGAAGGGAAGGGAAGGGAAGGGAAGGGAAGGGAAGGGAAGGGAAGGGAAGGGAAGGGAAGGGAAGGGAAGGTGCGGGAAGGTGCGGGAAGGTGCGGGAAGGTGCGGGAAGGTGCGGGAAGGTGCGGGAAGGTGCGGGAAGGGAAGGGAAGGGAAGGGAAGGGAAGGGAAGGGAAGGGAAGGGAAGGGAAGGGAAGGGAAGGGAAGGGAAGGGAAGGGAAGGGAAGGGAAGGGAAGGGAAGGGAAGGGAAGGGAAGGGAAGGGAAGGGAAGGGAAGGAAGTGGTTGCAGGGTCCAGGTTCCATTTTTCACAGGTGTGTTTAACAGCACCTTTCAAATTCTTAAGTCCACGTTTCTGACAGCGAAGTCCTTCCTGCTGGCTATCATTTTGGTAAGTCTGAGGTTCCCTTCCAGCCATCTGAATGCTGGTTCTAGCAAAATGTAGCAGGAAGCTTAACAAGGTACATGAAACATTGTCCTTGACCTTACTGTGACCTCACAGATCCAAATTCCAAGCATCTCAAGCACAGCACTACTGAGCACCTTGAGGCCTGTAGCTCTTTGATGGATATTGACCTGTGAACCTTGTCTAGATCTTAATGAAGTCAAGGTAAAGATGATCCCTGATGTCTGTGAGAACTATTCTCACCTAAACCACACTGAAGACATTATAAGATATAATCAGCTCCAGTAAACCATACATGTTTATAGATACCTACACCTTTTCAATTTTTCTTCCACACTTTCCTATGTTCACCTCAGCACACAGAGGAGAATTTATTTCAGTGAACAAGTTTCATACAAGTTTAGCTGTCATGGTTTAGGGCAAATTTAGGGAGGAAAATCTACAAAGGGTCCCTCTAGAAAGTAAATTCAAGCAGCTCTTCCCCACACCAGTTCAGAAGGAGAATCTCCTTTGAGAGAAGTGGAAAAAGTTGTTTATTTAAGAAGCAAAGTACTCCCAAACATCAAAAAAGGAATAATATTGAACAATGAAACCTCTTGTTGTTCTGAAGACATGGCAGATTCAGAACGTCCTTCTGTGGATTGGAGAGAGTCCTTTTCATGAGTGTGTCCTTGGCTCTCTCAGTCTGTCAGGGGCTTGGGTCTGGTGTCCTGGCTGCAGCACAGCTTGGGGAGCCCCAGGGCAATAGTCCTGGTGTTCCCAGACTGAACAATGGCTGAACCATTCCAAAAAAAACCTTCTGGCCTCAGCTAATGAGAGAAAAACCAGCAAAAACAATAAGGGAAGACTCCCCATCTGTCTGCAGAGAGGAGAACTCTGAGAGCACTGCTTATCTCTGTTACTGAATACAGCCACTTCCACAAAAGAATTCCACTGCTTTTCCTTCTCCCCCTCTTTGCTCTCAGATCTAGTTTTAAAGGTTCAGCATAAACAATACAGATGATTTGGGATACAAGCATCATAAAGTCACCCTAGGACATGAATGTAAATGCTTCTTTTGTTTAAGTTATTGAATCTGAGTTCTGTTTCTCTATTGTTGCCTTCAAGGCAATTTCCCTACCAAATGCAGTCCTTTAAAAAAACCCAAACAACTGTCAGTGCCTCTGGTTTTCCATTGTGACAAATTCTCTATTCTATGCTATTTAAAATGGAGTTGGGTAATGTATAGCTTCACACAGGCTTTAAGGATGCAGTCAAATTTTACTCAGCATGAGTAACATATTAGACATCATTGCTTATTACCTGCAGCACCATTCAGAAAAATACCAGATCAAAGTACATTCTGGACTGTGATTTAGACATTGCAATATATGTTTAGAACAATTCAAATAAAGTCTCTATTAGCATAAGAATTATAAGGTAGCAATATTCAGCTTGTGGAGGAAAAAAGATGTTGATAGGTGGTATTATATATGTACCTGTTCATTTTCATGTATGATTGATTTTAGAAGATCAGAGCAAGATCATGAAATATCCTGTAAAGACATTATGGTGGTATTAAAGTGACTTTATTTATTTTACTTTTTTTTTTTTTTTTTTTTTTTTTTAGTAATGATATCTTGTCTCTGAAGTGGTAATTTTAAAAAGGGAATTTACTCTCATACACATGTAGAATATTCTGAGGAGTCCTCTATATTTCCAAGCCACAAGTGCATGCCTTTCTGTAGGTAAGTATAAGCACATATATTTCATAAGCATGATACAAAGAAGAAAGTTAATTTATTCCTTTTTAAGGCACATATATATATATATATATATAGAGAGAGAGAGAGAGAGAGAGAGAGAGAGAGAGAGAGAGAGAGAGGGGAGAGAGAGAGAGGGAGGGTCTTCAGTCCATATTTATGTGTACAAATGAATGAAACTTTGCTTTCAGAGTCTTGGTTCTTTTTACTTGTAGTGTTCACCAAGTACTCCAACTTCTCAAGGACTGAAGCAGAAAAAAACCACTGAAACTGGATTTCTCAGTTCTCCACTGCTGATCCTTTGGGTCATTTTTCCAAACACCCATGTCCATACATTCTGTTTTGCATTTGATGACTTTATGAAGCCATTACAAGCAAGATCTTTTGTTTTGCAGTTCTGCCACAAAAGTCTGGATATCTGTAAAAAACAAATGAGACCTTAACACCTATTTTAGCATTTAAATATAGCTTTGAATTATTATTGGGTTATTTTGGCTGATATATGTAAGAGTGTTTCTGTTTCCACTTCCATTTCCATCATGGTCAACTTTTTAAATTTGTATTAATACAGAGCCTTCTTGTTTATGGGATCTTAAATCTCTCTTTGTGAATTATCTTAAAAATATTTTCATTTTACATTTGCAAGTAGATAGAATAATGAAGATTTAAAGGGCATTCCTAAAAAATTAAACCAGTCAGGTACATCTTTTTACAAGAGGATATTATGGGGGAATTTTGTATTACTGAAAAATTAAATCCAATGAACCTCTAAGATGGATTCATGTCTGTAACATTTAGAAGAATAAAGAAGAATGTCACACAATTCTTACATGAAGCTTCTGAGGCATAACCTGTTTTTTGAAAGTTTTCAAACTATATAGAATCCTTTATGGCTCATGATAAGGCTTTTCTTTGTAGTTTTTTAATTTTTTTTTATTTTTTTAATATTTTTTTAGTTTATTTGGCTGATGCTTAAAAAATTCATCTTCTTTGTAGTCTGAGGTCTTCTCCCTTTCAGCCTCTGGGTTCATTTGAACTTTTTATCTTCTAGATTAAAGAGGTATTTGCAATCAAAGAGAGCTCTCCTGTATGACAAATACAGGCCTTAAAAAGACCATCTCTTACACATTTTTTGTCTAAAGAGCTTCTTTTATCTTTCACTACAGATCATGACTTCTAGGCCACAAAACTTTTCATCCTCTCTTTTCCAGAGACTTTCCAATTAGCAATACTCAGTCCACTTGGGATTCTGATCCTCTGGTGTAATTGAAAACTCAGCTGTTCTTTCAGACTTGCTTTTCTCTGTCTCCACTCTCCTTCAGTGGACTTGTCTTTCAGCTAGCTGTAGTCAATTGTTCTTAGACAAGTGATATTTATTGCCCACAGTAACTTTCAGAAAGTTTCCCTGCACAATTTTATTGTTCCATAGATAAGCCATAGACTATGAAAATTTATTAGTAATAAAATGTAGTTTGAGTTTATAACACAAATAAAATTTCAAAGACAGTTACTCTTTTGATTCTAAAAGTTAATTTATCAGTTTAAGTATTTCATTTATTACTTGCTACTTTCATATTTTAATATAGCGATGTATTATACATCCCAATGATACTCTATTTTAGAATTAATTGCTTAGATACTCTTATGGTGAGCACAATAAATGAAGTGACGGATTTTTAAATAACTGGGTAGTGCATTTGTCAAACTAACATTTCAGATAGTTTAAAACTAGAGTAAAGAGGTCACTGAATATATTTATCTAGGGCTACAACTCAAAAAACTAGTTATGAAGAATTTTGAATAATAAGAACAGATTTGGATCCTTACACAGGTTTCAAAAACTCAGATTCAGTCCTATCTTTATTAAAAGATATTTAAACATCTCACTTCTCAGAACATTTGTATTATAATATTCTGATTTTCAGTTTCTTGTCTTTGAAACACAATGTTATGTTCTACTCAAAGCAACTAAAGTCTTTCCTGTGTCTTTAAATTTCTTATTGCCATCAGAAAATAAAAACATGAAGTTATTACACCACTGAAGATAGTAATATCCATTTATAGATAGAACAAAACTGGATACTCAAAAAGGAAACCTTAAAAACCATAGTATTGTGTGAGGTTCAATTCATCAGTTCATTGAACTTAATCTAACATCTCTGGCGTTATTTGGGGTGAAAGGAAAAACAAAATATTTACAAAGAAGGACATTCTGAAGAGCAAACAAGTCATTGTGTGTGACAAAATTTCAGTACATGAAAGTAATTTGCTTTTTCTCTTTGCCAGAACTTTGTGTCCTGCTGAAAACATTAAGGCTTTGGAATGTAACACATATTAGTCAATAAAGCAATGTGCCACTGAGTTCAGAACAAGATTTCTTTTAAAAAGGACTTTGTATTATGTTTCTTAGCCAGAGTATTTAATTTGTCAATAAACCAAATTAATGGACAAAGCTAATGATGGAAATCATGGTAGCGCATTAATTTAACACAGCTATATCTTTGATATATAAGTAGGCACAATTCACTGAGACACTCCATGCTGGAACACTGGAATGTTGAGCTTTTAGGTTCAAGGAAATGCATCAGATCTCCCTGGTTCTGATTGTAAGCACAGATCTGAAAAAGTCAGCATACACAGGAAAAGTGGATAGCTGGAGAATCAGGTGTCCCCCCCGGAGAAAGCAGGTATGAGGATGTAGCCACAGATATGGGTTGTCTGTTGAATAAGCAGCCAGATAAGAATGTATTCTTAGTCAGATATATCTCTGTCATCTCAAAAACATGAAAAGCTTGCTGCATTATTTTGGATGTGTTGGTACAGGGGTAAGAAGGTGGATATAAAATTAAACCTATATCTAGTCCCAAATGGACTCAGGCTGTGCAGAAGATTGTAAAAACAAACATACAAAAATGTTACTTTTACCCCCAAGGACAGTCAGAAAATATGAATTTGGGGATTGTGATATTAGATGGTAGTTCTGTGAAATATCTCACTTATTTATGTCAAATTTTGAAAGATTTCATTTGGTGTTGTAAGTTTCTATCTCTTCTCTTTCTGCTGTGCTCATAGTTATGTTATGTACAGAAAAATTGGTGTTGGCCATTAAAATATTTTTGGTTTTATATTTGATCTTAAAATTCCTTGAATTTCTTTTCTTTCTTGCTTATTGCTTTCAGATAAAGTTAAAATATAATTATAAAAATAATGTTTTTATCACTAGAAGTATAGAAAATATACCTCAGCTTCTTAAGTTCAAATGTTTGAAATGTTCTTACAGAGTATATGGAGACTCTAATTATCTTTAACACAGTTTGGGGACCTGTCTCTGTATGTATGTGGAACTTTGCCTTTATAAAGTCACTGGTGGAATAGAAGGTGTTTTATTGAGTTTTTCCCATTTATACTTTTGTCCACTAGTGACTGTTTTTAGCTTTTAGTTCTTTCACCCACCCATTCAGTGACACCTTGAATATGGTGAACATGGATAATATTTTGCTCCAGATGATTCATCCTGAAGAAATCTAACATTTCTAATTGTTTCCCCCTCTGCTCTATTAGTATATTCCTTATACATTGCAAAAACCCCTCAATTTTCAGGCTTTTAAAAGTGATTGAGTACAATTATTTGATCAAAGTGTTTCAAATAGATGTTATACTGTGGTTATTTTTACTTTTTTTGTGGTGCACTTTCAGCATCCATCCAGTAAGTTTTCTTCCATTTTGGTTTACAGAACTACATCATCTGTTTGAAGTAAGGTCAGCTCAATCTGCTAAAGTGTGAACAATTCCTTGCTTGAACTGAATGTAATGTTCATGTACTTTTTTTCTTGTTACTAATTTAGTACCTATATTAACAATAAGGGCAGTTGAGACTCTGAAAGGAGAAGAATTTGGCTTAAGCTGAACTTGAGGAAGAAAAAAAGAGAAAAAGTTTTAAGTATTTCTTTAAATACTTGTGTTTTCTTTTTCTCAATACCAAAATCAATAATTAAATATTTTGCTAAAAACAATTCAATGAAGGAAAAAAATCTTGAATTGAGACTGTGTTTCCTATAAGAGTCACATAAATAAAATGACATTTACAGACAGAAATGGCTTTGTCTGGCTATATTCAGACCTAAAGAAATAATTGTTTCCTCATGTCCTATTGATGTATTAGAAAATAAAGTAATTACAGTTCTCAGAATGACACCTAAGAATGGATGTCATTTCAGCATTTTGGAATGCATGGGAAGAACATCTTTGTAGTGAGGAGAGGAAGGTTGCATGGTGAGTGTCTGCTAGAAGTTACACATTATACTACACGTGAATTTACGATACCAGAGGTGCTACGAGATATTGATCGCCATCCTTCATGATAAATCTGTCCTGAAAGCTAAATCCTAGTACTTTGCTACCTGTTGTGAGGATAGGGACAAACTTCAGGTGATTTTATGGTTTTGGTCCATGTGCTCTCTGATTTTTTTCCTCAGCCCTTCTGCAAGGCAGAAAATAACTATTTTTAAATTATCTGATGTGCAGAACTGCAACAGGCCAGGCTGCTTTAGTTCTAGAGTGCAAATGAGCTACTAATGGAATCCCAGCTTCTGTTCTTCTGTGTTTACTCAGCATCTGTCATTGGTATGTCTAGACAAACAGATATGTATGAGTCTGTCTTTGAGCAGGCTCAGTTAGTCACAGAATTCTCTGGATGCACTCAGCTCTGCTCTAGGGTTACGTATATTTTGTTCAAGCTCTTACTCACTTGTATGTTCTTTATCAACAGTGATTGCTCTGTTTGTATCTCTTTTAAATGGCATTTTGTCTAAGTAGCAATAAAAGAAAAAACATTCTCAATCCCAGAGAATCTTAGAAGTGCAACCGGACCTTAATTTGGAAATCTCTGAGCTGTTTCCACATGAGATATCCAATCATCGCTGCTTTCAGCTGCACTTAAAACCTTTCGATAATGATTTGTTGTGTCTTGGCTCAGTGCTGAGTTACCTGCATGTATTGGTTTCCTTCAGATCGTTTGCAGCAACAGTGATCTGTGTGACATGGGGCAAGCCAAACAGATTGGAATGACTGTGTCAAAGTTTATGCCACTCTTATGACAGTGCATTATTTAAGTGTACATGAATATAATGCATTCCTTCCCAGCAGGGAAATCCCTTGGTGACACGTACCATTATTGTATGCAGTGTCATATATTTTTTTATCACATGCAGTATCAGATGTTCAGAGAATCATACACAGACCATCCATAGTTGGAAAGCACTCACAAGAATCAGCAATATCCAACTACTGGCCCTGAAAAGAACTATTGCAAAAGTCACACCATATGCCTGACACAGTTGTCCAAATGTTCTTCTGCCAGGCTTTGCGCTGTGACCCCTTTGCTGGGGAACCTGTTCCGGTGCCCAGCCACCCTCTGGGTGAAGAAGCTTTTCATAATATCCAGCCTAAACCTCCCCTGGCACAATTTCAGGTCATTCCCTTGGGTCCTGTCACTGGTCACCAGAGACAGAAGATTGGTGCCTGTCCCTCTGCCTAGCCTTCTGAAGAAGCTGCACACAATGATAAGTTCTCAGTCTCCTCCTCTCAGCAGTTCCTCATATGCCTTGGCCTCTAGATCCTTCACCATCTTGTTAGCATGAAGATTGTCTGATTCTTTAACTTGGTTAAGGTTACCACTGATGGCACTGTAATGCATTTGTGAACAGTTCTACTGTTTTGACATTTTTACCACAAATTGGAAAATGTTAATCCTCACCTTCCAGACACTGCTATGTTTTTATTTTAGCTGAAAATTTAAAACCAACAATTTCTAATCAGAAATATTTTTACTTCAGCATGTTTTGATGAAATTCCTAATTCTATTAGAATGTTAGGCACTTTGGTGAATCAAATAAAAAGTATTAACAAATTGTATTATTGGTTCAGCTAAGAAGATTTTATTTAGCAGCTTTACTGAATACCAGGTGATACAACCAGGTGTGGGGGGAGACAAAAATCTCAAAAGTATGTGAATTTGTTGTCCTGTAATGAATTCATTGCAGAAACTAATCAGATGCAGATCAGCATAATTTTGCTGCAATTTAATGCTGACTCCTGAGATCTTCAAAACCAGTATGTGATGACGAGCTATCAGCACAGGAATGGTTTCCTCTGTGTTCAGATTAATTGTCTGTTAATTGCTGCTAATTGTCTGAGACTGTGTACCAGTGTGCTTCATGCAACTTGTATTAATTCAACAAATCCTGACCGTATTTCCTGTGATCATAACTTCTTATCTTGGACCTCATCCCATGCTTTTACCTTCTTTCTTTTCTGTACTGTCAAGATCACTGAACACATCTTCTTCAAGGCCAGTGATTTTTCACATCTTTGTATATTGTATTAAGAGTCCTGGCTTGCCCTAAGGCAAGTGGCTCTGTGGGGCATTGTCAGTAAGTTCAGGAAGAAGACATCTATCCCTTGCTATCTGCATTTCAGATAGAGCCAGTACTGATATGGCACAACAGATACGTTTCCTGTCTAGTTCTTTCTCCTCTAGAGTTAGCTTTTGTCCCCTTTCTAAAACAATCCAGTGGAGTTAAACAATTCAGAGATGAAATATTTTTTGTAGATTGGTTCTGAGCTAATTATTAATACTGATTCATAATTTCAATTCTTTTTCAGCTTCCTGAACTTTTCAATTTCACAGAGTAGCTATGAGGACATTAGAAATACTCTTCTGGTGTGTCTACATTAATAAACTAACCCAAGAAAATATACTGAGACTCTTTAATGGTAAACACATAGCATAATGTGTTTACCATGCACATGGACCAAAATATCTGTGGCTGACACAGTGACTGAGACAAGCTTAGAAGTCAAAAAAAATTGTCTCCAAAGCATCCTGTTCTGGCGCTACAAAGGTGCAGCTCAAGTTGTTCCTGTTAGAGCTGTTGACATGCAGGAAGTCGCCCTGCTGATGGCTGGAAATGGTGCAGGAGTCTTTCACAGTTCACAGAATAGATTATATTGTATGAATATGAGTATGAAATATAAATATGCAATTATATGTATATCTAATACACATAATATTTAGTTCCTATTTTTATTTATACTAGACTTGCTGTGTTAACAGGTATTAGAATGAGTAAAGAGATTTAGAAATGTTTGAGAACAAATAGTAATTTCAGTAGAGGGTTTTGTGTTGTAAAATTAATGCTGCATGAACATCTTGGCTAAATCCTTGAACAGCTGGGCTATCATTATTTAATTTTGAAGAAATAAATATTTCTTACAAATCTTTGTAATAATATAGACACAAATCTTGAAAAGTTTTTTATTTAGAGACTCACATTAAACTGGAAAAACAGGGTCTAGAATTTCTAATGATGTTTATGAAATAGAGGCAAGAATTTTTAAAGTTGTAAAAAATGAATCAATTATTAAAAAAATAAATATTTTTCAGGTCATTCCATAGACTGGAAGGTCCTAAGAAGTGCCTAGTGGCAGAACAGTGCTAGAAATCACTACTATTAATAAATTATAAGGAATGTGTTATTATTTTATTGTGAATAAGTAGAAGAAATAATTCTGGTTTTCTTCTTCTTCCTGTTCAGCTATACAATGGTTATAAGACAACATTCAGTAAATCCATAGCTCTAATTGAATGATCCATGTATTAATAACCTGTATTCTGCATTCTGCAATATTGCGGGTATTATTAAAACAGAGTAAGAATCAGTAAAATGGGTTATAATGATAGTTTGCTAGGTCTGAGATGATGTGCTGGGGAAGCCTTTAGAAATTTATTATAATTTCTTAAGGGAAGCTTAGGAGCCAAGGTATAAAGTGTAAGGAACACACGGTGGAAGATGTTTAAGTATTAAAATAGCATTAATATTTATCAATGAAGTTCAGGAGAATGTAAGGAGAAAAAATAGCAGAGGTACTTCTGTAGACTTCATATTTTTATAGAACTCATTATCATAGTGTCCAAAGACCTCACAATCATTATGCATTTATTCCAATGTATATTTAAGATCAGACTTAACACATCTTTAGGGATGGTAATTGAGCTTTAAAGAAGTGAAGATCAAGAGATTTAAACATTCCTAGGTTCCAGTGTCTGAAGGTGAGCAATGAGCTCTGTAAACTCTACAGCAAGATGACAGGTAGAGTTCTCCCTCCCACATTTGGTTGGTGACCCAATTCCTTGGCCAAACACTTTCTTTTTTTGAGCATTATCTAATCTTAATTTCAATTAAAGGAGGAAGAGAATTAGCTGTATATAATTTTTCTGCCTCTTAAAAAAGTTGGTAGTGATTTAGGGACAAGCAGTATTACCCTGAATTAAAAGCAAGCAAGTGCACCTCCCTCTCTTCCTCTAGTGCATCCTGCATTTTACATGGCTTTCTATTTACTATTAATTCCATGCATTTAAAAACAGCATTTAGCTTACAGTGCAATATATATATTCATAGAATTTAGAGATGCCTGGAGCAGTGAGAGTTTTGAACCTCAAGTCCTTTGGATTTGGTTAACCACTCCATGAAATGAAATGCTAATGGTAATATTAGCCACCATTTTGAGTACTCAGATGGATGTTTTATTTACTGGGGAAAACTCAATCAGTTTGATTTTCCTTAGCCTGAGACAAATCCAGCTGAAATTTCCCCAAAGCTTTTGACCCAAATGCTTTCAGAAGCACATAATGTTTTTCTTGAGAAAATTTAAGAAATTATCAAAATGTACGCTGCTTTTTTCTTGGTGTTTCTGATTTATGGCTAAATTTCAGAAGGATGGAAATACAGAGAGGAAGTCAATGAATACAAAACCAGTGAATGTATCAAGCAATTTCAAAAAAGTCTGCTGATTTTCCTTATAAATATCACCAATTATGGTTACAGAATGAAAAAAAATGTATAGAAAGTTAGGGTCTGATTCAATCTAGCACAGCTGTACAAAACATTTCTATATCAATTATTTAAACTAGATTAAATTTGAAATTTTCTGATGAAATTTTCTAGTGCAACAGTTTCTGTTGTAAAGGCTGATGCAGAAAAGACTAAACATTTTCTCAGAGCATTAATTTCACAAAAACAGTCTTATGAAACATTACTAAAGAACATCTGAAGAAATAGGGAAGTTTAAATTCAGCTTTGAGATGACTGGTGCAAGTAAATTGTGAGATGAAGTGAACTGGGTCCTTGTTCAAGACAGAATAATCTTCACCTTTGCCCTGGAGTAACCCTATATAACAATTACAATGATCTAGGAATAAAGAATGAAGAGCATGTGAAAAACAGGACACAAGAGAAGTCAACCATGCAATTTGATCCAAACACCCACCTGCATTAGAACCAGTGTCACCAGAAAAAAATGTAAATTATTAGTGGTAATTGGAGACTCCTTGCAGAGGGGCAGTGAAGCACCCATCCCATTTGTTATACAGAAAATTTCTCTAGGGAAATTTGCAGCCTACAAGGAGCTTGCATTCAGGGTTACATCAAGAGGCTGCCAAGCCTAGTGAAGCCTACAGATTATCACCTGTTCCTACTCTTCCACACAGGGTCTAGTGATACTGTGATGAGGCAACCTAGAACGATCAAAAGAGATTATATAGTAAGTCTGTCAGAGCAGTTTTAAAACAATATAGAACACAGCCAGTTCTCCCCTATTCTCCAAGTCAGAGGAGAGGATTTGTGAAGAAGATGATCAGATCAATACCTGATTGTATCACTGGTCACATACTCAAAGTTTTGACTTCTACAGTAATCAAGGATCTACCTTTGAGAAGCCACATCTGTTGAGATCTGATGGGATTCACCCAGAAAGTGGAGTAAGAGGGTCTTTCACAAAAAGCTGATCCCACTTTTAAAGAGAAATTTACACCAGAAATTTAAACTCTTCTCCTTACAAGAAGGGGACAGAATTTTGAGCAACAGAGAAGAACTAGGGACTGTTGATGTTTTAGATACCAACAGGTAAATGCCTGTGAAAAGCCTCAAAATAATTAGGGTGTGTTCCTCTAAAAAGGTGTGAATTTCCTGGCTGACATGCCTCTGGACCAATGCACACAGCATTGGGGAGCAAACAAGAGAAGTTGAAAGCCACTGTCCAGCTAGAAATCTGTGATCTAATCACTATTACTAGTATGTGGTGGGATGAATCAGGCTGCTGGAGTGGTGATATTGGTGGATATAAACTATTTAGTAGGGATGAGCAAGAAAGGCAGTGGTGGGGCCAGAAGGGCTGCCCTTTATGTAAAAACAAATAAATTGATTGACTACACAGATTTGTCTTTGAAAACAAAGGATGAACACATTAGGAGCTATAGGTAAAAATTAGCTGCAAAACCAGCAAAAGAAAACTCAAGGGTGGTGTTTACTGCAGGCAAATGAAGATTAGGTTTAAGATCACCTGAGAAACTTGAGCAATAAACAAGTCCATGGGACATAATGAGATGCTCCACGGGTTCCTGGGGGAAGTGATGAATGTTGATGCCAAGTCACTCTCCATCATGTTTCTAAAGTCATGGCAATCAGGCAGAGTCCTCAGAGAGCAGAAAAAGGGAAACATGATGGCCATTTTCTAAAAGGATAAAAAGAAGGACCTTGGTAGTTACTGACCAGTCAGCTTCACCTCTGTGCCCAGTAAGATCATGGAACAGATTCTTCTGGAAAATATATCAAGCCATATGGAGGACAAAGCCAACATGTCTTCACCAAAGGCAGATTATTCCTGACTAATGTAGTGCCCTTCTAATGTATAGTAACTGTGTCAGCAGAGAAGGGAAGAGTTACAGAAGTCATCCACCTGGATTACTGTAAGGCTTTTGGAATGATCTCCCACAACATTTTGTCCACTAAATTGGAAACCTGTATGGACAGTCCTGATGGACTATTAGAAGGGTAAGGAATTCACTGGAAGTCTGCATCCTAATAGTTACAGCCAATAGCTCAGTTCTCAAGTGGATGCCATTAAGGAGTGGAGTTCCTTAAGGGTGTGTGCAGAGACTAATTCTGTTTATTAGCACATCAATATATCAGTATATTGATAAAAGTATCAATAGCATAGACTGGGATTGAGTACACTCACAGCACTAATCCATTCTTCAAGATTGTCATGATCCTTCTGGATGGTATCCCTTCTCTCTGGTGTTATCAGCTGTACTACTCAGCTTACTGTCATCTTCAAACTCTCTGTGGGTGCCCCAGTGCCAGATAGAATCTCAAAGTATGGGAATTGCTGTGCTGCAGGAACAGGGTTATTTGCTGGAAACCAGGGTACAGCTGAGTACAGAGGCTGCTTTTACTCCCCTCATCTACCTGTTGGTAATATCTTGAACCTTTTTCTTAGTATCTTAGTGTTTTAGTATTTTTTCTTAATATCTCTGTTTTTAGTATCTAGAATCCAAATCAGAATTCTGGGTTATGTTGATCTTGGGTGTGTTTTACTTTGCAATCTTATATTATTAGAGATTCTTTGTGGCAATATCTAGCCTAAACCAATAGAGAACACTGTCAAATATCTAATCAAGCTCTCCTTATTTGATTAAAAGGTGGTTTTTTTCTTCAACCTTGTGAATTGGAAGGATAATTATTCTTAAATTATCTATTAATCCCTCAAGGACAGAATTCTGTCACCTTCTTGTTTCATTGGAATGTGTTTAATATCAACAGTACAATCTGGAATCCCTAACAGTTGCTCTGCAAAGTAAGTCTAAACCCATTTAATCTCTTTCATCAGTTCTGACGACCTCAAGTTTCCTTTGAGGAAGAAAGACGGGGAGAAATTGAAGAGAAAATTATCTTCAGGTTTAGTTCCATATATGTATCGGTTTCTGCAATGAAATGGGGTGAGGATTTTTAGTCCTCTGAAAGTGTCATTAATATGTGTGAAAATATAAACCCTGAAAAATCTCCTCATGCAAGCATTCCCTACCCACGTGCACAAGACCTCCTTAGCGGGTTTTAGCAGAAGTGAACACAGTAGTAGAAGACATTTTCAACACTTTTTCTACTGCTACAAAAGTTTTCAAACTTAAGTTCCAGACTACTGCAACAAAATATTCAAATGGGTGGAGATCTAATACTCTGATTCTGCTAGTGGGGATATTAGTGTGTTCACATTTATGCTGAGACTTTTCTGAAGTCCTTAATAAATTGGATAGGAATTTTCCCTTTAATTTTCTCTCTTTCTACTATTGACAAGAAAAAACCCACTTTTTATTAATGACATTGTTTTCCTTTTTCAGATATTTACAATCTAAGAGGGCAGAAGGTCTCAAAAATGAAACTTTAAAAACTATTTTTAAAGTCATGTAGAAAGATTTAAAAATGAATAAAAGTTTTTCTCGTACTACTACTGTGAATTCTTGACTAATCAATGCCTTTCGGGGAGTAATGGAATTATATCATGAAACTCCACTTGTAAACATGAATAAATCAGATGGAAATGGAAGCTCATGAAATTGTGATGTGTTTGTTATGTTCACTTGATAGCTTGTTTAGATGGAAACAATGCTGACTATTTGACATTAATTTTGCTGGAGATTTTCCTATTTTTTAATTTTTTGATTTAGTAGTTTTAATCCAAAGTCAATTAATTTGATGGAGCCACATTTGTGAGTATTTGTAACTGCTAATAAAAGTACCTACCATAGATTACAGGATTTCTTCCTAGGACTTTTGAAATAATTTTGAAATCTCTAACTTTGAAAGAAATCACTGAAACTGAAAATTTTTTTGCATTGCTCTGTAGTTGAATCACAATGTTATTGATACATTCTAGGTTAATGGAATGCAGAAAAATTCAATCAATTTGCTTATGAGCAGAACTACATCTTCATAGGTCCTCTATTCACCCTTAATTACAACCTCTGAAAACTGTATTTAAAAATTACCCTTAATTATGTAGAGCCAGCTCAAGTGTAGAAGTTAGATTAGTCTCACCACAGGTGCATGAATACATGTATGAGAGAAGCAATGTCAGCCTCCATGATTTATAGTAGCTTGGTTCACTAAGCTTGAGAGAATTAACATAATTCTGCAATCCTATATAATTATTTATACCTCAGTGTAGTTCTTTAATGAAAGGTTTAATCTTTAGTACTAAAAAGTCACTGGCTAAGGAAATATTGATGAAATGCTGGTCTCCTACATGATATGAAGGTAGGCAGTTAGCTGTTGAGAAGCATGATCCAACTTCAGAGAAAGAAAAGAATTTGGTTCTACACTTGAAAAGGACTTGTTCTAAATAACGAAATAGAGCATAAAGAGCAGTTTCAAATGAATTAATGAAATCTTTCTCTGCTTGTCCAAGGAAAAGAGCTTAGATATCCTGTTTAGGCAAAGGATTCAGGATGGTTAGTCCCAAATAATGCATTTCTCAAATTGACTTTGGATTTGATGTATATTCTTTTATAACAAAAATTTAAGTGGTTCCTTATTCTATGACTGGTTCATGCATGTCCTGTTCTATGATGAACTAATCTTTCCAGGCTTTTTATGAAAAATCTGTGCCATTCAATTCATGGGTTTACATTCTACTACAGGACTCAGCACTGAAAATTCGGTATCTGAGATTATCATTCTCTTTTTCATTCTATCCATTCCATCCATTTTTTCCACTCTGAAAAAAAAAATCTTGGCTTAGAGTGCCCCAGACTGCTAGAGATTAGAGGTTTCTATAAACACTACAGCATCAGATTTACTAGCAATTTTTTCTATGCTTATACATGCAAAGAAACTGTTGTTTCATAGTGATTTATTTATACTTTATTTATATTTTATTAATGAAATTCTTTAAAAGCTCCATTGTATCTTTTGTCATACTCTTAACTGGTTGCCACGACTGAGAAGTCACCTTAGAAAGTAGAGGCTGGCACTCTTCTGCTTCTGGAACAGTAAAACTCTAAAATATCAGATACATCTCTACATATTGTCCTAGCTCTTCCCCAGCCTGTTTCTGCAGTGGAAAAGCAAGTAAATTGCTCTTGTTTCACCTGAGGTCGTACACCATTGAACTAAACAGAACATTTCCTTGGAAGAGTGTAAAATTCTTGTGTTCCAGGCTTACTGGCTACATCTTACAATATTAAATGCTTTTACAAAAGGTGAAGTGTTGTAGAGCTATATTGTCCACTCTGTTCACAGCTGTTTAAATTTAGCAGCAGTGTTGCCATATATGCTCTGTACAACTCAACTCTGAACCTTCTCAGAAGATTTCTTTTTGAGTTCCCTATGGCCCTAGACTATAAATACTATTTTTGGCTTTTTCTTTTTTTTTTTTTTAATTGTAGTGTCTGAAACAATAAGACAACTGAGTTGCAGACCACCAGAACATTGTGGTTTTTACATAGTACTTAGTATATGTTTGAAAGGCTGGGATGGGACTTCAAAATGCTTCAAAATGTATGCAGCCAAAAGCCTGCTTTTATAGTGGAGTAGTAGGGGGTAGGAAATCAGATCTGATGCTGCTTTATGCTATAACTTTATTCTTACTGAGTGCTGCAAATTGTCCTTGAAATAAACTATCCTGGTGTTACGCTAAATTTCTTCTCAGGGTAGAGTAAGTTTACACTACCAAAGATTTCAGGAGAAAATGAATGTTTTTGTAATGGTGACTGGGGAACTGGGACAGGGGAGTAAACCATGGAGTTAACTTAGCCAGTAAAGTGGATGTGCAGCATGTCTGTCATTCATGTAGCTCCCACGCAGCAAAACTGAAAGCTCTTCCAATATAATTTCAAATGATGAATGAGTTTGAGAATTATACCATCTGCTTGCTGACATAGGGAAAAAGATGTGTAATTCACTGAATTCATTATTCCTTCAGGTCTGATAGCAGCAACAGATTGTTTGGAGGATGTAAACATCAAAGAGGGAGAAATGTTATTCACAAGGAAATGGCTTCATATTGTGAGATTAAATTAACAGAGTAGGAATGTTAGATTGGGGGGAAGAGGGGATAAGTCGGCTGTGCTGACAAGCAAGATCCAAAGTCCATTGAGTTTAGTAAGAAATTAGAATATGAAAGCAAATAGTTTAATATGGAGGAGTTTTGGTATCTTTCTGAACTTCCTACATGTGAAGGGCAGCTTGCTTTAGAAGATGCTACATTCTGTAACCTAAGAGGTTACAGAAGAGAAAGGAGGGTCACATAGACTGGTGTCAAAATTATCTCTGTTGCACCCATGGAAATTCCAAATGTGAGGGGAAAAATATCCCTTGATTTGATAGTGAAGAAGACAAGTATCCACAGAATGACTTTGTAGACCTTTTGCAGATGATCATATCTCTTCTGGATAATACAGCTTTTCAAATATGACCGGGGTAAAACTTTGAAGTGCTTTATCTGTGAAGTTAAGGCAAAGGTATTGTTCTGATTCTATGTTGGTAATCAGTCAGATAGGAAGCCAAAGATACATTAATTTTTAAGTGCTAATGACATAATACCTGCCAAAGTCAGACACAATTTTTAAAAAAATTATTTTTTATTTTTTTTTAAAGTATTAGGAGCAATTGTTTGGAACCTCTCTCAGTTAACATTTAAAAAATACCAACAGATGGCTTTTCCTGCATCCATGCAGCTGCCAATGCCAAAATAAGTAGTGCTGAGAGACTTCTGGATGAAGCTAAGGGACAGGAAAGGCAGCTGTCACTGAATATCTTAATTACAGAATTTACAAAGTTTTAATTAATGTAATGTTGTTTCTATGGCTATATTAATGTAACATCCATTAGTATGTCATTGGTTATAATTTGTGTATTAAATTAGGAATTTGGCACACATAAGAAATTTATGGAAGCAAGTCTTTGATCTAACTCTTCAGTGCTACAGAGGAAGAATGCATTCAAAATATAACTTGAAAATGTTAAATTTTCAGAGCCACAGACAATGTCTCTTTATACTGTCAAGTGGTGGTAGACCACTTATTGGAATTTTGATTTCAAGGTCATTCACCATTTTTAATCTCTCCAGAAATCTTTTATTCTGTTACCTGATAGAGACTGAAAATAATGCTTGCCTGACTTTTCGGAAGTCATATATCAGAATAAGGCATGGGAGACTGCTGTTAATAACACAGTCCTCCTTTTAAGAACATTCTCTTTCAATTGATCTGGTCTAATAATGCACTAATTTTTCCTTCTTTATTTTTCAAATGTCACCTGTGTTTGTTCTGACCAGACAGTTAAATATCACTGTGCTTTGTTTCTGAAGGCTGTCACTAAAATAAGATAGACCATGAATGGATAATTTTTCTTGGTAGACCTGTGTTTGATTACACAGAAGTACATTCACCTGACTTTATTTGGGTGACTATAAGAATTTTCTTCAGGGCTGGCCATTTTGAGTTGAAGAAGAGTGAGGAGTCAATATGGATGTCACATCTTGTGCAACCTAATAAACTGAAAGCAGTTGCTATAAATAAGATACAAAGGGGTAATAACAAGCCCTTGCTTCAGTCTGTCTTGCATTCAGTTTTATATGGCACATGTTTTGTCTGCACAAAGGAGTAACTGAGAAGCTCGTTCTGTTATTTTGTTAAGGAAACTTCCCGGTCTGACACTGACAGACTGAACAGGAGCACTGCCAGCACCAGAGACTGTCACTGCTGGCACTGAAGCCCCTTCACAGCAGTGGCTCCAGTGACCCCACGGGTCCCCATTTCACTCCCCCCACACCCCCTCACACTCACACTGCTTTCCTGACCCCTTCTACCCTGGATTTCCCATGGCAGGGTCTGTGATGTCTCGTTCCATAAAGCAATTTGTTCATGGCACAGTAACCCAGAAACAGCTGGAGCTGGTGGCTCTGAGGAGGGACTTCCAACAAAGGTCCCCTCACAGCCCACCCAATTTCACTCTTTTTCCTCAGTCTTCTGCTCATGCCCTCCCTTTCCATTGCTCATCCACCTCTCTGGAGTCACTCATCTTCATCTCCTTCCTTCGTTATCCAAAAGGTCAGCAGCTCACCACTCCTGCTGTGTCTCAGCGTCCCTTCCTCTAGCTGGCACCCCTCTTCATGCTTTTTATTATCCCAGAGGTAGGCAGGGCCTCTTCTCTTCAGCTCTCACCCAGAACTCAGTTTGCATTTCTGCATCTCAATCTACAGCTTGCAGATTTAATTTTAATTTCCACACCAAGTACTACATGAAGAATACATTGCAAAAATATCTGCAGACCATGGTGACTGAGGCAAGGCTTGGAAGTATGAGAAAATCAGTACAATAGAGAGCATTACTTGTCCTTTTGGGAAGAGAGTTTCATGCAGAGCAGATTGTTTGAATTGATTACTTTCTTGTGTTGTTAGTAGTTTACCTAAGAAAAAACATTAAAAACTTTTATTCTCTAGTGTGGAAGGTAATAATAAAAAAAACACCAGCCAACGAAACCCTGTAGGTTTCCCTCTGCAAGACAATTGAAACATAATGGAGATTCAATTGATTTTCAGTGGGGAAAGCTGCAGGGCACCAATTATCTGTGCTCCAGAATTGTTGCTTGAAGTGCAGCTACACACTGAGGAGCCAATCAAATGTATTTCAATCCCTCCATGCAATATGCTCCTGACAACATCATAAGGATCACATCTTTCAGCTTCTAATTAAATGGACATATCAAGACAACCTTTGGTTGGCTTTTAAAAGGACATTTGAATTGCTTCTGAAAAAATGAATGCCACATATTCAGCAACAGTTGTGCAAAACTTTTATAAATATCACTTTTAGTGATTATGAGTTGTATTATCTCTGCCTGTATAAATTTCAGCTTATGATGCTTATGACCAGTATGTCTATATCTGATTTATGTGAAGGCCAAATGTTAATTACAGTAGTTAAAAATATTTGAAACTGACTCTATATTTTATTTCTTGATCCAAATAAATCTAATAGCTGTTAAGAATATTTATTGCCTGCACGTGGAAGAATTACTTTTTGGATTTTATTGAAGAGTTTTGTCATTGTCTGTGTCAGCTGCTGAAGGACTGCAAGCAGAAAATGACTGTCTCATATCAAGCAGCAATGGCAAATCAAGACATACATAGAATGAGTCTGAACTATTCAGAGAAGAGAGGTAGAGAGACAGAGCAGAGATTAAACTACTAGGATAAATGGGTAAAAGTGGTTGAAAATACTTACTGGGCTAGAATGTCATCTGGCTTCTGAGGGACATTTTTCACTTCAGTTTTTTTGTTACAATGTGGATAACATAAAAGAAAATAAATTTATTTGTTTTATGAGAATTTACAAGAAGAATTGCAAATTTTTAGATAGAAATTTTTAATGGAATAGAATAAAGAAGAGAACCACTGTTTAGACAGCAGTTTTACAGAAAAGTATCTTCTACAGTGTATCTTAATTTGGAATAATTGACATGCATTGCATTAAGTAAGAGTATATCTATGTTTAGATACACATAATTATTTCTTCTGCTCTACTTGATAATACTAAGCCCTTGAACTTGGAGCTTGAGGCACTTCATCCTCAAAAAAGATGTGTGCCATCTCAAAGAAGTACAGAACATAATCAGACATCTTGAAAAATGAAGAAATATAGAAAGATAAGGAATTTAATTCAGGAAAAGAGTGACTGCAGGCAGACGTGACAACCATTTTTAGATAAAATGCAAAACAGAAATTAGTAAATTGTTCTTTGGGTTCCAAAACATTTACAGTTCCTTCAAGCTCTGTATTGATATTTTTGTGTTTAATAACTGTATTCCCTATTCTGTCATCCAAGACAAGAAAAGGATTAATATTCAGCAAGAGCCATTTCAATTGGACATTAGGAAAACATTTCTGGTAGACCGGCTAAGGAATTCCAATAAAAGTAGCAAAATTTGCATCATTTAAAGAATGATTTAGGCAAACATCTGCTTAGAAGAACATTATAGTTTTTCGTTCCATAAGATTGGGTGGGAGAGAACTAGATTACCCATTTTCCTCAAGGCAGCTTACATTAAATTAACAGACAAATGTGCTGAAGTTTTAATAGCTGTAGTTCATGCCTCTCATCTTTCAGACAGAAAAGAGTATATGCTTGGTATGCAAGACTAACAGAGAAAGTGAGCATCATGAAATAGTAACTGAAGTGACTTTCACACCTTTTTCTGCTGTTCCATAGTGGGGTGAGTTTCACCTCTCTGGAGAAAAATGTTTTCAGGGTCCTGTGCTAAAAGGAATTGCACACTAATGGTGTACACATTTATTATAGACAAAGTTATGTTGTGTGTACCATTAACATTGCCATTTATTCCTCTTAGCTTCACTGTAAGTAAGCTTCACTTACTTACAAAGGAATATGCTCTTCAAGGTGACAAAAGAAGTCAAAGAAACCCAGAGAGAAACTGAAAATCAGTTGGGAGGCACAGGGAAACCATTGCATCAGTGAAAAAATTAACAAAAAGGATAATCTTTAATCTAATTGCTTTGAATGACTAAAACACTGAGAAATTATAAATTTTTTGTATTGCTCTGTCAATTTCTAAATTGCATTAATCGAATAATCCACATATATTCTGTCTGATTTTTTTTTTTTTTTGTCCTTTCTTAATGGGATTTTTCTCTTTTGAATATGGGATGTGAGTATTTTGTCCAGTATAAAGAAATAGAGGTGTGCCAGTTTCACTTTTTAGCTGGAAGGATAGCAGTAGCATTTACATAAATCTGACTTTTGTCCTTTGCTTTCTATTAGAACCTCTATCAATAGATGGTGACATATCAATTTCCCTTCTTTAAGCTGACTTTACACTTTCACAAATGGTTGCACAGCATGTAATTGTGATGAAATAATTCTCCTGAACTGATTCTATAGCTTTGCTTGTAACTCTGGAAATTTGAATTTGTTAAATGGACACCCTTGTCCTGCTGAAGGTGGAAACAAACATAAGGAGAAGAAAACCAAAGGAGATTTTTTCATTTGCCTGCTCTTTGACTTTGAGGGCTTCTGATTCCACTCCAACAAACCCCTCAGATGTGTCATTCAACTCAGTAATCAGACTCCTACCTGTTGATGCAATCAGCAGAGATTTAAGAGCAATCTGGCTCCCAAAGTGGGAAATCCTGACTAGGATTCAGTTGTCTAAACCCAGGTGATTAGTTACACTACAGACACTCTGTGACTTATCTGCTATCCAGCTGCCACATCAGAAGGAATTTGGGTCTTCCAGAAGTCAAGACCATATTTGCCAGGCTGTTGGAGCATCCTGGACACTCCAAAATATTTTGGCAAAGTGTTCTTAAGTTATCTAAAGTGCTTGTAGGTAAGAAATAGTTATATACTTTTTGCTGTTCAGCTCTCTAGATTCCAAGACTGTTCTGATATCTCTATTGATGGCAGTGGAAATTTAAGGATTTCTTACACATCCCAGAAGCTATGTTTGGATCTCTTAAAAAGAAAGCTATTGTATTTGTCTGAGTATTGGTCTGCTTCTCTCTCTTTTTTCAGCATAACTATATTGATGAATACAAGTTCTTCCTCTTGTCAGATGAATATTAAGAGTTTTTTTAGTTAGTGTACTAAGTATGTTGAAATTCTGTATACATATTTAACTGTAGGGAACCAATTGAAAAATAATATATGAAAACTCTAGGAAAAAATATATTATAAACCCTGAATTGTTTCACTGAGTTTAATTTAAAAGAATTTTCCACTAGAATTTAATTATTCACTCCCAGCTCTTGTAAGTACACCTTTTAAACCTATCCCATTTTTGACTTTCAGCAGACAATTTTTGTGCTGTAGGGCCTTGGGATATGTCATGAAGTTGAAATGTTATGGAAAGAATAAGGCTTTTTCACATCATCAGGCAAGAAAGTATTAAATGAAAAAGAAATAGATAACTTAAATACCTAAAGAAATCACTGTCATGCCCAGCTCAAGCCAAGGGCTCTACAGAAATTAGTAAAGGGAACAAATTAGCTGATGCAGCTGCAGAGTATGCATCCTGACAATGTCTGAGAGAATGCATGGATGTGACTTCAGCAATAGACTGAAGTGACTGACCAGATTTAGCAGACTACAAACCCCTGTATGTGTCTGTTCAGAAGAAGAAAAGGAGCTCTGGAGAAAATAGGAAGCAAACCAAGAAAATGATGAAATAATGACAATTTGAGGGAGAGCAGTACTTTCAAATTAATATATAATTACACCTGGATTTGGCGTTCTGTATTGAATTGAAAATTTTGCAGCAATTATAACTAATCAACTAGTCAGGTCACTAAGAATATAAAGAAATTTACATAGAGCCCATAGATTTTCTTGTAAAAACTTGGAGTGCTTTCAACTACAGTCTGTAGTCTAATGGTGAACAGTAGACCTGTCCTTGCAGATATCCCTTCACAGACTTATTCCTGTTAATCTAATTTGCTGTTTAAGTTTGAATTGATGTATTTTTTTCCCCACAATGTTATTCCTCACCTGTAATTCATTGGTTCTTTAAAAAAATAAAAGGAAAACTCTATTTATAGTTTATATCATTCTTGGGGAAGTGGCACTACAAAGCTAATTATTTGCCTATGTTGAATTTTCTGTAAAGGAATTTATTTGATTGCATATCAAAAAAATCTCTGACTACTTTGTAGTCATACCAGTGGCACTTGAAGAACACTATTTGCTCTACCAGTGACTGAATAATTTTCTTCAAAAATGTCCTTCTGCCTGCATCCACCATGGATTTTTTTGGTGTGTATCTCTGAAGCATTCAGGATCAGGACATATATTTGAACAATACCTTTCACAAAAAAGACATAATACCTAAAGTTGGTACTGAGTTTCAACATTACTGTAATAAAAATAACTGTGGAACTAAATATGAACTTTCATTTATCTGTGTTTTTGCTATCTTGTCAGGTGTTTCTTCCAGCTTGGTTCCTTGGGAAATGTTAGCTGCAGCTCAGATAATTAAAAAAAAAGACCTTGAAGATTGCTGTGAACTTGCCAAGAACTGTGCTAAATGGAAAGAGTGTTTATCCTTATACGCTTTCAAGCATGAGACAGAAGTTTCTGCTAAAATAAAGCTGGTCAGAGCTGTGATTCTGTTTGATCCAGAAAAGCATACCCTAGCATTTTTAGTCGAAGGATATAGCTAAGGATATAAGATTTTGAGATATCCATCAACATGCAGCATACAGCTAATGAATTGTTCATGGGTTCATCTCATAGCAAAAGCTGATCATCCTGTCCTTTTTCTTCAGGAAGGTACATTCCTTCAAGCATATGGCAGGGTTGGATTTCTCCCCCCCACCTCTTGCCTTGATTACTCTCCTGCTTACAGAGAGAGGCATACTTTAAACAAGAATTTGAACTATTGCAGTGAAATTCATCCTGCAGTATAAGCAAAATTTTAGTGACCTGTCATTGTCAACGTATAATTTTGACACTGTAAGAATGACTCTTCAGTGGTGAAAGAAATGGAAAAAAAGGGAAAAAAAATAATCATTAAAGCTTTTAGAGAGGCAATTAATTCCCTTCAGAAATTGCTTTCCACATTTTAGAGACTAACTAAACAATTTTAATGGTGCAAAGTGCTATAGCAGCTGTTCATCAAGGAAGAAATAAACACCACAGCAGCTTCCAAGTGTACCATGATTACTGTTGCCTCTTCAATCTCTTTACCAAAGGTTTACACCAAAGTTGTTGCAACAGCAAAAAATCCCTATAATGCTAGTGCTTTTTACACCCTAATTATACTTTGGTAAAAATTGAAAATCTAGGATCTTTTCAATGTTGTTTTCTGATGAGAAAAAATTAATTATGATTTTGACCTTTATTATCAAGTTTGAATTTTAACTTTTTCCCCCTTTTTGTTTCATTGACTTCCTGAATTCTTACCAGCTGGGGAATCCAGCTGAAAATCCAATAGGGTTTAACTAGCAGAAAGGGGTCAAATAGAAGAATGTGGCTGTCAAACACATTTTCATGTTAGCTGGATATGTAATTGTCATGCTTTCAGAATAGTTAAAGTGTTCCTGAACACATGGTCGAGCATTAATAAATTTTTGTGGTATGGCTACACACAGAAACAAGGGATTAAAAGCCTAAAGAGGTAGCCATGACACAGGGAGGCTTCACTCTGCAGAAATTTGCATCCGAGAAGGTCACCTTCCCGTATAATCTTAAGGCTTCCTGACATGCTCATTCTCTGCTTATTACATCCCCTCTGATTCTTTTATCAGTGTTAATGAATTTTTCATTAAAGGTTAACACTCAGGATGTTTCTAGAGGCTTTTGTTGGGAATTACCCACATACCTGAAACTGAGGCTGCAAGGCACCTGATGTTTGCTGCGCTCTTGCAGCTCTTCATGATCTGTGTGTGTGCTTTGTACTTACAGCCTAACAGTCCTGCAGCATAGAAAGCATAACAGAAAAGGCATCAGGTAAGAAAGATCTATCCACTGACCACTCAGATGTTTCCATAACCATTTTCACGCATTGCCATAAGCATTAAATAGTCCCCAGTCAGTCTGTCTTTTCCTACATTATTCCTCAAAGTAAGATAGCAGTGTCATGAAATGCTGAGACTCTAAGAAAGTAAACCATCAGTCTTTACTTTGTTAAATGTGTTTCCAGAATACCTGTGGGAATTTTTAAAATATATTGACTCAAATGTTTCATATCACCTTCCAAAAATCAGTCAGCATTTATATGGAATCATTCTGTTATGTGGCTGAACATGGGACATGAACAGATCTGTGAATGTCACTTGCAGTGATGATAAAGCCTATCAAATAAGCTGAGATTTATTTTATTTAGTTTAACATAACTCAGTTTAATGTATTTACAATCTACTTACTGTGTTGTGAAGATATAGCAAATGTCTAGAGGAAAGGAAGCTGGACATAAATTTCAGTGATAATGTTTTATCTGGTTAATGACTAGAATAGTAGAATATTGTTTTTAAGATTTATAGACATTTTTTGTCTTTGTTTGAAGACTACTGAAGCTGGAAGATTCTTCCTTTCCTCTCTTTCCAACTCACTTTTACAACTGACTATTATGCTGTGCTCTATGAAGGATAAGTAGCTGATTAGCACCCTCAAATCATGGCCTATGTGTTCCATGTTATATATTTATACTGTACTTTAATATCTCATATATAATTTTTAGAATACTATATGTTTACATAGACTGTGAGATCAGAAGTGCTGTTAGGAAAGTAATTTCCAAAAGTCTGTCTTACCCTATCTGAAGTTAATTTGGTACTCTGTAACAGGAAAATAAGATTACTTGTTTTTTCACAGAAAGATGAAAATAAAGGTGGTAGATCATCATCTTCTTCCTGGTTGTTGTGTTATGGCACAGATATGGAATAGACAACCAAAGGGGAAGAGTTAGTCTGGTCTTTGTTTTCAGTCCTTGACTTCTCCAGTGAAATGGAACCGAGACCTTGCTAAAAGCCTGATTGTATTGTCAGGACAGAGTCAGAGAGGGCAAATGAAGCCAAAACAAAATTATAAGATTCTTTCCTCCCCTCTGACCCAGTCTGAATTTGAGCTGAAGTGGCTTTGAAGGTGAGATTAAGAAGATCCTTCATGTGTGTGACAGCGTCTTAGATTGAAACCTTACTCAGTTTCTTAAATGAATTTGGTCCCCAAGGGCTTGTGACTTGTGGGATATCTTTATGAAGTGACAAAATCACCCCAGCTAGAAACAGCCTGAGCTGGAAGACTACAGGACTATTCCAAGACTCTTCTCCCTGTCTGGACTTCCACTGCTGGAACACAACTCACTAAGTGTCCTGCTATACCAGCTGCAGAGAAAGGTTGCACAAGTACTGATATACTGATGCTTATACAAACCTTGCAAACAGAACTAAATAATCATTTGGCAAGATCTCTTTGATGACTCTTCAGCCCAAAAGTTTTGTTATTTTGTCTTGCAGCACTATTTTCTAACAGTGACTGTCTATATTTTATTACCTAATTTCATAATAAACTTATCTCCTTTCTGTGTTTTTCTTTCTGTTAACAGTTACACCTTCATGGTGTAAATGATCTCCAGTAAATGGTTACAGAGTCCAAGTGTTCTGGAAGAAAAGCTTGACACATCCAAAACAAGGACTTTGATCTCTGAACTCCTGCAGAATGATCTCTTCCTGAATCAGTTGTACTTTCAGTGAAGAAAATAAAACTCTTAGAAATATAACAGAACTTAAAAGAATGAAAAGTAGACTGCTTCCTTTTCTTTGTAAATGATGATTTTAGCAGAAGGAACACACCAATCCTAACCCAGTGTAAGTAAAAATCTAATGTTCCAGTCAAGGGCATTTTCATTTGAAATGAGCTGTAATGATGTTCAGCAGGAAGAAAGACTTTTTAAATTGCATATAAATTAAATAAGAATGAGACACAATTTCTCATTAAGATTTTTCATTAAAAATTTAAATAAATTTTGCAGTTTTAGAATCAGGAGGTTCAGGTTTTTAAATACCTATGGCATCATGGGATATATAATCCAAAAGGCAAAGGTTTGGCCTGTTTTGTGGCAGTCAGAGTGACTGTCACTTGGGTCCTTTTTTTTGTCCAGGAATCTTAACAAAAGCTTGTATGTTTATAGTTTCATTACCTTCTACAATAATAAAGTTTTCCAATAGTAATTCATATGCTCTGTGATTGTAAGATGAGTGGGGGTGAACATTCAAGTAAGGAGATTAGACTGATCTGATAGCAGCCTTTAACGTCTTCACTTTATAGAATATGTTTTCACAATTATCCTGTTCCTGCTTATGGAAAATAAATAAATGGAGAAAAAAGGAAAAAAACACCACAAATCCTCTCTCATAAAGTTCTTAATATCTTCAGGATAGTAAAATTTTGAAGTAAGACTGAACAGATTTGACTGTCTAATAGTTTGATTTCTATTCCCAGTATTGGACATCTTACCCCACCACAATTAAATGTGAAGTGCACAACTGAATCAGTGCAGAGAAAAACCCAGGATTTCCCTCACTTTCTGCTTCATCTCATTGGCTTATGACTTTTGCATTCCTTGCTCAACAGCTTCCTAACTTGCACTGAAAGCATCTAGAGCTCCCTTCCACCTCTCTTTTCCACTGCAAGCCTGTTAGTCAAGTAACCAGGGCATTCACCTGAAGAAAGGCAGCTTTAATCTCGCTCTGTCTCGTGAGGAAATTGAGCCCTTATCTCTCATTTCTGTGGTAGGCACTGCAGCCCTGAGCTAGCAGCAGTGATGATGTGGGCAGCAGACTACCAGATTTACTGACAAATGGCTGCTGAACTGGGAGCAGGGGGAATCTGCTGCCTCTGCACCTGGCCATACTGACAGGCGCACTCTAACAAGTACATGTTATGCAAATCAAGGTCAGCGGTACCGCTTTTCCTCGCTGCGCACTTTTGAATTAAAATAACCATGACCGTTGTGTTTTGTGTTGAACTCAATGCTTCTCCAGTGCATTAGACATGATCTGAGCATACACTTGATGAACTGGGACTCCTTGGGGATGTCCTCTCTGTGTCTCAGGGGTACTTTGGCATTTGTGACAATGGCACTACCAACACTTCAGGGTCTGCCTGGATTCCTATCCTTAGGCCACTGAATTAGTACTGAATGATGAGGCCCTGTCTGGAAGCACTGCTTGCTGTGGGTGCTGGTCCTATTTTGCTGAATCAGAGGTGTTTTTTTTAAGTATTCTTAATTTTTTTCCCCTTTCCTAATAAGCCAGCCCAGCATGCATTGAAATGACTTAAAGACACCTCCAGTGGTGTCAGACCATATCACTGCACCCACAGGTCTGACTCTCAACTGTGAAGCCATTCCTTAGGTGCACTATCTTGTCATATTACCTCTCTAAATGTCTAAATATTTATCTAAATATATAAGTATCTATCTAAATAAAACAGCACATATTACCAAATAAATAAAAAGCTATGGAACCATTTGAATGCATTCACCTATGACTGAATTTTTGATAAAACAAATCAGTCATTAGGTTAAATCTTGTTCTGCATTATCTAGCTGTTTCTTTCTAATAGAATTGTATTGTAAATTTGATACCATAAATTTGATTATTTATATTTAGGAAAAAATGATATGAATATATAGTGAAGAAAGTGAAGAAAACCTTCTGTTTAGAGTGGATGATTAGATAAGTAGAAGAACTTTAATTTGCTTGAGTTCCAGTGAGAAGGCTGTATTTACCTTTGTTTACCTTTGGCTAAATCTCTGGGGCAGAAGTACACCTATTATAAATTATCTCAGTCAATCTGAAATCAGTGAAGTTAAACAGATTTATTTGAGATGAGGTTTCTATCTTTTATATCCTTCATTCCAAGCACTAACTCAACAGGATTATGTGACAGTTAATTTGCTTTTGTATTTCAAAGCAAAGGTGGAGATAGACAATAGTAATCTTTAGATACTGAATTCAATATTGTGTTTACTCTGTTCTTCCCTGCTCCTAAATTTTAGAAAAAAAATCTCATTTGCCAGGCCGACCAACACAACCTTCATTAAATGTCCATATCTCAAAATCAGAAAAGAGAAAATTAAAAGCTTTTTGAGTGCTCATACAGTGTAAAGTTGTTGCTGGACTGCCTTCTAAAATACAGACAAATAGTTTTGATAATTGTTCTTTTTAATTCCAAATGAAATATAGAAACATATTTTAGGTAGTTTCATTGTTATTTAGAAAACTGGAATTATAAATAAACATATTTCTTGAAATGTCCAGATGAAATGGTACAACCTCTCCATAAAACACTGGTTTTCAGGTGGAGATTACAGCTGCTTTTTAAAGCTTTTCCATACTGTTAGGTTGAATAAGACAATGCTTACGATGAAGCTTCCTCTGCAGTCAGACTGAAGAGGTCAGACTCATTTTATGCTATCAAAATCTTCTGGAACTGTGTAAGCTCTGTGTCATCTTGGCTTCAACATTAATCTGCTGGTGAGTCTTGGTGGTCATCCTGCTCATCTCAGAAAATGTGCTTGCAGCCTTCTCTGCAACAGACGGCCCAGAAAGCAAAGAAATGCAAGGGAAGTGTAAATAATGCAGTGCAATTTCTTTGTTTAGTAACAACAGAGAGAAGATTTGAAACATTTTTTTTCTTAACGCACTGTGAAAGGTTTCTAACAATTTATTAACTCCTAAAAAAACCACAAGCAACAGGCATATGGGGTTGTGTTGGTTTTTTTTTTTTTTAAATAACCCATTGATATACTGAAGCTATTTTAATAAATATGGTTTATTTACATATGGGGTTTCAGTTGAAACTATTCATTACCAAAGATAACAGACATTGCCATCACAATCAATGGTTCAGTTTGCCAATAAGTACAGGGTAGTTGGTATGCAAAAATAATTTAAAAATTACAGTTATTGTGAAGAGAAAGCAATAGAGCATCATGATGCACCCGGGCTAGGCAAGAGTCTGAGAATCAGTGTGAATCAGAAAAATCTTCTTTCCAAGAGAACTAATCTATAAAAAATAAACGCAGGAAGACAGACACAATAAGAGTTCCTTCCAAACTGGGATTTGTTTTATATCATTTTCTGTCAGTGTTTTAGCTATCCATATCATCAGAGAATTCTTCATGCAGAAGTTGTAATTACAGATTCTAATCTGTAAGTTTCTCCCTTCATTAAAGGTCCACAATTCAACTTCACTATACTGAAACCACTAAAGGTTTTGCCTAAGTTTAAACATATGCCTAAGTCCTGTTAAAACCAAGGAAGATTTAGATATGAGAATAACTCATTGTTGCACTGAAAGAGACTTAATGGACCACTAGACATATCTAAAGTGGATTGATGGAAAGACCTCTGTTGATTGAAATGCTTTGTAGGTCAGGATCTACCTTCCCTCACTCTGTAGAGATTCTGCAGTAATTGTTAATTTAGCCAAATGCTTTTACTTGCTTCCTTGTTGAATGGGTGTTCTAATTCACAGTAACTAGCTCGGTACTCTTTTCTCCATGCAATTACCACTAGTCTCCAAGTGCCATAGCACAGGACTGAAAATGCTGAATTCTCATAAAAAATAATCAGTAAAAAAATAGCAGTTTGGCCTGAAGTTCCTTTCTAGCAGTGTCCAGAAATTATTGCTTCAGGTACTGACAGATGTGTTTTCAACCTGAATATTTTATTCCTTCTATCTATTTAAACCAATCTGACTAACATTATTAAAAAGGTATAGAAGTAAATCTTAATAAGAAAGGCACTTACCTAACACTTATCTACATACTTACCTCTGTAGTAACTTATAATGTGTCTTTGTGGTGGTAAGAGGTATTTATATAAAGGCAATAAACCTTAAAAAGCAGTTTATATTTTAATAATAAAATAAGATGAAGAAAAACTATTTACAGATTGCACTGTATTTCCATTAAGTAATATTTTACTCCTCATTTCCACATAAGAAATTTAAGTCAGCAGTAGTCCCACAGATCAAGAAAAGGTCTGAATTAGAAGGTATTTTTGCTGACCACTTTCCCTGCAGAATGGGTTTTGGGTGATGTTCTCAGTGTTGAATGTGCAGTCAAATTCTGCATTGTAGAGGAGAGATTTGCATCTGCAGACAAATTGAAAGAGTGTCTTGGCATGAGTTTCTAATTAGTCCTCCTTGGGCCAAAAATGTTCTCACTTGCACTAGTCATCAATTTTGCCATTTGCAATTTATACTGAGGAACGTGAAAGAGTAAATCTGTTTTCTTAATTTTGTCCTCATTTTCATACTTTATTGACAAATAACCTGCAATAATCTAGATGTTATTGAGCTTCCCCTGCATCTGATTTCTTGAATTTTACTAGTAGCTTTTTTTGAGGAATAGATTTAATTTCTTTCAGCATAAATTTATCATTTTCACTTTCTAGGAGGGAAGGAAATCCACATTGAAGCACTTTTTAGCTGGTCCCCTATGACACTGAGTTTTCAGGATGAACTGAGAATATATTTTCACTTTATCCTTGCAGCTCTTAAAATCTTCTTGGGGCTCAGAAAATATGGCAGACTTCCACTAGATCTCTGCAACACTGAACCTTGCAGCGTGATTTAAGAACGATTTTCATTTTAGGCTTGCAGACTTAAGACTCCCAGGAATGGGAAAAGTGGCAAGTGTAACTGTATAACTGCAGTTCCAATTCCCAATAGTTTGTTTTTATGCTTGTTTTGGAGAAACTTTTCTATTCTAATCTTCTTTCAGTAAAAATTTTTAAAAAAATCAAAAGTCCAAACTTTGGGTAAATACTTGTATACTCATAATTCCCACAGTGGTGGAATCAGAGTTTTTGTTGTGTTTGGAGTCTTCGGGGCAGCGGAAGAGAAAAGCAGAACACATTTTTTGAAAAATAATGTACTAAGTGGATCATGATGCTCACAGGCAAACAAAGTCAAGAATATGGTGCAAATGACAGATTTTATGCAGCTGCAAGTAAAAAAGAAAATAGAAGTTGGAGTTAAACACTTGTATGTGTTAAAGAATCAGTGCAGTTAAGAGTCTATTCATATAGGATCTAAGGAAACTCTTAGTTTTTGCAGAGAGCAAAATGTTTGGAGCTTGAGTTCAGTTCAAAGAGAAACCCAAGAATATGTCTGGGCCTGTCTACAAACCATAGAATCACAGAATGGTTAAGGTTGGAAAGGACCACTGTAGGGTCATCTGGCCTAACCTCCTTGATCCAGCAGAGTTTTCCTGGAACACATTGCACGGGATTGTGTCCAGAAGGTTCTGGATGACTGGATCAATAAAACACAGAAGCTAAACACTTGCATCCAGCTGAGGAGGAATGCTCAGGGTAGAAAACCCCTTCAATCTCTCTGGTCATAACAAATCCAGTTCCCTTAGTCTCCCCTCACACATCACCTGCTCTTGTGCTCAGCCACCTTTGCTGATGCTTCTTTGGATTCCCTCCAGCATGTCATGTGACTTTCTCACATTGCTGAGTCCAAACCCAGACATAACACTTCCCATGTGTTCCTACAAGGGCCAAAGGGAGGAAATAGCCATTTCTCTCAATGTACTAGTTATGGTACTAAAACAGTATGTGGGTAAGCCCTTCTGGCTGCAGAATCATGCTGCCAGCTTGCGTTCAACTTGTTCAGCATGAGGACCTCCATCTCATGATCTGCAAAGCTGCTTTCCAGTAAGCCAGCCCACAGACTTTGTTTTACGTGGGTTTATTCTGCATCACATAGTGAATATTTGCCTAAAATTAGTGAACTTTGTGGCAGTCTGTTTCTCCAGCATGTTGAGATCCCTCTAAAAAACAACCCTGCTCTCTACCCAGCAAGTTATTCATTCATCCTTGGTTTGAATTTGGTTTTGGCTCACTGATGTCAAACTCCAAGTCATCACTTACAGGACAATACATCCAAGCACATTTCCTTGATCACAGGGAAATATCATTCATAACTGGCTACCAGTGGGATTTCACTGAACCTTCCAGTCCAGCCATTTGGCTACACTCTTTGTATTCAACACGTTTAGTATATTGACTGGATTTAGACTTCTGAATGAAAAAAATAGAATAATTTACATCAAGGTAAATGATGTTCATTGGTCTCACATCACCTGCAAAACCTTGTCTCACTGAAGAAGGTGCCACTTGCCTTTGGGCAGCCCATTGTGACTGTGGTCATTTTACTGTTCTTCAAAGGCCTGGTTGAAGATTTCAAGAGGTTTTACTCCACAACCTTCCCAGAGACTAAAGTGAGACTTAGAGTTTCCAAGATCTTCCTTTTTGTCATTTTTGAGATTATATTGGTCAGCTCCATCAACACTCTCCTTTGGTCCAATTATCTGGTTAATTGGAAGTCTTTAACTGGCATGCAGAAACTGATATCAGATCGACATTTTCCTAATAGACCCACATTTATAAATTTAATATATGACCTCAACATTCGCCACACGGTTCTTTCTCAACTGTATCTCTTTCATCCTGTTAAAAAGTTTGAATTCCTTTTCTTCTAGCTGTCTGCATTTCTACAAAACTTCTGTTACCTGACCTCTTTTGAAGAGGCAAGATTAATTTCCAGGCTTCAGATATGTGCAACGCAAATGAAACTTTGACTGGAAAACTCAGTATTCCATCTCATGCTTCAAAGAGGAACTGCACACTACAAATCAGGTAAGCCACAGCTAAACTTCTTTCTTTTCCCAAGCCATATGGCTATGTCCTTTCTTGTCCTCTGAGGCCCACAAACATCATCTTATCTAAAGTACACTAAGTCATTAAAATCCACAATTAGTGGGGTTCCGATCCTTTTCTTCCTTTCTTTTTTTTTTTCCCTACTATTAATGCCACACCACAAGTACACTCGCATTAGAGCCGTTTATTTGCTGAACTGAAAAATCGATGTGTTCACATCTAATTGACAAGCTTAATTTGAGCAATTGCATATATCTAGTAAGACCACTTTTCATACAGGTCTTTCCGCATGCCAATCTCAGATTACTCCTTGAAGAAATTGGTATCATTATCTTCAGCTTCCAGAAAGCTCAGAAAGCTCAGAAAGCTCAGATGCTTACTGAAGATGCTTGCAGGAACAGAGTAAGGATGGCAGCGCAGTTTGACTGTGTACTCAACCAACCTTATTTCTCTTGACTGTCTTAAAGAAACCTTCCTTAAGGCTCTCCCAAGCACATCAAATATTTTAGGAATTTTCAACCTGGACAGCATAAAACACATGGACTTCTGTCCCTCTATATCAAAGAATCAAAGCCAGGCAGCTACATGGTAAAACACACTTGATAACAAGGACTATCTTTCTTACTAAAGAAGAAAAAACCCCACACTTTTCCTACATTATTACATTTCATACAATGTAATAATGCTATGGGCTTTAACCTGTACATCCTCTGATTATTTTCAGCTTGATACAGTTACCACCTCACAGATAGGAGACTCTTTTCTGTAGTAGAAAGATTTTCTCAAGTTTAGAACTGAATGAAAATAATTAAAAACAAACAAAGAAAAGGATCAGGCAGTATTTCAGGACTTGAGATATGGATGCAGTTGGGGCATTCTGATGTATCTAAACCAAAATAAATGCATATGTGTCTTAAAGAACTTATTTTTAAAAAGGCTTATATGTAACATTATTCATAAATTAAGTAGCTGGTTTAAGATATTTGTGACCAGATTTGTTTTCTACTGATTGAACATATGTGAAATATTGTGGCATTTTATCTTTCTTGAAAAAGTTTTATTTGGTGTAATTTTGATCATAGCTATATAGTGAAAAGTCATTATCTAGCTAACATCTCTTCTTCACTCAGGGACACTGGTTTATATAAGGCTATTAAAGAAACTTTTAACAGGAACTTTTTAAAACTCCCCAGTCAATATTGCCAAGACTTCTAAATGACTTTTTAAACTTCTTCCTTTGCTGAATTGCTTTATCCTATTGGTCATTTCTATGTTGGATTCTACATTAAAAAATAAAGGGTCTATTTATTCTCCTGACACCTTTTATATCTTTTATCTCTTCTTTAAGAAAACATCTGGCCATTAGCATACTAATAGCATCTCTGCTGGTTCTTAATGGAGCTTCTTTTATCTTTATGATACCATCTGGTTTCAAGTTACTTTTAAGGAAAAAATGGGTAAAAAAGTTAAACATCTCAAAGGCTGTCCTCTTTGTTGTTGAAAAAGACTGTATGTAGGTATTTAGTGCCATACTTTGCTGAGTCTCTTCTCCCTGGTACAGAGATACAACCTGCATGGGTATGGTTGGAGGGGACCTTAAAGACTATCCAGTTCCTGTCCCTTCATGCCATGGGCAGGGACACCTTCCACTGGACCAAAACTGGATCATCCAGCCTGGCCTTGTCCATCTTATCCCACTCTCATGTCTTCAAAAGTGTCTAGAAGCACAGCAAATAATTAGGCATGTAGTGATACTTTGCCTCCCCAGTTTTGCAGCTATCTGGGAAGAAGTGCCACATTGATAAAGGTACAAAAGTGAAATTCACTTCTTCCCATCCAAATAACAGCAGTGATGATGGTAACAACCATCATAATAAGTAGCCATAATAGTGCACACTACGTAGGAGACAAAAAGGCCAATATTTGCCTTCCTTTCCTGCCCATTTCTTTGAATAAAGAGAGCCTGTGTTCCACAGCAAAACGAACCTAGGTGGGGTGAACAGTGGGATACATCCTTAATCTTCAGGACTCCTCAGGCTAGCTGAGGAAATAATGAATATGTAACAATAAGTACTCAGAAGAATTTTGCTTGCAATATTTACTTCGCTGTATCAGCCCTCACCTACACAAGTTACTTCTTCTGTTGGCATCATGCCTGTTGGGCCTTCTGAAATGTGGAATACAGTGCCTTTTTTTAATGAGAAAATGTTTTAAAATATTTCATATATTTTTATTGTACCATGTATTCTTTTTATATAATATCACTGTTGGATAAAAATAAATTAAGGTAGCTCCAGATAATAACTGCCCTTATAACAAACAAATCAGGTGAATCCAAGTCCAAAAGTTTATTGTTGGTAAGTGCAAATGTTCAAGGTCTTCATAAACTTGAGGCGTCTTTCAATGTCATCATCAGGCTTTTACTAATTAATTACTTGTGAATAAATGTTTCAACAGCTGGCTTCTAGGCAAAATCCTCTGAGGTTCACAGCTAACACCTTTAAAGTGTTGAGATAGTACAATGCTACACCACTTCAAGTTGTGCTGATCAATCACATATCTTTCAGTAAGTTCAGGTACTTTTGCCTGTATTCTGAAGAAAGGTCTTAATTGCAAACATGCAATAAGCCTGTAGTGTATAAAAATTAGATTAAGAAGCAAAATTCAAAGACCATTGAGTGGTGTTCATGGGCATGCTGGTACAGGTGTGCATACAGCTGGGGAGTTTTCTCCTGAGTTCTGAATATCAAGGAATCAATGATTTGGCAGACATCACTAGGTGGTGCTGGCACACATATCTTTCATGCTATTTTTCTTTAGTGTGCAAATATCACCCAGTCTTGGTAAGAAATTATATTGCTGTTTGGTTTGGTTATGCAAACATCCCTAGAAGTGGCTACCCATGGAAGTGTTCAAGGCCAGGCTGGATGGGGCTCTGAGCAGCCGAGTAACAGAGGGGCAGAGGGAACAGGAACAAGGTGATCTTTGAGGTCACTTCCATCACAAGGTATTCTGTAAAACACAGTTACAACTGCATATGAAGGGAAATGAATCACTCCATCCCCTGCCTTTTCCACTGCTCACTTCAGTGATGTGAGGGGCTCTGCTGTGCTGTCAGGTGCTCTGTGTAGTCCAGCAGCCCTTGGAAATACTGCCAATTTCTTCTGCCCCTCTGCTGGTCTGAAGTGCACTTCCTTGTGCACAGCTAGAGGCAGAAATACAAGAGTGTTTTGCTCTGCAACTTAAATTCACATACTACCTTCCAATAACATCTGGTCCATTATTCTAACCAAACATCTACTTTGTTTCATGGTATATTTCTCAGCCATTCTGTAGTCAGAGATCGTAGCTGACAGAAAAAAGAATTCTGCACATCCATTTCTGAGAAGAAAAGTCCATTGTCAGGTATAGCTGTAACCCAACAGATCCTCTCCAAATATCATTACATTTCTGTGCCATGTATTTCAATATACTACAGGCATCTTGGGAAATATGTTGCAGGCATTTAATATATTCTGAAATCACATTAACTAAAACTGGAATATACCTCTTGGAGAAGATGAAAATGATTACTCTGTCTCTATCTTTGATCCTTCAGTTTTATTATCCAATTTTTTTTTACATTATCTGTAAGAAAGGTACTCTTATTTTTCCCTCCCCAAACAATTTTGCTTAAAACACAAAAAATGTAAATTTAGACCTTCTTAGTGCATTCTTGTGTGCCATAGTGAGCTGTAATAATGATGTTGAGGTTACTGTCACTACTACTGACACAAACACCTGATCAGAAGAAGGGTTGTTTCAGGCTCTCTGAGAATTTCAAGCAAAATTCACTTTGCATTTATGGATATTTTTAGAACACATTTGTAAACATGATTTATAGAGTCTTTTAAAAAGGTGGTTAAGACTGGAGAAAGGAAAGGCGGGGGAAGAAAGGAAAAAGGTCTTTCATTTTCAGCTAGTCCTGTATCAAATTAAAAATATATAGTATATGAATGTGAAAACTACTTTTTAGCTTTCTTCAGTGGTCTCTGGCACAGAAATAATAATAATATGTCAGGTTAACTCTCTGGTGCCAGGCCAAACTAACGGGTCATAAATTTGGCACGTTTCTGCATTTGTCAAAGTCAGTGGTAAGATTCTCTCTGTTATTAGACAGAAAAAGATCTGACCTGCAGAGAACTCCTGTGACACTAAATACACAAAACTTCCTCATCAATGTGGAGCTGTGAGATCAGCTCTGTAGATGGCAGTAACTGATTAGCTATTTGTAATCGTGGTATCAGCATCTCAGTCTCTTGAATCATCCACTCTCAAAACCTGGCAGTTTGTTGTATTTTGTTTTTTTCTGTGTGTGAAAAGAGCAGCTTTTCCCCATTCTTCATGACTTTAATTATGCTCCCAGGGTTTCCCAGTTGAGTACCATCCTTCTGTTTTCTGGTTTATTGGCTGTGGTCTGGAAAGCCATTGGAATACCATTTTCCAAAAGAAGTGTAGTTGGTTTGTCATCTGCTACTCTAAATATATGCTTCCTTTCCAGAACTACCAGGAGTTTAGTACATTTTTGTAACTGCTGCTTCTACAGATCTGTTAGGTTTTTCCTACACTTCATTTCCTTTACTGGATCACAGCAAATGATTTTATTTTTCATTTGCTGCAGAAGAAGAGCAAACATAATTTTTGTTTAATGTCAGCAAGCTTTAAAGGAGTTGATATTTAACTTGTGTTAATTAGGAATAGTTTTTAAACACATCTTCTGTCTCTTTACTTATAGAAGAAAGGCAATTAGAATAGATAATTTCTAATGTCATCTCCATTCTCCGACCACTGTCTTGATTTTAGCATAGGTCACATTTATAAAATGTCAATGTATTCAGATAAATTTGTTATTCTAGTTAGCCATTTTATTTAAATGTTCTCATGAAGATGTAACAGATAAGACTGGATAAAACTTTCATTGGTGTCTTGTGAGGAATTTCAATGGGTTCTTTCAAATCTTTAAAGAGCATTTTATATATTCCTGTTAAAATAACTTTTACACCAATCACAGGAAAGCTGTATATTTATGGAAACTATTGCTTTGTGTTACAATGAGTCAGATTCTCATGCTTATTCTACAAATAAGTCTAGAAATTAACATTAATGACATCATTGGGGTCCCATGTTTCCAGTGTCATTGGTATTTGACCCAAAAGGGACGCCCCCAAACTTAGTACGGTGTGTTTGATCTGCACATTGAAAGGCACTTTAAAATGACAATCAGTTATCTCTATCCCTTCTCTGCAGATGGAGAAAGCTGGGAGAGCAGTCCTAGTAAAAAAGTCAGATATAAGTGCAAACCCTCTCTTATATTTCATGTCACTGTCTCTTCCAATTCATTAAGTCATTATAATCTTGTGTATTTGAATTGGATGGTGCCTTTTCATATTGTATTATTATTATAAGAGTCTAGATAGATTTCGTGTAGAGTTTTTTCTTTAAATTTTTTTGGGGGTGCTGGAATTTAATGTTATTTTGAAAGAAAAAAAAATACTATCAAAATATTGCCTCAGTAACTGTTAACATTTTGTTAATTGATGTAGTTTATTTTAGATTTTGAAAAGAGTAAATATTAATATTATGTTGTTTGTTGCATTTATTACCTTTTGGTAACATAACATTTATCTGTACTTTAAGTTAAACAAAATATAAAATTTATGTCTGTCTTAAAATTACTTTCCTTGAGAACAAATTTAACATATTTATTTTCCCAGTTCTTCCAATTTGTAATCAATTTCTCCTCTATAAATTGATGAACAAAAAGACTCACTCATATCAGAAATAATTTGCACATGAAATAGTAAAAACATGAAAATGTGGCACAAAAATATTGTTTTTATACAACCAGCTGCTATGGATAGAGTCTATCTTTCATTCTCCCTTTGGCACATATCTAAGAAAAAAATCTAAGCAACTGGGCCTTCTACTCAGAACAAACCTTTAATAATGCAGCAGAAAATAATAAAACCCTGCTAAGTTATTTAATTTGCTATGAGACAAGAGATTTGCTTTATCAAAATAAGACTAAAGATCAGTGTTATTACTTGTCTACAAATCCCTACAAGAATGTCTTATTTTGAAGAGTTAAATTGTTTATATAGTTTCCATCAACTGTTTTTGCCCTGTTTTAAAAGGGAAGACAAGCTATTACTGCATGCACTTGAATTTTTATTAAGAAAGAGCCCTGTCTCAATTGTCATCAACTTTTAATAATCCATTTGAAGTAGTGAGGAGATTTAAATTTAAAATATTCTAAACTATGGAGTAGGGGGACATTCTTCACTAAAATAATTTAGAAAAATAATAAGTAGATTGAGGTTTGACACACATTTAATTCAGAGGTTGTCCTTTACCAGGTACCACTTATCTGAATGGTCTTCCTGGCTAGATCAATCCTATGGAATCTATACATATGTAGCTAAACACCATCCACAGAAAAATGTGTCTATGTAAAGCATATTCTGTTTAGCCTCTAGGGAGAAATAATTTCATAAAAAAAAAAGAAATGCTTTAATCATCCAGTGTTCCACTTTTCAGTAGTTAATTATGATGAAAAGGGAGCTCTCCTCCAGCCTATGGAAAAAAAAAAAAGAAGGATAATCTACTTCTGCAGATATATATATGTTATATAAGATTTTCCCTTTTTTAGGTCTAAAAAGAATCAAAGGAAATATATGCTTGCATGTGTTACATAATATTTTTTTTATACAGACAGTACATTGCAAGATATTCAAAATAGCAAATTTTCCCAGCATCTTAACTTTACAAAAGAGGATCATGAGGCTCTAATACATTTTGGGGTTTTTCTCTATTTTTGTAAAAATCAGATCCTACAAATGCTAATTTTCCTAAACTTTAACTCAGAAAAAGCCTAAATCAATCATCCCCAAACACCCAACCATTAAATCAAATAACCAATACCCCAAACCCAGGCCAACAGAAAAGTGAAGCTGCATGTCACAGTCTGAAATCTCTTTGATGGCCTCTGTTAAGAGAAGTGCTTTTACAGTATCCATCTTCAGCTCAAAAGAGCACATTCTGATATTAGATGAACCCAGATTTTCAAATATATCCTTATCTCTTTAGTAGGATCACTGAAACTGTGAGACTGATTGTACTCATGCCCAACTCCAGCAACCTTTCTCCAGCACAAGCCAAAACTACATACAGAGTTAGATCTTTGAGAGGAATGAAGGAAATACTTAAAGGTAGGAAGATATACAATGGTGTTCCTAGTGAGAAAAATTCTCCCAAAGTGATGAAAAATAGTGAGATACTCTGCTTTCCAACAAGTCTTAGGATTTCCAGGTGACCCTTTGATAATGAGGTCCCTGTCAATCCATGCAAGCTGTACAAAAATGAATATGTACAAGTGACTTTTGATGACTATAAATGTGGGCTGATGGAAACTGAGAAATAGAAACTGCTTTCAAGTAACTGGATAAATTTATTGGTGCATTAATTTTCTTTGTGCTGAGCTGAACCCTTCTGTGAAGCTGGAAGATTTGTTTAAAACAGCAGGTGTCTAATGTGCAAGAAGACAATTCTCAGACATGTCCTGAGCGACCCTGAGTCCTCTGGACATTTTTTTCATGTAGACCATAGTCTGATGGAAGTCAACCTTTTGCCTTTTAGCTCTACTTCACCCCTTCCCAGTCCTTAAACCAGAGTGCACATGGCCTTTCAGGGATGTTTAAAAAAAATTTAGTTGCCGTCAGACAGTTCAGAAAATGAGTGCCTTCCTCTTCAAATTCTTGGCAGACAGTCAGGGTTTTTTTGCAAAAAAATTGCTCATATCTGTTCTTAAACTAACTGGAATAAGATTGTGCGCAGTATTGAATCAAAGAACTCATGAAGTGCATTGTTTGGTAAAAACAGTGCATAAATCACAAGTTGTGAACAGTTGGGGACATAAGTTTTATATTAAGTCCTTCATCTGGCAGAATTTCCCTTGACTTCCATGGGAATTTGCTTTGATGAAGATACTATATAGGGAACTGTTTCACTGGATGAATCAAATGATTATTTCTTTTACATGGGGGATGGCATCTTAGTATTTCAGTGCATATTAGCAAAGCATGAGCAGAAATGTAGGTTAAGCCCTGGTTACCTGAATTTGTGGAAGGCAACAACATACCCTACAGCTGAGGTTAAATTAGGAGGAGTGAATGTATAGGAAAAAATATTACTGCCTACACTTTACTGCGATGCATTGCTTGTCCCCTGTGGTGTTGGCAGTGTGCCTCAGGTTATATCCTCATCTACCTCTTGAGCTTAGGGAGGCAATTAGGAAACCCTATATTAAGTATATTTAACTTCACAAAGCTGAGTATGAAGTATTCCTGTGCTTGGAAAGCTAACCACAATGTTTTTGATAGGGCTAAATTTTTGCCTTTGGGAAAACCTAGGTTTGTGTTTGGTTTAATGAAGAACGCATCTCATGCTTTCTGCCTTTTGGATAACACTAACTGTAATAGACATATAATTGAGCCACCTAAGGCAGAATAAGGTGATACAGGAATAAGGAAATAGAGGATTTTTCCAGTCATAGACACCTATTTAAAAGAAGTATCAAATGGGGGGATGAAATGGCAAATTTCTGGACTAATAATCAAAGATTATTACAGTGCACTCCAGAGCAGTACCCTCTATGGTCTCTACTCAGGTGAGGATATGTGTTCCTTTAGCACCAACCATCTTTCCTCATCCCTCAGTAACATCCTGGAATGCTCTTCAACCATGAAAGCTTTGCTGCTGGTGTCTCCTGAATCCTCACTGATAAAAAGCTGTGAAGAGAAGTAGATTTGTGAAGAGAAGTAGATTGAATCCTTCTGGAGATGCTTCTTTCTTCCCCTTGTCTCTAGAAGGAGCTTGGGACATGCTTGATACTGATTTAGGCACCTAATCTCTGGTCAGAGTATTAGGGGATGGATGATTTTTTTGCATCAGTCTCTGAAAAAGTTCCTAAACTGACACTTTGCAAGTGTATCACATCATTCCACATGAAATATATGCTTCTTCATTCATTCCAGAGCTCTTTGTGTCACAGGGCATCATCCCTAACTGGGATGTCCATTTATATCACAACATATCCTGCAAATTTACCAGGGTACCAAAAACTAATGCTTTAATTCACAAAGAAGGAAACTCGGCTGGTGTAAATATTGTATAAAGCCAGCACACTGTATCATACCGAAGAAGCTTTCTTGACAGCAATGCTTCAGGTCTCAGGAAATTGCATACTTGTGTTTCTGAATTTGCAAATCAGGCAGTTAGTTGTTTCAGAATTCTGGTGATAAAAACCCTGTAAAAATATAGTTAGTTACAATCTACAGGCTTTTTTCATGAAACAGTATATTTTACGGAAATTAGGGCTATTTGACCAGCTCCACAAGTGGTAAACCTTGACATTCAAACTGTCACTTTGCATCAATTGAGAATCTGCCTTAATTCCCTTCCCTAAAGAAAAGCCATTGCTCTCCATGAGCTTTGCATGAAACCAGATCACTGCAAAAAGCCAAAAAGGTGCTTAATTTTCCCTAGCAAAAACCGTTTTCATGCAGCTAACTTTAAAATGGAAAGTGGCATTATAAGCCAAACTGTCCTTGATAGGTTTAATTTCTTCCTAGAGGAAATGAATGAGGTTTTCTGAGGTAAGATGAGGTCTAAGGTTAATGAGCTTGGTTGTAAATTCAGGCATAGGGATCATTTGTTCAGAAGGAATAGGATAAGCTGTGGTAAGAATTAGTTGGTTCAAACAGTACATTAAGTGACAACAGAAGTAGTATCTCCATCTTGTAAAGTACTGCTCTGATTTTAGTTTATTGTTTTAAATGGATAATAACATGGGCAGAGAAATTTTGTTTGTGATTTCCAAAGGAGATAATTTATTTTCTTCTACGGTTTGAGTTATTGCATTTGTGGGGGGGGGAAGAAAATAGGAAAAAAAATAAAGAAAATATTATTTAAAAAGAAAGTCTTTCTCTTAAATTAAAAGTAGAATGACATAAGACTTGTCAATATTCTATACCATTTTGACATTAACTTGTTTTATGAAAATATGTATTTTCAAACCTCACATACATGGAAGCCTAGAACCTTTTGTATGAGGCTGAATAACCTAACAAGTCATTCACTTCTATTCCTGCATAAATTAAAGGAACATTCTTTGCCCCACAATTCCCGTTGTAGGAAATTAATTTCACATAGCTTGTAGCACTGTAGAAACTTGATGATTAAAGAATTCTTTGTCAGAGATGGCAGGGCAAAACCTGCTTGGGAAGCCAGATGTGTTGTTACAGAGTTGTCAAAAATTACAGCTATTTTCATTTATGGGTCAGAAATTATCTATTTGCTAGGAAAAATAAGATAAATAAAATCATTGCAAATAATTTGAAGATGGTCAGTAGGTCTGAGAAGAGTAAGTAGGAAATACTGAGCTAACCTGGTGGGATGATATTCTTTGTGAAGTAATAGGGATAAGGAAAAGAAAGGTCCATTAAACCTTCTTCTGAAAGTATTGTAAAGTGAGCAGAGCTTGCTTTTGAGTCACTGGGCCAAAAGTAGCTGTGACTGCTGCTTTCCTGATCAATCCTCCTAGTTCTATTTGTTATGTTGTCTGGGTGTCTGCTGTATCTGGGCCAGCAGGAGCTATCTATGGCACTAGTGCCTGTTTTGTTACTTTATCTGCATTATTCATAGCGTCAGATAGTCACTGAAAATAAGTGATGTTCTTGCCTGCTACCACATGACAAATAATTATAATATTCTTATCAACACTACTCCTACAAGTCAGATGGAAGGCCATTTCTGCATTCTATAGCCTTCTGTAGTCTGAAAAAATATTTCACATAGGGAAAAGTGTTACTATATAGGAGCTCAGGTTTCAGTCATCATTTCACTCTCTTCTCTTTGTCCTGCCTTCTATTATTTTTTTTTTACCAAGTTAAAGACTCTTGTTGATCTCCTTTTGCCCCATTTCTGATTTTCTCACCGTTCCCTTAACCCTTCCTCTCCATAATGTTTTCTATTCTTGCTCCTATCTCTGAATCTTTTCATTGCCTAAACAGCCGCATCTCAAATATCCCCATGACCCCCATAATTCCTGTACATAGAATCATTTAGGCTGGAAAAGACCTTTAGGATCATTAAGTCCATCCCTAAACCATGTCCCAAGTGCCATGTCTGCATACTTTCCTGAGCATGCCCTTCATACTTGAAAATTCTTCCAGTCAAAAATTTTATCCTCATATCCAATATTAGCCTTCCCTGGTGCAACATGAGATCTTTTAGTGTCATCTCATCACCTACTACCTGGGAGAAGAAACGACATCCACCTGGCTATCCTTTCAGATAGTTCTGTAGAGCAATAAGGTCCTCCCTGAGCCTCCCTTTCTCCAGGCTAAACAATCCCAGTTCCCTCAGCCACTCCTCATCAGATTTGCGCTTGGGACCCCTCTGTTTCTCCATTCCCTTTTCTGGCTGTGCTCCACCACCTCAGTGTCTTTCTTGTAGTGAATGGAACAAAACTAAATGCAGGATTTGATATGTGTCTCTTTCTGACTTCCTGTCTCTATCTCATCATCTTAGATTCCTTTATTTTACCCTGTGTTTATATTGCTATTATCTTGATCTAAGTTAATCACACATCAGAATAAAGAACACCGTGGACTACACTTTCCACCCAAGTGTTATATATATATCAGTGAGTTCAGGTCTACAGAGTTCTAACCCTGGATCCAGGATTCCTTTAGGGATAACAATGATAACAAGCAACGATTCATAGCACATCAGATTTCTGCCATGAGACTACTCAGTCAGAAGCAGTTGGTTTTTTGCCCCAAATCCACCCTCTGCATAGGTCCACTATAGCAACTCCACTCCTTGCTCATACAGTGTGCTTGGTTTGGGCAGAGAAGGCTCAGACTCACTTTTTTTCTATCTTCTTGCTCTCATGCTAATATATTTATTAGCATGTGTTTTATAGCATGATCCTAGACAAATGTGAGAAAAAGATGTTATTATAAACTTTGGAAACTTGTTTCATTGGGATATTTGGTTTTTTCAGTTATTCCTTGCGTGTAGCATGTAAGCATCTTAACAACTGGGAAAATGGGCCATTGAGACACACACACATCACCACTCACATTTTATCAGCTGTGGCTGATCCTCAGAGGCCATGAACACTGGGGTTTGGAGATCCCTTCTCCTTGCCCTGTGCAGACTCTACAGGTCAATGTGTGCCTACAAACACCCCAGTAACTGCATTTCCTGAAGCCTCTGTGTCACACAGGGTGGGTTGGATCTTACATGCAAAGACTGGCACTTTCTAGTGGCTGGAAAAAGCTGACAGCATGATAAAAGAAATGATCTGGCTGCTGGAAGCATAATAGTGTGCAGAATATGCATCTACATATGTTGAATCTTTCTTGGTAATGACAACAGAAACATTTCAACTTGGAAGAGTATGAAAGGCTGACACAGGGTGAACTCGGGCAGCCAATCTTTGTCAGCATTTCTAGAGGGCAATGTAATAACAGAGGGGAAAAAAACCCAGCATCTACAAATCACCGAATGGAGAACAGTCTTCAGGAAGCATTTAAATTGAAGGACAGTTAAAATTTATGACTGAGGCATTTAGGCTCAGGCTTTTCTGATCTTATGTGTCAGAACAAAGTCAGCTGTAAAGCGATACCACAAAATCACTGCTAATGAATGAGATGCAAGTGTCAGACAACAAAGTTTCAAGTAGAGTTCAAGATAAAGAGAGAAATAAATTTATGGACTGGGTGCTTGGAGTTTTCTGGTTTTGTTTGGTTAGGAAAAAAAGAAATGTCATCTTCAGAACTGAAGGATTGTGTGGTTTTTAGTGGAAGGGAAAAAAGAAAAGAAAAGCTGCCAAAAAATAGTAGTTTAAAGCTTTCCAGACATATTTTATTGTCTTTTCATAATGAGCATGTCTTTTTCCCTTTTTAAATTTCTCTTTTTTCCCTTGTGACCTCATACGAATCTAAACCAAAGAGTATTCTTCATTGTGATATATTGGGAGAAAATAGTTAAAACTTGTGAGAATTTGATGGAGGTCACACGACAACATAACATACCTATATTCATGTAATTGTTCTGCCCGAAAGAAAGTTTTTAATGAGTGAGTTGAAGAGAAACAACTTTCATGCAGTTACATATATTGACAATATTGCCATGTAGCCGTGTCCAATGCCCGAAAAGTGGAATATGAAATGAAAGTTTCACAGCGTGGCAAAGCTGATGAAAAGACACTTTAAGGGGATGATTCACTGAAATCATTAAAGGCCAGATGAGAGCTGTTCTAGTTTGTATTAGCTTGTGATTCAGCCCTTACATTTCAGTGTTCTTTTTGTAAAATCTGCAAAATTTTGATGATAAATCTTGTGCTTCTAGGTCTCATTCTTGCAAATACGTATTGTTATATTACAAGATAAATGACTGGAGGGGAGGTGTCACTGTTTAGGGGAGTGAGACACATTGTGTGGTGGTGGGAAGAACATTCTGGGATTGGTTACTAGGGAATGCTTGTGTAATGACCCAGAGGTGGAAAATGAGGGATCAAGGTGTTTGTGAGAGGAGCAAGCATGGGAAAACAGATAAGGGGATAAAGGGTGAATGTTGTGTGGAAAACAGGCCTGGTCATTTTGTGCATGTGGCTATGTCTTGTGCCTGTGAGCATAATCTGTGTTTTATTCTCGTAAAAATCCCTTTCTAACTCCTTTTCTGTGTAACAAATTGCCTGTGTCATGGCCACATGAGTAGATGGAGGTCCAAGTGCCAGCACTTGGAAAGAGAACCACAAAGGTGACTTCTCTCAGTGAAGTTCAGATCAATTTGTTCTGTAGTCAATATAGATAAAATATTTGCCTTTAGAATGTGAAAGGGATGATTTATTTCAGACATGAAATGTAAAGACTTTTAAGTAAATGTGCCAATTTCTCTTCAATGACTGCCAAAGGAGCCCAAGATGATTTTCTCACTGATAGGCATTTACAGTTGATAATCTGATCCTTCCCTAGAAGACAAATATTGTATCTTTTATTAAGGACAGATGATAGAGAAAATCACAGGTCATAATTTACCCTGCTTACAAGCAAGTTCTAAAGCACTCACTTTGGCAAAGTTTTTTAGCATAAAGCATTGATTATGCCAGTTAGAAAAATTATTTTAAAACTTAACATTTAAATATTTTCATTCTTATTCTTGGTATTGGTGCCCAGCTACTCTTCAGCATCTTGAAGGTTAGTAAGATCTGGAGGTTAACATGATTTTAAGGTCTGAACTTGTACTACATACTGAATTGTGCAAGCTTATCTGAAAGAAATAATAAAGGCAATAGCATAAAGAATCTCTGCCTCCAGGCTAAGATGTTCCATACCTTTTTCTCCTTGGTTTCAGATCAACATTTGCATTAGGGTATTTGAGAAGATGAGCTTGCTACTGTTGATGAAATAATTTGATGAGAGTATTATAGCTGAGAAGCCAGTGAAAATATTTTTGCTGAGTTAATGTCATTGTCCAGTTTTGTATGCTCTCTCTCTCTAAGCATTAGATTTTATTTTTAATCAATCATAATGATTGAACAAAAATAATTATTTTGTCTTGAGCTTTACTCCTAACCATGTCAAGGATATTCAGAACAGCTTTTTTTTCTCCCTGTATATGGCTTTGGATATCTTCAGTATAAATCCTACAAAGAAGCAAGTGAGCCTCAGGCAAAATGCATGGAAAATATAGTAAGCTACACTGTCCTGCCTCTATGTTTCTTTAGGGAATAACACAAGGGGAAATAATACTTCTAAGCTCTAAATAGTTCTGTTCACCCCAGAAACTCAGCTAATTTGATTTTTCCCAGGTGCTTACAGCTTTTAACCCCTTGTTGTCCTTGTTTCCATTATCAGAGATCTTTGCAGAGCTTCTGCATTTAAGATGCTTCTTTTCAATAGCCTGTGTTTATTTTTACAATTGTTTCAAGTCCAATTCTTGTTAACTTGTGGATGAATAAGGAATTTGGTGATCCAGAGAGAAGCAAAAAAAGTTTCAGCATTCAGAAAGCAATGTCAGCAACAATTAATTAAATAGTATGCTTTGATGGGGAATATTCAGGGTTAAATGAAAAAAGACTGCTTAATTTATGGAAAATGCATCTTTATTTATGACCAACTGGTCTCTGAGAAATATCAGACCCCACCTAATATTAACCTCCTAATTCAATGCCATCATGAAAAATTTTCTATATTTTTGGCAGAGAACAATTAAGGCTTAGATCTATACATGCTTCTTGATTTTCTTCTGTAGTATCTACTTAGGTAATATCCCTATTTACATAGAAAATGACTTAAATATCCGTGTTAATTAGTTAACTACATTAAGATATGCAGGGAATTTTAATTTGGCTTCCAGCTTTTCCTTTCCTCTTTCCTGTGACATTACTTGAAATGTATATGTGTCTGACTTAGCAATATTAGCAGTATTGTAGCATGTAGCAACAATATATGCATGCAATACATTGCATGTAGCTGCAATACATGTAGCAATTATAGCAACAATTTTTAAAATTTCAACAGTGATGTCCATCAAGCCTTTACTTGGATTTGTCTGCTGAGAATTTCCTAACACTTTTCTGCAAATTACAAGTCTGCAAGTGAGAATGTGAGATATGAATTTATGCAAATGATATTGCAAAACCTGCCCTGCTACCAAACAAACACTGTATAATAAAGCAAAAAGGTTTATGCTCCTCTTGTAAATCCTTTGGGGAAATACAGGCATCTGTTGTTAGAAGTTTATTCAGCCTGCAAGAACAGGAGTCAGTAGAACTATTTTACAGTCACTGCAGAAAAACAGGAGCACTTGCAGGATATGTTTTCACTTACCCAAACAGAAATGTGCAAAATGGTTTACATGAATACGTTTTTAAAATGTTTTGATTTTCCTCCATTGCTGAAGGAGCCTAGAGTGACTATCTCAAAAGTTACTGAGATAAATGTCCCTGGAGGAACTTGGTTTTGAGGGTCAGGTTGCTAGTTTGATAACACACAAGTGTTCACCTTGAGTTTGGAAACATGGACCTCCCCTTATGAAGCAGAGCAAATAAATTTGGGTGGAAGAGTACAATGTATTTTCACTTGTTGACCAGGAGCTCTCCAAAATGATCATACATTTTATGTTAAGTAGGATAAACTTGGAAATTCCTAGGTTATAATTCAGAAATAGATTTCCTTCCAGAGTTTGAAAGGGGCCTTTTGTATAAACCCTATTAGAACCTGAGTTGTTTCCTCAATATGAAATTTTGATATTCAAATATCAGTTCTACTGAAATTTCATGGACATTTTCTGAAAGGGAACACTACCATTGCTAAACTCTCTGGTAGCAGAGACACTTTTTATGTCTGTGGGTTTTAAGTTAACATATCTCCATTGAGACAAAACTTTAAAAAAAACCCCTAATATTTACCTATTAACAGAATATGTCAGTTATAAAAAAATCATGTATTTATTCAAGGAAAGTTTTGAACATTCAACACAGTCAGATCACATGTAATTTTTATCATAAAATTTGCAAGACTATGCCTCCTCTGATAAAGGACACTCTAACCCTTTCTTGATGGAGAATATTCTTCACGTCAAAAGTTCGGAGAAGCCATTTAATAAACCTAATGAAAAACCATTTAATAAACCTAAAATCCTAATAGAAGAGAGGATGCCCTCAAAGGGATAGAGAGCATTTGATTTCCTTGACCACTAATAACTTTTTTTGAAAATATCATAATTTAGTTAGTGATGTTGTACCAACTGATGTATCTTATTTAGATAAGCTTTATAAAATGCAGTAGATCTTTAGGGATGTATAAAAAAAATTGAATTATGTAGAAAAAAGTTCTCAGATGGCATAGCTAAAATAATCCAACTATGAAAGGCAGGAAGAATTAGTTGCTTTTTCAAATTATAAAACAAAAGTTTCATGAAAGAAAAATATCAAAATACGAAATTGAAGGCATCTTGGTGTTTAGCTGTAGCTTGGCTGTCATATTTTTGGTGTTTTCTAGTAAAATCAAAGGTCTACAGAAGAAGTTAAGCAAAAAAATAAATTACATCCTAATGCCAGGTAGGTAATTTTGTATTTTTGTACTTCACTACTGCCTGCTGACAAACTTACATATTCCCTTCTTTAGAAAGGGAAAGTTCTTGCTTTAATGCTGTTTTTGATTTCAAGTTCAGTCATAGGTCCTAAGGTCACCAAAGACTTGGCTGAATGGGGAGCAAAAAGTGCTGAGAGAATAGGTTTTCCTCTAGTCTGTATCTTAGAGAGAGAGGAGAAAAGGCCTAGTTTTCAGTTCTACTTTTCATGTTAAATTTTGACCCTGCCTGGAGGCTTCAACAAAGGAATAATGCTTATCCATTACTGAAAGCTCATGGTGACTCCAAGAGTTTTCATCTGGGTTGCAATAATGCCTTGTATATTCTGTGAAATAAATAGAAGGATATTAGATAACATACTTGTTATTTAAGTCTGTCACTTTAAATCTCCTGTACAAATATTGTCTAAGATTCTTGTTTTCAGGCTAAATAATTTCTTTCTTGTACTGTAAGCATCATTTAAATAAACTAAACCAATCTAGACAAAAAGCCACCCTGGTAACACTAGGAAAGCTCTTAATCTTCTCGGCTGTATTAAACAATGAATGTCAAAGAAGTAAAACGGGTAAAGGATGATCTTTAGTACTGTGGTAGAGGTATTTAGAACCATTAAATAGGAGCAATTGAAATATGTCCTTCCACATAGCCTGGATGTTTTTCTTAGACTCACTCCTGCTATATTGAAAGTTAAGAGGGAAATCACTGTCTGTAACTCTGTATTGTACATTTAAAATCTAAGTTCCCTCTGCCATGGTCAGTGTCTTGATGAAAATTATGCAGTGTCTTATGGAGTGGGACTTTTCTCAGAAAATTACCTGGTATTTGAACCTTTACATTTATCTATAGACACATATCCTAAAATAACACTCCTCTCCCTGAGGAGGAAGCAGTGGCAGAAACAACATGAACTTACTGTAATCCTCTTCCCCTCACTTCCTCCACTGATGGGAGAGAGAAGGTATAGAATAAGGAATAAAGAGAAGGAGGGAGGAGTGAAGGGAAGGCATTTTAAAGATTTTGTGTTCTTCTCATAATTCTTCTCTGATTTTGACTGGTAAAAAATTTCATTAACTTCCCCAAGTTGAGTCTGTTTTACCTAGTATGGTAATTGCTGAGTGATCTCTTCCTGTCCTTATCCCAACCCATGAGTCTTTGGTTATATCCTTTGTTCCCTGTCCAGCTGAGGAGGGGAAAAATAAAATGCCTTTTGTAGGCACCTGACTTCCAGCCAAGGACAAACCACCATGGAGTGCAATATTTTTTCCTCAAACATAAGTATGTTTGAAGAAGAGAAGTGGCGATGGTGGGGGATGGATTAAATAAAAAAGGAAATGTATATATACTAAGAAAGAACTTATCTGCCAGATGTCTACTTGGACTTGCAGCATGTGATTTACATTCTGACTGTGACAAGTAAATTTAAAAATCTATTAAGTAAAAATCTGTAACAAATTTCCTGCTTTTTTTCTATGAAAAAGTGCTTATTTCCTGATTGACTGAGTTCACTAAATAGTGCTGAGTCACATACCTGAAAGAGGGTGCAGCCCTGAATTTGTAGTTGATATGAAGCTATTGTGAGAAGATAATTGCTTCTAACAAAGGAATAACATTTGCTCTTAATTTCAATTTGCTTCTAGTAGAGCAAATTCATGTAAGACATCTAACCGTGGCCATTCTCTATGGAGCAAGAATTAAGCACTTGTCAATAAAGTTTTGAATATATTGCTTTCCTGGTGCTATTGATGGAATGAGGTTATAATATCATAAATTAATCCTAATTATGAGCTGCCAAATCATGAATTCATGGGCATGCTTAATTCAGTATTACGTTCACTATTGCAGTGAATTGTCCAGATTCCAGTTCAACACCTAGGCCCTACCTGAAATCTGTGAATTACTGAGATTCATTGTATGTTAAATTAAGTGCCTTGTATAGTACCTGTCTGGGTAGGAGGCTCCAGTGACTGGAACTGGACTATAAACTATTTTTTCTGATGGATTGTAAACTGTATGAGTAATGTGTGAAAGAATAACAATTTTTATCTTTGTGTTCATTAAGTTTACTTATGTTACATTCCTAAACCATTTTTTTTGCCAATTTAGTTTGTTTTATTTTAAACACACCTTTGAGTGCTACCAGAAAGAATTGTTGTTTTTTTTTCCCAAATTTATAGTTGTTTTATTTAAAATAACACTTTGGATTAGCAAGAAGCTAATGAAAGCATATTGTTTAATGAGTTCTAAAAGTTCACAAATTATGTATATTGTCTAAGGAGCCTTCATTCAGTTTCCTCCTTATTCAGATGAGTTTTAAAAAAGACAGGTCTAGCTAGTGGTTCCACACTTTCTTGTAAATCAGTTCTTTCTAATTTTTGAGATACTTTTTTCAGTCATCCATTATTAACACTGAAGTATTACATTATCTTTCCACTTTATATAGAACATAATTTTTACCAATTTTTGAAATTAACTTAAATTCATTAAATAAATAAAATAAGTTTTCATACTTGGATTTTGATTCTGAGAGAAATCTTAGAAAATATTATATTCTGTTGGAAAGAGAGCATGGTCATGTTGGGAAGATATATGACGTTCTCTTTGGCTTGCTAATAAATACATAACTTCCCAAGAATTCATGAACCTCATAAAGTGCATGTTGGTCTGTAACTGTAGAATTTAGTTGACCAAAAGAGTTTCCAAAAGACCATAAATTGACCTTTCACATTAGATCTTTGAAATCCAGGAAAAGATTTTATTTTGAATTGATGTTATTGTTTGCACATGAACCCTTCAGTGTTTATTCACATCCAGAGGAACATTTTAGCTCTCCCTCCTTTCTCACACATGTCACATGATCTTGTAGAAAACCATAACACAGGGTTGCATCAGTTTCCTGAAGACTTGAAAATCTCAGTCTGGAAATAACATGCTCCTGCAGATGAATTCATCCTGCTGATTACGGACAGCCAACATGGGAGACAGATGTGATAGCTTAGAGCAGAATGTTCCCTGGTGTATAGTGTGGTGATAAAATGTGGAACACTTATGATATTTGTTAAAAAATATGAGATTTTTTTTTCCCCCTAAGGCAATGAAGGAGCTCTCTTGGCTGCCTAAGTGATAAGTTTTTCCAATATCACTAGACAATAAAACACTGGCAACTGCACAATAAATATCCTCTCCAGGTATTAGTTCTACTGAAATTAACCCTTGCAGCTTTTCAACAACCCTACTGCTGCTGAAGAAAGACACACAAATTGAATACAACATAGGTTCCTTCAGCAGTCAATCAAAGTTAAAGAAAATCAGGCTGCTATGGAGGGATGTGTACAATTTGTGTCTCTGAACCATATTCTTGTAGAGTATCTGTAGTTGTGACTGTCTGTCAGAACTGAAAGAGGGATGCTTTTCAAATTTTCTATGATTGTATGCTATGGTTTAATGTCACAGGTTTTGGTTTTTATGTTTTAATAATTTACTCTTCAGTGTTTCAAAAGCCATGTGTTTTTTCTCACAAAAACACAGAAAACTTCTCTTGACCAGCCCTCATAAATGATGCGGACATTCTTGGCCATAATCTATAAGGATTTCAGTGCAATTTTTTCTCCATTCTGATATGTCATTTAGATTTTATTATAGCTGCCATATTTCTTGGTATATGCATGCTTCAGATTGTCATCCCTTAATAATGCAAACATTTCTGATCAGATTAAGCGTTTTGCTTTCATTAGAGAGGACTGTTGAATGTTCATGAATGAACTGGATGATTTTGTGTGTCAGCTCTCTGCTTCTTATTATCACCTCAGTTCATGAGCAAACTTTACAGATACATGTCTAAGAGAAACCAGAGGCACTCATGCACATACACAATGCCAGTTTATTGTGTTTAATCTGAAAACTCTTCAGTCTTTCCCTTGGAATCTATAAATTATCAATAATATGTTGGTAGTTGTGTTTTGTATTATACTTCCATAGAGAGCCCTAGGGAATAGCTAGGTCCTGTACTGTCAGGTGACTGAAAAGCTTCTTTGCAATCCTGACAGAGGGTCATCAGCCACTTGCACACTTGGGAACAGGAAACAAAGATAATACTTTCACTAGTAGAAAGCATTTAAAATAATCCTTTGAAACTGGTAAAAGTTGTGTTCATAAACATGGCCCAACCATTTGCAACATATGTTAATTAAATACAGATTCCTTTCAAAATATAGCTAATATTTTCATACATGCATAAAAATCTAATTTCAGTTTCAGTTTCTAAGATCCCTTTTTGAGGTGTGTTATATCAGAACCCAATTACATATTATTATTCTTACTTGTATTACAGTAGTGTGTTGTCAAAACACAGATCAGAGCCTGATTGTATCATGTGCTTTGGAAACACAGTAACTGAGATAACATCTTGCCAGACAGATGTGTTGGTTATTCACTGTCTGAATCCACTGTTCATGTCTATCTTCTTCATAGTTTTGTTTCCATTTCAAAATATGTATGAAAGAACTGGGAAAAATTCGGAAAAGGACAAAGCAGATGTTGAAAGTAGTGTCTTCCACAGGTAGAAGAGCCAAACATATTGGATGAACACAGAGTGTCTTTCACTGAATAGAAAAAAAATACCTTTTAGTAAAGCTAAAAATATCAGAAAAAGATAGGTGGAAAAGAGATGCCTTATTGAATCTTTGGCCTCTATGATATTGAAATTTTGATTCTTCACAAGAGGTGGTTGTGCAAAGGAGCTCTACCCCAAGTTATATTTTGGATGATAAAAGTTGACATGAGATCAAGGGCTTACTGGACAGATTCCTGGAAAAAAACCCTGTGCAGAGTATAAAAACAAAGATATATGCCACTGAACTAGAATGGTTTGGAAGGGGTGAGAATATTTTTGGGAAATGTTTCTCCAAGTCTTTTCTGTTCATGTTGCTCTGCAGTAAGCACTTGTAAAGCCAAGATGCTAAGATAGACAGATTTTTGGTATTATGGGATCGTGTGTGTCTACTGATAGTACAAACATACTTTTTGGCTTCTTTAAACAGAATACCTAACTTAAATAAATAATTTTTTTGTAATGAACCTTACTTTTAGCATTCCAGCACTCAGCAGGACCTTAAACACCTGCTTGGTGTTAAGCCTGTGATCAGTCAGTTAAAAGAAGCAGAGAGATGTTCAGCAAGCTAGCTTTATTGCAGTGAAAGAGGTTGTCTGAAATAAAATCAGTAGAAGGAAGTAAAAAATATATAAAAATTGTTTCTGGATTCCAATTGTATGGTAATGCAAACAAGATTCCATGGAGAAAGCCAGGGGATTTACTCCAGGACAATGATTCTGAACAGGTTCTCGCTTTCTCTGCAGGGTGAGCGATGACAGCTTATTGCCAGATAAAATTGTGCTTGCAGGAAACTGCTACTCACAGAGCAACTGGTGCACAAAATAAATCCACACCCTACTTCATCTCCTGGTTACATATGTATACAGTCCTAGCTGAGAGAGATTTTTCCCAGAACTAGTGAGGAAAACAAACTTTTTGAGGGAAACCTTTTGAGGGAGTCTTATGAATTTGCTCCCTGTTTTGACAGTCTGACATATTTCATTCTCTACTGGAATCTATTACATATATTTTTATACATGTATAAATTTGAAATGGAGAGGAAGCAATCTGAATTTATGTCCTGATCAAATTCACAGATTGTGGGAAGTACCCTGAATAAATCATGCGAGTTTTCCATATTACATTTCATGCTGGCCCAACTACTGTAATATGTGATTGTTGTAATCACATTTCAGTTAGTATACCTAAGAAGCTAAAGAAAGAAGAGCCATAAAAGTCCTTGGATCAGTATAATCCTTTTCCTACTCTGAAATAAAACTGTTAAAGCAATAGCTAAACCAGTTAATATACCAGAATTTTGTAACAGGGCAATCAGTAAAACTAAACTACGAGTGTAATTTCTTGTTTCCAAGTAAAACACGCTACATCCACTGCATGTCCCATAAAGGATTTTAGTTGACAAATCTCAGTTTGACTGGGGGCAAAACAATTGTCTATTATTCTAGCTTGGGGCTGCTCTGCTTTAAAAATCAAATACTGATTCTGAAGAAACAGAGCAAGTAATTTTCTCTGAGAACACAAGAGTTCCCACTGACAGTGGCTATTAAAAAGATTTAATGAAATCATCAGGAGTTGTTTGAAGCTGGTCTAGGTATATTTTTGTACTCAATCTCCACATCAATATTAATTTTTTAACACAGATAGAGGTTTTATTGGTACCCAAGGAAGGAAGTAGAAAAAGCAGTTTACTGTAACTTCAAATTACAAGCAGGGCACAAAGCTGATGGAAACAAGTGTGAAATTATACCTATGAAACATTATGAAAAATAGAATGCAGTAAATACATATGCAAATAAGAGAGGATGATGGAAAACAGTTGTGACCAATTCCTTCTATAGAAAATGTATTTCAGTGACACCTGTCTTCTTCATCATGTTTAAAGTCTGCCAGTCAAATCATTATAACCTCTATTTGAAGGTTTAATTATGTCTTGGTTAAATCTGATCTCAAAATAAACAGTGCATAATTTCTGAGATTTATGGGAAAAATATTGAAACATAAAATCTCAGAAAAAGATGCTTCAGGTCTTACCCATCTCCACCTCAGGTCTTGTCTTTCTTGTCTTTTTGTCTTTTTTTTTTTTTTTTTTTTCTTCTCTCACCAGTTAGATTTCATTGTTCATCTTTCTGTTACAGAAAATTCTCATAAAATCTCAGAGTAAAAAATATCTTTTGAAAATTTATAGTACCTGTTTTGGTTCCAGGGAAGGGCCCTTTTTTTTTTCATATAAAAAAAGTAGCCAAAAAAGTAAATATGAGGTGATAGATAGCATATATCACCTTGATCAGCAAATTGTAGGTTAGTGGCAATAAACAAATTTAGGGCTTTTGTAGGGGTACAAACTCAAAGTCCATTCATAGGAGATGAAAACTCTTCGCAGGTTCACTTAAGTTAGCTGAAACCTATTTAAATACTCTGTGTGAGTTTCACTGGCATTTATTTATTGAATGCTATACCTGGACATGTCAAAAATATTTTATAGCTTAGCATGTTGTAATGCTGAAATACTATGCTTGTTTTATAGATGGGTAAGTTAGAAAAAGAGTTTAACCTCCAAGTTCTCAGAGGACTCTTAAGTACTTGTATCCCATTTAGGCATCTCCATTCCTCTGAAAGAAACATTGAAGGTTTTGAGAGTTGTTTAAGCTAAAACTTCAAATGATCCTCAGTAGGAATAAGTAGGAATAAATATCTTGGAAAATCTAGATCTAAAGATCTAGCTATGTGTTTTCAGGAGTGGGAATATAAAATTTTCATCACATTAAGCTGTCTTCCCATGCTAATTCAAAAATTATTTAAATTAATGCCTTTCCAGAGATGGAAAGGAGGATGAAGAGTGATTGAATTGTTAACATGTGTTGAATCATTGATGTGGAACAAATGACCTTCTAAATATAAATAAATTGAAGTATGCCTAGCCACCAGAAGACTGTGTCTGAATTGAATCTGGGTGATCTCATTTTCATCAATTTCTGTCGGAGGCGCCAAACTAAGGGTGGATGGTGTTTTCTCCTATGGACTAAAATTCATTTATACAGGAGTTTCAGTGGATAAAAGTAAATTTATCACCACAAGGACAAGAAATACACAATTTATCACCAAAAGGACATTCCTGAGAATGACAAGAAAGACTCTGCTGATGGCAAATATCAATAGTACCATAGGACACCCTTTCCTCTGTCCTGAAATAAAAAAAAAACCCTAAGGAGAAAGTATACTAAAATAAGTTAGAAAAAATGCTATGAAAGAAAAAAGAATAGGTGAATATGAATTTTTGTGTTATGTGCATGTGGAATTTTCAAGACAAGTATGATTGCATGATCCAAAAGCAATTTCCAAAATGTTTTGTAGAAAAGGCGTGCTCCCAGTGGTAGACAAACCAAAATATCAAAGAGGTTTGTAAACTGCTTGTGAAGGAGAGACACAGCACAAAATCTCACCTTCCCCACCTACCCAGCTCAAGTTGTCAGATATATGTCTATATCCCTGGAAGTGTTCAAGGCCAGATTGGATAGTGGTCTGAGAAGCTTGATCTAAGGGAATACCTTCCCCAGGGTATCCCTGCCCATTGCATGGAGATCAGAACTTGATGATTTTTAAGGTCTGTTCTAACCAAAACCTTTCCATGATTCCATGATCATATATAAACAAATGTGTAAAGCTCACACTTGTAAGATTTTGTCTACTCGTATAAGAAATCAAAGCTATCATCACTGGGAGTCAAAAATGTCTGTTTGGGAAAAACTGAAGCAGCAGATACCATTGTCCTTTTGTGGAAATGATCTTGCATTCATAAAAGCTGCAGAGTATGACTGATTACAGTTGGCATAAGATTATGTAATATAGGAAAAGGCAAAAAAGAAAACAGAAGGAGCTGTAACTAGAGGTCACATAGAGATCAGGAGCCTACAGAAGCAGGTTGCTTGCAACAGCTGGAAAGCCAGGCTGAAGGGCTCGGTAAAATTATGTGGCATTTGCTTTCTCTACTTGTCTTCCCACTCCTCCAATTCTGTTTATGTAATTTGAGAAATTGCCTTCCTTATTTTAACAAGACACAGAAAATTTAATAATTTTCTTTAGAGAAGATTTTGTCTGGGGTTCCTTATGTCAGTGAGATCTGAGAATCAACTGTACAGTAAAAAACTCTGTCTCTTGACATACAACATACAATTGTCTTCTCTCATGAGGGTTCTCTAATTAATATTGTCTTTAAAAACAAATCACTTTTAAGGATTTAATTAACACAGAGTACTGACATTTTTAGTTTAAGCTGAACCAGTTTCATCAATAAATGCTTTCATCATTTTTATTCTTTCTCCCTTTTTGCACTTACTCCTTGACAGTAAAATGGTTTGCTTTTCCAATTTAACAAATAGGAAATGTAGCAAGTGATGCTTTGGATGTCCCTCTAAATATTTTTCTATTTAAGGAAAACACATCACATTCTGGGATCAGATATTTTATTTACTTTTAACTATTGTTTTAAACATTTTTGCAAAACAGAGGTACCTCTTCATAGATTATCCTGCTTTTTCAAACTTGCTCTTCCATTTATTCTCTAGTTTTCCAGAAAAAAAACTTTTGGTCTAGCATCTTTCATCCAGATACTACAATTTTTAATGATCATTAAGATTACAAAGTAGGAAGATCAGCTTTGTGTGAAAAGAAGATGAATAGGAATATTTCAATTGTTGTCCATCAGATACTGTGAATAAGCTTTCATTTCTCCATCATCCTTTAAAATAAAAAAGGAGAGGAAAAAGGCTTTTTCTGTTTTCTTGGGAAGTTTTTCAGCAGCTTATTAACATTGAGTCAGATTTCTCTTAAGAAATATTTCTGCATGTCAATCTGTAATGCTGCTCTCAGTTCTAATATCTTTTGTGAATCAGTCTCATCATCCATCTCACCGCACAGTAGCAAGTTCTACATCATCCACTGACCTTCCTTCTCTTTCCCTGGAAGCTTTTAATTTTAAACTGCAACATATTCTACTGGTTTTGTCCATTCTCTTCCATGACTGCCCTTTTGTGGATACTTTCTTTCCTCTTTTGTGTTTCTTCCCTCTATGCCTGAACTGGGCATTGGTTCTCTTGGTCAATCTGCTTTTACTTATTACTTTGTCTTTGACCCTTTGTTTGACCGTATTTGTTCTGACGCAATGATTGTCATTGCTGGGAGCTTTTTCCCAGACAGATTTGCTGTCCTTACTATTAAGATGCATTTCTGCAGGGTGAAATCTTCCTCTCAGCAGTCTCTCCAGTCATGTAGGGTCAGACATCCCACAGCCCATCCTGTCAATTAATAAGGAATCTCTAATGTTTCCAAATTTGCATGTAGATGCTGGAGTTTGAATTTCCTTCATTTGCACTGAGTTCTGGATCAGAAAAGACCCACAGTAAGTCTCATACTGATATTCATACAGGCCACTGGACACCCCCTCATCACTCTTCTAGGAATTTAACCATTTTTGCAGATGGTACCAACCCATTCACTCCATTTACCTCACATTCATTGCTATTGAAGGTCCATTTTTTAAAATAAGACTTGGTAGCAATTCTTGGGTTCTCTCTATGGGAGCTGGTTTTGCATTTGTTCATTTTTCTCATTTACATCCTTTTAATCTCTTTATACTGGCTGGTGCCACTGCGCTTTGTGAATTCTATGGCAAGGTAATAAGAAAGTACCATATTTCTAAACACATGCTGGTTATTTATTAAACAATGTATTAAGGCATTTGCTGTCTCTCCTGTGCATACCAGCAAACTCTCCTTTTGGATCTCTGGTCCAGCCCCAGCTCTCATTCAGATGATTGCATTGAGATAAATGACTGAAAAAATAAGCCATTTCACATAGAGGGTTAGTCCTGCATCCCAATAGTCTTGTTGTTACTAGGAAATCATTCAATTTAGAATTTCATTTTGGTCAGTGTCATCTCATTACAGTTAATCGCATCCCAAAGTGCTAGTAAATTATTCTGTCACTCTTAATTTCAAGCACATCTCACTGCTGTTATTTAGGATATGTGTGCAGCAATGTCACGGCTGTGGAGTTTTCTCAAGCTTGGACCAAGATGCAGTCCAAATGCCTTAATACAACACTCTGACCCAAATATCATCCTTAATATATTCGAGACCCTCCCATGCAGGCAAAGCATTACAGAAATGGAACAATCAATATCTAGACTGTAAATCTAACTTGTTTTACAGACTTGAAATTTTGTGGTTTATCTTATTTCTACGTAATTTTATCACATGCTGATACCGGTGTGGGCTGAGACATTAGGAGTAATGAGTAGTGAGAGACTGATTTGAAGGGTTTGAGACCTTAGTTTCAGTGTGAATTTGAAATGAGGAGAAGCTGGAAGGCTGATGTGGTGTGTTAAGTCCAACAATTCTAAAGGTGAGAAGAAGAGGTTATAGTCTCTGTCACCCCACTGTCTTCTCCAAGGACGTGTGAATCTGAGTTCTATTTCTAGCTCAAACACTAACTTTATACATCACTTTGAACAACACATTTCACCTCTGGGATAGCTGTTCTCATATCCTTGGTCTGCCATATCCATTTAAAATGTTAACTATCCAGATAATGGTGAATTTACACCATAACCAATGGAATTCTTTAAGCTGATAGTACAGCATCAAATCCAACCAACTAACCAACCAAAACAAAACCCACAAATCCTGCCCCCCCCCAAAAAAACCCCAACCAAACAAAAAACCCACACAAAACCAAAAATCCATCAAAAAGCCTAGTCTTGAACTTTATTACAAGATAAGAGCAGGAAGTGAAAACAACTTGGCAGTTTTTAACATGGCTTCTTGTATAATTCTGTTGCCATGACTTCAGAAGTATTGCTTTGGTGATTAATTACATTGAGCTCTACAAGAGTTTTTGTGAGTCTCTCACTTTGTGCTTCAAGAAGTTTCTTGAATCTGTCTGTCAAGACATTTGTCCTGATGGGACACTTGTGGTTGGGTTCTTTTTCCCTCTTGGATTGAGATTGACAAGACAGAGGCAGTTTTTTCTTGTTTGGACTTGGTTGTTTATTCTTCTCTTATCTATATTACATATATACAGGGTACAAGGAGTGACCTGCACTAAAATAGAAAGGTGCAAAATGGCTAACAAAGAACTTCTTCAAGGTCTTTTATATGTCCATTTACCCAATTAAAAAATGCCAAGTAAATTATTTTTCTTAGTGACCCAATGACTCAACACCTGTGTGCTGCACTGCGGCATCTTCTATCCAATCACTTATTATTATCCAAAAATCCCTAGAAGGTGAAGAAAGAAGAAGGAAAAGAGACAATACCCTAATTCCTCCATCTTGTCTTTTGTTTTCTAAACTAGTTTGAACTCTAACTTTTTCACCCAGTGACTTAAGAAAATTTTTAATTTACACATTCACACTTTTAGTTTTTTTTATTTAACTTTAACAGTTGTTTTCATGGTGTTATATGAAATTCAGTGCTTTATTGGATGTCAGAGCCAGGTATAAGAGATAAGGGCACGCACTTGGTGCATATGACTCCAATACCCCAAACAAACAAAAAACCCATACAAAACCAAAAAGCCATCAAAAAAACCTAGTCTTTCATTTTATTACAAGATAAGAGCAGGAAGTGAAAACAACTTCACTGTTTTTAATCCTTGTGAAAGAAAATTTTGCTACGAAAGGACTCAAGTGTCTATCAACTTTGACCTGATAGTATAACTTTTTCTGCTTTTGCTACTATGAAATTTATATCTTGAGAAAAACAAAGAAACAAAAATGATGTGTGATTAAAGGAAGACAAGAGTGTTACCTTTCAAATTATTTTTATAATTACAACAAAGAATAAAATTCATCACAGGGAAGATCACTATATTATGAAATAAAACACATGATTATTGACCAAAGCATCTTCCAGCTTTGATGCCAATTTCATAATATCACCACACATGTTACAGTAAAACTAAAAGAGGAGATGAGCATCTGAGTTACCAGTGCTTCTTCAGCTGGAAATGTTACTTTCCATGTTAGAGCCACCTTGTCCTTATGACTCTGTCCCCTTCATTTCCCACATTTTTGTAAGTGATTAACACACAGACTTCTAGTGAGTGTTCATAGTGACTGTAAGTAATCTTTCCTCTGTTGTTTACTCTTTTTTGGCATCAGACTGTGGTAGTGGACTGCACAACTAGGTGTCTCAGCAGACCTCCCTCCTTCTGGAGCAAACCTGAGGACTCAAAACTCACTTTTTCCTCTTTGTATTAGAGCTGGCTTTGGGAAACAAAGGGACTGGAAGAAGATACCAGCAATCCCTCAGCTCTACAGATGTGTCGTTGTCCCCCTGTTCTGTGACTGAGTATATTGTCACACAGTTGTCTTGGTTTCTGTCGCTGGGTGGTGGATCTCCACAGACACTTTGCTTCAGTACCTCTGAAATGTGAATAAAAGTGAAATGCCTGCAGCTGTCTAGGCATGAATTTCATACATACTGATTCCAATACATATTGTCATTCTAGCAAAATGCCTGAGAAGTTACTCCATGATCCTTAAGCCAGCAATACTGTCCTTCATAGCATCATTCAGAGCACTTTATAGGGAGTGGAATCTTCCCTGACAACTCTAGGAACCTGACATGACACAGTAAGAATACTCCCTGTTGTGTCTGCTTTCTGCTTAGCATTAAGGTTTTGAGTGAACTCTGCAGGCTCAGTGGCATTGCCAGAGCTATTAGTGCATTATGGCATAAATATGGCTTTCCTTACTGCCATAACGCCAAGGGATGCTCTGAAGCTGTGTCCTCTGAAACTGATAACCTTTGTAGGACAGAACCTATTCTAGAACTGATCCACAAATTTTCTTTTTGCTGGGCTGTCTAGTTTTCTGTCTTGTGGTCAGTTTCAATCTAGAATATTACAAACATGGTTATACACTAATACTTCAGGGCATTGCAAGTCAGTTAGAGCATGCAGCATGAAAAATATATGTATATGCCTCGGCTTGGTATACCCATAAATGTACGATGAACACTGCTCAGCTCTGTTGAAAAATGTTTGTTGTCTGAAATGCAAATAATACTGAGTGTTCCATTTCTCCTTCCAGGTAAACCTTGCAATTTCTCTCATGCTAAATATTTTGTTCTTCCTCTGTCATTGACATTGCTTGGCCTAACATCTGCTCATGACACATTTTGACTATTTCCAGACAATTCAATCCACCCAATGGCAGGTCTTTTCAAGCCTACATTTCTTGCATAACCAAGTCTCTTTGTTTAACTGTAATTGGCAAGTAATCCCCATCCAGCTGCTCCCTCACTTCCCCCTGGTGGGACAGGGGAGAGAACTGGAAGAATAAAAATAAGAAAACTTGTGGATTGAGATAAAGACAGTTTAATAGGGAAAGAAAAGCTATGTATGCAAACAGAGCAAAACAAGGGATCATTCACCACTTCCCACAGCAGAAAACTCTTCAGCAGTCCCCAGGAAGTTGGCTCTGTCACATATAATTGTGACTTGGGAGGACAAACACCATTGCTCTGAATGTCTTCCCTCTCCCTCTTTCTTCTCTCTCTAGCTTTGTATGCTGAACATGATGCTGTATGGTCTGGAATATCTCTTGGATCAGTTGGGGTCAGATGTCCTGGCTGTGTCCCCCTCCCCTTGTGCACCCCCGGTGCCTTCACTGATTGGATGGGGTGAGGAGGAGCAAAGGCCTTGGCTCTGTGTGAGCACTGCTCAGCAATAGCAAACCCATCCCTGTGTGTATCAACACTGTTTCCAGCAGAAAACCAAATTGCATACCAGCTATTGTGGAGAAAATTAACTCTCTCCCAGGCAAAAACATCATACAAAGACACTATAAAAATTCACTATGGAGTTATCTAGGAGGAAAAACCTGGACTTGATTTCCATCAGAAAGACTGTGCAATTGAACAAAGAAATGAAACACAGCAAAATTATGAGATGCATTGCTGAAGGAAGATTTCTCCCTGTGCTGCATAGATTCATTCTGATGAGGAAAACAGAAAACAGTGCAGAAGCAGTGAAGGGAAAGAGAGTCAAAAGTGAAAATGGCTCTGCATGTTGGCATGTTTCTTCCACTTTTTATATAATTGTTACTATCTGCTATAAAGTCTTCTGTGAAGAAAATAATTTAATGCTATCTTTATAGACAAAAGCAGAGGTGAAATTGAAATTACTGAAGGTCACATGAGAAACTGGAAGCACAGAAGGAAATCTTCTGGTTCTTTCTATTGCTGCGTTTTTATTTTTTTAAATTTTTATTTTTTTTTAAATTTTATTGTATGTTGGACTCATATGTGGAAAGAAGCAGAACAGTCTTATTCATCTCTTTTTTCACTGCCCTCACACAAGTTTAGGATATAATCCAGTCTTTTGCATTTCATGGAATAAGTGGAAAGTCTCCCGGAATTCCATGTGTGACAGCAATATAGATATCTGCATTTATCTTGTATCATACCAATTTAAACTTCAATTAAGCCTCTTGTGTTAAGCCAAATGACCTTGCATTTGCTGTGGTCAAAGTGTTTATATAGCACATACATAGCACTGTGTATCTCACAGGAAAGTTTCATCTATTTTTCTCAGGACTGCAAGCCTGCACAAAAATAGATGGAGGTAGATTAGGAGTGAACAGAATTGTTTCTGCCCTATGCAGTAAAATTCTGGGTAGAGTTGGCCTAAAAACAAGCATAGGAGGATAAGTTGTTTCACATTCAGCTGGGAGAGAAGTATATAGGTTAAGTGGTATTAATCACTGAGCAATTGATTTAGGTTTGGATCCTTCCAAAAATTGCAGTCTCCTTAGTGGCTCATTGGGGCTATCATGTGTTATGATGGGGACAGTTTTCACACTTGATGGGATAATAATACCTTTTCCCACTGTGAAAGGCTCTTTACATTGATGGGTTTTGCTTTTTATGCAAACTCAATGTGACAAACAAAAATGTAACACTGTAACCTAAAACTATAAACTAGACTTCACACATGCCCTATATTGCTGCGTCTCTGATGAGCTTTTTCTTGCCAGTGAAGTAGGGACTTGAAATATATATTTTTTTTGGATATTATCATGTCTTGTAGAATAAATAATTAAATAAGTAAGCAAATAAATAAATAAACTGTAAAAGTTTTGGAAGTAAATTTTATTATATGTGTTGTTCTCAAATGATCATAAATATTCTTCTGAGGTCTCATTAGGGTATGAAAGTTTGGTGGTTAGTAGCTTAAGAAGCTTATGAAGAAAATCTGGTTATTTTTTTGATTGTCTGCTAAATTGCTAAATCTGTCAATTTTGATTGCCTCTTATAAGTGTGCTTTAATTAAAAGACAGCTTTATTACAACTGGACACGAAAATAAGCACTACAAGCATAAATGCATTAAACAAAACTGGACCAGGGGAATATGGCAAAACGAGTAAAACTCATATTTAATTTCATTGTTTCTTCTAGCACAGTGGATAATTTCTTATTCCAACTAATCTATGTGTCATGTCTCTAATCCCCTTACTGCCAAGAAATCATCCTACAGCTGGTCCTCGAGGAGCATTTGGTATTTCTTTTGTGAAGTTCTCAACTTTATGGAAAGAAGTTTTGCCTGTATTTTATGCCTATTGACACGTAATCTTTTTTCTTGCCTACAAAGTCAGTACAACTGAGGAGTTATTTCCAGTCTATGTGGCTGTGTTTGTCTCTGGAAGAAGGAGCACTAAAATAGATGAGAATTAAATCCAACTATTCCTAAGTTTACTTTTTTTTTTTAATTTTGAATTTGCCAGGGCTTGCATGGGAGCTGTACAACACATAGAGGTAGTATGACTGTCTCTCAGGGTTTCAGCTCAGCCTATAGAAAATTTCTGATCTGATCTGAGAATTAAAAATTACATAAGGGATTAATCATTGTCCTCTCCTGGAAAGCATGAGAAACAATACAGAGCTACTCAGAGGGCTTGTTATAGTCCAGACATGTGTAACCAGGAATTCAGTTGGTCCTCCCTGCTCCAGCTCCTGATTTTGTCAGTGGTGAGTTCCTATTGACATTTTGGTAGATAATCTTGACCTAATAAAGTTTTCTTCATTGTGCAGTCTAAATTTATCACTGTGTTTTCAGTTCTACATCAGTCTTCAGTGATTTGGTACATGCTTTGGCAATGCAGGTTAGATGCCCTGATGTTAAACTTCAGATTGATATTTGAAATCTTGTCCTTGAATACAGAGATAAACTTCAATCTGGACTTCATAAATTGTTTTTTTGCAGATTATGCACAAAAAATCCCACAGGTTACCCGAAAGTGCAATTTTGAACCTTGAGGTGATGGATACCAGATCTGTGTCTCAAGACCTGAAAATCCCACTGAGAGACTGAGATTTTTTTATTTTTTTTTTAAATAGCAGCTGGAATTTTATCTAGCAGGTTTTAAAGGAGTAAGAGGTATTCTTCTACCTAGAAATATAAACCTAAGTAATGCTGGTGTCTTTTCTGTCTTGCTGAGTTTAAATTGCAGTGTTTTTCTTGTTCATGGATATTAACTGCAGCCAGAAATGGGGAATATGACAAATATTATTGCACAAAGCTTCCAAGTAGAGTGCATACAGAGGATAATATGGCCATACAAACTGGGTTCATTGCAACCAATGTTATTACACTGACTGTCAAAGCAAAAAATAGTGGCTGGTATCTTCTATAGCAATGCCAATATCTTTGACACAAGTTGAATGGAGAGATGGACTGGTTTTCTAGTTCCTTGATGAATGACAAAGGCAAAAATGATGCCTTGCCAAGATGACTTGGACATGTTATTTACTATATATTTCTAGGGCAAAGCAGTAATAAATAAGAAATATTTGTCCTGGAAAAGAAAGATTTGCAGGCTGTTTCCTTGCCAACAAATGATATCTTCTGCAAAGCAATGTGACTGTGAAAAAATGCTCATATTATTTGTAAAATATTCCCAAAGCAAGAAAAGAGGCCGACTCTTATAAAACAAACAGCTCTTTCATATGATATCCAGAGGTACTAAGTGTGGTAGAAGTAGAATTTTGTCCTTTAGCTTTGAAAATAAAGCTGAGCTCTCTAATTGCTTCAAATGTTACAGCTGTTACTAAAAGGCATTGCATTAATTTGTTAGAATATCAGGGCCTTAGTCATTGATCAGGAACTCAGTAGGTTAAGTTGATTAAAAAAAAAAAAAGATCAAACAACTTCACTGCAACTAGCTCAGACTGTCAGGCAGGAGAAAACAGATGAATGAATCAGAGATGGGTCAGAATATGTAAAGAAGCACAACTGTTCATTATCACAGAATCCCAGAATGGTTTGGTTGGAAGGGAGCCTAAAGATCACCCAGTTCCATCCCCATTCCATGGACTCAGACACCTTCCACTAAACTGGTGGATCATGGCCACACCCAACCTGGTCTTGAATTCTAAACAGAGTTAAAAATCATCATCTGGAAGAAGTCTGTAGTCATCAGGATTAAACTGTTGGAAAGATATGGATGAAAATAAGAGAGGAAAAAGGTAAAGACATGAAAAGCAAATGAAAGAGGCTGGCGTCAGCAGCCAGTATGTAATGAGAGATAACACTGCTGTTAAAGAAATTTTGCCACTAGGCTCTCATCTCCGTTAACAGGTTTATTGGCATAGATCAGTTGTGGTTGCTTGCATGAAGTGCATCAAAATGGGGTTCACAAAGAAATCCCTGGGCAACTATACTCTTACAGTTTAGTTGACTGATATTGCTGATACTGCTGACGGATGGGGGAGGAAGCAAAAGATGCTCTGTGTACTCTTTTGAACTTATGATGTGCAGAAGTAATCTGCAAAACTCACATATCTCTGCCATATATCCACCACACACATGGACATAAAGAACGGGGCATAAAAAGTAGAATAAAATGCCTCAGTTTGTAAGCTAGAGACTTATGAAAGAGGAGTAAATTCATCGCAACAATATTTGTTGTTCATGATTGCAGTAATAGCTTTTTATCTGGAATAATTTTTATTCAAATGTATTTAAAGACTGCTTCAAACTAATAATTTTACTGATAATTTATTGGGTTTTCTTCTTTAAAGCCTCCGAGACCTGACTGAACAATAGAAATTATATGGTTTTCCTGCAAAACTATGTGCAATATGAATATATGAATATAGGTGCTGCAAACTTTAAGTGAAACATTGATGGAGAAACAGTGAGAATTATTCTTCAACACAATTTGCTCCTTATTGAAGACAGGTTATATATACAGAGCATAATAAATGTTCTCAATTTTTTTTGTTAACTTAATTCCTCTTATTAAAGAGGAATTAATCTCTGATCTTGCATTTATACATTGTGCAGTATTACTCACAAGACTAACACACATTCATTCCTATGAAAATGCTCTTTAACATAATAATGTGGATCCATAAAATGGTTGAAGGACACACTAAATACATGCTAGATGGGGCTCTGGCAGCATTGTAATAGAAACTTTTTCCTCTGAAGTTGGTATTCTTTATATCAGATTTATTTACTGGAGCACTCTATGATATTAGAGAATTTATCTACCACCCATGGTGGAGCTTCTGGGTAGGTCTACTAAGCCTGAATCTTCATACTTGTAGGTCAGGTTTTATGCCTACTGCTGCTTCTAATTGACAGAGTTGCTGTCTTTGACTAGTTGATCATGTTTTTATTCATTGACAATTAAAAATTAATGTAATTGTAACTCAGTTTTTTTCCCTGTGATGAAACTCAAAAGGTTAAATTACATCTTTGATGTGAGGGCTAAGCCAGGTCTTTGATCTGTAAAGAGGGGCACTAAAACTGAAAGAGCTTCACCTGTTTGTGAGTAATTACTGTATATTAATCTGAAGTCAAGTCTGAAATGATATTGCTCTATTAGCATATCAAAGGCTTTCAGACCAGAATATTATTTGACTAAGAGTTAGCTATTTCAGGTAAGCTTGCAGGATGCCAGCAGAGTCATATTGCAAACATTTAAAAAAAAAAAAAAAAGCTAAAAGGAATTCTAATCAGCAGAATATATATTCAAACTCATAAATATTTTTATAAAAGATATATGAATATAGAGAATATTATTAGTGTAAGTCAAAAGAAAGCAAGGAATGTTGGAAGTACATTTCAGTACTTGATTTTTACTGGAAGTCAGGATGATCTGCTTTTTGTAAGATATTTCTAATTTCAGTCAGTCTTCTCAAATTTTGCTCCAGGTGTTTACTATAGGTTTAGAAAGTCAAGAAATTTCACTATCCCAGTAAGGTCTAACTGAGTGTGAATAAAGAACTTGTAACAAGAGAGGGTGTACGTTTCAAACCATCTCTGGCTGCAGAGGGAACTGAATTTATGTTGCGATCTCCAGGGTGGGCTGAGCTGATGAGGAAAACATGGGTCAGTCATCTGTGCAAGAAGAAATGCCATGGGTTTATGTGGGGCAATTGAACAATGTGGGTCTTTGTCTGAGCCACCAATCTGGGAGTGTTGTTGAATGCTGGGAAAATCTATCCTTTCAGTGCTTCCTGTTGGGCTTTGTCAGTTCAGTGTGTAGGGGGCTGTGAAACAAAGCACTGAACCCTATGCAACTACTGTATAAAAGGAACTTTTCAAGGTCCCCAATTGAGATATGAATTCCATTTCCAGTGCTAAGTGTGGCAATGCTAAGTGTCATGGTTCTTGAGTGAGCCTCTTGGAAAATCTGGATCTAAACTATGGCGCTGTGAGTTATGAACATTAATCTTACAGTTTCATGAAAATAAATGTTGCTGATGACTGAAAGCACAATGTCTACATCAATAACCTTGGATAGAAGAGGACAGACCTAAAGAAATGTTGAATAAAATCAGCTTGACATGGAGAAGACTCTATTCCTTTCTGCAGTGTATCTTGTCATCTGTTGAAAATAAATGACTTCTTATTATTGAAGCAGTAATGGACCCATATAGTTCTCCAGGGGATGATGACCATATATTAGCCTAAAACACGGTTTCCATAAAAATGAAGAAAATGAAATAAAAAGGTCCAACAATTTGTACAATATTTCATAATTCTGTGTACTAGACAAACTTAAATAAAAGTAACGAAAAAAGAAGAGCTTGATTCTTTACTTAAAATGTAGGCCATATTCTTTGTCCTCTGTGAATTTCTACTTTTGTGCAGGTTATTTGCAACTCTTTACAAATCTATAGATTAGACTTCAAGTTCTTTTCATCAGCTGTCTGAGATTTTACTATGAAGATTCAGAGTTTAAAAAGAACCCAAAACCCTGATACCTTTTTCTGGAAGATTAATCACTTTTTTTACTAAGACAAAGTGCATAATTCCTATATACATTTTCCAGATGCCTGTTGAATAAAATTATTTACCTTGGATGAAGCTTTGAGTAGTACATATAGAAAATGTTAGTGAAAATCCTATCTAAGCACAACAATCAGAACCCGCTTATCTACTATGTATAATAAAGGATCTTCCAGGGAAATGGACTGATTTTGGCTCACACAAGCTTCAGTCTAGCAAAACATGTATTATTGGCTGTTGTCTGATCTTCAGTTTCTAATTCTCTATTATGCTACCCCAATTTTGTGTTCGTATTTCTTTACACACATAAACACATGCAGGAAGCTTGAAGAGGAAAGGAGGAATTAACTAGTAGAATTTGAAATTAAAGAAACTGACTTTATAAAAGCTACTCATAAATTATATATAGAGCCAAGGAAAGTTCAAGAATGGTCAACTGCACATAAAAGTAAATGATTCTGCCACTTCAGAAGCTCATTAGTTGAGATGCTAGGGGTTATTACACAAGGCATCAAATTGTAATTTCTTTCCTGGAACTTCACTAAAATGGACCTATGATGAATGGAGTAGAAGGTCTTTCACCTATTTATTTTTGCTTTTATTGCAAGAGTGATCATTAAGTAATACAGAAGTCTAAATGAATATTGTTGAGGTGGTGTGTGAGACTCTTCCCCTTCAGATGGGTTATCTCAGTTATCATTATACATAATGAAACTCAGTTGCAAGGTAAAATATATTAAACTTCTTTACCTCAGCAGCATAGTCCATGGGAACATGGGCAGTAACAGAAGTTCATATGTCAAGTCTAAAATTAATAAATGACCATTTCTCAATTATTTTCTCCATAATATTATGTTTTTAAAATATGCAAGAGATTTTTCCTTCTTTCCTTAGACAACACTTCCTATCTCACACCTGAAAAACCACCTAACCTCATTAACTACAAAGAGGCCAGTGTTTGAATTTTGGTTCATGGGGCTATTTCATAAAATATTTCCAAAGCCTTATAATTAAGATGACTTTCTTGGATTTTATATGTCATAGTTACAGCCAATATTAATATTTAAAGCAAATAATGTAACTGGAACATGTATGATAGATGTGAAGGAGTACCTTGAATATTTTAGGGCATTTCCCATATATTCACTTCTATAAAGTTTATCAGAATGGATAATGGATCTAGAGAGTGTGAACAATTTGCATTCTTGCCTAGACCAGTCTATGTGAATGCATATTTTTGGGCCAGTATCTTGACTGACTGAACTCTGATAATCTAGCTCATAGTTCTGAAGATGCTATTAGCTTGCTCACAGCTTTGCTTTGATCATGTGTAAAAGCATTCTGGTTTTGAGACTGTACTTTCACACCTTAAAGTGTATTTCAGAGACATGTCTCTGAAATGTTGTTGAAATTCTTCTTAGAGTCACCGGGTTTTGAAAATGGAAAGAAGTCTCTATATCTGCCTTCCACCTTTTTCATATAAACCTTTCTTGTCTGATTGCTATTGTGGAGTGATCTACTTTTGTATGAATGTTCTCCCTCAATTTGTCCCCTTCAATGTTTGTTCCCATATTTTGTCATTGTAGTGTATATTTTTGTTATCATCACCATATTCTACGGTATCTTTGCTCTTTGGCTTTAAAGACTGTAATCGTCTACATCATCCCTACCTACTATTTTTTTTAATATTAGACTCAAATTTTTTATCTTTCTTCTAGAATCTAGTAGACTTTTTGTCCTCACACCTGTTTTTTCTGCTATTTGCAGATCTGTAGGAAGAATTTCTACTAAAAATCACTGAAAACATCTCTTTGTCTTTCAGCTAAGCCTTTCTTCCTATTTAACTCTCTGCAGCCTCTGCCAAATACTATGACTCCAAAAGCTATCATAAGATTTACAAAGTTTCTTCACAGAATCACAGCATTATTAAGGCTGGAACTGACCTCTTCAGATCATCAAGTCCAACTCCCCTGCTGGGAAAGCAGGTGACACAGGAATGAACACATCCAGACAGGGTTGCAATGTTTCCAGAGAAGAAGACCCCACGACCCCCCAGGGCAGCCTGCCCCAGTGCTCTGTCACCCTTAGTATAAAGAAGTTCTTCTGCATCTTGGTATGGACCTTGTATTTTAGTTTGTGGCCATTGCTCCTTGTCCTGTTGCTGGGCATTACCAAAAAACATCTTTCTGACACACACCTTAGAGATATTTGTATGTGCAGATCAGATTACCTCTCATTTCTCTTCTCTAGACTAAGCATCTTCCTCATCAGAGAGGTGCTGCAGGCCCCTCATTGACCTGCTCCAGTAGCTCCTTAACTTTCTCCAGCTGTGGAGACCAGAATTGAACACAATACTGCAGATGTGGCCTCCTAGGGTGGAGTAGAGGGACAGGATCACTGCCCTTGACCTGCTGGCCACAGTCTTCCTGACCCCAAGATATAACTGGCCCTCCTGGAAGCAAGGGCACTCTTGACAATGCCTGGCTCATAGTCAGCTTGTCATCCACAAGTTCCCTCTTGGCAGAGCTGCTTTCTTTTCTAGGTCAGGCCCTGACCTGTACTGATATCAGGGTTATTTCTTCCCGGGTGCAGTACACAACACCCGCCTACGTTCTACTTTGTAAGGTTTCTCTCCACACAACTTTCAACCTGACAAGGTCCTGTTGAATGGCAGCACATCCTTCAGGTGTATCAGCCACTCCCTTCAGTTTTTATCATCAGCTGAGCATTATTCTACAGTTCTTTTCTTCTCTTTTTTCTTTCTTACAGTTTGCCAAAAGATTATATATACTTGCTTTTGGTTCAGTGTCAATCTGAATTAGAATATATTTCAAATTTATGATGAATTAAAAATTTCCTGGATCCTGCAGCTCTTCAGAAAAACTGATTTTTTTCATCACAAATTGCACAGCTTGAGCAACTGACAAGAATATCAACATGTAAGAATTTCAAGGTCTGAAAATGCTGAAACAGAGATACCAGGAAGGCAGAAAGAACTCTGTCCATCCCCTGCTTTGAGTTCAGGGGAAGACTGTCTAAACCTAGACATGTCAAATGAAATTAAATGCTCCGGGTTTTGCAAATAGCCATTTTCTTTTTTTAGGCTGTAAAATTGAAAGAGTCAGGAAGTTGTACTCCTTCATCAAAATGGCATTTACTAGTGTTTTTATTTTCTGTATTTTTGGTCATCATTTGACATTCAGATATCATATGATATTGTGGTATTCCAGAATGACAAATTTGATAATAAGTAACTATTGTGAATACTAGAGAAATAAAGGATTAAAATTAACTGTTAGTATTATGAGATTTCAATAAAGATATGTAGCCGATGTAATCTTATTAAAATGGCAACTCATACATGATTAGCTAAATACTTTAAAACATTAATTTATAAATTCATTGATAATTTAGGGGAAAAAAACAAACCTCACAGCAACATTCTTCATGATTAAAATACTTCCAGCTACAGGAAAAAACCTGGATAGAAATGATACTGTGAAACGCATATCGGATAAGAGATCTTGCTGAGGTTTGGCACTAATGCTCGAAAAATGAATTATCTGTAAAATGCAGTGCTAGTGGAAACATCTTATTTGTCTAATTACACTTGCAGCAAAATGCTGTGTGTAGGAAAACAGCATGAGGTGGGGTTATTTAATCTTAGTTAAGTAAACATTATTGCATATTTTTCCTTTTATAAGAGCTCTGATTTGCGTGTGTACATATTAATTAGCACATTAACTCCAAACTGGTTATGAAAAAGAAAATGGTGGTCTTATATATAGTGTCATGTACCATTCAGCTTTATATACAGAGAAGTTTTAAAATATGTATGCAGTGATCAAAATGATATGAACTCCTTCAGTTATTTTCATCATTCATGACCTATAGATTTTTAACCTTACCAACACAATTAATATTGAATTTCTAGCATAAGTTTTAGTGCTTGTGCAGACTTTATGCTAAAATTCTACTTAGTTACTTGCAATTATGATGATTTTTTACTAACCTGTGGCAGGGATTTCAGTAGGTGATTTGGGGTTAAGTCTTGCAATTGTTTTAAGGCTGGGAGAGAATTCCATTAAATTTATAAAAATGTTTATAATCTTATAGATTTAGTCATAGCTAAAAATAGCAACAGCACTTTTTTTTTATAAAACCCAAAAGATCAGTTTTATAAAAAGACTACTGAACATTAGCTGTGTCTTATCACTGTGTATTTAAAAGGCCATATATTTAAAAGGGATCTTAATTTACTTATCAGTAAATACCAGCAGACTGATACATTCACTGATTCACTCAAATATAAGTATTTTCATGGACGTAGCTTTTAAACAGTATTATTTCTACTATATACATTATTTTAATGTGGTCTCAATCCATGCTAATTTAGAGTTAAGAATTGGAATGAACCAGGAGAGAGACAATTTCAGTCTCAGAGCACATTCTCCATGCCCAGATAGAACACTTCCAGAAGGTATCCATTTTATCTTACTTTTGAGAAGACTTGTTATCAGATGTTAGAAGTTAATGTCCTAACCCTATAAATAAGGAAATCTGACTCAATCTGCTCAAAGCTATTATGTTCTTTACCTTTTATTCTCTATCTTCTTGATCACTCTGGCAGTGAAGAGGTATTCTACCAAGATTTTCCTGGTTTTTTCACTCTTTCTAACCAAACTTTGCCCTTTTTTTTACCCACTTCTGTGAACAAAGTCAGCTGTACCTCATTCTTAGGGCAGAAAAAGAGCCTGTACATGCCTCTGAGAAACTTTGAGCTAGTGGTGGTCTTCAGAAACATTTGTACAAATGAAAGATGTTCACATTGAAGCACTTGTATGCATGGCAGTGGTTAATTTTTGCTTGTAAAATGAATTTAACCATGAGGAAGTACCTCAGTTTGTGCAGAATGCTGAAACAGTCAGCTTATGATTCAGAGCTCAGCATCATTTGAGGCAATTTCCTCATAACAAGAATTCTTTTATTTGCAAGTTTTTTAATAAGACTACAGTGGCACTGGCAAAATATTATTTCTAAATCAGAGAGACAATATTTGAAGGAATTAACTAGAAAAGCAAGTTTTTACTGTTTTGTGAAGGCAAAGATGTGCTGATCAAAGTACCTGCAGGACCCAATCCCTGTATCTTTGGGCTTATCAGGCTTTTTTATACACAAATATACCTGCAACTTATTTAATTTCAGCCTGTAATCTATTTACTGGGAAAAAGTACTGCAAAAACACAGTCTGTTTTGAAAATATTCCACTGTGAAAACAGCAATGAGAAAGTCCACTGTCAAAAATTTACATACCAAACACATTCTGTTCCCAAGTAAACAAAGGCTTGTTAGATTTCTGTATGCAGACATTGTCAGAAATCCTAAAAATGATGGTTTTATACCACTAATCATTCCCATGGGATTTTTAGTTAGTTTTAAGGTTAGAAATGCTACACCTGACTCCAGCTTTATGTTTCCTACCTATATATGTCCACAGACTAGTCTTTAGCCAAGGGAAGTACTTGCACATCTGAATATCTGTTTCAGCAAGAGGTGAAGAATCCTTCAGAAGTGCCTCAGCCTTACTACTGACTTTTAGAAGCCCTGAGCTCACTGTCATAATCTCAATGCTGAACATTAAGTAGTTGAAATAAAGTGAAATTTCAGTCTTGGATAATTGATGTGCTATGAGCCCTTCATGTGAATATAAAGAACATATTCTTGATGAATCACAAGGTAACAGTTTTGAACAGGAGGCTGCAGAGAAGAATTCCCTAAAGGGAAAAAAGGTTAATCATTATCCAGGCTTATTCAAACTGAGGCCTCACTGCACAGATAGCTTCTTGCTGTTCTCTCTTAGGCAAGGTTTTATCCATGAGAGTAAATCTAAATTTACTAAAAAAGCCACCCAAGCTTTCTCTAGATTTCCAAATGTTGTTATTTAAAATATTCAACCATATTGGACAAAATACTGGTAAAAATACTTTAGATTTGTGAGTGCTAAAGAGGAAGTTCTGTAAAACACAGAGCCATTATTGATTTAATTGCTGTGCGTGGATAACTGGCTAAGTGTAATTATATCAGTTCATGAAAAATGAATGCAATCAAAAACATCTGACAAAGCCAACCAACTAATTTTGTTTGTCCAAAGGCCGTATTTATGCCTCACAGATTTTATGGGACAATAGTTGCCTTTTTTCCCAAACTTATATTTTTATCTCTTTCCTATTTTCAATAATCAGAAATTCTCTATTTCAGAATGAATTTTCCATTTATGACTGATGCGGTGTTCCTCAGGTGATATTTTTTAATTCATTAATTAAATTTCAATATTTAATTAAATGCATGTGCATGTCTTTGATGAGAAATGCTGTGTAAGCAAGTCAAATGCATCTGTTTGCAGTGGGTTAGGTCAGGACAGACTTAAGCACATGCATTAATTACTGTGCAATAGCAAGGTCCATGTGAAGGATTTTTTGAGTATCTGTTGTCTCTGTGACAGAGTAATTATTAATACATAGAACAATGCACAGCTGCAGAAACTGGTTACATTTAATTCCCCCTTCCTGCTTTGCTGGAGAGGGGGTTGTTGATGTTCAGGAGAAGCAAAATGCTAAATTTGTTACCTCTGGCCATGTGAGGTTCCAGGTGTTCTTGGAGGCTCTCTGTGGTCAGATGTCCCCAGTAGGGGACATAGTGGATGGGGTGTATGAATTGAAAGCATCTTCTACTCAATTTGGTTTTTACTACTTGGCAAATGACCCTGAAGAGTTGTCCATTGATTGTTGTAATGTGTCAACTGACAGATATTCCTGTATCATTTTAGTTCTCATACCTCTGCCATTTACATGCTTGGGTTTGGGGTATTTTTAGATTTTTTTTTTTTTAGGTTCAATAGGGTTTTGGTTTTCTTTTCTTTTAGTTTGTTTGGGGTTTTGTTTGTTTATTAATTTTTAATTAACCTGTCCTTTATTTAAAAATATTTACACCCCTAAAATGATAATATTCTGAAAGTCAAACTTTAGGCAGCACAACAATCTTACTTATTGGTGTGCAGCCGGATAAGTCAGACATGATGCCTTTCAAACCTTAACTATTTTCACATATACTAACCAATATTACAAAAGTTAAGCAGAGACAGAAGAAACAGAGATGGACATAATAATTTAGGTTGGAAAGGATCTCCAAGATTATTAGGATGGATGCATTTCTCAGGCTGAGGATCTAGATATAGGTCTAAGGTCTGGGATTCAGCTCCCTGTTCTACCCTTCATTCCCTGGATAAACTTGGCCCAATCATTTACCCTCCTGTTAATTTTATCTCTGACTTCTAAATATGCTGCTAAGAAACATGTATATCTCCAAAGTTCTATTATCTATGTATCTTCAGGTGAATCTATCACGCTGTCTGGAATAATCACTTTTTGGGAGGAGAACGATCACACTGTAATTAATGCATAATTACATATAGCAGGACCTGCCTTCCATTGACCCCTGATGTCTGTGTCTGATCCCCTGATTGTTCTGCACATTTTATATTGTGGCAGTCAAGATAATCTGCTCCATGACCTTCTCTAGTATCGAGGTCAGACTGACAGGGCTACAGTTCTCCGCATCCCCTTTCCAATTCCTGTAGATAGACTTGCCAACTTGCAGTCACCTGGGACCTCCAAGGTTACCAAGGCTGCTGGTAAATGATGGAAAGTGCCTCAGTGAGGGCTTCTGTTGGTTTCCTCACCCCTCACCCTCACCCACTGAGTGGATCCCATCCTGTCCCAGAGACTTGTGCAGGTTTAAGTGGCATAGCAGATCACTGGCCATTTGCCCTTGGATTATGTGAGCTTTTCCCTGTCCCTGTCTTTCAGTTTAGGGGGCTGGCTACCTAGAGACCAAACATTAAAGACTAAAGCAGATAAGGCATTTAATATCTCAGCCTTCTTCTTCTCAGCCTCATCTTTTTTCATTATGTTTCCATCTGCATGCAAAGAAGGATGGAGATTCTCCTTTGCTCTCCTTTTGTTGCTAACCTATTTTTAGAAATGTTTTTTATAGTCTTTTATGACAGTAGACAGATAAAATTCTAGTTAGGTTTTGGCCCTTCTGATTTTTTGCTTGCATGACCACACAACAAACATCCTTGTAGTCTTCCTGAGTTGCCTGGTCCTTCTTCCTTCAAAATTGGGCACAAATGACTCTTCACACAAACGAAATAAGGCCTCAGCAGGAGAGGGAGAAACAGGTTTGCTAGAGGATGTTACTTCAGAATAGGTGTTCATCCATAGTAACAACAGCTTTTCAGATATGGAGCCTTGGTTCAGGATGAGCAAAAATTACAAGCTGGGTTTTTACTCTTCTGCAAGTTCTATAAACCATCATATTGTAAAGCTTGCTATAAATAATCTACCCCTGTTATCAGTCAGCTTTCAGCATGACAAGTATGCTGCCAGTCTGCTCCACTGGCTCAATCAATGGCACATTGAGAATACACTTCTTGTTTGTGGCATCCAAGCCTGCATTCCATCATTTCAGCAGTTCGTGTTGTCCTTGTTATGATAGTCTGATGATTTAATGATGTAGTGCTCTAAGGGGAAAAGATGACTTTTAGTTGATAAAAGCCTACAGAGACCTATTTCTATTCCCAGGAGATAGGAAATTATTTGCAAATTTGCTTTCCTATTTTTTAAGTAAAATATTTATTGTTTTTCTTATTCAAAACTTGCTGTTAAAAGGGACTGGAAGACGCTCTTTGTGAATAATAATATTCAATGCTGTCAATCACAGCTAAAGCCCAAATTTCTGAAATGATATTTGCCTGCTGGAACTTGCTCCCTGCCTTATCCTTCACTTCCTCTCTCCCTGCCATCTCATGGTTCCCTTGAGTGCATATTTTTTTCCATAAATCCCTATTTCCCTTCATTTGGCATACAGACTTTACAGCTTCAAGGAAGACCATTATATTTTTTGGAAGCTAGGTGGTGTCAGTTGTAAAGGTGGTGACACTGTAGGTTGCTTCTTGGTTCCATTATAACTTCAAATGTTTCATACGTATTCTTTCTTATATCTGTGCTACTCTCCTATTTGCTTACTTCTAAGAGTGTCCTTGAATTAAGAGAAAATAAGTAAAGGTAGGAGTTGCTAGAGTGAATGATATTAGATTAGTTGTTAGGAGGAAGTCCTTCACTGTGAAGGTGGTGAGGCACTGGCACAGGTTGCCCAAAGAAGTTGTGGATGCCCTATCCCTGTCAGTGTTCAAGGCCAGTTTGGATGGGACAAACCGGTCTAGTGGAAGATGTCCTTTCCCATGGCAGGAGGGCATGAGAACTAGAGGATCTTTAAAGTCCCTTACAGCCCAAACCACTCTATCATTATATACTTACTTTCTTTTATTGTGAGAATGCAGAATTTTTGTTTGCATCATGCCTTTAACTGTTACTGATGGGTCTCCTCGGTTCCATGATTAATGAGAAATTGCAGATATGTTATGCCTATGTGAAAAAAACCCAGAAAGCGGTTACTTATCTCTGCTACTTCACAATTTATTGCATTGTTTCCTGTAATACATTCTCCAGCAACAGAAAGAATCAAAAAATCTTGATTTATTTAGAGATAGATCCTGAAATCCACTCTGCGCATACAGATTTTGCAGTATTCCATTCTCGCTAGAATTATTCCAGACTGACAGCTGTTTCCAACACTTATCAGAAAGGAGCTACGGATAGCAGGTTCATCTAGCTGGGTTCTATCATGATAAAAATATTTTATTTGGGTTATAACCTCTTCAACAGAAGCTCTAACATGATCTTGGCAACAGCCTTATAACCTCCATTGATTCTTTCCTGCAAAATAAGAGATACAGCTGTGTACCACCAAGGTTTTGCAAACACAGCCAAATATTTAAGCCTAAACTCAGCTTTTGTGACCATACACACAAAAAATAGAAAACAAACTACAGAACAAAAGATGATTCAATCCCCTCCCAATGTTTTTTTGAGACAAAGATTTATTAGTCTTAACATAATATTCAAACCCAGTATCATCCCTGACACATAGAAGTAAAGAACCTGTCTTTTCAAATCCTGAAAAAAATTGATTTTCTTTCTAAAGTCCCTGGGGAAATTTTAAATTTTCCGTTCAGTTCAATACATCTCAAACATTACTTTTTAGACCCTCTGCACAGACTGACTGAGACCTTCCAGAGCCAATAGCTGGTCTGCACTATGCATAATACATCTGCAGGTGTGAATGCTTCCATGTTCAAGCCAGAAAAATATCCAATGTAAGATACCACTGGAGGTGACAGTGCAAATGTCCTGTATGACCAGACAATACTGCTCCAATTGCAACCATCTGGTGAAATGCAGCTCCAGAACATGACTTTTTTTTTCCTTTCCTCCTACTTGTCACAGGTTAGTCTGCAGATATTGCTGGTAGAATACAGAAAAAATTTGGGTTCATGAAATCAATCAGATAAACGTGGGGATAAACATTTGTTTTTCTTTTAAATTATTTTCAAAGTCATTATTCAAAAACGTAAGCTAACTTCACATTTGTTGTCATTAGCCACATGAATTTGCAGTAGTTTATGGTGACAGATTTGCATTTTAATATCCAGGTCAGTTTATTGTAAGAATGAGGCATCTTTCTTGAGCCTGTTTCTGTGATGACTGTCCTTGTTGACTAATGGGATAGTAGGTGGAGGGAGTGGGTGGCAGCTCTGGAACCCATGATCACACTTACACAGTAGCTATTGATAAGGAAACCTTTGCTGCCAGCTTCTGGTTTTGTGTACCTTTACCTTATAAATTGTTGCAGCCAACAAAGCTGTGATTATACTCAACAGAAATATTAAACTTAAAACTTGAGAGAAATTAAGGGAAAAAAAACTAGGAAACAATTTTGTGAAGGTTATGAGGGTTAGGATTTTCTGTCTCTTTTTATTCTTGTAATGGTTTTTCCTCTTCCCCCCACCTCCTCCTTTCACTCCCTGTTGGTGATATGGTACTGAGTTACCTTTGTTTAATCAACAGTCTGATGTGGGAACTCTCACCAGGCTGATTCTTCACATCTCAGACTGTCTGGAGCCTACTTCCATCAAGCAGTGTCTTTGTACTTAACACCTTAATGGTCCTGAGGCGAGAGAGAAATAGCAGTTCTTTGAAAGGAGAATAATTACAGCCAGACACACAAATGCATTTGGTGCCAGATTTTGTTACCTCAAATAAGCAAAATTAAAACAAATATCTTCTCTTCTACACTTACAGCACTTGTCTCTCTTCAGGAGATTTAGGGCAAATGGATTAGGAAACACTAATGACCTAATTCTGTGCCCTTCAAATCCTAGATAATTTTGTCATTGACTTCAGTGGGAAAAAAAAATCAGGCAAAATAGGAAAACATCTTGAAGGAAGTTATTTTCTTTGTTTGACATTGCTGATGTTTTACTAGTCAGCAGTTGCCGACTTCATAGGGTGATGAGTCATCAAATGGTTATGTGCCAATACTTAATATTAGTAAACTCTACTTATTGTCTGACATTTTTGAAAGCGATTGGTGATTTTAGTGACCCAACTCAGTCACATGCCATGGGCATGAGATACTTTTCAGAAATGTGCTTAAACATTTCTGTACTTGTGGTACACACTCAGAAACCAACCCCAGTCACTCGTCATAAAATTCTGCCATTACATATAACCTGAAACAGTATTTTGTAGGCCATGACAGAGACTGTAGATTCATTCATCCTAACTGCAGCTATGTGTGTTTTCAAGTATGGCAGTTTCCTCAGATGTGCTATTGAAAATATAGACCATGTGTATATTTCACACCTCAAAAAACTAAATTTGTGCTAATTAACAGATCTGTTCAAGACTATATGTAATTGTGGTCACCTGAAGATATAGGGTTGAAACTTCCTCAGTGAAGAGCTTATGCACTCCTGCCTTTTCTCACTTCTGCTAACCAAGAAAAATCTGCACCTCATGCACTGGGGGGCCAACTGCATCCACATTCAGAATTCAGAACACATTTGTGTTCTCTTTGGGTCAGATTTCCTTATTCTTGCCACCTGAGCTAGTAAGTCAGGTTCCTATCCCAAAACCTTTGGTTAATTTCTATACTAATTAAGAAAACCATGGTTGGGTGTAAGCTCTGGTCTGTGATTGTCCCATAATACCCTGCATTTTCCTGTGCTCCCTGGCATGATTTTAGGTGATGGTTTCTAATGGTATTTCACTACGTTCAAGCACAATGCAGGTGCAATAACTTTTCCTATAAGAGAGGAAAGAGGCCTTCCTGTTTTTAGAAAAATATATGTAAGTAATGCCACACCAAGTGGCTCAGGTCGAAGGACTGTCTGGAGCTTGCTTTATTTACTATTCTATGTGTTGACTCTGTGCAGGCATGTGCCATTCCACAGGGCATCTTCATATTAAGGACCATAAATGAAAGAAGCAGCTGAAAAAATAAAGAATAAAGAATTCAGTAGTGCTTTCAGCCTTTACAACCTGTAAACACAGTTAGCTTCATGCTTGTTGGACCTATGCCAATGAACACCAGCTAAAAGATAACCAAACCTCTCCAGCTTCTTTTGTTAATTATCTTCTTGCAAGATTCTGGTGAGGAAGAAATAAGGTGTAGAATTTAACAGGAGGTGGAATCTTTACCCAGTTTGAATGAGTTGCTGCACGGTATGTTTTTTTTTAAACCTCCAGTAGATTTAAGCAGCAATAAACAACCTTATGTGCAATTTATCCAAACATATTTTTATTTGCAATAAAAGAGAGAGTAACCAACAAAAGAAAAATGGAACCATTACACATGAAAACAAGTATATAAAAATAATCTCTAAAGGATAAAAAAATGATGATACTTATGAAATATTTTTACAGACTGGTCTTTTAAAATGAATAAATACCTCCAAGTACCTCATACATTGGTATGAGAGGAAAGACATTTTTCTTAGGAAAAGTCTCACTAGTTATAATGCCTAATCTGTGCCTCAGACACATCTATTAATTATGAAGCTATATAAATTATGCATAAGAAGGGAGGTTATGCCCTGGACACTTTCATTAATTTATTTTCAAAGTAAAAAAAATAAAAGAAATATATATTTATTTATGATAGTGGTATTGGGACAGAAAATGTGCAATACAACCTAAATGTCAAGGCAATAAAAAAAGCAATGTATACATTTTGTGCCTTCCACTGCTGGTGAACAAAAAATAACCATCATATCATGACCATTTAATAATATAATCAAGAGAGAAGGTGTTCACCAAGTATTAAATGGTGTCGTTCACAAAACTTTTCTGCTCATTTTTTTATGCTACTCTATGACCAAGGGATAACAGAGCTGCTTTCTGCAGCTGGATAATGGCCTAATGATTTACATTTCCTTGATTTTATATAAAGGAATAAATTTTTTGACAGGTAAATTTCCTGGATTTACAGCATAAGCAAAAGAAAGTTTCTTGCAGCAACAGCTTTATAGTTTTCTCATTAACAGATATATGAAGTCAGAAGGCAGGTTAGTAACAACTTCACATTTTCACTCTCTTTTTTCCCTTGGTTTTCTATTTAAGAATAAGCCTTTGAATAAGGGCTTTCTTAATACAAAGTTGCTGTTGTCCCTTCACAGAATTATAACAATAATTTTTCTCCTTGTTGACCATTTACAATTGTACATAAATCCAAAGTAACGAAATGCTTTCCTTTCATTAAAAGGAATTTGGTTTGAGTTTATAAAGAAGATTGAAGTATTGTGCATGTGTCTTTTAAATGGAATGTTGAACCTGAATACAGCTGTTGCATACTAAAGTAGCTTCAAGAAGAGGTCTCAGCTCCTTCTACTTCTCTTAAGTACAGACTCCTGAAAAAAACCTGTAGGTTTCCTTTATATAGGAGGTTACTGTACTGAGCTTTCAGCATCTGTTATGAGGAGTAGATGGCAAGCTCATAAAATAATATTTATACAACATGTAAATAGGCTGTGCTATTCACATCTATGAGTATCAAGCTTACATGAATTGAAAAAGTTAAGAAAATATGTCACAAGTTATTGAGTAGAGAGATGCATCCTGTCTCAGGACTTCACTGAGAAACAGTTTGTTGGAGTTGGAAGACTGTTTTAAGGAAGGATTTTCCTTTTTTGTTGCACCCTTTCTATAAGAATATTTCCTTGTTTTGGCTATTGTTGGAAGGATGCCTTTTTGCAAACTATGCTTTCCACAAACTAGAATTATTAACAACCTGGTGGTCTAGATTCTCAGTTGGCACAGAGGAACTTTTGACTATATAGATACTACTGCTATGGTTTAAATGCAATAGAACTAAACTCAAACTCATATATTTTTCAAAAGTTAGAACTCTGCTTAACAGATGATTTGACACATTAACTCTGCTGACACCTTAGTATCTGCTCTTCCTGATCTGTCCTTGAAAACATTTGCTCACTAGGGGAAAGAAGTTTGGAAAATTGTATTCAAGCCAGGAGTGTTCCATCTTTTCTATTAAACTTCCAACCGTAACTTGAAGTATTGTGTTGCATGTCGTAATATTTCCAGCTCTGCACTTCAAAATATTGGATGAAATTCTTGGTCAGTAAAGCTTACATAGGATCAAGACTTCAAGACTTCCCTTCTATAAATTCTCATAACTAATACCATCCACTAATTACAGCAGACTCCTACATGATCAAAGGTCATAACAATGGAATCAGAGAATTATAGAATTTTTTGGGTTGGAAAGGAGGTCATCCAGTCCCCTGCAATGAGCAGAGAAATATTCAATTAGACAAGGTTGCTCAGGGTTCTGTCCAACCTGATCTTGAATGTTTCTGGGGATGTGGAAATCTCTATCCAGAGATTTCTCTCTGGATAGACTATTATTTCCAGTGTTTCACCACCATTATTGTAAAAACTCTCCTGTACCTAGTCTAAATCTACATTCTCTTAGTTTAAAACCGTTAGCCCATGTTATATCCTGTTAAAAGGGTTTTCTTAGAGGCCACCATTAGATCCTGGAACATCCCATAAGGTCTTGCCAGAGCCTTCTCTTCTCCAGGGTGAACAACCCCAACTCTTTCAGCCTGCCTTCATAGCAGGGGAAACAGCCCTCTGAGCATTTTAGCGGCCCTCTTTGGACCCTCTCCAACAGGTCAATGTCTGCCTGATGTTGGGGGCCCCAGAGATGGACACAATACTCCAGATAGGGTTTAACCAGTGCAAAGGAAAGAACCGCTTCCCTCGACCTGCTGGTTGTGTTTCTTGTTTTGCAGTCAATGACATAGTTGGCTTTCTGGGCTGTGAGTACTTGTTACTAACTTATGTCTTTTCATCCACCAGCACCCTCAAGTCTTTCTCCTCAGGGCTACTTGCAATCCTTTTTCTCCCCAGCCAGTATTGATACTGAAGATTACCCTGACCCATGTGCAGGCCCTTCCAATTGGCCTTGTTGAACTGCATGAGGCTCTCACTTCTTGAGCTTGTCCAAGTCCGTCTGAATGGCATCCCATCCTTCAGGTGTGTTAACCACACTTAGCATCATCTAGCATCCATATTTAGGAAGAGTGTATTTAGAAAAGCAAGCCAACACGTTTTTCTGTCGTCCCCAGAAGATTTTTGAAACTCTTTGTCGACCTCCGATGATTTATAAAGTAATAGGAGCGATCAGCTTGTTACTCTTCAGAAAATCAAAGTGCTGCTCTGCATCATTGTTTTGAATAATTTTTGAATTAAAATAGCCAACAAATTTCATTTGGTCTATTAAACTGCTTTCTTAAGGCTACAATAGATTAAAAAGTAATAAAACTTCTAATTCATTAGTCATGCCGTATTTATAATTTCAAAGTGGAAATACGGTAGCTAGGACAATCAATACCAGTGGAAGATTAAGTTGTTCTCTCTTCAGCCTAAAATGGGATTACCATTTAACAGGATTGCAGATATAACTGCTCATCTTCTGATCTCAAGCTGTATTGAACCCATATTCAGAGATGCAACAAATGAAGTTTGTTAAGTGGGTTAAATAAATACTCAGAAAGTGACTCATCACTTAGTCGTTCATGGATAAACATAGATTTTGCTTGTCTTAAATAACCTTGGAGCAAGATTACACTGAATGTCATGGTGATTGTGTCTGAATCTATATAATTATTAAAAAGATCAGTTTGGCCAGTACATGGACAGATGGTGTTCACATCCTTAGTCCATGGTGTATTTGCAGGAGACCTAAAGTTAAACTGCTTTTTTGCATTTAAAATCACATTCTGCATTTTACTGACAGCAGCTTTAATTGGAAAAGCTTCAGCTTTTATCCTAGCTGATATTATTTTCCCTCTAAGATGGATATATTTTGCAATTAATTTTTCTCTGTGGAATATATTATGGGGTAAGTAATAATTAAACAAACCTTAATAGCTCCTTCCCATATGCAAAGGCAAAAATCACCAGTGGTAGATTCTGAACTGAGCAGTTTCATTTGTATCATTCTGTACAGATTAATTTCATTTCTGCTGTGAGTTTTTCAGTGAACAAAAATATTTCCTATGTCTTTTGGCCCTACAAGTGGAACAACTATGAATGTGATTTCATTTCAGCAGTTGTGTATAAGATTTTTTCAGCAGAGGTCTTAGGAATCCAACAGCAGGTATGCAGCATATATGGAAAAACAGTTTTTGGCTTCTGTGTTTTAAATTCATCCAAAAATTAATTCTGTTAAAGGCAATGGACAATATAATTCTATATTTTTTTTGCACCAGAGGGGAAAGAATATTTCTCATTTTATACCATGTTTGAATTCTAAACTCATGCACAAAGAGACCTTCAATTTATCTAAGGGCAGTAATGATATGGAGTAAATAGAATGAAACAATTGCCTATGGAAGTCCAATTGCATATTAAGAAATATCCCATATTAAGAAATGAAGGCCCCCACACTAAGGATATCTTTAACTCTTCTTATTCCAAAATTAACCCAATGAAGTAATTTTTCTACAATACCTCATTTGTGGGGCAAGATATGTTAAATTATATGCACCAAGTATTTCCCTGGTGGAGAACTCAGAATTATGGCACACATTCAGCAAAATATTCGTGCTTATGTCCAACTTCAAGTCAGCAAATATTTGTATTGCTCTCACATTTGAATTAAATTTGTGCTAAAAGGTGTTTCTAGTAGGAGTCCTAACAAGCAGCATTTCCAACAAAGTCATTGCACATCAAGGCCTTTATTTTCAGAATCTGAAATTTGGCAATAAAAACAGAAGCTTAGGATATAATTTTTTTCTCTTCAAAATATTATGTATTACATATATTATGAATATATATATATATAATATATATATAACATATATTACATAGGCAGAAATAATCTATATTTAAAAAATTTTAAATATACTGTCATATGCTTGTGGGCACCCTTTAACAGTTACCTCCCTATTGTAGGAGGCTAGAGCCAAAATTCTGCAAATTTACCTTTATGAGATTTTAAATCACTTTTCTTAAAGACCCTCATCATGTGATTATTAATCATACAATTATTAAAGTCTAATCAGAAAATGGTCTGAATAGTTCCTCAGCACTGTGCAATATTAGTGCTCTGTGCCATGACAATGAACTGGGTGCTACAGACATAACCAGTGTTTAATTAGGAAGACTTGTTTTGGCTCCACTGTTTCTGTAGACTGAAAAATTCATCATTACACTGAGACTGAATTTTATGGCTGACTTGAGAGTGAAATTGGTGGATGAATAGGCTGTCTCACATTTCATTTATCTTTTCAATCTAGGCCAAAAGAAGGAATCCCATTTCCTTTAACGTTCTCTCAGTCTTCACTTTGATGTAGACATCTGCCCAATAACAAAGCACGTCACTTGGAGCTTGATGCTAGACCCTAAAATATCATAATTGTTCATTTTCTCTTCTCTGATTTATCTTCATTTTGTCACAGAGAGGCAACCATTATGAACGCTCTGGTTTTATGATGCATCCAGACAGTTTTCTGAATTTATTGATTTTGATCACTCTTAACTGTACTACAACCCCCATTTTACTATTATTGTGTTGACACTTACAATTTCATACTCCATAAAACATTTGACAGTGTAGCATTTTTACACACTCTTATGATACATCCTTCCTGCTATTAATATACACAGAAACATCAGCACACAGGGTGGAAATACCTTTCCCTTCCCAAATACCAAGTTCAAAAATTTATTTTTAGAGATTATTTTAAGCAAACTAGAACTACAAATTATGTATGAAAAGATGCGTCAGATTTTTTGTTTGTGGTGGCTTTAACACTCTGAAAATTCAAGTTACCAATGTGGAAAAAATAGGGTGAATAACTGAAAAATTACTTAAAATCATAAAAGAGATCCTTGATGACTGGGAGAGAAAAATCATTCTCAGGTTCCAGCATTATTTGCTTTCTCTCCCCTAAGCACCTCACACCTTGCTGACATTGTTCTGGCCATTTGGTGAAAAAAACATGTGGAGACCAAACACTTTCTCTGTAACCCTTATCTCCTCTCTTTCACTTTAATCCTACTCTTAACTTTTACAAACCAATTTTCAAAGGCACCTACCTGCAAACACAACACGGAGAGCTAGAAAAAATATATTCTCTAGACAGATCATCATCTGAAATCATTAAACTGCTTTGCTTGATGGGGATCTTTTTGTCCCACTCCCATAATTCAGGACTTGCATCTTCCCAGTCCTCCCCTGAAAAAAACTTTTCCAACAACACGTCTGCCACATTTTAGCAAAGCAAATAATCTGGTTTAAGCAAATACTTCCAAAATAAACAACTTTTTATTTTTTAGTGGAACATTCGGAGCAGTAATTGTCTGTTTCATTCTCCATGAGCCTCAACAGTCACCAGATTTATATTGTATTAACATCCCATTAGCTTCAATTGTAAATTATTTTCTTTTTTTTTTAAGAAATTATGTGCTCTGAGTAATAAGTGAATTCAAATAACTACTATAGAACAAAATGTAATTATGGAACAGGATTTGCAGTAGTCAACAAATTGCACTGCTCATTCCCTCTTCTTTGCAACCTGTCTTGCTTTTACCCTTGATTAAAGTAGGGACAACCCTATTCCATTTTCAATAACCCTATAGGAACAGCAAGTTCAGAGACAGCACATCATGTAGTTAGGCTTACTCATATGTAGGCAGAGGATGCTGATGTCAACTCTAAAGTGAGCTGTGAGGTCAAATACCAAACTCAAAATTTGGGATTGGGGTTCAGGTCCATCCTGTGACCTAACTGAAAATCAAATTCCAGGAAAGCATTTCTGGCATTTTTGGGTCATATGTTTTACTCAAGTGGATATCTGAACTTAATTAAATTGCATGCTGACTTGCAAAATTGAAAGAAAATTAAGATGATGATGATGAATATTATTAATATTATTACTATTTTTACTATTATTTTAACTGCTATTAAAATTTGATGACTGACCTTTGCTTGTCAACTTCATGATTAACTGAGGTTTACCCACGTAGGGTTGATACTTTCATAAATAGTCAGAGATTATGCATGGTATTTCCAAAATCCACTAAATATTTTTATTCATCATTGGGTAGTTTCAGGAACTGTGCAAAGCGATTAGATTGAAAAAAAAAGGTTATTTACTGACTTTTTCTCAGGACAAAATTGACTACTAGCCAAAGAATATTCAAACTGAATTAAAGTCGGTTTGTTTATATAGTCATTATTTAAAAGTTACAGATTATGAAAGGCAATACAGCAGTAGGATTTCTTGAATCTCACTAGTCTACTTAGAGCATCTCTTCTCTATATGGGAAATGATATTGCACAGAGATTAGACACCTGAAAGTCTGACAAAGAGTAAGAGGAGAAAAGTAGTAAAGAACAGATCAGACTAAAGGCCAAATCTCCATCTTTCTTAGGTACCCAGTATTTCATTTCTATAGAACACCTTGGTGTTCTTTAGCCAAATTTTGAAGAAAATATATTTCTATCAAAGTCCATGACAGTTCGTGTGGGGGGGTGGGGGGTGGAAAAGAAGAAAAAAGAACAAAAGACATTCACCCCGTCAGGTTCCTTTTTTGTGTCTTCCTGTGGTGGCCATGAGATATCCATTTGGCCAATCAATGAAAATCCAGCAAGAAATGAACACTGAAACCTGGTTTTGCATATTGTCATTTGGACTAAAGAAACCTCATGTTGTTGTTTGTTCCTCTTCCCAGCAGATTACAAAGGCTATACACATTAGTGATGGCTGGTATATCCTTGGGCGTAATTAATTTTTATTTTATGGTTTGAACTAGTATTTTCTGATTTTGTCTAACACCACAAATTTTCAGTGTCTTTTTATCTCCAGTTCTGTTATTCAAAATGGCAGAGTGATGCATGACAGATATAGCATATGGGTATTTGCTGCACACATTAACATATTATGCTGTTCTGGAGGAACTTGTAAATTTTTCAGTTAGGCAAGCTACCAGTAGCTACCTTTAGCAGGTATCAGGAATTTGAAAATATGATAATAATTTGAAAATTAAAATATTTTAATAGCAAAAGAAAAAAAAAAAAAAAAGGTAGACCTCCCAGAGAGTTCAGTGTATCTTGGAATTAAGTAATTTCCTCTTGCCTTGCTGTCTTCTCTGATTAAGCTCCTTCACAGTCCTTTACTGAGTCTGGTCTTTGGAAGGCCACTATAACATGAGGTATTTTTCCACTGTGATTATTCAGGACAGTGTCCTTGAGAAATATGTAGTCACCTTAGCAAGGAAGAGAAATATGTTGTCAAAAGTTTTACATTTAGGGCTCAGCTCCTAAATAGGATTTTTATTTTGGTGTGCATGTGGTGGCTGAAATGACTTGAAGTTTGCTTTCCAGGTGTGGTATCTGTTAATCTGAATGCAGCTGTATCTAGATGCAGTCTGGAGGTGAAAAAACTTTGCTTACTGGGCATAGGTTTACTTATTGACCAGAAACCAACAAAAGTAAATGTTTCTGCCAGCCCATCAATTTTATTCCAAAGAGGTTTCCTTTACTTTTAGCTTGGTAATATAGGGGAAGAGCATGAGTGTGCACATTTTACAGAAAGATCAAACTTTCCCTTACCAATAACCCCACTTTGCATGAAATTTAACTTTGTATGAAATATTTCCTTTATCTAAGGAAAGTCTATTTTTTTGTAATATTTCCATCTCCAGATATTTCATCTATTATTCCCAAGCTTTGTAACACACTTAATATACCAAATAACTGTACTGGTACATTCTCAGTATGCACTTAAGAATAATACACAATGCACACTTGAGTGCCTCCATTGAACTTTTATGTATTTTTTTTATATGGATTGCCCGTGTAGCAAATTAAAGCCTGAAGCACATTTCTATTGTTGATTGCAAGCATATTATCTAAGTAGAAAAAAAACCCCTCAAAATAAAATGTCATAGATTTCTCATTACTGATAACCAAAATATCTTTGGGTCAAAGACGAATCTTGGATGTGTTTTCACCACTAACAATTGCTCTTTAGCACCAGAAGCAGTTGAATATATTGAATTTATAGTGCAACATTCACACTGTCTGCCTTCTCATCCCTGGCTCTTGTAATTTAAGGGCAAGTCATTATTCTCCAGTGAGTCTTCTGTCAGAGCATTGTGAAAGCTTTCAAAGGCATCATTTAAACAGGGCATCCATCACACCCCGTCAGGCTCCTTAGCCTGGTGAGGATTTTTACACTGTTGTGCCTAGGATGTAAACAAAGATAATGCATTTGATTTTTTTCTATTGATCCTCTTTGTTGTGAGAGCAGCCTTCCAAAGAGGGCCTTCCAAATCTGAACAGCCTGCCAGAGCACTTCTGCATCTGTCAGGCAAGGGAGTCTCTTTCCTTCCAGTCTTTTCTATCTGATTGCTAATATATTTTTGTGTGTGTCTGGCTCTGTAGTGATTAATGATAGGTCAGGATTAGGCAGTAACCTGATATTACTCAGCTCAAATACAGGAGAAAAGTTCTCTGGCTGGTGTGACTGTCACAGGAGTCTCCCTGAAAGGTCATTTATAACATTTATCCAAGCGGGGATGGAGTGATCTGGAAATTGTTAGCTTCATGAATCCTATGCTTTGACTTTTAATGTGAAATTCTAGGAACAAAGGTGGCTTTCTCTTGGTTAAAATCTTCCCAGCCCTATCAGACAGTTCATAAGAGCACAGTTTATATGAGCAGTAAAGATATTTGTTTCTTTTGAAAATGAGTTCTCTTGATTTTTCTCTCACTGTTCTTGCAATGGCAATAGGAGTAGAAAACCTGAGCTGAATACTCAGCAACTTGTAATTCAAACATACTGCATATCGTTTCAAAATCATGCTAGTTAACAAATAAACCTTGCTGAAATATTCTGAGCTTGTATGACTACGAAATCAAATAAGAGCTACATATTTATACATTAAAGTACAAGCACTGTTGTGGTATGGGGTGATGTTTTGGCCTCATGTATGTTTAGTGCTGTTTTTTGGACTTACCATGTTGGTCCAGTCCCTCAGCTGGTATAAATCAGTGCAGTTGCACTCATGTCAGTGTAGCTACACTGACCTACCTTTCTTATAAATATTTTCTGTCATCGCACTAACTTTCCTAATTGAGTGTTTTAATGTATTTTTATACCTTTAATATATTCTAATGTTTCAACTTTGGAAAAAGCATTGGGCAAATATCTTGGATAAACATATTACAATTACAGTGTTGTTTTTCTTTCCCCTTCAAGTAGTCTTATTAAAATATTTAGATGGGGCTAGAACCAGGGAAGCTTTGGGGAAGAATTCAGTCATAAAAACGCAAAGCTTCTCCTAGTAACTCAGATGTTACACAGGACGGTGTTATAAGCCACAGGGAGAGGTTTTGTTTTCCAGCATATCAGTGTATTTGAAGGGCTAAAATTCATTTTTGTAGATGTATAGAACATAGTAACTCTAGAAAACTTTAGCAAATTGAGTGTGGTATATCAATGACTAGGAAAACCAGTCTGGTGTTTCCTCACTCTAGGTTCCTTGATTTTGTAATTCTGCATGTATTGAGCAGAGAAAAAGAGATGCAGATTTTGCCATCTTTACTTCCCATTAGTAAGAACTCACTGATGTTAATTTTGATAGTTATTCTTGAATGTTTTACTGATATCAAATTTCACAGCTGAGGTTTAAAAACTAGCATCAAACATGTCCTTACCCTGTTATGTTTGATCTTGAATTTCCTACAGTTTATCTATATGCAACATCAAAACATCACAAATACATGAAATGTAGTATGATGAAGGAAAAAAAGCTTTGCATAAAATTCAGAAAACACATAGTGTTCTGTGTCCTTCCATCTTCATTGTCCTCAAATGTCCAGTCTTGTAATATGTACCTTAGGTTTTAGCAGCATTTCAATGGAATTTTAATGTAGAAAATTGACATAGAAGAGGCCTTACATCTCCTTTAAACATTACTCTGCTCCCAGAGGAGATTAAAATGTAACACCCTCAGTGTAGGGCATGGTTTGTTGTTGAGAACAAATGCTGAGGATATATCATAATATATTGATATCATATTATCAATAACAAAACAGTTTGTAGCTGTCAGCAAGCTAGAAGCACTGTACTGTATATGCGTTTTTATAGGGAGAATGTCACGGCACATAGATAGGAATCCATTATCCTGCTCTTGTTAATGTTCTGAGTGGGAGTAAGGAGCAACAGAAATGTTTCTTTTGCTACAGAAATCCTTTTGACAAAATCTATAGCAAGGATTCTCTCATTAAAGACATACAACTCCCAACAAGAATGAAAACAAAGTGAAAAAGTGGCAGAATATTTCATAGGTAAGAGAAACAAAGAAATATAAGATATAAAAATTAAAAAAAATAAATTAAATTGTCGTACTAAGCTTCCTGTGAGTTGCAGCCAGGCTGTCTCACTCTACTCTCTGCAGGTCTTATTCTCAGATAGTGTGTAGGTAATGACACTCTGCTTTCTCTTCCACTATTGACAGCTGAGGATTCTGTGTGGGAGTCTCTAGTGGAGTTTAGAACCCTTATGGCAGTGGAGAGGGTGCTCAGCATGAACTTCAGAGGAGCAGAACTTGACCTCTTAAGGGATTTTCTTGGTACATGGGATAAAGCCCTAGGTGGAAAGTGCTGGAGAGATCTGGTTGATGTTCAAGGATAGCCTCCTCCTAGCTCAGGAGCAATGCTTACCAACAAAGAGGATGTCAGGCAAAAATGATCTTAAAGACCTCTTCCAACCTTTATGATTCTGTTCTATGATTCTAATGTCTGTTGATGCAAAGTCTAAAAATACATCCAGGATTGTTCCACAAAAAGTTGGGTGTCAGTTTGAGTTGCTTACATGACGAATTGTCACCACTCTTATAATTTTATATAGTTAATGTGTATGGGTAGGTACTTTCAACAGACAATTATAATCTTAACAGATTTCATTGCCCTCTAGAGAAACTTGTACTTATCAATTGCTTATGAATGGAACCTATAGCAATTAATCTCCTTAGATATGTGACTTCAAGCTAAATAGTTTGAATCTGTGCAAGAAAAACTTTTGGAACATTTAGATACTGACTTTGCATAAATTAGACCAAGATACACATCTGTCTTGGACTTGGGACCAATGTGGCAGCCCTCAAAGTCAGCTCCTACTTTTCCAATTGAATGAGTTCAGCCAAAATAATTTTGATGTGTTTCTAAGGAGAAAGAAAACAGTTTACATTGACACAGGTGAGCCATATTTTTTTCTGTATCTGCATTTTCACAGAATTAAATTCTGAATTCAAAGGAACTTGGAATATGAAGAAGCAATGAAACATCTTTGAGGAAGATGCCATCAAAGCCAAGGGAGGCTGAATTGGAGCTTCAGAGAGCTTTGAATCAAGATTGTATGGCTACAGTGGCATCTTGTAATTGTCTTGAAATGGAATCTGCTTTGTCTCACCATCTGATAGCCAGACAATCAAGATGGCTCCTCAGGACGGTGCAAACAGATAAGAGCTCCTTTGCCCATGCTGTAAAGCATCTACAGTGCAAGAGCTATATGTTAGTATATTTCTGGGTCTGCATTAATAAGCCCTACTTCCCCAGAAGATTCTAAGCAGCTTGAAATCCAAATAATTTTTAAAATACGAGAGGTAATACTGTGTGTGATATCTATGCAACTGATCTTTTTCCTGGAGAAAGAGGGTGAAACCAACCTGTGGAAAGAGTATTTTTAACCAGGCTAAGAGAGTAACTTGATTTATTTTAAATTTTATAGCAAGTACTCATATAAAATATTTTGTTTACAGTTCCACCCCATAAGGAGCAAGGTGATGAGACGTATGTTATCTCCAAACATTCATAAAGAAGTTATTATTACCCAGCAGTAAAAGGCTCAAACATGACCAGCATTGAAATGCAGCTATTAACAGTCATATATTGTACTTACTGCTTTGTTCTTCCCTTGCCATAGGCATCAGTAAATAAATCTCAGAAATTAGAGGTGGAAAAGATCTACTGCATGTTCAAAGATAGCTTAAGTTGATGTGGTGTGAAAGAGGATGAAGAAATAGATTCTGTTCTTAAAAAATAGTTTGATAGGGAAGAAGATATAAGATCAACTCCCTCCTCACCATAAAAGTTAATCACATATACAACACAAGCAGACACTTGCACATTTTTGCTGCCTCTGAACTTGTAGGCAATATCCCTGGTTCAGCCTTAATGATCAATGAAGAAGACTTCTGCTGTAAAAGTTAATACAAATATGGGTAAAAACCCAGAGGGACTGGGGTTGCAGAGTGCTTTTGCTGAAAGAAAACAAGTAAACCTTAAAGCTGGAGAGGTGATCTATAACATTTTATGTCACAGTATAGCATAGTTAGCATGCTGCAGCCATCCAGTGTTGGGAAGAAGCTATGTGCTCCACTTTAGTGGCATGGCACACAAGTAACCTTTAATAAGGTATCCTTCATAAGTATTAATATTTTTTTCCTTTAGGAATAATGCTGGAACTACTTTAATAAAGGCTTGGGAAAGCAAAAGCAAGCGCAATAAAGGGAGGCAGAGGTAGCTGAGAAGTTGAATAACAGAGTATCTTTCCTCCAGAAGAAAACTGGAGCTGATGTGAGTACTGTGGAAAGGGGAGCAGGAGGAAAATGCACTCACTTCTTCACAGCTGGTAGAGAATTTGGGGCGCAGCTCAGCTGTAGAGTTCCAGGAGGGCAATAAGGCAAAGAGGAACAACCCAATGTAACTGAATCTTGAGGAAAAGCAACATAATTTTTGAATAATAGTAGGGTTAGAGAAAAGCCTAAAAATCTACCCATAGCAGTATTAATGTGACACTACTAGAAAAAAATGTGGAATGTCCTTTGCATAAAGAAATAACGCTTCCACTACATCTCTCTGCTGCCATTTCAAAGCATGGAGTATATGAGTACTGTCTCTCTAATATTCAAAGTTGTATGAGACAAAGTTTCTCTGCAGCTAAATATATACTTGTCTGGAACAGCTGAACATCTGAGCACAGGGAAGAATCAAAAGAAAAAAAAAAAAGGTGGAGGACTACCCTAAGTAGGATTTATACATGCAGATATGGATGTATAAACTTAAGCTGCTTGTCTAGAAAGTCTTTATAGTCATTAGAGAGAATTAGGCACCTTGGAGATATGACTCAGCTCTTTCTGAGGTAAATGTAAAAAATAGCTGGAATGAACAATGCTCCACAAAATCCTCTGTCTTTCCTCTGCCAATAAAAAGAATCTAGGGAAATAAATTTATGAAGACAAACACAGACATCTGTAAACATCCAAGTCTGTAACACGCTGATTCTTGCTCAAGCCTTTATGAATCAAAGTCACAGATAAGATCAGAGTCCAACTTTCCATCCACTGAGCCTTTCAGTTGGCATCATTCTCTTTTATGCTTCTGTTAAGGATTATTATTCTAGGCTATTCAAAGTAGAAAGTAGAGCGGCAAGAAAAGTTTAAATAATGATTTTAGACTGATGGATATGTAAAGGAAATTTAATTGAGATTTTTTTCATTTCTATTTCTACCAATCTATGTTATTACTGGAACATTTTGCTCTATTAGACTTGGAAAATGGGTTTTCTTTCTGACAAAGATGTAATATTTCCTAGGCTTTGGTACAAAATGCATTGACCTCTGAATAGCACTGTTTGTATTTTTGTAACTCTGATCAATCTGGAAAAAATAATATAGAATAAAATTCATTTTTCTGCAAAGACAAAGAAAAATCTTTTCTACTACTTCAATACATTTCAGTACCAATTTAATTTATACTAATAAGGAGCCTATTTACTGCTTACAGAAATTAGCAAAGGTTTTCTGGGCCCTTCATTGTAATTTGGATCCACTCTGTGGGTCCAATCCATCTTCTGTTAAACTAATTGGAATGAATCCTTTTGAGTGAGAATTGGATCAGACATAGAAGAGGAAGAATTAACAGCTGTGCCATTATGTGCATTATTCGTCTGACATATCTTCTGGTGGTTCAATTAAACTCCTATTAATCTTGTGAAATATGATGGACTATGTTTCAACTATAGTCAAGATGTGCAACCTCCCTGAAAGATTCTGTTACATTTAATTCTTTAGATCTGGTACCTAGCACTGCAGTCCTACAACTCCCCAAAATAAAAAGTGTATGATCCTGAACAGATGAAGTAATAGTTTCATGACAATGGAGAGCAGAATGAGGTAAATTCCAAAAACATTTTGTATGCTTATTTTTCCTTTATCCCAAATTTGTCACTCAGTAACAAACTCATTGCCAGGGATGCAGTACAAGTTTCTGGAGAAACTTCAAGTTCTTGATTAGAAGCAGCAGCTCTACCCATGCCAGTAGCTATTAATTATTTGCTACAATTCAACCTTGAAATATCCACAAGGGAGGTAGCCAAAATGTGTTCTTTAGGTTTTGTGGCTTCTGTTACAAGGAAGAGGTTATAATTAAGGTGCTGTGGGGTTTTCCTTTCATTTTTTTCTTATTTGATATTGGCCAAATCCAAAAAGGTAGGGAAAATCACCTAGTAGGTCACACTTGAAAGGTCCTTGTGAGTGGAAAGTACTTCTTTCTACTCTGAAGTGGAGATCTGAGACATAAGCTTTGATAATAATTAGGGAAAATAAATGAATTATTTAAAAGCACTGCTGCATTGTCTCACAGGGGAGTACCTCAGTTATCTCACTGCAGACATATATGGCTGTGCCATATATGAGAAGTTCTCTGCTCTTGCTTTGCCTCTACCTTTATTTGCTCTTCATTCAGGCATGCAATGACAGGTCTGGAGAACCACGTTTTATCTCCAGGTCAGTAGCAGCTGTGGAAGTCTTACAGCTCTGAGGATTCTGAACATACTTTTAAAGCAAATGTGAGCCCTTTTTGCTTTCAGAGAAAAGCCTGTGACATATTTATGTATCAGAAAACACTTTAAATAATAATTCTCTAGTGACAAATAAATTATCTTCGTGGAGTAAGCTTTAAACAGTGTCATAACTCCTCCAGCTTGAAGTGCACTTGAACTTCACTCAGCTCTTGAAAAACACTTTTAAAGTGTTCTGTAGTCTCTCTGCTTATTTCTTGCCAGGCTATGCTGAAATTATCCAAATACCTAGTGGGCCATTTGCCTCTCACATTGTACCAGTGCTTCTAGACTTTTTTCTAGGAGGAAGGTGTAGGCCCTTCACAGTGAGGAGTATTTGCATGCAGAGCTGCGTATTCCAAGAGAGTTTCTTAATCATGAGGTTTTATTTTAGAGACCTTTTATAACATTCTGCATTGCAGAATTACAGCTGGGAGTGAGATACACTAGGATGCAGAAAGACAGGAGATAACTCCAGTCTTGGAGTCTGGGTGATTCTTTATGCAGAAACCAAACTGTTCTGCTTCTGGCTTAGTTTTCTTCAGATTCAATCTTATGAATAATAAAAATGCATAGAGATTTGCTAATGAAAACTGTGCAAAGTGCTTTGAAAGTCTGTATTACCCCATGTGTTCCCTCCTTAGGTCTTTCTATGGGATGTTGGATGGTTCAGAGCCAGACCCCCCTCCTTCCAGGGGTGGAATGGCTAGGCAGCCACAAAAACTTCAAATTGATGCACTTAGGTGACCTACTGTACCTAAGAGAGAGGAGTTCCTGAGTTCAGCCTTTAGAGGTGCTGTGAAATCTGCCCGCTGAGGGACTAAGCTTAAAATATGGTTCGGAAACAATCTGAAAGCAAAACTAGGGTTGTGAAAATTATCAAGTACTAAGACAGACTGCCAGATCCCATTCTGCAACCGAGGTTTCAAACTAATCCTTCTAATTCTTTAGATCCTCTGCAGGGAAAATGGAGGACTGTACCCTGTTTAAGTCAGTTCTGCAAGTGCAGTTCAATATCACAGCAGGAAATATGCTCTGCTGCTGTTGCATGAGGGGTCAGCAAAGGTCCAGGAAATGCTGTTGCTCTATCAAGACTAACACACTGCAGTGGTTGGAAGGTAATGTTTAGGTTTGTAATTCAGACCCCAGCTGGAACTTCATAACCCAAATTTATTGGAACTCAGAGCATATTGCAAAAACAACCTTTTCTGCCTGCATCTTCTCTTGAGGAAGCAGGGAAGCAGAGACGAGTGAACTTAGAGCAAGCTCTTTGCTTATGTTGTGATTTATAGGATAAATATTTGGACCTCAGTCATCAATAGCTCTATTTTGGAGATTCAAAATATTCAAGGATATTCAGAACATTCCAGAATATTTAGAATATTCTGAGGATAGCAGGAAATCTAAGGTGAGTTAAAATATGGATGTCAGGTCATATTCAAATGCACGGTGAGAGTTAACTTGTTCTTGCAGGAGCATACTCTTTATTGAAAACAGGGAAACTGAGGCAGGAATGAATAATGGGTATTTCTTCTGCTTTAGATAGAGCCAGGAGTGGATTTCAGTGCACCTAAAACCAGCCTAAAGACATTATTTAATATAAAACAATGCCTCCATGCCTTGATAAAAATAATTCTAGTAGAAAATGTGGGCAGGTATGATTGCAGTATGTCAATAGAGTGCAAAGGGCATCCAGTTTCTCAATTGGTTGCCTAAATTAGTGTGATTTGTCACTTCAGCACACACAGGAAAAATTCTAAAGCAAAATGTTTCTTTTAGAAGGTGGGCAAATGGCTTCTTTCCCAGCAGCTACCCATTTCCACCAATTGTCAGTAGATAGGAGTACAAGCAGACAACAATTGACAAGGAAATGTCAGCATGCAGCAGATCAGAGCCATAATGCTCATTTATCTATATGTATATATACAAGTATATGGGTCTACTTAAAGTGTTTTGCACTGGGTTTGAGTCTGCTGGTATTTGTCCTGTTAGGTTTCTTTTGCTTTGATGCTGAAAGACCATGAAGGGATTAACTGGCTTTCTTGTCCCTTGCCTCTTCCCATAAGCTTCTGGTACTCCAGAAAAGCAGGTGAAAATGGAGTGAAAAAGCCTTAACACAAATGCTAAGTGAGTTCCTTTGAGGGTAAGCAGTTAATTAGATTAAGTGTTTCAATTCTGAAATTTATATGAGAGTATATACTCATATATAAAAAGTAACAGAATTTTATCATCTCTAAAATGCAAAGGGCCAGAAGCTGAGCTTTACAGTATTATTACCACTGTCATCTTCACTAACTTCCATGTTTTCTTTTAATGGGAAGGCCTATCTCTTTCTGTCAGTCAGGATCTGTCAGCACTATGTTATTATGTCTGTTATTATTCAGAAACTTTTACAGTGTGAACTGCTTTTTACCAACCTCAGTTACATAATGTAATTGTATTGTAGCAGTGATGCACTGCTTGAAGAGGGATGGTGTGGATGACTTATTTTTCCTGCTATCTAGTCTGGTTTGAACTGAGAGTTTTAAAAAGTTGGGCTGTGGCATTGTTTAATTTCTGTTTGCACATGAAAAACCCCAGAAAGAGTGTGTGTGAGGAGACAGAAAAAGTAGGGAAGGCCATAAACCTAGACATGTAGGAAAACAAGGAAAATTAACAAGGGGGAGAGAACTTGGGGGCATACTTATACCTATACAAAATAAAATTTATTAAACAGTGTCTTTTGTGTTTATTAGAGACACAGATGGCACATCAAAATACTCAAACTTATTTTTAGTTGATCCCAAATGATTTTGTTTTCAGTTTGACTCATCAAAGCACAAAGAATTCATGTTATTTTTTTATGCTTTTTGCATCATTTAGAGCAAATATATCCAGTTTAAAAATAAAATTTCCCCTTAAAAAAAAGAAGAAATGAAAGTGTCTCATTTGAAATATTTCACATTGCATCATTAAAATTTGTGATTTGTGACAAGTACTATTCAATCTTAAACTATATTTTTGGAGGATGAAAATACAGAAGATACTTTTTTGCTTTTACAGCATGACTTATTCTAGTCCCTGTTCAGGGATTTATAAAATGTTCCCTATTGGAAATCAGAGATCAAGGGGAATACGGTTTTCAAAAGACCACTGTTTCCTCAGCAGTGAAGTGTGCATCAGGAGATGCCTGAAGCTTTGATGATATTCTCCAAAGCAGTGACTGCCAAAGCTGAGTTGGAGCTTAGGCAGGCGGATGAAATAATTTGTCACTACCATAGGTCATTAACAGCACCCTCATCCCTTTGTATATATGCATTATGATATATCCTTAAACCTCTTTTCCATGCATTGACAGAGTTTTCTGGATGAGAAAGAGGTTACTGAGGTCCCTTTCAAAGAACAGACCAGTAAGTAGCTTCTTTCCTTATTGCCTTGTGCTTCCCTTTTGAAGATATTAGCTCAATGCTACTGGCTGTGCTTGCATTTTTCAGATTCTCAGACTTCTTAGACTGCCAATTCTTTCATTTAACAACATTTTAAAAATGGGATTTTACTTGTTCTACATGGTGTTGGAGAAGAAATGAATAAATTTAAACCAGCAATAACCACATGAATAAGCAAGAAACTCTTTAAGTAGGTTTTGCTTGAGAACTTGCCTGGATGCTCTTGTGGCAGTTATCTCAAAGGACTGAAAATTCATATAACAAATAAAAATGAATTTTACGGACAAGTAACCAACTTTTAAAAAAGTCATTGTAACAGAAAGAAGAAATAATGATTAATAAAAACCAAGTACTTAGAAAGCAAACTCCATGACTGTGGCTGTGTTTTCAAAACAGCCAGCTGTATATGTGCACTTAGTATGATTACACCCATTACTGCGTTCCTGCATCCGGGATAAATACAGAGAGCTCTTCTCTGGTGCCATAGCTGACAATGTGAAACAGCAATACATCAGGCACTTCAGGGTTTCTCCATCCAAAGTCTGCACTGGGTTTGTTTTGCTGTAGCTTCTCCCCAGTACTGTGGTACCAGTTATGTGAGCAATAACAGCAGGAGCTGCAGAAAAAACATGAGCTTTTGAAGACCTTCTGGGAGATACCATGTGGGAACATGGAAACCAAAAGGCTCAAGGATGATCAGAACCCTTTAGCAGACTTGCAGCATTGAAGAATAACAGGAGATGAGAGAATAACAGAATAACAAATGCTCTTCTATCTTGATGACTGAAATTGCTATTTTCTAGACAAAGAAAATAATAAAAAAAGGTATATTTACAATTAAATGTATTAACTTTTTTCACTATAATCCCTCTTAGTTACACCTTTAGTTTAAATTTTATGGTTTTACCAAGCCAACACTTAGAAGCAGTGTCAGGTCTAACATGACATTAAATATAAGTTAAACCTGAAAACAGATTTTATTTTCAAAACTTCCAGCAAGAGCTGGAAGAGCAAATTTTGTGCTCTGCCTTTGAACAATTCATTGAACTTTAGTCTAACAGCATGATACTCTGAATATTTATTCTTTTCCTTAGGAAAAAAATAGAAATACGATGGTTAGGTTAACTGCTGTGATAGAGATTGATGATAACAGAGCCCTGCCTGTGAGGCTGAGATTGCCACTTTCTTCAGCTTTGGCAAAATGCATTCTTCACAGACTTTAGTCAGGGCAGCTGTGGGAGTGGTCCACAGTAGGCTGCCACATGAAACAGCAATCACTGAATCTAGGTACTGGGCAAGGCAGCATCTACTGTGCATTGTGGAAAAATTGCCATGTTTGCTGTGATGAGTAGACAGTGTGAGACAGGGATTTAAGGGATAAAATATGTGCTGTACTACAAGCTTCCTGTGTAATGTTGGGGGAGCGGTTTGCTTTTCAGGAGTGGTGTCCTCAAAAAGCTAAAGACAATTCTGCTCTTCAGGGGCATTGTAAAGAATAATTAAAAGATAAATTGGGTATGGTACTGTGGCTCTTAGTGTTATTTTCCTGTAATTACAATGATGACAATTTTCTGCACAAAGAACAATGGATGTGAAATCAGAATATTTTACTCTTCCTCTGTAAAGAAATGAGTCTTCTTTGTACAACCAGGGCTTAGAAAAAATTAATTTCTGAATTTTTCTAGAAGACAGAAGAAGAGTAGAAGGATTGAGAGTTAGGAACAATTACAGTAGTGTTTTCAAAAACTTGAAAACAAGGCTCTGATTCATCCAAAGACAGTAGAAAACTAGTATAAAACTAGACCGTCATTTGCTGAGAAAATTCAAGAATACATTATTATTGCCCTAGTGGAACTAGGAAATAAAAATGTGACATGTGTAATGATAATAGGTTGTTCTCTGATTCAAACCTCTGAAGATCTAGGCTGAGGTCTTTGCAGCACTAAACCAGCACCTAATCTCATTAAAACCTGTGTAAATGGAAGGGTGAAGAGGAGATGTTGGGTCATTCAGTCTTGCAAGGGGTAAGCACTTGTAATTCCTGCTGGAACTGCAGAAAGTACAATCTGTTCACAATAAGTTGGCACTTATTGTCACCTAATATTTTCAGTTTTTTGCCTAGATTCTGTAGGTAAACCTTCCTTCAAATTTTCTCTGTAAGGTTATTGTTTTAGTACATCAATATGCTGTGAAAAAAATTTACCTAATCTCTATAAAAAAAAATTCATACTCATTCCATTCAGTGATCAAACCCAGAGAAACAGGACAATAAAAAATTTAAGGCTGAAACAAGAAACTCCCACTATGTTTAGGAAGTTAGAACTTCTGACAAGATAAATGGTGAAAAAGTGCATGACTTGAAGCTGGAAAGATGGGCCGTGCCAACTGGGTGATAGTGATGCACAGAAGACATTCTCAGTTTTTATTTAAGTAGAGGTGAAGGTAGTCAGAATAGTAAAATTCCCTACAAAATCTGCTTATTAGTGGGGAAAAAAAAACTCAATAGATGTTATTCAGTGCAAGTTCACATTCTCACCCATAGTTTCTGCCTCTCACTGAGTAACAACTCTAAGGTTATAAAAGATTTAGCAAAAAATAAGAACTATAGTTTGGAAAGTTTGAAAAAATCATCATGGATTCATTATTATGGAATGGTTTCAGTTGAAAGGGGCCTTAAAGATCATCTAGCTCCAACACTCTTGCCATGGGCAGGGACACCTTCCACTGGAACTGAGTGTTCAGAGCCCCATCCAACCAGACCATGAACACTTCCAGGGATGGGACATCAATGGCTTTTCTGGGCAACCTGTATCAGTGGATAAATACTCTCACAGTAAAAAGTTCTTCCTAATATCCAATCTAAACCTGCTGTCTTTCAGTTTAAGACCATCATTAAAAAAAAAATAAAAACATCTACCATACACACATGAAGATAAAGGGACAAACCTTCTATTTCCCCTTGACTCGTCAAGTTTTGTTTACAATCAAGGCTTCATATCCAACCATGTAAAAGCTGCTTTAAATAAGTGTTCACTTATGCTGTCTGGAAGAGGTGTTTGAAGGAGAGAAAACTAAATCAAGCATTGGTTGAAGCTTATGTGCCATAGTGAGGCAGAAACTGAATGTGCCCTTCAGAAAGAGTTCCCTGTTCTTTACTATACTTTGATTGCATAAAAAGAAAGCAAAAGTTCAAAGAAAATATTTTCTTTTTAGTTGTTTTGTCATAGCATGTTGCTGAATTTTCATGAAAGCATAATATTGTAAAGCTTTATCATCCCCTTTTTTTATTTTAAGAAAAGAATATTTTTTCAGAAGTGATTCTTTTGGTCTTTACAATAGTATTTTCTTTTTTACTAGCACTGTAACAGGACAGAGCTGTTGACAGGAGTCTAATGTATTAAAATTGTATTCAGGACTCAATTTTTACGGTTCCTGTTTTCAAACTCTAACAACATCTATATCCAGCACTCTACTGGTAAATATATTTTCTTTGATCATTGTAACATTACTGATTTGGGTGATAAATATTACATCAACAGATACTTTTGCTTTTGTTTGCTCAGTATGAGGTTTTCAAAGAGGACACATTTCCTTTAAGACCAAATTTTTTTACTTTTTATTCTGTATTTTGCCTTTTATTTTTTGGCTGTATTTTCACCACTAAAATGGGGTTTAGCATCCAGAGTATCAGGAAGAGATGGAATTGGTGCCTGTTATATTTTTCAGAAAGGGAACACATCTGCCCCACAAATTATTTTGGCATACCACAAGTGGAAGGAATAATATTTAATAACTTGTTTAATGACATTTTTTTTTCTCCTTTTGTTCAAGTGAAATCTATTACCCAGAATTTTTTGGGAGATACAGATTTTATGGAGTCAAGATTTTCCTACAGTAAAAGTTGACTTATGTATGGATTTTATTTTTTTTAAAGAAAGAGTGTAAGTATGTATACTCCAAGGAAGGTAGCTCTCCCAGAGAACATTTGGGGCCCACACCTTAGGAGACCCACATCTCTATGGTGCATTTTTTCTATTACTATAGTGCCTGCTAATATCAGTCATTAACTGGATCCTCACAATAGAAAAACACATTTTAAAATATCTTTTAAAAATTTCAAATACCAATCCCTGATTAAAGGGTTGATAACCCATGGAGAAGACAGAAAATAGATGTGTATTGATCAAAAGGGAGGACTTGGCATGGAGAGAAATGGGTTGTTTCTCTGTGGTGAAGCTAAGATTGAGTGAAGAAAGGGTGGTTTCTGTAAGGCAGTAGATGTCTTGGGGGCTCAGCAGGACTCTTCTGCCTCATTTTTACAAACAATAATCATACAATAGTTTTGCTTCCAGGCTTGATATTTGAGGGGTTAGAAGTCCTGTTTCAGTCATCCTCTGGTCCACAGAGCTTTGCACAAATCCATCTGCTCTTGCCTTTGTCTGCTGTGTGTATTTTGGGATCTTTTACCCCTCCTTCATTTCTCCCCTTCTCTCGTTAGATTGCTGGGGTCTATCCTTACCACTGCTATCCAGTTACCAGAGAGTGTCCAAAGGAGGGCCACAAAGATGGTGAAGGGCCTTGAGGGGAAGCTGTATGAGGAGTGGCTGGGGGCACTGTGTCTGTTCAGCCTGGAGGAGACTGAGGGAAGACCTCATGGCAGTCTGCAACTTCCTCATGAGGGGAAGAGGAGGGACAGACACTGATCTCTCCTCACTGGTGACCAGTGACAGGAGCCAAGGAATGGCCTGGAGCTGTATCAGGGCAGGTTGATGCTGGATATTAGAAAAGGGTTTTTCCAGAGGGTGGTTGGGCACTAAAGCAGGCTCCCCAGGGAAATGGTCACAGCACCTGACAGAGTTCTAGAAGGGTTCAGACAATGCTCTCAAGCTCATGGTGGGACTCCTTGGGTATGCCCTGTGCAGGGCCAGGACCTGGACTTGATGATCGTTATGGGTCCTTTCCAGCTCAGAATATTCTGTGCTGTGATCTGAGACCTTTCAGGCAGGTCATTAAAACTCATCTTTTGTTACTTTCATTTTGTTATTTTGTTATATTATATAATATTCCATAAAAATGCAAATATTTTTGAAACAAATGCTGAAAATATATGTTACAGCAGTTAGAACTCCCCAAATAAAAATTACAGGTCAAAACAAAATGAACAATAAAAGTCACTACAGTTGTGCTAAATTTAAATGAAAGGTTCTATATAAAAATGAGAATTTTTTTAAGAAAAGAAGCTAAAAAAGATAAGATAATTTAAACTTATCAGGTAACACAGAGAATTTTGAGAGACACTGCATGGGAATGTGCAGTGCCCAAGCACATAACCAATTTTGATGAACTTGAGAAAAAATAGGAACGACAGCATCAAAGTTAAAGGAAATATTTTTAGAATTCATCAGGTATTAATAAAAACCCCTGAAAATTGCATCCCAATGAAGAATTTAGAAAGTATCCTAAGCTCTGGAAGACTGAATAAGGGTAAGTTAGAGATCAAACTTTTCCATGGAGTAAGGGCAGCAGTCAAGTCACACAGGGTGCTGTTCTCACAGACTTGCTGTTTAACAGAAACATAAATGAGCAGGAAAAGGGGATGTGTTGTGACAGTTTGCTGATGATACAGAGTTCTTCAGGGTGGAAAGGGTGAAATCCATTGCAGCAAATTGCAGAAAGTCCTTACAACTGGTTGAGTAAAATAATGGCAGATGGACGTAGATATACCTAAAACGAAGTATGTGTAAAACAGTTGTAGCTTCACGTACAAAATTATGTATGTGGAGCTCCATACACACTCACTCCAGCCACTGGAGAATGAAACCTTGGGGCTGAGATGAATATTTCCTTGAATACATCCATTCAACTTTGGTAAAAATAAACCAAACCAAACCAAAAAAAAAAAAAAAAAAAAAAGAGAGAACGTAATAGAGAACAAAATAGAAGCTATTTACAGAAACCCATGATTTGCTCCACAATGAACACTGTCTAGGTGTTATGGTTGTTTCACATCAAAAAATTCTATATTATTTTTATATATTATATATTATATATTATATATTATATATTATATATTATATATTATATATTATATATTATATATTATATATTATATATTATATATTATATATTATATATTATATATTATATATTATATATTATATATTATATGTTATATGTTATATGTTATATGTTATATGTTATATGTTATATGTTATATGTTATATGTTATATATTATATATTATATATTATATATTATATATTATATATTATAAAGTGTTCAGAGAAGGTAAGAAAGGATGATCAAGTGGTCTGTGGTTTTTCAATAAGTGTCTGAGCTATCTGACATGATTTATCATGAAAGGGACATGATTCAGGGAGCACCACTAAGCTTTACAATGTCATGAATAGCACAGAAATCACGTTCTAGGATCATGTCTTTGCTCTGTCTTCCTGCACAATCACTAGGACCCATGAGAATCCAGTAAAATACAGGTTATTTACACAATTCACAAAATACAAGAAAGCGAATTTTCAAAAGTGATTCCCAGGTGAAAACAGTCTTTCCCATCTTTGATTTTTGTGGATTTTGGGGAAAACTCCATGGTTATGTAGTAACAATTAGTTCAGAAGTAATTTTTTCCAATTATTTTTGAAACCAAAACTAGACTTTGAGGCCAAATAGTCAAAGGACAGATTTTGCAAGGTGGCAGGTTTCCTCTGGGCTTGCTTTGTTCCTCAGTCCTGAAGTAGGAGATGTCCTGAGCCTCAGGCAAAATAGCTGAAATGAAATGCAGTGCTTTCAAATTTTGTACCAGCTTGATTTTTGCTTTGCAGTGACATTTAAGATGTGCCAGCATTGTGATCCTTCTGTGTTGAGGGACAGAGAAATAAGACCTCTGCATTACCTCCAGAGTTAAACTGGACCTCTGCTTGGGGCTGCTTTGGCACTCTTCTTAATTGGATTGATTTTATATTTTATTTTATTTTATTTTATTTTGGTTTATTTTATTTTAGTTTAGTTTAGTTTAGTTTAGTTTAGTTTAGTTTAGTTTTTAATGGAGAGATGAATTTTTTAAAAAATGCAGTAGCTGAGGTACTAGCACTCCAGTCTGACAGACATTTCATGATTAAAGTAATGGCTTGGGCTGTTTAAAACCTCAAATTCCACTTTTGTATGCAGGAATCTATATCTCCATCATCCCAGAAGGTGGGTCTAGGGGAACAGGCTAGTATTTGAATAAAGAGGAATGTGAAAGATTTTAGCCTTTGGTTAATGCAGTTCTTTGCACAAATTATCATCAAGAAGGTGTGAGAATAGAGGCATTTCTCTCACTAGCTGAGAGACTTGATGTCTGAGCTTGCGAATTGTCTTAATTGTTGTCTCTGGTAATTTAGCATCTTCCACATAAACTGTGAATGTTCCAAAAGAAGAGATTAAGGGAAACCATTAAGGAAAGATTTAGAGTGAAGAGAATTGCGGGCAGCTGGGGAGGTGTGTGAAAAAACACAGATGTGGTAACAGTGGTTCAGCCTTTCACACTCTGAATAATGTTAAGCATTGGGTTTTTACGAAGATAGAGATGTCTCCAGTTCCCTCTTACTCCCTTACATCCAAGTACTAAAATACAAAGGTGCTTTAAAAATATATATTGAATTTCTTTATTTCCTAAAATTCAGTTTTATTTGATCATGTTCTCTTGTTAAAATTTCCATTTGACTGATAAACTGGAAACAAATGATTCAGTCATCCCACTGCTTAACTGTCACTTAAATACAAAGAAATTTAAATGCCTCAGCACCTACAAACTATCCTGAGTGACAATTTTGCATGTCTATTTGCCTAAATGCCTCTAAAAATTGGACCTTATTGCTTGTGCAATATATTTCATAGATATCAAAGAACTGTAGCTAATTGCTCAAATTATTTGAAACAGTAAGGCATGTGCATCTCTAACAAAGTATCCCCTTTTCATTAAGGTTAATTAATTGATAAATTAAATAGCAAAGGCTTAAAATAAAAAATGGAAAGTAGTTTATAAAGCCTGATATAAGAAATCTCTTTCTGTCTTAGCTGTTCATGATTCCTCAACTTCAAGTTTTAGCAATGCAAAAAAAAAAGGGCAAACTTTTTTTCAGGTCATTGACAACTATGATTACACAAAAAGGAAATTGCTTAACAGCCAAGATGTCATTCTCTACCACAGTGACTTGAGATTGAGTTTACAGGCAACTAATATAACATGACGTACCATAAGCTGCCTATGAATGCAGATTTTGAGTGCCAGTGGACGATCTAAGCTGTTGGCTGCATCCTTCTTGAGAAACTGGAAATAACTAAAATGGAAAGAAAAGATGGTTGCCTGGAGAAATCATGGGAAATGTAGGAACTGAGAGGGCAAGCAGTCAGAAAGTGCTACAGGGCTTTGGCTGTGCACTGCACAGTTAGCAACTGATGAACACCACTCAGTCAGTAGGTTTGTGTTACACTAAGTCTGCTGCAGTTCAAAGTCAGGCTTCTTCTAACCTTTCCAATGCCAAAGTCAGGCCCTTCCGATGCCTCACTCCTATGTACATGTATTAGCCCCTTTCCTGGCACAGTCTTTAGCAGTCATGGAATGGATTGGGTTGGAAGGTCATCTAGTCCTCATCTAGTCCTACTAAGGGAACTGAAGGGGACTTCAGTGAGTAGGGATCTTATTAGATTCCTTATTACTCCTATTCCTAATTAGAATAGGGATTGTTATAGATCAGATTGTTCAGAGCCTCATCCAACCTGACCTTGAATGCTTCCAAAGATAGGATCTCCACTAATTCCTTGGGCAGCCTGTGCCAGTGTTTCACCACTCTCATTGCAAAAAAATTTCTTATGCCTAGTCTAAATCTTTCTTTTGGTTTAAAACCATTGTCCTTTGTCCTATAATAGGCCCTGCTAAGTTTGTTCCCATCTTTCTTATAAGCCCTCTTTATGTTTTGAAAGGCCAGTCATGCAAATGAATTTCTTTAACTCACTGATGTGATGACAAAGCCCTGATCAAAAATAGATTTTGTGTTTGAGCATCAAGCTCAACTGACTCACCTGGCAGCTGCAGAGCTATTAAATCCCAAACACCTGAAATTGGGGACAGAACAGAGCAAGGCTGTCCTCTGTGATAAAGCTGAAAGTTACACTGAATTATGTGAGACATAAATAGCATTACTAGGTTTCATTTTGCTCTTGTTTGGGTTGTGAGCTCTCACTGTTTGGCTCTGAGGACACACATAGGCAATGTTAGCTGTATCTGCCAAACGCGCCAGCTAAAAGACCCTATTTAACTTTTTTGTGCAAGTGTGGTTCTGTGTCTCAAGTTTTCACAAGGTATTACATAACATTAGACCTCATAATTGTTGTATGTACATCCCTAATGATCAGCTACAAAAGTGGACTCCATATTTTTTATTAATTAGAAAAACACTTGAATATAGTTCTGGAAATAATAATTCTAAACATAAATGCAGAACTCAGTTACGTAAATAAGATGCCTAGGATCATACCTGTAATTTGGTTGTTGTTCCTTTTAGACATAACCCTGACCATTGTGCTTGTGGGTTATAAAATGGTAGTGGTTTATCTTGAATGGAAATATTTGGTAATTATAGAATTACCCAAGACTACAGCTCTATGGTGAAGAATGGTGATTCAAACACTACAATGGGAAATGGAAGGCTGCATTTGCTGGACAAGATTGGGATATTTTGGATAGTTGTATGGGTCCTCCAGTCAATGCAGATCATTGTCAACTTTGAGACATGACCTTGAACCTCCAGTAAGACTTTTGTACAAAAAGTGGGTTAACAAGAATTAAAGGGCTGGGGAAAAAGAAGGGAATGGAGAGGTGAATAGTGTGGCTTTGATATGTATCAGAAGAAACTCTAGTTATGTTAATGCTAGCAGATAATACAGAATGAATGTATTCCTGGCAGGTAATAACTGGCTGAATGTCTGATGAGGTGATATACACATCTGAGGATTTGTATTACTGAATGCTAGTGTGAGAGAATTTCTGCTCTATTTATTTTGAGTGGTGGAGGATGGAGAATTAATTGCTAGTATATTATATATATATATCTTTTCAATATCCTTATAAGTGGTTTGTACCTTGCTGAACTGGGAATAATATTATTTTTTTATAAGCCATAATGATGCCATTGGAGTAAGAAAAAAAAAAAGTGCTTTCTCAGTCTAATCTGACAGATTAATCAGGCAACATGTTAGAATTAATAAATTGTGGTCTCTTAAGTGCTGCTTTCTTATAGTTTGTAATAGATGTTATTACATCAATAAAAACCTTTATAATACGTAATTTTTATTTCAACTTCAAAGTAATGAGAAACAACAAAAATCTTTATCTGACAGAAGGCAGGGAAACTAAAGAAAGCCTGAACTTCTTACTCCTTCATGAAGACAAGAGTAGTTTAGACAGCATGAATTGGTAGTAATTTTGGAAATTTTCTTTCCCCGATTACCATATTGCTACAAATCCCCATTTGTTCTGATGAAATATGTCTGTGATACACTGTGCAAAACAATACAGACACGTTTCCTTATTATACTTCATCATAAATCTATTCCTATATTAAGCACCTTGCTACTTTAATGAGATAATTTTAATTAGAGAGCACTGTTGCAACCACAGTTATCCCTTTTGCCGTGATAATTCTGTATCTCTAATGTTTTTCAGGTTTCATTTTTTCTCCTCCAGTTTCTCAATAAATAATCATTATTCAAAATTACATTTGGAAGATTTATTGAAAAGGTTTATTTGGTTATCTGTCCTTTAATGTGCTGACTGTTCTTTGTACAAAAATTTTCTGAGGTTAAGATTGCAAAGATAGTTACAAGAAAATCTTCACTAATAAATGTGTACAGTCACACTAGTTTTTTTAACTGAAATACTGGAATTTGTATTCTGGTAGCTATCAGTTCATATAAAGCAAATAAAGTGCTTAGAGAACAAAAAGTGTTGGGAGAAAATCAGCAAAATTATCCTGGATTTACATGTAGATGCTATATGATTTTATTGAGAATGTGGATTTTTAGTAATCCTATCATTCGTTGACAGCTTTCAATCAAAACTTATCTTCAATGCTGTTTTGTCAATAGCAGAAAATATTTAAGTATATTATACTTGTAATTTGTCAAATGAATCTGAACTGGACTATAAATACCCTAAATAGAAATCATTGGTTCATTAACACTAACAGATCAATTTTTCTAAAATTTTATTTTGAATAGATTACTTGTGACTTGTGACTTGTGACAGTTAAGTAAAAAGGTTTCATTATGATTATTTAAAAATGTTATTTTCTTGTGGTATGTGTTTAATTATGCTCAGCATAAGGAACCATTTGATACTAAATGAAACCAATGAACGATAGCCAGATCACCAATTCATACACTAGAATAGGAACTTCAAAATTAATTACCAACTGGACTTGCAAAGTAGATATGATTTATCATATCCAATTATGAGAAACATGCAATTACATAGTAGTAAATAATTTAAGTTTTTATGTCTTTCATAGATTAAAAATCAGGTAAAATTTGCAGTAAGAATCAACTTATTTTGTTTCTGGATATTTTCCCTTTAAGATTTTCTTAAATTTTTTTCACTCAGAAGATGTATTCTTGAGGAATACGCACTTATCTGTTGTGTATGCTTGCAGTGCTTGAGTATACTTCCAAAATCTATTGAAAAATGCAGCCCCTTTTGGGATGTGCTAAGGCTTTGGTCTCAGCAATGTCATGCAGAAACAATTTCTGAAGTTTAAGACCATGTTGAATATATACTTCTTTAAGATATTGTAATCAGATATCTTCATATTTTTGTATTGATCTCAGAGAACAGAACCTTCTTTAGGTAATTAATTTTTATATTTTTCTTTTCTTTCCTTATTTTATCTCAAGAAAGCTGAAATATAAGCAAAATCCATAAATATGTTTTGTAATTTTTTTTTTATATATATATGATCTGATTCAGTTTTAATTTCCTGATCACATATTGTCTTAAACAGGTCCTTTTTTTTTCATGAAAAAGCAGGGAAGATTCAGGATTCCTGGGCGTAACTCCAAGTTTTTTGGGTAACATGCACCAAGAGAATTGTAGACCTTCTGTTCATTTCATAATGTCTTCTATAATTCCACCCAGTTAGCGTTTACCCTCTAAATGTTCTTTTACTCTCTTCCTTCCTTTTAAGATTCTATCCTTTTCTTATGAGGTTGCCATCAAATCCCTGTTTAATACCTATCTTCTCATATGAAAGCTCTTCATTTATCGTTTACATGGTGGACAAAAATCCACCTAACTCCAAAGATTCTAGAGAGTTTAGGGCTAATCTATATTCATGAGCTGTCAAAAAGTCAATCGAGCCCCACCAAACTGCAATAGATACTCTTTATAAATCTGTATCAGTCAGGAGTGATTTCATAATCCAGTTACAGCGCACTGAAACCAGACGTGAATGACAAAGTTACACCTCTAAAGAGATCAGAAGAGATTTTTTCACCATTTTTAATCAAAGCATGAGAATAACATATGCTATTTTACCTCTAAGTCATTTTAATTTCTAATTCACTTCTCTGAGACTGGAATCCTTATCGAAACTTATCTGCACCCCAGTTTGAACCATGAGCAATTTCTCTTTACAATGAAATAGAAAAAGGAACCCAAAGAATATGTTTCAGTCTTGTATTACAGATGGACAGTAACATAAAACACTCAAAACCTAAAAGGATACATATATATTAATTACCAAAATTTTTCTTTGAATTCTGAGGGAATGTTGAAATAGATGGGTTGTTCTCATTCTCATCACAACAGTAAGTGTTCTCTTTTCTTGTGAAGATCTTTCTTCTGTGGAAGAACAGAATATGTGTGGATCATCTGGATATGATAGAGTGACTATAGTTAAAATTTCACAGTGGTGGTTGATGCAGAATTAGATAAAATTGGAAAAGGAGAAAGATGAAGATTTTCTGTCTCTAGTATTCTGAATCTAGTTCCAGAAACTGCTGCACTTTTTTTCTATTACTCTAAAACCATTGCACTCGCAGGGGTGCTGATGTTGTATTTATTTTGTTTATTGCAGTTAAGTTTACTGATTGCTGTCTTGTACATTCTGCATTTGTGAAACCAATGAAATTTCTAAGTATGAGATCTGAAAGAAAATTTGTTGATCAAAACAATCATTCTCTGTCACAAGAGTACAAATTGCAAAACCCTAATTTTCCATAGTGCTGAAACATATTTATTCAATTTCTTTAGCAGTTCAGAGGGGAGTGGGTTAGATGCTCAGAACTACACTGTGCTTTATCTTGCCTTTGTAATGTAATCTCTGTCTTGTGAGAAGATGAAGGAACTTCAGTCAGGTAGATGTTCTGGTGGGTGCCATGAGGCTGAGGCCAGTGCCTTCCTCTTTCCCAGCTGGCAGTGATAAGTACCCAGACAACCCAAAGATCTTATGGACAGACCAGGGTGGCATATGAGGACCTATCCCAGAAGATGTGTCCGCCCCTTACTCAAGTCATTACTGTGGTACATGAAGACATGAAGATCTCAGAAGCACTATGTTGAAAATCTTGAGTTTTCCCCTTTCTAGTCCTGCTTTCAGTTCCTGGGACTAGGAACCTCATCTTTTCCCCTTGGATGCACAATGCTCTCCCAGTCCTACTGGGCAAAATCAGAGCAGGAGTTGATTTTACTTAAGGTAAGCTTCAGTCAAACTCTTATGCACATGAATTTTATATAATTGCTGTAATTTATGAATGCTCTAGAAAATAGAGAAAGAATTTCTTGTGTTTGTTCTGTTAGCAATTATTCCATTGAAATAGCTGTTCTGTCTTCCTGAACATAAACAAAATTGCAAGGCACTAATAAACAGTAAGTGTTCTTGTGGCACAGAGTGCTATGATTGCTTAATCCTTGTGTGAAGTAGCAGTGAGCTCAGCATCCTCTGGAACAGGAATTTTTTGTAGTCCTACACATCTATTAAATCCTGCTAATAGGCTTCATATGCAGTGGTAATTTTCTTATGCTTGGATTTCCAGAAGTCTTGTCAAGACCATCCCTTACCAAAGGTATTCAGAGACACTAAGCAGAGAGAGAAGGCTTTTAAATTGGTAAAGTTTCAAAAGGACAAAAAAGATAAGAATGTTTGCATGACCAAAAGAAGCTGTGCAGGGACTGCATTGTTCAACAAATTAGTGAGGGATCTGGGAAAATGTAAAGAGTGCAGAGGCAAAGGTTGCTAACAGTCCTAAATTATTCAGGGCCAAGTGTTGAGTGTTGCAAAAGTAGTGGAGTTGTAGTGAGGTGTGTTGACCCTGGCTGGAACTCATGTGCCCACCAAAGCCAGTCTGTTCTTCCTCTTCTCAACTGGACAGGGAAGAGAAAATGTGATGTAAGTGCTATGGGTAAAGATAAAGACAGGCAGGGATGGAAATCCGTAATGCATTTGTGTATTTTAGCACCACAAGGTTATTCTCGCTTTCCTCCACCTCATTTTCAAAACAGTGTTGTTTTTTTTTTCTCCCAATGATTTGATAAAACTAAAAAAGATTTTAAGAAAGGGTTTCTTTCTTAGATTACCAAAGTGAAGCAAATTCTATGTGAGGGATGGTCAAATACGCTTGGTCTCTTCAGCCTGGGGAAAGGATATTTGAGAAGAGGATAGGACAGAGATCTATAAAATCAAGATGAGCTGTCAGGAAAATGACTGTTCATTGTCTGTTACACTTTAAGAACTTGAATCATCAAATAAGGTAGCAAGTGGCAGGTTTACAATTAATAAAAGCAGCTCTTCGCACAGCTTGGAATCAAGTTATGGAAATCCTTGTTGTTGGTTAAGCTTGTAAGGTTGTAAAACTAACACGTAAAATTTTGAAACAAAAATCTGCCGAGGTACAGACAAAGAGAGGGAAACATATAGAGAAAACACCTATGGTAAGGACTCTGAGAAGTAACCAGAGTCTCTGATTGCCCTCAGATTTTGGACAGCTTTGTTGTTGAAGAGTATCTGTAAGCCACATAACCTGTTAATTGGCACACTCTGACAACCATTAATTATTAACCATTAACTCCAAGCTCCACTTGGAGTCATGAGGCAGGCCAAATGAAATATTAGATTGGGTGCAGGTTCCCCACATTGTTTGGTTCTTCACTAAACCTTCCTATTGAGCTACAAAGGATGGGTTGAAATCCAGCAGCTGAAATTATTTTCTATTAATCCACTTACTTTGCTCATGCATAGCCGAGTAAAATCTCCTTGCTTTCTCCTCAATTCTTGTTCGTGAGCCTCTGCATGGACCTGCCATACAAAATATGCACTCTTAACAGAAACCTTTAGGCCTACCTGTCTGATAAATTACTATAGCAACAAATTACTGCTCAGCAAACAGCCCGCGTTCTTGGGAGGAATAAAATCCTAATAAATGTGAAGCATGAAGGGGACAATAAAATTATTGAATTAAGTACCTTGGAAAGAAAAGACGTTATCTAATAAACATCTGACCCAATTCTCATCTACTGGGCCACAGTTACAAGGAAACTGGCAGAAGCCCACACTTAAGGGAGGAGATGTACACAGCATTGAGCACAATGTTTTGTATGTTTAACAAAGACAGCAGAAACAATGTGAAACAGGTACCAAATTTACCTGAGTAAAATTAGGTACAGACAAATGGCTGAAGGCCCAATGAAATTGTGGTTGGGGAATTCTGATCTGCCATGTAAAAATTGTTAACAATGTAGATCAGCCTTATCAGAGGGTGTGAACAATTTGGTACAGTCTTCATTTGAGAAATAGTACAGTCATATTCTGCACACCAAGTCCATTGGAGGTGTTATATTAGACAGTCTGCCTCAGTACATCCTCTCACACAACTGTCAGCACCATATGGTTTTGAGGAAATTGGAAACTATTTCCTCATGGATTTACTGTCCTCCAAGTGAAATCTCTTTCAATCTCCATCACCAAAATCACAAGATGATTATTAATCTTAATTTTTCACCCTAGATAATGCTACTGAATTTGGTTGACATTTTCAGTAGATATGAATGCATTCTGAAAATGTTTGTTGGGCCTTTGCTGCACCCCAAACACTCATGAGTTCGTACTGTGGACACAAGGTCAGGTTGAGGTGCAACTTTGAGACCAGCTTGGGAGTACTCCAGCAGAAAGTGTCTGGATCTGTATAAGAGCAGAGTGAGGATTCATCACAGCAGCAAGGACAGGTCAGGCATGGCATGACCAGCCCTGCAGTGCTGCTATAACCCATCTGTCCCTGTACTATCCCATCACGTCACCAGTACCAGGCAGAGATAGCAGCTGCAGAGCATCTCTGAGTTGTGCTGGCCTTGACCCAACTTCCTGCAGGGGGAAATGAAATCAGTGGGTGGAAGGAAAGGCCTTCAGTTGTGTGGAGTCTTACAGTGAGATGTCCTAGATCAATCACTACATCCACAACAGCCTTGCTCAGATGGGGCTGTGAACCACGGAGGAAAGCATTTGCTCACTCCCATTCTGTTCCCTGCTCCTTAGACAATTAATGACCTTTCTAATAGGACCTAAATCTACAGGAGCAGTGGAATAATTGCATGTTTTGGCTGTTTAGCCCTAGGTTTGATTTTTCTTGACTTTGGAGGGCTGACTATTACAGATTAACTGGTATAAACCAGTTTATACTGAAAAACATGACCAGTGAATTCCAGCTTGTATGGAAAGGCGATCAGTGAATTATTTAATTAAAAATGAGAAAATTACTTATTTTTGTGTGAGTACAGATAAAATTCTTATCTATCAGAACAGAAAATATTTTCTATTATGCAATATTTTAGTAGAACCCTAGCAGTTCCATAGAATTTCTCCCTGTATTTAGTTTCATCTGAAGTGACTAATTTGAACACTGTGAATAAGATGTTTGAAGAAATTATAACATCATAGGCAAAAGAGGTGGATATTGGTTGAGCTGTCTTCCTTCCTACACTGTAAAAGACCTTTATGTGTCAAAATCAGATATAAATAACAGGACAGCAGTCATGTTTTCTAGATTGACTGGAGAGGGTTTAGAAAAAGTTTCTTTAGATTCATTGTAGATACACTTAGGCTGGAAGCCATATCTGTACAACTGCATAAACTGTTGTAGATTCCAAATACAGTTTATGAAGGACCTCTAAACTGTTTTTTGTCTGTCTTAAAACTGCCAGTGACATTTCATTTTGTATATTTTGTTTCTCTGAATGCAACGGGCGATAAGACTCACTCACATCTGGTTGTTGACACAGCACGAATCTCATATACAGGTGTTATGGACCCCCCTGTAAGTTCTCTCCTACTCAAATGCTCAATACACCCATCAAGAAAAAAAATAATCAAATTACCTATTAACAACAACAAAAAAAATCATTAAGAAACAATAAATCAAGCTACTATTTTTTTATGCTGTCATCTAGGGCAAGGATTTGTAAACTTTTTTGGAGGTCAATAGACAACTACTCCTAAGTTTAACCTGGATCAAAGCATACAGGTCTTTGAGGTCTTCTACAGTCCAGCAGAGAACCCAGCTGGTATGAAGAGGGTCACTGCATTACAACATTGTTGGCATATGGATGACCTAGGTAACCAAGATCGTCCTAAACATGACTGTATAAATTACTGAAATCTTGAAAAATTTAAACAATCTGGAAATCACTACTTCAAAACATCAAAGACATTTTTATTAAAATACAAAGCTTTTTTTTTTTTTTTCAAAGATTTTATTTTCTTTTGTACTCTGTATGTTATTACTCTTTTGTTTAGTTATTAATATAATCTTCACTGTGTGCTAATAATTTCTTGGACTGTAGTTTGTTTTAAAAGCCACATTAATCCTGAAGCAACTGTACATTCATCTTACCTCCTCAGAGGCAGCTTCAGTGCACTATGATTTAACCTTTTTTTCTGGATAAAGGATATTTAAGGGGTTCCCAGAATAGAAATTATTTGTTACTATAAGATTCTAGTAAGATCAAGTGCATGTTCTGGCAAAAAATATTTACTCATTCTCCATGTAATGTCAACATGTAGTCCCAAACATTCCTCTTAGAAAAGTTTTTTTTTTCTCTTTTATATAGAAGACCTAGTACTAGTTTAGATGTAAAATAAGCATGGTGAATAAAAGGTGACATTTAAACAGTATATACAGCCATGAAGATTCACTTACATTTTAAATTCCATGGTTGAGATGACAATGACTTAGAGGAGTCATTGCTTATAAGAATAGGCAAGTCTCTGCGGAGACTTCCTTCAAAAATTTCACTTACAAGCAATTTGTATTCCTGGATGTTTCATTTGATATTTGGCTAAAAGTCATTCCTGTCACTGCACAACTGAAAAACAGAAAGGTAGTAGTAACAAAGGACTTCTTTTTTTATTGCCCCTCTCTCCCAAACCAAGCATCCCGAGCTTCACACAGAAGGGTTACTGTTCACAGGAGCTGATCAGAGCTGTGTATGTGTAAGAAAGGAGCTGTGATAGGACAGACAGATTGAGTGGACAGACAGATTTGATTTTTGTATCTGAAAAGAAAGAAGACTTTCTGGTGGTTTTCTGCAGGAAAAAAAAGAAAAAGTTTATGAAATATATACTATGCCAGAAAGATGTGGGTAAGCTTTTTTAGTGAAGATATTCACTTCTAGGCTAGCGAAGGATCTTTCTATTCTATTCTATTCTATTCTATTCTATTCTATTCTATTCTATTCTATTCTATTCTATTCTATTCTATTCTATTCTATTCTATTCTATTCTATTCTATTCTATTCTATTCTATTCTATTCTATTCTATTCTATTCTATTCTATTCTATTCTATTCTATTCTATTCTATTCATTTCATTTCATTTCATTTCATTTCATTTCATTTCATTTCATTTCATTTCATTTCATTTCATTTCTGTGCTCTCTCCTCTCCTCTCCTCTCCTCTCCTCTCCTCTCCTCTCCTCTCCTCTCCTCTCCTCTCCTCTCCTCTCCTCTCCTCTCCTCTCCTCTCCTCTCCTCTCCTCTCCTCTCCTCTCCTCTCCTCTCCTCTCCTCTCCTCTCCTCTCCTCTCCTCTCCTCTCCTCTCCTCTCCTCTCCTCTCCTCTCCTCTCCTCTCCTCTCCTCTCCTCTCCTCTCCTCTCCTCTCCTCTCCTCTCCTCTCCTCTCCTCTCCTCTCCTCTCCTCTCCTCTCCTCTCCTCTCCTCTCCTCTCCTCTCCTCTCCTCTCCTCTCCTCTCCTCTCCTCTCCTCTCCTCTCCTCTCCTCTCCTCTCCTCTCCTCTCCTCTCCTCTCCTCTCCTCTCCTCTCCTCTCCTCTCCTCTCCTCTCCTCTCCTCTCCTCTCCTCTCCTCTCCTCTCCTCTCCTCTCCTCTCCTCTCCTCTCCTCTCCTCTCCTCTCCTCTCCTCTCCTCTCCTCTCCTCTCCTCTCCTCTCCTCTCCTCTCCTCTCCTCTCCTCTCCTCTCCTCTCCTCTCCTCAACTAGAACCCTTCCAAGCAAAATAACCCAAGGTGAGACATCTTGCAGAGTGTGTGGAGAGAATAAAGGCTGAGAACCAGCCTGCTGAGACAATAAGGCCTGTAGAACAGTTAATGTAATGCGATAGCTCAGTTTGATTCATAATTTTCATTCAAATTCTAAAATCCATTAAAAGCACAAAAATCTGAAAACTTTCATTCATTATCTGCATACTGGAGAGCTATAACAACAATAGGTTCCTTCCCTTGATGCAATTGAAATTATGCCCAAATTGCACTGTAATTAGTGTTCAGACAAGGTCACTGGGACACCATCAAAAGACACAATGCCAATATTAATTCCACAAAGGCTACATGGCACAAATAAGGGTTGCAGAACCTCCCCCTATATTTATATTTAGCTATCATACAAAAGAGGTGGTTGAATACTAGAGAAAATTAATCCAAAAATTTTACTGTTATAAATATCTCAAATAATATGTCCATTCAAGCAAAAAATAGGAAGACCAGTTATCTGTTGTGTGCTTTATCTAGGAATAAAATTAACATTTATAACAATGAAGTTGTCATCTTACACAAGAAAAATTCCTACTGTATTTCAAATTCTTACAATGGAAACAATTCTGAAACAAAATGTGTAAATATATTCCCCATTGGTAGGAAAGCATTAGGTGTTTGCACAATGCCCTGGTGTGTATTGGTTGTAGTTGATTTTTAAGAATGAGTCTTGGAGATTCTTGGCTGGAACAAGATACCTATGAAGTAGCTCTGTTGCACTATATGTCCTATATACATAGATAGAGGATTTAGAAATCTTCAATCAAAATACCAGGACACAGTGATTTTGAGGAGAGGGAAAGATCAGTAAATCTCAACCTGTGTAGTCCAAATAACTTTTCATGGTTTTATTGTAATACCTATTGCATGTAAACTCTGCTTCAGCCCTGAAGCTACAGATCCACACCAAAATATCTGGGTTCACATTCTTAGTAAAAAAAGTTCTGAAGGAGGAACATAATTCATATCACTAAGCAGTAGATTTTTAGGAAGTCTAAGTCAAAAGTGCAGAAATACAAGAGTCATATCTTTTTTCACTGTTTTATTCTACTTTGTCAAGTTCCTTAGTCAGCTCTCAACAGCTTATTTCCCTCTTCTGAAGGGTCTCTTAAAGAAATGACTAATTTAGTTTCATGACAGCAAACTAAAAGGGAAATTACTGAACTCTTCAGCCTTTAGTATCTTTGGATAAGACTACATAACCTTCTGAAAATGTGCTTTAAGCAACACAGGTTGTTGGGTCTTTCCAGGAAATGGTGTCATAGAGTATCTCCAGCTGAATGGGGCCCATTAGGATCATTGAGCCTAAATCCTTGATCCTCTCAGAAATGTTTGACCTACATTTACTTAGAACTGAATTATAAAATGTTGTTCAAGTCCTCCTTGAACTCTGCCAGTCTTGGTGCTATGACCATGTCCCTGGGCAGCCTGGTCCAGTGAGTGACCAGCCTCTCAGTGAAGAAACTTATTCTGACATTCAATCCGAATCTCTCCTGATGCAGATTCATGCCTTTTCTTGTGCTTCCCACCAGAGAGAAGATGTACGGCTTCTGTGTGCAAGGCATACAAGATCCTAATAAATAGTCTGATTTAATGACCCTTGTGGTCTTTAAATTTGGAAAAATTGCAAATGTTCAGAACTGCTGAAAACATCTATTGTATTATTTTCAGCTTTCATGTTAATACCATAGGAATTTGATTATATAACTTTGACTGTTGCATTTATACACAAAAAAGGACGAGAGTTCCCAACTCCATATATTTGGATCTAGTAGAGAGAAAGGACTGAGGATCTCCAGCCAGATGGAGAGATGGACAAATCTATAAGTGCCAAATGATTGCTGTTAATGGCCCTCTTTCTTTGACCCAAAACTAAAATGAGATGGTTACATTTGAGTACTCTGTATTAGGAACTGAAAGTGCCACATGCAAGTCTCATTGGAGGTCAACTTTTTTATGCTTTGGGAAGTTTAAGAATAGTACAGTGAGTAGAAATCCATTACATATCCAGTTTCTTTTCCCTGTCATGTAATTCCTGTTTCCTCAATCCTGTGAGTGTATAATGATTTGATTGGACTGTTCAACCCAATCAGACCTGCTGGGTGTTTCAGAAGTACCCCTTGCTTCATAAATATTTATGTATTTGTGGGTGTTTTAGTTGTTACATTGGGTGTTTTTTATGGTTTTGTTTACCTCCATATTTTGATGTATTTATCGCTTCACTGGTTCCAGTGACTCTAGCAGAGTCCAAAAAAATATCTCATAAAAGATGATACTTTACAGTGTAGTGTGGTCTTTAAATGGTGCTGCAAGAGACTGTTATTTATCACTTCTGCCTATTTAGCTAATGATGGAGCATTTAATTTTTAACATTTTCATTGGTTTGTTTGTACAATGCAGTGAAGTGCTTAGAAGAAATGAGGCCATGTACCTGCTTTGCCTTTGGATCTTCATTCACCTTGGGGCAATTTAAACAAGTTTTTATTTCTTTAAAGTTCATGAAAATGAAAACAATTCAAATTATTTCTTAGGAGGGAATGGATTTGGTGATTAGGGTACAGGACAATAAATCAATAATACTGCTTTTTATTTCTATTTTTTCATCAGTTAAATGATGCTCTGTGTGGTACAGTGAGTTCTGCACCTCAGTTTCTCATTTATAAAGACATATTCCAGTGATTTAATTAATTGCTATTTATAAACACCTTGTAAGTTTTTTGAATGAATAGTTTTGTAAAAACCCTGCAAGGCAGTGATTGTCTTCCATGCTGAAAACAATTTTGGATCTTTTAATAGGAATAATGAATATGACAAGCAGTGAATGCAAAGTAGTATTTATCAGCTTTCATCTCATATGACTAAACAAACTTTATTCCTGGTTTTGTGACCATGCATACGCATTTGCAAGATATTTTTCTTTAACACAGTGGGGTGAATCTCTTGAGTAATTATTATTTTTACCATCAAAGACTTTCAGAATGGAAAACAAATATCCCAACTGACTGGACTTATGATTCAGGGTCAACTTTCTGTTCTGCTGCAAAACTGAGACAAGTCCCTTAGACTGAAATAGTCAAAATGTTCATGTGACTAATGCCCTCCAAGTTCACAGAGATTTAGAGCTTCAAAAATCTTTGAAAATCTGTGTCTTCATCCCTCTCCACCCCAGCTGTTTCCATCTGAGGGAGGATAGCAGCACCTCTGTACGTACTGGAAACAAACCACCACAAGGGCTAATCGTGCACGCCTGGGCAAGGACAACAGCTTCTGTTGCTAACCTCCCACAGGGGAGTGGTGTGGCTAATATCCATCCAGATGCCTTTGATTTCCTCAGCCCCAGTGCTGTAGTACTCATTTATAGCCGAGCTGACTGGGAGGGATGTTTGGAGCCAGTCCAGAGAGAGGTATGAACTCACACCTCTGGATCCATACCAAGACACCTTCATCACTCTATCATCACTCTCCTCTGAGGAATGTAATGAGGATACATTAATTAATGTTTATGAACTGCTTCACTGCTGCCATATTTAGACCGTTAGAGATGCATCTGCAGGAAGAAAACAGCAATCAGGAATTCCACCTGAAACAGAATGCAGAAATGGGAAGACGAAACAGGGGACCCTAGAGTGGTTTCCCCCTAGGAAAGGGGGGGGACGCTTTTCCACTCTACAAAAAACTGTCTGGAGCTGATAGCCTTTCAAAGGCAATCTCAGCTCCAGGGAAATCCAGGCTAATGAAATTTTGAAGTACATGATGGAAGGACTGCAAATAATTTAGCCAACTTTAACCAAAGTTTTTAGTCATGATTTTTCATGTGGAAGGAAATGAGCTTAAGATGGGAGAGAGATTTATCAAATATTCCAAAATATTTCAAGGTTACTCTGGTTGGTCGTGGGAGTTCTTTAAATGATTGGATGCTTTCTGGAGCGTGCATTTGTGAAGTTCCATCTATCACTCAGTGGATTTTCTTCAGAGAAAAATACCTTACCTCCTTACTTTGCTCATAAGGTAATGCAGAAACTCAGCACTTGATGGATGGACATGAAAGCATGGCCTTGCATTTACCCTGAGATGAGAATGGGGAGCAGGGAACGGCTCTGAGACACTTTGGCTTTATGTGATAGTTTCTGAGCAAGTGCAGCTGTGAGCTCCAGGGCAGGATCCATCCTGACATGAATCATGAGATTAAATTTCCCTCTGGGTAGCCATGCATTAACTGATATGGTCACTTGTTTAAGGAGCACTGTAACTATCCCATGGCCATTATTTCAAGTGTGTCCCTTGAACCTTTTGAGTGCACTGACTTACACAGAGTCAAAGAGCAGTGATTGCAGCAGTACTATTCTGGCTATTCTGTTTTTGCCTTCTGGACAAATCTCCTTTGATTTGGTTTTGGCAAAGCTTTTGCCATGCTAAAACTGGGTTTAGGCAGGTTTCAGTGAAAAAATGTTATTAAAGCAAAAAAACTGTTTTCTCCCAACTTTAGGCTCTCAAAACAGGGAACTTGGCAACAGCTACTGCACATGTTCCATTCTCTTCTCTCTTTCCCATGCTCAGAAGGGGAGAAGGCAAAACAAATATTTTATCAAAATGAATGTTACTTTTCTGGAAGACTTCAGCAGGCCAAGTGAAGCTGATCCAGTCTGCCTGTAGCTTACAAAGAAATTCAGCTTTTATTTTTTCAAAATTTCCTTGAAAGCTCTACACATTTTTAATTGTCTGTATTTTGAAAAAGTGAATAGATGAATAGAACAGTCCTCCTTCCAAATCAGGATAATTTGGCTGGGTCTGTAATTTAGTAAAGATTTTTAGACTTTTCAATTTTTTCCTAAATTTTAATAGGACTTATTTTACTGTATTTATCATCAGACAAGAGAGCTGGAGAGGTACTTTTCATAACAGTGTGTAGTGATAGGACAAGGATGAAAGGTATTTAAACTGAAAGAAGACAGGTTTGCCTTGGGTTTTAGGAAGAAATTCTTCCCTGTGAGGGTGGAGAAGCACTGGCACAGGCTGTCCAGAGAAGCTGTGGATGTCCCATCCCTGGAAGGGTTCAAGGCCAGGTTGGACAGAGCTCTGAGCAGCCTGGTCTAGTGGAATGTGTCCCTGCCCATGGCAGGGGGCTGGAGCTAGAGGATCTTGCAAGTCCCTTTCAGTTCAAACCATTCTGTGGTTCTTTTATTTGTTCTCTAACTGACCTAAACAGATTATATACACAATATAGTTCCTCAACCTGAGCATTTTCATCTGAAAAATTCACAGATTCTTTCAATATTTCTAAAATGCATTTATAAAGATTGCAGTCATTGGTTATAAAAAGAAAATGACAACTTACAACAATTAAGAGAATAAGAAAATTATATAAATATTCAGTTTTCTTAACATAAGGAGGCTAGAACATGAATTCAGATAGGAAAACCTTAAAATCATATGCCACTGAAAGGGTTTGCAAAACAGTAAAAAAATTACAGCATTGGATATATATACCAAATTACATAAGTTAAATTTTAAATGTATTTTTTTTTTAAGATTTATGAATATTCTAAGATCTCAAAATAGAACTTAAAACGTTTCAGTTTTAGTTCTATTCATCTTTAAGTATGGGATTTTTGTCACTATTGAATACAGGAAATGGAAAGTAAAAATGTTTGGTCGGTTATTGAGAACTATGTATCTAAAGCATGATACAGATTTACATTAAATTAAACATGATCACACTATATAGCCACTCAATATTTCCCTTGCACAGTGGAAATGAGAAAGAAATACAGATTTGAATCTGGTGTTACACAAGGAAAGAACTAGAGCCTCAGTGACAGGTTTAATCTGACTCTTGTAATAAGCAGGACCCATAAAATTTTCTTTGGCAGACTCAGATTTTCAGAAAAGAAATGTAATCCGAAAGTTGAAATTATGATAATGTTATTCTTGGTGGTATAATGGCAATGGATGATGTACCTACATCCTGGCCCTCTCTGATCCAATGAACATGTGCCAGTGCCTCTTGCTCAGTGGAATTTAAAGACATATTATCTGGGCTGTAGCAGAAATAGAGAAAAAATAAAACTATTGCAAAGTAATGCATTTCTTGGCAAGAAATGCAAAGATTTTTGGCACCTTGCAATGTTTTAGTGCCATCTGGTGACTGCCCACAAAATGTTACAAGAACATTTACCAAAATGCTAGGGTAAAATAAATATATTGGCAATAGCAAAGTTTTGCATTAATAGTTATGCACTGCAAACCTAACTATCAGAAATTCATTGCTTCATTGACAGGACACAGTCTTGTACCTCACCATCAGATTATGAATTTTAAGCACATTCTGCATGATAAAGCTGACAAACAAACAAAATATCTTCCCAAGAACTTTCCATGAAAACTGAGAAAATAAAGTTTCATGTATAGCTACAAAGACAAGAAGTAACTGTGTTTCTATAAATGACCCGTTATGAATCTTTTATTTACCACCTTTCAGGACAGTAACATCTACCCAGACAATAGATGAGACTTACAGAAAAAGGAAACCTACTGGGGAAAAAGAGGGGTTAAAAACCCCAAAAAACAATCCCATATAGAATATATTCTTTTTGGAGTAAGATGTGTTGAATTATGTATTAGCTCTTAGAATGGGGATTAAATTTCTCCAGTGATAAATACATCAAATAACACCAGTTAACTATTGTTGACTTTTTTATGGGAAGACACCAAGCAGTAAATATTACTTATATACTTCTAACCTTTGCTCAAGAGCTTTAGCTTATGGTTCTAGAGTGAAAAAAAAAAAAAAAGACAGTAAAAATAGTTCCTTTTTACTCAACCGTCCCTTTTCTGGGTTCAGAATCAAATTAGCTGACTTTGGAAACATTTTCCCTTACTTTCCATGTATTTTAAATCTGAAACACTGATATACCTAAGAGAGATTAATTTTTTCTCTCTCCTGTCTTTTATGTCCTGAGCTTTGCAATTCTTTACTAAATTTCAAACAATAAATGCAGTGAAAATGTCTTCTTTTTCCAGGTTTCTCACCTGTCACTAGGGACATAATAAAAAATTAGACTCATAGCAGTGACCATAAGCATCTTGTTCTCAGTTTCTTGTAGGTTAAATATTTAATTTCAGGTTTTAAAGAAACAAATTCTACTAACTGTAGTGCCTTTTTCTCTTCATCAAAGAGATACTGGGCTGTTGCATCTTAGTTCTCACATTCACAGGTAGAGATTGATACAGTAAGGAAGACAGCATGGGATGAGATATCAGAAATAACGTATGACTGAACTTGATGACCTGAGAGATCCTTTTCAGCCTTGTCTTCATTACAGAGGTCATAAATCTTCAAGTATGTTCAGAAGAAACTATACTTGAGGACTTTGGCCTCAGAGCTTTCAAGTCACTACAGACATTTGTATTGACTTCAAACCAGTTTGGATCAGGGAGATAGTTTCTTAATTTTGTGAAATTTGTTTGGGCTGCTGTGTTCTTTGAACACATTTTACACTGTGCTGTGTTTGTGCAGTCCTTGCTAAATTTTGCTTTATTGCCCCTGGTGTTTCTCCTCTCTTTACAAAGGAGCTGCAGAAGGTTTGCTGTCTTCTGTGAGTTGGGCATCTGCTTTGATATCATAACAGCATATTGTGAGGAATAAATCTATGAGGGGTCTGTTTTCCTGTATGGCACTTGTTATCCAGTGGACTGGAGTATCTGCAATTTTTCCCACAGCAAAATTCAGCTCAAGCTGGTTTTTTGTTTTTATTTCATACTTCTCATCACTCTTTATGGGTGAATAGTGCTTCTTCTAACATTTTTTTATTATTTTTTTTTTATTTCTTTTATTTGAAGATCTGATTGGAAGGCAATTCAGAATAATTCAGTTTAGAACAATTGTCAAGACTCAGAATTTTTCTCTATTGCACCCTTGGTATTTCTATGTGTTTTTCTTTGGGGGAGGAAGAAAAGGAAAACCAAAAGGCCTTTGAGGTGAAAGGAGATGAGGGATAACGAGGAAAGAAACAAGACATCCCAGCTTTTTTTTTTTTGTCACATAAATAACCATGTCTCCTGGTAAGATACTCACCAGTAAGCAGCTTTGCCTTGGTGTGGCACATTTGCACCACTCCAGCTTATCTGCAACTTGATACTGACTCTGCTTTGCTCTCTAGTGAATTCAGAGCATCTTTTCCCCATTTGGCAGGTGTTCCCAATATCATCTATTAAAACTCCCAGTTATTTCTTATTTCCTCTGCTCCTAAAAACTGTGTGGAAGTGCTCTGGATTTCTGGTATAGGAATTTTTTTACCTCTTTAACAGTATTTTTAGTTCTACATGGCATCCACCTTGCAGACCAGTGTCAGTCAAAACACTTTATCCTAATGTAAAGGAGAGAACAGTCCTGGTTGTCTGAAGCCTCTGATGATCCTGTGGAAAGTATAACTTCAATTTTTAGCACCAAAACAGAGGTTCTGTGCAGTTACTTCTGGATCTCAAGGCACAATGGCAAATATTTGTTGAACACTGTTAGCTCTGTGAATTGAAGGAATTCTGACTGATATCAGTGAAGTGCACTCTTGGAGATGACATGGAGGGGTACTTCTTCCTTTTTAGGTACCTTCAGTCCTTTATAACATTTAGAAGATTATGTTCTGATTTTCTTTCACTGGTAGGAATATCCTTTCAGTATTTTCTTGTTCTTAGATGGGCTGTCAAAATAGAGAGGTCAAAATTTTTTGCCTGAAACAAGGCACATGCTGGAAAAAAGTGTTATCAACAATATCCTAAGTCAGAAAAAACAGTGACCTTAATGATGGGAAAGAGACATATTTAAAATTTTCTGTGTGGGAAGACAAGTTTAGTAAAAAATCAAGCAGTTGCATGACAAAACAAAGACTCGTGGAGATCTGTGTGTGTTAAGATGTACTAAGAAAAAGAGCAGTAGACACTTGAAGGCACAAACCCCATTCTTTGGTACACAGCATTTGGTGCATCAACAACATCAGATAAAATGTCTGATGGAACATGACAGGCACAAATAATACATGAACACTTAGAGCGGGTTGCACAAGTTCCCTGGCTGGCAGCTGCAGCTGTTGCAGTGCAGTGTTCAAGTCAAAAATGAAAAGCATTGCAATGTCAACACGTTTTCCATACCCATGTTGTGCTAATCTGCCAGACCCATCATTATTCAGGGTACCTAAATGTTATCTGTCAAAAGAACCTGAGTAACTCCTTTCAGTCTGTGATTTCATCATAAAATTGGAAGAAAATGCATTTTTCTGGCTTCTTTGAGACACAAATTTATCAGACATAAGATTAAAAGTGACCCTTCTGAGAAAATTCATTCTTTGGGAAAATATTCTCTGATTTCATCTCAAAATTTGTTACTATAAAAGCATGAATCAGCTTCTATTTTACAATGAGAGTAATTTGGTCTTAACAAAAGAGCAAGGAAATACTGACAATTACACCCATTTTAACCATATCCTACATCTTAATGAGGAAAATTTAAAAAGCGTCTTTGTTATAATTGCCAAACACATCGGACCAGTACAAAAAAACCTAGTTTCCAAACTAATTTAATATTCAGACAAGAGTATAAAGTAGAAATTGTTCAGTGACACCATACATTCTCCTGCAAATGGGATGACTATTTAACAAGGAACTACATGAATAGCACTTATTAATTTCAGATGTCGATGATGAAAGCTTATAGAAGGGAAGGTAAAAGCAAAGGTTTTTAGTGGTAAGTTTCTGGGGTTTACACCAGTACTCTTTAGACAAAGCAAAGTTAAGGTAGTTTTGACAAGTAGATTTGTGTGTAATGTCAGCTGAGAAGATACTGGCTAGAAGAATATACTATTTAGGAGCTAATGTTTTATTTAAACATATTTAACTGTCAGAGGGCAGTTTTAGATTATATATTAAGAAATTCCTTCCTGTGAGGTGGTGAGGCTCTGGCACAGGTTGCCCAGAGAAGCTGCAGATGGCCCATCCCTGGAAATTTCAAGGCCAGATTGGATGAAGCTTTGAGCAGCCTGGTTTAGTGGAAGGTGTCCCTACCCATGGCAGGGGATTGGAACTGGGTGATCCTTAAGGTCCTTTCTAATCAATACTGTGATTGTAGGATCTATAGTAGCGTTTGAGAAAAGTAGTCTCAGCTGTACCTAGTAGTTCTAACCTAGCTTCTTTATCCTCAAATAAAATCTGTTCTTCAAGTACCAGGAGAGCTGGTGTTTATATACTAAATTTTTTAGTGGAAAAAATGATTTTTGCCTGTCAGTATGAGAACTGGATGAATAATCAATAAATGTATTCAAGAATATATTCACTGTATTTGGTTCCCAAGTTTTATTTGAATATTTTTTTCTTTTTTTTCCTTTTATTTTATCTGCCTCCTCTGCCTTAGAAAATCATTTTAGCCATATTATGACATAGCTTATGCCGTAATTTTGGGTATAAACTCTATTTTAAATCTCAAGAGTTGGAAACATTATTCTGATCTGTTAAAATATATAATAAAAGTCGGAAGTCCAATGTGTGTGTAATAAATTTTTGATTTGAGCAGGCCTATTCAATCCTTAGAAATCTGTGGGTCACTGCCAGTACATTTGGGTAATGGTTCATGCTTCTGGCAGAAGTTACAGGTCAATGGTTTGTCAAGTCCTGACATAGTAAAATCACTTCAATAAGAGAGTTGGAAGATCTCAAAAAAGAAATTGAAATCTAATGGCTGGGATTGATAAAGTGGCAAGAATACAGTGAACAGCCACATTTAGGCAGATGATTCCCATGCTATAAATTCAATTGTCAAGTGTTGAAAATATGGAAGTAGAAGATAGTAGGAGTAGGTTGTCGCAGTGGAAGGAAAGGTATTTTAATTTTTTTTTAAAATTTTTTTTCATATACTCCCCTTGTAATATTTGGTTATTGAGTTTGGTCCTTTTTTCATGTGTGTTACACAAAACAATGTGCAAAAATTTGTAGTCCATTATATATATATATATATATATACACATATATACACATATATATATATATATACACATACAAATCTATGTGCCTGTGTGTATATGTATTCTTGCCCCAAACCTGTCTGTATCTGAGTCCTCCATTCTAAACATTCTTTAAAAGATTTTCTTTCTCTGACACCTGTGGACCTTTTCATGACTATTCTTCCTACAGTGCTCAGGCACAGTGAATTTGTCAGATTAGTTTTGACCCTTCCTCAGGGGGTGAGAAAATGCCTGTCCTATCTGGATGCTCATTAGCACTCAGAACCATCCCTGTTATACATGCAGTGTTTGAAGCCTTTTCCTGATAATGATCTTGATGGTTTCAGTTCGCAGTTCTTGTTTTGCTGCCAATTTTTTTGTAGTCCCATACTCCTCAGTGTTCCCTGAAAAGACCTGTTTTAATGAGATATTCCTGGGCTTAGACATTGGGGAAATAGGAGGAGGAGAACAATGACATCAATAAAGCCTCTCGTATTCTTTGAGTATCCTGCCAATGATCCATACCTTTAAGATGTGCAGTTCAGTGTTAATTCTGCCACTGACATATGCTATAAGTTGTGTTACACACATTTCCCATGCCCTCCTCTCTAAGAACAGTGTGAGGGCAGAATTTTTCTGACATCTGTATAATACCCACTGTTTTTGAACTTGGTTTCTTTTATTTTCCCAGCTGAGCCCCATTCAATGTACTGATACTAGGCTGTATCAAGGCACGTATTTTACCCCACCACCTACAGCAGTGTGATAATGGAATGAGTAACCCTTAAACACCTTCCTCTCCCCTGATTTTTCAGAGCACCACACAGTGCAGCTCTTCAAGCTCATGCCCCACATAATGAGAATTCTGACCTCCAGCTGCTAATCCATAGTCAATAACTGATAACCCTGAGGGGCACACCAGAACAGAAGGAGATTAAAGTGGTGGTATCTCTGATACAATTGGAGGACAAGACTGCTGCATGAAACAAGTGTCTTGCCAGACACAGCAGCTAGGACCAGAGGTCAAATGAACTCTTTCATCTCGTACTTTCTAGAGTAGTTTTCAAGCACTTTGTAATTAGGAATGCATTCAGTCCCAGACTATGAGGAAAAACTGAAGGAGATAGGTCCTTTCTCTCTGAAGAAGAGGGGGCTCAGGAGGACTTCATGATAGCATTCCAGTGTTAAAAGTGCAGCTACAGAGAGGATGGAATCACTCTGCAAGGAACCACACAGATAAGATGAGTACAAGTTGCACCAGGGAAAGTTTCACCTTAACATAAGAAAGACATTTTATACAGTAAAAACAATCATACGTTGGAATAACCTCCACACACATGTGATGAGGTTCCCATAACTGAAGGGTTTCAAGACATGGTTGAAGGGTTCCAAGATGTGGTAGGAAAGGGTAGTAATCTCATCTGAAATCTCATCTTTGCACCCTTTACCATGAAAGTTTGGACCAAATGAGCTTTCAAGGTCTCTTACATTCTGGGCTATTTTATGATTTTATGATCAATGATTATTTGCTTAACCAGCAAACAGTCTGCCCTGGCTTCTTCTCTGAGTCTCACAGTCTCACAAATGAAGTTCTTGTCACAGTAAGAGACTGAATCCAAGTTAGAAATCCTAAGAGCATTATCTCTTCTCTATTCTTGGGTCTGACTTGATCAAATTTATTACTTGAAGAATTTATATTATCACTACCAGTGTTTCAAGTGCAGGACCTTTGGAACTGAAAGAGGGAAGCTGAACCACAGTAATCAGATTACTGACATTTACTGTGTCTTTTATATTATGTTATATATAATGTAGAAGGGGTGAATTTCAGGATTTTTCCCTCTGGTAACTGGAATGAAAACAAGAATTAACTGGAATATAATAGTCAGTATACTCATGAAGTAAAGTTCAGGAAAGGGGAATGCACTTCTCTCATCCACTGACATCAGACAAGGTTCAACTACAAAGAAGAGGTGGGGAGGTTAAATAATGCCTTTCCAGCACAGAATCTCTAAACCTCTCAAAAGTAACACACCATTCAAGGAAACAGCGACTACTGAAAAAAATGGGACATGATTTGTGTGTTCACTGATCATGCAATGTGCTGGTTGTGGTCTGGCTGAGACAGAGTTCATTTCCCCTTGGCAGCCCTCACAGGTCCTTGCTTTGCACTGATACCTAGAAATGTGCTGATAACACACCAGTGCTTTGGCTACTGCTGAGCAGCACTGGCACAGCATCACTGCTGTCTCTCAACATTCCCCCCACCATCAAGGGGCTGGGCAGAATCCTGGGAGAGCACACAACCAGGCCAGCTGACCCAAACCGACCCAAGGGATATTCCATACCATGTGATGTCAGCTCAGATATAAATGCTAAAGGAAGGAGGAGGAAGGGGGATATTCATTATTTACAATTTCTGCCTTCCAAAGTAACCACTATGTGTCCTGAATCCTTCTTCCAGGGAAGTGTCTGAACTTTGTTTGCTGATTAGAAATAGAAAAGAAACTGATTTTTTTTTTCCTCTTTGCTTGTGCATGTGCAAACTTTTGCTATTTTTTTTTTAATAAACTGCATTGTCTCAACCAATAAGTTGTTTTCCATCTTATTTTCTATCCACTGTCCAGCTGGAGAGGGAGCAATAGAGTGGCTTCATGGGCACCTGGCATCCTGCCAGGGTCAACCCATCACAGCTGGAAGGAGATGTCAAGTAAGTTTTACATATATCAAGAGTTCTTATATGGACAAACAAGCCACAAGAGTGTAGATGGACAATGTAATCAATTACAGAGCAGTTTAGATTTTCTTAGCATTTTTTGTTCTTTACAGACCTTTAAAATACAGTTCTAGAAAGAAAGGCAAACAGAAAATAATAAAGATTTACCATACAGCAGTTATTTAAAACTTGAATAAAGAATCGTGCCTCATTATGAAAAACTCAAAGGACAAAGAAGTTAAACTCAAAAAGGGTAGATTTGAATCACATATAAGGAAGAAATTCTTTACTGTGAGGTTGGTGAGGCACTGGCACAGGTTGCCCAGAGAAGCTGTAGATTCCCCATCCTTGGAAGTGTTCAAGGCCAGGCTGGATGGGGCTTTGAGCAACCTGGTCTGGTGGAAGGTGTCCCTGCCCATGGCAGGAGGTTGGAACTGGATGACCTTTAAGATCACTTCCAACCCAAACCATTCCATTGTTCTATGATGATTCTATGAAACTGGCTATGTGGAGGAGCTCACAGTCCAAAATACAAGATGAATGCAGAGCAGAAAGAAGGAAAAAGGTTGGGAGAGGAATGGAAATTATTTATGCAGCATCACAAAATTGAGAAGACAGCCCAAGTTGGCAGTTTCCTCTCAACCTTTACTATTCCATTTACAATATTCATTTGTCTGTAACATTACAAGTGCTTCTGTAATATTCCACTCTGATCAAATGATCTGTCAAGGAGCCTTCTTAATACAATATAAAGTTGCCCTCACTTCAGTGGATTAAGCTCTAAATCTTGTAAATAAATGGAGGTACTTCTGAGAAATATCTTTTCAGGTGACAATGTGACAAAAAAAGCTTTTATGACATTTTCCAGTGCCACTTTCCAACTTATTGTTTTAATATAGACCAAGATAAGTTTTCAGATGGTTTCTACTCAAATCCAGAATATTTTTGGTAAAAAATTCCATGTTAACACAAAAACTGGAACAAAGTGGGGTTTTTTTCACCATAGTGTCTCTTGAAGACTGCTTTACGGTTTGTTTTGCTATTCTTTTCTTCCTGCATTTCTGTGCTGAAGATGCACCTGTGAAAGATACAGATTGAATTCTAGATTCCAGATAAAAATCTGCCCAAATAAAACAGAAAAATAATGTAATGTTCTTGTAAATGACTTAAATCTGACCAGGAATAGTTGTGGAGGAATAAATATGAAACCATGCAATCTCATTTTTACAGTCAGTTTTCATTTATATACCCATCCTTTAAGAAGTCACTGGGCAAATGAGAGCAGACACAACCGCCTTCTAGTCAGAAAATTAAGGGTGATTAAGAACCCAGTTTAGTTAGTGGACTGTGTGAAGTCATAGGCAGGCCAGTTCCAAGGTATCTCCTTGTATGCAGATGGTGAAATGCCAAATGGGATCAAAAGAGATTTTAATTACAAGAATGATGAGAAAAGTCAAGCATCAAGGTAAGAAGTACTTCTGTAAAGAAAACTACATAAAAATACAGGCAACACTGCTTGCTAAGGGCTCCCAGAGAATTAGACATAATCATTATAAATGATTATGGGTGAACAATGTGTACAGTTACATTTTCAGTTCAAAGAATTAAACAACTGCATGTACTACATAAGCCTGTGGTTGATTTTCATGTAGCAGCAAGCACTGTGCAGGGATGTAATTGAATCAAAGTTCCAGTCACTGGACCTGAAAATCTGAAGAAGAAAAAAGTGACTCTAGTTTCTTAAACGTGCTTGTGTGCTTCCTTCTGTGTTGTAGAATCACAGAATCGTAGAACATCTTGAGTTGGAAGGGACCCACACTGATCATCAAACCCAACTCTTATCCTTGTACAGGACAGCACCAAGAGTCACCATGTGCCTGAAAGATTTGCCCAAATGTTTCTTGAACTCTGTCGGACCTGGGGCTGTGACCACGTCCCTGGGGAGTATGTCTTATTATACTCATGAAACCAATTTTATTATGGTCCTTCAATATTTATTTTTAGACTGATGTCTATATGCATTTTGTAAGATCTTTTAAAGAAAAAAATGAAGAGGCCCCACAGACTGATGTGTTGCTTAAATTTGTTTTACCATTTCCTTGTGATTGCCATACCTATATATATAAAAATATTTCTATCTGAGCTTCTTATTTTTTTGTTTTTCTATATTTCATAGTTCATATAGTTTTTAAAACACTGGAGTTCTGAGTTATTCCTGCATATAAATGCATAAATAATATAAATTTTTGTTCTGAAGCTCAGCTTATCTCCTGCACACATACATACAGTTCATTACCAAAGCTGAAATAAAGTTTAAGGGCATGAATCAGCAGCATACTACCTTTAACCTGGCACTCTGCAGGTGCACTGAATATTTTTGAGTTCTGGAAAGAGGAAGATGCCTTCACAGCTGGTTGTGTGGTATTCTAAGCCTGCAGGATTAACACTGTGCTAAGATAGCTGTAGCCACCACAGACTTTTCAATTATTCACTGCAAGTATTCTACAAAGTGTTTCTTGCAGCAACTAGACCAACATGTCCAAAGAAATCTCCTAGTAAAGATTAATGAAAGAAAGCATATAAAAGAGTCCCAGACTTGACTAGACTTGCTTTACATGTGATTGTGAGCAAATGATGGAAGGATAATAACAAACCTCAAAGAAAGAAAGCAAACTCCATGGAGAAGTTCTTGCAATTCCCTGTGGTGATAAAAATAATAGCGCAGAAGGAAGACATAGATATTTGATAACATCTGTATCGACTGATTTCAGGTTGGGAAAATAATTTTAATATATCAGAAGAATAAGAATAAAGGAAAGCAAAATGATTTAAACCAATGTCCTAGTATTGATCTGTAAAAGGATAGACATAACCTGATGTGAAACAGAGAAGTTAGAGCCTGAAAAGCTTTCTAATGTGGGTAAAACCTAGCTAGTTTTATGGATCATCTTAACAGCTTACTGAAAGGTGTGTACAGACTCTTTACTGCAGTATCAGGATGCTGAATTTAATGGTTGGGATGTTCCTTCCAGTCCCATGCCCTTCCCTCCTAGACAGTATGTCAGAGGGATTATGGGTGATACCAGTCTCATTACAGGTAATTATAGGGACTTATGCTCTTTCTGAGTTATAGAAGGATAGAGTTTATCTAGTGATTTACATGGAGGAGGTCATCCAGAGCTGAAGGATAATTTTAATTGAGGCTGTAATTAAAATATCTGCTTTATAACGGCTTTTCCTCTTCTTAATGAATGTGTTCCTCTATGTTTATTGATTTATATATTAATAAAGAAAAGTCTAGCGTCAGGTTTGTTTACTGATTCTTTCAGGACTTGTTTAGTGCTTCAAAGCAAAATCAATGTTTGGAGAAAAACACTGCAGAGGCAGAGAGGTTGGGTGTCATCAGATGTTTGGCCTGAGGGACTGCAAATCAGATCAGTATAAATGTGACTATATGAGCTTGTAATTATTTCAAAAAGGGAACTACATCTGATACCAAAAGCTGAGGGGACTCACAGCTTGTCACTCCAGTTCCCAAGATCATTTTGCTTTCTACTGCTTTTCATCACATGCTGGAACTCTAACATTCTTTAGGGAATTCCAAAAGTCTTAGAGAAAGGCACAATAATGGAGTGTATTTGCCCCAATATAGAAGAGATTAACTTTCCCTGAAAAGGGCCTGGGGCTCTGAAATTAGATATATATAGATGTAAGAAATAACAAAAATGTGTAGGATAGAGGCCTCTTTTAAATTACAATGAACATGTCTGTGGAACTTGTTTCATTTGAATTCTAATAACCAGGAGGTCTAAGGGAAGGTTTAATATGGAGAATTTAGAAATTTATTATTTCTGAGAAAAAAGGGCACAAAATCTGAGGAAATTTTGTTTTGGATCAGTATTATGATGTAGGAAAAATTTTCTTATAAAAACCAGGGTCTTCCTTGAAATATAGAATAAATCTAAAAAGCTATAGAATAAATATTGCTAGATTTATCTTCAAATTTGCCTTCAAACAGCTAGTTCTCTTCAGACACACCACAATGAAAATGAACAGTGTATTTAAGTTCAGAGAATCTCTTCATGACTTGTCAAGTACCTACTGTCCCAGAAATAATGGAAATATTGAGAATAACCATGTGGAGGTGGTTACTTATATGATGGAAAAAAATCGTTCCAATTGTCTTTTCCATGGTTTAGGGATAAACAGACGTAAAGTGAACTGCCAAACCACTGTGGATCAGATCAGATAGTTCAGCCCTACTGTAAGAATATTTGGCACATAATGCAATTTTATTAAAGGTTATCTGTAAAATTACAAAATAAATAGACTCCCATTTATCTCTTCATTGTAATGTACAGTCTGGAAAGAAAACAGCATGACTCTCATGTCTCAGAATATGTTTGTATGCTTGGTAGTTAGAGAGGGAGAAAAAAAAAACTCATATTTTTACCTGCAGTTGTCTAGAACTAAGGAATAAGGCTTGCTGTAAATTTTGTTTAAATTCTTTCTCACTGATCATTAATGAGATATCTTCTTAATGATAATAATGTTATTTTCAGAGAAAGTTTTTGGGTTTTTTTGCAAAATTACTCCCAGACAAAAAATTCTGAAAATTAAACAAAAGTATTTCCCTGTAAATGTTGTTCCAATGAATGAGAATCTCTTCACCTAATTATATCCCTGTCTTTACAGCCATTTAATGCAGGACTTAATCCACCCTTGCTTTTCCCTAGAATCAATAAAAATCAGAAGAAACACCTGACCAGTTATAGATGTATGTCTACAATGAAATGGATCTCACTCCAGAAGCACTTGTTTCTGTCTTTGATTACAAATAAAGCCTAGATACCTAATTCAAATGTGGCCATCTGCACTGCAGATCTCTCAAATCAGGTTAAATGAATCCAGCCCTGGCTGTCATAGGAGCATTCGTTCCTGTGACTTTTGTTCTCTTTCTATTAAACAGTGAGCTGGTTTTGGCTGGGGTAGAGTTGATTTTCTTCACAGTGGCTGTTATGGGGCTGTTTTGGATTTGTGCTGAAAACAGGGTAGATGTTTTTGTTATTGCTGAGTGGGGCTTACACAGAGCCAAGACCTTTTCTCTTTTTCATACTGCCATACTGGTGAGGAAGCTGGGGGTGCATGGGAGGCTGGCAGGCGACACAGATAGGGCAAGACCCAAACTGACCAGAGGGATACTCCAGACCATGTGACATAAAGCAGGGGAAAGAAAGAGGAAGAGGAAGCATATTTGGAGTGATGGGGTATGTCTTCCCAAACAACTGCTACGAGTGATGGGGCCCTGCTCTCCTGGAGATGGCTGAACACCCGCCTGGTCATGAGAAGCTGTGAATTCAGTCTTTGTTTTTCTTTTGTGTTCAGCTTTATTTCAACCCACATGTTTTCTAGCTTTTACCCTTCCAGTTCTCTCCCTGATCCTTCTGGCAGGAGACTGAGTGAGTGGTCTGGTGCTTGGTTGCTGGCTGCAGTGAAACCATGACAAACAGCGAGGAAGATCTCCGGGACTTCATCTCCCCTAATGTATGACAGGTGTTCAGCTCATATTTGATACATTACCTCCTCCTATCAAGACTGAGAGCTATGATGCATTATGTCAGGGAATTAATCCCAAAAATGAAATTAGGGATGTGAAGTACCTGAACTGTGGCTCCTGAAGACCCTTCAAATATGTATTTTGGAACTGAATAGGTCTGTTAGGAGTGAAAACATTTAGGGAGTTGAGAAGAAATGGTATGATTTACCACTGAAATTCCATACTTGTGGAAAGTGTTTTTTGGGGGCAGGTGTTTGTTAGCTCTTTGTTCTTTTAAGTATTTTGGAAGGTTTTTTTAGTTTTTTGTTCTTTTCTTTTATATATTTTGGGAGTTTTTTTCATCCATCCATCTCAGCCAGACAGTGGCATTCTGAATCCTTCCCCACATCTTCTGACAGGACTCCAAATCTTCCAGAAACTCCATTTGTCTCAGGGAAGAATTCAGAGCACTCCAACTAAGGTGCTGACGAATGTGTGGGTTATTCACTCTGAATGGTTGGTCAGCCAGTGAGGAGGCAGCATCTACATTTGACAGAAGTCCAGAGTGAGTTTTAGGTCAGGCTGTACAGGGGTTCCCATACTCAGGAGAGTCAGTCAGGGTGGTGTGAGCATGCAGGTTTGCTTGGCAGCTGGCACAGGCAGGATGGACAGGAAGGTGCAGTCTCCCTCCCATCAGCTAAAGAGGAGAGTGCAGGAATGGTTTCCACTCAACAGGGTGCCAAGTCCCCTGTGTGTCAGAAAGGATGTGGCAGCACAGAGCTGCCATGGAAACATACAGGGCTCCAGGTAACAGGATGTAGGGAGTTCCAGATCCTGGCACTGGCATCAGGATCACAAATCCTGTGAAAGAAGGAAAGGGTGCTACAATGCATGCTATATATGAACTATTCTCATGCCTTCTAAGATGTTTTTAATAAACCATATTTTCAAGTAAATAGTCTACCTGCATAGGCAGGCAAACCTGGGCTGGAACTCAGAGTCAGAATCATAAAGATTCAAATTTAACCTTCAGGTGAATACTACCATGCCCACTAAACCATATCATGAAGTGCAATATCAGCTCCTTTTTTGAACATTTCCATGGATGGTGACTTCACTGCTTCCCTGGGCAGCCTGTTCCAATGATTAATCAGAACCCTCAGCCCTGTACATAACTGCAGACAGGCAGGACACTGTGATATACAGCATTTACTGTGCATTCTTCTGAGAGTAAAGCAGTCAAAAATGCAATTTCTAGTAATCTGAATGTAACATATCTCCTTCTTGTCCAGTGTTGTTTTTATTACTTCACTTCCAGGCCCAAGGAGGGCTTCTGCTTTCCCCAATGTGGAAATACATTACTACACGTTCCTTCCCACACTTGTAGTCCACCAAAGCAAACACTACCTATTGGATTTATACCTCTGTCTGGGAAATTGCCTGTTTTCCCCTTCTCTCCAATGCTTTTGGCTCAGAGAGAAACAACAATTAGCAGTGACCAAGAATCCAGTCCTTGCAGTATGTGGCTGTATCATTTTCTCAGATCTGACTGGTATCCTGGGTCGTGAGTTTTTACTGGCTTGAGTATAATGTGGGATTTTTACTATTTGGAGGCTGTTTTCTAGGAGAAAAATGAAAATAAACTTTGAAATTATCACACACATACTTTGTTATAAGACAAATATGAGCTGTGTCTGCATCTCCTGAAGGCAGATATTAGGAAATTTCTGTGTCTGTTTGAAATATTTACCTTTTTTTTTTTTTTACCCAAAATTATGGACTCCTACACCTCATATCTGAGTCAGGGTCATGTCTTGTTTGATGAAAACTGCTGTGCTTTGTAACATAGCATCATAGAATATGAATGATAGAAATATGGAAACAAAGAAGCAGAGAATCATATAAACATAGAACCATGGAATCATATAAACACAAAATTGTAGAAGCATAGGATCACATAACAATTTCCACCACTATTTCTGAAATTAGTATCTTTTGTTGTGCACAGGCTGATGAACCTTCATTCCCTCATGTGATCAGTCTCAGACCTGATCTTTAATTTCATGGGTAAATGGGGACAGGCAGTTTTTGTTGCTTCCTCCTCCTTCTCTAATGCTCCCTAAAGATTTAGTTATTCTGTACCTAGTGTGTTTGGGCATATGTACAGATATCTATGTTTCTTATAATTGGTAAATTCTTTGACTAATTTTTAGCCAGATTTGATAATAGTTTAGAAGAGGTCAAAGATTCAAAGATAATGAAGACATTACAAGTTTTGTAAAGATGGGTATATGAATAGGGAACAGAAATTTTACAAATGCTCCCAATACACATCTATATGAGGGGAAGGACTTCAGCATCAGCTCATGCATTATCAAACAGCAGATATCAAAATGAGCAAGTCTGTAAATGACCAGCTCTGGAAAATACCATCAAATCAGGTCTAGACATTGGTCATGTGTATCTACAAGTTGTGGAAAATCAGAATTCATTAGTTCCCATTCTTATGGAAAAAAACTAACCAAACCAAAACTATTTCTCTTTCTTGATGCCTGTTTTTAAGGATGCAAATGCTGTTATTTGTGATCACTGGCCTAAGAGCTTTTCTGGGATCTTCAGGCCATGCTAGGAATGTTAGGAAATGTATGGGGTTATTTTCTTTCTTCTGAAACTTTTCCTGTTTTCATACTTCTGTCTCTTTTTCTTTTCTTGGACAAATAAAGTGAGTTGTCTTGGTGCTTTTTATTGCTAGCAGAAAACGTTTAAAAACCTTTCTGAGAGCAGTTTTAGGAAATGCCACACAGGGAATGAATCCTGATGACATGGAGGTGAATTTGAAGTGAGTCACAGATACTTGTTGGGGCATGCTTGGGTTTCCTTACAATATTTCTCAGGAAAAGACAAGCATAAAATAGAAAGCAGAAGGATGCATCTTTTGGCCATGCCTCTGGAAAATATGACAAAGTACTGTACATTTTCCATGTAGTTTTTGAGTAAAAGTCTTGAAACTTTTACTTTGGAGAAGCAGCTTTGATCTGAGATGGAATGTTAAGGACCTGAAACATGAGAGCCTGGTGATGGATTCTCCTGGGCAGAGCTGGCATTTATTTTCTGCTTGCAGTGGAAATGGGATAGGATCCTGGCTGCTCCTTCTACCTCCTTGCCAGAGAGAAATTTTTTGACATTTCACTGCCTATGCTCCTACTATATAGTAGTGTATCCGACAGCAGACAGCTTTTAACATGCTCTTACAGGGGAAAAAATAGTCTGAGGGACTGACACTGACATTCTTAAGAATAAGAACCCTCTTCTGTCAACGTATCTCTAATTTGCTTTTCCTTCCTTTCTCCTGACCTCTGTTTGCCAAGTAGAAACAAATAGGCACAAGTGTCTGATTTCATGAATGTGTTTGTAACGTTGAGTATTGTAAAGTTATACCTTGGGCAGCCCAAATTGATCTCTGGAGTTCCTGGATGGCAAACAAGACCTTTCTAAGACCGGAGCGAATCAGGAATGCACAGATTTGCTGCTTAGCAACAGGACATAAATCTCTGTGAACAGAGATATTTTCTAATAAAATTACAGGAACTAGAGATTAGCAATACCTACTTATTCATCCAGTCCTTGTCCTGGGGCTAAGGGAACACTCGTGGTGATGCCTCACCAGCTCTATTTGAAGTGTCTCAGACCGGTGAAGTCTCCATGTTTGCTCTCTTGACACAATCTACAGTTTTAAAGTCACAGAATCGTAAAGATTGGAAAAGATCACTAAGATCATTGTGTCCCAAAGTTCCTACTCAGCTCTCAGTAAGTAAAAGAAAGCAAGCATTTACATTTTTTTTTTTTTTTAAGCCTTTTGATTGTGATTTGGATTTGTATTTCAAGGTTAAAAGACAGAGAGGAATGTCCGCATGTTAGGGAGTTTGAGCCACACCATGAACCGCTGCTGTGCTGTGTGCCACAGGCTCACAAGCAATGGCTTTATGCTCTGTGTGGTAGCACTCTGACTGCCCAGTTTTCTGATCAAGGGGAATCTGAAAGCCCAGACAGGCCAGCTAAGCATCTTGTTAAACAGCAGGGACTGGAATGGCTCTACCATCTTTTTAGTAGCAATTATCGGTATCAGTGATCCCACAAAAGGGCGTTAGTTAGCAAGAAGTGTCAAACAATTCATGTACAAGTCATTTAGGCAACAAAAAACTTACCATTGGCTTTCTTAGCTTGTTTTCTGAAAGAACCATATAGTTGTTTTTCTCTGTATTTTAGCAAAGGAGTCATCAGCCAGCTCCAGCCTGGGAGTTTCTGTACTAGTCTGCAGCACTCAGTCTTTTCTGTTTCCTTTGATTCTCCCAGTGTAATGATTTACTACATCAAACAAAGTTTGAGTCCATTTTTTTCCTCTTATATCTGTTCCTAGAGCTCAGCACTCACACTTGTTCTAGTTATCTAAGCCTCCTGCCCTTCCTCTGTACTTAGCTCTGTTTCTCACCACATTATCCAATTAGCACCTCACTAACTATCCTTTGGCTGCCTCTTTCCTCTGACCCAGCACTATTTACACCAGCTCAGTTATTCTTCCTATTGATACTCCTCTCATCCATTGAAGACAATGGCAATTCTGTCTTCTTTAAACAAGATAAAGTCCATAAAAATATTTTGCTGTATGAAGATCTAAAATGCCCAGCAATAAAACAGCACACTATGGGTATCCTTTGGTGCTGGGCATATTTGGTGCTGTTTGAGTGTATAAATGATGTTGAATATGAAATGACCTTTTGTTTGCACTGCAGTGATGCAGCGCAGTTTACTGCATGCCGAGCCTTCCTAATATATGAAATTCTCAATATATTAAATATTCTACTTCTGGTTTTTGGATTGTGGTAATAGGTTTGGTGGGCTTCATATCATGAGTTTCAAAGCCAGGACTTCCATATTTTTGTTCCAAGAACAAGATTTCATGAGTGTGCTTACTGCTTTTTTAAGAGGAGTCTCTTGTTTAATATTTTTGGAGTTTTTTTTGGAGATGAAAATACCTATTAGATTAAGGAGTATGGAACAAAACTGAGAAACAAAGAGAATAAGTATGGTCAACCTTTTATTTATAGTTCAAGGCAGACACAGATCAAGTGATTTTAGCTCTGTAGCATATTGAATTACTTAAAGCCTGGGGGCTGTGATCTCATCCAACTTTTAGAAATTATGTTGGGTCAGGAGAATCTACCCCATCTAAGCACATACATGCACCTCCAGTGAAAAGTTGGAATTGTCAGTAAAGGCCATTGTTCACTAAAATCTGCTTGCTTTTTTTCTGAATTAGTGTGGCTGGAGACAGCTTGTGCTTTCTGACTCTTATGGATAAGGAGGTAACTGTTTACTTATGTTTTCTTACTCCCACAGGTATTTGAGAGAAAGACTTTAAAATTTGTTATTTGAATGATTCACATAGAAGAAAATTTTTTTGAAAGATCAAGTACTTTGGCCAGCATTCAGATTTAATCTTCATTTAGTAATTAGTTGAAACACAGGTAATTAAGATGTCCATATTACAAAGCACACATGACTTAGAAGCACATCTTACACTTTATTGGGATCTCTGCTCCCGAGCCAATGGTATTTCTTGAAAGGTTTTTCTGAAAGTTTGCACATGCACCAAAAGTCTTCATATCCTTCCTACCTATACTTTTTTCATTAAACATACAGACAAATGGAACTTCACAGCCCAGTACAGTAGTTCTTCAATAGCAAAGCATCCCAGTTTCCTTCTCAAAAGTACAGTAGCAGATTCACAGAGAGATTTAAGGGACAGATGAGTGCACACATTGCTGTTAAAGACAATGTATGAACTAGCACCTTCTTCATGTCTGACATTTATGCCTCCAATGGCTGCCTTACTAAGGAAAACATATGCTGATGCACATGTTATCTAGGGCAAATGGGAAAAACTAGATCTCTTGCACCTGCTACTAGAGAAACATGACCTAAAATTAGAAAGAGAAGAAATTTGTACGTGGACAACTACCTTAAGACTATGACTGACCTTCATTAGTGATCGACGTGACCTTTTGCCAGTTCTTCTTGGAGAAAACACAGTGTCTTATGGGAAAGCTGGAGAATTATACATCTGTAAAGGTATAATGGTCATGCACAAGGTCAGAATCAGTCCTCTGAGTTTCTGCTGTTTTATCTTTGTGACTTCAGTCTGAATTGACTTTCATCTTGACTTTAAAATGGAGACTGCAGAATAGACCATAAGTGTAGAGAAAAAAGTTAAAGGTAATCAAGCAGTCACATCACATTCTCTCAACATCTCTTTTTTTTAAATGTTTGACTTTTGGTGTGAATTCCCATTCAAGTTTTTGTCAGGCACTAATTTTCATAAATACAAATGTTACTGAAAATTCAAATATAGTATTAAAATCACTTATTAATAATAACATAAGAAAGCACAGCTTTCTATGTATAGACCACTTTCAAAGAACTTTGCTCATAAAAAGAACCTGGAAGACTAGCTGTCACATACAAATCTTGTAAAAATGTAAGTGGAATTTGATGCTATTCTAAAATCTTAGAGGGTAAATTATTAATGTTCAGTGTTAAAGAAAAAATGTGTCTTCTGGGTAAATACACAGCTTTGCTCAAATGACATTCATATACCCTCGCTCTGAAATTATGAGTAAGAAAAAGTCAATATCTTTAGAATGTGAAATGTGGAATGCTAAAAGAAATATAGTACCAAGATATGAGCTTTAAGTTTCTAAATACTATCTATTCTATCTATACTATACTATACTATGCTATGCTATGCTATACTATACTATCATCTATATATGTATATTATCTATACTATACTATCTATACTATGTATTGTCATGAAAGAATTTTTCCATATTGTTTTCAGACAAGTTAACAGTTATCAAAAAAGTCAGTATAGTATTTAATTTGAATATGTACACTCATAGTTTATTTACATGCAATACATACATAAGCACACACACACCTATGTGAATTATTTATATATTGATTAAATTAATGTAATATATATACACACACATAGATGTACATACATTTATATATAATCATTCTGATCTTCCAGACCATTTGTAATAGATAATTAATACATGTATTTATTAATTAATAATACATGCATATATGCATCTACAAAAAAGATACATGAAATGAATGTACTATATAGAGCAATTTTTCTCTTGATATTAAGGGAAATGTGATTTCCAGGTGTTTTCCCACCTCAAGTGACTGGGCTCTGGACTCTGTAATGCAATTTTTGGAAATCATTGCATCTTTGCAGAACAACCATCTATGACCTAGGGAAGGAGTCAGAGTTCTTTATATGTTTATATTTGATAAATATTGGAAAATTTGTCTGTGTAGACATTTGTTAAATTTATTGTTGAAGGAAGGGGAGAAATTCCTGGCTTGGGGGCTTCAATCTTTTTTGGGGTATTTTTGGTTGAGTATGTATTGTTCCACTGATAGGTACAAGCTAAGCATTATGTCTGTCATTTTCAATGGAGTTGAAAGACAGTTTTTAATCTCTTGAAATTCTTATAATTTTTTTTTTAATTTCTTCCCTGAATGTTATTTTCTAGAGAGTGTTCCCTGGAAATACACTGGTAGCTGCTGGGCTATGGATATGGGCAGTGTTCTGGTGACTTCTGTTTGTCTGATAATAATGTATTTGAATGAAAAATGAAGTATCCTGTCAAGAAAGACTAGGAAGTTAACATGACACTGGTTTGAGCATTCCTTTACACAGCTCAGTATGCATCTTGGTTTTGTTCTAGACTAGGATGCTATATGACTATTTTCATAAAAAGTGGCTATCTGGCAGAAAAAAAACCCAAGCAAAAACATTTTGTATGGGCTTGCTCATTCTATAGAGATTTTGATTCAATGCATGTTTGTATATTTCTTGAGCTTTTCCCCCCACATCACTAGTACTTTATTTACTATGACTTTTAATATGACTTTTAAGTACTGTCCAATTCTTAGAGATTTGGCAACAATCCCAGAACACCTAGAATCCTTTCTGAACCCAAGCAATAAAACCCATTCTCTGATTTTTCATTTTTTATTTTTAATTTTTTTTTAAAGTTATAACAATAAAGGTATAGCAATAAGCAGAAGAAGAAAGATCTGTGATGAGACAAGTCTGGCACTGAGCCTGGGTGACTCTACACCACTGAGGAAGCGTTCTCTGCCCTGAGCATGGTGCCATGCTGACAATATCCACACCAATTTAAGTCCTGCTCAGACAGGACTGGCAGCACTAATTAGGAATGGATTTTCCTGGAGATGTCAGCTCAGAGGAAGAGCAGGACTCTCACTCTTCATGTGAAATACAGGCAGTTTGGAGGACAGAGACATCCAAGAGCAGGTTTCATGGAGAGATCATAGCAACCTTCCAGTATCTGAAGGCAGCCGGCAGGGGAGCCAGAGAGGGATTCTTCACCAGGAACTGCAGGGATGGGACCAAGAGTGACGTGTATAAATTGAAGAAATGGAGATTTTGATTAGACATACAGAGGAAACTTCTGTGAGGGTGGTGAGATACTGGAACAGGTTCCCCAGGAAGGTTGTAGATGCCCAAAGCCTGGCATTTCCAAAGCTGTTTTTCAGCACAAAGCAAAAATTTCCATTGCTACTGTAAACCTGAACTGAGCTAATACTGAGTGATTTTATTGAGATAATAAGGCTATGTATTTTTCTAAATACATTTAGGAAAAGAGATGTAGGATTTTTATTATATTTTAAGTGTTTGGTTTTTTCTCCACTATTGTGCTACAGTGTATCTGTCTTGTATTGTTTGTTCATTAAGGTTGCTGCACAACGCTCTTTGTTGTCCCCACTGGTCTGTAAATAACAATAACTAAAAAATAAATGTTTCTTCTAACTCAGAAAAACATTCCCTGTAGATGTTCTTCTACTCTGGAAGCAACATGCCTCCATGAAGATTTTTCATGTCCTACTCCTTATAGCCTGCAGCTACATCCCCTTGAACTGTGATCTTATCACACCTCCCAAATAAAGCAGTATGCAGTCAGTGCCGGGAAAAATAATCTCCAGAGCCATATCAGGGCTACCAGACCCTTGTGCTGATTTTTCATTATACATTTTGAGGTTTTTCCCCCCAATAATCCATGAAGCCAAGTACCACTGTGGGACCAAGAAGTGGATCTTTCAATATTGAGAGAGTAGAGCTTGGCCAGTCAAAGGAACTGTAATCCTACAGCTTTGTGGAAAAGGTGACGTGGCAGCTCAGTTTCCCTGCAGAAGGCTGGAGAACATTTCAGAAGAGTTAGCTGTCAAGTTTGCATGATCAAATTCTTATGAAAACATTGCACTTAAAAGGAATACATGAAGATGCCACTCATACTGAATTTTTTTTTTAGCAGCAGGATATCAAAATATCTTATTTTGATAATTTGTGGCTACAGAAGCAGTTTGGTTTTATTTATAAGAAACTGGAACTGGATGCATGAGATTTGGGTTCAAATTCCATGTATTACCGTGGACATACCTCTTCCCCCTTTCCCTATTTTCTCCCATGAAAAATAAAGATATTGATACTTCTTTCATTTGTCCTCTCCTACCTGACTGTGAGCTCTAGATTTTAGAGTGAGCCAGTACACCACCTTGTTCTGTGGGGCCATCTTCACAGCTGGCTGCTGTACTCCTATAACCCCTTTAATAATAATAGTTCTCATTAGGGACTCCTCTTAAAAATGTGCTTTATCATGGTTAGAAAAATCCTCTTTCAGATTATTAATTAAAATGAAATCCAATTCCTTTCAACTATGGACCATGACATTTACAGTGGGAATGTTAAGGGCAGAGAAATTTAAACGAGCTATCTTGAAAGTTTTATGTTTGAAGGCTTGAAGATGCATTTGCCCTCTCCTCTTCCCTCCCCGTATGCACTGTTTCAGATCCATTGCCTATTGACTGATAGACTTATTGGTGAATTCTACAGCAGTGATCCAGCCCAGGGAGGTCAGCAGGGTGCAATTACCAACAGAACAGGCTTGGGTGTGCTTCTGAACTACTCCTCCCTGCACAGCTCTTTCAGTATGCATATCACATCTCCCTGCTTGTAGCAGGCTGATGAGTGTGTGCAGTTAGTGCAGGCACACACATACTTCTGCGCTTTCCCTGAAAGTGGAGCATTAGCAACTGCAGTCAAAACGCACCGTTGCTTCTTCAGCTCTGATCCGAGCAGCAACTGTCTGATTCTGTCTGGAGGAACTAGGAGACAGCACTGGAGGCAAGTTTAAAAAGGACCTAGTGACACCCTGCTGTCACATCTGGTTTCATGGACCTACTTATTAGTAGTCCATTTAAAATTACTTTCTCAGTCCCATCTGTAGTGCACATTCTTGAGAAGTGTCTGGCTGGGAAGGAAGGAGCACACTGCTGAAGGTATGTTGCAATCCTCTTTACCTTATGTCTTGTGCTGAATGTTTTTATCTGTGCATCTCACTTGCAGACATTCCTGGTTATATGCAGTTTTGCACTGAGACCTGATGGAGAAGGGCTTTAACAAATCATAGCATTAGGAACAAATAGACAGGTAGTTTTTTGTTTTTTTGGTTTTTTTTTTCCTTTCAATTAGCCATGCTGATTGTTTGTTAAAGGGTAAATTTAAATGTCTGGATTAAACTTTCTGGAAAGATGACAACTCTGACAGCATGTAGCATCACAAGCAAATAGACTGCTGTTATTTCTATCAGGGAAAAATGTCCATTCATTGATTGTTTAACTGAGAACACGGAACATTGCTTTCAGAAGGATGTGTATATTAAATATGGGCTGTGTGTGCACTGCCAATTGAAATTTGCATACATGTTTTGAGATTTGAAAAAAAGACTCTTTCTTTAACTTTCAAAATGCTCTGGACTGCAGCATACTTCTTTAGAAGACAGGAGTGAGCCAGGCTTTTCATTTCACTTAAATTCTTTTACTGGCATATATTCATCTGGTAAAAAGTCTTTGCCAAATACAAGAAGTTTTCTGTTATTGCATTTCCATAAATGTAACAGCTGTGAAGAGCATGAATATTCATAGTGTTTAGATTTTTGCTCCAAAAATTTTTATGATAATTCTGACTTTTCAAAGGGGATGAGATCTTAGATCAAAGAATTATGCAGGTTGAGATATTGTGATAATCCATATATAAGTGTTTCCTCAAAAAACCCCATTATATATAAGCATATACTGCAGTACATAGATGACTGTACCTGTTATTTACTTGCAGCCAACTTGATCTGTTGCTTTTACTTGTGGATTCTTTTGCTAACAGGTCATCAGCAATGAAAATGAAGTACAGTTCAGATGCTGGTCTCTGATGGGATGTTATTTCCCTAATGCTATACAGCTTAAAGCATATCTAAGGCATTATTAATATTATGATGATTAAATTTTAACTTGGTACATCCTGCATTTTCACTTACTGAAAACTTATTTTGGGATGTTTCTAAGGTCAGAGCAGCCCACTACTACTATCTCAGTGTATTTTAAATATGTAAAGTGATTTGAGTAATCTTTCCTTATGAAAATTCTCCTGTCAGTAGTTTATCAAAATTGTATGAGCAGCAGAGATGGTCCTCCCCTGCAGGTAGAAGTAGAATGGTCTTGAAAATACATAGGCAGCATATGTTTATGTGTGTCTACAGATAATTCATCTAAAAAACTTAAATAATCCTAACAGCCTCTAGATCTCAGTGACTTTTCTATTACTAAAAATATTCTATTAATGGGTGATACTGCAGATTTCTGTAACTTCACAGCGAAGAAAACAACTAGACAGTAATTGTGTTATATAAAACCATCTCAGAAACCCTTTTAAGGCTTGTTGTAGTTGTTTCTTTAAAAATCCTCCCAGTACTTGGGAAGTGCCGGGAGCTGTGGAGTACCTGCCTCTCAAAAGTGTGACAAGTGGAGCTATCCATGCATGCTCAAAGTGAATTTAACGCTCCTAATGTCCAGGGGCACCTCTTAGGCAGACTGTCCTCACTCGGGCTGGACTGTGCTACTCACCACTGGCAAGGTCAGCCTGGCTGGAGAGCTGTGACTCTCAGCTGCTCCGGTCCTCAGCCCGAGCTGGGCTGTCACTTAATGTCTCCTCCTCAGGGGACGGGGAAAGCTATTTGTCCCTTTCATCTGTCATTTTTAATGACAGTGGAATCAGTCTGGGGCTTAGGTGGAAAGTTTCTGTTCATCCCCTCCTATCCACCCACCTCCATAATGGAGATATGCAGGGACTGCAGGCACAAAACCCATTTAAATACATACAAGAAAAAGAACAATTTAATGGGTCAGATCCTGTTTCCAGGGAGAGGAAATCAGACTATTCTCTTGAAATCAATAGGAAGTTGTTTACATTAATAGAAGTTGTTTACAGAGGTGCAAACTGGTGCAAAATCTCACATTCCCTTGGTGCTGTTTGAATTTCTGTGACCTGAGGACCTGGCTCTGTTCCTTTACAGCTTGGCTTTATTCCAGGAAAAGTAGCCAAAGTGGGAAATTTGTCTTTTCACTCACTAGGAAAAAAAACCTGTCTGTATACAGTGACAACAACAGATATCTGAGAATAAACACCTTTTCCCTTTCCCCTCGCCAAAATCTAGGAGAAAAAAACCCAGCCCATCCCAAAATATCCAATGAAAAACATCCTCCCAACCATCTCTGTTTAATTCCCTTTAAGATGTATAAGGTCTGTTCTGCTTTAATGTGTGTCAGGCTCCTTCCTGACCTGACACCACCGCGTTGGAGGATGCGAGAGCTAATTCACTTTGACCCCTTGGCTGCCTCACCCGTGCTCTTCTTCAAAGCAGATCTGTTGATCATATCAAATGCAGCCGCTGATGCATTTCTCTTCTGCCTTGCGAGTCAGAGCCGGCATCCGGAGCCTCGGATGCGTTTTGTTAAGTTACAGTCTCAGCCCCAGCACTGTGATTCCCAAGCTGACCAGCCCTCTAGTGTTTTGAGGTATTTGATGCAAAGAGATCTCTTTAGCTGTTGCTTGCCTTTAGCAGAGGTAAAGAGGGGGGTTTGAAAAAGCTCACAAAAGCTTAATGGACTTATTGGAATCTAGAGTGATTGGTAAAGCCATAGAGCATCCAATCCTTCTGTCTGGAAAAAGCAAGAGCTGGGTTTTGTGTATTTTTAGAGAGCCAAGCCCTCTATGATTGCCACTGCTGCGTGGCTGTGAGTCTATCAGAGGCTGCTGACGTACAAACTGCTGCAGAGTTGTTACAGAAGACAGTTACTTGTTTAGACACTCTAACTGGGATTTCTGAGAGCATCCTGTATCACACACACATGCAGCAGCACTGGAGTACTGCACAGGTTCCTCAGCTCTCCCGTGGATGAGAGCTGAAAGTGAAGATGAAGGGGAGGAAATGCCATGAAGCCTCAATATTGTATCAAACTGGCATCCAGATGTCAAACCTTTTTACAGCAATATGGTGGATTAACTTTAAAACTCCCATGGCTAGTACTCTCCTGTTTAATTTGTCTTCCCTTAATGCTGTTTTGGTGTGATGTTTTTTGCAGGTTAATGCCATGAAGTACGAGGTTTCAGGCACAGTCTTCTATCAGAACTTCCTTTCATCTCTATTAACCCCTTCAGAGCTAATTAACTGATTCCATTAATTTGTACAGTAATTACAGTAGCAGTAATTTGAACTCTACATGGAAAAAAGCATTCATAGTACAGGCAAACCATGAAACCAGATGATTTACACATAAAGGAAGAGAAATAACTTGTTGGAAGGAGAACAGGTTTTCACTCTTCTGGGATTTATATCTATTCAGAAATAATTTTTGGTACTGCAGCTGCAATAATGGCTGAATTTGTTCACAGGGGAGGTGCAGTCCTCAGGTTGGTGTTGTACATATGCCAAGAGTTTTGAGGCTAGATGTCAGGTACTTCTGTTTCTCCCTGTAACTTACAGATCCAGCCCTGTCTTCTTGTAAGCTGTTACTGGTGTTTGAATATGTTCTTCCTTCTTCGTGCAGTCACAGCAGGGATCCTCACTGCCCACATCTTCTTCAAAAAGCTGGTTGGTGAGACACCCAGTGGTGACAGTGAGCACCCGTGAGCCGGACAGTGGGACCTCCTGGGTGCCCTCCTGCAAGTTATCCTTTAGCAGAAATCTAGTGAGAAAGTCATGCTCAGACAAGATGATGCTTAAGATTCCTTCCCTTTACTTTCCAATTCTGTCACTACCTGATGCAGATTGAAGGTAAATTATTAAAAAGAAATATTATTTAAATAAATTGTCTCCAGAACACCTCTTGATAATTTTGGTCTAGATTATGCCACTATGGAAGTGGGTTTATAACACATTCCCATATGTTCACATATGGGAATGAACAGCAAGTTCTACTCCAATTCTGTTTCTCACATGATAGTTATATTCAAAACCTGATTAAATGGGAATTAAAAATCCACATCCAGCTCCCACACTGTGACACAGCTCACCTGCAATCACTGCCATCCCTGCCTCAACTGATGACTAAATTCATTATGTGTCTCCCTACTTAGCCTGAAAATTCCTTTGAGCTACCTTTATGAGAGCAAAACTTATAACCAGAAGCTGAAAATTAGATTAAATTCCAGATTAATCCCAGAAAGAAATCTCTTTCTAGTAAGTAAATTTTTTTTTTAGGCTCTACAGATTGTATTTACTATCTGACTGTGAACTAAAATGGGAACTTGGTCTTCTATCACCAGCTAATTTGTCGCTGGTTTAGTGAGTACTTTCTTTTTTGTCTCCTGTGCTCTGGACTATCAACCCTTGTAAACCAATAATTGAGTGTTGTGGACCTTCCTGGGGGTGAGGATGAACAATTCACTAACTACAATGAAATAGTGACTTTTTTTGCCATAAAGTTATTAAACAGAGCTATGGCAGAGTGAATAATGCAGGAGGTGATTTGCTTTCAGGAAGGTAACTAACAAACATTTCCACTAGCTGGACATTTGGACTTGGCCAGAGTGGTGTTTACATTATTTTGGTGATATAGAAAGCAGTTAGGGAACAATTATGAGATTCTCTCATATTCTAGGACTCTGGAAAGATGTCATTACCCAATTTAAGAAAAAAAAAGAATTGAATTAATAATGAGAAAATGTAAAACTTATCCAGTTGCAGAGGCATGGGTAAGTTAACACATAAATTTAAAAGATCTGCTATAAAATGTTAGTAAGTTTTATTTTGCAAGTGAAATGCTGCTGTGGTTTCTGTAAATCCAGGGGATAAAAAATAATTTATAAATGCTCTTGATTAAATATTTTAACTTACTATTTATAAATAAAGCTATAGTGCTTACTAGCTTTCTCTTTAATAAAACCCAAATTCTGATAACTCTCAAAGGTGATGGAAGATGTAGCTGGGCTTATTAAAGATGAATAAAGCTCTATAATGGTTTTTTTTTCATTGCACTAGATTTTTTTTCTAAACAAAATCTCTTATCTCAGAAAGCCATCAAGTTCTCACAAGGAACATAAATCACAGCAGAATAGGCAGCCTCCTGCTTCATTCATTGAGCTCCATATGCTTATCTACCTCGTGTTTCTGCATCCCAGGCTCCTAAAATGCTTCAGTCAACATTCCTTCTGAATTGTGATACGTCATGTTAATCAGCTCCTACAGTGTCCCAAAAATGTATGTAAATTAGACTTTTGATGAAGCAGAATATTTTGACAGGATTTTTGCATAAATCACACACACAAGCATGCTCACACACCGAACCTTTTAAGAGATGAGGACATTTTTGGACCTCATTTTTTTTCTGGAGTACATTGTGACCAGCATGCTGGTGCTGCTTGTGAGCAGGAACACGTATGTGGCAGTATGCCAGGTCCCATAGCAAGAAGCAAATCAAGTTTAAGTCCACTCTTGGCAAGAAAAAATGTACCGAGGAGAAAGAAACAGAACAGTTTCCTCTTCCTTTGTCCTCCTTTTCCCCCACTCCCTTTTTGGCACTATGTTTTTTTTTCTGGGTTATTTGTTGTCAGTGGTAATATCAGCATTTTTGGTGTTATCATAAGAGAACATTGTCCTGTTGTGGTATATTAATGTTTTAACTTAATCTGTTCTTCCAGAATAAGAAATAAAAAATCAAAATAATTTATTTGAATTTAGATAAATTTAAATAAAATTTAATTAAATTTGCTGACTTTCATATTGGTTATAAATTACTAGGTCCACTGAATATATAGAAAGCCATACTGAGGCTTCTTCAGATGAGTCTTAAAAGTATTAGCACTGCCTGGCTGCAAACATCTCACTTTTTATTCTCTTCTGACCTCCTTTGCTGTAGTTTTATGTTCCACCCTATCCTTCAGGCCTGTACTCAGACTGCTTACAAGTCTGAATACGCCTGTCTCATCTGTCCCTCTCGCTGAAGTGTTGAGGCTGGGTGAGCAAAAGAAGAACGATGCAGGCAGCGCTCTCCCTCTCCTTTGGGCAGCCCTCAGTCTGCAGCTGTACAGGCAAGGACCTTCAGCTGCCATTCATTTGTACAGCTGGGGCCCTGATGGACATGAGCTGCACCCATGAATCCACTCCACCTTCTACATCTTAGTCCGAATGGGAGGCAAAACTATTTCTGTGACTCTATTTTTGCATACTTAGTGTACTTTTTGACACTGAATATAGAATCATAGAATGGTGTGTGGTGGAAAGGACCAGAAAAATTACCTGAACCACTTCCTGTAATCATGTGCATGTGAATGTGAAGCCATACATACCATCAGCCCACACAAAATACCAGCTGACTGCAAAGATATCAGGTAAAAAGATGGTCTTCCACATAATTATATACAGCAAGCATGGCATATGATAGAAAACAAAACCATTGTGAGAATCATCTGCATCAGGGTTTGAAAACTGAGACTGAGATTGCCTCTGCTCCATCTTTTTATACCTGCTAGTAGAGCCTCTCCCTTTCAGTCCTCTCCAGGCTGTAACACAATAATGGTATATTTCATTTCATAGAGTAATCCAAAGCCCTGATGGGTAAAATCTGTGTCCTACCTCTTGAATAAATTTGACTACTGTGAAAGTACAGTCTGATCCTCTCTATAGAAAATGGTTTTCAAACTCAGCTTTGGGGCAACAGCTTTCCTGATACCCTCTACAATAAGAATTTTCACCTGTCCAACATTTCTGCATTGATTATGGTGAGGTTAAACCTGAACATTAAAAAGTGTTTACAATATTTTGCCTGATAATTGCAAGACCAATTCTGAATGAAAATATTCTGGTTTTTGATTGGCTGTCACTTCTGAAAAGATTTTAAAACTAATATTTTATTTTTTTAATTTTGAGTTTTCATAATATAAAGAATCATATTTAAAAGCTTGTCCTCGATGCTCTGAATGTTGCAAGTATTTTTCCCTATTGAAGCTTGGGATTTGTACATAATGACCTGCCTCCAGGAGTGAATGCTTTAAAAACATGCTCATGTATCATGAAATACTGAGTATCAGCTCAGTTAACCCCTGGGAGAAGGAATGTTGACTATTCTTATGTCTAGAAAAGAGCTTAATGGCCTCCCCACTTGGTTTCAAGTAGATTCAAGAATTCTCAACCACCAACAACTTACCACCTACACTTTTTAGTTATTTCTGAGCACCATTGTTATTTTTTGGCACCCTGGATCAATCCTTTAAGATTTTATTCTCTTCATCAAATGTCTTCCATCACTGTCTTCCACTCACGAAAAGTCATTTATAGGTCAAATCATGGAATTATGGAATCACAGAATCATAGAACAGTTGGATTGAAAGGGACCTTTAAAGGTTATGCAGTCTAACATCCCTGCAATGAGCAGGGACATCTTCAGCCAAGTCAGGTTGCTCAGCACCCTGTTCACTGTGGCCTTGCTCTTTGTGCCACCCCCAGATACAGTAAAGCAATGCAGGGTCATTTCGTGCAATATCACACAAGAGAGGAATCAGCATCCTATCTCAGAAATATTGCTCTCACTGAATCCTGATCAAAATTACTAAATCTCTGCATCTACATACAACTTTCTTTGCAGTGACTGAAAAGGTGCAGTTGTAACTGTAGTTGCTCGAATATATGAAAGTTTAGGTAATTATGGATTAATCTTTTAATTTTTAATTTTAAATTTTAAATGTTAAAAGTTCAAGATTCCTGAGTAGATATAGCAGCAAATTAGCACCCAGGACCTGTGGACCTTACTCCTACTCATGCCACCAGCAGACAGATCTTCTTTGTGAAATCTCCTACCACACTATTAATTTTGCTCTCATGTAAAGTAGATCTGTTAAGAGTGGCATCTCCTGAAAAGTTCCTAAGGCCTCTCAGTAAATTTCAAATTGCAAGTTAAATATAATCATTAATTATTTGAGATACTCAAATTAAGCATATCAGTATGAATTAACAAGCGTATAAAGGGTAATGAAAAGAATGGAGTGAAATCTGTATCTTCAGAAATCATCCAGTTTGTGTCTTGGCTAAGATCCAAGTTCACTGAAATGAACCCAGTGCCTCCCTCAGATTACTGTACAATATTTGTACAACAATACTGCACAGGCAAATGCAGCAGCCGTTGTCTCCTCAGCAACAGTGCAAATGCAGTCCCAGCTTCATCCAATACTAGACTTGCCTGATTTTCTCTCACTTTGGGATGTCATCATGGAAACAGTCTTGATTACTTAATGTTCCTTAAAATGGTAGTAGCTTAGTTAATCAATGTTATTCTGTTGTTAAGCAGGATATTTTTCCATTCTGAAACAATATTGATTACCCAATTATTGCCATTAAAAGCACCCAAAACCAAAACACATTTAAGCCAGTGATTATGTGGCTGCTATTAAAGCTCTCACAAGTAATACTGCTTCATTTCTACTCAGCTTGCAAAGAGTAATACTACCCTATTTCTACTCAGTTTGCAAAGCTTCCCTGTTTTTGAACATCTTCAACTCTCTCACTGTTCTAATATTCACCGACTTTGTCCCCTCCCCCAGCTTCCACCAGCAGACAGTGCAAAATTAGCAGCAAGAGACAGGATCAAACAGCTTGCTCCAGAAAGCAGCGATACAAGGCACAAAGAAAGGGATATGGCAGCAGGTATAGGCACAGCACCTGTTTTTAATTTTTTAAACTTTAAACTTAATTCCACCTCATTCATACTTATTTTAGAAAGCAATTGACAACAGGAAAAATTATAAAATTGGCAGGAAACTAAGACTCGTGTGTTGAGAATTAAGAACTTCAAACTGTGAAATAGAATATATATGTGTATCTATATATATGGCTATTACATCATTATGAGAATTTGGTTCTACAGCTGTATTTATGATTATTGAAGCATTCTTCTGTTTATATTTAGCCATAAAATTGCACATACTTATAAGCTCTTTTACCTCTTTAAAAAGGCAGCAGCCAACCTGTATGTCTTTGCAGCTATGGGATGCTTTAACCTGATACTCCAAACTCTGCTGGATTTGCCCTAGATAAAAAATCCCCGACCTTTCTCTGTGGGTAGTGTGTGTTTTGTGAAACATGAATCGTGTATATGATTTCAAATATGTTTGATTTTGTGTTTTACCTCACGCACAGCCTAAGTATTAGACATACATTGTTTTGTGGTATCTATATATAGAAACTAGAACATCTTGCTCTCAGGAACATGGTGTGACTCTTGGGGATGTCCTGTGCAGGCATAGATCTGACTGGTAGGATAACATGTAAGATGTTTTGGCCTGTATATGTTCTCACACTTTGTCTTGGTAGTATTTTGTCTCAAGCCAATTTACTATATTCAGTGTTCAAAAGGATTTGATTTGATCTTGCCCATCAGAATCTTCTGACAGGTGCTATGCTCATTTTCCTTCTTTTGTGGATCAGGAAACAGGAATTTACTGAAAATGGCTTTCTAATCTGTAGTTATGCACTACTGTATCCATTTGACAGAAGACTTAAGGCAAAATATGTCTGGAATATACTTTTAACTGACATGAAAATTAAGTTTATTTTGAATAAGCACTAGAAAACAGGTCTTATTATCCAAGTAGAAATGTCCAATACAATCTTTCTGACCTTGTCTGGTCAACGTGAGAATGTTGAATACTCAGGTAAATTAGATAAAGCATGAATTCAAATAGAACATTTATTTTTTATATATACATAATTTATTGTGTGGCTGGGTATGCCAAACAATCTCACTAGGACTGTCATTGGATCTTGTAAAATTCTCAGAGTCAGTGATATGTGAATGCTACATTAATCCTCGGAATTACTTTGATCATACCCATAAGTTCTGCAACCATCATAAGAGGAACAGACAGTAAAAGATACCCTTGTTCAGGACAAGCAAAACTAGCTGGATAACTTTGTGCACTCATGACAAGACAGATGGTGTGCACACTGAAGAGAATAAAAAGGACAAAATAGGGATCTGTGTTTAAAAATTTCTCTGGTAAATAATGGAAAGGATGGTTCCAAGAGGTTCTGTGGAACCAAAAGTCTGCAAATTTCTTCCACTCAGCGTAGAAATTCATACCCCTGGTGGAGACATTGATTTTCCAGGTACAGGGTGCTGTTAATATCAATAGACTCCATATTTCTAGATGCAATGTCAGCAATGATTTGTGTTAAATTAGAACTGAATAAGCAATTGTAATTGGTTTCAATGCGACCATACGTAATCTACAGCAGTTTTGGTCTTGTTAGTTTTTTTTATCTTTTTTTCTATTCTGATTGCATCTCTTTTACAAGTGATGTTTTAAATTTATTTACCTTCTAGAGTGAAGATTTTTCTATTGTCTGAGTTTTGTTTCTCTAATAGGTGCATGTGACACATGATCGACTTTCTCCCTTGTGGTCTGTATGATAAGTTAACTGGATTGATGTTTTTACACAGTTTTGCGTATTTTCCAGTCTATCAGTGATTAAGTGGTTTTCTGAATCTTTTCCAAGGGTAGAGGCCTTCCTCTTCCTTCCATCTAGAGGCCTGTAGTCAGTGGTGTTCCCCAGGGATTAATAGTAGGTCCATTATTACTAAACTATTTTGTTGGTGCCCAGCAACAGATCAAGGGTCAAAAATTAAACTACAATAAGTTCCACCTTAACATGAGGAGGAACTTCATTACATTAAGGGGAGCAGAGCACTGAGAAAGTTTGCCCAGGAAGATCATGGATTCTCCCTCTCTGGAGACAGTCAAAACTCACCTGGACAGGTTCCTGTTTAATCTGCTCACGGTGACCCTGCCTTGGCAGTGAAATTGGACTGGATGATTTCCAGAGGTCCCTTCCAATCCTAACAATCCTGTGATTCTATGATAATTCTGTCATTCTGTAGTAGTATTCATAACATATGGAGAGCAGAACTGTGGCCAGACTTACAGTAGGAATTATAATTTTGACAAACATATGTTCTGTTGGGTTTTTTATCATGAAGAATATTTCCATGTTTATAATCCTAGTATATTAACCCTTTTGATTGCAAAGTTATACTGAGAAATTGCTCTCAGTTTATCACACTTTGTCATCTGAAGACCGTTTCAGAACTACTTCAGCTTTGAAGATAGAGTCTGACACTGAACTACCACAGCCTATATTATTGCCACTGATTTGTGGTTTAAGATTTGAAACACCTATGGCTTGTTTAAAGCCTATAGAGATGACCTTTCCTCCTCCTTTATTTACTGCTCCCTATGCATTTGGTCATCACCAAAACCTACTTCTTTCTTACATGTGTTTTTGTTTAGTATTTTTCTATTCCTAAGCCATTGATAAAAAGATTAGGACATACAGAACCAAAAAGAACTAAAAAACATCAATAAGTTTCTACTTGAAAAGTAGCTGGTTGGCACTGATTCAGATGTAGCATTGTGTTCTGAATCCTATTATTTAACTACTTCTTAATTAATTATGTGAATGTTAAATTGTTCAAGCTTTATCACCAAGATGTCATGTGGTCTCAATTCAAGTGCATTACAGAAATCTTATGCAGCAGCATCATTATCTTCATCACACAAAGTTGTAAACAGAAAAATGTTGCCAATATACTCAAATTTCCTACAAATGTAGAATAACATAAACATTGCTGCTTTCTTTTATTTCTTATTAGTTAAATTTTTAATTAGCCATTCTATGATTTGGTCTGGGATGCTATTGTATCTGCAGATCTATGGCTTTCCATGTAAAATAAAAAAAACCACTCAGTTTCTTACATATTTTTTAAAGCATGGCTATACTCTGTAACGCCTCCAGATCCCCAGGATATTTTGGGAAGTTTGCATTTGTGATCCACAGAATGTTTTGCCATATGATTTAGGTTCTGAGTATTACCTGGATCTGCTTATTGTAGAATTCTCATTATTAGTAACTGTTGCTAAACATTGGTATTAGTTATGGTTGTAGTCAGTAGTGTTTCTCTCGCTTTACATTTTATAACTGCATTATTAACTCTCCTTGCCAATATATAAATATTTACTGAAAAAAAACCCTGTCCTCCTTTATTATTAGTAATTATTCTATTTCATCCTCCTAGAAATTTATCAATGTGGTTTGTTATATGAATGATCTGGAAGGAACTTGTTTCAGACTTTGAATGAAGTATGTCTGTTTCTTGACAACCAACATTGTACCTTTTGTGGTAACACCAACTACAACAGAAACAAAGATTTTCCCTCTGATAGCATCACTTATAACTTCTAAGGAAGATGATTTTTTTTTTAAGTAGTAAAATATTGTCTGATCCTCCTGTAGTCTTCCCAGAAATTGCAGTGAAATGGGGAACTGACACTAGTCTGTCAATAACTGGATTGGAAAAACAGTAAGGATTCTTTTTAAATAAGCAAATGTTTCTAGTTATTAAATTACTATTAATATTATTGTTTAAAAATGGGGAAGTGTTTTCTGACTAGAGGAAGAACTGAAATGCTACATTTTCTTATTTATTCTGCCAGTTATTTGATGTTGATGTCAAACCCTTTTTTATGCAGGATCAAACTGAATTCTTATAATGTTTAATTGTCAGAAAAAGCTCTTTAAAATTCAGCATGAATATTTGAAGGTAAGGAATTATTAAATAAAACAACGCTTGCTCACATTTTAATGTGCATAATAAAGCAGAAAATAGAAAATAAGAAGCAGGAATACATGAGACCTCTTGTAAATCAGCTGAATCTCAGAGTATAGACTAGACTGCTAGACTGCTGTAGACTCTAGAGCTATTTATGTTATTCTTCTCATGCTTGGATTAAATTTGAATGAATTTCAGGAAGAATTCCATCTCAATGCATGATGTTTATAAAACTTTGCTTGCCTTTTTATTTTTCCTTGCTTTGTCCTTTGTTTGAACTTGTAGAAATTATTGCCATCACAGGAACAGTTTAGAATGGCGCTGAACTGTTGGTGTTTTCCTATCTTTTTTTTCTTTTAATAACATTTTATAGCATCATAAGACTGATAACTTTCCATTTTTTTTGAATGCAAAACAAAGATATTTTTTCAGACTAAATACTTTTATTCCTGAAACCTCCTGAAATCTCTTTCTCTCATCTTCAAAACATTTGCTTGGAGTCATCTTTAACATCCTGCTCCATTTTTCATGGGGTGGGAAGGAAGGAAATTTAGTAATTTAAGGTGCAGTATAGCTCATTAAACAATTAAAGAGTCAAACTGAATCTTTAAACCCATTCTGGATCTTTAAAAGTCCACTTTGGGTCTGGACAATAAAGATTCACTGGTTTTAATATTAAACTTTGTATAAACTCAAGAAAATATCTTAAAACCTGAACATTAAATGCTTAAACACTTAAACATGGATCAAAATAAGTTTTTGTGGCAAAAAAAATAAGTAATAGAGAACTGTGATAAATATAGAGAGGTCTAACAGTGTATCTGAAAACATATAGGGCCTTCATCTTTCCCTCCTTTATACATACATACCTTATGCATAATCTTGGCTTCTTTGCTGGCATTTTTTTCTTCCTAAGAAATGGTATACCATGCCTCAGACTAGTGGAGAAAGAAAATTTGTCAATAAAAACTGTTAAATTTAATTAAACTGTTAAAGAATTTCTTATTTTTACTTTATACCTTGTCCAAGGAGGGTGATTTTGTAAAGAATGGCTATACTGTGCCATCACATGCCAAAATCAAGCAGATCCTGGGCCAAATGTAAAGAGATTAAATTTTTTTAATGCTTTTTCTGTTTAATCTGGTATTTGAAAAATTTCAGTGACATCTGCCTCTGGATTAGATAGGTGTGTCTTGTTTTTATCTGAATGAGAAGTTCCCCACCAGCTTTTCAAGAGAAATTCAGTCAGCCAGGACTGAAGGGAAGCAACCCTTGTGTATGAATGCAGGTCACCTCGGGATGGAAAATTCCTTGGAGGATGGCACTCAGAAACTCCCATAGGCACATTGGTTGGGAGGCAAGCTAAAAGACTTTAGATTAAGACATGGGATTATTCCAGGATATCACTCCTTTTCTTTCCTCCAGTCATGTCTCCTCCACAAAGATCTACAAATAGCCAAATAAGATAAAATTTCTTTTAAGGCTTGGCATCAGCTTTTGAGTCAAAGTCCTTCTTCTCTTATTTTAAGGTTTTCTGGTTTTACCAAATTACTCAAACAATTCAACCACTGCCTTCACTTTCCATAGACACATTGTTCTTTCATGTCTCTATTTTTGAAACTGCTGATATTGCCTAGCTCACAGTCTTCTATGGAAACATTCCAGAAGTTCACTAAGTCCCGTGAAAAAAAGGGCTCCTTTTATCTATTTTAAGCCAGTTTCCCAAAGTGCCCCCTGAGTGTTTGTAGTAATGTGTGGGTGAGGATTCACGGTTCTGCATTCATTTTGTACAACACCTTCACAATGTAAAGCTTGAACACATTTCCCCCAGCTTTCTTCTTCTTAAACTGAAGAAGAAAAAAGAAGAAAATAAAGATGAAGTATGAGAACAAAACTCTTTAGTCCCCTCTCACAGAGCCATGTTTGTTTCCTCTTTGTCATTTTTGTAGCTTTGCTCTGTACCTTCTTCAATATGTCACTCCTGCTCTGCAGAGATGAAGTACACATGGTAACCAAGGTCTTATGTTGTTAGTACCTTCCTTTCTGTTTTCAGTGCCCTTCAAATGAGTTGCTTTTTTTAGCTGGTACTTCACAGGGAGCCATGATACTTTGAAAGCAGCTGTATTTTCCTTAGGAACAATACTTTCACACCTTGAGGAAGGTTATGGTATGAAAGCAGAAGCTGCCAGCTTTCACTCTTATAGCAACAGGCGGTAAAAAGAGGACTTCTGAACTTGATGAAAAGTCACTAGTTTAGTACCTAAAGGTGGCCAACAAAAAGGCTGGAGGAGGACTTTTTACAAGGGCATGCAGTGATGGGATAAGAGGGAATAGCTTTAATCTAAAGAAGGGTAGAATTAGATTAGATATTAGGAAGAAATGCTTTTCTTTGAGGGGGGTGAGATACCAGCATAGGTTGCCAGAGAAGCTGTGACTATTCCAGCACTGGAAGTGTTCAATGTGAGGTTGGATGGGTTTTGAGCAACCTGGTCTAGTTGAAGGTATTCCTGCCCATGGCAACAGAGTTTAAACTAGATGGTCTCTAAGGTCCTTTTCAACCCAAATCATTCTGCTATTCTATGGCTCTATAATGAAGAAGTAAAACTCTTCCATGTTTCATATACTTTACTGGACACAAAAGGAAAAAAATCAAAACAACAACTTGTAAATATGAAGCATATAAAATTATTTTGCCTCTGTTTTTCCAAGAATTTTGATTAATTCCAATTTTTTTTTCTTTTAAGTTCTAAAAAGCCATTTACAACCCCCTTACACTTCATAAACTTTTTTTTTTTCCTTTTTTTCCTTTTTTTGTTTTTTTGGGAGATAATTTTCTCTTGTAACTTAGACACTCTGTAACCCACTGCTGTACTCTAAAATTTCTTTCAACTACTGTGGCTCCCAGAACTCACTGCCAGGGGCTAAAGCCATATATTATATAGTACTGAAGTCGATCTTTGTTGCACTGAGAAGGCTTTATTTTATTTTATTTGACACAATAATATTTATTAACTTCAATGTCACTCACAGCATACATAATACTTGAAAAATTGCACCTACAGCATTGAAGAGAGGGGCTTTGTTTTGAAGCAGGGTGAACAAAGTCCTGTAGTAATCATTAGAAGTCTGGATTCTATGCTTTTATATCTCTAGCAAAGCTATCTGCTGTCTGAATATCAATCAGGACACAAGAAAAATGGCTGTTGAGTCATGCAGGCAGATAAAACTGGTGGCAAAAGAAATTTACAGGATATATTACTCCTATTTGCCTCATACAAACTGGAATCTGTTTTCACTTGGCTAAATGGTTTAATGATCTTTAGAAACATTTCTAGACCTCTGAAACCAGCGTTTCTCTTAGTTACAGCCTGGATTTTGGTTCAGTTTTACAATGCAAAATAAGAAAGGGCTCTGTGGATGTCAGTTATGAGAAAGAGTATATTGATAGTTCTTTGTGGGCAGGTGCCTAGCAATACACATAAGAAAGAAGCTATTATGATAGAAGCATCTGGATCCAAGCTGGATCTTGACTTTAATTGGAAATAATGAGGATACTTGAAAGTGGAAGAGAAAGTGTGCTTACTGCTGGGTATTCTTGTTCCCCTCACCCTGCTAACTCATTAAGGTTCTGCACTAAGAATTCCTGCTGTAATTATTCCTGGGGGGAGAATGTTTGGGGCTGTCATTTTACTGAGAATGATTACTGAATTAAAAAACTAACAGTCCAGGGACACTCTGAAAGTTCCAAATGTGACCACTGAGTGGCAATCAGAGTATACTCTTGAAAAGTCAGGGATTCTTTCTCTTGGGCTGAGCAGTGTGCAGACAGCCAGGCTTCCTGTGTCCTTCTCAAGCATTTACCGTGGCTCCCGAATCACAAGGGGTTTGTAAGAAGTCCCTGTGTATCTGTACAGGTAGAGGAACTGTGCTGGGGTGAAGGTGCTGGTTACTCCAAAACTTCTGTCAAAAATGAAACAGGATAGCAAGGCATATGGAGGCTGGAGCATCCCTCACATCTTGAGACTGTTCTGCATATGCAGCATTATCCAGCAATGGAGAACTAGGACCCTTGGGGAGATGCTCTGTTTACTACCCTGGATGCCTTATAAGGCTGCCTCCAGCTTTGCATGTTCATGGTGTGTGTCTTGTGGCTGATAATCAGCCCATAATGTCAAGAAAATTTTTGCTTAGTTTTCAAAAATCATATGGCACCATCTATATTGCAACTAGCTCTGGAGAAAACCTAAAGCTGATCAAGTTAGTCATGTTTACTCAGACATCATCAAAGACACATCAAAGGCTCATCAAAGATGTCTACTTGCTCATTTCAAAATTGCATTGGTGCTCAGCTGCCTAAATTCTGACCACTTCATGAGGCCTCGGGCTCCTCCTACCAAGGAACTTAGGTATGCATAGGCAGCTATGGAACACTGTAGTCTGAAATTAAGGTAATTGATCAATTATAGGCTTCCCTAGGGATTAAGTCATACATGAAAATATGTGTATTCACAGTCAGATTCTGAAATTTTAGCCCGAAACTCTTTAACTGATTGGACATCGAGCCAAGCCAGGCTGAACAACTTGATATGGTAATTAGTGTTGGGTAATATTAAGTTCTTCATAAAGAGTAGAACATGATTATTATTGTGCTTATGTTGTTATTCTCCAATTTTTTTAAAAAAATATTATTTTTTAATTTATTTGCTTCATAAATAATTTCTAGCCATTGCTCTCCTGAAATGAAGAAAACTGAATGATTGAGAAACTGAAGGTATTGCTTTCAAATTTTAAGGTCTTGGATTAAATACTTTATTGGTGAGAGACATGCCACGTGACCTTCAAGTCACTGATCTACCTGGATTTGCATCTTCTATGTGTAAAATAGACATGACTGCTTGCCCCTTCTCTATGGAGTTAGTATAAATGTGGGGGTGAAGGGAGTAAAATACTTTCAATATGGAGAATATAGAAAAGTTTGGGCTGGACAGAAAACGGGTTTCAGCTGTCCTAGAAGCTGTGTAAATAGAATTTTGTCAAACATTTCTTCAACTTGCATGTTTTCCAGCAAGGTGTTTATGATTAATATTTCAAAAATAGAATGGACTTTTTCTTACAGCACTCTGTCAGAGTCATCAAGCATTTTGTTTACCCAGAATTTCTTGAAGCCTAGTCCATGACACATTCTCTTTCAAAATGCAGCATTACAATCTCAAAGAAGCATCTAGAACAGCTTCATTGTGTTCTCTATTTTTTCATACACACACACACACATGCATATTAAAAAATATAAACCCCCCTTCAAACTCACAAATAGTTACAGTTTTTTTCCTTAAAGTTCTTTGTAAAATATTTTCTATATGTCTTTTTCTGTCTTGTAATTAGTATTTATTAATGTGACTGGGTTTAAAAGGTGTTTAATAAGATTTCAATGAATTAAATTCCCATATGATTTCCAGCTAAAAATCTATTTCCTTAGAGAGAAAAAGAAACCAAAAACCTCTAAATCAAATACATATTGATTTTTTAAAAACTTTACAAATATCTACTGCCATGTTTGGAAGCTTCTCTTGTGTTGTTATTCAAACATGGTGAGTATTTCTGTTTGGAAAAGATATCATTAAAACCTCATTACTTTCATCAAGAAAAGTTAAAGCAATCCTTTGTATAAGGAATCTCAAACAAACTTAGGAGAGGATTTCAGTTATGAGTTGGCATCCTTCATTAGGTAAAGAGAAGAAATTTCATTTCAAGAGTTGCTTGAAACGAAATGTGTTTTTATAGGCAATATTTTTCATTAGATGCTGTTTTAAGCAAAGGACATGCTAAACTGAAATGTGGGACTTCAAAATCCCAGACTATAGCTTGGTGATTGCTAGGAGATATAGCTCTCTCCAAGGTGAGCAATAGCTTTTTAAATTTGACCTGTACCCAAAACTGAGCTGGGCCAAAAAGACTTTCACGTTCTCAAAGAGTCTTTCCAGAGTCTGAGTTTGAGCAACATTTTTTGAGCTTAGAGGACACTCTAGAGCCCACATGAGTGAAAAAAAGTTGTGGCAGTGATATTAGCTCTCTGGTCAGAGTTTCAGCATTGATTTCATGGGGAGCAGGATTAACTGGTACAGTCTATATACACACTATTTTTAAATGGGATTACCACAAATTTTTTGTTCATTAAGAACAAAACCCACACTAAATACACACTATTTTTAATGGGAATATCACAATTTTTTTGCTCATTAAGAACAAAAAAATCTCATTAAGATGGAGATCAAATTTTTCAGGGAGATCACTGTGATTATCAGTAATAATAGGCCTTGAACACTTGTGCTGATGGGGCAGCCACAGGACAACTTCTCTGGGCAATCTGTGCAAGTGCCTCACCATGCTCACTTATATTTAATCTTATCCTGTTCTTCTTCAGTTTGAAGTCATTACCCTTTGTCCTATTGCTTCATGTCCTGGTCAAAAATTCCTCTCCATCTGTCTTGTGGCCCTTTTAGGTACCTCATTGTGCCAGAGGGTCACTCTGGAAATTTCTCTCCTCCAGGCTGGACAACCTCAACTCTCTCAGCCTGTCTTCATAGCAGAGGTGCTCCAGCCCCTTCCTTGTCGCCTCATCTATATATGTTCCAACGTGTCCATACCCTCCTTGTGTTGGGATTGCAGGGATGATTGCAGTACTCCAGGCGGGGTCTTATGATTATAGAGTTGAGGGGACAATCACTTCCCTAGATTAAGTTATGTGCTGCACAGATATGAGTTTTGAGAGCCTGCAAAATCTGTAAGAATTAATTAGGAAACTTTGTTACATGCCAAGTATATATTTAACTTAAAAATAACTATATATATAACTTAAATAAAAATCCATCATTTTTATTTAATAAATATATATATATACAAAAAAAATACGTGAATGCATAATATATATATAAACCAATCTGCTTCATGAAACCACAATGCAGAAAGCAAAGCAAAGCAAATGGCGTTTCTCTCTCTGTAACTAATGAAGTGTGTCTCTCATATTTTTTTAATAACACAATTAGCATGTGTCCAAATGCCAGTTAGTGCTCAGAACTCTGCAAGTTGTGGGCCATTGGCACTCCTCAGGACTTGTCCCAAGAACAAAGCTAAATTCATATTTAAAGCGCATTACAGCAAATGATGAGTATATATGATGAGTATATTGCCAAATGGAAACATGGCCCATAGGAATGTATTGTGATTTATAGAAACTGCAAGATGATGCCCTAAAAATTTTGTAGTCACCTAGAGAATACTTCGTACAACTACTACACTGTAAAAGAGCCTATTTTAAAATTAAATTTAAGCTTGCACATTTTCCGGCAGAAGAGTTAATGCAATCCTTGGTGGTACTAAATCAGAAATATTTATGTGAAGTTGTTCTGCTTTTGACTCAATCCCAGGCATATTTTTATGAGTCTGGACTAGACAGGATAAAATTTAGCCAAACTCAGTGCAGTAGAAGGCACTCTTAGGACTCATTCCTTGGTACCACTGTAATTATGGTACCACTGGTTTTCACCTCCTGGTGCAATTGAAAGTGGATTCAGAGGAGAAAATCAGTAGTGTATTTGTCTCACTAGTAGGACACATTTAATTTCTATTTTGTATTCAAGAACATTTTGGAGAGCAGAACCTGTCTTTGATTTACTCCTATGACTAGAAAGTGATAATCCAAACAATAGTGAGGGTGGAAGGAAGCCTGTAGTGTAGATCCTTCCCAAATACTCAGGATGATACTACATACCCATCAAGGAAATAAGTTATTCCCCAGTGACAGGAAGATCAGGCAGAGATTTTAACTTCAGAAGGTATTTCTTGAAGGTACAATGCCTTTCAGAAGCGCTGTCAGGTCAGAGTAACTTCTACAGCTTGTATTCTTACACCCAGACTAGCTTTCAGTCAAACAGTAACACACTGTGACATATACATCTACAGCACCTTCAGTTCCACTTAACCTATTCTTAAATGCCAGATCCTCCTGTAAATATAGTAGACACAGCAAACACAACAAATACTCCAGCTATTAATGCAACCTGTCTATTCTCTGAGTAGTGCGTTTAGTAGTTTAACTTGTCAAAACATGCACTATCTTTTCAATCTTACTTCTGTAACCTGCATTTTACTTCTCCCTGCTATATGTTCCTGCCTGCACACTGCCTCAATCTCAGCTGCAAAGTCCTTAGGGCAGGACACATTTTGCATATGATACTTCTTGGATCCTCAGTCCTATTTCAAGCTATACAGGAATAGCAGAATCTGTGTTCTTTGGTTAATTATGACAATTCTGTAGAATTGAATGAAAGTTACTGGCAGAGGCAGGAGATGTTTTTCATTCTGATTAGCTGTGTTTCAAATCTCTGGAGAAAAGTGAAAAAAATAACTGGAAATTGCTTATAAAAATTTGCCTGGATATAACAGCACCTGTATCCCATGTGGCTTCCCAGGGAAATGAAAAAGCTATCTGTTCCAAGTGAGAAGTAAACCACAGTGGTGGGTCCAGAGTGATCATGAAACAGAAGCAGCAGCACGTGACAGGTCTCTAGTGACATTGAATGACACCTCACTTTATATCCTTACTGCCAAATGGTAGAGACATTTTTGATACTGCTCAGTACATATAGATCAAGCTTTGTCAAATGTAGGGTCTGTAATAGTGGCATCAGTTGCAAGTGATATTAAAGAGTTGCAAACATATGAAATTATTAAATTTTTCGCTTCAGAAATGTGTATTTTCCAGAACACACCAGTTGCCTTAAAAGGAATGGAGTATTAATTTTCTCTCAGACAAAAAACTTGCGTAAATCTTCCATAGTGATTTGATAATAATTTGATGGGAAATACCACACAGAAATGCAGGCTGAGTTAGCACCTAACCTATTTGTAGGTCATGTAATTGAGGGTGTTCCTCCTTGAAATGTGAAAGAAAATTTAGTTTCTTCTGTGACTGCATTGTGTTCAGCTCCTGAAAAATAGAATTTTGTGCAGGAACGTCAATAATAGTGGAAATTTTAAGAAAATGCACAAGCTCCCAATCAGAGTTACAACAGAGAAATGAAATTTATTTTTGTTGATTATACAGCTCTGGATGCTTTCTGGGATTCATGGGGAAAAAAGTACTACAAGGTGTGATTTATTGTCAGGTGTGTTTTTCCTTTATTTTTTGATTACACAAGTGTGTGGATGTAAATTCCTGATTCTTTTATTCTAGTGTGTTTCCACCAGGATTTTTTATGCTTTGCATAAAAAACAAACAAACAAAAAAAATCCATAAATGTCAGAAATTCCAAATGAAAAACTCTGTTCAATTGGAAATTTTGAAGCAAAAGTGTTTACAATTATTTTGCGACATGGAATGAGAAATATAACAGGGATTGATAAGACATATTAATTAACTTTAGATCAATAATACTGGCTCAGAACAGAGGTTCTTTTTGTTCCCTGGTTTTCCCAGTTTAAAATAACTTTTTTTAAGGAAAAATGTTTACTGAGATTGAAAATATTTGCAGATTTCTGCAGCTAGGACTTTTAAGAATATAGTATGGAAGATGCTCAGATAACAAGAAGATTAATCTTATGCTGTCATTGTTAGGCTGGGTCTTATTTAGTGGAATATACATGAAAAGCTTTAACTTCATAAAAACGTGGCCATGGGGAAATAGTATTTTTTCTTACCAGTACCTCCTCCCCCTCAAAAAATGTAAAATTCAATTTGCCTCAAAGCATCCTTGTCTCATTTCTGTTATGAATCTCAGTTTACAATATTAACACTGAAGGAAAATGTTTAACATGTGCCATGTGATAAGAACAAAAACCATTATCATTGTTTCATGTTTCTCATACACTATGAGATTAGTTGCTTCACCACAGACTTTTCAATGTAGGTTTAAAATAATGGTAACAGGTGGATTCAAACAGATGGGATGAGCACGAGTTATTAGTATTGGAATAGTACACTAGAGAAAATGTGTTGTTGTTTAAGCACTGACTAATTAACGACTCATTTAAATAGTCTTGGTGCATATGTTGTAAACTTAATAACATCCCACTAAAGCTATAGTACCTGTGGCTAAATTTAACAGGTATAGTAAATATTATGTCCAATGAAGAATTTGGAGCAGGTCTTCGGAGATATATTTACCTTGAGAAAGCAGGACTAAACACAGTTTTAAGAAAATGAAATGCTACTTAGTACATACAGGCTGCTCTTCCACATGGCACTTGTAATAACAATTCTTTTATGTGTGAAAATTCCCAACAGTTTGCACCCACATTAGACAATATTAATTTTTAATTCTTTTGTAGTAGTACTTAAGTGGACTCAGATTCACCTCACCTACTTAGGCATCTAAAGGTCTTAATTTAGGAGCCTGGTCACCAAAGACAATCTATATATTCATAGCTCTCCCTTTCTCTTAAATTTGTGGTAATGCTTGTGAAGATTTTAAGGCAGCTTCTTACTCAGGAGGAAATTGAAACAACACTGTCAGCTGTAAGATCCATTCATAAAAGAAGGATTAGTCACAAGGCTTAAGCAAGCACAACGGGAGGAAGTTACAAGAGAATATTTCCAGGTGGGATGACAAACTCTCTCCTACTATATAAATTAGCTGTAGACCATCACTGCTCAGTATCACCCATGAGCAAAACCAATTGCTATCCCCTCAAAAATAATGCCACATAGTCTAGGAGTAATGTAAGAGTTAGTACAGCAGAAAAGATGACTGTTTAATAATGTCTTTTGGAAGCTGCTGCTCTTTGCTCAGATAAAATAAGTGCAGCTTGACATGAATGCATGTTACAAGTTCAAACATTCCTAATTTTCAGCAGTCTCATATCTCATAGAATGGTTTGGGTTGGAAGGGACCTTAAAGGTCACCTATTTCCAATCCTCCTGTCTTGACTCACCCCAGAAGGTGAGGGTAGATGAGGCTCTTGCAAATACATCCCTTGTGGTGGATAAGAGTAAAATGACACAATGTTGTGTATATATAGAGGTATATTTTAGAAAAAAAAATTGTAATGAAGAGGAGTATGTAGCAACTTTAGTTATTATCACTAGTAATATAACAATATAAAAGTCTGAGGAAAATATGTATGGAAAAGAAAGAAAGAGAAAGGATAAGAGTAGATAGCAGAGAGGAAATATATCACCACCCACAGACACAGCAACAAGACTTGATTGTTGGTGGTTGCAGTCTTGATCCATCAAGGAAAGAGGAAGCTCAGGAAACAAAGAGTTCAGTGGGTTAATAACGCAGTCAGGTTCAAGGGGGGATGCTCAGGTACCTCTGGAGGAGGCAGTTTTAACACTGTGGATCATAAAGAGCACTCTGGTGGAAGACCCAAGAAATTAATCTGAGGGAACTTTGGTGGGTGTTGGAGGTTGCAAATCCTCTCTGTCCCAAAACTTGGGGTGATATTAGTATGAGCAGTTGCTTAGTTTGCTACAGTTTTCCAGATTTTTTTATCCAGATGTGCTATGCTAACCAGACCTCACCTGGAACTGGGAGGTGAGTCCCTTCCTGCTGCAAATTCCTCCCTGTGCTTATCTCAAGTTCCTGCTGTGGTGGCTTTCTTATAGCAAGTTCCTTCTGGCCTTCTGCATTTGAGACAAGCAATTGTGATTTTCAAGTCCTTACACTGAGGTCAACCAGGCTGCTCAAAGCCACATCCAGCCTGGTCTTGAACACTTCCAGGAGTGGGACATCCATAGCTTCTCTGGGTAACCCATGCCACTGCCTCACCACCCTCACAGTAAATAATTTCTTCCTAATACCTAAATTAAACCTCCTCTTTCAGTTTAAAGTCATTCCCTCTTGTGCCATAATGACATGCTTTTATAGAATGTACCTTTCCCACTTCCTTGCAGCCCTTTTAAGTACTGGAAGGTGCTCTGAGGTCTCCCCAAAGTCTTCTCTCCTCCAAGCTAAATAACTACAATGTTCTCAGCCTGTTAGCTAATTATACTCCTGATGGTTTCCACAAGGTGAACCTTAATGAGATGCAACTTGTTCTTCAATCCTATTGAATTAATGCAATCCATGAGTACTCTTAGACAATAATTCATCTGAGTTAGTTGAATTAAGTGTGGCCATTCTGAAAAATATCTGCTTTATTCCAGGTTGAGTTTAACTCCATGAAAGTTTAGAGAAGCTTTAGGGACAAAATAGAAATGGAAGCGATCATCTGTAGACATCCTAAGTTTTATCTTGCAATATTCAGACCTTAACATTATAAGGGAATACACACTTATGCAGAAAAAATATACATAAGCTGGGACATAAAGCATAGCAAACTATCATTTTAGGAATGTTGGATTGTCCTCATGTAATTGTGTATTAATTTATTTATACATAGGGATGTTTTCCTGTTACTAATGGCTTTTGACAAATAGGAGTTCTGTCTCATCTCAGAAACAGCTTTTGTCAGCAGGCAGAAGGGCAGAGATTTTACTGAGAGGCAGAACATGAGCTGATGTTCCCCCAAAGAGCAATGATGAGGTTATATGGCAATGTTTCTTCTATTGATGGCATCATTACCTTATTATGATGGTAGTGTTTGCACAAGAAATTGGTAACAAATGATGCTGAGTTATTGGACAATGCTATCAGCCAAATAGAATGCTAAAGTAGCATCTCTCCTGTGAAACATAATCATTCTAGTAATTCTAGCATAACCCTCACATGCTTGGTTTCTCAAGGACAAGATTAATTGCTGTTGGAGGAAATCTTGACTGAATTGCTTATAGTTAATTTTATCTATCACATCACAATTTACATGCATGCTTCTATTGTTTATAAGCATGCTTTTAGTTGCAGCTGAAATTGTAATTGAGAAATTAGTTCAGATTACTTTTAGTGTCTTCTCAAAAAATTGCAGAACCATTTCTCTAAATAATATTATGAGGAAATACCAGTAGTTGTAAGATAAATGATGAGACAGGAATAGTAGATGGTAATCTGTAAGAGTAATTTCTAAAAAATTTTTCTTATGGCTCCTTTATACTGCACACAGTGCTTCACATCTGCCTCTCTTCCCTCGCTGACAATCTATAAAATGAAAGAATTGTATTTACTCCTAGGCTTCTGAAGACTTGAAGATAAAGAGTTCTATGGAAGACTTGATCTCTAGCATTATCTAAGTTAATGGATAATGAAAGGAGCTATGACACAGGACAGCCCAGAGCAATAGGTTTAGCTTACTCAAACACAGTGTTTCTTTCTGAGGTGTGTGATAAAAGCTGCATTTCTCCTTTCATAGATGAGGAAAGATCACATTGTCAGCGTATCTTGCACATCAACACAAAGTAAAAAATCAAATCAGCACAAAAATAAACAGTATATTTCCCTGCCTGCTTCACTTGCAACCTTGTCAAATTCTCTCTCAGCACTAAAGGCAGTTGAAAATCACAGAAAATTTTTATCACTCTCTTAAATGAATGGCTTTAGACTGGAAATTGGTCTTTACAGAACTGTGTCTTTCCCTCTGGCACTGCCAGAATGTTGAATCAGGTTGGCCCTGTCTCTCTGGTCTAATTACTAATATGGTTCCCCCTCTCCCCCCCCCAAAAAAAAGAGAAAAATAGTAAGTCTTAAGCATTTCATGGGAGAAGCCATACCTATTCACTTATAACCCCAGAAGAAGGAATTATGTCCATTCTTTGCAATTATATTTGCTGCCTTCTTGGCTGATTTCTCCAACAATGAACTTTGGGGAATGAAGAGATGCCCAACCTATTCTTGGAGATGGGATGGATGCCCAACCCCTTTACAACACTGAAAAATTCCTCATGTTTCAGCAAGGCATAAAGCAAGGCTAAATAGAAAATTAGAGTAGGTATTCTCTATCTTTACCACATTCTATCTACAGGAATGTATTATATAAGCCATCTAATTCTATAAACACAAAGTGGGATCAGTACTCACCATGACTTGGGCAGAGTTTTGGCTCTTAAAGCTGGATATATTTAGGCTGCCATATTATGTTCATCACAAAGATTTGCTTTCACAAATACCTGTGGGGATAGTAATGCTATAGGCATGTACAGATGTCAAAGATCTGAGCCTTCAAGTCCTTACAATAATTACTTTGAAGTCTGAAATTAAGAGAGAACAATGTAAGTGAGGAATTGCCTTGGTGGTTGGAAAGGAATTGTATGTCCAAAGAAAGCCTTGGAAAATTACCTTTGAAGTGCAGTCTGTGAAAGAGATCAAACTAAAATCTAAGTATCAAAAAAACTCCACTCAGAAATTTGTATTGATGGTTTCTGTCTGGTTACTTGAGAATATCAGCCACTGCCTGGGCTGAGCAGTGTCTCTACAGGAGATAGCAAAGAGATACAAGTAAATGCAGGTTCAGAGAATTATAGTTAGCTGAACAGATGAGAAAGCCAAAAACAGGCAGCAGTTTAATTAAAAAGAAACTCCTGATTGATGATGTGCTGTAGAGTGCATGGAATTGAGTCTCCATGACTTCATACCAGTGAATTCAAGGTGAGGGTTTTGCAAACTGTACTAAGGTGAGAGTGAAGTTAGCTCTAGGAAACAGAGACTTCTGCTAAAGAAGGCAGAAGGAATGAGGAGATGGCTATTATTTTTGTGGACAAATAAACTAAACCAGTCTGCTCCTGGCTCTGGGGTCCCAGTAGTAAATCTATTCAGTTATTCCAATGCTCCCTTGGATGATAGTGGCCTATGCCAAATAGCCTTTTTCTATAAAATCGTCAGGACAAGGAGTTGGGATTTAGCAAGGGCCAGGAAAACTTTCCAAATAGGCATTTTCTTCTAAGGTCCTTCTGTTTGAGTGAGAGGATTAAATACCACGGCTATTCCCTCCAAGAGGAACGTTTTCCTAGAAACTGGCCATGAGCACACTGGATGAGCTTTAGCTCAGTTGATATTTCCTCCAAACTTAGAGGAATCCAGAAGATGTACAGGTGGTATCAGATCATACAGATCATTCTAATCCTTCTCCCAACTCAAATGTTTCACACCACTGTTAAGGACATAATGGCTAGCTGGTTTTTTTTTTCCATATGCACTTGCTGAGAGAGTGCCAACTAAGGACATGCAGGCAGTCCTGTACATGTGGTTCCCAAGGGAAATCTGACTTCCATTTTTTATACCTCATCTGAAATGATGATACCTCATCCCTAGAACTGTTCCAGGCCAGGCATGATGGGGCTCTTAGCAACCTGCTCTAACAGAAGATGTCCCTGCCCATGACAGGGGAGTGATGATATTTAAGGTCCCTTCTAGCCCAAACTATTCTATGATTCTATGAAACATTGAAATTCGTATTTCTTCCTTTTTAAAGTGCATATGACTGACTCTAAGGGCAGTTTGGCCATGTTGGTCCTAGACACAAATGCATATTTAGTATGATTCAACAGACCTTTCAAAATTTCTTTTCTCTCCAATTCACCTGTTTCTCCCCTTTATTCATGACCTTGTCTATAAAGACTTTGTGAAGCTCTTGGAGCTAACTCTGAAAGGAGCAGAGAATGAAATATCGTGGTACATCTTCGTTCATGCAGAGGATGGCCTCCTCTGTGCTGAAGAATTTTCTTTGTGCTGTTCAAAAGTACAAAAAAAAAAAGCTATAAAAAATCTACCAATGCTAGAAGAAACCCCACAGAACTACTCAATTTTTAGAAAAGAGAAACAGAAACATTATTCTCTCTCAACACTTTTAGTATCATATAGTTTATCTCTTTCCCTTCCTGAAAGCTTTCCTAGAGTCTCTTGGAAAAAATGAGTCACTCCCTCACACACATCAACTTTCAGATACTTTGAGAATAATGTGCCTTTTTTTTATTTTTTTTTTAAACTGAGAACTTCTTCAAATAAATGTTTTCTCCTTGAGGAATTGTAAATGCTTAACAGTCCCAAGATATTTCTAAATACTAAAGCCATCTAATAATAAGAAACCTCTCTGCCTTTTTACAAGGGTTATCAAAGACATCCATTAATGATGCACTGAGTTGAAAAAGTCAACACAGGTGGAAAGAGGGACTTCAACGGAAAGAAATTAGGAAGTTTATGTTTTCTTCTACTTTAATAATTTCTTATAGACAGTCTGGTAATCTTCTGAATCTGCTGTTTATTGAGAAATAACATCTCACTTGATAAAAAGAATTGTATATGAAAGAATAGTGAAACCCATAAGTACTGAATGAGTTACTATTAGAACAAAATTTCTGGAACCTGATGTTTAAATATCCTCACCCTGGATCTTGTTTAAAAATGTCACAGAACATCACAGCACATCTGGATCCTCCTGGATGGCTGTATCTTCACCTGTGCCATTAATTCGGTGCCATGGCATCATTACTGCCATATGTTTTTGGCTAAATATGGAGGGGTCTATCCTGTGATTATTTATGCCCTGCTATTTAACTCTAAAAATGCCAATTCCTGCTTCTTCCTGCTTTAGTTCAGCTTTAATTTCTGGTGCATGCTTTGCTTGTTGCTTTGGGGGACGGTGGGCACTGCCCAGGACAGAGCAGAAAACCACAAACTGCATATTGTGTCTGTGCAGCGCTGCAGCTGAAACAGTTAGGAAAGTGATATGAAAGCAGATCGTAGCTTGAAAGGCCCATGAAGTAACTTAATGTACTGTGGAGACATCTCCAGAGACTGCTGGTGTCAAATATGGAAATCCCTGCATTCTTTTTCTTCCCCTCCTTTCAAGTTAAATCATCCTTCAAGCTGTGTGATTTCAATATACTTCTAGCTTGAAACTTCTATCATTCCTGTGCATGCTGAAAGGTTCATGAGTTGCCTAAAAATGTTAAAACTTCTACTTATTCTGTCTTTAAACTTGCATAATATTCAGAACTCATCTAACCCCTTCTTGCCAAGAAGAATTTGAAATGTTTTGAGAAAAAAAGGAAGAAACAGAGTGTCTTGGTTTGAAATGACAGGTGTCTGTTAAGAAAAACAGAAACTTTTCTTGAAATGGAAAATGTAAACCCCCCTCCACACCCGAATTTTTACAATTTTGAAATCAAGGGGCTCTCAGGCAAAGATATAGGAATAGGAATAACAGTTCTTTAGTAGGAAAATTAAAATAAAAATGCAGTAATACAAAAGAAAACCACTGACAGAGTCAGAATACAACCCGACACCCTGTTGGTCAGGGTGGTAGGTTGGGTGTTGGTAGCAATTTGATTAGATGGTGATTGCAGCTCTCCTGGAGTGACAGGCGTGGTTCTGTTGAAACAATGATCCCGTAGAAGGGTGTAGTTTTCCTCTGAAGGTCCAGTGGTGTAGCTGGGTCCAGTCTCTCCTTTGGGACCCAGTGGAGAAAGGCTGACAGCAGAGTTCTAAGTCTCAGATTAGATCCAGGTGGGAATGTTTGGCTCCTCCCCCTGGTGGAGCATCTCGCAATGGGATGATGTAATTTCATCAGTCCTGCAGTGAGACACAATGGCCCATTAACAGAATATCTCCCCCTGGAGTTGTGAGGGATGGGTCATGGAAGAGATTAAGAACAGTGCCACATCTGGTTTTAACAGCTGGTAATAGAATACATACTTCTGGTTATATCTTGCATTGCAACCGGAGGGAGGGAGGGAGGAAGGAAGGAAGGAGGGATAAGAAAATAAAAGAGAAAGAAGATAAAGCAGAAATAAGAGAAATAAGAGAAAGATGGCTCTTATGCCTTTGCTCATACAACCTAAATTTAACCTCCAAGGCACCTTTTGTAGTAGAAAAGCCCCAGATCATTCCCATGCTCTAAACAGGATCAGTCCATTGTTAATAATAATCTGCCAACAAGCTTTGTTTATCTCAGCTGCATTCTACTGGATCCAGTCCACATGTGATGCTGCTGGCAGAAATAAATGTATCTGTCTCTAGTCAGAATGGCCAATATGTTTTCATATGCTTCCTAGGGAACAAATTCTGCAATTTTTAAGCCAGTTTTACATAGCAAAGATAAATAGTTATCTAAGCAGCACTATGTCTAGACTCAACATTTCAGCCCAGAAAACATTCCTAGAATTGCAGAATTATATTGACTATTGAAGTGTGTGGGTAAGAATTACTCAAGCTTTTGAAAAATATAAAATTATACTGAATATTATGAAAGCACAGGTTTCATACTAGAGTTCTACTGGTTCATCTTTACAGATGGGCAATATTATGATAACAGCCTTCCTTTTAAGACACTGAATTGCTTATCCAGTACTTGAAAGAATTCAGATAAGCAAATGTATAACAGAATGAAATGTTTATGTTTATATTGGATTTTGCAGTGTGTCTTGTATGAATTATGGAAAAGGTTTGTACTATTTTCTAATTCTTCTAAATGTTTGGAATTAATCTTGGGGTTTTATGGATTAGGTCACTTAATGAAGTAAATAAAATTACTAAATATGTGAGAATATTTTGCAATAAAGTTACCATCATGCCAATTTTCATTACATCAATGCATTGGAATGAATAATCACTTAGAGAGGTACAGCAGAGAAATGGCAAATATACTTCACATCTGTAGGTAATTAAACACATTAAACTTTAACTTTCAGTGCATTGATGAAGGACTTTAAAGTTTTGTAGAGGAAAAGTTTGGTTTAGCATAGGTGATAAGGGGAAAAAGATGCTGATAAATCTGTTTCACACAAACCATCACAGAAACCTGAGGGAAGAGGAAAGAAAAGCTGGAAACAACAGATGTGTCTGTATGTTCTGCCAGAGCAAAGAAAGAGGGTAAAAATACTATGTTCCATTCAATTCAGAGAAGAGTTAGGTAGTTCCTTCTCTTCACAGTAAGCACTAATAATCAGATAGGGACAAAAGGAAAGAAGATGCTACAAGGGCGATTGCTGAGTCTTTGGGGGCTGTAAATTAAGGAAAAAACTGTGACTTTTGTCTAGATAATTCAGAGGAAATTATCCAAAGGGATGACATCAATTGATTTTTCCAATAGGAAACTAACTAAAATAGAAGTAGCAACAGAATCAGTCAGTTGGAACTTTATTGCTTCTCAGTAGCACTGAAAAAGTAATATTCACTAATTTTGCATACAAAGACATTGAGGTTGATGATATCTACTGATTCAACCACTGCCCTCCCACTTCCTTCTGCCCTCCCCAACAGCTGGGTTAGTCCTAAATGTCAGAAGTGTCCAGTTCTCAAAATTTGGCCTGATGGCTTAAAGTAGCAATTAATGTCTTCATTCACACTGCATGCTAATGAGCAGAACTGTAATTTTCCTCCTTTAGAATGACTTAATCATTAATGAGCTGTCCAATTCTTTTTGTATTTAGTACTTCAATGACAAGAGTATCTCTTAAGTTCTTTCATGAATAATAGGTATATTTCTAAATAGTCTAAAAGGTGGTGACAGAAATTCCAACTTATGAATTCTGTTGAAAATTGTTCAATGTCATTGAAATCCTTGCATGTAATACATTTATGTTTTCAGGCTACAGAACTTGTTGATGGAAGAGTGTGTATTTCTGGATATGTGTGTTCAAGACTGAATTTGTGAGATAATTTTATTTAATGATCAGGGACATATTTCAGAGTCACCTTCACTTGTCAACACACTTTCTGTGGAACTGAGTCAGAACTTTCATGCTCAGTTTTGCTTCTAATGAGTTGACAGAGCTCAGCTATAAATTACAAGCTGCATTCAAGCTAGCTTTTAAAATATTTTTGGGGGCATAAAATTGGCATTGTTTATGTGCTTCACTTAACATAAATAATGCATCAGTTTATCTTAAACTGAATAATTCAAATCAAATGTTGGTAAACTATGAAAGTCTTTTTATATGGAGATTCAGAAAGAATCATACCTCCTTTGAGATTTATGTTGAATGTGTTCACTGTGGACCTTTTAACATTTTTTAAAAGATACTTGTTGGTATTGTGCATGTCTTTTTCATTCTGTTGGGGGAAAAAATCACTTTTGTTGTTGCATGACAGATGGCAACCACAAAAGAAATCATATTAGATGTGTTTGAAACACATCATATGAATTTAAATTTTGTACACAGATGTTTCACAACAAGCAGTATTTTGCAGAGAAATCTGAGGAACAGAGAGAAGAAAGTATATAAGTTAGCACGTGCACATGCATACGTATATATATTTGTATATAAATATGTATGTCATGATGCATTGCACTTTCCACAAGAGTAGCAACAGCAGATTATAAAACACTCTATCTGGGAAGCAAAAACTCTTTAGTTCATATTTTAAAGTGTTTTCTATACACAAAGCAGAACAAGAGGACAGGAAGAATGCATTTAATGGGAAACAGTATTGATTTAGAACTTGAATCTGACTTTGTTTTCATCAGTATGCATGTGAATCACACCAGTGTGTCTGAAAGTAAAATGAATCTTGAAATATAGCTTGTGGAAGGTTTTTCTTCCTTCAGTGGAGACCTTTCTAATGAAAAAGAACAAAAATAAATATCTAAAAAATAGGAACTACATCCGACAATTACTTCAAAATTTTTGATTGAGTAATATTACCCTAGAATCAAGATCTCTTTAACTTTCCTCATAGTCCAAGCTCCTATAATACAAGATGATCTATTATTTTATAGTGGGTATTCTACAGATGGTCAAAATCCACTGTGGACCAAACTAAGCCTCTAAAACCACTTAAACTACTTAAAAACAACCCCAAACCAAACAAAACCAATGTTTCTTTTTCTTTTTTTTATTATTTTTTTCCTTTTGGGTTACTTTTATCAGAATCAGTTCCTCTGTTGTTTCCTGAGGCAAGCATCAGCTTTTCAGCACAGAGAAGAAAGCAGCACATGGAAGAGAAGGAGCTGACAGGGACTGGGACAAGTAGGGACTGCCTTCAGTAGACATGATCATAGCACATTCATGGAGCTAAACTAAAGGAGCTTAAATCTCAAGGTCCTCCTTTATTAGGGGCCTAAACATAAAAAAACCAAAGAAATATGAGGGAACATAGTGGCAGCATGCAGAATGCACTGTAACATTTTCATCTTTCATATTGGACTATGAAAGTATTCAAGAATTAGATTCTTTTAATGTAGAATTTCTAAGGTAGAGGCAGAAAACATGAGTCCTAGCCAGTAACTGTAGTATAGCTTTTGATGCAATAAAATATAAAATTATATAGCATGCTAAGAAAATCTAATCTACACTATTGTGGGGCAATAGTTCAGAACAAATTTTTCACACTTATAATTTTCCCCCCAACAGAATTAAAAAGACATGCATAATATCAATTAATTTGGACTATCTGAAATATTTTGTGATCAATATCAGTTTTTCTGGCAAGATCATGGAGTAGGTTCTTCTGGAAACTCTGCTAAAGGTGATTGGTGATGGTCAGCATAGCACCACTAAAGGCCAGGTATACCTCACAAATTTGGTGGCCTTCTGTGATGGGGTATAGCTTTGAGAGAAGGGCATCTACCCAGACCTGTGCAAAACATTTGGCAATGTCCCTGGGCAGGGCTTTGAGCCGCTAGACCTAGTGGGTGACACGCCTGCACATGGCAAGGGGGGCTGGAAGTAGATGATTTTTAAGGTCATTTCAACCCAAACCATTGTCTGAGTCTATGATGTTTCCAGGTAAAAAAAAAAAGCTTCTTTCAATTTTCCTCTGTTTTATAGACATTAAATGTTGTCAGCATAACAGCTGTATGAGTGTGGTGAGTCTTGAACCATGGAAAATTGATATTGATCACAAAATATTTCAGATAGACCAAATTAAGAGAAAAAAAACCAAACCAGAAGAAACTCCTTTTTATCCCAAATTACACTCTCCTGAAAGATAAAAATGAATAATGATGTCTGCCACAGGTCTAATGATATTCCCAGAATTGCTTCACATATCAACAGATAAAAAAGGACATTTAATTAACAACTGTCCTTTCTCTTTTGAATGAAACCAGAAGCATCCTTACACACTTAGGGAAGACAGAGCCAAAAGATCTGTTTAGACTTGTTAGGGTTCAGCAAGACCTATTTTGAAGCTCAGTTTCTAATTAATGTGAGAGTTGTATATCACACTTGAAGATGCTTTCTCAGTAGGTTTCAGTGCTCTATGGATCATGGGTAATGAAAAAAAGACTGATATTTTGATGCTGAAAAGTGTTATAAATTCTTAAATTACAACTGACTTATATCTGCTCAGACCTCCTGAGGTTTTAATATAATTTAAAACAGAGCTCATTAAATTATCAAGGACATAGACAAGGAAGGTTACGTGACCTTACAACATAATTAGATAGAGCTATAAAGAGACAATTGCTTTTTGAAAAAACAAAGAATATTTGTGACCTATCAGACACCTGTCTATACAGAGAGATGGATCTGGTCTCGTCCCAAGCAGCAAGGGACAGGACAACAGGAAATAACCTCAGGTTACACCAAGTAGGGTTTAAGTTGCCTGTTAGGAAAACTTTCATCACTAAAAGGGTTGTCAAGCACTGACACAGGGTGGCCAGGAAAATGTCTGAGTCATCATCCCTAGGAATATTCAAAAGAAGTGTGGATATGGAGCATGCAGACATGGTTTACCTATGAAAAGTGCAATGCTGGGTTAATGGCTGGACTCAGTGAGCTTAGCGATTCTATGATTCTATGATTTGGAGAGTGTGTGTTTGTGATGGGTCCTACATGCAAGAACTTTAATTTGCAAAGCAAAGTAGAACTGAATGCTAAAAAGCAGCAATGATATAATACACTGGCATGGATCAAGAACATCCAGACTTGTAGGGCAATAAAATCATATCTACCCACAAACCAGCAACTCCTGTTGTCTTTGAAAGCTGACAAACAATAACTGTTCTCAAACTTCATCTCTCTGAGGATGTCTTAGCTAATTCATAGCTAATTAATAATAAATTAATTACAATTAATTCTTCTTGACAGAGGACAACCAGATGTATAGAATTTGCAAAAAATCAGCATACTGTCTGGCAAATAAAACCAGAAAACCCAGCAATATTAAACTAAAACAGTTTAATATTAAATAATTTTCCCTTCCTATAGACTACCATTTATCAGCATTCTTAGATATCAAAATAGCTGAAAAGAAAGGCAAATATTATTATAATAAATATAAAACTGCAGAAAAGAGATGCGGTAGATAAGAAGCTAACTCATAACTGGGAAATAGCAATGTCATCCTCTGAATTCTATATGCAAAAAAACCACTATGTGGTAAAAGCTAACCAACCAACCAAAATTTGTGATACACTTCTTAGAGCTGCTAAAGAAATTTTGTGCAGCAGACCTTAACTCATTTGACTTAAAAATCTCCTGTGTTTCATGAAACCTTCAAAAGCTCATTAATATGTGAGATCATTAAGTCAAAATAATAATAAAAAATAAGATCACTGTTTTAATAACACTTTAATTGATTGATAAATCAGTAGGTTTTTTTTTCTGTCAGACAAAGAAAATGGGTGTTATTTTTAAAATAGCTGCAAGAGAATGTTACCTGTCATATTAGAGTCTAGCTACCTGGTTTGGAAAAATGTCTTTTGTTCAATGAATTAGATAGAGCTTCTACCTCCTACTTCTCAGACAAAGTTCCTTTACGACAAGCCTGCTCCATTGTATTGCCACCTACGTAAAATGTATTTGGAGATTCAAATACATCTTTAGGATGGCAGCTCTAAATGGTAGTTTTAACAGGTTGTCCAAAGAAGAGGTGGAATCACCATCCCTGGAAGTGTTCAAAAAACATATAGATATGGTGCTTAGGGATATAGTTTAATGGTGGACCTGGCAGTGCTTCGTTAATGGTTGGGTTTGATGATCCTTGAGGTCCTTTCTAACCTTTATAATTCAATGATTCCATAATTTTTTATAGAGGTTCATATGCAGTTGCATTTCTATAGCCAAAATTGTGTTGACTTATGTGCAAAGCTAAGTGCAATCCAATTCTGTTCCTTAATTCTGTGGGACTTCCTGAAATTCAGATTTAATAAGCATAGCCCAAACAGCAATCATAGTATATGTCAAAACCCTTGGTGAGCTTAGTAGGTAAACAAAAAAGAACTTCATTAATTCCTGGTTTGAATGCTAAACTGATTGGTTAGAAAAAAAAGGGTAAGGCTTTAGACTTCAATATATAAAGAACATGAATTTTCACCTTAAAATCAGCTAAATATGTAGTAAGAACAGTATGTTAATCTGTAAACAGTCAAGAAAGTGAATTCTATCAGGAGAAGGGAAAGGTGTCTGCTGGACTTTGGATAATTTATATAGTGATAATACATCTTTCAGAAATCATGGTATCAGAGGATACCAGGAGTTAGAAAAATCTGTACCTTTTTCCAAAGTACATGGCAAAATATGGCACAAAATCCCTTATGATATTTCCATGGAAAGTTGTGGACTTGTGGGCTGTAACCTTTCAAACTTTGATCTGCTTGTTGCAAGTGCTTTTCAAAATACAAGGTCCTATTACTTTTTGTGAATCACAAAGCAATAAAAACAATAATGACTTGTGTCTTAAAACATTGGTTTAAAACATCAAATGTAGAGTTTGAAGGTACCAAAACATAGCTCTAACACAAAATTATTGCTGAGTCCTTGCATATATTACTTTACAACCTCTTAACCTTGGAAATTTGTACAGTGATCTAAACAAACAGCCATGTATAAAAAATCCCTGTAAAATAAGCTATTCATCCATGAATGGATCTCTGTAAAATAATACATGCTATCATCTTTTTATATTACTGTATTTTCCTTTAATCTTGAAGAATGAATAGAGTCATTGGTTGGGTTCATCTGCCAAACAGAACAAATGGAAAGTGGTCCTCACTTCATGTCTCTTTTGATACAGAGTGCTGGCCTTATTGCTGACAAAAGAAGTCTTTGATATGCCATCCACACTTCAGAAACCTGCTGCCTGTTAATACATCACTCCTAGAAACACTATCAAGCCCTCCAGGCAGGATTGCTCATTCCCCTTGCTGTTTTCACTCTCTAAATTATTTGCAATGTAAATAAGCCAGAACAGATTAATAGATTGTGAGGGACAGAGAAAAGTAAGAGGAAGAAAGAGAGATATCTGGACTTAGTATGAGATTTTTTCCTTTGCAGCAAAGATTTTTTTGTCTAGATTACAGAATAATAACTGGAAAGAAATCTGAAAAACAAAGACAGGGCTACCTACCTGTATTTACAGATTTGTGAAGAACTTCCTTCACAAATCAGAATGGTGCAGCATCTGATGATTTGCATTGGTTACTCCTTTTCGTCATTGTTTAAATGCATAATATTTAATAAAGAGGTGTGTAATGGCCAGAAGAGTGTATATTAGAAGGAGCTGTTTTGTTCTTCTGGGCACTCTTCTGCTCTATATATAGCACCAAAATGAGCAATTGCCAAATTTTTGAGAAAATGTTATGAACATTTCACGTTCATGACATCACAAACAGTGGTACTTCACATAAAATGGAAGGGAAACACGCAAAAGTGTTACAGAAATGACAATTTGGGTGTTCAGTTCTAGCTTTTCTTTGGCTAGGACAGAGTCTTGCCTCACCCAGGAGGGAGGGGAGCTTAGGGCCATGTGGGTGTGTCTAAATTGTTATTTTATATCACCTTACCCCATGGCTAGGGGTGGAATTAAGGGAGTCTCACCTCTGAGAAGGAATGAATGCATGGATTATGGTCAGGAAGGTAAAGGTGGTGAAGGAGAGTGGCTTGTGGTTTTTATTTTAGTGGGAATACTAAATTAGGGAATACTATTCCTAAAGCACAAGTTCTCATTCAGCTCTTCTAAAACAAAACTCACTATGGAGTAAGGTCTGATTCTAGAGGAATTTGCTGTTTAGGTGTTGGTGTCCTCAACCCCCATAATTTCTCTTGAATTCCTGGTACATATGTTTTTTTTCCCCTTAGTTATCCTGTATTTAGTATGGAACAGTTGTGGTGCTTAAAGAGTATGAGATTATGAGTAAGGCCATGGGTGCCAAGAAATGTGAAGTTAAAACTGTTTGAGTGATGATTGTTATGCAGTTACTGAAGAGAAACTTTAGCCATTTTTTCCATGTGAATGGTGTAGGATCATAGTATCACTCTGATACTGAAGGAATCTTGGGAAGTCCTTAGTAAAGCCCACTGCACAAAGAAGGTTTATCTAGACTAAGATAGTCAAAGCTTTTTCTGACTGGGACTTGAAATTATCCAAGGGTAGAGATCATACGAGTGTTCTAGACAACTGTTCCAGTGATTAACTATCCTAATAGCAAAAATTCTTTTCTTTATATCACACTAGAACATCCCTGTTTTAATTTAGGACTATTTTTTCTCTTCTCTTGGAACTTAGTGCAAAGGCTGACCTAAACTTTCAGTAACCTTCTCTTTCGGTACTGGAGGATTGCTGTTAGGTTCACTTTAACCCTGTCTTCTCCTGATGATTCTGGTAAAGGTTTTCCTTCTCACTATGAATTCTGGATAGTTTTGGATAATTTGAAGCTTTCCATTAGTCAGAAGAAGCATAATGAAGTAGACATGATGAATACAGAGGTAAATAATTCAGTACCCAGTCTGTATGTACCAATGGGTAACTACTAATACCCCTGGCTGGCTCTAAACAGGCCCATTACCAAATGCCCCCATAAGCCCCATAAAACCTCTGCCAGCACCTGCCAGAAGTGTGTTGTAGGTATGCCCATGTCCAGATCCTCACAACCATGCCCATGCCTGCCAACAGACTCGGTTATCTGGACTCCAATTTATTGATCAACATCATGGCCTGACTTTGGATTTGCCTCTTTAGCATGAACCTGCCTGGGTATTTGTTTGGACCTGGGAGTACCTCATCTACCCTGGTCACTTGCTAGGGGATGGGATGAACCCTGGCTGGTGTGATCCATGCCCTGTTAGCCCTTGGTGCACCTTGACATGGACAAATGATCTTATCTCACGTGACATCTTTCATCTAGATGGAAGAAAGATCTAGTGCAAAAGGAAGAACAAATGAAAGCAGAATTGGAGAAATAATTACAATTTAGAGAAGCTGAATATCTTGTTTGATCCATTAGTAAAAATACTTTTCCCTTTTCTTGGAGGTCAGCAGAAATCTATGGGTTTTGTTCAATCAAAAGAATTTCTGGTGGAGGAGTCAGGACACATCCATGCTTTAAGGTGTCCCATGGGACATGTTTACAGTGACTCAGCATGTGTGGCAGTCAAACAGGTGGCAGCACCAAATTCATAATTGGTCTTCCGTGTAACAGTTAAAAGCTGCAATAATGAGATGTTAGGCATGTGACACTTGGCAGGAGATTGCCTACAGAAACTGGCCTGGACTAACAATGTGAGATTTATGGCCAGTGAAATTTGTGCAGATTCTTGATTTTAACCATGAAGCTTTAACAAAATTAATCAAAGCTGTTTGGGGGGACTATCTCAACACCACAAAGCATGAAGAGATTTTGTATATCAGGGACACTGACCAGCAAACAGATTTCCCATTTTCCTGGCATTAATGAGACACCACATTAATTATGCTACAACTCTTATAAAGATTAGGAAATAGAATTAAATTGAGACAGCCACAAGCAAGAGACATGAGGGAGACACCTGAGTGGAAAAAATATGGGTGCTCCAGGACTTAAATTATGTGCTGTTTTGTTGTGAACTCTTGCGGCTATTTTGTGGGAAAGGAATGTGTTAGTTATATTTTCTCAAGGAGTTAAACTTTCTACTACTTCAGGAGCATTAACAATATATTTGGATACTAGTAAAAAGCTCACACAAGACTTTCTTCAAATTGGGTGTTATTATTTATACATACAGCAAGCAAGCATAAGTGGCTTTTGAGGTTTTGGTCTGGTAGAAACAGCAGCTATTATCCATTATTCTCACTGGAAACAGGAACAGAAGTAATTTCTAGAAAGAGCTACCTTTTACTTTCAAATGCAACCAGCAGGAATAAAATCAACTTGCTTTAAAGAACATGGAGTCTGCTGATTTTAAGCAGCAGAGGAAAATGTCAAAGCAGACTAAATCAAGAAAGAGGCCTTCTTTATTGCCAATGGTTTCAGTACACCGAGAATAATGGGGGAGGACAGACATTTCGAGAGAAAGCCACCTCTTTTAGTTTTGTTGATAAGGACAGAATGTTAACCTCCATTAAAAGAAAAATCCAGTAGCAAAGAATGAAAGTGGAAAAAAAGCCCAACTTGATTTAACTAATTTATTTTTAAAATATATAATCCTCAGGAATCTTGTTTATGATTCTGATACACCAAGCTAGTCTAAGGCATTCAAGGACACAATTGTGTGGCACAGGGAAATCTTTCCTTAAGACATGGCTACCTGGTTAAGTTAATTTCATTTTTCAAGCTAATTAAGGCTTGTAGGTTTAAATTCTCAGAAGTTCATCAATCCATCTCAGAAATCCATCCAGTGTTCAAAGAACACGTATTGTGATTTTAGTCTTTATATTTGTGCATAGTGAAGGCAGTGAAGCTTTGAAGCTGTGAAGAAGCAAATTCATGTATGTTACCATGATCACAGCTAGACTATGTTTTGACAGATCATCTACAGGAACACATAATCTATTGTCCTTCTTGTTAACCACTAATGGCCTTTTCAGTAGACTTTTATCTCTTTCTATCTGTTTAATGTCATTGTGATCATTGTGATCATACAAAAAAGATATGTTATTTAAATCCATAAGACAAATCTAAATATATTATATTATTGAATCTTCCTTTATCAGTCGATTTTGAAAAGCCCTGTGAGGTTTGCTTGATGACTTACTTCTAGCATATTGTGCAGACTGACATTTCCTAGACAAGATTTCTGTTCCAGTGACTTTTTTAGAAAACGTTTTGAGTTAGTCAGCCTCTAATTGCTCTTATCATCCCACCTGATCTTTTAAAATTAGAAAGTTATTTTTCTTTCAATTCACCTCAATAAATTAGCATTACACTTCCAAATTGTTTTTAAAAATTATCATGTTTTAGTTATCTGTAAAGCCAGTTTAACAGTGTATAACATGAGTCTTTATCGTTTAGCATTTTCTTTGGCTAACACTGGAATTAAATTTATTTAACTTTCATGAAATCCTTATCCACCCTCCTGCACAATACATTGTGTCAATCACACAATGAGAAGAATGTGTCTTATCCTTCTCAGCTAGCAATGAATTTAGTCCATTGCTAGAAAACATTTTGCTCCTGTTATGGTTAGAAGATAAACATTGTATTTTTAATCACAGGATTCATCAAGATCTTTTTCAGAGGTATGATTCATATTCTGCATAACTCTTCAGCATTGCTTAACTTTTTCCTGTACAGTAGTTTTGATCTACTTCTGCCTTTTACCCTGATTCAATGTGATTTCAGTAATTCCCTCTGAAGGGCAGGTAATACTTCAAACAGCATAAGGTTTTCTGCAACTGTTTCATTAAAGCATTTATTAAAGAATTTTTAGTACCTACATTGATATAAATCAGTCTATTAAAAGAGAGTAGGATCCTCTTAGATTGGGACAGCCCCACAAAAATATATCTTTACTTCTATTCTAACTAAGAGATTGTGTAACAAGGTCATATTATGTTTGTTTTAATATGCTTCTTAGGTAGCATTTACATTTAGATCAAGAAGAAAAATAATATTTCCCCTTCTGTTTACTTAAGTTTGAAGGTTTATGAATGGCACTCATTTTGCTAAACACAGACATAAGCAGCAGATTTAGATTCCAGGCAGCTGTTTCCACTAGGTCATGATTCATAGAATAAAATCAGAATTGTTTAAGTTGGAAAAGACGTTTGAGATCATGAAGTCCAACCATTAACCCAGCCCTGGCAAGTTCACCATTAAGCCATGTCCCTAAATGCCACATCTACATGTCTTTTAAGTACCTCCAGGAATGGTGGCACAACCATTTCTCCAGGCAGCCTGCTCCAGTGCTGATCTCATCCTGGTGTTTGCACCTCAATTAGGCCAGCCTTGATTTGTTTAATTTATTCTGTATTTACTGTTAAGGAAGACCAAAGTGACTGAAGTAATAGTATTTCATGTGAATCTTGTTCTTTTTGTGTTTGCATCTAGTGCAAGAAAGTAGAAAGAAAAAGCCCATTTTAAAATCTAAATATTTATTGTAGATACTATAATCTTTAGGATGCTTTGACTGATCATGGAAAGGTCCACTTTAAACATAAACAGAATGAGCGTGCATATACATAATTACTTTCATAGTACTCTTCAAAGTCCTTATTTTAAAAAAAAGTATTGGTAGGCTGATCATGCAAAGTTGATGATAAGAAAGAAAAATAATTACTTATTTATGCTGAGAGGAGTGAATTTACTGCTGGTGCAAGTAGGCAGAGCTTTATTTGAATCAGTGAACAGGATTGTTCTGAAAAAGAAAACCTCTAGAAAGCTCTAATAATTTTTGTCCTGTAGCTCTCTGGGATGGATTAAGCTATAAATTCAATTTAATTTTAATTGCTTTAGGTCTCTAAGGAACCAGTCCATAATAAATGGAGTCCCAGAGGTGAAAATACTGAATTGGTCCTAGTATTATGTTTAAATGAAACACACAAAAAACTTGCTAATTAGCAGGGACAGAAACTGAAATTATTTAGGATTTTATTTAATCTGAGGCAAATAGCTTTAAATGTAACAATTATCTAATTTTACTGTTTTAATGCTGTTGAGATTTTTACTTATATACGAAGAGAAGCTGAATGCTGCAAATAAGCAGTAAATTCTTTTATTTCCACTAGAGCAAATACGTTATCATATGCTTGACCTATGGCACAGCAATTAAGGCTGCAGAACTCAATTGCCTAGAGAGATTATACAGAATTCATTCATTGAGGTGGAAATGTTTAATTAAGACATGAATCATAAGTACATACATTGTTATGGTTCTGTGGAGTCCTACAGAACCTTAAGAGAATATAACAATTCAAACCAACAAAATAACAACCCACACTTGGAGTGGTTGCCCTGGGAAATCCATCTGCTGTCTGGGCAACCTACAAAGCTCTCCTGTACATGGGATTGGGTGAAGTTTAACAGTGAGCAGAAAGTTAGAAATTCTTCATGGAGATCCAGATTTCAATGGAAGTTAAATATCACCATCAGCATCTGATTGCACAATTAGTACCATGATATAAGGATGTGAGGAGACTGAAGAATGTAGAAAGAAGTGGAATAATATTTAACCAATTAATGGAGCACGTCAGGTATTGCCTGCTAAGAAGAAATGATTTGATGGCTAATTATCAATACTCATGGTGTATGAGGCTCCTTTTCCTTCCCATTGTTTGGTCCTTTCTACTGACTCCACACCTATAGGTAGAGGGTTGTTGCACATTTACAGTGCACTTGACGTAAGATTACAAGCCAGAATATTTTTAGCAGTAAACATTGAAAAAGTCGTGGCTAATGATAGAGGAATTTCAGGCTGAAAGAAAGACATACTGAACCAGATCAAGTTTTTGTCACAAATATATAGGAACCATGGTATTGTCAAATCTCACACTTCTATCACAGATTTCATGGCTGAAAATGCTCAAGAATTTACATCTGGACTATATGTATTTTGGAGGAGATATAAAAGTGAAGGAGGGGGAGAGAAAAAAATAAGGTAATGACAGGATCAATAGGGAGGAGAGAGGTGTATTTCAAATGACACCAGAACTGTATGCCTGTTGAAATGTTGGTGAAGTTATAAAATCATTTGAAATGGGGGGGAAAAAATGGAACTCAAGGAACTGATTTTGAAAGACTGTAATGAACAGAACAAAGAGAAGTGAAATAGGTTTAGCCAAAATACTACTTAAAACTGTGTTACCAGAAGAGAGTGATAGTGCACTGGTAGAGTGTATTTCAGAAATCAAGGTCTTTGAACAAAAGATGAGTCCTGAGAATGAATGACAAAAATAAAGGTGATAGAGGCAGAAGGAAGAGCTAATGAGCCTGGCATTCAAGTGAAGAAGCAGTTTTGAGTTAATCTGGCCTGTGGATGAGAAATATCTAAATCAACTGAATTGCTTTCCCTCAACTAGGATTATTTATGTTCCTAAGAAAGTACATAAACATGTAAAGTTATTTTCAGAGTGTGCTGGGTTTTGCTGGGGTAGGGTTAATTTACTTTACAGTAGCTGGTGTGGGGCTGTGTTTTGAATTTGTGCTGGAAACAGCGTTGATAACACAGGGGTGGTTTCACTACTGCTGAGCAGTGCTCACCCAGAGCCAAGGCCTTTGCTGCTCCTCACCGACCCCAGCAGCGAGGGGGCTGGGGGTGCACAGGGAGCTGGGAGGGGACACAGCTGGACAGCTGACCCCAAATGACCACAGGGATATTTCAGAACATATGGCACCATGCTCAGCATATAGAACTGGGGGAAGAAAAAGGAAATGGGGGAGATTTTTAGTGATGTATTTGTCTTTTCACGTCACCTTTACATGTGATGTAGTCCCACTTCCCTGGGGATGGCTGAACATCTTCTTGCCCATGGGAAATGGTGAATTAATTCTTTACCTCTGCTTGCATGCACAGCTTTTGCTTTCCTTGTTAAACTGTCTTTGCCTCAACTCATGTGTTTTCTCACTTTTAATATTTTGATGCTCTCTCCTATCCCATTGGGGTGGGAGGTGGGGCAAGGAGCTCTGTGAGGAGGAGTTGCCAGCTCGGGTTTAAGCCAAGACACAAAAAGTTTTAGACTATGATTTTTTTTGACCATCTAATTGTCACAATCATAAATAATATAAAAGCGACAGCAGAGTCACAAAGAAGTGTGTTCTGCAAGGAAGTCACTAAAGAAACCATAGGGGATACCACCAGTTTAAATCAGAAGAAAATATGATCCAGAAGATTAAGGGCTTTAAAACAACTGTGAGAAGACAAAAAAAGTTAAATATGTGTTGTGATCCTGATGTTTGCAGTGTAAGAGAATCACAAGTGTTAAAGGACATCAATTTCTTGACCCATTTTTATTCCAGTAGTCATTAGGCTTTGAACTATTGAAGAAAAAACTATTAAGTCCTTCATAATGAATGTGAATTTATTGCTTGGGTATCTCAAGGGGGTGAAAAAGCATAAAAATTTGGTGAGATTGCCAACAGAAGACAGGACGTTAGATAACAAGGACACAGTGGAAAGCAGATGCTAGAAAAAAGAGTCCACTTTCATTTGGGAAAAGTTACCATGACTAAGCAGTACTGCAGTCTAAGACAGGAGGTACAGGTTGGAGACATTAAAAATTTACTGCTGGCTACCCTCCAGAGGAGCTTCACAACTGTCACTAAGGGTAGAATTGGCTTACTGTCTGAACAATGTGAACTTTTCCTAATTACACTACATATGCTGTTTGCTGCTTTTTCTTTTATCTTTCCTGTGCTTCATAGTTAATTTGTCACTGTTTAAAGGATGGTTTTCCCCCCTTCCTGTTAAACAACAGAAGCAAAAAGGGCACGTCTGCTACACCTACTTAGTCTCACGAGTGACTGACTTGTTTCAGTAACATGAATTTGTTTTCATCTCTCTTAAGTAATTACTTGACAGTAAAGCTCTTCCTTCATTACTTTAGAAACCTTTCTGGTGTCTTCTGAGCATTGCCTGCATCTCAGGCATATGGCCTTTTCTCTGTAAATGCCCCCAGCTTCATCCATTATTGTTACTTTAGGAGACATCGGTTCTTAATCAAGAGAATGCTGTGCACGGCCATGTGGGTTTGTACTTTTTCAGTCAATCCCAGCAGCTCCATGAACAAACATAAATTAAACTATTAAGAATCTAAGGAGATTATAATGACTGCAATTAGCTCCCAATTTATTTAATACAATGGATGTTTCCAAAGAAAGGTCATATAAAGGGAACAGATTGCATGCAGTTAAACAAACAAATAAAAAACCAATTAATAATAATAATAATAAAAAAAAGTACTTTGGTGTTCAGATCCAAAGGGTGGCAAAAGAAACGTTTGCTTTGATGTGATTCCAAGGAGATATTCTGATAAATAGAGAGCAATTTGGTTTCATCTTCTCCTGAGTTTTCACTTTGTATGGAAAACTTATATTATCCGGTGGAATTGGTGCAAAAACTCCCATAGAGGTTTGTTTACCACGTGGAAGAAATCTTAATCAGGTGATATTACTGACATATTCTAGGTTATTTTAGAGCTTTCTGAAATTCATAATCTCATAGCTTTTCTTTCCCTTTTTTATCACAAAAGTCTCTATTTTTAAACTTTTGATAAAGAATTTTACATCTTTATAACGTTTTCAGTTATCTATAATGCATAGATGTGATCCTGCATTTATAGACCACCTTCCAGCATGAATGTAAATCTACACCTTTTGTGGGCAATTGACTAGAAGAATCTGTTTAAACACTGAATTATCTGATCTCACACAATTGAGTTCATAACATTAGTAGAGATGCTAAGCATAAAATAGCATACTTATCACAGTCCACAAGTCATATAATTAAAGCTTTGAAAAATCAGAAGTTTCAAGAAGGCAAGGGGTAAATGCTTAACTGTGGCAATGCCAAAACCCTATGTGAAATGGACTGAAGTCAGTGGAAGCAGACTGAGTAGACAGATGACTGAAAGCCAAACTTATTCTCTGATGACAAGATTTGATGAAACTCCAATAAACTCATTTAAACTCATGTAGGAGAAGGCTACCAGACACAAACCAGCAACGTTTTGAAGGAAAGGAATTTCAAGTGTGTTTTATAAATGAAATTCTCGCAGAAAAAAAGACTGATGCTATTTATGGCTACAGATTCCTTTGACTAATTAGAAGGATTACAGACATCATTAACACTTAACACTAAAATGGTGTTTGGACAGTGCCACTTCAGTACAGATGCTCTTTAGCTAGTGGGATAGTGTCAAACAGAGCAGTAAAGGTTATCCATTGCAAATATTCTAAGATATAGTTGTTCTCATCTTATTAGTAAGTTAGACAGACAGTATACAGACATATTAAAAAAATCATAACCTTATAAAAGAATTTGCAACATCAATTTTTAATGTTCAGCCAAGCTGTCTCACTAATGAAATCCCAGAGGAGCTCAGTGTCAGGACTTCTGTGTACTGCTTTTTGCGTTCAGCTTGAGTTGCTCCATGACTTTCTGCTGCCTTGGGGATAACCAGGGAGATCCCCACTGAGGAGTCTGCAAATGAACCACAAATTCTGCTCTAGTGTCTTCTTCCTGCACTGGTATGTTGTGGTACTCGTATCAGTAGTAGTAGTTGGGCTGCTTCTGCTTAAGGGTAGGAGGGAAATAAGATTCCTAAGGATTTTGCTGAAGGCTATAAACCTCTGGTGGGAACAAACAGGACACGAGGAAGTTAAAGCCAAGGATTTCAATGGTATTCACTAAACTTTGATGCCTGAGTTTTCCTAAGCTCAATATCTTGTAAATCACTTTTCAAACTTAGACCGCTGCTCATCAGAAAATAATTAACTCCCAACAATGAGCATAAAATCCAAGCCACAATTTGACACGTTTTGCTTCTTGATAACTGAGATATGATTTAACTCTTTGCTGGCCTTTCCTTTGTTCAGCTTTTTAATTAACTAAGGCATAGTTATTCTGGTGTTCTGCATCCTCCCCTTGTAAAAAAAAGTACACATCTTTCTGTGTTGTGAGTCCCTTACTATCCATGAACACATGGTTTTTCAATGCAATAGCAACTTATATTTATTACCGCACATCATACATATTGTATTTTCCAATTTTCTCATCTCCTTTTTCCAATTACTACCATTTCAACAGAATTCTCCAGGATTAAGTTCTTCTCTCCCTGATATCAGTGAAGCACTAAATCTTGCATGTTTTAGTGAAAAATCCCTTGATATTTAGCTGAGGAGCATTTCACATAAAAACCAATGTATGGAATAACTCTGACTTTGATTATTCACTGGGTTGATGTGCAAGAGCATATTTTGAATCCAGTATGCAAGGAAAAATAAAAGGATTTATTGTATCAAATTAGAATATTTCTTGACCAAGCTTGGTCAGCAAAGTTTCCCTTGGAATTACTGATTTCTACAAGAAAATATTTTTATATCAAATCCTGTTCATATTTCCAAGGAATGCCCCAATTGTTATGGCAATACAGAAGGAAATAATATTCGTTTCTTGGATACCAGCAAACTAAATCCAGTCATTCACTTTGACAGCACAACTACATTTTTTGGTAAATTTTTGTATGCTCTTCTTAAAGTCAGGACTTTCCTCCATACAGATAGATGGATTAAAATAGGGATATATGATTTATCAAATCATCCCAATTCATCCACATAAGTGGCTGTTTCTTTCTTGGTTTAATATTTGAAAATTCTAACTGAAATGATGCTTCTAATTATTTTGGAGATCACTGCTAGAATTATTAATTATTACTTGGAATTGCTGTCTGTCCTCTCTGTTCTTAAATAAAAGTAGACCTGTGTACATGCAATAATCAGTGCTTAGATCTGCCCTATCTTGTTTAATATACCAGTACAGGTAGCCTGAGTGCCCTACCCGAAAAATTTCTCTTTAGCTATTCATGTTTTAAGCTGTGGTTGTCTCTGGTTCCTTGAGCTGCCTGTTCCCATTCTGATTTATACACTTCCTAAACCATGGCAGCACTTTATTCTCTGTTGTAGTATCTCAGTCACAAATACTGTCTGCTAGTGTCTGAAAGATTGCCTTCTGCTTTAGAAAACTTCTCTTGATCCTTGAATTCTTCAATTTTCTGTCCCGGTGTATTTGTTTCCAGCTACACTCCTGCATTGCTTAAATTAAAAATCAGGCTATTGGAGAGGCAGTTTTCAGTTCTCTGCCTTGGAGGTTTTCTTCTGATTCTGCTCAATTTCCTCAAAACATTTTCTTCAGCCCCATTCTAATGACTGCAAGAAGGCTGTGAGTAGCACCACCCCATCTGCACCAAACCTTTGATTTTTTTCCTCCTACCTACTGCTATAGTCAAACAGCAATGCTGAAAAAGACTAAACCTGATGACATTTGGTTAAAAAGTATTTTTTTTCCTTCAGCTTCAAAATCCCCAAATTATAATAATATCTCCAGGCTTCAAGTGCAGATCACAAGCATCTCTGATGAAAACTTTGGGAGAGGTTCACAAAGATAATTAACTCTTATGCTAGTTTTTCATAACGATTAGTGCAAGTATGACAGTTATCAATCTGAAAACTCTCAAAAGAACAAATAAAAACAATAGTTAGCAGTTCCTTGAGGTTTTTGAGATTTTAAAGAGAAAATACAATTGAAATAGATGTGCTCTTTTTGGCTGTCACTTGAAATACCATACTACCTGTAGTCTCACAGAAATATAATTCAAATATGCCCAGTGAAAAAACTATTAAAGACTAGAAGGTCTTTAGGGTCCCTTCTCACCTTAAACATTCCGTGATTCTATGGCTTCCTTTTGCCAAAAGGAATTTCTAGGGTAAATGAGGTGCAAGCAAAAATTCTGAGAATTGCGGTGCTGGATGGGGCTCTGTGCAACATGATCTAGTGAAAAGTTCCTGTCCATGGCAGAGGGGTTGAAACTATGTGATTTTAAAGATCCCTTTCAACCCAGAACACTCTATTATTCTATGATTTGTTTCTCAAAAAAAAAAAAAAAAAAAAGCTTCATTTTTGAGATCTGAGAATGGGAATGTCTTCCTTCACATGGGTCATTACTCATATGTAGCTCAGAAGGTCAGACCAAGCACCAAGCAGTTGGACTTCTGGCCATAAAATAAACTTCCTTGGGTCTAACTTCTCTCAGTGGTGACAGAATAATATCTGACTAAAACTTTTCCTTCTTTGAGTTTTTATAAGGGAAAAGAGAGCATGAAAGAGAAGGAGAGAATTCTTCAAACTGTATCATCAGCAATATTCATCCATCATGAATGTGTAATGAAATGTGTATTTCATTACACATGGTTCCCTAAAGAACTAGAAGTGCACACAACTGAGAGATATTTATGTAAGTTTTTAATGTACTCCTGTAACCTAGCTCTTTTGAAAGGTCATCAGTGCAACCATGAGCAAATGTAGAAATGGAAAAGTATTTGAAAAATGTGGGAAACAATTGTCATTTCATGGAAAAACTTGAAAAAATTATCAAAGGTTAAAAGTCAGTAAAAATAGAATTATTTAGAACCCTGAACCTGTTAAATCACCCTTACAATGCTCTTAAAAATATTTGTTTTATTTAATGGCCTGGAAAATAGGCAAGAGAGCTACATCTATTTAAGCTTCCTTCTCTTCCCTGCAACAGAAGCACTGATACAAATTTTTGGGTATTTTTTTTCCTAATTTGTGTTTAAACCTCTGTTTTTTTCTGGTAAATGTGTATCCTGTGTAGAATGCTATATTCTGCAATCTCTACATTGCACCAGCACAACACAGCCTTTTTCTGATCAGTGGATTCTGATAGAAACTCTTGTCCCCAAGTGCTTTCTCCAGCAGAACAGACAGACTGCATAATGAAACAAAACAATGTGTAAACACAATGTACCCAGAATTAATGAGATCTTTAGTCACAAGGTAAATAATAGAGAAAAACTAAGCAGGATAGGCAAAGCATATGGGTTCTGGATGACATTTTAATAGGCATGAGAAAAAGTGACATAACAAACTGGTCTATTCTTATTCTGGCATTTGTCTTAGAATAAGGCCTAGGGACCTAAATATGCCTGAAGCTGAACCCTGTTACTGCTGCAGGAAGAAAAATATACAAAGGAGATATCCCAAGATATTCAACTCCTTGAAAAGGAATCTGACTACAAAAGAGAGCTTTGATCTGGGAAGATTCACAAAACTTACCACCAGAACATATTTTCCTGTAAGAGCAAAACAGAGTAAATAAACATAGGACCCTTGCTGGAGAAAATTAAATACATAATAATTAAACCCCAAAATATATATTATTCCACAAGGCATGGACAGATTAAAGATACTGAAGCTATTTATGGAAGTGCTATTTGTTGAAAATTCAGAGCAACAGGGACCATACATTGAACAAAAACGGTGCTAAAAATTACAGGAGAAATAGAGGGGTAAAGAAACTTGTTAAGGTCAAAACTAGAAATTATAATAGGTTTGGGATTTATATTTACAAAGCTGTGGCTGTGTCTGAGTTAGTCTCCGCTGCCCTTGTAGATCTCCACAATCAGTGAAGATATTTTTAAATATCTGTTCTAGCAAGATAAGGTTAATTCTGTCATGGAATAGCCAATTTTTTTCTTTGGGGACCATACAGAGGAGATAAGTCAGATGTATAAAACTGTACCTGATTAGCTAAATCCTATAAGATAACTTTTGAATCTTGTGTTGACATCATGCCAGATGGGAAAAAAAAAACCACCCAAGTTTTAAAAGTGTCTGGAAACGAATCAAAACCATTCTCACAACAGAATTTTTCTGTGAGCCCACGAGGAAGAGTCTTGAACTGAAATCCTTTGCAGCCAGCTTGATGCATGTCTACGTACTTTTCTTTTAGTGAGGTAAAAGTGGGGGATATTGGATAAGGGGATCCTTGACTTCTAGATGTAGGACCAGTAAGTTGACTCATTTATCCAGAAAAAAAAAACCCAAACCACTCAGCAGGGACGTGTGAAACAAATAGAGAGAAAAAAGAAATTATCCAAAATTCTTTAAGCTACAAACAGTTTCCTCTGGTGAAAGCTATTAAGAAATATTAGGGGCAAGTAGGGGACAGATCACACTACTGCTCTTAGAGCTGCAGAAGTTACCTGTGTTGCTTCAGCAACATCAAGAGCTTTGGTTATACGTGCTTCTAGGGAAGACATATTCTGTTTACCTGTATCTGCTTTCTCAGCTAAATGCAAAAGCAATAAAATATTCAGAACGATGCTCATAATCAGAACATAGGTATAATGTTGAATGAACAGCTGACTTTCTGACCACCATTAGTTCTTACTGCACAGCAGAAGTATTTATTTCTCAGCAGGTCCTAAGTATCAGGAAAAGACTAATCTTAGCCCACTGTAAGATGACCTCAGTGCAACACAGATCTTCAAAACCTTAAGTTTACTTTTAGAAGTGTTTTTCTGGAAGTGTGTTTTAGAGTCTGTTTCTAGAGTTGATTTAAGTGAGGGAACAGATTTGTAAAAGAGTGGAATAGCTGAGAGGGAACAATAACTTAAACTTTTGATTGATGTGTGGCAGGATGCCTCTTAATTTTCTATGTGTGCATTTGTTGGCCAAACTTGCTATGATTGCTTTGAGATAAATGAACAAATCTTGCCAATATGTATCAGTACCTATTTGCAATACTTACAATCCTTCACAGAGCATTCTGTAAGGCTGACAGGCTGAAATTCATTCATAAGTGTGTATATTGACAGGCATAGAATAGGAACATAACACAGACAAGAAATAATGCCATCTGTTATATCCATCTTGGGAGGTAACAAACTGGAGAAAAGCTGGGTGCCTGATAATTCAGTGACAACACAGGTAATAAATATAAAGACTACGGTTGCAGACATCTCCTCTTGAGCTAGAGTCCTAAGTACCTTTCTTTCTCAGTGGAAAAATATAATTTACTTGCATTCACTATGCCTTACATATCCTCACTAGCTAACTGAAGGAAAATAGCAGGGAAGAACTCATAGTTAATGAGATGGGTGTCATCCCTGTATTCATATTCTGTTAGGAGCAAGAGCAAGGCTGCTCTCATGACTCCTAAGTGGACAAGAGCAGAGCAGCCAACCAATTTTAGTGGTTGCTAATGTTATTTCCGAAGAACAAAAATACTCTTCGTCTTAAGTAGAAGCTTCTCCTAGACTGCTAAACTGTGACTGTAAGCCTAATTATTCCAGTTTCACGGACTTGCACCGATGCTGCTCCATTTCCTTTAGCACAACTAAATGAAGAGTGCAGATACACAGCTTACAGCAACGCTACTGATACAGAACACAACATGCAGCAAGCTGTCAGACTTAGCAAGTTTGGAAATATGGGCCCATTTTAGAAACAAAAAATATCATCTCAGGAGTGTGTGAGCACAACCCTGAACTGACTGTTCAGTGCACAACATTCAGTAATTACTTTTCTCAGTATGATTGCCATTTTTGAGAGTGAAGAGCAGCCATGAGGTTAGGTCTGTGGAGTTGTGGGTTCATGATCTGAACAGCCAAATTATGTTAAGCACTGCACCTGTCAAAGCAGCCTGGTATGCTCCTAATCGATGGAGTCAGCAGCACAGCAACACGCTGAATGTTGTGCTATCATTGTGATTTGAGGGAAAATGGCAAGAGACAGAGAAAATAAAAAAGCCCCTTGCAATTCAGTAAGTTTTTTGAATTCATGGATTCAGTGAGAGTTCTCAAATGAAACCAAATGAAACCAAACATGGTAAGTTCAACAATGTAGCAACTGTAGTAACAAGTATAATTTTAAACATTTGAAATGACAATTTTTTCTGTTGCATCATAAAAAAACCCCAAACAACAACAACAAAAAGAACAAAGCACCTGAAAGCTTTGAAATAGCACCTCCCTCCCCAAGTACTCTTGAGTATTCCAGAAATAGATTTATATTGATATATCTCTTGCTGGTTTTAATCAGACTCCTACAGGTTCTTATATCAGCACTACATATACGCATTACTTTCTCCATGGAATCACTTTCCTTGCAACATACAGAAGGAGGTTTTCATTATCAGTAGCCCAGGAAAAAAAACCCCAAAAACCCATCAACAAAGCACTTTAATCAGAAATCACAAATCTCAAAAAAGCCAAAATTGCTTGTAAAAGTGCAGTCTTTCCAGTACTGGATTTTTAACACTAGATGTTACTCTCTGAAGGTATAAATTGCATTACCACATGACTCAGGTTGTTGTTTCAAAGTAATCAAGATGTATTTATTTTTTTTTAAAATCCATAATGAAATGACTATCTAAGGCTCAGTTTATTTTCTTAGAATAAGAGAGCATTTGGAAGAAAGAAGGAAGAGCTCATTTTTTAATGTTTTTGACAGTTCAAGACTTATTAATGTCGAATTATGAAGCATACTTGACTAATAGTTTTCAGCTTTTGAGCGGTCAGAAGTCATAATGGCAAGTTGCTGTGTGTGTGTGTGTTTTAACCTCTGTGTTTAGTCACCTGTGCTTGACTGTGAACTGTTGGATGTTAGATGCTGCTTAGTCTTCAGCATCAGTGTGCTTCATCAGAATTTCCAGTGAAGCAAATGGGAGTTTAATTCTGGATGTGTAAGATCAAAATTATGCTCAGACTTTCATGATATTTCTCTCATAGTTACTTTAAAGCATGGCTTTGCTGAGTTTATATAATTTGAGATTCAGCACTAAACACTGTGCTTAAATTTTGAAATTCTTCAAACACAAAAGGAGAGCTTGAGTTTCCCAATAGTGATAGCATAATTACAAAAAAAAAAAAAATGTTTACGGGTAGTAACATTCACAGTTCTGTGGGATTGCCACTTCAATTGAAATTAAGGACTGCTTATGAGTAAATTACTGAAAATTATTAGATGGAACAAGATAAATTACTTTTTGTGTTGTGTTAGGGAAGGAAAGTGGGTGAAAGTTAAAGTAGGCAAAGTTGAAAGCATCTGAGAGAATTTATTTAACAAGGAGATCACTGACAGAATATTAAGTACCCACTGAAATGTTGATGAATTGTACATATAGTTTGCATTTTCTGAATTGAAAAGAAAATATGACAATCATTATGATAAAATAAAACAACAAACAAAAAGTGGAATAGGAATTAAAAAAATTCACTTCAAGGTACTTTATGGACTTTTTTTCTTTCTATCCTACTAGTTTGCTGGCCATGTAAAATAGAGATTAAAATGGAACAGTTTGCCTTTGAAGCCAAAGTGTAGGGAAAAAAATCATTATCCCAAATCCACAGCATCAGGAATTCCACTAAACTCTTTCCCGAGTCTTTAATGTTTTGTTTCATACTCTGAGCCCTAATATGCAGCTGAAGAGCAGCATTTGTCAGCATTTGTCAGCTTTGTTGTTGACAGTTGTAGTCCATCCATTGAGGAGTTTTCTCATTTAATACCCCTTCATTCAAGGTCTTCCTTTTCATCAAATGATTAAGTTCTACACTTTTTCCCCCCTTCCTAAGTTCATGTTTTTTCCGTCTATTTACATATAGCTGTCTATGCATTTTCAACCTGAAATTTATAAATCTACTTACTTGGAGTATATTTATGAGATATAAAGGTATTAGAAAAGCATCAGGGTCAAGGTACAGGACAGAGTACCCACTCTCTTTTAAAAAATCAATCACTGAACCTCCCAATAGTAAAATAATTGCATGCTGCTGCTAGAAAAAAGTGAGTTGCATAGAATGGTAAGCATTTTTCATGTCTTTGGTTGACTAAAGTTGAACTCTTAGGCATGTGTGAAAACCCTGTCATTACCTGTAAAGGGCTCTTTGCTTTGTTTTTAAATTAGCAATCAAAATATTACGAGCAACAGGTAACATCTGTCTCTCCCAGCTGCATCTGTGAGTTGCCATATCTAGCACCAAAATGTGGAAATGTGAAAATGTAGGAGAAGGAAGGGGACTTGTCAAAGAATTTCCAAAGTGAAACACTGATTTATCCTGAAAAAAATGTCCTATCTGCTCCATAACTGGAGTTCACAGTTTAAAATATTACCCCATCCAAATGCTAGTAAGTGACTGAAAGGAAAGCTTCAAGTTTCCTCCTCCTTTTCTCCTGGTAGTACATGTTAAGCATTTGTTTTATATCGCTGTCTGTTACTTAAAGGAAGCACTTCAGAGCTGTAAGCGCATATGAGCGTGTACATTTTAGTAGTTTAGTAATTAAGCTGGCATCATAATGCATGTCAACAATCACAGCAGGCTTCAATGAAGAGCCTTATTAGAACAGATATTGAAAGAACACCAGGGTGGTCGTCACAGATTAGTGGTACTGGCATTAGCAAATGGACATTGTGAACTCAGGTAAGAAAACATAATTTATTAGTTAGAGTAATGATAATGCTGTTAGCTCCCCGTGGTAGCTAATTAGAGGTGCCAGATAATGTTGATTCATTTAAGAATCTGTCACTGTTTTCTATTACAGTTCTAGAATATACAGCTGCACTGTACAAAAATGATTAAATGAAGAAGCAAGTCTTTAAAATAAATCTGTATAACTCCAAAGCAGACTTTAACAAAAATAGTTTAAACAACAGTAATATAACAGTAATATAAATTAACATAAGTGTTCCCAAGAGAGTGGTGAATCTCTAAAACTCACTCTAACTGGAACAAAAACTAGCTGCAAATCCTTGACATAGGAAAAATAAGCCCATGCACAAATGATGACAAGTGGGCTCTTCCCTTTAGGCTTGGTCTAAAAATAATTGTTTTAAGTGGCTCAAACTCGAGTCATAGAATGACAGAATGGATACTTTTGGAAGGGACTACTGGAGGCATCTTGTCTAGCTCAAGCAGGGGTCCCAAGAACAACTTCCTCAGGACTGTGTACAGATTATCTTTGAGTATCTCCAGAGAAAGAGACTCCACAACTTCTCTGGGTGACCTGTTCAATGACATGCTAATAATTCCCTCTGCAGCCTTAAGTAGAAGATTTTACTTCAGTCCATCTGAAGCTCAGTCCTGTCAGGAACTCCCCATGTCCCTTCATATTATCAACTTTTGCTCTACCATATTTACCAAGGCTTTACCTCTCAGAGAGCCTCCTCTATCTGGGCATCTTCTTCAACCTTTGTGAGGAGAAATGTTCTTCTCCTTCATCTTTCATCTTTCCATCTGTCCAAAGACCAGACCAGACAACTCTTTCCTGTGCAGACACACTCTGATGGCAAAATCCTATTCTTAGCCCTGCTTTTTATACAGTTTGAGGCAAGGAACAAAAGAACGTAAACATTTTAAGATGCCATATGAAAGAAAAAGCAGTAATTCCATTGACACTTCTGACTCAGCATTCTGAATATTTTGACTGTACACTTAATAATTTGTGATGTTGAAGTTTTATACATCATATCATCTTTGTGCCTCTTGGAGTAGATACTTTAATAGTTCTGCTTGATTTTGGCGTCAAAAAAGAGAGTTTTCAGTATTTCTAAGAGTGGTTTTTTTTTAAATGAAGTTATATCAAGCCATTCTTCTACTGATGTTTTACAAAAAAACATATGACAGTGGATTGAGCTAGGATAAGGCTATGGAAAAAAAGAAAAAAAAATCTAAAAAAAGATAGCACATGAATTAATGGGCAAATGGAATAGATATCCTATACAAGTATGAGCACCAAGGTCACTTGGCACAAGGGAGCACAATTGTGGTCCAAAGAAGCTCTTACTGTCTGCCTTGACACTCATGTGCATATTGAAGTGTTCCAAAGTACTCATTGACTTGATATTTGCTTCAGAAGAGTCTATTTGGTTAGCAATTCATGTTCCTGTAGATTTGCATAATAAGATAGAAAAGCTTCCCAGGAAACACTAGAATCTCTTAGGCCAACCACCATTATATTATGTCACAAGAGATTTATTTCACCTTAATCTTTCCTGAATTCCTTTCTGAAAGTGTGTGGATGGGTTTATTCAGTAATTTATTCTGATTTTTTCATAAATCAGTTTATGAAAGAAAGGCAATAAGATGTTAAAGCAGCACAAAACATTAAGTTCCTGCCTTTTTCCATTATAACTGAAACTGTACGTTGGTCAGGATAAGTGCTGGGCTGAGGACACAAGCCCTGGTTGCATCACGATACCACTGACATCTCTCCATGAAGAAGACTCGGTCTCTAGTGGTCTTGAGTCCACACTCTATTGTTAAAATAATCCAGATGAAAGTTAGTCATTAGTTATGTATAAAGATATTCTCATAAAATAAACTGAGAAAGGGAAAATTAGAAATTTGTGATGCTTGACCAAATACCTAAGTCCTGAAAAAAAATATTGGATTCCAATTTGAACAAGAATTAAAATGCTATTCAGGCTCTCCAGAGGCTACTAAATCTCTCCTATTGTATTCAACATTATTTTTTCCTCTGAAAATCTTAAATAGAGAAGACTCACCTGAAGCATCTCCCACATAAGCTATGCCTGAGCTGCATTTCTGAAGTGCAAGGGAAAATTGGAAACAACTGGGGCCTGGAAGTGCTCCTTGCCAGCAAAACCTAAGTTCTGAACATGCCAGAGGGATCTAGCTGAAATCATTAAGAAACATGCAAATATAACTTTTAAATGCAAAAGTCTTACCAAAGTAGCAAAGTGAGAAATTAGACCAGTTTCCAAACAATATTGTCCTTTGAAGATTATCAGTCAGCTGTAGCATCTTCAAAATTTGGACAAGCTTATTTGTAAATCTAGGAAGCAAGACTTTGTTGTGACAGTCACTCAGTTTCTCTTTATTTGGCCACATGGTTAACAAGAAAAATATGTCTAGATGTATGCTTTATATGTTTTCTGGTGACATATCCAGTGGTGGGTGTCTATTTGGGCATATATTATGTTGTTAATGGAGTCACTAAAAGCAGAGGCAGTGATTATGGAATCATCTATATAAATTAATATAATCTCATATATATAAATTAATAAATAATCCATAGAAATTAATAAAAGGTATTTAATATCAAGAAATGAGATGGTGGGATACCTGGCACATCTTACAAGACCTCTAGGAGGCAAGGATATTAAAATGAGAAAGAGTTCCAAAAAAGGTTAAGTGATGGGTGAAAGAGGAAACACTGGTGCTAGGTGGAATGGAAAAAAAAAAATCAATTTTTTAATTAATGATATGTCATAGTGTACAGGACAACACTGTTGAGTTAACTAGTTCACACTAAAGAAAGAAAATCTTGAGATCACAGACTAGAGAAAAAAATTCACTGTTGTCTGGGGACTACAGTACATGTCTTTTTTTTTAGTCTTTTATCCCTGTGATCCTAGATCATACAGAGCTCTGTGACTTAAGCCTTTTTTACAAACTGTTGACTCTACTGGAATCCAAGGATGATCCCAAATTGCTTTAGGCAATTTCAACCTGAGGTTAAAACAGCCAGCTCTGAGACAGTCAGGTGTGGAACAAATAAAGCCTCTGTTCAGTAAGGCCATTACCCCAGAGACCCAGCCTCAGTGCTGCTTGGACTTCTGCCTTTCTGAATGTGTGCACTAGGCTTGGGAATGAGTATTAGATTTGCATGCTAAAATGACCCCAAATTCTCTTCTTATGACAAATATGTGAAATACCCCATGTGGGTTGCAAAATGAATGAGGCAGCAGATTTTTGTATTGCTGAGAGAAAAACACAACCCTGATCAAGTCCAGAGGTAGCAAAGTTATCTTGAATTTTATCAAATCACCTAAAGACTGATTAAGGAAAGTGAAACCCTCTTGTATTTTCCCAGTTAGGAGAATGAGGGAAAGAAGAGAGGTTATGAAGGAGGAGACCCACACTGATGGTGAAGGGTCCAGAGGGGAAGCCTTATGAGGAGTGGCTCAAGTCACTTGATTTGCTTGGCCTGGAGGAGATTGAGGGTAAACCTCGTTGTTGTGCTCCTCACAAGGGCAGACAGTGGGGAGGCACTGCTCTCCTCTCTGTGGTGACCGGTGACAGGACCTGAGGGAATGGCCTGATGTTGCCATGATGTTAGGGGAGGTTTAGGGTGGATATCAGGAAAAGGTTCTTCACTCAGAGGATGGTGGGGTTCTGGAAGAGGCTCCCCAGGGAAATGGTCACAGCATCAGGCCTGACAGAGTTCAAGAAGCATTGGGACAATGCAGTGGGGCATGTGGTGGGACTCTTGGGGTGTCCTTTGCAGGGCCAGGAGTTCAACTCAATAAAACTCATGCATCTCTTCCAACTCAGGTTATTCTGTTATTCTATGATTCCATGTTGGTTTCACTTTCACATCTCTAGTTTTGCTCCTCTATAAGGCTAACAATAGGAGAGGACGATAAATATACAGGAGACATGAGATTTGAAAAGAAAATACTGCAACGGAAGGAAAGCAGAGCTGACTTTTATTTGATGCAGCTGCTGAGTTATTCAAGGACCTGGCCCTCTGGCTGCTCTATCATCAGACACCTTTGAAAGATCCCCAGTGTGAATGACAGAGTGGGTCAAGAATGACCCAGCTCAATTCCCATTTTATTGTTTTTCATTGTAATCTGATTATGTGGTGCTACCATGTGTCAAAGTGACATTGTTTGACAACTTCATCAAATTCACAGAAGCACAGGAGAGCATTAAGAAAAATATGTGCTTCATTCATTCTTTTCAACCTGCCTTGGGGACTGCATACACTTTTTTGGTTTCTAATCATTTTCCCTTACAGTACAAATAGCTAACATCTTGAATAACTCTAATTAAAGGTCACACTGTGGAAGGTATGTCTTGTCAGGTATCAGGGTAACTGGTACAGCCATGGCCTGGAATCAGGAATACAAGGGGCTATGATGACTGAAAAACATCCAGCCTTAATTTCTATGTTTATCAGCTTGATTGCCAATGAATTGGAATCTACCAGAAGAGTGGGAATATGGATTGTATATTGATTAAAGACTGTTTAGAATCAAGTGATTATGTCCTAGCAAGACCATTCAATTCTGGCCATATTTTTATGACTGCACAATAGTTTATAAATTTTTTTTACACATCAAGAGTTCATTTAATGGTTTTTGTAATTATCAGATCCTTATTTCCTTCAGTGCAGTGCAGAGAACTCACAGAACAGAGAGTTTAAGTTAAAGGTGCTATTTTAACAGAACAGTCAGAAGCTGCTGCAGGCACAGGCCCAGAAATCCAATACAGAACATAAAATATTTACCTACAACTGCATAATCAGGGTCATGCTGGAAGAGGCACCCAACAAACAGCAAGGTGCTATGAGAGGTGCTGTCAACATTTCTGTTAATAGACTGACTCTCAATTTTTGTCCCAGCATGTGTGTTGGCTATTGTGCTGCTGGAGATGATGTCTTTCAGATGAGATGGAAAATTAGCTTCTGACTACATGTGGTCACTAATGATCCCATGCCAGCCTTTGTACGAGCAGGAGATAACCCAGGTGTCCTTTGGTTCAGATAATTGCATTTTGCTGATCTAAATTTCCCCTGTGGCTTTAATCAGATATGATATTCCTAACTTGCTGCTCTAACCTGTTATGTAGGTTCACTGTTTATGGATAAGGTACTGCTATTTCAGGGAGACATGAGTCTTTATGTTTGGGATAAAAATTCTGAACAGGAGAACTGTCCCATTGTTATTGCTGTAAGGACACATTCATTGACACTTTGAATAACAGCATGGGAAAGTGTGCTACCAGCACACAATGAAGAGGGGAAAATTCCAGTCAATTATGATTTACTTATTTTCCAATAAGCTATTAAAATAAATATATCATGAATTAAAACCACTTGAAAAGAGGATGTGTTCCAGTGAGGAGAAAACAGCTTAACCATGCTCCTAAGCCTCCAGATTTTATTCTAATTCATAATTCTAATTTAAATCCTGTGAACCCTGGCCAGACAATGTGGTAACAACATGGGAAAAAAAAAGTAAAAAAATAATATGTCAGATATTTGCCTAGGTTGCAATCACATGAAAGAATCCTAAATTCTTCTTGGTCCAGCCCTAAAAATGACAAGAAGGGCTGAATCATGAACATTTTTCAAAACTTTCATAAGGATGTTGGATCAGTAAAGCGGCATTTGGTTGAAATTCATGCTGAGAGAAAGTTTTCCCTCTTTCCAGGCTAGGTTGGATGTGACTTGGTCTAGTGGAAGATGTCCCAGCCCATTGATGTGGGGGATGGAACTAAATAATCCTTAAAGTCCCTTCCAACCCAAAGCATTCTGTGGTGTGATTCTATGACCTGTGTTCATGTGTGCAGTTCCTTTACTGTCTGTTATATTGGTGTTTTTAGTTTGGAAAAACTGGTAGTTATAAATCTTCCAAACCCTCTTCCCCCTTCCCAAACCTGTAAACCTGTGTGAGATACACAAAGAAATTTAGATGCCAAAGTACTGCCAAGGGAGACCAAAAGACACCAGCAGTAAATTAGACTGAACAATAGTTTGTAATGTGACAGTTCAGAAAACATGATTGAAAGCTGTGTACTCAGAAGTGTCATGTCCTTGATCAGGTTTCTCTGGGTAGTACTTTGCATTTGAAATACTGTGTATAGACTGTTCCTGTCAATAACCAGTGAGGGAATCAAACAACAACTAAAAAACCTCAGTCAAGCTGGCAGCTGTGTATGGAAGGCGCTGGAAAGGATGCATGATTTAGCGGCTGAAATGACTGAATAATGAGGAGTAATTAGAAGGCTAATTTATGACTAAACATTTAATTTTGATGACGGAGGTCAATGGGAGTTTAATCATTAACTGTGAAAGAAGATTTATCAGTACTCAGTAGAAAGTTATTTACCATTATTTTTGCCATCATCTTACCAGAAATTATTTTGACATTTATGAATTATACACAGAAAAAACCCCCTTTCATGTGAGGGTTGTAGATAGAAGAAAAGAGGAAAGAACTTTGTTCAAAAGCAAATCTTACCAATGGTATTTCCTTAAAAAGGGTGATGCAAATACAGCTGGTCAACATGTGGGTAAACTGTAGCAGTCAGGGATTGTAGAAAGAAGTAACTAAGGTGAAATCTCCAGTGAGTAGACTATCAGACAAGATTAAAATTCCTCCATGATTATTTTATATGATCAGTATCAAAGTGGATTGTTCAATGAAGAAAACACAGCATTATTGTCAGCTCTATGTTCTTTCAGGCAGTTGAGTAATTTGAGAATAACCATGACTTTCTTTTATTAGTGTGAAAACGGCTCTTTCAGATTTCATAATTGATGGTAATTTCAGCAACGTGATTTTTCTTAAAACAATACTTTTGTATTCTTACCAAAAAAAATAAATTGTTTTTGCTTACTTCTAGCATAAGGCACATCCTGCCTGATGAGATTTTTATGATACAGCCACTTCAGTAACCTTGGGTGTCTTTATGATCAGTGAAGAGTAGAAAAATACAGAACATGATTCATATGATGAGCTGCAATGTGATTTTTTCCTAAAATGAGAAAAATAAAATGTTGGAGATTTTTAGACTTCTACACTGATTATTGGTTCCCAATAACCATATCACATATATATGAGGTTAAGTGAATCCCATCCTTATTCAAACACCAAAATATTAGCTGATATAACTAAAGCCATGTCTTTTTCTTCCTTGAAGAAAAAAGAGAAGACTCTAAAGGAATTAGACTGGAGAAGCTCCTGAGAAAACCTAAATGGACTTGATTTGGCCATGAATTTGAAGTAGATGACCACTAGGAATTAGGCCACCCCACACGGTTCTGTGAAAAAAATCACATTAACTGTAAGTGAAAGTCCTGAGAACAGGCTAAGCATGGTGATACAACAGTATTTTCATAATTCATCAACAAAAAATGCAAAGGATATATTTGAATGTTTGTTTTGGCATTGCTTCCTCTAGTTTCATCAAAATAGAACATGAAAGGGACGCTGTTCACCTGTTTTAAGCACATATTGTCTACTTCCTCTGAGAGATAAAGTTCAGACTTCTTTGTTTTCATGCAAAATTTCATGCTCTCTTTATTAGCTATTAAATTTATTTTCTCATAAAAAGGTGCTTTAGATTCTTATTCTTCACATGTTCCAAGCTGAGAACCATTAAGGAGACATTTTAAAACCACGTCCCTGGGTTGGTAAACAGCTAAGCCTATTAAGTTGATTTGTTGACAAAATTAAAAAAGGATAATTAGTCAGGACAAGAAAAATAATAGGCTTCAAATTTCACCAAGAGCAAAAGGTGCATTTCAAAGAAATAAATCCAAGTTCCTATTTGAAACATTGTTTAACAGCTGTACCATAAAAGACCCTGAACTGTCTCTAGTGGTTCTTAGACTTTGTCGATTTAAATGCACAATAAATCATACTTTAATGAAAAACAGGCATTTAGTTCTGGGAATTAAAGCAAACAAATTAAATGAGTGTTTCTCTGTTTTATAAAGGAGGGAAATCACCTGGACAACATTTTGATGTTATTAATTTTATATTCACAATTACCTATTTCACCTACCTTCTGTCACATATTTTACAACTTAAATTTGGTATTACACAACAGAAACTGTCTTCAGCCTCTATTGAAGCAGTAAATACAGGTTTCAGACAGAGATCAGTGCCCATTACACTAAGTATTGTCCACAACGAAGTGACCATCATAATCTCCAAGACTGAAAGCTAGAAAATTTCCTTTCTGATATCCATAAGGATTTTCTGAGTGAATGTTTTTGCATGACAAAGGACTACAAGGTTATTGCAGACAAAAGTAGCTACAGTCTTGTGAGTTTTATAACCTATGCATTTAGCAAATAAACCTCACATCTGTGCCTGTTGATTATTACTTTCATTATTATGGAGAAAAGTAGGCCTTGTTTTTGGCTAAGCACTTATGCTTATTTTATTTTTCAAGACATGTGTAAGCTAATGGTATGCTAATCAGGGTAATGATTTCAAAAAGACAATTTAGTAATCCTTTTAATTAAAAAAACCCCACATATTAATTAAGAGGAAGCACATTATTATTTATCATTAGTCTCAGAAAGCATACTTACTACATTCCCTCCTCTAATTCAAATTATTAAGAAATCTGTGATATAATAAGCTCAACATCAAAGCTGTGATGATGAATGCTAGTATTTTTTTAAAGTAAACCAAACCTTTTTTCTTTTCAGCTGAATGGAATATATCAGTCATAAGGAAATGTAAATGTGACTTGAAGTGTGTTTCAAATCAATAATACCCAAAGGATAATACAGCTCCAAGAATGTTTATCTTGTAGCTCATGGGGGCTTTTGGCTTTTGCTTGAGAAAAAAATATGGTCATTATTAAGAATCTTTTAAAGTCACTCTTTTGAATATATCAGAGACAGAACTGCTCAAAGGACCTTGAAGTCACAAGTGAATTGATGAAATCAATAGGAATCTTCCCATGAAATTGGATAGTGGTGATCTACATTTCAAGGTGAACAGCTGTTTACTTGTACCCACAGATGACAAAGCCAAAATTCTGGTCTTCTCCCATACCCTAAAACTGGAAGCAGGTTGTGTCTCCAGGGAGATATATATTTACCAGTCTGTCTCCCTGGCCATTTAAAAGTCTGCTTTGGGCATGTCCTGTCTAATGTTCACAACAGAGATGTTTGGTTTGTGTTCTCTGGGCATTCACACAGCAGCTGTTTATTCAGCTTTTGTACTTGGAGGCTGCAAACCACTTGACATCATATTGCAACTTCCAGATTGAACCCTGGTAAACCACAAGGAGAGGCTTTCTCATGTTCACCATCCAGTGACCTGGAGACTGATAATTCACCTGACACACTGTAGAAACAGCTCTCAGCTCTACCTGAGGTGTTTGTGCTTGAATCTGCTATCAGACAGGTAATGCTTTAATCAATATCCTGATATTTGAACGGCTCATTCCTCCCAAATTGCCTGAGATAAGCAATAAATATTTACATCCATAAGGAGAGAAAATGTGGCAGTGTACCTAATTCTATATCCTTTTAATTAGAGCATATAGGAAAGGAGAGCTAGAGGTCAGCTCAGGTTCAGCAAATACTTAATATAACACTAAAAATATCCAGCTATTTCCTTGACTGCTCTGTTTTTTCAGTCTTTCATGGAATATTTACTTCTTCCAAAACAAAACAAAAGAATAGTTAGATGGTGGCTAGGCCAGGAAGTATTTTAAAATAATACATCTGACATGCATTAGACATGCAACCTAGGTGACCTGGTGACTACCAGTTTAGGAGAAATGGCTACCTTCCCATCTTCCAGGTATGATCCATAAGGAAGGACTGGTTTATTGTCTTATCTCCAAGGGAAACCTGATTCTTGTGAGTCCAGAGATGACAGAATGCATAGGAATCATTGTCGTCCCCCGTTTTGAATTGATTTTCAATTGGCTCATCCTCACTCAAATTGATTCATACTTATTCAGCTTGCCAGAGGCCTCCAGAAGGCAGAAGACATTAATTTCTGGAGGCTTGGCATTGGTTTGGTTCTTTGCAGAATTTGGACATTCATTACATCAGTCAAATTGAAGACATGCAGACACTCCTGCATTCTGCCTTGGAGACCTTAGTCCAATATATAATCATGATAAAGGTGCTCTGTGCACTTCTAGGAGCAAACATTTGTAGAATGAAAGCTTTCTGTAGTTTTGGGAATGAGAACTAGAAGAGGACATGCCAATACTTTGAATGCAACATAAATTAGTAATTCTATCTGTATCCTAAAAAATTGGCATAAACTAAGATACGATCAAAAATCATTCTAAGAATTATTACTGCAGATAGGATTGAATGACAGAGAAATGTCTGTTATGTTCAGATTTTTTTCTGCATGAAGAGTAATCTACATGCTATCTGTACATAACTGATGAGACAGGAAAATCTTTATGCTCTGGCTTCTGTATAAGTCTTTTCCTGTTTCCTTCTCATAAAAATCAAAAAAATACTACCTTGTGCTTAGAGTTAGTATGATTATTGACTCCCTTATAGTGCATTTCACTGAAATTCATTGCACTGAATTTTTATGATGCTGTACAGCTGGCTATTAAGAAACATGCAATGAAATTGCATGTCTACAGAAAATGCACTCCTGTCATCCCAGACTGGTCAACAGACTTCTCTGCCAAGACTCTTCTCATATACTTAGGCATTAGCTTTTCTTATTGCAGCCAGACCCCTTAAATTTGCCACAGGAGGTGTGACAAAATAAAATAAAAATAAAACTAAAAAAAACAAAACAAAAAAAAAACCAAAAAACCCCACCAAAACCAAAACAAAATAACAACAAAAGCAGTAGTGCAAACAGGAAAGAAGCACAGGGGAGAAAGACTTCTAATGAGGAGCACATTTACATTTTTGGCCATAACTGACCACCATAAAGTCTACACATGGAAGGGATCTGCTGGAGGTTTTAGAATAATTTAGTTTAATAATAATTTTAGAATAATTTAGTTTCAATAGCAAAACTGAGAGCAGCTCTCAAACCACTACAAAAAATGTTAATGTGCATGGCATATTGTGAGGCCCTTTGAAAGCATCCTCAATAAAAGGATAAGGATGAAATGAAGGTTTAGCCTTCAGTGCTGTGATTTGATTATTTAAGTGAACTCCTATGGATAGAACTATTTATATGATCATAAGGAAAAAAAAAAGGAGTGATTGGTAGCATCAGGGCTTATCTATGGAAGTGAAATGAGCTGAGTGGGCCACTTGAGGGGCTTGGCAGGGCTGACAGTAGCACAGATCTTCCCTGCTGAGTTACTCTCAGGTTTTTACATTGCTTGCTTTCACTCTAAGAAATTACCAGCACCTATGGAGATAAACTGTCAGATTCCTAAACGACCTTCTTTCTGAGTTAAGAGTCTTGATTTATACTATATATTTATATTTATATTTATATTTATATTTATATTTAGTTTATATTTTTTAAATTTTAGACTTTTATTAATTAATTCTTCAGTCAAAATCTCTACCTTGTTTTGCCTTTGAAAAAGAACCATTTGTTTGATTGTTGGTACTGTTGGTTGTTGGGGGTTTGCTGCTTTTTTTTATTTTATTTTTTCTTCAAGGGGATTTATTATTTATGAATTTGGTCAGTTCTGTTTTCTTCGCTATGATCCTGGAAAGAAACATGACTGAACATCTTCTGAACAAAAACATGTAGCTTTATAACTGCTGCTGCTGCAGCAAAAAAGACTCCCTAAAAAAGTATTGGTAGTCTTTGTATAGTCAGAAGTTATTTGTGCAAGAGAAAGGTAACATTAAAATACAGTGGGAAAATGTGAAAAATATTGCTACTTTTGCAATGTTTTTATTGCTGAAATAATTTAAAACTTTTATTTTTAAGGATGTAATAGAAATCCTTCATTTTAATAGTTTTATAGTATCCATCAAAAGTCATTTAATAAGTGTGCATATTTAAGAGATATAAATATCCTATAAGATGCTTTCTTCTTCCAGACTATTTTCAGTACTGCAAGAGTCATAATGAAATGTAATTTCATGAACCTCATGAAAATACTGAAGAGGTGGGAATAAAAAGATTTATTTTAGGCTTTAAAATTTTTCTGTCAGCCCCAATCCTTTCCATACAAAAAAATAGTTGAAACCCATTGGGGACCATATAATCTACTTACGTTTTCTGGAGTAGACGTAAGCTTTTCAGGTACTTTTACACATTTCAAAAGAGTTGTGTCAAATTTTCAACAAAACAAGTGTTTCAGTAGTTACCTTTTAAATGTCTGTGCGTTGGAAGTCTCTGCAATCTATTCCTTCTCAGTAGGTTGTTGTCAGAAAATAAGTATCACTGACCCTAATAGCACTATGAATTTGCTCCCAAATCTCATTGTATCTGGTGAAATATAATATGCCTAAAGTCATGGGTGGTCAGTTGTCCTGTCTTTATACAAATATTTTTCAATACCCAGTATGCTGGAGATCAGTGAAATGGAACTTGAATTCAGTCTTTTAATTAAGCTCAAACATAAAATCTGTGCTAAATTGAAATAATAGTAGTCAGAATATTATGCTAATTCAGCATAATAAATAAATTTTTAATTAAAATTTTCTGTTATTAAGTCTCTGCAAATTCCTTTGCTTCAACCACATTCAAGAGAAGAAGCAGTGAAGACCGTATAGGCTTCATAGTTTGAGATCAGAGTCCTATGCCTCTCTTGGAATGTTCCTTTGAAGTATCTGTTTTCACATTCTTACACTGTCTTGAAAGTTTTACACTTGCACAATATTATCCTACAATTAAACGTTATTATATTAAGAAAAAACATTTAACAAACTTTCAACTATGGAATGATGTTTGAGAAATATGAAGACTTTTTACAAGATGAACTAGCTCTGCAGTGAGTCAAGAGGATAAGCTATCCAACCTCTTCCTGATGGAAATGATGGTAACACCACAAGTTTAAAAGAAAAATAAAAAATGTTGATCAGAGTAGTTTGTGACATACACAGTTAATTGATATTCCTTGTCTTTATACTTTTCACTAGAACCTCCTCTGGGGTTGGATCCACTTTTTACACTTCACTAAAAGCTTTTCAGTTTCTACTGTTGCTATTGAGCATCAGTAATTCTACTTAACAGATAAAAAATCTGTATTAATGACTACAATTATAGTTAATATTACAGACAAAGGGACATAGTGGGTGGATAGTTTCCAATTCATTTACTTTCACAGATTCGCTAAAGTCTTTTGATTAAACAATTCATATTAAAATATCAAGAGGGAAAGAAGAAGCGGGGGAGAAACAAACAAAACATTAAAGTCTTTTAAAGAAACAAATATAACAATCACAATGCTAAATATCCATATGATCACTGCAATTCTCAACAGGCTGATTTGGTTTGAGTAAAGTAGAAATAGATGAATTCACAAATTGCATTTGATTTGCTTCGCTGCTCATAAGCGTTGCCATTTGATCATCAGTAATGAAATTAATAAGTGTGTGTATGTAAAATATATGCTTTTATCAATTCACAAAAACAACAGGTTCCCCAAAGTAAAGCTGCACAACTCTTAATATTTCTTGTGCAACCAACTTATACTCAAGTAAGTGTGTCCAATCACCCTAGTTAGTTACCAAATATATGTTTACCTATTACTAAATCTAATCATACCACATTAGTCACTGTCTAAGTGTAAAGTAAAGTTTGGTCCAGTCCGTGGTGAAAAAAGTTTATGTACAGTCATGGTGCATCTCCTCTGGAAAGATTTCATAGGCACAGTGAAAGATATATGAGGATTTGATAACTTTTTAACTTGGATATCTGAGTGCTCTTCTCATTGTATTATGTGTGTTTGCATCATGAGATCATAATTTCTTCTCTGTCTTTTGCCCCATCCTAGTATGGCTTGGTTTATAGGCATGTCTGCTCTGCAGATGGTTTGGGGTGACCAGACAAACCTGTTTGCAAAATCCCATCTTCATTCAGTCAGAGGTTAAAAGACATATGAATGAAGGAAATGAACAGTAGAAGGTGACATTGCCATCTAAAGATCCATTTCTGTTCCTACATGAAGCAGATTTTCCACGGATTACTGATAAAATTTTAAAATCAAGCAAAGTTTATTATTTCAAGGAGAGCTTTACTATTCCAGTCAGCCATTCTAACATTCTGTGTCAATGTTGGTGGTAGACCCACCAACAGCATCCTTTTGTGCTTGAAATAGTTCTCTGAACAAAAGTCATACTGCAAAAATGCTAGACTTGAAAAAAAAGAAATACATCATTTGGAAACCCAAGAAGGTTGATATGTTTGGTCATTTTTTATTAAATTCTCCACACTCTAATCTTCATCTGTAAAAAGCACTTCACTGACCATGCAGCAAAAACAGTTAGTCTGCAGTAGCAAAAAAATTTTTAGGGACTTGAAAAGAGAAAACAGAAGCAGCCAACATTATCCAAACAAAACACATTCCTGAGTGGAGCATAGCAGAGGAAGTGTGAAGCAAATTTCTCTCATGTTGATAAATGAAGTCTTGCATAGGCCCTTTGTCCTTATGTGTTCCACATGGAAACTAGCCAAATTCCTAAGGGCTAAGGAAGCCAGAGCTTAGACAGTGTAAGCTTTTATTCTTTCAGAAGAAGGTGACACTGTGACAGACACTATAAGAGTTATCTGTGTATAATCTGATGCCTAATTGCTAAAGATTAAGATCATATTCTGCAGTGTTTGTGATGGGAGACCTGCTTTCAGGATTATGAGTAGAAGAAGTTGAGTTTCTGATTTCATTCTGTGCTAACTGTCCTGATCTCAGCTGGAAGAAAGCAAAAATAAATGATTGGCGTTATGAACTCAGGCAAAAGATTTCCAGGCTTGTCATGCAAGGATGCCTCACTGCTGAGTACTCTCAACACTCTTTGCTCTGGAGTGTTGGGCATAGCCAAACATGAATGCTGCAGTTCTGTTTGGATAACCACAGCTCCAATAATGAATCTTATACACATGTGAGAAGCGAATAAACCAACATCCTGTGTCTCCAGTGTGAAAACAAACATCCTCAAATCTTCCTACCTCTACTCAGCTGGAAAAGCCCTGATTTGACTTGCAATACACAAATCACAGAGATACCATCTAAAATGGCATGAACCTAAGAAACTGAATTGCAAATGAACAGGGTTTGCCAATGATTAAATTATCATTCAAGTGAACTTTGCAAAGAAGCATGAACAGAATTTCTTTTGAAAGTTCTATTTGGATGGGCAAGTTAAATTAGCCTTTACGAGTTGCTACAGACTTTATGGCTTGTGAGTTTGGCTGTTGTGTCATCATTTGTACCTGTACAGTTCCATTTTATTTATTTTTTCAGTATGAATTTTTTCCATGAAAAAATGGAAATAATCCCATGAAAATTTGGAAATAAATGTTTCCAAACAATAAGGAAATAAGAACAGATTATTGTTCTGAAATCCAAATTGCAGGGCACACTAGTATAAGAACAGACTGATTATTTCTATAAAATACACTATTAGTTTCTAAGACTGAATTCTTTTTACATGATACTGTTGACTCCCTAGGGTAAAAGAAGTGCTGAAAACATATAATTTGGATCTATATAAAAAGAGGTTATTTTTGTGCATAAATGGAAAGCAATACATATAATTGGTCATTTCTCCAGATCAATACACAGTGTCAACACGTAGCTTTACATATTTTTCAAGAAATTAGGATTGCATCAAGAGTGAAATTGGTGTGTTAGTATTTAATATAGTTCTGGGGAAAACTTCACTGTTTAAGAGAGTCACTCTTTTTCTAAACTCTCCCAACCTATTTTTACACGTGGTTGACCCTGGCTGGACAGCAGGTGCCCACCAAGCCACTCTATCACCCCAGATAGAAGAAGAAATTAGATGGAAATTAGATGGAAAAAACCTTGTAGGTTGAGCTAGTTTACTAATGCAAAAGTGAAAGGTTAAACACACACACATATACACACACAGGCAAAGAGAAGAAAAAAACATATTCCCTACTTCCCTTTAGCAAGTGATGTCTGGCTACTTTCTGGGAAGCAGACCTTTAGCATGTCTAGTGGCTGCTCCAGAAGGCAAATATTGTAAATAAAGAATCCCTCTCCTTCCTCCTCTTTTTCTTTACTTTTCTATCTCTGCTGATGCCTTATGGTATGTAATATCCCTTGGGTCAGTCTTGGTCAGCTGGCCTGGTTGTGTCCCCTCCCAGGATCTTGCCCATCTCCAGCCTACTGATGTTGGAGGGGAATGTTGAGAGACAGTGCTGATGCTGCTCCAGCTTTGCTCAGCAGTAGCCAAAACCTTGATATGTTATCAACACCTTTCCAGCTACCAATGAAGAGCACAGCACTGAGAGGGCTGCTATGGGGAAAATTAGCTCCATCTCAGATGTTCCTAATATGTTAGGATAAAGTCTTATGCTTTAAGAATGATCATGGTTTCCATCTTTAAAATCACCACAAATCTAAATAATGAAGAGATAAAATAATAAATTAAAAATAATTAATCTCAAAAATTGTTTTTTAAATATATTTTCAACAACTGCATAAAATAGAACAGCACATATTTCAGGTAAATTAATTAATAATTGAAGCAACTTTTTTAGATTCTCAAAACCTTGAGTTCAAAACCAGCAGTTGGAACAAGCTTGAAAGGTGAGACTTTAAACAAAATGGTGGTCTCTTTAATGGGTGAGGGAATGAAAAGGAACTGAAGAAGACTTTAAGAGAGCACCCCATTTTCCAGTGAAGTCTTATTATATCTTCTTTTAAAAGTTGCTTATTACTTGAAGTCATTCTTTGTTATACCTGAACAGATCTGCATTCACCACTCCTCTATATGTTCAAGAACTCCAAATGTACTCAAATATTAATGTTTTCTTAAGCAGGAAAGGTAGAGAGTCTGTATTGCCCAACTGATGTTAAGAGCTACAAGTATATTCTAAAACCCTCTTTTTAGTAGAAACTGGTGTGGAAAGGGATACAAGGCACACCTTTAACAGCTTTTCAGAGACTTGTCTGCTCTCTAACGTGCAAACAAAACTGAGATGCACATGTTTATAAAATATCCAAATCAACTGCACGTTGTTTGATCGTTCAGAACTGCATCTAGGCAGACCTGAATCATGCCATTACAAACTACTGCAACTGGGATATCAGCTTTTGGAGGTGGCAGTTGGCTCTTATTTATCTGTGAAGATTCATTGAGGAACGTGAGGCAGAAGAAAGGAATATTCATCAAAGAGTATTCCTGAAAGAAGGCAGTCTTCCTGAATCCATTCAGACCTTGTTCATACCTCTACACTTAACTACATCTTCAATCCATGTGCAGATTTTTTTCTGACCAGTCTAAATGACAAAGTCCCCAAGGTGATGAAATTCTCAATATATCACTAAGTATTTTATCTTCTTTACTGTAAATTTAACAATACCATGAATAATCATACCAAATTTTCTTATATACTAGACTGTAAAAGGGGGACAAGTAAATAAAAGGATCCCTTTTAATTCTTCTCTATGTCATTTTCAACATTTCAGTTTAGTCTTCTAGATCTTCTTTTCAAATTTAGTCAACTGAATAAAGTTTAAATTTCTTCACTGAAGTGCTTTTTTTCCTTGCAAGCAAAGAGAGCTATTTCCTATAAAGAGACAGCCAGGAGAAAACAAGTCTTTGGATAATGAGGTTGTGCATATACCATTATTATTCTCCTGCATCCATCAAATTTAATTTCATAAGTTCTAGTTCAGTTATACAAAACAAAATAAGCACATAGAAAACATAAGGCATGGTCTTGGAAACGTACAATATTTAGTCATCATAAGATATTTTTTCTATCACACTTTTGAAGCATAAACATATTTTTTTTTACCATAAATGATCTTTTCCTGTTTTGAATTAGGCTTTTGTTCTGGTAGGCATTGATGGATATACAGCATGTCTTTGTAAATAAACAATTCTTGAGTAAACAGTTTCCAAGGTTTCCAAAACTCAAAGTGAATTTTTTGAGACTTAAAATAGGGATTTGTTCTGAGCAGGAACTAGCCTAAACCTCCATAGTAAATCCAGATTTCTAACATTGGTAGTTTAAGAATTGCTCAAGTTTCAAAAATATTTCCCAAAAACCTTTCACGTGTCCTTTCCAAATTATACTAAAGAAAAAAAATAGATTATTTATTCTGAAACACCAGTTCTGAGGAACTGTATTAACTATTGTCGGTCTTTCTAAATAAACCATGTAATAATAAAACCTGGTCCAGCAACCTGGAATTACATAGCTACCCATTCAAATGATCCATCATTTGTTTCTAGAATTTCCTTTCCTCAACTTTCTTGTGCAGCTGAGCCAAACATTTTACCTGAGATTTATAAGTAACCTATGCACTGAAGCATTGCTGTATTCTAAAAAACACTTGTCTTCCTGGCTGCCTAAATTCTCTTTGCTGTTAATGAAGGAAATGAGGTGCCTAAGGACAGGATCCATAGATGCTAGCTTGCTGCTTTGGGGATGTCTACTTTTTGTCTCATAGCAAATACATAATACAAATAGGGAATTTTTGACTCTCTCCCTTTGACATTCTTCTTTCAACTAGGTGTGCCTCCCCTCAGCATCTCCCTCCTTCCAAAATCTAGAAGAACAATGAGCTCTGATAATAACTGCTTCTTGTCCCTTCACTCTTAGATAATGTACACCAATGACGGAAGGTGTTGCCCAAATATTGGCTATATTGATCACTAATTTTAAAAAATAATTTATAGTACCATATGCTATGCATAAATCTATAATACTATTATTGTCAAATGGGTTTTCTTTTGGTGCAAACTTTTATGCAGCTTTAGAGGAAGCCCTCTTCTGAAGCTTGATCCTTTCATTCTGGGAGGCAGAAATACTCTATGGTTGAATGGGGTTGGAATGTCCAATCCTAGCACCATTGCAAACCAGGAGGATTATCCTGGACAAAGAGTTTGCTTTGATTTTCTCTCTTTTCCATTGTGAGAATGCATTTGAATTTTAGTGGTAAGATGTGCCTAAATATGATACATACTTCAGTTCCAAAATATTGGTTTATTTAATCCTTTATCTTAGAAACAAATATGGATATAAATATTGTGAAGTGCCGGATTGTATGCAGAATTCATAGATCCATTTGCAATTCTGTGGCCTAACTGCTGGACAGAAAGACATACATACTGAAGTGTGTACTTGAAAAAGAGAGAAAAATATGATGACTAAAACCTTGAATCTGTACTCCTTCAATAAAGCTTAGGATGTTCACTTTATTTCTTCTTCCTCAAAGCTTTCTCTTGGGCGAACAATTAAATCATATGCCTTTACATTTAGATTGGTTTTCTCACAGGATAAATCTTGTCCTGAGTGAAAATTTATTGAGAACCAATATCACTGCCAGTCCAGTTGCTCATAAATTCAATAGTCTATGTCTGTCAGTGTCTTCCTATGCTGCTTTTCACGCTGGATAAATGCACATTCTTCCTGTGGAATCTCCCCAGCCAGTACCTCCTCATGGTGTATTTTGTTGTCAGTGCTGGGTTAAAGGTTTGACTCGATAAATTTAGGCTTCTTCCACAACCTTAATGATTCTGTGATTTCTCTCCAGCCCTCCCTTCTTCCCAGGTACAACTTCACTCACTCCTGTTTTTTTTACCTCCTTCCCTCAAGTGGTACAGGGGCTGGCAATGGGGGCTGTGGTCAGTTCAACACATGATGTTTCTCATGGTCCTTCTTCCTCAGGGGGACGACTCTTCACAATCTTCCCATCCAACACGGTCTGTCCCAGAGCAGACAGTCCTCAGTGAACCTCTCCACTTTTATGAGTTTGCATAAATATAATCTCATCTGCTTCATCTGCCAAGTCTCCCAGCTAATTCTTTCTGTAAAGCTAGGTAACGTTTTTTAAAGATAACTCTTATTAAGATAGCTCTTATTAAAAAAACTCATTATCAGGTTATATCAAGCAAGGCATGCACACTTTTAAACATTGTCCTTGACTGAAAACTACATGAATTACATTCACAAGAGAAAATGGGTGCTTATATGATTCTTCTGACCTTTCGTGGAAAGCTAATGTGAGATCTTTTTAGCTTAAATCATTAATCTTATTTTCAATGACTGACACCTCTATGCACTCCTGTGCATATTCAGAGTCATTCTGATAGACAAGTGTTTCCCTAGCAATTCAAATAGATAACTGTGTACTATTGCTGTGGCATAGAGGTTAATTGGAGGGTGCTTATATCACACATTCATTTTTAATGCATCATCATAATCTAGAAATATTATCTATCTAGTGCTGGTATTTCTACTATTTTATCTTGCTTTTATTCAAAAAGAGGAAATGTTCAGATGTACAGTATGTATAAGCATACTGACTATAGAGTAGTTTCTGTGTCATATATTTCATTCTTTGTGGACATCCAGTATATATACAGTATATACTAATCTTATCAAGAACTTTGTAGGAAACATTAGTTTGAAATTTTTAACAAATTAAAATGAAGGGAAAAGATTTTAAACCGACCAACAAATGGCATCCTTTGCCAGCTTTATTTCTGTGAATATCACATCCTGTTCTGTAAATCTTAGCTTCAGGACTGGATATCCCAGGAGAAGTCCTAGTTATCAAAGGCCTTGACAATTAAATATTCCTGTGATTTGAGGTGAAGGCACTCAATGGATGAGTGTAAATCTCCAGCTTAACCCATGGGGGATCTATTCTCATACAAAAGAGACAAATATGGTTATTGGGACAATCCTTTTTCCATTGCAAGAGAAAATGTGAGTAGGGAAAACAGTGCCCTTAAATTTGCCTAGAAAGTAGAATAGCTGACAAAATCTCTTCCCGTTCTTTTTGTAAGATATGTTGTTTTCTTTCCCCATTTGCTGATCAGCTAGGCCGTTGCTAGAGGACACGAGTTTTGTGTGAGAGCCCAAGTCAGAGCACCACGGCAACTAGTTTTCCATGTGGCCAAAAAGACTTTATTGTGAGGTTTTCTAAAACATTTTATAGTTTTTCCAACCAGGTTACCCTGATTGGTAGAAGGAACAGCACCCCCTTTGGTCCCATTGGTGGGACCAGAGAAAGCACACCAAGAACACCTGTTCAGTATTGTTTTAGAAATAGTATCTATTTACAATAACACAATTTTGGAGAGAAAACTGTTCCCAGGAACTTTCTCCTGGGAACAGATGAGACCCGACAGATCAAAACTCTCAGGGTCAGAAATCCTGTCCACACTAGGCCGTGGCTCAACGTATTTCTTGTCTGTAAAATGCTGTTATTTACCATGTTTTTAACATTATCATGGCTCACTGACTGAAGAATTTAGTACTTTTGACATTTTGTACTTAAACTCCTTTTTTAATTTTTTTGGGGGGAGTGGATTGAGTTGGAATCTGGAAAACAGAAGAGCTGAATAATTTATTAAGGCAATCATGCTTCATTAGATTTTGATCATTATTATTGAAGAGGAGATCAATAAATCTGTGCTTTTACCCAGGATTTTATTCTTTCCTTAGGGTACTGTCCTTCATTCAAAAACAGTTGTGTCATGTGCTTTATGAGTTAAAATGGAGACATAATAAGAATTCACTTTATTGCAATCTACCTATGAAATAATGCGGAAAGGGATCAATAGAACAATGAATAAAAAGTAAAGATCCATAAGGATGATTGATGTCAGCTCACTCCTGTATTTTCTTCTGCTATATAACTTAGGCAAGGAGAAGTGGTTAAGTGTGAAGGTGAATATTATACCCAGCCTTTCTACTTTTTTCACTCTCCTGTCCCCACTCAATTTTTTATAGATCTAAAATTAAAGTCAAGATGAAAACCATTTTCAAGCTTTACTGATTGTAGAAAGGAGATTTTAGGGTGACTAATTAGACCTAGGGAGTCTTTTTCAAGTATCCTGTTACATCTCCATCTTGCAAGACTATTGCAAAAAGAACCCTACTTAGTCATTACATATAAATAAAAAATTGAGTTCTGATGGCAGGATAAGGTTATTCCTGTAACCATTAATACAAAGACCAATGACCATTTCTACTCCTGTACCCCAGTTTTTCTTTTTAAAATAGGTGGTGATAGTGGCTGTGATTTTTTTACTAGCTGCTGTGTGTTTGGTTCATCAGCTTCCAAACTTTCTCTGACTATTATCTGTCTTTCTGGGCAATGCTCATCAGTGAGTGCTTTTCTTTCCTTGTGGGAAAGCTTTAAGTTACTATCATAATGCAGTATACTATTAATATTGTTTATCTTTCTGGAATTTGAATGCTTCTGGGGTGGGGCAATAAGTTTACAATAGTATGGAACTTGTTGAAGACCATGGTCATCTTCCCTTGACCCATTTTTTACAAGTCTTCCCTCTTTCTTTTCCGTCACTTTTTTATTATAAAATTATAGGCCATGTTTTTACCCATTATTGCAGAAATCACCAGTCAATTATAACGTTGAAAGGTTGCAGATGTAAATATAAGGTATTTCAGGTGCTTATCTGGAGCCTTAACACTCCTTCTAAGTGATAATTCTTTCAGTTTTTTCTTCTCATTAAGGGTGGAACCCTGTCATTGCTCTTGTGTGCTGAGGTTTCAACCAAATTACTGAATGTCCTGTTAAGAGCCACTGAGAGGCAGCCAGGATGCAGAATGGCAATAAGATGGATAGGCTTGTTGATGCATTGCTGTCACAGCTCTTCAATAATTACCCATATGTTGGGAAAGGGTTAGAATGTGCCTGTCATTCCCATGCTAATTACAGGCCTTTGCAAAACTCATTTTTCATTACTGGGATCATGCCATATTTATGGGGTTTGATGAGTTGTTTGTTCTGGGTTGATGCACTGCAGTTTTGTTGGAAGATTCACATTTGAATTGCAAATAGATTAGCGGGTTATATTCTTTTAAACCTAGAATTAATTTTAGGTAACTCAATAGACAAAATCTTGACTCAAATAAAGTGAGCTTAATAGACAGAAGTATTACACTGTTTGAAAATATTGGTCTGTGATTGAAAGAAACATTTTTTCAGATTTTTACTTCATTAAAATTGTAGTTAAGTTAAATAAAAAATTACTTATTTTCCCATCCTCACCCCTCCTCTTTCACAAAGCTGTGAGATCCTCATAGACACTGGAATCAGAGTTCAGGTTTTACATTGGCAGTTAATTTCCTAATTTTCATACTTTTAATGTAAAAATGGGTGTGAGGTGATGTACCTGAAATTTTTTTTGAGGGTACTGTGAGCTCTAGAGATCCAAAAATACAGTGTTTTTTCTTGTTACATGCATGTCAGTGTCTGTGCTGCTGCGTGTTGCAGTAGGCATTACATGCAGAGCTCTGGATTGAAGCTGATTCAAGTCCTGCACTGACATCCACACATCAAAGAGGAAAGCACTTTCTCCTGAGTGCCTAATCCAGGCACCTTCCCATGAGGACAGAGCTGTATGCCCCAGTGCCTCCTCACCTGAGTTGCCATGTGCCATCTGCACTGGATTGGAGAAATATGAACCCAGACTCTTGTGTAAGATTTCCCTGGATTTTCTATCACTGCTCACATGTCTCTACCCTTATGGTGTTAAGAGTTTGTTTCCCTTGGCTTGTTTAAATAAATAAAACTTAAATGCAAGGGAAACTAAAATTAAATAAAATAAATTGTACGGGTTTAGAATTGTCTTTAAAATAAAAGTTTAAAGATCATACTGAAACTTAGGATCTTTTTATTCAGTGTCTGGGCAGAACAATACCTGAAAATAACTTGGTAGAAGATGCTGCTCTTGTGAAGCTTCCAGCAGTGACTAAGAAAAAATGCAAGAAGTTTTATCAGTGATTAAGTTCTTACAATATTGCCAGCCTGAGGATGGCAGATTTCAAAGATGAGAATTTGTACAAACATCTTTTAACAGTTAATTCAAAATCTGAAGCTGAGATGTAAGTCTTGCTGTTACCTACAGCGGTGTGGAATCACCTGCTACCGGGATGTGAGGAGATGTGTTTGTTTACTCCTGGTAGAAGTTATATTCAAGAGCTTGGTATTTTTATGTATCCTTTACACAGCTGAGCAACAAAAGGGGTATAAGGATCAAGAGAAACCAGGTATTCTAAGATAAAAAAGAGAGGACATGGCTGTGAAGGGTCATTACCCATTTACTTTTCATGTTACTTCATTGAGACCGATAAGGAGAAAAATGAGAGGAGCAGCACAAGAAATATGAAGTCAGAGCTCAGTGCAATGCAGTAACTGAAGAGCTGATAAATATTAACTCTTTTCCAAGGATCAGAAGTTCCTAGAACAATCCATAGAATGCTGAATATATGGATTTTAATTCTCTTCTTCCCACCCTGTAAATTACCTAAACCTGGAAATAAACTGGTTTTGTTTGTTTGTTTGTTTAATCTCAATATGACACATTTCCCACCTCATTGTTTCAACAGTGGTTAGTAAATGTGTTTAGTAGCATGGCATATCTTTAAGTTGCCTGACATGATTCTCTTCATTATTAATGATCATTAGTTATTTAATATTATTAGAAAAAAATTAATCTGTCTTTTACAGGAACATAAGCAAAGAAAAATGAATCACAAATTTTCTCTTGTTCAATTTCTCACTGCTTTTTCTCTTAAGTACTTTTAGTGTGAATATTTTCATTATGGCAGTATAAAGGAAACTGGTTGCATCCAAGAAAATTAAAAAAAAAAATTCTAAATGGAAAACCAAATTAAAACCATTTTCCGAGATACCTTGTAAATGGTTATGGCTAATTCCCCGGAAACTCACTCAAATGTCACGTTTAAGCACTTGGGGAACTGGCTAATCTGGACTAATATAGCAGCAGATGGAACAGGGAAAGTATAGAATGCAATATATCATAAACTGTCTGGAGCCTTATTTGAATGAAGAAGGGATAAGGCCTGAGTGGAGGTGTTGTCCCATCTGACTGTGTCTAGCCCCACAACAAGCCCCAGAAAATCTCAGAGTTACGAATATATTCTATTAGATATTTGAAGAGATATTAAAAATTAAAGGGAAGAGGATAAGAAGAGTTGTGAAGTGAAACTAGGAACTAGTGCCCTGGTTCTGTTCAGGACAGGGTTAATTTTTGCAGTAGCCAGGAGGAGGCAAGGCTAGGACATGGTGCTTGTTCTACACCACCTCTCATGGGGTAGGGAGTCTCTTCCAAGGAGAAGGGGTTCCTCCTGCTCAAGCAAGGATGACATTGTTCTATGCATTTGGAACACACACAGACAAAACAGGAGAGGGGTCTGTCCAGAATTAGCAGTTCCCAGATCTGTGACAGAAAGAGTATTCACTATGCACTAGATTTTACCACTTTTGCCTCCACTTCCCCATAAGTTGCTAAATTCAAAAATTTTCATGTGGGAAAATAGTATGCATCATACCCTGCATCTTGACCTGCAAGGTCAAGACAAATTGTGTGGCCTTTTGCCAGTAAATAAAAACCCCAGGCTACTTACTAGGCTACACAGCATATGACTCCACCAGATTAAACTGCAAAATAATCTGGTGGGAGGGTGAACCAGACACCCATAGCTCTTTCTTTCATGGACATGGCTGTGACAACCTATTTAGTCTTTCACCAAACATTCCATTGGAAGAAATACTGAGAGCCAAGGAACAGCAGGTTGTGTGACTACAGGAGAACCTCAACCAAGTCCAACTATGCCTCACTACAGAGCAACTCAAGATCTGGGATAAAAAAAATCCCAGCAGCCATGAAAGGGAGAGAATGGATGCGTCTTCTGGGACTATGACTCCACAGTGGCATCAGCTTCATGACCTGCAATGTATAATGTATTTATTTTTAGTTACTTGTAGCTGAAGCTGGTCCAAAGAGTATGGTATGAGTTTAACATTTCTATAATGTGTCAGGAATTAATGTTAAATACGTAAACAGCTCATGCTTCTAGAGTATCCATTAATCTTTTTCCTTAGGAATTTCCTTAGTTAATATTTTCCTTAGGCAGGTCACAGATAAATTTGAACACGCATGGAATTACCTTTTGTCTCTTTTAAAGTTTCTTGGATAATTACAGTAATGAGGCAACAATAAAAAAAGAAAAAATAAAAAAGGAATATGAACACATACAGTATTTATATTATAAATATAAAATATTTTGAAATTTTGGGCAACAAAAATCTTTCAGTCTTCTTTCTGTAGTGCCATATGTTTCAGTTTTACAAAGTCGAGTGGAAAGCACTTAAGTGTATCCTTTAATGTAGCCTGGCTGGATATATGATACATTAACTGCTATCAGATTGAGTATAAAGCAAACAAAACAATGATGAGACTGACATACAACTGCTGTCTTCACATCACTGACACAAGGCTAATTCACAGATAGTTCAGCTGAGGTCACAAAGTTTTTGCTGCTTTAATGGTGCAAGTTATTAAGTCAGGAAGGAAAACACAGAATGCAAGGGCAAGCTCCAGTCTCAGAGATTCATAAATGCAAGGTATATACTTCATATTTTAGTTCAGCCTAGCAGCCGAGCTAAATTATTCTTAGAGATTTGATATTAGTGCAATGATGGTGTGCAACTGAACTAAAAAGAGCACTAGAACCAATATTGGAATCAGAGCATTAGATTCATTGAAGAATATTAAGTTTTTATTAATTCAGAGCCTTTACAAAGTAACGTCAATTCTCTGAGCATCAACCCTTTGACCATCTGCTCTTTTCCATGAGAAGTATAGAGTACAGTAAGTCTGGTACAGAGAATGAAAGCTGTTATCAGTAAGTTGCTATCTCTTTGTGCACATATTTACATCTTTCAATTCTGCTTACAGAAAAATAGTGTGATGTCAGAATAACAGACTATCAGTTGGGCCCAAGCCAACAGAATTAAATAAAGACATGGATTCCGGTAGCAATATTTTTTACAAACACTGCCCTTTGATCTGTAGCAGATAGAAAATTATAGCCAATACTTTTAATGAACTTGATTAGCTTAAGTAAATATCCTAAAACAGAGTCCTCCTGTAACACTGAGCTCCCACAGATTTTTTGAAAGAAATACAGGTGCTCAGCAGGTGTCCAGTTAAGTGTGTTTATTCTTGTCTAGTGCAACAGAGCTAGAACCTTATTCAGACTCTGAAAGAGAAGATGGTGGTAACTCTGTGAAGAGTAATTTCCAGAAGAGAAACATGTTAAATCGTCTGCTGGAGTGGCTTAATTCTTCTTTTAAGGTTAGTGTAAACTGACACTGCATATTCAGGAGTCAGAATTTCCCAACATGCCGTATTCGGTGTTGCATCATTGGAAGAGAACAAAAAGACCAACCAAAATCTGGTTTAGCATGTTATGACTTTATTATTTCAAAAAGGGAAATTTCTGAAATTTCTGTGTCTGAGCTGAAAGTGTTTGCCAAAGGGTTCAAGACAGACAAGTAAATCAACAGCCTTATATATATATATACATATATATATATATATGTATACAAAAGGTAAATAAAATATATTTAGCATTGTGGAAAATATCAAAACTGCAGCTCTGGGAAAGATTTTTTAATCTTTAAAGATGTTTTAATCTTTAGTCAGCACTGACTACTCTGTGTACACCAAATATTGGTGATAGAGTCAAAAGTGCACAGCTTCTGTGGTTTTATTAAATCCAGATCAAAGTGCTGTATTGATATATTAGCAACATATAATTAACTGACAATCAGTGGACTATACATTCAGTATCAATATCAGCAATAGAATAGATTAATCATTTTACCAGACACTTAAAAAGTGTTAATAAGCATGTACAAATTCCAAAACATCATTCTGTAACTAAAACCCATAATTTTTTATCCACACAATCACAGCAAGCTACCCCAACAAATGCTCAAGTTGCAAGCACATGTTGGACCTACAGCTCGCCTACTCCTACTTTCTCACCCCTTCTATAGGTGCTGTGGGCTCTCCATCTCCACGTGCACCTGTGCTGCTCCAGCAATCTGCTGAGATACCTGCTAATAAATCCCTTCAGTCCCACTTACTGCCCACACTTTATCAACCCATCAGCAAGGACACAGGTTCTTCATGGCATCTGGTAGGGAGATATCTCAGCAGTCCTTGTGTGGAGGTTGAAATACCAATTAAACTTCTGGAAGTGTCAGTCTTGATTGCTACTCTGTTCATACTCCAGTGTAACTTTCCACAGTCACTCATTTTCAGGCTCCTTTTAGATGTCAAGTAGACTCATTTCTTGCTTGGAAAGACTTTTGGTAATCCAATTTAATACGATTAGTGGTTGATTTATGAAAACTTCTTTCATTTTAATTTCCTCTCAGTGTTATCAGTTTTGGAGAAAAGACCTTGTCTGGCACTTTCAGATATTACATTCATATATGCTGTGTACACTCAGTGTTAACCTATCATCTGCTGTTATCCAAGCATTTTGTCAAGAGAAGACTTTTCAGCCTACTCTACAGACAGGAGAAAAGGACATTTTTGAACTTTTTGAGTGTGTTTGGATAATTTTCCCAACCTGAAATCAAAGGCAGATTATTTGTTGTGTGGAAGAAGTGATCCCCCACCAAAATGTATCCCAGATTATAGGGTCCAAATGGGATTTTGAGTGATTCCAAGATCAAGTCCTGCAAGATCAGGCAGTGTAGAAACTGTCTTTGGGCTCTGATTCTCAGTATCATCCATTCTGGGCCTTCCCTGTCTTCCACTTTCTTCTTGTATAAAAGATTTTTTTTCCTTGCAAATGCAAATAAAGCTTTCTTGAATTTCAAACCTGCATGTATTTAGAGTCAGAAGACTTGGTTTTGGGTGGGTCCAAGGAAGTGGACACCATTGCTCTCAGTGACCTGCTCTCAGTAAATCAGCATTTCAGAGCTTTATGGTTACCTCTGACAGTACAGTATGGAACAACTTTTGATTTTTCAGCCCCATTTGACAATCATGAAATAGCATCCTCTTCACAGACATATTATTTTTTAGACTAAAGCTTTTCAGACTAATTATTACAGCAGTTTTACAGCTCTTCAGTAGCAAATGTCTTCAATTCCTTTCTTAATGTTTCATGTTTTCATATCAGGTTTTTTTAAAATAATTTATAAATTATTAAATGCTGTCTTTTTCTCCTCTCTGTTTTGTTTCTGCTTTTTTTTGTTCCAGCATGCCATAACTTCAAAATGAAAGTACATCTGTTCTCTATTCTGGACACTCAGAAAGTTGAGCTTTAAACTTTAAAGGCTAAACCCTGTTTCATATTACCTGTCTCAAACATAAACATTTTCTTTTAGTTTTCTACCTGGTCATCATCTCAGTAAAAACCCATTCATATTTCATTTCTCTCACAAAAACTCCTGTTCCAAAGTCTCTGAGCACATAGAAAAGACTTCAGTATTTTATCAGGTGATTTGAGCTAAAACACTTTTTCCTCATATAACAGATTTATGGACTATAAAAGCCAGAAGTACCCATTAAGATGATCTAGTTTTGAATTCCTCAGTGAAAGAGAATGTAGTACTTCATCCAGTACTCTTTTCATGAAGTTTAACAACTTGATCAGATTATAGCTCCAAAGAACTATATTTAGGACATGTTCTATTGAACAGCTGTAGATTTTAGCTGTCCCATGAGTAAGTTGGTTTTAGGATATTATTTAGAGTACCTTGAATATTCTGGGGCCTTTCAGCTCTTTTATGGGGAATTTCACATCCCTAGTTTAGGGAGTTTGAATGACTCTGGAACAGAGAATATCTGTTGCAGGAACAGGGCACTTGAATAAAAAATTTGCATTTACCGACTGTTTTGCTAGATTTAGCATTTTGCCTTCTGGAACTTCAAAATGACGTCTGAAAATCAGCAGTAGCTATTTTTTTCCTTTTATTAGAGGAATATGATGTACCCCCATTAGAAGTTATGCAGCAGGGAAAGAGATGCCCTAAAATCATCCATCCTTGCAACCTGGTACCGTGTGCAGAAAATTCATATTCTGTTTAAAGAAATGTTGGCAACATTTATAAACAAATGAGTCTACGTACTTCCAAGAAGTAGGACTTGTTTTGAAATTTGAAGTCCATCTTCATCCCTATTAAACATTCCACAAAAATATAATTTTAAGTGAGTTTTCTGATTTTTATTTAGAATCATCCCAACTATGTGGTGGTTTCTGCTCTAAATGTTGTCATTTGACAGGGGAAGACAGAGTCTCTCTGTCACATATACTGTTATTTATAGCTCTGACTTGGTTAGGAGAATAGAAATGAATTGACCACATATTGCCCTTTGACTATTTTTACTCTGCTCTAAATATAATTGATACATGTATTGTATTTTTAATAAAATTGTATCTCTGTACCTTTTCTGTTACATTTCATTGATTGATTCTTGTAATTTTATTTTGTATACATACGAGATGAAACAAAGATGAAAATAATGTTATTATTATTCCTTTGGTAGGATGTTTATTTCTGGTACAAATATTGCTCTATTAAAGACAAGAGTCTCTTAAGGCATTCTGAGATTTTATGACATGTGTAAGATGCTGATGCATAGAGGTCTTCCCTTCTGATAAACAGATGTAAAGAACTATTGGATAAGCTGCTAGAACCTTCTCTAACAAAGCTCCAAGCAGAGAGCACAGAGAAAAAGGAAGGTGCTACATTCCCAAAGTCATGAGTAGAATTCAACCAGCATACAGATTTTATTCACCAGAAGGTTAGCTGTTTCACAGAGGTATGTATAGCCAGATATGCTTCCCTTAGGACATAAGTCTGGTAATGTAATTGAAATGCTTTTTCATAGCTGGGCTTGCTGATTTGTCTTGAAGTCACTAATGGATCTGATCCTTGGCTTCCATTCCAGACACCATCAAAACAACATGGAAATTCTCTTTATGTAAATATTTCACGTGAACTGAAAGTTTTTGACGAGTTTTACATTTTGCTTTTTCTGTTTTCTTCTTTTTTTGAAGCTAGGGATCATACCTTTTCCAGTTTTCCAGCAGTTATCCCATATTTTCTAAATTCTCAGAAGTGCTGAGATGTTATCAGCTAAGATTGTTAAATATAGCAGGAGTAATTCTGAAACCACCCAACATATTTAAGCGTACCAAAAACTGACCCTTTCATATTCTCCTTCTTTTCCAAATGTCCACCCATTGTACACACTTGAAAGGTGGGATAAGCTGTGCTCCTTTTCTTCTCTCATGTATTGGATACACAGCCTTTATTTAAGACCAGATGTTCTGACTAAAATTAGTTACAATTGTATGTACATTTCTGTCACTGTTTAAAGAAGTTGCACCCAAAGGCGTGTCTCCAAAAAACAGAGTTAAATTCTATTTGAATGTGTAAATCAGGAAATCATATAGCAGATGGTCAAAAAAAGGTAATGAACAACAGGTAGTGGCTGATGAATGACAGTCATTTCCACGCACTTTCTGTGTGAGTATAGCTCTGTTTTGGGCTTAAGTTTTCTTTTATCACACCTCAGAAGTAACATAAAATGCATTGAAAAGTAAGTAAAATTTTTAACAATACGAAGAGATATTTAAATGCCTTACATATTTTCCTTCTGAAAATTAGTATGATTTGGCAGGTGTAACTTCTCTTGGCTCAAAGCTCATCATGTTAATGAAGCTAAGACCTGGATAAACTGTTCTAATACTGCCTCTTTTATCCTTCTGCTAGGATTAAAATGCTGTTTCTTCAGCTAATCTCTGTGTATGGTATTGCCATCAATATGTGGTAATTGGAAAGCATCTGGCTGGAGAAATTCCCAGGAAGCCAAGAAGACGATGAACACTGTAGTAAGGAAGTGCATAATTAGACTAAAAAAAAAAATCTCTATTAATATCTGTATGTTTGTAATATAACAGTAACAAGAACTTCCCTTTCCTGCATCCCATTATAGATGTGGTTTTGAGAAACAAGTAATGGAAGGAGTTAGTGGCTGGAGTAAAAATGGATGAGACAAGAGCCCAGGAGATGGCTTTAAACTGAGAGTAGGATTAGATATATGGGGGAGAAATTCTTTACTGTGAGGGTGGTGGGGCACTAAAACTTGTTGTCCAGAGAAATCATGGTTGCTCCATCCCTGGACTTTCTCAAGGCTGGTCTGGATGGGGCTTTGAACAACCTGTCTAGTGGAAGGTGTCCCCACCCATAGCAGAGTGCATGGAACTAAATAACCTTTAAGCATTTAATAACCACCTTGGAACTGAATAACCTTTAAGCATTGGAACTAAATAACCATTAAGATATTTTCCAACCCAAACCATTCTTTGGTTATGTGAAGGTAGGAGGAGAAACACGTAACTCCACAAGATGACTTTGGGATCCATCCCATCTGGGTTTTTTCTGGCAGTTGCAATTTATCAGAGATGTGGATCACAAAGTACAGCAGCTGAGCAGGAATTGAGCTGTTCCTGAGCTGAGCATGCAATTTGTATAGCAAATATACAAGTAGGCTTCTCAGAGCAGCTACTAACTCCTCACATGTTCACCTATTATTGGCTGGCCAACGTATTTTTGCTCCCTGGAGTCACAGTCTGGAGTTTGGGCTGAACCCTTTCCCCTTGCCTTGCTCAGGAAATCCTCAGTATGATCAAACTGGAGTGACAGGAGTTTATATGGACTCATTCACATTCCTCTTCCCAGAGAGGGAGCAAGTCCAGACCATCAGCACAAGACAACATTGAATACAAGGCACAACTGCTCGATAATCAGAAGTATATGGACCACTATGTGGTCACTCTCAGAGCTGAGTTAGGATTGAGATTTTCTGGCTATATTCCAGGGCTGAAATAGGTGAGTGAGAGTCAGCCAGGATGATCCCATGTAGTAGAGATCAATAAAAAGAAAGAACTAAAACAGTGGAGTAACTGTGAAAAGTGTATGCAGAGATTTTCGTCCATAATGCTGCTGGTGGTGATTAGAACCAGGAGTCCAGTAACAGGTGGACTTTATTCCATACATTAACATGATAGTGATTGACATCAGGAAAAATCTGTGAATGTGACCCATCTGAATATGAAAGCTTGTACCCCATCATGCAACTCTGTAAGGCAGAGGGAATAATGACAAAACCATGGCTGAAATGCAAAGAGTAAATTTATTCCATTAGCTTGCTAACCAGAGGATCCCAAAGCAACACCTGGGCAGGGACACAGCAGTGGGAACACAGGATTTGTCAGGCTCAGGCCATCCTGAGGATTGTCAGGGCTGTTCTTTGCACCCACTTACGGAGGACCCACACATGTGTATGAGAACACCATGCTGTGATATCTGTGCTTTGTATGATCTCTGAGCTCTGATCTTCTCTCTCCCAAAACAGGGAGCTCAAGCATGTCCCTGAGAGTGCCTCCAAGTCCCTCAAAACACCTACCTTATCTCTAAACAGAAATCCTACTTCTCAAATCAGACAGAGGATAGACATCAATAGGCATAATACATGGGATTTCCCATGTTGTTATTTTCCAGATATCCATCTGCAAGGGCACTTGAGCAAATTTACCATCCTCCTTGCCCTTCTCTGCTCTCAACCCTTTCCTGCCAAAACTCACATCATATTTTAACAAGGTACTCTGCAAGGGCTATAGCTGTAGACAATATCAAAGCTTCTCTTTTGCAGCCAAATTCCACTAACTTTAAAGAAAATTGCATTAATTTGCACAAGCTAAATAGTTGTTTCAGACATTACAAAGCAACCCCTGCTTCTTCTTTTTCTTCAAATGCTATAGAGTGTCTCTGTAGCCAGTAGGTGACAGCATAGTGTCACCAGAAAAATGGAATTTTTTAAAACTAACAAGCTGAAAACACAGCAGCTATTTAGATAATGTTTTGAAGTTCGTTTTTTGTTTTGTTTTGTTTTGTTTTGTTTTTGTTTTTGTTTTTTTTATGTCTTTTTTTTTTGTTATGGTTTGGTTTGGTTTGGTTTGAAGTTTAATTATGTAGTCAGACCCCACTATCATTGCTTTGTCATGGTTTTTCTCTTTGTTAAGCAATTATTTTTATTTCATTTATGAATAATTTAACTTTTTTATTTTTTAATTCTTAAGAATAGTTAACCCATGGGCTTTTGTTGGTAAAATGTCTCAAGCAGTATTTTCCTGCCAAGAAAGAAAGAAAGAGCTGATGGTATTTTTCCATAAAGAGAAACCATATTACTCTGGAATATATATCTATAAATGCGTAATATCTACTACAAAGGATCCTATACTGTATAAAATTCTTGCTTAATGTGTTAGGACATAACTTCAAATATTCTCACTAATGAGGACAAAAAGTCAGCTTTTGGAAAGTTTTTTGGCAGCTTATTTGTTTCCCAAAGCAGATGTTTGTCTTCATTTTGTTTAGGAGATTACTGAGACAGAAAAAAAGGCTGTTTAATAAAGTCCATTAAGAAAGATTTACACTACATAAGATGATAAAAAAAAGAAGCATCAGGCAAAATGCTAAACTCTCTGAACAGTAACAGGCATTCTGCAAAAAAAAGACAAATTTCATTCCCTGGTGCAAATTCCCCCTTTGCTTCAATTTGTTTTTGTTTTTTTCCTTTATGCTATCTGGTGTAATAATCCCTATGAATACCTATTTAACATCTTCTATGGTATGTGATTTGCTCTGACAAGTAAATTCTTTCAGTCTTGGTGAAGACAATACCTAGGGACCTGGAAATTCTGAGGCTGCCTGACTATGTTATGAACCAAGCAACCTTAAGCAGTATCATGGTTAATTAAATTGCATTTAAAGGAATTTCACACTTGAATTATGTATGCAATGGCATAGCAATGCAGTGCTAATAAAATTTCTCCATCAAAGGACTAAATTGTATGGCCTTTGGTTTGCTTGTTTCTGGTGGGTGTTTTTTTGGGGGGGGTTTGATGTTCTGGTGATTTTTTGATGTCTTTGCTATAGTGTGTATGAGGGAGAAAGAGAATCACTAGGCACTTTCAATGGACATATATTCACTAACTTTTTGGCTGGGGCATCCCTGCTCTATGCCAAGTAGCTCTGATGACTGCAATGAAGAATTGTCCAGCCATACAGAGACCATCACTCTGCTCCTTTGAGTAGCTGAGGCACAAACTGATTTCCTGACAAAATGCTTTTGTGTGTATGTTGTATTACACCAGCTGCTACCTTCACTGAACATTTAGTCACACTAGACTTCCTCTGTAAAATAAATTGTGATGGAAGGGAATCTCTCTGAGGAAACAAAACAAAAGAAAAAAAAAAAACAAACAAAAAAACACAGGCCCCCACCTCTCTCTGCTGTGGTGGGATTTTTTTAGAGAAAATACCTCCATACAAAAGTAATATGTGTTTTAATGTGTGGGTGAAAACTTGACTGTTCTGTTGTAATGAAGACCTTGAAAGTCATCCTCTGTGGATACCCAAAGGCCCATGACTTAAATCCCCATACCCCAGTCTTGGAAAGGAGGCAACAAGTAACACCTCTCGACATTGGGGTGAAAGAAGGCCTCTCTCCCCCACAGATCTTCACAGTTGTATGTTATTGCATTGTTAAGTTTGTTCCACCATAGGTTGGCCAAGTTAACGTCACCATGGTCAGCCCCCATTCACCGTATTAGTAAACCTCCTAGAATGTTCTCCCTTCCCTCATTCCCCACTGGCCCCAGTTTGGTGCAATCCTCTGACTCTGTTTTCCTATCGATTGTTCCTGTCCCTAACCCCAAACCTTTGCACCACAGTTCCCTGCTCCCATTGGACCCTGACCCTTTCATCCACCCCCTCTTAACCCTGGACCCTCCAGCCAGTTTTGTGTTTGTGCCCTCTTCAGCCACGAAACCCTTCTTGGACCACTGTACAAAGACCTGTCCCTCACCTCTGTCATCGGACAAGGATTTTGTTGTGCACTCAGGGCTGAAGAAGTGCTGGCCGCCTTGTTGCTAGATGCAACAATCTTCCTCACATCTTGGCAAGTTTTTTTGTGTACTGAATAACTGCAACGAGGAAAATGTAGAATGGATGTAATGTTTCTATTGCATCTGTGTGCATCAAAATGTATTTCAAATTGAAAAGCGTGTTCCAGATCACCAGAGTGATCTTTTTCTGGACTCTCCCCTTTCATACTGGGCTGTGTTTTCTGTGTAGATCAGAAAGGAATGAGTGAGTGACTTCCATGGAACTTGATTCATGCAAAGTCTCAGAGAGGTAAAAGACAGTGGTGTTTGCTTCCTTCCAGTCTTCAGGAAACATATCCATTTGTCATGACCTTTCAAAGATACTCAAAAGTAGATCTGCAATGGCACTGGCCAACTCCCTCAGCACTTGCGTATGCATCCTACCAGGCTTATGCAAGTCCTACTGATGTAAATCTTCCCTAGCCTGATCCTTCTCCAAAAAAACTAAGCCTTTCTTACTCCAAACTTTCCCTCCAGAAGACTGGTTTTACCACAACAGACAAGGGCAAAGAAGGCATGGTCTTGTAGAACACCTCATCAACTCTTTGATCGTCAGTGTAAGGAACTTTCCATCAATGTATGCCAGAAACCTTTCAGATTGTGTTTTTTTTTGTTTGTTTTTAACACATACTCAGTGTATGTATTAAAAAAGTAAAAGGCACTTCTTTCTCTTATGAAGAAGGCAAACATTTCCTCACCTACTGAAAGTACAAATTACAAAATAAGGAGTAAAATCACATCTCTTGTGCATGCACCAATACGTTTCAATAAGCAGTTTCAAACACATTAACTTCTGATAGTAGATGTACTGCCAAAAATGGAGTATTTGACACATTGGTGATTAAAAGTTCCGTAATGTCATCCTACAACTAAGGCAAGTCTAGGTGAATTCACACCTGGTGAATTTTCACCTAGGTGAAAATACTTGTTTATGAAATTGTATACATGTAAAAAACTTGCTAAGACAGATCTGAATAGAAGGCTCTGTGGGAGAAGACGCCTGAAAACATAATTGAAGTCGAAAGAATATCTCATTTAATTCCATGTTAATAATTCCGTGGAAATATAAACATATAAACATATAAACATATAAATATATAAATATATAAATAGGAGTATAAATAAATAAATTTTGTGTAAACCTGTAAATAAAGTTGCATTAAAGAACCCGACTGTATTAGCACTGTGAAATTCTCTGCCTGTTTAAAAAAAAAAACAAAACAAAATCTACAAATAAGCAAAGAAAAATCCCATGCAATTTTTAATCCATGTCTGCCTTTTTATCTGCCTTTCCTTCTTTCCCCAGCAATTTCTGAGCTCTTTGATAGTTTTCAAATAAACTTAATAGAAAGTTAGTGTTCATTGGAATATTTATTTTCACCAGATTCAAGAAAGCCATCAATGAAACAGGAGGTTGTCTCATGGTCCCATTGAGTAAAATGTAGTGTGAAATCAACAATATACACTTATATACATATTTGGCAATGTCCAGATAGGAAATCAAAATTAATGCAGTTGTGTATTGAAGTGGGACCCACATGACAGCGGAAACCAAAATACATGCTGGACCCCAGGATAAACATGGACATCGTAAGTGCTTGAGAAAATTTAGGAACTTTGAAATATCTTAGAAGAAGCATAGGAATATAGGAGACAATTCATGAGGAAGACAAGTTTATCATTAGTTTTAGCAGTCATTGGAGCATCTCCTTGCTAACAGAAGCAACTTGAATATTGATTTTGCTCGCCAGTGGTGTCATTTAGGTGTCTTGTTAACAGGACAAAGGCAAATTCCTGTTGCCACACTAGACCACAACATGAAGACATCAGGTCTCATTAGAGATGTAGGCAAGACTACCAGAATATTCACAGCATGTATACTGCTTCTTCTAAAAGGCTGCAAAGCTTTCTCTCAGAAGTCCATGTTATTGGGAAGAAAAAAAAAATCTTTCTATTTCACAGTACTGTTGGTAGGAAAATGCAAATCTGAGAGCTTCTAAGACCTGAGGAGTTTTCTCCTCTTCAGTCTTTGTGCCACTGTGCTGCTGCATCTGTTTGTAAGTTTGGACTCAACAAAGCTGAGACTATACCTTAGAGATGCCAAGATATGCCATACACACTTGCCCAGCCTCACAGACTAACACAGACTGAGAGCAGTGCCTTTATTGTCCCCTAGATTAACACGTATGACACCTGCACAGACATGGACAAAACAGCTAACTTTTTTCTCCTCTCTGGCTGACCAGGATTTCTGATATGATCACATCCTCAGTCTCCTGATCCATAGACACAAGCATCTGCAAGTTCATTGAAAGTTGACCATACCATAAGTCCTTTCTGAACCCATGCCCAAATTTTCAGTACTTTTTCTAGCCCTCATCTCTGGTCTTGTGAGTTTCCTGACTGCTCTTCACTTCTCCCACTTGACTGCACTGGCAAGTCATCTCACATACCCACAAATGTAGCAAAGAGAGAAGTCACCTGGAAAATATGACAATTAAGTTGGTAATCAGGGGTGGAGCTTGGCCTGATCTGCAACTTGTTTACATACATAGAGTTTATGCCTTTTAATCCCCTTTTCCTTCATTTTCACTGGCCTGTTCCTTTCCAAGTCTATTTGAGCCAATCATTTACCTGCATTTGGCCCTTCCCCTGAACCTTTCAGAAGTTTTGTACATTCACTCAGTCCAAAGATACCCTATAACAAATTTTACACTATGCTACCAACCTCCTCAAACATCCAGTAATAGTTTGGGTTTATATCCCAAGAAAGATTACTTTTCTCCTTAGGAGACCCAAGGTAGTCAAGCTACACTTAAGTGGCTCTTCCACTGGCCCATCCATCTGGGAGCTGTGAGCTCTTTGCCTTCATACCATCTCTGATGCCTCAATATCATTATAGTTAATATATTTCAGTGTTCAATTTTTTTTTCTTCTTGTCTCTTGATTTTGGTTTTAAGTATTACTGCTGTCAGCCTCATTGACTGGATGTTACTGCATTCAGGATATTCATGTACCTTCCATTCCACACACCCTTACATCTCAAGAATGACTACAATCTTCGCTCTTGTTCTCTGTGTTCCTTTCCTTTATTTTCCATCATTAAATATGTGTGTGTGTGTCTTGTTTATTTTTAGAAAGAATTTTTCACGTATCTCTTCTTCCTTTAGAGAATATTAGAATAATAATTCTCAATTTCAGTTATTTTAAATTCACTGGCTTGCTTGCAAAATGTTAAGAGGTATTGAACCTGACCACCAGAGGGATAATTACAGAATAAGAATAATCATAGAGTAATTTAGGATGTAAGGAACCTCTGGAAAACACTGTGTTAAAACTTCTTTAAGAAGCAGTGATGCTTTCAGAGTCAAATCATGTTTTTCTAATCTCTAAATCATGTTTTCAAATACTGAAAACAACCAATGATGTATCTTCCATAACCTCCATGGGAACCGTGCCATAGTTCATCCAGTCACATTATAAAAGCAAAGCAGACTTCAATAGAGAAATTTTGGGTTTGCTGCTTTTGTTTTTTTCCCCTTGTTTTAGAAATATTTAAAGAAGAAAACACAGGGTTTTCAACAAAAAAATCAGCTTCAGTATTTGAGATAAAGTGTTGTATCATGTCCTGTAAAGAGAAAGAAACTTTGCAACACAATTGCAGCAAGAGTTTTTAATCTGTTGTCATTTAAAGCAAAGTCTTTAATCTGTAATCTGCACACATACCCATAGAGTCAACGTTTTATTTTTAAAGTTGGACTTTTCAGTGAGAGAAGTCAAGTCTTTGGTTCATCTTGTGAAAAAGACTGGAAAAATACCTAAATCTAAATGTTTACTTGGGATTTAGGACTCAGTTTTGTGCTCTGTCTCAAAATTGCTGTGTGACCTTACATATTTCTATAAATTAATCTGTAAATCTAATGCAAATAAAAGTCTGGTGTGCTCTTCAGAAACATCTACATCATACATGTTAAAATCTTTTGAAGTCACATCTTTGCCTATCTGTGAAATTCAGATGTGTTATTACTCCTCTCTTTCTCTCTCTTCCTCTCTGTGTATGTGTGTGTATATATATATGTATATATATATGCATGTATGTATGCATGTATATATCAGAGATTTCTTTATTTTCCCTTTAAATTTGTTTTGTACTAAGTTGGGGACAAATAAGTCCTTTTATAGATCAGTCCTTCTGAACAATTTTAGAATGTCACATAAAGTACTATTCTCCCTCTATAAAATCCATAAGTCTAGCTTGAGCAGAGTAGTTACAGAGATCTACATTTCCTCTGCTAAATTTCTAGGACCCAGGACTTTTTGGTTCTTTCTTCCTAAGCAACTTAGTTGTCTTCAGTGAAAATTAAATAACTGCATTTCAAAACAAATAACACTATTTTTTTGTCTCCCTAGGATTTTGAGAGTCTGGACAGTTACAGAGGGTAGGATAATAGGTGCAAGAAATCTATTTTAACTGCATCTTCAGTCCATTTGGTATCCTTAAAGAAATGCTAATAAAATACTTCATATTTTTGGGGTTATATGCAATATACACAGTTACTAATCAAAAGTTGCATTTCTATATAGTAGAGTAAGTTTACATCTGATATATATTTTTCCCCTTAAGTAAAATATTCTTCTGTCAATGTAATAATCTACCAGAAAAAAAAGTAATTTTAGAATAAAACAAAAGATATGTAGGGTTGCTTTTGTTAGAATTTTGTCAAGCATCATGACAGCTGACCTGGGCCTTACACACTGAGCTGAGATGCTTCCATAGTTCTGCTTAGTGAACTAGAAATAACTTTGGCCAGGTCACTTTGCCTTTTTTGTGTGACTTCTCACATCTTCAGTAGTCATAACTGTACTTTGCTCTTTTGCAAGGTGACTAGAGATTGCCAATTAAAAATCTACTGTCCAAGATATGCAATCTATTATTACCCATTTCAGGATAGGCTTTACTTAATATTTAAATTTGATTATCTTGCCTCTTGCTATATAGTCACTAGAACTATTCTTCCTTAAGGTTACATTTCTGCCTAAGTACTTTACTAAACTGAGACTTAAATTCTACTTAATGGGAAAAGCTGACATTTAATAACACATAGGGGTGTACTTTCATATTGATTCTGCAGATATTAATAATAAAGCTACTGTAATTAGAATGAAGGATGTATACTCCTGTGCTTTAGTAATTATTTCAATTTAATTCTTGCAGGCCATCAGATAGTATCTAAGTATCTATCAAACTGTGACTTATATAAAGGCCACAGAAAAATTCAGTATTAGATCAGTCGTTCTTGGTTTTCATTTTTGTGTCTAATGTTGAATCTTTTTCACTGTATTAAATTATTTTGCATATTTTCTTTGCAAAAACCATTAAAAACATCACTTTTTTGTGAAACCTTCATAATAATTGGGAGGTATCCTTAAGAAAGCAGTAATATCATATTTTAATATTTTGGTTTTATACTGATTTATCTTAACTCTTGTTTAAAAGCTCAGATTATTTTTTCATGCTGCCTGTCATAAAGTGTAATGCTCCCAAAATTACAGCCTCTTACAGAAATAATTAGAAGGTATGTAGCTTTCCATGAATTAATTTTGGGCTCTCAAGAGATGGAGGTAATGCCATATCTCATCAGAAAGGCACTTTATGCCACATTTGTAATAAAGTTTCAGATTAAACCTGTGGTAGCTTGATATCTTGAGCATGAGTTTTACACCTTTCCTTAGCAGGCTAGCTCACTTGCATGCTGATAGGTACCATGGCTAGGAAATGTCTTCCCCTTATTAAACTTTATACTACAACTGTGCTTAGTGAAAAACTATTCGTTATTCACATTATGGTCCTCCTAGAATATGCAAATGTATTCTCACATTCCCAAGGCAAATATCAAACAGAGACACAAGCAGAGCATTTCCATCATCATTATGTTCCTATCCCGAACAGATGTGGATTAGTGACGCCTTATTGCCAAGATCACAATCTGTAGTAGAATAAATTGATGTTGCTCTGAAACTCATCATGTCTTTTAATTTGTTATTTTCCTCAGTTTTTCCAGAAACTGGGGAAGAAAAAAAGCAAGATACCAAAGTCTGTAACTGATAGTGAATACCTTGGGATGCTGTTCCAAAGTCTTTAAACTTCCTAACATCCAACAATTGTGACTTGGGTCAGCAAACTTCTTAATATAAAACTATATAATATAAAGTTCATAATGACACCCAAGATTACAGAGGTTTTTTAACAACTTCCAAGACATGTTTACCAGGAGACAACAAGCCCCATCATCATCAGATTAGCAAAGTAAGTTTTGGAACCCCTTAGTCCTGTAGGATAAAAAAATCCAGTTTAGGTAAACATATCTTGGAAATTTTCTAAAAATGATTAAAGTTTTCTCAAAATGGAAAGTACATAATTTTGTACATACTTGGCTGTATTCTCATTCTATTGATAACAGTTGTTTGGAGGTAGAATTGTTGGTTTAAGGTCATCAGCAGGCAAAGAGCAGAGCTGGTAACATAAATTTACGTTATTCTGTCTTTTTCATGGATGACTATTTAAACTGACTGATTATAAATATAGATTTAAAGACAACAGAAGAAATAATTCTGTGGAACGTAAATCAATTATATGAAATGAACTTGAAGTCCACCTATCAGTTTTCTTTACTTAGTCTTTAGGACACAATGGCTATGAAATCTTGCCAAAACCAGACCAATTTGAGAAGAACAAGAGCAAGAGCGTTAAGTATACCATTAAATTAAGTAATAGGTTGTATTTGAGATTCACAATGTTCTTTTGCTCTGCTTTCATTATTTGTCTGCCTAACAAGTACTCAGATGTCAATAAACAAAATCTTTGCCGTAGATGAGGGAAATTCCCAGAAGAAGGGTTCTGTTAGTTGTAGATGGTTTTCTATTGACACGTGGGGTATCTTTCTACCCTCATTAGCCCTCCCAGTCAATTTCATGTTTGCATAATGAAAGGGTGTGCTAGCTCTGGTTCTGACATTAGTTTTTAATGAGTGGCTCTTACACCTATAGTAAAATTAGGGCAGTCATCAGAGCTTAACAAAGCAGCACTAATGTGCCTCGAGGTTTTAGTTTGCTAAGTATTGTGTAATACGACAAATAATATAAATTGTACAATCTGTAACCCTCATTGCAAAATATCACTGAATATTGAAAGTTTATTGAAATATATATATATATATATATATATATATAAATTGGCATAATCTCAATACAGACGCTTGAGCAGAGAATCTGGAAGGAAAATGGGGAAATTTTTGAGATCTTGCCTTTCAAATATATAATTTAAGACAAAATATGTGGACACTGGTGTTTTTTCCTACTCCAGAGATACTAACTTGAGTGTACCAACACTAACTACTTTAATCCATATACTGAGGATGACGTTAGGCCTGTTTCCTGCCTTAAGATTAAAAACTAAGATGTGGAAAATGTACTTTTGAAAATTAAAAGAAAGACTAGGAAATTTACCCATTAGAATTTCTGACAAAGGCAACAAAAAAAATTAAGTCTAGTAGAGGATTACAACATAATAAACCTAGATATCAGTTTGGATACTATAGAGCTGTTCTATTTGTACTTTTACCAGAATATATGTTGAAATAATTACTTTAATTTCTCTCCTGCTATTCTTGATCTTCTTTAAAAATGGCAAGTGATGAGTTATAAGTTCTACTTGATTTATGATGTTTTATGTTCTTGCAAGATGTAAAGATCTTCAGTGTTCTTGTAGAATTTGAATGAACTAAACTGAATTAACTTGTAAATGGAAGCAGAATTTTTTGAAATCTAGATAACTAAAAAACCTGCAGATGTTTAATTTAAAATTACAGAACATTCATTTCACAGACTGTGTTATAAAAATGGTCCCAGGATACATGGCTTTTCAGGGACATCTGTGAGTAATGCAAATGAGGATGCCGACTGACAGCCCTGAAAATTATTCACAGAGCAGCAGGGTGGTAGCAGGAGTTTCTGCAAAGATGCTTGCAGCAAGTCTGCTGCACAGCTCTGTTGAACACCTACCTCCAACCCTGGCCAGTGCTCTCTTTTTTTTTACAAATGGAATGAAAATGTGGCTTAAATCTTGACTCTGAGCACCCTGACCAGTTATCAGGAGACCACAAAACTTTATACATTCCTGCTTGCCTGCAGTTCAAATGGGGAGACTTTTCAGACCAAGCCTCTGATTCAGATCTCTTGTATTTCTGGGTGACAAGACCTGCCTATAGTTGACATGCTCTAGTAATACAGTTTGAAGAGACACCTGCCAAATATATTTATTAGAAAATTTAGTTTGAGGATTGCTTCCTTTGTACTCAAAAAGTCAAAACTATAAAGATTTTTTTTTAAAATTGCTACAAAACCTCAATTCAGAATTTTTTAAAAATGTAGTTATTCTTAACAGTTATTCTCAACTATTAAAAGAAAAAACAATAAGCATGTTTCAATGTTCTCTAATAATTTATCCTATTGTGCACTGTTATATATCAGAACTTTGTGCTTGCTCCGTGTCACACATTTGAAGCAGCCGGCAAAAAACTTAAAAGTTCAATGGCAAGGTCTTTTGGAATCATGACTTATAAACCCACAGGCTGTCACTCTTGTTAAGCATCCTCTATGCATATCATCATCTGAAGCATGGTTTATGTCACTGTCACAGGCTTGTTTCCTTTCTAGAAGGAGCTCAGTTTGGGTGCAAACTCTTTTGTGTTGATAGGTGATCGTGTTCCAGAAATGAATGAAAATCACTATGATTTTTTGATAGCCCAAACCCACGCCTTTATAGTTTTTGTGTCCAAAAAGCCTTCAAATATTTACATGACGGAGTACAAGGTCATGTCCTATAATGGAGAAGACAAGATATATATGACAGTCTAAATCTTGTTACTGGTCTCTCAGTGCAGTGTTTGTGAAGTAAGAACATCACAGAGAGTGAGAAATCCAGAATGAAGTGAATACAATGGTTATTTGGTGTTCAGGAAGACTTTCAAAAACAGAGGGCAGCATGGGGGAGATGTGCTTTGTGGTGTGCTTGGTGCTGGCCTCAGCTGCTCAGCTCAGGACCTGCATCCTGCTGGACCTATCATACCAGCTGGAGTTCACCAAATACAGGTTCAGGCCTGGGAGGTGTGGAGCACTTCTGGACTTTGCAGACCACTCCAAGACCTTTTGCACATGAATAATGAATATAATGCAGCTGGATGTACTGAGATATCCTACTAACACTAAATTTGTTGAGATCTTCAAACATCCCCCAAACAACAGCTTTTGGTCACTTGGTATATTTCACGCTGTAATTTCAGCATTTATTTCCATTACTACATTTCAAAATGAAGGAAAGGAAGGGGAAAAGCTGGATATTCCCTAAATCTAAATTAATTTGTGCAACATTTCTACTACCATTATTTTCAGATATGGAAATGGAATAGATGATGTGGTATATCAAATCTACATTTTGTTTTCATTTTCTTTCTAAGTTTCATTATCTTTTTTCTTTTTTTAACATTCAGTTTCTTGCAGAGACAGTGTCGCACTTGCTGGATTTTATTAGATAGAAATCAACAGTCTGATTCACACTAATAGCAAGAAGTTAATGGGAATCACCTATATCCATTTTTTCCCATTTACACAAAAACATTTCCAAAGAAAACCTAAACTAAGAGATATGATGGATGAAAGGACGGATGGATGTAGAACATTAAATTTCTTCAGAAATTATTGCATTAAATAACTTTAGGAATCTATTTTTTCCAGACCAAACAAATCTGCAGAGTTTCTTTGTTAAATAAGCTAAGTAAAAAATATATATCCCTTTCTGGTTCTATTACTGGAGATATGACCAGCTAAGTATGTACTGAATTGCTTTTCTATAAACATGTTAGTGCACGTAAATGTTTTTCCTCTCTTGTCCTGCAAATTTGAAATGCCATTTTTTCCCACTTCAGTTTATAAACCACTAATATTTTAACCCCTAGCAAGTGTTAAAAAAAGTAATTTTCCTTCTTCTCTGTCATGAGCATAAGTGTGATGGGTGAATATAAGATAGGGTTTGTTATATTGATGTGACCTTTTAGACTTTTTGTGTAAGTCACTTACAGAATATGGTTTTTTGGAGATGCTATTAAAACCTGTCCTCTTCTAGTGCCAGAGGGCTGAGCTCTGTGTTCAGCTTGATACATTTTTATGAAGATGTAATGCAGTCTAGGCTGCATTTCCAGCTACACAGGTATATACATCCTTATGATGAAAGATTTATTCACCTTTTAAGATGAAATATGGTCTGGTTCTACCCACATCAGTATATTAAACAGAGCTGAGAACAGTGCCTGGAATGGGAATGTGACCGCACAGACTGCAGAATTTCTCAGGCAGCTCCTTACAGTCTTTTTGCTTTTGTCAGCTCTACTTTAAACAGCTCCTGAGTTCAGTTTGGAAGTGGGATTCTTCCAGTGACTTCTGCCAGGAAGCCCTCTCAAATCAGACTATGTCTGCAGGCTGAGAATTTACCAGTGCTGTAAAACCTGGGCTCTTCTATGTCAGCTGGCCTCAGTGACAGACAGGCATGTTCCCAGGCGTGTGTGCATACCTGAAGAATCAGACATAAAAAATGCCTGTGAGTCTCTTTGTAGGTAGAATCAAATAGTCTTCGGTATCTTTGACAAGCCAGATCATCCTGTTCTTGTGATCTGGTCAGCTAAAATAGGAAACACCGGTGGCCAATATTTAGCAGAAACCTAAACATATATATTGCAGCTAAATTTATCAGTAATGCACAGCTAAATAATATGTTTAAAGATGAACTGGATTTGTTTTTCACCCTGTTAACATGTGATTATAGTTCTTTTTGTGTGAAAATTTTAGTTTCTTCACTTAATATCATGGTTGGATTGCTTACCCATGTGTGAAGCCTTCTTCCACAAGGCGTGTTCCTGAAATAGTATGTGTGTGAGCAGATACTGCCTTCTTGCTTTTGTTCAGGGGGGGTTTTAAGATGGCCAACGTGTACAACCAAGGCATCATGACCAGGGGCTATGAAAGAGAAGACACACCTTCTCTCTCTTCCCTACCCTGTTATTAGTCTTTCTAAAACATTTCAATTGTCAGATGAAGTACATGAAGGAGCTGGAGATAATTGCAATGTTTTGGAATGAATAATGTCTTCAGCAAACATCCTGGGGCTGTTCTTTTGTCACATGGCTTAAAAAAAAAATCAGGAACCTCTCTAGAGCTGTAACCTCATGGGGTTGTCCCTACCCCAGAGGACACTCTCACCTTTCTGGCAATTAAGCAGTGTTTTTTCCAGAGAACCAGGACACTGGGTGGCTTCCCTGAGAACTAAGACAAATCAGTAGCTCCAGAAACCAGCTGGAAAGGAAGTCCAGCTGGCTCTGAATTTGTATGATGTTACTGAATTGCCAAACACAATTGTTTATGAGCACAAGGTTCAGACCTGTTATCAGCACGAGAGCCAGAGCCATTAAGGGAAGGTCTAAAGGTTAATGCAGCTTTCTCTGGATCCAAACACCACTTTTAAATATGGGTTGTTCCATCAATTGTTCCAAAATTCTTCTGAGCACTCTAGCAGATGATTTGTTTCTAAGCCGTGCTGTGGATGAAGGTGAAACATAAAAAAATCCCAAATGCCATTAGTTGGGAAACTCAAGTTTGCTTGTGTTTTTTTTTTTTTTTGGTTGCTCTTTAATTTTGTTTTGTTTCATTTAGAGACAAGAAATTTTAACAGTTGCAAAGCTCTCTAGGGGTGCTGGATGTAATTCATCTTACCTAACTATAGTGCAAATGTCTACATATCAGGCAGAATCCCAGGTATCTCTTATTTTGTGGAGAGAAATAGACTTTTTAAGACATGCTTCAGCTCATCATAATGTATCTTTCTTCAGAAGATGAGTGAAACATCGACTCTGAAAGTGCCTGTATCACTGACCTGATGGTGAAGGAAGGTTTCAAGATCTATGTCAAGTGTGTCTAAAGTCGAGATGGACCCCACTTGCAGTGTTTATAAATTGTTTGGCTAGATTAAACACCAGCTCAGATATGCAGAGATTTGGTTAGAGGGCAGTGTATCCCATATCTTATTCCCCTTTTAAATTATATTCTCTTAAGCAAATATATAAAAAATAAAAAAAAAATCTCTCTTTTAATACAAATGACATTACAATGATGTACATCAGTGAGTGCACTCTAGAAAGATACTGGAAAAAAATCCACAAAAATGTTATGCCTAAGGGTTAGCCAAATTAAAAAAGCAAGCAAACACCTATCAAAATCCAAAGCGTGTTAATTAAGATCCCTAAGTATTTATAAACCATTAGGAAAGGGGCAGCAAGAAAAATATTAAAATTGTACTACCCTTTTTCTGGAGTAAAGGATTTTAAAAAAAGACAAAAAAGAGATTATATAACTCCTCATGTAATTAAGTAATAAAATATTAAAAGTTCTCTAGAAAGTATTTTACTTGAGATGATAATTTATAGACATAATCTTACATTTTATTTGATTTAAATATGCTCACCTCTGTTTAATACAACCGTTTTGTTTGGTATTTATTTGTTGTAAATACTTGCCAATAGTGCTGTTTAAGTGAGTATCTGACTCCTGTTCCAGTGCTACACAAATTGTTGGTGTCAATTTGTCATCTGAGCTGAGAACCTTTGTGTGTTTAAAAATCATGAGTCAGATATGAAAAAGCCATAAATTCTGAAATTACAACCTAAAATAAAGAGTTAGGATGTCTTTTACAACTATGCCTGAGGATCCGTATCTGTGACTAATACTTTAGAGAGAATTATCTGCACTAAAGTCAGTATGAACTTACCACAACCCAAGGCTATCTTCAAACACAAAGGAAATAATACATCACTCCTCTGGCTCTTTTTAAGAGCTGTTTTTCCTACTTCAGTCAGGATCTGCTGAGGGCTGAACTCATTGATTCCTACAGCTACTGAGGAGTGGAAATGAAGTGGGAGGTGCTGAGCTCTTCCTCCTTGGTATCCAGTGATAGGATGTGGAGGAATGTTTCAAACCTGCACCACAGGAGGTTCTGACTGGACATGAGGAAGCATTTCTTTACTGAGAGGGTGGCCAAACACTGGCATAGGCTTTCTTAGAAAGCTGTTCAATGCTCCAGGCCTGTCAGTGTTTAAGAGGCATTGATACAATGCCCTTAATAACATACTTCTACTTGTCCAGCCCTGAACTGGTAAGGCAGCTGGACTTGATGATCCTTGTAGGTCCCTAAAAACGGAAATATTCTATTCTATTCTATTCTATTCTATTCTATTCTATTCTATTCTATTCTATTCTATTCTATTCTATTCTATTCTATTCTATTCTATTCTATTCTATTCCATTCCATTCCATTCCATTCCATTCCATTCCATTCCATTCTATTCCTATTCTATTCTATTCCTATTCCTATTCCTATTCCTATTCCTATTCCTATTCCTATTCCTATTCCTATTCCTTTTCCTATTCCTATTCCTATTCCTATTCCTATTCTGTTTTGTTCTGTTCCATACCGTTCCATTCCATTTAATTTACACAAAGCCCCTCACACGTCCATCAGTGCTCTTTGCTCCACGGCTTTGACACTGCTAACATCACCCTTGCCTATAGAATTCCTTTCTCCTGCAGTCTTTCACCCATCTCTGCATCCATTAAGAAACTAATGAGGTTCAACTGTTGCAAGATTTAAATTGTTTGTGTTAAATAATATCTGGCACATAAACGAAATGAGATAAATAGAAACTGGGAATAAATTGTTATTTAAATGAGGCAAAGTCATATGGGGATAAATCTCTGAATGTAACTTGAGATCATTCAAACATTTTGAAACATGAGTAAAAGCTTGTGTTATATGTATTTTCTGTGACACAAGTTTAATATCTTAATAGAAGTTTTGTATCTTAATACATTTTTAATATACAAGGAGGAAAAATGGAGTGTGGACAAAGCAGACAAATGTTTTTTGCATAGTCAGACAAATGTTTTTTGCATAGTACAGATTATTATTTTGATAAAGATGAAATACCAAAGGACACTTCAAACAAAGTATGCTCCATTTGATTTTTTTGAACACATGCACACAGAAATGCAATTATTTAAGTGATATATGTATGAAACACTGTTTTTCAGAGGCTATTTTATTTCTTTATATGGAAAAGTGGTACAGAAAAGGAAAGAAAAAGAAAAAAGACTTACCTCTACAAAAGCAAATGAAGAACATTTAATGCTGCAGATAAATAGGTGTATGTATAAGAATATATAATTAACATAATACATATCAAAATACCAGTTTCATGTCAGGCTAATTGTAGGCCCTTGAAGCATCTTTAGAAGACAATTAAAGCAGTGAAAGGGTACACTTTGACCGTGCTTTCCTTCACAGTTAGGGGCTGATTGCACTACAGCTTTCTTCAGAGATGTGACACATCAAAAGCATTCTAAATTCCAGTGATGACAGAGCATAAGCTGTTGCTCCAGGCTGGCTGCAACCTGGGAGAAGCATGGCACATCTTTATGTGTTTTAGTGCTGCATATTGTGCAGCAAGCAATCTAAGCCATAGTTCAATATAGCTAGGGGCAAACACCTGTTCCATTTAAGAATTTAAATTGCTTAGCCAAAACATAGCTGGTTTGGCTTGATGATCTAGGAAGTCTTTTCCAACCTTAACAATTCTATGGATCTTTAATTACAGGATTAAGTAGAAGTCATCTCTCGACCTTTGCATGCTTGTATTGGCTTAAATCATGAGTGTTCCTTCACATAAGTGTAAGGAAACAGGCATTATTATTTTATTTTTTCCAGCTTTTCCATCACTGTGTGAAGTGGGGTACCCTTTGACACAGTATTATAAGAAAAATTGAGAAGTGGTTTGCAACACTCGAAAAAAAACCCTTCTCTTTCCATTCTTTGTCCTGCAAGAAATAGAAGCATTTATGTGAAAATGGCCCAATAATTTTTCGTGAGTAGAGTTTTTGCTCTCACAGGATTCTTTAAAGTCAAAGAGCTTTCATATTTCTTTCTTTTCTCTTGTGGCAATTCTTAGCTTTTCCCCATGTTCCTCTGCTGCAACTGCTGCACTATTTCACACTGACTCATATTAATTTAGGACTAGAAGTTCTGGCACATGTAATGAGTTCTTCATATGTCTTTCTTATTTCTTTTTTTTTTTTAATATTAAATTTTCCCATTTTTCACTAAAGTTCTGCACATTAAATCTGGACATATGACAGCCAAGCCTGAGTTGTCTCCCAATCTATGATGTACTGCTGGTTTTTTTAATATATATTTGTTTTAATTCTTAGAAAAGAACAGACAATTTAGTACCAAAAAACACAACACTGTTGTGCACTTTATATGTGAATTCTTTCCCAATGGTTTATTGCCATCATTGAAATTTTATGGGAAAAATGACAAAATGGGAAAAATTCCATTTGTCTGGGTAACACCAAGATATGTGCTGGTGCCACTATGAGATGACAAGATGTTAAAGGACTTTGTATTTTTTTTTTTTCTAAAGATGTCTGTATGGCTATTACATTTGCATTTGGTTTTGGAGGTATTTGCTTGTGTGTTGCGTTCCTCCTTGCCCTATCTTTTTAGTACTTGCTTAAATAATCAAATCAATCAACTTGCTGCCGTAATTTCATAGATTTTATGTTTAGAATATATCATTATATGTCTGACTTTGTGTAACAAGGCATATGGTGCCCAGAGAAGTTGGAGCAGCCCAATCCCTGGAAGTGTTCAAGGTCAGGTTGGGTTTTGAGCAGCCTGGGCTGGCAGAAGGTGTCCCACGGCTGAGGGAACTATGGCTGGATGATCTTTAGGGTCCTTTCCAACCAAGTATTCCATGACTCGGTGATTCTGTGACTGAAATTTTTATGATCCATAGAATTGTTTTTTCATAATAGAAGTGAAAAATGATAACCACTAAAAGTTCATGGCTGAATTACAGTATTTGATTTGTGTACAAAAGTTAGGCTTAAATGTGAGCTTTTAGTGCAATTAATACACTTTTCTTCCTGTCTTTATGTGACACAATGTATAGCAAGTGAAGCCAAACAACTTTCTTTCGGTGACACTTTCCCTCTGGGCTCATGACACTCTGATGCACTTCCACACCCAGGCAATCCCTCCTCCTGGTTCTCTACAAGCCTTGGTTGTTCCTTGAGCAGCAGCCCCCTAAGCCCATCCGTGCTGTACAGGTGCAGCCAGCATGCTGGGGGGTGTCCCTGTGCCCACACACAGACACACGGACACGAGCTCCTACCTGGTACAGCCACAACAGCCCACGAGATCTGCACAAACCAAGATCAGCACTGCACTGGCACCATCTGGTCCAGCAGAGCAATATATTCACTAGAGGACATACACTAATGGATAGCTCACTGAGAGCTCCAATGCATAACCCCATGGCCCACAGAACCAACTACGTGGCCACCCTTTGCAAGGCTTGGCCAGATAAGCAAGTGAACCTGCAGCCATCTTACTCATCTCTGCCTCCTTCATTCTCCCCTTCTCTGTTTTAAACCATGCCCTGAACGAGATCTTAAGTTAATGCACATTCCCAAAGGACTTCTGAAGGCATGTGTCGTTCAAATATTGTGTCTTTTACCTTACAAACTCAAGTGTGACTGGTACAATAATCCTATTTAAAATAACTGGATTTACATTAGATTTCCTCTGGTTTAGAACAAGGCAAATATTTCCATTTTATAGCAGTTCAAACACCCAAGGAGATGTGAAAAATAGTTTGAGCTTCATGTAGACAGAAATAGGAAAAAATCTGATACAGTGGAATTTAAAAATATATTTTGGCTATTCATTTTCCACATACCTTTGTAAGGATGTTGTCAATAATTATACAGAGTATAGTAAGCATGGTTATACCAAAGCCATTTGTTAATTTTAATGTAATTTCTTTTTAAGACCACATAGCAACTAAGCAAAGTAATTTATAACCTGCAATCATTAATGTTATGTGGAGAATCTGAATTGTCTTTTTTCACTATCATTCTTTCTTATTTTAAAGTAGATAAATCAAGAACATATTTTAACAAAATGATGATCATCTTAACTATAAAAGTTTAAAAAATACATCCCAACCATTAAAGTTAATACTTTCAGAATGATTTATATTTCTGCCATTAAAAAGCTGTGCAAGGCAACACAGAGTTAAAATAAATTCCTTTATGACCAGTCGCTAAATCCTTGATATACACACACCATTAAAATAAAGTATGGGAGGATATATGTACCTCCATCAGAAATTGAGGTCAATTAGTGACTCGTTATGAAAAAGTAGTGAAATTGATTTGTAACTGTATCTCTTCAGGCTGGTGCCATTCTGTAGAGTTAATAATAAAGTCTGAATTCTGACAAGGAGAGTCATTAAAGCACTTCATAGACAAGAGTTATTCATTACTTTAAAACTTATTATCTTGAATTTATTCTTTTCTGCTAAAAAGATTTGTCATGTCCAAGAGATTAATGACTCTGAATATGAAAGAGAAGGCTGACATAAGTTGTAGTTCTCTGTGTTTTCAAGTGATTTACATGCAATCTGGGTCCTTTGTACAGTTTTTAAAAATTAGTGCTCTCAAATCTCACACCTTTATTTATTAATTTCCCTTCAAGAATGTGGCACCACAGGGCCTGAAAATCTCCTGCTTACATTTAATAAGGAACTTGGAATGTACGGTATTTCAATCAGTTTTATTTCACTTGCATTTATATTTTAAAATATCCAATTTGTTTAATTTATTATCAACTTAAATTTATCAGGAAAATTCCTGTTTTTATCTGTCTGTCTATGTCTGCCTAGGAAAGAGTTCACTAGATAAGAGTAGTAAGATTTTAGTGATCTTTTTATCCCTGAATTGTAAAAGTTTAAAGTCTGCCGGGTGTGTGTTTATTATTCCTCTCTAATCATCTGTCTAGAATAAAACTTTTAATAAACTGAAACCTAAACTCCCATTTAAGCAAAAATTAGCCAAAACACTGTAAACTTTGTGAAAAATATGGATAACATACTTGCCAAGAATTAGAAAATTACTGGTTAGAAGTGCTCAGAGAATTTCCTGTTTAGCATTATTGCATTGCATAATGCTGCAATGTGTGATTTTTCCTACAGAAATATTGTTTCATACTGGAATTTTGGCATCTCATTTTTACTATGTGATTCACCCATATAGGATGTTTACAGCATCTTAATACTCCTAGCTAATGAACTGTAGCTTGTTCAGAAAAGGTGAGTGGCTTTAGCACTCACAGTTTGCATTTAATTCCTGCTGTGAACTCAAACAGATGGATTACAATGGCACCACACTTCTAGTAAAACTGTGAATGTAATAGAGTAGAGGGATTAAAAGAAAAGTTTCTTCCATTTAAAATTCCCCCAAATACACTTTGTGTGCATGATGAGGTTGGGTTCTCCACAGCACAGCATGGTGTCAGTCTCTGAGGAATGCTTTGGGGTTCAGCTCAAGAACTGCTTTGCTGTTACAATTGTGCAATTATATCTGAAAGAACATGATCTGCAATTTCCAAACTGGCGTGAGGTTGGGAAGAGAAGGAAGAACCACTGCTCTTCAGATAAAAACATCAGCTGTGTCATCACAGGAAGGACATAGACCTGATGGAGTAGGGACACAACAAAGATGTTCAGAGGCCTGGAAAAACTCTTCCTATCAGGACAGACTGAGAGAACTGAGGTTGCTTGGCAAGGACAAAAGAAGGCTCCAGGGAGACCTTAGAGCACCTTCCAGTACATAAAGGGGCTACAAGAGAGCTGGAGCAGGACTTTCATGAAGGGCATGTATTTATAAGACAAGTGGTAATGGCTTTAAACTGAAAGAGGGTAGGTTTAGATTGGATGTTAGAATGAAATTCTTTACACTGAGGATGGTGAGGATGGATGGAACAGGCTGCCCAGAGAAGCTGTGGATGCCTCATCCCTGGAAGTGTTCTAGGCCAGGCTGGATGGTGCTTGAGCAACCTGGTCTAGTGAAAGGTGCCCCTGCTTATGGCAGGGGGATTGGAACTGGGTGGTCTTTAATGTCTTTTCCAATCCAAATCATCTATGATTCTATGAATCAATGATCTTCACAAATCTCAAGCTTGAGAGCACCAACTGAAGTATAAACCATAAAAAAAATTAGAATCAAAGGCCAAAAGAAACAGTCAGGGGAAGGCAAGAGTTCAGTAGACTCAAGGCCTGAGTGACACCTCTCTCTGTAGGCAGGAAATAGGTTTGATTTCTAGAAGCAAGACTTGGTAAGTACCAAGGTAGGAGATTTTAGGACATACTAAAGAACTCCATTTCATCATAGATAATAATCTCTGAAAATGCAACCTACTATAGTAATGGACTCTATTTCTTCATAATTATCTGTACTGTTATCTGTGTGAGTGTGTGTGCATGAAGGTTTGCATTTTTACATGTGCATCTGAGGACTGAGTTGTCGAAATGTGATGTTTAGAGTCTTTTTTTCTGGTCTGCCAAGGATATGGGCAGACCTCTTTACAATCCACTACACTGGGGCCAAGAAATTTTTTATGCTTTACCACTTCCATTAGCAGGCTGTAAATATTCCATATCCTTTTGTGAAAGCTGTCACGGAAAATAAACAAGGTTTTGGGAGAAATGGTTCCCTTGTGCTGGTTACCCATAATACAGGCAAATTATGAAAGCTTGTTCCAGTTTAGAGCTGAATCCTGGTTATAACCCTCTGTATTTTAAAAAGAGTCCTAGGCATCAAGAATCAGCTTTTTTCTCTCTTTTCATAGGTGATTAGTTCTGTTTGAATGAAAACTTACATTAGATGATCTAAGCACAGTACTACATTATTCTTTCATTTTTCAGAGCATGATGGATTTAGGATGTGTGTGAGTTTTCTTTTTTGTGAATGTGATCTCTGATTAATTTCTGCATCTTGGTCTTAATGGGAAACAATCTCTGTGAAAGTATAGTAAATCTGTCCATGTCACATAAGATTGCTGTTCCATTATTCTTCTGCAGCAACTTTTCCTCTTACCCTGATCACCCAAACAATACAACCCTTCATGACTCTGAAAATGCACTGTACAGGGTTATATATATGAGAGGCAAGTGGCATACTTAAATAGCCCACTGGATTTTAAGTTTCAGTAACCAAGAGTAGTTTTTCTGCACTCCTACATGGAAAGTCATAGCATGGAAGATTTTTAAATTTTTCATATCCAGAGTGCCCTTTTTCTTTGAACAGGAAAATCCTTATTCTTAAAATGTTAGTCCCTGTACTAGCCTGAGCCATACTTATTAAAAAATAAGATGATAGTCAAAAGAAGTAACTTTCCCATGCCACCAGTAAATCTGTCAGGACCAGATTTCCAAATGCTCAGAACAGCTTGGATACAACGTGACCTGGAGGTCAAAAGAAAGTTAAAGCAGAACAAGAAGAATACATAAAAAGTACACTGTCTGTTCCATGCAGCTTGTGTGGCTATTGCCACCTGACATTGAGGAAGGCTTTGGGTGAATATTCTGTATAGATAAACTATTTTGAATTGCATACGGATGTAATAATGTAATGATTTAGTGATTACACTGTAAGCATCCCCCACATCCTTTTTTTATGCAGCTTTACTTCTGTCCTTTTTCTTGTGCTACTTATTCTAGTGGAAAAGTTACTGTTAAGCTTGCAATAAACTGAAATTGTTAACTAGAACTGGGTTAGAAGTCCTGCAAAGCTACTGCTTGCAGTGGTTGTCTATGGGAAATAGATGTGCACAAGAGAAAGTAATTATTTTTTAAATTTTTATATGGGCTTTATTTACCTAGGGTTTGAAAACAGAACATTTTTTCAGATCAGATTTGTGGGGAGAGAACAGAAGGGCTATTAATTGTATATTGGCCTGTAACTGTTATGTGGATGCAGTTAAAGTGAAAAAAAATCCAACAGAAGAAAATTATTTTCTTCTTGGTTTAGTTCTGTCGTAAATATGGCATTTAACATGGAAGTTTCTCTGTTCACTTGTACCATTTTATTAGCAGCTATCAAATCCAACTGCTTACCTTCTGGTATTGTTTCAGTTGACTAATTCCCTTTTAATTAGTAGGACTTTTTATGATCATCTTCCTTAACATTTTAGTTAATCAGTTTCCAAATGCCTGGGAAAGTAGCAAGAAGGAGAAGGAAAAGAAGAAATATACCAACACAATTAATTTTGTTTAGCTTCAGTATCCTCTAAAAGTATCAAATGGAGAAAGTGTCCTTCAGTAGCCCATTCACCTTCAGTAAAGCACTATCATATCTATATTCTGATATGGTGCTGATTCTAATCAGTGGATTCTATTATAGGCCTTTAAGCAAAAAAAGAAAGTGCTGATGAAGGCCATAAAAATAAATGAGGCTTATTGCTTCTTGACATCTTTAGCACTTTCTGAGGTTTCCAGAGTGAGCAGGGGTAGCAGACAATAGCTGGAAGATTGTGTGTAAGATAATGAGAAAAATAAATGCATCCTCAGAAGCAGCCAACAGTAGCTATGGCTAACATTCATTACGCAGCGTCTGGGCTGCTCCCAGTGTGATGTTATTAATTTGTGGAATGAGCTAAGAGGTGTGAAAGAAAGCTGGTGTTTGCTCCTAACCTTCCTGGCCAGCATTTTGAATATTAACAGAGAGGTCAAATGCATTATCTCCTTGAAATTGTCTCTCTCTCTCTCTCTCGTTCTCCTTTGGTGAGAAGCGAAGCAAAACATACCACTTAGAAGAAGGGGGTGTGGGAAGCAGCTCCTGTCCTCGCTTTGGTCAAAGGAAAAAAAAAATAAGACTGAACAGAAAATAGGTGATGGAGATGAGGGTGTGTTTTAAGATCATAGGGGGAGAGAATGTTCTTCAAATTCAAATGCAATCTCAGTTTCCTTTCCAGGACTGTTCTGGGAGTGAGAATTTAATAGCAGAATACATGAGAAAGTGAGTATTATGTTTAAATGTTCACACAGCAAATTCCAATTCTTGTATTCACAGCCTCTCAGGAGAAATCTGCACCATATCTACTTCAGTGTGTGGGTAGGTCAATATTTAGTTGTTCTTGGGATGTAGATCAGATTTACACTTGTACTTACTGGTAATTTAGTGGGATTTACATTTGTACTTTCATAGTGCTGAAGGCCAGGCTGTATATGTATGCATGGCAGCTTCTGCCTACTGTGGAGTTTATGTAGTTTAATTATTCGTATGAGTTAACTAACCAGAAATAGACTAAGGCTGTGATTACTGACATAGCAAAAGAGCACAATCGTAATCACAACTTGGAGTATTTTGGAAGAAAACGTGATTTATAACTAAATTTACACTGACTATGCATGTAGGTGATTTGGTGTAAAACCAGGATGAGCAGTGTTGTTGATTTAACAGGCAATTTAGTGAACAGGAATTCTACACCAAAGATATTTTAACTCCTTTCTGTACAGATTTCACAGAGAAACACACATTCTAAAGTATTCTAAATAACTCTGCTGGCTTCACAGGGAATCAGTTTAGAGTTAAGCATACATAATTCCAAGCTCAAAGATTTTTTTTTTTTTAACAGAATTACAATCTGATCACAGAAATTTCACAATCAGAATAAAAGGAAAAATAATTAGAAGGTTTATTTTCTTACTCACTTTGCTGTACTTGAACATAAGAAACAACGGCATAGATGTGGCAACATAAAGTTCTTCCTTTCCTTTTACATTTGAACCTCTTGATCTTAAAAATCCAACAGGGAATGATAACAGTATGTACAATAAACTGGGACAAAATGTTAACATGTCAAGCCTACAAAGGAATGGTAGGGAAAGTGAAAGAGAAATACAGTCTCTTTGCTCACTCATCTAACAGTGATTCTGTTCAACTGACATTAATCTATTTTCTGAAACAGAGAAAGTGCCAAAGGAAGGTATTTTGTCTTTGTTCAAATATTTTGTGACTGTACTTTGGCAGGTTTATTTTGCTGAGCTGTGGAAGAAGTGTGGATATGCTCTGAATCTGGAATATAGAATGATTAGGCAGCAGTTAATACTAAGACCAAACAGAATTTTTGAGAAAGAAACCGAGTCTTCCCTTGAAGTTTTCTTTCAGTTTGCTTTTTTTTTTTTGGTGGGTTTTTTTTTGTTTGTTTTTTGTTAAAATGCACTCAAGTACCAATTCCTGCTAATTTGCAGATAAAGTTTACAGAAGTCACACAGATCCTTCTTCTATATGGTTTTGCATAAGAGGCCTTAACTATATCTTTGGAACTTTCCAAAAGGTTTGGACTGGAAGCCTAAACCAGTAGTTTCTGCTTCTGATTCATTGAAGGTCTACATATTGAGTCTCGATACTTGATGCTTCTATTCCATTCAAGGACTTTTTACCATGAAGGTCTCAAAGTATTGAGTTTTTCCTTTAATTGCAGATTTTCCATAATATAATGAGCTAAGAAAATACAAAGCCTGTGAGCCACCAATTTAATCATTTTGAAGGAGAAGTGACTGACATTGCATAGAAAAAGAAGAGGTGATGCAATTTGAGCAATTTGAAGAGGTAGATTATATCAGGCGAGATATCACACTAGATGGCTTTTACCGAAAATTAATTAATAAGCAGAAGAAGTGTACTGCTAAATACAGAAAATAATTTGGCTTGGAAATACATTTAACACTTAAGATCAAGGCAATATTGCTCAGTAGAGAAACTTTAAAAGTGGGGGGTTGATAGCAAGTTCAACTGAAAGGGAAACATTAGCCTAGAAGGAGGATAAGGAGGATACTACTGAAATTTCTCAAAAATCAATTTTGGGAACAGTCATGTTTAATAGTTTTATTTATGATCTTGGCATAGAAACTAAATTGGGAAGCATCATTTGAGGACAGAAGAGTATTGCCTCATCATGGTGAAGGAACTAAATGACCTTGAGATCAGAGATAATAGGAACAGGATGAAATCCATAAAGTACAAAGGGATAGTATAAAATAAACTTGGAAGCCTAGTTTCAAATCTGTCCACTATCATCTTGGAATACATTAGTTACAAAAAGCTGGAAGAGAAAGGCCTTGGTCACACAAGTTCATCAACGAAAGGCTATTAATTTTCAACATGATCTAACTGTGAAAAATCAAACATCTTCTTAAGATGTACAAGTAATTTTTAACACAGATTTCACAAGAATCATTGTGCCTGAATCCAAGGAATTTTCATCTTAAGAAGAGAGTACAATTCTGATGATATGTATTCAAGAAAGATGTATCAAACTATATAAATATTTTTTTCATTATTACAATGTTCAAATATTTGAACAGTGGTTGTGAAAGCAGTAGAATCTTAATCCTTGAAATATTCAAAGCCTGACTAAACATAGATCTAAGAAACCTGATCTCATTGACCTTGACCAGGATTTGGGTTAAATTACCTCTGAATTTTCTGTTATTCTTTGATTCTAACTATGGTTTTATCAGAAAAAACATATTTATAATCTAGTGGCACTAAAAGTAGTACGAGACACAACACCCTTGCAGATAAAGCCTGATGAGTTTATGAAAGGTATTGTATGATTTCTGGCTGTAGAAGCAGGGCACTTACTTGGGCAGATTTCCATCAGTTCCTGCTCTGAAATTTCCCTGATGTTTGAGGAATTCATAATGTCAAAGATATAAAGAGTTCTTAGCAAAAAAATTTTCCTGTAACAAAAGTTTTTAGGATCTTGGAGGTTTTGATCAGGATGAAGATCCTTTCTGATTCCAGATGAGACTGTTATTCTGACCAAAAGCATTTACACAAGATGTACTCATCAGAAAAGAAGTCAGTGTTTTGGGGTTTTGGGTTTTTGTTTTGTTGTTTGGTTTTTGGTTTTTTTTTTTTGTTAAAATAAGCAGACATAAGCAAACCCAAGTCCATTCTATCCTTAACAACCAATTCAGGATGCTTCTATTCCTGTCAACCCCCATTTAACACAAATTCTTAAAAGTGTATAATAAATATTTTGGGGGCTGGAACTAGATGATTTTTTAGGTCCCTTTCAACCCAAACCATTATAAGAAAGTGGTTCTAAGGAATCTAACTAACTGCAGTGTGATCTGGTAGAGTCTGAACTTTGTGTGCATCGCTGGAAGCTGGCACTATAAAGATAATCTATATTTTCATAAAGGCAGTATGAAAAGTAAGAGGTGAGAATGGGTAGTTGCAGTCTGTACAAAGCCATATAGTATTTCAAAATACAGATTTTTGTAAGAACTTCCAAGAAGCCAAGTTAAAGCATGTGTTGCCAAGGATAGATTCTTTCAATAAGGTTGCTCATTGAAACTAAGATCAGTATCTACCTATAGTTAATATTTTCCCACATTGATAAAAAATTTTGCTAAATTGCAAAAGTTAAGTATTTTAACATCCTACCATTGTGCACTGCATGTTTTAGATATGAACCTCTATGATTACCTTTATTCTCCAACTCCACAGTTGCTTTTGTTTTTTTTTTTTTTCCTTTTGCCTTGTTCCTATTCCTTTATGTAAGTTAAGCTAATTTTCCTGATCCTGAAGTATATTAGTTAACTCTGGAACAGTCATCTGCACTTCTTTCAATTGTTTTACAGAGATTTAAAAACCCTGCATATGTCATCAGTAAAGATTTTCTGTTGATGGATTGTTGACACAAAATGTTCCACAGGGTTGGATTAAATCCCGGCTATTTAGGTCTTCTAAAATTGTCTTGGTATACCTTTAATAAAATCCATTCTATCAAAGTTGCACTTGAAAAGTGGAAGTGAGAATTATTACAAAGTTTGAATACACAATGTGATCTATTTTGTGCTAATTTCCTAAATCATATTAGAGTTTGGGCTCTTTTTAAATTTTTAAATATAGATGTCATATGATATTAATTAAAAGTCATAGAGGCACTGAAGTAAAGAATATAAAAATAACTTCCAGTTATCTAATAGGTTGTTGCAACAAAACCTCTTTTCCATGAAAGATGCTTTTCATAATGATCACAAAAATTAACATACCTTTAAATTTTTAGTTGTCTATTGGTAAAAATCATGAATTAAGGATGACTTTATTCACTGTATTTATACAAGTTAAGTATATTTGTATTTCCGTGATTTATGTCTCTTTAGACAAAGTAATTGTATTGATTCTATCAATCCCTAGAGGTATTTTCAGTTTTCTGGTTTGCCAATTCACTGTTACCAATATACCATTACAAAATAAGGGCTTAGCTTCAGAAATCTCCTTTAACTAGTTCTCTCGAGACTCTTGCTTGTAAGTCAGTTGACTGTGTTGAAAGTCTTCATGCTCTTTTCTCAGAACTGAGAAGCTTTCCATATTATCCTTTAAACAGATAACTCTTCTTTCCTATTTTGGTACAGATAATAAGCAAAAATATCTGCAGAACATATTTGTCTTCTGTATTGCTCGTGGCAGATTTTTCAACAGCATCTTCTCTTGTGTGTCATCTTCCTTTTAGAGAAAGGTGTCTTCTTTTGACACACACTGGTAGAAGGAAGAATGCATTAATTAAAAAAAAACCCCAATAAAACAAAAAACAACAAAAACACCCCATAAAAACAAAAACAAACAATTTTTTTTAAAAAAAAAAAACCTTAAGAAAGAATAAATGAAAATAAGATAGGATGAAAAAGATGATAATAAGCTGTTTTTCTTTGAAGTATCTAAAATCTGTGGTCATCAAAGACCTGGATGTGTGTTCAGTGTCATGAGAACAAAGTAATACATTAAAATGACTTCAATAACTTTGCACATTCTGTGTATCAAATTCATTAATATTTTCATAGTATTACAGTCCAGAAAGAGCCATTAGATTACCTTGCCTCTTTTGATGTTGTAAAGTATATATTTCGCCAAGAAGAGTATTATTTATACTGATGGTCCTTTTTTTTTCTTTAATCTAAATAAGAAGGTAGTTCCCATGCATGAATGTACTGTGCTGAGTAAAGAGTAAAAATGGTAGCTTAGACTAATTAGCCCTAGTTCACATTATTAGTGCTCTCTGTCACAGAAATGCCTACCAGCCGGTCCATGACATTATTCATGGATGCACCAGCCACCATATCCAGAAAATTACGCTGGAAAAGAAAGAACCAAACCCCACAAAAAACCCCAACTCCTCTAAATTTGTTTTCATTCATTCGCCAAGGTCCTCCTTTGTGCTTTCAAACATCCCAAGGTCATTCTGACATACCTCATAGCCTTGTGAGATCCTATGACAATTCAGATTGGAATTATCTTTGGGTCATCTAATTCAATGTTTTCAGAACACACAATGCAGGGCCACAGATCCATATTACAGAAATCTCAGCCATGTGGGCTATGGAACAACTCTCAGATTATTTCAAACAGTTTTTACAATCCTATAAAATCATCTCAGAGGAGATCCAGGCCAAATGTCATGTGCTGTGGATGAGGCTAGTCTATGAAGCAGGTCTTATTGCTGAAAGGATCCCTGCCCTAAGTAGTTTAACAATATAAAATACCCTGTACTTTTATACATATGAATTGATAGGATAAGGTAGCTCTCAGAATTTTTCCCATCACTGATTTTGAGAAAAAATATTAGGTTTCTAATTTGGAAGGTCAAACTTGCACTTTAGTATTTTATAACTTTTAGGTGCAGCTTTACTTTTCACCCTTATTAGTGTTTCCATCTCCATCATGATCAGATTTCCTGTCTCTTTCTAGACATAATGTACCTCTCACTTGCAATATCTATCTTGGCATTTTCCACATACATTGCAAATTAATCCAGGAGAAATTGCCAGAGATACCATGTCAATATATAGGCAGGCCAGATAGGAGCTAACTATATTTCTATTTTTCTAACATACAATCATAATTTATTTTGAAAGCAAATTCTTTTATAGAAATTGCTCACTGGCTAAAAAATTCTGGGTCTTAATCCTGTCCTCAGAGAACAATCTGAGCAGCCAACCTGTGAGATGGAGAGTACTTCATGAAATCATACCCAGGGGCTGTAGATGGAAATCAGATATGGCTGTGTCCATAACTCCAGTGTCATGAGGGAAAAGAGAATGGATCAAACAGATGTGGATGCAGAAAATCTCCACATGCACAGCTGACACTTCCCATCACCTTCAATGGTTTAATCTGTAGTAAATTCCCTGCACCAACTTCCATGTGCAGGCTGTAATGCAAATCACCATTTATTATCTGTATGTTGTCAGTGAGCTTCTTTTTCTACTTTAAGTAAATAAGTCAGTAAATGTATATGAATGGGATACTTGGCAGTCCCACCTAAAATGATATAGAGTATCATAGATTTAAAACCCGTAAATTTCTAGATAGGCTGACTATTCTTTGGGACTTTCTGTAGCAAAACCTCCCTAAGTGCATCATATAAATGCAATAACATTCTAAAAAAAGAATATATGTCTACATAGTGCCTATATATACTCTATCATATTATATTTATACATAACATTGTGTTTCTGAATGTGTTAGTGAATGCACATAGTAATTGTTTTGTTTTGAAGTGTTTTTTTCAGGTAGTGGTAATTCAAAGGAAATATAGCATTGGTAGCATAATACTAATGCCTATTTCCCTAGAGGTATTTTATATTAAATTTTTATATAGTGTAGGTTAAGCATCTATCTAGACATCAGATTGCAGCCCACAGCTCAACTCTGAATGGATTGCTTTAGCAGGGAGCAGGGAGCAGCCCAAAGCCATACAAATATCAAGAGGCAGCCCTAAGGAGCAGATAAAGAACAGCCACCCCAGCGTGGTGTGTATGTGCCAATAAACGGTGGCCTTTGCATCATGTTTAATACCTCAGGCTTAGCGTCACACTGGTGTAGATGCACTGAAACTGGTTCTGAAGCTGGGCTACACTTCACAATATATACTCTAAAACTCCTAAATCACAACTCTATAGGGAGGACTACCTTATGCTTTGAGTTACTGCCTAGAGAAGGGAATGAGGTCATGTGGTTTTATCCCAGGGGTAACATCAAATGATACTGAAACTTAAAGGTACAGATCATTTTGACATCAGCATTCTAGTAGTCAGAAACTGGAGAAGAATTATTGTATGGAACTGCAACCCTCCCTTCTGTACAGCCATCCATATTGGCCAGCCCAGGGGAGATGGTGAGAGTCTATTGCTTGCCCATTTCCATGAAAAAATGAGGGTTCAAAGGTTTGCCTTTTTCTGCACTTAGAGCCATAATCAAAGATGATCTACCATGCAAAAGGGTTGAGGAAATGGTGATTTAGCCAGCAAGACTGACACATTTTTTATTTCTGACATGCATAAAATGAAAGTTATTTTGTGTGATTTTCTTCCAAGAGATTAGGAAAGCAGTATTATTTTTTAGGGAGCTGGTGTTCTGTGTATCAGAAAGCAGCAAGGCTGTAACTGTTTTCAGAAGTTCTAATTAGTTCCAATATAACCTCATTTTCTGTAGGTATAGAAAAAAATGGTTGCTTGTCCCTTATCTAATTGTCCTTTTGTATACCTCTGCATTGATTTCTCCCAGTCATAATCACAAGAGGATGGGTGCCAAGACATTTTCTAAATGGGTCCTTTATTCATTGAATTCATTGCCTGCCTCTTATCAGCATCTGATAGAAGGCTGAGAAAAAAAAAATTAAACAAGCCTATTGTTTTCCTTTGTTAATTATTTAACATTTATGGCATTTAATTGGTACATCTTATGTGAATAATATCCTGTGGATGCCTGTTGTATTAATGATGTGCATTTCCCTTATAGGAATACTTTGATGTATTTTATCTGATTCTATAAAACACACAATACTGACAAGCAAATAGACTCCCCAGGCAAAGGTTTTTTTAATGGTTCCAATTAGCTAAAAATTAGAAAAAAACCCAAATAATATAAAACATGGAGAAATTATTTGGATCAGTCTTGCATGGATTAGAGGTTCTTATTCACTGTAGATCTTGCATACGGTCATTTATGCTTTGCAATATTTTCATGAAGTCTGCAATTTGGAGTAATTATGGATGTAATAAAACTTCTGTTAAAATTCATTAAAATGTTGCTCATGAACCAAATTACTAAGAAAATCGGTTAAAGCAGAATACGACACTCATATTAAATTAGACAATTCATTCAACATAAAATTAACCAAAACAAATTGATAAAAATAACGCTCCAGTTTTATTTCTGGTATTTCAAAAAGGCCATCTTCTCATTCAGTTTTAACCATCTATGAACTGTCCATTTAAACACTTCAGTCCTGGGTTGCAGTAGTGATAGTATTAACCCCCTATTCTAATCTTTCTTTTCCAAGTCTGGAGGCTTGTTAATGTCACCTGAAAAGATGAAATCTGAAAGAGTCATCAGTGAGGAAAGAATGAGAAGGTACCCCATGTATTTGAAAATAGAATGAAAGTCAGTCACAAGCCCTTCTGTGCCTTTGCTTTTGTTTTCACAGCAAGGCTGGCTGAGAGAGATTGTTGCACTTCACCTCAGCTTTTTTATGGATTTCTGTAAAAGAAACACAATCAAGCAAGTAAAATATAAATGCCTACATGACTGAACACAGATTGATGCATCTGTACATGAAGCATATTGAAGGCATGCACATTAAGACAAATGTGATTTTCTTTAGGTGTTGTACTCAAGGAGAGAAAGTTGCTCTAATGTAAAATCCCTAATGTATTTGGATCTTTGCAAAGATAATACCTCTATGAGGAATGAAATCTCTTGGTTAGGATGGCCAACCTCTATCTGGGTGGTGATATGAGTATTTCTTTCAATGATTGCTCTAGAAGCATTGGAGAGGATTCCTCAAAATTTTCTTCTGCTGAATTCCTACATCCAATTGCCCCAAAGTCCTGGGTGTTCATTTCATCACAAACTGCTTCCATTGCTGTTAATTATTTTAAATTATCTGCCCCCAGCTCCTAATGATCTTAACTATGCCCAAAAGCCTATTCTGCGTGATGATTTCCACATGTTAAAAGTTCCTTTTGAATATTCACAAGAATCCTGCCAATGTACAGGTTGGTTAGCCTGGAGTAGGAGCACCCTCTGGGATGGAAGTTTCTTCACCTGGTATATGAGTCAATGCAATGGAGAGAAACTGGTTGACACAGACATGCACTGCCAAGGGGATTTGTTATTACTGCCTGTAATAACTGAGGGCTCCCACAAAAGTTACTCACTTCCATAGTGAAGACTGTGGCTAAAGGTTCAGTCCACCACCCTGTCTCATCTTGTCCCAGTGTTTAAATTATTTGCTGGGACATCGGTGAGATAATTAACTGTTTTTATGCACAGGCACAGCCCGCAAAGACAACTACTTAACAATTGTAACTATAGGACAAATTTGCTTCTCATTCTTGCATCCCATTTATAACTTACATTCTATATCTCTTTTCTCACCAAGGCAGATGGCCAGGAGTACTCTAAATAAAAAAGTTTCACTGAAAAATGACAACTTTCCCAAAGTGTTTTCAAACCCAGAAATGTAAGAAATTTATGCTTCCTTCTGCTTTGTTCTTATTGTGTTTGTCTTAAATGCTGGTCTAGGACTAGTGAAATTCTGTCAGAAGGAGAGACAGTGGCTTCAGGAGAACCTGGAATGGATCCATAATGAATTATTGTAAGGCTTGTATTCACACTTTATTTTGGCCACAATAATGAGATAAGCAAATTCTGGAACTGATCCAGGCTAAGTACACAGTCAGTAATTGACCATTAAGATTTGGTTTATTTGTGCTTTAGATAAATGGACTGGACCTTCAAACTAAATCAGAAGCCTTTATCTTCAGAGAAACTCCAGTTGTGTGCACATAAGCAGATGTTTAAGTCTAGAGTCAATATTTAAGGATCTGGCATCCTTTTTTAACTCAGCACACATTTGTTGTTCCACTGACAGGGATATTATCCACAACTCACTTTTGCACCTTTAAAGTGAAGCTGGTTCCATTTCCTTGCTGTCTTGTATGCCAGAGGTAAATGCACTGTAAGCTGGCAGGGCTTAAGGTCTGCAAGTGCAAATGGACATACTGAACATTGCACAGAACTTCAGCAGACTCTTCTCTGTTTTGGGACTGCCTCTCAGTAAAGGGGCATTTTGCTGCTAGACCTTTCTGAACACCCGAAATTACTAGGCACTTGGTAAAAGCCATGTCCATGGATTTTCTATATAAATTAGAAATTTTAGTGATACCATAAAAATTAGAGTTGCAGGATTAGGTTATGACACAAACTGCAGTGTAGAGCCTTCATTTTTTTGGTGTCTTCACCATTTTTTTTTTCATTGGGTTACCCACTGAGATTTCTAAAATAGTCTGTGTTCTTCAGCTCTCTAGAAGTAGAAATAACACATGAAGATTTGAAAAGGTCATTCCAAAAAGTGGATATTAATCTTTCGTGTTTGGGTAGATTTTTTGTTTAATTACATTAAACAAAGACACTTTAGTATCAAAGTAAAATCTGCTACAATAAAGGAGCTTATGTTCAGTATGGGGATTCACTGAGTTTGTTTGAATCCTGGTGTCCAAATCATTTTTCTATTCTTTTTCTTGATACCCTAGGTCTCTATTTTGAATATGGAGTTTGTGTCATTCACCTTTTAGAATTATTTTCTGCTACAGTAAAAGCAAATCTGGTTTTCACGCTTCGTTTTTCCAAACAATTGCTCCTACAGGCATTAACTCTGGTAGAACTGTACTAAGGCAGACAAAATACTCTGGATAATTCATGCATGGACTGAGACATGCCTAGCACATCGTGCTGCATGCACAATCCTCATGTTATTGAGCAAAATGAAGGCCTGTGTGAGGTTACTAAACATGGGTCTCTTTTATGGAGCCTGATTGTATGATTCCTTGTCTCAGGAATCAAGTTGAATGAGAAAGGCAGGGTTTACATAACCTGTTAGTCAATGCAATTGACATGAGATGCTTGGACGTGTGGTTCCTCTGGAACATTAAGGCTCTCCGTGTTCATGGACAGGTTATCCCATGCATGTCCCTTCTCTGAATCCAAGCAAGGCTCTATCAGCCATCTTGGGGACACTGGAACAAGGTACAGTAGATCACACCACTCACTGTGACATCCATCTCTCCTGGTTACATTCACAGACAGGTTCAGGCACTCTGAGGAGATAAAAGGTGGCTGAATGTGGCAGCTCTATCTATTCTTTCTACAGTGGTAGGTATAATATTCTCCTTCAGCAGGGAGAGGCTGGCATTTATAGTGTCCAATTGTTCAACTTATCTTGGAGGCTTAGCACAGAAAACAGCCAGTGCTCTTGACCCAGATGACCAGCAGAGATGACGTATCTTCATCTTAGAAGCCTTTAGGTGCTTAAATGGACCTCACGTATCATGAAAGTCTCTTACTTGCAGTGGCTAAAATCAATGTAAAACTATAATCAATCAAAATTAAAGATTAATATTTACATCATAGAAACACAGAATTCTGATTTCCACCAAAGCATCTAAGCCAGACAGGTCCCTCAATTTAAAAAAACCCAAAAAAACCTAAACTATATTTGCAAGCATTTCTTTTTCACTCTTTTGAAGCTCCTCTGCACATAGTACAAAATGACAACTCAAGCAGTGCACTATGTTATAAACAGCCCTGCCCTACATACAGCAACTCACTTCTGTTTGGGAAGGAACAAAACTTTATATTCGCTACATTAAAGCCTATTTTGATTTACAGCCCTCTTTGATCAGATGATCAAAACCCACTTTAGCACTGCTCACAGAACAACCTCACTCCTCTCACATGTATCATTCATAGCTGGCACAGATATTCAGCATCCCAGTGCTTCCTAGAGCTGTGATGCAGCCTTTGGCATCAAGGAACATAGTTTGCTGTCTGAAGAAAATAATAAGGACAAACAAGTTTTCTTGGGACTTAGTGTGACAGCTTGGCCTGAGCATAAAGATCATGGTTTTTCCTCACATTGCCTGAATTCAGGCTTAAGAAGACATTTCAGGTGCTGGTACCCAGGTTAGTATGGACTATTAACAATTTAAAAATTTTTCTTACAGTTCTAAAGTACTAAAAGATAATAAAATACATATTAGACTAGAATTATAAGGAAGAATTGAAATGAGGAAGAAATGAAATTATAAGGAGAAAATAGACAGGAATAAAAGGTATTCAATGAGCATAATGAAACAATAAACAATAACAGACATAGTATTTATTGTAAAAGTATTACCAGAGATACTTCAAAATTTTAGATATCTGTTTTAAATTGTTGCCTTTTACCTCATCATTCTAGGCTGCTTTGTTTAAATGCTGTGTTAAAATCACAAAACACTCTAAAATATAGGTATTATAAGCATGTAAATGTCATAAGCAATGAAAATTGAAAAACAAACCAAAACAATAAACCTCCCCCCACACCCCAAAAAAACCCAACTGAAAAAACAAAACACTCCACAACCAAAACCAATGCTCCCACTGTGTCTTGATTTCACTGATGAATTGAAACAAAGGTACATAAACTGTGAGTGAATAAATAAGTAAATAAATGGTTATGGGCTAAAGGTGTGATAAAGGAAGCCTGTGCCCATCTGGCCACATTGGTTGTTTCATTGAAGTCACCAGCAGAGGTGCAGAATGTCAGGGAATGGCTGTAAGGACCTATTTGTAAATACTTTGTTTGTTTTGTCACAATCTCTGCTTTTGTGGTGTCTCCCAAAGATGTAAAGTGTTACCAATCATATGTGCAGGGCATCCCCATGGTCATGGGCAAGAGTTCAGTGGCACTTTAGGTATTTTACCTGATTCTTCACATAACTGGCCTGGAGGCACACAAATGGCTCCTTGCACCCAGAGTGACGATCTCCCCTGCTCCCAGCTGTGACTGTTCTTTGTGTGCCACATCTTGTTACTGTAAAAGCGGGTCTAAATGGAAATGTCTGGATTGCAATCTTTCTGCTGGAGTGTACACCAGTCTACAGTCTGTGTAGAAATGGTTTGCAAAGTACAGATGGAAAATAAGCATTTTAATTAATGCTAACTTTTGTGTACTTGGAAGATCCTCATGCTGTAGATGTGATTCTACCCCATTTGGTCATGTAGAAGCTAATTCTGATGAATTCAGTGATTTTGCCAAAGAGAATTCATAGCTGCATCTTTTCACCCTGGTACTTTCTTGCAATTACTGTTGTTTGACAGCTGTTGTTCTCATGCAAATTTGACAATGTGGTGCATAAGTGTCTGTGAGGTGATAATATCTGTGCAGATCACACTTAAACAATACAAGTAAGAGCAGATGATACCATCATATTTCTGAGCTGCAATGCGATTTAAAGTATTTGCCTACTGAAATTTGATTTCAGCATCATAAACGACTTTCTTACTACAGTATATCACTGCCTCTAAACTATAGGTAAAACACGATTAAGGTCGCTTATTTGCAAATCTACTTATTATTTCAAGAGATAATAGAATATTACTACTAGAAATGATTTGCAGTAAATAAGATCATTAATTTTTCAACAGCTTTGTTATGTGCTCCATAGAATCACCCTGTTTAAATAATTGAAAACACTAATGTCCAATCTAAGCCTCCCCTGATACAACTTCAGGCCATTTCTTCTCATTCTCTTGCTTGTTACCTGAAAGAAGAGGCTGACCTCTCACTTTCTGGCTATAGCCTCCTTTCACATAGCTTAGACAGTGATAAGAACCTGCTTGAGCCTGTTTTTTTCCAGGCTAAACACCCCCAGCTCCCTCAGCTGCTCCTCATGTGACTCACGCTCCAGGCCCTTCCTGTTTGACCAGGTGTGTCCATGCTCAGACACACAGATACATACAAAGTTTGCTTTCTTTTGTGTAGCAGTTCTCTAAAATGTAGACTGAGACAATGTCTTGGATGTGCATTTCATGAGCAGCCAGGCACCCCTTCCCCAGTCAGCTGCTGAATAACCTGTCCCTGTTAGCAAAGTCATGCTTCCCTTGTCACCCCATGACTCTTGCTTCTCTTGCTGAGATGAACTGGCATTTTCAGCTAGGTGAACCAGCGTAGCTGGCATGGAATTAGCAATTCTTAGTATTTCTGAGTATTCAACTACACTTTGTGGGGTAATTACTTTTAGAAATGCCAGTTCAGCACAGCCAGCAACAAGCAGAAAAAGAGATGCAGACTTTCCCAGCAGGGACATCTGGGGCTGCTGATTAAGGATGGATGAATCTGTTTGGGAAAACAAATCTGCCTAAGCCACAATTCTGCAAAACTTCTATATTAATTCCTGTGTTTGTCAAAATGTTTGTCTCCCTTCCAGGCAGAGGCCTGGGATTTTTTTTTTTTTTGCTTGTTTGTTTTGTATTGTTCCTTTGCTGTTGCCACATGCATTTTTTTTCCAAGAACTATAGTCTGGTGACTGAAAAATGTTAAATTATTTGTCTGGTCACATTCATGCAGATTCTGTAATAGTGCTGTTCTCTGATAGCATCTTTGGCAACCCCATACAGCATCTCTCATGAGCAGCAGTAAATGTCATGGCATAGAGAATAATGGTATGCAGCGAACCAGCAGGGAGATTTAGAAACTGCCAACAGAGTACATTGTTGTCTGTTGCATATCTTTATCAAGGGTCCTATTAATGTCTTTTATCTTAGAAAAAATACAGTTGTATGTTGGGATTCTGAAAACAGGAGGCTGCCAAGATGACTGTGAGGGGGAAAAAAACCCCAAAACATAACTAAGCAGTCCCCCAGATGCAGTAGGTGTTAGTGAAAAACTATCTTGGTACAGCTCATAGAGGTAATTGCTTCTTGGATCACACAAAAAAGGTCCAGTGACTATTCCTGAAAATCCGGTAATACCTTGCTCAGTGTCATGTTCAATATTTACAAACTGATGTGCCATCCATCGTGCAGAATCCCCACTAGTGTGGGACAGATATGCTAATGCATATATTGATTTCTGGTAAAACTCCTGACTAGCCTTGCAACTTGTGAAGCACTTTTGTATCACAGCAGATCTAAAAGGTGATTACAGAATGGAATTGAAAGAATGAGTCCAAGTCAAGCAAGACAAAATACTCTTTCATTACCTGAATGGAACAGTTTGGAAGAAATATCTCACATTGCTATATTTGTAGTGTTGATATTAAACAAGGACAGTAAAACGTTTTTCATAGTATTGCCTCTGATTTGAGGGTGCTTAGTAACTGCTTACCATGATAAAATATTTTTAGGCAATGAGCTTCTCTATCATCTGGGTTTTCCCATCAACTTTGGCAGATAAGGATTGCTCAGAACCCATAGAACTTTTTTTTTTTCTTTTTTTTTTGAGATTGTGTAGTAAAGACAGATTGCATGCACTAGTGAAAAGGATTCTGGAGGTCTCACTAGAAGCTAGTGCCTTCAGAAATTATATTTAGCAGATGCAAAACAAAGCCACCTCCTTAACGTTCAGGATTATGTTGACTCTGGGCCCTGAGTGAAGGAAGCACTTCAAATGACCACCTTAATGTAAAATCAGAATTTTTTATGTGGGAGGAATGGTGACCAACTCCTGACACAGCATTTCCCACAAACACAGGAGATCTCTCTGCTGGTTTTATAAACATCTGTTAAATGGAAGTTAAAAGGAAAGGACCTGGATTCACTCAGTCAAAACCAGAGTCAGAGCCTAGCCCATCACATTAAGTTTGTGAGGATGTGACACTCCCCTTTGTGCCTCCAGGTTATCAGTGACTTACATTAGCACTTCACAACCCTTGTTATGCCTCCAATTTCCCAATGAATTTCCTACTTGGCAAGAATCATTGCCTGTCTGCCTCCATGCTGATAGAGGCAAAGCCACTGCTGATTTCTGTAATAACTAAACCCTGTGGCAGAACTCTTGCCTGGATGAATTAATATATAAAGTGTTGTGGTTGAGAACAGCACAGAAACTTGGGCTCCTCTTGCAGGCTGGCTCCAAAATGAACCTGACTCACCTAAATATCACAATGAGATAGTATAAATAATCTTTTATTTCCAATAAAAAAAAAAAAAAGCGGTGTTCTAAACCCAAAGCAAACCAAAACAAAACCCAAACATATAACTGGAAATTCTGCAGAAAATGAGAAAATGAAGTCAGGCCTGCAGGGCCTGGATGGAGAGAAGAATGAGCACTTGTCACTAGGGGTAGATAAGAGGATGGATGTTCACCTGGGAGACAGAAATATGGGGACATGAAGATGCCACCATAGGAAGAGAGACTTAAAAATAACAAGGCAGCCTGGTGAAGCACAGCAGAATGACAAATTGGGTTTTACTGTCCTTAGTCATCTAACTGACCTTCTGGCTCAGCCAGAATAGGGAGAGGAGTTAGAGGAGCATGTAGCTGCTATGACTTGATAAGCAATGCCAACTATAAAAGTCAGACCCAAGCATTTCCTGAACAAGGGAGATGTGATGGAACCATCTCCATAATAAATGTGCATAAGGGGGAACGGGGGATGGGAGGGAAATAAATATACTGGATGGGTTTCAAACAAACCTCTGGAATTGTTTTGTCTATACTATCTACATTGTCTGTAGTTTAAACCAGAAACACTTTCAGTGCTTCACAAAACAACTCTAGAAGCTCCCAGTCCATAAATTTTTACTTGATTCAAATCTCTGTCTGTCAAATACAAACTGAAATGTTACCCCTAAAATCACTCCGTGTCTAAGAGTGACAGAAAATCGGGAGAAACTGCATTTCTGTAACTTCTAATATAAATTTGTTTAATTGAAACCAACATTATGCTCCTGAATTGGTGAAATAACACTATTTTAAAGCATCTATAAACAAGCTTTTAAATTTGAACCACATATTTGATCAACTTTGATTAGAGAATAAAGGTAAGCAGAAGAGATGAAAGATGAATCTGGGATAACAAACTGCTGAAGGTTAGGTTTTAAACAGCATTTAAAAGCTTCCATACAGGGACTGTTATTTTTAATCCATCCAGAATGTGAACACATTGGCCTAAGCCGCTTAGTACACACAGATGGATCCTTGGCCCTACAGCAAAATTACCAAAATGACCTGGTGTTTCCTCACAGAGCAGGCTGGCTGGATCTACAGCACAGAGCATCTTTCTTGTCTGAGGCCCAGGGGGCCTTAAGACAAAATAGTTAATTGGTGCCTGAAGTTGTTTATGAAACACTATGAGGATTATGTTGCAGCCTGCCAGAAGAGTGCTGTTGCATATTTGAATGGCAGAGTTGTGTCCATCTGTGTGTCCATGTGCTGTGGATATAAAGAGCAGCTCCGTTTTGCCCTCTCTTCTCCCAGACCCTCCCCAGCCCTGCTCCCAGCTGCACCACAAAGGAGCTGCCTCTGGTGCTCATCTCTGTTCTTTCACTGAGCTGATTTTAATTTGCTAGGTTTGCAGAATACACACCCTTGTTTTTGGAGTGTAAATTTTCTGTCAGTTTAGTGAAAAAACCCCCCATGATAGGGGACTAGTTGGGCACTAGCTCTGTCATAAGCAAACCAGCAGCATCTGATAGAAGCAGGATAAACCATTTTCTGTCGAGGGGAGACATTGCACCATCTCAGATGGATCACTGAATTGTGCTCTTACTCCACTTTTTTATTAAGAAAACATTGATATGTAATCTATGTGCAGTGACAAAATCTCAACGATCAGACCTGTCCAGCCATGAAAGCTAATTAAAGGGTTTGATATTTAGAATTTGAGAAAAAACTGTCAATATTTTTGCGGTATTCCTACTTTCTTCTCATCCCAAATAATAAAAATCTTTAAAAGTTGAAGTCTGGGAAAAGAAAATCTGTTGCAAAGATCCTGGAGAGCTTTTTAAGCTCCTTCTTTCCCAGTGAAAGTTATAGATTTAGACAGATGTGCACAGTAAAGCTGAATGCAAAATAGTTGAACACTGTTGGAAATAGGATCTAAAACAAGAATGAGGTGTTCTGTAATGAAAACAATAATTGGAGCTGAAGTGGATAACTAATTGCCATTTCTGAAATGAGCTTTATTCTCTTGTTTAGTACACTGTAAACCAAGAATAATTCCACTGTATTTTACTGTGCTAGTCATACAACTGAATCAGAATTTGAGCTTCTGCTTTATTGCTGGATATGAAGAGCAATGAGTTGAAACAGCAATGTGAATCTTTCTGAATGAGCAGAATTGTTTCATTTGGGAGGCCATTCTGAAGCCAATAAAATTGTGGTTGGAACTAATTCTGCCCGTATGCTACATGGGACAAAATGGCTCTTACTGGTGTGCGTGTATTTACAGCATTTGGCACAACGGGATTAAACTGTTTTCTGGGATCCAGGTCACGTTCATATCCTAATCTAAATAGAATCCATCATGGAATCATAGAATGCCAGGTTGGAAGGACACATGAAGGATTATCTGGTCCAACCTTCCTTGGCAAAAGCAAAACCACAAGTCTAGACAAGATGGCTCAGCACTCTGTCCAGCTAAACCTTCAAAATGTCCAAAGTTCGGGAATACACCTCTTACCTGGGCAGATTATTCCAATAGCTGATTTTTCTCACTGTGAAAAATATTCCTCTAGTGTAAACCAAAATCTCCCTAGGTGTAACTTGTACCAACCACCTTTCCACGGCACTCCTTGTAAAAGGAGTAATTTTCTTTGTAGCCAGCCTTTAAATAATGGATCATGGTGACAAGGTCTCCACTAAGTCTTGTTTCCTTAAGACTGAACAAAGCAGTTCTCTCAGCCTTTCCTCACAGGGCAGCCTTTTCAGTCCTTGGGTAATCATTTTGTCTCTTCTCTGAACCCTCTCCAGCCTGTTCACATTTTTTGCTTTTTGTTTTTTTTTTTTGTATGACGGGGACAAAAATTAAGTTTCCAGATGTGGTCTGGAAAGCACTGAGCAAGGTGGTGTGATGATTTCTTTATCTCTGCTGCTGAAGCATTCCTTGATGCAACCCAAGATTCTGTTGGATTTCTTTGCTGTAGCAGCACCCTGTTCACTCATATGGAACTCGTGTTCACCAGAAGCTCCTTGTGCCTTTCCACAGAGCTTCTCCCCAACCAGGTATATATCCCAGCCTTGCTGCTTTCCTGGGTTATATTTTGCCAGGTGCAAGACTTTATACTTATTGAACTTCATAAGTTTCTCATTAGTCCACTCTTCAAGCCTGTCCAGATTTCCTTGCAGGGTAACTGTCCCTTCTGAAGTCCTTCCTGCTTCACAGATACAATTATATCTGTAATTATAGGTGTGGCACTGGGGCTATATTTTTTAGCTGGACATAACTGAAACCATGAAGATTTATGATAATTTATAAACTGTTAAAAGATATCATGAGTCAGGATAAGTCACTAGTGTTATTTCCGTCACAAAAGTTGTGCTTGTGCAATTACCTCTCCTTGACAGCAGCAGAGAGCTGAGGGAAGGTTGCACATACTGGGCAAATATAAATTCTACTTGCTCCTGTTACTCTCCCAGACATTAAACTTTTACAGGAATTATGTGAACCAGAAATGGTTTTTATGTATTTAAGTAACACCCAATTGATTTTATTGCTATGTGCTTGTCTGTTCATCCTTGGAATCCATGCAGACTTTTCTTGCAGATATATCTTATGACAAGTTCCACATCTTCCCTCTGTTATGTGGAAAATCATCTTATTTTGCTTGCTTTTCACTTCTCTTTCATCTGATGTCACCTATTTCATGTACTGACAAGATACAGAATAGACAATAAATCATCAACCCTATTGATCTTCTTCATATGCACCCAAATTATAACCTCCACATTTGTCTGTTCTCCTTTGCTGAAGAGTTTAGTTAGTACTTCACTTTAAGAAACAATGACTAAAACTGTCCTAGGGAAATCCATATGCAGAAATTAATTTTTGAATAGATAAATTAATCTTGTCTTTTTTGCATTTTTACCTAAAATATAGGGAAAAATGCACAAGATTTTTGTGATTTTCAATATATTCCAAGTCAGTCCTAGGAAGAGATAATAATTTATCTCCATCCTTCTCACCTGGGAAGAATGTAATTTTCCTCTTTGAATAGAGTAAGCAGATGTGTCATTGTGCTGAGCACTTTCTCAAGGGTCTGTCAGCTTTCTAATTCATGCATCATTCACTTCTAGTTTTAGTAGTCACAGAAAGTAGCATTTCATTAATGTGATGTTAAAAAGCAGATAGGACACTGAGAAATAATATCTGGACACAGTTGTGTTAGGTTTCCTTGTACTGTGCTGCCCCAAGCAAATGCTCTCAGTAATGTGGTATCTGCCTACTGCAAAATGGAGTAGGACTGAAATGGAGTTTATTTTATAATTTTATTATGTTTGGGAATCCAGACTAAAAACCTGAGTGAACCCAACCCCAGCATTGTACAAAGACTGTAACTGAGATGGTGTGCATAAAAAAAAAGTATTATCAGGATTCACACTTTTGCTTTCTTTATACTGCTTACGAAGAGGAACTCTAGTGTGATTTTTTTTCTGAACAGATAACATTCTCTCTCTGCTAGAGTCAGTGTTAGTAAGCCACGAAAATCAGGATTAATTTAAATTTGCATCACAGGTGGTGCAGAATATTGACAGAGGGATTTTGAATTGCTGTTGGCTGTCAAAATGGCACAATGGTTAAACAAACACAAGTGAACCAAGTATCAGTCAGCGTGGGGCTGATTGCCAATGCTACTAAAGTGGTGATGGCCTGCAAAAAGTCTTATGGTCTTAATGCTTATATGTACTAAAATGCACATTTACATTAAAGTTACAGATCTGGCAAAAGTAAGCACTTAAATTTTTTAAATGAAAAAATTATTTATTTGGGGTTGTCTATGCAGCATTTTGATGTAAAATTCTTTAATGATATCTTCACATAACATTTTTCACTGAGTGCTTCTATTTGATAGATTCAATGCAACAGGAAGCAGAGATTTATATTTTCTCAGTTTCAATTAGCATTTACAAAGACTACAACAACATTCCTAAAAGAATGTGAAAGACCATTTCTTATAAGTATAAAATGATATATGAAGCAGTTTACATGAAACTAGTTTACCTGAACATCAAAAAGTATTGTCATGAGGTAATTTATTTTGTTTTACATTTTAGAAAGTGACTTAATTCTTCGATATGTCTCCTTTCTTCAGTCCCCCACCACACTGTAAGAAGCTGGAAGTAATTTTTAGTACTCTGTATGTAACTTCCTTTAAATTATGTTATTTTTATCACTTTCTTGTGCTTTTTTTCATTATTCAAGAATAAATAGATAATGAAGGAAGGCAGCTGGAGTGGTAGTGGAAATGAAAAGATTGGTTCTGTTTCATGCACTTTATCTACACAAACTGTGATTAAGGAAAGTAAACTGACTTGTAACAAAAATCCATTACGAGGATTGTGCTTCTCTTTAGATGCTGGTTGTCAATAAGCAATTTTAAGATCAGGTGTATGCTGAAAAGACTGTCATGAGTAGAGATAACTTTTAAGAATGCTATTTCCAAACTGGGGGCATGAAATGGATAACTGCTGGTGATGGCAGGGTATCTGAAACATAACACAGTATAAAGGAACTTGACTCAAAAAAATATTCTCCAATGTACAAGTCTGTCACCTGTGTAAGAAATGTGTATTTATTCTTTGGGTGAAGCTAAGCACAAATTGTAAGTGCTGAGTCTAGTGCAAGGATCACTGGATGAAGTTTCACTGTTGTCCCTGACACCTTTGTGAACAGGAAAATCCAGTCATGTGGAAAGTCATGCACTAACCATAAAATGTAATGGGTATGGAAAATAAGACTTTACTTGCAGCTATGGTTTGAGGAAAGAGATACCAGAAGCAGCTGTCTAACCTTTTGATCTTATTAAGGACATATGAAAAACAATTCCTATTTCAACAAGTGCTTAAGCCAGAGAGATAAAACATCCCTCGAGGATGGGAAAGAAGAAAAGAAAATTTCCTGAATCCATAGAGAAGCTGGACCAGTTGAGAATATTGTCAAACAGAAACTTGCTGATTGTTCTATAATTTTTCAACTTTTAGTGTGCTATTTTAACAATTTTCTTAATAGAGTAAACCAAATTCACAGTCTTTCTTTAATTTTGTTTGATTTGTAGAGAAATCTGGCTCAGTAAAACAATCCATTCCTTTGGACATATTGACTCTCTTAATAACAGCAAACAACATGATCAGAAATCTACAAACCTTTGTATGGTACAAACCATAAACTCATCTTAACAAATACTGTCTTGAATTAATAAACATTTATATTAACTAATCTCCTTTTGACCATGGCAAGGAGCAACTAATAAACCTCACTAGCTTGTTGCTCTTACCTGCTCCTTGCTTTTGGTGTGTGTGTGCATTCTTACCTCTTTAAAATTAAAGTTGTGTCTTGCTTTTCATGTGTTTTACATAGTTTGATCTTTCTGAATGCTTGCATGAATTTCAGAGCACTCTTTTCATTAGTTGTGTCTACTGGGGTTTCCACTTTGACAGTCATTCCTAAAAAAAAAAAAATAAATAAGTTATTTTGTAGTACTGAAATTAACAGTACATTATCTCCAGTACAATAATGACAGCAGCATGACAACTTGCAAATTAATGGTAAAATAGATTATCACCCTTTCACACTAATTTTTGAGATATTTTGCAACATTATTTCTTTGTACATTATAAAGTCTGGAATGTGTTAAACAGCAGCATATTTTATTGCTGTTTTCCACAGACAGGATATTTTATTGAGGTTCACAAGCCTTCTATACCTTGTCAAACATGTGAAGAACACTTGACAAACCACTTTAAAAAGTGTTACAGATGCAATCAGCCATTAGTAGAACTAAAAATGCTGATTCTGGCCATGTTTGTTAAACACAGATGTTGATGGCTCTTCTACACAATCTTTGCAAGTTTTCTTTTGTAGGCTAGTTTATGCATCTTTTACAAGATGTATTCTTCCATGATTTGTTTTACTCAGTTATTTTAGTATAAAGATATTAATACTAGTTGTACTTCTCTGTCTTATGCTGGTGCTCAGAGGTTTTCAGATAGACTTTACGATACAATAAATGCTGTGTGCAATTTACTACAGGTTGTAAAAAGCTTATTTGCTAAGGATCTCATGATGTAGAGGTGAACAAATGTCATGAGGCTCTTGTAGCCTATTACACCACCAGAATTTAATTAACTATGATTGTCTGGAAAGCACTCCAACAGAAAATAAAATATTTCACATGGGACAAGAAAACAATAATAAATTATTCCCATGTCCTTGTCTCTTTTCATCAGGAAAGGGAATCTTTTTGGTCAATGTAATATTCATTCTTAGTTTCTTGAATTGTTTTGTGAATCCTGTAATTAAGTTTTGGTAGAATTGCACACTAGTCATCAGCAAATGGTCAACACTTGCTGAACAAAATCATAGTATCATTGGGATATAAGTAAAAAGCTGAAAATTCTCCCATGATTTTTCTCTCTGGATATAATCTCAAAATTAAATTCCAGGATTACATCTGGGTATTATTTTTCCTTTAGAAAAGAGACAGGAGGAAGACTACAGAATGCCATCACTGAGTTATCATGGGATCATAGAATTATTAGAGTTGAGAGAGACTTAAAAGATCACCTGGTTCCAACCCCCACTTCCATGGGCAGGGACACCTTCCAGCAGATCAGGTTGCTCAAAGCTCTTTCCAGCCTGATTGTGAGCACATCCAGGGATGGGGAGACTCCAGCCTCTCTGGACAACCTCTTCCAGTGCCTCACCACCATCACAGGAAATAATTTCTTCCTAATATCTAAACTATATCTACCCTATTTTTGTTAAAAGCCATTACCCCTTGTCCTATCACTCCACACCCTTGTCAAAAGTCTCTGTCCAGGTCTCTTTAGTGACTTTAGACACTGAAAGGCACTATATGATCTCCCTGAAACCTGTGCATCTCTAACATGTAGAGGTTTGGTTCTTTGTTTTCTGAATGTGCTGAAGCTATCACATTATTAAGCCTTAAAGTTTTAAATTTTATCTGAGTTTTGATTGGTGTTGGTGATGGTCCCAAATGATAGACTGCAACATGAGAGCTGAATGAGGATAATGAAGGGTGGTAGCAGTCTGGTACCTATCCCATCACACCAAAACTAAAGCTCTTCAAACAATAGTAGCAATAAATTTAAGAGAAGAAAAAGCCAGTGGTATTAGAAATGTTGTAATTTCTTCTGCCCTCAATGAAGCCATAGACAGTCACTTATCGCTAAAAATTGTGAAGTTACCACAGTTGAATGATTCATCAGCAACATTTCCAAGGTATGCATTTTTCTGAACAGTATCAGAAATAAATCTTTCAGTATTACATTTGCACACTTCTTTCTCACAGTAAAATGCCAAAAGATTAACCAGATACCACTAACTGGTGCATTGTGGATCTGTCATGAGCTGAGCAGGCTGTGCTTCACAAGATTTGAAAACTGCTTGTTCTGCTGCAAAAAACTTTCTAGTTCAACAATTAAAACCCTTATATGGATTGTGTGAAGCATATTTATTACTGTTGTTAATTAGAATATGTGAGTCAAGGAGAAAAGGTGCTATCTGTGAGCTGAACCTGACTTCTCTGGGTATAGTGAGTTTTGTGTTCCAAGGGAAACTGCTGTATAAATTCAGACTCTTTTCTCTAGTGTTTATAATTTGTGTCATGCTAACATTGTACTGTGATTATTTTGTCTGCTTTACTTTGTGACTCAATTGCTTTCATTTATTCACTCAAGTGCTCTCTCAGAGGATAAGTTCAAGGAAGTCTGATATATTTTAGGATCTCTGGTGTCTCCTCTGCCAGTTAAATCTGGCCTGACCATGATGATTAACTGTAGCTCAAGAAGAGGTCTGCTAGTGAGCATAAGTGTGGCAACCCTATCTGTGAGGTGAGGAAGGAGCAAGAAGGGGAATGAACACATACCAGGAGATGAGATGATGATCATTTCCAGTCTAGAGCTAGGTCTGGGTGTGGTCAAATTGCTGTGACACATAAACCAGCCTTTTGTACCTTGATGCCTGCCTGTGCGTGTCACCAGCATCCATGAGTGAACTCATCCTCTGGAGAACCCTTGGAGATCATAGCAGCTTATTTTGGAGCTCCTGAGCTACTGGGGCACAAAGCAGACAAAATTTAGAAGCCATTCCTGACAGCAGAGCACATTAGACTGAGCTCACTGACAGAGCACTGAGGAACAGGCTCTTTCCTTTACCTGAGTTGAGGATTAAATACTGCCAGGGTGCATATGTTGAGTGGCAGCTCAAGGAGCTCTGAAGGAGCTGGTTGGAGTTCACAAGGGTGGAACAGTCTTCTATAGGAATGTTACTTTGTTTTCAGTAAATTGTTTCCACTTTGGGCCTCACTTACAGGAAAACTAAATAAGCAGGTAAATCTCAGATACAGTTTTCTTTCAAATTCTAGTTTTTGATACGAAGATAGAACAGAATTTTGTAACTGTTGGAACATCTGAGAATTTGGTTCAGTCATGCACTTTTCTAGGATGTATTTTCTGGTTTAGATTCTCCCACTTCATATTTGCAGTGCTGTGTATTCATAAGTACATAAAAATAAAGTGTTACTTTCATGATCCTTAAAAACTAACTTAAAAAGTACATTTTTGAAGTAACTGACTACTATAGTTATGTAATGCAGATTCTCTGTACAGGAAGCTCTAGGCATATAGCTTAAAAATACACAGTAGTCATTGAGTTAAACTTTGTGATTTTTTTCCTTAGTAAGATGTGCTTTTTCCACACTTGACTACTTTGGTAAAGAATGTTAGAAAAAGTAAACATACCAATGTGTACTTACTTTAAATTTATTTGCTTGTTTTTTTTATTTTTTTGGACTTTTTAAACCTGAAACTCACATACAATATTTTGTAAATATGTCTCAATTATTTTTTTACAATTTGCATTGTTGTGATGACAAAAGTATGTTCATTTTTTTCAGAAAAAAACTCCTAGTTCTTGAGATTACAATGACCTAAAATGAAATCTTAGTTTAATATTAATTAACTACTGACAGAGACAAAAACTATGAAGATTTTAAGTCTAGTTTTTAATTTCAATAGGTTAATAAATATTAACTTATTGTCTTCTTAGAAATTCAACAAAAACTTGAAGCATGAAAGTAATGATAAGAAGTAAATCCAATTGACAATTCTTACCATGTCCAGATTAGAAGTTCAGTCTATCTGTTACTTTGAAAGATTTTACTCTGTCAAGAAATGGACTCCAGAAGTATATATCAACTTTCTCAGAAAATCAGTAAATATTTTACTGACAAAAAAACTTTAAAAAAAAATGTTTTTTTCCAGTGGTCTAATGATGCCAGCTGTTTCTCATCCTGTTGTCACAGTTCTCATTGTGTTTCATATTCCTCTATTTCAAAAAATAATATATTGACAATACAAGTTTTCCAATTTTATATCCATAGCTTGAATTCACGGGTCCAGGATTGAGAAGATGAGGACACATTGTTCTCTAAACCAGACATATTTATTTATAAATAAGGACTAATGCAGGATGCAGATGAGTGAGGCCCACCACTGCTCTGGACTGTGCTCGTTACAGCATCAGACAAAGGCATGGATGAAGAGGATGGCACACTATCAGTCCATAAAGCAGAACAGGTCTAAATTCACTATCAAACTGTGTGGCATGGGGGTGAGATGGGAACTGAGACAGTGAAACAGCTGCAGAGGGTGGGGTTTTTAACAGGGTTCTGCTGGGTGGACTGATCTACTTGACTAGCCTTTGTCCTCTAAACTTTGGCTACTGTCATCTTTTGATCCCATATATGTGACCATATATAAGAAGTGGTCAGCTAAATGTGGCAATAATCCTTGGATATAGGCAGCCTTGCTGTCTGGAGTGCTCCTGGAGAATAGGGCAAGAGTGTCTATAATTTTCTCCTTGTTAAAGTGGTTGCAACTAATTGGTCTAGTTATAATTTATAAACCTTCAATGCTGCCTGAAAGATACTAGTTACAATATAATGTGTCTTTGCTGAGATATGCTGGTGCTTCTGTTGGGTTTCACATTGCATTCCCCTCCACACTGTCCAGTACTACTGTAACCAGAGAGCCACAGAGCTTTCTGTCACTCTAGACATGAATATAAACAATTGGACAGAAGATGGGTAGGTTAATCTACCCTTCTGGCTGGCTATCTCATACCTAAGGAAAAACATAGGCAAATCTTATGCATGTAAAAGGTTAATTATTAAATCTCTGATTTGCACATTCAGGAAGAACATCAATAATTTCTCATTATCATTTCCAGATCTGCTATCATTTCCAGATGTCTTTTTGTTCCTAGATAAAAGGTGAGCAGGCAGGAGCTGGGACTAGTCAGATACCATCAGAACTGCTCAACTTCCTGCACAGCTACACAGGCTAATCAGGCAGCAGTGGCCAAAGCAGCAAGATGCTGCCACCACTTCTTATCGTTTCAATAAGCATTGTAGCTATTGAAGTTGTTGTTGGATTTATTGGAAATGGATTTATTGCAGCTGTTAATAGCATTAATTGGATCAAAAGCAGAAAAATATCTTCTGCTGATATGATCTTGATCTTTCTGAGCACATCAAGATTTATCTTGCAGGTGACAGTCCTGCTGCACATCTACAGTCTCTACTTCGCAGATTTGTTTAAGCTGGCTTCAATGTACAAGGACTTTGGTGCTGTGTGGATGTTAGTAAACCAGAGCAGCTTGTGGTTCAGTACCTGGCTCTATGTACTGTACTGTGTGAAAATAATCAATATCACCCACTGGCTGCTGCTGAAAATCAAGCTCAGAATACCTGGGATGGTCCCATGGCTTCTTCTTGGATCGCTGGTGATCTCTTCTATGACTTCTCTTCCTTTACTATGGATTACACCCAGCGCTTACCTGTGCAGCTCAATGGGGAGCTGCAGAGAAAATAGCACGGCTCATATCACCAACTGGGAGAGTTCATATCTCTACTTTCTGCTTTACATTGTAGGCTGCTTTTTCCCTCTAGTACTCTCTGTGGTGACCTCAGCTCTGTTAATTACTTCTCTGTGGAAACACAGAAAGACAATGCAATGTTACACAGATACTTTCAGGGGTGCTATGATAGATGTTCACCTAACTGCTATTAAATCCATTATTTCTTTCTTAATCCTGTATCTTTCCAGTTTTGTAGCTCAAATTCTGTTGATACTGTCGACACCTCAAAGAAAAGATGTTGTGAGAGTTGCAGTGTCCTTAGTTGTAGTTGGGGCATATCCTTCTGTGCACTCAATTATCCTGATCGCAGTCAATTCAAAACTGAAATTGGCATTTAGGAACCTTTGCCTATGTTTTAAGTGGCATTTGGAAGATAAGCCTCCAAGTCCCAGGCTTGAGGGAAACACTCTACAGTAAGAGATCTGAAATCAAGATTCACATGTATTGTTTCATTGTCTTTTTTCTTAAATGAAAGCTTTCATTTTCCAGAGATTTCTGTGACTAGTCTTCCTTAACATTTCAGAGCATCTGAAATAATGTGCATTTTGCCTTACTTGTGCACTACTCCAGCTCCTCCCATCCTGCTAAATATAGAGTGAGAATAAAAATGTACTGAATGAAAACAATGTACTTAAAGAAATCAGTTTCAGGTTGTGTTGTGATTTCAGATTTTCAGTTTAAGACTGAAAGTTATATGACCAGTTTGAAGTGAAGAAAATGGGGGCCAAAATAGACAAGAATGTACAGAGCTCACAAATATCAGCTCTCAGATAAAGGATTTTTCACCTGAGAAGCTTAAAATTTGACTAAAAACATGTTGTGCGAGTCATAGCTGGTCTTACATGGAAAAAAGACTGTGCTTTTAAATTGTAAAAACCAGCTTGATTATAACCTGAGGGAAAATTACGATTTGGAAGCATACATCCAATTAATACAATCAAATTGCATTCTGAATAAGGTTTATTTGTGCTAGGATTCTGGTATGTCTGTAAAAATTTAGTGATTAAATACCTACTTAAAAATAGATACTTTTGTTTGAAATATATATTATGATTATATGTTTGGTTTTCTTGAAAGTGGATTACCAAGATGGTGATTACAATGTAAAGTGATGTAGGTACATACAACTACCTGTAGAAAAACTTTTGTTGAGTTGACCATTCTGACCATGCCTTTATTGTCATGATTTGCTATTGCTTTGAGCAGTTGGGAGCTGTTTCTAAGGCTGTTTTCTTTTAAAATTTTATGTTACTATGAAGTTTCACATGAGGCTGGTGAAATATGTTCAACAAATACTGTTTCATCAAATAATGTGTTTGATAAATCTGTTCTAAAGTTCTCAGCTTGTCTCAAGTATTTTTATGCTGTATATTTCTCTGCAGGAGTTTAGATAATGCCAGATTATAAATTACTGTGGTGAAAGTTTCAGTCCCACCTATAAAATTAATGAGAAGAGTGATTCACTTATTCTTGGAGTGTAGTGGCCTCATTTTCTGAAACACCAGAGTGATAAGTTTATATAAAATGCTTTGAAAAAGAAAAATCACTGTTTAATAATATCAAATAAAAAGCGAATATAAAGTGTTTTTTATGGGTATCTTAAAATATTTTTGAGAATGAACTATGTGTTAATGGGAGATATAAGAGGATGTCTGTGATATGAAATGATATGATTATTTTCACGTGTAAACCATGGGTTCAGACTGCAGAGCAGAAGGGAGAGTCACTAATCCCACAAACACAGCATTTGGAGGCAGAGTACATTGTACTGTAAAACTAAAGCTTCTATAATGTCCACTGCTGTGGTGCTGAATCAAGAGACACAGAAGTCCCCGGAGGGATGCAGGTGGGAACCATAATGCTGCTGTCACAGCAGCACTCTGCTCTGCTCTACAGCTGCATGCCCTGCCCACATGGACCAAGGTTACAGCACTTACACAGGGATAGCTCTTCCAGCTGGCAACATCATGAAAAGGAAGTCTCCTGTAAGAAATGAGTTTGTTTGAGACTGTTTTATTGCGGTGATTGGTAGTGGTATTTGGTTTTTTGAAGCTGATAATTTCCCCAGTGAGCTCATTTCTCTTCAGGTATTTCCAAACTCGTTTCTAAAGAGAGTCTGAAGTAAAGGGATCAGAGCCAAAGATGATAATAACGGCCCTTGCTCAGCTTCTTCACCTTCAAGAGAGGGAGATCTGAGGCAGGAGCAATCATTAATAAAATATCCTCCAGTGCTTCCAGGGGAAGAGAAGGACAAAGCTCAAGGACTTGACATCTTTATGTTGTATTGATGAAAGTTTTGTTACACACAGCATAGAGTGAGATAGATGGGTAGATAAATTAGAATTTTAAATGACTGGATTGGTAAATAAATTATTAGTTTTGTCCTTTTCCATTCCATCCTTCCCTCAAGCTTCAATTTATTTTCATGACTTCTTCCACAGTATATATGGATTTCTATTTGTTTTTCGATTTCACCCTGCTCTTTGGATTTCATTCTATCCCACCCTAAAATAATCTTCTGTATTTTGTTCAGATCTAGCCTTCTCTTTCAAGTACAGTTTAAAAAATATTTCTCATCATTCTTTTACAAAAATATCATCACTCACCAAATTACAGTAGACTTGTTTCTATATCTGGCTTATTCCAGAAAGCAGATCAATAAACCCGATGAATGTTTTGGCAATTATTATTTGTGCCCCAAAGAATAATGAAAATAACTTCATTGAGATTCCATTGTCTAAGAAGTGCTTATATGTTGATTGAAAATAAGATGGAGGTCACCAGTACATTTCCGCTGGAACTTTACAAGTTACATGAAAACATGAATGGGAGAATACTGTTTGCAGTTTGTATAAGGCCAGAAATTGTGGCAGCAGCAAAATCATTGTATGATGAAAAATAGTGATTAGTGCAGTTGTTCATACCAACTAGATGAAAAATCAAACCTTGTCTTCTCTTTTTTTTTTTTTTTTTTTTTTTTTTAGTGCCATTGTGCTAGCTTTTTCTGGGTCAGAATTCATCACAATTCTGTGTCCAGGAAAACCAATATTTTGCTTTGCAGAAATTAAGGGATTTTTGATTGCGATCTCAGTAACATGTTCATGAAGCTGGCAAGTTTCTCACTATCAATTTTTCAGCATGTGAATCAGGAAGAACTACCACAGATATTCTGAGCTTCAGCTGCTGGCCTGCTTTGTCATGTCATTCCTTTTGCCTGCAATAATCAGAGGCTTTACCCAGCAAAATCAGTTGCAGGGTGGTGGATATGAACTCTTCTATCTCTAATATAATATCTCTCCTCTGCTAGCCATGCAGTCATCCTTGCCCTTTCTGGCAGTTTTCTGTTCTCCATGCTGCAATTACCTCTCTGCAAGGTACACAAGTCAGCACTGCCAGCTCCATGGATCCCAGAACAGATATTTTATAAATGCCACTAAACCTCCAATCTTCGCTTTTGCTGGTTTTCTAGTGGTAATCAGGAAGCTTTTCACCTTCTTTGCATCTGACAGCACAATGGTTCTAATTTATTCTGAATAATTTTGGGTAATTTGAAAAGTAAAATAAGTGTCAATGGAAATGCCACACTGTACCTATATTTTCTTGAAATATGACTTCCCACCTTTCTGCAAGGTCTGGAGAAAAGGTTTTTGTCCTGGAAGAGTTTGTAATAGGATTATAACCTGGGATTGCTTTTATCTCTATTTATTTATTGTCTTCCTTATCATAATACTTAGCCTTCATTTTGTTAATATCACAAGGACAGTTTCTCCTATGTTACAAAATACTTCTGAAGGCTAATCCCCCTTCCCCTCAATATTTCTTATCCTGTTTGTTCCTCACTTGAGGACATCTGTGTGGGAGGTCATTGGAGTTTAATTAGGTGTATAAATAATGTTCTATATAAATCTTCATAGAGAAGATTTAAGGCTTTAAGGTTTATTAAAAAAAATCAAATCAAATCAAATAATTTTCTTTCTAAATTAATTTGAAAATGTAATAATGTGTAAATATTGAAAATATGAATTAAGCTCATATTAATATCGCTTTTAAGATGTCTTATTTTCAAAGTGCCATTTATCCTTCCCAATACTTATGTTTTTGCACTGACTCAAACTATATATTGGCCAAAGTAATCATAATGAATATTAATTACATCAGAGAAGAGCATAAGCCCTCTTGAAACCAGAGCTTCTGATGCTCGTAAGCTTTTCAATGGACAGAGAGATTTTCATCCCTAAAACTTCATGTCTCTACAATGAAAGTTGAAAGATCATATCCCTTCTTGAGTACTCAGGTGTGTGAAAGGACAGGGATATTTTATCCTCAGAAATCAGAGTAGTAGTGTGGGTGGTGGCAACAGTGTGATTTAATTTGGCTTTTGAGAGGAGAGGAAAGTGAGGGAAAGTCTCACAGATCCATGAGATTTATTTTGGTTGGTCTCTTTTCCCAGTCCAGGTAAACAAACTGGCAAACAAACTGGGGCAGCAATGCAGCCTTCCAAAGCTGCCATTGATGAGCTGGGATCCATGCACTGAATGCTCCACTGCAAAAGTTTATTTGCTGCCACAGAAAAAGCAGAGGCTAAGGGCTAAACAGGAATAATGACTTGATGTCATTATCTCTTAATTGCCTTTTGTGGGGAAGGGGTGAAATTCAACCCTTTCTGGTCTTTAGTCACTCGGATGTGATATTGTGATGAGATCAAGATGGATGATATAATTCACAAATTTTAAAAATGATTGGTAGGTAATTATATTCTATTTTTTATCTTCTTCCACCCCCTCCCTCAGTGTCATATTTGAATTTCATATTTCTAGTTTTATGTATTTTTTTTCCCTCTCCTTTGAGTACTTCTTTTCCTTTCTAGAAAAAAAAAATCTACATTTATCACTTATATTTCCTGCCACTTCCTCTAAAAGTCTCCACTGTTTTGCTGCTATTGCTGCTATAATTGGAAATATATACTAATAAAATCATGATGGGTTAATACACATATTTACTTTATTATAATAAACATATTACAAGGCATCTTAGTGGTTTTGGCAGACTCATACTTTTTCTTTTGTTATAACATTGCAAATAAAATTTCTCCCTTTCCTTGTGAAGGCATTTAAAAACCAAAAAAACCCCAACAAACAAAACCCCACATTGCTGAGACCCTGAGATATGTGAAGTTTCCCTTCCAAATACCACTTTAGTCAGTTCCACTTTGTTGTCCTTTCCCTGCCACTTGCTTTATCTCACTCAGTGTGGATCCCTTTTTCTTTTACAGACTGTTATTTTCTTTCTCATTTTCCCTGTCTCCTTTAAGGCTGTTATTAAAGTCTTTACTTTTTCCTTCCTCTGTTTAGTTTTAATCGTCATCCTTCAACCCTTCAAACACACTTGTTTGTTTCTGTATTTACACTGCTTGTTTCCCTTCCAGAATGGAGGCGACCATCCAAATATTTTCATTGCTTAGGACTGAGATAAGAAGGAAGAAAGGAAATAGAATGTAGCTGCACATATGCAAACAGCAAAATGGAAAACACTGGGTTCAAATACTGCATGTATAAATTGCATGTTCAGGACTAAAATTATTTAAAATACTTGCATCTTGAGAAGCATCAGAAGGAAAGTGCATGTTTATAGACTTGATCACTCTCTTAAAGATGGCAAAAGAAATATCTCTATTGCAATTAATTCTCACCAACAGAACAGAAGGAAATCAGCTTTCTTTTTTTTCTTTTCCTGAGGGACTTCTTAATCTCTTCCAAGAAAGATGTATAATAGGAACTATGAATAGGTATTTGTTGAGCTCATTTGATAAATCATAAAAAAACACAGCATGAGCTTTATACAGGTGTTCAACCAACAGAGGTTCAGACCCTTAACATAGCATGTGGATATAACTTGAATTTAAGTGGTCACAGAAAGGTTTCTTTTGCTTGGGGTACCCATAGTTTCTTTAGGAATCTGAAGCAGTGTTATTGCACGTGTAGAGAAATATATCTGCCCCTGTTGAATAAATAAGTACCTATCTCTCAGCTAAATTCAGTACAAAAAGAGAAAAGACATAATATAAAAACTGCATCATTCTTAAGTCCTGTTTGGATTACAGGTGCAGCCAGTCTCCTTTTTCATTGTTTTTTTCAACTGGGTGAGTTTGTGCATTTTTCCCATACCATGGCTCTACTCAGGCAGAAAAAGAAAATAAAAAAAGAGAGAAAATTTCTCACAAATATCCCCTGCAAAAGGTTGCTCTGAGATATAATATCTCTTGGCTACAATCCCGTGATTCTGTGAAGAGCTAAAGTCTTAGGTCCCCTGTCTTGTGTCTCTTACAAAGCTAGTCTGTGATTATTTCAAAAGCCAGCTCCAAAGCAGGTTCTGTCAAAAGAAAGTTCAGCTTTTTGAAAAGTGAATGACAACTCAGACTTTTTATTGGGCTTGAAATTGGGTGAGCATCTATATATAAGCTCATTATATATGTAGGTAATGGTCCAAGGGGCTGGGAAGAAGCAGAAGGTTCATTAGTTATCTCTGGTGAATTGACCCAAACTTCTCCTTCCCAGTCCCTTGGCCTGCTGCATCTCATCAGCATGGAGATGACTTGATTAGCTTTACAAAGTCAGTGGGAAAGGTTAAAATCTCAGGCTGGCCCTGTGGAAGCTCCCAGAAATGCCTTGCTTTTCTTGCTGACTGTAGGGAAAAAACTCACATACATTACTAAGTTAAGGGATGAGAGGCTTAAGAGTCTTTGGTTAACCTTTTCTTTGAACCTCTTCACCTACATGAACGTCTCTAGCTCCGAACTGCTGTTCTGACCAAAACTGGGAACCTTTGGGTTATTCTCAGATCACCCTTGGAGCACTGGTGGTCTTTTCTGTTATTTCTTCTCACTATACTTTGGCTTACTTTAGCTTTTCATTTTGTACTTCAGTAATGAACCCTCTTACAGACATCAGGGTGATAGATGTCGAGGTTTTTCAGCTCTCCATACCATTCTGCTGGGCACCATTGGGATGTGCTTCCCTGTCACCATTCCATTTTAATGTAATCAGTTAATTATCTCTATCCTCACACTTATCAGAAGGAGGAGATAGAAATCTGGCAACTCTGGCAGCTACAGGACATATATGTATATAAATATCATCCAGTATCTGCCTTTCTCTTTCCTTCTATGTTTCTAGTTCTTTTATTTGACTGCTGTTACTCAGCTGGTGCAGTTAAATCACCAAGATTGCCTGAACTGTCTTTGGAGATAACTGCTTCTTGTTTTAATATATTATGCTTGATTTATAACAAATTTAAAACAAAACATTGATTCTATGTTGCATATCTTCCTCTAAGTCATTATAACACTGAAAATTCCTTCCTTATTTTGAGGGCTAAATTCCAAGAAAAACTTGACACAAAATAGTGCAAACACAAAAGTAGGAAAGTCTCTGGAACTGATCATGTTCTTATATATCCTTACTTTGAGGAGAAGGTCAGTGACACAAAGTATAAAACATTTTAGATTTGTGAATATGCAGCATATTTTCCTCACTTATTTCTGAGGTATAGCTAAATATGGTTCTATATTTTAGTTTCATGGTGAAGTCCTTGTATCCTTTCATCTTTCAGCTAAGCAGGCTCTTGAGGTTTCAAGAGCTAAATTGTTAAATCTCATATTGAAATACTAAGAATCGAACAGTTCACTCAAGACATTTTTTCCTACAAGAGTTTTGGGTAGGCTTTTTTTGTATTATAGCTTATTATTTAAAAGTTGACAGCAAAAGCAGTACAGTTATCTATAAGCCAGCTGTCACGATTTCTTCAGAAAATCACTTTTTGCATTGAACTGATGTTGTGATCATATACCTTGCTGTCATGTGGCTTGATAAGTGATTGCTTGCTGTGAAGAGCCCATGAACTACTTCTAGTACTTGAGCTTCTTACAATGTATATGCACATGCCGTTGTAAGCACTGTACTTTCATAGTGCTGATTGAACAATCTTCACCCAAATACATTATTCAACAAACATTTCTATGGAATAACTTCTTTCCAGACTGAATTTAAAAGAAATTAAGCTGGCTCTTCTCCTTACAAAGTTTAGTAGGTTCTGTGAAAAAGCACTGTAAATAGGGCAAGAGAGACTCATACCTTTGGTGCATCTCAGTTTAGTTCTTTTATTTACGGGGCTTCCAATGTTACATCAATCATCTCTATGCCTCATTTCCCTACAGGAATAAAAAGGTTTTTATTTGCCATTCTAAATTTGTTTAAAATAATACATAGGATTTGCTTTAGAAATGCAGAATATTTTATTTCCTTTTTTTATTTTGTTTGCCTACATTTCATACAGCCTGATTTATTGACAAATAAATGCGTGCTTCAGCCCATGCCTGAAGTGATGTTGCTATATAAACAATTGATTTTCTCGCCATTCAACAGAGTCCCCAAAGAGCCTTGAGTGAGAATCTTATTTTGAGTATTTTCTACGTCCATCAGACAGCTTAAAAAAAAAAAGCCTGAATAAACCTTATATTATCTGTATTAACCCTATGCTGCATAGAAGCTATATATCTCAGGCTGAATGTGCTGTATATTTTCATTTGTCAAATTTTTGATAGAAACTTGCACAAGAAAATTGAAATTTTAAAATATAAATGTGAAAAGCCTGTGATGTTTCTCTTCTGTCATCTCTTTTCCATATGAGAAATACTGGATGTCCAAAGACAGGACAACTGAGATAAGAAAGCAGTAATGGAATAATGGTATCTATGACTGGTAGTGGTACTTTCCTGTACCCCATGGTTCTCTGATGACTTCTGAAGAAGTCTGAAGTGGTCTGAAGATGTCTAACTTTTTGTGGAATTATTTTGGGGTGGAAGCACCAGGGAGAAGAAAGGTTCAAAAATGCAGTTTACTAACTAAACTTCAGGAAAATTTCACTAGAATATTTCTGTAAGAGACTGAAAAAGTGAAGTAACTCAGGCTAAGAATGTTACCAAAAAGAAAGTCAGTATGTCCTGCATAGGGAAAAGTTGTCTGTATGAAAAGACTCTAAACTGGTAGAGGTAAGTTCAATAAGATGCAGTGCCTGGAAGGTGACAAAAAACAAAATTAGACTAGGAACAAGGTCCTCATTTTATCTGGAAATGTAACTTACCCCCTGGAGCAAAGTGCATTAAGTTGTGATAGATTAACTACTATCTGAGCTCTTTCAAGCTAAGGTATAACTCAACATGAGGTTTTACTTTTAATAAAGGTGTTCTTTAGTGTAATTTTGCTCCAAGTGATATGCAGAGGAACAGAGTAATTTGTCTTTATGGCCTCATACACTGATGGAAACTCCACTCACCTTTCTAGCTCCTAGTCTGAGAAACAAGTTCTTGATCTCCAGAGTGAAAGCCAACATGCATGGTAGATCCTACAGAGTCACAAGATTAGTTAGTAATGCACACAGGAAATTTCTTTCCTGGTGAGAAACATCTGTTCCTTTTATAATCTGGTGTAGCCTTTTTTATTGTTTTTCAGTCAGTGGAGGTATGGGAAGTTTTGCACTAATATGGTTACATAGGATTAGAAAACAACTGTGATGTCAATAGATTTGTGGAGATTAAACTACACAACAATCTTCTTTCTTTCCATCTGAATCCCTTTTTTACTTTTTGGGGTCCAATCTCTCTAGTAATTCTGGAAAAAACCCAGCAGAATTATACCAGTAATTCCTCAAAAATTATTATTACTGAAAGAGAAGTTGAGACTTTAATCAAGATATAGACTTTTTGTCAGCAAACAGAGTATAAAATTTTCCATGAGCCTGCAAAAAATGTTGGTGTTTAGCAGAGTTCAGAAGAAAAGCACTGTACTGGGGATACATAAAATCTGATGAGGCTTATTACTGTCAGGTAAATGAGAATCCTCCATGTTGTTGACATTGTGGAATTACTCTTAATTATGACTGGTAAAGTCATCTACAAGCAATGTCTGTTAACAAACTTAACTGTGAATACAAAAAGCAAGAGAGAAATTTGGGGAATGGAAGGTTCATAAAAACTTCATAAAAATGGAGTGGAAAAACAGGCATGCTAATTGAAAGATACTGTTGTGAAAAAACAAAATCATATGAAATAAACCAGAGAGAAAGGTATTTGGGACCCATGGAAGTCCTGAATTATCTATCTGTTATCTATTTTTTTTTAAAAAAATAAAGAAATTTAAAACTCCCAAGAATCTTTACTACAAGAAATCTGGTGGGTTTGGTTTTGGTTTTTTTTCCCCCTCATTAAATTCAATTATCATATATTCAAATACAGGAAGGGAAAGAAAGATATGATATGTAAAAACTCTTTATTAATTATTTAGATTTCCTATTGCCTCATACACCTGTTGTGGTTTTAGATAACAGCTTTGCTTTCCTTGTTGCACAGATAAGCCAGGTCACTGAGGTTCAGGTTTTAGCCTCTGCCAAAAACTCACATTATTGTCAAGGGGCTGGTTCACTCAACAGACTGGAGCTTGCAATCTCTTAAACTCAAATTTAATCCATTAAATTATGGCTGCTCTCCCTGTACATCAGATTCACAAAGCAAAACTACTGCTTAGCTAGAGAAGCTACTTAAATCAGTGTACTATATCCTAATACTTTATTTTCCAGGTCCTCCAAGGACAAAAGTCAAAGAAGTATCTCTATTGTTATTCGTGATCTGTATTTTTCCTACTTTTAGTTCAGTGTAAACAGAGCAAGACAAATTCATAAGAGACAGGTTATATCTTCAAAAATTCAGGCTCTCTCAGCAGCATCATGAGCAAACTGTTATAGCTCATTGTGAGATTTGGGGATCAAGGCATCAAAAGTATTTTTGTATTATCCCCCAATTCCTTCATTCCCAAACTCTGAGAGACAAATTTAAATAATACCTGTGTTACTATATAATACCTGTGTTACAGAGAAGCCCTGCCCTCCAAGGATTAAACATGTGCTTTTAGTATCATTCACGTGAGTTAAGGTTTGCAGCTCTTCCCACTAGAGAGATTGGTGCCAGGGGCTTAGTGGTTGTGCCTATCATTTGAAAAGGAGGCCAGTACTTCTCCAAGAGGAAAAGTGGCTCAGGATGGAAATTTAGTGTGCCTTTATCACACACTTCTCATGTTTCCATGGGTTGTGCACTATTCTCTTTGATGGTATCTCTATTTTTTGTGGTTGCCTCTATGTAAAATACTATATACTAATAATACTATAATATATATATATATATATATATATATATATATATATATAAAATATAATACTATAATACCAGTGCTATACTGGCAGCAGAAAACCTTAAAAATATTTTTCCTGGTTTATTCTTCTGTCGGTAAAAAAGGAAACCTTAGTATTACTGTACTTTTGAATGGAGTCCTCAGGATAGAGCCAGATTCTACCAAGATAGAAAGCATCTACTCTCAGCTTAATATTTTCTAGATATGCTCAGGCATACCAAACCAATTCAGTGTTGCTGCTCCTGCTTGATTTGTTTGGAAAATGAAGCTGAAGCACAGGGTGCTGGAATTATGCCATCATCACCCATAGCTGTACAGCAGCACTGGGCACAAGCCTTTAAAGTTGAAGGAACAGAAAAGCAGGTGGTCTTGCATAAAGTACAAAAAATATACAGTTCTCTATGAATCAAAACCCACTTACAAAAGTATCAGATTCCTTCTTTTTCATGGTGCATACCAGATAGCTTTTAAATAATAATAATAATAATAATAATAATAATAATAATAATAATAATAATAATAATAATAATAATTGTTGTCATGTGGCTTTCACCAAGATTTGACAGTTACTTTTCCATTTTTTGTACCATGTGACCAATCTTCATAATAAGGGCATTTATTACCTACCATATTCAGCACAGGAAAACAATTTGACAAAATTGTGACATTGGGAAAGTGCTATTTTTGCCATTAACTTTAGAGAGTAAGATGTTCTTAATTTTGTGACTTTTACCAACAAAGCCTTAGTTTTATTTATAAAACCATTATTTTTACACTTGGGAGCATAACATACGTGTTCAATTCATATCACTAATATTCTTTGCAAACAGATCTATATGAACTGCTGAGACTGCGACAAATCATAGCAGACAAGTGTCTATCAACAGCCTTTAGCCAAACTCTATGCTTTATATGGCTGATAGCACTCTGAATCAGAAATTAAACATAAAGACAAATCCTTGAAGCATGGCTAATGATAAAAATATTCAGCATATACTGTAATAGATTATTATTTTAATAAGTAATTAATAAAATAAGCAATAAAGTAATATTGTCAGAACCTAAAGAGGTATTCCTCCTTGAGAAAATTTCACATATGTAAGTGGAAAACTTTCATAACTGCAAAGTTTGGTTCAGAGTTATAGAGAATGAAGAAATATGCTGGTATAGCTATAAGATGAGCTATTAATTAAATAAATAAAATAGCATAGCATCTGTAAATTGAAAGTGTATCTACTCAGAAAAAAATAAGAAAGCTGAAAGCGTTTTTGAGGTTACTTGTGCATCATGCAAAGGAAGGAGACTTCACTCCTCCACAAATGAGTAAATTTTCAAATCAGCTCTATCTCTAGGATCCAGTACCTGCATGTTCACAGTACATTGGATTTTCTTTCTCTGGGCCAGGAGAAAGATACTTGGGGTACCTGTGTACCATGGTCAATTATTTTCCTGTCCTTGTCATAGAGTTTTGTCAAGCTAATATAGAAAATACGAACAAAAATATATTTTCCTACATAATTTCACACTGCTATCTTCTTTGGCTTTCAAGGCAGACAAGCATGTTCTGCTGAACAACATTTAATAGGTGGAGTGATCTATTTTTAACCATAGAGCAGAGCTTTTCGTACTGACTGATTGTACTGAAAAGGGAAGAGAAAGGTCGCAGATGTCATTTTGTGGTGAAAAGATGCAGAAACTTATTGTAAGAGATGTCTAGCATGCATTACTTTTCTTATCCTGTTATATTTCACTAACTCAATATGAAAGCTGCTTACATGATAATGCTCTGAAATTGCATTCTCAAACTGAGCCACTATCACGGCAATGAGAACAAAATAGAAAAGACTTTAAAGTCTATTATAAGTCTGCCTTGACCCAATTAAAAACCATGTAGCTCAGACCTGAAGGTAGTCCAGAAAATCACCCACTTCATTGTTCATCATGGGTCATGTCAAGGTCTTGGACTAAGATTTTGCTGCAGAGCATTACTAGACAACAATGAAAAAAATTGCTTTGGAGGCTCAGTACCTGATGCTGTAATTAAAAATGGTATTTCTTTCTTTACCCACTCCATGGGTCAAAAGAAGCACTCCACTCTTTTTTGCTTCTTAGGAAACAACATCAACTAAAGCCTTTCTGTAACATTATATATTCATTTGATCTATAAAACATTATTAGATACAATTTCTATTTTCTGTTAGTTTTAAAAGTATTTCACACATATACATGTAAGATGTAATCAGCATCTTTTACACTCAAAAAAGCACATGATCTATTGAATGAATTGATTGAATCCAATGTGATCATGACAAGGCAAACCTTTAAACTGGGAGAGTAACCAAATTCCACTGGCTGCAATTTCCTTCTTTTTCAGTGTTGTAGCTGTTGGGGGCACTTTAGTTTCCTTGTTTTTATAGAGAGTAAAATGCCTCATTTGTCCAGGAGCAGGAATTGCAGCTGCTAGTGAAGAGTCAGGATGTTTCATAGCCATGTGTTGTAGCCATAATCTTTTTAATCTTATCATTATGACCAAAAATAAAGCTTATCTCAAAGCAACTGATAACAGCCTTTCCTAGTTATTTGCATATAACCTTCACTTACAACAGGGTATGCACAATAACAGCCAAGCCCTGCTGCAGTGGGCTATAACTAGGAGAGGAACTGAGGCAGTGACAGTGAAAGCAGAAGGACACTATTGGCATTGTTTCCAGTCTAATAGTAGAAAAGTTTAGCAATCTTATAGGACCTGTGTATGCAAATTACACTTTGTCCTCCAGTAGAGAAGCACTGCAGAGTTACAGCCTTCATGCTGTTGCCATACAAAGTATGTCTAATGTTACAACATGTCTATCCTCTTATGATGTTCTCCTTCTTCCTTCTTACTCCTCCCCTTCCTGAGAGTATATCCACATTGGACTGAAAAAAAAAAAATAAAATAAGATTATTAAAATATCTTTGGGGATTGGAGCTTTAATCCTGTTGGTTCTCTTATAAATGGAAAAGAACTGACTTCAGAGCACAGGGATTACTGGGACCATCATTTTGGGATCTCTCAGGAGACACTCAGGAGTCATTTTCTCTCTCATCTCAGTGTGTAGGAGACATCTACAATTTATTAATGGGATGGACAAAGAGGGAGTGCTTCTCTCTACCCTTTTAGTTTTAAGAGGTTATAATTTAGAAAAAGAGGTCTGATGAGAAATTAATTAGTCAGGGTCTTATTCCTCAGCACTTCAGTCTGGACCATACTTCATATAAGCTAAATGAGTTCCACTTTAAATCTTGCTAGTTTTATTTTTACTTCTAATACTGTGATTGAAAGCCTGTTCCAAAATCACAGTCTTCTAATGCTTAGATTATCTGATTTTCAACCTATATTTATTTATATTTGTTCTTACATCTGTTTTTCACCTCACATAACTCATCTGTCTGTTGTTTATCCCATTGGTATAACTAGAAAGAAAAAATATAGCTCAATTTTGCCTCATGTTTGCTAAACAAAAGCAATCCCTTCTAGCAATATTCAAGAGGCTTTCCAACCCTGACCTATCCTACTTCTCTCTCTTTAGACTTTCCAATGAAACACATAAAATAAAATACTAACAGAACATATTGCAAGTTTGGAGTCTGCTTAAATCCATAAAAGAATGCAATGACAAGTTCCCATTGATGTCCATGGCCTTGGGGTTAGCCCTTTTTTTCCTAAGTGGTAGTCACAGGCTTTCAGTTCAAAGGGAAAGAATGGCAATCTCCAGTTTCTCTCCTAATGCCTCCTCCCCTACCACCAATATGTCCTGTATGGATATATCCAGTGTCTATATCCATACTAACCTATGCTTACCTAGACTGGATGGCAGACAGCTAGCCCTCACCTAAACCCAGAGCCTAGCTGGGCTGGGTTATTCAGTAGACTCCACCAGAAGGCTCAGATACAATAAAGCTCCATACTTGATTCATGGATTTGTGGTGAATTCTCAGAGCACTTGTGATATCATCTATTCCTTATAAAGCTATCTGTAAATGCTCTTTATTTATTTGAAGTGCAAATCTGATGGGTTCTGACAGCCTGTCAGCCTCTTGTGTAAATTCTGCTGAAGCCTGCTTTACTTCCATATATTGTCACCAGTTCATTCATTATTTCTGAAATGTTAACACTGACTTCTAGCTGACTGATTTGAGGAGGCAATAATCAAGCTAAACAAACTGAGGGTGATAGTATAGCCCACCTGTTATTATAGAACAAAGTTTATTATATAATAATAAACTTTTTTATATTATAATTATAATAAAAAATAAAATTATATAACAAAGTTTGAAAGTTTAATTGTCTAGTTTTCCCATAAAATAATCCAGACTCTCAGAAGTATCCCAGTGTATAAATAGTACAAAATATTGAATACTAGTGTTAGACAATAATACCAGCACAAGTGAGACCATTTACATGGAAGTTTAAACACACAGTCATTATGTTATCAACCAGTAAGACCTGTTTTACTTTTAAATTAGTTAAACAAAATCAAAACACTGGTATTCTAGATGAATTAAGAGAAGTAACTATAATGTCTCAAAAAAATCCTCTCAAGTATCAAAACCAAACTCAAGAAAACAAACCTGTTAATTTTAGCTATGAAATAGTATTTTATCTTTTATGCCTCCTCTGTCTTTGATAATACAACATTTTGTGATGCCTCCTTTTTTCTTAAAAACATAATCCATCACATTATTTATAATCAATCACAAACTTATGCAAAAGGAGTGTCAAATCCAGTCCAGTAAAAATAATAGTGTTTTGCATGTATTGAAAGACCAGGTGACTATGGGTCTGTGAAGCACTGAGGTCTCTGGGGTTGGGCAAAGCCTGTTCAAAAGGCTTGGGATTGTAGATTTAAACATAAGTGGGCACAACCCACTGGAGTTCCAAACAGATGCCTAAGACTGTTTATGTGTCTGAAGTTGTTTTATCTGTGAATGTCTTAAGTAGGACTCCTTACTTTCCACAACCCACTTCCAGAAATTGCTTAAAATATGGTTTAAGAAAGGCTAAAATGTGGAATCAGTCCAGACAGTGTTGTACAGCTGTAACAATACAGAATATAGGTATGAAATCATACTCACTTATTCCTGTTGAGAGACAATTAGGTATTGTGTACTCTTTTACCTCTGTAGAAATGTCTTTTATCTTTCCCTCTTGTACTCTGTCATTTGCTGCACTGATTTAGCAATACAGAGGGGATTTGAAACACCTGGGCATTTATTAATGCTGGGTAAATAGAAATTTAAGCCCTTTTCTTAATGTAGTTTGCAATATTGTTTACTGTCATTATGCTTACTTTCAGGCGAAAATGTTTTTATTGGCAGGAAGAACTGCAGAAAACTCAAGCTCAGTAAATAACAATGGGAACAAGTATTCCCAAGAGCATTAACTCTGTGAGTTCTGCCCTGACTGTACTGGAAACTTAATGTCCATATCTGCATAATACATTTCTCTGAGCATCTGTGAATTCTTTTTTCAAGGGGAACATGGTGTAGTTCCAGTCACAGTTCTCTGAGGAATGATTTGAGTATCCAGGTTCTGGTTTGTATCTTCCATATGCATCTATTAGCCTACTAAAAAGGTATTACCTCTCACTGTAAACATCACCCTGTGGGCATAATGTGGTTTGAGTTCTGACCTTGAGAAAGATTTGCTGTTTCTCTGTTGCCACAGGAGTAGCTATCAAAACACATATTAAAAATAACAATGGTGACCATCAGATGCTGTGCTAATGTTGAAGTATTAACATTCATACAGAAGAGTAAATTGTACAAACACGAAAGTCTGAAAAAATCATAAGAGGCAAGAAATTAACAAATTAACAAACAAACTAATAAACAAATAAACATGACTGCACTGACTGAAAAAGTTGAGAAGGATTTTATCTCTATGGCACGGGCAGCATAGCATAATTCTACCTTGAAGTGAAAGCCTAACAGTTTACCAGAAGATTAGGCTATAGAAATGCCTGAATTGACGACAAACTTATAAAAATTAGCTGCCAGAAGTAATGCAGGAGTTTTAAAATTCCATTCATGTGATTGATGGTCCATTATGGCAGATACAATAAACCAGTTTCATATTAAAATGCTGTGGTTTAAATTAAGTGAATCTTGTTATTCCCATACTTCATCACCTCTGAATACCACCAGCAGTAGGTCACTGAAGAGCAGTTTGGTAAGAAAAGGTGACCTGAAGATATTGCCCATGAAAATTTACTCTGTTAAAAAATCTTTATAAATTAGAGTCAGTAACAATTATCATAAGCAGTTATTAATATATATTGAAAAACAGTTTAAGAGGTGAAATTTATCTGGTATCATTATCTTATGCATTGAATCATATCTAGCAGAGAAAAAAAGAACATGAACTTAAAACCACTTAAATGAAACATTTACAGATTCTTCATGTAATTAAGCATTTCCGAATTCGTCTGAACAGTTAAGAATTATTTGAAGAGAATGACATGGTAACGAAGTGACATCAAGTCATCTAAAAGACATGTTTTAGTAAAGTGGTCAAAAGAGAGCATTTTCAGGGTACAATACAACTTCCACTCTATCCGATTAAGTGATATTTAAGATAACTCTCCATCTATAAGAGTAGGTTAAATTAATCTTGCAACAGTTCTAAGTATCTTCCTTCCCTACCCATGAATTCTTCCATGTTACCTGAGTTAAAGGTCAGATCAGATATGGAAAATCTTGCTAACAAGCACAAGAGATACAATGCTCTGCAAGGAGCAAAACCTATAAAATCCTCAGGATTTGAGGCTGGCTTTGGTATACTTTTTAATAAAGATGAAGTGAATTTTGAAGATAAAGAGGGGTAACATGATATATAATCCACCATTTATTTTAAGATTGTATATAAACTCTGTACAAGATTTAATTTCTTTTCCCCCTTCTTTTTTCTTCTTTCTATAAATTCTGCAGACCACAAGGAGGCTTTTGTTTTGACATCTTATCTAGTCTCAGCAAATGTAGTCTAATTTACTAATTCATTTGCATATTTTCACCTTAGCCTATCAATAGCTGCCTGTAAATTTATAGGTGAAAACAACTGAAAGAAAGAAAAAATTAGAGGAAAAAAGGAAGAAGTTGATGTAATAAAATTTGGAGACTGGTCTAAACATGAACAAATTTGTAGATTACTGAAAATGAAGTAGAATTTAAGAAATTATTTTGATTTCATGTTTTCCAAAGAAACCCATTCTGTAATGTGCGGTAAGAGAAATGTCAGCTATCAGAAAAAAAAATATACAGGAAAGACAATCTCAGATAGCCAGACCCACAGTTAGTGGGAGTTAACCTTTTAGGAAATAGTATCATTAACTTCTTTGGTCAAAGAGTATTAATCATGCTGAATTATTTTTGGAAAAGCCTATTGTCTGCATATATGTAATCCTCAAACTGGTCTTTAAGAACAGCCATTTATTTAAGATGCAACACAACATAATGTATATATTTGCCTTCCATGTTGCCTTTACATTCAAATATTATTATTAAATACAAAATTAACTGCTATCCTTTGAGAGAATATTTTAACAACAGTGTTACTCATTTCTCATAAAGCAGCTATTTTCTTACTTACATAATTTACTATGGAAATAATATAGAAGTCATATATTTGTATTGAAATATTATTGAAATACATTAGGTTTTCACAACAGAACATATTTTTTCTCTGATAACATTCACTAATGCTGTATTTCAAGGTTCTTGAGAGCCAAAGGTTCTCATTCAAGACAGTGGAAACCACTGCATCTCTTTTGTATAATTAGATTCCTACCCAACTAGACTACCTATTCCAAGAACTCCATAATTTGATTTTTTTATCGGTATTATTGCTCAAGAAACTGTACCATTATAATTTCATTTAAAATACCACCACAGACCTGAGTTTTCATATGAAAAACTGTACAAATGTAGTTTGTTATCTTTAGGATAACTAAATCCTTACTTGAAATTTCAACTCTGAAGATTAATCTTGAGAATTTAGAAAAGCAAGGAAATGTCGCTATATATGCCTAAGAATGTTTTCTTTTCTATCCAAATTTTTTACCTCTCTTCTATTATGCCTTTGTATGTATTTTTCAGATATATTTGGTGCTTCCTTTAATGGGAAGAAACAAGAACAAGAAAGGTTGTTTACCTCCTATACTCTCAATGCTCTTTAGTCCAATATCAATGCCCAAACCAAACCCCAAAATTATATATTTTATCACAGATTTTTTTTTTTTTTCTCCAGAATGTTATGATGCATAAAGTTCAAGTGATTGTCAGTCCTTTGGAATAGTATTGGGACTAGGAATAGTCAGGACTAAGAAGTCCATCTTCAGAATTTGCATCACCACAAAGTTTACAAACACAAAATGCTTATTTGGAATCCTTACATGTGTCTGCTTGCAAACCCTGTACTTAGGATATGTGTTCAAACAAGAAGGGAAGAATATATGGTATAATGGGTTTTTTCCCTATTAGATAAATTTTAGTTTTTGTGTTTTAAGTTTCTTTGAGATTTTTAAAATTAATCAGAAGATCAGAGAAGTAGCTTTGGCTTTTTCAAGTTCTAAAGGAAACCTTTGAATGTAAATTCTATCTATAAAAATAATTGGGGGGGGGTTACCTTTCATGTGTAGTGTTGTATCAGATATCATTATATCTACATAGTACTACAAACTGCTACATAGGTCTGGATTTTAAGACTTAGCAAAATGTGATAATGTCAGTTTCCCATGTCAAATCTGTTGGTTAATTAATACTGTGTTGCACAATTGTCTTCTGAGCACTTAAGTTTCTAATGATGCCAAACCAGAATTCTGCTTTGTTATGAACTCCCTAACATGCTCTCCAGTGACAGCTCAAACTAGAGATCTAAAGGGAAAAAGAGAGAGTTACTGAGTGCTCCATACTCTCAGGTGAGATCCCCTGTGTGCCAAGAGCTTAGTGTTGAAGTTGGGGACTCTGTGAAGGCCTACACCTTTGTTACCTCTGAGGAGTTAGGTTTTCAAATACTTATCTGTGTTCACTGATAGCTAGCAGGAGATAATAAATCTGCTTAATTCTGGGCACATAGGTCATTAAATAGTGAGTGAAGGTGAACAATTTTACTCATGAATCCTACTATTCATGAACAGAGCTGGGGTTGTCTGGCCCAGCCTTCAAACCTTTAATGCATGCCCAAGAAAGGCATATCTTTTCCTTTATCAGGTTCCCTCAGCAGCTGACATTTAGTGAATACTTTGATGTATTCCCTGAAAGGAGTTATTACTATCCAAAGTACAGGAGGATAAATGCCTTGACACGTATCTATTTCTATGAGATTTTTAGACTCAGGTCCCCAGTGAAGCAAAGGGAACATGTTCTCCTTTCTAACATAGTCAACCTTCACTGTCACAAGCACCCAAAATTAGTAATTATTTAGCAAGTGAACAATTATGACAGATGATTAATTGATCACAAGGAGCTAGTTCTCATGGTGCTTTTAATCAGTATGTCATCAAGCAGGCAGGAAAGGTAAGCAATCTATAGCTGTTACAAATCATGTAAGGGACACATTTTGCAGTCAGGATGAAAAGGTCATTGTGGAGCAGAAAGCATTGAGGAGACTTAGCCAGATTGATGAGGCAGTGCTACTTTGTATATTTATTATCAAGAAAAAAACCAAAACAACTAATCTGGGTGTACAAACATGGTAAATAACTGGTTTACTGAAACTAAATGCTAAGACAAGGGCAGGTTGCTGAGCTGTCAACAAGGCTTTAGTCTTCTATTGCTCAAAGATTACCAAATGTGGGGTAAAGGAAGAGGCTTTTCCCTCCCACATCTCTGTGTTCACTTGATAGAGGAATATTTTGCAGCTGTGGCCACTGGACATGACAAGCCTCTCTCACCTCCCCTCCTGAGGATTACTAAGCAACTCATTGGGCACTATTCATTATCATCTGCTGCAGGGAGAAGTCTGTTTGGCAAGTGAATGCAGGATGAAGAGTAGTCTGAGAAAGAAAAAGGGAGTTTATGAAAAGAGAATGACTTTTTTTTCAAAGGCAAATAGTGGAAGGAAAAGGGGAATGTTTTAAACTGAAAGAGAGTAGGTTTAGATTGGATGTTAGAAGGAAATTCTTCATTGTAAGCTTGATGGGCCTTTGGAACAGGTTGCCCAGAGAAGCTGTAGATGCTCCATTCCTAGAAGTGTTCAAGAACAGGTTGTATGGAGTTTTGAGCAAGCTGGTCTACAGGATGACATCCCTGGCCATAGCAGGTGGTTTGGAATGAGATGATCTTCAATGTCTCTTCAAAGCCAAAGCACTCTAGGATTCAATACTTTTATGGAAAACAGTTACGTGTCTTCCATGGCATGCTGGAGTTGTATGCTGATGGGAGGAAACATGAATGGTGTTGACTAGGATGGCCTCCTTTCCTCCAAGGTAGGACTGCACAGCAACTTCAGGCAGATGGGATCTTTTTCTGCCTGCATTTCAAGCTAACCAGAAGATACTGTTCTAATTGCATGGCAATTAACCATAGCCTTGAACCAGGAGGTGATAAAGAATCTTTAGGAAACATTAGAGCAGGGGTGAAGAAGGCTTTGTATATCTGCCAGGCACTTAACAGCTGTGATAATTTGTACCTGGTGGGATCTCCAAGGACAGGCACAGCATATATCATGCTCAACTACTACGGTGTTCTGTGCAGCCAGGCCACAGTTGATGTTTTGTGCTGGATGGAAGTAGCTGTCAGAAAGGTTCTCCCAGGGGTCTATGTATAAAATTTCTGGTGGGTCTGGATACCATTGTCCCCATGGCAAAACCTTTGTTTTCAGGATTCTCTCATCAGGAATTAGTGGTTTAAGATAGAGAAATACATTGTTAGCTTAACCAATGCTTACACAATAGCCAGTTTCCCCATGCAGATAAATCCAGTTCAGCTACATGAATACGGAATAGGTATCTTAGTGGAAAACTGTGTTTGGACTAATTTATCTTACAAAGCAAGTTAATTATCTTGAGCATCACCCAGTTGTAGGTATTGTTTCTAGATGTGGCTGCTACTCAGCTGACCTGGGACAGCAGCAGAAAGAGCCTGAGTCTGTCCATGATGGATTTGCAAAGCTCCCTTAACTATCCCATAAAGTATTTTCTACGTTTTATGCTTCAAAGTGACAGTTTAAGAAAGTATGGGCAATGCATGGTAGTTACAGATGTAGAAAAACCTGGGTAAAAGTTTTTAGGTGTGATCTTCTCCACAGGTTACAATTCTTTTTTTGGATTTCTGGAGCTTTTGTAAAAGAGGACAAAAAAGCATGAAAGTACATAACTTGTTGTTATGCCTTCTTCAGACAGTTTAGCCAAGCAAATCATTCAAAGATATAAGACACTTTTCCCTTTCCACTCTTCACCTGTTTTAAACATCAGAAAAAAATATTATCTTTACTAATTACCTCATCTTGAGTGTCAGATCAGTAGACCATGTTACTGGTAGCTATCTACTTAGTCCATTTATTTACCAATTCAAAAATATTTCAGTTTTCTTAAAAAACAGAATCTTAGATTTTTTTTCTCATTGAAAATGCCAGTTCCATAAGCATTTTTTTTAATGGAAAATTGTTGGTGTATAGAAATTGCAGTTTCCATTGACATAAAATTTCCAAGCAACTCTGTTATTTGCTTATTCATTTCTGTCAGACAATTTTTTTACTGAGCATTTTACAAATATTTAGATAGACATCTATAAAAATTATAGCAATTTTAATCATGCTTTCACAGTGAAAAGCTTTTACTCATCTGCCACTCTCCAGTCAAACAACCTCACATAAAAATTTCTACTCTTGCTCTTAGACACCATTGTTTATTTTGACCTTCTCTCATGCTTCTAGTCACAGAGGAGTCATATTGTTTGAAGAAATTTCAGGTGAAGAAAATACAGCCACTTGCCTCATGGAGTTCATACATCTTCCTCCAGACAGGAATATGCAGAAAACAAATTAGCAAGACCTTGGCATAAAAATACTAATGAGAATTGTGAAAATATAAAATGTGATCAAATTTGCAAAATACAATAGAGGATAGGAGAAAAAGCCTTTGAACTCCAAAGGAGAAGCCAGTGATTAAAATTTTAAAGTCCAGAGATAAAGCTTGTAAGCTTCTGGCATGGTGATGGAATGATAGGAGATATATTGAAATCCACAGCACAAAAAAGCAGAAAGGAGAGATGAGGGGCACTGAGGAGATGGCCTGAGATTTGACAATCAGGAATTCACCAGACTCTGTCCTACAAGTTTAGCTGTGATTCCCTGACAAAGCTGGAAAAGAATTCATCTGCACATACTGACAAATTTGAAGGGGCAAGTGAATTTGTGCATAAAAGCAAGTCCAACACTGAGCTGACCTGAAAGCTGAGCAAATTATTCCAATTGAAGCATGATTTCATGGTGTGTCCTAACCTAATGCAGTACAGTGTCACCTGAAAATAATATGATATAAATCACAGTGAGCTGTGATGGCTAATTTTATTTTTTTATTTCTCAAATATCAATTGTCTATAGGTTTCACTGGTGGGAAAGAAATATGGCACTGCTTTGTCCAGTTAGGTATTTTTAAACTACTAGAATGTGTAATTTCTTTCTTTCACTGATCATGTTATTCGGGACCCATATGTACACTGCATCTGCTTTATGCTACTGTAATGAAATAAACAGGACCTAATTCACCACTTGGTTACTCCAATCTAATACCACTGTAGCTCCTCTGATATCTCTGCAATGAAATCAGAAGAGCAGAAGATAACAGACTTGTTGGATTTTCTTAGAAAGAAAAAACCTGTATTTTTTAGCTCTTTCACTTAAACTTTTGTTGATATTCCAATCCTTTACATTTCATAGATACAAATTTTCCAGGTAAATAAAATAGATCCATAATGAAACATGGTAACCACATATTTAATTGTTTGCAATAAATATAAAATGCTTTAAAGGTTATTTAGTAATAAATAATACCATATTATGAGCAGGTAAAGTAACTGAGATCTGTTAAGTATGCTGCTAGGACCTGGCAGCAAAGCTCTCTTCCAAGTCAATATGCTTTTCAGAAACTAGTGTAGCAAAATCCATGCAGATTACATAAAATTTGTGTTACTGTTATGCCTGTTATTACAGGCATAAAAAAAAAAAAAAAAAAAGCCCCAAATTTGACTTTGATTCGTTTCAAAATAAACGCTTAAGAGGAAAACAACTTGATAGCTATGTAAATGTTTGGAGAACAGGATCCTATTTGCTGCTCATTTTCTAAAGGGCAACAGGGCTTGTGTCCTTCCTTTCTTGCTAGGGGCAAACTTATATGAAAGCAAAAATTTGCAACTTATAATCCATCCAGTATCATAATATTTTAAAACATCACCAGCTGAGGTGTCAGAAACCCAGGGTGATGTGGCTTCAGGTAGGGTATAAACAGCAGGAGCAAATGAACTTTTAAAAAGCCAAGATGCTGTTTTCCTAGAGCTCAATTTGCTTCTTTCTAAGTTAGAGTATTACTTCTCCAAAATTGTGTTGTTTTCCCCTTTTTATTTTTTTCTTAACACCTGAGGGAGGCATTTAAATTTCATCACTTTCAGGTTCAGCACTCGTTGTGGTGATAGTAAAACAGGTGTGGACTAGGAGGAAGGCAGGATCTGCTGATTTGTGAGAGCCTATCACTCAGCATCTGCTAGCCAAATTTCCAGCTAATCACCTGTGATTAAAAAAAAAAAAAAAAAAAAGAAAGTCTTCTTTTGACAAGGAGAGCATTTCATCACCTGTGGAAATTGCCTTCTCAAATCCATAGCCTGGAGCCCAAATCTCTGCAGGCACTGAAAGGAGAAATCCTCATCTGTGTTTCTAGTCTCTTCAGTTCAAAATTCAGATGATCAAGAGGATACTCTAGTTGAAAAATTCCCTGTATTTTATTTTATAAGCTAGCCTTGCTTTCTGCCCTGAAGGTGGCATTTCTCAGCACCCACGAAAGAAAATGTCTGCTCTGTAGGGGAAAGTATAAAGAACTTTACCTGTTGTTTTGGACAAATTGAGGCACTCTGCTCATCCATCATCCAGCCTGGCCAGGCACGAGGCACTTCTGGCCCAGCAGCCAGGCTGTACCGATGCTAATGAGCCCTGCTGAGACAGCAAGGTCATTATGTGTGTTTGAAAGGTCTCGGGCTTGGATCTGGTTCATACATCTCTGGCAAGGAGCATGGGGGAACTCGGGAAGCAGCTGCCTGTACCCAGCTATAGGAAAATGCCCAGAGACCTGAAGAGTTTAACAGGTCACTTTAAAGATTTGGACATTTTTTTTATTGGAAAGTGAAACAAGAACTTTAAACCAAGGAAAATGACAACAACAGCAAAGCCACAAACAAACAAACAAAACAAAGATGTCTGAAACATAACACAGGCACTTCCTAATGGGAAAACTTTAATAATTTCCACTCTGGCATCTTCCCCTAAAACATGTTATTATCCACTACCCAAGAGAAAATTCTTCACTAGATGGTGTAGATATTACTTTATCCCCTTCTCTGTTGGCTTTAAATTCTTTCATCTTCACAGGTCTGAAGATGTGTGTGTGAAGAGCAAGATAAATAAGCAAGGGGAATTCACATTTTGTTAGGAAAGAGCAATAGCTAGTCCTCCCTCATCAGTTTGCTGTGTGCTTTTCTCTCCTCCTGCATCTGTGTTGGCCTGAGGAAGTGGTCCAGGTCACTGGTCACTCTAGTGCTTACACTGAATGAGATGTATGAGAAACCTGGCAGACCCTCAGAACCACAAAGAGCAAGAGCAGATTCAAGAGAATTGTTGTGCTAAAAGTGCACAAACTCTGCACTTCAGGAAAGTAAAAGACTGAAAATACAAAATACAGGGAGAAGGAACTATCTCTAGAAGGGGTTCTGCCCCCAGAGTTGGGTATATACCAACCACACTGCCTATGTGAATAAGGGCAATAAGTGAAATTCCCTAGCTGGTCTTCCACAAGCCAGCTGCTCCAGCCCCAGCTTGGTAGATTGGTGTAGAAATCAACTCAGTATAAACATGTTCTTTCTGAAAACAGGTATTTCTTTCAAAAATTGAGAGCCAGGCAAGTTAGTATTGCAGACTTTGGGGCATCTGACAAATAAAATCTTGCCTATTATTGAAAAAAAACCCCAAATAGTACAACCAGATAAAGTCCTTGCTCAAAATGACAGCTCTGTGCAGGTTCCAGAGAATGATTTCCAACAGGGATCATTGTGTGGGCCTCTTCACTGTCCAGCTCAGTAGGTTACTTGGGAAACCAAACTTCTCTTCCATCTCACACTTCCAACCCCTCCCTAAAATGGGTAGGTCTGTAGAAAACGATTGTGTGGAACATGGACATTCGTGAATTTCCAGATATCTGTCATGACTCCAGAGAGTCACAGGTGGGAATCACATATGGAGTTCTCTGCTCAGAGCACGTCACTTGATCTGCTTTTCAGTGCTGTACACTCTAGATGAGCTTTGGAAGATTTGCTCACTTATTCAAGATGCTCTCAAAGTAAGCCAAGTTTGCTTAAATACCATTTCTTTGTGTTCCTGTTTATGACAAGAGACTTCTGAAAATCCTGAAGAAAGAAAATGGGCCTAATAAATTCATATAGAGGAGTTTTGCAGTTGAAGGAGTTGTAAGTAATGAGACTGACCTAATTTACTGGCCATGAGCAGCAGATTACTATGTGTTTAGGAAAGAATTTTTCTTATAGACGTGAATGCAGTGTATGTAAATATATTTATTTGATTTTTTTCAAATATTTATACTTTCAGGTTAATTATTTAATTTGCATTGTAAGCAGTCTTCCCCATGAAAGCCTGTAATGGGAAAAAATTAAATTCCTTTACTTCCTTGGTAAAATTTCAACAAGGAAAGGTTAAAAAGGAAAAGACAATGTTATCTGTAATTAATCTGGGTTTCTTCACAAACTCATTCTCCACTTTCCCTTAAACAAATACAGGAGTACAAAAGGTCAGGTTTTTTATATATATTTTTCATTTGTGTTTTTTTTTCATTTTAATATATATTAATTATTCACAAAATTATCATAAATTAGTTAATATCCATTTCAGATGCCTAGGTTGGTACAGTATGCAATACATTTAATTCCTGAATTTCCATTTTACTCAGATGTAAATTCTGTTTAACATGGTTCATGGTTAAACTGTTTGATTTTGTGCCAGAAGAAGCTGTGTTTCAGTGGTGGGCAAATTCTGTAAAAGACAGAGAGTCCTGTGTCCCATCTGTGACTCAAGAAATCTCTTGATTGATCATAGTCCCTTTGTTTCTCTGTCTCAAATATCTCATTTTTAGTGTAAAAATAGAAATGATTTTCAGACTCACTAGGAACTTTTTCAGGAAGTTGCTGGAGGAAAGTGTACATAAATATTGTAGCTATAGGGAATCATACAGATAAAATGTTGTATTTCAGAATGTAACCAGCAGTAAAACTGTATTGCAACAAGTATGTTTTAGCACCATCTAGCTATCTTGTCTGGTAAACTCATAGCTGTAAAACACTTGTGAAATCCAATCCTTTCCTAGGAATAAAACCTACTATGGAATTCTGTATTTTTTTTTCCCCCAAATTAGTCCAGAAGTTGATACTGAAATACCTGTAAATATTCATACACTTACAAATGACCAGTTTTAAACTGTCCTCAAATTGATGTCTTTGCCTTGGCTTAAGATGAAGGATTCCAGAGAGTTAACAACTTGCCTCAAGGATTTAGCACATATGAGTGAAATACAATAGCTTTTGCTATAAAGCACTGCTGCAGCTCAAGCCATGACATTGTCTCAGCAAGCAAAATCAGGGTATGCTCTTTGAATTTTCTTACTGCTGCCCTTTGGTATGACTTTGCTCTGAACTCCCCTGAGATCGGTGCTTGTGAGCTTTGCCTCTCTGTTAAGATCGAAGAGTCCTCTTAGGAAAAACACCAGATGAACAGCAACTATCTACACTGAAAACAGTGGTGATAGGCACTTGGATAAGAGGTGTGCCCTGGTCAGAAGGATAAAAGTCATCCAGGTCTCCTTACTGCTGACACTGAGATGGCCAGTAAGTCACTTGTGATGGTCTTTGTGTGCTGTGTAGGGGTTTGGAAGAAAAAGGGAATTTAAGGTGAAAATATACCTCATTGACTGGTTTCCTATAATGTTACTTAAGGAAGATGATATATAAAAAATAGTAAAGCTATGAAGAGGCAGCAGGTGAAAAAAGATGCTGGCACAAATATTGCCAGCTGTATATTTTCTCTTGAGAAGTTTCTATGTTGATTTGGGAGTTGTGATTTTAATTGTTCTGAGGCCTGATCAAATATTTGCTATGTGCATCAAGAATTTCCAGAGACTCAAATGGTCTGGGGTCTTTTTCTGTGATTTTTTCATTTGTATCCTAAGCATTTATTTCTATTTAATAATTGAAATTACATGTTTAGTGTTGGGACCTGGCTACAAAGTAGCTTGGAGCACCGGAAATATAATTGATTTTGTGAACAGTTGAAAAGTAAGTGACTCAGTTCAAACACATGCCCTTTGAAATTTTTTAACATTGGCTAAATATCCAATATCTTTTAGAATTGTATTTTTTTCAAATTATACCTAGAAACATAGAATGGTTTGGATTAGAAGATTGTTTCATTTGGAGCCCCTTGTCATAGGAAGGAACATCTTCGAGCAGAGCAGGTTTCTCAGAGCGCCATCCATCTTGGCCTTGAACATTTCCAGGGGTGGGGGAGACACATTTTCCCTGGGAAACCTGTGCCAGTGTCTCACCACCCTCACAGTAAAGAATTCCTTATATCTTGTCTAAACCTACTCTCTAAGTTTACAGCCATTCTCACTTTTCCTGGCACTGCACACCCTTGTAAAAAGTCCCTCTCCAGCACTATTTTAACCCCCTTAGGTACTGGAAGGTACTTTAAGGTCTCCCTGGTGACTTCTCCAGGCTAAACAACCGCAGCTCTCTCAGCCTGTCTCCCTTGCAGAGGTGCCCCAGCCCTCTGAGCACCTTCATGCCCTGCTCTGCGCTTGTTCCAACAGATCCATGTCCTTATCTTGGGACTCTATCATGGGATGCAGCAGTTCCAGGTGAGGTGTCACAAGAGAGGAGTAGAGGAGGAGAATCACCTCCTTTGATTTGATTCACAATGGTTCTATGAAATAGCAGTTATGAGCATTTCTTATTTATCACACTATTAGCAGTATGTGGGGGCAAAGCAGCTACTGATGAGATACAATTGAGGCTTCAGTACTGAAAGAGGACTTTAGACAAAGCTGACCTCCTGGTGTATTGCTCAGAGCAGAAGCAGTTTATACACTTCTGAGATCCATCTGTGCAGGTAAATCATCAGGAAAAACCCATCAAGGATATATAAATGAAAGAGTAGCCATTACTTTCCTTCATGAATAAAAACAGGAGGCTCAGCTGTAACAATAAAATAATCTTGGATCAGAGCCCAGTGCCCTTACTTTCTACTGGTATTCTCTATGTACATGCATTCAAGATAAATGTTTCTGTTGCTACGTCTTTGGTAGTATGCCTTTATTTATTTGCTTATCTGGATGTTATTTTTGTAGCCTTTTCCTCTCATTCCTCATGTAATCCATCCAGTATCAGCCACCATGCAAAGTTTCCATTATCAGAGCAGGTGAGTAGGGTCAATTCCTACTATGTCACTGGTCCTTTTTGCCTGCAGTTGGTAGATTTTTTTTTTTATTAGTTCTGGTATTTTATCCTGTGTGGAAATAATGCTGGAATTCTTGTGTTGTGCATTAATTACACTGTATCTGATATTTTCACAATTTTTTAAATGGATGATGCATTCCAACTATGAGTGAAGAAGCACAACGAAACAGGAAGTAAATCCCTATTACACCATTGGGGATTCTCCACAGTGTAGAGTGCTCTCATTTTTAGTGTTGGTATAGTGGACTCAGCCAAGTTTCATTTAGGAAAAAACAGAAATAAAATATAGAAGATTAATTTTATTTGGGGAAATAAATACTTACATGTAGGTCTCCCTATTAACATACTGTTAGACAAAATAGGAGTCTTTTTAGCATACTGGAGAGAGGTAAAGTAAATGTAAATGGACTTATGCTTGCCATATGCTTTGCTTTAGGTCTTTCAAAGCCATGTGAGAAAGGATATTTTTATTAAGAATGGAAAAGAGACAGATTATGCAACTTGAAGGGAGCTGCTGTTTCTTTCCCCTTACCTATTCATCTAAATGTAATCTAAGGGAAACTTCTCACCAGTTCTTGATGTTGCCATTGTTAGATAATCTCAATTTCAGGCCTTTGAAGTTCACATCTGCACAACTTCAATACTAGGAGTCAAGAGCTTTTTTCTGAAGATGAAAACACCAGTAGCTGCAAAAACTGAGATATCTCCTATTGGCATGCAGTTACTCTATATTCCCTCTGAAATCAGCAGAAAGAATAGATGGGCTGAATCCTACTTTGAATGTGGATGGTCTTCTACTGTGACTGTAGCTCGGTACAGCTACAGGGTTGCTGTAGGTACTTCAGACACTTCCTTGACTTTAGCTGTGATTTGGGTATTACACTCCAAATTCAAGGACCACCTATGGGTATAAAAGTTTTTCTGTTACTCCACACTTGTTCTGAAGGCAAAAATATTAATAATTTTAACTGTGCTTTGGGCATCTTTTAAGGTGGTACAATTCTGTTTTGTCCTTAGAAACAAATCTGACATAAATGGAATGATATTGTCTAGAGAGACTGTGGCCTAAATTAATTTCATGGGGGAACAGACAAGAGCTGAGCTTTGTACAGGTTTTAGAACTGATGGAAACAATCCAGTTGGTCTTTAGACAAAATAATTTCTGTCCTTTGTAGAATTTATTTGCCTTATGGGGCTTTCATTTATGCCAGCTCCAACACGAATGTCTTCAGTGTATCTGTTCCTCTCGGGAATTAGAGTGTCTTCACCCAATCTTATGAAATCCTTCTCTTTTCTCAGAGGGCTGAGATATTTAAATATGAAAGCTGTTGAGGATCTTAATAGGAAAATGTAGAATATTTGGGTCACATGAAAGCTGATTCCATATTACAGGTATGTAATACAGAGCTCTGGTTGTGAAGCTTTCTTTCATGTGTATGTGCAGTGTATTTTAATAGTTTCCTCTGCGTAGTTACTGTTATTGAGAGCAGAGATTCTCCTCTGTCAGGATAACTATAGGATTATAGGAACTCAAAATGCATGTAGTGTCAAATTCTTCAGCCACTAAAATGTCATGCCTGAGGCATTACAAGGCTCATTCATTTCAAATTTGGCGATTCACATTGTTGCTTTGCAGTTAACAGAATCTTGTCCCATCACATTGGAGCTTTCTGTTACAGCAGCAGATTTCTGAGAGCAGAACTTGCATTTTAAATTACTCTGATTTATTGAAGGTTAGTGAATGATGAAAGAGGGAGGCGTGCTTAAAGAAACACCTGTTAAGCATATCAGGGAGCTACAGGGGATATCTTCTTCAGGCAATGAACCAGAGAATGATCACTCTTTGTATGGAAAATGCTATTTATATAACAGAAATATTCTCTCAACACTTTACGAAAGCCAGATAAATCCCATATCTTAATTGAAGACAGTGTTCTTCTGCAAATGGGGAAAGTGCAAGTCTGTATGTGACAGATTAACAAGCTTGTATTAGCTTTGAAGTTCATGGCTCTTATATGTTGAAGAGATAAATATTTTAAAATAACATTCATATTTATCATTCTACTGTCATTAATCTGGTGCACACAAAAGCACTAAAGGAAATATTGGTTAACAGCAGGGAAAATATTTCATATGAGAGATCTCTAACGACCCAAACAGCACTATTTGAGCTTGTGTGTCTGACTGGGTTCATTCATGTGGCAACAATACTTTAATTCAGTATTATGTATTCTATTAGATTTAATTTGTTCTGCATTCTGATACTGTATACAGGCCCTGGATGTATATATGGAGGTGCAGTACTTTTACATCACTCAGGAATACTCCTTGAATGCACCTTAGCAAAATCTGTGTTTTGCAGGTTAACTTTTTACTAAAGACAAAAAAGGTGTCAATGCACTCACCTCCAATTTTGGGGTGAATTTTCCCATTTAATGAGAACACACAAGTCCCTACATACCCAGTGGTGCACTCTCTCCCATGGGAGAGATCCCATGTTAGAGCAGGGGAAGGATTTCCCTCTCTGAGCAGAGGGATATATAACATGATGAACTCACCATGACCCCCATTACCTGTCTACTTGCTGGGTCAGGAGGTAGAGCTAGAAAGGAGGAAAGGGTGGATGAAAATTGTTTTTAAGATTTGTTTTACTTCCTGTCATCCTGGTCTGATTTTGTTAGTAATAAATTCAATTGATAACTCTAATTCTAGCCTGTTTTGCCCATGATGGTATTTATGAATGATCTCTCCTGGTCCTTATCTCAACCAATGAACCCTTCACTATATTTCCTCTTCTGTATCCAGCTGCAGGATGACAGAGAAGCTTTGGTGAGTCCCTGGCATTCAGCCAGGGTGAACCCATTACAGATGAGTGTCTAATTAGTGCAAATAATGTATCAAGGGAGAGCTGTTGCACTCGTGTGGCAATGAAATCTTTAACAAATTGGTGCCCTTGCTAAAATATGTGTTTCCTCTCTCATGTTCACCTATACCTCTTTTACAATGCTACATTGCAGGAACACAGAAGAGAGGGAAAGATTGTTGTACTGAGTTATAATTAGCTATATTAAATATATTTATATATCTAGTAAATGCATTTAAAGTATATGTTTAGTTTTGATGGGATAATCTTGCTCAAAGAAGGGCCTTCCAACAAGACAGATAGAGGATATAAAAGATGCATCAATCTGCAAAAGGTATTAGGAAAAATGTCCCATGAGAATATTGAGTAATTGATTCATTTTGGAGGTAAGTTTTACTAATTTTGTCTGCATCAAACACTGTTTCTGTGCAGTGACAGGCAAACTCTAAGGGATGTTAAGGAGTGACAAAGTCCTGAGCCTAGCAGGTGAATTGTCCAAATCAGAAAATTAATCAACTGCTCAGACTAGAATCTTCTTAAACTGAAATGTAAGACTTCAGTAGTGTCAAGATGGTCTTTGAACATCTGAAAAGAGCTTAAACTGGGGGCAAGGAGGATATAAATACACCCACTAATATTTATATTTTTACTTTTCATTGTAAATTCTTTCCCAAGAAAAATAGCCCTCCAAGCAATATTTCTAAACGATGTGTGTCTCCTACATAAAATTACTTTCAGTGCAAAGTGTATTTTATGCAAATAGTATTTCAACCACTTGTGACCATTAATCAAATTGAGCTGTCCATATAAAGGAGTCGCATGCCAAGTAAATATAGGAGTGCTGCCCCAGCAGTCGCCGGTTGCTGATGTCTGCTGGTGCACAGCACGAATTGTGCTGGCTTACAGCTATCCAGGCTTTCATGGCTTTTCACAGTGACCCCATGCTCAGATGTCCCTGGCTGCCTGCTTCCTTTCAGGGTTGTAAAGTTAGATTCACCTCCAAGCTGCTCCATGGGTAGGAGATGTCCTGAGTCTTTCAGGAAAAGAGTAGGCATCATCATAACGGCATTAAAGGAAACAAATATTGCTTCCTTTGAGCAACAAATTATACCAGCATTAAGCAACATTTAATGGAATGAAAATTACTGGAGCAGCAAGGTATCAGACAAGCTGTGTACATCTGGTCTGTTCATCTGCTTCTTTGGAGAGTGCTTCATCGACAGGGACTAGCACAGTGGTTTTTGTCCTATTTTGCTAGAAGGAAAGGAGAGGATGCTGTTTTCTCTCATAAGGATCAATTTTAGCCTCTTGAAGGAAAAAACCTCATGAAGTGTAAACACATCCTTGTTTTTCTGTAAGCACAGGCTAAGATGTTGTAGTTGCAGCAGATGTAAGTAAGGTTACATTGAGAAAATCTAGGTACTGCAAGAATAAATCTTTAATCATTTAATAGTTGAGAGAATGTTGGGAGGCTTCATGCTGCTAAAAGATGCCATCTTGTAAATGAGATGTAAATTGGAGGTCCTGACTGTTTGTGATCATTAAAGATTGTATGAAGAATAGTGGTGATTAACTCTAATGTCCTGCCAAATTCTGGTGTGAATATTTTTTTTTCCAAGTGGAAAAATTCCCCTTAGAACTGCAGTCAGATTATTCATCACCCCATGCTAATATTTAGTAGTGTGTTAATTGCCAGCTTTCACTCCTTAAATCAATGAAAGCTGTTTTCTGTCAAGTCACAAAGCTTTCTTTCTACATTCAACCGGTTAAACAGGCAGTTTGATGATTCCTTGGCTGAAGGGGCTTACTACCTTACAGTTTCCCCAGCCAAGCTGCTGTGCTGGACAGCACAAATGCTCCATAGTTTCCACCAGTGTCGAAGGTAGTTGGCAAGGTCTGGATTTGGATTAGGGCAGATTGGGCAATACCTGAATGAAGCCATGCTTGCAGTCTGGCTGCAGAAATAAGAATCCATGTTTGACAGACGCTGATGAACACTGTGGCTTGGTGACATCTTGTGTGATATACAAAATGACTATGTGATTATGCCTTAGGGAAACCTTCAGGGATAATAATTGACTGAGAAACATAGGAGGGGGAAATAAAAAAAAACTAACTGCTGTTACATCTTCTAATGTATTTCACAGAATCATGGAATCATTGGAAAAGACCTTTAATATCATCAAGTCAAACATCAACGTAGAACCACCACTTTTTGTTGATTAAATATCAGATTGCAGAAAGCTTTTTTGTTTCATATCTTAGATTACGGAAAAAAAGTATTACCAGTGTAGCAATACATGACTGGCCTTTTTTTTTATTCCCCTTTATTTGAAAATATTTCTGAGAGAAATGAAAGAGTTCTATGTATTTCCTATGGAGATTTCTTTTGCTTTTCATCTCTTAATAATTTTCTTTCATCCAAGACTAGTTAATAGCTCAAACTGAAATGTCATACTGTCAATGTGACATTTTCAGACAAGAGCTTGACTGTCTCTGACTATCTCTGAATTTTCTATTATTACCTCCAGACTGATTCCAGATCCTTGTACGGGTTTGAAGATAGTCCCTTGCTTAAATACTTCTATATAGATCATATATTTATGAGTTTTAAGGTTCAGATGTAATCCACATTCAACTTCATCTAATTTAACCACATGGAATGAAATAGCCATGGTTAGAAATAACTATGGTGGACATAGGTCCACCATGGGCTGAGGTTTTGCTGACATCCTGTAGAAAACTGGAAAAAAAATTTTTTTGTGCAACAATTGCACAACTCTTAAGATTTGTATGATCTTTTTAAGATTGGTATGATCTTTGGCTGAGATAGCATTCAGCTTTCATTTACACAGGCTGTTTATTTTAATCCAGTTTCTACAATTTCTATGTTATTTTTTACAAACATAATTGACTTAATAATTTCAGGAAAAACCAAGACCAACCTTTTCCTTATAACCTAATATTTTTGCTGCTAGAAAAGTTATATCTTTTAGCTATTGAGACTTTTCAGAGTTTTGTCAGCAAGACTGAAATACTTGCCACCACTCTCAGAGATATTTACACCAACACTACGAAATACCTGATTCACTTCCTACCTTAATAAGACAGACCTCTGAAATTTCACTCTCTGAGTGTCTGTTTTCCAACCCTCAAGCCACTTTTTGTGGTTCTCATTCGACTTCTTTATAACACTGATATATTCAAGATGCCAGCCCTCAATTCAGTGTAATGTAATGGTACTAAATGGCACTAAATGGTACTAAAATTGCTTTATAGAGGCAAAATTTAAGTTCCTATAATTTCCATGATGATCCTCTTTTCATGCCTCTAAAGGCCAAACATTTTTCGCTTTTGTTTTGTACTAAAATTTAGTATTGAAGTATTGATAAGTGGTGAGTTCTACAGTTCATAACAGGCTTTCAAACTGAAGTACCTTGTTTCTTCATCTTGTTCCGTGAAATATATGGAGACTTTCTCCTCCGACTTCCCTAGAACCTAAAGCCTGTTTGTTTTCTTCACTGTACAACCCTAGAGTGCAGAAAAAAGTACTACAAATACCAGTGAACAACTCCTGAAAAGAAACTTCAGTCTCAGCTTTGTAGGGGGTGGCATTTGAAGAAGTAAACCTTGCAGACTTAGCTAGAGAAGAGTCCAATATTAAACAATCAGATTGAGGGGGGAAAAGGTAGAAGGCAGCCACAGGTGCACTCACAGCACTGACTTCACAGTTGAAGCTGGGTCATTTATTGAACATAAATTTGTAGAAAAGTTATTGCTGTCTATTGAAAAATAAGAACTCAGATCAGAAATTTTTTGTCAAGGACTAAAATTGACACGATCAGCTCACAAAACACTGTTCTCCTTTAGTATCATGTGGGTATCTCTATTCCATGCAGTATTCATGCATTGTCATTCATTGTCATCATTCATTGTTCTGCCAGGAGTTTGTGAGCTGAAACTTGGGCAATCAATAAGTACTGAAGGTTTCTGTTTGGTATTTTGTTTTGTTTTGGTTTGATTTCTCTGAGCACAATATGAATGTTTTTACTTGGGTCATGTTATTTTAGGATGCTATGCAAAGGTGGAAAGGAATTGTTTATGAACAAGTGGTATGGCTCCTCCTTTGTGCGAGGGAGAGCTGTTCTTGAATTCTGAAATATGTTGTTGAAGACAAGGGTTTTGTCACCAACTGCAGTGAAAATCGTGATTTAACTCAGGTTTGGTAGCAGACAACAGCCCCATTTTAGGTTGAAAATATTCTCTCTTGATTTAATGTGTAAATCAGGCTTTCCTATCTGCTAGGAGGTATCCTATCCAAGTATCTGCTGATTTACATATATGGAGTACTGAACAGGGTGGTTTGCTGTAGCTGGTATCTACAGAGAAAAGGTGGGGGAGTGCAAATAAGATGCAGACTACAAAAAGCAGCCTTTGTCAGGTTTTATTTTCTGTCGTTTGTTTTCAGTCAGCAGCTTTATAAATCCCTTTGCGGACGTTGAAGTTTTGCATGGGAATCTATAAGAGCATTTAAAGAAATTTTGTACCTCATGTAACACCCATTCCTGCAAAATGAAACTTTTAGTGTATGGGCTGTTAGATTTGACTGATAATTTAATGTCCTTCATGCTACAATACGAGAAATGGACCTTGAATATCTTTGGATGAAGGACAAAAGGAAAAAGAAACCTTTGCCTTTTTGGATAAGTTATTTCTGTAATGCAGCACCTTTTGAATTAAATTTTTAATATCTGCCTCTTTGTGTAAAGCTTTCTGAAAATGTTTGATGCTCTAGCATAACCTTGTTTATAGAGTCCTATAATTTTTGTTTGCACATTTACACCACTCCTCCCTCTGTCTCAGACCTGTCTTTCCCTTGCCTTTGGGGGCAGACGTGTTGCAATGACGCATTGCTACACCAGGTACTCAGCCGAAGGGTTGATTGTGTTGGCTGTTACACGACTGGATCAAGTAGAAAGTGTATTGTACTACAGTTATCTTTAACTAAAGGCAAGCAGTGTGTGCTCTATTCTAGATGAGGCAACCTGATGAAAAAAATCAGCAGGTAATCATTATGAAACAGGTAAACAAGTCATTGCTAGAGATGCAAAGAAAATAGTGGAAATTCTTAGGGATAATACATTGGCATTAGGAAGTGGAAAAACAGAAAATACAAAGTAATATTTTTTTGCTAATTTATCTTCAGGAGCCAATTAGCTGAATGGATCTGAGTGGGACCAATCTGATTTTTATTTATGCCTCAATACGTGTTAGAGATGTGTTGAAAAATTACTCTAGGGGCTCCTCTCTCTGCCTCCCTTCCCCACTCTCTGCTCCCTTCTCTATTCCCCACTTACCTTTCTGTATCAACACTTCTCAGATACAATATTGCCGCGTTTACATTATATGTTTATCTGAGAAATCTATCCAAAAGAATCCTCCCCGACTCCCCTTCTACAGCGGGATGGGACAGGAACTTTTTCTTTTTTCTACCTTTCATACAGACACAAATCTTTAAATCTTTGCCAGGAATTTAAAACTCAAGTTAAAGGCAGGAATTTACCTAGGTAAATAGCAAACCAGATCTAAAGCAAGAAAGATCAACATAGAGGCAATCAAAAAATCAATTGTAGCAATCCAGAGCCTTTCCCTGATGAGCAAATAGGCAAATGATATAGAATAGGTTGGGAAGAGGGTAGCCATTAGGGATTCAAAGCCTTTCTGCTGGCCATTACAAGTAACAGTCCTCAGAGGTTTTTCACTGACCATTCGTGACCTAGACCATGAGACAGAACCAGAGAACTCATGGGTAACAAAGACTGGGGACTATAATTAATACATGTGAGTGAGTGCAGGGTAAATCTTCAGCGGGATCTTGGCAAGTTTCAGGAATGGGCTGACAGAAACTTTATGAAGTTCAACAAGTAGATGTGAAATTCTGAAACTGGATGGATTTAACCCAGTACAACAGTAGAGACTGGGGAACAACCTGGAAAAGAGCAGGTCCATTAAAATGTCCTGGGAATTCTGGTAAGAAGCAAATTGAATATAAGTCACTTTGGGCCCTTGCTGTTGAAAGATAACTCCATACAAAGGTGTAGCTATCTGGTTGCAGGAAATTATTTTTTTACTGTGTTTGATACTTGTGAGGCTGCATCTGGAGTACAGTCCTGTGCCTGGGGGAACCGGGTTTGTTCAGTCTGAAAAACAAATAGTAAAGGAAAAGTTTTATCCATCTTCAAATACCTATTGAAAGGTCAGAGACAAAACAGACAAGCTGAGGGAGACAGTGAAATGATAAGAAACAATGCACACAAATCATAGCAAGGGGAAAAGAAGGAAGGATTGCCCACAGCTCATCTTCAGCTGTTGAAATAATGAAATAATTCAGAAGTAAGGAGGAAAAGGCTGGGAGCAACTCCATCTAAAGTTGAAATTATCTCAGCTTGGAGCCAAGGTTGGAATAATTGGCATCACAGTTTCCTGTGAGTCTAAGTGAATCTCTTATCCTACCTAATTCAGATACTTTTAGAAGTCAGAAATTAAAGGCTTTGTAGTTGCTTTTGCCACCAGTATTAAACTCATGTGTAGAAATGCTGCTATAAGCTGAACAATAAGCACTTATGTGTATCAATAATAAAGAAGCCCTGTCCTGACATCTTAGAAACTTTGGAATTTGTATTTGGGCAAGTGGATATGAGAAGAGATAGTCCTCTAATAGGGATAACTGAAGAGCAAAGATGTGAAACATGTTTTGAGTGGGAAAAGTATTCTCTAAATTTCTTGTCTCTGCTATTTCTTGTATAATTCTGTTTTCTGAAAACCTCAGAAGGAGATAGGGAAGGTTTAAACCAGTCCAGCAGTCTCTGGACATATATTACTAAGATGTAATGACAGGGATCTTGGACCAATAAATAGAATCACAGAATGGTTTGGGTTGGAAAGGACCTTAAAGATCATCTAGTTCCTGTCTCCCTGCAGTGGGCAGGGACACTTTCCACTAGACCAGGTTGTTCAAAGTCTGATCCAGCTCAGACACAAGTTGGCAATATCCCTGGACAAGTAATTGTCTATAGTTACTGTTTTTAAATAGTACAAAAGATGAACAGAATTATCATAATCAAATCAGGCATGGGCAGCAAACTGTGGGAGAGGAAGGTAAAGAGCAGAACCTAGAGAGAAAGACAGAAGGGAAGCAAGAAGGAAGAACAAAATATTTGGCAAGATAAAAAAGGAGACTCTGATCTAAAGGGGTGTTACATAAAAAATTATTTTCATTGCTTCATGCTACATCATTTATTGAGAGTTTGGCTGGGAAATAAATTACAGGAGTTGCACTTTTAATGTGGGTGGTATAGCTTTATTCAGAGGGCCTGAAATGGAGGTCACAGAAGTGAAATTGCTACTTTGCTGTTGTTTTTTGAGTTTGCTTGTTTGATTTAAAAAGAAACAACCTACCTGGCAACAAAACACCCAAAAAATCCAAACCCAAGAAGCATCCCAACTACCATTTTTTCCCCAATAATTCAGACATGCAATATGTCTCAGTGCACGAAACCTGTCTGTATTTGTTTTCATGATGACTGTGTAATGCAGCACAGATGGCTCAAAACATTTGGGGTCTGGGCTTGCCTGTAGATATCTTTGGTGGATGACTTCTCATGAATTTGTTAAGATCTCTTTTTTTGTTTTTATTTTAAAGTAACCCCCCATGCTGACAGATAGAGCGTTACTGTCCTTTGACACTGACTTGATGCTGACCAGCTCAGTCAAATGACTGTCACCATACTGTGGTGCCTCCTGTTTCTTCCATGTGCTTGTCCCTAAATTTAATATTTATATGTGTAGAAAATCCCAGCTCCCCTTGTTTGCTTTCAAAGTTGTAAATTACATGTATTCTCCCTACATATCCATCGCAACCATCTCTTCATGCTTCTTTTTTTCTCTGCCAGTTATAACAAGCTTTCCTTTTTCTTGGATGTCCTTCTGAGAGGCTGTCCTCAGCCTCTCTAAAACCTATTCTGCTATTATGATGGACTTCATAACTTTGTTTACATCAACCTCTATGGATAGTTAGTCACTATGGCATCTGTTTAAACTCCTAATCTTTCCTCGTTCCAGTAAAAGGCCAGGCCATGTCACACTGAGATTTTTCCTGAAGACTTTTATTTCATTAAGTCACATGAGAGATCTTTGAAAACTATTACTGACTTTGTTTCTCTTCATCCCTATCAGTGGCTCAGCAACATGACAGTAGGTTTTCTCCACACCAGCTGTTTAGGGACTTACAGAAGTGGGTAAGCCAGACTGCTCACATATGTTTTGCAGTTGATTCTTTCCTATTTAACCTCCCAGACAGAAAATTAGTAAACACAGCTTCATCCTTTAAGTTGCCAAGCACTTTTGCATTTTGGATCAAGAGTTGCAAGGTCTTTCAGGATTGTAGCATTGCTTTTTACCTGGCATCTCTGGAATCTCTGTTACATATGTGCAACTATTAAATTATCAATATATTCTCAAAAATAACTGTGTGTCTGATTTATTCCAATGACAAAAATAAGGCTTGAGGAAAATTTATTTAGAAATTTTTAGTAGGTTGTGCTCATATTGGACAAACATTGTTATTTCTGGGAAGTTTGATTGCAATTGAAAGAAAATATATGGATTTTTCTTTCAAGGATATTTTTAAAAGATGAAGCTTTTAAAATTAGTTCTTAAATTTATAGTTGTTATTGATGATTCACACTGTATTAATACTGTATTATTTCAGTCAAGCTACAATGTTATTACAATTGAACTATAATTAGATATATGATTTTATTACCTTGTTTATGAATTTTTTGGGTTTTTTTAATTTTCCAGTGCAAAATTTTTAAGATCTACTCCATTACAAAAGAGAATAAATATAATTTAAAAAAAATTCATTATTGTTTCCTGCACAAATTAATAATCTCAAAGAATTTATCTGGCAAAGAAACAATAGTCGACTCAAAAATAGTTAAGGGAGACCACGATTTTTCTGATTGAAACTGGTTATTATTAGCAACAGAGCAACAGAGAAGAAAAGGCAAAAAACACATTATTTTGAGTGTGACATATGAATTCTCTAATGAGCTAAAAGGGTAGGTATGAAATGATATTAATATTTGAGACATTAATGAAAAGCTATCTGTAGCTTAGATAACATGACATTGCAAATTCATCTTGGCCTGGGTTTTCTGTGATGTGAGAAAAACATGCAAAGCATATGATAAAGTGAACGGTTTTTGGATTATGTTTGTGGATTGGTGATTCTTCACTTAAGAAAAACATAGATCACTGGCTGATTTCTATCAACATGAGTTGATGTGCAACATAGCAATCAACTCCGTAATCTCTTAAATTTCACAGAACAGCAAGGAAAAACCAAGAGACCATTTAACATATCTCAATAATTTACATGGCATGTCGTGGTTTTAAACCAATAACTAAGAAAATTACTTATTTCTTGCTGTGAGATATGGATTAGAACAAGAGCAAAACAGGCATAAAACTTAAAAGGAAAAAAAAAGTTTATTGACAAACTACAATCATAAGAACACCAGAATAAACTTCCAGAAAAACCTTTTCATCCCCTATCTACCCACTATTCCCTTGTTTACATGACAACAGAGACAAAAACTTTGGAACTTTGATGGTTAAAACAGTCCCAATTCTTGCTACAGTCTTTTCACCAGTCTTTGTAGAGAAACAGAAGTTTCTTCTTGTTAATTTATGGAGTTTCTCACAAGAAAACTATTTTTGTTATAGTTTTCCATTGCCCTAATGTTAGCTGCCCAGAGCTGCTATTATTAGAGTTCACTCCTCCCATTTTCACATCACTCTGAAGTATGTATGGGCCATGAGTCTAGGGATAGCATTTTAAGGATAAGTTATTCAAAGGCAAAAAAGTCTTCTTCATCTGTTTCTGTGAGCTTCACCAGAAAACAGTTTTCTCATTGCCTCTCAAGGCTTCAAATCTCCCAGCACTTCACTATACCATCATTACTCTACTTTTTACTCAAATTTACACTTTGAACACTTTATTCCTCCCTAGATACTGTATCATGAATTAAAGAAGTTCTTTTCAGGACTTCATTGTCCATCTCCATAGTTTTAACAGAAAGATATTTCAGCTTAATTAAAGCATCTTCTTAATTCTCTACCTTTCCTGAAGCTTCTTTTCTTTCCTGTCACTGGTAGTTTATAAAGTCTCTTTTCATGTTGATCTCTCTCTCTCTCTCTGGATAAAAAGATTAATCCACAAGTCTCATCTGGGTAATGAAAGAGTTAAAATCTTGCCCAGGCTTTTGTAGATGGTTTGGTGATCTCTGCCGAACAGGAGCTGGAGCTGTCTGCGATGGAAGGTTCCTCATGGCTGCTCTGGAGCGTGTGGTTGCTGCTCCAGCTTGCTGCAGGTCCAGAGTCTCTCTCTTTCTTCACTGGGCAGTTTCTAGTGAATGTAGTTACAGCAAAACCTGCAGCCGAGCCAGAGATCGGCTCGGCCCAGCCCGGGGAAAACCTTCCCCAGGCCCCCCCATCTCCCGGCCGGGAGACGGGGCAGGCCCGGCCCCATCCCCGCCCGGCCGCATGGCCTGGGCAGGAACGGGAGGCCTGGAGCTCTGCCACCCTCCACAGCCAGAAAACAAAGAGAGAACCAAGAGAGCTCTGGTTTTACACTTTAAGGAAGGGTCCACAAGTTGATCCTACTTTTCAATGGCCTAAACTGCTGTCAATTCCCAGCAATGACCGATAATTGGTCAGGAGAAAAGACTCCAGGCAGTTCCCAGCAACTCCAACTCCCTTAAAGGTAAAGTAACTCCATGACAATGGCATTAATGAATAAACCTACAAGAAAAAAGGTTATATCTATAAGGAAAAAAAATTACATGAGAGGGCATGGTGGAAGTCAGACATCAGAGTGTGCTTGAAGTGATAAAGGATTATGAACTAAATCTCTAACTGAAAAGAGAGTACTCCTTATACCTTTTAAAAAAATATTTTAATTTATTTTAATTAATTGACTACTGTAAGAGAGAAAATAATTAGCTAGGTTGTTTTTTGAACTTGCTTATCAAGCCCAAACCTAAGAACACACATTCTTCTCATTCTTTAGATTTCAAAAAAATATGTTATACAAAAATTTAGCAGAGAAGTGCTGTGCAGTTATTGACAGGGTAATCAAAGAGATTACTGTCTAAATGCAGTGTTTGCTAGTATGAAGGTGGCCTGTGGGAGATGACACATAGGTTGTGCAATTGGCTTCATCACAGAAACAAAAAAAATTTGTATCTATTGTTGAAAGCTTTATTGACCTCATGGTATTTCTAAATTTATTGTGTGATTTAATAAACCTACTAATTAAAAATGCAACTTGAAATATAAAACAAGCATTTCATTGTCTTATTTGAACTGTTGCTTTACATTTTATCTCTCTATTAATTAACTGTAATATTGCAGTTTAAAACTGGGTTTTATTTCATAGAATAAGAGTACTAGAATGGTTTGGGTTAGAATGAACATTAAAGATCATTTGGTTCCAGACACTCAACCATGGATGGGAGCAACTTCCACTATTCTGGGTTGCTCAAAGCCCCATCCAACGTGGTTTTAAATGCTTCCAAGTATGGAATATCCAATCTGTGAACTGTAAAACAATTCTCTGACATATCCTATAATTTTGTTGGTATTTTCAGTGCCTCTATCTCAAATTAGTAATAGATGTACTGATTGTGAAAAATGAAATAATTATTGCATTTTTTTCTGTGGGTGAGCAATTAGGAGAAGATCCTGAAAAGCTTATAGGTGTCCAGATGGTTCACTGGGAGACAGACACACAAGTACTTGGAAAAATGTAGAGCTAAATTAAATACCCACAGACTGAATGAATGCAAGTCTGCTCAATAAACCCTAGTAGCAAGAGGAACTTATTTAGTCTGATATTTTGATGCGTCCTGACCTTTACTCAAATTGGCTCATGTTCCTGTGATGCATACATCTGCAGGAGAAATGAATGATTGCTGATGCTGAAGTGGTGGAAAGTTATTATTGCTTCTCTTTCTGCATGCAGACCTCCCCAGACTGATCAGAAATTAGTTAAACTAGTTTTTTTCTTGACAGCAATCTGGAAGCACAAGATGTAGAGAATTTCAGCTGTTTTTTTAAGTGATTACTCATGTTTTATTTGCAAAGATAATCAAATTAATGCATTATATTTTTTAATGGAAATAATTAATTTTAGTGGTCCTGTGAAACCTTCCCTGGTAAAAATTTCCTGCTTGATAGCTGGAGCTGTGTTTTATTTGTTGTTTATCTGGCTGGTATTTTCTTATATCTGGTGAAGAAAACCAACATCCATCAAGCATCTAAGACAGTTTATTAAATTTACAGTCTTGACCGACTACCACTTTGGAAAATTAAGCAGTATCTTACTTAGTGAATTTGGTACTAACTAGTAATCAGAGACCCCTTTTTAATTAGCTTTAAGTATGCCTTTTCATAGCATATTAATCTGGTAACCAAGGTCATTTAAACTGTAATTCCTTTAACAGTATAAATCAGGAGCATACATTTTAAAAGGAAAAACAAGCTAAATATAATCAAAAATAACATCCAGTAGTTACTTCTGGTTTCTTATCCATTAATTAAGGGATGGTTTCCGTCGAATTATAACACAAGTCAGTTTTTTTAGATGGTTCATTAAAGGCTGGATTTTATTACATATTACATGCTTTATGCTTTTCACACAAACTTATTATATTGCTCAGAGAAGGTGATCTTTTAAAGCACATTAGACTAATGTTCCTGAAACTCCATCTAATGTAAGTTTTATTGAATTGCTGTAACTAAAAAGGTCACCTAATAATTTGTTCAGATAATGGATTTAGTGAAAGGAAAACAAAATGAATGGGTTATTGTAGTAACTCTGACCTTGAGATACATTTATAGTTACTGAGATTTATGAATTTGGCTACAAATGAAGAAACTAAAGAGCATTTGTTATAGTAGTGCCATTTTTTAACAGTGGGTGTAATGCAAAGCAAATTAAAATTGTATTTGTTCCACTCTTGTGAGGGATATTGCATACAGTAATAGCTAATACCCTGGAGCAGCTCAACAACATGGTTTTCTTAAGGTCACTATAGAAACATGCCAAAAATTCACATCTCATAAAGTAGCTTCTTGTTCAAACCACTGGTCCTGACTTTCCCTCACTTGCTTTTGCTCTCTCCCTTTTTCTTTCTCTTAAAAATGAAGGCAGTTGTACATCTTCACCAAGCACATGAATTGGATAGAAAAACAATCATAGCTAAAATTGCAAAGTACTCAGACTGCTACAGCAACAACGCAGGAGAGTACTAAAAAAGAAAAAAAGAAACAAAAAGTGATTTGCTCTGCTTCAGTGGGAAGTGGACAAGTTGCTTAATTCTCTCATTGTCCATCCTTCCAAAATATAGATACCATAACTCAGTGTTGTCTTATGTATCTGGATAATAAGTACCACTTGGGGAAGAAAATGAAACACAGGGCATGGCTATTCTCAAAAGTAGCTACTGGGCTCTATTCATGAATACTGTGAATAATCAATCAATTACTAAAATATAGGCTTCCTGTTTCACATAAGTAAATTAACTTATTTTAAAAAGATGATTTTTTTTTTTCCTAAACCTGAATGGCATGATAAAGAGCATAGAGGGGTAAAAGAGACATTCCACTGCTTCTTAGTTAGTAATGCTTCAGGAATCCCGCAAGAATTTTTGCCTCTGTGGCTTTTCTATAGGACCCTCTAATATTTTGTTTTCCCAAGAGTGGAATTATAAAGGAATACTTTTGAACAGTCCTGTGTAAAAAATAATTCCCAAAAACTAGTAATAACTTTCAGTCTTAGATAGAAAAGTATCAGCATTTCCATTGTACCATAGCAACCAAGAGTTACAGTCTTCACACTAAAGTTTTGCTTGATTGGTAATGCAATGTACTCAAGAGGTGTGAAAAGAAACAACAGGTAGAAGAAGATGCTGCAGGTGGAACTGAAATTTAGTTATAAATATTTACAAGTGGCTGCCATAGGGTTCTAAAAAATACCACTGAAATTATTTCTAAATTCTCTGTGTCTGAGTGGGTTTGAGGCAAAAATAGGGGCCCTCTTGGTATAATGATTTAGTTAAATACAATTAATGGGTCTACCGTAAGCTTACTGGGTGAAATTGTGACATTTAGATGTCATGAATTAACGGTCTCTTTCAATCTCTTTTATGAATCCTTTAGGACACACATTTATTGTTTGAATATTGGAAGTCAAAATTTGAAAGAGGTACATTATTATGTCTGTGCATTGGTAAGGTAGGGGTTGTTTTCTGGGAGAGAACAGCTAATCAGACATGTTGAATGCACTTCACAACTTGCTTTTCAAACACACAAAACTGGATTTAATCTTGAAACAGGAAATGCTTCTTTATTTTTCTCTCCTTTTTTTGTTAAGAAACAATATCTAAAGATCTAGAGGTAATGGGAAGGCTTTTCAGTTACAGCAGCTAGAGAGAAATGAACAGTTGAGTACAGTTATGGAGCTACCAAAAGACTCTTTTAACTAATCTTTTTTCAAAATGCAGCACTAAAGATTGACAAAAGCTGCCTGGCTTTCTCCTGGATTTTACAACTTTGAACACCTGTTTGGCAGATAGGTACTTGGAGTATGAATTCATGATACACCTGTGTTTTTCCTGACAAAAGCACTTGCTGTCTTGGCTTCTTGGATCTTGAAAAGTGGAAACCATAGCAAGAACCTCACTGCAGGGTCAGGCTCTAGAGAATCTTAAGGGTAAGGCAATCCTTTAACAGATTAATTTCATTTCTACTTTAGATCTCTGCAGCCTGGCAGATCCTTTTGAACATCCACACTAAGGAAATGGGATGAGAACAAGATTTGTTCCTGGGTGTGCTGGGGCAGATGCGATTTTCCATTGGCAGTAAACTCGGTCAGTGTTGCAATGTTGCACATCAATGCCTGTCCCCAGCTCACACTTCAGAAACAGCTGAGCCAAGGAAGCAGAGAGAAACAGAGAGAATTTAAGAAATAATAGCCCATGGTCTTCTCTGGGTGCTTGTGGTATTTGAGACAGCTTTAAAATCAAGCCCATTTCTTCTTATGTTTCACTGGATCTGCGGTCCAAATGCACCTCAGGTCTCCAGTTTTCTCCCCTGCTGTTTCTTAGAGACTACCTCAATCTGAGGCATTCAGGGTGAGATTTTTTCTCTTATCTTCTGTCTTTAAACTGGTTTTGCACAGACATTTCAGCAAAAGCCCCCAGTTGCTGCAATGAGAATGAAGAGAAGAATGATTAGATCAACAGTAAAAAATCTTCTTACAGACAGAAAAGGATGGGTATATTTATTGCATGGTCAGGGGAAAATATCAAAAGGGACCAATTATTTTCCTTACATTAAATAAGTAGGCTCCAAGATTCATAAGGCCTTACAAGGTCATGCAAACTTGGGATCTTCAAAGCTCTGAAGTGAGTTACTCACTCCTGGAGACAAGGACATTGGACACACAACGCTGAAAAGCCTATGTGAAGAGCACAAAATATCAATTAGGCATGTGTCCCAAAGCATCAGGAAAAAAAACAAGCAAAAAACCAAAACCCCCAAAGTGATCAAGCAGCAAATACATCTGCTTAAGAGTTTATACACCCATAATAAGCAAACTCTGGAAATTTCTAGGTTGGAGAATTAATCAGAAAAATACTTCACTACATGCACCAGGCCTTACTGCTGAGCAAACATTTTCATTTTAAGCTATTTGTATCTTTTACTTGTAGGCTTGCGAAAGAGGGAGGAAAGAGGTGTAAAAAACATTTCCTTTGGCAAGATAACATCTCTGCTTCAAGGCATGAAACCAGATTTAGTGCATGAAAAGACTAAAATTCTAATGAAACAACTAGTATGAGACTAAGAAATCAGTGTCAAGCTGTATTTTAAGACTTTTAAAACGTTTTTGATAATGACAGGTAACTTTTGCTGAAGAGATTATCACAAAAACTGTAAACGTGTCGTATATGGGTTAATAGTTACTGTATTAAGGGCTTCAAAATAACTGACAGTGTTTCTGAGGAAAATAAAACCAGCACTTTTTCTTTTTTCTTTTTTTTTTTTTTTCATTGAAGCTCTGAAAGTGCCTGTTCTTTGCCAGTGCCAGTGATGGAAGCTCAAGTGATTATCCCAAATGCAGGTGTCTTCTCTAAGGGCATCAAAAGCAAAGTGAGATAAATCTCACTGCATCGTAGCACAGGGTAGAAGTGGCTTTGACATCCACTCCATGCCATCTGGGGGTTGTTGCCACTGCCTTTATCAGCTGCACTGGTTAAGGGGACAATGTCATCCCACTCAGCAGTTCAGTGGAGGAGGAGAAGGGAATGTCTGCTTGGAGATCCATGTCTACAAATATTTGCATACCAATACATAAACAAAGCTATTAGGTGAGATTTGATCGATTTGATGTGATGGTTTAAGATGATCTGTATTTCTGTGGTTTCAGACTTGTTTTGTGCCTTGATAAGGTGCTGTTCCTTGACAGCAGGTCTCAGCCCGTTACTTTGTTTTTTTCTTCCACTCTGTTGTTTATGTAAGTTATTCCTAATGAGCTCATAGGAGCTAAACAGAAGTAATTTATCAAATCAGATATTTTATCATACCTCTTGTGGACAGCTGATTCTCATTTTGTATTTCCTTGGTCTTGCTGTAGTCCTAAAAACATCCTAAGCTATTTTATATATCCTAAAATATTTTATGTTATTCTTGTATTAGTAAATGCAAATAATATATTTTATATTTTATATTTTATATTTTATATTTTATATTTTATATAATTTATATTTTATATAATTTATATAATATATAATTTATATAATAGATAAGATATTATTTATATAATATATATTATATCATCTAATATATAATTTATATAATTCCTTTCTATTAAGAATTTCTGTCTGGGAAGTTTCTAAGCTGATGTTTTGATTTGAAAAACAAGATCTGCTGCTAACTAAAGGAATCACAGCAAAAGTTGCAATATGCTGCAAAAGACTGAAAAAAACATGTCTATGCCACATCATACTCAGCAGAATATCTCAGTTTGGTCAGATGTATCCCCATACTACATAACTTTTACTTATGAATGGCGATTTAATGGAAGTGTTCAAGGCCAGGCTGGATGGGTCCTTGAGCAAGGTGTCCCTGCCCATAGCAGGGGCATTAGAATTAGATGACCTTTAGGGTCTCTTCCAACCCAAAACCATTTTATGATTGTCTGAATGAAAGGCACTTAAAAACTCAGTTTTTTCTGATACTTAGGTGTAGTTTTGTCAAAGCAAGTGTATGTTACCTGCATGGGTGTGACAGAATGCTGGAAGCCTGTTCCTATGGCTATACTGGCCTCTCCTGAGGGCTGCTGTGTGTTGGCTGCCAATGCCAGTGCCCTGTGAAGCAGCTTGGTGTCATGGGACTGAGGTCATGCATGAGAAGGCAGATTTAGTCTGCAGGTTTCTGTTCTGGATCTTTGGAAAGCAATTAAAAATTTTAGCAAAATTCAGCGCTAGGCACTGTTCCCCCCCATCTCTGAAACGAAGTTTTTGTTAAATAGTTTATCATTATTCCTAATTATCTAGTAATGGACTGAAAATTATGTGTGTTAAAAATAATATGCAGAAATCCTCTTTTTACTCAATGCATACATTGTAACATTTGCATTTTGGTTTTACATATGTGTGCTTCTATAGCATTGAAAGCCTACCATAAGCTTACACCAGAAGCATTAATTGTCTGATTAGTACTAATTACTTATTCATTTCAGCAGAGATGGTTATTCAGTTTTAATCCAAATAACTATTGTAGTGGAATATCCATGTCCTTTGCTGACAAATGGACCAAGACTTCCTCATTTTCCTGCATGGTTTTATGACCATATCTATTGCACTGTCCTTATGAAAACGCCTGCAATTTATTTTCATCTAGACACTTAATGCTCCCTTGCAAACACATGGTAGAACATGGAAGAAAAGTGAGATCAGTGTATTTTGAGGTAGAATCAATCATGTCATATTAACCATATGAATGTTAGGGGTCTTGTCTAAGCCAGTCATGAGGCCAGCTAAGTGAGACAGGATTGCTCAGACAGTCCTTCATTTATCTTAATTGTCTATTTTAGGATTGAATGAATCTGGAATTGGTTGTCTCTCTCCATCACTTATAGAAAGAAATTAGAAGCCTAATTTAGACTAAGAGCCTAAGTTTTCTGTGACTAAATGTAGATAAAATGGATCCTGTCCCTGTGGTCCTCTATTGCAAATGGATATTCTCTAGATTAAATAGTTCAAAAAGTGAATGATTAGAGCTTCCCCACCATCACCAAAATTACTTAGAAATTCAGAATAATCAAATGAACATGTCTGGTACTCTTACACCCTCATAGAAGACTGGAGGAGTGATATGAGATCATCAATAATTGGTTTATGCAGAAAAAAAAAAAGCATGAGCAAAAATAACTGCAATTCCTTGCTTGCTTGTGAAGCGGCTGAGGCTCGGGTAGCGCAATTCAGGATTTTCATGGTATGTATGCACAAGGAGACTGATCCAAGGTTTTATCAGCAAACTGAAATACAGTATATCCTAACTGTAACCCCCCTGATTTTCTAATGAAAATGTTTCTTATGTATGGCTAATTAAGTTACGTATGGGTGATTAACTTATGCTGTGGTGCTGGTGTTACAACAATACATTTTTTGAGGCAGAACTAGTACTAGGGTATGACTGACACATCATTTGAGGTTTTTGCTGTATTCTTGCCTTTTAAACAGACCCTTGCATGTGGCAGATGCCTCCAAAATATCCTTTGTGATTTGTTATATTAAGTGTGGTCACTCTTGCCAGCTGGCTTTTTCCTCATCATTGCAATGGTTGAAGTGAAACTTTCTCTATATTCACCTTCTTCATAACACATTTTTAATGTGGTTATTATTTTATCTGAGCAATTTGTGTGTCATCATTATGTAAATTAAATCTTCTTTGGCTTTAACATAGACTGTTTCAGTAATTGTTAATTTAAGGAGAGAACATGTTTTCCATCAGTCCTAGTGAAACATCAGTATTTATTCTTGCAGAATGGCATAAAAGAGGTGACAAAGTGGGGTTTTTTTGATATGTCACCTCAGTAAAGCTTTTATGTATGATTAGACAGGATACAAATCACACTTATCAGCTAAATGTGAGAATAAAGAAAACAATACAGAAATGAAAGAAAAGGTGAAATGCTGGGAATTCACGTCTTCTTTTCTCTGAAGTATCATTTAACTATAAAACCATCAAGAGGTACTTCAGAAACAATTCTTTCCATTGGCTTACTGGACACTCATCTAAACAGATTCTATACAATCTAACAGTGGGAGATAATTTGCCACTCAAAAGAATTTCCACTTTTTTTTTGCCTCAGTTATGTTCATAATAGTTCAAAAGAGTCAGAGACAGAAAAAGCACTGTTTGGACATTTAACCACATCCTGGGTGATGTTCCGTAAAACCTTATATGGCTTTTTTTCTACCCGACTTTTGAATACCCCCCGCCTTTTGGGAAATATGTCACTACATAAACCAGCTGGCATGGAATCTTTAGGGTTCAACCTCCAAGATTCAGTCCAACGTTCATCTGAATACCACCATGTTCTCTAAAACATGTCGCAAAGTACCACATCCACTCCTTTTTTGAGCGCTTCCAGGGATGGAGACTCCACCACTTCCTTGGGAAGCCCATTCCAAAGCTTGACCACTCTTTTCAGTGAAGAAATTTTCCCTTATATCCAACCTGAACCTACCCTGGTACAACTAGGGGACATTTCCCCTTGTTCTATCACTAGTTGCTTGGGAGAGGAGGGCAACCCCCATCTTAACTCAGCCACCTTTCAGGAAGTTGTAGAGGGCACTAAATTCATCAAAGCCATTTATTTTTCTTAATTTTTGCATAGGTTGAATCTTTTCTGCTTTTCATGTCTCCATTCACAGCTGTTCAGTTGTATTTGACGGTTCTTCCCTCTGATGCGATTCCTACCCCATTATTTTGAGTGTGTGGTTAGCCATGCTGAAAATAAGTAGCAGTTTTCATTGTAAATAGCTGTGTGGTGGAGGTAAATATTGAGAGAATTTCTTAGTGTGAGTTGCAGAAAAAATAAGACTAATAATGGCACACATCCACAACCATCACTTGAGCAGGTGTATCTTCAAAACAGGTTTTAAAATCAAAACATAATGGATAGCAGGAATAAACCAAACAGAAATATATCAAACTCCTCAGACTGATGTCCTTAAATTTGTTGTCTCTGATCCTGATAAAAATAAGCCATCATTACAAATAATTAGTTAAAATTTAGCTTTAAGGTTGTTAAAGAGCTGGAAAAAAACCCCAAATTATTTACATAGATTTTTTAATGTTTGTCTGTTTTCATGATGTGATCAGCTTATTTGAAGCAAAGAATCTGTGAAAAGCTTGAAAACAGTTTAAGTAGATATTTATTTGACATTCTTATCCCACAGAGCCTCCTACTAGAAATGCAATCTAATTCATTAAAGTTCTGAACCACAGAAGCATAAAATGATGTTGGAATAAAATCCCATAATACTTACCAGTGTTTGTAAATGACTAATGCTGTTAGGAATACTTCCTGTCATTATCTGCTTGTGGAGGAGACTGAGTGGGATTTCTTCAGATAAAGTATTAAGCCTCACTACACAGACTACAGGTCTGATGCAGAGAGTGGTATTAAATAAAAACAGAGCTGAGATTACATTCTGTGGAGTGCCATTTTTTACTGTTGTCACTATTAAAAGTATCATAACGGCTTTAGTGACAATTTGTTAAACCCCTATATATAGAACATTTCATCTTCTCATGTAAAAGCCTTTATACTCTGAAATAATGGGTTTGAAGAAGCTTATTTGTCCATTGTGTTTACAAGTAATTGGCATTTTAGGCCAATAACATTTAGCGTCTTCGCTGCTCTCATTAAATTTGTTTCAGTTAAATATTTCTGTGCAGCTTAAAGTCATGTTGAATTTAACTGTAATTTCTTTTCTGAGACATCAATTTTTGTGAAGCTGATCAGTTTCTGAAAAGAAGATCATCTGAAAAAAAAAGAGAAATATCTTGATTCTGTCTTCAGTTTGAGCACTACAAATGCACTAATACCCACCAAATTAATGGAATATTTAATGATTATTATCCTTAATTTTCTTATAAGGAGAATTACCATGCTCTCCAGAGCTTTGTGGAGAGTCAGATGATGCCTATAAGGACATGAACAGGGAATAGACACAGTATCTTTGCATATACCCTAGGCTAGGAATGACTGTTTTAGTTACTATAAATATTTCTCTTTTATTGCTCAGAATTGAATTCTAACCAAACATGCCACATTTCATAAAAGAGGTAAACATCTTGATTTCATGTTTTCTTACCACTGAATATATTATAATATTTTTTAGTATATCTTGGCTCTTCATTTATGGCAAAATTCTATGTACAATAAAATACTTCTTTCCTAAAGATCCTTTAGTTTAGATATTGTTTATTGTTCTCAAAACCAGGACATGTGTTCAACTGCTACAGCCAACTCTTTTATAAACTTGTTTTTCACTTCAGAAGATTTCATTTCACAAGAACAAGACCAAAAAATTTTAACCATGTTTAATATCTTTTTGTTCAATTTTTCTGATAAATAAAAGCTAAAGAGTAGAAATTGCTTCAAGATATCTGACTTGCACCACATGTTGTGTGATTTTGGGAAATTAGCTAATTGTCATGATAATATCTCACAGAAATATAAGAAATTTAATTTTGTGCAGTTTTCTAATAGTTAAACAAATTCCAGCTTATATATCATAAGGCCATCTACAGAAAATATAAGACTACAAAACCATGAATTTCTGCACTAATTCTTGCTCTGAGATGCTCTTCTGGTGTGAATCTGTGTCATCACAGACAACTTGAGAAGCCACACTGATGTGCTGGAGGTGACTCCAATGACCTGAGGCATCTGATTCACTGACACCCTCCTCTGACTCCTACCTTGCTGTATAAAGCAACTGAGACAAATCTTTTTGCTTTCTCTTTTCCTCAGGCCCCAGCTGCTGTTATGACTGGCATGAAAAATATTACTGACAGATTGGTAAGTCCTTTTAAGTTATTATAGTTTAATATTTTCAACTTGTTTTGTTTGAATGTTTTTCTTGGATTGTTCTTTTAAGACCATCATGACTTGCTGTGCAATTCAAACAATGATTTGATTCATTGTAATACAGGCAGAACTTTCAATTGGGGCTTCAAAAATAAATCTTTGCCATTGCAAATGGGTGTTCCTATTGAGGAAAAGAGATTTAACTTTTACTTTTAACTTTTTTTAAAGTTTTTGACTTAAAACTTTTGGTTTTAAGTCAATTGAACAAGTCTCTGAGCATGTTGGAGATGTGGCAACAACTTCCTTCAGTGGTGCAGTTCATCCGTCATTCCTAAAACCCCTACTTTGTGGTGGCAGAAATATATGTGGTATGGTGCATACACAGAATATCAAATCTGATGTGTTTTGAAGGAGTTGTCAAAGTATCAGGGTGTTTTTCAGGAGCAGGTTCTCTTCCATACCAGTCAAAAGAAAGCCCTCTATCAGCTTCTGTGGTGACTGGGTCATTCTGCTTTAAAGTTGACACAAAAAATATTACTAAGTGTTAATGTAGTTAGTTGTTAAACTATTTGTATTATCTCCAATATAAATTTTTCAACTGGAGTTAGCCCTGAAGGATTCAGACATTTATCTCCATACTGTTTTTACTCTTATGTTTTCTGTTGATGTATTGAAAAATAGACAATCAAACTGATATATTATTATTTGACAGAAGCAACCTTTAAAACACTTAGCTAATAACATATATAATAATAAATGAGAATCCACAAATATATGGACCCAATTATTTCTGCAGGTCGATATAAACTACAGTATGTTACCATTCCATGCTACAAAACTACTTATTTTAAGCTCCTCTTGTACCTATAACTTGAGGTATCTGTCATTCCAAGGCATTAATTTAAAAAAAAATAAACATGCTTTTTAAGGAAAATGCATCAAATCAGCTTTCCTATGAATTCTTGATAAAATATTTGCATCAAAGAGCATTATGTGATTTTCCTGTGAAAAATGTACTCTCTAGTAAATGGATTTTATAGAAGCAAAACAGATGCAACATGTTCTACAAAAAACTTGGATCTAGTTCTATGAAATTGGGAAGCATTTTTATTTGAAACTTTTATTGTTTTATTGACCATTTTAGAGCTCTTTTAGTAGTGAAATTATTGGTGAAGCAAATCAACCAAATCAATGGAGTAAAATTATATACATGTTAAAAAATACACTAAGATGAAAAGGAAAGTAACACAGATGTCTTTACTAATGCACACAGAAATGCCATCAGGAAGATGTTTATTTTATCATTTTTTCCATTAAGTTTAGCATCTCTTCAAAAGAAGATTGCAATCCTAAACTCATCTTGAGAAAATATTATTTTTATATGAAAATATTAAATGTTAACAAGAAGGGGTATTTTTATGTGTTGTGTTTTTCTAAAAGCAATCATTATGATTGAACTGCCTCACAGAGTTGAATAGAATTTTTTTGTCTTGCACTGTGTACAGACCTAGAGCTGGCAAGCATTTTCCCTTGTGGCAGTCCCAGGTGAGAAGAATCCTATTTTCTATGCTGAGGAGGCAGCTGTAGGAAATGTCACAGTTCATTTTGGGGAAATCACACCTCTGACCAGAAATCAAATCAAGCAGTGAATAATACAGTGTTATTGGCTTGTTCTCTGCCTCTCCAGACTACACTGTGTTTCATTTTATAGGCAGGTACTGGGTCCCAGTGCAGCTGTGGTACCTATATATGGGGAGTCTGGAAAACAACTTACAAAAGACTTTGGGAAGGAGCAGAAAATGTTTCCAGAATAAGAAAAATCCTTTGAAAAAAGTGAATTTATGTAAGAACATGGCACCTTAATCATGTTGAATAACTTTTAGGGTCTGATTAAGAAAGTGTCTGAAACTAGATGCCACAGATCATCTCCCCTAGCACTGTCTTCATAATTTAGAGAAATCTATGGCAGAGTCTCATCCCAGTTCTACAACCCCTCCTTGCCAAACTATATTTTTATGATCCATCTGTCTAATTAAACTAGAAAGGACCTAGACTGCATCATATACTTTGTCACACATTGTGTACTTCCAACAAACTTCCACCATGGCCTGAAGATTATCATAAACCACAAGCTACTCTAATCTGGAAGCATGGTTGAAATTATCCTATTTTACCACAGAAAATAATTCAGCTGCATGGAGAAATATGCTGTGCAGTTTGGCCTCAGGAGTGATTGATCCAGCCATTGATCCATTCTGTAACTGATAGAGAGGTACCCATAGGTATGGATTTAGATAAGGGGTCAGAGCCTGATTCTAGCCCTAGCTGTGTCAAACAATTCTGCTGTAGCTCTGCTCAAATTGTTTTAATGGTATAATTTTGATAAAAAATAATGTAGGGCTCTGCCAATAATTTTGGTATACCTAGGTAACCATTTTAGATTCTATCCCATTAGTTTTTGTAGAGTTGTTATATGCTACTGCTCATGTCAGTTTTTAAAGCAGAAAAAAGGCTATTCCATATGATAAATTAAGCCTGGATTCATTTTAGTAACATGGAAATCCTAAGTGGGAAGTAAACTCTTTTCTTAGCTAGTTTTGGCTATTTAGGTTAGCCTAGTAAAAAAAACCTCTCCAGAGGACAATTCATTCTACCTCTGACGTGAATGACCCTGGAGTTGTCACTCCTCACTGGCATGAAGATAAATAGAATGATTCTGAAAACTTCAACTAGAACTGCTCCCAAAACTGCTATGGTGATCTGCTGTTTTTAAGCACATCAGTACATTCATAAATACTTACTGTTTCTCAGTTACTATTTGAACATTATTAGCTTTGTACACATTTTTTTTTAGGCATTTTTAAGTTTGTGTTGGAACAGAAACTTGTGTATTGTCTCAAAACGGATTTACTTGCAAGAATTATATTTATTTCCTCATTTTTTCTAGAGTCAGTGGCTGTGTTTTCTTCAGATGACTTAACTGAAAAGCACTTTTTGATATCATACTATACTGATTGACCATATGCAACATGAAAAAAGAAAAATGAAAGTTTTTCAAACATAACTGATAGAATTTCATCAAAGAATATTAGAAAATATTTGCATATAAAGGAAACACTAAAATTTGTAACTGTTTTTACTGGGAGACTTAGGATTTTATAGCCTTTTGTGATATTTTTCAGTAACAGAGGGAACTACTTTTGTAATCATGATGAGTCCAAGTTTTCCTATATTAACCTTGGACCATCCAAGTCCAACATTCTGTCTGTTTTTAAATTATTTTATCTGCTAAAGTATATTCTACATCTCTATCTAGCATTAAGATTTGCCAGTCTTTTGTTCAGTTTTTTTCCCTTCGGTGAAAGCCTTGAGCAGTTTCATTGCTAACAATTCAAAATAATAACATTTTAGTGCAGCTAATTCCCAAATGAGTAAACAGGAACTCAGACACCCAATTAAAAAAAATCAGGTGGGCAGAAACTTCTGGAAAACATCTGTTCCCAAGCTATACTTAGCTCAGACTATCTTCAAAGACAAGTTTGGTTGCTCATTATTTTGTTTAGGTGAGTTTTGCTTATCTTCAGGGATGGAGACACTACGACCAGCCTGGCCAAGTTTTTCCAGTGTTTCATCACTCTAATTATGATTTTTTTTTTTTTTTTTCTTATAGTTAATTGAAATTTCTGAAGTTCACCTTGTTGATATTGCCTATTCCTCTTCCACTGTACACCTTTAGGTAGAATCTGATTCCATTTTCTTTATAAACACAGTGAATACTACTCCCATACTCTATAACCTAGATATCAAAATAGTTTTCAGAAGCAGCTTTGAAATGCTTTTTCAAGATGTTATCTCTTAAAATAAAGAAATACATGCAGAGATTTTATTTATAAGTGGAATGATGTGGTTTTCTGATATATCTGCAAGCACCTGTGATCAGGAGTTATAGGTGATGAAACTATATGAGAGATGATAACCATACACTATTTTAACCTGCTAAAAAAAATAACATTGAAAAATTATCAAGTCAATTTTATGATATACAACTTCCTGATTCTCAAGATGACTATATAAAGTTGCCAACCCTACACAGTGCATTCAGGAAGAAAAATATAATAAATCAGTAATCAACTCAGAAGAGACAGGTTCAGTGTTGTGTGTGCATTTTTAAATTTAAGTTAGTGGTGGAAATAGATTTTATATCCTGCTGCTTCTTTGTTACATCTACAAACAACAGTGGAAAAAGAGTAGTTGTTAGGAGTGTCTAACTTAAAAAATGTGTCTGATGAATGCTGAGTCTTACCCATGAAAAGCAGCAGCAAACAAGTCTCTTGATCAATATACGTGAAATAGTGTTTACAGTGCAAATTGGAATAATATATTTTGTAAAATAGACAATACCAGCTTTATCTGGTGCACTTACTGCACTAATTTCAAAGCAAGGATAGTTGATGTGCAGATGCAAACTGCATTTGGGTAATATGATGGTCTACCACTTCAGAGTCATTTTTAGGGCAGCGTTCTTTGAGGTAGTGTCTCTGATGTCTCTGTTCCAGTTTTCTAGGGCTGAAGTCATCATGAGGGCCCAAGATACATCCTTTACACTTTGGCAGAGTAGATGCATATGATATTTGAGGTAAATGCTCCTCAGACCTAAATTGTGATTTCTCTGCTTCTCTCCAGCTAGCTTGAAAGATCAGGGATTTTGAAAGACAATTCTGGTCCTTCTAAATATTGTGACATCTGAAAAGTTCTCTGGCTGGATATCAGTTGATTGACATTTGTCCACAATCCATTGACATTTAAAAAAATAGTTAAGTCTCCTGTGTGTTTTAGAAATGCCTTTCTTTTCTGTAAAAAACTTAAAATGTAAATATAAATAATACTTACGAGTTTAGGATCTAGTCCAGAGACATTATATGAAACAGTTAAGTAAACTCTCCTTTCTGCTATATATATGTTTAATTTGAAATGGGAATTTAAAATGCTGAGAAGACAATTCAGAGAACATTAAGATTCAAGATGCAGTTCAGAATTCTACACACACACTGAGGTCCAGAAAAACTACACAGTATTTGTCTAATCTCTTCTGAAGTTGATCAATATATGTGAATTGCCAAGATAAGACAACCCTTTGCAAGAAAGACATTCTTATGGTTGGAAATCCTGGTTGACCCTTGGGGTGGTTTTTTTTTGTGGCGAGTTGTTTTTGTATGGAAGTTTATATTTTCTTTTTTTTTTTCCCTCTCAGCAGATTGCTTAGGAAACCTAAATTAGGAGTAGAGAATATTGTATTACAGAAATCCTATTTGAATGTAGGGTCTTAGTATCTCATTAAGTAATAAGTTCTCCAGAGGAGACAACCAGTGGGAACTCAAAGGCAAAATTACTTGCCTGAGATTAATAGGATAGAGAAAAGAAATGCTCAAAACTCCCAAGTCCTAGTCCCAGCTTCTGCTGCCTTTCATGTTTCACTTTCAGTTGCACAACCAGGAATCTTCATGACTTATGCCTCTAATACACTGAGGAAAGATTTGTAAAACAGGCAATGGAATTAGGAGCAACCACAGACTGAAAAGTAAACAGTTTATTGTGGATGGCTTTTGGATATCCAGCAGGAGGTAGGTTTCCACACAATAAGCTTTTAAATAAAATTTGAAATCATCTGCAAGTCACCATTATTTGTACTCTGTTAATGAGTATAATTTATGATAAGGCAAAATGACACAGCACGAGGGATGTTGCCTAAGGCAGCAACAAGCCTTGAGATGCTCGAGTAACAAGGTAATTGTGGTGCAGCTCATACAGTGTTTGTGACGACAAATCCTAATCTGCTTTGATTGTCCTGTGTTATGAAAGAACAAAGCTACACTGAAATTACAGATCCACAAGCCATTTTGATTATAAGATTTGTGTGTTCTTTTCACGACATTCTGTCCATAACGTCTTTCATGTTCATTTGAAAGAGCCACAAGAATATATTTGCAGTAATAGTTATATTTTTCTCTGTTTAAAAATGTCTGGTGCCTAGTGTTACACCTCTAATATGGATACAAATCCAGGAAAGACGTTCTTTTCCTGGTGGCTTATTTTTAAGTCTTCCCCTGTGGTCTTTCTCCACCTTGTGATTTTTGATTTAGAACAGATCTCTGAATAGTGCCCATACTATAAAAGTATCCCAGAAATCCTGGTCCATTGGTAGCCATGCACAAAAGGATCTATAATTACAAAGTCCAGATGAGCACTGCCCACTGGCTGGGGTGAAATCCCAAAATCTGTAAATAAAATCTCTTGTAAACTATAGAAAATTTACTAGTAGCTGGAGAAAAAACATACCATACTCCATTTTTATTTCATTATTTCATCCAGATAGAGGTAACCACACTACTTTATGGTCAAACCTGAGTTCAAATAACGTTGCTTAGAAAGAATTTTTAAAATCCGTGAGGAGGGAGACAGATCCAAAAAACCTTACTGAAGACAAGATAGATGGCAGCCAGTGTTCTCTCCTTAGTCAGAGATCCAAACATTTTTGTCATAGAAGGTAATCACTGGATCAGCTCCTGAGTTATATTTCACAAATCCTTGCTGACTACTCCAAATCACTTATTCCTTCATGTACACTGAAATGTGACCTCCATGGCTTTTTCAGGGACTGGGGTGAGGCTGACCAGTTTGTGGTTCCTTCCATTGACTTTGCTTGACCTCTCTTGAAGCTGGGTACAGCATTTGCCTTTGACTTTTTTTTTTTTAAAAGTAGAATCATAGAATCAATAATGTTGGAAAAGATCTTTAAGATCATCAAGTCCAACCATCAAACTAGTACCACCAACAAGCTCACCATTAAACCATATCCTCCATATCCACAGGTTTTTTTTAACAGTTCCAGTAATGGAAATGCTGCCACTTCCCTGGGCAATCTGTTCCAATGCTTTACAATACTATCTCTAAATTTTTTTTTTCTGATCTCTATGAGTGAGATCCTCTTTCTCTCCTCTCACTGGATAGCAAAGCTTCTGTCTCAAGTTAACTCAGTTAAATAACATTTTAATTCTCTTGCTCCCCAAAACTACTTTACTGAGGTAAAATAGCTCAAATTTTAATTTTCCAAGTTCCACATCCAAGAAGATTTTTGTTTCACATTTTTCAAGCTGAATTTTCCCCAAATAGGTACTGTTGTTATTATTATTAATGTACTTCAGCACAATGACCAGGTCACCAGTCAAACTTCTCTTCAGTGAGTTGAATAAGCTACTAAGCTTGAAAGGAAAGACAAGAAGTTTGAGCTTGATTTTTAAATGGCTGTTTTGATGTTCTTTAGCCTATTTCCAATAACTCTCAATATGTGTAATTTGTATAATTATTTAAATTTATTCTTTAGTTATGATGACTTTGCTAGGATGGTATGAAAATCATCCAAGATTATAATTGGCATTAATTGGTATTAATCAAGAATTTGTACAGACACTAGACAGATAAGAATAAAACGATATCAATTTTACTCTCACATGCTACATTTTAAGTGGTGAAGCATTTTCTCTATGATTTTGTATTCTTAATACCATATATTTATATCTAGATAATCACTAAGATAAGAGGCCTAAAATACTTAGATGTAATAATGACCTCCTAGTTAAAAAGACCTCTTTGTCTAAATGGGAAAATCAGACAAAAATTGGGAAGGGAGGGCTGGAATGCCCATTTCTTACTTAATTTTCAGATGGGAACAAAAAAACCCACCACTTCCTAGAGAGACAATAATTGATTTTACTAACATCATGGAGGTAGTATCTCAAAGTCTCCTTGATAATGTCTTTGTGTAAAACCAATTTGTCCCTTTCACTGACATCACCAAATTAAAAATGCAGAAAAATAATCTTTGTGCATTCGGATGTACTTTAATGCAGAAGTGAAAAAAAACCCCAACCTAGTCAGTTCCTGTGTATTTGTAACACTTTAAACAGATCCATATTGAAAATAGAAAAGCTGCCTACTTACAGATAAAGGATTCATTACTGGGATGAAAACAGAGAAACCTCTTTATTGGTCATTTGCATCACTCCTCAGTCAAATTAATGATTTAAAGGATCTTACTGGGAGAAAATCTAATGCAAGATTTTTATCAGAGGTAAACGGCAGCACTTTGGCAAGTAATAATTCCAGGCTGATAGCAGAGGACTGATTTGTCACATATTACTGCCACATGATGAAGGGAGTAATGATAACAATAATGCTACTATGCAACAAGACAAGCATAAGCTATGAATAAAAAACATATTACATTCCAATGAGTTGGGAATGTAGAAGGAGTTCAGTAGACAACATTGAAATACTGTATCTCAGTATGGAGGATTTGAGGGCAGAGCCTCACAGATAGAAATAATTAATTGTAAGGAAACAAAGGCCAGGAGAATCGTGATACTTTCTTTTTGATAAAACAGTATAGACTGTTCATTTTTAAAAGAAACTGGAAGAACAATTTTTCATTGCTAAGAGATGTTAGTGGGAAGATTTAAAAAATCTCTTTGATAACTGACTCTGATAATTGAGTGTATGTTTCTATGTATTCTACTTCTTGACTACTTCAGTCAAGCATCTTTAATGCTATTCTATAGCACTTGCAAAAGAAAATCAGCATGTGATTTCTCTTGGAAGCCAATGGAATCTTTGTCAGGGACTCATGTCAGAAGATTAAATCCATTTGCTATAAAAAATTATCATGGTGTGTTAGTACCTATGAGTATTAATTGTTCATTGTATTTATGCTAAATTAGAAATAAAATCTTTCCTCTTTACCACTTCCTGTCTATAAAAAAACAAGTAATATGATGTTTCCAGAAATATGAGGTGTAAATCCAGTGTCTAGTGAAGCTGATAGAACACATTGACTGTCATGGTGCTCAGATCTCATTCTGAACAGTTCCAGTGGCTACGTGTAATACAGGGCCTGATTGCAGACAGATATTACATGTCTCAGTAATTACTTAAAATGAAATACACAAGTGGATTTGTGTTTCATGTTGTGTTTCCATTGCACAAGATGAGTGGTGATAAACCACTGCAAAAGGCTGCTGGGAAAGATTAATGCTCTTTGCAGCATCTGCTGAAATTGAATTTGACTGTGACCACTGCATTTCTGTAAGAAGACATAAACAAACAGAAGCCTAAGAAACTTTGGTGGGGAGATTTTTGAGACCAAGACTGTGTTAGAGCATCCCACTTCAAAAAAACAGTACTGTGTAATATTTCAGCTAAATGCAAAGCAGGCTGTGACAATATGTCATAGCATATCTTGTGTGTCAATTGTTTTCTCCTTTGGGAAGTAGAGCAAAAAGGGAAGTGTTTTGTGTGCCATCTGTTTAATGTGATCCTACGCTTGTTCACATACCAACCATATGACCAGTCCATGTATGTGCCAGAAGAGATCACTCTTTTCCAGTGTTTGCTTGTGCTTTAAAAAGAAGTCTCCCTGCTCTCTAGTAAAGAAGTTTCTTGGAATAAATGACATACCTCTCGATTTTATGCCCATTTGTTGGGTCCCTGAATTCATGCCTCTAAATAGGTATCAGGAAGGCAATCTTCTTCCACTGGAATGTGTTTCACCTTGCTAAACTAACAACTGAAATATGATTAATCACTTTTCCCTTGGGGTCATTTATTATGAATGGTTCATGTAGTTACTACATAGAGCATCTTTCTAGGGTGGTGTGACAAAGTGAATGCTTTTACAAATTGGATTCTTGCTTGGCTGGTGCCTATTCCTATTACCTGTGGGAACCTGCATGGCTGACTCTTGCAGACTAATATTTTGAGAAACTGTTCTAATATCTCAAGAAAACCCCTACCAATGTCCAAAACCCACCAAAAAAGCCTTGACCAAACAAAAAGCAAACAGAAAACAATGCCCCCCAAAACAAACTAAAAACATACAACACTCCAAAATCCTCAGCAACCAAAAGTTTCTGTAGTATCTGCCAGTCTCAAAACAATCTCCCTACCCACTGCAGTTTATATTTGCAAAATATAAGATGGTATAATCAAAAAATTGATGCAATATAGTCTCTGTAGAAGTTTTGGTTTTTTGGAGTGCTGCTTAAAAACATTTTCTAATATAGAACACTTTAATGTGAAGCATGACTGTCAAAGGAATTTATTTTATTTTATGGGCAAAGAAGAAGATGGAATTACTTCTGTCTCTAAGACATCACAATAGGCAAGAAACATGCATACCTGCAAAACCAGTCTATTTAAACCAAATTTCATCTAACTTCTAAGAAGTTGTCTTTCCATCTGATGTGATATGTCCATTGTGATAAGACAAATCTTGAGAATCACTGTATTAAACAGATATATTTTCTGTATATTTTTTTCTTGCAACCCCTTTTTACTTTTGAATCATTATCTTCTCAACTTTTATTTCTGCTGTTGGAATAAATTGTCTCAGTCATAAACCCCCTGAATATTTCATTCAAATGTGCTGAAGGAGACTTGCATAGAACCAACTGGGAGTAGTGCACCAAGCTGGATCGTAGCAAAGTGGTAAAATGAAAACTTCTGGGAAAGTTTTTTTTTTTTAAATAGTCTCTTCATGGCCAAATTGTTGTAACTGTTTAAAATGTCTTCGTTTATCAGGCAATCACTAAAACACAAATTCCAGTGCTGTGGCCTTCATTCTGAAGTAAATCAGTTTTTGGCTGAGGGGAATGAAAAAAAAAATCAATGTTGGGGGGAAAAGTGTGAAAAAGTATTAAAACTATGCCTCTAAAAACCACTTATATTCGTACTCCCCCCAAAAAAACTTTCATACAAACTTTCATTTCTCCTGCTATATTAACTGCAAGTCTGAAATGTTGTATTAACTGGAGTAATTTTAGTGCATAATGTATGTCCTTTTAGTTTACCATGACCTTATGTAGACTGTATTTAATTTTTTTTAAAAAAACATCCTTATAACAGCATTTAAAGGTCTTTAGTAATAGCAAACAGAAATATTCATGCCCCTAATGTTGTTAAAATAGAGCAAAGATGCATGTCAAATATCACATCACATCATATTTTGTATTTAAAAAACTGATTTCACCTCTTCCTTTGAAATAGAATGTCTTATTAGGGTGGATTCTCAGGCATGCTGAACTGAAGATGCTTTAGGTCGCACTGAGGAGCTGATTTGCTGTGAGCAGCAGTGGTGTAAATACAGGTTTATGTTGAATTAGTACAAAGCAACGTCAGTCTGTGCAGAGAAATGTTACCTCTAATAATTACCCAACATGACAGGAAATAAGTACTCTCTAAAAGCATTTGTAGTGAAACTCAGATATATGTTAAAAGTTTATTCAGCATGAAAAAAAGGATTAAAAATATCCCACTGATTTCAGATCCCAGTAGAAGTCTAAAATAGATGAGGCTTCCCCTTAACACAGACTTTCATTTTTCCCAAGAACCCACATCAAATGCATTGAAGAATGCAGGCTTCCAAGACCCAATATGAACTTAAGTAGGTTGGTTAGGGATGCTTTGCAATGCAAAATCAAGCTTCCTCCTGGGGATTTAGCATGTTTTCTTGCAAAAAGGATCTTTTCAGTGAGAAATCTCTAAATAAATCACTGTCCCTTGAAAATTCTTCTGCATGAATATCTTTGCAATTAGTTTACCACCCCTACTTTTATAGCCTGATTATATCAGTATTTCTGCAAAAAAAGTGATATGTGAGGTCCAAAATGAATTATTTTTCTCTGATTTTTATAATTACTTGGGATAGATATTGGAACATGTCATATGTGAAAATATGTCACCTGTGACAAAAAGTGGATGCAGTGTCACAAGTATAAATTATAGGGGAATAATTCTTTCCCTGTATCTTCTGGATCTGCTCCTGCCCTTGAAACCCAGGGTGCTGCTGCTCTTCTTTGCTGGCTCATTCCCCAAGACTTTTCTGTAGAATTGCTACATGGTCAATCCTCAGACTCTAATATTTGGGAATGAGAGGTTATCAGTTCTCCTACATGCAGAACTTTGCATTTGTCAAGGTCATATGGGACTGGTCAAATTTCTTCTGTATGTAATAAAGTTTTTCCTTTATTGATTTAAATTCAAAAAGCAGAATGTATAGTGCAGCTGTATCTCATTGTTCCTAATGATTAGTTTTTTAAGTAGAAGACATGGGAAGCAAGAAAATGTAGAGCAAAATAAACAACATTTAGTGGCAGAAAGGAACAAAAATGTTAGTGGAGAAATAAAGAGGTAATATAATCATGTCTTCTGAGAAGATTCTTGGAGTGTCAGATTTCTGGAAATCAACACACCAATATAGGAAGATTATTCATCAGTTGTTTAATTACTGTAGTATTACCCAGGATCTTTATATAATTATGCTTATTTAGTTCTTGGGAAAGGAAACCTGAGTAGCCTGGAGGATTTTTCTTTAAAACAAGGTCTTATTTTATAAGACATATTCCAATTCTGTCATATTCTATGCAATAATAGATACATTCTATCCATCCTGCTGGATGAACCACAGGTTCCATCAAGGTGTCACTCAGGCCTGCAGTATGGAAGCCAAAACAACAATTAAGCCTAAAAATTGAGCATAAGAAAAAATCAAGAAACTTACTGGACTACTCTAGACTTACTTTCAATGGCATTAAAGGTATAATGTACATTAAGAGTAGGAAAAGATTCCCGTGCACAAATAATCAATATTTGACTTCATGAATGTGACTGGTAAAATTTCAATTGCCTGTTTTGATAAAATCCACCAGGTATTTTCATTGCCTTTCTGCAAGCACACATGGAAGTAAAGCAGATTTTCTGAAAAACTTATAGAAACTCGCACAAGAGTTCAAATAGAGTTGATGAAAGCAGAACTGTAAGGAAAAAAATCAGAAAATGTGTTTAAGAAAAGATCTTTTCCCTAAGCCAAATGCTTTCAAAAATTAGAATATCTTGTTTTACTTTGATCTGTCTGTATTTCTTTTTTTTTTTTCCTCCTTAGTCTCCCAGCAGGAATTCCTTTGGATTCTGTTTTTCAGCATCTGTGCAACTACCACAGAACATGGTACCTGAACACCTCCTCATTCCTGGAAGTGTTTAAGGCCAGGTTGGACAGCCCTTCAGGCAACCTGGACTAGTGGAAGTAATCCCTGCCCATCTCAGGTGGGTTGGGACTGGCTTAGATTTAAGATTCCTTCCAACCCAAATCTGCCTATGGTTCTGTGATTCTCTGATCACAGATATTAGACACTTCACATGAAGAAACAATGGGGCAAACAAAATGAACTGGAAAGCAATGTGCCAGCTAATTCAGAGATTGGCTGCTTCACTTCCATTTGATGCTTTCACATAAATTCCTCACTTCACATGCTTTTGCTCTCCAGTTGAACAACGAACTTCATTTCCCTCTGATTAAATTTTCCACTTGCGAAATGAGTATAATAATATTTCTCTATCTCTACAGGGTCTTATGCACCTAATGCAATAATACAAGGCATTTTCAGATACTGCAGCAGCAACAAATAATACAAACAGTAGTGTGATGGAGACTCAACAGTTTAAATGTGCACCTATTTCCTTGTGTTTTCCTAGGGACATGTGGTTTCCTTTCATATGATCATATAACCACTGATAATACTGACGGGATTTAGTAGCATTCAGTGGGGAAATTGTACAAAGACAGACAAAAAAAGGGCTGTGGCTACTTCCCCATGAGACCTTCTTTATATATAGCAGTAGTTTGCTTTTTACTTTGCCTCCAATGGAGCATCACAAATTATTTCCTCACCTTCTGTTAGATGAAAAAAATATTCCTTTGAAATTAACTGGATCCTAATTCACTTCTGAATTCTCTATAATCTACATACACTTCCACTAGGAGATTTTTATTCAGCTGATGATTGTCTGTATCTTGTCTTCATTCTCAGGGATAAAAAGATCTGAAGTTTTTCTGAACACTTTGCTGTTGCCAAGGTGATAAAACACCAGCTCAGAGATTAATGGTTTGTCTCTTGGTGCATGTGTCTGAGAGAGGGTCTGAGCGTATATACTCACAGACATGGGATTTTCAGTCAACAGACTTCACACACATTCAGTTTTACAGTAAAAAATGTTATTCTAGATGATCTTTAAGGCTACTTCCAAACCAAACCATTCTATAATTCTGTCATGACATCTCAATATTTTAAGTAGATTGTGGCAGATTGACCCCAGTTCTGATTGCAAGAAAGTAAACGCTAACCAACTTTGGAGTTAAAGACAGTGGCACTTGAAGGTAAACAGTGTAACTCATATTTTATGAAGATTTAAAATTTAATTTTTAGGATTCTTCTATTTCAGTGCCACAAGATGTCAGTGCAGTTTAAGCAACAGCAGAGTATTTCAGAATGTGAAGTGCAATGAAAATGGGTAACAGAAAAGAAAGAGAATATCTACGGTTAATTATAAGGTCTGTTCTCAGAGAAATACATCTGCAGTGTCTACATGCCCTTTTTTTTTTTCCACTTACTTCTGGATCATGCTCTGTATAATTACAATTATAATGAACATAAATATAAGAATTCCAAATAGGAGCTCATTTATATCCCTGTCTGCATTTTACTTTTCTTCTAATTCAACAGTTAATGAAAAAGCTGCACCTAAATACATTTTATTTCTCAATAGAGCAGCATTTTCTTTTCATCGTGTTGAATTTTGATGATACTTTCTCAAGTTTTGCTCAGACTTTGTGAAAGGAAAAGGAGGATGAGGAAGAGATAAAAAATCAAACCCAGCTCACTTGTAGTAATGACACATCCACCTCACTTGTAACAGGAGCTAATATGTTTCTATATTCTACTCTATTATCATAGAACGGGTAGTTAATCATCAAGAAAATTCATTAGCTGAATGTCACCAGGAATCTGTGTACTGTGGAAAAGGAACAATGGGCAACCATTTGAGCTTTAATTCAGCAGTGAGTTCCCCCCAAAAGGCTGCTTTGCTCTTTATGAAATTGGGTATGAAGTTAATGGCATGATAAATGGGTGTTTGAAGTTAGTAAGATTCTTTGACTACAAGGACAGTGTCCTTCCTGAGTAAGTGCCAGCAAATATCTCATACTGGGTGTTGTTTCATAATGTTTTTGAATTGCTACAAAAGTGGAGCCGTCACATGCAAGGCCAAAGCAGGAGGAATCCTGTTTGCATGATTTTATCTTTTGTGATATATTTTTTACTGATGTAAAATGGTTCTTTTTGCACAATGCACAAAGCAATGAATTTGTTCACGTGGCTTGGCTCATGTCCATGTGAGCATTAGTAGTGCTTAAAATGCTTGTAGTGCTCTCATGGACAGTTTTTGGAACTTTGTAAAAAGTCTTTTACTTTTTTGAAGATTAAGTGCACACATACATGTTTCAAAGCCACCTCACCTTATGGACAGCACACAAAGGCTGACACAGCTCTGAAATATGAGCATAAATCTCTGCCTGAAAAAGTCAACAATTTAACAGCAGAGATGTGTGAAAGAACAGCATTTGGATGTGTGTGTTGGAAACTAAATTAGGGCCCTGAACAAAAAGGGTTGATTGAAGGTACTTCTGCCTACCCACGGCCTGTTTCTGTACAGCCAATCTGCTCAGGCTTATGAGGGGTATTTTTGTGTGTTCAGGCTGATGTAGTGCTAACCCTCCACCTGTGCCCAGTTTGATGAAGTTTAAATGCCCCCAACTAACCTCTGAGTTATCCCTGGCAAGAACACCATGAAATACCTTCCAAACAGCACTGAGCACCAGTCATTATGTCTCATCATTCCCTTAACTGGGACCATTCGCAAGGAAAAGGTATCAGTACCCTCTTGGCAACTCAGGATTCAGGCTGTATTCAATACCCAGTTCCCCTCCTGCCTCAGTATTGTATTTATAGAAAAGCAGAACCAGCATGAGGCAATGGGGAAGAAGCAAGCTCTTGCTCTGTATCTCACTCAGCATCCACCAAGCCTTGCACAAGAATCACAGACAGCCCCAAAGGAACACCCGATATCCATTACCTTTCCCTTTTTTCCAAATAATAAGTGAAGAAGTAATTTGTTTACAAGCCACATTCTCTTTTTCTCTGCTGGGTGCTTCAGATGTCAGCAAGATAGAAGAGTGGGGGGATTTGTACATTGGCCAAGGATCTGCTGCACAACCCGTTATCGCTGGGGATATTTGCATGAGAACAGAGTATCCAGCAGCCGCTTTCACAGGTTCATATCTGTCCATGCAGAGAAATAGCCACAGTATCAGCAGTAATAACCTCTTGTGTTGCAACCTGTACCTTTCTCCATCTTCAAACTAGATGGGTGTCTTTTGAGGGAAAGCTGGTTTTGGCTTGAAACACATATCACGCTGCAGGATGTTTTTGGAGACAGTGGCAATTTTTGCTCGCTAAAATAAAATCTATGTGGAAAGTAAAAAAAAAACAGACCTGTACTAGCAACATCAAAGTAGAGGCTTCCTTGTCTTTGTATCTTGTCAAATTTTAGGGTGAGATAGGTAAAGGTAGGTAACAACTAATTTGATACAAAAAGAAAGAATTGCACTGTGTTTGTTGAACTTCTCTGTTTTATTAACTTCCAACCCCGATGACACCTGTTCATTTATTCTATAAATAAGATTGAATTCTTGTCTCTGATTTGGAATTGCATGGAGCATTTGGGATTATTCATTTTTCTATGCCTGGAGCAGTAATTATGCAGATGCATAAGAATGGACCTTCTTTTAAAGGTCTCTGATATGGTATTTACTATCCTGACATAAAATCAGCCTCTTCCTAGTAAAGAAGCCAAGAAAAAATAAAGGGCATTTGTCAAAGAATTATTTTCTCTCCTCACTCCTTATCAGTATAATAGCTTAGGTAGGATCTAACCTGTCTATATTTGGATATGGCTTTCAAATTTGCTTGATTTCAGCAGTCAGAAATATATGTCTGGTTATTTGAATTCTATTTCTGCAGCCCAGGATTCTGAAGCCCTTCCTTTTTGTTCAATTCTGCTGTCAAGATTTTAACCTCTAAAAATATATCAGGAAAATGCAATGAAAGCCAGACAAATTAGTATAGTAGTGAATAACTTGGAAAACATTCCCACTCCAACATTATATAAATATGTGTTAAATTATGGCAGTTATGGGAATAAGTTTCTGTGGATAGCCTTAAAAGCTATAAAACAGATTATTTGCTTTAAAATCCAAGAGAACCTTTTGAATTTTCCGATTTTGTAATATTGCTTAAATGCAGGTGAATGAACACTGTTCATTTCCAAATGAAAATCAATTAATTTTTTTAAAATGTAGAGTTTGACAGAGGTCATCGCTCTGAAAATTCTGACTAAGACTGTAATTCATTATTTGTCTTCATGATGCAAATTTTCTACATTATTTTTAAGAAAACATGCAGGAGACATTTTTCAAAATGACTTTCTTTATAAATATTTTTTTCCAGTTGCAATATATCACACCATTCCTCTTTATATCCAAGTGATTTCTTCTAATTTATGTTGCATGGAACATTACTGTAGAAGGTCATTCAAGAAATTTAACTTCAAGACACCCTTCTTTGGAAATGTCTTGGACAGCTACAGTATATTATGGGGTTTACTGGTTTATTTTCTTTATACCAAGTGCAATTGTCATTTATCTGCTTCAAACTGGAATTTATCTGTTTCAATTATTTGCTTCACTCTCAAAATGAGACGTGACAACATTCTGCAGTTACCTGTGAGACTGAGGTAAATGCTAGCTTTACTGTACTAACACTCATAAAAATGTAGGAATAATTAGTTCCTATTTCTGTGCAACAGGACGAGTCAGAATTGGTCCCAGATTAAATCAGTTCTTATAATAACATCAGGTTAAATTGTATCATTCTGCAGAGGACCTGAAACTGCTAAAAGAAGTCAACTGAGCACTTTCCCTTGCTATCAGCACCATCTCTATCTGTTTATATGGATTCCTATTGGAAAGTAGAACAGCTACTGAGATCCTGAGTGTAAGAAAGGGACTTTAACTTCTGAAGGAATTATGCAGTGCTCAGGCAGCCCTGAGGATCAGGAAAGAAGAGATATTATGCAGACATCTGTTTGGTCTTGAAGCAATGTATTACAGACAGTTTGGTCAAACCCTCTGTGTATGTTTGTGCATGCACTTACATGAGTGAAGTATTTTACAGAGATTTATGTTACATTAGTCAGCTTTTCTGTCTTATGCTTTTTGAAATGAGGGATGCCTTTTCTGACACTATGGATAATAGATCCAAGAGGAAAATCTACAGCTGGAGGAGAAGCAGGGATTTTAGGCTTGTGCCTAACAACACAGAAGATGAGCTGTGGGATGATAATGGGTTTTGCTATTTGTATAGGAATATTTAATCTGTGTACTTTGTCTGCCTCCCCCAGTGACTAGAACACCAGAGTATAGTTTAGTGCTGGAGACACAGACAGTAAAATGCTTGAATTCATAGAGGCTAGGAAGGCTAATTTCTTTCTGTAAGTCATTTTGTCTTTGGAAATATATTTCAGTCCATTTTTCATCAAGTAGACCAAAAAGTGGAAAATCATCATACAAGTTTGATGTTCCACTTTATTTTGGTATTAGCCACAAGTAATTGTGGCTTTTCTGAAAGGGCAGACAATCACCATAATCTTTGCTCTTGCTCTAATACACTGTGTCATTACTGTGGACCTCAAAAGGCCAGCAGCTTCTGGTTGAATTGTGCTGAATCTCACCCATTTCACTTCAAGCCCACCAGAGAATATGAGAAATAGAACTGATCAGGGTCTTGTGGAGTGGCCAAAAGGCCACTCATACAGATACACTACTGCTATCCAAATTAGAATGCAGAATATTGATTCTCCTAGTGTCTTAACATATTGAATTAGCATAACATCAGGTATATAGATCAACAAAAATTTTCAACAACAGGTAAACATATTAAATAAGCTATACACATATATATGTATGTATGAATGTGTATGCAAAACTGTATAGGGATTTGCAGAGATTTGAAAGCACATTCTTCAGAAACATCTTCAGAACTGTATAATAATTGGAGTGCTTTGGTGTCTGCAAGTTATTTGCACAGTACTTTACAGTGAGATCATATTTATTATTCTTCACTGACTCCAGAGTCATCTTGTTAATTTATTAATGAAAAAGCAGGTTTTAACACCAGAATGTTAGAAGGTTTGGTTTTTTTTCTTAGGGAATTGTTGATTTTCTTTTGTTTTTCTCAACTGGCAACCCTGCAAGCTTGGATCAGGATCTGCTCAGGAGATGTTAATGAAGCAGTTGTTTTAATTCTGTTTTTTTATATTCCAATAATATCAAACAAAATTTAGTTCCTTGATAGCAAAACAAAACAAAACACAGCAAAGACAGAGGTACCTTTCTTATTCATCTTACTATTTTTATACTAAGGGAACATAGTCATCACAGTTGGTTAGTGTTATGTTCATATCACTAATCTTATTGCTCTTGTGGTCAAAACCAAAACTAATTATTTTTCTTAATTTAGATAGATTATCAAAAATCAATTTTTCTCAAGTTGAGGATGGACTAATAAACTCTCCTATGTACTCTCCTGTGTAACTTAGTAAAACTAATGTTGAATAACTTTTGGGTTTAACCTTGTACATGGTAAAATGATCTGATGGATTTTGCAAAAGATAGATTGATAAGATTGAATTTATAGTTTAATCTACCCTTCTGTTAATACATTGGTAGGGTGTATAGACTTGTAAGTGTACATCCTAGGAATGAGTTATTATAGATACTCTGTGTGGGTCAATAGTCCATCAATAATTCAAGATATAATTTAAAATCATGATTATATTCAATACATTACTACTGTTTGCTGCTTTGTTTCAATAACATCTTAAGATTAACGGAAAGATAATTTAATTTATTTATTTGGGCAAACATAAACCTATCCTGCAGAATTTCTCTAGATAATAGGAATATGAAATTTTATAATCCCCAGCGAAAAAAAATTGGTAGAATCAGTGATGCACTGAATATTTTTTATATATGAAGGATAAGAAAGAAAAAAATCTGTGCTCATCTGAGATATTTTTCCCTGGCTATGAATTATGGTGCTCAGATAACCTTAGATTCTTTAAGATGTCCTTCATTACTATATTACTAAACCACCAAAACAAAACAAAGCACTGCACAGACTCTGCCAAAAGGGAACCATATTGTGCTTTTATTCAATTCAGTCATTCTTTTCCAGTAGCTTTTTCTCTCACTCTCCATTATGTCCCTTCCCTTGTCACGCAGCTAGTCTTCATTATTGTGGCATAATTTGTTCAAGCGGAGGAGGAGGAGTGTTCTGCTCCAAAGATTGCCAGGCTGAGGCTGACTCTGTTTTCCCGTGATAAGGAGTTGCACACTCTGTATTCCACCACCAAGCCATTTCTGATTCAGAGTTGTGCCCTGTCTTCCATCTGTCTAGATGCCTCACAATAGAAGGAGTGAATTCTTGGTACCTCAGCCTTGGAGATTAAAACAGCCACACTGAATTGGGTTTGAATCTTTTTAATTGAGAGCCAGTGGAGCATGTGTGAGATACTCTGTGCTTTGCTTCTGTGTGATGTGCTGCACACTCCGCAGTTTGTGTGCTGTATTCAAAGTCAGTACCCAGTCAGTACCAAAGTTCATTTTTGCAAGTGTAATTACAAATGTAGTTACAAAATGGCAGGGACAACTGTACTTTCAGCCATTTTGGGGCACAGCTTCCTGAGGAACCACAAACCAGAGATGACATCACTCCACACCCATGATTACAGTAGGATTACATTCAGTGATAACAGCTAAGGGATTTTAAGGAAACTGAGAGTTCCACTCACTGTTTCTAAATTCTATGTTCCTTTGGCTGAACAATTACATTTTGCATCTTTTTATCCCCTCATCTGTTCAAAACATCTGTCAGCATTAAGCATAGGCAAAACCGCAAGTATCTTCCCATTTAATGTGTCTACTCAATCCCAGCCATTCTAAAAGGCATGATATTTCTGAGTTTAGAAGTAATTGTTTTCCCAAAATATTAAATTGTGAAAGATTTTCTTGGGGTTCTTTTACCTCCTTAGAACAAACATCCTTAAAAATTTCCTTATAAATTTCTTCAGAACTCTTAAATCAAAGTGTATGGACATGAAAAGGAAGGAAGTGCAGAAGTAAGGAAGGAAGTGGAGGGAGGAAGGAAGTGGAGGAAGGAAAAGAAAGAAAGAAAGAAAGAAAGAAAGAAAGAAAGAAAGAAAGAAAGAAAGAAAGAAAGAAAGAAAGAAAGAAAGAAAGAAAGAAAGAAAGAAAGAAAGAAAGAAAGAAAGAAAGAAAGAAAGAAAGAAAGAAAGAAAGAAAGAAAGAAAGAAAGAAAGAAAGAAAGAAAGAAAGAAAGAAAGAAAGAAAGAAAGAAAGAAAGAAAGAAAGAAAGAAAGAAAGAAAGAAAGAAAGAAAGAAAGAAAAAGAAAGAAAAGAAAAGAAAACTTTCAAAGCTCAGAGATTTCTTTCTCTCTGGTTCTTTATGACAGAGACTATTCACAGATAATAAAAGATTATGTGAATGATATGAAAAGTTTCAGCACAAAGAGAATGTACAGATAATATGAAAGGGATTTGTCCCTGTAGGAAATTAGCTCCTATCCTGAAATAACATTGATTAAATCCTTTGTTTCCTTTCATCTAGTCTTGCTCTCTTTGTACCAATTCTCAAGAGAATGAACATCTATTCTGCTGAGGTATTTAATCAACTTCAAAAGCAATTTTATTGCTCTGTGTATTTTTTAATGCTATAAACTCAATCCTTTAAATAATAATAAGTCAGTGACACAGTAACTAGATACTGTGTATCTTGAAATTATTATGACTGATAGTGGTAACTGTAGGAAATCCAGTATTTCCTGTTTCATGAAAAGATCTCTCTGAGTTTCAATTCCAAGTATAGTAACAAGCTGCTCAGGAATTACGGCTGAAGTAACAGAGCATGATATGGGCTCTGTCTACATTGCCACCTTGCCTGAAACTAGGCAGCTTGTTATGGTAGATCCCAGACCTGAGAAAAATGTGTGGAGTTTGTTACACCTGGGTCAGGTGGAGAGTGTTGGAATTCTCTAACAACTAAATCTGCTGCAAGGAGTCATTCAAATCTCCATGTGCATGTGATCCTTAGTTGTCTTTGACAATCAATTTCTCCAAGACTGAAAATCTGGCTTGATTTCTAAAGGCTGACCAACAAATATCTGGAGTTATTAAGAGAGTTCTTACTCTTTTATTCTTTCTCTTTCTCAGTGTTTTTGTGATCTCAGACTCTATGTTTGGTTTTTAAAAATAATAAAATAATTCCATACGGTTCAAGATTTAAAAAAAAAAAGCACCACAAAAACCCAGTCTAAAATATTTTTACAATTTTTGGAAATCCCTTGGAGAACCATGTGTTGTTCCTTTTCTTCCAGCACACTGTAAATGAACTGTATATGATATTATATGCAGTTCATATATGTATAATGTACGATCTGTGCTAGGAGAGCTCTGTGTTTGTTCATCACTTTAGACCACATTACTGTAAATAACTTGACTCAGAACTTGATTTCAAGTTATATTAATGTTCCCTAAAACCAATCGGAAGAACCTTGTTTCTTTTTTCTTGTCTATTCAATGTAAGATCTCCTCTTAGTGTTTCACATTTTGAGAAGAATCTAGATCTTGACCTAGAGATCAAGGAGGCTAATTAAAAGCACTTAGAAAGATGCTTGAACTCTGTATTCTCATGTGAAATTAATTCAGAGAAATATTTATTAAGTTTGTACAAAGCTGTGTGTTGGGAGGAGACCACAAGAAGCCTTTCTGAGAAAGAGATTGCATTCATTTAGTGCTGTATAGCTATTGTGTATTGAAGAAAAAGGTGTGATGTATTTTTTAGATGCACTACATGATGTGTTTCACTGTAGTTCATTGCTTTGACTGTTTGTAGTTATTATTGCTATTATTATTGTCTGGGTTTCAAAATATTGTTCATATTCAAATAATTTTATTACAGAGAAGTCTCATGTTATCGATTCTCTTGGCTTTTCAAAAAGTTTGTACATCATTATTTTCTTGTTTCTGTCACTAGCCAGTAATCAGCTTTCAGATGTTGAAGCTTGTTGAGATTAGCTAGTGTCAACAGGCTTTGCCTTGAGGTCCCTAGTTCAGGAACTTCAGAATTATTCCACTTGGAAAACAGTAATCAAATTCTCATTGCAACACTGCGCTGAAGCAGAATCACTGAGCTAAAGAATTGGAAGTGACATTTGAGAATTCTCTATTATATTACTTACACTGTTAAACACCTTAAAAACATATGCAAATGTGATTAAATCAACCTTCAGTGTCAAAATCTTTCTCTCAGCATTCTCCTGGAGAAACTGGCTGCTCATGGAGTACTTGGGTGTACAGTTTCCTGGGAAAAAAATCTAGCTGGGTGGCTCAGAGAGTGGTGGCAGATGGAGTTAAATCCAGTGAGTGGCTGGTAACAAGTGCTGTTCTTCTACGCTTAGTCAGTCTTATTTAATATCTTGATATTGATACTTTGCATGACAGGATCAAGGGCAGCCTCAGTAGGTTTGCAGATGATACCAGCTGAGGTGATAGTGTTGATTTGCTGGAGGGCAGGAAGACTCTGCAAAGGGATTTAGACCAGTTGGATCAATAGTCTGGGACCAATGGCATAATTTCAGCAACACCAAGTGCTGTGTCCTGCCCTTGGGTCACAACACCCCTGTGCAGGGCTACAGGCTTGAAAAGAGTGGCTGGAAAACTGCCCAGGGGAAAAGGACCTGGTGGTGCTGGTTGACAGCAGCTGAACCTGAGCCAGCAGAGTGCCCAGGTGTCCAAGGAGGCCAATGACACCCTGGCCTGGATCAGCAATGGTGTGGCCAGCAGGAGCAGGGCAGGGATTGTCCCCTGTACTGGGCACTGGTGAGGGCTCACCTCAAACCCTGTGTTCAGTTTTTGGCCCCTCACTGCAACAAAGACATTGAGGGACTGGAGCGTGTCCAGAGAAGGAAAATGGAGCTGGGGAAAGGTCTGCAGCACAATTCCTGTGAGGAGCAGCTGAGGGAGCTGGGGGTGTTTAGCCTGGAGAAAAGGAGGCTCAGGGAGGACCTTGTCACTCTCTACCACTGCCTGAAAGGAGAGTGTAGCCAGGAGGGGGTCAGCCTTTTATCCCAAGTAACAGGACAAGAGAAAATGGCCTCAAGTTTTACCAGAGGAGGTTTAGACGAGATAGTGGGGAAAAATATTCTTCATGGAAAGGTTTGTCAAGCACTGAAACAGGCTGCCCAGGGAAGTGATTGAATCATCATACCTAAAACTATTTACAAGACATGTAGGTGTGGCACTTAGAGACATGATTTAGTGGTGGGCTTGATAGTGCTGGATTAATGGGTCAATTTAATGATCTTAGAGGTCTTTTCCAAACTAAAGCATTCTATAATTCTGTGATTATATACTCAAAATGTACATAACTGCTCAAAAATCTATATTCAACACTCAAATGTGTATACTGAATTTTGTGTTAATTACAAAGGATTGGATTTAAAACCTGAATGTGTCATAGAAAATTCTCTTCAATATCAGTAGGATTTACAATAAACTTTATAAAAAGTCTGCTAGATATGGCGAAAACTTCTGTTTCTATATCATATATCTATATCATCGTGAGATGTTGAAGAACAAAATCACTGTTTGAAACAGAACATGTGACTGCTATAGAGGTTGCTTGTAAAGAAAATCCTAATACACATTACAAGATAACTTTTCTAGACTTCCCAATTGTTCCACCATTGTTCAAGTAACCAAGTCACTTAAATGAAAATCTTTTATTTGGATAGAACAAGCAATTTCATCTCGAATAAGACAGTGTGTCTGTGCAGTTATGAATCCTATTAGAAGGGTCTACACTGAGTTTTAGAAACCATATCACAGTGATCCCACTTAAATTGACAATTAAAGTGTGTTTTGCTTGTGGCTGGCTTCAGACACTCTGTGCAATTTACTAAGTAATAGGAAAAATGTAATTTGCTATATGCAAACATCTATTAGTATTCTTTGCCAATTTAAGTTTACAACTATGAGAACGACCATTAGCGAGATTTTCTTAGTGCACTGCAACCTCACACTTTATATCCGGAACCATTCTGTAGAGTGTCAGAATTACAACACAAATACTTTTGTATAGTTTTCCAATATGCTATAAAAATAAACATGGATTGATTTGATGTACCATTGAGTAAGATTAGGGAGGCTTTGAGAGTAACAGTCACAGCAGTGTGACTAAATTTACGGAGAGCAAAATATATTGCCTCTCTTAAAAACATTTCCACTGTGAGAAGCTAGCTCTTTGTGAAAGCAATCTTAGTCACCTGAAAGTCATACAATCACTTCTTTCTAAATTCAACATTTATGGAACCCAAAGTTTCTGGTCAGCCGTTTATGTGTTGCTTAGTGTAAGCCCAAAGATTGTACATCCCATATTAATTACAGAGGATTGCAGTATATAAGCAAGCTAAATACTTACTCTTCCTAGACTATTTCTGTTACGTGAAGAACAGTTTTCTCTGAGTGTAAGGGAATGAGTTACCTATATTAGAAATAAGTAAAATAACAATGTTAAAATTACCACCAAAAAAATCAAAAATTGTCATTGTTAGGAAATTGGAACCAAGAAAACCCAAACAAACAAACAAACAAAAAAAAACCCACAAAAAAACAACCAAAGAAACTAAACCCCATTTTTTTTTCTTTTTTCCCATGAAAAAAACAAAAACTTTATTATCCCAGAACACTTTTTTTTTTGCAGATTGGTTGGTCCTTTACCAATATTTTGTAGAGTTTAAAAACCTTTAACACATTTTTGTAAATTCTTTTATCAATGTGTCAATAAATCATTTTCATGAGTAGAGTATTGTAAGAAATATGTGGACTCTTTTATTAAGAAAAATGTCAAACCAATCAATACAACCCAACTGCTGCAATATAGTTAGTTGTGATGGTTATGCACAGTGTCATAGTTTATTTGGACTATATTAAAATCTATGCCAAGATTTCATTATTTTTCTGAAGCAGCTAATTTAGGATTATAAATTGAATTCTGTCTTCAGCCAGTTGAAGAGATATGAACACTACCCAAAAAAAGATGCCACAATGACAGTTCTCCTGTGGGGTTTTTTATCTTCACTGTACTTGTAACCGTGAAACTCCTTAACTTCTTACAAATATATTTTGCTGTTAGAAATTTGTTTCCTGTATTACAGAGTTAATTGTATTACCATGAGCAGACATTAATCTGTTTTTCAGAAGATATATGCCATATCGTCATAGCATGGCATGTGTTAATTAGTCTTGTCTGCTTTAAGGTACTGTTTGTAAGTCAGGTACACGTCACACGACTCCATTTCAAACCCATTCAGAACTAAGTGAAGAACCTGTCCTGTGTCACTGAATCCTGTGGGGAAGAAGCACCCTGGAAATTCTTGTAGACGCCAGGAGGACACTGCTGAAGACAAGAGCATTAAGCAGTTCATTAGATTTGTGCTGTGCTAAGTGCTGCTCTCTAAAGTAGCAGGATGCTGAGATACACCACAGGTCTACTTTCACCTGTGCAGTTGTTGAACAGGTTTGTTACCTCCTTGCAGATAGAAGAGTGACAGTGCAGGTGCTAATCAGGCCTGTGGGGCTGAGCAGGATAATGGTTGGCTCATCTGCTGCAATCTGACAGCTGAAATTGCTCAAAGAGTTTCGGGCCCTAGCAGAGACACACGTTGCCAAGAGAGTGCTCTGGTGCCATTTGTCTGCCAATCTGCTTGGGGACCATGTTGTTGTTTTCCAGACTGCATGGAGAGCATGAAAAATACCATATTTGTATTCTAGTCAGGTTCTGCTCGTTATAAAACAGCACAGAGGGTACTTGGCACTGCAGAAGAGGTGACCCAAAGCAGCTTACCTGTAACTCATTGTGTGTTCCTGGTGGATGAGAAAAATAGCAAGCCCCTAAACACCATGAGAGGGTGAACTTTTGCAAATAAGACAAATTGATTTTGTACTGGAGCATTACTACTGGGAGGTGCTGGCTCTGACTTCTCTGTGATTTGCTGTGAAGTTTTCATTGTTCAGACATCACAGGTTCTCCATTTTGAGGTTTTTGCTACAAATAAAAAAATATAAATTCTGATTTCCTGTTCTGCCACTTAACTCTGAATTGCTCCATAAGTGTTTCTGCTGACTTCTTTGACTCTTGGAATAATCACTCATTTCCCGTGATGATTAAGAACACCAGGATTTGGGTTTTCTGTCTTTGCAGAGAGACATGCTCTCTGTAATTCCCACAGTTTGTTCTATGTTGACAGACCTTCTCTATGGCATGGAATATGTTGCCCAAGATGCCCAGGAAAGTGATGGAATCACCACCCCTGGAAGTATTCAAAAGGCATGTGGATGCTTGGGGATGTCTTTTAATGATGAACATAGCAATACTGAGTTAATGGTTTGACTTAGCCTTAGAACTCTTTTCCAGCCTGCAAAATTCTCTGGTGAGATGACTATAACACCTGATTCTCCAATCTGACTTCAGGGAAGCCAGGTTCTTAGGGTGGTGTAAATTATCATGGCTCTGTTTAATTCAGTTGATAAAAAGCATTTGGAAATCTGAGCACATATTTTTATAGAAAATGTATTTTTTTTTCTTTTTGAGTAGCCAAAGAATTAATAATGAGATATATATATTAAAAAAACCCCAAAAAACAAAAAAAAAACCTTGAAAGATGCTTTTAGTACTGCCCAAATTATGAAAGCAAGCTCATTACACTCTCATATATTAGTTTTTCATATATAAAGACTATTAATATTTGGCTTGAAGTTTTTTGTTAAAATATGTTTCTGTGATGTATTCCATGTACTCAGGGTGTGACTATAACACTTGAAGGAAGGGTCACAAATAAAGACTATTAATATTTGGCTTGAAGTTTTTTGTTAAAATATGTTTCTGTGATGTTTTCCATGTACTTAGGGTGTGACTATAACACTTGAAGGAAGGGTCCACAAATTTCTTCCACTTGCAGTTAGACTGGACTGCACGCATTGTCTAAAGATTTTTAGTCAGGTAACACATGTTCTTTTCTCCCACAAAACTTGTAAGAGGAGAGGGGAATGGCCTCAAGTTGCACCAGGGAAGGTTCAGGTTGGGTATTAGGTAAAATATCTTCACTGAATGGGTATTCAAGCATTGTAACAGGCTACCCATGGAAGTGATGGAATCACTGTCCCTAAAAGCGCTCAGAAAAGGAGGAGACATGGCACTTTGCACTACGGTTTAGTGCTCAACATCAGCTGAAAGTCAGACTTAATGGTCTTGGAAATCTTTTGCAGCCTTGATAATTCTATGATTCTGTATTTCCCAATAACAAAAAAGATGGATTTAATCAGATTGCTTATCAAACCAAAAGATGAAAAGCAGCCGTGTAGCTGTGCACAATACTCTTAACTCACCTTTGATAAGTTAACCTATAGGTTAGAAGGCTTCCTCCCAAGATGTTTATTCTGGCAATATCATCAAGAAGGAAAGAGAAAGAAAGTTAGTTCCAGACTTATAAGTGTGATGAAGGAACAAAGGTTTCTGGAAAGCAAAAAAGAAACAGGAAAATTGATAGATTAAAGAATTTCTTAGCCAAAATGATTATCACATACATCTGTTTAGTTCTGTTATTCTCCATGCATGCAGACACTAAGTTAAAGGATTTTTTAAATGTAATTTCATTTAAAATATGGTGGGAGATGAGTGTATCAACCACTTTTATAATAAACTTCCATAGTACTTTTTTCTCACTACTCCCTAGTATGAAGCCCTTTTTTCAAATCCATTTTGTCATTTTAGAAAGAGAAAAATTACACCAAAAACCAAAACACTGGACCATCTTATGAACAGTCGTCAGAGGTGAAAAATCTAGTAGTCCAAATTCTGGCTAAATGGATAAATTTAGAAAGTAAATTAGTATTAGTGTTTTTGCAAATAACAGAGGGATTCTATTTTGCTGCTTTTTATAAATTCAAATGTCAAATTTCTTGAGTGTTTCTGTCAAAGTACAATGGCCCAAAATGCATCTCAAAGTCACTTTTTTTGAAAAGAAGGTTCTGTATTGTAGACAATTCCTTCACTGTTCTATATGTATTTTCTTGTTTTATAAAATATTTTGTTTGACTTGAAATCACACTATGACAGTAGTTATTTTTCTGTCTCAGCAATATCAAAAAACTCCTCCATAAAGACAATTTTTTCATAGCTGCTGTTAAATAGATGATAGGATTTTCTATTAGTGATCAGAAACGGAGTCCCTTTAGGAAAAAAAAAAATAATCTGGGGGTAAAGAAAAACAAAATAAAATAGTAGTAAACAATAAGAAACAAGAAGAGGACAGTCAGTATGGAATTGTCAAGAAGAAATACTCCAAAAACTTTCTGATCCCTTTCTTAATAGAGCAACAGGTCTAATATATAGAACTGGAACAGTAGAATGATTTCTTGATTATAAGGAGCCATTTGGCACATATTCCCATGGTGTTTGATATGAAAAAGTCACCAATAAACCACTGATTCTACAGGAATATTAGGTGAAAATTATTTGGTAAAGAAAAAATTGCTCACAGGTCTGAAAAGTTATATTTCTACAACTAAAACTGAATTGCAGCTTTACAGAAGAGACTTCCATACTGTTGTAAAGAGGAAAGGACTTATACATAACATCTCTGAAGTGTGGTCCCTTCCTCTTCATCTTTTATAGCCAGTATGTGCTTACAAACTGTAAGGAAGCCAAAGAGAAATCTAATTTCTATGATGGTCCCTCATAATAATAAAAACATGTAGTAAGTCTAAGATTCTTCTTATTTAACCATAACCATCTAACAGTGAGTTCTGACTTGACAGTTTCCCTGACTTCGCTTAGCACCATATTCGTGAACATGACCCCTGAGCTCAGACCAGGCCACTTTTCCTGTTCCTGGAGATGGACAAATTGCTCATTATTACTTTGAAGTTGGAAACCCCAGCAATTCTGATGCCTAAACTGGCTAGTGTAATAGACAGTCTGAAGGCAGGCTGCTCAGCATTTGAAAACCTGAGCCTTGGTGTTAGGAAATCTGAGAAAGGTGTTCTGGGCCTTTTGGAAGCCAGTCACAAAAGACTTCAGTAGTCAAAGTATTGTCATTGATGATTCTCAGAAAGGAAATAATATCTGAAGACAGATATGATGAAAGTTCCCAGTATCTTAGGAATGCCAAAAGACTTTGGACACAGGAAGTGCCATAAAATGAAGATCAAAAAATGAGTCAGATAATATTTCATGAGAATACAATAGTAATATAGGGCTATATATATAAAAAATATAAATAATAATATAAATAATAATATATATTTATATAATAAATATATAATATATAATATATAATATATAATATATAATATATAATATATTATATATTATATATAATATATAATAAATATAATATAAATAATAATATAAAATATATAAATACAGTAAAACAAAAAAGATTTAAATATTAAATATGTGATTGAAACTTGAATGGTCTGGGAAGGTTAATGCCTTTGCTCTTTTGGAACTGTCGATTTTCCTAATGTCCTTGAGTGGTCAGGGCTGCAATTTTATAACTGTTCAGAAAACAGCACTTCTAGGACTAGAATGACCCCTGTGACCATGCCCGCAGGAGTGATTAAATGCTCAAGACAGAAGAAAAGATCTTGCTACTGAATTCATGACCCCATGAGTTGCAGCACCTGGATTTACTTTGTAGGTATCCTGTTTGAGTATTGACCAAGCCTGACCTCGCTTTTCCTAGGAGACCCTAAGATCATAACTCAAAGTAGTACAGCCACAGGCCATCAGTATCAACACCCAGAGGATTTGACTGCCTTTCTGGTTTTTCTTGGATGTGTTTTCTTTTTAAAGTTGCACCCCTTTTTATTTACCAAGATACATTATTTCAACTGTTCTTTAGAAAGACCAGCTATAGAAAAAGTAACCTTCCAGTGAAACTTTCAGCTGTAGAAGAGTTTTTACAATAAAAAGAAACATGATTTCTTATGTAGTAGGGGATGAAACTGAGATCAGAAAGTATTTAACTCATAGCCATCTTCAACTTTTCTGTAAATTCAGATCTGACTGCATTTAGTAAACTCAAGGACAGCTCATAATTTCTCCCAAGCTGTGAGCTGTTCTGTTTTCCTTAGATTGTTTTTGGTGTTTTTAGTTCTGTTATTCACAGATGCACTTTAAAGAAACTGGGATGAATTTCTTAAAATTCTTGCTGGAAAAAAAAAAAAAAAAATTCTTAAAAAAAAATAAAAAGAGAGAGAGAGGTAGTTTTAATTCTTTTTTCTTTTTAATTAACCTCTGTGGGCTCCGAGTATACACACAAAAAAACCCTGATTCCCCTTTTTAATAAGATAAGCATTATTTTTTCTCTTATTGACTCGGAAACTTAATAAGTAAACCAGACACACTGAGGAGATTATAGAGGTCATTTTCATACCTATTAAATGTCATTCTGTTGCACAAAAATTGACTTTCCTAGATCTTACATGGCAATCTTTTATGTTTACATTAACAGAAAGACCAGGTTAAATTATATATTTTACTGTTTTCCCCAAATGCCAAAACACGACAGACCTCTCCTGGAAGCAGATGCACAATAAAAATATGCATTATGAATGTGTTATCTTTCTTGGAATATTTCCTTAGAATCACTTCTCATGGATCCTGCAAAATTTTTGACATTAATGGACTCTGACCGCTTTTCATTGACATAATCATAACTCAAAATTACTTTGTGTTCCTGTCAGTATTATTATTTCCTTGAAATACTAATCTTGCTCCAGCTGTGTTTTACATGTTTAGGCTGATTTGAGCTAGGATATTTTTGCATGTGCATAACAGGCAGTTTATTAGCAAGTGGCATAGAACCATAGACTTGGAAGAGACCGATTCCTGGGCAGTATTATCCATCTCCTACTAACACAGGTTCTAAGAGCTGGCTGTGGACTGTATGCAAGCACTGCCAAAAGCAAATGGATGTGATCTCCTCCAGGTCTGGGGGTGGTTTTGCCTAATGGGAAGGGAGAATAGTAATTACTGTTTATGCACAAATACTAGGAGGCCTAGATTAACTTTCTACCTGGGGTCTTTATTAAATGTTAGGAACAGTAAATTTTTCCTCTCCCTGGACTCCTAGGCATAGTGGTTTTTTGTTTTTTTAAATTATATATGATTTTTCTAGAATATTAATCCAATTATTGTTCCCTTTTCCCTTCAACCATTCTTTCTATTTTCCTCAGTCTCCTTTTCCTCCACCCATCCTTCAATAAAATGCATGTAAGGATTTTCTTCACTAGACCAAGGAAGGAATCAAATTGCTGTGCAAATCACTGAAGCATCACACAAGAGCTACAGTTACCAGCTTCCTTTGGGGAGTGGGAGAGGAGGAAAGTCTTTGTGGATTTTATAACAAAGCACATTTCTGAAATCATAACAAATTCACTTTGTTACGAGGCCAACAGGTCTAAGAACAGTCTTTCCACTTAAAGACTCTTGGAAACACAGAACTCAATAGCTGGTTTGTTTGTTTTTTTCAGTATTATGCATTTTTCCTTTTTTCCCATTTTTCTTTTATTTTTTTCCCTCACAATTCATTCTGTTTTTATTTCTAGAGGAGGGTTGAGCATAAATAAATCATCCGTTCAACTTAGACCTTTGTGAAACTGGCATGTATCTCTTCCTGACATATTCTCAGAGGTGCTTGAAACTCATGTTAAATTTCTTCTACAAACAGTAAAGATTTTGGGCAGCTGATTTTTGCTTTGCTTTGCTTTGGTTTTTTAGTTTTTCTATAAGTATTTTCATTTTTTATTACTATTAATTAAAAAGTAAAAGTATAAACATCCCATTGGAGGTTGGTTAAAAATAGAGGGGAGAGGGAGGGGAAGCAGGTAATGAAAAAAATGAAATTATTATCAGTCATAAAATGCCCTGAAAGTTTTCTGAAAATAGGAAAAGACATGAAAAGAGGATAGAATCCAATAGAATTTACAGACAGGTAGCTCCCTTCCTGTGTTCCTATAGGAGACATAGACTTTACTGTTTCCAAATTCCCTGGGGGGAATTAAAGCCACATGACTGCTGGAATTTTATTCAGCAAAAAATAAAGCAAAAATGGAAGAGTTTTGAAAATTAATTAATGGTAAATATTTATGAAATGTTATTTGCTACTTTTGGTGCTTATATTGCTTTGCTAATTGTGGATGGAAGGGCTAATTCCTTTTGACTCATTACCAGTGTCAGTCAAGGTGGGCTGTTGCATCAGCAGATTAAATATGGAATAAAAGTGAAATGAGTGAAAAATCTGGGTAGCATGAAGCTGGACAAAAGCATAGGACTGCTCATGAATATCCATTTGAAACCCACAGGTTGATCATTCTGTAAAATTTGAATTTTATTTAGTTCTGTGATCCTTAAACGTTTAACCCATTTACTTGCATACAAAATTGTTTATATTTGCCATGGATAATACATAGCTGATATCTCCCCTTAATATATTAACTAGAATGGTTATCATCAGCTATTTATTCCTGAATCACTGATAATGTCACTGATCAGATTTAGTTTAGATTTTTATTGTTGCATTGAAATAGTAATTAATGGTGGCCACTACCATAATACAATTGTCTTCCTTTGCAAATCTGCATCCCTTCAACTCTTTTCATCCATGCCTATTACTGGAAATTTTCATTACTGACAGTTTGGATGCTTGTCTCACTACAGAGGTGCCTGTATAAATTGTCTGCTGCTGGCATGTGAAAGTGGTTTCTGAAATCCCTTCTGGCCTTAAATACTGGACTATTAATGAGTACTCTGAGATTATATATATATATATATATTAAATAAATATAAATATCATTATATATATAATGATATTATATTATTATATATTATATATTATAATTTTATATATGAGATTATATATATTAGTGTTTTCTTCTTCTAGTCTAACCTAGCCTAACCTAGACTATATCAGATGTCTTTCCAAATACAATCAGTCAATTTCAATTGAAAGTTTCTCCTGATTTCAAAAAACAAAGATTAATTCTGGAAGTGGAATTGTATGCTACTCACACCTCTCTTTTTCATCCTGTTTGTGGTCAGGAACCTTTTAAAAGATAAATCTTGTAGTATTTCTTAATTATTCCTTGATTATTCCACAAAATTTTATTAATGTACATATTTAGATAGAATTACAATTTTTTTCTAATTATGTAATTATTTTAAAGCTCTTTGATGTGTCATTAGCACAGTTTATATCATAGAATCATAGATCATCAGTATCAATGATATCAATCATTGAACAAAATTAAGGTCCACAATCTTCATGTAAATAGGGTTCTAAGGCTTCTGAATTTAACCTGTTCTAGTATCACCTGTTCCCTTAACTTTCTACCAACCTTTTGAACACTGACCCCTTTGCTCATTTGCAAGCTGCCAAGATTATTCTTATATTAGTAATCACTGCAGAAGTGTCTTACGTACAATTACTTAATGGCAATAGTGCAAGGTGAGGAATTAATATCTGTCAGTTCTTCGGGTTAATGGTGAAGAACATTAGGCACATTTTGAGGGAATGAGAAACATTTAGAGTGGAAGGTATATTTGCACTGATGGAGGATCCTCCATAGGTAGGGAACCCTTCAAGCTAAAAATAGTTAATGCCTTTCTTGTGAAGGCAGGGTGAGTATACAGGTAAATTCTTGATGAAAATGTAACTAAATGGGTAAGGTAACAATTCAAAGGATAAATTAACAAATAAATTTCATCTGCTTACTAGATTAACAAACTGTCAGGTTAATGCAAATGAAAGAGTAGATTTGGATGCCATGATGAAAGAGAAACTAGAGCAGGCTTTAAAGTCACACAATAAGCTATTTGAAATATTGACATATTGTGGAACAAGTTACACTTTCTAATTTTTCTATAGCCTGTTTTAGCATGGCATCAGTATTTCTCATATTGCCCACATGCAAAAAGAGTTAGGAAAACATCTGCGTCTCTCTTATAAAAAATTGATCAACATTTCTGTGGGGAAGTAATGTTTTACTTGGGATTCATTATTTTACAAAACATAATATTCTGCATGTACTTGTATACCCTGGCAAATCTTATTTACTGGCTAAGTAAATTGTGTGATGGTAAAATTAGGTTTTCAGTGCACAGCTAGACCTGAGTTAGACCTTGCTAAATCAGTGGAAAACTCTAAAATACTTTCTTGTTACTTTAAACTCTTCTGTTATTAGTAAAGCTCAGGATCAAGGATCTCACAGTCGCTGTTGTTTACATTTCTAGAACAAATTTATTCAGCTGCTGTATCTTAATAGATGAGTTGCTGCTTTCCCTTGCAGCCTTGTTGCAGATTCCTTGTCCTCTGATTGTCCACATAGTAACCTGCTTCTGTTTGGCTGCCAGGGTCACCTCTGGAGTAAGCCAGCTTGTTCATTCCACAAAGACAGACAGATATTTGTTCCAAGAGCCTCTCCAGTTAAACAGTCTGCATGACAACTGCACTATGTTTGGCTCCCTTCACGTAGGAGTCCTCCAGCTCTATCCCAGAAGGACATGGGTACTGAAATATTCAATATGTTTTCCTAGCATGAGAAGGTAATGAACCTCACCTTCAACACCATGCTACAAAACATCAGTGAAGCCAATGCAAGAGTGCCATCTCATTGCTCTGAGGACTTTGAAAAGAATCATACTTTAGAAAAAAAAATTAAATCATTCCAGTTAGGCTACTAATGTTTAGTATGAAGTCAAAAGCTCATATCCAAGTGTTTAAGTACATGGAAACTTTATCTTGGCATTGATGCAGCACAGGCCATTTCAACAGGACAGTGTTTTCCTATCAGTGGAGCCCATGAGACAATAAAGATTGAGCCTTCCTGCCATTATGTGCCTTCACAGAGCCTTGAAAAATGAAATTCCAGTGCTAGCTGACTTTTTGCAATAGGTCTCTGGTAATAACTAGAAAGAAGATTTTTCTGAAAAATGACAGTAACAATAGCAGTAATAAAAATATCCCCCCCCCCCATGATATAAATGTAGATGATACCATCATACAAATACATGAAGATGTTAATTCTGAACTAATTTTTCAAATTTTTATAAGAATCACTAATAAAAAAAGAATTCTATCAGGAAGGTGATGGAAATAGACTTGGAAGCTGAATTTCTTGGGACATTCTCTCACTTAACACTTTTCAATGTTTGCCGTTTGACTCCTATTAATATAAATCTGATGACTCCTTCTAATGGTACTTTTATCTAGCTGAAATGTATCTTAAATCAGAGTTTAAAATTTGGTTTGGCTGGGCTTGGGGAATATAATGATTTAGGGTTGCAGCTGCCAGAAATTAAGTGAAAGGAAGAAAATGGAGCTTCTTGGCATACTGAATTGGAAGCTCTGACCACTGCTTAAGATCTTTAAAGGTAAGCTGTTATCTTCCAAAAGGAGAATCCTAAGTCTATTCAGTTGTTTCGGCTTTTAAAACCAGAGATGGTTATATAGTGATTTAAAAAAGTGTACTGAAACTCAGCATGGTTGAAATGGTAGATATGATACTACACTGAGACTTGAATCAATTTCCTTCATTCTCCTTCACATTACCTGTTTCATCTTGGATATGTTTCTATTTTTATTCTCCCATATCATAAAATGGAGTAAGGCTGGTGTCATCATAGAAAGTTTGTTTATTCTAAATGGAGTGGTTTTTTTTACTTTATAATAAAACCTATGTTTATATAATCTGCAATATGAATTGAGAAAAACTACTGCAAAAAATGGTGTAATAATATAAATTGGAAGGAATCTTGTGGTGTCATGTAGTCTAATTCCCTGCTGAAAGCAAGGCCAGTTTGAAAGTTATCTTTTGTTACTTAAGTCTTTGCATTATCTCAGAACTGTCTAATCTGTGCATGAATAAAGGCAGGATTTCTGGGGAACAGGAGTTCGGATTACATAAACTAAGCCCATTGCCATACATGTAAAGAGGCAAAATTTATAGCAGTGCAACAGATACTTGAGGACCTGATTTGATGGATGCAGTAGTATTCTTTTAACATACTTTTAGCAGAATTACAACTGTTCTTCAGTTACGTTGCCACAGAGGTATTGTAACAATAGAATGATTCTGTATAAAAAGTAGTTCTCATAATCAGGAGGATTTAGTTTCCTTCCCTTAATATACTGTGCATTTTTGCCAAACTAATTTTTCTGTCTTCACAATCTGAATTTGTAAGGCATTATCATGAAGGTATAATAGTATATCTCTTGCACTTTCCAATAGTGTAGTACAGGTGGCTGCCTGTGTTGCAGAGAGGAAGATCTGCTGGGAATCTGTTGAGATTCATGCACCTTTATAGCTAAATGCATACCAAACACATCCTGGGTATGGTAGCTCATACCAATACGCTTTTCCTTTGCTGACTTATTCATCACCAGCTCCTAAGCTTCTGTGGAGACTTAAAGAGCACTCCTGACCTTTTATTGCCTCAGAGTGTTATATTGAGTGCTACACAGCGTGATATTAATTCAGTGTGATTATCTCAAAATAATAAAATATGTTCTTGATTGCTGTATGTTCTGAAATATGCACAGAGGTAAATAAGAGGCTTATTATGTTATTTTCAGCCTAACTACCTGGAAAATAGCAATGTCAAAGTAACTTGAGGCATATGCAGAATATACCTTTGACCTCATTAATCTGAAAAATAGCCTAATGTTTTTGAATACAGAGACCTTCATCATCATGTGTATATATACAACCAGTCAATCTGTCATTAACTATAACTTTTAATGTACTCATTAAGAATTTAGAATTTTTAGATCTATTCATCAAAGTAAGAAGTACTCTTAAAAGATCTTTTAAGGGTTTTTTGATCCTTCTGAGAAATTCTACTCCAAATTGTTTCACTAAAATGACAGAAAGAACTGAAAATGTCTGCTTACCATGCATGATGCTTACCCTCTAATGATAGTAAAGTTACTAAACATATAACAACTTAGGAGCCAAAGGTCATATTTTGTTCTTCCAACTTGTGGCTGAATGTGAATTATCAGGGATCAAAACCTGATATAGATTAGGCTATTATAGTGAAGCAAATAAACAAAACAAAGCACAAAACAACTAAAAGGTAAGCAAACAAGAACTTTGAGTTACTAGCACCTTCCCCTGGGCATGAGCTAATCTAGGTTACAAAGAGCTTGCCATCATCCATCATTAATCGTTTTAACAACGCTAACAGTGCTGTAGGATTTGCGTGTCTGAGTAGATATGTGCACCTAACAGCTAAATTTCAGTGACACCTACTGAATGAAGACACCTCAGTCAGCCCTGTGAAAATAGAGAAGTTCAGCTTTGTCCAAAGGGAACAGATCAGTTCTCTAAGCAAACATATGTGTCATTGTGCATAGCAAGGATGAAGTTTACTAAAGTGAATTGTGACATGATATCAACACCTTTTTTGCTCTTTTGCTCTAGAAAATGGCTTAATAAATTAAATTTTGGGGAAAAATCAAACAATAAACCAATCATAGATGAACAGGAAATACTTTCCAAAAGACTTATGTGTCTAGTAGCCAAAGATTATGCATTACATTCAAAGAAAAAAAACAAAACAAAACAAAACAAAACAAAACAAGAATTTCCAGAATGAAGACAGGTTCTGTTAAATATATAAAATTGTATTCCTGCTTTTAAAAAACCCAACAGCTCCTTGTAAGTATCTTTTTCATTCTTTTCTACGGTAAGCATAACAATGTTCTTACAGGTTCTGGAAAAACAGACACTACTTAAAATTTAATTTTCTTATTGTAGTTTTAGTCACTGTTGCAGCTAAAATATCCTCTATTTTCCCTTAGAAGTTTTTATTTTACTCTATTTTTCTCATGTTAAAGAATAGTTTCACTTTAAAGATGGATTTATAACTTGCATTTCAAATATATGCATTTTTTGTGTTGCATATCTGCAAATCCTCATCTTGATCCACTAGTAGAATGACTTAGAAATTATATATATAAGACATGTCTGTCAGGAGTTCTGCCTGTTTTTATTCTAGTCTTGGCATTGTGTCTTCTGAGTGATTCTTCTGGGACCTGGGTTTCCACAGGTCATTTTTAGGCTCAGAGGTACTTTTCCTTTCAAATGTAAAGGGAAGAACTGAGCTGTGGAATGAATGTAGATGTGAAGATATTCCTTCTCCAGTATAAGGTTTTTGAAGCCATAGCCAAGAAGATCTTCTGTAGTAAGTGGGATTATTTTTCCAAAATGTGCTTCAAGAAACACTGAGTCTGTAGATAACTTTGCCTTCTCTTCTCCCAGACCAATTAAACTCTGAACTGTAGAAAGAAACTGTGTTCAATCTTCCTTCAGGTCTGTTCCATTTATCTTCCTTCACCATTTCCTAAATCTTTGACTAGATGATGCATCTGTGGACTTCTTCAGAAAATAGTGATTCCTTGGCAAATCCTGGAATGATACAGTAGACTGCAAGGCAGAAATATGAATTGCAAGAGGCAGAAGGTGAGGGATGAGTATAAAAAATTCAATTTCATAGATCTCAAAAGTCTGCTTTATCTGCTTACTCATTTGATTTTTCCTATTTTTTCCCCAATTTTTATTTGCAGATGTCTCCACTTCCAAATTCCCCTCATTAAGTTTACAAACTGAAGAGAAAAATAATTACAAGTGTTATACTTTCCTTTGTTTCATGCACCATTCTTTGAGACTGTAGCAAAATCCTGCATCATGCATCTTCTCTGTGGTTCATGGAAGCATTCTTAGAACCATAAAGCAAATCCCTTCAAAGTTAGTGGTCATCTGTCACTTTATTTCCATGCACCATTAATCATTGCCTTGGGGAGGTCCTATCAACCCAACTGATGTTTGACAGCCTTGTGACAGATTTTTTGTAGCTCAGTGTTCCTTCTTAAATTACATAGGAGATTCAGGGTATAAAAAAGTACAATCTCACTGCTTTGAGCTAGAACAATGTTTCAATTACTTTATAAAATAAATACCAGTTGATAAGAGCAATAAATAAACTGGACATAATTGTTATCTTTTTCTATCTTATTTGAACCATGAATTCCAATTTACCATTGATGTTTTCAAGTTAAACTCGGGAAATGAAAGCATCTTCAGTCACAACTGCTCATGTTCTGTGGCCAGCATGAAGTCTGAAACTCTGTTTTCTTATCTAAAATATGACTGCTGTCTAAGAAAGACTCTTTGACAGCTGTCAGTGAAAATTAAAGGTCCTTGACAACCATGCCCTTGTTTATTACTGGCAGCAGTGCCATGGTTCAAATATTAGGTGCAGTGAATATGGCTTGAAAATATGACAACTTTGTTAGGATTGCTTCAGAAGTCTTAACGGAGGTGAACCAGTGACCTTTAGCCATGAAGACACAATATATTGCTTTCTGTGTACTTGATATGGTTTATTTCAAGTTTGAATGACTGAAGAATAAATCTGTCTGAACGCCTTTATGTGAAACTCCTCTGTGAACTGTAATGAATGTTGTTCACTGTCATAATCTAAGCCAACGGACTTGAAAACCATGTGCTAATGCATGTTTAGTGACTGCATGAAGCTTTACACTCTGGAAAAAAATTATAGAAGGATCTTACCATAAAATTCAAGGTCCTCTGCATTAACTACACCTTTATAAACCTCCTCCACAGGAACACAGAAATCAGGATCCAATTAAGTACTGTAAAATCTATGAACTGGATATTTTGAGCACCAGGTTCTAGTTTTGGCATTGCAGACTCCCTTAAGCACAAATAAAAGACAGTGTTCTATTACTCAGAATGAATGCATAATTTATAGTTTTGAATTGACTTCATACCTCTTGTTTCCCTCAGTCAAAAGCCTGAACCAGTCTGTGCCTTCTCACAAAAGCTAATGCAGACATATCCATGGAGATGTGGCTAAAGGCAGAAACAAGTCATGACAAAGCATAGCAAGTTTCTTATAGCTCAGTGAACAGTGAGAGGAAGTGAGCATTGATGCTTTTACTCTAACAACATAAAAAACCTACATTAATTAAATATTAATTTGATTTTTTTTTTCATTTTATTATGGTGACATCAAAACTGGAATATTAGATTAATCCTTTCATTTCAAAAGTCTGCTTTATCCAGAAAGGTTGTTTTTTTTTTCTAACCTCATCTTCACCCTCTTCTTTACGGCCTTTCCAGTTCTCCACTGTTAGCACGTGTTTGTAGATGCTTCATTGGTCAGTCATCCGAAATGCAATTACAATATCCAGTGGGTTTAAACCTAATAATGTCTTTCTGAAAATCTCCAAATACAGAATGTCTCAGAATCACAATAAATCAAGGTAAATCAGAAAAACACTTCATACAATATATACTGTATATATTTTCGTTTTAGCTATGTATTTTGTCAGCCAGTAACTCTGAATATTTTAAAACTAAGCAGATATAAAAATATCCAAACCATTTGTGCAAATTCACAATAGTAAGGAAAGTCACTTTTTAAGGCAAGCCATATTGTTATCTCTACTTTTAACATCATAAAGAGTGGGGTTATATTTCAGGGACATTACATTGAAAGCCTTCTTCAGGCTTTCTCTAAGTATTTTAGAAAAAGCAGTTTAGCAAATGCCTCTCATTCTGAGAATGAAGCTACAAGAAAGTGAGAAGTTATTTGAAATACAGAAAGGACAGGAGTGTTCTCAGCTATTACATTTGAGCTCAAATTAAAAAATGAAATTGTTCAAGTACAGAGATGAATCATATGTCCTGCCGAAAACAAGGCTTCTGCTTAGAGGTATTCATCACATGCTTAGGGATCCTTATAACCAAAATGATGAAGAAAGTAGGTTCTCAATAAAATGTATGGATGTATTAGCCCCAAAATACTAAATTGTTTTTCAACGCTCTATTTTCATCTCTTTAGTACATACATTGACTGGAGGCAATAATTTATCATGGACTCAAGATTTATTGTAAGAATATGTGATTCTGCCAGATGATTATTCTGACCTTAAGTTGTGTGGCTATTAGAATATTCTAGCTTTAGAAGTTTAACTTCATGAGTGTTCACAGACTGAAAAGAATCCCACAGATTTTTCTCTCCTTCACAGACACATTCCTTGGATGCTCACTTGTTCATCGTTTCTATAAAATATCTTTACTGTAAATCTTTGAACAAAAATCACTTTAAACGTTTCTTTACTGGTGTCACTGCCTTCGGTTTGTGGCCTTTAATTTGCTTCTGCACTGCAAAGCAGATAGTACAATTGTTTCAAAACAATAACTGACATTTCTTTAAATAAACTATAAACAGTTTGTTCATCACCCTACCTACTTTTCTGCAGGGTCCAGGGTAGCTGTGGTATCACCTTTGCTGGATAGCTTCAAAACCTGGCTTGAACATCTGCCTGTTTTTATCAAACACTGCAATGGCTATTGTCTGCAACTGATGATTAAAGATGTATTCATCTACCTCTATGTGACTGACTTAGCCAGGTAATTCAGTTGGTTCGTCTCCCTGAACTACATCTTACTGGTGAAGAGGGGTGGGATTTATCAGAGCAGTTCACTGAGTTAAATTTTGGACACTAATCTGGAAAACTGAATCCACTCTAGACCTCTATCCTCTCCTGTAGGAATATTAGGCAGGCAAAATATACAACTTGGATCCTTGAAACTTCAGTGTTGTGGATATTTCCTATCTGTTCAACTCCATTTGTATAATTATTCAAGATCCCTTGACTCTGTTTTCCTAGGATGAGGAAACAGCCCCAGGTTGCAGGTCTTCATGGAAAGTGTTATCAAACACTTTCAGGAACAGGCTGCCCAGGGAACTGATGGACTCATCATCCCTGGAGGTATTGAAAAGACATGAGATGTGGCACTCAGGGGCAGGGTTTAGAGGAGGGTTTGGTAGTGTCGGTTTAGCAGCTGGATTGATGATCTTACCTTTTCCAACCTAAACAATCCTATGATTCTATGATTATGTATAATAAGAACCAAAAATCTACTGCAGAAGTGCCAAACTTGTCACACCATAAGACTCTCACAGGGCTGACAATAAGTAGCATAAGGAGAATAATTCTGAACAATCAGAAAGAACAATACTTCAGAAAATAAACTTTTGTGTATTTTTTTTATTTACTTTGTTTAAAAATCTGAAATTTCTGCAGCATCTTGTAAACACCCAAAAAATTCAGGTTTTGTGGTACAGTCCTACTGGTCAGATAGTTTAAGAATTTATAGACTATGGCTTATCTGATCACCTTTTTTGTTTTGTTTTTGAGGGTGTGTGTTTTTCTTTGTTTTCATTTGGTTTTTTTTGTTTATTTGTTTGGGTTTTTCTTGGTTTTTGGGGTTTTTTTTTCCCAATAGATACAGTGATCGGTTATCAGACCTTAATCTTTCTGACAGTCAGAGTCATAATGCATGGCATAAAATTTCAGTGATATCAAACAGGTTGAAAGAAGAGCAGACCAGAAGTTATCTGCAAGAGGTACAAGAACTTAACACCCCAGGAAAAGTTATGAAAATGAATAAAAATTGGTGCCACTCGCAAATACATTTATCCAAGGATTTGCTACCATGTCAGTGTTTGTGGACAAACTGAGAAGCCTTCCAGTTATAAAGGTTTGCTGACTGTGGCATAAAACTTATCTATAGATGTTTTTGCCCAAGTTCTCATAAACCCTGAATACAGCACTTTTCCAGATGATGGTGCTTATGCCCTAAAGGAGGCATCCATCATACCATAATAATTCCTGTCTGGTTTATTTCTTATTCATCTAGCAATTCATTCAATGTAAACTTCCAAATTTCTGTAAACAAGTTATTATCTTTTAGCCTGTCATGGTAAATTTGTTTCACTTCCCTGGACAATTAGTTAATTTGGACAGTATTCATGCTCATAGCCTTAAACATTCAAGACACTATGTCTCACAAATATATTTTCTGATTCCCTAAGAGCAATCTCAGAAGCCTATCAGGATTAGCATTTTATGTCAGCTTTCTTCACATTGATTAAAAATTTCTCTCATGTAGTTTCTAAATTTCATATACAAATTGTGAGTACAGCAATATCAGAGTGAAGCATAAATGTGTCTGTGCTGCAGCAATCACTGTGGGTCCTCTCCCATCCCAGTGTGTATCCAGCAGAGCAGAATTTGTGCAGCCACAGGATAAATCATGTTTCCTGCAGAGCAGTCTCCACAGCACAAAACTTCTTTAAAAATATCAGCAGATGAATAATTTGCAGCTTTGCTCTGAAAAAGCCCACAGTAAGTGTCACAACATGCAACCACTGCTTCAAAAATGCATTGCAGCATTGCCTGTATTCCCAGCAATTTCCTAAATACCCCAGTGGAAACTGATGTGGGATGCTAATACAGTGGTGTTTCCTTATCAAAGTCATTCAGTGTCTTCAAAAGTTGGTACATAACTCCCCCAAAACACACAGAGATAGAATCTAAATAAGAATTTGAGTCCCTTGATTTCCCCTCTTTCATCTTAATTACAGGGTTTTGTTTCTTTGTTTGGATTTTTAAGGATGTGAAAATCTCATGCCAACACTAGTGAGAATTTCCAAAAACTACACAAGTAGCAGAACTAACAAAAGATGATTTCAGGTAGAATTATGTCACAGCTTAGTTGATTTCCCTGTCATCACTACAATATCTCCAGCTTTCTCAGCACCATTTTTCTCTTTTATGTTACCAGTCACTGAATACTTCTGATCCTCAGCAATGCCCCTTGTGTAGTGGCAGAGCAAATGCTATAAAAGGCTGTGAGAAATGTATATGTTGATCCATCAGCTTATATAGCTGTATTGACTGGTTTAATAGGAGACCAAAAAAAAATCTAAGCATTGAGTTCCTTTATCAACTTTTTCATCATTGCAGGCATTTGGAGAGGAATAAAAATAGAGGTAGATGATCTTGTATCTTCTCAACTACACTTTCCTCCCACACTGAAAATGTATTAATTCTGCACTTTCAGAAATTCATTGAATGGTTTTGGTTGGAAGGAACCTCTGCCAAAACCTCTGCCATGGGCAGGGACACCTCCCATTAGACCAGGTTGTTCAAACTGAGCAAATTGAGTAATTCTAGAGAGGAGACGGGTACTGAACAGAAAGTGCAATTGCACAAGTCATTTTTCCTTATGAAATATATTGCACATTAGAAAATACTTGATTAGTTTGTCATTTCCTGTAGCTATTATCATTTACTTTCACTCTAAATTCAGAGAATTGATCATTGTGAGCTGCACTGCAGTAGGAGTTAGACAAGGACTGATGGACAAAAGCCAATTGTATGAGGATCGACAAGGTGAAGTGCCAGGTCCTGCTTTTGGTTCAAAACAGCCCCAGGCAGTGCTAAAGGCTGGGAGCAGAGTGGCTGGAAAGCTCCAGCAGAAAAGGACCTGGGCATGCTGGCCAGCAGTAGAAGAACTTAAGCCAGCATTTGCCCAGGTATCCAAAAAAGGGCAATGGCATTCTGGTCTGTATCAGCAACACTGTGGCCAGTAGGACCAGGGCAATCATCACCTCCATGTACATGGCACCTTGAGTTCTGTGTTCAGTTTGGGGCCCCTCACTCCAAGAAGGACATTGAGGTGCTGGAGTGTGTCCAGAGAAGGGCAGTGGAGCTGGGGAGGGGTCTGGAGCACGAGTCTGATGAGAAATGGCTGAGGGAGCAGGGGGTGTTTAGCCCAGAGAAAAGGAGGCTCGGGTGGGCCCTTATCACTTTCTACAACTCTCTGGAAGGAGGCTGCAGTGAGGTGGAGGCTGGTCTGTTCTCCCAGGTGACAAGTGATAGGACAACAGGAAAGTAGGGGAGGCTTAGATTGGATATGATTAGGAAAAGCTTTTTTATTATAAAGCATTAGAACAGAGTGCCCAGGGCAGAGGTGGAGTCACCATCTCTTGAAGTGTTAAAAAAAATGTGTGGCTATGGAAAGTGGGGACATTGACTAATGGGAAGCATGGTGGTAGTTATATGTTGGCAATTGGAATAGTGATCCTAAATGTCTTTTTCAACCTTAGTAATTTTATGACTTCATGATTGCATAAGGAGCACTTTTTTTTCACCAGACATTTCCAAGACATTTGCCTTACTGAGTTTTAAGAGAACTTCCAGGCAATATCCTAGTAGGCAAGGAAGAAATCTGAATTAGTGTAGTTGTTTCCATTTCTACTCTTTAAGAATATGTCTTAGTATTAGTTTAGGATGCCTTGGGGGTTTATTTTCTTTCAGTTTTGCATTCCCTTTTTTTTTGGAAAATATCTGGGAATTTCACAGCTCACTGCTGATCCTGAAATAGTTCAAATCCACTGCTTTCCACAAGTCCCAGTTCCTAATGCAGACCCTGCCACTTATCCCTGAAGTTCTCACTTATTACATCAGTTTGGCTTTTGACAGGTTTTAGCTGCTGCCAAAGAGCCACTCAGAACTACTTTCAAGTGTGGGTGACATCTAATGGAGAGCATTCAGGAAAGCAGTCGATGCCAGGCATCGAGTGTTGTATTTTTGTTATGGCTGTGTTTATTTTGCAGTGAAAGACTGTAACTAAAAGAGAAAATAAAAATGGCAAAAATTCAGAAAATCTGAGGTTCTTGCCTGCAAACAACTATGTATGTGAGGAGATAAAAGTACATATTAGGTTATGTACTTGCCTAAGAGTACAAAGAAAAATACTTGGACTCAAAGAGAAATCCAACCAGGATACTTGAGGTCAACACTAGTTCTATTACTAGAATGCAAATACTAAAAAAGAGGGGGAAAAGAAAGAATGGAACTTGGATAAAACATTTAGTGTAGAAACTTCTTAAAGAAACAATTAGTGTGTTCAATACATTTAACAAGGAGTGTTAGAAACTTTCAAGGGAAAAAAAAAAGGAAGTTGGAAAACTCATGCAGGTACCAGATGCAGAAGCTATTTAAAGTTAACACACAAAATTTCATGTATATGAAAGCTTATCTGTTTTGCAAATAGATATCTTCAAGGCATGGTACAGACGATGATCTATAAATTATATTTAATTATTGCAAAGATCATTTATGCAAACACACATGTCCTAAGGGAATTTCATCCTTGGAGCCAAAAGGGAGAGACCTTTATGCAGAAGAGGGACCAGATTCATGTCCGTGTTCCCTTCTGAGGAGGAATATCTTTCATTGTCATACTGCAACATCACTGTACATGGGAATGCAGCTGAATCCCCAGACCCCATGGTTCAACAGGGCAGCTCTTCCTACACCAGCACAGCCTGTCCTCACACATGTGTCATGGGCATATTGAGTTATGGCTGTGCAAGACTTTCCTAGGCAAATATGGGCTGTCCCTTTTCTTTCTTTCCTCGAGCTGTCCCAAAATCAAGCAGGTGTACTTTGGTGATGGAGAGAAAAGCTAATTCATTCTCTTTCATCAAGTTTACTATTTCAGACTTGAGGGTAACGTGAATTCCACCTGACAGAAAGTGACAGTGGTTGTAGTTTTTCTGGATATTGGTCAGACTTGGACATCGTTCCTCACAGCATCATCTGGATAAGTTGTCCAGCTGCAGGATGAGTGAGTTCACCTGTGTGCTGCATGAAGAATAGACTCAAGGGCACAGTCACAGGGTTGTAGTGAATGGGGGAAATATTTGGTTGATGAACTTGAGGAATAATCAGAACAAAAGTGAAAATTTATTTTACTCTGTTTGAATCTGTATTACAGTTGGTAGAGTTTTTCAATCTACTGGTAACGTGGCTTCTGAAGTAATGTTCCTTTTGTCTACCCAAGTGACTACTAATCTTTTGCATTTGGTTCCAAATATCTTCCTGTATTTTCTATGATACATTTCTTCAATATGATTTTCATTTCCAAAGCACTAAAGTTCTCAGAAGCCTGCATGATGTCATTTATTTCTCAGGGCATGAAGAGATATCGAGAGAAATATCTAGAAATAATAATACAATCAATGTTCATCTGGTTATTGGCTCAGACATAAACACAGATGAGTACAAACCTTTGGTGAGCTTTTTTATTGAAGTCCACTGTATCTCATGTTCTCCTGATTGGTAGTAACCACACACAGTTTCTGAATCTTTTGATACAGTGTTCAAACCTAGAAAAGAAGCATATCTACAAGAAATTAATGAACATATATATGTTCTTTGATATAGTAAAGGCTCTTTTAAATTTTACTGTAAAGCTATTGTCTTCTGATTTTATGTTTAGTGTATGTCGTCAGTGAAAACATCTTTTCCATATCATCTGCAGTTCTTACTATAAGAATGGTGAAGTAGCAGTGAAATGCATGCATCATGCATTTTCTTGGACAAAGATTCCTGCAGTCATACCCTGTCATCTTGCTTTGTGGATGCTGCTTTTATCCCTCTCTTATAAAGGGCATATTTTCTTCTGTGTATTATGGATACAATCTAAAGCCCACTGAAATGGAAAAACTCTCTCTTGGCTTCACAGAGGTCCTATATCTATAAAGAAAAAAATCAACTACAAAGGAAAATGGCTTTATATGTTCATTTCTGTGCAGATTTAAAAAGTCCACAGCTCCAGATTTTATCTTCATTTTCAGCTGTAGGTGTAAGTTTCAAACTAAAATGATATATGCTGCGCTTTTTTATTTACATGGTGAACCTATTTGCTATTTCTGGTCTAAGCTAAGAGACATAGAAAGGACTGAAAAAAAAGCTGTTTACAGAAACTGCTCCTTTGCTAGTACAGCCTGGATACCTTTGCCCATCACTGCATGTTTATTGGTACAAACTGCTTGACAGTGTGTTGCTGGGAGTTAGCATCACTAGCAGAAATGAAAGGGTTGGCTCTCATTCATGATGTACAACAACAGAAGTCAGACTCCTCTGCATGTTTTAGTTGATAGGGTAGAAAATTCACTGAATTCTGAAGAATTTTCCCCTAGAAGGTCTACCATAGACAAGGCCCTCCTGGACAGAGGCTTACCAAACTGCTGTGTTTAGACCTCATTCCACTGTGTAGTTTTCATATTCTCCAGATCCCAGCAGGTTCCTGGAACCATCTCTAGCTGATCTGCAGCCTGTTTTGGGTAGACACATGGGATGCTATCCCTGAATGAGCTAGGATGCTGTCCCCAAGTCCACAAATTTCTCATGTCCAGAAATGTCCACAGAGTCCGTATGGTTTTATTGAATCTCCAGTTCTCTGGAAGCTTGAGTTTTTAACACTTCATCTCTGAACTACTGAAATGGAAAGGACAAGAAAATTTTGCAAAGTTTTCTGAAAAAACTCCTTCTTTTCTTTAAAGCTATCAGAAAATATATACAGATCTGGACAAAAATAATAAACTCCTTGCCTGAAGTTCCCTGCCTTAATTTCCTTGTTGCTGTGAAGTCTTCAGTGGCTGTGACCACAATCCAACAATCTCTAATATTGCCTATGCAACTGTCTGTTTCTCTAATTCATGGATGCTATCTCCTTTACATAGAGCTCAGTTTTTCTCAGCTAATATTATAATGAAATAAAAGCCTAATCTGTAAAATCATCTTTATATCGGTCCTATGTATTTTTTTCATTTGTTCCTGAGAAATTCTGAGCTTTCTTTTCACTGCTCAACCTCGAGATTTCTTAAGCTCTAATACAAATATAAAATATGTGCTTTTTTGGGGGGGATTTTCAACTCTCCAGTCCCTCTGGATGTAGTGAGCTTTCATATTTTTATATGGAATTCACCCAGTTTGTAGTCCCAGAGTGTTTCTAAGGAATCATTGTGGCTTAATACCCTCACATTACTCCTGGACTTCAGACATCACATAGTCATGATGGAAAACAATGGGTTGCTACAAGGCCTGTTCAGGCACTTAAACCATGAATTTACCCAAAATATTTGACTTAGAAATATATTTTATAAAGCTTGCCACAGGTATGAAAATCTAAAATTATACTTTTGGAAAATTTTTTGGTTAAAATAAATCTTAGATGCAGGCAAAAGAAGTTGAATGATTTACAATAGTTTCAGATATAAGTGACAAATGAAAAGAATGGAAAGAAGATTTAAGTGTGATATCCTGCCAATGATTTTCCAGTTCCCAGCCAGGGGTACAGCTGATGTTTTGTTTTGTCTTCAGTGTAGCATTTAGAGCAGGTACCACAGAGTTAATTGAAAGAAAAATTTCATCATGATGATGTACTATATATGATATACTGAATTACATTTATTTAATGAAGTTGTATCTCCTCAGATGCTCACAAATGCTTTCCATACTATCTGCCTTAATTTATAGCATTAGTAGTTTGTGCAAATTTGCTTTAGAGGCTAAAATATAGCATACATTTTTTCCAGAATAGAACTGTGTTGACTTTGGATGGCTTTCAGATTGAAAACATTGATGGCACATTGCCACAGACAATCATCCTTCTATAAAGTATGGGAACACTGGGAAACTTGGAAAAATGCCTTCACAGAAGGAATGCATAAACTTGAGTGGTATCTATTGAAGTTTTACTTCTTTTCACTCCTGCTTTTCCAAAATATATGAAACCCCTGAGAAGAAAATGAAACTTTCTTCACCTCTGAAATCTACAAGAGAGTTAAAAGAAATCAACCCACCAGAAAAATAGCTGAGAGAAAGATGGAGTGGCAAATAGGAAAAATGTAAAATTTTAGATAAAAATACTGGAAAAACTGGATTTTGATGGGGTCTTGCTAACACTTTTGCTCCCTGATACTCTTGGCCCATTTCCACAGTGTGCTTGAAGACTGCACCTGCAATTTCTGTTACAGTTACAGCAGAGATCCCTGCTCATGGAGGTACAATCCCATTTTTTGGGGATTTTGTAGTTTCATGACTGATAGGTCTGGCACCCTTGTATTGGAGAAACTGATTCACACTGCTAGAGGTTTTTGTATGTCCCATCCACCACCACTTCAGCTGCTTTTAATTCCTGTGTGTGTAGCACAGCTCTCAGTGCATGGGCAAAGTTCAAGCCAAGACACATCACAATGCCCTGAAGAATGAGCACCTTAAACAAATAGCTTCTGCTCCCCTACAAAACCTCTGTTATTCAGATTTTGTATGAGTAATTGTAGGCTACTCCTTTAGGACATAAGCATACTGATAGTTGAATGAAAAAGTACTTCAAACAAATAATATTTAACAGACTAGCAGAAGGTCAGACAAGCTTGCCTTTCATACTAAAGGATAGCAACCATTCTCCTGGGAGCTGTTAAGTTAGTCAGGAGAGAGCTGCCTCATCCAAGAAGCCTTCCTTCCCTGTTATATCTTTAACAAAACCTCATCTTACATGTTCCTAGATCTAGTGCTGCATCCTGCCTATGTCCACACCTCATATCAAGGCAATACCAGATTATCCACCCTTCCCCTTTTCCCCATGCCTCAGTTTCCATGCCAAAGAAGCCCAAACCCAAAAGACTTACCAGAGAATTATCATCCTCCAGCAAGACTTCTAACTGAACAGCATCCCACTGTCTCCAAGGTGTCCTTGATATACACCTACTTTCAGGGAACTTCAGGAGAAATGAGGTGAAATAGGTCGTGCTGTGCCTTACCTACTTCTCTGGCTCTGAGCTGGGACACAGATAGTTAAATTCCTGTGTTGGATATCATGCCCTTTGGCCATTTCATTAAAGAGCTAAGCCAGCTGCTTCTCTGCTTAGTTTATATACTATATATAATTTATATACAATTAACTAATGTCATATGTCCTAACAAGAAATGATGCATTTGCCCTTTGACTGTAAAAGGTCACAGGTCTTAAATTTGACTTAAGATAACTAGGCTAACTCTATCATTAAATCTTATTGAAGATTGATTTATATTTAATTTAAGGAAGTTGTTAATCAAACTCCTGTGGTTTGGGAGGCTTGGGGTTTTGTTTGTCTGTCTGTTTATTTTCTTCTTGGATTTTTTTTGATTATTGTTTTTGTTGTGTTGTGGTTTTTATTTCATCAGGGAACCTGCTGCCAAGAATGATTCATTTATCATGAGATCTTTAGAGCAGCAGTGTCTCATTTCTACTCCCTGCCAATCTGCATAAGTCATCTTGCAAGTCACTTGAAGCATGAATCTGTGGGCAATAGACACTGTAGTGATGCTGTGAGGAAAATAAAAATGTATTGAGCATGTTCAGTGAATGCTTTTCATGGAACTGTGAGCAGACAAATCAGGCAAGACACTTGATTAAACAGCACAAGTGCACTGCAAAGCAAATTATGATAAATTGCTAGTATTGATTACTTTTAACCAGATGGATGAGATTGTCTGGTGTTTAAATTTAGGAATGCAGCCAAAAGATACCTTGACCTCACCTCTGTACTGGGAACCAATACAAAATTAATTGGAGCTGTCGTTCAGGTAGAAGTCACAATTATGTGACAGTTGATTTATTAATTTAAGAGCTAGCTACAAACCAGATGCATTCTTTACTCATACATGCTTTTCACAGTTTAGTTTTTTGATGTAGAAAAGCCTCCAGGACGTTGATAGTCATTGTTTAGTGCCTGTAATATAATACATTTTCATTTGAATTAATGCACTTCTGATCAGCAATTAACTGTTTTAGCTTGGGTTTGTGATCACATTTTCCCTTTTTTTTAAATTCTGTTTATATTTTGCTAAGTTGCTTGTGCTGCTGGATTCATATGCACGTAACCAGCTGGGACTTGGAGTTTTTCCATAGTGTGGCATTTGCAACAGTCATCTGAATTTGCAAATACAGCATCTTCTGGAACTGTTAATATCACAGATATGTTGCACTCTAAACAAAGCATATACTCCCCTGAATTCTCAGCACTATTGAGCAGCTGTTCCTTTTCTGGTTTTGTCAAAAGAACTGATCTCTTGTGACTGCTGGCTGACTGCCTGGTCAGCGTGGACGCAGAAACTTCAGTGTAGGTGGCAGTGCTTACTCTTACAAATCTTTTCCATATGCATGTATGCAAATGCACACACCTAATGTTGTGTTCAAGGGAAAAATTTGGCTTTTTCCAAAGTAATTTCAGTCATTCATAATCGGAATGCAGAGACTCTGCCTTCAGACCAAGAGAATTTCTGGACCTCCACAAACCAAATTTTTATTCCCTGCTCATAGGAAAAGAAACTAAAAAAAACCCCAAAAACTGAAACAAACCCAGCATTGAAATGATTGTAGAGGGGATCCCACCCTTAAAGTCAGTTCAGTAGAAATCTGTAACTAAATTTAAAATTCTAGCTAAAAAAACAAAACATGTCAAATGAGCATTAAAAAGGAGTAAATATTTTCCACCTTCTTTCTCTCAACTCAGTCTTATACTATAATGTATAAACATTGGATCACAGAATCATATTAAAAAAGACTTTTTAGATCATCACCCCAACTCTGCCAAGCATTAAACCATGTCCCCAGGCGCCACATCAACATCTTTTTAAATACTCCAGGGATGGTGATTTAACCACTTCCTTGGGATTCCAGTGTTTGACCATTAATTTTTCCTAATATGTGATCTAAACCTCTCCTGGTGCAATTTGAGGCTGTTCCCTCTTGTGTCACTTGTTACCTGGGAGAAGAGATCAATCCTGCCTGGCCACACCCTCCTTTCAGGCAGTTCTAGAGGGAGATAAGGTCTCCCCCTCAGCCTCCTTTTCTCCAGGCTAAACAAACCCAGCTCCCTCAGCTGCTCCTCATCAGACTTGCTCTCTCTACATAATTACATAATTTAATGCATAAACAGTAAAAAAAACCCAAAAACAATTAAAATAATGCTACTCCTAGAAAGCTACACCAGGTCTGCCCCTTTTTTGGCTGTATCTCCCCTATTAAAATGCATCACACTTGTATGGGCAAAGAAATAATTCAGATTTTCAAACAAATCTCCTGACTGTTCAATATGGGGGTGGTGTTGGTTGTGGGTTTTTTTCTTTTTCTGGGGCTTAGTCTTTTTTACCTACTTTTTTCCCTTGCTCTCTTTTTCTCTTCTCACTTTTGGATCTACTGAAAGTAGAGCTTGGCAATTATATTGCTAAAAGTTGTAGTAATTCAGTATTCAGCCCTCTCCTACTGATAGTTTTAAGATTCAACCTCTTAAGAATTGTCAGGGTTAGAAATACACTTTCTGAGCTGGGAATTTCAGCTTTTCAGCCACATAAAGTGCTATGCAGCATTTATTTAGAAACCTGGCAGATGATGAAATATTGAACCTTAAACCAGTAGTGACATCTTGATTTACATTAGAAAGGACTGATCCTTTTCTGTTTCCAATTCCTCTCCAGCATTTTTCTGTTGACTTCTGTATTTACACCAGAAAGATAGACTAAAATCCGGTGTAAATGATTTTAAGTGTTTTCTACAGGATTTAAGAAAAAAAAAGCTTTTTTTTTGACATTCTCATGGAGAGTTTAGATACATGCAGGACATCAAGGTAGGCTGGATTTTATAGGCATACAAATACAAATTATTTTTCCAATATCTTTTTGAAGACTCAATAAAAAAATTATAAAGCAGATTTTATATAAATTGTGAAGTTTAAGCAAATTGCAGGATGGCATTATAAAACATTTTACTGAAAGAATTTTGGTCTGGCCAGTGTAATTCACTGGGTCATTTCAAATTTGCTAAAATGAAACTTTTATGTTGTCGCATAACATTGTCTTCTGTATAAAGAGACAGATCTGTTAAAACAGTTTAAACTATTCTAGATTACAAGCTACCCTTGTAAATGATTATAGGCCCTATATATCTGTAGTGAGTGTCATACCATTTTATTATTTTGAAGCTAATTATTCTGTGAGGGTTTCAGTCTTAGATCTAGGAAAAAATTCACTGTTTAGGAGATTTTTTTTCCTAAATTCATATAACCAAAGATACTTTTGAGCTACTTTGAAGACTGAATACACATCCCATATTTCTCTATTTGCAAGTGTGATGGGAAAAAAAAACCTGATCTGACAACAAAAGAGAGGGAAAAATACTTAAAAACAGCTCTCCAATTCATGTCCACATCTTTTGATATAGAGTTAATTGTAGTATGCTTTCACCTGTTGGATGTATATCTTCACCTTCATAGATTGTTTTTCTTCCCATCTAAGTCCCTTCAATCTGTTCAAGTGTTCATAGGACTTGTGGTCTGTTGGGATCTTTACCACCAAAATTAATAAAAAAATTGTTCACATTGTCTCTATGAATGTGAAATAATGAGCAAGATTACAGCCTGTGTAGCAAGATAAAATTTATTGTAATAGGACCAAACTCATTTATGGTGAATGTCTCATTTATGGTGAATTGGCTTGATTAAATGCTTTTCAAAAAGAGCAATGATTTCCTATTGATTCACTGTTTGGAAACACAGTTATAGTAGTAAATAGGAAGAATCTGATGCCAAAGAAATGGTTCTGATAACTCTGAGGGAAAGATATATAAGACGAACTATCTGTATTGTTAAAAGTAGTGTATCAGAGCTCCCATTTCAGTAATAATTAACATTAATAGACTACAGCAAATACAATCTTAATTGGCCAAATGCACAAGTGAATACAATTCTGGCCTTTCACACTGAGTTTCAGTCTGTCATAGATATGTTTTATGAATCCAGATCATCTTTGAGAGCATCTTATCTTTGCTGTTGCTATTATCGTAAAGGTTAAGCAATGCCTTCCACCTGCCCTGTCTCTTTTGATACTTCTTGCTCATCTTCAATTTTCTTTGTTTTTTAAATCTTCTTGTGCAGAAAATTGTGTAGCTGATGAGGTCTGGTATGTGTCATCATCTGCAGGCACATGGCAGAACCAGTCAATGACAGCAGACTCCACAGAAAGTAGAATAATATAGTTTTAGCACATAACTTTGAATTACTTTGTCAAAAATCTTTTTGAGAAAGTCAGACACAGCATGACTTCCAGATAGTTTTGAAATATTAAATCATTTTGACACTCTCTTATACAGACAGGAAGTACAGACAGGGTCCTCTGTCAGTGGCATTTAACAGACATTAAGAGGTAGTTCTTTCCCTGGAATGATGGCAAGGAAGGGTCATTTGGACCCAGATATCAAAACAGATTTCATTCATTGAGCATTATAATTGCATGCTTGTAGTCCTTTCTTATAATCTCTTGAGTACAGAGGGGTCTCAGAAAAAATAATTGAAATCTGTAGAAGCACAATGCTGAACTGAATAATACCAGTATAAAATCATCTAATAAAGGGAAGGGTCAGATCCATTCAAGTAGGCTTTGAACATTTTTAGCAGTGAAAACTCAGTACTCTCTAAGGACAGAGATAATCATCAGAAATGGCAGAGGTCTTGAGAAATGTTTACTTGTTGTTTGCATTTAATGTGGGTTTGTGCAGTTATATGTTTAATATAAGGCAAGGTTTCTGCCCTGAGGTCTGTGCCATCTGCTTTTCCTGTGTTTGTTCATGGAAACATCTGAACTGTCTCCTCCAGCAACCAATGCCAAGGAAAAGTGTATACAGGCTGACCTTCAGCTGTGCTCCACTCATTATTTCCTCTCCCATTTTTATCCCTGCCATTTGCTGAAGCACCAGATATCATCTGGATGCTCCAGGCAGATTGCAACCAAAGAGGCTAGGTGAAAATACTGGCAATGACTTTGCTCAGAATTGCCATTTTCCGTATTTTGGATGAAATGCTAAAAGGTGAATGTCTTTGATTTGAAAATATTCCAGTGCTTTTTATGAAACAGTCTCAGTGTGCTGCAGTACATGGCACCTCTTGTGGGATCCAGAGTATCGGATCCCTTTCTTTTCTGAGAGACTAAAAATGGCTGTCTTTAGGTAAGTGATCAAATTCAGACACAATTAGTGTGAGAAGTCACCATATACTTTTTATTTGATTTGAGCTATTTGAATTTATTACAATATTCCTGAAGTGAAGGGCTAGAACTTCAGATTTACCATAGTCCAATAAATTCTGTCCAGTATCTTTTACAAATTGTACCCACAGGTGGTACAATGTTTAATATCAAATTTATTTTTTTAAAGGTAGTTGCAGTTACAAAGGCTTTCTGATTTAGCAAGAATGCTGAAATAATTGTTTCATAACATCATGCACATTTCTATCAAAATTTCACACTGATCACTAAAACTTTGACAGCTGGTACATATGGAATTTTTTTAAAGCTTTTTATCTTTTTAAGGGGAAGTATCATCAAGATAAAATTATGTATTTATTTTTCCTGAAAATCATTTTTATAAATAAATTTATATTCAGTTGCAACTCCCTGATGCAACCAAACACTTGAGCCTTCATAATGATTTTGCTGTAGAGCTTTAATAATTGATAAGAATAATTTGAAATCCATTTTTACAACTATATTAAGTATAAGTAAAATAGAAAATATCTTTATATATTATTTTTCAATACTTTTATTCTTTTTGCTAATTGAAAAATAAAGATTTGAAGCTTATCTGTTTGCTTTCAGAGATGAAGGAGTTTGTATGTAAAATTCCACCAGTAACAACTTGGCCTGTGATCCTATAGTGTCTTTAAATGCAAGATTTCTAATACTGTAGGGAAATAACTTAAAAAGAAAACCTCAGTAAAAGGAGACAAAAACCTGTGCTGCATGTCTTTATCCTTAATAAATGTACTACTTCAGAGATTATCTTCTGGGGACCTGCTGACAGTTTTTATGTGAGATAATTGCAGATCAGAAGGTATTATGCTGTTAACTTCAGCAGAGGGATTTTCTGTTTATTGATGTGGCTGGTAACACAGTCATAATAAAAGGTTATATGAAACTTTTCACTTTACCTTTCTATTTTATAGAATCATAGAATCATAAAAGGCTTGGGTTGGAAGGGGCCTTAAAAATCACCTGGCTTAAAAATCCAACCTTCCTGCCAAGGGTGGTGATGCCACCCACTATTTCAGCTTGGTATTTTTATTTTTTCAAATGCTGTTTGCTTGAATTTCATCCTCGTGGGCATCTACTATGAACTTTTTTATCTGCAGATTTCTCTTATTCATTAAAAATTCTGATTCATTAAAAATCTGATGCAGTTAATGATATATGTGATATATGTCCCAATTATATCTCAATTTGATACAGTCCTTTCCATATGTAGAGAATATGCAAGACATAGATGGAGAGAACAAGCAAGGAAAGATCTGTTTTAGGCTGTAGGATGGGATTTGCCAATCATTTGCCGATATCCTATGTTCTGGCTTTTTTATGGCACCAAGGAAAAACAATTAAGTCTGATATGAGTATAGAAGAAGATCTAGAATTAAAGCCAAACATGTCCCACACATGTAGTCAGGGTTGGGATAGGATGGCTGAAGGAAAGTTATGATTGTAATTTATGGAAGCAGAAATCATTGACAATTGCTGCTGAAGTTAATGGGATTGCCACCATGAATGCATAATGCTCTGAACAGAATGGAATATTCTAAACCAAACCAAAATATAGATAAGGAGAATAAATTGCTAAATTGTCTATTTTGATTTTGTGTCTTGTTGTTGTTGTTGTAGTTTGGTTCTTTGGGTTTTTTTATATGCTACCACTCAAGATGAGCTGGGGAAATATTTTCATTACTGCTGATATTCCTTTCTGCAACTGCAGTAGTGAACACCACTGGGAAAGAAATTGCTGTCCTCTAAGCCACTTTGAATAATGTGAAATAAGCAAGCTGAATGACATTTTGAGCTTTTGCTTTGCTGTTTCTGAAGTACAGCTATTTTTTCGACATGTCTGAAATGATTAGGAATGGGGTTGTGGAAAAAGAATGCAATTCTTTCATTTCAGAGAAACTGATTTTACTGATTCTTTACATTACACTTTACAACACATTCAGTGGAAATACAGAATGTCAAAGTGAAAATCCTCAAACATTATCAAAATTTCTTTGATGAGTCCTTTGTCAGCAAAGTGTTAATGCTACATAAGAAATCAAATTCTTAAAATATTTCACTCCCAACAGAGATGTTGCATCCAACTGAATACAGTCCAGATATGTGAAGATTTCCAGGAAACTCTAGATGATATTCACAACCAGATGTTCACCTGGCTTCTCATTTTCTCCCAGAACATGACCGAAAGCTTGCTGGTGTCAGGAAAATCTTAACCCAGTGTTGGTAGAAACACATAGAAACACATGAAAATATGCAAAACATTTTCAATCTTTTGTTTATATTCATTTATGAGAATATGCTGTGAGAATAGGCGACCAAAAATACTCTTGCATTTGTAATCAATGAGCTTCATATTTTGTTTTTACTTGTGAGGCTCAGTGGAAGGGAATGAAGACTGCATCCTGCATCTACAAGATAATCTAATCAATGCTAGATGAAGAAAACTGTAAATATACAGGATAAAAATGGTCATGCAGGTTCATTTGATGGCCAGTACTTGAGGAAAATTGTGTGTGAATATTTTCAGTCAGTGTATGCAACATTTGTGATAAGCTGATGTATCAATGGTTATTGTTGAATGATTGCATTTCTTTTCTGAATTTCAATTTTACCTGCACTGGAAGATTTTTTTGTATTTTTTTTTTTTTTTCCTCTGGAAGCTGTTGCTTATAACCACTTTTGTGGAATCACAGGGCATTGATCTGTTATTTAAATTTGTACAGTGTTTTGTGGACAAAGCTGAAGTTACAGCAGCTTCTTTCCCCTCTGTGACTGAAGAAGTTAAACGAGTACTCAGAAAAAGTAGAGACACTGAAACATTCTATTACCACAGAGCCCATATCCTTGTGGTATAACAAGGAGCTGACCCTGAAAATTTGGCACAAGTCCATTGCAACCACTCTGTCTAATGCCATAGAAAAATAAAGAATGATGTATTTTTAATAGAACACTATTCCAGGGTTATATTGATTTAAACTAGAGGAGGTAAAGAGTATAGGAAATGAGACATGCTAGTGACTCAGCATTTTAAATCTAAGCATTGTAAATAAAGGTAAGAAAGGGAGGAAAGAAAAAGAAAAAGAATGCAGTTGTGAGCTACAAGGCAGAAAAAGTAGCCAAAAATTTTCCGAAACCTCACCATTAAGACTAGATAGGTTCACTGGAAATCTCATCCAGATATGTCCATTTATATCTTAACCTGATATTTCTCTTTTCAGAGAACTGGATGAAATTTTGCAATGAGACTTCTCAGGTTAGGTTGATGACTAGTTTGACAGTTGCAAAAGCTGACTTGGTTAGGGAGAAACTGCTGCTATTTATTTATATAAAACTATGTAACTTAAGGTGAGAGAATTTTGTTTCTCTAATGCAATTGCTGCGAAAATAATAGAAATAAATTTTAGTCTTACATGATAGTTTAACTGATATTCACAAGAGCCTGACTGAAACCTCCTTGAAAAAGGAAAAATTAGTTTTAGATTTTTCTGCCATTTTACTACCTAACTGATGAAAACACTTCAGTGTCATATTACAGTGTAATTATGGTTACTATTTCTTAAGTTAACAGTCTTTATACTTCTGTGAAAAGAAAAACAAACCCAAAATATAAAAAGAAATGAGAAAAATTTATTGTATATAATATATGTATTGTATATATTATTATTATATATATAATGTATTTTGCACATTGTATGTGCATCTATTAATTTATCTGAATACGAATGTTGAGTGGCAAGATTTGTTACTTCCAATGAAAATCAAAAATGGAAATAAGAAACTTATAAATAATGTATTTGAAAACTGAGTATTTCATCCACACATGTACCAAAAATAACAGAATCATAAAAGAGTAGATGTTGGAAGGTACCTTAAAGATCATTTAGTTTCAAACACCCTGCCAAGAGCAGGGAAGCCTTCTATTGGATCAAGTTACTCGGAGCCCCATTCAACCTGGCTTTGAACACTCCAAGGCTGTGGCACCCCCAGCTTCTCTGGGTAACCTGGGCACATATAAACACTTTTTATTCTTCTCCCTATTGATCTCATGGCAAGTTTCACTGAGATTCTCTACAAATGCACATAGCCTTTCTCACTTGCTTTCTCCACATGGGCTTTATCCAGTGTACAACTGAATTTTCTAATAAAATAAATAAATAAATAAATAAATAAATAAATAAATAAATAAAATTAATAAATAATAAATAAATATATAAATAATAAAATAATAAAAATAATTATGAAAAATAAAGAGATTTTCTAATATCAACTTTTACCTGGGATAGTGAATTCTAAATTAAATTATGCTAATTATTGGTCTTCAGCTGGGGCTGCAAAGGACATTCTCTCCAATGGGCTTTGTGCAAATTAATTTCCATCGCATCAAAACCATTCCTGGAGGTGTTCAAGGCCAGGTTGGATGGGGCTTTGAGAAAGATGGTTTGGTAGAAGGTGTCCTAGACTACATCAGAGGGACTGGACTAGATGATCTTTAAGGGTCCCTTGCAGCACAAACCATTCTGTGACTCTGTGATTCTGTGGTTTAGCTTTTAAGTCTGTGTGTCTTCAGCCATATATTGCTTGCTTGGACAATAAAGAAGAAAAAAACCCAAAAAAACCCTAATCCCCTCAGTAATATTCTTACTTCCATGAGCATTATGCCTCTTAGGAAATACTCACATGTAAGGAATTACTAACATCTTGGGAAGCTAATAGAGAGTTTCATCTGAAGAAAATCAGATGGGTGGGATTAACTGAGGAAGTTTTGAACTTCATAACTTGACTCCAGTCACTGAAAATATTGACCAGAATCATTATTCATAGATACATCATAGAAGTCCAGTTATTCTTAGCTGGGGAATATAGCTTTACTGAAGACAGTGCTAGTGTATCACTTTATACACACTGAAGTTTTGGACAGAATAAACATGAAAGTTTTTGAAACTCAGTGTCATTCTATCTGGAATTAGGCAAGATACTGAACAGCCTCTGGTACTTTTCAGTTAGTTTTTAAAAATGGAAGATCTGTGACAAATGGATCTGAAGGCTCAAAGAACTGGAGACCTCCATGTGAACTTCAGGTTTCTTTGTCACACACCACATGCGGCACACAAATAAACCAATGTGACCCATTTAGCAATGCAAAAGTTTGGAAATCAACTTTAAGGGAAGAATTAACACATAGTGCAGAATGACTTTACTCCATTTTGACACAGATATGCATTGAACTAGAACACAGTATTAGTTTTTATTGAATGTGAAAAGCGAGTAACATTTAGCTTCTTTATAGAAGGCGTGAAAAGGTCAGCTGGAAGTTTTATTGATGGTATTTAGAGGAGAAGTTTGCTTGCTGTAATGCAAAATTAGAACTTATTTGGACAGAGGAAATTGTATTAAAAAAACAACTCCTGTTCCATAAGACAATTACATTCTAATCCCTCTGGGTAATTATGCTACTGTCCAGTGCTCTATGCCCATGTTTCAGGAGAAAAATTTCTAAGGACACCTCTTAGAATTAATCCAATACCCAAACTTCATTTGCTGCACATACTGATTTGGTTTAAAAGGACAATACATTCCTATAGGTGTCCATAAACAAAAAAAATAAAAGACCAAACGCATTTATATGCTTATCAATTATTAGGCACTTATTTTTACTGTCTTAAACGTCTCTTAGAAATAGAAATTTTAGGTGCAGCATGCTAAGATTCAGCAATTTATCATCTTTGGGAACTGCACTTTATGTTCATTATAGCCTCAGTATAAATGTACATCATTAAGCCCACCTGACAATTAACTTCCAGCAGTTATTCTCCAAAAGATAGATTCTTTTTAGTAAAAAGAATCATGAGCACTACAAATGTCTGGTCTGATGGCCATTACTAATTATTATTAATACAGCTAATAATCATAGTCACGTTTGAAGTGATTTTCAATAAAAGTATTACAAAATGTTTGTCTCTGTCAGTTTTTGTGAGGCAAGTATATTAAATGATGTATTGTTAAATAATGATACATATAAGTCAAGGAATGGTTATGGTAAAAAAGTGTGACATATGGAGAAATGTAAATGAGGGAAGAGAAGTGATTAAGGCATTGGTCTTGTCATTAAGAGACCAGCAGCTGTATATGGTTATTGGTGTGAGTTTGAGTGCTTAGCTTCATTGTCTCTGCTCTCTTGTTGCAAAATGGAAATCATAATTTACTATATTAGTAGCATATTAATGTATGGAGCTGTATTGAAGTAAGAAGATATGAATATACTTTGCTTCATAATCTGCAGAAATCTGTGTGAGGAACCTGAACCCCTTCCTTCAGGGCTCCATTGACAACAGCATGAATTATTTTGTTCTGTTACTTAATTTTCTTTTTAAACACTCTCTTATTCTGTAACTTCACCCTGCTTTAATTTTACTGTCTTACTCAGGCTCAGAAAAGTCTGACTTGTAAGCATGTTAATCTCTCCTTCATGAGTGGAGCACCTTATTGTTGGCATTTTGAAATTTGTTAAGACTCAGTTCCAGCCTCACTGGTTGCTAATCCTACTGGCCTCACCAGACACCAATAATTGTTTTCTATGAATTCTGTATTTTACCTGCTCCCACACTGCTGTCCCCAATACTCCTTGGTCCTTGCTGGGTTTGCCAGTCTTGGTTCATCAGTAGCTTTCTGCATAGAAACTCCTCAAAGACAGGCTCAACTCCAGGCTGTTTCAGGAAAACAAGAAAACTAAATACTTTAAAAACTTAAATTTCCATTATATAATTTTTTAAAACTTTCATCCATAAAGAGAGTGGAAATTTTTAACAATACTGATTTCTCATGTTTAATCAAAAAATTAGAAAAATTCATTCCTACAGTTAGAGCATTCTTATTAGATTTTCATGAACGATGCACATTGATGATAAAAGGTAGTACCTTGATATTGGATTTTCTACTTTGATTGTAGAGATAGGCTTTCACATTGCCCTATGTGTCATGTCAGACTAAAAATCTACAGCCACATCCAAACCTGTTTTTTTACTGAGGCTATGCTGAGAAAACATACTTGGATTTTTGAGTATGTAAATGGGTTTTTTTAATTTAATATTTTTCTATATTTATATTATATTTAAGTTTTATTTTATTAGAAAAATACTTGGAAAATATATACATTTTCTTTCAATTTGGAGCTGTCAGTACATAATGTGCTGTAGGAAATAGACACAGGCAATACACTTGAACCAGAAAAAGGGCTGACAAAACTAAAGTACTTAATGTACAGTTTGATAGAGTGTGTGCTCTTGAAACTCTGAAGACTGAGATAACTGAAGCACTAAAAACTATTGTTAGTCCAAATATAATTTTCTCTCATTTTCTAGCTGGGATACCAGAGGCAATTTAGCTAAACTAAATGATCCCATGTCCCAAAACACTTTTACAGGCTCTAATTTCATTGGGTGAGGTATCACACAGATATCCTATTGCTTCTTCTGGCTGAGCTAGTTCAGAAGCCATCCAGGTATCTCTGCCTGGGACTGTGTTATGACCACGGGCAGGATGCTGCTTTTTCCCCTTTCTCTATATGTATATATGTCAGAGTTAGTGCTGATTAAAACTATTCAGGATTTCTTCTGAAGCCTTCAGAGGCTTTAAAGATCAGGCCACACAATTGCAGTTAATTTCAGCATTTTGCACAATTTACACTGATATGGTCCTAGCAGGATGAAATTCATAATGAGTCCATATTCCTCTACATAGCTGAGATGCAATTTATGCATTTTCAGTAAATTTTGCACCTTTTCATTATTATTAAATGTGACATTTGAAAAAGCCTGGTGATGAAAAATCTTCTCTCTTCTGAGAAGCTGAGTGGAAGGACATGTTGGCCTGGGTTATTACTGAAGCTTTCAGCATTAATTTACATCATTTTCAAGTGCTTTTGGGACACTTTTCTCGCCATATAATTCCTGCTTTCCCTATTTGACTCCAGGCTCTCTCCTGGTCATGGTGACTGATTTGAAACCACTTAGCTTGTGCTTGATGCAAGGGACATCATGTACCCAAGCCAGCTTTCCTGCCATTTAAAGCATTTGTCTTTTTCTATTCTAACTTTGTTCCTTTCTTTTAAAGATAAGTAATTTCCTCCCCATCCCGCAAAGCAAAATTTACTTAAACCCATTAAAAACCCCAATACTCTGAGCTTTGTGCATAGATTGAAATAATGACTTTACACGTCACACATGAAGTTTTCTTGCAATATATTGGGTCAAAATGGAGAGCTTTTAAAAACATTTTTCATAGGTTAGACTCATATCCAATATGGGCTCTTACATGTTGCTGTTTAAAGGAGTTGTGTAATGAGGCTAAAATATAATGATTATTTCCTTTAATATTATCAGCAAATATATGCTCTGTCTCAAATAGTATTTAATATACATACTCTATCTGCTTCATCTGATGTTGCTGTTCTCAAAACTGTACTCTTGGAAGAAGTGATTTTCAAATTCCTAGTTGGCATGGATGAAAATTGTTTCATTGATTTCAGGAAAAATAGGGTTGCCAATGCCACCTGGGAATCCGGCCCTTCCAGCTGTGCTATGACATTTAGGAAGAAGCAAACACACTCACAAGACTCTTTAGACTGTCTTGACTTAGAAATCAAAAGTTTTACTTGAATTTCTAGGACAGATGATCAAAATAGCAGTCACTTTCCTGTTTTGGAATGAAATAGAGATTAAGGTAAGATTTCCTGAACAATTATTTCCTAAATATATAGAGTCCAGAGGAGGCCATTGATTTGATCAGAGGGGTGAAACTCCTCTCTTATTAGGACAGACTGAGATGGTTGTGGTTGTTCAGTTTGGAGGAGAGAACGCTCCTGGCAAACCTTAGAGAACTTTCCAGTACCTGAACAGGGCTACAAGAGGGCTGGAGAGGGACTGTTCATGAGGATATGTAATGATAGGACAAGGGGAATGGCATTAAACTCAAGGGGAGTATATTTTGATTAGATATTTGGAAGAAATTCTTTGCTGTGAGGGTGGTGAGTCACTGGCACAGGCTGCCCAGAGAAGCTGGGGGCTCTGTGTCTCAGGAGGAGTTCAGGAGCAGTCTGGGTGGGTCTTTGGGTAACCTGGTCTAGTGGATGATTTGTCCCCCATGGCAAGAAGAGATGGAACTAGGTGATCTTTAAGGTCCCTTCCAACCCAAACCATTCCATGATTCTAGGAAAATATAATAAAATCATTTTAGTCTAACAGTGCAGTTTTGTCTGATGTAATGGATATGAAGTTTATCTCACCTTTGTGCAGGACTGGTAGAACTGTGTTCATTTCCCAGCCTGGTCACGTATATGTTTTTTTATGTTTCTTTCACATCCTCATTTTACATGGAATTACAAATTGCTATTTCTGTTTTTATAAGTATAGTCATACCATACAAGGATAAAGAAAGGTGTTACAAATTACATATAAACAGACATCTGCTGTGAAATTGTGGTCACAGATAAACCAAGTAGAGAAAACCTCCAGTAGTTTGGCAAAGGTTCAGTCTTAAGAACCTAAGAAATATCAGTCCTGAGGCCTTGCAAACTCCCCACAAATCTTATGAATAATCAAACTTCTGTAAAACAGAGCTGCAGGATTCCAAGAACTATCAGCATCTGGTTTCTATAATTAATTTATATAGAAATATCTTTGCTTCTAATTAACTAAAAATTAACTGAACCACCCAGATCATAAAATTCTACATTATATGAGGAAGAAAAAAAAAGCTCTAGTGAATAGATAATGGAATACAGTTTTAATATTGTACTATATACTGTTTTTTTAAGTCTATTTTGTAGCTCTGGATGAGTCATATCCTTAATTTTAGCAGTTGTGAAATCTGGAAGTGCAAGAGATGTGAGGCTGTGACAATTCCTTGTTCCTAGCTCCAAGAATCAAGCTGAGTGCGTATTCCCTGTAGGCACATATGCAAACACATGTATGCAATACACACAGAAATGCACCCATGACCAGGCACACAGACAACACTCGGCACTCACACAAACACAAACAATACCAACAGCCTCATTCTGTTCCTTGATGTGTCCAATCAGGGTGCAAATGTGTTAGAGAGAAATACATACATACATACATATATATATATATATATATAGAGAGAGAGAGAGAGAGAGAGAGAGAGAAAGAGAGAGACAGAGAGGGAGGGAGGCTTTTGATGTGGTGCCACCCAGAAGCTGGGTTCAGACCACCTGTCAGCCCCATAGCTGTACCTAGGCTCCTCTTTTCTTGGCACTTAAATGGACAAATATTTGATGATGTAGCCCCACTTCAGCTCCTGGTAGAGATCCTTCCATTCACACTCAAAAATTCTTCATGGGAAAAAATTACAGTGTTATCATGCTTTTTGGCCTCATGTAAGTTCCCAATTGTATCAATAGTTCTATAATTTTATGCATGAGTAGTTGCCTTCAAACTTATTATTTGTTACTTGTCTTGCAATATAGAAATAGATACATGGGTGAGTCTTTCACCTTGTCATTAATGTTTCAGTCTCAGGTGTTGAGCAGTTGGATCAGGTTGGGTTAGGATGAGTGAATGGAAGGAGATGAAGACCTGGATAATAACAAAAATGAGTAAAGAAAAAAATTAGCTTTGTTATCAGGTGTAGGTGCTGGTGGATAATATAAAATGGCAGTTATCAGGGTAAAGGTCATGCTATCCACTATAGCAGTCAGCATCATTCTTTTGAGATGGCAAATCTGCATCCAATAAATAAAATGTTAGAAGGGTCCATTTTATTTAGCATTAAATACATTGTGGTAAAGTCATTAAAGACTAATAAGATATAAAATTGCCATTAAAAATTCACATTTCTACTCTTAAAAAAACTGTATGTTATCTCTAGAGACTCAAAAATAGATTATAATTTCTTAACTGGGTTTATTTACAGTTGGCATATTAAATATCTGTAAGCCCCTGTGTAATAAAGTAGTTGTCCTCTTAATTGCTTCTGATTATAAGGTCAAGTATGCATTTCATCAAAATTTATTTCTACCACCCATGGTCTGAGAATTCCTCATGTTATAGAATGTTAATTGCAGCAAAAGTGGTTGGCCTGAAGCTGAAGTTATAGAAAACACACTTGTCAAAAGAATTAATCTTACACTGACCAAACATTCCTTCTCCCACTATTTTTTGTTGTTATTCACTTTAGATCTTTGTCACCCACCTAAATCCCGGTGAACTACAATGTCTGACCCTTGACCTACAGGGTCAGAAGTAGCATAAAAGGTTTTACCTGTCCAATCTCAATTTTTGTGTTGAGTTTTTTTAAATGTTCTTATTTTGATTGTCATATTAATCACCTGTCAATGAGCATTTCTTAGCTTTGAAAGGAACTGTGTCCATTTCCTTCAGTTCAATAATCTGAAACTGCCAACAGTGAGCTGTTCACTCACTGTGAATAAACTCAATTGTATTTGTCATTTCTGAGCTTGCTGATGGTTTCTCTCCCTAGCAAAGTGCAATCTTTTGTGATAGAGGAAATACTGTGTATTTAACTGTATATTGGGCTTTGCAGTTTTCTTTTCATGAGTGGGTTGATTATTGATGTACATCTCATGAACGAGGAGGAAAGTCTGTGTTCATTAATGATTCCAGAAAGAAGGAACGATACCTTATGCAAGGCCTTTCACATAAATGCTGTTTATTAGAAGATTTTCAGTTTTTCTTCAGCTTAATTCTTCTCAGCTTCTCCTACCACTACATCCAATTAAATAAGATAGTAACCCAGTAGAACAGTTTTTTTCTTTAACCTTAGAATTGCTAGAAGATTAGGAAAGATATGTGAATTTGTCTGTTGGCATATACTATTGTTTTTCCCAGTTAGAGCTGGATGCTTCGACTCCCAACCAATAAAAAATGTCAGCTGTCTATCAAGTTTTGAAGGACATATTCTGATTCTAAAATAGAGCCTTTGCCAAGATTTTGCTGAAAAGTGAATGCCTTAAGTTAGTATCATTGATTTAACACAGTTATTTACCCTCTGCTTGGTTCTCAGTGACCAAATAACAGCAGCTTCAATCATGTTTGTTTCAATAATAGAGCTTGAAATAGTAATAATAAATTTATTAATAATAATAATATTAATAATGATATTATTGCTATTATTCCTATTATTGTTATTATTGCTATTATTGTTATTAATATTATTAAAATCCCCCAGCAACAGACAGCTAGAAGAGAGAGAAATGATCACTGGAGGCCTGCTTTGTTTTACTGTGCAAATATGTCTGATATAGTAGCTAAAAGACTAGGATAGGCTAACATGAAATATAATACAAATGCATTTCAGGTTATATTATATCTGGATATATTAGAATAATGTGTATTTTTTTTAAGCTGAATTTACTTCAGAACCATGTCATAGATTGAAACATTGACATACACTATTTTTTAGGTTCCACTTGCCATTTGTAGTGTGTTTTAAAGAAAACAGCTGCATGTGGAACCTTAAAAGAGATTAGAAGGGCCCTGAAAGAACGTTATCACTTAGGTTGAAGTCTGACAAATTAGGATCCAGGTGATGGAAGGGATGCAACATTCCTGCAGCTGGAGAATCTAGTCTTCCAGAGGATCATAGACATAATGACATTGTCAGTAGTACATCTTTCAGAGTCTCAAGGATGAGTGTCTTTTGAAATAGAACTAAATATGACATTCTCTAACTGAGAATTTGTAGTGTAGGGTTATTGGTATATATGTAATCAAAATACAAAGAAACAAAATGCAAAGCTATGGTAAATTTGGGATAAAATGCTCCTTGCATATCAGTATCTCAAGACAAAAGTGAAGACCTTTCAGGGTCTTATATCATCATAAATAGCCCAGAGAAGCTGTGGATGCCCCAAGCCTGGCAGTGTTCAAGGCCAGGTTGATGGGGCTTTGAGCAACCTGGTCTAGTGGAAGGTGTCCCTGCCCATGGCAGGAGGGCTGGAACCAGATGTCTTTAAGGTCCCCTCCAACTCAAACTCTTTTGTGATCCTATGATCCTTTTCATTTAATGTAAGAATATAAGCTACTCTTTCTTAGTCTCTTTCGTGGTTTGCCCAAGAAAGAATAGCTCTTGGGAAAACAATATTAAAAATCCCTAAGGTCATAGTCACCAGCTAAAAAATATGCACAAGAAGAGGTAGGACTCATGAATCAGGACTAGGAATAAGAAAGCAGCTGCATACATCAGTATTCTCTCCTGCACTCAGACAAAGCAAACAAAGCTAAATAATTCAGTGAACTTCTTTCACCAGCTACTGTAGTTACATACAGATTGTTATCTCAAAGGGAAGAACACAGGGTGGAGGGAAAGCAGGGTGAAATGTTAAATACATACTTTAGTGTATTGATATGGATAAAAAAAGATGTGACAGGCCTAGTATGCAAGGTCAGAAATGATGCAAAAAAGATCACCCCCAAGGAGACTGCTGAGCCTGACTCTAGCCAGTCACCTGCTCAGAAACACCGTTGGGTATTTTGTTTATAAAATAGCTGAGATAATAAACAATATTATGTCCCAAAGATGAATTCTCACACACTGATGCTGAGAACAAAGAGAATTTCAAATTCTGAGACCACAGTTGTATTTCTGATGAGATTAATGATAGCTAAGAAATGATAACAAAAATAGCCTAGGAATCTGACTGATAAAAGTTTTGTCTGTTTCTATTATATGTTTAGTTCATTTAGCACTGCTGGCAATCTGCTCTTTTGACCCTGCTGAGATATTTGCAGACTGAGCTCAAAAGAAGAAACATCTGCTGATTTGATCAGAAGAGCATATGGTTAGAAAATTAAGATGTGGAACTGTAAAGTAGTAATAGGAAAGAAAAAAGATCGTGGTTTTAGTCAGAAATGAAAAGTTTACAAGGTTCTCCAGGAAAATGGAAAAAAATACTATTTTTTTTTTCTTGTCAGAGGTTGAATCACAAACAGATTCTCTACTAAAAATGTTTCACATATGTAAAAGTTTCAGCAACTTTCTCTTCTACTGCTGCAAGAGAAGTTTGTCTTTTCATGAAAAACTCCCAACGTCCCTTTTACAAGGAATAGAGGATCTGTCGGATCAAGGCTTCAATGTATGCAATGTATGCAATTCTTTATAAAAGGTTATTGGATAACCAGATTATATGGTGGTGTTTAAATGAAGACAAAAATATAGAGAGACAGTAAATGGAATTTCAATCTAAGATCAGTCCATCTATTTACTACTTTCAAAAACCATATTTACCTATTTTCATATTAACACATATTAACTATTTTCAGAAAAGCTATGGCACTGTCTGTGCTTACACACAGAAGCTTCTGAGATTAGTGAATGGTGAAAGACTTACTAAAAATCAGCTATTTTGGAAATCAGCTAATCTGGAAAAAAAGAAGGCAGTTATTTAAAATGAAAAGGTTATCATATAATAAATTCGGTTTCAGAAGCTCAGAGGAAATAATTGCTTCTTCTGCCTATGTATGTTAAACATGTTCCATTGGATTTTCTCTTGATTCACTTTCATGTAACTTTATTCAGAAGCAGATTCATAGTGCAGGTTTAGTATTGTCATTTTTGGATAAAAATCTTGAATTGGTGGTTTGTGAAATTATTTTTTACCCTGCCTATGGCAAATATTTTTTTTTTGCAATATCTTTCCCTTTAATATTTATTGCCATGATTTCAAATGCTGTTATTCCAAGTTCCTAGAAAACTTTGGGCTACATAAAATAAAAGTGAATTCATAGTAATTAAAGATTATTTTCAGTTATTATTTGCAAGATTTTAAAATTTTCTACTCTTTAAACCTTGAAAAACTTTACAAACTCTGAACCACCTTTGCCTATGAAATCATGTTGTATTTAGAGAGATGAACTGATCAGAGGGAGGGGAAAGCCAAACTATACAGGAATGTTCTTTTTATTTTGTGATCAGTAATGTTTTTTATCTCTGCTAACACTGAGTTTGCTAGTACTGGAGAGTAAATTATTTCTAAAACACTTTTCAATTAGGTATATTTATGCCATAAATTCCATGTTATGAGTTTTTAATGTCAACATAATCTCATATTTTTTGCATAATATCTTTTCCTCAATGTTTATCAAATTATGTAATTCAGAAATGGTTCCTGTCTGAATCTCTGATCTTCTCTAAACCACTGGACTTTTCATGTTATATGAAGGAAGGATAAATATGAACCAATAATTTTGGTCCTCTTTTGGTATGTGAGCTGAGGATGACACAGAGTTTGGTGATGTTTTTATTCTTCAGATTATTTTGTAATAAATGAGATGAACGACTGCATAGGAATCTGATCAATTTTTTCTCTGCAACATCACACCCAGGTTTGTCACATCATGTTAACACAAGAGGTCCAAAGCAAGAGAATTAACTGACTGGAAATTTTGGCCCTTTTAAACAAGATATTGGTTGGTTGGCTATTTTAAGAGTTGTTTTGGTCTGCACTGATCAAGACAGGACACATTTTAAAAACGTAAAGATGTGCTTTATCACCTGGATAATGCTAAATATCAGCAGAATGTAAAACTCGAGGCTCATGATCAAGCATTTTTTCTGTAAATGAGGAATTTCCACATTAATTTCCCCAGTATATCTTCGATTTAAAATTTGCCTGTAAAGTTAAAAGTTACTTTCACATACAATACATTGCACGCTAGACTAGGTGCCAGTTTTAGATGTCTCTGTCCATTCAGTTGTACCATATGAAACTTTTAAAGAGTAATAATGCAAAGCAGCATGAAATTAGGTGGCAAATGACATCCTATTATGCTTGCATGGGTAGGAGTAGGACGAGATCTATCAAACTGCTTGCATCAAATTGAAAATCATAATGGGAATGAAACTGCAGATCTCACACTGGCTTCAGATTTTGTGTTTTGAGGCTTTGTATAATTTATTTTGGGACATCACACTTGTATGATATGTCAGAGTATGTATGTTATCAACATGGAGAGGCTATAGCAGGTGTCAAAGAATGGAGACAATTGAGTGTTTTACAGACTGAACTGGTATTCAATGCATTGGTTTCTATTTCTTTTTTTTCTTTCTTTATTTTTTAAAATTATTTTTAAGCTTTCATCCGTACTGGTGTAAAAGATATACCGTCAATAATACCATTTCAGTAGCAGACATATGGGATTACTAGTCAACTATTCAGACCTATTTAATGTAACAATAAAACTCAGAAATTTTTGTGTTGTAAAATTGATGTTTTTTGTTTCTCTTTTGGTCATTTTATGGCTAAAGATGAGTTTTATTGGAAAAAAAGAAGGCAAATTAAATATGACTGTGTTATTTATAGATTGCATTGACATACAGTTTTATCCTCTTTTACTGTAGTAGTTTCCTTTGAACAATATGAGATCAAAAGGGACAAGCCTGTTTGTTGAACTTGCACAAACTTGTTGCTTCCACGTCAGCACAGGAACAGATGTCCATCCAATTCTCTTTCAATCTCACAGTTTAACAAAGGACACTTCCATGTGTTGAAGTAGTTATTCAGTCTTAATCTCAAGTGCTGAAAGATACATGATGTGCTTTCATTAATAATAACTTGAAAAGTCTTCTTATTATTTCTAGCTTGAAATTAGTTTACATAATTTCAAATTACACCTTTTATATCTTGTTATGTCTTTAATTTCTCTGATTAAGATGCCCATTGCTATAAAAAAGCACTCCTCCCATGTAGACTTTTAAAAATCATGTTCAACTCATCACCTGCCTTAATAGGTATCAGGTATTTACATGATACCACACATGTAAAGGAAACTTTGTCATGCTTGTTGAAAAACAATATCCGAATTAATGACTTATTAAAAGAGTAGAGTTCTACTGTGTTTTGGCTCTACTGGCTGGTCTTCATGAAAGACAACTGAAGTCCTTCACGAGAGTGAAGGATTTACCTGATCATGTGTTTGGGAGTTGAAAGCTGTATAAGACCAAACTTGAAATAAAACGCAAATTTCTAAAGTTGACAATAAGGGATCACTTGTGGTGAAAGTCAGTCTGAAGTGGGTCTGTCACTTGAAATGTCTGCCCAGAAATTAAGAGATTGTGAGAGGACCAGTTCTACTTATAGGTATATGGCAATATCCCCTTTAATCCCTGTGGTTCAGTAATGAAATGGAATTAGTGAGAAGTACTTATAAGTCCAGGAAATGGTAAGAGAAAAATAGTGAATAGATAACCACACCGATGTCAGTACTTTTTGAAAAATAAGAGCCAACCACTGTCATCAAAATATCTCAAAAGCAGTGAGTTTGTTAAGACATTAACCACAGAACTATTGTGGGTTTTATTTTGAAATGGTTTGAAAAAAAACCCAGAAACAAAATTTCACTGCACTGTAATAAGTTTATCAGAAACCATGAACCTTCCTACTCTCCAACCAATGAAATCTTCCATAGCAGTTCAGAAATGGGACAGAGTATCTTGACACTCTGATGTTGCTGTATTTTAAAAAAAAGAACATCAGATAAAAATTCTGACCTGTTTTGAAGGTTACTGGGGGATTTTCAGTACCTTTTCATTCCAGAAAATGACAGCATAATGACTTTGTTTTCTTTTTAGTGTCTAAGGGAAATATTTGCTTTTAAAATACCTGGTGGCAAAAATCACAGTTCCCACATGAGCCCCGGATCTTTTCCTCTTGATGAGTGCACACAGATGAAAGAGAGTAGGTTAGAAATACAACCACATGCAGAGTTTGAATAATAAAACAGTGAAGTTTGAACATTGCATGTGAGCTAGTGGCATTCTTGTCTTGCACAAGATAGAAAGATCAAGATCAGTATGCAAAAGTGTGCTTCAGATTCTTCCTATAATGAAAATTTACCTTACTGTTTTTATTAGTGCACATTACAGGAAATATGATTCACAACCATTATACAAAGGGCAAATTTTCCTTCTTTATTCTAAATATGCCAAGGTACTGCTGATTTTGAAGAAGAGTACTGATACATTGCATAAGGGAGATGTGGACCCTAAAGGATCACTTGGATTTGAGCTGGCAGCTCAGAAAAGCAGCACTGTTTAAGCCAGCATTTCAGTACGATGTACACTGAAGTCCCAGGGATGTTAGAGAAGGCTTTCAGTTCTTTAAAGCTTAAATGCTGCTCTGGGTAAAGACATTAAAACAAGCCATCAAATACAGCTTTGCATTTAAAGTTCAGCCAAATAATTTGATCTCCTCAGTAAACAAAATACAGACACTCATCAAATGCAGTATAGCATCTGAAATGCAAATATCTCCAACCTTTAAGTAGACATACTATGGGACTCTTTTAAGGGTGATTGCTGACATCATTTGTGTGTATATAGATGTCTTGCAAATGTCACAAAATACAGCCTTCAAATACCTACGCTGAGGCCGGGTCTAAAAAAGGATATCGGTCTGCTTAAAGTTTAGGAAAAATTTAAGAGTACTTTTTGCCTGTTCTCATCTAAACATCTAATTCAGGGTATGAAAGAATGTCTCTATAATTTTCTGTCTGAATGTGAGTCTAAGATTCTTAATTTCATTACAGGGTCTATATACAAGGAAACAGACCCTGCACCTGCAGTCAGCAGGCACCTCTCTCTGAGCATTTGTGCTTATCCATCTTTCTGTGGGTATCCACTGGTTTTCCAGGATAATGAAATGAGTGATTACAACTAAGTTTAGGCTACATAGAAACACCAGCTGATGCTCTATCTTTTACCAAGTGCAGCAATGAAGTAAAAAGTGAAAAAGCTTGTGGGTTGTAGGTATACTTTTAGGATGTAGTTTCACAAGGTGCTTGCATGTTGCTGAGGTTGTTTCTACAGTCCTGTCTTCCTCCAGTGTGGTTTGTCTCAATCTCTCCTGTGCTAGTACAGCTGTTTGTGGGTTTGTGGTTTACTGCCACACTGAGATGAGCAAATTAGAAGCAGTGAACAGTGAGGGTTGGACTGGGGTTGTGAACTTCTTACGGTAGCTTGCTGCCAATACTATCATCATCTAAAACTGCAGACTGTGTCTCTTTACACAGGCTCAATAAAATTGATTGTGAGTTTTAAGTGAACTGCTATTCCTATAATTAGTATTTGAATCCCATTTATAATTATCCATATGGTTTTCCTTGTGGTTAATTTTCCTCAAGAATGATACATTTAATTAACTTAGATATCCTTTAAGTGATTATCTTGCTTTTTAGAAGCAACAAACATCCACGTGTAAGTGTGGATGTCCAAGTTCTTGAAGACCATGATATTGTTGTCATTTCATGCTCCCTTCTTGAGAGCAGATATATGCTCCACAAGTGTTAGTTAATAGCAGATACAGCATATGAAAAGGTAACATGTTTGAAGTATCAAAAGAATGTTTACCTATGCAGTGGATAAGCTCCAGAATAAAGCTAAAGTAAAAAGACCCCTCAAAAATTCTCTTATTTTGGATGACCTGTAGAAACTGATGGTAAGGATCAGCAGGAACACACTGTTGGTTAGAATAACTAATACAAAATTATTCTTGAATCAGATGCTGGCATCACTAGAGAGCAAACTGCTGAACTTGTTTGTATTTGGCTCAAGGTAGAGAAATATAATGAAATAAAAAAAAAACACCTTATTGTTAATTCTTGAATAATGTGACTTCTATAGATTATTACTTTTTGTAGTATTTGTTTCTGAAACTTATGTTGCTCTCAGAAATTAGTTTCCCCCAGTAATAAAGCTTTCTAATCACAGATATGCTCACAAGATCAATTTGATAACCAGAGATCATTCCTGAATCCTTTATAAGTGGCTTAATTCCTAGTTAGACAATTTAAAAAGTGCCTTTATCAAAATCATACTCTACTGTACATCTCAGAGTGTTTCAGGAGGTTGTGTTTACAGAGGAACAAGTGAAGGTCAGTTTTAGTCTGATGAAGAAAGTAGCTGGATGTTCAAATGATGCAGCATGAGCTCAAGATGTTCTGTTTGTTGTCATCAGACAGTTTGAGTATTCTGGTAATTTTTCATTGCTTCTTCCAAAAGGGCCTGGGTTATTTTAGTAATACAATGAGAAGACCATGAACTCAAGGGTTGTCCATGGAACTAACATGACTTTGGAACATTCATGATCGCACAGTGAACAATTTCAAGATTGTACCAAGATCAGAATCTGCAACAGTATCTTGTGTTGTTCAAAAAATAATGTCAGTGACAGGAGTGAGAGATTAGAAAATGGTATGACAAAAGGTATGGAAAATGTGTGAGGAGGAAGAGGAGAGGAGAGGAGGCTCGAGGAGAGGAGAGGAGAGGTTTGGAGAGGTTTGGAGAGGTTCGGAAAGGAAAGGAAAGGAAAGGAAAGGAAAGGAAAGGAAAGGAAAGGAAAGGAAAGGAAAGGAAAGGAAAGGAAAGGAAAGGAAAGGAAAGGAAAGGAAAGGAAAGGAAAGGAAAGGAAAGGAAAGGAAAGGAAAGGAAAGGAAAGGAAAGGAAAGGAAAGGAAAGGAAAGGAAAGGAAAGGAAAGGAAAGGAAAGGAAAGGAAAGGAAAGGAAAGGAAAGGAAAGGATAACAGCTAAAGCAGAGACTTCATCTAAAGAGATCTATTAAGAGCAACATTTATTGTTAATGCAACACTTCCAGGGTGCCTCTTGTACTCACAGGCAGACCTGTACAGACATTAAGAAGATCATCTTGAAGGTTGATTCTTAGCTGTGAAATTTTTGTTGGAAATACACTTCTGAGAAAAAAAACAAACTGTTATGTCAGGTCTTGTTGAATGGTTTCTGAGAGGCTTTAGAATGAGGATTGCAGCATTTCATGACTTTCCAAAAGGAAAGCTGCCTTTGTAAGTAGACAATGAACAATTCACACTCTACAAAAGAGTTAAAAGTAGAAGAAGCCACCTAAATGTGTAGAACTGTGACTGTTTGGTAGTCTGTGGTTTCAAATACTGCCTTACCTGTGGGTTTATGTTATTGGGTGCTATTAATCTCAGAAGAAATAATTATTTTGTCTGAAGGACAAGATCAAAAAAAGGTATTACTGTTGAACGTCCAAGGAAAAAAATTCCATAAGTTTATTCTATCCCTTTATATGTAGCTGTTGATGTTTTATGACATGCAACAGTCTACAACTGTGCAGATGAAATTAGAGCTAATAGTGCAACTGGTTTAATATCATATTCAGTATTGTTTTCTACACTGCAAGTGAAATTGAAACAGAAGCTGAATCAAGTCTAAAGAAAATAAGTAACCATTATGAGACCATGGGATTTTTTAGTCCCATACCAGGTCTTTTTATGGCACTGTCAAATTTTATCTGCATAGTTTTATTGAAAGTTGATCCTAGTATAATACTGGCCCACATGTCATTGTATTTCAGACAGGACTTCAGGTGTAGGTAAAATATAGAGACCTAGTCCAAGGTGGACACTTTGGACATGATTTGAATACTTGTGGTATGCTGATTGCTACATATCCATTGTTTTCAATCTTTTTTATTTAATGGTTGGCTAATTGCAGATAAATAAGCAGGTATTCAGGGAGATGCAGGTTATTTCTGTCACATTTCAGACTGGATCTCTGTTGAGTTATATAATCTTTTTCTGACTAAATTTACCAGTCTGAAAGGAAAGTGGTAATAACAAAATTTCACTTAATTTGTAGTGCATTTTCACATGTAGAGATGAAAATTGCTCCATCACAGATTTTGTTTGGTATAATTTTTCTCTGCCTGGCTTTTTTTGTTTCTCTTCTGGAATATCCGTCTCAAGTTAGGTTTTTAAGTTAACTTACAGCAGATTTATTAGTCATTTATAATTCCTATTCAAATCAGAAATTAGTGACATTCTAAAAAATATTTGGAAGATCTCCATTAGATCAATAATCACAATAATGCACAATATTCTACAGCAGTTTCATAATATTTTACAGCGGTTTTCCTTCAGAAGCTCAGAAAGAAGAAAGTTCCTTTGTTTCTGTTGCAATATGATCATTAAGCACATGGTTCTTAAAATAAAGTTTGTTTAAGGGTAAAGAATTGGAGAAATTTATGGGATAACTATGTTAAGAGTTCAAGTCTTCAAGAAGGTAAATGGCAATATAAAAAGGCCAGACTACTGTCCCTGTTGGAAACTTCCTTGATTGCTCCTATGTTATATCTGACCTGGCTCTGAGGCTGCTTTAGCGTCAGAGATTAAGATATCTACAAATACTATGCCTTTCTATATAAATGATATAATCATATATGATTATATATATAATATATATGATTTGTATATATAGTCATATATAGGTATTTTGTGTCTACACACTTTTCTCAACTGCTGGAATGAAATAATAATAAATACATAATATTAATCTGTCTCTTCTGAGAGTGCAGTAGATAGAAGTTCCTGAAGGAATTTTTGTTTCCTTTGCACTTAAAAAATATATTTAAATTTGTGATTATTGCAAGCACTTTTGTCTTGCTTTAAGCAAATTAAAAAGAAACAAAACTAATCCCAAAATTTCCAGAAATTGAGAATCCTTTTTCTGCTGCTATTGAGAAACTTCCTTTACAAGACATCTGCAGATGCATCATTCATCTTTGGTCCAAGAATACTGCTTTCATTTTTGCATGACTTTCCCTTCTAGACACTGTCATTTTATTGCAAGTTAGTGAATTGCCCTCCTCCAGGCTGAACAACCCCAGCTGTCTCAGCCTGTCTCCATAACAGAGGTCCTCCAGCCTCTGAGCATCTTCATGGACTGGAATTGCTGTAGAGAAATTAACCCAGAACAGAACGCACTAGTTTCATGTGGGTACCCCGAGAGTGGAGCAGAGGGGCAGAATCCACTCCCTTGCCCTGCTGACCATGCTGCTTTGGATGCAGCCCAGCAAATGGTTGGTTTTCTAGGTTCCAAGTGCTCATTGTTGGGTCATTCTTGTCCACAAACATCCTCAAGTTCTTCTCCGCAGGGCTGCTCTCTATCCGTTCTCCTCCTGGCCTGTACTTGTGCCTGGGGTTGTTCTGAACAAGGTGCAGGAACTGCTCTTGGCCTAGTTGAATTTCGGGAGATTTCAAAGGCCCACTTCTCAAGCCACTCAAGGACTCTCTGGATTCCCATAAGCAATATATTAGCTATAATTTGCGACATTCTTTCCCTAATACTTTGTAATTTTCTGCTGGGACACGATTCATTTGATGGAGACCTATGTGAGCACTGGTATTGTAAAACCTTCCACAAACACTTCTCCACTACTGTTTATAATAAAAGGCATTTCCTCTGAAACATGAAAGGAGAGATTTTGAAGCAATTGGTCTTTTCATATGTTGTGGCACCATGGGCTAGGCAATGCTTGAAGCCCAATTTCCATGCAATTTAAGTTTTCCTTTCTAGCTGTTTCAGTAATGTGTTTTCTTTCTTTGTCTTTGTCTTTTTTTTTTTTTTTTTTTTTCTAGAAGGTCATTTTAATCTTTGAAGTCAAAGAGCCTCAACAGATTATTGTCTACCCTTTACTTTCTGCCCTATAGCCTTTTGCCTACTAGCTGACTTTTAATATTTCCTTATAACAACTCACTGCTCCTGGGTGATATATATACCTTCAATTGTTGTCCTGATGCATATGAAAAACTGGTCTTGGCTCTGGGCTGACAAGCTCAGCACCACTTTCTTATTTTTTTCATTGGGATATGAATAAAAATTGCTGGTATATATCATAAAATGTATGAGGTGAACCAACTGATAAGATAGGAGTATAGCTTTCATAAATTCCAGCTCTCATCTAGTTGTGTATGGATTTCAGAATTACTTTAAACATATCAGTCAATGGCCTTGGAAAAAAAAGAAAGTGAAATTGCCCCAGAAATATGATCTTTCTTTATTGTCTTAATTATAATCAATTATCTGCTATACACAGTGCATGTCAACTTAGGCACATGAGAGCCTGAATTTTAAGAGTGTAGTAATTTGATATGACACTGAGACACAATAGTAGCAGAAATTTAGAAGTGAATTTTTCTGGGACTAATTCAATCAAGAAATATATTTCATTTCTGTGATATACAAGAGGAAGCACTTCTTACAATGTCTCCTATACTGCAACTTCTTTCTTGGTGAATCCAGAGAGCTCGAGTAAATACATGTGAAGAATCATTTGTACCCTAAAAATCCAACAGTCAGTGAAAGAATTTGAACTGCATGTAGAAAAAAAAAAATAAAGTGAGAAATGGGAGATTCTTTTCTCTGACTTTCAAATATCACTGAGATATGGAGGAAACAATACTCACTCAATCCTTTAAAAAGACTTTTACTGCACTGACAAAACTGCTATCTAGGCAAGGCTATTTCTAGTGTAATCGCTCTGGTTCAGAGGTGTGCCTATCAACAACTGGTCCTGCAAAAAGATATTGATGACCATCTAGAGGTCTTACACAGAGCTGCTCTGGACGCTAAAGTGAAGCAATACAGAACTAGATTTGTGCAAGCCATGCAACCATGAGTACAATACATTTCCATCTGCTTCAATGGATTCTTGGATCAGGAACATAAAATAACTGCCAACACAGCTTATTGCTTTGCATTTCAGAGCTATTACTTGTTGACTGGGGTAGCTAAAAGAGTGAAATTGGACTGCATTGTGCACTGCAGTACAAATTTTCAGTGTGTTTTTTTTTTTTTTTTTAAGGAAAATGGATACAGAAAATGTATCATTAACATCTGAAAGTCAAGCAGTGCACTATAAAAAATGCTTGCAAAGGATGTATTGCCATTTAACCTCCCAGTTTCATCAAGTCTTAACTCTGTACACAGAAAAAGTTAATTACTTGGGGCTTTAAGTCTTCATAAAAGGTCAGTTTGCTAGTACTATACTGTGTAGCAGCGGAGGCTGGAAAGGTAGCATTTTGAATAGGAACATGCTTTTAATAGTTGATTGGGGCAAATCATAAGAGGTTCATAGTGCATGCTTGGTAATGAGATTCAATTATTTCCAATGAGAATTTTAAGCCCCCTTAGAGACATGACTTTTGCTTACTGTAAGCAAAACTAATCTTTGAAAGTATAAAAATGACACTCACCTTTTTATTGTGTTGGCTTAGAAAAAGGTCAGATCTAATAAAGATCGCTCTTCTTGACAAATAACACTTAATGTTTCTTTACCTTCAGTTTATATTATGTTGTAAAATCAGATTACTGAGATGATAGCCTAATGGTACTTGACCAATAAAAAAATGGGTCCAGTACAACTACAAAATATACACTGAAGAGTCTTAATTAAAGCATTATTTTAAGTAACACTTGTGGGTGCTGGATTTTTGTTTCCTGATACACCAAGTCCAGCAAATTTACTAATACATGAAAAGTTGGGGGGTGGCGGGTGGGGAGTTTCCTCAGGACAGTGAAATATAATAATAGAATAAGGATAATAGGAAAAATGTATTTCCATCAGAGTATATTCCCTGTAATGGTAGACCATCATAAGAAATATGCCTACCTGAATTCAGCTCACAGCATTAGGAGAGAAAAAAACCCAAGCAAATAAATGCAATAAAAAACACACCAAATCTCCTTTTTTTAATGTGAGAGAGGGAAGGATGAGTTAGTGGCTTATGATTTGGGGTACTTGTGTTCAATTCTCCATTTTTCCACCATCTTCTATTGTAAAGCTAAGTCACTTTCACTTGGATCCCAAGAAGAGCTTTAGTGTAGGCTTAGTTCAGGCTGTAAAGGATGCTGATACAAATGTAAATATATGCCCAAAAAAAAGTGAAAGTCCAAAATACCCAAATTTATGCTGACAACTAGTACCCAGAATAAATTATTTTGATTGAGGAAAAAATGCTGTGCATGTAAAGTCAACATAAAAGATGTTTCCAGGAGCGAGTAAATTAAGATTTTGGCTGGATTGTTTCTTTCTGTGATCTTAAAACCAGGTAGTAACTAAAGCACTTGTGCTCTCATGTGCTCCTGGGCAAAACTTCCATGTGATTTTTCATCTTAAAATAATTCAGTCTCTGCTCTCTGGTGATAGAAAACAAACAAACAGAAAAAACACAATAAACAGAAATGCCTGAAAATCCCTTTGAAATTTCCTCATCCAAGGTAAAATGTTAATACAGATTAATTTAATGTTGTAGCATTGGAAAATGGTGAATTGTAGTTATGGATGTATAAATAGGAATGTCAAGAAGTCAAATTTAATTATTCTGCATTTATTTAATTGCAATTAATTGATTAATTAATAAATATAATTTTATTTATTTATTTATTTATAAATAAAGTGAAATATATTTAAGAATAGAATTAAGGACTGTAAGAAAAGTCTAAAATAATCATTCTGCTTAAGCTGATGCTTGGAGATATTGTCAGAGTTTGGGGATACACACCTTGTCACACGTATAGATGAGTAATAGAGAAGGCAAAAGAAACCACCAATGATCAACAAATCAGAACACATGAGCTAAAAGTAAACACTGGTGTGAGTTTGATTTCCTTTTTTCCTGGAAAGTGGAAGAAGATTTCTGTTATAGAAAGCAATTTATTGTTCCCCATGTTCCAAAGGAGAAAAAGAGAAGGAAAAAAAAAAACCTACTGGTTTCTTTTACAAGAATTTGAATGATAAAAGAATATATTAAAATAGTAAATAGCCAGGATCATGACACTGAGGAACTTTCTTCCTTGGAGATTTTTACAGTAGGGATGACATAAAATTTTCAAGGACGTTTTTATATGCTTGTTCCTACTCAGGACTGGACTGACTGTCCAGCACATTATCTTGTCCTATGATGGTAATTTAGCTGGGATTAATGGGCTCTTAAACAACCCTTCAGAAGGTGAAAGAAGTTGTGAGGAGTACTGAGATTTGGATCTATAATACAGCAGATTCATGAAATCAATGGCAACAGCAGAGTCCACAAGCTTAAAAATCAAACTTTTCATGTCTAAAGCTGCAACCCAAAGCAGGAGCACTTACTCAGGAGTAAGTGAATTTCCCAAGTGGAAGAACAGAGAAATTTGAGATTGAAAAGAGGAATCGAATCTGCATTCCACCTTCTCTTTCTCACCTATAATTTTGACTTTTTCTTCATTCCTATGACAGAGTTGATCTATATCTAAACAGTATGCCTAGCAAACTCAAGTACCAGCACTTTTAAAAATGGCTCCCAACCTCAGAGTTGCTGTTTAAGTCACTGCCACTTCAGTCCCCAGTCACATATCAATTTTGGATTTTCTGATCCCAAATCTCCCTCTGGATTACATATATATCATTATTACTGTTACAATGCAATATTTTTAGTCAAGACAACCAGTGAAATCTATTTAGATTTTTCCATATGCTTAAAAAAATTACTAAAACTCTGTTTTAAGTAAGTGTAGGAGTCTTAGTTCCTTCTGATTGTGCCATGATAGTGTTTTTTTCCCTCTGTCTTTCACTAAGGTAGTTGCTTCCATAAATGCAGTTTGATAAAAGTGCTTTTAACATATAAAGTTCAATTATGAGTTGTCTATGCTGTTCCTTTTAACTAGGCAGAGATGAAATATTTGATGAGCTTCTAAAATGAGAAAAATTAACTTTCTCAAGGCTTCTTCATTTTCAGCTTAAGCCTAAATTTACTAAAATGACAGGACATAATTCCTGCTTCCAGGCCACTTAACAAAAGTGTCTTCAAGTGTAAACCAATATTTTCCAAAGCCTATATAGAACAGAAGTGTGAAAAGCTGCTCAGAGTGCTAAGAGATGCATGCCCTGTGGGCACCCTTAAAAATTAGTTGGTTTAAACACCTGAAGCATGAAGCACCATCTGCACAGGTCATGATCAAACTCAAATGGAAAAATATAAAGAAAAAGACATTTGCTATTACTCTGGGGGGAAGCACAGTGTTCCATGAAAAGAATACAGGTTCCTCTCCTTTTATCTGCTCCTTTCTTCTTCTGCATGTTTGTTGAATGTTTTTTGCCTACTGAGATGATAATTCAGCCCATTACTATTGTTTCCACCATGGCAAGAGTGTTGTGATGTCTGACTGCTGCCCTACATGTGACAAGGGTCAGTTTTAAGCCCATGTTATATCTGGGGGCTCCATACAGATTTCTGAGGATAAAACAATCTGTCAGCAGGAGAGACAGGGATATATATCTCCATCCAATCCCCCCTGCCAGGAGAAGAGCAGCAAGTCTAAACACACCTTAGAATGTGATCCCTTGTCTGGTCAGTAAAGAAACGTTGTAGGAAATGGAAAAGTCTGATCATGGACTTAGTCACTGCTGTGAAGAGGAAGGTATACACAAACACACTTCTAGCAAGCAATATGATATTCACTGGTGTGGATACATCTCTAGTAAACCTTATGGGATCTATAGAACTCACTGAGTGCTCATGTTAGAGCACTCCTCTTCAAATCACTCTCAAATAAATGACAGCCTGTGTTTGTGGTAACATCTCAGCCTGACCTTGCCAGTTGCTGTGTTCTTTCAGAACCTTTGGATTTTAGTACCAATACATGAAGTTAATCTTCTTATTATTTGAGGCTTGCTATTTAACATATATCAGTACTGTGGGCATGACAAAATATGTCTAGAGCAGTCTGAATAAACAGTTTGAATCTGGGAATACATAATGGACACATCTGATTTTTTCATCTTTTAACATTTATAAAGACAACATTTTTACAATCATCTTGTTTTTCACCTTTGGTTACATACATCACCCCTATTATTGACAGAATTAACCTTTATATTTTAAGAGCATATTATTGCAGCTCAGTTTATGGAAAAAAAATTATAAAGTATCTGTTCATAGGTTTAAGGGACTTATGCCTCTGTTTAAGAATATAACAGGAATAGATCAAAAGTTTTACATTAGAATATAGAACAGGTTTTCTGCATCAGACCACAGTTAATTTATTTATAGAGCACTGTCTATAGGAGAGGCCTAAAAGAAGTGACTAAACATAATACCAGGGCAATCACCCAACAACACTTTCACCAACAAATCCTGCCAGTCATTTGCATTTTGTATCATACAGAATTCTGGATCAAGCAGAAGAAATGAATTTTTTGCTTTTAGCAGCTCTTGTGTCTTTTTTTTTTTTTTTTTTTTTTTCTCCCATTAATATTTCAAATTGGTCTTTGAATTAATATAAATGCTTTAAGTCCACAATGCTTTGCAGCAACAGGCTCCCAAACTTAACTCCAGCTGTGTGGAAAGGCTTTTCAGTATGTTTTTGCTACATTTTCCATTCCAGTAATTTAATTTTATGTATTGCATGGGAGGGGGGTGTGGGAAGGGAGGGGGGAAAGTGAATGGTCACTGCTTTTTCACTTATTTTTGTGCTACTTTTATTTCATTTACTACTATCATATTAATCTCCACTCTTCTTTTTTTTCAGACCAGAGGCTTCTGGTCTCATTCCATAGCTTTGATCATCTTAGTCACCTTCTCTGATTATTTTATTTTTTTAATATATATTCCTGTAAAGAAAGCAGAACAAAGAAAGGTGATATTCATGTTGCTGAGGTGCCACATGCACAGAGTGGCATGATGAGATCTGCCATGTTGTCTATCCCTTGCTAATACTGATGTTTGATTCAGTGTTGACTGCTTTTTAGCTTTGAAATTACATTTCATGGAATTATGGACAGTAATTTCAAGATCTGTTTACCAAGTGGTAATGGCTAGTTGATACTCCTTATTTTTTTTGCAAAGTTAAGATTGTTTTTTCTATACCACTCTTTGTAAAGTTACATCAAGTTTCATCTGCCATTCTATTTTCAAATCTTTCAAGGTGAGATTCAACTGGTGGTGCCTGAGCTCTTTGCCTTTGGTTCCTTTTATAATCAATGCAGACAGAGATTTTTGAGGAGTGATTTATCCCATGACTTCATTGCAATGAGATGTTACATTAAAGTACCAATTTCCTTCCACAGACTGTAAAAATGGAGCAAATATCTCCCTGCAATGCAGATTCCCAGGTTTGGTCAGATGAATGGCACTCGCAGTATTATGAGTTTTATTGTGGTTCTTCTCAGTCAGTTTTTTTCAGTTTTATTTCTCTAAACGGCTTGATTTGATCAACAAGCTTTATTACCTTCTTATTAAGTAATTACCAAGGTGATTTATGAAGATGTCAGCCAGTATAAGTGATGAGGACAAATCTCTAACATTCCAGCAGTTCCTGCTCCCTGTAGGACTTTAGTGGTAATCTTCCCTATATTCTCAAAACTGGCAACCTATTCCTAAACTTTGCTTTCCATATTTTCACCTATTTATATTAATTTGCAAAGTGAATTTCTCCCTGTCCCACAGACGCTTAGCTGCTACAGATATCAGTAACTGGAGAGTTATCAAAAGCCTTCAGCCACCCAAGAAGCCAGGCTAATAGTAACTGATCCCATTTCTAGCAGTAAGTTTCTTGGTACCGTCTGAGAGCTGCAAGTGGATTGTAATACATGACTTCCTTTGGAATTCTTATTCCTTTAACCCAGTATTATTTGTATTTTATAGGTATCCATTAGCTCTGCTCAGAATGATACTTTCAAGCAATCTATTGTCTTTGTCTATTGTCATTGTTTCTCTAATGTCTTAATAGCATACAAGTTCTACAGGCTAGCGGGTGTGTTTATTTAAAAAATCTCCCACAGCAAAATAAGCTAACTAGTTTTCATACTGTTAGCAAGTTATTTTTCAGAGCTGGTTTGATTTACCCTATATATTTTTCCTGCCTTTGTCCTCCTCTCCCATCTTAAAGTCTTTTATTTTCTTTTCCTTTTCTTGTTTTCCTGTAAATTTTTTTGATTGCCATAAAACTTTCTGACTGACATACACCTGCTTAGAGTGCCTACAATGATGTTCTTAATCTCTTTGCCACCTACAAATGTTTAAGTATTTTAGTTGTTAGTGCCTTTGCAACAAATCTATCTACTAGCAAACCGTTCTGAAGTTCAGAGCTCTTGAGTAAGGTTTAGTTCTTCATTCACTTATGAGGATTGTCAACTCTAAACATCTTGCACATAATGTAACACATGTTCTTTAATAATAAAATTTTAAGTCAGCTCTTTTCTTCTATTCTGGATCAAGTTAACTCCTCTTTTTTTTTTTTCTTTTGATATGACTGACTACCTGAAACAAGAGGAAGGCACTTGTAACACCCAAGAATTTCGCTATCAGACTGTGATGTGACATTTACATAGGTCCTGGGAACCATTGAAGTCTCTTATTTTTATAGTGTTTCCTGTCCTCACAACAGAAGGACCACATAACTCCTGTCCATACTAACATTTCTTATTCTATTACTATTTTACCAGAACCCTTTTTATTCTATTAATGAAGTATTATAGTTTCCTAGGATTTTGGTCCATGTATACAGTATCTTGATCTCTTGTATGCAAGATCAGAGACTATAAAGAAAATAAAGGATTGTTTGTGTGTTTTATTTCAGGGTGGAAAATATTTTAGAAGTTCAGGCAGTCTCTGAATATTGTCTAGGTGGTTATTCCAAGGTCACCTGATGAAACTCTTTAGAGAACTGGTGGGGAGAATTAACAGTGATTGACAGGCAGACCAAGCTGTGTGATGCTGCAAGGATGTTTATTGACAAAAGACACGGATATTTATACTGTTTTACCTTCTGCATAAAAATTTCCAGTTTTTCTATGTAAGATTTAGTACATATCAGGCCATAATGTATACTTCTGTGCAATTCCTTATCACAGCAGGCTGTTATGTTCTTTGGGAGAGGGACACAGTTCCTGCAGTCCCTTCTTTATGTATCTTTCTCAGTTTCTGCAGTTCTTTCTCACAACTTTTTCTCACAGCTTTTGCTGTACAATCTTCAGCAATTCAAGAGTACTGTTCATGTTTTTTAACTCTTTCTGCTCTGCAACAGAGAATGAGTCTGGGATATTTTAAAATTTTGTTTGTGTAGTTTATTAATTTTGAACCAGCTGTTTTTCTTATTGTTGCAAATAAAAATGAGCAATAAAAATGCACTAGAGATCAAATACCAGATACAGAGGTGTCTGATGTCCATCTAAGTGATAGCTGGTGACTGACTTGAAAGTGGCCACAGGGAGCACATTAACCACATAACATGGAACCATGTCTCTGGTGCTCTTTTTGAAAAAATCTTTTTTCCTTCTTCAATCACAAATTCCTCACCCCTTTACAACACTAAAAATAGGCACCCATGGGAAAATGTAATTAATTGTGCTATTGCACAGCAGGAAATGTAAATTACCCTTTAAATTATGGGCAAAACACCAAATATACTATGGCTCTGGGTTACTTACCACTGTTATTTTGGGCAACTCAATGGGGTTCATATTATTATAGAACTGTCAGATACAATGGTGCTACTTCTGCTAATTGTCCCTCTGTGAATTTTTAGCACCTGAGCAGGGTTTTGCCTAAACCACCACATGCTTTAGGAAAATGATGTATTGCAAAAGGCAAAGCATTGTAGCACCTGAATTTGTCATCCAAGACTGAGCAGACAACAACTTATTTATAATGGCACTCTGTCATCCTTCAGGCCTCAATGGAGCCCTTAGCAAGTGAATAGATATTTTAGGAGATATGTCTCATGCTTCCAGTCTGTACAAATCTGAATCTTACTTCTAACTGCATGCAAAACATTTTCATAATGCCTTACTTTCCTCAAACAAAACTTATATATAAGACTAAGTTATTTACTCTACATTGACATTTTGGGTCAAAGGTGGATGAGCCAATCTAGTTCAGGTAAAAAAAAAATCATATATTAAAAAAAAGCCAACAATTTTTTTTTCCAGATTAGAACAGGTAGGAATACCTGCCTGCCTACAGCTACTGACTGGGCCACAGTGTGCATATGCAGTGACTGTCTGGAGTCCTCATACTCCTGTGCTTTGGCAGATGGACAGCTCTCAGGATGCCATTTGTGGCTACTGGCCAGTGAAAAACATTGAAATGTTTTTGCTGTTTGTCTATCAGCTGTTACTTGTAGAAGTTGAGTTGAATTCTTGCAGCATCCCTTCTAAGCAGAGACATGATGTCATCAAAGCAAAAAAGTGCCATCAGCATTATCCTTGTACTTCTCCTTGTGCCAAAATTAACACTCAGGATGATTTCTTTAGAGTAGTCCCTTGCTCCTTTCATCAGGGACACAGCCTCAATCCTCTAAAATCAGTGCATCCTCCATTGACCACTGATGTGTTTTGGATCAAGCCATTGAACCCAGACTGGTTTTCCACATATCCTTTCGTTCTGCAAAGGAAACAAAGGTTACTCTTTGTGCTCTCAAAATGGTGCCAGGCAGACATCTGTTTTCTTAACTACAGCTAACAATCAACATTTCAGAGTGGATTAAAAACTAGACATGATAAGGAGGCCTTCCTGGACCACAATGTATTGTATGAATTGTAATGAATTCATTTTTTGATGCTTTAAGATCTCTAATACCAAGTATACCTTCATTTTCAGGTGGCTCAGTTGATTACTTTTTCACCAAACTCTACAAAGTCAGAGAAACTTTAGGAATACACTTTATATAAAAAGCTTTACCACCCACCTGTCACTCACACAGAATATATAATTTTGACAAATCAGGGGAAAAAAAAGCTAATTACATTTTAATTTGCTAATCCTTGCTTAGTTAAACCAATGAAATATGCAAATTACCTGCTGAGACCTAAATTGCTTCCTTCAAAGGATAAATAAATGCCCTTTAGTGTTTTCATATATTATTAAAATAACATATTGATTGACAGATAAGTTGTCTCTGATGCAGTATCAATCTTATAAAAGTGAATGCAGGTGCCTAGACACAAATGTCCAAAGTTTAACAGAAACTTTAGAAATTTGGATCATTTTCTGAAAGAAAATTGATGCAACTCAAGTTGGGAGTCTTATGGATTGAATATTTTATGACAGCTGACTACCCTATAAGATTTGCTTACATTTTTTTTCTTGTTTTCCACCAAGCAATGCTATAGAAACATGATTATAAATCTGCACCCAGGCCTGCCCTTTAAAAGAACAGCTCTGAAGTGAATAAGAATCATGGGTATGACCTTTCAAAGATAGAATATGACCAATTAGGGAGAGGTTTTCTAATGTTCCCATGAGTAGGAACAACTGTGCAGAGCTGGAGCCTGGAGGTGAAATAATTGTGAGTGCAATCTTGCACAGTGCCTGGATGGATTAGAGGATTGGCTGTAAGGTGGGGGATGTCAGGATTAATTAAATCTAGGGGCAGAGCAGATAATATTATTTTTCCTTATTGTTTAACAAACAATAACATTTAATTTAGAAGACTGAACATACTGAAGCAGTTACTGATGCAGTTAGTGCAGCTGGTACTCACAGCATCACGAGCAGGAAAACAGAATCATTGCTGGAGATTTCTGATTAGGGACAGAGCAAGCCCTGCAGTGATTTGGTTTGGATCTTGATTTAGGTTTGCAAGCATAATGCACAAATTAGGTGCGGTGGTATTGGTCCATATAAAAATTAAATTAAATTAAACAAAGTAGAACAATACACTATTTAGATCTCATTGAGTGCTGACTATCTCATTCATTGTGATGGGTCCACTGTAAGTTTATTAGACTAAATCAAAATCACTGCATATTGTATGTTACATATCTATTTCTTTCCAAAAAAATTTCCATACCTCCAAACATGTATAAAAACCAGTATTAAACCTCTGGCAAGCCGTTTTTGACTATTGTATTTAAATGACAAGGTAAAATATAAAAACAAAAGGGTAATTTTTTTTTTTTTTGTTTTAGTTGTATGAAACTCACAGTTCAAACCAGACAAAATCCAGCTAATGGAATACTATCCCCAAGAAATATGGAAAAAAAATTTAAAGTGTCCTATGAATATTGTAATAGTATATAATACTAAAACCCAGAGACAAGGCTAATTTAAGATATAGCTGTCTATAAAAAAGTCTCTAAAATATTATCTAGACATATAAATATGTTTTATGGGATAAACAGGTTAAAAAATGTTAGATAGTGTGATTATTCTGCTTTCAAAATCTATTTTCAAAACTGCTGAATATTGCTTCCTCTTGACTTCTCTGGAAACTCCTGGGCGCTTGGCACTTTATAAAGCAGATCACTGTGAAGATTTAAACACTTAAACCTTTGGGAGTTAAGTTTTATTGGCAGTGGTGAAAATATGAGCATGTATCACCTCTAATCATATTATCAGCAGCATGCTTTGCAGTAACAAATGACTGATTCTCTTCTAAGGACAGCTAGTCACTGTGGCAAGCTGTGCATGGAAATTAGGCACCCATAATGTAATTTTCTGTTCCCTAAGGAGCTTACCATAGACCACACTGTGGGACTCAATCTCAAGCAAAAAGCCAGAGAGTAAAAAAGGAAATGTAATGCTTCATACACCAAATCAAATAACAATAAACAATTACTACTTCAAAAATTATATCTGATGAGAATTTTTTTTCATTCTATTGAGTTTTTGCCATTGACATGTATTCTCAACACCTACAATCAGCAGCTTGGCTCTTGCCACATCTATAGATTAAGCCCATGAGCAGCACCACAGTGCAATGCACCACACTGAACTTTGGCTTTGCCTGGACAGAAAATATTCTTCCATACTATTGGATCCATTAAAAATTTACTGTTACAGACAGTTTCCCTGGCATTGCCTTAATTTATACACGTGGTCTAAAACTAAAGGTATCAGATTCAAGTCAGTGTTGATGGGATTCTCATATACAAACAGCTGCTTCAGTGCTTTTGGGGCATAGAGGCAGGCAAAAACTCATTTTGCACCCACTAAGGATCTGACTTAATCTATGATATGCTCTGGTGTTGATATGCCTAAGAAGATATGCCTAAGATATGCTTCTAGGTGTTGCAAAAAATCTGTCAGGGCTGTAGGGCAGAAAGAGGCTCAAGAAAAAAGGTTGGTCTGTTGGAAGATCATCTCTGGATATAGGCATGGACTTGGGTGCAATGTGCACTGAAGATCACTGAGCTTAATTTGGGCAATCCAAAATTAAAGATGTAAATTTGTATGCTGGCTCTGTGGGTAAAAGGTTATAGTGCATGGAGATATATACATGCAGTTTTTCAGAAGTTCACACTTCTTGTTTATCTTTGAAGTAAAATGGTCTTGATTCATCTCACCAACTTATAGGCACTTGTTTAGAAAAAGAGATTATTCTCTTCAAGTGAGATAAAGATCCAGATGTCTTCAGAGGGAATTTCAGCCCCTCTAGGATACTACCTGGGGCTGGATTTGCCTATCTTTACCTTTTGCTGCATTAAGGACAGAACTGTTTCTTGTGCCAGCCATTCAGACCAAGTAAGATGAATCTGGGAAAATCTGTCCAAATCCTCTGCTGTGTCAAGGAACAGGATGCTTCCTCACCAGATCTCTGTAAATAAATAGCAGTGATAGAAAACAAGTTTTTTCCTAGAGATTTCTGAAGATGGTCAGAAAAACATCCTACATGACACTATCACTAATCATTGACTGGGTATTTTTAAATTTCCTTGTTTTGACACAACTTGCTTACTGAGTTTTGCTTAGAGAGTCATTTTGACATTTTAGATGGAAATTCTACAGTCTCATACTTCTGTATAGACTCAAATGTTTGCATGCATATCCCCTTAGTCATATGTTAGTCATATTTGTCTACACAGGGTGTTATTTAAAAACAAAAATAAAATCACTCATCTACCCAGAACACTCTTTATATTAGTATTTCAAAATATGAAAAGATTGTATCTTCAGTGCTAAGAAGTAAAACATAACTTTTTTTGACTACATAGATGACAGATTCTTCAAAGGCATAAAGCTTGCTCTGCCTCTGTAGATCTAGGCTGATTTGTGTCAGCTACTGTGTGACCTAGCATTGATGTTTCTTTCAGTCCATTAACCATATCACTATTTGCATTAGTAACATTGACAGTTGCAACATTATAAAAAAAAAGCTTTCCCACACCTTAACATGACCTTTCATCTTGATTTCAGATGCACTGACCCAGATCTTAAAATGAGACAGTTTTTACTTTGTTTATGATTAATTCTTGAAGTGAACACATTGTTTGGTGTTTTCATATGCAGTGATAGGACAAGGAGTAGTAGTTTTAAACTGACAAAGGGCAGGTTTAGGTTAGATAATAAAGAGTAATTCTCTACTATGTGGCTGGTGCAGTGCTGGAGCATGTCCAGAGGAACTGTGGATGCTCCATTCCTGGAAGTGTTCAAGACTAGACTGGATAGGGCTTTAAGCAACCTGTTCTAGTGGGAAATGTCCCTACCTAGGGCAAGTGGGTGAAACTAAACTGGCTTTAAGATGATCCCTTCCAACATAAATCATGCTATGATTCTATAATCTGCAAACTTTCACCAGGTACTAAGGGCTGACTGCTCCTGAGAGACTGCAGCTCATTTCCTGATGTCTTTTTCTTGGAAATAATCACTATGGAGCAGGACCATGAGATTAGCCTAATATATTATACAACATCAATCAGTGTAGCTCCACTTTTGGCAGTGATCATGCATGCAGATCTTCTGAAGAAACATCCTTAACACTTCATACAGGAGATGCACATTTTCATTGGTTTAGACTGTTTACAGCTGCAGTTTCTTACTGACCATCATATTTAACTGTCCAAATAACTTCCCAAATAAACCTTCCAGCTTATTGACATGAATAATGAATGTGCCAGCAGCATTGATTTTAAAATGCATGTCAACACTTTAACATCTGAACATCTATGTAAATGCAAGCTTTTAGCAGAATTTGAATTTAACAAATTACAGTTTGTGACTCTAATTTATGAGACCTATGTAAATACCTTAGATTTTTATAGCTGCTCCCGTTTAAATTAATCACAAATTTCTAATTATGCCTTTTTCAGCTGCAGGATATGCAAATCTAGTTGCATAAAAAAATGAAGCATTCAGGAATAGACTGATTTTACAAACATTGTGCAGTATCATTTTTAAACAGGAGAGTGCAGCCTTTTAACCTGCTAAAGACGTAGCTGGTCTACATGTTTTGTTTGTATCAAAATACAAAATACGGTAGGAAAAAAAAATTAACTATACGGTTACTCAGAATATTTTGTATCCCCATCACTGGATGTCCACAGTGCACATCTGTACACAACTGTAAAGCAAACACAAGGCAGAAATGTAAAAATATTCTAAAGGATGGGCTAGTCATACTGCAGCTCCAACATGTCAAGTGAGGAGTGAGTCTGACATGCACCTTACTCATGACAGAAATATTTGTTACAATGGGGTTTCTGCAGCTGAATGGTACCTGCCCTGCAGGTAAGCAGATCCAGGAAAGATTTGCTTTGCCAACAGTAGCAGTGGGAGTTGGGAACTGAAACCCTTTTGCATATACAGTGGTTCCTCTTGAGTATTCAGCCTCTTTTCTCAGCTGTGATGACTAATCATAATTTTTCTTTTAGATTAATCTATCTAGTCATTTATTCACGTTTTTTTTTATACTGCTGGTCAGAAATATAATGTTTTGCATCCTTATGGAAGAAATGTGATCTTTTCTAGAACTGTAAAAGACCAATAACTTCAAGCTTCCTTCTTTCTTTGAGGAACATTTTTTTTTTGCTAGTTTTGTAATTCTTCCATGGATATTTATGCTTACGGTTCCTTCCACTCAGCCCTTCTCAGACTTCATCTCCATCACTTCCCTTGCTTTTGGGCCCTATAGATTAAGGTGTGCATTTACACCTTGGGGAGAGTCCTGCAAAGGCCAGCAAAAGGCCCCCAAGCTGGCCAGAATGAAGGAGGAGAGGCTGAGATCTGAGTTGTTCAGGCTGGAGAAGAGGAGAAATGGAACTGTCTCTCTGTCTACAGCTTCCTACTGGGAGTATGTGCAGATTAAGAGACAGACTCTTCTCAGAGGTGAACAGGGAAAGAACTGGGGAGAACCTGCACATGTTGCAGTAATAAAGAATCTAATTAGCTATAAGGAAAAAGGAAAACATAACCATTTCAAAGCAGCAAAAACCCTTGGTCTCACTTCAGTTAGATCCAATTTAGAAGTTGGATTTTTTTCATCTAGAGGCTTCACTACATTAATTTTTGTGTCCTAATTTGTAAAATTAAATTTTAATTTTAATCTTCAATTTTAATTTCACTATTTTAATTTTTTAATTGAAATAGTGTGTGTTTCTAAATCTAAGGGTTTTTTGGTTTGTTTGTTTTTTTTTCATTTTCAATCAAGTTCTGCAGACAACATCCACAGCATATTGAGGAAAAGTCCTTACCAGACCCATATTTCAGCAGGTGGTACTGCCTGGAGTCATTTGGCCTGATCTTGGGTAAAAAATTTTGTAGCTAATTGCAACAGAGCTGGTAATTGAGATTCAGATGGATGATGGTTTTCTAATTTGCTACAGAGCTGCAAGATATTAGTGAAATACTTGGCTGAAGTACATTAAGAAAAACTGAACTTGAGACTGTATTAACAATGTCAGACACAAAGAGGTTTTATCTTTTCACTTACTGAAACAAAAGGCCCCGTCAGACATACCAGAAGGGAAAATCATATCCAAAATCATGTTTCAGTGTGATTCTTAAGTAGACTAAGATTAAAAAAAACTTATTTATGAAGTGCAGATTGACCACATTTATTATATGGATCACTGCTTTTAGTCCTGCCTCAGCCACCATAATGACTGGGACTAAAGACAGCCACACAAAGCTTTATGTTTATGGCGCAGATTTGGTGTCCAAAGGCCGCTGTTGAGCACGTTGCAGCTGCCCATGGCAGCCCTGTTATAAGTCACCCCAAAACCTATGGGAATTGCAATCTGATAGCACAAAACCTGCCTGAAACCAGTAAATTTCCTTTGTTTTGCGCTGTTTTGTGATGTGAGGTTCTTCTGCCACCTTTTAAGCTTTTAATATCACCTTCCAGAATTGCTTCTCTGTGGACTGGATTCTGGAGCCAGAATTCACCTTCTTTGCAAAATTAGATGTTAGGTACAGGGGATTTACTGCAAAATCACTGAGGGTATTTAGTTTTCCTCTCCCTCTCTTTCCCCTTTCAAAGATTTGCTGTGCTTTAGTTTGTAATTGCTGGAATTGTAAGCAAGTGTTAAGTGCTGCGCAGTTCATTGCTCATTTTATGCTTCATAAAATATTTAGATCCTTCTGATGTGATGTAGCCTTGAGTCATCAGGCTGTTACCTTAACACATCTAACCATGTCGAGAGCTTGCATCCTCCAATAGCTTAGTGGCAAAGTGGGTTGCTGGAATATATTCCTTAAATGCAGAACACTTTGAAAAACAAGACATGTTAGTGCTCCTGTATATAACTCTGCTTTCTCCTCTTCAGTCGTCTCACTCTACCCCCACTATCCCCTGTGGATGGAAATTTCCCAGAGCCACTGAATTAATTTCATTTGGAGTTCCAGCTTGGGAAAGCTGGAAAGGAAAATGTGGGATTTTGGGTCTGCAGTGAAGTATAGAGGAAGGTTAGTGCATGCTGCCTCCTAAACTTTCTCATTCCTTGGGCTACATCACAAGCACATAGATACACATCGTTCTTCTTGGCAAATGTTCTCAGCTGCATGTCTTGAAGATGCTATGGAATACCTTTTGCCATGAATATCCACATTCAAATACTTATTTTTAAATTATTTCTTCTCCACTGAATTTCGCAAAACAGCTTAAAAATGCCAAAACTTCAAGGTCATTTGATGCTTCTTTACAAAAATGCTTACATCTGAGTTGAGATGTGTTTCAGCAGGCAGCAACAGCTGAGTATTAAATGTATTTATATAACCTCTGCTTTGTCTTAGAATCTGGGAAGCTACTGAAGGGCTACAGGCTTCATCTTTCATCTGTCCTTGATCCTGAAATCAGAAAGGTCTTGGAACATCAAGTAGACATGAACTTGCAGATCTTTTGATCTCTGAATCTAAATGACTTCCTCACAGTCACAATTTTTAACAGTGGTCACTGAGCCTGGATTTGTTACTTTACAGTCCCCTCAGCTGCTATAGAAGTTCTTTTACTCTGAAGAAGAGAAGGGTTTTGTTTGGAATTCCTGGTTTCAGGATTTTCGGTTTGCTGGGTTTTGGGGACTTTTGGCTGTTTTTTTTTATTTTCTTTTCCCCTGTGCTAGATTTTTTTAAATACTTTGTTTTACTGTTCATAGTTATTTAATTTGATTTCAGCTTAGCAATCATTCACTATTTCATAAATATTAGCAGTAAGTTAACAAATTCCATCATGCCATAGCAATGAACTGATCTTCTTGACACAGACTGTTTTTTTCTTCTTTTACTTTTTAAAAATGGGTTTTCCCCATAACCTGAGAGAATTATACAAAAATACCAAGCAGTGTTTGTGAGAGTGATGGAGAAGCAGCTGATCAAGGCTGAAACCAACTTGTGTGGGTTATTACATATTTGTTGCAATTGCATTCTTATTAATATTAATAGAAAGATGGATTTGGTTTTGTAATGCATGTTTAAACAGAAAGTTGGTGGCAAGGCTGTACCAAGAAAATCTAGCAACACTAGAAAAGGGCTAAATGAAGCCTGCAGTTTGCAAGTGATCATATTTTAGCCCATGCAAAATGGGAATATTACCTTGACAGGTGCCGTTGAACTCTGTCCAACAGGTTTGTATGGTCAGAAGAAGGAGAGGAAACACTGTACACTGAAAGTCCCCTTTAGGATATGTTGTAGCTCAGCAGTGATTATAAAACATTTTGAATCCAGTGATTTGCAATTCAAACATCAACAGCTAACATCAAAAATAAGCTATATAAGCTGTTCTTTCTTTCCCTGAATCCATCAGCAAACTGTATGTATGCAACAAGTTTTTGGTAATTATAAATTTTAACAAGCAACTATTTATTTTAAGGTCTTAAAGAAAACTGATTTGAGTGGGTTTTTCTTTTCCCAGTAATTGGCTTTTGCATATATGATAGAACGTATCTGGATGTCAAGATGTTTTCATATTTCTTAGCCCATTTTTTATCTTGTAAGCCTGATATCAAAAGAAATCAGCGTCACTGAAAGCAAGCAGTGCTTGTGATCCTCTGAGTGTTTGCAGTCACATGGCTGTGATACTGACTTTTGAGCTTTATTTCTTTTTGAAAAGGGTTGCATTTTTCTCACCTTTTTGTATCATTTAAATTATGAGGAAATAAGTAGGAAACATATGGGTAATTTGCAGGCCCCTCTAGGTATTTCTAAGAATGTTTTCAATTTTTTGGCTTTCTCTTTTGAAAGATTTTTAGGATTCCCTTGCAATATTTATAGTTTTGGGATTTTTTGTTTGTTTTGAGGTTTTTTCTATGGAGCTTAGACTTGCAAAGTTTAAAATAAAAAGGGAAAAGTGTCTATATTTTTTAATTGTGAGACTATCACTGCAAGTACTCTCTTATTACTATGTGATCATCCAAAACTTTCATTTAATATAAAACCTTATATATTTAAACATAAAGTGTTTTGTGGAATAAAAGCCCAAAACTTCATTTCTTGTCTATTAACTTGAGTTCAGGCTCCAATGTCTTGTACACTCTTGCTTCATAAAGTTGGTTACAAATCCATTATCATGAGAAGCTAAGCAACATTTCCATATCTCAAACACAAGATGGCACCATTAGTAATGCTTTTCCCATATTTCTTCCTGCTTGATACAGTAAGGGACAATTTTTGTCACTGCAAAACTGCATTAGCAACATAGCTTCCATGTGGACATTGCACGTATGCTCAATGCATAAAAACCCAGTGTATGCCTAAAGGACTCTGTAGTATCTCTTCATTTTATTAAAGGGATGCACATGGTTTACTCAGGGTCATGCACTGCAAGAGCAACTCTGCTTTTCCCGGTATTCTTCAGATAGATGTGTACATCCCTGTGCAAAATTTATTATAGCCTTTCTGCTGACATGTTTATACACATGTGCTTAGTCTCCTCTGAGGAAAATGCTGGGTTCATTAAGAATGCATAGGGTTGGGCAAATTCAACTAACTTTTTTAAATGTCAAAACAAAAATCTCAAACCAAACCAAATTTGCCTTTCTCTAGTGCCTTCCTTAGGCCGTGGAGTACTCATATATTTTTTTCCAGCACATATTAGAGAAACATTTATGCAATTTTTATTGTTTTGCATATTTGTTGGAAATAAAGGAAATACCTGTGGAAGATGAGTTTCCTAATGCAGGAGCCTGACAGAGGTGAGGCTGCTGTAGCTCTATTCATAGAAAACATAGAAAAAAGAAATCATGGACAAATTTGTGTTGGAAGGGATCTTAAAGATCTCTAGTTGCAGCCCCCTGCTGTGGTCAGGGATGACACCCACTAGACCAGTTTGCTCAGAGCTTCATTCAACCCGGCCTTGAGCACTTACTGTAGCCAGGATTTCTCTGGGCAACTGAGCATCTTACTATTCTCTGAGTGGAGACCTGAACATGTGTTATTTACAGACTAGTGTGTCTCTTTATCACTATTTTCCCACATTGGTTTATCCTTATACTAGCCTTGGCTTGCTCTATTATTCATCTTTTGCCACCCACCCCTTAGGAGATCCCTTGGGGCCGATTAGAGTGAAAGGACACCGAATACAGAGTCACAGAATCACAGGTTTACACCTGAGCCTTATCAGGAGGGAGGGCATTGTCATGATAAAAAGCATTATCCCACCTTGTAGGATCTGCTTCTTGTTAGCCTTTTCCCTTAGCTGGCTCAAACTGCAGGTTCTTAATAAAAAAATATTGGTTTGTCCTGGTCAATCTCCAGTGGTGTGTGCACACCCCCTCTGCACCTGGGCTGCTCTTATGTAGTTCAGAAATTCTGCCATCACGCACCCCAAATCTCTTTTCCTGCCTTTCAGCTGGGGGCTGCAAGCCTGGCCTCAGCAAAACACCTGCTGGTTTTGCAAATGGATTATTTGAGTCATTAACCTTTAACTATTTGCTCCCTCACAACATCCCATCCTGCATCCTGGTAAATCTGGTGCAATTCCAGAGTTCTGTTCTACTTTATCCCACAACCCAGACTGGCAGTCTGTAAGGTGGTTTTCTACTGCCCCATGAGGACAGTGTCACACCCAGCCCATGGGGCTAAGGCTCCCCTAGGACACCTCAAGGACACAGGTCAGGGGCTCGTGTCTCTCTTGGGGTTATTTGGAATCACCACATGGCCATCATCATTCTTCTGTGCCATTTTGTGTTCATGGGTATAAACTTTTACTCACATATCCTGATTGGAAAATTTAGCCCAAATGTATAATGTTAGAAAAATATCCGTACAAGAAAATATCATTCTTGTAAATTATTTCTTCTTGTATCTCTGTGGGTGTTAACACCAGTTTGCAGTGTGGATTAAGCAGATGTTGGAAAAAGCATGAGTGTCAGACAGATATTTTGCTCTAAAAATCCAGATTTTATTTTATGTATATGAATTCTTATGTACTTAAAGTCTGACTTAGACAAGTAAGACATCAAACTTCAATGCAGATTTGAATACTTTGTTAATTTGAAACCTTTGGATTTGAATGTGCTTAGCCCTGCATTGCAGAGGATAAATGCATGAAGTTAAGGACATCAAGAAAGGTGCAGGTTAACCTAAAGCAGAACACCAGGATAAGAACAAATGAATACAAATGGTTCATGGGAAAAAATAAAAAAAAAGAAAAGAAAAAAAAAAAAATTGGAAGGTGACTTCATTAGAGGAGATGAATTCTGGAGCAGCAGCCTGATAGCAATAGTTTGAAGAACTAATCTTAAAATACTCAGCCTCATCAAAAAATACAGAGATAGGATGGGAACTAATAAAAATTCCATTGGGCCAGGAAAATGCTTATCTTTATCCATCTGTTTAGAGCAGTCGGATTGTGGAAGGTGCTGTGCTAACCATGGTGCTTTTTGTCACAGAAGATACAAAGCTGGAAACCATAAACGTGAAGAGTGTCTCAAACACGAACTTAAATCCTGTGTTTTTCTATTAAATGTGCCTAGAACTGAAGGCTTGTGGGTTTGTCTAATGTTATTGGACGCTAAACAGTGCTTCCCTTGTGTGGCAGAATTAGAGAGGTAGTGACTAGAGCTAAGCAAATAATGAATATTCCATTCAGTGAATTTCTCTACTATTTGCAGTTTTCCCAGAGCACATTGCAGTTCCCAGTAAGCCTTATTATTCTGCAAATAACTAATTTGAAAAAGTCCTGGTCTTTAGATTGCATTTCATTTCCTTGCAAATGCCGGGTGCTTAAAATTCAAACTGTTGTATTTAGGCACATGGCATACGAAGTGTTTTTGTTCCTTAGAGAATCAATGGAAGTCTTAAAAAAAGTCACATTTCTAGCGCTGAAAGAGTCATTATAAATCATGTGATATTTAGTGGTTTAGGGTAAAAAAACTGTACAAAGTGCTAGAACAAGGCCAATTATACCAGTTCTATCATCAGCAGTATTTTTCATAAAACCTTTCACTTCTGTACTAGTAACAATTTATTTTTATAGGCATTGTTACATAACCCTTGAATCATGATAGTGGCAAAGAACACAGGCTAAAAGGTTAGTAGATTCCATTGTCATACCTGCTATCTACAACTCTTTATATTTGTCCTGTACAATTTATATACACCAAAGTTTATGTGACTTTAACAAACAGACATTCTTTTTTTTTTTCCTTTTCTTATGTCAAAATGGGAAATTTAGAAGAAATAGGAAATTTAGAAGGCCTGTTACAAATTTTCTCTTTTGATTTTTAAAAAATCAATTTGTATAGATATTAGCTTCACAGAAAAAACAGCTGATCCAGAACAGAAAGAGGTGCTGAAATCATCTGCTGCTGGGGCTCAGAAAGAGTGTCCATTTATATATCCTCTGTCATCCTCTAAATTTCATAATGATGTCTGTATGATTCATAAAATGTTGAGCTGACTATCTCACTCTGTAAAAATATACCTCCTGAATTACAGCTGTCTACTTCAGAGAAGTGTCTACTGGATGGCTTTGCTACCCAGTAGCTATTTTACAACACAACTGAAAGCATATAGAGCTTCTAATTTCAGAATGACAATGACTTCTTGCAAAGTTTAACACTTCATCCACCTTGACCAGAAAGAGAATGACCTCTAAAAAACCCAGAAAATTGTACAAAAATAAAGACTAAGAGAAGAATAACACTAACCAGGTTATCCATCAACCTGTGTCACAAGAGTCCATGTATGTTTAGAAAAGATCTGTTACCTCAGCCTGGGAGATCTTTGAATATCTAGAGGAGATAGATACAAAATGTTTTTACCAATGATTACTGATATTAGCCAACTGCCAGAAATCTCACTTTGTAGCAACTACACAAGGATAACTACTTTTTCCTTTGTCTTTTAAAAACCTGATGAGCTTTCATAAAAAAGTTCTGGGTTTTACCTGTGAAAGTGAACATGCAAAAAATGCTGCATTTTCCTTTTCACCCATCACCTGTAATTCATCTTTGGCCATTATCCCTGATGTGCTGACATCTCCCAGCTTCCCTCATGTGAGACACCAACGAGAAGGCTGCCAAAGAGAAGGTAGTAGAAAGCAAGACCATTTCTAGAGGGACCCTAGAGTTCCCAAATAACCTTTCAAAGCCACAGTTACCCATTTTTGTGGTAACCTCCAGGTTGTTCTTTTCTCTTGGTCTTTGGTCAATATTTCTCACCAACTGCTTTGAATAAGGAGAGCTCTGTTTTCCCATCAGAGCCAAACATAGCTAAGGAGGTTTGTGGGCAGGTTGTTCAGATTAGCTGTCATGTTGATAGGAACCTTGAAGTATGTTCATGAGTTTAACTCCCTGAAGGTATTTGAAGGAAAGTATCAAGATCCAGTATTCTCATTCTGAGAAGATTCGTACCTGTAGAGCAACTTTATGAAAGCTGTAAGTGATGACAGAATTCTCAATAGCCTTTATGGTTCTGGTCACTGTCAGAACAGAAAGGAAGACTCATAAGATTAGGAGACGTAAGAGAACCTGAAGGTTGGTTTGGGTCTACCTTGCAAAGAAAAAATCTTGTCCCAGTTGCTTCTTCTGATGTGATTTTACCAATGACTCTCAAGTAAATACATAAATAGCCATTGGATCAGGGAACAAAACTGCAAAATTTTTCTTGGGTGATTTCCAGATTTTTTAGGTTGTTCATCAGGCCAGTTACATGACTTGGATGTTGATACCACTCCTTAGAGTCCAGTTTCATTCTCTACAGATGGGTAGAATAAACCACTTTCCTCCAAATACAATCCACCGTATAAGAATGCTGAATATGCAAAATATTTTTTACAATATTGCTGTTCAATATTTTTGCATTTTCCTCTGTGAAATGGTATGTTTAATGTCTTGTAGCTTGCTGACTACCAAAAAAGGCATAGCTTCTCTTGTAGTCTCCAGGAAGTCCTACGGACATGCCTATTCCTCCAGAAGAGTTACTTTAGTCCTTCTGCAGAGGAGAAAGCTACTGAGCCCAATGCCATAAATTAATAAATCATTAAAGATATGATGCAATATTTGGACCACATATTAAGCTATTTAATTGGCTAATGAATTAGGCTTTGCTTTTTATGAATTTTCTAATATATCCTAATTAGTTACATCATGAGCAAAGTTTTGACTATTTTTTTTCTCATTTCCATAAAAAGAAACAATAGTGTTGTAACTATATTTTGCTTACTTTTTCCAATGATGACTCAATGGTAAAACCACTGCCACTGAAAACTAATACTATCAAATTAATAATATCAGTCATCAGTTAATATCAGAAGAAAAGTCGATATTAATTACATTGAATTTGTTTAAAAGTTTTGTGAAACATAGATAAGAAAGAAGCAGTTAATGATAGTTGGTGGATATAAGAATATCCTAACTTGTCCTTACTGTCTTTACAGGAAGTAAGACATTTAAAATTTATAAGAGTAAAGTGTCACAAAAAAACTCCTGTTGTATTGTATTCGGTTTAAAAAATATTTAGGGAATGTGGCACTGCTCTGGTAGTATTCCTTACAGACTCCAACCACTGCATATGGGTGTAGCATTAATACAGTGTGTGGGTAGTATTTCTGTTAGCAAAGACTTTTGACTCAAAATGGTCATTTCTAGCCATGCATGATTCAGGTTACCTTGAAGATTTGGTTTATATATATGTATGTGTGGGTGTATTTATAGAGCTTTATCACATACACCTTTAGCACATAGCAAGTCAGGCAGTTATAGCACAGAATCTGCAGGACACTGCACCATTCCAGACCAGGAGCTGAAAGCCAAACAGGATATTTTAGTGCATCCCAAAGTGCTCTGGATTTGTGTTGGAAATGGAACCCAGAACTGAAATACAAACAACTGCAGAGGATCGGACATTTTCATCGTAATCTTGGGATCTATCTGCATTGAAAGCAGTCATGATGCCTTCACATCTGGTCTTTTCCAGAACTTAAAGCTCAATAAATGGTTGAGAGAATCTGTGATTCCAGGGTTTCTTTTTAGTAAAAGACAAATGAAGAAGAGAGGCTGCTGCTGAGATGCTGATTATGTACATGCTTAATTGTAGTGACAACCAAATCAATGCCGTTTTAAAGCAATGGTGCCTGTATTAACTGAACTGAAGAAATAGTCAGTGCATGTCACAGCTGGATAATGAAAACTCACAGGGGAGAGGGATTACAAGTTTTGTGGGGCAGTAAAAAATATTGGAATTTAGAAGACTTCTTTAGTAAACATGCATCCATGGGTTATAAACCAGAATAGGAAAATCCACTTAGGGTAAATTAATACGTACTTAATTGTACTTATCGGCAGGGAGAGTGATGTCTTGAGATAAACTTAATCTAAGGACTATGAAGCAAAACTAATAGAGTCTGGCAACCAACATGCAAATGAGAATTTCATGTTAAGATGTACTATAGCCATATGTATTAATTTATTATAAACCATTGGGGGCTTTGTGTGCTCAAACCTGGGTACAGCTGGCATATTAATTTAGTTTAATTTAAAAAGAGCTATTCAGCTTTATTAGGCAATGCAACAAAAAACCCTACAAATAAAAAAATCAACAAGAAAAGAGATGAGCCTGAATACTTTACAACCACTCAAAAAACATGTATGTTTTTAAAGTCTGAATGCAAGAAAATGGAATTGGTTATCTGGTTTAATTATTGAAAAGCAAGTTGGAAGCTCATACAAAACATCTTTCTTTTAGGAATAATTTTGCTTTGACACACTCTATTCATCTATAGTGTGAAGAACAATCTCACTCAAACTGCAGCATGCTAGGTGAGGTGCAGTTGAAAGGATGTTGTAGTTTCCCCCTAAGATAGCAGACTGGGATTCCTGTCATATGTAGAGATAAAGGGAAAAGCCATGGGACTTCTACTAAGTATGCAGATGATATTAATCCTACATATTTTGACTGCCTGTGGAATACAAAGCAGTGCAGAAAAATTGATCAAATCAGCAGGATGTTTTTTGCCTGCTCAGATTGTTATTCTGGCAGGAAGGTTGGTAACCTTTTCTGTTTTACAGGGAAGCATCAGCATGTATCTGTAAGTGACCTGTGCTATGGGCTTCAGATGAAAATCACTGGTGAAACTCAGCCTCGAGTTAAAACAATAGTGTGAAAGGATCTTTGGGAGGGTGATAACAAATTTTAGGACAAGGGCATTTTGTCTTTAATCTTGCTGCAATTCAGAGGTGTTTGCATTTTTATTGTGGCTGTTCTCATTTAAGTGGTACATCTCATCCTTACACAACTGACAACAGTATGTCAGGAGGTGCTTTGGAAAAATTCTTCATGTTTAGAATCCTTTTTAGTAGACCTTTCAGAAATACATCTCACTTGTCTTGTGAAGAGAACAATGTGGCACCTATTTTAAGTTAGACTAAAAGTGACTAGACACACTCCTATTTTACTCCGATTTGAATCTGTTAAATATTTAATATAATAAGTTTATAAAATAACTGTGTGTAATATTAGAGATTCTGTTGGGGTTGTTGGGCTTTTTTTTTCTTTCTCCATGTCAGGAGAATTAACTCCAATGTCTTTTACCCAAAAGATTATGTCAGAGTCTATCACTGCCAAAATGCTGCTCATGGCTTTCTAACACTGCGTGAAATGCAACAAGAGAAATGCCAATTCCTGTCTCTGGGGAAGGAATAATCCCAGAATAACCTAGGTGCCAACCATCTGGAAAGCATCTGGGCAGAGAAGGAGCTGGTGGTCCGGGAGGACACCAAGCCAACCTTGAGGGAGGAATGTACACTCTGTGTGAAGCCCCCTGTCTGCTGGGGGACAGAGCTTTGCCCACAAGCTGAGGGAGGAGATCCTTCTCTGACTGGGTCTCGTGAGACACATCTGGGGTGCTGCATCCAGTGCTGGACTCCCCAGGACAAGAGAGACATGGAAATTACAGAGAATGCCCAGCAAAGGACACTGAAGCACCCGACACAAGAGGAGAGGTGCTGACTGACCAGCCTGGACAGGAGAAAACTCAGGGGGATTTTATCAAAATTGAATAAATTTTATCAATTTTTTTTTATTTAAAATTTAATTTTATCAATTTTATCTTCTACAAGATGTATAAATATACAGAAGCCAGGAGTAAAGAAGGCAGAGTCAGGGAAAACCTTCCCATTTGCAGAACATCTAAAGATGATGAAGGTCTAAAAAGCAGCTTGTTAAAAGGCAGTGAATCACTATCTCATGGGGCAGAGGAATGATTTTAGTACCTTTTTCTTCTAGTAAGTAATGGAGAGTTGTGGGTTACAGTATCCACAATTTTTATATTTATTTTTCCTTTTTTTCACTGGTAACTTACTGCTTTTTTACCTATAAAAACTTACTATTTATTGCAAAAGACTTTTTAAAGACTATTTCTGCAGTTAATCTGATGCAAATAAATAGTCTGGTTGTTTTATATCTACACTTTAAAAAAAATATATAGATAAATAGTTGGCCAGCAAAGATTTTTTTGCTCACTGAAAATGAAAAAAAAAGGGCCTAATAAGTTATACAGATGGAAATCAGTGTGAACAATAACTCATTTAAAATTTTAATTTTGTTAACAATAACTAAAAGTGCTATTTTGTTGGAATTCAAACAAATGACAGATTATGCATAATGGTGTTTGACCCAGAAAAAAAATGATAAAGAGGAACAGAGGAGGAGGGCAATTGCAGAAAGAGTCGGCAATGGGTGTCAAAGAAGCCAAAATAATGAGGGTGAATCCAGTCACAGAAGGACTTGGAATGTTTGAAAAATCTGATAGATGAGAAAGGCAGATCTGTGCAGTTAAATGTAGTGTAATGATGACTTTGATGAGTCTTTGTTTCACAGCTCTTTGTGCAACATGAAATAGGGGGAGTGGAGGAGAAAAAATGAAAACAGTCAAAGCCATGTCTGTCAGTGTCATTAATGAGTGATGAGGACTATAAAGACAAAAGAAAATCTCTGAACATTTGATGGGTTTTTATTCCATACATCTGTGTAAATTTCAAAACCTGAGATGTGACTAAAAGTGGGTGTCCAAAAAAGTAAGAGAAGAGTGGATGTGTTGAGGAAAAACAGTACTTCTAGATTTTGTCTGATTATTGCAATTCTAACAGCAGCCCTAATTGCTACATAGGATCAATCCGGTTACCAAAAAAGAACATTTTTAAAGTGTAATTTTCATCTATGTGCAATGAGTTTGCGTCCTTACTGGGGACTGAATGCAGATCAGCTACTTCTGCAGCTTTATGGAGAGGGAAAACATGGAAAAACAGACCCATTTTTTACTTCAGTGAACCTTTGTTGACTTAGTTGTCATGCAAGCAGAGTCACAAGCAAATCCTAGGATAAATTTCAATGCAAACCCATAAAATGTCCTTAATCACAGATAAAGTCTTGCATTTATTACTAAGTCTTATTGTACCTGTTTTGAGACAGCTGGTGGTCAGTCTGCACAGCTAATAACTTTCTCTCGTGATAGGGTTTTTAACACCTGTATAGCATAAATATTGCTTGTGTCTGTATGCTGCGTATAAATCCATTATTATTTTGCTCAACATAAAACTGAGGCAGGTTTGGGCAGCTGTTTAATAGAGCACTTCATAGCAATTTAGGACAGAAATTAAAGAAAATGGCATCACATTAATGCTTAAGATAGAAGTCTAGGCAGGCTGAAGGTAATCAGAATTTGGACAAGCCTCAAATTAAAAAAATTAAACCAGTCTTATTATGTATATGTGTCTGTATATATATATGTAAAATGCATATAAAACAATAGGATTTCTATCAATCCAGTTAGGTTTGTATAAATAGTTTGTGGCAGGTTCTGAGGAATGACTGATTTTAACATTTTAAAGCCCTTGCATTCTTGGTTACTTTTAACTTTGCAGGTTTTTGGGGTTTTTTCCTGACCTTTAACTCTTAGGATACCTGAGAAAGAATAATGTGGAAATAAGTAAGGTATGAATAGAAATCTTTCTGATTACTCTGGGTAGGAGCTGAAATCACTAATCCTGCCATCAGAATTGTCATTATGTTGCCACAGCTTCTGGGTCTGAAGTTATTTGAAAATTAAACTGCAGAGATGCTCTGTATTTACTGTGAAGCTGAGATTTCTGGCCAAGTGTTTTTCCAAAGTAGATAAGAACATCACATCTGTATAAACACATCACTGATTTATCACTTGCTAGAAGCTATTAGGACATATCTGAATGTTTCCTCTCAAGATCTGGACATAAAGTAGAATTGACCATTTAAAAACATCTTTATTTGTGGGAAGTTTGTTAAAATGTCAGTAGCTGGAGGGTTTCAGAGGTGTGTTATTGAACATTATGTGTGTTAGGGGACAATATTTTCTCCAAGGAAGAAAAAGTTCTGTGCAGATATAAATTTCTCAGACAGTGTTGCAGGCTGGTCCTAATGATATGCTTTTATGGAAAAATGATTTTCACTGTCAAAAACAAAGCCTTTGCATGAAAGAGAACTTTTATCTCTCCCCTCTCTAGAACATGTGTGGGCAGAAAAATGCAATTAATTCTTTCAGGGATTCAGGAAGTATCACCTATTGGACCTACAAACTAGCCAAATTGCTTTCATTTGAATACAATTTGGAATTGGCTCAACTAATCACTGTTTCCTAATTGCATTTTGGAGGAAAAAGGGGACCTGAATGAAGAGACTGCATCTCATTAAAACAGCAGAGTGCTTGATGTCTGCTATTGTACCTGATATCTGTGACAACAAGTGGCATCTATTTTTGCAAGTAGCAGTAATTAAATCTGCACAGTGTTTATAAACAACACACTCACTTTTTATTACATCTAAGCAAAAGTGTATTGTACTAGAGACTGTAAACAAAAATCAACCCCAACCTCTGTTCTCTTAAAATAAGTCCATAAACATTGTCAAGGGACAAAGCATGACTTCTATGCTTTTTCTATAACATATATTCTGTCAGGGTAGTGTAAAAAGAATTTGGCAGCACAAGAGGAGCACAAGAAAATTTTTCTTATGTAACATCCCACTGAAATTGCCCAAGGACAGTACCCAACAGAGACCTACAGGACCCTAGTACCTAAAGGGGTCCTACAGGAACACTGGAGAGAGACTTTTTGCAGGGGCATGTACTGACAGGACAAGGGAGGAAAGCCTTAAGCTACAAGAGGGTAATTTAGAATAGATACTGGGAAAAAATCCTTTACTATGACAGGTTGCCTAGAAAAGTGGCAGCTGCCCCTACCTTGGAAGTGTTCAAAGCCAAGATGGATGGGGCTTGGAGAACCTGGTCTAGTCAAAGGTATGCCTTCCCATGGCAGGGGGTTAGAACTAGATGAGATTTAAGGTCCTTTCCCACCCAAGCTATTCCACGATTCTCTGATCCAATGATAGGGGAGAGGGATGCACAAGATCAACATCTTGCCTGGAGAGAAAAGCTGCTGATCTGCAATAATCTCAGCAGTTAAATTTTCCCATCAGGGCAAAAAGTGACAAGGATGAAGATGCAGCACAAGTGGGCACAAGTAGTTTTGACAGAACGCTTTCTATTGGAAAAATGCCGATTTCTGAAAGTGAAACGTTCTTCGGGAATGTGTCAATTCCAGGAGGAGCAGGGCTGACAATAAACCTGCCTGTGCTCCTGCCAGTTTACCCACCAATCTGCCTTCCAAGAAACTTTCAGTCTTAGTAAAAATGCCTCCAGATACCAGTGTAAAAGAGATCAGCAATCAGATATCAGGTGAGCAGAAGGCGAGACTCTCCAGTATCTGAGAGTGGAAATGTATTCACCTCAGCAGAGCTGCCATGAATGTATTTCAGGATATATAAAATCTTGTTCTTGGGATCGTCAAGACATAGTATTGAATTTCCTTTCTATGTATATTTGCTAAGCAATTTCCTTCCTTTTTTAAAAATGAGTTTTGCCTCCACTAAGACATTTTTTCACAGAAGTGACATTCTGTTTTTTAGCTAGCATTTCCAGGAGGACTGGGGGTGCTCTTGAGAGATCCAGAAACTGTTCAGTGTGTAACTTTGAAAATTTAGCAAATCTTCTGCTAAAGCATCTTTCTCTCAGAGGGCAAAAACATTTAGCTCAGAGCAATAGAGACATTTGTAGAATAACTAGACCAGGAAGATAAGAGCTGTGCTATGGTTAAGGCAGGGTCTTGGCATTCAAGGCTCCATAATTCAGTACAGCATTGTCAAATATGTATTTTGCAGTCTCACACAAATACCTGGTTTCTTGATATCTTTTTTTCAGTCATGAAACAAAGGATGCAAAAGAATAGTATGTTTAAGTTGCTCATGACAGTGGTCTTCTACTGTGTATCACAAATGTTTAGGACTTGGCATATTACTATATACCACAAAAATATGGAAACAGTACTATAAAAAACACTTCAAAAGCTTCAACCAGCAAAATAAAATTTTCTGTCTCTTCCTGCACAGAAATTACAGATGCAGGTTATCACATCATGGTTTTCAAATCCTGGAAACAGTATGAGCATTTTCTTTGCAAGTGACTTTTTACCCTCACTTCTCTGTAGAAAGAAAAAATTCTCTCTTTTTTCTGCTTTTGATTTCCTCTGGTTTTCAGTCTGATGTGAATTGGTACAGCCAGAATATAGCTCTCAATATCCAGCACAGTGCTGCTGATTAGTTTTCTGAAAGAGGACAGAGTGAAGAAGAACGGCAGGTTATATTGATTTACTTCTAATGATCTGTTTCTGAACTAGAGCTGGGCAAAGTGTTCTCCCGAAGGCACATACAGCTGTGCTCATGGCTCAGCTCTGCATTACTATCAGGATTAAAAGCCAGTAATGGATTCTGTCATGTTGCTGTATCTTTCTGCATTTTTTTTTTTTGCAAGCCCCATATGGGGTTAGCTGCTGAGGACATATATATGACTTTCCCTTGCCATCTGTTGAGCAGTCTGGAGAAGGGCACCCATACTCTGTTACAGAAACAGTACATCAAAATAGCATTGCACAGCTATGGCGTGTTTAGAGGGAAATTGTCACATGTAGTATATGCCTGTATTTTGTTGGAGAGTGTGTCTCTCCATGATTTTGGCTTAGACTGGGATTTTTGAAGCCATGAATACAACGTGTGTGAATGGGTGATATGGAAAAGCACACATGAACAATTTTTTGGGGACCCTGACTCTGAAGGTCAGGATAGATTTTTTTCTTTAAATAACTGGTGCCATAATAGGACTGTAACTTGCTCTAAATTTGATAAATGGTACTCAAAAATATGTGTGTCAGACAGAAATAACTGATTCTTATGTATTGGCTTATTTCTCTTTCTCTTTAGATTTGCTTTCAACAAATCTCTGTAGATCTGCTTTCGGTTCTCCTCATCATGATAGCTGGGAGAAGGGGTGGGCATTGTACAACATTTCCACCTATGTCTATGTAGTCCAAAGACAGAAATGTCCTCACTTTTCCCATTCTTCCAAAAATCTGGTATTAACCAGCTCTTAGCCTAAGTACTATAAACATGATCAGGGTGTCATGGCTTTTGGAGTAACAAAATGCGTGGTAATGTAGTTCTTTTTTCAGACCAGACATATGACCACTCAAACATGGATGTCACCTAACTCAAAGGTGTCTTCTAAATAATTTAAGTATTTTTGCAGCATTTTTAGAAGGAAGAAATATTTGTGTCTGACTTGACCCTACAATTAATGGTGTTCCCAGGATTCACTTGACTATGGGCAAATACATTTTAGGGTTGCCTCAAAAATGAAATGATTCAAGGGAAAATTGTATATTGCATATCTTCTGGCAGTTGCCATCTAGGTTTCCTTTGTATTATTTTTCATGTGATGCCTGAAGAAAATCTTGCATGATGGTTTATAAAAGATGGATACTTTCAGTCAACAAGGTGTTGTCCCCCCGGAGCATCTGTACGCATCTCATTTTTATTATTGCTTATTGATAAGTTGGCATAGCTGCAGTACAGAAGGAGTCTGAGTACTCTTCTAGTAGTAAATGACAACACACACACACACACACACACATGCTAGGATGTTTTGTTCTCTTTCTACTGATGTAGAGTTTAAAATGCAGAAGAACAGCACCTACTTTTGGGTTATCAACTTGCAAAGCTTGTCTATTTCCCCTATGCTGACATACTCTTCCTTTCCCTGAATTCTTTTATTAATGAGTACTATCAATCTTAATCACATATTCTATACTTCAGTCTTCTTGTTTCTATTAGAACTCAAAGTAGACATACTGTAAAAATTTGTCTATTGTTTTATAAGAAAGAGTCCCACATATTATTACATTTATAACTAGTGATATTCTGTTAACAGTATAAAGTATGAAGGCCAATCATAATACTACACATCTTGAACTTAGGTATATTTTAACTAACCAATGGAGTGACTTCTGCCTTTGGGCTCCAGGGCTATGAGATTTCTTCTGCAATATCTTGGCATAATCCTATAATTCTTTTTCTCGTAACATCCACAACGCTAAGGTCTCATTTCCAAGGTGATTCACAAAACATCCAGAGCAACATTCTTTATTGGTATGTAGACTCTGAGATTGGCTTCTGCCCACAGCTTCCCTAAGGCACTTTTTCTAAAGAGAGGGTGATTTTTACTTGTGTGACTGCATGCCATTGCATGTGTGCACTGTCCCCATGTTTTCATGGTATTCAGTGCTTGTTTTTACGGTCTTCTTACTCAATAAGTCAATAGAAGAAAATACAATTTATCCATGAGAAAGATCCTATAAGAGAACCTTGGGCTGGGCTGCATGTGATTGTAAAAGTCATTCTTCAAAAATACCTGCAACAGGTCATCATTGAAGATATTATAAAAGTGCCCAATCATTTTCCACTAATATTAACATGTACTCCTTTATTTCTATTCGTTGAATTGCTAAGATAATTGTAGGAGTGTTGAAATCATGCAGTAAATTACGAAGTTGAAGCTTTTTTCCTGTTCTATTTTTTGGCACTACACCAATTCTTGTCACTTCATTCCTTGAGCAACAGTATATTAAGCAATGTGACAGATGTTAGTCACGTGTAGACTCTTACTTTTTAGTTGTTCACTTTATGTCACTTCCAATCCTCAGGTGGTGCAAATTAGAGCAGCACCACAGACTGATGATGGCTTATGCCAGGAGAAAAAAAATCTTCGTCTTAAACCTTAGTGATAAAACTCTTCTGAAACAAATTTGAAAAGTCTCCTCCCTTGGCTTTTTATTTTATTTTAGAACAAAAGGCTTGAAATAACTGTTTGCAGCACTCCTTCAAATGCTAAGTAGCTCTTTTACATTTCTTCCTAAGCTTGTACGCACACACAGATTTTAGAACTGGAATAAAAAGATGAAAAAGAAAGGGTGAATAGTCTTGAGCGATTCAATAAACTGTGAAAGGCTATGAATAATGGAAAAGTAGAATGAAATTATTAGAGACCTAAAAGCTTGGAAGATGACACCCACCTTTTAATGTCAGAACTAAATGGACCCATTTATATTACATGATTACCTTTGATTTTTCTCATGCTTGGTATTTTCACAAATTGCAAATTTAAAAGTACATACAGATAGGTTGAGCCATTATCTTTTCCCGCTGATTTTCACACACATTTAATGTGGGTCTAACCCCATTGTTCTTGATAGTCTGTTGACTTCATTAGCTTCCTGCTGATTTGAGCTGGTATTAGTAAAGTGGGAATCAGGTCCTGCCATGCAGCAGTGTCTCTCTTGAAGAAATTTTGAATGCAAACCTCTTGCCATTGTAGGAATGCCATTCAGTCATCTCAAATGGCATTCTGCTGAGCAGCTCTCCCTCCTTACAGTAGCTGAAAAATCAGAGCACTGTGAAATCAGAGAGGATAAAATTGGGACTGGAGACAATCTAATTTTGTTTCCTTAAAGAAATTTCCTAAATTTCTTCCCTTAAATTTCCTAAAATTTTATTTCCAAGTCATTTCCAACAGAAGCATCCTCTGCTGAACATTCTCATAATCAGCGAGATTGCCACATAGTTGTCCCAGAAACAAACTAATTAATCTTTTGGGAGTTTCTTCAGATAATTTATACATATCCTATCCCTCTCCCAACTCTGTTCTTGGGGGGGTTTTCACTGTTTTTTTTTCTGACCCATGAAGGCTGTTATACATACACATTCACAGTGAGAAACCTGGGCTTGGACAATTCTCATTTCAAGCTGTTGCGTTCCAAGGTCAAGTTCTTAATTATTAGCATGCAGTGAAAAAGTGGTCATTCCCAAATATACAAAAATTACATTTCTGACTTATGTGACACCAGTGTAGGCAGATGCATAACTTATGCTTCAAAGCATCAGTGCTTTGAAGCACTTTACCTTGCAAGTCTCAGCAGTGAGGATGGCCATGGTCTGTTCCACCTGTCACATATACAATCAGAGAGTTGTAGAATGGTTTGGATTGGAAGGAACCTTAAAGATCATCCAGTTCCAGCCCCTTTGCCATAGGTAGGGACACCTTGCACTAGACCAGGTTGCTCAAAATCCCATCCAACCTGGCCTTGAACACTTCCAGAGGTCATCATTCACAGAATGTTATCTCATTCCATCCCATGCTGGGAGGGAACCGAAGGCTTTGATGTGTTTGTGACACTAACAGTGGTTCAACCCACTCAGTGGAATAGACACAGAGAAGCCCTGGCATGAATGGAATTAAAGAACCACAGCTGGTCAAAGCACAGATGTTATAAATGACAGATTTCCTTTTCCTGGTGACATATAAAGGTTTGTATGAGAGACCTGGGACTGCAGTGAGGGGATGGAAGTACCGTGTAAAAAATGCATAAACTCTAGGGTCTTGCACTGATTCTGATAAATAATTTCTTTGCAGCTTTCAGCACTATTAACATAATTTAAATTGCAGGTTTTATGCAGTAACTCTACTCAGATTGTCTCTGAGGGACTGCTAATGTGCTGCTCCCCCTTTCAAAGCTATTTAGTCTGGATATGCCCAGAGGGCTGTAAGGAGCCTTGAATTGGGGCCCGACAGTAAGTAGTGTTGCTTGCCTATGGCTTCGATACTGGGAACACATCAATGCAGCATTATTGCTTTGTTGAGACTTAGGCTTTATATTCCACCATCATAGCACAGAAAAAACAATAAAAGATTTCACATTGAGAGGTGAAAATGAATTCCAGTCTAGTTTGTCTCTTCCTGCCTAGTTTATATCTTCCCTGTAGCAAGACAACCACTTATTTATATGACTGAAAAGGGCAATTATACTCTTTTCTAATCTATGCAGTTTATACTGTTTGTTTATTATTTTAATTGGCGGCAAATGTTAGGCATTTATGTGTACATTGGGGAAAAAAAAGTAAAAAGCTCTTTCAATAAACTGTTTACTGTAGCTCTATCTCCATAAGGGAAAACCACTTGTAGTGTCAAAACTACCAAAGTACCATGGACTACATACAGATGGATTTGAAAATGTGTTGGTTTGATGGTGCTAAGCATTCTACATTTTACAGCAGCTCTTTCCAGTAGGATTTTGTTATTCACAGAACTTTCAGAACTTTGTAGACTTCAGTGCACAAAACTTGAATAATACATACTTGGGACAGAATAGCCAGTTCCGGCTAAGGGAAATGTCTTTTTTTTTTTTGTCTTTTTTGTTTTTGTTTTTTTTTTATTCTATAAAAAATTTATTTTATACCAAAAGAAAGAAAAAAATTTGGAATGCTATTTTTTCCCCATAAACCTCAGATTTTTCCACTGAGTTGAAATGGAAGCCTATACATCTTCCTTTCTTATTACCTTTACTAGTCAGAATGCTTAAGAGTTTAAATTGGAAATGTTTGTTAAAGATCTAGTAGCTTTTGCATTTGCAAAGTGAATGAATACATACAAAATATTGGCCAAAATAAGCAAGCAGTGATTTTAATCATTGTCTGCAGATAATTGAGGGAGATAATTTTAAATCAAGGCTAGGAGAACTTCCATAAGCTTGTCCAAATAAACAAAAATCAAATTTACCATTACATAAGAAAAATGCCAATGTTGTCCACTTCAGGCTACCCTTAGAGCCAAGGCCATATTTGGAAGCTGACCATAAGCCTAGAGGTTAGAGGCTCACATCTACGATTCTGGAAGTCCTCAGATACACAGCTGTACCAGCACCATACAGGAGCACTCTCCGTAAAACTACTGTAGACCCTCAGTAGCTTCCAGCATTTTGAATATGGATTGGATAAATAAAACAATAAAACTTGGCACTGTATCACCAATAGTTTGGTTTAGCTGCCTTTTTTCCTAAAGAATCCAAAAGGAAATTGCTTAGGGCAATCTCATTGAGTAGAATCATAGAATCACTAAATAATGGAATCACAGAACCATGGACTGCTTTGGGTTGGAACAGCCCTTAAAGATCATCTAGTTCTAACCTCTCTGTTTGGGGCAGACACCTCCCAATAGACCATATTACTCAAAACCCAATCCTACTGGCCTTGAACACTTACAGGTATGGGATGATCGCAATTTTTCTGGGCAATCTGTGCCAGCACCTCACCATTGTCATAGTAAAGAATTTATTCTTAATATCTAATTTAAGCCTACTCTCTTTCACTTAAAGTCATTAGTTCTTGTCCCATCACTTCCTACCCTTGCCAAAGTTCCTCTCCAGATCTCCTGCAGCCCCTTTAGGTACTGGAGTGTGTGATGAGGTCTCTCTGAAGCCTTCTCTTCTCCGGGTGGGACAGTCTTGACTGTCTCAGCTTGTCTCCATATCAGAGGTGATCCAGCCCTCTGAGCATCCTCGTGGCCTCCTCTGGACTCACTCCAGCAGGTCCACATATTTGTTGCATTGGGGGCCCGAGACCTGAACACAGTACTCCAGGAGGAGCCTTATGGGACAAGAATACAGGGGTAGAATCACATCCTCTTCTGGCCACGCTCTTGATGTAGGGTTTCAGGGCTGTAAATGCACATTGATGGGTTAGGTTTAGATTCTCATCAGCCAAGACCCTGAAGTTCTTCTCCTCAGGGCTGCACTCAATCTGTTCTCCACCCTGCCTGTATTTCATTCCTTGGGGAAGGAATAATTAATTTGGCAAATAAAGTATTATGAACTGTTGGGCCCTGGGCCCTTGCTGTGTATGTGCACCAGCAAACCCCAGGTTTTGTACTCTATTCAAACAAAAGAAGAGAAACTAAAAGTAGCATTTTTTTAGATATAGAAACCCAGATTGTATTAAATTTTATAAGAGAAATTTGCAGCATAAATATATGTGCTAAATATATATGTATAAATAGATTTAAAATATATGAGTGTGTATATGTATATGTATATGTATATGTATATGTATATGTATATGTATGTGTATATGTTTTGTGGCTAGAGCTGGAGACATACTGTACTGGGGAATTTCATTGAAATATTTGGCTTGATGATTCTAAAATATTTTTAATTTTCTGTTTATTATAATAGTACAAGTTGTAGTGGAAGATGTCTCTGTCCATGTCTCTGTCCAGATTTGACTAGATGATCTTTAAAACCCAAAACATTCAGTTATTCTGTATTTTCATTAATGCAAAGTCAAGGGAAATGAAAAAAAAAAACCAAAAAACTGGATAGAAATAAGCATCCCTATTTTCATACTTGAAATGAAACCATCAGTTCAAAAATGTCAAATTTTGTCAGAGATTTTTTTTTTTTATGTTTTATGATTTTTTTTCCCCCCCTAAATTGAAGACACTACTCAGGTCAAAAAGCAACTGTGCTCATACAAAAATATATTGGTCTATGTGAGATTCTTTATTTTTATATTTGGTGTAAAATATGTATATCAGTTTACCATATGTTTACACCAATTGAAATAATTTTATTCTCACTTGCTCCAAATTGTCAGAAGCCTAAAAATCATGTACTCACACAGTAATCTTTATAAGAGCAGCCTGGCTATTTGTCTTGAGCTACCAACTGGAAAAGAAGAACTAATAGCATCTATATAGCAGTTAATGTGCACTTGTGTTTAATTGGTATCTGCAGCACTGTTAGAAAATTAAGTAAGTAGCCATTTAAGTAAGCAGAAATCTTCATTGCTGTTAGACTGATATTGTTGCTGTTATGCAGGACTCATAAGCTGGGGATAACTCAAGTACCACAACCCAACATAAATCAGCTCTCAAAAGCAATATGGTTCAACGCCATCTTGCTTTTTGGCTTTCATTTTCAATCTGCTGGAGCTTGGCTACAAATAGATCATTTATATTCACACATTTATTTTTAAATAGTTTCCTAATGAAGACTCTGTTCTCTTCATTGGGGTGTGTGTGTGTGTGTGTGTGTGTGTTTCATTATTAGAAACCAGAATGTGTGGAAGATTAGTTGTTCCTACTTGAAATGTAAATTGCATAGTGTACCAAAAATATTGCTTATCCTCAGTAAATATTTTATTTGAATTTAATACTATTGTACATTTGTATTAACAAACTTATCCTGATTATAATTGTTTGTTTTATTTTTTTTCTTAGTTCCCCTTTTCAAACCTGGGGGCAAAACATGTTAACTCACAGTGGAATTTGTATAAATATTAGAAATGGCTATATTTGGTGTTAGGGGAACTGTTGCATCAGAAAAGCTGGACAAAGGCAGATTACTTCAAAGTTAGGCATGTAAGACAGGTGTAGATGAATAATAAAATAAGTACTGTTTATCAGTGCAATGATCAGAGAAGATGAAATAATTTTAATCTACTATTTTCAGTATCAAAATTCAAACTAGTTTCAGTAGTACAAACTGAGCTCTAAAATTGTCCACTTTCAGGCCTGACCAAAGCAGTTACCAGTTTTAAAAATCATGTTAAAAAATCAAACCCAAACAAACTACTCCTTTGTTTTCTGTCTATGCTCTGGCACAGTCTTCTTACTGTAAATAATAAGCAAAATACAGCTGGACAAGCTCTGAACCATAACATTATGACTGAATTGGAATAACAATTCATATATCTTCTATTCTCATTGTCCCTATATTTCCTTAAAAAAAAAAAAAAAAAAAAAAAGAAAAAGGATTTTTAGGCTGATTTGACATGATGTATGACATAGGGTACATATTAAGTCAGGGTTAAAATCAGAATGGCTTTTTTGCTTGTTTGTAAAAAAATCAGTGCTGAGAAGCAAGAGAACTTTTAGTAAACTGTCATTTATGAAGAAAATAAAAAAAATGAAGCAAACAAAAAATAATGATCAAATAATGATCACTATCAGATATTTACAAGTTTTGGATTTTGATCAAAGTTTCTGAATAGAAAAAGAGAAATAATTTTGCATTGTTCATACCAAAAGATACCTTGAGAAAACAAATACACCAGAAACATAGGTTATGGGTGACTTTCATACTGAGCATTTACAGAATATTTAGCAGCTGCAAATGGTATCCTCATCTCATTCAATTAAAATATAATAGTTCTGTTTTGAGCAGCAGAGTCAAAACAGAGAAGTAAGTGATGGAAATTGCTCCAAGAGTCAGAGTGAGTAGTACTCAGAAGTGGATTTTTTTGTTGGAAAACGAGTATGTAGCAATTTAAAAGAAGTGAGGTCTTCATATAAAGAAGAATTATCAATATTGCAAGAAGCCTAGTGTTTCACAGTTATTATTTTCACACCATTTGAAAAGAACAGTCACTGGAAAGAATTTTACCGAGGAAGTGCCTTTTGCCTCATACTATGTGCCATACTACATGTCTACTTTCATTATTTTGGAAGTGATGTTTCCTTTTCTCCTCTACTTTTTAAACACCTTTTCAGTTCATAAGGGTGACAAAAGGGATCTTTTTTCCAAGTGAGGTTTTGCCTATGAATATGCTTTCTGCAGCAGTATTGCCTTTGACTGATGTTGTCAGTGATCCTACCTCAAGATGTTGAGATTTCTGATGAGGTTTCACTGGTCTCATGAATGGGGTGATCAATGTTAGCAGATGTGTCTGGGAATGTATAATACTCTTCACTGCCTTACTGCTAAATATTGTGCATGTGCAGAGATAAGGCAGGGTGCTGGTTTAGGCTGGGATAAAGTTAGTTTTTTTCACAGTAGCTGGTAATGAGTCTGTGTTTTAGATTTGTGCTGAACACAGGGCTGACAACATAGAGATCTTTTTGTTATTCCTGGGCAGGGCTTATACAGAGCCAAGGCCATTTCTGCTTTCCTTACTGCCATAATGGCAAGGAAGCTGGGAGGAGACACAGCCAGGACACATGACCCAAACAGATCAAAGGGATATCTGAGACCCTTTTATGACATCATTCTCTGTATAAAGTGGAGGGAAGGAAGAAGTTGGGATGCTTGGAGGGATGGCATGTGTCTTCCCAAGTAATTGGGATGGAGATATACTCTCGTGGAGATGACTGAACACCTGCCTGGCCACAGGAAGCAGTGAATTAATTCCTTGCTTTGCTTTGCTTGTGTATACAGCTTTTACTTTTGCTATTAAACAATCATTATTTCAAGCCATGAGTTTTCTAGCATTTACCCTTCTGATTACTTCCTCTCTTTCACTGAGCAGCTGCCTGGGTCTTGGTTGCTGGCTGGGGTTAAACCATGACAGTCCTTTTAGAAATGACAACAAATCTTTAGGAGGGCAAAAGCTGTTCAAGCTTCAGGGCACTGCAGTATTGCAAACACAAAACCCTTCCTGCTAAGTGTTGTTTTTGGAATAGCAGCTCTCTCATATTTGCCATTATTGAGTATTATTAACTGTACCATGGAAAATGAAGCTGCAACTCTCATTTATTAACTGTTCTGGCAGTCAACTTTCTGCCATCAGATGTTTTATGGCATAGAGGCTTGCTTTTCAGTGGTGTATGCTGGTTCACTTCAGCACTGATTTAGGAGAAAGCTTGTACCTGAGAATACTATTTTAACCAAGGAAAAGAAAACTTCATAAATGTTGATGGATTTGGGTCTTCAGTACAGACTGTACCTTGGCAAACTGTCAATGCACAATAATGTTTGTAGGTTAATTAGTTAGGGATCACTTGTGTCTCAGAGGCTTAAATTCAGCTCTGAATTGTTCATCAGGCAACCCAATTGATTTTGGTGAAATTACAGAAGGTCTAAGAGTCAATTTTGCCCTAAGAACAGATAAAATGTGCAAGAGAGATTCAGTGCAGCACAAACCATAGCCCACTGGCATATTACCGAAAATTCACTCAGCTTTATTACCCTCAAGGGAGAGCAGGAAGGGCCCTTTCAGAAGTTCTTCATGCAACTAAGGAATTAGATAGCACCCCTGCCCTTTAAGTTATACACTATCACAGCTGTCTGCTAATTTTGCAAACCTTGGTTTGGATTGCACTGGGGCATGGTTTCTTTCTGTGGGGTTAAAAGCTTTGAAGGTTCCCCCCTTCTGCTTTGGTGTTATAATGGTGAGCACAGCTGTCTTCCAAGCAGTTGATCCAGGCTGGTTTCCTGGCCAAAGTACCAAAAAGACTAAAAAGTTAAAGTGGTTTAACCCAGGCACCCACCAAAGGCTCTGTCTCCCTCCCCTCTGCAGCTTGACAGGGGAGAGAAAATATAACAAAGGGTGGATGAATTCAGATAAGGTTTGGGAGACTCACTCATAAAACACCATCATTTCATAGCAAAAAAGGCTATAAATATTAGCATTATTCTTATTAATGTATCTAAAAGAGAAATTAATTGAATTTATTGTTAAAAAAATCAGAGCAGGATGATGAGAAGTAAAGTAAAACCCTGGAAATGCCTTCCTCCCATCTCTCCCTTCTCAGCTCCACCTCCTCCCCAGCAGCGCAGGGAGACAGGGAATGGGGATCAGTTCAACACCTGATGTTTTGCCTGCTGCTCAGGGAAGAGAGTCCTTCTCCTGTTTCCCTGCTGAGTCCCTTCCACAGGAATTAGTTCTCCATGAACTTTTTCAACATGAGTCCATTGCAAAGGCAGCAATCCTCCCCAGACTGCTGCAGCATGGGTCACTCTTCCATAGGGTGCAGTCCTCCAAGGAGTTCCAGTGCACGGGCCCCTCTCTCCATGGGTCTCCCACAAGATCACAGCCTCCTCCAGGCATCCCCCTGCTCTGCTGTGGGTCTCCTCCACAGGCTGCAGGTGAATATATGCATCCCTGTGGTCCTCAGCAAGGACACGTCTGCCTCACCATGGTCTTCACCACTGGCTGCAGAGGAATTCCAGCTCCAGCACCTGGAGTGTCTCCTCACTCTCTTTCTCCACTGAGCTAGGTGTTTGCAGAGTTGTTCCTCTCACATGTTCTCATCCTGCCCTTCTCTGGCCACAGTTGCAACTGTGCCATAACATTTTTTTTTCTTCTTCTCAAATATGTTACCACCATTTCTAATTGGCCCAGACTTGACCAGCAGAACATCCATCTTTGGAGCTGCCAGGGATTGGCTGTGCTGAACATGGAGGAAGCTTCTGGCAGCTTTTCACAGAAGCTCCCCATGTAGCCTCTTCACTAACAAAGCTTGGCCACACAAATCCGGCACAGGAGAAAAACCATGTTTTGGAGTGAATATAAGGTCCACTCTTTATAGCCTAACCTTACAAATAAACTCTGATTGGATAAAGTCATGTAAGATGTATTTGCATGATAAACTTTGCAAAGAGGAGCATGGTCACACCTGAAATGCCTTTGCAAGGAAATTCAGTTCTTGGAAAGATTAAATTTTAGTCATGATCAAAAATTAGTCAGCTTTAATATTGCAGACTTCTTGTCTCCAGAAGTCAGTGTTAGGATACTGATAAGCTGCTTGAAAGAGGAGAGGTGATATTCTAAATACTCTTTATACTCTGGAGTAAATTGAGTCTTTAATATTAAGATGAGGCCTTTTATTTTAAGGGGAGCAGGTGATTTGTCAGATCACACTGGGGCTAAGGCATTCTGCCAAAAAGAACATTCACACCTTTGTAATTGATACTTACCATATTAAGTGGTAGGTCCCCCATCTCTGCAACAGGCAACTCATCTCTGAAAAGTATATTGTGCTTGTTTTGCATGTACTCTTAGCTATTTGTGGAAATGTCTGCACTTCTTGGACCTACTGTCATTTTTAGGTGCAGGAATCATGGCTTCTTTTTTGGGATGGAGAATGTTTCCATTCTAGAAAGTGTAGAATATGCCTCTTTCCTAGAAAAACAAATCTGTTAATTTATTAGTAAGGAGACCTTTTGGGGGTCTTTAGTAGGGAAAACAAAACAAGTATGCAAATAAATAAAGTCTATTTCTTTTGTGACACATAAATATGGTTACAGATTTGCTGTTCCACTGACTGTTTTTCCTTTGGTCTTTAGGAGAAAAAAAAAAAATTAATTTCCCTTCCCTTCCCTTCCCTTCCCTTCCCTTCCCTTCCCTTCCCTTCCCTTCCCTTCCCTTCCCTTCCCTTCCCTTCCCTTCCCTTCCCTTCCCTTCCCTTCCCTTCCCTTCCCTTCCCTTCCCTTCCCTTCCCTTCCCTTCCCTTCCCTTCCCTTCCCTTCCCTTCCCTTCCCTTCCCTTCCCTTCCCTTCCCTTCCCTTCCCTTCCCTTCCCTTCCCTTCCCTTCCCTTCCCTTCCCTTCCCTTCCCTTCCCTTCCCTTCCCTTCCCTTCCCTTCCCTTCCCTTCCCTTCCCTTCCCTTCCCTTCCCTTCCCTTCCCTTCCCTTCCCTTCCCTTCCCTTCCCTTCCCTTCCCTTCCCTTCCCTTCCCTTCCCTTCCCTTCCCTTCCCTTCCCTTCCCTTCCCTTCCCTTCCCTTCCCTTCCCTTCCCTTCCCTTCCCTTCCCTTCCCTTCCCTTCCCTTCCCTTCCCTTCCCTTCCCTTCCCTTCCCTTCCCTTCCCTTCCCTTCCCTTCCCTTCCCTTCCCTTCCCTTCCCTCACCAAACCTTTCCAAGCCCACACATTTTCATCCTGAAAGAGGGATTGAATGAAACAGTTTTTTGCACTCTGTACTGAGCTTTTCTTTAGGACGAAGGAATTTTCACGTTACTTTCAAATAAGGAACATAGTTACGTGAAAATAATTTACTGAAGATTAATTTAGTCCAGTCTGGAAGTCCAATTAATTCATGTAATCAAAAAATTAAAAAGAGGTCTCATAATCAGTGCAGTGTTTCACCTCATGATAGGAATGGAATAGAGGGAGGGAAGAGTCCTCAAGACTCCTTGACTAAATTTGCCTAATCCTTTGGTTTATAAAATGAAGGGAACAGCCTGGTGCATGACAGTGAACAATTCATTTCCACTTGAATGAGTACAGCAAGAGAAAGTGCCCTTTTTAATCAGACAGATTAAATAGGAGCTGTTTCATGGCAAATCAGTGACTTCAGCAATTATAAAAGAAACTGGACATGAACAGAGAACCTGTTCCAATTAGTTTCCATTAATGAGTTTCTTGAAGTAGTTTGTGAAAGCAGTAAACAAATGAAACTAAGAACATTTGCAATGTTTTTCATTATCTTAAATACTTTACTTTCTTGAAGAATCTTAATAGCAGCTGAGTCTGAAACTAATTTAGATGCTCATATTCATATTATCTACCTTTCCCCTCACACCCCTCCCCACTTAGCTGACATTTACGACTTAGAATCTCATTCTGCTTTTTATCATATACATACCTTTTCACCTTTACTTACCAAACTGTGCTGGGTTTATAAGTGTGTGTGTATGTGTATGTGTGTGTGTGTGTGTGTGTGTGTGTGTGTCTCTCTAGGGATGAGGTATCCTAGGAGAGTGAGGATCCAGGAGTACTTATTGGATGGACTCTATATCCAGGGACAGCTCCTGGGGTGTCATTACAGGGTGACAGAGGGGCTCTGTAGCCTTTGCCGGAGATTCCCAAACGTTCCTGGCTCAGAACATGCCTAGACATTGTTTGAAAGACTGGTATTCATCTTGGACTAAAGCTTCAGAAACAACATGAACAATCTGATGAATTTTATAGATAAGTACAAAACCTCTCCCCCAGCTCCTTTTTTTTCTTTATTTTTTTCTTTCCTTTGGTTGTGTTTTTTTTAAGGTTGCTTGTGAAGTTTTTTTGGTGTGGATTTTTTTTTTTGGTTTTTTTTTTTTTTGCATTGATTTGTGTTTTGTTCATTTGTTTGTTTTTGTTTGTTCTTGTTTTCTTTGCTTTGTGTGTATAGAATTACCCACCAGGCCCCCAAAGGGGTACATCCAGATACCTATAGCCATCATGACTTCAGGCTTTTCCTATTAACTTTCAGCTGTGATTGGCTTTTCTGTCATACAAATTGGATGTTATTCTTGGTGTTGGCCCCCAGAGTGTCTTCAGACATATGAGCAAATGCTGCATCTCTTCCTACCTGCTTCAATTATGTCTCTCCATGTTTCCAACACGGCCACACTGTTTGCTTAAAACACCTCAAGCAAAAGCTCCAGAGGCATTCATGACAATCTTCCTATTTTCCCAAATTAAACTAAACTGCTGCTACTTACTAGCTGCTACCTCATTTTCCCCAGTTCATTGTGCAGAGGGTCCTCCTGTACTGGTGAGGAAGACAAGACTGCTGCTCCTTCTGTTAAGCTTCCTTTTGGCTCAAAACTTCTTTTCCACTGTGCTTTCTTTTTTTGTCTATGATGTTATCTATTCATAAATGTGTTTTGAGTACTAAATAATTGTGTCCTATTGTTTTTCCAAACTTTAAGGAAAAAGCAAAATAAATGCCTCAAGTCTCAGGAATTTTTCTTAGTCTCCTCTCTTCATTTGCCATAAATATTAGCAATTGCCATTTGAATTTTTATTTTTTTATTAATTTATTACCTTTAATTGGGAAAAAAGAAGATTGACTTTTGTTGTTGCTGCTGTTGTTTGCTTATTTCTTTTTTTCCCAAACTCATATTTCAGCATACCATGTCTTCAACTGGTTTTAGAAAGAAGCTTGTAAGGTACAATAATCCCTTCTACTGTAGATGCTTACCTCACTTGTGGAATAGTTTATTTTGGAACCTCCCATTTGGGACATAGGTGAAATTTGCCTTGTGGGAAATTCTGTTTGGGCTCAGATAACACATGGCAAGTCTAACCTGCCCCAGACCCTGGACATATGACCTGGTGGGCATATCGTGTTCTGTGAATGCAGCCTTAGTTCTCACCTTCACTTCCAACCCTTTTCTCTTTATGCAAATTTTCATTCTTTGTATTCCCTGCTTTCACCTACACATTCCTGGAGTTAAACAAACTCCAGAGCACAAGCATATTTTGGTCATGTCTTGCAGAGGTAAACACTGTAAATGTATAAAAACATGATTTCAGACTAGGCATAAGAGCCATCCAAGAATACACAAGGTCCAGCACCAGCCCAAGCAAATGACACCTATTTCCAATGCAAATTAAATTCCATTTTTTTAAACAAGAGAGATACTAAAGTAAAAATGAGATGCTCATCGAGGTGCTTCTGTGTACATTATGTATGAGATAGTTTTATTGGAAAATCACACTTAAATATTAATTTCTTTAAGTTGCAAAAACAGATGGTTTGTTCCAGCATCTCAAATGCATAAAATTTTAAACATAAAAAATTTTCAGCCCTTGACCCTGTGTCCCTGTTTCGTATGAGGCTCCAGTTTTCTCATCCTAATTTTTCAGACTCCTGCTCTGTCTCTAATGCAAGTATAATATTACTTCAACAAACTAGTATTATTGCATTTTAAGACCTTCCTCCCCATTTTGGTGAATACGAACTCTGCTATTCCAGTCTGACCTGAGCTAGAGTTCGGCAAGCAACAGATCAAATTTGGGTAATTCTGTTTATATTTGGAGGAATCTATTATTATGAGATAGAGTTAACAAGTATGGAAATTACTGGAAACTAAAGGCCCCTCCAGAAGGGCTGCAGAACTTGTAATTCTATTCAAGACCTGTTTGTTGTGGTTTGATTTGCACAGCATAAAATGTAGTAAGCCAAACATCTGCCAACAGAAATGTATAGAATGAAAATGCAGAGAGCTTTTCATGAAGAGATCTAGCAGCTCTGTAATCCTGCTTTCACAGTTTGGCAGGAAAGGTACACAATACTGGAAGGAAAAGAAGCAGGCTGTACCCTTCCTGTGCCTCAGAACCCTCTGCCCTTCAATAAACGTAGCAATGCAATCAAGGCTTTACTTCTCTATCACTGAATTGAGAGAGATGAGGAAAATCATCAGCATAGTTTTAAAACATGACATTCTAACTGGGGACTTTGAGTCTGGTAATGAAAAATATATAATAAGGTTTAGAAACAAAACCACTTGTAGAGATTTAAAGCTAAGAGTTCTCTCTGTAAGAGTGGGCAGGGTTAATAATAAGAAAAATAATGAGGTTTCTGTATGCATGGACAAGGATCTTTATTTATTCTTATGCTTCTCAAGATTCCATTGGACATGTTGTGCCTGCTTTTGGCAGCTGAACAGTGCTCATTTTTTGCACAGGGCATCTGTACCTAGCAAAGATATTGGAATGCAGATAGAAATGAACTTCTATGCACTGTGTTTGATTTGATGTCACTAGAGAAACCTCAACATCTGTTATACAAACTGATATAGAAGAATTCAGCTTTTACCCGTGCAACTCTCATGGACATTCTTCTGTCCACAGTCTTTCTTACTCTAAGGAAAGAATGTCTCCTCTGGAAATTTGCTGATGGCACACAGATTTGAGGACAATACCCCTGGACAATACCCCAGAGGGCTGTGTAGCCCTTCAGAACCTTCTCTCGATGGATTGGAGAAATGGACAGAGAGGAACCTTCTGAAATTCAACAAAGGCAAATGCAGCGTCCTGCACCTAGGGAAAAATAAACCTACACAGCAATACAGGCTGGGGGTGACCTGCTGGAAAGCAGCTCTGCAGAGAAGGATCTGGGGCCCTGGTGAACAACAAGCTGTCCATGAGCCAGCAGTGTGTCCCTGTGGCCAAGAAGGCCAGTGGTATCCTAGGGTGCATTTTCAGCAGGTCAACGGTGGTGATCCTACTTGGGTCTGGTGAAGCCACATGTGAAATGCCGTGTTCAGGTCTGGGCTCCTCAGTACAAGAGAGACATGGAGCTCCTGGAGCAGGTTCAACTGAAGGTGACAAAGATGATTAAGGGACTGGAGCAATTTTCTCATGAAGAAAGGCTGACAAAGTTGGGTTTGTTCAGCCTAAAAAGAGACTGAAGGGAGGGTGTCAGGAGGATGAAGCCAGGCTCTTGGTGGTGCCAAGCACTAGGACAAGCAGCAATAGGCAGAAACTGATGCATGAGAGATTCCACCTGAACACGAGGAAGAACTTTGCTATTTGGGTGATGGGAGACCAGAACAGATTACCTGGAGAGGTTGGGTAGTCTCCCTCATTGAATATAATCTATGACCTACCAAGCCACAATCCTCTGCAATGTTCTTGAGCATGACTCTACTTGCACAGGGAGGTTGGACCACTGCAGTCCTTTCTAGCCTTACCCATTCTGTGATTCTCTGATTCTGTGAATGAGCAGACGGAGATAGGAGGTGTTTTTCTTAGTATCAATGTAATCTGAAAAGAAATACATAGAAGTGCCATGATCACTGAGTATCAGTCCATCTATACTTGCATGTGTTGTGAGTGCCGAAAACACCTATTTAAAAGAATGTTTGACATTTGTATACTCCAGCACAAGGATCGTAGGCCTTTCCCCGGGAAATAGCATCTCAAGAGGACACTGAAAGTAATGACCTCAGAAAAAGGCATCAGTGCTTTGCCTGCTCAGGCCTGTGGACCTTGTTTTCCCTTGAGAGGAAGTTAATAATGTCACTACCTATTGTTAATAATGACACTACTTATTCCAAAATATCCCTTGGATACACTCCACTGAGGTATTGCATAACAACAAATATCAATGCTGAAAGATTGTGAAAAATAATGTGAAATAAAAATACTACTTCTTTTATGGATATAGATGCAGAATTTAATAATACAAACAGAAACAGTTCATGTGCTTCAAGTTTTAATGTGCATTCAAACATATTATCTCAAAAAGAAGAATTAGGAGGATTTTTAAAGCCTTGTATAGACACCTAATTTTTAATAGAAAAGGGACAATGAACTAATGTCACAAAGTTATTTAAAATTTCAGGCCAGCTGATCTTTCCAGTCAGATATCAACCTTCCAGTGGACACATAACTGTATGATGTCTGCTTCATTTCTTGCTGCAAGGATTTCTTTCCACATTTGCTTCCGAATGCTGATGGCTCTGGGGCTAAGTGAATGAAGGATCTGCAGCAGAAATGTTAGGGAATGAATTGCTGACAATCAGCTCTCTAACTAGTTTTGAAAATGTATGCATGTACTTCTACCTCAGCAGAGTAACGAATAAAGTGCATAGACGTTAGAGTGTTATTGCCTTTTCTACATCTTGTCAGCAGTTTGTGATATGGAGTGGTGTATGTGTTTCTGAATTGTGCAGATAATGCCTGCCATGAATAAATATTTTGGCAGGGTAAGATTGCATTCTTATGAGCCTTAATTTGCATTTTTTGTCTGCAAAAGCCATCAGTGTGCATACCTTGTATACAGCTCTTTTCCCGGCAGTACTATTGTTATTACAGGGTACTTAGCAATGCTTACCCAGTCGTATTACTCAAACAACTGGCAGGTGGTTTGTTCTACAGATGGATAAACTCTAGCACATGGTAAACTGCAACTACCTAGTAGAAGTATTTTCTCCCATCTTTGTTGACCATCCAGCCATCTGCCTGATTTTCTTTAAAGTACGGCCCATGGTGATTTGACAGAAAGTGAAAGTGGCGTGGTATTTGTATTAAGGTGCTTAATCATCCCTGTAACATCCTGGCAAACCCTTACTTGCTGAAATCTAAATTAGTTCTGCAGATGTATAGACTGTGTATTCCAGATATTCTTTAAATAAATATAACCTTTAAAATGTTCAATACCAGCTGTAGTACAAGTGTAATCCTTGACTGCTTAATCACATCAAATACTACCAAGGAGGTGCTTTGCATAACATAGTGACGAGGAATTCAGGCACTTGAAGGAAAGGAAAAATCATAAGATCCCAGCAGTCAGTCCTGTTCCACACTCTTTGAGATACTTAAATCCCAGGGTGATGTGGCACTCATATCTGCAGCAGTGTTGGCTAGCTCTTCCAGGTATCAAGGAACGTGCATTTCTAAAGGTTACATCGTCTTTAGAATAATTCATTTGAACTAATTTATTGGATAAAAAGAATTCATCCAGCAATATTAAGCACAAAGACACCACCTGCGTCTCAGGAAACCAGTGGGACACAGAAGCTTGGATGGCTGTGTAGAGAAGTATTGGTGTATAGACTGTTTTCTAGTATAAGTCCTTTACTGCAAGTCTTAGGAGGGTATTATCAGGTCCTATGGCCTGATCTGATCCAAATATTTTTTATTTCTGCTCCACGGCTGAGTTACTATATGACAATAATCATATCAGTATGTATTATTGCTCTTATTTCTCCTTTGGAGTATATGATTTCTGGGTCAGGAAGTCTCTCCACCTGTGTGTTTGCTCAGTGCCTGGCAGAAAGGAGCTGTGATTTCAAAGGGTGCTTACAATAATATTAAAGTATAAATGCTACTTTATATCCTTTATGTAAAGCTTTAATCAGTGGCCCAGGAACTCCTAAATATGATAAGAGAAGGAAATATCATAATTAAGCATTGTTTAAGAAATTCAGATATTTTGATCTGTATCTATGGAGATTCTTTTTTTTTCATAATATATCTCCTGTTTTACAATGAAGAGTTGGAAACAGGAAGATAATTTGTCAAGAGAGAATCATAACATAGAATTTATTTTTTAATATGTCATTTTTCCTATCATCATTTTGGTTAAAGAATTATTTCTGTGAGGAAAAAAAGGTTTAGTATATAACACTCTTCTGAATATAAAAGTCTTATAGAGGTGTCTGGCTCCAAATTTTATATATTCTTAACTAACAAAGTTCCACAAGGACTTTGGAAACTGATGAAGGAGTCACATCCTCTTAGCTCTGGATTCTCATTTATCCTCTTTGCTTAGGAAATCTATGACTAAAAGAGTCAGTCATTCACATGAGGAAGTGGCAAAATGGTAAAAAATGTTATCTGTAGAAATTTTCTTGTTATACTTGGTACTTTTTAACTAGAAAAATCTTATAACACAAATGAAAATATTGGAATCTATAGAGTTGGTTTTATGATTTTGATTCTATGGCTTACTCAGCTTCAATAAAAGTGCATAAAAGCAGAGTGACAGATTCACTCTGTACAACCAGTACACTTTTAAATTGTGCCTGCATCCGTTTTACAGTTGTTCTGTTTGAACACTTGTTTTACAAGTTATGACTTTGATATCCACCTCTCTGAGGAACACCTGTGCTGCAGTGAAAACAAGACAAAGAACCATTTTTCTTCTCAGAAATTAAATTGTTTTGCTTAACACTTTTGTTTTGCATTGTTACACCAAACACATATTTAACATTTTCTCTTGTTGCTGCTAAAGGTCTGCTTCATGCACTAGTCACAGAACTGCAGTTCCTTAAATCAAGACTCATCCTATCCCTGCTATTTGAGCTCTTTGATCACCAGAGGTGATCTGACAATCTCACTTGGAAATTATTGTACTTTTAAACAACTAATCAGCTCTGTGCTTCATAACTTCTGTTTATTGCCATTGCTAGGCAGCTGCATCTTTTAGATTCCTCATTGACTGGGTAAGAAAGATTCCAAGTTCGAAGGAAAATACATTAATTTAATGATTAATGAGGTAAAAAGGCTTCAACTAAACTACTAAGAAACATTACAGAGCAGGCTAAAGTTGAAAACTGTTTGAATTGCTGTCTTAGGTCATTAAGTATATTTTTCTGTGTTTAAAAACTCAGAAGGTATTAAACATGTTTGTGGAAGCAAGAAATTGGGTTATTTAAATTTTTCCTTTCACACAAAATGAACAAGTGGTTTCAAGGCTTAGAGAGTTTTTGATATGACATTTGGGCAGCTTAGAACTCAAAAGCAGGGTCTTTGACACCACTTTAATATTTGGATAATTTATAAATGCAGGTTTTCCTTTTTGAACTCAAGAGTGCTACTATGGGTAGGAGTGATTGGCAGATGAATGAATTTGCTGAAAAAAATCTTTACTACACCCTACATTCCTTTTCATATAAAAGATCCGAGTTGTTCCTCAACTGTTCCATCTCCTTCCTTTCATTCTCATTTTCCAGTTCAAAACACACTGATTCCAGTTCATGCAACAGAAAGTATTTGATTTATGAAACCAAGTTAGTTTTTACTCTTGTCCTTAGCTTTTTCTCTCTTTTACTGGCTGTCCAGACCTATGTGTCAAGACAGCTGAAACTGCCTTCCATTGAGATCAGTGGGAGTGAGCAGAAGAATCAACTCAAGGTTCAGTTCTGATCTTAATATAGAAATGTGTCATTGATGATGAGGTTTGTTGTTGTTTCCAAAAATTTTGGAATTATTCCAAGATTTGTACATGCATCTTCTTGCAACTGAGACTTACTCCAATAATTGGAACAGGCAGTAAATCACTCTTTCATAACTGTCTCTAAAAGTTTAGAAAAGTGCTAATTACCTTTTCACTTTTCCATTTATTATCTCTGTCAGAGCAGGGAAAATATCACCTGAGAACATGTTTCTGATCTTGTTCACACTTAAGTCTTTTTGAAAGCAGAGGAGAAATTTAAATAGACATCTGTTCTATACAGTTGGAAATCCAGAAGAATGGAGCTCATAGGAGATCTCTGTCAAATGACTGATTTTATCTCAGATGACTTACATGCTACTCAGAGGTGATGATTATTAGCAGGATCAGTCTCAAATGCTAACTTTTCATGAAATTTTAGTGGACTGGCAAAGTCTGATTACACCATATTGGTGATTAATTAAAAAAATATAAAATTACTTTTCTACTTTACATAGACCTCTAATGTCTGCATAGATGCTTACACTGGTTCAATAGGTGCATATATGGATTAAGACTCAAATATACTGTAGGATGTGTATGTAGGATGTATTTCATATGGGAATCTGAACATCCTAAGATAATCAGCTCTAAATGTGCTGAGACACTGAAAAATGACACAACAACAAGTCCACCTTCCAGTCATGTCCAGAACATCATCACAGGTTAGCCTGATGTATTGTGAAATTTGTAACTCTGATAATGATTTCAAGACTTGAAAACTGTGTTTGATTACAGAAGGAAGGCAAAGCCTCAAAAGAAACATGATAATCTGATAAGATTGAGACATATTTTTATGATAGTCTATTTTGTACTAGAATGTGAAGTTTTAAAGAATGTGGGAATGTATCTATTTGTTCCCATTAAGGACCTTATACTAGGCTCTTATATATATAATCAGAATACTTCTGGTGTGAAACATCAAAGGGAAATTGAGGTCTCATTAATCATTAAAATCAATCTTCTTAAAAAGCACCTACTGTTGTACTTCTCAAGGAAGGCTCCATGCAATCAATAAAGAGAGACCTTCTAATGGAAGTGGCCTTTGCAGCATACTTTGTTATAGTTTTTTCTTTGTATAAGGATCATCATAATCATCATCTGTGGCATTTGTACATTTGTCAAGGTCAATAAAAGAAACAAATCTATTTTAATTTATTTTCAGTCAATTTCACTACATGTGTCTTAGTGTTAACAGGTTCTAAAAGTATTCAATTATGATATTTCACTGGTTGTATAAAAAAGGACAATGTTGTTTTAAAAATGTACTTATGGGTATTATATTGACTTTTCTGTCTATCAATCAGAGACACTGGGATCAACTGCAGACCAAATTTGTTTGCTCCAACTGACAGCAGAATGTAATTCTTGTCTAGAGATATCGGTATTATCTGCATATACCGTGGGGTAACTAACAGAAATTCATTCCATCTGCCTGTTCTCTGTACAACATTTATGAAGAACTGATGTAAATATTTAATACTTCTAAGAATGCAGTGTTATATTCAAGAACTTGACTATGTCCAATCATATTAATGGATTCAAATGCCACTTGTCCATGGTTGGCTGTGTATTCATAGAAGAGAAAAAGGCGCCGAGATGTTGTGTTCCTGCAAACAGGTTAGCCTGGCTTCATGCTCTGACAAGATTAATTGCAGACCTTTGAACCTGATATGTTTTCTTAATATCCAACATGGCTCTTACTTTTCTCATTCAGGCTGAAATATGGGGCTTGCTCTTGCATAATTCATCACCAGTCTTCTCTGTGTGTGGCACTGTTTTTAGTCATTGTGAGTGCCTGCAAATTATTAAAGTCAGTGATACGATGCACAGCAGTTTGCTTAGAGTTATTTCAATGATTATGGAAAGAAAGAAAATAAGCTTTTTCCCAGACTGTCAGAACATTGCACAAGAGACAGCAGTCATAATTTCTAGAACAGTACAAAACAATTTTTCAAGGGTTTTTTTTTTGTGCATATCCTCTTTACTCAGTGGGAAATAATACAACATGTAGATTCTACTTTCTGGTGTGGCCCAAGTTCACTTTACATCTGGTAATTGAAGTGTTCCAATATTTCTTCTGGAAGCTGATAATTTACATTTTTAATTTATTTTTTCAGATAGTACGCTGTCTGAATATGTTAGGTGACAAAAACCACACATATTTAGAAACTGCCTGTTACATAATATATGAAAACACAGTGCAAACCTAATTCTTCTTAGCTGGGACCATTTCAATACTCTACAATGGTAAAAGAACATGGAAGAAAAAAAATCTCCCAACTTTATTTACATGAAATATATCTAGTTTTATTAGCCTATGAAATAAGGAATACAAGTATTCATGAAGACATAGGGCCCAAGCTTATCCTCGTTAACTGAGGGTTTATATTGAAGGTTCTGAAGACAAATGGGGGCATAGTAACCACAAGATCTCTATATAGCAAAAACCAAGAGGAAAGTATGGCCAAGAAGCCAGAAAGCCAACCAATCACATGAAGCATGTGGTGGAAATCTGGGGAAAATATACTTTATTTTGAGAAAGAGTTCTCATTTGGGAAATTTTAATTGAACTTGGGTAGTTTTTCATCAGTCCCAAGATAATGATGGTTCAGCTTAAATACATATTATTATATTAATATATATAAATAGAAAAATATAAATATACATATAAATTTTAATATATATAAAGATTAAAGAAATTCTACTTCTAGGCCTCTAATATTCTGGTATGTGCTTCCGTACCCGATCTCCTTTTTCTCTTAATCCTGTAATGCCTTCAAATTAGTAAAATAGTGTGTGTGCTCTGTGATGAAATAATGTGCACAACATAAATGAACAATTCATGAAAACTGTAGAGTGGTGTGTTGAAAAAGAAACTAACTTTCTAACTAATTTTAAAATTACCTTTTTGGAAAGAATTTTAAGGTAGCACCTGCTCTGAAATTGGATTTGATGACCTCCAGAGGTCCCCTCCAACCTAAAGTGTTCTGTGACTCTACAATTCTGGGTTTTCAGAATTATTCCAAGAACATTAAAGACGCCTAGATAGAGAATCATATGTTGAAAGCAGTGGAAATTTGATAATGTCAATGATCATTCCTCAAAAGATTGGGGGTATCCCTATCCCCGTGACGGTTCCAAAAAATCCAAAAAGAAATCCTTTGTTATATTTGTCGTGAATGCAAAGTTCTCAGTAAATCTTAATTACAGAGATTTGAAGTTTAATTAGAATTCTCAGTGGTTTGGTATCAGTAGATTAATTTTTAATACTCTATGACAACTTTCCTCTTTAAGAAAACTTAAAATAAAGTCCTATGATAAAATATGTCAATTCTCATAGAAGGTTTCTTTAATCTAGGACTGAATTTGCACATACATGTGTGCATGAACTGCTGAATTTCAGGCCAGTGTAATCCACTCATTGTTGGAAAACTTACATCCATGACCAATGTTGAAGTCTTAGATGTGAATCAAAGAGAGAAGAACACGAGTCCCCTATATCATATAACCATTGCAGAGCTCTATTTCTTTTTGTTTCTCTTTCCAGGCTCATCCTGTTTTCTTTTAAACTAATAAAATTGGATTATTAGGGTTTTTTTAATCCAGTCCCCTCCTATTTATGGCAAGGTATATCCTGATAGAAGAGTGAGGAATCATCTTCATAGATTACAGTGCAGGAGAAGAAAGGATATTATAAAGTGTCAATTGAATTATTCCTCTTCCTTTAAATCCTGTAAGCAAAAATAATAACAATAATTTAATGGCAAGCTTAAAATTTGATATTAATCTTTTACCCATACTAAAATGTAATTTTTCTCTCCACTTATTATTTATGTAGATACAACATACCAAGCAATATATGCCTTGTAGACATCTGTGTAGAGATGGCAGATGAACACAATGTTCTGGATTCTAGTTTGGGCTATTTTATGCTATTATTGTCTGAACATGATAGATTCCTTTTTCTTATGATTTATAACTTGTCATTACAGGACACTGTAGTCCTCCAGACAACATTAATCTATTGATGATTCTGAAGTGGAGACGTGATTGATGCAGTACCAGAAACTGGTAAAGTAAGCTCTTAATTTCAAATGTTTCTAGCTGAAATGCATAGCTGTACCTAGTCTGGGCTCACAGGACTATTCTAACTTCCGAGGCACAGAATACAAAATTCATTGAGACTCTCATTTGTTTTAATTTTATTTTTCAGATAAACTTTTTTTTAAAAAAAAGAATTAAAAAACACTTTTTAATTAAGCAAAAATATCTGGTTTTATAACTTTTACCAATGATTTTCAACAATTTTTGGGTTGTTAACTCCAATCTACTTTAGGTTGACTTCTCTTTTATGTTTGTTAATGAAATGGATAGCAACGTATCTCCTTTAACTTCTCTCAAGGATTTTATAAAGAATTCTCTTTTGCTGTTGCACAGCAGAAAGGTTTGGAATTTTTGGAAAGGTTCCAATGGAGTGATTATTTTCTCTTTTTCAAAAATCAGCAGTAGGAGTGATACTTAGGGATTTAATGACACGAATAAGACCCTACATTTAAATGCTTGAGTATTACGTTCTATCTCTCAAGTGCTGTTTGGGTCACTAATAAACTTCTACATTATTTATCCTAAAAAATATACTTTATATCCTCCACAATCAGATAAGTGCTTCTTAACTAATTTCTGCAGAGGGCAGAAGAAAGACACTAAATGTAAATCCAAAGAGATGCATTTAATCTAGTTTTCTTGTTCTGATCTGGTTTTGCATTTCAAGATCCTTCAGAGATACTACATGAAAAGTTAAAAGGAACACTTCATGTAATTTGACTACACTGAGATTTTAACTTAATATTCAGCAATGTAATAGACAAAAAAATCGTTTACCTGTGCAAAACATGACTTCAAATTCACTAACAGCGTTGCTACACATCTCTAAGCTCTATAGATGGCATCATTTTAAAATTATGGACATAGCACTAAAAGACAAAACTGTCTGGGCAAGTTTGCTGGTATGTAAAGCTGCTATCAGAAGGTTTAGGAGCCTACAGAGGGAGGAAAGACTAAAATCAATGCCATTTAGGAAAACAGTATGAAAGGCATCCCACAAGCTAAGCTGTGCAACTGCATACTGCTCTCATTTTCCTTGTTGGGACCCTGATCACTCCCAGCACCACACAGATACAGCCATGATTTTACTGTATCTAGCAGAATAGTTAATCCTCTACCAAACTTACTGCTGCCTTCAGTCTCTGCCTGGGGCATGCAGAAATATTGTCAGCCTCTGTGCTCTTGTGTATGTGATGGGCTTGCTTTGGCTGGACACCAGGTGCTCACCAAAGCTGTTTTATCACTCTAGCTCTTCAGATTAATTTATTTTCAATCAAATCAGATTATAGATAATGGCCAGGGTCAGTCTCTCCTCTACCAGGTGACATTGGCTCTGTCTGACAACACAAGCCACCCCTGTAGACTCCTGGTACCAAAACCTTGTCATGTAACCCTTATACAGAATAGCAATAACTCTTTAATGACTGCCTTCACTGTTATTGTAATTGTATATTTATTGACTTCTGAATAACTTCTTTCAGTGGCATTCCCCAAATGTAATAACATCATATTACCATGTGTCCTGCTCAAGTCAATGGGTGGGGGGAGACTCCTATGTGAAATGGGACACATTTCAGAGCAGGAGCCTAATTTTGAACATTTGAGCACCTTTGGAGATGTTGATCTTCATTGACTACAGTTAAACTCAGGGCTCTTAAGCCTCACAGAGCCAAAGCAAACCTGTTTGACCATGTCCTCCTCTCATGCCATTTTTTTCTTGGTGTTTTATCTTTATTCTAATTTCCACGCAAACAAATATTAGACACAGAGTATTTGATTTGTAATGATGACTTTGGCATTGCAAAGAGTGACTATAGAATGTGGGAAAATCTATTGCAATTTCAAACCTGACATATCAGTACCTTTAGGAAGGAGGCTGTTGTGCATGAAACACATTCCAGCATAATACAAAGTGTTGCAGTCTTATCCTATATATTTCTCCTAGCAAAGGAAGCGCTGCCAATAGCAGACCTTGAGGGATCCAGTACCTGTTGCTTCCAGAAGAATTTTGTAGCAGATATTTGGTAATCTTTGCCCTGCTTTGGCTGAAGACTTTATGCTCTGGTCTTCAGAGTGGAAACTTTATCAGAAGTGAGCAACATCACACTAAACACGCAGTATAATGTGTTTGCTCAAAAATGTGACATTAGGAACTGGGAAACTGAATATTTGAGCCTTGGATATTGCAGGGATTTTGGCTTTTCTTGATGGGTTTTTCTCATTCTTTTAAACATAATTTTATTTGCTCACTCTTCTGAGCTCAGGTTATGTGTTCAGAGTTCATTCTCAACCCTTTCGCTGCTATGTGAAGTCAAGTTCTTGGTAGCATCATCTGAAGAAGAAACAGGAACAAAATAGTGGGTTGGAGATGCAGCATTCCAGTGTTTTCCAGTATGATTAATTTGGGAATGAGGACACATTCAGTTTCCAGTTAGCTTTCTTAAAGATTTTTGCAAATTTTCTCTATCTCACTTAGTTAGAACAAAGAGTTTGGAATTCACCCGTGTTGTTTTGTTTTCTGAATATTTAAAAGTATGCTGAAATAGAAATTACAACTATCTTCCATGATTTAGACCAATATGATAAATATGATACACTGAGATCTAACCAGCACTACAATTTTCTATTTAAACTATTATTTTTGCCCTACAAAAGTATCAAACTAATTCTTCATATTTTAAATCAGACAAATATTGGTACCAGTATTTAAATGACTTTCAGGCCATTATCTCAGGTTCATGAATATGCATCTTCTGGTATCCCCTTGTGTGCTACAATTTTATTTTTTAATATACTCAAATATTTGGTGTATTTTACCAGTTAATTAAGATAGGTTTTTATTCATAAATTACACACAGGTTGATATATTTTGTGGAAATATTCAGCCCTAGCACATGTAAACCATACAATCTTTGCGTGGATTTGATTGGAAATTACCCATAGAGGTTATTTGATCTTAACCACTCCAAATAAGGTGAATTTTAAATTAGAAATGTCTTTAAAAGGAAGGAAGAAGCAAAATGTTGCCTATTTTTGTTTTTCTGTTTTGTGTTTGTTGGTTGTGGGGGGTGTTTCTTAAATGAATGCTAAAACATGTTCTGTATTTTGAAAATTTTTTCTTTTTCCCTATGATATAATTTAAATTCAGCAGAATTACTTTAAAATATAAAATTAATTGTGTTCTAAAACCCACTTAGTTCTCAAATCAGAGTTTCTGCGTATTTAGAAATTCTCTCTCTTGGCTACCCAAAATTTAGACATGAGCGAGTCGCTCAACTCCATTCCATCTTGAATATGAAAAATGGGCAACAGGTTAAGTACCTGAAATGAACTTGAAAGATTAACAAATAAATGTGCAAAGAAAGTGTTTATTTTTCAAATGAGTTCATGTCACTGCTAAAGACACAGCAAGCAGAAATATATTCATTTAATTAATGCAAATAACTCGACGTTTTGATAGCCATTGAAGCCAGTCATTCCTAGTGAAGCCATTGATCAATACCACTTCAGCACCTAGCACTTCAAAACTTTTATCTGAAGTCAAAGAACTTATTTCTAACTAGAGAACTTAATGAAGTTTTTCCCATTTCTCATTTTTCCCAATGAGATCTAAGACAGTACTGTGAAATTTGCCTTGAGAAAACGTAGAAAATTACTCCAGCTGTGAGTGAATTTATGAATTAAAATATGTCAGAAAAGGTGCTTTTATCACATCATATGTCCATCTTAAGAAGCACATGATGAACAAACCCCAGCGCTCCTCTTTATCTTCAGGTGTGACAGTATAGTAATAACTCTGTCTTATTCCTGACATGGAGAGAGCTTTTGGGTAATTACAGATGTGCCATCCTTCCATGCTCCTTGCCTTTGTGTAGTAATGTGCTCATGGTTGTGCCTGCACTCCCATCTACTGGTAAAATGAATTGTCACTATAATCATACATATTTGGTACACAAATCTGGAAAAGAAGGTGGATCCTGAAAGAGTAATGCAAGAAAAATGACATTTGTCATTTTCTTTTCTACTCTCTATTTCTGTAGAAGTCAACAGTTCCTCGAAAATTTGTGTTTTTACAGTGAGTGGTATCTTCTTAAGAGGTATTTTGGTGCTTCCCAGGGTTGTGACCAACAGCTTTTTCTTGGAAGTAGGACCTATACTGGGAGTAATACCCCAAGTACTGGGAATTCTCAGATCAGTATTGATAATCTTTTGCTTTTGATCATTCACATTGGACTTGTCAACTTATTCCTGAGTACTACAGTCATTCCCTATGCACCATTAACAAAAGAGGTGCAAATTCAACCTTGGTTTGGTTTTAAGACTAAAAACATATTGTGTATTTTTGTTGTAGGATAGAAAGGAAGGTTTTGCTGTACTAATAATTAAATTCCCATTACAAAATGCCATGTCTGGACTTCAAACTGATTTCTTATGTCTAGGATGAGAAAGATTTTATTAGTTGTAAATGAAAGAAAACTAATTAGTGTAATTTATGCACTATATGCTGATGCAGTCAAACTCTTTCAATACCAATTAAATATGTTAAAACAAAATGCTTTGTCAAATTAGAGACTAATCTATTAAGAAAGAAATAGACAAATTTAACTTGGTTCCTGATTAGACTTCTGGGTTTATCCTAACAGTCTTACTTTTAACTTTGTTTTTGTAATTGTCAAATATCATCTATAACAATCACAGTTGTAACACAAGCATCTTCAAACTAAGGCATAGGTTTCTTTGTCATCATACATGTAATCATACAGATTAACATAACGATAGTAAATAAGATGCCTTGCAGTCAGAGCATCCATATTTTCCAGTAGGGCAAGCAGCCCTAGTATTAAGAGATGTTCCCTCAGGAGAAGAGACTTTGATTCAGTGATTATGTTCAATATAGCAAGACGGAATTACTTTAATCACTAAATAAATTACCAGAGTTAGAGTTATAATGAAAATTCAGGGTTGAAAATAAGGAGCTGGAATAGCAAAGAAGGAAGCTAGGTGAAGTCAAAGCAAAAGGGAGCAACATTAGAGGTGTGTTTGAAAAGGACTAGTGCCTTGGCTAAGACTTACAGCATGGGATTTGGTGACGTGTTTCATTTCTAGACAGAGATTCTAGCAGTTTCACCAATGGATGTTTGACACTTCTAAGACAACAGATGAAGCCACATGCTATAAATCAGATGCAAGTAGGTGGAGAAATCCATGCTATTATACACAATATTTGTGGAGGAGATTAATGTTCAATTTCCTGCTGCTTAATTGTTTAAATAATTTTAGTTGGCATTAAGTTTTCCTGCATTCTTTCTTATGTGACTGTCACACTTTATACAACAATTTATAAATGAATATTGAAATGAACAAAAAGGCTAATAAGCAAAACAACTTTGTAAAAGTTGGCATTTATTTAAGTGACAGTGGTGTTAATTGGGAGGTCTGGAATTAATCCAGTGTTGAAGAGTGGCAATATTACAATACTTTTTTTTTTTTTTCTCTTATTTTTGTCTTTTGAGATCTGACATGTAATAGTGACTCATATATCAGGAAGACTTTTCAAGTCTTCTTTTCTGCTCTTTTCAAGTAGGTAAAAAAAAGAATAAGGAGGCTGCTTTATGAATAAAATTAATGTGAATGAAATTAACATGAACATTGATGAAGCAAGCTGGGTGAATGCAAACATATGTAACTGACTAATAATTACCCTTGAGCACTCTACCCTTTGACTCTACCATTCTACAAAAATTCTCATACAAAGTCACGGCACTGTGACTGGTGATGAGGATGTCCCAAAGGGAGAAAAATGTCAGGCACTAGACTAACTGTAATATTTTTTACACCTGCATTACTCTGATGCAAGTCATGAACAATATTCATTCTGATATCATTGCTATTCTTTATGCTCTATCATTGCCCCCTTACAGTGTCACCACTCGGTTTATGTTTCTTGAATTTGTCAAAGACGAGGCTACAGCTACTGAAGTAAAGCTGAAACCACATCTTTTTCCAGCAGATATAATCTCCTCTGCTGCTATGGGAAAAAAACCAAAGCTGTTACACTGGAGAATTTTGTTTGTTTGTTTCTGTTTCTTGGGGCTTTTTTTCAGTTTTCCTCTGTGGGTTTTTCCATGTCTCAGTTAAAATTGTGGTCACATTGCTTCTTTAATCTTTTCTTCCTCCATGGAAATTAATTGTGTGGGTTTTTTTCAATTAATACGGACTGGATTTATTTTATATCAAGAGAGATGTATTGAATTGCAGAGCAGTACTGAACATGTGGCATTACCATAATTTCCCAATATTTTCTTTGCATTCTTAAGTGTAAGATGTTACAGAGGGAATCTGATATTTATCATCTTCATTCTTAAGGAGATATGGGGGGAGTAATAGGGGAATCAGAAAAATATAGAAGTGTATTCACATTTGCTTTCTACCTCACAGAGTTTACATGGGGGCCAGGGAAATAATAGGAAAGAAATCTGAAGATACTTTATCATGATTCTGATGACAAATCTCCAGGGACACAGATTTCCAGTGCAGAATGCCTGAATTTTATGTGCTGAGCAATGAGGAAGTATTAAGGGCCCTGTGGAGGCATCATGTCACAGTGGGAAATGAAAATAATGTCTGCTAACAGATGTGTTCAAGGCCAGGCTAGACGGGGCCCTGACCAACCTGGTCTAGTGGAATCTGTCCCTACCCAAGGCAGAGAGATTAGAACTAGATGAGCTTTAAGGTCACTTCCAAAACAAAGCATTCTAGGTTTCTATGATTCTGTGTTTTTACTGGATGGAAGAACTGTATTATTCCTCTTTGCTCCAACAATTTGGAAAAATCTATTTAGTTCCTTGGGTGATACAGAGCCAAAGTGCAGGGGTGTACTTTGAGATCTCTTCCTGTTAAAACCATAATTAATTTTTCCATCAGATCTACATTCCTTGCAGTCGGCCACCAAGACACAAGGAAAACTAAGAAGAAACTTCAGAAAGCCCACTTCTTGTTCCTTCTAACCAGTTTTATTTTTCTTTTTAATATACAACACTAATATTATATTGTTAAAATTGCCAGCTAACCTCAGAGGGGGGACACACTTTTAGGCAGCACCATTCTGAGCTCGGAGTATCTCTCCAAATGCCTTAGAAAGTCATGAGGTGAAAAGGTGGCCATGCAGTGACCCTGGGTACAGTGAAAGCCATTACTGTGTAGCGGTGGAGGAGCCAATACACATGTTCCTCTTTAAATCTTTAGACTGGTGACAGTCTAAATTCAGTGCTGAATGGTCAAAGCATCACAGTATTCACTCCAGAAAAAGAGATGGACATGGCCTTTGCAGACAATCTTACCTTTTGTAAGATGATGAGGGAAACATGAGCATCTGTGCTGGGGAAAAAAACACCATTATTGCAATCTGTGCTGGTAGATTACTTGTAGTTAGAATGACTAATAGCAGAATGCTGAGTGACTGACTACATGTCATAGCCTTGGTGAAGAGTGTCTCTTTTATGTTCTTGTTTTTATTGCTTTACTCAAAATATAGTGGGCAAAATAATTGAATTTATTTAATATCACTGAGTCAGAAACACTTCTTTAGCTGTTTATTTACTTCATTTTTTAAACATAGTCATGTGAAACAGAATGAAAGGATTTTAGTAAGAAGTGCATATATCTTATTTTGTTTTGCATGCTCTAGCCATTTGATGCTGGAGCAAATTATCCAAACCATCCTTCCCTATGTCTTTGCATTGAGGATGCAGGGCTGAGATGAGCTTGTAAAATAATGATATAGTTCATGTTTGTGTGTGGGTTGATCAAAATAAATACTTTTCTTTTTCTTCTTGGATGATTTTGTGCTCAAAAATGTCAGATCTAATATGCTAGTCTGATCTATGTGACTCATATAAACTTGAGGTTATTCCAGAGAAGCTATTAAGCTTGACATAGATTCCTTTGAGATCATAATTTGGCTCGTCTTCAGGTGTTGGGTTTTTTCCTGCTCCAAAACTCATATGAGTGTCACTGACTTACACAAGATATCTTGTAATTTCTCCTTTAACATAAAATAGAACCTCACAGATATTTTTATTGGAATATTGGTATGAAAAAGCAAGCTCTTAATCAGTTGCTTATGGCTTCCATATCAAAGGAAGCTTACTAGCAGAAAGATGAGTGGAATAGCTGCCAAAACTCTTAACGTGGTCTGACTATTTTGTTTTATGCAGTCAAATCCCATACTTGCTATGCTTTGCCTATATAAATTCCTTTCCCCCAATTTTTCTACAGCAACTAGTTACAAACATGGATAGTTCATTTATGTCTGTATGAGAGGCTGAGTGATGTCAGCCACAAAAGTGGCTTTAGCAAACTTGTGGGTGCATCACAAATATACACTAGATCCAGTGCCAGGTGTGCTGGGCAATGTTCAGGCATAGAGCAGCACTGGTTGGCCTGGTTACATCTGAGACATTGAACCTACATTTTCCTGCACACTTATATGTGCATGCATGATTGCCCTCCCTGGGCCTGGTTTTTAATATTTAAAATCTGGCAACCATGCTGAGCAGCTTCATTTATTGACCGTCCCACTTGTTTCCATTTGGAAGAGAACCAGGAGGGCAAACTGGATAAAAAATCTTTCTCTAATAGAAAGCTAAAAAATTATTGATGGTGTTCCATCAAGAAAAGTTTGAAATGAAAATCTATTTTCATTTTTGTTTTGCTAGTAAACCAAATATTTAATTGGCTTTGATCTTCTCTCTCTCTTTTTTTTTTTTAAATTGTTATAGGAATAATTAGGCTGAAAAGAAAGAGAACCTGAAACCTTGCATTGTTTCTAGTATGTCTAATTATTTTTTCATAAAGAACAGGAAAGTTACCATGAAAAAAAATTGTCAGCCTTGCTTTTCTGTGGGAAATATTTTTCCATAAAAATAATATGGAATTTAAACAAAAAGTTTCCAAATTATTAATAGAAACACGTACCATTTCTTCTCATTTCAAAAGAGATTAAATTGGTTTGTCTTCATCTCTCTTGGTTTTGTGCTCTCCTTTTTTCTTTCTCTTGCTTTTCCTTTCTCCCTTTCCATGGTTATTTGATGTCCAGAGATTAGGAAAGAAACACCCTGCCAACAAAAAAGCAAAATCACAAAGCATCAAAAGATTTTTTAAAGGAATAACGAGAAATTTAAATATGGTAAAAAAATTGCAAATATTATTATTCTTTCTGGTGGTGTTTGATCCAGCATGCAGGAAAAGAAGGATTGTATTTGTTTGAAGATTCTGTCTGCTTATTTCCCATTTGGACTGTAGGCCAAATTTATTATTTATACCTTGGGTTTGATGATGGAGTAGCCCAACTCAAATGAAATAAAATTCTGTTTAACTTACAAAACTTTAAACAGTAAATAGCAAAATATAATAATCTCTTCAATATTACGCATTGTGCAAACTTGCTGCTAATATATTTTTAGTATTATTTTTGTTAATCTTTGGTTATGCAAAGATTTTGGGGAACCTTATGACTCCAGCTAACCAATCTGATTTGTTTTCTTTTCCCTTGGTCTCTTCTTTCCATATTTAACTGTCTACTTGTCTACTGGTTTTAGCTCCAAATAAGCATTGAAATATTTAATTTAATTAGCACTATTTACATAATTTTTTCCTAGCAGTTCAAGTGAGGAAGATAGGTTGCAGTCTCCCCAGAATTTGCACTTCTTTTTTAGCCATTCCTGCTGCTCTGTAAAAACAGATTTGCAGATAATCCATATTGGAGTCAGAAATTTGCAGTTTAGGAAGAGAATAGAAGAAAAGAAACTGTATATAAACCTTGAAAGTAAATAGCAATATACTGACTTTTTCAGTATGTCCACCACCACTGCCATGAATGCTGTGAAACCTCCATTGTATATAAATTTTGGATAGAATTATTACTAAAATGATGTAATAGTCTATATAGAAAAAATATGAAGGATAATTAGTGTTTTCTGGTTTCTTGATGAGCATAAATTTAATATTTCAGCACTCAACTCTGCTTGAAATAGGTAGATGGGATCTTTTTTCATTTTATATCATTGTTATTATTTTTGAAAATATACTATCGTCCAACCTATTCACAATAATGTGAGCAGCATCATGATAGATGAAGTCTATTTTGTGCCATTCAGGAATTCATATCAGCTCTGGAATGGACTGTTTGAAGGTTTATAGGTCAACTGAAAGCTATTAAAGGAGTTGCCAGATAAATCTTTTAAAAGTCTGTTTTCATTTCCTTACAATATGTGCAAACTTTAATTAGTGGGACTACGTTTCTCTTTTGGGGAAAAAAGGGACATCAATAATTGACAAAGAATGAAAACTCCTACAGATATTTTCAATTCAAGTGGTTCAGTAACTTTCTGGAAAAGGGTTTCTGCAGGTTTCTGCTCTGTCTGACATTAGAAGAAAGTCTCCTACTTTCATAAATGGCAGTGACCTTATCCTGAGAAATTAAGGCAACATTTGAAACCCAGACTGACCATTGCTAAATGTACATTTGCTAAATTTGATGAAATAAGAAATCTCTGAAAAATCTTTCATTAGGCAGAGTCTTGGGTTCAGACAAACACTGTGGATGGGCTGTAACCTTTTAAAAGCCTTTCTGTATCTCATCAATCAGTTTATTTCCATTTTCCATTTCCACTACAATAGCTCTAGGCTAGACATCAGCCATGGGATGGAGGCAAGGGAAAAGGTCCCCATTGTCAAACATTTGTCTAGCTTTCACTTGAAGAGGAAGTTCAGAGCTACTGCCCCCTCTCACATTTTCAAAATATAAATCTTGGAAGCCTGATTGTGAAGATTTTGGAACTGATTCTCTGTTTAGAAAACACAAGATGAAATCTCAGAAAAGCATTTTGATAGCAGAGTTTGTTTCCCCATCATCCTGTCTTTTTTTGGAGCTGGACTGCATAACTTTTCCTCATTAACATTTTTACATTGTTTGTTTTTTTTCTTTAAAGCTAACTTTCTAGAATGAAAGGGATCACATCATATTTTGAAGCCTTTACTGTGACATTAAACCTTTGAACTGCTGTTAAGGAAACTATTTCCCTAAGGCTAATATATGAAAGGTTATTACAAATTAAATTTCACAAACGGTACCTAGGCTAAAAAAATAATAATATCTAAACACTACTTAAAACCTTGATTGCCTAATCTTATAAATCCCAATGCTCCTTACTTTTAAATAAAGCAGAAATTACTATTAAAAATACAGAAATTTAATTTTCAGAACAGGATTTCAGAAGAATCATGGAGATGCAAAGTCCTTTATCTGTTATGCTGGTCAAAACTGCGCACGTATTGTATCCGTGACTGCTACATGGAGTCAGTTCTAAAATTCAGTCCTTTTAAAGCAGTTCTGAAGAAAGTGTATTTCACCTTTAGGGCATGAACCCACATAGGAGGCCATTAGTGGGAATAGATGAATAATTCTGAAGAGGGGATATAGGTATTTCATAAAATGATAGAATGGTTTGGAGTGGAAGGGACCTTAAAGATCATCTAGTTCCAAGTACCCTGCCATGGGTAGAGGCACCTTCTAGTGGGCTATATGATCCCAGGACTAATTTGAAAAAGACATTCATGTTTGGAGTGTAGTGTCCCTTGACTTGCCCTGTAGAGGGTAACTTTCCAGTCATTATCTGTAGACTTTTCCTACTCTCTCTGACATTAGAAAAAGTCTACAAAAAGCTCCTAGATTCTAGACTGCTAACTTCAATCCAATGGAGTACTCTCAGCATGAGTCACAAAGTTCTGTCCTCTAAACCCGTACTGCCAAGCAACTAGGGCTTTTCAACACTGCTCCTAATCATATACTAAAAGCCTTCTCTGTTTTCAGCAATTTATTTTTATGGATATCACCTATAGCTTATGCCATCAGGTTTAGTGTGGTTTTCAGGATTTTTTCCTTCTTCAAGATTTTTTCCTTGTGATTTGCTGTGTTTTTTGGCATTATTCTCACTGCATCTTGTCTCTTTCTATCCTTTTTTCTTCCTAATATTTTTTCCCTGCAACAACTACACTTAACAAGGTGCTACACTGTGTGCTGGGTGAATTCATATCCTTTTAATGCTCTAGAGTATGAGCAAGTCCCATGTGCTCTGGATATGGACTGTGGCCCTCTAAAGGAGATGTGCTCTTGTGGCCACAAAGGTTCTGCATGACAGTTTATTCCTGTCTTTTTTAACAACCTGAACCATGCAAAAGCCTGCACCAAGATGGGAGTAAGCAGTGCTCTGGAGGTCTGTCAGTAAATGATGCCTCTACAGGTTGGCAGAAACCTCTGGAAATTCAGGCAAAGGCAGATGCAGAGTCACACATCTGCCATACACCCATACAAGACTGGCTGGGGAAAAAAACACCTTTATAGAGGAGAGACAGGCACTTGCTGTGGGGAATGCACCAGCCATCAGTGGGCTGCGAAGGCAGGGAAGGTCAACAGAACCACGGGCTGCATTAATAAGAATAAATCCATCAGGGAAAATGTCTGTGTCCCACCATTCAGACTTGTGAGAGGACATCTCACAAAGTATGGCCATTTTGGGGATTTTTAGTGCAGTGGTGGACATTGGACTAAATAACCTCCAAAGTTTCTTTCAACCTAGATTGCAACTTGATCCTATGTCTTCCTTTCATCTCCAGCCTTAACAGAGTGTACCAGGAGATACAGCACAGAAGGTGATTGAAAATAATTAGTTATTCTTAACAGTTGTTGCTATATTGTTATATTTATACACTTTAGGTACAAAGAAAAAAGTTGCTTGTTTGTTTTTTTGTTGTTTTTTGTTTATTTTTTCTAGTGAACATTTGATTAGTTCATGGTAAACTCAAACTTAATGAAAACTTTACATTTTCTAATTACTAATACACTATGTTTCCTGTCATATCTTTATAATAAAATAATTAGTAGAAGCTTGTAGATGAAATTATTCTTACCAATGTGATTTTGACATTTCAGAGATGAAACACCACAAGAATAAATCAATTAATGAGTTGATAGGAGTAAAAGAATAAATTAATGAATAAAGGTACTAGAAAAACCAGGCCCACAAATAAACATACAACACAAATAGAAACATTTAAAATTTCAACATACATGCAGGTGCATTTCTACTCCACTGCTCGTATTCTTATTTTAAATCAAAATCCAAAATCCAATGATGAACTAAAACCTCACCTGTATGCGATATTATATTATATATTATAATGTGTTATATATATTTCTCCAAAACTGATGCTTTTTCCATTTTAAAATAATTTTTCTATGACTGAGTGGAACTACCTATGGTTTGATATATACTGAGGCATTCTATGTGTGTTTAATCATTTTGTCTCTCTGCAATGAGGTCTGCATAATAGCTTGTCCAGCAAATTATCAAGCTCCATGAAGAGAGTAAATTTGTCTAGATTTATATTTCATATTTTTTAATTTATTTTTTTTACACACAAATATAAGGAGGGAAGATTTTAATAAAAAAATATGAATGTTAGAAACATATTTTCCTTTCTCCAGGATTTCATTGCTATTCTAAATATTGATAGAAAGGCAGGGACAAGGTTTATCACTGTTCATTAAATAAATGTAGTGTGATATAAGTGTCTGAACATTTTGAGTGATGTTAACAAAGGCCTGAATTTTTATCATGGTTGTTCAATTAGTTTATTTTTCTGGAGTCATACATAGGGATTTTGTTTTGTTATTTTTTTGTGTCCCTGCACAAAATTTTTTTTTACCTGATCCATATGGACCATATAGACTCTGCAGGGAAACCTTAAAAGAATACTCTATTTTGCATCTGTGTAACTGTATATAACTTTTCTAGTTTACAAAGATAAAGACAGAGTTGTACAATGTGTGTGACACATAAACATGAAGTTATAATAACTTTGGCTTGATATGTTACTTGAAAAAATTCTTTGATTATCTCTAAGGATGGCAACTTGTCAGAACAGAAAGGCCAAAAATGAAAGCATGCGAGAATATTAACTGGCATAATTTTACTTCTGTGTCTTTGCCAATTAGTGTGTGTAAATACCACTTTCTTGAGGGACTAGAAGAATGAGAGACAAACCTACAGATCTGTCATTCATGAAACAAAAAACTTACACAAATAAACACCTCTTGGAGAAGATAGGACTTGTCCCTGAGAGTAATGTTGCTTTTATTAAACCTGAGAAGATGAGGGATTAGTAGTTCAGAAGACAGGATCTGCCCTAGAACAGGTAAGTTTTCCAGAAAAACTTATGATTTTTTCCCCTATTATTATTGAATTTTGGAGCACTCAGGTTGTCAGTCAAACTGTTCTTTTCATATGGACCAATAATGCTTAGCCTGAGAAGAATTCTCTGATCCGGTTCTGAGAAGAATATCTGATCTGATTCATTCATGAATAGCCTGACTGTCCTACTCAAACTCCTCTGAAGTTAGCCTGTACCTTTATTGGAGGTAGAATGTATCTTCTTGAAAGATTTATAGCCATTGACATTATTAAACAGGGAGTCCCAGGTGCTATTTTCTTGTCAAAAAAATGTATACACTCTCTCTTATATGCATCTGTTTAACTTTCTTTTCCAACTGTTAGATATTACCAATACTTCTTTTTCCTCATGAAGTAAACTGAAAGAGAGTTGATTGGATATTTGAAAGAAATTCTTTACAGTGAGGCTGCTGAGACACTTGAAGAAGTTGCCCGGAGAATCTGTGGTGGCTCCATCCCTGGAAGTGTTCAAGGCTAGGCTGCATGGCATTTCAAGAAACCTGGTCTAGTGGAAGGTGCCTCTCCCCCTGGGGAAGAGTTTGGAATTACATTATCTGGAAGGTCCCTTCCAACCCAAACCATTCTAGAATTCTATAAAAGAATAATCACCTGTCAGAAATCTTGTAATTTTAGAGGTTTGTTAGCAGATGGCACAGTACTAGGTAGATAGAGTTTAACTATTAAATTAAGGTTTTTATTTTCTCATTGCATGTCCACTAGTTTGTTGAGTTGTGTGTGTTTCAGTTTATCTTTTTCTCAAACCTTTTTAAATGTTTATCTCACTCATTTATATCTCAGAATTTAGCATATTAGACAAAGCCTACTTTTTTTTTCTAAGTCTGCTGACTGCACTCCCTAAGTATTAGGATGCTGGGATTGGTTGAGTTTGAGATCAATCAATTGATTGATTAGTTTGAGAATGTGACTAATATGAATTGCTCATAAACAATCAATTTTCCATATGCTTTACCAGTGCACTATATTGAAATAAGACGTACTTGCCATGCTTTAATTACTTTTTCATCTACAGATTTTTCCAACCATTATTTTCTCTTTTATTAGACACAATTTCTAAATATAATGAATGACATGAAGCTGAGACCAACCTCTGAGATAACCTGCTTAAAGCATTCTCACTGCCTTATGGTTCCTCATTTTAACTGACATTCTGAAACTTAATTATTTGTTCCACTTGATTTTACCATTTATATTACTTTATTTTATATTAAGTTTTATTCAAATACCCTGTAAGATTCTATGTAGCATTTCTGTACAGATCAAACTTTCTCTCTTATAAAAGGCAAAAATACTGTGTGACAGTATGTAACATCCTTAAAACAATTTATGCAACTTTGATTTCATTATCAATGTGAGTTTTTGCTGTTGACATACCACATTGTTTTTTATGATTGCACATGAGACTATATTGAGATTAAATGAGCCAATTAATCTGTACTTATATTTTTCTTAGGTACTGCCATGTCATCAGTTAATTTCTGGTTCTCTCAGAGTTTTCAGTATTGTCACACTACCCATGAAAATTCAGCAACACAGATTCAAAAATTTTTGTCAGAAAATTTATGGTTGCTCAATGGAGATATTTGAATTTATGAAATTGAAAACATTTAATAGTTTCTCTTTAATATATATCCTTATCGCTAATGGAGAAGAAATATTTCTTTTTCAATAAGAAACAAATACCCTAGTAATTTCTAAGACTGCATTTAGAAATCCTGTTAGCAGGCATGTTTTTCTTTTCCTTAGAATTTTTTTTATTACTGACTCATAAATGTGTGAAAGTTTGAACACTTGCTGAAGGAAGAATAATTTAGGATCTGATTCATTCTCTATCGTACCTGTTTTAATTAATGTTGTACAGATTAAAATTTGAAAATCATATTAGAATTTGATCATGAAAACTGATTTGGAGTTTACAGAACACAATGGAAATGGTCATCTTGGAATAGATGGACTTCAGAAAGAAAAAGCATATGTGGTGAAGAGGGGTTATGAGATCTGTGGAATAATCAGCGCCAGTCTGAGGTGCAGCAACAAGTGAAGAGATAGAAATAACAGGCAAGACTGGTAACACTGTAATCTCTGTGAAATGAGCCTAATTATGTGATATTTTAATATCCTGTGAGGTGGAATTTGATGAGCAGGAAATTGCCTCCAATGCACTGTCATCCGCTGAATACGCTGCCTTATTCTCTATTTGGGCATCTAGGAGAAGTAAAAGAGAAGAGATGGGTGACACATAAACTTTATCAATAAAAGAAAAATAGTTCCTTAATCTTCTTTTCTAATCTGTAATTAGTGTTTTAAATAGGATCGAAATGACTTCAGAGCAAACAGAAATTAATACAGAGAAAGATATTAAATGAAACACTACAATTCATTACTGAATTGGTTTTTTTGGTGTTTTTTTTTTTTTTTGAATAAGTGATAGTGCTAAGAGTTTTATCTCTCAGAGGCTAAACAGGTAATCCAAGGGATTAGATAACTCAATAAAGAGTTGATCTTTTGCTTGCTAGGTTTGGGAGCAATCAGCTGCTGTAAAAGAAGGTCTTTTGCAAAGGAGCAGTGTCAGAAATTAAAACCCATACCAGGGTGACCTCCAAGCTTCAGTTTCTATTTTATCAGGAAGAAAAATATTCTATCCCAATTTAAGGAAAGCATTTGGAAAGTTTAACCCCAGAATTCTGTCATTTTGCTGAGTCTGCAGAGAGTTAGGAATATCATCTCGGATGGCTTGGACTGCCCTCTGAGAGAGCTGCTGGAGTTATGAATGCTGGAAAGACCATTCCAGAAGTAAAGAGAGAAAAAGCTGATATTTACTAGTCTTCCAACACATCTATATTGACTGCTGTAATGTTCAAACTGTTGACATCACCATGTCTAAACACAGAAGAAAATTTCATTCCCTCTTCAAACCTTCTAGTGTTCCTCTGGAGACGAACATTCTTAGCTAAAAACAAGTTTGCTGTCCCAGATTCCACAGCACACTCATAGTCTTCCTGTGATTTGGAATGTAACAAATCTCAAGATGATTTGGACTATCTGAAGCTCAAATTTTATATCAATTACGTTAAATCTACTTTTTCCTATGGAAACACGCTTACACGAAATTTTCACAACTTCAAGCATCCACTCTCTGCAAACTCTGCGTATTTTTATCAAAACACTCCAGTGGAAGAATTTTACTTAAAAAAAAATGATGTTTGTTTGCAGTTTCCAGTATTTTTTCTAGAACTATTTTCTTGTGAGTCTCCATTAAAACTGTCTTATCCACTCAACTCACTCAATCATTGTATTTAAGTTGCGCTTCTCAGAGGTCTTGCAAACTAGTTAATGTTTGTTTCAGTTCTTCAAGGTCCCATGATGGGAAGTATTGCACACCAGAGCAGGACTGTTTATTAGACTGAGTCTAAGGGACATGACACAGATAAGAAAATGGAATTGGAGTACCTGGTGTATTATACACACCGGGAAAATTATTAGCTGGTGAAGATTTAATTCCAAGGAATTTTCATTGTTTGAAAATCTTCCAAACGGGACTGAGCAGTGTTTGAAACAAGCTCTCACTGGAAACAAGATGATTATGTGATGGAATATGTTGTTAAGGAAGGGAGAATTGGTACCTCCTAACAGATGCATCTATGGGGTTTTTTTGCTGACCACAAAGGGTTAAACCACATTAGGGTTAAACCAGCAGAAGATATAGGTGAAGTTTCTCAGCTGCCTCTTCATTCCTCCAATAAAAAAAAAAAATAAAAAATAATAAAAAAGAGAATTCAAAAAGTCAGGAAAAGACCATAGGCTTGTCCACAGCCTCTCTCTTTTAAAATACTTGGAGCTCTCTTGCTGCTGTCAGAATAGAGACAGAAATGAAGATTTACATCTGTAATTTTTTCAGCATTCTAGTGGCACCATAGTGTCATTGAGATTTTCAGTATTAACCCTGAAAGAAATGCACTTTCACAGGTTGTTAATTTTCTCATACATAGATCTGAAATCATCTTTAGGATGGTATTGGTTGCCTACAGGGAGAGAAAATTTAGCTATGAAACCCAGCAATATTGCTATGTCCTCATTAAGATTGAAAATCATCATCTTCCATACCTATCAATCATGAGAATATTCTTGGAAGCTTGTGACATTTGATCCTTCTGCTGTGTTTTAGGAATAAAAAATGAGGAAAAGTTTGATATATATTCTGAGCTCTTCTCTTCTCTTCTCTTCTCTTCTCTTCTCTTCTCTTCTCTTCTCTTCTCTTCTCTTCTCTTCTCTTCTCTTCTCTTCTCTTCTCTTCTCTTCTCTTCTCTTCTCTTCTCTTCTCTTCTCTTCTCTTCTCTTCTCTTCTCTTCTCTTCTCTCTCTTCTCTTCTCTTCTCTTCTTCTCTTCTTCTCTTCTTCCTCTTCCTAAGGTAAATAGAATGACTTAAACAGAACTGTGTTTTCACAGTATATCAGCAAAAAATGTTGGAACTCAGAAATGGAAACAAACTGTCTAGAGCTCAGTACACATCAAACACTGAAAAAGAACAAAAAGGAGATGGCATCAGTAGGGGCTTGTAAAACTGCTTTCAAAAACTTGTCCTTTAAATATTAAATGGAAACAGGTTGTTCATCACACTACAGAGACTGAGTGAATCATAATTGTTTCTGGATAGAGGAAAAGAATAAAATGAGTATTTGCACAAATCAATCATACATGCTATTTAAATGCTAAGCTGTAAATTTTCTTTTCAGAAACACTGCCAGGGAGTAATATCATATGCAGCATCATGTGCAGGTTTGTCTAAACAGTAACTCTGTCCACTCCATGTACAAGTGACCAAGCAACTCCACAGTAATAACTCTGGATGTCAGGATCATTCTCAGCCCCCTAGATCCAAATCAGATACATCATGCCCAGGATTTCTGCAGTTTTCAGAAGGATCACACAAATAGTTCAGAGTTTGAAGATGCCATATGCAAGATATTTTCTTGCTGTTAGAGTGGGAAAACCAATTCAACTGTTTGAAAACTCAGATTTTTCTGATTACCCTTATGATAATTATGACTTTCTTTAAGATTGTAAAGGCAATTTTAAATAAAACCTCCAACTTATTGCTTAATGATCAGACAGTGTTCTAGCAAAGCAGGGTTACCATGATGTGTGGTTCAGGTACAGGGACAAATGGACTTCCATTATCTAAGGAGGCTGAAAAAGAAAACATGAGGCCTATCTTGGGGCCCTGTGGTTTTACATCTTCACAACTTCACATTATTATTGTATCCAACTTATTCATTTAGAACATTTGAATTGTAGACCAACTTTTGTCTTGCACTTCATTTTAGATGAGAAATGAGAAAATTTCAGATTAATTCCTGAAACAGATCTACCTATCTTGATTCTGTCTAGCCTATTGAATCTTTGTCAGAGAAAAAGTGTGACAAAACCCCTTGGGAACTGTGCCCTAAAATATGTGGAAAAACACTCTTCTCTTAGAACGTATATTTAGGCACACTGCTTTGTTGCCTATATTAAAGCTCCTCATTAAGTAGGCAGAAGCAATCAGGCTCTTGAGCGACCTAGCTGATGAAGAGTTTTATCATTTATACACCATAATTATATGTAAGATATCATGTCAGGGTTTACCTTGAACATAGGAGAAGGATCATGATTTAGTAAATGGATAATAAGGCAATAAGCCTTGTAATGTGTTGATTTGTTAGCTTAGACTTGTGCAGAGCGCATACAAAGGATGTGTTAGCATCGACTGCTCTGATGAGATGGCTATGAAATCAAGCTGTGCTGACACCAAACAATTTTAGATACTTCCAAGGCCAAGCTCTGATAATGATACTTTGGTGACCCTCAAACCCTCATTAATGTTTTTGTAATGTAAACGGAATGCTTAGCCAGTATATTATACTCTAATATATTCTGTGTATATCCATAAATGAATATGTATGGTTTGAAATTGTTTTCCTAACAACTTGTTTCTGCCAGCCCAAGGGATTTTGAGCAAGGGAAATTGTTCAAGGTTTTATGTTGTTCAAGAAATGCTTGCCTGACTTCAGCAATCAGTAGGGTGAAACCTTACATCTTGTTTAAGTTTACTATGAAAGCATGCAATATGTTTAATAGTACTTACCAAAAATTCCATGTGTTTTTAAGAGGGGCAGACCCAAAAAGTGTATGCCACAAACACCAAACACACCTGAATTAACAGCTGATTTAGAACATTTCTTCTTTTCACTAAAATTTTCTTTTAAGCTCTTGTTTTCAAATATTCTCTCTAATTTTGCAATTCTTTTCCACATTTCATTGTTTTATTCTTGTTCAGTTAGCAGCAGCTTATTTCTCTCTCTTCTTCTAAATGTAAATATTGTATTTTTAAATTTCTCTCTGAATGGTAATGCTTTCAGATTAATATTTACAGCTTTTTCTTATACAACAAAACCTGAATTCTTTCTGGTTTTGTTGGGTTTTCTTCCCTTTGTTGTTTGTTTTTTTTTTTTATTTTCCTTTGTCTATTTATTTATTTATTCACTTTTAATGTAATCAGAATGTTCTTTTGCTAACATTCCCTCCTAGAAGCTGCATATATTAGATGCTTCAGATAGCATAAGCCTCAATAGAATAGTGAGAAATAATGACAGTTTTTTTAAGCCATGGTTTTACCCTTTTTCCAAGGGTTTCCTCTTTTTTCCCCAAAGACTTCTGGCTACAATTTTGAATCCTGTGTTCTATCTGCACCTTTTTATTCTGGGGGCAGATAGCTTGTTTGAGACCCAATCGTCAGGACATTCCTATGTCCTTCTCTTGCATTACTGACTTAAGGTGAATACATCTCCATGACAGTAAATCAATCAGGTCTTTAAAGTTAGATGGGATTTCAGCTTCCAAAGCTCAGCCTAGATGAGGAGCTAGGAATAGGAACCATACTGAAATGCAATAACTGAACATTCTTCCGGTCACACCATTGAGCCACACAGTAATAATAAACCACATTATAGACACATGACACCTTTACAGAATTTACAAACACCTCAAAATTGTTGTTCAATTATTTTATTCAGTGGAAAAAGTAATATATGTGCTTCTACCTAATTCCAATGAACAGATGAACAAGGGAGAAGGCTATTTCATTTTACAATGTTACTGTCATTTAATATTTTAACTGTTTCAGTTTGTTATATATTAAATATGATTTATTTTTCAAATCTGGACAAATAGGTATTTTTAATGCAAAATTAAGACATCAAAAGTAAGGCAGACTGGTTAGGTTAGGCAAAAACTTTTGATATAACTGAAAATGAAGAGATGCTTTGAATTATTACACTAGATTTTTTTAAATTTACATTGGTTCAGTTCACAGATCAGATTTGAACAACACTCAGTTTAAAATACCATTAATTTTTATTTGCAGTAAGAAAACCTGGACTGTACATACTATAATTATATTTATCAGAGAAAATTGTAACTCCCCAGAAACCAATCCATAGCTTGTCACAGCATGACAAATTATTTCAGAGAAAGTTGGCGGCGACAAAATTTTTGAAGGAGGTTGGTCTTTCATCCTATCTGGAACTGAAGGCTTTTAAGTGATCTGCAGCTGTCCTTGATTATTTATTATATATCTTTGAAGCTGACCAATGGTACACACAGCAGTCCTGTAAAATGAGGGGACTTTTTGGCTATGAAGCTTTATTACATATTCTTCCATGTTTGTCAAATTTCCTTGATGGACTGTCATTGGATTTCTATATCAAGCTGTGACAGGGTTCTGCTAGAGGGCACCCAGAATTTAGGGCCACTAGAAAGATCCAGTATTAAAGGGAAAATTATTTTGTTTTACTTTGGACAACATAATCCATACTGGTCTCCTGCAGAAGAAATTAAATATTCTAACCACTAAATACTTTTCCATCTTGTATCAACATTAGATAGTTTTGTGCCATGGAATTATCCACAGAAAAATAATTTTCAATGATTTCTGTGACAGATGGCCAGTCATAGATTCAACTTTCCTGTCTTGTAACAACTTTAGTTACTCATACAGAGGTAGTTATCACCTTCTGCTGTGCCTAAGAATAAGGAGGCTAGATTATACCTATCTGCCCCCCAAATGATATACCATTTGCCAAGAAGGTTAGTTTTCCAGAAAGACATAAGTAGTTCCAGATTTGCCAGATACTGGAAGTTCATTTCATCCTCTTTTTCTGATGTTGCTCTCATAACTGCAATATCAGTTTTTGTACCCCTCCAGAATTCTTTTCCCAGCATTGACTTGTATACTCTGCTTGTTAAAGTTTGTAATAGCTCCCTCAAAAAGTCCCACAGTTAAATCAATATCCTTCTCCTGCTGCCCTTGACTGCAGTAGCAAATCTCCCTTTGACTGTGCTGTCATATAGAATTACACTAAACTGAAACACTAATTTCAATTGGTAATCAAAGGTATTAGTTTCCAGATAAATTCATAGTAAGACATATTAGCAACTGTCTGTAGTAATCACGTTCCATTACCAAGGGAGTTTTGGATAATGGAAAGTTTAGTCTCCTTCAATATGTGTCTAGTTTTATGACACATTAGTACAACTGATGTTTTAGCAGCTTGTCACTAGAGTAATGAATTCACAAACTAAACTTGTTTCATTTCCTGAAATTTTATAAACTCTTTTTTTTTTTTACATATTTTCTCCTCCTTCTTCTATTATTTCTTTGCCATTTATCAGTGGACACCTGTCAAGTTAGGTATCCTGAAGGTGAGAAGTCTATGGCAATTTGTTATTTTGTGTCTGCATAATATATTCATACCCTGATCAATGTCTGTTGAAATTTGGAGGAAGATTGCTGTTGAATCAGTCTGTCAAAGACCAGGCTTGTCTGTTCTGCTCTTCACACAAGTTCATGTGTGTGATAGACACGTATAATGTCTATCATTATACACAGAAGAAAGCTGTGCAAAAGCGGCTTGCACTCTCCAACTGTCTCTTCCACTCCTTCTCTTCATCCTCTTCCTCTGCACTAGTGGGAGAGAAAAAGCTGTGTGGAACAGGCCACAGCATGCTCCCACTGAGTAGGACAGTGGAGAGTGCCCTGGGTCTGCTCCACAAGAGGTGGGATTGAGAGGGCGATGAGGAGGCAACCGGCTCTCAGCACTCCTCTGTGAGCTTCAGCACAATCCAACTCCGTGGCTGCATTGTCACATTTCCTTCTGATCTCAGAAAGCAAATGGGGGCTCCCTCTGTCCTGAGAAGTGGAGACAAACTAGGCTCTTCCTTGGCAATCAGTTTAATACTGAGATGGCAGCATTCAGCTGAGATGTCTGATGGCTCTGGTAAGAGTGTCTAATTCTAGATCTATCTAGCTACCTGCATGGATAAAAATGGATAAAAATCCCTTGGAAACAATAACAGTTTGCCTTAATTTCTGTCTTTTTAGGATGGATCCAGCATGCTGCATACTATCTTTTCTGATATTGTATTTCTTATTTGACTTTTAGCTTTTTAAGTTGAACAGTTACTCTGAAGCGACACGTTACCCAGTCTTTGAATGAGAACAATCCTGTCTGGGCCCTGTCTAAACTGCCCAATGTGTGCCTTTCTGGTAGATTTTTTAATGGAACGTGAGTTTTTTTATATTTTAAATTGTGGTTATTCTTATTGGTTTTTTTAAACCATGTTGTCCCTTAAATTCTTAGCAGTCCAAATGGGAGGGTCTCTCACCCATCATCTCCTCTCAGCCACTGTTCATCTTTGATCAGGCATGAAGGTTTTTCCAAAAAAGAACCCAAACCCAATTTGATGCTCAAGGAAGCATCTAACTGTCTGGGGAGAGAAAGCATGTTGAGCACTTGCAATACAAGCAGGAAAAAGTACTGGGTTTTTTCAGTAGTTCAAGGACTTCTGCTTCTACCTTGGGGCCCTGCCATCATTTATGTGCAGTAAACACAAGTTGGAGTTGCTTCTTTGCCTATAACTTTTGTGTCTCACCGGGAATGTTAGCTGATTTCCTACCTTAGCAGGCAGCTTTGCTATTTATTTTTGGAATAATGGAACGGGGGAAGCAGCTCTCACAGCTGTCAAAATTGATTTTTCTTCCCTCTCCAAACAATCATTCATTAGCACTAAATAATAAGCGCTCCAGATGATCCATTGCTATTTCTGTCATTTTGAAAAACAGCTGAAATACAGTCAGTCTGGTTGAACTTGCCCACCAAACAATTGCAGAGTTTGTTGATAAAACATTTGATTTCATTGACTGAGTTCAGTAGAACTTTAATGAGGTCCAGGCTGGCCACTCTCAGTAGATATCATCATAACATAATGTTAAAGATTAATTTTTATTTTTCATTGTTGTGCATATTGACACCATATCTTAACCTCAAATGCTGAGATGCAAGGTTTTGAGACTCAGAACTGGAAGCACTGTGTTCAAACATCTGGCAGTTCATTCCCAAATATTCTGATTTTCAGCCACTTTTCAAGAAAGGTTTTATGCTAAATAAATTGATTTGGTTGGACACAGTGCAAAGCAACCGACATTAATTTGAATATTTTTTCATAAATCAACTGCTTCTGAAAGAAATTGGACACTGGAACTGCAAATATAATGTAGCTCAGTAGCTCCAGAAGCAATTTCATTTGCCAGAAATTGGCAAACTGTTGAAAATTTGGTTTTATAATGTTCTTTTGGAAACTGATCCCAGTTAAACTCAAACACACACAAACACACAGACACACACACACACACACACACACACACACACACACAAACACACTCAGGAGTGGTTAATTTTAGTCCAGATTCATTCAACAACTTATTTTACTACACACTATTTTAAGTGCTCATGTCCTCATGAATAAGGGAGAAACTACATGGGGAAAAAGTATCACCAAAACTGAGAGAAATGCCAAGCTCACTCCATTCCCAGCATCAGAACTAGCTGACCCCACCTTATAGGCATCATGAAAGTTTAGTGTAGCCAAGCATATCTCTTTTAAAAATAATGTTAAATTATTTGGACTTGGAACTGCGTCTTGCTTCCTGTGTAATAATTGATCAATTATAACTCCTTGATTTATGGGGAACATGTTGGCTCTACTACCCAGTGGAGACCCTGCCTTACCAACATCTCTTGTTCAATGCTTTGTTTGCACAGTTGACACTCCTCTTTCTTGACAAACAAGTAATCTTGTTACCTGGGGTCTCTGACAATAAAAGCCAACTTGAGACATGTAATAGCGGTAGAATTTCAGTATTTAACTTTGTTGATTTCCAGTAATTTATTCTAGCTCCTTTATTCAATATCTATTGTGGTCAATTGTTGGCTTTGGGACTTTTGTCAGGCTGCATCTTTCTTATAATGGAGCTTTATTCCTTACTAGCCTTATTAGAAAATCAAACCTGTTGCGGTTACTTTATATAGCTGAACATTTTCCTTTGAGGTCAGTCTTATAACCTCAGTAAGCAGAAAAACACAAACATAGTGAACAAAAAGTTTTAACCACATGCAGGAAGAAGTATGAAAATCTGTGCATTATATTTCAGTCCTTGAAACAGATTTTGTGGGGTTTTTTTTAATTTTTTTTTTTAATTGAATAAGTTTGGAGAGAGCTATGAAGAAACCACACAATAAGGCTTAGCTCAATGTCAATCCCTTAAACCCATAGGAGTAATGTAAATTTGTTTCCACACATTTTTTGAAGCTGTACTCTTGCATATGTAATTTTCAGTAGTCTATTAATTTTCTAGTTTAGAAAAAAAGTAATATTATGTGACAGTTTTAACACAGATGGCTTATATGTATATAGAATAATTTCTGTAAGAAACTATTATCAAATCATTATCTTATTCCTTCTCTGTAGATAAGTGCAGTTCCTGAAGAATAGCTATGGAATGAAAATTAATTTGATGCTACTACAAACTCAAGAACTCCAACAGTCACCAACTCAGGCAATATGAGTCCCAATTATCTGAATCATTAAATTTTTTCAGAGTTGATGATATTTGCATCTCTCTTCATGTACAACTGAAAAGATCTCCCAGATATTTTCGCCTTGATTGTTTGAGGTCTTCTAATTTCCATCCTAAATTTATTCAGACTATTTACGTCCATTTCCTTCCATGTCAAATCTTGTCATTGGCCTTTAAGGTGAATTGTTTCTGTTTTTTACATCTCTAGTGTTTATTCCCCTGACACATTTGTTTAAGTGACAAGGCAACATTCACTCTCAGAACCCACTATTTTCTTCCATTTTTCCTTTCTTACATTTTCTACATTTTCATCTTTCTGTTATCTATCCCGTAGTTTCTTCCTGTATTCATCCATTCATTTAACTTTTCCTAAATGTGAGTAATCACAATACTACATTATATTCAGGATCTCAGTTTTTTTTCCTCAGCGTTGTGTTCTCTATATCATTTTCTATTCAACTGACCGTGTTATTTATACTACAAATTTTCACCCCATTTCTCTTATTCCAGGCTTTACAATTAATTTTGCACAATGCTCCCCCTTCTCTGTATAGGTGATGCCCTCCCACTTCACATCGTTTGTGAATATGACTATTAAACTACTTTAGGTCATGTCATGATTACAAATTAGGTTATTTCCAAAAGTATTCCAATAAATTCTTTCCAAACCAGTAGGTTATACTTTCTCTTTTCTTTAATTTCTCCTCCACATTATAATATTCCTGTTAATTCTATGTTTTGCATTTTTATTTCAGCTGTTGCCGTAAATTCTGGGCAGATGAAATATTACTTTTGTCCTTTAATTTAAAAAAATAATGAAGCACTCTTTACAAAAAAAAGTGTAAGGTCATCCTGGCTTAATAGACCTTTAGTAAATCCAAATCTATCTGAGTAAAATATTACAGCATTTGCAGAGGAAACAAATGTCTTAAAACACATCTGCTTATGAAGATTTGTTATTGGATGCTATCAGAAAAAGTGGCACCCTTTGTACATCTGTTAAATTGTGTAATCTCTCCTGAAAGGATTGATGAAAGTACAGTAAAAGCAATCATCTTAGAACATTTTGCATTAGAGATACTGAGTTTCTGAGTCAACCTTAATTTGTCTCCTCTTTCATATCTTTCATCCTCTTTCTTTTTATTATATATATACTAAGCATTCACCCAGATAACTATTATAACATTGTTTTTTAAGAAAATTCAATTAACTGATCTTTCTCAATTAGCTTAGCTGAAGGTGAAACATTTTGCATACACCAGCTCATGCTTCCAGAGGTAAAATGGACATGAAGAAAACCCAGAGGCAAATTGAGCTACCCAACTGTGTTCAGCAGAGGTTTTATATCTGGGAGCAGCTCGAAACAAGAGGATTTTATTGAAAGTCTTTTATGGAAAAATCATTTGTTACATCTGTGGCCAAAATAATATTCAGTGACAAAAAAAAATAAAAATAAAAGTAACAAAAAAAAAGTCAGTGACTACAATTCAGGTTAATTTCTTCTTCTTAGATGTGGTTTGAGTTAATAAATAAAGTCACATTCCTAAAAGTAGAAAACTAGTTATTCAGTTACTGACTGTTACATGAACCTCATAAAGAAATTTTTCTTCTTCTCTCTACCTCTGTATAGATAGCAAAATCTCTATACAAATAAAATTCTGTAAACACATTCAGGTGTAATTTGCGTGCTTTTGGATATAAAAGTATATGCAGGTGTAGGAAAAGAAAAAAAAAAGAGAACAATAAGAGATAAAGAAAAAAGAGAAAGAGAGAAAGAGAAAGAGAAAGAGAAAGAGAAAGAGAAAGAGAAAGAGAAAGAGAAAGAGAAAGAGAAAGAGAAAGAGAAAGAGAAAGAGAAAGAGAAAGAGAAAGAGAGAAAGAAAACAGAAAAATGAAAAGTGCAAAATGGAAAAATGGAAACAATAAGAAAATGGGGAAAAATAAATGAAGAAAATAAAATTAGGAGGAATAAAAAAAGAAATGAGGTTTAGAGATACATCTGTTTCCTCTCACGTCAGGCATCCATCTCCAGAAAGACTTCAGAATTCTTGCTTTATGTAGTAGAAATCAGTCCATTTCTTAAATTAGGCATTTTTCTTTTTTAAGTTCTCTCTTTTATTTAATTCCTGTTGGAGCAGCATTTTAGAAGAGTCAGACACAGAGAGGCAAAGTCTTCCAATTCAAAAACTGAAGATTATAGGATAATGCTTGTCTTTGTGGACACATACACACACACATCCACGTAAAGATGAACACGCAAGTAAACCCAGAAAGGCTTCAAGATTCTCTTGCTATATGCAACATTTCTTGATGTTCAGTGTATTCAGAAATGTCATTATCATGTTAATACAAAGTACATTTTATTTTAGCAGTAATTTGTGTCATTTAGCATTAATTTCTCTAACAGTACAAGAACAAGTTTATTTTTAACTACATGAATAAATCAACTACATTTTTAAACAACAAATAAAAGCCAACATATTAGAATGCAAAACTGTCATTTCATGCAGTTAGCAACAGAATTTTAAGATATATTAGCATTTTTTAGTTTCCTTGACCTTTTTTCCCATCCTCTCTTTCCATGAAGAATTTTTTTTTTTATTGGTGTGTGTGTGTGAGTAGTAATACTATAGTGCAGACAACTTAACGTGTTGGAAATACACTTTCTACCCTTCATAGGTCTGGGTTTTTTTGGTTATTTTTGTGGGTTTTTTGGGGTGCTTTTTGTTTGGTTTTGGTTTTTATTTTTTATTTTTTTGTTTGTTTTGTTTTGTTATGTTTCTTTTTTTTTAATGCTGACTTAAAAATATATGTGGACTGCTATCCCTGGATGCCTTTGTGGGAAAGGGGAGAGAAGACAACAAAAATCTGAAAAAATCTGGAAAGGAGAGATGCAAATCTCCCTCTTGACTTGTGATCTTTTTTATTTGGGTCTGTATTAGTCCCCCCAAACTGGAACACAGATGTGTAATCCTGCATACAAGATTACATGTATAATTCGTCACACAGATGTGCTTTCACTCTAAAACAATGGAGTACATGTCATTAAAAGATTTCATGTTTTTGGAACATTTAGAAGTATGATTTCAATTGGCATGGGATTTTTTTTTTATTTAAACTGTCTTAGCATTTTGTGAAACAGCACAATGTAAACCTAGGCTACAGATATAAAAAAAAAAAAAAAAGCTTTTGGAATAAGGTATTAGTATTTTATTCTGAAAGTGAACTTAAAATGTCTTCTGTAAATAAGCTTCCTACAACAATATTACAAATCTAATTATATCTGAAACCTTAGTGTTTGATTTCCTCTTCATAAATATTTTTTGCAAAATTGCAACATTCTGTCATGATGCTTTAATTAGCTTTAAGGATATAACTTCACTTCTTTATTACCACTGTATTCTTCTTGAGGGCTAGATATTTTAAGTCTTATCTAAATGGAACAAACATTAATACTGCATTAAACTAAGCTGAAGTTACAGTGGGATGCTCCAAAGACTTGAGTATAAGAATATATTGTCTCTTTTTTTCCTAGCTTTATCTATTTATCTATATGATCAACACATTTATTGCAGTTTTTACACAAAACCAGAGTATCCTCAGGGAAAATTCTGATTTTTTGCTTATTTCAGGCATAGCCTGGTTCCTCCTTATTCCTGCCCACATATCCCCACATCTCCAGTGGCTGCTATGCTTCACATCCCACATGTCAAGACATTAGCCACAAAACCATATAAAATTTTTTTTTCACAAAACCTGAATAAAATTTTTGCATGAAGCACTTGGGTCTTTATTTCAATGTCAGTGGTGGAGTAATAGCTACTACAAAGAATTACTGAATAAAAATGTGCCCTTCAAAATTTCTGTACTGTCCTCTTTAATGACGGTGATTCTAAATATGTCCTGAAAAAGGTAGGTTCTTTCTTCTGTCACCATCACTCCTTATTTCTGCTATTATCTGGTGGTGAGACAGCCCCAGGCAAAAATAGTATCCCTGACACCATAGCAAAACAAACATTTTTTCCTGATTTTAGAATGCTTGGCTTAACTCTTCCTCAAAAAGAACAACAAGGAAATGAAAAATTAGTGCAAAACTCTTCAATACTTAATATCATCAGTTTTATGACATGAAAGCCCCTAATGTCGAGGAGTGGGGTTAATGGATTAAAAATAATTCCAGGAAAAGCATGACATTTTGTTTTGAACTTTTGGGTTTTCAAAACCCTAAAAAAAATATTTACCCATGATTATTAATGTAACCCTAAATTGCTGTTCAAAAGTCAATGTCATCTTAAAATATAAATATTACATTGGTGATATAGAATGTCCATTTAATGGTTACTAATAATCATATATTAAACCTTCCTTTCAAAAATCCTGCATTAATACCCTTCTAATCAGCTGACTACCTCCTCTTTTTCTCTCTAACAAATAGCTAAACAAATAAATAAACAATTTATACAGATTCTTCTTCATAGGATAACGTCGCATTTCACCAAGAACACAGATGAATAGATATTTAAGGAAGCACTATTTTTTCCCCCAGAAAATGAAGAAAATACAGTGAATGGGAAATCGGGGTCACTCTGTGTTGCATTGCAAAGTAGTGGTTATTGGAGTATTGAATCTGCTAAGAGGAAAATTTGAAAATGATGAAGAGTGTTCAAACAAGGAACTAGAAAGCTGGGAGAGGTGGAAAGGGGAAGCTGGAAGCTTTGTGCTATGCTGATAGCAAAAGCAACAGCAAAAATGATTGCTTTGTTTCCCAGGATGGGGAGGAAAGGCCGACACATTGCTGCTCTTTGTCTCACATGGGGAAAAAATTCCTCATTTCCCCTTAACAGGGGCGGTCTGTGCTGTGCTGAGGGTCATTTACCTCGAGAAGGATAAACAGTTCAGAAAAGGTTCACCTGAAAATGTTGTAAGTCAAACAAATCTGAAACCTGGCTGGAATCAAATGAGTAATTTAATGTCTGGTATGTCCTCCCTGCTTGGGCAGGAAGCTGCTCTTTGTTTGGTCACTCAGTCACTGAGTTTTTTTGCCCATCTCCAATGGCAGTCCTGTTAAACCCTGGCTCTGAATTTAATTGGTGCTTATTTATTTGTGGCTGTCAAGGAACTCAGATGCAGCACAAGCAGCTCCAATAGTTTGCATTGTGATTATAGCCAATGGATACTACACATTTTCAAGTTCTGAAATAAGGAAGTGGATTGTGCTATTCAAGAAATGTTTATGTGTTTTTCTTTAAATGATCAGTGCTTTAAATCCTTAAGCATTTTTAAATGAGGATCTAGTCTTATTCTCTTTCTCTGAAGTGACCCACCACACAAATAAAAATATGTATCTTTTTTCCTCTTTTTTGTTCTTCCATACATAATTCTTTTCTTTCCTAAGGGGAAAAAAACAAAATTAAATATTTTAAAGTAAAGAAGCCTTTTGTTAAGCCTGGACAGAATATAGAAGAATTTGTCCTGCAACACTGGTCAGACTCTTGTCCTCTAGGGAGAAAAACAAAATAAATTTCCTTAGAATAATTAGGTAAAATTATCAAGATAGAATATTGTCAGATAGAGGTATTAGGTGTGGGTGGGTTTAATTTATTTTTTTTTATTTATTTTGAAATCACAGAAGCAATTTGAAAGAAATATCTAGAGTAACTGCTTATTTAAATTAGCCACCCTTCTTTTCTCCTTTGAGAAATGTGCTATACAAATAGAACTTACCCCTAGGTATATCATTAAATCACTAAATGTACATTATTTGCTTTGGTATAATAAGGAGTATATCTATTATTAAGCACAGCATGCTGCCATGTGCTAGAAATCCACACTTGAATCAATAGAGACAAATTAACCCCTGCCATGGGTGCACCACTCCTGTTGTGTAGAACACACGTCTCATGATGGGACAAATTATTCTCTTTAGGGGCATATGATGCCTACTTAAGGTAAAAGGTTTTTGCATGAACAGCTTTGATTAGGTGATTAACTCTTTGACAGGTAAAATCAAGTAGGATTAGTATCCTATTAATATATTAATATATATTAATATGTATTCCAAGAAGAATTTTGTTCTAATCAGTATTTAGAGGTTCAGTTGAAGCTTTTATGGGAATGTGAGCATCATTTCCTTGCACTGTGTTTTCAACACTATTTAACAAATTATGTGCTATTTTTGCCTAAAATATATCCAGGGACCCAAGTACCTCCATATCTTCACTGGGTAAAACAAAGCCATTATCTTCTGAAAATAGAGGTTTGCAAAAGTGCCTTCACAGCTAAACACAAAAGAATTTAATGCTGTCAGTTAAATTCTGGTGATACTTATGACTCTGTTCGTTACTAAGGCATGAAGTTACACAAAATCTGAGTACAAAACCCATGTAGGTGATTTAAGACAGTTCCTGGTACCAAATGATTTTTTATTTGGATCAAAAAAGAAGAGGCATTTTAGTACAATCTGATATAATGCACTGACACAAACTTTTCAGAAATAATACTGCCATTTTAACATTCTTTGGTTTTTTTTTTTCCTTCTCCCAGTCTTCCATCCAAGTAATGCACTGTTCATATCCAAAACCATTCAAATTATTTTTTCATTTTCAATCATTTTCATTGCCAAGGATGCTTTTATTAATCTTAAATATTTTAAGGCAAATTACATTGCAGCTTTAATGAAATGTACAGCAGTTCTCTAGAGCTCTAAGAAGCAGAACAATTTAAGGAATAGTTAATACAATAACATAGTAGGAAAATTGTTATTTAAAATTTAATAAAAGAACTTATCAGCCCAAAACACCCAAATATGAGTTCTGGGAATTTTTGTTATTGTTGAAATTGAACATCTGTCCTCTTTGCAAATAATAAAACCAGTGTTTTTGAGGCAATGTCCTGTTGGTGGTTCAAATAATGTAGACTTTTTAGACTCTCATTTTAGTCTTTCATTTTCAAATTTTCTAGTTTCATTCCTAATGCATGCACTATGTATGAAGAAATATCCAGAAATATCTGAGTTATTCCAATGCAGTGAATTATTCCAGAACATCTGCTGATCAGTCTCAGAATTGTCCTTGAAGAATTTTAGCCCTCCTAGTAAGGAAGTTGTTTGAATGAAATAGATAGGTGCTAGGTATTCTTGTCTAGCCTGACTTACCCAAAATTTGGACAAGGTAATCTTCTGAGGTCACTCCCATCCTGGTCTGATTCTATGATTCTATAATTAAAAATGTAGTTTTTAACAGCAGAAGTCATCCAAAACCCACTTAGTTACCAATACTGTTTACTTTTATTTTCACACATTATCTCCTGCCATCTGAGTTATAACACTTTAATTTGTACAGAAATCTCTAGAGGGCTGGGATTATGTGTCTTCCTGTTTTCAAAGGGACAAATAAATTGGTTAGTATAAGGACAATTATGAAGAGCTTACTGAACCTATATAAAAATGTGTGTGTAGGTGTCAAAAACCTGAAAGAACACTTCAATATTTGCAGTTTTTATATAATTTTACGTACATACAGAGTTTCACTTTGCAGAGAAGTGCTGAGACACAGACTATTCCTACAAAGACTTTGCTCAAATCTATCATTTCAAGAAATTTAACTACTTTAAATAAGATACATACTTTGTTACTTGAGCACTTCTTGGAATAAAACATCAAAATCCAACATGTTTAAGGCTTTGTTGCATTCCTCACAAATGGAGAAATACATCATAACAAATATAATTTTTAATAAAAAAATAAAGATCTCGTATCAAATTAGTATTTTTTAAATGACCTCACATTGACTTGATAGTTTTTTTCTATTGAATTCTATACGGAATTCCAGTTTCTACTTCTATAGACAAATTACTTAAAATTTGGTTTTATTAGTATTTTAGTATTCTTTGTTTTTTTGGGTTTTTTTTACAAATGCATACATGTCTTAACTGTACACATTTATAATTCAATAAAAATAATTTAATAGCTAAGGACCAGGATAAGGTCCTTGAAAAATTAAAAATACCAAATAGTGTCTTTTTAGGATTTCACTTCCTAGACTGTTTTTCAGAAGGATATGTTTTGTCTCCTTTGCATAAAAGGAGGCTTTTGGCCAGACCCTAAATACATGAAAGAAATAGAATACAAGACTGGCTTTCAAGGACCATGTGTATGCTTAGGAAATCCACTATCATTTGGAATAACCTTTAGATCTTTCCTGGGTTCCTGAGAATACTGAAAAGTTTCAAAAACAGATGAAAGAAATTCAGAGGGTCCCTGCTACTACTACAATATTTAGAGGTAAATATATCCTGACAAATCAGAAATGTTTACAGATCTTAAAGTGCTGCTGGGAAGCAAATCCTTAGGAGAAGGTTGTGTTACAGACACTTTGAACCCAGGACCCAGACCCTGTTGTTTGTAACTACTGAAGGGGGGTTTCCCCAAGCTGCACTTGGACACTTCCCAGCAAGTCAAGGTGCAGGAGTCTCTGTGAAATCCTGCTGTGGACAAAACCTTACAAAAAACCAAGCAGACCACCTACAATAATCAGCTTGTGGGGAGCTACAGAATCCAGCATCCCAAGAGAGGTGAGGCTGCCACAGCTCCGTGTCCCCAGGTTCAGCCAGCAGCGAGGCGGAGTTTGATCTCTGTTTAAAAACTCATTAACTTCTACATCTCTTCTTCATCTCTACTTAACAAAGTAGTTGCACCTCAAGGAAGTAAAAAACAAAGAACTATTATTAGCTTAGCTTGTTGAAAAAGAAAAAAAAAAATTAGTCCTTTCATACATCCTTTCTTGAGAGTTTGTCCTTTATTATTATCATTATTGCCTCACATGAGACAAGTTTGTGGCACTTTAATTATTATCCTGCTCATTAAAAGACAAATAAAAACTTACTTCATATTTCAGCATAATTTTCAGCTCTTGCCCATGGTAAAATGTAATGATGTTTCCATAAATTTTAATGTGTAACCCATTTCTTTGACTGGAAATAAACCACAAGCATGTATGGTGACAAGTGCTGCATGCTGCTGTTGCTGGGACCTAAATTTCATAAAGAAGAATAACATTGATTTTTAAATATTTCTTTTAAAATAATGAAACATATGTATAAGTATTAGACACACACACACATCAAATTTAAAAATAAAATCAGAAAAAGATGTCTCTGCCTTGGAACTGTGTGACTTTTTAGAGCTTTGGAAGGTGCATTCAGATTATATGCTTGGTGTGTTAAGAGAAAGAAGCAGCTCTAAGTATTGAAGTTGCCCTCTGTTCTCCCACATGGGCTCACATTCATTAACTGTGATAGAAGGAAATTTAAAAATTGTGCCAGTTCTACAGAGTACTGTACAATACTACAGAGTAGTATTCAGCTCTTCTGGTAACAAAAGCACAGGAAAGATTTTTCTGTAACTCTGCAAGAAAGACCTGATATACAAAGAGATTACTTACTTCTGCATTGACATGGTAACAAGAAAATTAATTTCATCTGTAATTTCTTTTTTGCTTGCTAATTGTAAGGTAAGTAAACCAGAATATCAAAGAAATTTAGCCAAAATATTTGTTTTCATGCTGCGAAAGCAAAATAAATAGCTGCACCATTAAAGCAGCAAAGCAGTAAGCAGCAAGACCCTGGCAAGATAAGCGTTACTTTTCAGTGAAACATGCTGACTTTAACAGAGCAAATCTCCTACTTCCCCCTGGGGAAATGGGGAAGAAAAGTAAAGGTGATCAGAGGGTTGATAGATGAGGATATGTTTCATGTCCCCCAGAAGGACATTCTGCCTCTGCTAAACTTCTCCTATCTCCTTGTTCTCTTTGTTCCCAGTCTGTAGCTTTTTTTTTTTCTTCTCTTCATTCTGAAAGATTTCTGGGGACAGCTCTATGTGATACATGAAGAACTATTTTGTGCTGTGTTTTGTGTTGTGATTTTCTTTCAGCCTCTACAAATGTAGGCCTGTTTTCTCTAAAAAATACTCCTTGATTTATTAAAGGAAAAAAAAAAAATCATTTCCCAAAGTTTAAATGATTAACAAAAGGGAAAAGTGGCCTACAGAAATTGTCTGTCATCATTCCAGATCACACCTGATAACAGGGGTGAAAACTACCACCTGCCATCCCCCAGCATGCTTAAAAATACATTGCTCCCTTGGGGCCTCTGAACAGTTGTGAATACAAAAATTAATTAGCTTTTTGAACTCAATTTCTTAGATTGAAGTTTTGGATGAGATGTTTTGATGAGTGAAGGGTACCTATATATTTGTGTACAGGAGATAATTTCCCTCACTGTGGTTGTTGTGGGCATCTCATCATTGCATCAGGTTGCTGCAATGCACCTCCTTTTGCAAATACAGACTGGATTTAATTTATTAACCAGCTTAATTTTTGACAAGCCTAAAGAGTCTAGAGTTGCAGAGAGCTGGGAAGATATGTTCTTTCCTTCTTTTAAGCTAGTGTCAATAAGTAAACCCTTCATAAAAATGAAATTTTTCCTTTAGTGGAGCAAGAGGTTTTATTTCATTTCACATCAAATCTGAGTCAAAATTGCTATAATGATGTGATAAAAACTTGTAATGAATGTAAGTGAAATTCCTGTTTTCCCACAGTTTTTCTTGTAAAATAACCTTCTGAGCAAATATCCAAGACTTGACTTAACAGCAAGATAGGCAGTAGCAGACTTTGTTCACCACTCCAATTAATTAAAAAGATTAATCTGAAGTTGGTCTTTCTGGTTCCAACAACTTTCCAGCCCCAAACAAGGAAATTGAAATTACTGTCAACTCTTCATAAAGTCATTACTGCCTGGAAATCAATATTAGTTGTACAAGATACCTGTGCATCCTATATTTCAGCAAAATATAACAGAAATTTCTCTATGGATTTCCTGATATCCAGAGTATTCTTTGTGCTTTTCAAACATAAAACTCGCAAAAAAACACTGTCCTTGACCAAAAAAATATTATTTGAAATCTTATACCTGATAGTATCAAATAACTTTAGATGCAAAAGACAGAAATAAACAACATGGGCTTTCTTTTTTTCCACCAGAGATTCTCCTTAGAAAATTAAATTCCTGTATTTTTAGTTATTTGCAGTTTTATGGAACAGAGAATTATTTCAGTGAAAAAGTGTTTTAGCTCAAAGGGGAGTAGTGTATGATTTTCAGGAAAAAATAATACTCCACAGGGAAAAAAAAAAAAAAAGGGAGCTGCTGAAATTTAGATATCACCAAGTCCATATTTGTATATTTGTTATCAGATTATTAAATCTATCTCAAGTCATTCTGAATTTTCATACTTTCAAGGAAAGTACAAGCTGTCCAGTCCAGAATGTCACATAAAGTAGTGTCAAATGTAGGTTCAAGACTTTTACAATGTGTTGAGGTTTAGAAGATATATTAAAACATATGGACATAGAATATATATTTAGAACATATATTATTAACATATATATTAACATATATTACTTGTGTCTTATTCAAGTGTCTTATTACAAGTGTCTTATTCAATAAGCTACAAAAAAAAATAAGTCATGGTAATTTCATTAGTTAGATTGGATTTTGGTTGGTTGGTTTGGTTAATGATCTATCTATCACAGTCTGTTGGAATTAATATATTAACTCTTTTTAATTAATGATTTATTAAAAATACTAGTTCATTCCCACCAAATAACCATTTTTCTGACTTCTAAGAAGAAGATAATATTGTACTGGAAAAGCAGGATATTGTAGTTCCAGACAATGTATCTTCACAAATCACAAGTAAGACATTCTGCCACTAAATAACATTCTAGACTTGTTATCAAAGAATCATTTACCACAGAAAAAGAAAAAGTGGGGAAATTAGAGATTTATTCTGGGGTTTTAGTGTAAAGAAAATGTTCTGCAAATGTAGTGCCAATGCAAATACCTCCCACATATTTTTTTTTCATTTAGATTATAATGAGGCTGTATATTTTCATATTCAGGAGATTTAAATTATCCACAGCTAAAAACAGAACAAGCAAAAAATCCAAAACCAAAATCAGCTCACAGCCAGCTAACTAGTTTTAAAACCTAGTCCTCTACTTCCAGGAAGTTTCTTATAAAGCCTATGAACATAAGTGAGATCAATCACATCAGATTTTTTTCAGGGTTCAATGACTCTGGGAGGTTTATAGCACGACGTTTCTACGAAGGATCAAGTTTTTAAATCCCTGGTAAAAGAACATTCCCCTTGCATATATTAGCTGAAATTTGGGTTTTAAATACTCTGAGCAACAGCACAATAGTCATCTGGATACAAACTCGAGATTTGTATTCATTAAACCAGATTTTGAATTCCAAAAGCAGCAAGAAAAATCAGTGATTTTTAGACACTTGAAACATCACCACACCTGACCTTGTTGGGCACTGATCAATGTGTGTTGCTTACCAGATACAAACTTGATGTTTCTGAAAACAACACATGATCTTAAGTCATGAGGATCTACTGAAACACAATGAGTGTGTTTGGCCAGCATTCAAACCCCGTGCCTGGTTTTGCGAGGGAAAAGCTGCATGCAGTTCATCAGCATTCCTTTCTGCTTTCCAAATCTATCTGATTCCTGTTTCACTCTCTGGCTTATTTAGTTTTTAATTTGTTTTCCACAGACGCTGTTTTGAGATGCATATGTATTTCACTGGAGTGCCACTGAGTTACAATTGTTCTAACACACAGAAAAGAAAAATAAATGTACCCATTATTCCAGCGTTATTTTTCTGTCCCAGTGTGATTTGTATTTCTACAAACTGAGTGCCTGAAATATGTATCCAGTGGGTGATTTGGAACTGAGGATGGAATTTCTAGATGGCACAGTTAAAATATCTGAATTATTCACTCATTTATATGAATTCTGCATGCCATGACTGCACTCCTTCCCTTGGTTCCCAGAGATACCGCTCTGGGAAGAAGATGCTGTTTTCAGGATCTGGTTGTATCAACAGTGCTGAAGCTGAGGAAGGGCTGGGCACACGCAATATATTGTGACCTGGTTGAAGCTGACAGACTTTTTTCAGGTCTTTTCTCAGGGGTTTAGTTTTCCCTTCATCTAAGCCACCAAGACACTTTAAAGGTATATTGATCATCTGAGATTGTAAAGATATGAAAAGCAAAGGCAAATATAATCCAGATGCTATTTTTGCATGCTTTATTTTATTTTAAGAAAATAGTGAATAATGCAGATCATATAAAATGTAGTGACAGCAATGATCAAATGAGCTGCTTGACCAAGCAAAAAGCTGGTGTTTTACACTTTGTGCTGAGCTTGGTGTGATGGGAATGTGGTACCTGATATTTCAGTTTAATGCTACTGTGAAATTTGTATGAGTAGTGTGTCCTACAAACCAAGTCATCACAGCCTCTTCTTTTGTGACATTTCTTTTTTTTTTTTTTCTTAACATTTTCTCTTCCTTTTGTAGGTATATAGACTGCTGAAATTGAGAACATAAGGCTAGAATTTGCCCTTTAGGTTCATCTATGTTTAAGTAAGGATTATCTAAAGAGATTTTTCAGCTGCATGGTGATAAATACTGCTCACAATTTGCATTCACAAAGATTACATTTATTCAGCTCTGTTTGCTTATAATGCAGAATGGGTTAGCTTTAAAAATCTGGCAATGCCCTGAAAGAGCTCTGGTAACATTGGAAAAGTACTGAAATAAAATAACACAGAAGGGAAGCCTTTGAATTATTAAAAATTCAATGTATACATTTTTGAGCCAGAGAGAAAGCTGGTTTTTAACATGATACTTGCAAATCCTCGAAGTCACAGCGGACGCACAAATTACATGTGTATTTCTCAGCTCTTTGTGCTTTAAACCTGGCTACAATAGCTATGCATGACTGACGGTTTTCATGCAGTGTGAGTTAGGACTAGCTTTTGAAATTCCAGTTGATTTCAATATTACAGAGTATTTGCAATACTTAAGCATTTGTACTGCTTTAGTAGTTGAAAGGTTTAGAAGTGAGCATCAGCTAAAACTGTAAAAGGTTTTGCTTTAAAAGTATCAAAGATCTGGCTAAGAAAACAACACCTTGACCTGCAGGCAAACATGCTGAGCAAGTTCAGTCTGTCTCTAAGTCTTAAATGGTATGGGATGACACCTATAACACTGAAAAACTCCCATCTAGCTGTTTTCTACCTTTAATAATCTAAAGGTATCTGGGGGAGAATATATCAAAGGAGATGCTGAAACCTGACAAAGAATGTGGGGCACTTGAAGTGCTAAAGCATTAGCTTGTGAGGACAAAATAATATTAAAGGGTTGGTTGATGATTTTATCATACACCCAAACAATGTAGGATCTGGAGCAGCTGCAGAGGCCTTTCACTTATCCGTTGCTAGTGCCTCCCCATTAATTTGGATCCCTCCAGCCCTGGAGTTGCAGTGCCTGGTGCCACACTGATGTCTTTGTTTGCAGTGCTGTTTAGGCTGTACTCACACTGCTCACAGACCACTCAGCTCCCCTGTGTGCAGCATTGCAGCACAGACCTGGATCATGGTCAGGGCAATGAGCTGACCTCTGAAGTTGCCCGTGGTAATTGATTTGACAGGGTTGCAAAAAACTACTCATGTTCTGACCTTGTCACATAAGACCATGCTGACATCGTTTTAATGTTGTACGTCACTGTTAATTCATTCATCGGCAAGAATATTTTACTGGTCTGTCACAGCAACCGTGCCAGATGGAGTTTCTTTCATAGAAGTTTAAAAGGCATCCCTTTTCCACAACATTTGTTCACATCACAGATGACCTTTTTATTGTAGCTTTGAGCTTTGGCAGAGGAGGTGACCCTGACAGTTGCAGTTTACTTTGCTCCCTCTCTCTCTCTTTCAACATTTCTCATAATTGAAATGTTTTGCTTTATTAGCAGTGGGGGTGAGTATCTGTCCTCAGCTTTGATCTTCCTTTTTCTAAGTACAGAACTTTTGTAAGGCAGAACAGAGTGGCCAGGGAAATACTATATATAACATTGCAAGTAAAGTCAGAACAAAAATATATTGAAAATATGAAGATAAAATAAACCATAGACCACCATACAGGGCAGGACATGCTTCAAATAATGACAGTCAGCATTGAAAATTTCACTGAATAAAAATGTTGAAATGAAATATTTTGATTCAGATAAAGGTATGATGTAATTTTAGATCAAAATAGTTCTGAAAAAAATTTTAGCAGCTTGTAACTCAAATTTTTAAATAGTTCTCTTAAAGAAAGGTGAAGATAAAAATGTCTAAAAAACCCTAAAAACCCGACCCTCTGAATGATGTAAATTGTCATTTTATAGGGTGAATTCTACTATGTTTCCCCTTATAAAGCAATAGTTTGCTGAAGTCTTTAATAATTTTTTTAAAAGCAATATTTGCAAGAAAAGTTACTACTTTGTGTGAAGAGGGATGACAGGATGGATGGTTCTGTGAGAGCAGTAAATGCAGTAAAGAACAGAAAATTTAAAGCTTTGTATTTACTTCACAAAAACACAAACTAACATGCTGATAAGATGGCAAATAGAAATAAAAGTACAGCAGATTTAATGATTTTATATTCCATTTTAAGAGGTAAACAAGAAAAAACAGCAGACAAGAACAATGCACCCATTACTTGTTGCTAAGTTGTAAATGAGCCACTCTCATGTGTTTCAATTGCCATGGATTTAGAATTTAATTATTTCATTCTGAAATGCTCTGCTTTGAGAAAAGACCACGGTGACTGAAGAAATTTTATTGAATGCATGCAAAGCATTAAAATTCTGAGTCCACTGGGTCTGGGCTCACAAAACTAATAATAGAACCAGCAGATTTCAGTATTACGCTAAACAAACAGAGGTCTAATCTACGAGCAAGTTAAAACAGAAGTGAGATGCAAAAACATAAGGAATGAATTCCACAAAATGGAAGGGATATTATGTGGAGATGCCCCTAAAAGTCAGTTCAGCATCTTCACAGTGGCAGGGCAGAGACATCTGACAGCATATTAGAACATTCCTAGCATATGTGATGCTTTTCAGCGTATGCAATGGGATAGATAAACTGGTTAGGATCAATCAGGAAAGAGCCTGAAGGTTTTTCCTCATATTTCAATTCATTTGTTCAATTCGTATTTTGAAAAAAATATGATGCTTCCCAGTATCTTCAGTTCTAGAGTTATCACACATCAGACATCAAGGGGTCTGTTTTAGGTGGTTAGATCTGAGGGGCATTTCATATATCTGATATAACCTTTGCCTGTAGGCATTTTGCAAAGGACTCCTTCAAACCCTTCTGCATTTGTAAACCCACTTTTCATTACCCTCCTCCTCTGTCACTCTGCCTAGTTTTGTTTTCACTGACTCTGTGTATGTCTCATTTCCATTCTGCATCTCCAGAGAAGCTGGCTGAGGTCTGAAACAGCATAGTTTGCAGTCCACAAAATAGATTCCCCCTAATTTTTCCAGAAGACAAACCTCACATACAATTCAATGGATGCTAAATATATTGTTGTCAGTATCTCCAAAGCCTTCTCAGACCTTACAAAACAAGGCTTCAGGTGTCACCCTGATTAACACAGATTAAAAAAAATCTGGTTTTGCAAATCCTTTGCAGAATTTTTGTGGAAAGGACTTAATCTTTCTATATATTCTGAGATGTTAACAAGTTTAGTAGTTCCCAGAATGACTTCTTAGCTTGATTTAATTTTTTTGTTGATCTCCATTACCTACTTTTCCATAAAAGAACACAGAATATTTCCTGAATGCATGAATGCATTATCTGATATGATCTAGGTGGATGCTTCATAAGAAATATTCTTATTACGTCCTAACATTTTCAGATGAGAAATTATTGACAAAATACTTTCAAAATCAATGCTAGCACAAACAGTTTGAAAGGTGAAAAGTGAATTGGGATGTGTTAATACCAAATGTACTAGAGAAGACAAGATGTGGTGAAGTAAACTGGAATAATACTGGATAATACCAGAAGTATTAAACACCTTGATGATACTGTTCTCTCATGATGAAATGTGAATGAAATTTCTTTAATACTTAAATCCACAGATACTTAATATTAAATTCAATATAATAAGTTGGGCAAAATCCAGTGTTATAAAAACCTTTGTAGGTAAGCATATGAGACTCATTCCTTGATTATTAAATAAGGTATTTTCAAATTGATGTAATTTAGCTTTTTTATTTTTAGATTTAACACTTGAGAATGAATGAAAATTAACAAACTGCACCAGTTTCTAAGCTAACATCCTGTGATCATCACAAGCTCTTTTCTTGACAGCCTCATCCAAAGATCAGGATAAATGTTAATTCTCTGATTTTCATATTTTAGCAACTTGGCTCTCTTATCAGTTACCATTATATGGACTTTCTTATGAAAATGGACAGAAAATGACAAATTGGAGACAGAGCTTCTTTAATGTCTTGCCTTGAGGCACATGTATGTGCCTTCTGCTATTAAAAAATTTGGTCTGGTTCATTGGTCTGGACAACCAATGAACAAAAGAATGTTGGGTCTGTAAGGACACCTGCAAATTGTGGTTCTATCTTGCCAATCCAATTTCCTTTGGTCTGACATTAGAAGCTGCTTAGTCTCACTGCTTAGTCATGATATCTTTTGTATTCCCATTGACTGGCTCGCTATCTCATTTCCTTAAAATTCCATTTTTTCCCAACATTTCATCCTAATGTACAGCAATGCTTGAGGCCCCTAGTAATGATCCTTAAGCATTAAGCAGCTTTCATAAGCTCAGAGACAGACGCCTCCTCTCTCCACATTTATGTTTCTTGAAAACCCCTTTTTATCCTCAGCTCTGTCAAGCTGGATGGTATAGAATTATAGTTTATGTTTTTTCCAGGCTCCATCTTCTTTTTAATTTCCTTCTTCTTTTTCTTCTCTTCCTGTCCTTTAAAACATGAACCTCAAAAAGAGCCTTGTCAAAGAATAAGTGATTTTGATTGGAATTGATCTTAAAGATCCATCTTAAAGATTCCAACACTCCTACCATGGGCAGGGACATTTTCCAGTAGACCAAAGCCCTTCCAAGTTGTCCTTCATTCCTCATAGACATGAAGAATGAATGTTCTAGCTTCAACTTTTAGAGAGGCATTGAATAAATCGAAACATACATTATTTTTATTAAAATATAGCTAAGAGTTTGCTAAAGAAAAGCAATTTAATGGAGAATAGTGCTCTTTCATTGGCCATATGTATCTGAAAATCCAAATCTATCTAAAATTTTGGAAAGAGGTAGAAGAGCAGAGTGGTATTGCAGGATGGTTATGATAAGGCATTTTGGATCTCTAAATCTCTGTAGAATGTAGGCCAAAAGCCAAAAGAGGGATTGAGCTCTGTTTGGTTGCAGGTTCCTTGTGTCTGCCTTCAGACTGCCCTTCATGCTCTCTGTCCAGCTACTCTGTTTCTTCTCTTCCTCCTTTTGGGCTCCCAGCAAGCCAACACATTATACAAATTTTCAACATACAAAAAGGGGAACTCTCACACCCACCAGAGTCCTTCTGCTGTATAAGAAAGTGCTTCATCTGCATTGTATTCTAATGTCTTAATTTCCATCACTATAACTGGAGTATTTCCTATGAGAAATCACTATACCAAGAAGTCAATGATGCATGACCGGTTTCTAAGGCTATCTTTTTCTGAGAATTTTGAAAAAAAAAAAGAGATTCAGAACATAACCAGCAACTATCCAGAAATAGTTTTGTAATAACTGTTAGTAAATGGCATTAGTTTTAAGAAAAATGTAGAATGCCCACTTTCAGAGTGCAGGGAACAAACCTGAATCTCACAGCAGTGAGAGAAAAAGCAAGCTTCTCATTGTTACTTATTTTTATTTTAGCCTTCACCAAAGTTGACAGTATCTCTGTGAATTTCATAAGCAGACCTCTGCAAGCTGTTCAGAATTGCAAATATACACGGTGAGCTTTCCAAAGCAATAACATCCTAATCCAGTGATTAGTCTTGCTGTTATCACAGTGTAGGCTGTAAAATAAAGTTTTTTATATAAATAAATATATAAATAAACGCCTAGGGCCCCTCCCAACTTGCTCATATTTCTCAATTGTTTATTGTGCAGAACCTAATATCACCAGGTCTTTTCTGTAAAGAATTAATATTTCTGCTAGAAGGTATGAACTCTCTCCTTGCTTGCCTTATGTCAGAATTGCCTTACTTCACAGTGCAGGGCAGTACCCAAATCTCAGTCTCCTGAGTCTAAGAAATTATGGTCATCACCACTAACCAACCTGTTAGACCTCTGTATGCCTGAAAAGAGTGTGATGAGTGGATAATACATACTACAGCTGTATAGCTTGTGGCCAGATGTAAGCCAGATGAGCTGCAGATATGCACATTTGGGCTCCTGTGCATCTTTTTCTTTTAAAGACATCAGAGTCACAGAACCAAGGCACTAACTCATGATGTATGACTTCCATGACAGGCTGGAACACACCTGTGACCCTCAAAGACAGGTGTCAAACCTGCAGCTGTCTGGTGCTCTTCTGGAAGAAAAGCCAAAACATGCTCAACTATGATTATCAAAATGAGCTAGCCTGAAATTTAAGGAATCCTGCCTTATTGTACAAAAAAATTATTAAGCTCCTTCTCACCCCGTATGTATTTGTACCCACTGTCAATGAATAATGAGTGTGTTTAGGATGTCATATATGTCATAATGAATGTCAATAATGAACTGTCAAGGATGACTGTATAGTATTTTCAGAAATGCAGACCCACATTATGACATACTAATGGGAAATCTTGATTGTGTGTTCTAAGGGCTGAGAATGAAGATAGCACCCTCCAATCATAGCGTTCCTAGATATGAACAAAGCAGGAAATACGTCTATAGTGAAAGAGCAGAGGACTGAAGTAATTTACATGAGAAGAGTATACCATTTTTCTCTTCATAAAAATAGTTCACTATCTAAAAAAAGGCAAAGCCATAATAAATTAAAAAAAAAAACATCTTATGCAAATGGAATGCCAGTGTTTTCAGTAGGGTGATAAATAACCAAATACATTTTCTGTTTATTAAATGTTCTGCATGTTGCCCTCTTTTAGCATTTTAAAATAAGTGTCTGAGGTTTTGTGTGATTAGGTAAGGAAAGCAAAATGAAATAACATTGTCCTTGTATATTGGATTCATTATTTGTTTGTGGAATTATAATAAATAATAAATAATAATGGAAGATACATCTTTACTGTAAATCAGATCAAGATAAGCTTACAGTTAGGACTATCCATCTGATATACCACAGAGGAAGCTTCCTCCTGCCTTTACTGGTTTGAGCCTCTTGCTCTGAGCTAAGTGTTTTCAAGGATTCCAAGTGTAGACCTACATTAACATGAGCCCCACCCAGACACCCAGGAGCCCCATTTCAGCTCAGCCCTGGGAGCTGAGCTCTGCCATAGATGTTCCTGTCTTCAGCCCTGGCTTGTTTGCTTTACATGAGGCATGACTTGCCACTTCCCATTTGTGTTGGGCTGAGGGTTGGGCTGTTGGTGGAACCTGCCCCTCAGCAGCTCTGCAGATCATTGTGCACAGATATGCTGGGAAGGTGTCCCTGGTGGTCAGGCTGTCACCCTTTCATGTCCTGGACAGCTCACACCTTGTCCTTCTTTGTTGAGGGACTCCAGTCTTGAAGTCTTGGACTACAATAAGGACTTTCCTGTTGAAATTAGTATTACTGCATATTTAGAAGTAACAGATGAAGGAAAAGTTTGCAAGCTTTCAGAATCATTCTGAGCTCTATCAGACTTGGAAACTAGTTTTTTTTTTTATCCTATTGCTTCTGCATGAGTAATGGTGTTATGATGCACAATCATTTATTAGAAAATAATCACAGAATCAGTATGTAGGTCTTGCTTCTGAGAGCCCTAAACTCCTAAGATTTGTAGCAGTGAACACAAAGAAACAGAGACAGTTGTTACTGAAAACTTAAATGTAGCTGAAAACAGACCTAAAAGAATTTCTCACTTGAATTCAGAAAGGTATAATAAAGTATAAACTTGTTTACAGTATTCATTTACTTGACTTACACAGTTCATTTGTGGGTTTGAGAATGCTTAGGTACATCATTAATCAAGCTGCTATTCCTTCATAGTGAGACATTTTATGATTTTTAAGTACTTGTCTTTTTTTTTTTTCTTTTTTTTTTTTTAATGTGGTGAGTTTCGTCTCCTTCCAGATATTCCTGATTGCTGGTGGAACTTCAGGGTATCTTCTTGACAATGAGAGGTGTAATGGGGGGCTGTCTTTTTCTGTGAGGAAAAGACTTATGAGAGTGTCCTGAAATCTTTTTCCTCTTCAGTCCAGCAACTCTAAAAACTGACAGCTCCAGCTAAACCTCATAGTTTCTTCAGGGAAGAAATGATGGTGCAAGAAATATCAGATGCAAGAGAGGCATCAGAGTTTGTCTGCTAGCTGGAGACCACTTGTACAATTTGCTTTGGCTAGCAATTAAAGTTGTTGAATCTGGCCTGGTGTCATGCTGTGGCTGATGTGGACATACAAATACCATGACAGAGAGCTTGTGACCAAAAAGTCTTATCATTTTAGTGTGAGAGCTTCACTGTATCACACATTAAAGCACCAATAGTCAGCATGAAGGGGCATGTAGGTCACTACTCTGCTAGAGGTGCAGTGAGACATTACACAGGGAGAATTTGCCAGCCTGGACACTGTCTTCTTCAATACCCAGCATCAGAGTTGTGTGATTATGGATGAGAATCCCTAATCCCTATTGTACATGAAGTAGTCTAATTATTTTTTCAACCTAATTATGTTGTTTCTCTCCAAGGAGTTTGTTTGCCTCTTTGGTTACTATGATAAATGACTACACTGTCTACTATCAACCCATATATACCAGGAAGCACAAAATCATTGAATGATTTGGTTGGAAAAGACAATGAAAAGTCATCTGTCTCAAGCTCATTTTTAACTACTTCCATTGGATCAGGTTGCTCAAAGCACCTTGGAACACTTCCAGGGATGAGGCAGCCACAACATCTCTGGACAACCTGTGCCAGTGTCTTGGCTATCTTGCCATAAAAAAAAAATCTGCATTATGTCCAGTCTAAATTTACGTGCTTAGAGTTAAAACTATTGTCCCTCGTCTAGTCATTGTGGGTTTTACTAACAAGTTTGTCCTCGTCTGTCTTGTAGCCTGGTTTAGTTGCAGGAAGGAGTTCTAAGGTCTCCCCTGTCTAAGGGGAGGTCTTCTACGGATCAAACAACCCCAGCTCTCCCAGCCTGTCTTAGTAGGAGAGATTTCATCCCTAATCTGTGAAAAGGGAAAGAGAAGAGACAAATGAGACAAAACTCATCTTGTGGCAAGGTCAGTTAAGTGGCTTGTCCAATATTAAACCTCAATAAGTTCAATTCAAGTGCTCCCATTTCCCTCTTTGTGAAGAAAATTACACTGTCACTTTGTCTGGTTTTCTTTTGCATCACACTATTCTGAATTTCTTGTCTTGAGTCATTCTGGGAAATTGATTTACTTATTTATTAACCAAGTTGGTTAGTTTGTTGGGGTTTTTTTTAGTTTTGTTTAGAATTTATCTTAAAACCTCTGATTCTCCTGTCCAGGAGGTTTTAATAGCATATAGATATCGTTTTTGTGGCACCTGTATGAAGGGAACATTCTCTTTAAATATAGGTCATGAGCCACTTTCCATATGAAGGGAGGAATCCAGTATTTATTGTATCATTGCTTGAAAGTAGAGACTGATGTAATACTTTGATTGGAGTATTCAAAAAGACTGCTCTCCCCACAGATTGAGAGTTCTGTTAATTTTGTTTAAAGAAAATTATTTTTAAAATGAAAGAAAATCTCTAGATTTGTTTGTTTGGTTTTTTTTAATACATACTTCAAGTGTAGAACCTCATGAGGAGTAAGTAAACTGTTATCTGAACAATGACAAAACCAGCCCACCCCCAATGCCTAAGCAAACCCTAATTTTTGTATTGAAATTAATTCTTTCCTTTACTATGTAAGCAGCTATAGCTATTTCATCAAAAAATTACATTTCCTGATTTTCTTTTTGACTTCAAATATTCCAACCAAGAAATTTTCATTTTGGCATACTGTTCAATAAGATGCATTCTGATAATTCTAGAGGTCCAGAAGGGAAAATTTCCACAAGTTTTGCTGTGGTTTGATTCTGGATTTCCCCTCTTCTAAAGAAAGAGTACCTGGTTTTAATCAAGAGTCAAAGTTTGAGTAAGAAACTGGCTTACACAATCTTACAGCAGAGGAATTAAATGTTGAAATTCATGACAAGGAGGGAATTTTGAAATGGGATACTTTTTATTTCATGACTCTGGATCTCCTGGGGTGAAGGTATGGAAAAAAATGGAAGCTCTGAAGTGTTCCAACAGCTCCTCCAGTGGGACTCACAGAGTGTAAGACATCAGGGAAAATCAGCCATGCTCTCTAAATGTAGACTAGGTGTCCTCATCTTCCTTGCATACACAGGTGCTTTACAAGCAGTAACTCATACAGTATTTTTCTACGACATATATGTACTAAGTGCCATAATCTCCATCTAAAGTGACTTTTCCCCATTATAAGAAAAAATCATAACTCTTGAAAAAAATAATAATTTATGAAGCAAATGTGACTTTTTAGCTATCATTTATTTCTTTATTTTTCTGCAGAATGGAATTGGTTTTGATTTATTCTGTGTACTAATCAGGTATTCAACCTCACTTGTAAGTCAAGCTCAAAAGTCCCGAGGAGTTTCTAGGCTGACTCTGAGCCATCTGCCTTCAGAGACACGCAGTTCTCAAAGTCAGTGCTTCTCTCCTCAATGCTTCTCACTAAGTGATGCCAGGTAACAGAAGCTGAAGCATGCTCTGGCCCGAAGACAGCCTTGTGGCAGAGAGGGAAACTGGTACAAAACTAAGATGTGTCATTTTTTACACACTTTCAGTAAGAGTTTCTGTGCCTGCTTTGAATGTAACATCGTCTTCCAGTGGAATCCTTTGGAGAGAGGTTTTATCAGCATAGGACAATAAAATTAATGCTGATATGCTGTTATTTTGAATTAAGTCTCTTATTCCCAAGATTATGCTAGTCCATCTGGGCATTAGTAGTTCAGTGTACACGACAATATCAGAAGAAGGCTGATTGCATTTCTTCTGCCTACTATTGATCCCTGCCAGAGAGAAAACAAAATCACAGTCTTCTTTATCCCCAAATGTTTCTACTTTATCCCAAACTGACTGGCAAAGTACAAAAGCAAGCATCTCCTTTTGCCCACTAGGGAGTAAACAGCATTTCTCCCTAGATGGTTCAATATTTCTTGTATCTTTGGTAACTGACAATAATACATTTGTGAATTATGATACAATTTTTCACAATATGTGACTAACTGCAAATCATTTGAAGCAAACAGATTATCAATTTTCATTTTACTGGCAATTTGTTTTGTTAGAGGGTTACATTAAGTGCTTCAAGAATTGTCAATTTGTGTGGGGTTCTCCTTTCTTAGTTTAATCATCTCGGTATTGAATAATTTACTTTCACTCACTTTTCTATGAACTACTTCAATATGTTTAAAAGCTGCAGCTTTTACTCCTTGTTCACATTAAGACAATTTAATTACCTGACCTTTCTACTTTCCTTTAAGACAACAGAATTAAGTGTTGCAATTATTTAGGTTTTTCAAACATTTTCACAATTATGTATTGATTCCAATTAATGTTTCTTTCTGCCTAGTTTTGGTTCATAGCAAATTGGCCTCTACGTTAAAGTTTTTTGTTCATTTATCTGAAAAGGCCATTCTATTCTTTAATGATTCTGTGTCTTATTTTTTGTTTATTATTGTTTTTTCCCTTTTTGAATCACCTTCTTTTGAAAAAATTCTCAGAAGAAAACTAATTGTTGATTTCAGTGTATTGGAACTCTTCGGGGGAAAAAACCCTGACAATTTTTTCTTGAAGTTTCTTGGAAATATCAAATCCATTAATTGATTATTAAGCCTCATGCATCTTTCCAAGATCCTTTTTTTCCCCAGTTTTAGTAGTCTCTTAAGTTCCATTCTTCTGTTTATTATTTTGTTTTACACTAGCAACTGGAGACTCCACCAAATCAAAGGCCTCATTGTATTAAGAATTTGAAATGCAGTGCAAACTAAGTCCTTGGACCAATATCTGTGACATTAAAGAACACATCTACTGTGTAATGAACATACCTGATGTTGACTGTCATTAAGGTGGATTGTTCCTCTCTAAGATACTCACATGGCTGTCACTACCCCAAAATATTATCTGAATCTTACTAAAAAATCTTCAGTAATGTGAATATTGAGGAATTTCAACTACAGGCTTTATATATTTAGATGCTTATTCTCATCAAACTGGCATAAAATTATTCAGGCAATCTGCATCAAAAGGGATTTGAACTTCAGCCAGAAATTCAAACTATTGAAATTATCTATAGGATTTCCTGTGTGCTAGTCAAATAATTTTTTTAAAAAATTGTTGGATAAAGATCAGTATACAGATAGAGCTATTTTTTTCCTCACAAATTAAAATTTTTAATCTTACAATATGTAAAAAACACCTCACCAGGAATGGCCGACATTTTATTGAGTGCCAGTGGAAAAGTAATTTGGGATCCTTTTCTCCAATGGATTTTGTTTAAAAAGAACAACTAAACAAATTCAAATTTGGTTTAATTCTGAACAAATAAGCATCTAAAAAGGGTGCCCATTCAAGGGGGAAGGGGGGGCAGGGGTGAGAATCTAGTATTTTCTGGAACTTGAAAGTATGGATGTCTTATCCTTATTTTTATTTCTGAGATCTAACTAAATTCTCAGCCTTTATAGAAAAGACAGCCAGATAATTTAATCCTAATGACAAAAAGTCTCATGGTGAGTGCTAAGGAATATATGAAATCAGGGGGTTTACATATAATCTGGTGGAGAAGAATGTGCGTTTGGAAGAGAAGCATTGAAAAAGTATTTTTTATAAGAGACTGCTGCACCAGCTTCTAAATTGCAATCAAGTTCAACTCCAGCTTAAGATGAGACACTGCTCACCAGCTGAAATGAAAAATTTTAACAGGTGATGTCTTTTCTTAGTCTTGCTGAATCTGACTGGAACATCTTCCCAGGATACCACACATCCCATCAGGGCATGTCAGAGCCTGGGGTAAATGGCAGTGGCATGACAGTAACATTTTAAGGACAGAGAGCGCTGTTGCTGTTGACAAGAATGCTCAGCTTCCTGCAATGATTACACTTGGTCATGCTTGAGGGAGTAGACTGAAAGCTGAATACCTTCTGGTTTAGATTTTAATTGCAAGGACCTGAAGGTTGGGTAACACAGCATAAAATGAGGCTTTGGCATTGGGGTGATGCTGGAGGAACTTTCAAGGAGAGCTTAGCAGGTGCCTCAGGGGACAGGGAATGAAAGACTAGATTGAAGGAAAATAAATTGCATAAAAAAGCTTTAAGGTGAAAACAACTTTTGAATATAGATTGTGGCAGATATACAATTATTACTGCTGTCAATATCGTATTTTGCTTATCTGTGACATAAATTGCAATGGAAATAAATAATTAGTTTGTTTTCATCTAGAAAACAATGCAGATGGTTTGTGGGAAATTATTCCCCTACAAAAGACTATGGAGTAAAGGAACTAAGCTGTAAGGTCAGAAAAAAATTGTCTTCCATGTGAAAACAACAGTACAGGAAATTGCAGGGATAGGAGGTAGTGATCTGTATGTGAGAAATGGATGGTTTAACATTGTGAGGTTGTAAGGTTGATATTGGAAGAAATTTTGACTAGAAGTATATTTTAATGCTGATTTTGGTACTATACCTACTGATACAGAAAAAGAAGTACTCATTGCTATGGAAAATTAGCATGAGACCACACCTTGGTTATGTCATTGCATTTAAAACAGAGAAATAAAATTAAAAATTACTTTAGTTCTTTAATATGCTCTAATACTTACATACAATTGTTACCTGGTGACAATTACCCTCCTTGGAGAGTAAGCAGGACAACAGGCTGTCTGTATGCAATACAGAGATAAAATGTATCTTATGTGGCATTTTTCTTAATGTTGCAGAAACAGAAATCTTGGAACAGTAGCAAAGACCCTTGACACTTAAATTTGAGAGATACTGTTTTTCACTTCCCCTTTGACCAGTTATTTTAAATGGAGAAAGATCAGGACTGATGTGAGTGCAAAGGCGTTTTCCTCACAGGTACATTCATCTTCCAAATTATAACTGAGGGAAGGTTGGCTAAGCCTCTATTTAAACGGGCAAGTTTGATCATATTAAATCTAAAGAGATTTTACTACTCATCCTCTTCTGAGGTGCCTTTGAGTGTATGTGGCCTTTTTATAATTACTTGTGGGAGAAGAATTTCTGTGCTACCCATATGAAGCTGAGACACAGAAATACTGTCAGATTTGCCCAAGATCACAACACAGTTGAATATGAGGGAAAATAATTAAACCAGCATGTCTTTCCATGTTTTTCTCTAAATACTGAGCCTCTTTTATATAGTGTGAACATTTTTAAGGGCTGTTGTAACACTAATAAGAGTCTTTGAAAATATCTCCTCTCAGTGTCTTTTATTTTATCCTCTCAAGGTTGTTGTTAAAGAACTTCTTTACTGTATTAAAAAAAAAAAAAAAAAAAAAAAAAAAAAAAAAAAAAAAAAAAAAAAGAAAAAGCTTGCTGCATCCAAAAACAGTAGGGGTGGACTATTTGACAAATGAATCCTGTCCATATGGTGATCAGAGAAATTATCTTAAATGCAGAGACAAGAATGAACTTGTCAAACAAGGCATTTATACAAAAACATCTGAATCAGTCAGCTGTAAAATGATTGTAAAAGAAAGCAGCTTAACATTCTGTTAGGCAAATGTCTTATTGACCACAGCCACAGCTGCTGTGTTATTTCTGACGTTCAGGAAGGCTGGAGTCACTGGAGCTTTCCTCAGTGTTAGAAGCATGCTGATGCTCTGATTCTTCCAAGCCTTATCTATATGTATATTGAAGGACTGTGTCCTTGCTTACATAAGGTGAAGGAGTTTTATAAGAGCTCTCTCCCTGGCAGATCTCCAGGCTGAAGCACCTGCAGCAAATAAAGCAGATGTCCCAAATACTTACCAGTGCATTGAATTGTTTTAATGTCCCTGGGTAAGTTTTTGGCTCAAGTCTGACTGATTTTAGAATAGTCTGCAAGTTAACTCCTCAGGTTCAATGTGCAAGGCTTTTACCAGGCAATTCTGAAAGCAGATCAGAGGACTGAGACATAATCAAGCAAGTAATTTGAATCTTCTGCCTTATCTAACAGAGCCTTGATTCCCTTCAAAAGAAGTGAATATCTGTTAAGGTAATCTAAATTGTTAGTTCTTGGAAGATGATTCCTAAACAGGGAAAGTGGAGAACCATGAAGAAAAATCCAAACCAAAACCAAATGGAAAGCAAGCAAACAAACAAACAAAATACTAAAATAACAAAAAAGGGGATAAAAAAAATAGAATGAAATAGCAGAGATATTTGTGTGTTAATGAAATTTCTCTCTGAAAGGAGGTAAACCTCTCCCACAGTGAGCAAGCCACAGTTTGAATGAAACAGAAAAGGGTAGCAAAACATTTAGCTGAGGAAATATAAAACAATTTTAATTCCTTAACAAGATATAGAAGCACCATCTCACAATTGCTGACCATTTCTAATGTGAGTTTGCCAGCTCTGTGCAGCCAGCATAAACTCTTCAGTTTGCTGTTGTTTCATGGGACATTTGCTATTTTGAGGAATGGCAAAACTTATTGCAACAAGTTGTGGTCAAAATGTAACTAAATTGTTGGTGTAGGGGCACACAAGTAGTTTTACTAAAAGTCCTAAGAATGTGACCATCAGGTCTCTCTGTGAAGTCTCAGAAAAATGGATATTTTTAATAAGAGTGAAATACGCTATCCAACGCTGCTAGAACAGGGCGTCCAGCTGTGGAAATCAGAAGGATATGTTACTGCTGCCTCAAGCTGCTGCCTAGACCAGTTTGCTACTTTTCTATTAGTTGCATTGAGAGACAATGGAACTTTCTTAGGAAGTTTCCATTTATCACTTTTATCTTAAATGCAGACACTGAGATAAGTGTATAAACATATAATAATTCATATATTGAATTCAATAATTCAATAACTCAATCTGTATGAACTTCCACCATGTCCATTTCCACTGGCAAAGGGTGGCAAATTTTTCCAGGACAGAAAGGGAAAAATGTTCCACTGCCTAAAAAGAGGGACAAGGGCTGAAAGCAGTTTATGCTGTTAATTGGTATGGGCCATAATTTGGTTTTCTGTCAAAGAGTCAGCATGCCAGTCATCGGAAATGATGAGCAATCTTAAACTGATTGTAAATTGCATCTGACTGATTAGCAAAGTAGTCAGCTGAAGCTGAGGAAATCAACACTGGGCGTGCAGAGCACTTTCTCCTGCCAACAGGTCATGCAGCTGCAGCAAGTTCAACAAAATGGCAGATCTTTCAGTGCACAAAAGAGCACAAACTTGACAATCCAACCCCATGCAAACACTTCACTGAAGTATCATTGGGTGTTTTGTTTCCCCTGTGACTTGCTCTTGGCCAGTATCCATCCACTCAGAGCCTCTTCAAATGACTGCTTGTGCACTTTATACAGCAATTTGGTTTTATTGGACAATCATTACAGTGCCCAGCTTCTGTGTAAAATTGCTCTGCACTTATTAGGAGAGATGTTGGCACTCAAATTACACTTTTTTTTTTCTCAAGACATTTGCCTGTTTTCTCCCTTGCCCTTTGAGTGAGCATTAATGTGGATGTAAAGCACAGGCTCCTGGGAAATTATTAGAAGAGAGATCCCTGCCAGACTATTGATTTCACTGTGTTGGTTTTGATTTCCTGCACATAGCTGATTAAACATGAATAGACTTGACAAAAGAGTCATATTGATAAGTTAAGTTTAGCATGGGCAGTATACATAGATAAAAATATGTAATGTCTACCTTATATAGAATACATATTTACAGTGCACACTTTTGTGGAGGACCTTCTTAAACGATGTGAACCTTTTATAATTATCACTAAGTTAAAATTCGTGCAAGCTTGGGTTGTAGAGTTGCTGAAGTGTTAGTTGTGTCAGCTGTGTCATGAAAATCTTCCCTCCTCACAAGACTGGAAAAGAAGGGAAATTATTCATCTCTTAGAATCAAATCACTGGAGCCATTTCCTGAATCTCGAATGTTTAGATTTTTTTTCTTTTTTGTGTAGATGTGCAGGCTTTGTTTGATGTTGTTGCAATTATTTAAGTAGGAATTGGCAGACAATAAGCACAAGATAGAAAACATTGGCAGTGATAAAGGGATCTGTAACTGAGCTATTCATGGTACAGAACTGCAAACTCTACACACACTGCTCCTTGTGAAGCATGAACTGTGTACTCACACAAGAGAGCACAGGGCCTGAATCTCCTTCAGGTTGTAAAAAGTGCATTCAGAGGGCATATTCTTATACTTTTTTCAACTCAAAATGCACTCCAAAAAGGTTGACTCCTCTGTTATAACTTGCTAGAAGTGCCAGACTTGGCAAAAGCCAAATGCACATATTGTATGCTTTGAACTGGCAGCAGGTGAAGGGGAGTGTTGAGAGGAGAAAGAACCGTGGAACACTTCCTAAGGGTGTGAGAGGGAAAGAAGACCATGTGAAACACTTCTCCTTACTCTATCTTCAGAGGGAGCTATTTGTTTCCTTCAAAAGGAGAGAAGCCTGAAAGATAACAAAAATGCATTGGCTGATGTCCAGGGTCTCAGATCACTTGCCAGGCTTTGCTTTCATTAGCACAACAAAAGTAGATCAAATAGACTGAATAATGTGATGCCAGCAATTTAATGTATGTGCTTCAGACATTTGAGGTCTTTTACCTTAGATTACCTCTACGCTGCTCTGCAGGCAAAATATCCCCTATAAACATGTAGCCTAAACTGCCCAAAATGTAACAATGTTCCTGAATATCTTCTCTGAGAACAAGAAACCATTCAGCAGATCACACTCAGAAGTACCATGCTGCCTTTTCCTCTTTTTACAAGAAGTGATGACAGGTGTTTGGGTGGTAGGTTTGTTTTGTTTTGTTTTGTTTTGTTTTTTTCATGTTATCATCCCCTTTAGAAGTTGGAACCAATCTTAATTTCTTCTCTTGGGTGACATCAAGAGTTATTTTTGCTCTGTGTCCTACCTGTCCTCTTCTTGCTGCTTCATGAGCAATACAGTGGCACTGTCACCCAATTTCCCTCTTCTGCCAAGCTCCTGGTTGGGTTATTGGACCCGGGCAGGTGTAGCAGGGAGGAGTAATTCATATGTCTGCAGGATATGGCTTGGAGGAAACTCTTAATGATCTGTTACCAATGTTCTGAGAATTATAGCTCATATTCTTCTCCCTTTTCAATAGCACTGCTCTGTCTCAGTCGGAGGAAATTTATGAATGCAGTAGGGGAGCTCAGATTAGTGGAATTGTAGTGTCCTCAGAGCAGAACTGGAAGGTGCACAGAGGCAGAGTTGAGGTCTCCTGCTATAAGCTGTCCCCACGCTTTGCAATTGCTGAGCAAACCTTTGGGAGACTGCACTTGATCTAAAGAATATGATTTTCCCATATTTCCAAGATGCTCTCTTTGACACCCACTGGTCAATGATTAGCTAGTTTGAGCTGTGGAACAAGTTGGCTGTGGTCAGGATGGTTAGGTCTCCTTAGCCATCATCCAAACATTACTCCTTTGATGGCTAACATCCCCCTCCCTATACACAGCCATCTAGCCTTGTCTTTGTGTCCATTCTTGAAGTCTTTGAGCACTGCTTGGCATGGTCTTCCCTACAATCCAGTATAGTTATGACTTCATTTCAGCACAAGCCTTGTGTCCTGGTTTAACCCCTGGCAGCAGCCAAGCCCCACCCAGGAACTCACTCCTTCTCCCACCAGTAGGATCCAGGAGAGAACCAAGCGGAAAAGCTGGAAAATGTGAGGGTTGGCATAAAAACAGTTTAATAGGGAAAGCAAAAGCCACACACGAAAACAAAGCTAAACAAGGAACTGATTCACTGCTTCCTATGGCTGGGGAGGTGTTCAGCCATCTCCAAGAGAGCAGGGCCACAGCAGACATAATGTTTGCTTGGGGAGATAAGCACCATCATTCCAAACATCCACCCCCCTTCTTCTTTCTATCTTCCACTTTATACACTGAGCGTGATGCCATATGGTCTGGAATATCCCTTTGGTCATTTGGGGGTCACCTGTCCTGACTGTGTCTCCTCTTAATTTCTCATGCACTCCCAGTCCACTCACCAGCATGGCAGTATAAAAAGCAGCAAAGGCTCTTCTGCTCTTTATAAAAAGCTCATTTGCTCTGTATAAGCCCTGCCCATCAATAACAAAAATATCTCTATATTATCAACCCTATGTTCAGCACAAACACAGCCCCATGCTATCCAATGTGAAGAAAATTAACTCTAACCCAGCCAAAACCTGTGCACCTTGATGAAACACTTAAGCAGCTTTAAACATATCTGGGGAAATTTTGTAGGAGAAAATGCAATGTCTGATTCCTCTTATCTCCAGCCTGAAGCTATTGCTTATTTCCATGCCAGGACAGAGCCTTTATAGCATTTGGATATCTGTATTGCCAGAAAGGCTTTTTATTGTGCTGCTGGGTAATGTTATCATACCTGATCAACAAAGGAGTGCACATGCATTGTTCTGGATGCCATGTGGAAACCTGTCACTGATAAGCTTACTGCAGCAGGTGGTTAGTCACCTCTGTCACAAATGCCCTCTGAGTAGAGGATGCTGGCTATGCTCTGAAAAGCCTCTGTGAGTTACAGAGGCATTTTTTTCATCCTCACTGGAACAGCAAGGACCAGTACTTTCAGCAACTTCATAAATAGTATTCATCACAGTTCCCAAGTGCTGCCAGCTAATACCTATGCCATCCTTGGATTCAATGCAGAGAGAAATGATCACCAGGCTTCCACTGAGGGGAGAGAAGCTGGCTTGGTGGGATGGAAGGTGGCAATAAAGGTATAAAAAGCAATAGGATGTATGCTCCCCTCTCTGTCTCTCTCCCTCTATATACCTATCTAGAGAGTTTTTTAACTTTCCCTTAGTTTTTAGAGGGGCTCAATCCATAAAGTCTTTTGGGCAAGTGTGGTTATACAGAATGTGCTGTTTGTGCCCTTTTTGACTTTGTAACATGCTGCTGGGCTGCATTTCCTGCTTCAGTGCCCCTCAGGATATCTCACCAACTGAACAGTGGATGACAGAAAAAGGTAGCTCGTGGCTGCAGTGGAGAGTTTTGTGGGTTAGTGTGGGGTAGAAAGGGAGGTTTGCTAGCTTTTCACTCCTTCAGGTGACAGAGGGGTTAGAAGGGGCTATGGGTGAGTGGAAGATTGATAAGTCCTGTCAGATGCTGACAGAGCTCACTGTGAGGCTGGATAAAGGGGGATAGTGATGGTTAATTAGGTCCCTTAGGACATAATCCAGCCTCTTTCACTTTGTCCAAGGAGACTTTCTCTTTCTCCTTTCACAGTAAGAGAACTTCCATGGTCTCTCACTACCATCATACTTTACTTCATCTCTGCTATAAAAATCTGTCCTGACCTAATGCCTATGTTTTGACTGCAACACACAATCCAAGTTCTGCAGCTCCACAGTCCCGTGTTCCCTACCACAAAAGAACTTTGTAGTCCAGATATTTCTTACATGTGATTATACTTTTTGTGGATATGTCTGTTTTGCCATGTGTGTTTGTGAAAAGAATGTATTTTGGGGAAAAAATGAACGGTATGAAATGGAGTATAGACAACAGACTTCTTGTATTCAGAACCAAGGATGAATAGAGCCTGATCAACTTAATAAGGTCACAGATAATCATGATTTTGCAACACATTTCACGGTGTTAGACAAGTTGAATATTTTTCAGGCATGATAGAGGCCTTTGCATTATTAAGGTGCCTCTACAATGTGTAGGTCTGATGAGAGGTTGTTACAGATTACAAGCTTGCTGCTTTTTCATCACTACCACTTAATTTGAGCCTTCACTTACCTTAATAAGCTGGGGAAAAGAATGCCAGCTTTTCTCCAATCTTTTAAGTTTATGGTGGAGTACATTTTTCTTTGGGACAGGGGAAACCTTTTCACCATGTTAGGAGAACTGAGGTTATTAAGCCTGGAGAAGAGAAGGCTTTGGGGACACATTAGAGCACCTTCCAGTATCTAAAGGGGGTACAAGAGAGTTCAAGTGCATGAAAGGACAGAACAAGGTGGAATGGCTTCAAAGTGACAGACAGCAGGTTTAGTTTAGATATTAGGGAGAAATTCTTCACCCTGAGGGTGATGTGCTGGCACAAGTTGTGCAGAGAAGCTGTGGATACCCCTTCCCCTGGAAGAGTTCAGGGAAGTGTTGGGGGCTTTGACCAGCCTGATCTAATGGAAGGTCTCCCTGTCCATGGTAGGGGGTCTGGAACTAGATGATCCTTAGGGCCCCTTCCAACCTAAACCCAGAAATTCTGTGGTTCTGTGATCCTTGAAATCTCATATTTGCTGACTATCTGGACATTCCATGACAAAAAACACCACTATTGCTTTTCTTTGTGGTATTGATCTTTCTGAGGCAGGTGTACGTTAAGATTGCCTCGAGTACTACTCATGCATACCTGAAAAAGCATTTTTATCCCTGGATTCAGAGTCAGGTTTGGGCTTTGAACACTGTTTAATGTCATAGACATGATAAGAAATAATCATCAATGCAAAATTAATGCATTTATAATACATATCCCCAAGAAAAGCTCTAATTAAGCTAGTTATCTAGTTATGTTCTATTTAAATTGCTTGTCATAATAGCAAATTTTTCCATGGAAGGAAGATCCCATGACTTATTGAACCATTTATTTATATGGACCTTGCTAGGAGATTTCCAGGTAGACATGGGGAAGTCAAGAATCTCATTTATGATTGCAATAGGTCAAAAGACATAAAAATAATGAATTCAGGCTGCTCCATTCACAGCCCTGAACACCAGACTATACTGTATTCTCTGTAGCTTTGCAAAACAGCCCAGCAGCACAGTGATATTATGGTCCTGTGTCAAATTATCTTTACATTTCATCCTTTCAAAACAAATTTGGCCCAGATGATGGTATTTAAGTGAAAAATTTGTTGGAAATACCTTTTACTAAAAAAATAATTATTTTGCATAATAGGAAAGATGTGTTCCTAAGAGATGTTAGAATTTTTTTTTTGTATACATATATATATATATATATACATATATATATACATATATATAGGTCAATGAAAACGTAGGTTTGATTTTAGCAATTGGAAGCATTACATCTTCTGTACATACTTTCTGGTTTTGAAGGATTAACTACCAGTTAAAGCAAAATTTAGAAGTTGCCATTATAAAACAGTAGTGTCTCCAGTGCCAGGTGCTAGGTAACTGTGTAGGCTGGCAGTTTCCTAGTATCTGAAGCTGAAGCAAATACCATTTTGGTGCTACATTGCTCCCTCATGATTCAGGCTAAATTTTGTGCCATTGTATGAAATTTACTTGCACTTAGTTGTGAGTTGTTCAGGGCTGCACAGTTTACTAACCTTTCTGCTTCCCTTTTTTCCTCTTCTGGAAAGAAGTCCACGGTGGAAAGAGCATGATCCCAGCCACTGAGAAGTTTTTTGTTTGGTGCCACCAAAATTCCACCTTCATGTAGGAGCACGTGCAACTGAATGGTGACCCATGCACCATCAGCTGATGTGGAAGGGGCTGTGGGACATGGATCTCCCCTTATATTATAGTCACCAGGGTGTCAGAGGCAATGGTCAGCATCACTACTCTGTCCTTACTGTTGCAAGACTGAGACTCTGACATTGCATTCTAACCCTGGGGATATCATAACATAGATTGTAAGCAGTCATATTTTTCCACACAATTGCCAGTTTTAAGTAAACAATTATAATTTGCTGCTGTGTCATTGCTTCAATAGAATACAGAATGCTTGAAATTAGAAGGAAACTCTGAGCATTGTTTTGTCCAACCCATCCTGTCCCTCTGCCCACAAGCAGAGCCACCTAAAGCTGGTTTGCCCAAAACCATGATGAGACAGCTTTTGAATACTTCCACTGACCCTTATACTCCAGTACTCCACAATGTCCCTAGGCAACCTATCTAAATTATTAACATGAGCAGATATGTATAGGATGTAATGGGTGTTAACATGCTTGAGCTTTGTGAGACATTTCAGTGAACTCTCTTGGGACCAGGAAGGATTAAAAGTATGACCTGTAGTAAAAACCTAATAAACTCTGCTTCAGCCACTGTGTTATGTCCCTTGAGGTGACAATGGTCTCCTCACTGAATCCATCCCCACATCCTAAAGTAGAGAGATAATTCTGTCTTGATTTAGAAAAAATGGGTTTCAATATCAGGTAGATAATTTCCATCAGCATCATTTGCTGAAAACCCCTGTGGTCTGCTTGCCAACACCAATACATCCTCAATGGAGCCACAACTTCCACACAGCAAGTTCTCTATGCCAGGAATATAATGCTTTCTCATTCCCCACTGTCATCACATCTGTCATTCCTGTAGCCTATCCTTAAATTTAGAAGGATAAGCAATCACCATTTGTATGAAGTTTAATGAAGACAATTGCCAGATTCTGTTCCTGTCATGGGTCAATCATGGAGGTATGGACAGCCTGGGGAATGAGATTCTGGAGAGCAGTGCCATGGAAAGGGAGCTGGGGGTCCTGGTGGGCAGAAGTTGAGTTAGAGTCAGCAGTGCCCTGGCAGCCAGGAGGGGCAACTGTGTCCTGGGGAGCATCAGGCCCAGCATGGCCAGCTGGGCAAGGGAGGGGATTGTCCTGCTCTGCTCTGCTCTGCTCTGCACTGGGGCAGCCTCACCTCCAGTGCTGGGGGCAGTTCTGGGTGCCACAGTGTTTGAAAGATACAAAACTATTAGACAGCATCCAGAGGAGGGCCATGAAAATGGTGAAGGCTCTGGAGGGGAAGCCATATGAGAATTGAACTTGGTCTGTTCAGCCTAGAGAAGAGGAGGCTGAGGGGAAACCTCATGGCAGTCTGCAACTTCCTCATTGAAGGGAAGAGGAGGAGCAGGCACTGATCTCTTCTCTGTGGTGATCAGTGATAGGACACCAGGGAATAGCCTGAAGTTGTGTCAGGGGAAGTTTAGGCTGTATATTTAGAAAATTTTCTTCACCCAGAGAGTCATTGGCCAGTGGAGACCCAGGTAGTCACTGGGCCAGGCTCACCAAGGAAGTAAGTGGTCACAGCACCAATCCTGGCAGAGATCAAGAATCATTTGGACAATGCTCTTGGGCACAGTGTGTGTCTCTTGGGCTGTCCTGTGCAGGGCCAGGAGCTGGATTCTATGACCCTTGTGGATCCCTTCAACTCTATGATTCCATGGCAAAGCTACTTTGAGGAATAGGGCCAAAGACCAGAATTTCAGGTTTCTCAAGGACAAGAGCATTGTGAAAACTTGCCAAGAGATTAACTCTATAGGAGTGATGCTCAGTGGACCCATACTGATTTAAAATCAGCATGATGTAGAGGCCTGCCGATTTATTAAGTGCTTCACTATCTGAAGGTCCTACTAATCCTCAGGGATCTAGGTTTTGCTGTTGCTTTTGGCCAAGCAGTGGTATCATGACAGTTGTTTAACAAATGCATGGATTGTGAATGGTAATGGTTAGCCCTAAAAGGGCAAAACTTCAGCTCTGCATTTCCTGGATGTTTTCTGACTCATAAATTCCTATTCAACAAGAAGAGTTACAGAAAAAGAATTATTTGGGGAAAGCTACACCTTGAAATGAATTTGTATGTGAAACACAGTTCCTGGAACTGCTGGACTGTGGAAACACCAGCGACAACAAGAATAATCAGAAGAGTTTATTAAGACTGCTCAGCTCTCCCATGTTAGCTCTCCGTGCAACACGTCTCAGGTGTACGTGCAGAACAGAAGTTGTCTTTTCCTAAACACCAGGCAGCAAATCAGAACTGCATGGCCTGGAGGTCAGATCAGGACAGATTTACTGCCAGCCAGCTGAGCGATGTGCAAGTGTCAGCCCATTAAGCTGAGAGAGGATGGCTGTGGAAATTTTTAAGGCTTGGTTTCTGTATCTCTAACATCTGAAATCCCCATTAGTTATAAAATTTATGACAGAAAGTGCTTCTTCTGAAGATATTCGTATCTCTATGCTAGGTGAGCAGTTAAAAGTTCAAGAGTGAGACTTGATAGGAGATTATTAGGTTCTGCATAGTTCTACCAGAATGAGATCACTTTACATCTTGTTCACAGGGCAATATATTTGTAATGTACAGTGCCCAAAATTAGAAGTTTATCACCTACTGTGGTGAAATATGCTGTAGCTTTTCAAGGGAGTTTAGTGCAAGTCATGAGGTATGAAACCCATGGTTCATCTTGTCTTCTACATTATTTCAACAGTAGCAGAGAAGTAGCTACAAAATTAAAGGGAAAAAAAAAAACCAAAAACGTGCTGGAAAAGATAAAAGAGCCTGCTTAATTCCAAAAGACTTGCTATTAATAGCTGAAAGACACTGCTTTAAATTATGGGGGTTTATGTCCCTACCCAAAACTTGGATCATTAAGTCAGTAGTGTAGCTAGTCATATAACTGTCCAGTCTTCCCTTTGTATCATGCAGCTGTGTATTGCACAGCCTAATTATTCATTGTCTAGAAATAATCAGCAATTGTCCCTTCTTGTTTGATTGAAGGCCTCTTTTATGCCAGGAGGAATATTAGTCCCTATTCCTCCTGCCACACAGCATTTGTTTTTTAACACTTTATGTCCCCTCTTGCTTGTTTAATTTCTCGAGGAAATCACACTATTCTTTGTAATCTCTATTCATGGAGGAGGGTTTTATTTCATCTCCTAATCATTCTCATTCTCACTCTTTTAGAAACCCCCCTTCTGTTTCTCTGTGTTCCTCAATTATACTTCCTCCTCCCTTGTAATTCTGCATAAACACATTACTTCTGACATCAGATGCTCGGTTGTCAGCGCACAGCAGTATCCACTCCATTCATTCAAAACATTTATCAGATATTATGACCATCTGGCTCACTGGCCAGGCCATGAACAAGAAGCAAAATGGCTCTAAGAAGCAGGAAAAAATTACAAAAACAGGAACATCACCACCACCCAACCACTTTAGCCATGCTGTCCCATTAAGATTAAACTGATAGGCTGGGGGCTGCTCAGCCATGTCTGATGCAATATTTCCAGCGCACCTCCCTTGATTGTGCAGCTCAGTGTTGGCTCTAGAAAGGCTATGTTAGCACTGGGGACTTGCAAATAACCTAAAATAATGTGTGCTGAAGAGCTGACACATCCAGGGCAATCAAGACTGGCAATTGCTGGACAGTTCCCTACACCTGGAGATACCCAGTCATCTTGCTCACTAGGACTGGGAAAATATATTGTGATTTATCTGCCTGGGTATTTTGATGGGAAGAAGTTTGGCCATTCTCACAAAAGAGTCACATGAAAAGGAGCATGGACACATTTTGTCATTGTTTAGGTTCCCACACCTCCATGTGGCTACATCTATAATTTTGTCTAGTCCAGCTAATAGTCATTGTAAGAAAAGTTTAAGTAGGGAACGTACATTTTCTTGATGCAGACAGTGGCTGAACTGAGGGTGATTTCATACAAGCTTGCAGAACTTTGAGTAACAAATAGGACGAAAAGAAATATGTGGATATAAGATGTTATAAAAATTAAATGATACTTTTTCCCAACTTACTGATAAAAATGTAAATCATGAAAAGAATTTAAATAATCTTTGGTTTTATGACTCCCTGAAATTTTATAATAGGCAATATATAAAAAAGAGTTAAAAATGTTTTTAATTGGTTTTTTTGCTGCTCAAAAAAAAAAATAAAAAGCAAAATATTACTGTACAAAAGACTATGGAAAAATAAGTGGGTTTTTGCAGGATGCTTTCCATTCTGTTTTAAAATTTTTGTTGAGTATATGTTTTGATTTAATTTTTCATGATTAAAAAAATCAGTGAGAACTATTCAAGTGAAATTGTTTATTTCCCCATATACATTAACAAAATGTAGATTTTGATGGAACTTCTAAAAGTGAAATGCTGAATTCCATCTGGCTATGACTTAATATTTATTTTGTTGTTTATATCTTCCTGTGTTCTGTCTATAATCTCATCAAAGTTTGTTTTTAAACATAAGTCCTTCATGTGTTAAAGTCAAAGCTTAGTTTAAATTGACTCAGTACAAGAAAATTTTACATCTTATAAATGTTCCTATGAACATGTACTTCTGTAGACAGTTCTGTTTTCATAACAAATACTTCCAACTTTCAAAAAGCCAAGAAACATCACAACAAAACTCTTATTTTATGTTTCCTTCAGAAATAAAAACCTGTTAAAATACTCTTTATGCATTTGAATACTATTTAGTAATATCCAAAGGGCTTTTGAATCTTTCAGTTGTAAAATCAAATCACGTCTTATTTTATATCACTAAATTAATCCATTTTCCCTCAATAATTATGCAGGTTTTTTCATAGTAGCACATATGAAAAGGACCTTTCTGTACCATTAAGTGAAAGTATGAATATAATTTCTTACTAATTTACATTCTCAGATTTTGTCTTTGTGTGATGCTCAAAATATTTTAACAGCACTAAATATTGTAGTGAAAAGCACTTAATAGTTGGTGGTTTCATTTTTTTGAATTGTGATAACTTCTACTGCCTCGCACCCATATTTCCTTCTCTCCTGTCTTTGTCTAATTATGCTGCAATTAATATCTTCTAATCAGTAGAGTGCTGTGCAGGCAGAGGAGTCTTCATATTATACAGACTTAAGCCTGGCCCAAATTAAACAATTAAACAATCTTCTTCCACTGAGTTCAGAAAGGTTGAAATACAGGCTGTAAATGTAAGGAATTCAGTCAAAACAGTCTGTCCTCCTACTTTATAGATTTTAGTCTGGAACTTCTTGATGGACATATCCCTGAGAAAGGGATATAACTTGATTTAAAATTGATCTCAAAACTCAAGGGGCTGAGGAGGCACCACCTCTAACTTATTTTCTTCTTTAATTATCATCAGTTTTGCATTACTCAGATTTATTCATCACTTGAGTGTTTTTTTTAGCTTCAAAATCCTCAAAATTTGAATAGTTCTGTTTTGAGGATTATTTTTCTTTCATTTTTTATATATTAAGGACTCTACTATGAGGTAGGAAAGTATATCCCCAGAAATTAATGTATGCATGTTACAAATTTATAGCTATTTCTTAATAATTTGGGTAAATATTTACCCTACATAGTGATATACATAACTTGCCAAATACTAGGATCCACCTTATCTAAGAACCAGCCTTCCATATTTTCCTCAAATGAGTGTTTGAGTCTTAAGGGATTCAGTTGCCCATATGTTATCCTGGTGCTATTTATGATTGTTATAGTTCATATGAGAAAATATTTTCCCGGGAAAATGAATAAATTAAACAATCCTATGAAATCCTATTAATCTGGAAGTAGCACATAGAGCACCTAAACCCATTTTTCATTTTAGAAATACTTTAATAGAAAATAAGCTGCATGATTCATTAACCCAGGCCTACACCCAGAGAAAGACAGCACCAAGCATTTAGTATAACCTTTATTGTAAATTATGAACTGTAGAATCAAAGAGACATTTAGGTTGGAAAAGGTCCTTGAGATGATCAGATCCCATCATTAACCCAGCACTGCCAAGTTCACACACACCAACTGGCTGTAGCTCCATTCATCACCACTCTCTGGGCCTGCACAGTTTTTTACCCAGCAAAGAGTGCACCTGTTCAGTTTCTCCATCACTGAGCAGCCAGTCTGTCCATGAATGCTGTGGAAAATGATGTCAGAAGCTTTCCTAAATTCCAGGCACACAACAGCCACAGCCTTTCCTTCAGTTATCTTATTCTGCTTAAGTCTGTTCTTGATTTTTGTAAAGCTTAGGCTCAGGCTTTAAATCCATTTTAATGGATTTAGATCAGAGTAAGGATGATGGGGTGACCATTAACACTGATTAGGATATTGTCCTAGTATGGTAAAAATACATAATTTATTTCTGCAGGCACAAAATGCACATGAACCATATTTCTAAGCTCTTTGGTAAATGCCTTGAACTCCATACATGATTGCTCCTTTGACACTATTGTGAAGTGAATGGAAAGAACTCATTGTACTTAAAAATAAATTGATTTTAAGCTGAAAGAGGTTTGTGGTTGTGAGTGGCAGTCTCATAGGGGCTCTCAAATCTAGTATAAGGGAAGAAACATCCAATGCTTAAACCTTTCCAATTATCTGATTTAGTTGAGCTGGTTGTTGGAAATCCAAATTTTTTGGCCTTTAGCTTCCTACATGTGCTGTTGTAGGGGCTGTTGTTGCCAAACTAAAGGATAAGAATTTAATGTTTGAGCCAGAGTTTAAAATCTAGTATGATGGTCTTCAGTGACACCATAAAAATTTTGTGGACCAAATGTCATGCAAAATAAAAACTCAAATTACAGTTTCAAAAAGAAATTGAAAAACAGCTGAAAACCTCTACTATCTTGCCTTCCTTCATATTACCAGCCAGATTTGGGGTACAAATTAATTGCAAGATCTCAAAACACTTTATTTTATCCCTTTTATTTTTTGGCTAGTGCCACTCTTTGTCTACTTGCACCCCCACTGGTCGTTATTATTATGCAGCCCTCTGTCCATGTTCCATTCTCTTTGAGAGTGGCATTTAAAATAATTATGGTTTTAGAGAGGGATAGGGTTGTGTTTTGTAAGTGACATTTTTCTGAAAGGAAAATAAAGCAGTAGCAAAGTCCTGTTCTCATACAAGATTCAGTAATCATAAGAAACCAGGTTTTGTCACACGTATCCATAAATATAATCATATGGTATATAAATAGAATTGTTTTTAAATAGAATAGCTGTCAAAGTCTTCATTCAGGCTTAATCAGCAGCTCTTTAAGAGAAAAGGCTGATTGAAAAGGAAAGTCAGCAGCAATTTAGCACGAGGGCTAATAACACTTCAGCTTCATTCCTTTTAACTAGAGGAAGTCATTTGACATAGATGTCACTAAGAAGGGTAAAACATAAATATGATGGTTTGCAGACCTCTCAGGAACAGAAGAAAAAGGGTGCAGGTATATTATAATACTGGTGCAAAATATATCAGCCATGGGATTACCAAGGGGGTATTTATGCTCCAGTGAACAGAAAATATATTCTCTCTCGATCCCCCTCCAAAAATAAATTGAAATTATATAAATAAGAAAAGTATAGTAAAAAAAAAAATCTTCAAAATTTGAAAATGGTGAAAATTATTGTGATGGTGCAGGCATGTAAAAATAGGTACATATTCAATATATTGATACTAAAAACTGGGGTGGGTGGGTGTATGTGTGTGTGTGTATGTGTGTGTAATGCAGATCCTGGTGAAGAATTACTGACTTGTAGAAGGTAATCAGCAGCCCCTAGTAGCAGTTTCAAAGGTTAATCTGCCTTCATTTATACCTCTTTAGCTGATTTATCATCTTGGTATATTTTTCATATATCAAGACAAGAGAGAAGTGCTGTGTTAGGGGTGAGTTTGTGAAGCTGTCTTCTTGTAGAAGAACTGATTGAGCCCTGTTCAAGGAACAGATTACACAGGCCTGGGCTGCACTGGTGCCACAAAGGCTGCTGGAGGGGCTTATTGGCATTTATCTTCCATAGGCATTGAGAAACTAAAGATCTTCTGGTACGGTTCAGCGATAAAAGCAGCTCTAATGTTGCATCCTAGGGTGAGGTACCAGTGGGGGTTGACTTCTGAATTTCCTAGTGTAAGGACTTTGAGGGGTGATTTCCATCACCAAATACATTGATTCTTCAATACCCAAAGCTCTGAAAGCCACCGGGAGATTTTCTTCTGTCTATCAGAGGAAAAGAAATTGTCACTCAGCCTAAGATTAACCTGTATGGCAGGATTTTTTTTTCTGCTTTTATGAATACTGGCTATGCATTGTAACTAATTTTTTCCATTATTTAATAAGAAATTAATAATTTTGTAATGACATTTGATGCTTGCTTAATTGAAACACCGATGTGTTATAAAACTCCCTATCCTTAAGATCAGAATTTTTCTTAACAAGTCATGTTTTCTCAAAACATCAGTTTCATTAGTTCCAAAAGTTTGTACTTAATATTTTGAGCTTGACAAAATCTTGACTAAATTACAGGTTGAGTTGTGCCACAAGGTTGTTCATCTTCCTGTCAGAATAAGGAGGTGGTTTGCTTTTAGTTTCTCAAACTTAGACCCAGGCCTTCCAGAGTCTACGTTTTCAGAGGGCCTTTTTTCATGTCTTTGCCAGAATGTTGTCACGTGCCTGGCAACTCTGGGAGCTTTGGAGACAAACCAGCTATCAGACTCCTCAACTTCATGCTTTTTGGTTTCAGTAATGCTTGGTATCCCCAGATGGCCATGGGCAAAAGTCTGTAAACTCTGAAACCAGCCTCATATATCATCCTGATAACTACAAAGCCTTGAACATATGTCAGGTAAAGAAAGCAATTGATATTATTGAGAATTTCCACAGTAAGCATACCAAGAATCTGAAATAAATGTAATTAATTTAAAACATACTGAGCAGCTGAGAAGGCACATCTTCAGAATTTCCATACTTTCTCAACCATTTTATTTTGATTGTTGCAGAACTTTACATGTTCTGTATGTAGTTAGAATAAAAGGAAAAAAACCACCATCACCACCACCACCACCACCAACAACAAAAAAACCCAAAAAAACACCCTATCAAAATATTAAACTGAAAAGAATGAATTACAATATTTGAGGGAAATTCCTCCTGACCTGCACTGACCTTTTCTTACTTGAATTTTTTTTTTCCCTGAGAATGGGGTGGGGATTTTCAGTTTTCTTGACTCTTTCTTTGAAACAATCTTTTCTCACTTATCTTAGCTTTATATGATATAATTTTGTAAGTGTTGGGTAGATGAAGAAAACACAGTTTTCTTTCTCCCTCATTAGTTGCTTTATCTTTGTAATGCTGTCAATCCTTCCTGAAGAACAAGAAAAAGAGCAAACTTCTCTGTAAATGTACTCTGCACCATTGCTGTGCTACTAATGACTGGAAGAAGACAAATGAGTCAAACTCAGAATAGGATGGTGCTTAGGAAGTCAGAAACTGAGATAAAAAAATGGTTATAGAGAGAATAATTCTGGACTGTTATTGGTTTATAAACAGGCTTGAATCATATTTCTCCTTACTAGACTGTCTCTGCTGATCAAACACTAGATGTTGGGTACTGAAGCACTATCCTTGTGTGCTTTAAACTTTTATGGGTTCCTGTTACATGGTTGATACTGTCCTCTGAACATCAGGCTGTTTCATCAGGGTTTACTTGTCCTTGGTTTTTAGGAGTTTCTCCTGATTTTTTTTTCTAGATGCCATGAAAACACCAGAAAACAATATAGGGGACAAATAAAAGCACAAGCTGATAGTTTTGTTCAGTTTAACACTGGTTAAACTGGCACAGCAGACACTGGTTAGGCCATACATAGACCTATTTTCAATATAGAAACACCAAAACTTTTCATTTCAGTGCTTTTGATGTTTTTCATAACTTGGGTATTATGTATATACTGTGGTGACTGTCTTTGTCACTACTTAGGGTGAGATTCATGTGATGAAACATAGGCAGCTACTATTCATGCTAATCACTATATATTCCCTTTAAAGTAAAAAAAAGCTGTTCATGTGAATGACTACATCAAGTCAGTCACCCTCAGCATGTGATTGTCCCACATGTAGGTGTCTGTAATGCTGATGCTTAAAATAAGGAAGGATAAATCCCAGCCTGGCTTTCTGTGGTAGGGAAAAGATTTACAAAATGAAATGGAAGCAGCATCCATCAGAACACAGAAATAAGAATGCCCCAAACAGGAGATTTATCTGGGTATTTACATATACTCATTTTGAGCTTCCTACCTCTGGCTTTTCTTTTTATACATATCCTTAGCAACCTGCAGTAATAAAGATGACAGTTTATCTTCCTTTGTGTCTTCAATATAATTTTAATCTCTTTTAATAAGATTGAAGTCTGTTCACTTTCTGCTTCCAAGACAGCACCAAGATGTTGTTTATATTCAAAGGAATTTTTACTTACCTATGTAAAAAAAATATGCTGATATAATCTTTAATTTATTATTATATAATCATAGAATTGTTTAGGTTTATAAAGCCCTTTAGGATCATTGAGTCCAACTGTTAACCCAGCAGTGCCAAGTCCACTACTAGGCCATGTCCCTAAAAACAACATAAACACGTGTTTCAAGTACCTCCAGGGATGTGATTCCATCAGTGCCATGGCAGCCTGTTCCAGGACTTTACAGCCCTTTCAGTGAAGAAATTTTTCCTAATATCCAGTCTAAACCTCCCCTGTCACAGCTCAAAACCTCTTCTGCTCCTTCACCAGCTCCATGGCCCTTGTTCCATGGTTCCTTGTTCTGGACATGTTCCAGCCCACTCAAGAGGGGCCCAGAACTGGACACAGCACTCGAGCTGTGGCCTCAGCAGTGCCCAGGACAGGGGACAATCACTTCCCTGGTCCTGCTGATACACACATTGCTGATACAGGCCAGGGTGCCACTGGCCTTCTTGGCCAGCTGGGCACACGCTGAATCATATTGCTGTTGTTAACCAACACCCCCAGGTCCCTTTCTGCTGGGTCACTTTCCAACCACCGTGACCCCAGCCTGGAGCTCTGCATGAGGTTGTTGTGACCCCAAACCTGGGCATTTGCACAGTTCAGACTCATACAACTGACCTCAGCCCATCAATCATACCTGCACTGTCATACCTGCACTGTCATCACAGCAACAAAAAGTTTACCTCTCTGCCTGCCTCTAGTACAACTTTCTTTTTTTTGGTTCAGATAACTCTTTTCCTTTCCTGAGTCACCTTTCTTCTGCACTTTAATAGACAAATTTGGGTATGAATAGAAATGTTTTATTCATCTATCTTTTTCAAGAAGTCCCCTAGTAAACATATAAAAGCAGACAGGGTTTGAACTTTCAGAGAGACTATCTATGAAAGTTACACCATGTCTGACTGGCCACTCCATAATGCATCAAGGTCTGCTTTGTCAGGTATCAGACCCTGTGCAGATTGACAAACTATTTGGTGAGATAAAAGTTACAGGGAAAATGAATGTATTTCACTACATCATACCTGGTAAAAAATAAAGTGAGCTTTCATTTAGAAAAAAAAAAACAACTTTAGGCTTGAAATGCACCTGGTGATTTCTAAAGCCGTGTATAGGGTTATTTAGCTGTATTCAAAGATGCTGTAGTGTTCTAAACTCAGTTGTTTTGATTTTTTTTGCTATTTTGATGCCACATGTATTTATGTGTTCAGTTTCCTTTCATTTGCTTTTAGTAGGACTCTTAAAGGTTCTCTTTGATTTTGTTGTCTTCTTTGGCCCTTAGTCTATGGTTTGCATGTCAATTACAAGCAGCATGTTTAGCTTCCAGGGAGACTTGTGATGCTGTTTTAGTCAAGTGGAACACAGTTTATGTGACATTACTTTAGACATTATAGCTCTTCTTGTTTTATCATAGAAAGCTGGGCAGATGATTCGTGTCCCAAAAGTGATTATACCTTCCATTAACTCCAAAGTGATCTAAAGTTTGGTGCCTTAAATATAAATACCTAGTGTGGGATTAACTCTGGATACTAAATCAGATGTCTCCAGGTAAGCTAAGTATCAACTCCAAAATGCAAAATTATTAACTGAATTGCCTTAAGGTGTCCAGAAAGTATGGAGTTGTCAGAAATGACCAAGGGAGAAGGAGAGATTTAAACTTTACAGAGTGGCAGTTGCATCCATGAATGGATGAAAGCCTCTAAGACAACCTAACTGGCACCAGACATGCATTTTGTCATGAATTATAGTCAGTGCCCTCAAGAGGATAATTCAACTCTGTTTACAGAAGATATCTGTGGTGAAAATCACATCCTAAATATATGTGCCTAATACCTTTGAGACTCCTAATGATTTGGCCTTGTCATTGTTGTGCTGGCTCCTTGTGGATGTCTAATATCCTAGAGCATTATAAGCCCATTTATGTGTGTTTAACTAAGTCCCATGCTGGACAATCACTAGATTTAGATGTTTTAAACTGAATCAAACCCCTAAAAATAGGTGAATTAGTGTTGCTTTCTAATCTCTTTCTCTCTGATTCCACTCTTCTGTAAAATGATACGATGAACAGTGACACCAGGATATTTTTAAAAATATATTGATGTTGTTATAACTTCATTAAAATAATTTCATTAAATCTGTGCATGAAAGCAGTTTGTGCTGGCTGAGGAACCAATCCAGTAGCTGTAAAGTGCTTTGAAACCATTCAGTAATGAACACTCTAAAACTGCACAGTAATATCTTCTAATAGATTTTCCTTAATTAGCCACTAAACTGTAGAGTTGGATCTTCCCCGAGCCCCCGCCAAAAAAAAATTAATTCAAAGGAAAACATTTTAACTGACTTTGCCATTTAGACATAAAGTGTGCTCTGTTCTCTCAGTCAAGAGGAAGTTCCTGGGCCACTGAATTTGCTCTGTCCCTGCATTCCAGAGGTAATCAGTACAACCATGCCAAGGAATCTGAAGAAATCCCTGAGACAATAAATCATAAGAGAGCAGCATGTTCAACTTAGGCTTAGTGGGCATGATGACACTTATCTAGATGCAGGGAGAGACACATTATGGGTAAAGCACATGAGATGTCTAAAGGCTTCGGTAGGGCTAGATTACAGGATGCAGGAGAAAAATAAATGGAAATTCCAGAGCACTAAAAAGAAAGTCACATTTAAATTTGCCATTTAGCTGTCAAAATACGTCCTACTGATTGTGCTACCAGTCAACAGAATGCATATTTTGTACATATCATGCATGAAAAGCAAAATACTTTGAAATATATCACAGACCTACAGCACAGGCATATTTCCTCTGGAAGCAGATGAGTGCCATTTAACCAGAGCTCAGTTAATGACTTCTGTCATTGTGCAAATCAATGAGGCCTCTACAGTGGTTCATTTTATTTATTTTCCCTTTTGAACATGAGCAAGTATAATTGTATTCTTTAATTAAACCAATTTTAATTATATTTTGCATGCTTAAATACAACATTTTTGTACAATGATATACAGCCCTAGACATGCAAATAATACTTAATAGTAGAACAAATATCATGTTCTTTCCTCTGCTCCTTTTAGCTGTCTTCCAATAAAAGCCATTTTATTTGCTTGAGCTGCTGAAGGTCCTTCCAGTCAGCAGTGAACATTCATTTCAACAGAAAAGTAACTGATGGTAATAGCCCAAAGAAAAATTATCCTTGCCAAGAGGAGATTTATTTCTGTAGGAGGGAGTAAGGCATTATAGCTATCATACTACCTATATAATCAATCCCAGGCACTTGGCCTAAGACTGTATGAAACCCCAAATAGCTGAAACAGCACAGCAAGGTCTTAATTCTGAAGTACCTTCTTAACAGCATGTCAGAACATAGAGAACAGTCTTGTGAGCGTCTTCACCAAATATCATGGAGCGACAGATTTAACATTTTTCTTCTTTGCTTTGACTTACAACCATGTATTTTATTTTTAAGCAAACTGTGCTTTCCTTGATGGAAGTAACCTTTTTTTTTTAATGTAGTCTTTCAAAATCTTGGCCTGCTCTGCTGATGTTAGCTCTTAGAACAATATGACCAAAGGAAATGAACTTTTTTGCTCTTGTTTCTTATTAGCATTTGAGGGTCTGTATATTATTTTTTCTCTCCAGTTTTATTGAGTTTTTTATAAATAAAGACATAATAAATCTGTTGGAATTCTGGATTAAATGCCGGCTTGTATCTAATAATAATTATTCCATCATTTTTTAAAGAAAAGAAAATTCATTATATTAATGGGGTAATGTTAAATGATTAAATTTGATATAATTAATTGAGACAGCTAGTTCTCACACTTCTCACTGTCTCCTTGCCCTTCAAAGTGATACACTCCTTAGCTGTGAACAACAGTGGTCTTCTAATTTTGTTTCAAAATCATCTACTATTATTTACTTTGCTTTTGTTTTTATTTTCACCTGAACCTTCATAAATTAACTATGAATGTTGCAAGTGAGCCTGTCATGTAAAATTTAAAAAAACCCCAAAATGTAAAGAAAGCCCACCCCCCCCCAAAAAAACCCCAAACAAACAGATTCCCACTAGTTCATTTTGTTCAGTGTATTCTACCCATGTTTTAGGTGTTTTGTTACCTGTGTTACTGGATTTACCAGATATTAAAATCATATGTGTATCTGATTTTCATTCATCTGGAGAGATGTTAGTCCTGTTCTATATGGGCCACTGCTGCCTGCTAAACCCCAATCAGAACCTTCAAAGGGCATGATGTATTTCCAAACTTGAAAGATTTGTAAGAACACACTTTAGCACTGCCACAAGATACAAATCAGGTGCCAGAATCATCAGAGGAAACATCGAGACTTCTACATATATTAATTACTTGAGTTTACCACTTTCAAATATACTGGGGTTTTTTTCCTGTCTTTTAAACATATTTCTTTCAAAGATATTCAAGGTTTTTTCCTTTCTTTTATTTGTTTTACACCATATTTTTATGTGTTTTTCATATTAATAGATGAAAATATACCACATGCTAACTATTTAATACATAAAGAACATTTTAATTGCATTGAAATAGAGAGAAAGATCTTCAGTATCATTTTTACATTGTAATACCTCAGTTTGAATTTTGACTTGGGTTTGAGAACTTCCATAACATCATTTAAATTCATCAAGCACTTTCAATAACATAATCATACCAAATGCTATTTTCTGTTACAAAAATATATTTGGATAAATCTGTATGATACAAATATAAGGAACTCTGATGAGAACATGCAATAAAATTTTACTGAATTTTACAGTGACTGAATGAATAGAGAATGGTTTATATATTCATGCTGAGTATGGCTTGAGTTTTTCACTTACAACTACTATGATTCTTCTGGCTTACAGTGCATCTCCTCTGGCCTGACCTCTCCCCAGACCACAAATCACTTGAGTTTGTAGAAGCATTCTGGGGAAAGATTGCTACATGATTACCCCATTTTTTCAATTCTTCATCGCATCTTCACTTTTCATTATTGTTTGAAACAGAATGCTGGACTAGGCAGAATTTTGATCTTACCTAGAAAGGCCATTTATGGGAAATCAAAAGACTATTTCATATCCCCGAAGTGAAATTCATTTGAAATTATTTTAAGGATATTATTAACTGAGACCATTGTGGCACTATCTGTCCTGCAGTTCTCTACATTTCACATTAACAAAATATGACCTCTTCTGACAGTACTGTCAAGTGTTCATCTATTCACTCCTGGAAAAGAATATTGCTACCTAGAGTTACATCCTCAATCTGTTCAAATTGTCATGGCTCATGAAATTAGTGCAACTATAGTAATTTATACCTGCTGAGCATCTGGTCCCTGGAGAGTACTGGGGGAAAAAAAATTAAAAAGTTAAAAATCTTCACTGATGTCTCACATCTAATTTAAATTTTCATTTAGACCTTCTTGGCCAACTTCTCTTCCAGTGCTAGTTCCCTGAAATTAATGGAGTTACGCCAGCAGGGAGTTTGACCTGCTATTTTTGGACCAGAAATTCTTATTTTCCAAGAGAACAAAACATACTCCTCACCATTGAAGCAACACTGGAAGGCTTTTGAATTTATGGTAAATTTCAGGCAGGACAAAATAACCTGGTGGTAAAGGCATAACTGCTTATTGTTCAAACTTAATTATAGGGCAGACCTCAGCTTTCCTGTGTCATTCTGAAAGTGACAAGTTTCAGACAGGGAAAACTTCCAAGCTGGCTCCTTCACCAACCAGAAGCTTTTACCAGGGGTTTAGTTCTAATTCTGAGAATAGAACCAATTAAAGGATGTCAGAAGCCTGCTGCCTCTAGCATTGCTCTGCACATGCTGGAGACTGCTACTGTTCTCCTGTGATATTTGTCAGGATTTCCATTGAGATACAAACACTTATTTAACTCACTGAACAGAAGTTCTATACAGAGAGTGTTGAGTGCATGAAACAAGCCTGGCAAAGCAGAGTCAGACATCAACACTGGTCATCAAAGGACAAGATATACTAGGTGCCAGTGAGACAAATTATATAAATAACTTGAAGTTTCTTAGAAGCTCACAGCAAGATGTCAGAGAGACATTACATGAGTAAAATGATATTTACATTGAGTTTTAAGACTTAAATCAAGGGACAAGGCATTTGTAGGCACAGATCTAACTAGAAGTTATTTGACTTTCTGGCTTCAATTGAATTTTATTAATCATAATTTATGTTGATGTTACAGGCATTTCCTCATAATTTCTTAATACAGTTATCGCATTCGGCTGAACGCTAAGATCTGGTTAAACTCTTTTGAATGCATGCTAGATCCATAATGCTTCTTTTTCCCAGCTGTATAACTGTGATAGAGGGATTTTAGTGTTTTATTTAGGCAGGCCATGACAGGGTCTGAATTGTTGTGATATGCTGATTTCTTTTACATTTTCAATGAGAAATGAATTTCAGGCAATTGTCAATGCATGTATGTGAAAAGTGTTCCCATCTTTCACAGAAATAATATAAAAATAATTTTCCTTTTAATTTTTTTTTAAGAATGGAAGGAATGTCTCCCTTCCTCTTCCGTTCCTCACTTTTTGCTATGGAAAAGTTCCATTGACCTAGACATCAAGCCTGAAAGGCAAAACCACTGCAGTTGAGTGAAAAATGACTACAAGGCTGAAACTTGTTTATTTTGCAAAAAATATCCTGCTGCTAGCTTTCTTTCTACAAGTTTAAAAGAAATAATTAATTCAGAGACACAGCTTGTTGTGACTCAGCCCACCAGTCAGCTGGTATGTTCTGATCCTTTTCAGAGTCTTTGTTTTATTGTTGATAAATAACATTAATCACTTTTGATTTGTCAAATAATTTCAAGTCTGAGGAAATCCTGAAACATGATTTCTTTCAGACCTTTTATTTCTCTCCATGTGATTTTCCGATACATGGGCATTTCAAGAGCTTTTTACACTCTTCACACCAATTTCAGTATCATATCTCAAATGTGAGAGCTGCCAGATCCTCCTGAGGAGCCCCTGAGAGGTTCAGGACACTGATGAGGGTTCTCTGGGTTTTTGTTTGTCCCCCGAGTGTCTCTTTCAGTAATACTGGAGGAAAAAAAATATTAATATAATGAAAGATATTGAAAGGTTGATAAGGAATTCTTCATATTCACCATTTAAATTAGAATGTTATTAAAATTTAAGAAGAACAAATCAAATTAAGTTACTTGTTGGATGCTGCATAATTAAATTATGCAGCTGGGGAAACTGAGAACATAAAGAGGTTCCAGATGAATTAGAAAATTTTTGGAAGATAGGTCCATCAGAGACTATTAAATATGATGATCTAAGTGCAAACTTTGTCACAGAAACTCACAAACTGCTGCAGGCAGGAGAAATGTGCCGAAAAAATAATCCATCTGCCTGTGTTTTTCTTATCTTTTTATGGGAATATTACTACTCACTGCTGTTGATCATCTGACTCGTTGAGTTATTTATTACATTTTTAGGTAAAGAGATCAGAATGTAATGTGATTCAAACACTACAAACATACATTTTAAGAACTGAGTGTTAAAAAAAGCAATTCATATGCTTTCATGAATGTTGTGAATATTGCTACACTGCAAAAAAACATCAGGAAGGCTGGAAAAGATTTCAAAAAATTTGGCTTTTAGTGATTCATGATTAAATCTTAATATAAATTTGTATTTCAGATGCACAAGCTTGTCTTCTGTTTATCAAGATTTCCAATTTATTCCCACGCATTATTTAAAAAATATTTAATGCCAAGCTTTTTTCTTAATTATGTTCCTAATTGTTGAAAGTTGCATTGCTTCATCATAAGAAAGTATTACTACACATCTTTGCAGTATTTCTTTTATGTCAAACCTTTTATTGGTTTAATAGAATATTAATTACAAGAAGCATAAATTTTTAATTATGTCTTTAGTTTAACCTGCAAACCTACAGAAGAGCATCACAAAAACATAAATGCTTGACACAGAGGAGAGGATCTATTTAAAGAGACTTAATAGATGCTATAAATAACTGGATGCATCACAAAATCTTGTAAAGAGGTCGATTATTGAAACACTGAAAAAATATTATAAAACTTTAACTCAGGCTAAAAGTATAAGGACAGTGTGGATGAAGGAAATGATAAATTATATACATACTGAGTACAGCAAACAGAAAAAAAAAAATTCCCAATATCCCTTGCAAACAAAGTGGTAATTTAATTGCAGTTGATTCTGTTAAGGAATATCTATATATAGATATTCATACATATATACATATATATATATATAGATATTCATACATACATATATATATGTTCTGAATTGACACATTACATTAAAAATATTTGTTCATAATACCTCATTCTTACTGATAGCATAAAAAGAGAAGACAATAAAATAAAAGGTAGAAGTGGCAGATGAGAGCAAAAAGATTTTTAATTTCTTAGTGACACATAATATAAAAAATAACCATGTTGCAGAAATTATTATGATAATTTGCTTGCTTATGTAAAATATATACTTGTCTGCTTTTTTAGAGAAGATTGACACAATGACAACAGATAATATTTGGCCTACTATTTTAATAATTGTATTTAGCTTAGTCTACTTTGCTTTCCTATCACAGGAGTAAGTAGAACTTTGTTCAGTGGTGTTTTTACATGGGAGTTGAATTTAATTATTGAGTTGCTTTTGCAAACTAAACAAATAAAATATTGTGACATACTGTTTGAGATGGGAGGGTTATAAAACTTCTGACCCTCCATGTCACATCTATTTTGTTTGTTCAATGTGTACTAAATGAGCAAGAAATATGCTTTAAATGGAATAGTGGACAACTAATGTGTTGCCTCTTATCTGTGTTCACAAGCTACCTTTAATTCCTTGGCAATGCCCCACTTTCAAAGCAATTATCTTTGACCCTGAAAGTCTGACCTACTCTAATGTAACACAGGGAATGCTGTCTTAAGCCATTACCCAAGAGACCAGTAAAAATTGGTCACCTACTACATATGACCTTTAGCTAAATCCATAGAAGACTGCAGTGGAAATCTTGGGAACTACATTAAAGTAATTGTTTAAGGTACGGTTATCTTCCAGAGGCAGGATAGGATAAAAATAAGGTTTATATTTTTTTGTTTAAAATAAAACACTGACAACAGTGTATTTTTAATAGATGTCCTTTATTTGGAATGCTAAGTTCTTTTCACAGTACACAGCCAGGCAGCAGGCAGAGACCCACAGGTTAACTAAAAAGCATATTACTGTTCTGATATTATTGATGATGCTATCAATGCTTTAGGTAGACTAAAAAGAGGAATTGCAGCTTGTGCCTGGGCAGGTCTCACAGCAGTCTTGTCTCCTCTGGCAAGAAGCAGATTGGTTATTAAAACCTCAAAAGGCTTCATTTACACTGTGGCAAAAACAAATTAAAGACGAAAAGAACTACCTATGACTTATGCACCTTCTTATTTTTGTCCGGACCAAGTTTAGGACATGATCCAAAACTGAAAATTCCTTGAGAATACATCTAGTGATTAAAATTAATGCAAGAACAGCGTAGGTTTTAAGGAATCACATAGTTGTTACATGGCACTCTTACTCTCATGAATGCAGAAACTGAACTCCAAATGCAAATTATTTCTGGGGAAATGACCTTTGAGTGATAGGTGTGGGATTTTCTGAAACAAACCTGAGAACTGTACCATGAACCTGTGGATGTGAGAGCCAGTTGGATTTTTATCATTCATTCCCATCATATTTTCTTGGTCACAAAGGAATGTGTTGCACTAGATTTTGGTCTGGAAGAAATAGACTTTTCATTGGAAAGTGTTAAATGTTATGGGAGAGGAAGGATAGCAACAGGAAAAAATTCAGGGCAGCAGAAGAAACAGGAAAAAGGGACTAGGAGAATAGAAGAAAATGGAAAATGAGGAGGGAATTATGGTGGAGCTGTTCATGCAAGTTCAAAAGTGTGAGTTCAGAGATGTGTAGAGTTTGACTGTAATGAATTAAAGAAATGGAAAGGCAGAGAAGAAAACTGACTCAATAAATCATCAAAGTACTGATATTCTGGTTGATGACAGCAACTCTAAAATAAATATTATAGAGTCAAATGAGCAGTTCACCTCCTAAGAAGGAAGGTGGCTCCTGGAGTGAGAGGGCAAAGATATTATCAAGAGTGTTTGGCAGAGGTGAGATGCGAAGATCCTTTTACGTGTCTGCACCAAGATACATAAAGGTAGCACTGAAAAAGAGATTCTGCTATTGATGAATTCTTTCAACATTAGAAGGAGAGATACTGGGGAGATGAATTGTTTCTTGGCATTGTAGTCCTGTTGGTGCAAGCTTTTTTAAAACATGCTGGTCTTAGACTTGCAGGCAGCGCCTTTAACCAGTGGATTTCTCCAGGGGTGATCTCAAAATTGGAAGATGAAATAAAATATGTTTTATCATCAGGTTTTTGTCAGCTTTTTGATTCAATTATTTGGTTCATCATTTTTTATATAAGAATAGAAAATAAACCTGGAAAATTCCAGGAGGAAAAAAAAAAAATTGCTGAAAACTAAGTGTGGCTCCTAAATACAGCCCATGCACTACTTTGCTGCCTCATATTTAAATTTCAAACTCTTAATGTCAGGGGAATTAATGGCTAAAGATATCATAAGGCGTATGCTGAATACATTATAGATGTAAGAGGATTATTCTGATCAACCAGATGGAAATGCATATTTCATCACACTACTACAGCTCTAACTCTGGCCCAAAATAAACAATGTTTTTCCATCAGTGATTTCAGTATGTAAACAGAACATAGCACACAACCCTGCTGAAAAAGAAACAGTTTTGGCTGAGATTTTCAAAAGCAGTTAGTGGAGCTGAACCACCCTGTAACTCCCTGAGCTTTGTAAACTCCTTCCTAAGACCCTAATCTTTGTACATAGCTAAAATGTCTAAAAGAAGAGGTAGCTCTGAAATGTATCAGTTCATAACATTGCTTTTCTCTTAAAATCTCTAGGCACTCTTCAGCTGAGCCTGACAGTTTGTACAAACCAATACAGCATTATCCTTTTGTTTTCACCTGCTGAGGTAGACCTAACATTTGAATGTGTAAGGCATACAGAAAGTTCCTTGAATGAAGACTGAGGTGCTCTTTCTGGTTGCTCAAGGTAGCCCTAATTAAATACTATTAATTATGTCTGATTCTGTACTGTTATTCTTTTTTCTAAATGATAATTTGCTTTATCTCTAATAAAATGATAGGATATAAAAATGTAAAGGAAAAGACATTTTAAAGAACAGTTAGAACAGCTTCAAATAACTACTTAATTAGCACATGATCTCACAAAAATATATGTTGTTAAGGCATGGAGAGTCATTTTGCAATGGATAAAATAAATTGTACAACCCTTTATTAAGTCCATGTAGCTATCCCCAGGCTCATAAGAAAATTGATAGAAACTTGTTTGGACTTCTTTTCTCAATGCCACTATCATTGAGAAAAATGCATATTCCTGTCTGTTTAACCAACCCAAGACCCATGAGCCATTGGGATGGATAATTTTCATAAAGAATTTTTATTAAAAAAAAAAAATCAATCTGTATTGAAGACCTTTTAATATCTATGGTTTCATCAACTGGAATTAGTTTACTATCTTTTCCATTGCCAGTAAAAGGAGCCTCACTTGCACTTGGCACCTTTAGCTACTATGAAGTTACTTTAAATGCCAACATCTCAGAGCTGTTCTCTTACTTCCAGACTTATTCACAAAGGCTTGCAAAAGAATTCCTAAACAGGAATGGACTATCTTCTTCCTAGTTTAATGAAGTGGCATTATTCAACTGTTCTGGTTGAAAGTCAGGCCATCTAAACTGGTGATACAAAGCTAATCATCCGACATGGGGCTATTGAACAGATCTGGGGAAATCTCTGCTTGCGTTCAGTAACAGCTTTTTGATTATTCAGGTCCAACTATAACAAAGTCATTGCATTGTTGATGTTACTGCTTCCTGGTTCCTGTGGGTTTTTAAAACTATTCCTAGAGCAAATGAGAGAGGAAAGTGAGCATTGAAGTCACTCTTCTGTCTCTGCTAGAAAAGAACACATTTGCAATTTGCCGTAATAAAGGAATAATATTCTGTACACAGTGGTCTAATTAACAACCTAGAAAATTGCTTTGCCAAGATTTCTTCATAAACATGTGGATGAGGATAAGAATTAGGGAGGGAAGACAAAACTTAGTTCTTGAATTAACATTCAGAAATGTAACAATTTTGTGCAGCACTAAAGTAATTATTATATGTGATGTTAAAGATAGTGGATGGTATTAATTAGCTATATTTTAATATTACAGTAATAATAACTTCTTATATACTTGTAGCCACCTGAACTGATGACTATACACAGAATTCACTTAGGGAAACTACCATCACTGTGGATGAGATAAATGGTTTGTCAAATTCAATAACATTCCTACTGTCCTGACCACTGGAAGCTAAGTTCAGAGGCAAGTACGAAACCACCATAGCAGACAACTTTAAATTTTCAGTTCAGGACATGTATCAATGAGATGCACTGCTATCTTGAAGAGAAGGCTGGCTGTCCTTTAATCTTTATGCACTTTTGGGGTGTAAATGCACTTTTTTTCTCCTTTTTCAGAATTAGGTAACACCCCAAGTTTCACTCTATGGCAGGTAGTGTTACAGTCTGCTTCATAAACCAAACAACTCCCTGAAAGAGTTTGGAGAAATACATGTTAACTGATTGCTGATGCTGCTGGCCAGTTATGTTCCCAGCCAGTAGTCAAAAGTTATATCATGTCTTTCTATACATTAACTTTTCAAGTGGAACTGGTAGTCACAAAAATCCATGAAATTCATTTTGCTGTCAGTCATAGGTGCCCTTGAGATATAAGATATTCTGCTGCACTGTACCACATGCAGCATAGACAGGGACTGTCCTTAAACATCAGCCCTGGCATTTAGAATTTTTCCTCTGTGCTGAAAAAACAAAGGCTACAGGTTTCCATCAGGTAAGAGAAATAAACAAAGAATTCTTAGGAAGTCTAAAATTTCAGAAAAAATTCAGCCCCTGTACAGACCAAATTATTTCAAGGAGTATTTGATCCCACCACTTCCTGTTGGTGTAAGCACTCATGCCTCCAAAAAACAAAACTCTAGCTAGTTTTCTCCATATTTTACATTACCTTTTTTCAGGACTTCATTTTTTACCATTTTCTGTATTTATTCCCAGCCATGCTAAAGTGTTTCAGTGCTATGAGATTGAGAATAGGGAGCCAGAGGAGTGTTTGGAGATTCTTTCTTTCACCATACAAGACCCAGAAACTCTTCTACCAAAAATGGAGCAATGGGGATTTTTAAGCTTTTTCCCCCCCATTTATTTGTATCAGCTTTCTGTTTCACATATATCCTTTACAGGGAAGGGAAGAGGAGTGAAGTGTAGGGAGGCAGAGAAACCAGGAGATTTTTGATGATTAGCTGGGATGAGACAGGAAAGAGGGGTGGTTATTATGAGATGAATCATACCCCAAGGGCTTCACAAGGCTTCATGTATGTTTTGAATACTCCTGGGCTGTAATTATCTCAGGATAGGTAAAAGAGGTATTTTTAGAAATGTCAATTTTCTTGATTTATTGGAATTTAAGAGCCCAGGCAGCAGACTCAGAGAATCAGAATTTGCGGCCCTGTAAATGCTGAGACTCCAGCCATTTTGCAGTCATAACCCGAGGGAAAGGAAGCTCTTGATTCCCCCATCCCAGGAAGGCCAGCAGACCTTTTGAGACATTGATTTATTCCTAGTAAGTAGCTCTGATTTCCTTTCCTCTTTTTTATTTTTTCCTCAGTTGACTTTCTGCAACTAACTTTATCCTTAGAACTTGTACTGTCTCCAGTGCATCACTTGGAGGGATCCCCAGTGTGTCTTTAGCTGTGGCTCTATATTCCCCTGTTCCCATATCTCTTCAGATTGCTTCAAAGGAAGCTTGTACTTTTAATCAAATCCCCTTATGTGTATTTTCCATCTGTTTGTTTGTTACTTGCATCCTCTGTGGCTTCACTGTCCCTGAAACAACTGCTTCCTTGACCATTTTTGTGTTTGGTAGGGGGATGGGGGTGAGTCTGTGCAGAAATCAAACAGCCAAGGACAGGCAATGGAGTCTCAGCAGAGAGACTGGAACCTGGGCAAGTCCCCAACACATCTCTGCTGTGCACAGATTTCGTCACACTTGTGCCCTCAGCCTCTCCTGCTGCTAAAAAGCAGCCTCGGACTTGACATTTATTACATGATGTATTTACTGAGTTTCCATTTATGTTCTGAAAAAACAACAACAAAAAAAAAAAAGAAAAAAGAAAAAAAAAAATCCAAAAAATCTCCCACACTTGTAAAGTGTTGGAATTACAGACTAAGGGAACAAAATCTCTGTCCAGCAAATTACACAGCTGCTGTGAAACCATGTGCTGTAGAAAAGAGGTTTCTCACTATTCATGGTTATTAGCAGCAAGTTCCACAGTAGGCAAGAGTATATAGCATTACTCATTTGTTTCACGTGCAATTGTTCTCTCTGGGTTCCCTGATGAGTATTTACTCACAGCATGATCTTGAACAAATCATTCAGGGCCCATGTTCAACAAACATTTTGGTGCATTTGCTTTGGAGGTTTAACACAGCCAGCAGCTCAGCCCCAGTCAGCTCCTCGCTCACTCTCCCCATGTGGGATTGGGGGGAGAAGCAGGAAGGATAAAAGTGAGAAAAGTCATGGGTTGAAAAAGAAAGTTTAGTAGGAAATGCAAAATCTATGCATGCAAACAGAGCAAAACAAGGAATCATTCACCACTTCCCATGGGCAGACAAGTCTTCAGGAATCCCCAGGAGAGCAGGGCTGCATCCCGTGTAATGGTGACCTGTGGAGACAAATCCATCACTATGAATGTCCCCCACTTCCTCCTTTCCCCAGCACAACACCCTGTGCTCTGGGGTATCCCTGTGGTCATCTGGGGTCAGCTGTCCAGCTGTGTCCCCTCCCAGCTCCCTGTGCACCCCCAGCCCCCTCGCTGCTGGGGTCGGTGAGGAGCAGCAAAGGCCTTGGCTCTGGGTGAGCACTGCTCAGCAATAGTGAAACCACCCCTGTGTTATCAACGCTGTTTCCAGCACAAATTCAAAACACAGCCCCATACCAGCTACTATGGAGAAAATTAACTCTATCCTATGAAAACCAGCACACTTACCAAGGAAGGTCTAATCACATACTTCTGGGTCTTACTGAACTCATGATCTCTATGAAGTTGAATAATACAGCATCTTTTAAATGTTTTTTTTCAGCATAAGACACTGAAGTTGTTCTGGATATATGTCTTATTAACAGTGGTCAGAATTTCAAACCTGCTGGTTGCCTTTCAATTTACCAGGAAAAATCAGAGGGTTATATTGATTAATGCTGTCATACCAGTACTCAAGTTTGCATATAGACTCTTAATTTATTTTTTTTATCTTTTAATCCCACCCTTATCCAAATCCTTTTTGTTAGCAATGTAAACAATAGGCCATTCCTTTTAAAAAGCAGTTATTAATCTCATGAAAAATATGCATAAGAGTGTTAAAAATCTCCCTTAGAACTTAAGAATGGATATTTTTGCCTTTATTTTAAATTCCTGTGGTCAGAGTCAAGGCTAAAATAGGTTCTGTAGAGCATATAGTGGCTACAGAATTTGGGAATTCACTATCTCAGGTGTGAAGGTTTAGCTTCAGCAGGCAAGTAAGTACCAGATAGTCATTTGCTTACTCACGGAGAGTAGGAAAAAAAGGAAGATTCATGGCTTAAGAAAAGAAGAGTTTAATAATGGAAAGAAAGTAGTAGTAGTAGTAGTAGTAGCAGCAGCAGCAATGTAGTAATAGTAACAGTAATAAGAATTTAGCAATAAGGTCATTATTAATGACAAGTAGTAAAAATAACAATAATAATAATAATAATGAAAAGGAGAGAGATTGTTAAGGCCCAAGAAAAACAAGTGATGCACTATACCATGCTCATCATCCACTGACAGATTCCCAGCTCATCCCCTCCAGTGAACAGTGGCTCCTGGCCAACTTTCCCCAGTTGGTATACTGGGCATGGTATTCTGTGGTATAGAATATCCCTTTAGCCAGTTTGGGTCAGCCATCCTGGCCATGTTCCTTCCTGGTTTCTTGTGCACCTGCTGTTGAGCAGGACACAAAAAAGTCCTTGACTTAGAGTAAGCTCTACTCACCAACAACTGAAATATCAGTGGGTTACCAGCATTATTCTCATGCTAAATTCAAACCCCACTGCATTATCATCTAAGAACAAATTTAACTCTATCCCAGCCGAAACCAGGACACCAAAGGAGAAAATAATATCTCTTCAGATAGAATATTTCCATCTTTTAATAATTTTTCTTTTGTCTGTTGTAATACAATGCTTAATGATGAAAAAATCCTTTTTCATCATACTAATATATCCCTGCTTTGACAAAAATTAATAGTTTATATTTTTTTTATATTGCTTTGACAAAAGAACGTGTGAGATCTGTTTCCTCCAGCCAGCAGCCCTCTATTGCTTTAAGAAGGAGAAGATAGAAGCGTTTGAGCGTTAATGACCTGCTGTACCCCCACTGACGTGCCGCGCAGCAGAGCGGACGAAGGCGATCATGCGCTGTACCCCTCTGCTGATAGTTAAACAGCTCCTGGGAACCCACTCTCAATGTCGTTTGCAGGTTTCCCAAGCAGACCTTTATTGATCAGAATGTCAATTAGGGTGTCTCATACGCTTGCATTAAGTACCCTGTCCAAGAAAGTGTGGCAGAATGAAGGCTATCAAGGCTGATATTAGCCTGTCAGCCCATGAATTTGTAGCTCCTTGAGAGCACGAAGAGAATAATTTCAGAGATAAAAATGCACCGAAGATTTTGCACACCGCAGCTATATGTCATGTTCTGATGTCCAAGCTCATTCCAATATTTTCCTTTTAAGAATAACAGAAGTTCTCAGGCCCCATTAATGAAATCTATAGCCCAGTCTCATGTGCAAATAAAAAAGTTAACTCACAAAGGTCAGAAAGGGAAGTAGATCTATATGAATTAAAAGCTCATGCAGGCAAAATCTGACACTAAAATTTAAAGAACAGAGAAAAAGTTACATTCTGGCATAAAATCTCAAATTACAAACCAGTTTCCTTTAAAGAGACACTGTCAGTTTATATTTATATTTCTAAATATAAATACTCCTAAAGAGTTTCATGATGGAGTACTTCTCAGGATCTTTCCCTCATAAATAAATAAATGAAAAATCAATCTAACAATGAGTTTAGCAGGTGCATGTCATGCATCTGATTAATTTTTTTTAGTTAATTTTGACTTATTCTTTCCCTTGCCTAACTCAAATTCAGCAAATAATCACAAGCAAGCCTACCAACCACACCTGCTCTGAATAGTTTGCATGGGAGGAGCCCTCTTGACAAAACAACTTTAGAACTTTCAGTGAATTACAAAAATAACTATTTGTTCATCAGATGAAATATTCATTAAATCAGAAATTAACTATATTTTAAAAGATTTTGTATGAGCTTATACATTTGGATGTAGTGGCACCTCTCCAACAGTCCATGTCCTTCTCACTCAATATATCCAGAATAAGGTTTTAAAACCCCTTGCACAGAAGTGATATTGAAAAAAATAACCTTTTAGCTCAGAAGGTAGCAACAATTCTTTCAGGTATTTTAGTGCAGATGAGTCACCACCTTTTCTGCTGTATGTATTCTGTACAGTGCCCAAAGCAGAGAAAACCTCCGCATCCCTACCACAATGAAAATGCTGCAGAGGAGAGGAAGAGAGGATATTAACTTGTGGTTTCTGCTCTAATTGTGTATATTTTAGCTACTGTAGAGAGAATGGATACCTGACTCAGGCACACTCTTCTTTGAGGGAGAAGAAAGGGTTACTGTTAGACATTTGCAGTTTCTAAGAAATTTTCATTTCCATTCTAAGAAAAGCTTCATTTCAGTAAAGTGTACTAGACTTTGAGAAAAAATAACTGTGGTGTTGATTGAATAGGATGTATAAGAAATTCTGCTTGAATTGACTTCTAATGTCTGCTGTGCTAAACCATTCAAAAAACATTTTATAGTGTCGATGCTGAAAAGAAAAGCCCAACAAGCCCTTTTGTAGAAGCAAGAATGAGGTGATATAAAGAGTGCAACTTGTGCCACCACAAAATTGCCTTTGTCTCCTTGCTCTTTCTGTGTTTTTGAGTTTAAAAGCCTAGGATATGTTCAAGGAAAGATTTCTCCTGTTTTGTAAGGAAGGGGTAAGTACTTATAGGAGTAAGATACATTTATGGGGGAGGGAAAAAAGGAGCCAAGCCCCAACAGAGAACAAAGCCCAACAAAAACAAAAACCTCCCATATTAGAACTCTTATTTTTTCATAAAAAAGAGGAGCAGCATGATAGCACAGGTCCAGAGCTATATCCCTGGCCACACTGCATTTCTGAGCTTTTATGTTATTTATACCATTCAAACCAATATTTTCTGCTCATTTTCTTAATGCAGAAATAACATAGAAGGGTAAGCATCCTTCGGGGATCCCAAGAGATCATTTGCAGAGAGTTTGCTTAGTCATAATAATTAATCAGCCCATATCCACACTTGTCCTACTCTTCTCTATCCTTTTTGGGAAGCAACTTGTGCTGTATGGGGCATACATTAGAATATAGATAATGCACACCTAGAAGAGGCATTCTCAAGGTGATTTGTGATTCTCATAGACATGCTCCAGATCCTGGTCGGTTTTATCACAGCACTAACAAAAGGTCAGTACCATCATTGGAGTAATACTTCACTTATGATTTCATGCATCATCTCCTCAAAACTGCTCCATATTCCTTCTTTTAAGGGATCTGTTAAGCCAGCTTTGGTAACAGTGACATGGTGGTTTCTGGGTCACCTTGAATGAGGCACTTTAAAACTTCCTAAACCAGTAGAAAGCATAAAAATTCCTATGTATTTTAGAGGACTAATATGGGTGAATAAATCAAAGGCCTTCAGTGAATGTTTAATAGCCATGTATCTCTCTAAGTGTCACTGCTTTTTAGGAAATGGGTGGATACTTGTGATTGATATGTTTTAAATTAGCAATATCTTTACAAAGGATTATCTTAAAAATGAAGAGGCTTTATTTACTTTATTTACTTTCTTTGTTTTTAAAAGTTACTGTCATTTATGGGCATTAGGAAGACAGATCAGGGTAGGGTACTAGACAATTCTTAAGGTCCCTTCCAATCTAAACCATTCTATTCTAAGATTGATTAATTTTTGTTGGACTGAGATACTGTGGTGATGAGCACCAGAGAAGCACCATTGAAATAATTAATAGTTTCTTACACTGTTCAGGCTTTGAATAATGGCATTAATTAGAGTAGGGAAAGTTTACTGTATTGAAACTGAACTGTTGGGGTTTTTTACATATTATAAACCACATGGTGGGTGGGAGCAGGACAGGGGAAGTGGAAAATGTCCTGTTCTGGAAAAAATTTTTGCACTGTTGGATAAGCTTTGGAATGTCTATATGTCTGGCTTTCTTTGTTCTTTATTTATACATGTGTCAAGAAAGGATTCATTATTCCAATCTTTACTATCATCATAAATCTACACACAAAACCACCTAATTATATAACATTTTTTTTATATAGATTATATAACATTTTCCTCTATGCACATGTGTTCCTTGTTATCCTATCCAGAGTTCTATACAAATGCAATATTTGTATAGAAGTCAAATGAATAGAGAAAGAAAGGGAAGCTTTGTAAATCAGAACTCATCTGGATATGGCCCAATGAGGAGGGAACATCTGAGTTGTCACCTCCAGATACACCAGGTCTTGGGTAAATTTGTATAATTCTCATCCAGATAAATATGTATGCCAGAAGAATATTTTCACCACTACTAACACACACACTAAGCACACAGATAAAGAATCAGATAGGACATGTATGCTTACTTATTATGTACATGAGAATGTAGATTTACACACATACCTAATATGTAATGGCTTTTATGTGTGTGAATGTGTGTTCATTCATTTATTAAATAAAAGCTGAATTTCTATCATATATCTAAAACACTTTACTGTTAATTATTTTTCAAAATGAAACATAAAAATCAATTATATCCAGTGAAAAGAATTATCCACAGCTTTTAACAAAAATATTTACTTATAGCTAAGCATTTTTTCAAATAAGTATTTCACAAATGAGCTTAATTCAGATTTTTGCATTTTTCCCAGGAGTGCATGATCTACAAGCATGTTGTCCAAGTCCACTGTTGCACCCATAAAAGGGTTATATTTGTGTAGGCAAATGAATGACAGGCTCCTCTCTGAATCTGAAACCATACTTGGGACACAAAACTATCACCAGTAAGTGGTATCTAGTTTAGATATGTGACCAGTGCTGTTTTCATCTGGCTAATTTTCTGCTTAGTAGCTGATACAGTGCTATGTCCCCAAAACAATTATTTCTATTTCATAGTTATATCTCTCAGAGTCTGTAATCAAAGCATGCACTATGCTGGACAAAACAGTAGGAAAGAGGGTGTAGGAAAGTATAAACAAGGGTCATTTGTACTTTATGAAATGACTAGGGGAAACCTGCCTCTGAAGACCTGGTTTTTAGGACCTGTGTCTTATTCCCAAAGTTACTAGTTATTCTACAAGAAAACTGAATTCCTTTCTGCCAGCCTTGCCTCACCTACTTTAGGAACCCTGGGAGGTTTCTACAGTGCAAAGCACATAGAATATATGTGATCTGCAGAACAGCTTTTTCCGTCGTCTGTAGCTGAACTGCCAAAATCCCTAATCTGTTCTGAAAACCTGTCATACTGTCTGACCTAAAAAGTTCAGTACCTCATTAATAACCTTCAGAGCTACCCAATCTCCTCTGAAATGTGTGTGTTAATGATGGATGAAGCACCCAAAGAAGCAACTACAGAATCAGAGAAGGAAATAAACAGGCTGGCATTGCCCTTACAGCATTTGATTGATTTAGAGCATGTGCAGGAGCTGAGTAAAGGGTCTGCAGAGGTTTGGCTAGAGTTGCCAAAGCACTTGGCAACTGAGAGAAAAGGTCAGAGAAGTTAGACATAGTTGGATTGTTCACAGATGTCTGATGGTGTCAGTTTCATTTAAAATAAATAAGTACTTGAGTTTCAATGGGTTGAATCAGTCAGATTTCACTACCAAGGGGACAGATTGCTAAGATTTTATTTTACTAATGGTTGTGGTTCTCTTGGAAGTCCTCTACATGGACATTCATTGTACCAAGAACAAGTAGAGACTAAACCTGCATTTTTATAATCTGATTAAGAACAGAATTGCAGGACTTGAAAAGACAACGTTCATGCCATAGTATCTCTGCTTTTTGTCATGTTTTAATTTAAAGTTCTGGCAGAGAACAGGATGTCTGTTCCTGTGCTTTTTGTGACTTATATTTGGTAGGAATGGATGCATATTTTACTAACTTGTAGGTTATTATGACTATAATTTCTACAAAATATGTCTAAGTTTAGCATCTAAATATAAATGAACTTTGTCATAATTTCTCTATTTATACTTGCCATTGCTTACCATAAACATCACAAACAGCTGCACAAAAAAAAAAAAAAGAATCACATGGTGAAATATTTTTCTGCTCTTTTAAAGGAAAAGCAAACTTTCATTTTCCTGTAGTTTTTATAGAACCAACCACTCTGTAGAAAGAAAATGTTGAAACCTGAAATATTTTCATTGGGAGAAAAGTATTTATGTTTAAAACAATTGCCTGGCTTCCTCATGAAACTAAAGCTCTGCTACCACAAATCAGTCTTTCTTTAAGCTACTGAGAAATAAATGTGTGAAAACTTCATCACTTGGAGAAGATTTCAACCCAAGGCTGCATGGGAAATAGGTTTTGACATCTGACATCTTGGAATCAGACACATAAAATTTAAGAATCATATCTTATGTTGTCTCAGAATGAGCACCCCAGGAATTAGAAACCTGCTCCACAGCATAAGTTCTTCTCTGTGTTTCAAGGATTTTGCAGAGTTAAAGCTTTCTTTTCCTCTGGTGAAACCAACACTGGCTATACTAGGCAAGCTGGTGATTTTCTAAGCTGACAGCAGCCTTCTATTTCCTGTCATATATCTGGCTTATTACCATCAACTAGTGTGTTTCTTGAAAACACTTCTCTTTTGCTTGCCAAAAATAGTAAATAAGTGCTTTACCACAGAAATCTTTAAAAATTAATTGAGAAGCAATCAAAGTGTTTCAGTTAAGAGACAAGTATTGGTGTTTTACCAACAAAACACAAACACCAGCAACAAAACCTTGGAAGTCCTTATTTACCTGAAAAATTACTAGTGTTTCTTATTTCATGTTTAGAATGTATTTTCTCTAGAAAAAAATGTTTTAAGATATGGATACTGATAACACTTTGACATCCTCTCTAGTCTCACACTTAGCTGTGTTCAGGGTTACTCAAAGTATTCCAGATACTTTTGCAAATAGTTATTGAGCTTTAAATTTTGAAATTTTAAGGCTATGAAGCAAGTTGTCACAGACTATCCTTCATCACCTTCATATATCATATCCTACTGAGGAAGAAGTCAAGTACAGAGGAAGATCTAAACATCAGGAATTTATGTATCCCTCTTCTGAAAAGAGATAAAGAATGGACAGATTAAAATAAAATGGCATTTAGTTTGCCAGAAACTTTAGAACTGCTTAGCAGCCAAGAGCATGCTTTACTAGTGGCCTGTGCTAATACTCATATTTTCTAATCTTTTTCTAACTTAGCAACACTGATGTTAGCCTGAAAGTATTGGTAGTAGTACAGGATTTCTAGAGGACTTTCAGAGTGATAATAAATTAACTCCAGTCATAGGATATGACTTATATTTGACTCAAATATGTTCATGTGGACTATGTTGCTTGCATTTGTTAAAGTAACTGGAATTTGATGTGGTATTTTGAGTTGTGAGAGGTTTACATTTTCAAGTGTATTCTAGCCCCAAGAGCTCCATCCTTTCTTTATAAGTGTCATTCAAAGCTGATGTTTCAACAGCAAGAACATCTATTTGGACATCCCTTATTGTGTGTACTCAGAATCCCAAAGGTCTATAATGATCTCTATGCAAACACTTTTTTTGCCTGCAGAGAAGAACTGAGCAGGCTGAGATGGTTCAGGTGTAATATTGTTTAATAACTCACCTCAGGACTCATAAACAAAACTTGCCTTAGGAAAATGATTATCAGAAGTTTGCTCCCCTAGGTGAGTTTGGGGCCCTGAGACATCCATGTCTGAATGGTGACAATTCCTGTGATATCTGTCCCACATGTAGTTAAAGTGTACAGATATGTAGTTATCTTGTTGATGTTCAAGATACTTAGCATAAGGAAATGTTCCTGGAAAACACAGAGCAGTACAATTAAGTGGTAAACTAAAAGAAGGCACTTAAATTACACACCAAAAAGGACATGAGAAAGCACATGGTTAAAAAAAAAAAAATAATTTACAGTAATGCTGACGTTTGTTTATGATTTGCTAGATCATTCTCCCACTTCCTAAGCGATGACCCAACAGACCTTTACTGAAAAATTATATGTGCCTTAAAAAGGATTGCACGAACAACATCCTGATTTCTACAAATCAGCCTGTACCATTGAAACACATTTTTTCAGTAAAAGACAGTTTATCTGCTTTCAGTGTCCAAATTTTCTTGTGTTTGTAAGCTTCAGTACTGTTTTAAGTCTCATTCACAGAGATGCATCTGGTTTATTTTCTCTTGCTTGTTTGATATGCTCTAAATGCTTGAAGATATGAGTATTTCACATTTGGTTTTTTGATGGTCTTCAGTATTTCAACCTTATGGTTGCTGTCATCTTTAAGAATGTGCAAGCATCAGTACACATCAGCTAAAAAGCATTTCAGTACAATGAAAGATAAATTCAGTAAATAGATAACAAGAGCTTTACAGTATATGCTTTGAATTCACAAATAAAACTCAATAAAAAACATTACTCTATATTACTCTAAAACTCAATGATTTTCAGGGTTGTCCACGCAGGATAAAAATATTTATTGTAGTGAAGCTATAAAAGCATTATTGAATAAGGGGATGTCAGTTCAAGAAAAGGTTTCAGGGAAACGAGGTGCTTTGTTTCAATGAAACAAATCCTTAAACTCATCATTAAAGCCTCCAGGTAGAAAAACGTTTGTTCAACAGAAGACATTACATGGTTGTGTGAAATTTAGCATCTCTTTTTTTAATAGAAGTCAAAGATAAGTGATTTAGAGGAAAATCCCCGCATCCTCTTCCCTTCTATCCTGCCTTTATTTTTTTTTATTTTGGATAAGTACTTTTTGCAAAGGACTTTATTCACAAAAATGTGAAATATAATGTATTGAAACATTGTAACTTTTAAACATTTCAGAGGAGGCTGTAATCAGAACTGTACAGGACACATATTTCAATATGGAATTTGTATGCATATAGATTTCTACATACTGCTCAGCAGTTGAAGGAAAAATGCTGTTACTTCACCTCTGTGTTGCAATTCCCTCTATTCCCTGTTATAGGGCTTTTGAGTCTTCATGGAATCTGCTTTTTGCATTTCAAGCTGCAAACAGAACTTTTATGTATCAAGATCCTCTGGAAGATTCCCCCATCTGGTGCACAGTTGTGAATTATCAGAAAATTACCACAGAATTATTCCTTACAACATAAACAACAAAGGAAGTAACCAAAAAAAATCATACTACATTTTATTATGCAAAAAGAGAGAACATACTACTCACACATGGTTTACTGGTTTTAAAAATAAAACAAAAATAAAAATAAAAGCTCAGGAAGTGATCCCTGGAAATATTCAAGGCCAGGTCAAACCCTGAGCAAACTTCTCTAGTGGAAGTTGTCCCTGCCCACAGCAGGGGCATTGGAATGAGATGGTTCTAAAGGTTCCTTCCAGCCCATTCTATGATCCCCTAGGCTAAAGGCTGATTCTTGTAATGGAGTCATTTGCACAGAACATGGTGTTTAGCACTCCTGTGGGTGCACCAGGTGCTGGCACTTCAGGTTGTCTCCAGCTATGACTGCACCCATTTTCCTGTGTAAAATTTTGGGTGCAAATAATAATCTCTCAGCTTTCCTTCATTTCCTAATGTATTTCCTGACACAAACCTTTATCATCCTATTTCCTTGAACCGTGATGATTAAGCTTGGCACTTCAGGTTGATTGAACATCAGCCAAGAGTCTTTCATGTTTTACATACCACTGGTTGTTTGGTTTAGTTTTGTTTTTTTTTTTTACTATCCATCACTTAATCAGAAATACCTTTATATTGTCATCTAAATCAAGACTAGGAATATTAAATAGCAGTGGAACAAGAATGCTATTCTTGGGTGACCTTGTGTAATGAGTTCTTCTAGCACAAAATTAACAATTGCATTTTGCAATCTGTTAGTGAAGCAGACTTAATCCCTCTATCATAAGACTTAAACCATCTATCTTGCATAAAATTTAACTTTTAATCACAGTGCCATGTGATACTATGTTAATTTTTCTTATAAATTCAACCATACCTTACCTACCAGCATTAATTTTTATTTTATTCAAAAGTTTTTTTAAAGTCTCTCTTCTAGAATCTAAGTGTTTCAGATTTCCAACTATATTTGAATATTATATATTCAATATAACAATTAAATATATAATATTTGAATATTATTCCATCATTAATGGAACTGCTGGATGCAAATGAGTCATGCCATATAACTTGGAAAAATGTTTTCATAGTTGCTGTTTCAGGTGATCTAATTCAACCCTAATTATTTAGATAATTTGCTGTGAATTAAGTTCTTTAGATAATATATTATAATTTGCAGACCCTAATCTTACATGAATCTTTGGTTTAGATTTCCCTAAAATAAATTCAAATTAAATATAATGTCTTTTAAAATGGTAAATGGCAAACAAGCATATTCTGTTTCCTTCCTTCCAAGGTTTCTTTTGCAGTTTCAGATAAATCCCTCCTTTTGTTAGCAGCATGATAATTGCAATATGTATACAGTACTTTCTCCAAATTCATTTTACTCCTCTTTTCTGTCTCCCTTTCTCTTGTCTCTCTTTTTCTTTGCAGGTTTTATTAGTAATATCAGCATCTTATCTATCTTTTTAACCTATCTATGGGAACCTACTGCTCCACTTACACATTCTCAGTGATTCAGTACAATTTTTTTCTTATTCTCCTCATGGTTTAACATACTAAATACTAAAAATCTATTTGCCAGTGTTAGACCCTTGTCCTTACACAGATGCCTTCATAACTGCCTGCTACTTGTTTCTTCTCATTTCAGTGTTGTGGAATTCGCAGTAGGTCAGAGGAGAAACATATTTTTTTTCTTAATTCCAGAAGAAGAACCAGCTACATTGTTTCCATGTTGAGCTTGCAATGACTGAATTCTGAAAATGAGCATACATTGATTCTGTAAAGAATCATGGAATCACAGAATGGTTTGGATTGGAAGGGATCTTAAAGGTCATCTCATGCCAGTCCCCCTCCCATGGGCAGGGACACTTCCCATGAGACCAGGTTGCTCCATCCTGGCCTTGAACACTTCCAGGGATAGGACCTCCACACCTTCTCTGGATAAACTGTTCCAGGGCCTCACCAGCTTCACAGTCAAGAATTTATTCCTAATATGTAACCTAAATCTATTCTCTTTCTCTATGAAGCCATTTGCCCTTGTCTTGTCACTTGATGCCCTTGATCAAAGTCCCTCTCCAGAATTCCTGGACCTCCCTTAGGTACTAGAAGGGGCTCTAATGTTCCACTGTAGCATTCTTGTCTGCAGGCTGAACACCTTCTACTCTCTCAGCCTGTCCCCATGGCAGAGGTGCTCCAGCATTCAGCATCCTCATGGCCTTGCCCGGACCCACTAAAAAAGATCCATATAAGTGTACTTTAAATTCTCAAAATATGAAGTGTTTTACCTGAACAGAAATTATTTTGAGACAGACCAAAAGTATTTATGTAAAAATTTTCAGATGTCACAGAGTAATGCAACTCAATTTTAAGGAACAGAAGGACCATATAGAGACTTGTGCAGGTCTGTCTAGAAATTCAATTTCAGAGCCTGTAAAGGTCACAGAGTCACAGTAATTTTCTGGGCAGTAAATACTGTGCCATTTCACTCACATTTGCACTGCTGCAAGGGTCATTCCTTGTCATCAGAAGAGTTTTCATAGCCATGTGCCCTTGTAAACTCACAGATGCTTCTCCACCATCATTGATGAATCAGCAGGACCCTCCAATCTGAATCCTGCGTGAATCCAGTAAGAGAATTTGTAGATAAGTTAACATCAGATTTACTTCAGAGGGGCAGCCTGGGAGCAGATTTCTGACATGGAGTCAAGGTAAATCCACTTCACAACATTATTGGATTAGCCCTTCTTGAAGTTTAATTAAATTGGTTTTCCCCCTATTAACTGTTATAACTTGGAAATGGCAGATGAGAATGAAAATTCATCTCATTACAGTTTAAAAAGTTAAATCCCTTCTTGTGTCTCTAATGCTGAGAAATATGCATTATTTTATATTAATAATGCAATTGGATTTTAAGTTAGAAACTTCAGAATGTGTCCTTTTGTCCATGTCTCATCCATGGAGATTGCCCACTTTTCAAGTGTTAAAACCATTACTGGCTTGGGTGATCAAATAGAAAAGGAAGCAGTTTGTTCTGCAGAGCAGGCAATCCCAAAGTGAACATGCCACACTGAGTTGAGTGAGAAAACAAAATAAAAACCAGTAAAAACCTAACAAGTGTAACAAACTTTGTAACTTTCTTCACCATCAAGTATTTGGAGCTATATTTAGATATATACTACAAGGCTTCTCTTCTTTCTCCCTTTGCAGAAAAAATACTTTTAAAGTTTCTTTAGTTTTAGAGCATGAGGAGGTTTAGTGAGTTTGACAGGACAATTCACAGGGAAATGGATCAGAACATTGAAGAAATATTCATGTTAAACTACACTGGTGCACTGCCAGTGCAGAAATGCCTTTGAAAAATACTCGATCAGAGGAATAGGGAGAAGTGTAATTGTCTGGGTAAAATAGCAAAGGTGGATCTTATGAACAGAAAATACCAGACGAATATCCTTCTAATTGTCAGCTCCAAAGACCTGAACACAGCTCCCCACAAGAGGTCTGTGGATTCCTGGTTCTCTGGGGCATTATTAGGCTCCTGCAAAACATGACTTCTGTAGAGCCCATGGAACTTTCTTCCTGCTGTGCCCAGGTAAAGAGGAAAGGATGTGGTAACAATGAGAATTTTCAACTTAAAGGACAAACTGAGAATTTTAGTATCAATTTGAAAGTGAAACATTTAATAGAAAAAAATGAGACTTTATTGTCCCAGATTTCAACTGCAAAGATGAAAATGTTCTCTTGGCCATGTGTAGCTAACTGAGGACTAGAGACTTCGATGAGGCATTTTTGGCCCATCTCACTCTGAAGAACTGGCAAGGGGAACAGAGGCTGGGTTGTGCTTGGCTCCTCAGTGTTGCAAAAGTTGTATTAATGATTTGTGAAAGGTGTCAGAATTCAAAAGGGAGACTGGGAATTGCCTCTGGTTCATACTACCTCCTGATACATACTTCAGGTTCATTTTGAAGAGTGCTGTCTGGACCTGTCCAGAAACAGTCATAAAACCATTCTGACAATTTCACAGCATAAACAATTGAAATCCAGTGCCTGGGAATATTTCTTGGTGCTTTTTAATTTATTGCTATAGATTTAGCTTCTGTCACTCATATTATGAGCTCTCTGGGGAAAAAAAATCCTTATCTTGCTACTTCTCTATATTGAAAATACTGAAGATGATAGAGATGGATCTTATGTTGATCAGCAGGATCCTTCCCATAATGTACATTGATAATGATAATAATTATTATGATAGATTAAGAGAGAAAAAAAAAAAAAGCTTGTTCTACTGTGAAAAATAGCTAGTGGAGGTGTTCAACTATTTTTATTTTTTTTTTAATCCTTTGCATTTAAGAGCTTCACTGGTGGTATTGGGGCTTACATTTCAGAGACATCTTTCCTTATTTTAATTTTTTTTTTTCACCAGTGTGATTCTTGTTTCTATAATGGACTAAAAGAGGCTCTGCCATACAGCACTTCATATGAGTTATTTTGAGTCTGACCAAAATTAATAACAGAAATTCAGAATAATGCTGATTCCCCTAATGCTTATAAAAGTGTTTTGTAAAGCAAAAGACTGTGATATGAGGCTGCAATGTCATTGGTTCATATCTGATTGAGAAATATCTAATATGTTGATTAACAATCATCAGAAAGATATTTTATACTTTCAAGACTGTGAAAAGGACTACTTTTCAATTTACTGCTCATCTAACCACTTAGTAATAATGTTATGTGGAACAGATAATCACATAATTTACTAAGTAGGTTGTACTTGCCCTTGAATTTTGTTTGATGCCAGTAACATCATGATTTACAGCCATAAGGTCATGCCAATTCATACAAGTTCATTTGGCTCCTAATGCATTCAGTTGCAACAAAGACTTCTTATGCTTAGGAAACCAAGACAGAGATTGCAGCTGTCATAGTTTACCACAGTTTTATAGTTATTCACTTATCTCTGCATTTATGAGGTGTAACCTTGATGACAAAGCTCAAGGGTACTTTTCTTATTTAATGTTTCTTCTTAATTTTCTTTTATTTAAAGACTGTGTATTTTTCTTGTTTCATTTTCCCTCTGATATCCATATTTATTTTTTAAAATTTCTTTACTTTAAGGTGTCTGCTACCCTGCCAGAGGAAAAAAAAACTTTCCATCTACATTAAAAATTGCTTAATTGGCAAAAGATGTGTGTTGTTAGACAAATAGCCCCAGTTTCCTTCTTTTCCATTCTGTAAAAGGAAGAAGAAAGCTTCATTTTATTTAACAGAATTATAAGGAAGAGTGATTCAATGGATTGGTTTGGAGATACTTACTGCCTGAAGTTTTACATGAAAGCCTGTGAGAAGTACTTGGTGTTCACACCTTCTGTAAGATGGGCTGTCACTATTTATCAAAACTTACAGAAGTTAGAAAACAGTTTGGAAATGTAGAAATAAAAGCGCTTTGAATATCATATATATTCAGTATTTCATTACTATCTACTAACCTTTCTTTTAATGTGCCTTTCCAAATCAGACTTTACCAAAAATTATACATATCATATCCGAAAAATCTGACAGAACTTTATAATTATTAGATTACACTTCATACTGTCTGTAATGAAAGAGCAGGGCCACCAGGCTTTGCAAAAAGTAAATATTTTTTATCGAATTCTCTTTGCACTTTGACATTATTGAAAGGAGGAGAACAGATAAGTGAAATAGAAGTCCACAAGCTGGATTTCAGCAAGCTGAGGATGCATATCAGTGTTTACACTAAGGTTCTCACTCAGCCACATGCACATTTGCAGCTGTTGTTTGGTGATAGCCACTGGACAGTCCTCACTGCAGGAACACTTGCTCCATTAGAAAAATGAACCTCACAGCTCATTCCTGTGCTCTATTGCGTTGTGTGTGCCTGCAGTGGGAATTTCTAATGGGTTCATGCTGATAGTCATGGCTTATCAAGCCAGCAAACCAAAAACTTAAACATACCAGCTGTGCTTCACAAGCCAGTGCAGAACATCAATCAGACAGGAACATTTCCTCTTCTTCTGTGGATATTGCCACTGAACTGCACCCACTTTCTGTGTCACCCAATTAAGCTAATAAAACTTGTCACAGGACATTAAAAAACCCTGAAACCCCCAAAAAATCCAACCTCAAACTCTTTCATATTTTCATGTCAGCTTGGCCACATAGTCAAAATATATTTTAGACTCCTATGCATCTTTTAGTTTTCTTTGACCACTATAGGCTCCAAAATTTCAGCCCCTAATGCTGCAATCATACATTCCAGTGTGTCAATGTTTTGCAAATGCTTTATCCTACAGCCTGAAACAATCATTTCCATGATACAGACCCTAATAAAAAACCTGAAAATTATTATTTCTGGAAGACATGATACCAAGCAGGGAGAGACATGGCAAAGTTGTAATATGTGATACATCTACAAATATAATTATTAATTTAATTATGTTTAGTATCAAATCTATGATTATTTGGTCTCAATTTTCTCTTTACAAGTTATTTTTCATTCTCCTTTGAGGATTAGGATTAAGAGATCAGAAACTAATTTTGTAAAAAATTATCTCTCTTTGGCCACTGGCTGCTACAATCATTGTAGATTGACCATGGCATTCTTTTGTCTATTTTATTGTAGGGTTTTGTGCATATAATTTCCTCACAGAAAGAAGTCAACCACTTAGAATTTTCTCACAGATTTTGTTGTTGTTGCTGTTTAGAGAAAACATGACTAATCTACTAAATTTTTTTCTTTTTGTATGTTCTTTGTGTGAGATTTTGACTGTGAAATGGCTTACAGTTCAGAATCACATATTTGGGAAAGGCCAGTCAAGAGGTAACCACAAAATATCTGCCAATAACATGCACAGACAGAGATCATCCACCTGCACTAGGGGGACACAGCTCTTTCTCCAAGCACAGCTTGGCTGGGACTTCTCTGTGTCCTGGTGCATTTTAGGAACCGGTTCTTGAGGCATCAATTCATCTACTCTACCTGTCTCAGTCCAAACATTGATAAATAGATAGGTATTTGGGTTTCTCTTGACAGACAACATTGTTTTATGGCAATTAAATATAAAATAGAATACTTGCCTGTGACTATGTATTAATTTTGTTATCGTTTTCCTAAGTCATATTAGTTTAGGTTTATAAAAGCTCTGAAATTCTGCTTTAAATGAAAGTTGATTGAAACCAATCTTTCTCTTTTTTTTATTCTTTTTCCTTTTTCCTTTTCTTCCTTTTAAACAAGGATTTGAATGCACATCTGATACCTCTGGCATGGGAGTCCACACCACTGGAATCGAGATTTCTGTATTTCTTCTGCCAGCCCTGAATGGTTTGGATTATAGTCCAAACCCAAAATAACTGGCTATCCACATCATTGTTTGAAACTATTTCCCACTCAGTTCTGCAAAACTGCAGTTCTTCAAACAGCTTCACAGAAGCATTTTTCTCCCTTATTATCAAAGCTAAATGTTAATATTCTATTTAATCCTTTGTTGAGAATTAATTATTTTGCTAAATTAGGATCTCAGTTAAAAAAAATAAATAAATATTTGAAACACAATGGAGAAATGCCAAGTACACCAAGTAAGAAAAATATTTGTAAATTTAAAATGACAGAAGTAGCTTAAAGTACTTTTGCCAGTTAATCAACCAGCTAAGAAATACAGAAGCAATATTGACTGTAGAGCCCTATAATTACTCTTTCAAGCTTCTGTTACACTTTCGAAGTTCAGTTTATTTGTTTTTAAATTACTTTCTTTCAGTTATTTCCTATTTTTGAAGTGTGATAATGATAATATTGGCTGACATCAGAATTTGTTCAAGATAAGAATTATCTGCTTTTGCAGTTTATCTGTAGCAGAATAATTCCTCAGTCAAAGATTATGACCTATTTCAAAGTTCAGTTGAATGTAAAATGTTTAACACTACTGTTGATTCTTGGTTTGAGTGTGAACATTTCTGTCTTGACAAGACGTGCATGAAGGACAGTTTCTTCCTTAAAAAGTGTGAGTTTTTATCATCAAATTGATGAAAGAAATAAAAAATGAGAAGAAAAACTTTGATACAGAGAAAGTCATTTGAGCAGAGTGACACACAAGATTAATTAGAATTATTGCATGCTGTCATAAACTCTCCTTAGGCCACCCCTTTCATCATAACTCTGCTGAGCCTTAGAATCATGGAATCATTAATGTGTTGTGGGCAAGGTCTACAAACCCCCATAGCAGTGGCAGCAAGAAATGTTTTCAGAAGTGATTATTAAACATATAAATATATGATTATTAAATTATGATTATAAATAAAGAGATTTTTAGTCTCTCTACCTTAACATTCCAAGTATTCCATTATTGTTAAGTTAAAGTAGTGTCCTAATGCATAATTTCAGTTTTATTGCAGCAGGCTGTACCAGAAGTGAATCCATACATGTTTTTTAAATGTGTAATCTTTAGAGGGTTTATTTTTTTCTCAAACTAAGATATGGTTGTAGAAGCAAGACAGATAGTTTTAACCACTGGAACTTTTACAGGTTAAACATTTTCAGAGCATGTTTTTCTTAAAAATTTCTTCAGTTATGATTTATAAATCTTCAGAATAAATCTGCGGGACTGTGTTTTATTTTACAGACTTTTATTTTAAAGATAACATTTGGTTGAAATAATTTCTAAAATGTTTGATTCATTCCAAAGTGGATTTAAAAATCCACAGACTCATCTGCCATTTCTTTGCCTTCTCAAAGGCAGACAAATTCAATAAGAGATGTACAAATCAAGTTAAAAATCCCAAATAGAAAGATTTCAGCTACCCTCTCTTTGGCTCTTGAGATATATCTGGTATAGGCTATGAATGTGCCCTTAAATCCTGTCATGATAATCATGTTTAAAAATCCTCCTGTCATATTTAAATCTGTTATAATTTATAAGTCCTCTTGAAGTTTCGTGTCTCTGATTTTCACCCAAAGGTAAGATCTAGTAAAGAGTTCTGAGTTCATTCTGAGTTCAACCAGATGGCACATTTCACGTGACTACATCAGCTGTGGTAAATTCTCACAGTGAGCTTCAGGACAGCACAAGTACCTCATAAAGTGCCTCATCATATGGCTCCAAATTGGTTGTCTGTGCTTTAGTGTTTTGGTTAGGAGCAGTACAGAAAAAGAAAAAAATCATTATTTTTCAATAGATTCAGAGTAATAAATAAATTTTTCTTGCTCCTGAATTTCATACCATTAACATGGAAGAATGGATAAGGAGTTAAATGCAGGATTTTTTTCTAAGCATTAGAGTGAAATTCAGTCACAAAATGTAAAAAAAAATTACTTTCTTTCTTCCTTATTTAAATAAGAATCAGCACATGGATATTATTTTCTTTTCAAGCTAAGGTATGTCTGTACTGTAAGTACTGTAAACTATTTTAATACTGTACAAAGAAAAAGAGTGCAGTGCAGAGCAGATCAGAAGGTCTAGCTGATCTTAGAAAACTTACGAACTGTGTGATGCATTTTGAAGTCCTATTTAATCTGCTTGCAAAATTTTTATGTCTAGGTGTAGTTTTGTCTATTTTAATACATTGTTATCTATATTTCTGCATCTGCCAGTGTCTGAAAGTTCTGTCTTGTATTACAATTATATTCCCTGGTTGCTTGTGCCTTACAGAACTCATTTGTGCAACATATATTGGAGATGCTTCATGTCTCTTTGTAAATTCAGATAAAACTAAAGGGGATTGAGTCAATCTCAAGTATTAAATACCTTTCAGTTGTGAGTAGTGAACATCAAAAGGAACTAAACTGACCCCAGTCCTCCAGACTGGATGAGCTTGTGGAGTAGATGCACGACAGGGTATCATGAAATCATACTGAACAGAGAAATGTGGGTATAAAATAGGTAAATCTTGGCAATTTTACTCAGTAGCCAGGTTAAAGAAAAATGGATATGCCATTAAAAAATATAGCTGTGAAACTCAGTACCGTAGAAACCTGTGTCAGTGTTTAGTGTTGAAAACAGTTTAAAAGCAATTAAATTCGTAGGAAAAGAAATCTCTCCAGATCTAAAAAAATAAAAATAGTAGTAGCTCAAAAAGTCTGCAAGCTATAGGTTATTTCAAAGCACTAGGGAAATATACTGTGAAAACATCATCATATATGTGTCTAATTCTTAGACTCTTTTGCAGTGACTTACCGTTCAACACAGTAAAACAGAATTCACAAATATACAAACTTCTGCTCTTGTTTTGAAAGGACATTTTTCACTCCCCTCACATCATTCTCCTAGTGTCTTGGAGCTCTGCATGACTGTCTGAGTTCAACAACTTTTAAACAAATAAGTACTTCTATTTAGTTCTATATATTTAATATCTGAGGGACTCCTCTAAGGGGACTGTTCATTGTTCAGTATTCAGAGCTTAAACAGTGAACAAAATTGTGTAGTGAAGCAAGAAGGATTTCACATGATACTTTCAGCATTTCAGAAAGTTTTGAGGATTTTGAAATTTCATTCCCTCTTTTCTTATATCAAATACTAAACTATTTAACCTCTTTGATATAAGAAAAATCCTTATAGTTTGCATTCAGAAATTCTAGTCTTAAAGGTTTGAGAACTATAGAAGAATTGAGTTGATTATCTCAGCTGAAGGCTATGTGAGGTTCACAAAGAACCTAGCATAGAATTTTCAAATCCAAATTTGCTTCATCCTCTTACAGAACAAGGAATATGCATTGCTCCAGAACTGATTTCTGCCCATTTTTTGTTCCTGTTATGGAGTGCAATTTTACAAGAGCATTGTATCATCTTTCAGTCCATTGCCATTCCATATATTTTTTTTTTTTTTTTCAATTCTGCATGCAATAAAGACGATTCTGGCATTAAAAGAGGACTGTGTGAAGATAATTGAAACAGTTTAACACAACTGAAACAGCCTTGTTCCCTGACCTGCTCAAACTGACACTTCTGCAGGCTCTGGTATTATCAGTAGACATCTCTACATCACTCTATCTGGCAGTTTTCATTTTACAACATAGATGTTAAGTAGTTGAATTAAAAGAACTACACCATTGCAAGTAAAATGGGAAAAAGATCTACTAAAATAAGGACATTTTTCTACAGAAGTGTATACCAGAGAAAATAAGATTTCTCCTGGGCCAAAGCACTACACAACTTCAAATTAAGCAAGAATTCCGAGGTACTTTAAATGACTTGCTTGCTCTATAGGAAATAGAATTGCAAATTCTGTAACTCTTTATTTGGGTGTGACTGAAGTTTTCAGCCCAGGGACACTAATATCCTAATAAGAAAGCTTTTAAAATCTGTTTTCTTCGATTTTCTAGACTAACTAGTCCATTTCCATACTAGGAAATTTACTCAGGGTAATCCTAATGAGGCTGCTGCTGAAGCAGAGACAATCTCTTCTTTAGGGGACCTTTTGGTTAAAAGAATCCTCTGCTCTGTTGAGTGTCTCATTACACCCAGATTAGATAAAGCCAATTAAGCACTTACTACTTAGCAAAATGAATATCTAACCAGTTATGTACATGGGAGTTATTAGAGGAAGTCAAAGGTTGACTTCAGTAAGCAATCTATGAGTGGTTTCGTATCAAATATATGTATCAAATATTATGTATCCAATAATTATATAAAATAGGGAAAAATAAAAAAAAAATCCCTATAACTCTGCTAATTACATTTGTATTTACTGCCTGATCTATTAAATTTAGCCTTGAGGGAAACTTCAAAGAATCTTATTTATTTATTAAATTCCATCTGTTGACTCTATACATTACTTCTTCGTACAAAATTTTGCAAGTAAATGTAGCTAATACCTAAGAGAACAGAATTTTAATTTTTTTCAAATTATTCATGCTTATTAAGTTTATATCAGTTCTAATTATTGCATTCCTGTTGTTATATCAACATGAAAATCCCTTATATTACATTACTAATAAAAACAAGAAATCCTAATTTTCCACTTATTTACAGCATTATAGTTTTACCCCTCTATAAACTCATACAAATAGATTGATGTAGTCCTTATAGATAATATTATAATATGTATACAAGTATACATTCACAGTTTTCTCATTCATTCGAAGCAGATTTTATAGACTCAGCTTTTTCTAAGCTAAGGTAAAGTTCTATTTGTACAGCAAATAAGGTACTGTGTGAGCTATTAGTTTGCAGCATCATAAAAATTACCATCAGAAAAATATCATTAGAAAGAAAATAATTTATTCTCCTCCTATAATTTTTTGGAGCATAACATTTTCATATTTTCATGAGACTTCATCCGAACTCATTAACAATAGTCATGTTTTCTTGGTAGCTGTGTGCCTCCCTTTCCTCTTGAATTTATGAGGGATAAATATAAAAGAAGATTTCAATGTTTTTTGAGGTGTCTACAAAGTTTCTGCAGAAATCATGTAGTTCTTATTTTCTGTTTTTCTTCACTTGTGCATGCATTATGATGTCTGTTTTCATATAAAGATTTCCAAAACTCATCAGCCAGTTGTAAAGGCTGTCATGGTTTTGCACCCTACCTTCACACAGTCATTGAACCCTCATTTATCTTTCTCTCTAGTGAAACAAAGGTCTCTACTCTAGAGCTCTCTGGCGCACTGGCAGCTTCCAAGGGTCACAAAGGTAGTTATCAAGTAGTTTTTAAGCCTTGTCATTGAAATTATATGGTTAGGTATCACCTGGAAGAAAGAGAAATCTCAGACACCTTGAAGAGATAAATGAGATTAAGTCTATTTTTTACCATTTTTCTCACAATTTTACAATATCCAAAATCCCAGAATCATTGCAACTCTTTAGACTGAAAAAGTAATCTAAGATCATCAAGTCCAACTGTTTATTCCAACACTGCCAAGTCCACCACTTAAAGATACCCCCAAGTGTTACATCTTCCTGTTTTTAAATACCTCCAGGGATGGTGACTCCACGACATCTTTGGGCAGCCTGCTCCAGTGCTTGAAAAACCTTTCAGTGAAGAGATTTTCCCTAGAATCCAAACTAAACTTCCCCAGGGTCAACTCGAGGCTATTACCTCTTGTCGTGTTGTTGCCTGGGAGAAGAGGCAAACCCCCACCTAGGTAGATGAACTAATTTCAGATGGTTGTAGAGAGTGACAAGGGCCCCCTGAATCTCCTTTTCCTCAGGTACAGGCCCAGATCCCTCAGCTGCTCCTCATCAGACTTGTACTGCAGACCCTCCACCACCTCCATTGCCCTTCTCATTGCTCCAGACCCTGAGTGTCCTTCTTCCAGCAAGGGGCCCAAAACTGGACGCAGAACTTGAGGTATAGCTTCACCAGTGACCACTACAGGGGTATGGCCATGGCCATGGCCTGCTGGATATATCATTTCTGATACAGGCCATGGTGGCATTGGCCTCCTTGACCACCTGCACACCTGCTGGCCAGTATTCAGCTGTCTGTCAACCAACATCTCCAGTGGGTATGTCTTTTCTTCTTGGTTAAACACCATTTATCTTTCATTGCTTATCCACAGTAATTTCTGTACGTAAAAGATAATAAAAGTTTTGAAAAGAAACCTAGAAACACAAAGAGTAAGGGTATATTTTGACAAATTTTCCAGCAAAATGCTCAATAGGTCAGGTGTTCTGAAAAGTGCATTTGCCAGCACCAAAATCAGCATGGACAACCCTGTTCAATAATTTCCTTTTAAGCTGGCTGCAGATTTTGTTATCAGACTGGAGTACTTTTGAAACCAACTGAAGTACTTCCTGTCCCCAGTATGAATTTTGCTCTTCCCTAAAGTCAAAAATGTTAGGGCAACTTTTCAATTCTTTGAATGTGTTAGCATGTGAGATTGGAATTAGGTTCATCACCTGGAAAAGCAGAAATTCTCATGTTCAGGAAGGAATAAAAAAATGAAGTGATATTCCAGATCCTGACAGGAATCTGATGAATGAACAGGAGAATAAAGGCTCTGGTCTATGTAAACAGACATCTTGTCTTAGGAATTTATTTTGTCCACAGTTTTTAGCCTGGATTGCTGAACCTAATCTGTCCCAGAGCCCATCAATGTCTACAGTTATTAACAAAGCATTATAAGGTATGCATAATATTGTAAAAATATTTACTGAGGAATCCACCAGGGTTTTGTTTCAATCAGTTCTTTTGGTATTTAAGTAATCTTTTCTATTAAACCGTCTGACTGCACATGGCAGAGCTTGACTTATGCTTAAATGATATCCCAATGAGAAACACAAAATGAGCCGTGATTCCATTTATAAAAGAATGCATAAATAAGCACACTTTGAAGAAATAAATCAAAGGAGTATGAAGAAAAAACCCTAACAGGTTGCTAGTGAAACACATTTGCTGTATTTGGAAACCAAATTAAAATTCAGCTATTTCATTAAGAACACTTAAACATGGTACAGTTTCCCTGCATTTAAATCAGTGGAGCTAAGACCAAGTTTTGATCTTCTGTATCTTGACTGCTTTTCAAATATGTATAATAAAAAGTATTCAGAAAAAAGGGCTATGGCTAATGCCATCAATATTGACAATAATTTTTTACTTACCACAGCACTCAACCTTTCTTGTTATACAGTTCCACACTTTTTCATAATACAATACATTTTCAAAATAAGGTGTATTCTTGTAGCATTATAATTATGAGCATTTTCAAGTAGAATGTGTAAGAAAATAAAAGACACTGAGTAAAGATCACAGAAGCGATCAGAGTCACAATGTTATTCAATCTGGTTGCCTTGCCATACTAAAAAGCAAAGTGAAAAAAGAGATAGAAGGATACAAGTGACAGATTTTTGCTAATGTGTTCATCCTGTTGTATACATTAGTGTATATTCATAATGATAGGTTTCTAGAGATATTTATCTTAGAGAATTTTTTTTCCTAAAAAGCACATATTAAGAAAACCGTCAACTCACTGAAGTGATATATTTACACTCAAACCAGTATGAATTGTGATCAGAGCAGCGTATGCATTGATATAGTATCGTGAGTCATGCTTCTTAAATCTGACTGATCTTGAAAATTCATGATTCATGCAATTCAGATAACATACAAGATATTCTTCTGAGCACTTATGCATCCTACAACACCAAAATAATTGAGTCATCTTAAACAGTTGTCTTGACAAGACCACAGTTACTTGGCAAAAGGCAGGGAGAAGTCGATAAACTAGATGGTTGAGCTCTCAGTCAGAGGGACCTGTCAGAGAAACAGCTGACACAAACCTCAGGGTCACCAAAGGGAAAGTGTTAAATCCTGGCCACAAGGATAATGAGCCTTCTGAACCAGCACAAGCTGAGAACCAACCAGCTCCAAAGCAGCTTGGAAGAGATGGACCTGAGTCTCCTGGTGAACAAGAACGTGTATGTGATCTGTCAGTGTCCATTCGTGGCAACTCCAGCTTCCTGGAGTGTATTAGCCAGAAATGTGACAGCAGGTTGAGTGAGGCCTTTCTTCCCTTCTGCTAGAGGTCCTGGTAAGACACACCTGGAGTTCTGTGTCCCTTTCTGAGCTCCCCTGTACAAGAAAAATGTGGGATATGGGATGAAGTACAGGAGGGAGAAACAAAGATGTCTTAGAGATTGATCCATTTTTAATTTGTGGAGAGACAGAGAGAACTAGGGTTGTTGAGCCTGGAGAAAAGAAGGCTCAGAAGGAATGTGAACAGATACTGATGGGAAGCAATAAAGAAGGTGAAGCCATGACCTTCTCAATAGTACCATGATAGTGGACAAGAGAGAATGGCTACAATTTGTAATACCAAAAATGCCAGCTAAATGTGATAAAAAGTTATTTTTTATTATTACTTTTTTACCTTGGCAAAGATGTTAAGCACTGGCACAGGTAGCCCAAAGAGAATGTGGACTCTCCATCACTGGAATTGCCCTGAGCAACCTAGCTGACCTTGCCATGTTTCCAGAGATGCCCTTTCTCTCCCATCATTTTGTTATTCTATGAAGGACATCTTAACACCAAACTGCTGAAAAGGCAGAAGGACAGCAGCTCCTTTAGTGTCTACACAGAGAAAAAAAACCCCAAAACAAATAAAAATCTTCAGTCTGACTGCAGTGGCCACTACTGAAAGGCCTGCTTAATGTGAACAGATAAGCAGCGGAGTTAGAGAAATAATCTTATTCTGTTCCTCCTGGTTGCTCCTCTGGGAGCCATAAAGTATATGAACTGCATCTTATGCTTCTTCTTTATTTTTCCTAAATTACCATGCTCAGTTCAAGACTTTCGAGAAATGTCATGATTTGTCATTATGGTTACCTTCAGATGTAATTATGCAAAGTACAACCATTAGAAAGCAAAACAGACAGTAAGCCAAGTAAGATTAGTCTGGAGCATTAGATAGACTGGATGAGTCACTAAACCAACCACACTAACAACTATTGCCTCGTCTGAAGATCACTTGAATCTTTTTAGAAGCTTCAGGGGATTTTGGATCAGCTCTCAAAAATATAAGTTGCTTCATTTTCCTGAGTAATTTTAAAACACATAAAAAATCTTTAATCAAGGCTTTTCTGATAAGAGCAGGACATATAAGGGGGACAGAGACATGCTGTTATTTCTATTCTAGTTTCTTAGAAAAGGATCCAGTGCTCCAGTTTCAAGAAATGTTTAAATACCCTCTTAATAGGCAGGCAAGCATCATCTACCAAACCAAATTCCCATATATATTTTATATATTTTATATATTTTTCTAAGTAGGCTGGTAACATAAAAACGACAGTGGGCACATCCAAATCTATCTGATTTTTTTATACCATCATTTTGTTTTTGAAGATGTAGTGTGTAATTTTTTTTTTCTTACAGCTATATTTAATTTGTTTATAGGATCCATAATGATATTTAGGGTTTTCGGTTGTTGTTTTATTTTGTTGTTGTGTTCTTTTACTTGTACGTTGTTGTTTGTGTGTTTGTTTGTTTGTTTTGCTTTTAGATAAAAGAAAACATTTATGTCAGGAACTTTTACTTCAGTCAAACCTTTTAACAAATAATTTTCAATTTATAACAACAATGCTTCAGCTTATATTTACTGCAGTAAATGGTCTACTGCTATTTGGCTGCTCTGTAGATACAGCTTTAGAGAGAGGTGAAGAGGCTTTTTTTCAGGTACTATGGCAGCTTCTTAAAAATCTACAGGGGGAAAAAAACAAGATGTTTATTTAAATCTGCATTCCAAAAAAATGTACTTCAGGCAACATGTCATAGGAAACAATCTTTCAATGGTATTGAAAACTTAGACCTGTACACAACTTAAAACAGCAGATAATTACACAAAAACTATGATTTTCCCTTATGTATTCATGCGTCTTAAAAATATATGTTTTAAATGAAAAGACAGTCCTATCTTTCGGTAACACAAAACAAGGTATGTTGAAAAATGTGTAATGCAAAAACCACTCCAAAAACATTAGTCCCTTTGGAACCTTCTGTTTCAAAAAATGTTGTGTGTTCTGGAAACAAGAATTGTTAGAACAAGTTTGTTTTCACATAATTATAGATACCTTAGAGACAATCATGAAACACAGTCAAGGAATAGTAAACTTTGACTATGAACACATTTGCAATGCTAATAAAGATGAAAACAAGAGGCAACTAGCTAGTCTGAATGCTAAAAAGCTAAATGTAGCGAGGCCCAGGAAAGTGGCTCTGAGATGTTCAACCTTCTTGCATGAGTTAAAATCTGCCCCAGATTGTCAGTGACCTCAGGGACTCATAGTATAAAGGTCTATATTGTAATTTGACCTATAAAAAATAAAAATTAAAGTCTCTCTGTACAGACCCCTACTCCCCATTATCACAGATCCAGAGGCTTATTTTAGTAGTCTGTGAGTTTACCTTGAGGACCATGAATATTACCAGGGACATATTGTTAATGTTGTCATGGACTTGATGCCTTCAAATGCTTTATTTGTAAACATGCAATTCAAAAGTTACAAAGAAGCCATTTTTCTTCCATGAGTGGTTCACTTGTAATTCTTGTTGTGTTAACAGGTTTTTAGTTTTTTTGGGTTTTTTATTGTTTTTTTTTTGTTTGCTTGGGTTTTTTTGTTTTAGTTTGGTTTAGTTTTGGGGTTTGTTTGTTTGTTTCACACAGAGTTTTATCTAGTTTTCATCTCTCTTCTGACACTCATTTCAGGAAATTCAGACTATTTACCTGAAAGGAAAAAAAATAATCTTTTATCCAACTTATATGATGAGGACAGCTTTATTTAAAATGAAAGGGATGAAAATTGCAAGTGTCACCTACAAATTTTGTTAATACTTAGTATTCACTAAAGTAACTGTCAAACAGCGATATCACAGTTCGACTACAAATTCAGAACTGGGGATCATGAAAAAAGATCCAAACAAATCTTATTTCCACACTCAAACCATTATAGTGAACACACAGGACAAACTGAAATTATGTCAATTTGGCAAGTAATGTTTATTCAGTGGGGTTTATAATAAGTAAGCATTTACATTACAGTATCATTGTAGCTCTGACAGAATAATAAAATAAATTAAACAGATTCATCTTAATATTTCCTTGCAAATAGTTAAGCCTGGGAAGCTTCTGTTGCTCTTTATATAATTCACTGTGTTTTCTACAGCTGCAGGCAAAATTCATGAAGCAAAACAATATTTCTGAATCAGTGAGGACACTGAATCCTGTTTGCCAGGTGTTATTCGGGTGGTGGGACCTGCAGACAATTTCAGCAGCCAGCTACACATAAAAGCCTCGTGAGCAGCATCTCTGCCCATGGTATGGGAGTTTGAACTAGATGAACTTCGAGGTCCTTTCCAACCTAAGCCATTCTATGGTTCTGTGACTTGCAGTGTCCTCACAGATGAGGCTTAGCATGTACCCAACCAGTCTTTCCAACGGGACTCATTGAGGTGAAAGCCTTCAACAGTGGCTACAGGAGAGAAAAGGTATGAAAAAGATCAACAGTGAGAAGATGAATTACTTTTCTTGCTAGTTATAGACTGGCTGGCATTTTGCAGGCAATGATCCTATAAGAGTGATGGCTTGAATGGTGATTTCCCTGAGATACAGTAGAAGTAATCAAAACCATTTCAGGTCTTGAGAAATCGACATTTTTCATAAATTAGCCTTTTGGAATGATTATTTTTACTTTTTTTTTTTTTTTTTTTTTTAAGAAAGGCTGATAATTTTTGGAAAAAATAAAAGAGAGAATGAGTTTATGTTGAATATGGTTTGAATCAAAAAACACTTCAGCTAGCTCTAGTTTACATGTTCAAAATCTATGTTTGTAAAGTACAAGCAACATAATTAAGATACCAACAACAAAGTATTGCTAGAATCTTTTATTCTTTGTATAAGAGCAATTTCCATCCAATACATATAAATTTTTAAACTCTTGGCAGACACAAAATTCTTGCAAAATAGAACTTCTACGAAATTACTTCATTGAAATTACATATTCAATATGTTGCTATAACCTATCAGATTACTGAGAGGCACTTTGATAAATTTAGAATAACAATTCAAGGAAAATGGGAATGGAAAGAAGGAAAAGGTCACAAGATTGTAAATCATTATTTACAAAATATCTGTTTGGCTACCTGAAAAATATGCCACAGCAGGAATTTGTATTAGATTATGGTTTGTAATTTCTTATCAACCAGAAATTCTTCCTTGAAATTTTACTGTGAGGATGGTGCTATGCTGGTACAGACTGCCCAGAGAAGTTTTGGATGACCCATTCCTGGAAATGTTCAAGGCCAGGCTGGATGGGCTCTGTGCAATGTGATCTGGTGGAAGGTGTCCCTGACCACAGGGGGGTTGGAGTGAGATGGTCTTTGAAAGTCCCCTACCTAAACTACTTTATGATTCAAATAATTTTTCCATACACCTGCCCCTGCCTTTTTTATCTCATGTTGTGTCTTTTCAACTTCATTAAATCTAAAAAATATTGCTATCTTTTACTTCCTGATAATAGGTATTTTGATAGCATCTTGAAGATCCAGTCAAGGTGGAGAACAGTTTGTTTTGGTTCAACACCATCCCTGAGATCTAGTTATCAGCTCAAAGACTCCAAACAGAAAAAGCAGCCGTGTTAATTTAAATATAACGTTGTTCTTTATACTTGTAATAAGGTGGAATTATTATTAGTAATAATACACTTGTATCTTTTAATAAGAATCAGAGATCTCCTGAACTAGGCAATATACAGTAAAGAAAACATTATTTTTTTAGATAAATTATATTTTTGGTGTCTGAGAACATCCCACAAAAGAATGAAACAGGTAGAATGATGCTGCATTCAAGTTTTAAAGTAAAGAGAATTTAAATTATCTTTCCAAGAATATGTATTATGATTTCCTGGTTGTTTATTTTTTCATTTTATGTCACTGGCAACAGTACAAACATGTAGGTACAGAAATGCATTGCTTACACAGTACAATTTTTTTTTTCTGACTGAAACCCATGTTCTCTCCATCTAACTTTAATCCTCTAAATGAATTAATTTATTCCAGCTCTTATTTCAAGATGTTCTGATGAATATGGACTATCCAGTTCCTTTCCAGATCAGTTCCAACCTGTATTTCTGATCTACTTCTTTAGTTATGGATATTTCTCTGACTGTGTCCCTCCGGTCTGCCACAGGGACTGAGTCAAGGAATTACCTTGTAAATGACTAGAGATTCACCTTTTGGAGACCCCGGTTTTAATCATGCTTTCAGTGTTTAAAGAATTTTTAATTTTATTTTTATCATACATTCTAATCTGTTTATGTTTTCAGTCAGAAATAATCTTAGCAACCTTGTGTTTTCTGCCTACCCTTGTGAATAAAATCAAGGAACACACACATCTGGACAAAGTCAGGATATTTTGGCTTCTAGCAAACTGAAAGTGCCCAGAAATGTTTCCTGACAGTGAGGCTAAGTAGCATGACTGGGCTTCAGATACAAGGAGGCTGTGTAGAAACTGACTATTGGGAACCGCCTTTAGAATATTTTGACAACCAAACTCTATCAGGGAACTGTATATGAAGGCTGGAAAAATTAATGCCAAGGAACATATTAACAGCTTAATGACCCAGCTACACACTCCAGTGCCTAGGAATCTTCCTGAGTCTATGGGTTTTCCTACCATGTGCAATCTTTGTGCTGTTTTCATCTGAAAATTGATTCAGGCAAATTTCTGATGCAGGCTTAAATTATTAGAAGCTTTTAATATTTTTTCATTTTGTTTTAAACTGTATTTACACCAAGGACATAATATTGTATATATGGGTTTCATGTCTGTGCACAGGGTCAGAAAAAACTTTATGAACCACTCAAACCACTGAAGCCAAGAATATGTAGCTCTATCCTAAATAATACTAAGGTTATGAGAAAGACTAACTGCTAAATCAACCTTCTCACTTCAGTCTCAGTGAGCTGTTTGTATAGTTGCTGAAGTCAGGGCTTGGCTAAAAGATAATTTTTCTTTTTTATCCACCACTGCCATTTTTAAAATAATTTTCCTTTGTCACAAATCAGACTAAAACAGGAAAACAATATTGCATTTTGTCTTTGGAAGGGAAGAAACAAAATTCATATTTTCAGCAGGGAAAACATATTGTCAATTTTGTTTCCAGGATAAAGTAATTTCAGCCTAGTACTCTGTGCTTTGCTTTGTCTGGAGAAATATCAAGGTTGTTTTCTTGGTCTGTTTGGTGTGGGGCAGATTTTTGCTCCTTTTTGTTGTTGTTTGTTTGTTTGTAGGTTTTTAATTAAAAATTCCTTTATTATGGTATTTTTTTCTCTTTCATAAACATATATTCCACTAGAAGAGTTGAATGAGACCCTCCTAGTCACCTTGAGTTTTCCCATGCCTGCAAAGTGACTAAATCCCAGATGAAGTTCATTATTTTGTGCATTTACTATTCTGATCAAGAATTTACTAAGTATTCAGAATGTAGCTCACAAGTTTATTAAAAATGACTCTTCACTTTAACTTAGTATAGATGCATAAAAATGATAAATCAGAGTGGATATCTAAAGGATTTTGTATTTTGTAATTTTTTAGGGTGCTAGTTTCTTTTCAGGACAAATCTTTTCATTTCTAACATGAAATCCCTGACCAGGATAGCACTAATTGCATTGCCTAGGCACATTGAGTAGGGATTTCATTTCACACATCACAAACTATCCACACAACCTTGTCATAGTAATATTTCATACATATATTTTTCCCACCAAAGTCTAATCTCCCTATCCTAGTTTCACAGTCCACTACTCTGAAACAAGGCTCAGTTAAATCTTAATAAAAAAGAAGAAAAATTAAAAAGATCAAAAGGCTCAGTGATTTCTCTCAGGCCATTGTCCCTGAACTTGATAAAGATTTCTGCAGCTTCAGCTGGACTCGAGGGACAGGATTTTGATAGTCATCAAAGGAGGTTGCTGCTGATACAGCACATTCAAAAGGAAGGAAAATTAGGTGTAGAAAGACAAAGAATACTTTTTTAAGTATTTTTTAAGTAATCATTTAATTTGTTAAGTGATCATTTTAGAGTTTAATAAAATTTTGGGGTTTATTCACTTTATTTTGAATGGGTCTTAGATGGCTGTTAATTGTTCTCTATTTATTTCATGCACCTGTTTTGCCTCAAAAACATACTTTTCTATCAGCAGTATGATGACTATGAGGGAAGTTTTCATTTTTGCACTTAACATTTCACTAAATGTGTCATGAAGGTCTTAGATTTCCTTTTGAAACACTTTTACAGGTCACTGTCAAAGTCAAAATACTAGTGGATCCATTGATCTGTTATGGTGTATGCTTCTGTATACTACTTTTCACCTCTATCTCTCAGACAGGTGTCAATAAGGTGAAATAATGTTAACCCTCCTTTCTGAAATAGGGTCTTTTTTTGTTCAGAAAATTGTTGTTCTCACAAAGTTATCTGATTACAAGTTGTGGTTTGAAATTCACTCTTGCTTGCAAAATTTCTTGGGGGAAAAATAAAGAATAAAAAATTTACAATAAACCAGTCAATAACTGCAGTAAATTCATGAGAGTATGATAATTATTGGAACAACTGTCATCAAGATTGCAGCACATTGGATGCAATGTTTGCATCAAATCAAAACAATTTGCACCAAGCAATGGTCTGCTCCTCTTTTGATGTGTTCAAAAACAGCTTTTGATTTAATATTTCATTGCTGGAAAAAATAAGGTGGGTATTTAAAAGTGTGCATTCAGAGCAATATAGACTTTGTTACAAAGTAAGCAGACCCTTTCCTGCTTTTGAACCAGAAATACAGTATATTAAGCACACCATTTTTTTCACGGGACCATTGGGAAGACCTGGACAAGACTAAATTTTATCTCTTTATGCATGTTATAAATGTCTTTTAGAAACTGCCATTTCACTCCAACTATTTTTAAAAGATTGAGTTTTTCAAGATGTACTTTTTCTCTCTATTTATTCCTCTGAAGGGGACGTGGCTGTTCAGGTAACAGTCATTGAAAACCTGATAGCACAGGCATATCATAAATATTAGCAGGTGTACTTTCACAATGTACAAGGCAACCAACAGTTTTCCTGCAATTCAATGAACTTTTCTCATTCATGGACAAGTTTAGTGGATTTAATGGACTCACTTGATTTGGCAATTTTCAAGTGTCTGAACCTTGGAAAAAGTTTCTCAGGCATTTTGGTAGCTTTGTAAAGCATTTCTGATAATTTTTATTCTGGGTATGTATTGCTTTCTATGTTTCAATGTACTGAGATAATATTTAATGTCTTAGAATGAAATAATTTCTGATAAACAAAAAATCAAAATTGCATTTTTTTTTTCTAAAATGTATTAATGTTTTCACTACAACTTGTGTTCCTCAAGATTATTTGACAGGACATTTCAATTTCCATGTCACGAACAGCAGAGTACTGTTGGGAGCTAGCTCAGCAGTTCAGCTCTGGTTGTGTGTAAGATGTCTGCATCTTAAGAAGTGTGTGCTTAGGCATCTATAGCTCCATTAAAACAGTGCTGATAATTCAGACTTTTCTGACACAAAATCAGCCCTTCTACTAACAAATTAAAGTATGCTTTCATTGTAGCATATTTGTTTATGGTATCTAACAATCTGCTTTGCCTGAGTGCCTGGTACAGATGAAACCATTGCCTTCTGCTTGGCAAGTCAAACAAATGCCACTGTAGGATTGTTAAGCTCTGATAAAACCATACATAAAAATCTGTGTTCCTGGACTCCTCTCTTCAGTGCATCTGTTCCAATCTTCCAAGCAATGAAGATGGAATTCTTCAATGGATTTCTAGAGTCAGTGGCTTTTTTTCTAATGTCTGTCCATAGAGTCTGCCCTTGGCTAGAGTATTACAGAGAAACAACAAACACCCTGAGCTGGCTAATTAATGGAAATACAAAAACCTTGCTGCCAGGGAATCAAGTGTTGGCAAACAGGTCCCTTTAGGCTCTTTCTGAGAAGGCTGGCAAATGCAAGCTGTCTACACATTTGGCTTGGGATAAAACACAACGCCAGACATGGGCTCTTTAATTTTCTTTTTTTTTTTTTCCCTTCCATGTAAAAAAATCTGCAATAGCTTATATGGCTTAGATTGACTTCAAGGCAATTATGCAGGGTGCAGGCCAATATGGAATTCACTCTGTGCAATCATATGCTTCATATTGGGCTGTCATTCACTTTGTAACTCCAGAGTATAACTCAGGAATGAGTCCACCAGAGACTGCAGAGTTACATTTCTCTTTAAAGCAGAAAAAAAAGTGAGAAGAGTATAGAGCCTATATTGTGAGGCTAAGAGAGAGAAAAAAAGGACCATGAAAGTTGAGTGGTATGGTTTCAAAACTGCATGTCCTGCAAAAAAACCCAACCCTCCATTTCCCAATGAGATAGTTCTTTAACATGGCTCTAAGCTAACCCGTGCTTTAAATCTGCAGATTTGTCCCTTACAGTGAGAACCAGAGGAGCTCACATGAGTTTTTTTTTTTTTATTTTTTACCCACAGAATAGGATAAACACCCATCTTCACAGTATAGTACTGAACTGGGGTGCGGAAAAAGAGTAGATTATACTCATTTTCTATTATTCACCAGCCATGATACTGAGGAGTTATCCTTTGGAGCACCTCATCTACCTTGCTCCACTCCTCAACTTTAACTTAAAATATCCTCAGAAAAATGTCTACCAGCACTGAAAGGTTAGAATAACTCCTTATATCCAGAAATGAAATGATGAGTGTGCGTAAGAGAAAAATCGCCCATTTTGGTGTAGCTAACGTCTTAGATGCCTGAATCATTAACTGGCCCACTTTCATATATCCAATCCTAATTATCATAGAATCATAGAATGGCTTGGGTTGGAAGCGACCTTAAAGACAATCTGGTTCCAACTCCCTGCCGTGGGCAGGGACAACTTCACTAGGTTGTTTAAAGCCCCATCCAGCCTGGCCTTGAACATTTCTAAGGATATAGTATAACCATCCTTATAGTAAACTGTTTCTTCCTAAAACTAGTTTAAATTTAGCCTCTTCAGTTTAAAGCCATTCCCTACTGTCCTATCACTACATGCCTTTGTGAAAAGTCCCACTTAAACCTTCTTTTTTAGTCCCCTCAGCAGATATTTGCATCATGTCTTCTTCCATTTTAAGTGCTCATGTCCATCACATGGGGTCTGTGCTCTTTCTGTTTATATAAGAAGTTTCAGAAGTCCTGGGTTTGACCACATGCAGAATGGAGAAATTTCTGGCCTCAGTAATTTCTGCAGCTATAAATTCTGATTCTCAGCCAAGTGCAACAGTCCCACTGGTCTTGCCCTGTCATCCCCATCATCAGTTTATGCATGAACCATTGAATACCTCAAGTTGGAAGGAACCCAAGGAGGGGTTGGAAGGGTTCATCAGGTCCAATTCCCTGCCCCTCACAGGTCTATGTAAAACTAAACTGTATGACAAAGAACATAATCCTTGATGTCGCAGTAGGATTGCACCTGCACCTTGACAGCTTCACACTCACTCTTATTTGCTGATGTAGAACCTTCTGTGCCCATCACTTAGAATATCAAATCATTCATTCCTTAGGCAAACAGAGCACAGAGTTCACACTATCTTAAAAGAGTACAATTCTCTCCTAAAATTCCATAACTTTCCTAAATAGATTAGCTAGTGAAGCCTACTAGGACTGAAAATAGTTTCACCCTCATAATTACCTAGTAAAAATCAAAATAAATCCCAAGTATTGGTTTTCAGTCCAGTTTATTCACAACCCATTTTAATCTTGTACACAAACACCATCTTCATTCTTTATTTTATATTTGCTCTCAAAATGCCTTTTTTTGTTCCCGTGGTGATTGCCACCTACTGCTGTTGACAATCTGTAATGTAAATAAATTAGACTAGACCTTGGCAAGCTATTTAGGTTTTCAGATGCATGTTCACAAAGAGTAGGCAGGCATTTGGAAGAGACATTTTCTCTAAGTGACACAGTATGCATGTGAAGCTGTAAAATCAATACACCATTCACTGAAAAGGAGTTGATTTTCTGAAAAGTTTTCTTGATTGCTTTTGTTTAAAATGCTTTTTTATATAGCCCTAATTGATTGTGGTCTTTCCTTTTGTGAAAACCATTAATTAAAATTACACCACACTCAGAATAACTTTGAAAAAAATGAACAGTATGACTATGTTCTTATAATTGTTTAATAAAAAATAAAAGGAGGAAATATGGATTTCTGCCTAAACTTATATGTCTGAGGCAGGTGCACATAAAAGATGACAACTTCCACTTGTATTTGCCTTTAAGATAATAATCCAACTTCATGAGTCTTCATTTGTTCAAGGACTATGTCAAAGGAGTGCTATTTACAACACCAATTATTAAAATTTGCACACAATTGGAACACTAAAAATATTTTTTTGTTTTACAGAAATTAGTTACTTTCTTGCTTTGTGGCAGTATGAAGCTTGTCCGAGCCTAATTTTTAATCCTCAAATTCAGATTTCTCAGCTATTGAAGTGGTGTAAGTTTTCTAGCAGTTTGTTTTGGTAATTCTGGTATCTAGAGTAAGATTTTGGCAATAAAGAACAATTGGGAGTGCATTGCTCAGGACAGCTTCTCCCACAATGCTTGCAAAGGAGGAATTAGCTATGGACAGCACAAGCTGTTATTACAGCTCCAGGGAGTTCCCTGCAAACTACAAGCCAATAAACTTATGCTACTCTCTAAGACACTTTAGGTCCCAGTTTTCTGGGGAAATACTTCTTTCCTTCTGTGCTGTTGAGAGGGCAGGTGATGACAAATTCTCAAGAGAAGACTCTTCCCCTCTGGAACTAATTTCCAGCAGTAATGCAGCAAAACCTGAAGGCATCGAGAAAAATAAAACACTGAAACTGCCCAGACAGGCTTTTGCCTGAGGTAGATGAGTATGATATTTCAGTATGCCCTTGGTTTCTGTTTGAGGATGTGCCTTTGCATTTATGCTTGCTGGGTAGTACTCAAAAAAAAAAAAAACAAAAAAAAACTAGAGAAACTTGCTAAATTCAACCAGCTATTGGTAAATAATTTAAAATCTATATTTTATTTGTTGGAAATATACTTAGACTATTAACAATGGAAGTGTGTTGGTTTATGCCATCAGAAATGGCTCACTAGTTTACACTGATGAGAAACACTGTGGCCTAGAAAGACAGAAAGGACTCAAATATCTCTCAGCTACTGTTCTACCTCAGCTCCTTAATGCTTTTGTTGTGAAGGCTGGAGATGAAGATGAATTATTTGTAATTACTAAGTATCTAGCTGTTTGATTTTATGTTCCATATTTTATAGCCACTACTGTGAGGATATAAGAATTGATTCCATTGCACATCAGATCTGCAGTTTAGTGCTTATTATTAAAGCCATGTGAAAACAAAGGTGAAGATCACTTTTATATTCTAAATTCTCCATGCACTAAAAATCAAACAGCACAATAACTTAAAGAGAATAAAAGTTCAGTAGAAGAATAAAATGTTAGTGTGTTAGAGCTAAAGGGAGATTTTGGTTAGTGTCTGCTTAAAGTTATGTTTCATTTAGGCATTGAGAATCCCTACACAGAAACAACTCCCATTTTGTTTGTTGTTATGCAGAGATTAATGGCTTGAGGAGTACTAATGTCTTGAGAAACCTTGATTTCAGACAAGGGTTAGAAAGAGGGAAATACTGTAATCCCCAGTTTACAAAAGACACTGATTTAGTAGAGATAAATCTCCAGTGAGTGGACCATTGCATTTTGTAGGACCTCTTATATGTTTCAGAGTTCATTGCCTGGGAGCAACATCTCAGTTCATAGGAGGTATTTAAGCACACACACACAAAAAAAATAAAAAAATATCAGGCACATTTATGATTCCCCCTGATTTTCATCAGGGGGAATCAGTAGCCTGAATGTTTAAGTGCTTTTCTAAGTAAGAGCACTCTCTGCTTTGTGTCATCTAAGCTGCAGTGCCCTCTGTATAAGCACTGTTCCTGTGTCTGAGGCCATCTGGGTATTTGCAGTCCTTTAAGGAAAGATGAAGGATGCTGTAAACTGGTCAATTACCCCTTGCTAATAATGTCTTTTATTTTTTTGCATTCAGCAATTAAACTAGAGTATCAAAAGAAAAGAAGCATATTTCAAACGAGTGGACAAATCTATCCCCACCTTTAAATCCTGTAGTCCTTTGGAATGTCCATTCAGGTCTCCTTGATCACTCACTATCTTTCATCTATTTTTCTTTGCCACTCAAGAGTTTTCTCAATTTTCTGTCTTTTTTTTTTTTTTTTTTGTCTGACTTATTTCTAAGAACTGGATCATTCCCAATAATGCCAGGTAAACTGGAGTACTACAGACTAAGAATGGGTTAAAACCAGCTAGTTTTCATCAGTTCTTCAATACTTGTTCAGTGGTAACTACCATGAGCCTTCCAATCTGCAAACTGTAGAGGTAAACCCAAAGACGATATAGCAGCACGTGTAAGGAGCAGCGTATGGTCCACCCAACACATCCAATCCATGATCAATGGCAGATCTCCTGAGAGCTGCAGAGATCACCATCTCTAAAGATATCCAAAACTCAGCTGGAGACCGTCCCTGACAACCTGCTCTATCAATGAATCAGGTTTTGGTTGGAAGAGACCTAAAAGATCATGTTGTTCTTTGGGCAACCAAATGAATCTGAATGCTCCTGAGCAGTGAGGTTGGAATAGATGATCTCAAGAGATTGATTCCATTTCAAGAATTTTTGGTTAATAATTAGCACATTTAAATAATATTTTTCATGATTATGCATATTCAGATTTGAAACAGTCAGACTTACTACATGTGTGAAGAATACCATTACTTTTTTACGATCCATAACTGATAACAAAAAAATTGTCAAATATCTATTAATTATAAAACTAAAGCATAATTATCTGACTAACTAAACCAGCTCAAAAGAAAAAAAATAAATATTTCTGTCATTACTGTTAGAACATTTAATTGTTTTCACATGAGTAAGGACCTCTGGCTGTACTATTCACATCTTCAAAGTACTACTGAAATCAACAATGCTCCAAGGTTTGGAGTTGGATATAGAAATGACACAACACTATCTCTCCCTGGGTAATGCAACTCTGTTTATGATCAACAATTAAATATAGAGACAGGGAAACAGGGATTTTACTTCAGAGACTCCTTGCTGCTTTCAGGATTAGGGTTTCAATGAGTGGCCTACCCATTCCAGAGGGAGGGAGTGAGGAGGGTGTGAGCTGCTTGTACCTTGCTTAGCTAGGTTAGAACACTGAATTCCAATGTCTTGTTTTACATGTAAGCAGGTTTCACTCAGCTAAAATTTCTCAATCAGAGAGTCTTTGATCTTACTATTCAGGCACTAAAATGTGTCACTGGCTTGGATTAAAATATCTGTAGGGCTTTCAAATCTAGCCTTGGAAAGAGACCTGTCAAAATGAAAGTATCAGTTCTGCTACTGTCTTTTACACTGAACACAAACGATAAAATCACCTCAAACCAGTTTCCTTCCTTGCAAATTTCAAATGACACTGTGAAGTAATGGCATTTTAAAGCCTTTTTGGTGGGTTCAAAGTCAGTCATTAACATATTAGAACCTGCCCCTCTATTTGCCAAAGTAATGCAGATCTTTCACAAGGCCTGCAGTGTTAAAATTTATATAATTATTGACTACAAATAAAAATGTTTTCTAAATATTAACAGACTTTACAAAATAAAACTTTTTTCTTTTGCTAAAGTTTCACTTTTTAAGACACTCTTGGACATAATAAACTGAAAGTTGAAAAATATATGTGACATACTAGGAAGAGAATCAACCCTGACTCTCTGCTCATTCTCGGTGAATTAATTTCCTCATTCTTACAAATGCATTTTTTTCCTTAGATGTTTGTGCTTTCCAAATATTAAACATCCTTAAAAAGTTCTCATTCCTTCTGCATGATGAAAGGGTCACCAGCATTTGACACCTTGTCTCTTTGAAACATTTCTCAAAAGAACAGCAGTTTCAGGAGACAGGTCTGTGGTCTCCCAATATACCTAGTGAGTGGAAGGATTAGCTCAAAGAGTAGAATCATGTTGATTTTTGAGATTAAGTACCAAGAAAATACAGTGTATCCATAATGAATTTTCTCTTCTGAAAAGTAGACAAAGCACTCCTAACTTGTGCATAGACAATTAATCTCCTCTGATTCACCTTTCTCCATTTCAACATATCCTATGTTGAACATATCCTATGGTGTCCTAACCCAAATGGTCAGTCTGGGCTCCTTTGAATTTTCTGAAAGGAAAACAGTGCAGTCAGTATAAAATTCACCTGACCTATTTTATGTGTCAAAAGGAGATCCCCGGAAAGGAGACATTGTCCCAACTCTAATTTTGCAGAATTCACACTGGATTTACAGGAAAGGCATGCTCATTCTGGAACTGCCATTAAAACTGGTAGGATCAGTGTAGCAAAATAACACACTTCTTCCTCTGATTGTGGTGTTTCAAAAGACTATTTTGGACTTAACTGGCTAAAGAAAACAAGATAGGTTAGTAAAAATCTCTGTTTTTTAAATTTTTATTATTCTATAGCTATGTAGCATTCTTCAATGTCTTTCTATTGTTTTGAAATAGTATGATAAATTTTAATGTCAAAGTTAAAAATGTCTGTCTTGTTACAGATCATAAACACTTATGCTTTAAATAGTTAATACATAATACAGTAAAATTAGTAATACATCAGTGACTCATTTCTCTGTACTTCTTATGACACAATTTGATACCTGCAAATTAGGACTGCCTATCTGCTTACTTGCTATTTCAATCTACAATTTAAAATTCCAATTAATTAAACACTATATAAAAATATATCATTAAAGATTTCATATTATCTTTGAGCTCTGAAATCTGTAGATTAGTCAGCTGATATTAGCCTGGGAGTAGAAATTGCAAGTGCCTTAATCCAGATACTCAGAAAAAAATATTAATAAGTGAAATGTTATTATGAGATAGATCAAATTTTATTTACAAGTCTTGCTCCAAAAGCAGCTCTGACAACCAAGGGAAAAAAGCAGACTGAAAATCCTTAATATATTTTAAAGATTCAAAATAATTTAAACTGCATTTTTACAAGAACCTGATCTTTTAAGCATAGATGAGAAGCTGGAAATGGGTCAGCTGCTGTATTATATGGATTGCACAGGAAAAGCAGGATTTAAGCACACTGGCATAGGACCTTGTTTAAGGATAACAATTTGGAATGTGCTTCAGGGTTTTTGAATGAGGAGACAGGAAATATTAGAGACAAAAAGAAGCAGAGAATTTTCTCTACTAGCAAAGCACATTTTGTTTATGGTTGTTTTTAGTTTATGGTTATGGGAAATAATCAGGTTACTGAAATTTGTTTCACTAGCACCAGTACATCTCTGGAAACTGGTGAATATATACAAACTTCTGGGTGTCTCCTGGGGAGAGTAGATGAAAAGGGTGTAGGCAAACAGAAATACGGACTTTTCTAAAAGGCTAGTACAGGGAAAAGATGTTTGAAATTTGCAGAATGCTGTCAGAATGCCTTTAGTAATAACCCTGATTGTTACAAAACAGAATGGAATGGAACAGAACAGACTAGACTCAACTAGACTAGACTAGACTAGACTAGACTAGACTAGACTAGAATAGACTAGACTAGACTAGACTAGACTAGACTAGACTAGAATAGAATAGAATAGAATAGAATAGAATAGAATAGAATAGAATAGAATAGACTATGGCTATCCATTTTGAAGTGGCCTACAACAGTCTAGCTGCTTGACCACCTCAGAGCTGAGCAAGTAAAAGCATGTTAGTAAGGGCATTGTCCAAGTGCCTCTTAAACATTGTCTAGATTGGGACACTGACCACTGCTTGAGAAAGCCTGTTCCAGTGTTTGAGCACATCTTCAGTAAAGAGATGTTTCTTAATATCCATACTTAACCTCCCTTGCTGTGACTGTGAATTTTTCCCATGTCCTGTTACTGGATGTCAGGGAAATCAACACCTCTCTCTTCACTTGCCCTCCTCAGAGAGGAGCCAAAAGGTCACTCTTCACCTGTCTTTTCCCCAAATCAGGCAAAACCTCTACTGGTCCTCACAGGACTTTCCTTTTAGCACTTTCATCACCATTATTGCCCTCTTCTGCATGTAAATTCAAGGATGTTTTTGATAGAGGCTTATAAGCAGGGCAAATAGATGTCTTATCTTTTACTAGATAAGTTACTAGAAGTGAAACATTAACTCAGTTGTCAGGCACATGAACATTTCCTTGTATCCAAAATAGAAAAAAGAAACTTCAAACTTAAAGTCAAGGCAGGAACAAATGTGCCAGTTGGTCTACTCTGAAGGAGAAATAGTCCAGTGGAGTTTGGTTGTTACCAGGCAAAGATAATAAAGTAATTATTTTCTAGGTAAAATGAGGAGACAAGCTGTTTATAACTTGGGTCACACAGAACCTAACATCAACAGATGCCTACACCTGCCACAGCAGATAACCCCACAACAGAAACATCAGCATTTATGGGTCTCTCATCTGCATGTTGCAGGATGCAGCACATTTCATCCTGGGTAGCAGTGTCCTCATGGTGCCAACACAGGATAGGCCAGGCAACAGCTACACAGCAGGACAAACTCATGTAATCAACCAAGAGTGGAAACTCTTTTTATTTTCCCAGAGAAAAAAAGGGAACATTTCTTACAGAATAGTTACTCCCTCTCTCCTGGTTCTCTGCAAAGACTTAAAAATCATTCTGCAATGAAGAGAACAGAATATTCATAATTCTGTTCAGGACCAGAAACAATGAGCTAAACAGAGATTGATCTTTCCACATATTATATTCTACTACCCCTGCAGTGACAACAGACAATGACTATCTGTCTTTCCACTTCTCATGAGAGATAATTGTTCTATTTCCCTATTAACTCACTCTCAGATCTATGCTGATTTCAAGGATGGCCTAACATAAGTACATTGAGCATTTTGAGCATTTTTTTCTTTACCTTAGCTTTGAAGTTTGATGTTTGTAAGAGGGAAATGGATGCCCAGTAGCTTGTCTAATTTTTTAATAGGTATGATTAATACAATGACAGGTTTTATCTCCATTTAAATAGGTCATATTCCTTACTACTATAACTGCATACATAGGAGAGAAAACTCAAAACCAAATCATTAAAATTCATGTCTTCTTTAAATTGTGACTTTTAAGTTCAATCATGCAGAAACATAGGTGAAGATGTCTAATCAACAGATAGACCTATCTCTGAGACTTTTTTATCCAGAAAATCTGTGTTCCAATAAATATGTAAGGAACATGGCCATTTTTGGAGATTTTATATCTGAAACCTTTTTCAAAATCTGAGGCTTCATGAATCTTCATGCTCTCTATGGCCTTCCTAAATTGTGATTCCTCTTAGCTCATTCTCTCTAAATGGGGAGGGATGGAGTTTAGATAGGGCTCAGGAACTTCATTCCAATGCTTAACAAGCAGAGTTACATCTGCCTAATAATATATTTTAGAAGGATCCACCAGTTTAAATGGTTCTATCTTTTCCAGAACTGTATCACCATGGAAACAGGAAAAGATCATGGTCTTTGCACAGTCCTTGTCTCTTTGTCTTCTCATATTGATCTTCACAGGGGAAACTTTCAGTTATCTTTATTTTACAACATTTTAAGGGTCATTCTACTAAAAGGAGCAATTAACTCACCAGAAATACCTCTAAGACTTTCAACAAAGCAAGATTTAGAGTTTGGCATCCATGGCTGATTTTCTATACATATGGTATTATCTTTTGACTGTCTTAGAGGAAAATAACAGAAGTTAGGGTTTCTATTTCTCACATGCAAAAAACCCCCAACTGTTTCATTTTCACGATGTAGGAAACTTTTTCCTGGAATCTTCTATGTCTTGGTTACATGTGTGAGTTTATCATCAGTGTAAAATTTGGAGCAGTTCTTTCTGGGTGGTGTTGTTTCATAGTTTTACTTTAATTTCATGTATCTTTTTATGAAAAGATTCCTCATGGGGGTAGAACTTTTTTGACAAAGTTAAAACAAAATACTAGAAACCTCCTTTCTCATTTGTGTTAGAAAAATCTGTATAGAAGTAGGCAAATTTCTTCTTTAATATCTTATAAGTTTTCTGAAATTTCTTAGCCCTTATGTCTTTATTTCCACACCTTCCATTTTTTTTCTCAGCTTGGTTTAAGAGCTCTTTAAATTCTTCATCTTCTCAATTAATTTTTTTTTAAATGTCTCATTCTCTCTTAGCTTCTTAATATGTAAGAACTGTTAAAACCACAATTACTTGTCTGAGCAAAGAAAACATTTTTTGTTTAATTTTTTACCAAGCTTGGTTTATACTACAGCATCTCCTATAATTCAAGGACAATACCAAACCTAAATTGATAGAAAATAACATTGATCCCATCAGGACAATGGAACTGTCTCCCTGGTTTTAAAGAAACCATAAATGACCCCAGCTAGAAAAATTAAACAGCAAGTTGATTAAGGCAGAATGCACTAATCTTGGGTTTTTCTTTATCACTTCCTTAATTGCCCTTGCCTCATCAACACTAAGATCTATTTCCATTAGGTAGTGACTTTTTTCCTCTATTTCCTCTCTTGGCAGTCTCCAACCATGAACATAGCGTTGTTAGCTGTGACTCAGTAGATGTTTCTTGCAGCTAATTTGGATCATTTCAGCTTGTACATGTCCAGTTCTGCATTAGAGTTATCATATTTTCTCTGATATGCTGTAAAAGGAAAATGAAGATCAGTCAGACTATAGGGTACAGTAGGCTCTAAAGAGCAATGGATTCAATATCATTGTTCTTGTGTAATTAATATCAAGAGCAATTCACTGTGAATAATATGAAAATAAATTTCTCCTCCAGGTTTTGGCTTGGAGGTTGTTTTATTAGATGTTACACTAATATAAATGAGCAAGACATATTTTTTTATTGTCTAATCATTAAATTAACAAGACTGTGTGGTTTTAGAAGCCAATGTCATACACAAATGGGCTTAATAAACAGGTGTATATGTTTTGTTTCAGATGGTGTTTTAATGGCTGTTCAGGTTGTTAAATGATAAGTAATATTTTATGCCACAAAAGATAGCTCAAGGAAAAAATAATAAACACAAGACCCTAAAGATGGCTATTTGAACGGGCAATTCTTTGTTGAAAGAATCATTAAGGGCTGAGCTGTATTTAATATGAATATGTCAAAAATACAACAGTGTACTAATAGTGCTTGTAAATAGAATTTTGCCCTTTCTTGTCTTTCCCAAGGATCCATCCTGCTTGTACAGAGAATGTTCTCAGCAAATAAAAGCTAAGCCATTGGTTTCTCAGGGATGCTGCTGATGGTAATTAAACTGGACCTTGTACTGTTTTCTGAAAACTTCCCCTTTCATACTGTAAACAAATCTCAGATTCATTGTCTAATGTATTACTTAGGTAAATCTGGAGCAGCTTCAATGATCTCCAAGTGTCAATCCTCTTCTCAGTGAAAGTTCAGGCACTGAAGTCATTGGCATTGTTTTGAATTCCTACTGCTATAAATTAAACTTGATATTAAAAATTACATTGTAGAAATAAAAATTACATAGTAGAAATGATATGAAAGAAGTCCCTTCAGCCTTAACCCTAGTAATCCAAATGTATAGATTTTTTTTCACTGCTTCATTCATGTTAAACATACCAAAGATATCAAAGCAAAGCTAAGATACAGTTTGAGTACAGAAGAGGGGGACAAAATCCCTGCAGATTTAATTTTTACTATAGAATGAAAATATCAAAAGGATATATGAGAAGGCTACCAAAGCTAGAACATCAGTGCTGATAAAAGAACAGTAACTGACCATTGGTGATGAGGGTTACATTTCCTTCCACCATATTTTAGTATTTGTGGCAGAAAACTGAATTAATACAATGAATTGTGCAATGTACTTTCAATGGAATATTATTTAAAAACAGTAGGTCTCAAGAAACTAAAAAAAAAAAAAAAATAGAAGAAAAAGAAAAAGAAGAAATCCAACAAGGACATGTCCTGTAGTGATAAAAATATCTTCATTCTATCTTTAGCTTCTCTGATGTTTCAATTACAATTTTATGCAATTAACTTGGAGGTACCATAAAAAAGATGTGTCCACCTGTTTAAATTTTGCTTGGGTAAAAACATTCATGATGTTTTGGAGTCTACTGAGAAGCAAAGCTGAAGGTATAAGGAGAGAGTGGTATAAAAGTAATATTCTTTGAGGGGAATAATGTGAGCACACTTTATAGTGAATCAATTCAGTGAGATTTATGTCAATTTGATAACACAGCAAACACTGGTTGATGAAAACCAAACTGAATAGAGTTCTTCTACCTTGTTCCTTTAATAATGTCCTTTAAATTATCACTGCCAGTGTTTCCTTTCTTGAGGGACAATTTTGAGGCTTTGTGACGAGAGATGAAACCTTTATTGTGACAAGGCAGAAAATATAATTTATCTCCAGCACAATTCACTATTTCCTGCAGATAAATTGTAAGCCAGATCAATTATGGCACTCCACATGTATTGGGTTTGTGTGGCAAAGTTTGGTAGTGGGGGAAATGCAGAGATGGCTTCTGTGACAAGCATCTAGAAGCTTCCCCAATATCCAAGGGAATCATTGGACATCAGCTCCAAGATGGACCCCCTGAAATACTGCACCCCACGGAAGGGACTGACGCTGCAGCCGAGTGTGAGGTACAGCCTCTGAAAAGGATTCCCATTGGAGAAGTCCATGGAGGACTGTCTTGTCCTGGGTGGAACCTCATTCTGAAGCAGGGAAAGAGTGTGAAGAATCCTCCCTCGAGAAGGACAAAGTGGCAGAGGCAACATGATGAGCTGACCACAGCTCCCATTCTCTTTCCCACTATTGCAGCTGGTGTTGGGAGAAAGCAGAGAAAATGGGGAATGAAGTTGAGTCTGGGAAAAAAATATGTGAGGGATTTTTTTTCAGTTAACATGTCATAAGCATCTCTTGGAGGCAATCCAAAACAAAACAAAAATTAGATTAGGTCATATAATCATTGATTATTTCCAGCTCTACCAATTCCATCTCATTTAGAAGTACAGCAGAAATCTGTGGTAAATTACTGCCTATGCATTTTGTGAGGTTGATCACATACATCTATAGCCATACTTTCAATAGGGTTTATAGCTTTGCAGTTGCAAACTTGAGCCAGAAATTGCTGTAAAATAATGCACTGAATATGTGTGGGAATATATATGTAAAAGAGAAATGTTGCTCTGGAGTCTTTTTGCAACCAGATGTTGATATTTCTATTAAAAAAAAAAAAAAAGATGCATAATTCCTGGAAGGGGATTTTCATGCAAGACTTTAAAATGGAAAGAAAATTTTTGGTAATTTTATATGTTCCAAATCATTTAATTATTTCAGTGGCCAATGAACTAATAGTTGGTGAAATCCACAAACAGCAAGGCTAACCTCAAAATTCTATGAGAATGCTCAGGTCTTTTTCAGCCAAGTTCTGAATATCTCTAAGTCTGGAAATTTCTTAATTTCTCTTGTCCCCCTTTCCAAGTGCTTGCCTGCTGTCATGATGAAGAGGTTTCTCTGTAAATTTATCTGGAATTTCCTGTGTTCCAGCTTGTGTCTTATCCTATAAACATCCATTTGCTAGCTAAAGATAGCAATAAACTCTCTATTTAAATTCAGAGAATAGTTTCATTTGGAAGGACTTTCAGAAGCCCTCTAGTCTAACCACCTGCTCAAAGCAGGTCAAATTTGAAAAAAAAATAAAAAAAATAAAAAAAAAATCCTTGTATTTATTGGAACTGTATTTTCTGAGGTTGAACCTCATGGGGTTTCTGCCAGTCCACTTCACCAACCTGTTGAGTTCAGCCTGAGAGTGTTCAGTTGATGGATTTACATGTTAACATGCCTTAACTTTATTAAGAAGCATCTAGCTTTTTCTTCCTCATTGAAGGTAAATGTTATAAGTAACTTATAATAAGAATTTCGAAAATGTGAGTCTCTCTTCTAAAACAGAAAAGATCATCTTGATTCTATAAAACTGAGTGTTTTTCCCAATATAAAAAAATTACCCTTAGCTCCTCAGTCTGATTCTTTTAAATCTACAAAAGAAAAAAAAAAAAAAAAAAGAAAAGAGAAAGTATAGTTGGGTTTTTCGGTTTACCTTCTATTGTTGGAATTTAATTTCATTAGCTTCCATTTATGGCTAATGTAATTTGCAAAGATTAACATTGAAAATAAACAAGTAAAAGATCTCTAGTTTAATTAAGTAAGCATCCTGATATTATGATACTAAAAATGTAATAAGTATAAATGCAAATATTAAACATACAAGCATAAGTTTTGGGATTTTTGCCTATTCATGTGCATGCATAAAACTGCATAAACTATGCAGAAAGTAAAAATGAGGCCCTGTATCAGTACAGGCATTTTTATAAAGGTGATAATGTAGCAATCACCATGCCATGTAGCCCAGTTGATATCAGTATTCAAAATTAATGGACTTTGTAGTGCAGTGGATTAATGCACTCTGTGCATAATACATAAATCTTCCTGTCTGAAATTTCATATGAAATCCAGGACTAGATCAAATGTGAATGACAGAGGAAGGGTTTTCAGTCTCTGGGCTGTACTGAAAATTATACCTTGACATTATTCATAAATAAAATTTATAAGCAGGACAAGCTTATCTAGAATTCAGCAGTTTATCCTAAGAAAATACAAATATATGGCTAATAGATTTTAATATTTTTCTCATTAGTCTCAGTAAATAAGTTCTTTTGTGTGTTTTATGAAATGTGATTTTAAGTTTGAAGGCTTTAATTTCAAAAGGAATGTGCTTTAAAATGTTGCTTATATTATTATTTTCTGTGTTCTATTCAGTTATCCCTTGACCTTCAAAAAATGCTTGAAGTCTGGAAATGTATGAACTAAATTCTGCTCTCAGAAAACCATGGAAATGCTCAAAACAAATACTCAAATAATTATTTCTCTTAGGATTTATATAGTTATACAGGAAAAATAAGGATTCAGCACTACATTTCAATTACTGCAATGGAAAACAGTCTAAATCTTACAGAATAAGTAATTCCTATAAGTAATACAGACTTTTTTTCTATAGCATTATTTTATAGTATTAATTAATTTTGATAAAATTTAAATGCGTCCAACACTCTGTGTTTATTATCAGCTTTTTTGTTGCTAAAGGGTTTCTTTAAAAAGTAAAACCTTTGCATCAAAATCCTACAAAGCATCTGTTTTCAATAGTGTCATTGCTCAACATATTTAGGTACTTATATGGAGAAGTGATAGTCTTCTTCATTACTGTCAAAATGAGTATCCATAATAATGAGCTATTTTAGCTTCCCACCCCTGCCCTGCAAATGATATTCTCCTCAGTATGCTGGAGGAAAGCCATGCTTGCTTTCTCTGCCAGCAAGGATTTTCCTTACCCAAGGTGAATTCCCAGGAGTTTTACCAGCTCAGCATTAAGATAACAGACCAGTGCAAAGGAACTGTATCAGGAGGCAAAGGTTTAGATCAATACAGCTTGTATCCCATCACACTACTTGCAGTCTTACTTGCCAGTTGTCTTCTCAACTTTTTTTTTACTTTTTTCTCTTTACTTGCATAAGCATTATTATTTTTTCCATTTTAATAGTGGCTGAAGGTTTCAGAATGTTATTTCAGAATGAGGTTCTACTTAAAACATCCTTTTTGAAGTGTTGGAAAAAAATTAAATCACTGTATTCAGCTTCCAAGTACTGTTCTACCAACATTTCCACAGAAAACTTTGAACAAAACTGTACTTGCTGCTGCCTCCTACTATCAGGATTCTATGCTTCACTCTCCACTGTTCTGTTCTTTGACATAAAGAATAAAGAATCACAGAGTTATTAAGGTTGGAAAGACTCTCTGAGATTACCTAGTCCAACTTTCTGCAGGACCAACTTCAAATTCAGACCAGGTTTCTCAAAGATGCACTGAGACCCTCAACAATGATGAAGACTCAATAGCCTCCTTGAGAAATCTGTTCCAGTGCTATATTACCATCATCACAAAAACTATTATAGTAATATCCAAATTTAATTTTCCTTTTTACCACTTGTATTTTTACTCTGGATGTCACAGGTGGGCCTGTCTATCCACTCTACCATTATTTCCTTTGTCATTGAAGACAGCTTTTTTTAACCCAGCTAAACACTTTCAGCTCTCTCGATGCCTCCTTGTAGGTCATTTGCTCCTATCACTGATCTTGGTGGCTGCTGCTGGACTTTCCTCAGTAAGTCACCCTCATACAAGGAGGCACTAAACTAAACATTGTACCCTGGATACACTCTTACAGTAGCTGAACCAGGGAGAATCACCACTTTCTTCACCTAAAGGAAGATTTTATTGTCCTGTATCCTCAAGTCCTTCTTGGCAGGGCTCTTCTCAATTCATTCAAGCAGCTGTATTAAAACAAACTGGAAATTTCTGGGATTCTTGTGTGACCCTTGTAACAAACATGGCTAAAGTCCTCCATGGAAACCAAGACTAGTGAACAGCAGATTTCAAGGAAGCTTCAATCACTGTCTCTTTTTGGTCAGACTGACCAGCAGAGGCTTGACACCACTTTCTCTTGTAATCTCACCTCTGATTGTCACTCATAAGATCTCAATAAACATTATGGCCTGTTCCTTTGCAGAGCTCTGTATGTATTATCCATGCAAATGCTGTCCATCCATATGTATCATATATTGCATCCATCCTTGCATTCATCCATCACCACACTCTGTTTTTGCAAGCTGTCCTGCCAGCAACTGCATAGTTCCTCAGTTGTGCAAAAACCTTCCGAAAAACCTTTCTGTGATTTCCATGCATGTGTTGGCAGCATGGGCTTGGGTTTACAGTTTCTTACAGGTCATTCCAATTGTCTGAATTACCAGATTATTGGCATTTAATATTCTCATGCTAAATTAGCATTGTATTGTAACTTATTTTCCACTTGCTTTTGTGTCTTTAAATATATTTTCCTTCAGAATACAATCTTCAAAATTTGGAGTTAAAGGCATTTAGTTACATGGATCACTTTTATTCTCCTAAGATATTAATCTTGCTTTTTTTCAGTCATATGGTACCTTCCTGTCTTGAAAGGTTTGTTCCAATCCTTGTGCCTAGATTACACTGCCATATGAAGGAGACATATGGCATCACAATCTGGGAACGGGATGACGACCACCAGATCATGTCACGTATCTTGCATACCAGTTTCTAGTCACTGGTAATATAAAAGTGAAAAGATCTTCTAATCTGCTTTCAATACTTCAAGCCATACTGTTTGTGTTTGGTGCTGCTTTACAGCCCATTTAATTTTACCTGATAAAACTAAAATTAATGTGTAAGAAACTGAAATTTTTCAGTTGCATTATATTTGCATTCTGTAGTTGGTACCTTTTCCAATGTTACTGTATCTCTGATATATAGATCTTTCACAACTTCTGTTCCTGTGCTCTAAATTTTAAGATTTAAAAAAAAAAAAATGATGAATGTAGACATTAGCATTCTCGTGGGCCTGGACATCAATATTTCATCTTAGGTAAACAGCAGTTTTGCCTAATTTATTGGTTCTCATTATGTCTGGCATGTAGAAGCTAAATTCCCGTCTGCAAGGGAAATTGCCCATCTGCCTGGAAAATGACCTTTTGTGCACTGCAAATCAGTAGGGACACAAATCAAAGGGGACACCGTTGGTTAATATTGTAGAAAAATTACTTCATTTGTCACTAACTAAATTGTCATGAGTTTGACCCATTTTGAGATTAGTTAACATTTGCTTCCTTTCTTTTGATGCATAATTCATCTGCATTCTCACTATACTTGTGCTATGCTTCTGGAGTGGGGATGTTTTGTATAGTCACTTTTAGGAGCAGTAGTAACACAACATTTGTCAAAGTGTCATAGTGAACAACGAAACCTCATTAATATGTCACTCTCAGAGCTGAATGAAAAGTGATGCAATTTTATATCCAAATCCTGGGAGGTGAAAGACAGAAAAGTTTTTGTTGCTTTGATTGTCTTCCAGTTTGATTTGTTCTCTAAGAGCTCCCACAAAAGTCAGTGTTAATATTCCTGGTTTTGATCCTGCTCTGCTGGAGGTGTTGGGAATTTCACCAGTGATTTCACTGTGAACGGAAATAAACTGCAAATGAATAAAAATTGCTTATGTAAGAGTTTAGAAGATAAGATCATCAAGGGCAGAGACTGTCAATTTTGTTTGCACTGCACAGTATGGAAGATATTCTTCATGCTACACATAAAAATACAGCAGAATTGAATGCTGCATGCTGCACAACATTGCTGTGCTGCAATCCCCACCAAATAAGAGGCCAGTCCACACAGAGGAAAAACAGGAAATATGAGCAGTTCAGTTTAGCTACTGAAGTGTATATGGGAAGTCATAATATAAAAAAATTCCAAACTGAACATTTGCACCCTCTCTTTGGACAAATCGCTTTTTCTGTGCCTGTTTCCCTTTTGCCTTGTCTAACTACCTGGATATATGGCTTTTTTTCTTTGCTGCTGCAGTGATGAAGTGCCTATGCCCACCAATCCTAAAAACAAAGAAAAATAATTTCACCAATGTATTGATCATGTCCTAATATTTAAATTCCCTGCAGTAACACCTTCCTTCTCAAAGTTAAAGTTTATTCACATTCCATCAAATCCAACCCTTTAACAGAAAAATTAGAAGAAAAAAATGTTCATTATCGACATAAAACTTTCAACAAAGCAGGCATTATAAGCTAAACTTTCTTAAGGCAAGAGCATCCTTACCAGGGAGTAAAGGAACAGAAGCATCAGTGTCCACTAGGTTTAGCTGTCCCTTCACCCAAAATTCATCTTTACTTAGAACAAAAGTCACTTCTATGGGTGTGAGGTGAATCAAGGCTTCTCAGCGCTGTAAATTGTCTCTATCTAGGAATTTCATTAGAAAAGTTATATGTGATCAAAGATGATAAAAAACCAAGAGTTAATCCAAGGATGACAATGTAAAAACATAAGCATAAGCTTTGCCATGTCGATATACGGCCATACTGTCAGTCATTGTCAAAACTATAGAGCGGAGCAGCATATCACATCTTTTCCTGTCAAAATCTTCCTTCTGACAAAGGTCAGTGCCTTCATGACATAAATCTGTTATCCTATTATTGTCATAAGTATCACAAGAAGAAAGGAGTCAAATGTTTGGAACAGATAGAGTCAATGCAACTTAATTCAGGAAAGGGCCATATTTCCCACTTTCTTTTGTCAGGCTGCCAGCCATCAGCATGAGCTTTCCCTCTCGCAATCTGTTTGTGTTCCAGTGAGTAATAGCTTTTTACTGGCCTGGAAAATGACTATCCCATTACTAGCAAAGTGCATTCATAGGATCAAGAGCCTTTTTGAATAGTTAAGTACATTGTGCCCTTTAAATAGACCAGACTTCAGATGAAAGCCTTAAAACTATGGCCAATCTGTTGGAAAATTAAAAATATAGTAAATCTAGGGCTGCAACCAGGCATATTTATGAGCTACTCAAATATAGTAATTTAAAATGTTTTGTTACTCAGTGGAATTTATGAGGGTTTATTCCTTCATAAGAACCAACACTAACTCATGCACATTTGTAATAGATGGGAAATAAAAATATATATATATGTAATATCTGGAAAAATTTATCTCAAATTGATCACAGCAGTGTCTAGTTTCACATCTGTTTGAAAAGATACCAAATCATCATAAGAACTGTGTGCATGACTTTCTTCCCAGTAATGCCAAGGTGAACTGGGAGTAAATGGAACTGAAATCAATAAATGCACATGAATTTAAAGCTATAGTAAATGGGAACATTGAGAATACTGGATATGAATATAAATTGGCTAAAACACATAGAGACATGTGTGTGAATTAGAAATCATAGATATCAAGTTTTCTGGATGTGACAGGCCCGTTTCATGCAGCGAACAAGACTGGGCTAAAATATGGCTCATAAGTTGTATTCAAGTGACCCATCTGACTTAAGATTTTATTTTGAAATAGTCATAATGTTATATCCACATTAACATAAACTCAAGGAAATGGGGGAAAACAGTGACCTGGAGTTTACAATCCAGCGTAAATTGCAGAGCAAATTCTACTGTAGAGCTTGAAAGATCTGATTATTCAGCCATAGAATACAGAATTGCAGTGTTGGAGGATTGATTGGACTACTTTTCATCTCTTACTGGTTAACTTTGTGATCCACACAAAATTACTTCTTTTCCCTGTTGAAAATCAAACAAAAGCTTTTCAGTTTTGATACATATACCACCTGCTGGTCCCTCCTTCTGAGTGAAAGGACCTCCAGGATTTACAATTCTAATAACAAGAATTTGAAAAAGGAGTGATAGAAAAAGTGTATTGTTTCCTTGCTTGTTTGACAGCCTATCTTTTTTAAAATATGAAAATGAAAAGAAAATACAGAAACTGAAAGCATAGTTGCCACCTGTTTAGACAAAATAAAGAAAACATGGTCAATCCTGTCTTTAGTCCCCAGAGAAATTAATTTAGACCTTCTTTCCCATCCACTTTTTTTTTTTCAAATACCTCTGTAAATACCATTTAGTAATACTGAAGAAACTTTCCTGATGAGTGTCACACCACTTTGAAGTTTTCAGAAAACTAATATATTTCCCCACAACTTCCTTCCTCAAGATATTTTATGGGTTCCAGCTGTAGCTCTAGCGTCCTCTTTACTCAAGCTTCCTGTAAGTGTTGTTTCTCCACGGTGTAGCTGGCAAATGTCAATGCCTTTCCACATTTGGAAACAACCTTAAGGGAGCAGCAGGCATTACAGTAGGAAGGTATAGGATATCCCTGGAGAGAGGAGAAGACTGAGGGAGACCTCCTTGGAGTCTTCAACATCCTCACGAGGGGAATAAGAGAGAGGCAGGTACCAATCTTTTAATTTGTGATCAGTGTCAGGGCTTGAGGGAATGGCATGAAACTGAGTCAGGGGAGGCTTAGGCTGGATATCAGAAAAAGGTTTTTCCCCCAGAGGGTGGCTGGCCATTGGAATGGGTTCTCCAGGGAAGTGACCAGCACAAAGCCTGACAGAATTCAAGAAGTGCTTCAACAATGCTCTCAAGTGTGACTCTTGGGGGTGGTGCTGTGCAGGACCAGGAGTTGGAGTTGATGACCCTGATGGGTACTCTCCAAATCAGCATATTCTATGATTCTGTAACTCTGTGAAATCTTTTCAGTGGGGTCTTCCATTCTATGGGAAGGCGCTGGTACAGTATTTCTGAATTATGCCATAAAATTTAAGCAAAATGAAGCACAAAAGTTGAAGTGGGTACTTTGATCTGAAACAAAGAGCTCACTGTGGGCAGCAAATTTGATGAGAAGGTCAAGAATGACCATTGTATTTGCTGTTAGTTACTAGGAAAAGATGTATTTTAAAAGGGTCTTAAAATGGGTGCTGTAACTTAGGTGTTTATTCTGTAATAACTAGAGTGGAAGGAACAGTTGCATTGAAATACAGATTGTACTTACAGACTCGTGCTCTCAGCTTTAAGGCATAAGGAACTGCATGAGGAAACTGAAAGTAAATCAGTGATAACTCAGCTTCTTACTTTTAAGTTCTTTCATCTCTCCCAGAACAATTAGTGGATGCATGCCCGAGTTGTTGAAAGCAAATATCCAAACCTATCTTTATACTACTTAATTTGGTTGTTTTGTCATAGAAAAACAAAGGCCAAGGTATTTGAGTGAGAAGTTCTCTAATTAGAACTGAAATAAATTTTTAAGGGTGTAAAGCCTAAAGCACACTAATTTTTACTTTTATGCAAATTCAGATATGAGGCCTTCTTCCTAAGTGCTTTCATGGGCCAATTTGCAGGTATCTTGCAGCAATGAGTTTTAGAAGCTGAATAAGAAACTTATGAAAAAATAAGTTTTTCTTAACGAGATTCACATTTTCTTTCCTTCAAATCTATTCAATTTCCCCTTGCTCTTATATCATAAGTAAAACTTGAGTATTAATGCCAACAATTCAATCTTTTCATCTTTCTTGAAATTATATGCCTTTATTTTTTACTGATTGTCCTAAAATTGCATTGAAGAACAATAAGATGATATAATTTTTTAATACTTTTAACTTATATTAAAATCTGTAATTTTTAGTTTCATTAATCTCAGGTCTTGGTTAAATATGAAAAGCAAATACTGATAACCTTCAGGAATGATGAAAAAAAAGCTGTGGAACCAAAAAAATATCTTTCTGCAATCTGGAGGGAAGGTTCAGCTATTGTTTAGAAATTAGTTGTTTTATTACTCATAAAAGATAAGATCAGAAAGCATTTCAATCATTATTAATTTCCTCTATCATTTCGGATGTAATATATAGGCAAGTTTCATATGCTGATCAGACTTGAGACAAAAAAAAATAATAATAGCAGCAACTAATGTAACAAATATTTATTTATTTAATAAAAAATTAGATGTTCATGTACAGATGGGGTTAACCAAATGCTGGGGAAAAGCATGAGTATCTTGATTTTTTGCTGGTACATGAAGTTCTCATCAGACTGGCTATCTTCATATATTCCACAATCATAGTGTCAATCACAGTGTTATTTTTTATATATATATACATATTTATTTTTTTTTCCCTTAGGAAGTTGGCTGCATTTTCAGAGGATTTTTTCAGACATCCTTCTGTCTTTATTAAGGTAAGAGTACAAGGTATGCACTACATATATATTAAAACTCTCTGCCATCAACTTTGATGCACAGCTAAGTATAAAATTAATTAAGTATTCATAAGAGGTAGGTTTTGTTAGAGGAAAAAGACTGTTCTCGATGAAAAGAGTGGATAAAGTTATTAATTTTATATGTTACATCCAGGTGAGCTGGTTTTGGAGGTTGACATCACCATTATCTGCACCAGACCTGGGGTTCTGGTGCACCCACTTAATGTGAGAGAAGGAAGGACAGAGTTCCTATATCCACCACTTGTATTTCCTTCACTGTTCTGTTCCTATTGGCATGACCAGATTCTTATCACAGAATATTCTGAGCTGGAAGGAACCCACAAGCATTACTAAATGCAGCACTTACGTGAATGACCCTTCTGGGAATCAAACCTGCAAACATTTTAGTACCATGTTCTAACCAACAGAGATAATCTCAGGGTTAGCTGGTGCTCATCACAGTCAGGCCACGCATGTGTGGAAGCAGTCATCTTTAATTTGACTGCTTCAATGCCAAAAAAATAAAAATAAAAAAAAAAAAAGATGAAGAAGTGAGAAGTGGAAACCAATAATTTTATTTCTTTTTCTTTATCTCCTTAAAAACAACACCTCTGCCTTCTTATCTATTAGAGGTTATATGACTCAGGTTATAATTTGAGTGCCAGAATCAGTTTGGTTTGTATATGGATTTGTCACAAGTTCTTTTGGAAATCATCACTTTAAAGTTCTGCTAGTTTTTCCACCTCAGATATGGGGAAATATCTGTAGAGGTGGGGCAGCCTGACCCCTGCTTCCTTGAACAATTCTCCTGTCTCTCCTGATAAACATAATTTCTATAATGTATCAGCAAACTTAAAATATATATGTATTATTATGTGTGATATTTTCAATAGCTAGATTTTGACTGGATCAAAGATGGCATTAGACACATATTTCTAATCATGAAAGGCAATAAATGGACAACAATTTCAATATTTCTCATCAAACTGCAAAAAGTACAAGTTAAAATCTGAATGATCTGTTTGTAATTAAAGGTATGTGGTTTACCCTCAAGGGGTTGTACAGGCCATTCCTGTGAATGAAAAAACTGGTCTAAGAAAGCTGCATATTATTTATTACAAATCAATGAAATATTTCACAGTGAAATAAGACAAGCTTCTACTCTCTATCTTGCAATCCTGCATGAATATACTGAGAAAGCGACAGTGATAATTTGCTTACTTGCCAATTGTTTTTATTATTCTTTTTTATTTCAAGTTTTAATGAAATTATTTTGAACTATTCAACTAGGTTGGAGCCAATGAACAAATTCAATACAGGCAGAAATATGATGTGTATCTATGTTCCTTTCCTGCAGAAAGGAGTCACCCCAAGAAGTCACGAGAATGCATTGAGCTCCACCTTAAAATAAAAATCAAACAGAAACTGAAGCCTGATTTAAAAACTGAGGCAATTATTTAAAATACATATTTTAACTTTCACCTTTTTGTTTTGGTTTGGTTTGGTTTGGTTTGGTTTGGTTTTGTTTGGTGGTCAGATTTTTTGTGGGTTTTTTGTAGGGTTATAAATTTTTTTTTTTGTTTTTGCTTATTTTAACCTATGTTATAATAAAAAAAAAAATAGGTTTCCACAGGACTCCTGGACCTACAGATTTTAGAAAAAATGTAGAGATGTGAGCAATGAAGTAAAACTAAGAGTAATTATTGGACAATTTTAAAAACTATGTTTAAATCTACTTATGGAATCAAGGACTTTATTTATTATCTAAACCTTACCCCTATTTACCCAAGTCTCCATGATGCTAATGCAATACCTCTTCCTCCCCTCAGCCTTAAGATGTTGCAAATTTGCTAAAGCAATATTGTATAAAGGGAGAGGGTCTTCCTGTACTCCATATTTTCTCATATAAACTGCAGTGGTTTAGGTTTTTATGATGCATTCCATACATGTTTTGTATTAAGTCAAAACTAATGACCTTGGACAAAGTTGCTCAAGTCTTTTTTGTTTGTTTACTTCTCTGTCATCCATCCAACAGAAGAGCCATTGAGAAAAATGTGTAACATCCCTGACATTTAGAAACCTTAGCAGAAAAAGCATGTGCTATAGCTACCCACTCAGAGAACATATGTGGAACAGTTTGTGTGTAGAATGTAGTGTCAAAAATTAAATCCTTGTTTTTGGCTACTGCATATGCAGAAGAGTCAAGATTGTGCGGAACAGACTTCTGAGAGTGTTGTACTGTGTGAGTGTGATTGTCACTATGGCCTTTATAATGTAAATCCCTAAAACATGGTGGGATACTGTGTGGAACTTTTGCAATCACAGTCTATCTCGCACATCCAGTATCTGCTGCCTCAGCCTGTCCTGTTTACAGCAGGCTTGTGGCTGCTTTTACCTTTGTTGCTAACATCAAGCCTTTAAGGAGCTTGCACTTGCAGAGCTGAGCTCCACTATGTTCCTCACACATCCTACACAAAATCCCCGTGGTACAAAATTGTCAGAAACAGCATTACCGGGAATTTTGCTTAGTACAAATATGTCTAAACCCAAACACTTCACACTTTCTGATCAAAGAGAATTAATTGGAGCCAGGCTTGAGGGTGTTTAGTACTGCAAGAATCCAAGTTGTACAAAGAGTGTCAAAGAATCCCTTTGTGAACACATACCATGAGGCTACAACCAAATCTGCAATCTCAGCTACACTTTAATGCCATACATATGCAGAGGGTCTCCAGCCCGAAGGAGGGATGGCTGATGCCCAGCACTGTGATATTGTCTTCTCTCTATTGATCTCTGCAGGTTGATTTTGACAAAACCTGGTCTGAACCCTGAGATCTTCCCAGCTGGGAAAGAGTCTGGTTTGCCTTGGGATGAATCAAAGAATTCCCAGCCAAATGACAAGACACTAATATAACACTGAAAGACCAAGAGGGAAGGAGGCAGTGTTTCTTAGTGGGATCTACCCAACTGTTTATTAATGCATTTTGCCAAGTCATGGCAAAATGGTGGAAGTCACTCAGAACAGGAAAGAGACAGATACTGAGTCCTCTGGGCTGATTCTTTTCTCCCAGATTTGATCATGGACTTTTCATAACTTGAGTTTAATATTACATCCCTGTTTAGCTATAAACCACACACCATTGCTGCCCAGATAAGGAATTTGTAAGTTATATTTTTGTTAAACATCTCTTCTAGATAATTTGCTTTATTCAAAAGCTTCCTTCCCCCAATATGCTCATTCACTGCAAACAGACCGTCATCACCTGTTCTCCACTTGTTTGCATGCTGATAGCTCTTCTCCTCTCATAAATTTCATTAATTAATGAATAGTCAGCAGGGAATTGTCTCCTCGGGCTCATTAAAGAAATGGACACTAAAATGATATGAAAGCAGCTGCCTCTTTCCTGTTATTCCCTTCTGATGGCTACTGCTTTCCTCATCACTGCTAAATTATAACACTGCTTTGATTAGCAGCCCTGTTACTTGCTGCAGCTGCATTTAGAGATGGAAATTTTAACTATATAGTCATGTTTAATTGATATTCTCATCAAACTCTTAGCATTGTAAAAAAACGCCGCACTCCAATACATCAAGCTTGTGTACGTATATTAAATCCTGTTGGAATTTTTTTGACCTTGTAAGCAGATTGAAAAGACATGTCTCTTGATGCTTTCTCATAAGTCACTGATTATCAGCTGAGCTCATTTGGGAAACAGATGTAAAATTTGTGAAAAATCTCGGGCAAGAGATCATTCTAAACAGAAACATATTTGATTATTATCCTAGTGCCTAAGTGTGAATGCTCATTTCTATGCTGAAAAATTTAGAAATTATTTATTTTAAAGCATAGAATGAGGTCTGATTTTTTTTATAAAAGCCAAAAACTATTCCCCACTAAAAGAGTGAACTTTTGTCAGACAGATAATCTATATCATGGTTGGTATAAATTCTTATGGTTTGGAAGATTTTCTAATTTATGCAAGAAAGACGCTTGGGCCAGACTTTCCTATACTCAGGGTTTAGGTTCCAACTCATCCCTTGCTGAAGAAACATTACTCACAGAACAATCCAAATCAGGACAGCTTTCTCTACTCTGAGGCTTCTGAGACATGCTGATCCTCTACTAGTGCAGTCTTTGAAGAAGAGGTGATAGAACCCTGGAGTCATTAAGGTTGCAAAAAAAACTTTAAGATCATCAAGTCTAACTGTTAAAACACCACTGCCAAGTCCACCACCAAACCATGTCCCCCAGGTACCATATCTACATGTTTTTTTAAGATTTCCAGGACCACTGCCCAGGGCAGTCCCTTACAGGGCTGGACCACTCTTTCTATAAAGAAAATTTTCCTAATACCCAATCTAAACTTCCCCAAGAGAAACTTTAGGCCATTTCCTCTTGTTCTAAAAGAGGATGTATTGCAGCTTTGGGGTAATGTAAAAGGAATTGTTGTTAATTGCCTTTTAGTGGTTGGTGCTTTCACTCCTTTCTGGGACTCGCAACTAAGTGGAAGATACAGGACAGGGAGCAAGTCCTTTGGTCTGGCTCTGACTTGTGGTGCTGCCCATGTTCAAGTTCAGCTCAAAAGACAGAGGAAGAGGTCATTTGTGATGGAATATACCAGAAAGCATCCAAAATCAGAATTAACAAGAATAGCTCTTTAAACCCTAGGTCTAGGAATAATACGTTGAACACAATTCTGAAATTATGAAAAATGTAATAGAAAGGCTTCAATCCTGTTTTTCTCCCTGTTCATTAATTTCAGAACTGGATTTGGACTTTGATTGCCAAATATAATCACATTTTGATGTCAAACTCAAAACTTTAAAATTCAAAGCTGATACTTTATAAAAATAAGAAATCTTCTCCTGATCTTAGAAGCTGCTTGGCTTCACTTGGAGACATTTCCATTAAATGCTTCATAATTTGTGCAGAATGATTATAGAGTTTGTAATTCACCTACAGTACTTAAAACCCCCATTTTATTTAGTATCAGGATGAACACTTAAAGGGAATCTCCCAGTCATCTCCAATTCTGGCATTGTTGAAACATCATCTGTTCCTGTTCTGCTGCACTGTCAATGTGGGCAGCACCCTCAAGACTCTAAGAGCTTGTTTAGATTCAAACTGGAGCTTTTGGTTTTATTTCTACTTTTAGAGCTCCAATAGCTAAAAAATGGGGTGATTTTACTAAGTATGATGAGGGATTATACAGAGACCAATAAAAGTGGGTACAGAAAAGCCTTAGATGAGACAATTTCCTTGTTGATTAAGATGGAGACCTAGGCTCTTGCTGTAAACAAATTACCGTGTTGTGAAGGACCTCAGCTTTTCTACTCTAGACTTAGCAGAGAAATTTAGCCTTTGAACTGAAGGATTGAAAAAGTAGTTCCCCCCTATCAACTCTTCCCTTGAAATGTTCGCATGTTTTGTTGATTGGCATTGTATCATGTTAAATACTGCTACTTTGAGTAAATAACTGAAAATTTTCCCTTTTTGTTTCAAGTGTTTAACTTCCTTCTTTCTTTGATAGCCTGTGATTACACTGTATTGTTCTCTATTAATTGAATAATGTCTCCCTTTGAGCTGCCTTGTAGAAGCTGTGAAAACAGCTAGGTAGTTTAGTATACCATGGATATCACAATATATATGTGGAGGATTCACATCTGCTATTAGGATCATGTAGAAATTCCCTGTCTCTGCCATAAAAAATAATTTAAAGAAATCATTCTCTATAGTAGTTTGTAACTTGGCTCCATTTCCATGGGGATCTCAGCTGCCTTAAATTAGATTAAATTATTTTAGGCCTAAGAGGGTAATTCATGGGCACGCTGTAAAGTTCATGGTACAAATTCAAAACTAGAGGCTTCAGTAGATTTTGGCTTGAATTCAAACAGAATAAGACTCTAAAATGAAACAAACATTTTTCTTGAAATGTAGTGCACATCTATTCATTGGTGCAATACCTAAGTTTAATTTTAAATTTTTAATAGAATTTTTTATAACAGTTGTGCTCATTAAAGACATCCAGTTTCATCAAAACTTTCCTTTGGTGAAGAGAAGTCTCTGGAAAACTATTCTCTAACTGAAGGATTCAATAAAGCAGACAGAGTTTAGCAATTCGCTATACATAAAGAGTTCAGTTATCCTGTGGCAGAATTGCTTTTATCTTGGGAGGTTAAATATTAATTTATTCCATGTATGTGAAAAATTTTACCTCTTATTAAACCTTTCATATGTTTCCCATGCCTACATCTCTTTTTGTGTATACTGATCTCTAACCTACAAGTCATTAAATTATTTTTGCCTCTAAGGTAATTTATTAATTATAACACACATTTGTTGTTAATTAAAAGATGCAGTTGGCTTAGTACTTGATATTGTTGCTAAATTAATTCATTAGATCTTTTACTAAATGCCAAGATATGACCTTCCTATAGTGTTACACCTGATGATGTTGTTCCACACCAGCTACCACAAGATCTAATAGTAATTACAGAGGATTCAAGCTATCTGACTGCTAGCAAGGTTCTCAAGACAGTAGAGGAGGGCAAATTATTAGAACTGAGATCTGTGTTACACTCACAGAGAGAAGGAGTTTGTCTAAAAGGAAAAGGAGACTACTGATGGCGAGGATATAATTTCTGCTAAGATTATTGACAGCAGTTGACAGTGTAGTGTTCTGAAGTCACTCTCCACTCAGTCAGGAATCAGATTTTCCCAAGGCAAAGAATTTTGGGGGGTTTTCTGGACAAAATTGGTATTTGTGCTGCTTTAGAGAATCCTATTATATGTATTCTGCAATACATATCTAACAACATACAACATTTGGAGGAAAAATAAGTTAGGATGTAGTTTTGAATCCAGCAGATTTCAAGAAGAACCCAATGTATACAGGAAATTACTGGCATCTCTATTCCCAGGCAACAATGCCCTAGCATTCCATGATATGCAGACATTCTGGTTTCCTTTTGTCCAGAACTATTAGAGTCTCATCAAAGTCCCCATGGCAGAGAACTTGCTTCGTTTTTCCTGTACCACTCATTTCTTTTGTATATATTATTCTTTGGCTAATACTCATATCAACAACACATACTGTGTTTGGTCCATATGTGCATTCATGGACAATATATTAATCAAAATTAATTTTGCTATTGTTAATTCTCATTAATTAGTTTGGTGTTATTTGGTTTTTAGAAACCGCAAAACACCCATTTTTATATTCATTGCTGAATTTTTACTAATAAAAACTAATTGGTCAGAAATTTAAATCAGTGGAAAAAATCCTACCATGGGAGAGGATGACTGTGAAGATCACGTAGACAGGTCATTATTTGTGCTAATTGCATTATTTGGACTAATAGGCTGTATAAATGAAAGTGGCACTGGTTCCTCGTCTAGTCATACAGATAATTCTAGATTTTCGAACAAGTAAATGTAATTATGTTTTTATGTAAAACTTGCTCACATCTTCAGGAAAAGAAATATGCTCTCATTTATGTAGACAAGTCCTTTCTAGAAATCCATACAAATAGGCTAAAGGAAATGGCAATAGTGTAAGTTATTATGTAGAAAATTGTCAATAGGGAATGATTTCTAGCCATATTTTTCATTACACTCAAAGCTCTGAAAACTAAATGATATTACAATAGGTTTCACTTTTTAATTTTTGGTTTTATATTCTGATGATCTTTTTCAAAACATTACACCAATATGACCAGAACATGAGATTGGCATTCTTCCAGAATTATCTGGGACACTGGTAACATTAGGAAATGACATGTCACCCTGATTGCCTTTTAAGAATGTTTATCAGCTAAGGGTACAACATTTAAATGTTTAGTCATCAAGGTCAACAGGAAGGTTCTGTCTTGTGTCAAAGCAACACTGGAACTGAGTACACTTAGGGGTTATATAATTTATTTTAAAAAGGCTTGCTTCTTATCCTGTACATTTCCAGTTAATCAGAAATAAATTGCACAACTTTGAGATTGAAAGTCTTACTTAGCCAGACAGTAAAAAAGGTTGTACTGGTCCTTTAAAGGAGCTCACATCAAACCACTGTCAAACCTGTCAAAAGCATATTTTTCAGCTATTTAGGAAGAAGGAAATTTTATATTTGTATGATAATAATTAGAATTATTTTGATAAAACACACAATAGAAAGGACATGTAGTTGTTTAAGGAGAAAGACTAATTACAAATGTCTTCCTTCATGTGTGGTTCAAAATTTGTCAAAAATAAAATAAACAGATCTGCATCCCATGCTAGATTTGAAAACAGTTTCACTAGCAATGAAAATAAAGACATCAAATGAGAAGGAGTTTCCAAAGCCATGAATGTGAGTAAATATGAACAGAAGGAATTTAGGGTTATTTGGGGTTATCACAGCAACCCAAATAAAATGGATTTTAATGTCAATCTGTTTTTGTGAGATGCAAATGAAATACACAGATGCTTTAGAGATGATCAAATTTAACAGCTCTGAAACTTTGTGTATTTAAAAGCATAATATAAATTTTAATCGGCATTTCCATATGGGACGTTCTGTGGATGAAACTGCAGAGCTCACAGAAAAACAACCACCAATGCCAGTGTTTGTGGCACTGGGGCTAACACAAAATGTCTTGCAAGGACAAAAGAGAAAGCTGTTATAAATACTGGGATCAGCACCATGGCAAAATGCTGATTTGCAGCCACTGCCACCTTTCACAGCCCTCAGCCATCCTGTTCCTTTCCTGGAGCACATTTGAACCAGGATCCTTTAAGGAGGTCTGAGCCATGTGGGATTTGGGAGCATACATGTGTAAGACTATGCATTTGCTTCCTACAATCACAGGTGACAGGACTTGGTGATCAGGTGATCATTTATCTTTTTTGCCATAAGAAACGACACTAAAGACCACTAAAAGTGGTATGATAACTTTAAGAGAATGTCTCCTAAAATTTCCAAAACTTATAAGCTCATTAATCATTATCAGGTTTCTTTTTACCTTTTTTTTTTTCTTTTTCTTTTTTTTTCTTTTCAGGCTTGTTTTGAAACAAGTGACATTGTACTCTAAGCTTTCTCTCAGTAAAAACAGCACTTAGGGGGTCTTGAATACTAGCCAGAAATCTATAAAAAAAAAAAATTCAGAGTTATTCCATTTGTATGATCGCAAAGCACATAGGCTGCTGAGTGATAATTTTTTCTCTTTTTACCTAGGTCTATGCAGATTTTAAAAGTGGAATCTGACAAATGAACAGCCATTGACAAAATTTATGATGTTTTCAAATTTGGGGGGTGGGGGGAAGAGTAAAGATCATTGCGTTACAGACAAGGAGTATTTAGAAAACACAGCTTCCCCTGGAGCTTTGTACTCCACATAATTACATTCCACATACGGTAATTGAAACTTGTGAATACGTCAAACTGTGTGTTTTCACAAACCTGCAGTAATCAGCTCAAATTATTTAAATTCACTATTTGACATAATTGCCATAAATATGACAGAAAAAAGATATTTCTAGGGTATATTGCTTCATAACTCTATCAAATAACTACCTAGGGAGATGACTACATTGTGTTCCTATGGAAATCTGCAAGATAACAACATTCAGTAGCGAATACTTGTTTTTTCACAAACCCTCTTTAAGTTTACTAAAAGATCTACCAAAATTAGAGGGGGAGCTCAGTGGTCTGGGACAATCCACACAGCTCTCAGAAATTCAGAAATTACCATAAAATCAAGAGCTCAACAGCTGTCATCAGGAGTAGCTCCACTGAAGTCAGAAAAAACAATGCTGATTTTTACCAACAGAGAATTCAAATTGCATGTCTAGGGAGAGTACACATGCTGGGTTCCTGACACCATTGCAATAGACTTGTCACCTCCACAAAGACGGCTCCAAGACCAGAGATTGTCCTATTTGTTGTGTGTTTAATGTGTGAGAGAAAAGGCTCTCTAGGGGCTCGTGAAAGCCAAATGTTGATTGTAGTTTCCAGCCCTTCTGAACCTTTGAGATGTAGTGAGTGCCAGAGGAAAAAAATTTCTCGACACATTTGCTTTAAGAAGTGCTGTGTAGATGGAAAGGAAAAGAGGAGGGCAGGGGGATGGAAAGGGTTGGGGTATCATAAATTACAGTTGAATGTTTCCTACCACGCAGTTTAAGGAATTAATTTATCCCAGCCTGTCGTCTGACTGACCAAAAGGTAAACCTGCTATTAATTGATAATGTGTATCACTGCTGGTAAAAAGAATAGAGGAACTCATTGCAGGAAACAGATACACAGCAAAATGTTTGTAGATTTTTATTAGGAAACATGAGAACTTTACAGAGGTCTTTTGCAACATCCAAGTTCTAATAACTCTTGGTAGCCCCTGGTGTGTTAAGGTGAATTAATGAACAGGAAAGAAAAAACAGAAAACCACACATAAAACTTTTTTTCATCCCTTTAATTATAAGTGTGAGGGGAAAAAAAAAAAACAAACCAAAAACAAACCAACAAAAAAACTGCAGAAGCTGCTTTGGCTAAAAAGAGGAAATAAGCTTTAAAATGGGGTATTTTCTTTTACTTTGTCCCTCTGACTGTATGGTATAAGGATGAATTTAAATTTACTGAATCTTCTTGTCTTTCCCTCAAGAGTCAGAGAGCCTTGTGGACATTTTCTAATATTGTGGATGCTCAGATGACACTCAGTGAGGTTGATGAGGCACAGGTTGCCCAGAGAAGCTGTGGATGTCCCATCCCTGGAAGTGTTCAGTAAGGTTTGATGGGGTTTTGAGTAATCTTGTCTAGTGGAAGGTGTACCTGCTGTTCTATGTTCTATTAAGTGTATTTGAAAGGAAAGGGAATTTATTTAACATTATCCTTTTCTTTTTTTGTTTTTTTAATGGAGATACTGTGTGCTTTTCTCCCGAAAACAGACTGATCTGTACATGTATATGTATTTGTATAACCACAACATTTTATTAAAAAAAAGAAAATATATCTATTCAATACCTAGTTCAGAAATAAATGATATAAAGATGGGGCTAAATATCCCAATTATGAATCATAGATCACTGCTTCAACTGCTCTACAGTTATGAGAAGTACTGGCCTGGCAAACTGACACAACAATTGCTCCTCAAAATCCAAAAACTGAAGCATCTTCTAGCTACAGAATGGCCACTGGAGCTTTTAGGTAAATAGCTGAAGTTAAAAATAACCAAATAACCTTTTTTAATCAATACACTAATTTAAATGAAGGCTGCATTCGCACTTTATTCAAAGCCTAGTGAGTCTGAGAAAAAGCCTCAAGCCATTGTTCATTGACTCACATGAATAGCTTTGCCCAGAATTTACATGGAATTCAAACTACTCAAAAAATAACTAGTTCAAAAATTATAGTTAACACGTTGTAAGATTAGGAGATGGTCAAAAAGAATGAGAATGAGAATATAGTAAATCAAGCACATTTGGCCAGTTTTTTATTAGCAACTTCTAGGACTCTATTTTTAGACTAATTTGCTTTTTTTGATTAAAAAATTAAATGAGGGCTTTGAGCACCAATGTTATGAATTGTCTTATATGGGGTATTTCAACCTCAATGTTCTGGAATATTTTGTTAACTCTTACTAGAGAGTTCTAGTTTTGTTCTATCCAAAGTGAATTCTTTGTTTCACAAGCCTACTAAGCAGGCATAATTTGTGAGTTAAAGCATCAGGATTTTATACATTCTTATGCATTAAGTCCTCTTACTATTTTAAATTGCATCAGATTCTTGATGTCCTTTTCTGCAATTTTGGTGATATGATTTTTATATTGTATAAGCCAAGGGTGTACTGGGAGTCTAGCTATTATATTAGTATCTTAATTTGGATAGATAGTTGTGCTGGTTTTGCATTGATTGACATTTAGGGAAGAAATGAGAAACCACCCATGGAAGTGATTTCTCTGAGACAAGCTGCTGGAGATTCCCCTGTGCCTGGGAAAGGCCAATAGCTGGCTAGTTCTGAGAACTGATAACATTTTGAACCATTTAGAAATTAGATCTGCCTCTGGGAGATTCACATTTTAAAAACAGTAAGACTGGGTACTCTTTCTCTTTGCTTCTGGCCTTGAAAGGTAATGCAGCTCTGGTGAGGCCGGCCTTGCTCCTCTAAGGTCTGTGTGGCCTGGGGGAGGCTGGGCTGGATCCCAGTGACTGCCAGGCAGAGGGAGGGGCCCAGTGTGGCCTGAAATCCATCACTGTGACTGCTGTGGCCACTGGGCGAGTGGCCACACTACAGATGAGACCTGCAGACCTTGTTCCTCTCTCCAGGGAGAGAAAAAGAGTGACGACGTGTAGAAAGACAACATGAAAACACCAAAGTCAGTAAAGAGTCAAACCTCAGATGAAAGTAAAACCTCAGATGAGGAGATGCTGAATGGGGCTGAAATTTTCTTTTGGTAGGGCCACGGAGATCGACAGTGATATACATCTCCTTTAATTCATGAGAGAGTATAGGGGGATGGAGTATTCAAGCTGTAGATCTGAGCAGATACATCCATTGATGAAGCCAAGCAGATGTTGGAGTAGCTGTGATCTCATGAGAAGCTTGAACAGAGAGAGATGAGAGTGATGAAGACTCTTTGCCCCCAAGGAGAGAAGAAAACAAATTCTGTTCCAAAAAATGATTACAGAGATAGATGAAGAGAACCTTTGCCTTTGAACAACTCATCCTTAAAATAATACCCCATGAGTTCATGGCCCATGGACACACCTCTGGGAGGGCTGTGAAAATGGGAGGAATTTCACAATGCAGAACTTTTCCTGGGCAGCTCCTATTTGTGGAAATGAAAAGCCATGAGAGAACTGTTTCTTGTGGAGAAGTCTCCATGGCATGACAAGAGAAAACTCCTCTCCCTACAAGAACTGATAGACTATGGTATAGCTGGTACTGCTTTAACATCCCAGGTTTTGTCTCTATGTTGTCAGTTGGGAAAGGAAAAGCTGGGCAGGGGGAGGAAAGGTGTTCTGGAGGTTTTATTCTGATCCTTCTTATTCTTGTAGTCCTGTTAAAAAAGTTTTATACCTTTTAAGCTTTAAGCCTGTTCTGCAGTTCTGTCCTTCTCCTAATCCATATCTCACAGCAAGAAATGAGTCAGTGCACTGGTGATTTTTGCCAGCACTAAACCCACCACATTATTTGGTGTGTTGGCCAGAAAACTCAAACTGGCAAATCTAAACCACTACAACAGTAGATTTGTATTTCCTATTTTTTTTCACATCTTCTTTAACTTGACTGGATTTGCTGGAAGTCTGGGTTTTATCCTGGTACCCAGTCCTAGCCTTCTCATGGTGTGCCATGACTGTAAGATGAGCAGGAACATCCAGCCCTTTAAGACAGAACGATAATTTGGAAATCTGGGAGAGAAAAAGCACATTTTGTTCTAAATGTACCATATGAGCTCGGAGAGGTATTCTTTCCTTCTTTCATAGGTACATCTGAGCTTCGGGGTTCCCATTTGGGTGGAATAGTGGCTTCACATGTTGCTGTCAGAGAAGGTGCAGCAGAGGAAAGAGCAGACGTACAGATATACTTCAACATATAGCAGAGGAGAATGTCAGTGCAGCACTGAGGCAGAGAATATCCTGATACCTTCCAAAGCTGTGACATGTACAATCCTAAAAATCCCTGTACAAATCTAAATAGGATTTTATGCAACACATATGCATTCATTTATTCAGATTGTATAAATTAATGGGTTTTCTTCACTGAAATGTGCAGTTTAGATGTCTATTTTCAAAAGTCTGGCCCCATTTCTATAAAATGGAATGTATTTTCTTTTGTACTCTACAAATGCCAAGTGTAATAATTTGATTTCATTTCATAAATGCTTTCACAAACACAAACTTCATCACAAATCCTTCTTTAGTGTGCTCTGGAAAGATTGTACTCCTGTCTTTGAACTTAGCATGTCATGTATTTCTGTACTCAGGGTGAAGAGACAATATGAGTGTCTCTATCTCACCTTAGCCAAGATGGGATTTCTGAAAAAGGATCTGTGTACTGCTTTGGGACCACATTTGGGAGAACCGTTTTTTTTTTCCTTCAAAAGGCATTTTATGAGCTTCTCCTTATGCAGCTTAACGGATGTACTCAGCACTGTTGTGGAACCTGAGCATGCAGGTATCTAATCCCAGCTGTGTGACTCACAGGGGTTATTTTCAGCTTTGTAAGCTAATATGGGAAGGTAGGACTACTACTTAATAATCCTAACTACAAGAAAGGAATTACAGCTGTGGAGACAGAGGTTCATCTGATCAGTGTTACACAATGTGAAGTGATGCAGGATGCTTGGATCAGAAATAATACATGTAGCTGGCTGTCAAAATCCTCTACCAGTTGCATGCTGAAAATTTGCTTCCTTTTATGCATACCTTGACAAACACTCTTCATACGTCTTCCCAAGTGTGCAACATCCTTTTTTCCAGTCATCAATAAGGGGTCAAACTCACACCTACCCCTCAAAACCATGAGAAAAAGGATTTCCTATAGCCTCAAAAAAGTAATATACGAAAACACACTTCCTAATGATGGGAGAGGGATTTTCAGTTAATTTAAATAATATGCTTAGCACACTTATTTCTTTTGTATCACTACTATATTAGCTGTACTCTGTGCCAGAGACCTAGGAGACAAAAATATCTCAAACTGCCAGTTGTTCTTATAACTGGCTTCACCTCTCCCCCAGGAAATCATAAAACCTATTGATTCCCAGAATTTTAGAGGCACAGAAAAAGGATCACGAAATAATGGACCTATTTCTTTTACTTGTCTCTGGATATTCAGTGCTGGCTCAAAATGAAGCTATAACACAGGGTAAGGCAGATCTCTTGCTTAAAGTGCTATACACTCTCTCATGCAGTAGCTCGACCAGACTTCACAGAATAGTCAGCCATGCTCTGTCCTGTGTTTTTCCTTTGGAAAGAAATGTGTGGAAGGGGGGTTATCTGCATCCCTGCATTGTTATGGATTAACTGGAAGCTGGGCTGAGTTTCCTTTGTGTAGTGCATTGTTATCTCAAAGCAACAGCAGGAACAATCAGTTGTTTACTGGAAGTGTAAAATTCACTGCTCAGTGCAGGTTATGTGCTTGCTGATGCTCTGACTCCCTCTGACACAAATTCATCCTGCACCAAGAGACACAGTCAAGAAAACTCTGTGTTCTTTGGTGAGAGATGTCCTAAGGATAACTAATGCTGCATGACCTTGGAGGTAAATACAAAGTTGGCTGGTATATCCTGTTACATCCTAATCTCACACAATAGCTCCTGTACAGGTGACACATATTGCAGCTGTCACATCCCTGGAAGTGTTCAAGCCCAGGTTGGATGGAGCTCCGAGCAACCTGGTCTACTGGAAGTTGTCTTTTCCCAAGGCAGAGAGGTTGAAACTAGATGGTCTTTAGGGTGCCCTCCAACCTAAACTTTTCTATGATTCTGTGATTCATGGAAAACATTTTTGATCTATGTTACCCATCACACTGCAAAGAAATATTTGTGCTGCACTGCCCTTTGCTCAACTAGGATGACCTTCATTTGGATCACATTATAGTCATTGTGGGAGAAAGGAGTAGAGACAGGTTAGCCTTTAGAAAATGCTTCAGGAACCTTTGTCTGGGTGCTGTATGAAGTATCTTTTGAGTTTTGGCATGCCCCTGTCACTTTTATTTATAGCCTCCTGTCTCCTGGTTCCATTCTGTGTGAGATAGAAGGGGTTTCTTTTGACAAATTAAAGAATAAGCAAAGATAGAAATGCCAAAAAATCTTGGAAATTACATCAGGATGTAGAAGAAAATGTAACAAACACCTTAATTTTTTTATTTTTCTGAATTGGACCTTTATATGGGTGGGTTTGCTAGGCACGAACAGTATGACTTATAGCTTTCTTTTAGATTACCCTATAGAAATATCATGTTTGTGTGAATTTCTTGGAATTTTTTCCTTTGGTATTGATGTCATCTGTACTTATTTTTAGGCATGAGGTGCTCAGACCTTTCAGATCTACTTCCCAAACCAGTGTTTCCTTGATGTTACTCCTCTTTCTTTTGATTGCCATTTAAAAAAAATCTGTGCTTTTTAATGTTAGTTAATAGGTTTTATTATTGTTTTATTATTCTTATTTCTCAGTTATATAGAAAATTGGGTCATCTAGGTAGATATGCAGTAGCTACTGGTATATTTCTCTATTTTATATAGAAGGTATGTTACTTACTAGTCTTCAAACTGTTTTAAGCATTTAGACATTAGAGGGAGGGAGCTCAACTCTGATATCACTGCTGGCCCTTGCTCTTGCTGTTCAGTCTTGTCTCATGATTTATACATGAGCTACTCATTCACCTACACGCTCTCAGATCAGAACAAAAAATCCAAAATGTCAAAATGTCATTGAAGAAAGAACAGAGAAACCTGTCAGGCACTCTAAGGCACTGATGACAACTATGACTTACAGCCTCTGGTGTTCTGACACAAAGGTGAAAAATAAAGATCCTGTGGATCCTGATGGATCTTATGTTGCCATAAATTTAGTGGACCTTTCCCCCCCCCCCAAACCTTGCATAAATATAATCAGGGAAAATGACTATTAAAATATTGCAACAGAGAATGGAAAATATTATCTATTTGCTTTGCATTCACTTTTGCAGAGGAATAATTTGTCAGTTGGACTTACCCTGAATGGCTTTTTCTGACACAAATTTCTCGTGTCCAAAGAGAACATTAGCTATTTTCTAGGGTAGGCACAAGCATATACATGTCATTATCTCCCACTGAGGAATTCAGCTGAACACTCTTTCCAAGTTGCACTTGCATCAGGGCACAGTTATTGCTGGCAAATGCTAACACACCCTTTCCTTTACACTTCATTTGTTGCCTAATCCATCTAAGCTAATGGCCAGCCACAGAAAAGGCATTATCTTTCGCAGTGCAAAGATCTTTCTTTAAACTTTTTGTGACAGTGACAATGTCCTATCCTAAACTTCTCTACAGGGAATGTATTTTTAGTGACTCTTTGCATACTATTCCTCCTTTCCTCTGCCAGCCCTATATAATTGCAAGCAAATTTAATAGCCAAGATTTAAGGTTAGTTTCTCTCTCAAGCTTGGTCCTTATATTCAGGAGGTGGGACAGAAGTAGAGACAATCAAAGCTGATGGCTTTGTACTTCTGCTGTAAAAATGTATTTCCATAAAAGAGAAATTACTTTCTTTTGAGGACAGGCATGAACACAATTTATGCTCTCTTATGCCATTAATTTCCAATCTCTCCAGAATATCATTGGTTATATAGTTTCTCACTCATTTTAAATTATGTGTAATTCATTTAAAGTAATGTCAGGATCAGAATTCAGCTGTATATGTACAAGCTCCTTGTACCATTTGAGATATCCTGATATACCTGAGATATCCTCATGGATGTCACATATGTAACATAGGAAATTTATATTCCATTGGAGCAGCAGCAGAAAGACACGAGCATGCAGTTCACAGAAATATTAACTCTGATGTATAAGAACAAACCTGAATCCTACCCTGAAAGTTATATGAGGTCAATCCTATCCTTAGAAAAAATGTAATAGTAGCTTTTAGCTAGTTATGCCTCACACAGATAAATTTGCATTTGTAGTGTAAATTTTGACATCCTTTGACATAATTTATTTTCATGAGTATGAGTTTTGCAGACTAGCTACACACTGGAAAAAATCAAAACAAAAAAACCCCACCCCAATAAGGACAGACTTTAAGGCAAGGAACAAGGTACCTTTTGCTGTAAGGTTCACCACAACTGGCAAAATGTATTTTTTGCAGTGGAACTGCTTGTGTCTGGTTGGGGAGCAAGATCACTTCTAGCAGTGCCATCTAGGGGCTGCAGCCACAGCAGTGCTCTCATGAAGAGACATTGCCAAACCCGTTTTTCCGTCTCACCAGCACAGCTAAATAGTTTGATGAGATTCATTTGGAATTTTAATATTTCTTTGTTCTGTGAGCTTCAGTGAATCTTTTTCATTTATCTGAAATATAGAGACGTGACAAAAAAGAAAGTGGTTTTGACTTGATTTTTAAATGAAATGTCTTGGTGAAAAGCTGGCTCTACTGAAAGCAATGCAAAAGCTTTCATTGATGTCTATGAGCTGAAATTTCACTTGATTACTTTTCCTATTTAAACAAATTCCTCTTTTAATGAAATAAATTTACATCTATAACATTTGAGACAGACAATTCTAAAGCTTAATCTTTCTGTAGAATCTCTAAACTTGAGTTGAAGAGTTGAAAGCAAATCAGAAATAATAACCAGACATTTATGCTTTCCACTCAAGAGACTCTGCAGAAATGCATTACTCTTTTTTTCTGTTTTCCTTCCCTTACCAATACACAAAACATTTCATCCATCAGTAGTTACTGCTTCAAAGCCTCAAAGGCTCCATAAATCCTGGATTATCTCTGCAGTCTCTAATAAGAAAGAAAATATTTGAGGTATGACCTTCTTCTTCTTAAATTTTCTAGTAAAAGCAGAAGCAGCTAATCATATCACTAGAATTAAAGTGATAGAATTAATTACATCGGAAGAGTTATCAGTAGATATTACAGACCAGCTTCAAACAACCATCTCCTAGTTTTGTTTTTCCCTCCTACCTTTTCTACTTTAAAGCTTTTTGGGTACAAGAATACTCATGATAATGTGCTCATTGCCAAATACTAAGCCTCCCATGGATTCATAGAGTAAATTACAAAATTATGTGGAAAACTGAGAATCTGCAAAAAGCCAAAACACTGTGAAGAAAATGCATGTTTAGTTTAGTATTGCTATTAGCTTCCATTATGTTACATCAGGAATGTAGGTAGTACTCAGTACACTGTTTTTTAAAAAAAAAAACGTGAACTGGGGAACCGAATAGGTGAGGAGGAACACCTCCTCAAAAGGGAAAAAGGAGGGCCTTCTGGAGATTTTTGGGATTGCTGCTCAGCTGGTGTGTTCCCAGATATTATCCTTGGCTGCCAGCAGCTCAGTCCTTCACAGTTCTACACCAAAAACTGAGTATCACCGCTCTGTGATTGACACAGTGACTGTTAGAATTCATTGGCATGGGACTTGGCTGAGGAATACCTAGTTTAGTAGCTGCATGATGAATAAATTTCTGCCCTGGTGCTTGACCTGAAAATACCTATTTAGCTAGGAATCCTATTGCAAAAGTTTCCTATCCTTGCTGGCCCATCAAAGTGGGTTTTCTTTTTGAAGTTAATGTTGAAGGTGATGAAAGGATAAAGAATTTCTGATTTTGAGCTTCTTAAGTGATTTTATTATTGTTTAAACCAGACACCACTTTTGACCAGTTGTTTTTCTGTTAAATTCATAGCTGCTGTCTTGGGGAACCAGATAGGCTACTCAGCTACTAGGTATCTGAATTGCAGATAAAGCTGTGGTTTCTTCAGGCTTCCCATGAAGAACATTTGGGGATACTGACTTGTAAGGTGGGACTTGGAGCACCTCCCACAGACTGAAATGAGATGGTCTGAATAAACCCAGTCGTGCCTTTGGAAAAATGGATCTGAAAATATTTGAGTGTGTCATGCTGTCCCAAAGCTTCTAATTACCAAATCTGCCTTTCTACAACCTCCCACTGCAGTGATTTACTGCTGTGATATCTAGGCTCAAGGAGATGAGCATACATGTTTTGGGAACTAATCATAGAAGGCATGTTTCTGCCTTGGAATTTCCCCCCACCACACTTGGTGAGGGGATGATCCTCATTATGATACCCTGGAGACGTGGAAACAGTCACAACTCTGTCCTGCATGTAAAGGGACAAAGCAAGTCACCACATTTTATTCTGTGAAAAATTTTAGGAGCTCAATCTTGCTTGGTATCAATGTATCGCCAATCCACTTTTGAGGACTTTCATTTGGTCCCGTGCTGCTAATTTTCATTCAACACAAATATCATGGTGACTCCTTTCAATAAAAATGCAATTCTGTTGTGATTGATTTTTTTTTCTTTTTTTTTCATGAAAAGTGCATAGGTGAATTTGAATATAAAAATAAGGATATAACCATGGAATCACAAAATGCTTTGGGTTGGAAGAGACCTTAAAGATCAGCTATTTCTAACCCCATTGCATGGGAAGGGAACCATTCCACTAGACCAAAGTTGCTTGGGCACCCATCCAATTTGGCCTTGAAGGTTTTCAGACATAAGGCAGCTGTAACATCTCTGGGAAACTTGTGCCAGTGTCTCACCACCCTCACAATAAAGAATTTCTTCCTAATATCTAACCTAACCTTCCCCCTGACAGTTTGAAGTCAATTACTCCTTGTCCTGTCACCCCATGCCTTTGTCAAGTCCCCCTCCAGCTTTCTTAGAGCCATGGGAAGGGGTTCCTTCCAGATCAGAAAATGTCAGGTGGTGTCATGGGTTCCCATGGGAATAATTCAACTCTTTCCTGTAACTTCTGTCATTAGCTTTGTTGCTGTTAGTTGCCTTTTGTTCCTCCAGTTCTCCTTTCCAGCCCTTTGCAGGGAAGGGGTGGGAGGAGGAGAAAGGTGAATGAGTGAGTGGCACATGGTTTGGAGTGCTTCAGTGGGAATATTAAGCTGAGGAATACCATTCCTAAACTACAACAGCCAGTGGGAAAGCTATGTGCGCTCCCTTTACTTTTTCCCCTCAGGGAAATAGAGGAAGCTTAAAATTCTTTTTCCTCCAGCATTAGACTAAAACACAGTCCTCTGTGAAAGCACACCCAACAGGGCAAGAAAAAATAGCATGAATACATTTCATGTGGCAGATGAGTGTTTATGGAAATATCTTCACAATGTTTCTTTCTTCAGAAGTACTACTTTTTATGGATAATAAAATTTATTAGTAGAAAATATTAAAAAAATATAGCCACAAAAAGAACTATTATTTTCTGTGGTTTGGCTTCTTAACAGCTTGATTTTACCTTTGTATCAGCTTCCTGATTATTATTTTTCTACCACTGGTGATAAAACTAGAGGAGATGGAAAAACTCTTTAACTGAACTCATGCTTTTACTGAACATATTTCTATGCAAGATTTAAAACACTATAGAAGTGAAGGCATTTTTAATATTGCAATGCACTTAAATGTCTGTTGCTGTGCACAGCCTTAGGCATTACCTCTGTCTAAATTGAGCCCAGACCAGATCATGATTTTGAAAGAGACAATATTTTCCTGGTCACTTTAATGAAACTGATAATTAGTTCTACACACAGATTTCATTGTTTGGATCAATTTTAATATATTGGTTTTTCTTCTTGGACCAATCTAGTTCAATTTTTTTGTAGAAACATCTGGTTTTGAATAGAAATTTCTTGGCTTCAAAGCAGGGGGAGTATCCATGGATCCACTCAAAGGACTCCATTGTCACAATGTTGCTTGTGATTGCTTTTCAATACCACCTTCAAGTCAGTGTTTACATTATTTAATGACCCTGTTGCAGAGATCCTCAGGAAGAGGGAAGCCATTAGAGGATGCTAAGTTTGCTGAGCTGCCATGGGGCTTTATGCCTGGCTCATCTGATAGAAAGAATCTAATCACACAATCATGTCACAGAATCATGGAATGGTTTGGGTTTGAAGGGACCTTAAGTACCACCTGGTTCTAACACTCCGCTGTGAGCAGGGACACCTTCCACTAGACCAAGTTGCTCAAAGCCACATCCAGCCTGGCCTTGAACACTTCCAGGGATGGAGAAGCTACAACTTCTTTGACCAACCTGTGCTAGTGCCCATCTACATGCCACTTGTAAAAGTAGTCAGAGTCCTAGTGTTCTCTTCATCATCTTTAAAGCATCTTAAATGATGTCAGCATGAGCACCCAGGTGCAAAAGTGAAGTAAGAAAAGGATTTTCCTCTTTAAATCATACAAAATCAGAGGCTTTTAGTGCAGTAAAACCATAATTAAACCCCAGTGAAAAATTACACTTTCTGGAAACAGGGGTACAGCATCTCCCTATTACCTCAGAAAGAAAGAGAAATATGCCTTCAAAACAAGTAGAAAATGAAACCTCCATGGACAAAGGGCTCAGATAACTGAGTGGTAAATATAGATATAAGCAATACTTAAATAATTTATATTTTCAGTGTGAAAGAAAATTTCCATCTGTGCTGTATAAATTCTCCTTGATCCGCTTTGTTACACATTTACATATCAGAGCTGAAGGTCATTGAAGAGTTTTAGGGCAGAATTTTCCATTGTGTTAATCACTTACAACCCTAATTTCACACTACACCAGTCCTTTGTACTCGAGTTCATAGAGCCCGCTACAATCTCCCTCCAAAAATCCTACCAGAAAACCTGCTTGCTCACTGTGCATTCAGACAAGGAGTAGACAGAGAAGGGAGGATAAACAACTGTGGAAAAAGAATTTTTGGGTAAACTGGATGTGGATTAGCTACTGGTACCTTTCAGCAAGCCCCAAGGCATCTCTGAGTAGCACACTGCTGTCAGTAATTCTGACCCTAAAGGTATATGGAAATTAGGGGAATAACAATAATTTAACATTTAAGTGGGGAATGATCTTCTCAGAGTGGTAAGGGCACAAAACCCATTAGCTAGCAGCTATAAGAATTTATTTCTGTGATGGAAAAGGTAGGAAGATTTCAATTAGGTTGACTCAATATATAGTGTTTCAGTGTCCAAAATTCACCTTTCTGTAGCTTTACAAGGGGTCTCATTGTAAACTCACAGGTCTGTGCCCATTCAATCTGCCATTAATGTTCAGTCTTCAGAGTGAATTCCAGAATATAGCAGCTTCTCTTTAATTAATATTAACATGTATGAATTATGTATCTATAATAAGATGTATATAACTCCATCTAAGTATACATCATTGCATATGAAGGAAAGAAAAGACTTAGTATTCAATTATTACTTTTCCAGATAGAATAAAATATTCTCCAGGTCTTTAATATTCTTCTTTAAAGATTATCAAATATCATGTCTTTTTATTTTTATATTTTTTTGGTTGGTTGTTTTTTTTGTTTGCTTTGGGTTTTTTCTCTATAGTCATTATGTTTACCTTCTTTCCTACATTTTAACTGACAGACACCCTAATATTTATCTCCATGGTATCTCCATGAGATGCTGGCCAGTTTGTAACTTTATAGATTTTTTAAATACTTGCATACCTTTCTTTTTAATTCAGGAAAATACAGAAATACAAACTAAAATCCATCCCTAAGATGAAAGAAAATTTTAAAATTGTTTCTAAGTGCACTGCTAATTCAAGGCCTTAATGCTATTGGGAAGTAATATTAGAGGAAAAGCTTTGGTTAAAGCTATACATAAATGGGACATTTCACAAATAAATATTTTTAGCCCTCTCATATTTTCAGTTTCTTCTCTCTAAGCTTCTTATTCAGCATTAAATTCTTTCAAGCTCTATAACACCCTGGAAATCAATGCAATATTAAATATTACAGGTAGTGTGAACCAGAATATTCTGTGTAGATGTTAATTATTCTTTTTATTAGAGTTTGGATTTCGAAATTAAAATCCATGGTGATTTAGGCTTCCTTGTAATTAGATGTAATAATTGGAATTTCTTTCATAGCGTGCTGTGTCTTTGTTTTGAAGGAAGAGCAATATTTTATACCTAGTGATATTCGATATTTGTCAATTTTCCAACACTTCCTTGTGGCTCTCTCTACTGAAACTTCCCAACATGAGCACTCGGCTGTTATTATGGCAATGCCCATCACTTTTTACAGGTCAAGGAGTTTTGCATGAATTTCTTACTAATCTAACTTTATTATCTAACTGCAGTTTTCTGACAGCTCAAAAGTGACTTTGTGAGAGGGGATGATGTTTCTGATGAAGGTACAGCACAAACCAAACAGAGCCATGGAAATTTGCCCCAGCAAATTTGACTTCTCAGAAGAGTGAGATTTAACATTACAAATAGCCCTCCTGCCACATCCTTCTAAACCTGTTTTTTGAGTACTTTCAGTTGTTTATTTCTTAGGCTCAGGTGGCAGCTCTGTGGGTCATCACTTAATATGAAATTGCATAGAGGATGGCCTAAATAAACTATATTGTCAATATATTAAGTATGCAGCTTGGAAGTAAAATTAGGTACTAACAGCTGTCTAACATGTACCTTTTACAAATAATCCCTTCATGCTGACAGCTGGAATTTCCTGGTTTTGAGGACAATCATCCTCCCTCTCATGGGGAAAAACTAATTAATAGTGTCTCTTCAATCACTCCTCATCATCCAAGGATTCTCTAGTGATGAGGGTCATCTGCACAGGGCCAGCATTTAAGCATATTCATATTAAGCTAAAGAAAAAAAAATGAAACAAAATCCAACTTATTTTCTATTAATGTCTCTGAGATGTGCTCATTGCCCTGATTTTGGATCTTCTGTACTTTAAGATATTAATATCCAGCACTTTGTTGTCATTATTTAAGACAAGTCTTAAGTCAAATTCCAATCTGCATTTAGGTTTTGATCAGCTAGCCCTAGAAATTTGAAGTGGTGGATAAAACATCCATTTTATATTTCATGTTTATTGTACAGATCAGCAGATTTATTAAAATAGCATCAATGAATGAATTATAATGTTTTCATACTTCCAATATTTTTCTATCTTTGCTTCTCTTTTTAATGTTTTTTGTAGATAATGCCTCATTTTCATGATAGTAGCAAATTATTGAAACATATTAAACACCTGCAAGTTATTTTTTATACTGAGTTTTTAACCTTTGATCCAGTATCCTGAATTTTTTAGAAGAAGAAAGCACAACTGGAGGGAATAGAGGCTCCATAGTAATAGAAATCAAAGCATTGAACAATAAACCAAGAACTCCATGGCTGAACAGACAGCAGAGTATGGCAAAATTAGGAGACAGCTGGCTGAGAGGCAAAACTGAGCACTCTAAGGTATATTTCTACAGCATTTATATCCACATTACTCCAAAGCTTAAATATCCAGTCTGGGGTGAAATTCAGATGAATTTAAAAGCCTAGAAGGAACGCAAATATTTTTTTGCTGCTATTCAGGTGTTCCACTAGAGTTTTTCAATAATAAGGGACTATCTTTTATCTAAGTGGCAAAATTTCTAATGTGAAGGATGCTTGGATGTTAGTCACAGCTGAGACAGTGATGGCTAGAGAATCTATCTCAGCAAGCCACTGCTTACGTCAGTAAATGCAACCCAATCATCCAAGGCAAACAGAAGAGGTACAGAGAGAGACTGAGGGAGCTTGTTTATTCAACTGAGAGTGGGGAATAAGGAGGAGAGCTTTTTTCTTCAGATACTTAACAAAGAGATGAAAGAGCAAGGCTCCTCTGGGAGTCTTATAGTAAAGATGCTGTGAAAACAAGCTGCAAAAAGATAATTTTGGTTAAATATAAGGAGAAGGGGAAAACCCCAATGAGAGTCTGAACATAGAAACAGGAACCCAGAAAAGATGAGTGATTTAGGACATACACCAGCACTACTTCTCACTAGAAGATGGACTGGACAGTCTTGGAGGTCTTTTCCAATCTGTTGTTTTATGGGCATGGGAGGAGATCTGTATTAATAATATTACCATGATTGTTTCCCAATGCCAAGTTTGAGTCCTAGTTTCCCTTTACATATAGTATAGGTGTAGCCTATAATTCTGTCAGTTTATGATAATCATCAGTAATCTGTACAATGATATACATATTTACTCTGCTTTAATATTTCTATCCAGCCACAGCACCCTAAGGTGATTTCAATTAGGTTACACTCTTCAGCCATGTTGTCGAAAAATTCGGGTATAATTTAAATCTTGTAGGATAGATTATAATGATAGCTCCATTGGCCAAATAATGAATGTACTTTTTACTCAGATTTACACAACAGTTCCTGGGATTGGTCAGTTGCTTTGTTTTGTAACAGTCAGATTCTATTCTGTAGACCCACTTCTTACTAAGATACCCTGCTCACAGATTAATAGAAGCTGATGTTGTTGAGCATCTCCTCAGGGTCTGCAAGCACAATCAGGAAACAAAAATAATTTCAGTCAAAAGATAAGCAATTTTGATTCTCTGAAAGCTGCTAAATCACCCATAACTGAGCTTTCTGCTTTCAGGATCATTGCTTTTCCCCATTACATGCACTGAAATTAATATTGTCTGAAAGAAAATAAAATAAAAAATTTTGTGATACAAATGATAATTGGGCACTTGTCTGTTAAGATGGTTTTGTTTAAACACAATGTACTCTTGTAATACTGCATTTCTGATTCTACAATCCTGTAATCTTCAGGCTACTTCTTTTCTCCAAGTCATCATAATTAAAGGCAGGTGTTCAATTTAAACACCAGAAGGGATGAGTTAATGTTGTAATTATTAGTTGCAAAAGATTTCTAATTAGAATTATAAAGTATTTAGTTGTGAATAGATGCAGGTACATGCTCATAAAAGGGTTTTTTTAAAGTAAATAAACACCTATCTCAAATAAAATGAGAAGGACTTGAGCTCCTAACTATGTTCAAAATGTCATTAGGAGCTTATTTATCTCAGGGCAATAATTAAAAATGTACCTTTGTATGAGATTCAGATTTAAGTTATTATCCAAGCTTTCTGGTAACAAATATGTATTACTAATAGGAGTTTATCATCTTCCTTTGTTACTAACAAAATGGAAAGCATTATATTGTGTCGTAGCATTTTATCCTGATTTTCTATTTCCAAGTAGAAAACAAAAGTATTTTTCAAATAATTCTGACCTAATGGCCTTGTTATTAACAATGTAAAATATTTAGTAGGCAAGGATTTTTTCTTTTCTTTTTCCTCAATAGATACTGAATACTATATTCTAAACAATATTTAATTTTTGCATTTAGCTTGCTCTAGCAGTTTTTGTACCTCATGAATAGTTTCCTACTGCTTCATTCTTCAGGTTTTATTAATTGATCCCAAATTTGTATAAAGTATATCATGCTCTTTTGTAAATTTCAAATCTTCATGGGTGTTTGATTTTTCTTTTGGTTGTTTTTGCTTTTGTTGTTGAAAAATGCAAAATTATCAACACACAGTATAAAAAAAAATCCTATAACAATATCCATGTAATGGACACCTCTAAATTAGCTGTTAATAATCAGGAAAGAGGTCTTGGAATTGCTACAGGAATTTCTTTGAAAGACTAGTATCAGTTTTTTGTAAGAGAAATTAAATATTGAGCTATAACTAAAAAAAATGGAGTAGAGAATGAATGGTTGTCTGTATTTGGATGGTTCCATTGGATGGCTCCCCCCACGAATTCTTAATGACATCAGTACTCATCATATTATCACAAAAAAAAATATTAGAAATAGAAGGGTACTGAGAATAATGACATGGAGGATCAGAGGAATGGAATATCTTTAATGAAGAAAAATTTTATGGAGTTTTCCCTTTGAAAAAGAGATGATGAAAGATAGGATCATAAATGAGGTCCACAAAACTGAGGACAATATAGGTGCACCACTTCTCAGGATGAGTGGAGTCTACCCTTCACCACTGAAAGTAAAAGAAGACAATTTCTATTAGTGGATATTAAAACTAAAATTTAACAAATATTGTATTGAAAGAACAGCTGTACCTACCATCTGTAAACTGCTAAAAGAAATACATGAGATTTTGTTGAGAGTTAATATTTTTCAATTATAAATAATCAATTTAAATGGTACAACACTTTGAACAACTGCAGATCCTTTTTCCTCTCATTATTTATCTATTTGCCTCATAACTTCTAAAACGACTTTCTGACAAGTACTCATTATTTAAAGTAACATTTTTCTTTTTAAAATCTAAAGTAGAATCATGCAATGGTGGAATCGTTTGTGTTGGACAAGACCTTTAAAATCATCAAGTCCAACTGTTACTCCAACAGTGTCAAGTCTACCAATAAACCACATCCCTAAGAGCCACTTTTAAATACCTTCATGGACAGTAGCTCTACCATTTCCTTGGGCAGCTTGGTCCAATGCTTGACAGCTCTCCAAGTAAAGAAATTTTCATCAGCCTTCTATAAATGGAGGACTTTGTTGTCCTGTGTATGTTCAGCTGAATTCAGGTAGCAAGAAGGACACCGGCTCCTTCTGGTTCTCTTCATTTTCCTCCTCTTTTTTCCTACTTTTTTATAATTAGGGGCAATTTTTCTGGCCCAGAAGGAAAGCTTTGAGGATCCCCATTATTTCTTCTCCAGAATGATTATGGAAAGATCATGATCATAAAAATGTGTGTTAACACATATATACATTGGGATCAATTAATACCTATATTTTTTTGAGTTATTCTTATTAAAGAATATAGTTCTTCACAAAACTGGCCTAATTCGGCCTTTTTGAGGCCAACAGTGGATTCAACCAAGTAGCTTCAAAGTAATAAGAGCAGAACAGAAACAGAATTACTGTGTTTAGACAGAGTAAAACAGGTGTTCCTATTCATAAGCTTTTCTTATACATAACAGTAATGTAATAGTTTGTAAAGGAGCACTCATTTGGGATGGGAAAAGCAAACCAAAAAGCTACAACTTTGCTTATTTAATCTTTCAGACCTGAATTTTTGTTCAAGAAGTTTTAATTTTATTTGGTGGGGAGTTTTCTGCTGTGCTTTTCAGTTCCGCCCCAAACCTTTTAAATCAGATCATCATCAGTTTCTTTCATGTTTTTTTTTGTTCCAAGAAAAGCAAGAAGACTGGAAGTGTGTTCACCCCTTTTTTTTTTTTTTTACTTCTATATTTCTGATTTTTGCAAATTAATATCTTTCTACTTTGTTCAGTGGAATAATAGTGAGAAAAGATAAGGCTTTTGACTTCTATAAATTTTCCAATATGCAGTTCACTAATCCAGAAAAGATATGAAGAGTCTGAAATATTTTCTTCCTGATTGAGGCTTTACAAAAGAAACAAAAAATTGATAAAATTGATTTTGTACTAGTTGTGACAGTGCTATAGTGATGCAGTCTATGTTGTCCAAGATATTTAAATACACTAGAAAATAAAAGACAAAAACACACCTGGATTTGCTTTGCACGCTTTCAAAATATAATACTATGGACCTTCTGCGAAATCCTTACTTGTGTTGGTCAGTTGCTGTTTCCATGAAAAGCCTCATCCAAATACTGATTCTGTTGTATGAGTGAGTGGTCTGCAGCATCAACAAAAGAAAGGTAAAACACACAGTTCATTTGAAAATATCAAGATCATATAAACATCAATTTGTGCAGCCAGGGGTTTGAAGACAGCTTAATTCATTTCAATTTCCTATTACTGAAATCAGAGACTTTGTCAAAGGTAATTGCTAGATGAATATTACCTGCTTTGGACTTGAGAACATTATAATAAAAACAAGTCCACAATAATTTTATATAGTAAACTGATATTTGTCTGTTCACCTAGAAAAATATTAAATATAGACAACTAAAACCTATAAATTTGCAACGTGCTTTAGGGTTTTTCAAAGATCAAATTTTGTTTCAGTTTTCAGTGATGACTATGAAGATTAAGTATGTTTGATTGGGCTGGTTTTGGCTGGAATAGAATGAATGCCCTACATAGTAGCCAGTGTAGGGTTGTGTTTTGAATTTCTGCTGGAAACACTTTTGATGACATGGGGATAGTTTTGCTGTTGCTGAGCGGTCACACAGAGCCAAGGCCTTTCTTGCTCCTCACCCAGCCCAGCACCAGGGGTTGGGAGCAGACACAGCTGACCCTGAGTGACCCAAGAGATATTCCATGCCATGAGTTGTCACGCTCAGCATGCAAAGCTGGGCGGGAAGAAGTGAGGCAGGGATGTTCACAGTGATGGTGTTTGTCTCCCCAAGTCACTGTTACATGTGGTGGAAACCTACAGATCTGGGCATAGCTGAACAGCCCCCTGTACAATAGAAGTGGGGAATTAAATCCTTCTTCTACTTTGCTTTACCTAATTAACTGCTTTTATCTCAGCCCATGAGTTTTCTCACTTTTATCTTTTTGATTCTCTCCTCCACCCCACTGGGGGAGTCAGTGAGGAGCTGGGTGGAGGTTAGTCTGCAATTGAGGATAAACCATAACATGAGGAAAGTAAGATGGATTTTCTATGCTCTCTACTTCTTCATTAAGCCTCTTAAAACAGAAAAATAAAAGCAGAAAGCACTAATGAAGTTATGCAAAACCTAATAAATTCTTTCTCTGCCTTAAAACCATAGTCTGTGTTCTGACCAGGGAAGAGAGTTCAAGGGGTAACAAATCCTACACAGGGGTATAGTACAGACTGCTTTCTTGTATTACTTGTGTTACATTAACTGTACAGGGATGGCAAAGAGTGGGTGTTTCTGTGGTCTAATGCACAGATAAAAAACATCCAGGGCTAAGAGCATAAGCATGAGCTTAAGAGCACATGCATAACACTTCTGATTCATACAGTTCTTGAGTCATTCAAGACTCAGGCTATTGGAAATGGAGGCTGTTGCACTGTTGTCTTCTACTAATACATTTTTTTTTTTTTTTTTGGACATGAATTCTGGGCTTGATGGGAATTTGGCTTGACACAATATGATTTTCTTTTTCTCTATGTTTGTGTATTTTTCTTTTAACAAAATAAACTGAACATATTTTCCAGAGCAAGGAGAGATTTATCCAGCTAAATCAGAATCTCTTTAAATTGAATTGTCATGATTCATCTCATTTCACTACAGAAATCCCCAGTGTGAGTGTCTACATTGGAGCTAGTAATCCACATCTTATTCTCAATGGAGAAAAATAGGCACTTTCAGGTTGTGATTCAGTGTATCTTAAGATATATATCTAAAATGCATTATATCAGAAAACAGCATTAGCTGCCAATACTGTAGAATAAATCCACAGCAATGCCCTAACAGGATACTTACTGTAACGTGGTTTTCACATGGCCTTTTGACCCCACATGCAAAATCACTGGGATCCAACCAGAAATTTAAAGATAAGAATTAATTTCTCATACACATTGCTTAGCAACTCTTTAAAGGAAAGATAAGAGGTAAAACTGCTGTTAAAACTTTATTTTACTCATTTAACAGGTCATTAATAAGCATACTTTACTTTTATTTCTGAAATAATTTCAATTTCTGAATAATTTTATTTCTGAATAATTTCAATTTCAATTTTTAATATTTAAAGAAGCATAAGTGTTCTGATGGGAGGCACCATTTAGCCCTGTATTTGGTCCCTAGGAGGGACAATAAGGGAAGATGCCTATAGAAATCATTGAATCTTGTCACTGACTACAGTGCACTCTTTTTCATTCCCCCATCATCCAGAACAAGGGTTTTTTGAGATATTAGTGGCAAAATTCCTACATTTTAATGGATGTGCAGTCAATTAATTTCTTTTACTCTTTTCATACCAGTTTCTCTTGACATCAGCTTTTGGAGGTTCACTTTTCAATAGGAGTTTCAGATTTTTTTTTTAAACTTATTTCTTGCAAGCTTTAGCTAGTGTTCCATCTTTCTTGTAGTATGATTTTTGGGTTAAAATAACAAAGAAACAACCAAATAGTTGTATATTACCCTTAACTTCTCTCTTTTAACTCTGCTAACCATTATCATATTCCTCCTCAGATTTTCTTGTCCAGAGCTCTTCCATTCCCTCTTGAGATGAGGAGAACAGACCAGAAATTCAAGCTGTGAATACACAAGGCTTTTTTACTGCACCAAATAATGTTTTCTCTTTTGTTGGCAATGCTTTCCTGATGATGCTCAACATTTCTTGAACATTAGGACTAATACTAAACACTGAGAGATTCAAACAAATGTCCCAAACCAGGACCAAGGGAAGCCTGGTTTTCCACTGGCCATGCAGAGAATCACTTAGCTTTGAATAGCCTTCTACATTAAAACTTAAATGTAAATGGTGTGAAAACTTCCGAAAATTGAAGAAAAGAATATTCCATGGCTTTTTCTGAATTTCCTGGACTCTGTACCTAAAGCTATTTAGCATTTGGGAAGACCAAGCCTAGTACTGTAACTCCCATGGATCAAAGACATATCTGAATAAGGAAAAGATATTTTCACTTCTATCTCATGCTTCAAGGGTAAAATTTTCCTTGTTGGGGCTAAATGGATCTTAAGAGATAAATGGGTCTTTGCAGAGATTTAAATCTCATGCAAAGAAAATAAACAATGAATCAGAAACCACGGGAGTTTGATGTGTAGGGGTTTTAGTAGGAAATATAAACTTCCCAAGAGTGTAAGAAACATGAAGACTCATTGAGCTCATAGATAGCTTGTTTTCTTCAAGGGTTTTTGACTAATTATTGGACCTTCATTCAGAAAAATAAATTAGAAGACAGATCATAGTACTTGAAGAAACTGATAGTAATTACAGCTACAACAGTAATGAATCAGTAATGCTTTCAATGTAGCATGACAATTCCTCATTAGATTTTCTTTTTCACTACATAACTTTTGTTCAAATACTTCTCTTTATCTTGATGATAAATATTCTGTGTGGCAGTTCACACACACACAGAGATTCACAAACCCACACAGGCACTCACACAAATTGCACTGTTTGACAAGGGACAGTCAGGTAAGGTGAAGTACTTATTATAGAAGCAAATAATCATAGAATGGTTTGGGCTCAAAGGGACCTTAAAGATCATCTTGTTTCAATGCCCTGCCCTGCCTTCCACTAGGTCAGGTTGCACAAAGCCCCATCTATCCCAGCCTTGAGCATTCCAGGGATGGGGCATCCGCAAGTTCTCTGAACATCTGTTCCAGTGTCTCATAGTAAATCTGGCAACTAAAAGCAAATTCTGCCAGAGAAAGCCAAAACTCTAAGGTTAGACATTGGGCTATGAAGTTTATTAAACACAGAATCAAAACTTGGTGAATGTCTATTAACTTTTTTTTTTCCCTGCTGAAATAATAGTCATATGTATGAAAAAGTCCTCTATAACCACCTTCAAGAGATTTTTTTAAACTCCCTCCTTTATTCATTGCCCAAATCCCCCATTACTAGCTTGTATGGAATACTTCACAAAATCATCTATTGATTCAGCATAGAAGGCAGTGCCAATCCCTCCTGTAAACAACTGTACACTCACTGACAGATATTTGTCTTCCTTCTGCATTTGAAACAACAGCTGTAGGTTCTCACTTTAGTGAATATAAAAGAGAGGTAAGGACATCCTTAAGGATAGGGGGGGTAACAGCAAAAAACACCAAAAAGGCAAAACAAAAGAAAAAATCAAAGCAAAACTGTCCTGACAGCTACTACAATTCTCTTCCTTTAGTATAAACACAGAAAAAAGATTCAAGAGGGCAGGCAATATCAGTTGTAACTCTGCTTGTTCTAGTTTCTCACAAAATAGCATCCCTGAGCTAAGATGCTATTCTAAAAGTCAGATCTGGAGATTATTTGTTACACAATACTTGTAAAATCAGTGAAGAAAAAAACACACACCTGAAACTCCCTAGTTTATTACATCTCATAAATTCTACTGTGCACTAAACCAGGCTATATGGTGTGACTTGTGCTGTGCTACAGGGCTCATTTCTTTGCTCTTTGCTAGCATGATCCATTTTGTCCCTGAAGGACCCCTTCAGCAAATGCTTTGTCATATTTGATATTTGATTTTTTTTTTTCATAATAACTCCATTATTGAGATATCTCAGATGAGGATTGGTTAATCCATCCATGAAGCACTACCACTGTCTCATTATCAATGTCTCATTAGTGGATTGTTGTAGGTGGGATTTAATGGTACATAAATATAAATAAACAGTGGAACTAAATTATCTAATAGCTGATATTGGAAAACAAGGGAAAAATAGAGCAAAATACAGCAAAAAAGAAGAAAAAGGAGTAAAAAAGCAAGTAGCAGTATGGTTACTGAATCTCATGAAGGCAGCCTGATGTCCCATTGCTTGATGATTCATTTTGAAATGACTTTTTTTCAGTGAGTAGTGAAGTCAGAAACATCTGAAGCTTTTGTATTTGTAAGAATTTGTGCTGCAGTAGATGCTCTGGAGACTAAGAAACTTTTTCTGAGTCTCAGCTTGGCCATTTTTGTATCTCTTTTATCTCCCTTAGCTCCTGCTTATGCTCGGCTTCTCATCCATTCACTCAGCTTTGGCTGACAGTGGTAGACAGGCTAGGAATGTATCAAAACTAAATGAACATTTGACTAGGAAGAATCCCTTTTTTAAGGAACTTTTATTCTGTAGGAAGCTTGGCTACAAATAGTTGCATCAGCTGAAATTTCTTTTATATGTTTTTCTGTAGAAAACTATTAAAAGAAATTGAACCACTGAGTGCAATTTTAAATTATAAGTCTTAGTAAATTATTTCTAAAATTATTTTAGGGTCCCACTTCACTACTGTACAAATACCACAATGGCCTTGTGAAATATTTTTGTTCCAGGGCTGTTAAAAACATTAGTGTTTTATATATATGGACGGCTCTGAACAATTCCAAATCTTGTTAAAACAAAGCCTGTACCCTATTTTCTGTTAAGAATCTAATATTCTACTGAGGGAGAGCAAAGATATATTGATGAGAACTCTTCTAGTCCTTCTAACTTTCCTTTAAATATAAAAGCTACTGCTACTGAAAAATAACATCCTTCCATTATCCCAGTAAAAAAACCTAAACTTAGTCAATTGGTAGTGTTCAATGAACTTTCTCCCATGGATCCAGCTGGTGTTTAAGAGGTTTTCCTGGTTTACTGGAAGGCTGCTATCTCACACTTTCTCTCTTGCAATGTAGGATCTGTGCTCTAGCTGCTAGCAACCTGCTGGACACCGTGTACCAGTCACAGAGGAATGTCCATGTCTCACAGTAGGATGTCATGAATAGGCTGGGATGTACTTGAACTGAATGGATGGCTTCTCTCAGTGTCAGAACTGGTTTGGGTACTTCCCTCATGGCATGCTGTGGGCGGCCTTGCCCTTAATGTTTCTCTAGCAGAGAAAAGAAAAACAAATTTATTTTTTCACCCTTCTTGTGTTCTATTCTAAGATATTCTAAATAGCGTCCCACATTAGAGATATATCTTTTTCTTTAGTACAACACAGTTGACTTCTGACTAATCAAGCCTCGTGCTTTATGACATTTGCAGTGTGCTCTCGACTTGCAGAAAAAAACATTCTATTAAACAGTTTATATGAAACACGGGAACTAGTGCTTATAAAACATATTTCCAAATGCATTAATTCCAAAATTTAAGTAAATTAGTTATTAGTGGAAAAGTATGATAAAACAACAAGCTGAAAGTTAGAATGTGCACCATTCAGTCAAGCTATCACATCTGGGAATAATATGAATCTTCTTGGAGTTGTTCCTCTTAGGGATCTGCCTCTTTGTCTGTCTCTTTATAAAACCCAGTGCTGTGGGTTTTCTAATCCTTATAATCCTTAAGATTTTGAAAAGGAAAATTGTTGTAATGGATATGAAAGACAATATTTGAATTTAAGTAAGATATGGGTAAGTGATGGGAAGATGCATACCTGACACTTATATAGATTTTATAGTTATAGACAAAATGATAATATTCAAACCACCATTCTCTCTTCTCTTGATCATTCTACTTTGCTCAGTTGAAGCAAAGTACTGAGTTAATCAGTTGCAGACCTCTTTTAGTATAGGCAGCTATTACTTTATTCTAAGAGAATAGAATGAACACACTCCAAGCAAAATAAATTCAGTTAGTAATATCTAATCTAAATTAACCCTTCTTCATCTTAGGTCCATTACCCCTTTTCCCTGTAAAAAGTCCCTCTGCAGCCTTCTTGTAGCCCCTTTTATGTTTTGGAAGGCTGCAAAAAACTCTACCCAAAGCCCTCTCTTCTCCAGACTAAACATCCAGAATGGTCTCAGACTGTCAATATAATATAGAAGATAATGTGAAGTTGGTAATCTTTTTCTACACCACACCGCTTAGAAGTGATGTGAAGAGCAGCAACAGAATTATTAGTATGACGGCAATGACTTAAGAAGCAAAAAATCATGGAACTAAACATCTGTGGTTTGTCTTCACCAGATGCACCCTCCAACTTTGGGCAAACATCTGAAAAGTATAAACAAGGAACAACTCACACAGACTTTGTGTGAGAGTGACAGCAGGTGCAGTACAGACCATGAAACATGGGTGAACTGCTGGAAGGGCCATGATTCACTCAGCCCTGTATTTTTTCTATTTCTTCTTATTCTTTCCAGTTTTATATTCTATCCAGTATAGCTAAAGATTTTATAATAATTTCTCAGAGTGCTGGAGGCTGTTTCTGAGTCATTTGCTAGCTTGTTACATTGAACTCCTTGGTTTGTTTCAGAAATGTGTTGAATACAAATTATATTTCATTTCAGATGATATATATTTTTTTTCCTTTGTATGTTCCTTTAGTATTACATGAAGGAATAAACAGAAACACTCATTTGACTTGCATTACATCTCTGATTTAATAAGCTTCTGTGACAGCAACTCTTACTTAACTCTGAAATTAAACAGCCTCGGTTTGTTTCATCTCTCCTCCCATGGCAGTATTTTTGTGCCCTTAATAATTTTTCGCTGCCCTACTAGAGATGTCTTCTATTTCTGTTATCTCTTTCTTTGGGATAGTATGACCAGAATTGAGCACGAGATTCAAGGGAGGACATGCCATCAATTTATATAATAGCATAATAATAGTTTATGAATTTGGGACATTGCTGGACTCACTGCATATACTTACTGCAGAATTCTGATCAGTTCACTGAATTCAGGGGATGAGTATTATCCTATTAAGCTTTCAGAGGAGCAGAATTGAAAGGCTAAGGGTCCCCTTCTTTCTTCTTTTTTTTTCCTTTTCCTTTTTTTCTTAGCTTCTACAGTGCTATGTTTTAGATCCATGCTGAAAACAGTGTTGATAGCAGGGATGTTTTCTTTACTGCTGAGCAGTGCTTAGACAACAATAAGCCCTTTCCTGATTCTCATTTCATTGCACCAGCAAGGAGACTGGGGGTGTACAAATGAGGAGGGGACACAGCTGGGACCTCTGACCCCAGCTGATCAAATGTGTCAGACTGTATATATATATATGGTGGTGGTGGAAGAAGGTGGTGGTGGAAGAAGGAAAGGGGTGGGGGATATTTGTAGTGATGGAGCTTGTCTTCCCAAGTCATCACTGCACGTGGTGGAGCCCTGGTGTCCTGGAGGTGGCTGATCCAGGAGGAACAGCTGCCTGCCCATGGAAAGAGGTGAATGAGTTCTTTGTTTTGCTTTGCTTACACATATGGCTCTAGCTTTACCTAGGAAGGTGTCTTTATGCCAGCCCATGACTTTTCTCACTTTTACACTTATGATTCACTCCTCCATCCCACTGGGAGCAGGTGACTGTGTGGGGGTCACCGGCCCCGTGACTGTAAACAGGGATGGGAACCATATGAGTGATGCACTTCAGGACAGAGACAGTCCAGAGACTGTCTCTTGCCTTACCCAGGAGATGATTGGTAAGCTCCATAAATTAGAACAGATCCTGGATATTCAGTGATGCTACTGTGTCTTCTCCCCTATTTTAGCCAGTCAAGAGAAGGCAGTTTTCAGAGCATTTCATACCTTGTTGCTGTGGATGACTGCCTGCATCCGTCTCTTTGGATTAGCTGCAATGTACACACACAACACGTACTGTAACTATCCATTAAGATAATGATTCTTCAGATTCCAAGATAAATATGGTTTTCTCTTCTTTCTGTACCTGCATACCCTGAGTTCTAGAAATTATTGACCTAATACATTAACCTTGTATGTCACCCCAGGACACAGTGGTAGAAGACAAACTCTTTCTTGAAGAGTTAAAAACCTAAGACACCACCCACTTACAGGTTTACGGAGCACATAGGAGAGTAATATTTTTTGAGAACCAGACTTTTGTTGTTAATTTTTGGTTTGTTTTTTGGGAGGGTTCTTTTGCTGTTGTGGGTTTGGATTTTTGGGTTGGTTGGCTCGTTTTGGGTTTGGGTTTTTTTTCTCTTGTTTGGTTTGTTTGGTTGGTTTTGGGGTTTTTGTTTGTTTGTTTCTTCTTTGTTTTTTCTTTTGTTTTTGTTTTGTTTATTTTGTTTATCTGTTTGTTTTTTGTATGGGAACATGCTGGAATTTACATACTATAACAGAGAAAGACATGATATTTTGCCAGCCTTAGTTCTCAATAAACTTTATACTTTGTGGAGTCCCATTCTGTCCCTAAATTTCTTCAAGAATATTTTTTTCAAAATTCTAACATGTCCTTTTTGTAACATTTGCTTACATTTTTCTGGAGAAAATAGTTATTGGCAAGTGAATATTTGCACGCAGCTGAAGTGAAGACATTTCCAATTTTAAATAAATGCTCTGCTTTCCTTGAATCAGATTATTAAGCATGAGTTTTGCTCCCTGATTTGACTAACAAACTTCTATTAATTTTTGGATGTCATATTCATGAATTAAAATCCAAAGTGTTTTTACTTTAAAGTATCATCATTTACTTTTCAGGCATATTCAATTTCATGATTTAATTCATGTGATCATTTGACATAAAAAATTCAACAACTAAGACATCTTTAAAAACACAACTGGAGAAGAAACTTAAAAATCCTCCCCTCTCAAAAAAAAAAAAGAAAAAAAAAAAGAAAATACCAGAGTTAGATTGTAGCCTCTGGTGATAGCTAATAAATGAATACTGTTCTGACTGGTACTACTCACAGACTCAATTGTTTAACACTTGCAAACCATAGATATAAAAATGTACCTATTTCCCATCTTTTAGTCACCATTGAATTAATGGATACTAGTGCTTTTAAGGAACAGTGAGTTCCTGCACCTTCCCTTGCTTTTGCTACAGGAAAATCCTAGTTTAACCAATACACTTATATTTCCTTACAAAAGCTTTAAATTCCCTCTGTTTTCTGTCTGATACAAGGGACAGTAATCTGCACTCTTCTGCACTGAAACACTTTTTTGGCTGTCAGGTGATTTCACCTTGGAGATTTTTTTCTTCTTTTTATCACTTATATGCATGTGCTTCCTTCCTCCTTCACAGCTCCCTTAAAACCTCTGGAACTTCTGTTTTTCTCTCTTAAAAGTTGGGGATTTTTTTGTTAGGTGTTAATCCAGCAATCCTATATTTTGCACCTGAGCAGAAATTAATTTATGTAATAAAAGAACATCTTTGGACTCAATGATCAGGTTTTTTTCCATCCTAAAGTACTTTGAAATGTCTTTACTTGCAGGAATCTTTTATCTTCTGACCCTGTCTTCCTCCCCACCCTGATATCACAACTTCTATGTCTACATAAAAAATTGCTCTATATTTCCAGCAACAATTTATAGCTCCTTCAGCATCAGAAAACAAAGGTGGCCATCCTGAAAAATGGTGTAACAATAAAGACAACCTCAGCATTCCCAGAATTCCTGAAGTTAGAGCTGAAGAATACACTCAGTTTGCCATTGTTAATCCCATTAAGTAAGCACCTCCTGATCCCTAGTAATACTTAAGGACTGCATTACACTTTGGCTTGGGTAGCTGTGGTGAGCAACAAGCACTGTGACCCTATTAAGAGCAGCTTTCCAAAGGTGCACAGGCTTATTTTGAAGATGAAACAAGGTCTATTGAAAATATGAATGCTTTCATGTGCCAGAGTGTTTTGTCTGATACTGCCTTGGAGCTGCAGTCAGAGATCAGATACCTTATGTGCTCAGCTTTGTATAAAACCTATAATGAAGAGCTATTATCCAGTTCAGAGCCAACAGAAAAAGGCAAATAGAAGCCACAAAGGCAGAGAGAAAAAGGATGACTAGAGAACAAGAAATCAGTGAGGTAATACTCATTAGCATACCTTTCTTTTGTAGCCATCCGGGGAAAGGTCACATCTCCAACACCTCAGGATAAAAGTTCTAAAAACATGATCTAAAAATCGTGTCTTTTCAGTTTCAATTTTTGACTGCACACAATAACTAGTGTCACTTCATTAAAAGCAAAACCACCTATTTACAGGTGATCAAATACACACCAAGTTAATAATTTCTGGGGTGTTTATTTTGTGAGACAGGACTAAACTAGAGCTGTAAATAACACACTTATTTCATAGCAATCATCACTGAGATAACAGCAAATTTTGGTTGCTACTGGTATAAACAAGCTTTATATGTTTTTGAATTTCTATGGTGTGTAAGCAAAAGGATATACTCATAAATGAACCAAAAGGGTGGGAAAACATCTTCCACACCTACTGTTAGGACATATCTCAGAGGATGAGGATTCTGTGTAAATTTCAAAACGTTGTTGTAACCATTCCTGAAGAATGCCTCCTGCCAATGCAAGATACTCACTGATCACAATTCAATCTCAAGTATGGTCTATCAAACTGAACACAGAACAGCAAATTTGATTTAACCTATAAAAATAGGATACCTTGATACCTCAACCAAATGTGTAAATATAAATGAAATGACAGCATAATTGCAAGAGCTTCGATTATGATAATTAGACAGCAATTCATGCTTCACCGATGTTACGATTATGCTGCTCTAACTATTCCAGCATCATAGCTCAGATACCACATCATTCTTTCTTCAGCAGTAAATTAAGTCAAAGGTTGGGCTGCATTCAGAATTATTATTGTTACATAAGTATTTTACTAGAATTATGTTTTTAATATACACTCTAGAAATCTTTATTTATTGTTACATTTCCAAACTTAACGAAAATTTTGGGAGGAAATACAGCATATTATGACTGATATGGTGGACTTGCCCTGATATGACTTATGCTGCAGGAGATAGGAATTTTGATATTTATTAAATTGCAATCAGGACATAGTAATGGTAATTTCATAGCAATTTCTCCTTTATTCACGTCATTCAACATAGGACATTGGATGAAATTCAGTGGATGCACATGAGAAGCAGAGCCTAAGAAATGACAGTTGTTAGGTGAAAATAAAGCTATTTAGAAATTCCTAAAGGTGTTGACACACAGTCATGAAATCAAATGGAAGGCTGTCAAGGAAAAGGAGCACCACAAGTTTGGTGTCTATGAAAATAGCAATTACTTGAATACAGGATTTCTGTAAAGCAATAACTGTCTGTCTTTTTCATAGTTCTTTTCCTCAGAAAGAATATATATGTACCTTTTGGAGAAATATTTATCTTATCAAGCTTTGAGGAAAGCCACTGTATCTTTTAATGTGATGTTACCTGTGCAATGAACAAAGATATTCTTCACCTGACAAGACCCCTTCAAATTGTCTTTTTCTTTTCACTACTAAGAATTGTATTTTTATATCTTGTCTGCTGTTTCAGAGCACTTTGAGACTTCTTAATTTATGTATATCTTATTAAAAGCATTTAAAAAGGAAGGGAGATGGAAGACAATGTATCCAATTCTGAGATCTCTTGCAATGCTGAAATCACAACTACATGTGGTACTTCATGTAAAATCAGGCAACCTTGGAAACCAGCTGAAATCCATATATTTCAAAGAATTTGATGATTTTATCTGATATCATTTCCCATAGAATTTCCTGTAGAACAAAAAAACCCCTCACGTTTCCTCTTATTCTAGATGGACAGAAAGTAGACATCAATACTAGCTGTAGGGTAATCTAAGATATTTTAGATGTTTTCAGAATTACCCTGAAAAAAACCTAAATAAAACAAAAAAAAACCCCAAAAATATACTTATATAAAATTGTATTTACTAATATATATTGGAATATATGTGTATGCATATACATACAGGTATGTACATGTGTAGAATTTAGACTATCTAAGTATTCATATATACCTTCATTAACATGCACAAAGTCTGTATTGTTCATCTCAAAATCTGAACTACTGGCTTGCTTTTAAAACTGCAGATGAAAATGCAAATTGAGCTGCACTTAACTTTTTGTAGTGCTTCATTTTGTGCAGCTCTAAGCAGCTACTGGTCAGACAACAAATGCAGCAGAACATTGTTGGCCACTTTAGCACTAAATGATTCCTGACCTCCATGCTGTGACTGAGCTAACAACATTTGTGGGAATTATTTTCTTGTCCTTTGTGAGCTAGTTTAGATGGGGGGGAAATTCTGAGGTTTATTATTTAGTTTTCTCTGGATGCTAAAGTGAGAAACACTGCTTTTAATGGCACTATTTTGTGGTTGGGCATCAAACCTAACTTTGTTTTCTAAACTCTTTTCAGAGAAAGACCTCTATTCTCTCTGAATCTATTCCCATTATCCAGAGGGGGTAAGTCCTCAGGGCCAAATGTTTCCAAACCTGGTATTTACACGGGCTTGGGCTAACTAACAGACTGGTGACTTCCCTAGGACTTGGGTCTCCCTTGAAACTGTAAACCCTCCACCCCCAAAGCATGTGTGCCTGAAGGACAAGGAGGGATATTTTTTAGTCTGCCAGAGTGATGTTTCTATAGACACATGTTCAGGTTTGTGTTACATGCCTTTGAACTGTGTTGACTTGGAAATACCTGTGTATGGGCTATTGAACCAGTGTTGAGAAACCAGCTGAGTGCAAAAGGCAAACATGGCTTAGCTACCTCTAGGGTGCAAGACTTATGGAAAATCTTCTGTAGAATGATATCCAGGCCTCTTTTTTGGTAGAATTACTTACTTTATCCAAAAAAAAAATTAATAATAATAATAATAATAATAATAATAATAATAATAATAATAGGAATGCAGTTTCAAATACGCTGTACAATCAAGGAGCAAACTAGAAATGTGCTTTGTTTAGCATCATGGCTGTATCTGTAGCTGTATTTGCATCTATTGCAGGATGAGACAAATCAAACCCCAGGTGTCCTTGTCCAGCTCTTCTTAGTACAGAGAAAACACATACAATAGTTTTAAAGAGAGTCTTTTTTCAGTGGCTGAAGTTCAGTGAGCTTAATCCCACCCAGTGTGTTTGCACGCATAGCAGCTGTTATGAAAACCTCTCTCCAGCCAAATCTACCTGCCTGTGCAGCTCAGCTGTAATCAGTTCAGCTAGCAGCTGAGGAAGAGGCTCAGTCTCCAGGTCATTAACCTCCCAGCAGTACATCCAGGAGTGGAGATGCTGCAGAAAGTGCTTACTGGAAAGTTTACCTTTCTGCTGCGAGTAACCCCACCACTGCTTCTCATCTCTGTTACTCACACAAACCAAATACAGCTCATTTTAGTAGCCATAAATAAAGATATATGAAGTTTTGTTCTTGCTCTCTATGGTCTCTTAGTACTCCTCATTTCTTGGAGGCTCTAACTTGAGGAATCAGTGATTTGGGTACCAGTCCATTTTGTAATCTACAACACCACTATTAAGGGTTCCATTACGGGAGAAACAGGCTGTAGCCAAGAGCTCCATTGGAGCATCTCACTATTTCCCATTTGAAACGCTGTTTGCTTTGCCTGTTGTTAATCAGCAGAAAAACTTGCTGTCTCAAAGTGAAACCCATGATTGTAAAGTAAATCCTCAAACGCTTAATGACAATGGCAGAAGGAAAAAAGAACCCAAACATTTGTGGTCATCTTCTGGGGTTTTGTTTATTTAGTTCTTAATGGTAGACTGTCTAGAATAGTTCAAAATTTTAGACTGAGGAGGTAATCACATTTTAATTTAATTATTTAAAGTGTGCAATTTGTCACATCTAGTAGTAGTTTTAATTACTTAATAAATTGCTTTGATGCCATGTTTGAATCTCATTTTGAGTACTATATTTCTTAGAAATGTCTGAATTGATTAATATTAAAATGTGTTTGAATCAAGCAATTATTTAAGCAGTTAACAAATTAATGTGAGCTTAGAAATAAGAAAAATGAATGTCAGCTAAACAGCATTAGAGTTTGACCCTGAATTCTTCACAGTCAATATTTTACCTGTATTCAGCTAAACCTTTCCTGGAAATGAATATAAGCTTGCAAATTCAAGGAATGAAAGTTATCTACTCTAATTGCTTACTTATTTCTGTGTCTGAGAAAACATACAAATAAGTATAAATATTGGCATAAATTGAAGAACTCCAGTTTCCCAGGTAGGAGTGTTTAAAAAGGCGTGAGGAACCTGAATTAGTTTTGCTTGCATCATTCTTTAAATGGAAGGAATTATGTTTGCAGACATTTGGTAATAGTTTCTGAGATGTTTATTGGGAAGGTATTCCAAGTATTCATAGCTTGTAAAGATAAAATTTGCCATAAACTAATTTGATTTTCTGTATAGCTAAAGCTAGATGATACAAGCAACTTAATCTTGCTTTAAACCCAATAAATATTTCATTTTGTGAAGAATAAAATAAACACATGCAGACATGAAGCACTGATATGTTCATCTGGAGTAAGTAAATTCAGAGTAAAGAAGCAAAAACCAGACCTGTAATTTCCAAATCTAACATGCCTAACATCTAACTCATGGCATTATGCTAAACTTCTCTTCAGAGAAGTTGAGCAAATTGAATGTACAATGTAAGTGGCCTTAAGCAACTACCTAGGGGAAGAAATTTATTGCCTAATTTTAAATAAAAATGAAACAAATTAGTGCTGGAATCTTTAGGGACACTTAATGATCACATGGGGGTTGGGGTTACTTATTGGTAGCCAAGAAGATTTACAGCATTTCCAAGCTTTCACTGTTTTTCCGTTATATGAAGAACATTTGTTTTATCTCTATTAAGCTTCAGATCTCATAGCATTAATCAGCTTCCACTTAACTAGTAATTAAGAGACAGAACAGTACAACACAATCTAAAAAGTCAGAGGGCTCTCTGTTTCTCACCTTGCTTCATTTTTTTATGGCTGAAAACATCCTTGATTCATGCTGAGGCAAGAACACAGCACAGGTGTGAATGAGGCTGTGCAGTTGGCAATAACTGAGAGCTCCCTTTCATCAGGGAGTTTATCACTATTTAAAAGGAAATGCTCTTAGCACAAAAAAAAAATAAAATAAAATAAAAGAGGCTGAAGTAAACTGGAGGTACTCTCTGACATCTAGACCAGCTCTTCTCATTAAGACAGCCTTCTTTCATGCTGCTCTTTGTCACGGTTATTCCTCCTGTGGCAATTCAATTGCCAGTAAGTCTGCAGGTGACACCAATCTGGGAGGGCAGTGAGCAAATAGACAAGCTCAAGCTGTGGAGTGACCTGGTGGCGGCTGGGGCTGTAGGCAATGTCTGGGAGATTCAATAACAATAAACATCTGTCTAAATACTCATGAGGAACTTGATATATGAACATCTGAGCATCTGTGGTACTATGGGGTAAGTTGTACAGAATGAAGGGACTAATTGGTTTCTATTTCTGCCTTAAAGAAATTTGGAGTTAATGGCATCATTGCTTCCAACCTCCTTCTAGCTACTATACTTCACCTCAGGTGAAAAATAACAGCAACAAAAAAACCCACCCTGATGCCTTGAAATTGCCTTTCCAGGTCTGATGATTCTATTATCTTGGGAAATGTGTTGCCAGGCTAATCTTATGTTTGTCAGGTCTTTCCGTTCAAACGTGGCTCTTCCCACCTTCTGATAATATGCTGTTATTTTGACTTTCCTACAGCCCTGTCTGTCTAAAAGACATTTCTAGACAAATTCATGTCTTCCTTCATCTGAAACTCTCTGCCACAATCTGCTATTTACAGTCACCTGAAAAGCAATTGGCTCATTTTTTGTGAGGCAAACAGCAAATGTGTAGCTGCTTCATACCAGAAAAAAAAGAAAGCAAGATATTTTCACTTCTGTGTTGGGTCAGGACAGAGAAAAGAAACATCTGTTTTGTTCCTCTTTCTGAAATATTTCTTATGAGTTTTGGTAAATCTTGTAAATACTTGAAGTTTTGAATTTTCCTGTGGAAAGACTACTCCCACACATAGATATACTAATTTGTGTACAGACTGGGTATGGATAATTGGATACACATATGTCCGATGGTATATCTGGTCAAATTTTGCTTCAAAGACTTTATTTCATAATACATGGGTTAATAATTTTGGGGTGCCTCAGACAGTGTTTAACTGTGTGAAATTCAAAATTTATCCTATTGTTGCATGATGAGACTGTGGAAAGAGGAATAAGACAGTAGAGGGGGGGTCATGAGCTTAGAGAAAGGAAAACTAGGACATTAAAAACCCCAGACTCTCCTTAGCTAGCAGCTGGTCCAAGACAGCAAGTTTGTTACTCTGTTTGGTTCACTAGGAAGAGAAAGAAAACCACTGGATTTAATGCACTCCAGTAGAGTTAAGTGACATATCTGTGGTTTTACCTTTCTTAATTGCAAAAGTCTGGGGAACAGGAGGAAAACAGCATTAAGAACACATACGGGTATTACATGGCTCCTTTGTGTACAATTCCCTACTTTGTCGTATACTCTTCTATAACCACAGGGAGGTGAGTCACAACATTCACATTTTTAGAGTAATTTTCAACACTTTTCTAATACTTCAGATCCCCTGAGCTTGGAAAAGTTCATGTATAGAGGTACATAAGTAATTCATTCAAGTTTAGTTTATTGCCTTTCTCTTTCTGCCTACAATTAGTTGAAGCCATATAAATATTTAAGACTACATCTATAGATAGATACTCCATATAGATTACTTATGAGGAGTGATTCTAGTTACTGAAAGGAGGCTGGAGTGGAAGTAAGACCTATGAATCAAAACACTATGTCAGCGACCTTCCTCTGAATTTCTGTTCAAGCAGGAGACCACATTATGAAGTTATTAAGTCACTCAGCTGCGAGTAGGAGCCCATTGTACTGATCCATCTGCTTAGGATAATTCATGGGTTTTATTTGGAGGTCATTTCACAGCATAAATCATTAGATCAGAGATTTTAAAGGCCTTCTGCCCTTTGCAGAGTAGATGAATGACCTCCAGGCCAGCCAACATGGCTAGTTCAGTTCAGCACACGTCCTTAGAAGAGGAGATGGCTCTCTGGGCTAAAAGCAGACACAGCTAGCCCAAACTCAGCCTCCAGCAGATCAAGGTTCAGACCTCCCTCTGACAGGTGATATTTCCCACTAACTGGCTGCACAGCCCTGCATAACACCAGTGCACCCATGTCTAAATAAATACTCATGTGTAATGTGGTCATCTATAAACACCTGAGTTTTTGTGGTACTGCAGGAAAAGTCTCTATTAATCACAGAGTCATTTAGGTAAGAAAACACCTTTAAGGTGAGTCCAGCCATCAGCCAAGCACTGCCAATCCACCACTGCACTATGTTCCCCCATGCCCCATCTGGACATCTTTTAAATACCTCCAGGCATGGTGACTCATCCAAATTACATATTTGAACAGCATGCAGCAGCAGAGCAGTCAAACTGAAATATGTACAGGAGGAGGTGACTAATGGCTTACTCTTTCTGTAACTCTGTTATGAAGGAATGGAATTAATGACATCACTGCTTCCAACAACCTGACTGCTCTATTTGATCTGCAATCAAAAAACCAAAAACCAAAAATAAAAGAAAAAAAAATTAAAAATTGATACCTTGTTAAATTGCCTTTCCCAATTTGATGTGCCCATCACATATGTAAAAAACCTAGCCACCTAAGTGACATCCAAAATAATCATGCTTCTAGGGGCTTGTATTCCCTTTTGCTACTAAAACTCTTATTCTGTTTGTCAAAAGCAAGAATCTTGACTTTACCCCATTACATCTCTCTACTTTGCAGTCCTTAATAAGTAAAGAAGACAACTATACTTCCTTAAAGAGCTGAGTTTTAATATATTTTTTAAAGTTCCTTTTCAGTTGCTTTCTGTGTGTTTTATTTTATTGCTTCTTCTGTGTGCTTTTGTTGTTTTTTTTCTTCTGAGTAAAATTACTACTAATACCACACCACTAAAAAAAATACATGCAATCAAGCACAAGCTGGTTTAAAAAATAGATTTATGCTAAAATCACATTTTTTAAAATAAGCAATTCATTGCTCTAATCAGTTTTTCTTTCAGGTTTTCTATCCCTTACCATTAAAATAAGCAGGATTATTAAAGTGCATAAGATTAGTCATTAGCAGATTGCTAAAATGTTGCAGTGATTGACATCTGTCTTTTTCTATATTAGCAGCCTAATCTGCTGCTATGGCCAATCAAAACAAAAACAGGTTGATTATTTGGTGAGTGCTTAGCTCAAACAGGTAATTTAACCTGCCTGTATAATCAGAACACTGATATACTTCTAGAGATCACCCGATAGAATCAAACAGTTCTGAAGGTTTTCAAATTATTGTGCCATTGGGTTTGAAGCAGTTATGTGAGGTGAAAGTCATGGTAAAAACCTGTCACTATTTTGTTCCTAACCAATAACTGCAATTCATTGTGTATGTATCTACATAAAACACCTTGAAAGAGGATGTGAATTTTAGTTTTGTTCCATAAGTTTTCCAATTGCTCTCGTTCCAAGAGAAATAAAAAGGAAGGAAAAAAGGCATTTAATTGAAGTTTAGTTTGCCTTCAGAGTGATTCCTTGGAGCTACCCTATTGAGCTTGTATTTTCAATTCCAACCAAAATGACCTTACATTTTGTAAACAAGGTCTTTGAAGAAGGAAAGCAGTGTTTTTATGCTAGTTCATTGCCAGCTGTGCTGCCTTTCATCTTTTTTCTATTAGAGAGCTTTTACAAAGGAGAAAACAACAGTAGAATATTTATAATTAACAGTACACCTTGACCTGCATCTCATGGTTAAAATATTTAAATCAGCAGCATGTCAGATACAAATGAACAATGCTGCAGTAAATTAGTAGCAAAAAACCTTTTCAAAAAGACTGCAAAACCTTTTTACAAAAGTAGTATGATAAAAACACTTGAGCACTGAGTTCTCCTTAAACCAAAATATACGTAACACTTAAAATGCCTTTAAATGAAACTTAATTTAGTAGTAGTAGTAAAATCTTTTTCCATTAGTGTTACATGTTTCATCTAACAACTGCAAACGTGTAGAAAGCATTGCTTGATTAAACTTTAGGAAACTGTCAGTATACTGCTGCACTGATATAAATTGAGGTGATGAGCACAGGGCTACATGCAGGCTCAATATAGTGTACACAGCTGCCATTTTTTTACTTAAGCCACTGAAACTGACCTATGTGCTGATGTATATAATCTAAACCACTCTCTCTCCCAAAAATTCTTTCTTAAAAGTCAAAAAAAACCACCAAAAATGTTCCTTCACATTTGGAGAACTCGAGTATACATATGTGGTAAATTGCCATAACTATGTTAGTTTGTGGATATTTAAACTATATGCAGTTTAAAATATATTAATCAGGAAAAAAAAAAAAAAAAGAAAAAAGAAGAGAGACTATTTGATTACTGGATAATTAATGTGAACAAGATTCCAAGAATGTCACTTTTCCATCCACAGCTGGTATTACAAGCTGGTCGCTAAAATATTCATGTCAAGGTAATATCAAAGTGATAAGAAAATCAATGATCCCTACCCAGGTCATTCCCTGACATGGGAATAGCTTTAGACTGAGAGTGGGTTTGGATATTAGTAAGAAATTCTTTACTGTGAGGGTGGTGAGACCCTGGCACAGGTTGCCCAGAGAAGCTGTGGGTGTCCCATCCCTGGCAATGTTCAAGGCCAGGCTGGATGGCTCTCTGAGCACACAGGAAGGGGTCCTGCCCATGGCAAGGTGATTCAAACTAGGTTATCTCTAAGGTCCCTTCCAAAATATTCTTTGATTCTATAGTTCTGATTTAAGCATCAGAGTTAAGTCCATTTAGATAAAAAAGGGAAAGGAAATTAAGTGAAGCCAACTGGTATTAATATGTATTTATTTCATGAGAATAAAAATAATAAACTTTAAATTAATTAATCCTTGAAATATAGATGTGTGAACCCACAGATACTTGGATCCAATGTTTTTAAACTAGTTCTACTGAATAAATTGCCACAGTGTGAAATACAAAATTGCGTGTCTTTCCCAAATAATTCATGGAGGTAACTAAGCATTTCATGACTAAAGATGTAATTTGTCATGTTAATGAAATATTCCTTTTAAAAAAATCTATATACAGCCTATTCTGATGTTGAATAATTTATATGGACAACAGTGTTCTTTGAAAAAGAATTTTCATTACCATTGTAAAGGAAAGGTAGTACATGATATTTCTGACCACATATCCTATTGTGATGCTAAGAGCACTTTATTGCATGATTGAAAGACTTTTACCCCTAACTACAGCTATGTGACAGTAATAAAGTACTGCCAGTTAGGAAAAAACAAATTACATTCTTCCTTTTCCTGCAGGTTTAGGTTTCTGATCTATGTGTTCTACTCATAGTCGCAGGTTCAGTCTGCCTATCTTTGCACACTGATGCAAGTGCCAAAGAAAGGAAAATAAAATCAAAACTTAAACTGGAAAGGTTATCTTGAAATCACTGCTTCCAAAGGCAGTCAGAAAAGTTCCTCTTCTTTCAGAGCTGGATCTCAGTTTGAAACTAGATTGTGCTGTTGTAGACTTTTCCAGTGAGTGTTGAGTATCTGCAAGAATTGAGGTTTTGCAAGCTGTGCAATCAGTGGTGGGAGAAACTTTCAAGGCCGATATATCTTCCTCAAAATCTGAAGCGCTCTTTAGAGTTGTGGACATAAAAATAAGTTATCTTTTGATTTCCTAGAAAGCTGTGACTTCAAATTTTACTTTTTTTTACTTTCCTGTTCCAATGTTGTTGGAAGGCTACTAGAAGAGACACCAATTGTTTAGCATCTGCTTCTGATGGTATCTTAGGTTTACCTTAGAACAGGATAGTGCTGAACAATAAGTCTTAAGGACTGCTGTAGACCCTTTAAAGAAAAAAAAAATATATTTTATTGAGGTCAACAGTATGAAAGCTTTTATCAAGCAGTGTCGTTGGATTATTTTTTTTTTTATTTTACAGGGCCTTGTGAAGCAGCTGTATGGGTCTGAAAAAAGATTGTGATATTGCTGGACTAGTGAAATCCCTTCAAATTTCTGAGCTGGGTAATGAAAGCAGCTTGGGTAACTAGTGGAGTTTTTTCAAAGGCTTTAAGGTTAGTTCAGCATTACTCTGTAGGGTTGTTGGGGTTTTTTTAACCCGAATCATCTGAATTCAGTTCCAAGTGTAAATAAGAAAAGGGTTGTGGAATACAGAAAAGAAATATGTGAACAAGACAAATCTGCCTACTTTGACCTACTTTTGCAGCTGTAAGGACACCTTCATGGGCAGTCAAGTCCAAAGTGTCTTTTTCTTCCAAATCACAAGTGTCATTAACTGAAATAATAGTACCTGTGCCTTGACTGTTATGCTAACCATCTATTTATTGCTCATCAAAGTTAATATAAGATGCTGCTGCTGAGGAAAGAAAAAAATATATATATGCACACCGTATTGCTAGTTTCCAAGGTTTCAGTTTAAATTAATAATTTTCAGTTTTCTTGATCTTCAGCTTTACTGTTCCTTTTCCGTTGCTAACATTACAATTTCATTTGATTATGTGGGTCCGAACATCAATGGATGTAAATCACTATACTAGTGGTGTGCTGGTGCTATTTAATGGCATACAAAATAAGAACTAGCAATATGGAGTTCATGTTATTTGACACTGAGAAATAGTTTTGAGTTGTGACACCACAGTATTATATTGGAAGCACTTTAAGATTAGTTTCAAAACTGCCTTTAGATTTAGTATTTTGAATGTCTTTCAGATATTATTAAGCCTTCCTGACTATGATAGCTGTTTTGTCCATTATTTCCAAATACTAGGTTTTCAGGAAGTATATTGTCCTATCAGATTTCATTAATCACCTAGGTTTAGATCTTGTCAGTACTGGAAAAGATTTAAAAAGAGAGCCTGATGGTGATGTGGATACACACTTAAAGAAATTATGATTTCCTAATTAACTAGATTCTTTATTGGAAACATAAACAATCTATTCAATTTATTCTCTATATATCTTTATCTGTCTTTATTTTTATTTTGTAAGATTTTAAGAGAAATACTTGTCATTTGGTGCTTTGTATCCTACTAGTAAATAACATTCTCTTAATTATGAGTAAAATATTACAAGAGAATATTTTTTGTGGGGTTTTTTGTTCGCTTTTTTAGAATATGGTAGTGTAAAGGTAGGTTCCTTCTTAGAGACTGTGAATAGGATTTTTAAAATCTGACTTACACTACATCAAGATATTAATGTAGTTCAAGAAGTTGTAAAGAGAACATACCAGTTTTAGAAAAATGTCCTTTGTTTTGCAAGTTACCTGGAATTTCTGATGACTTTCTTTTTGGAATGAAGGCACACCAATATTACCATTCCTGATGCAGAATTGGTGTTTGTCATGAATATATGGAACATTCTAGAAGTCGCAGAAATGTGATGTCTGCTCAGTCAGAAAGAGCAGCAACTCCACTAAACATTTTTGGGTGGGGGCACAGCACTGACACAGTTTATTGATTCAGTTAAAAGTACATTTTATGTTAGAATAGGTGATTATTTGTGGTCTCTTGATTCAGGATTCTCTCAGATTCATAGTGCATTCATCTAGATGGTCATGGATTTACCACTCTTTTCTGTATTTTCTCACCCTGCATGGATACAAGAATATGCCAACTACCTTCCTTACAGAAGACAGAAAGTCTTCTTTTGAGCTCACAGCTCAAGAAAGGTGGGATAAAATCATAAGGATTATGATGCAAATATATTTGGCATTTCTGGTGTTCTCATGTGCTACACAGTCCTAAAATCCCAATTTTATGACTCAACAGTGTTCTCATGTCTATCACATGCCAGACAATGTATTCCTATGACACTGAGCTAGAAGATGGACTAGAAATCCACACAACGTGAGATTGTGGTTTGGGAATCCATTTCCTGCACAAACCAAAGATTCACCAGCAGATCTCAGGAAACACTTAACTCTCAGCTGAATACTTTATTTTACTGCTCTGAGGTCACTGTGTAATGTTTGCTAAGAAACAAAATAGTTTTCCTCTGTTTTAACATTATGAATATTGCAAACGAAAGAAAACCCAAAATATGTTCAAATTGTCTGCTTGGAATTCTGAATTCAAAAAAATGTTATAATATTAGAAAAAGTGACAACCGTTAGTGTTCAAATCGTATTAGATAAGTTTGTAATAGATTCCTTTATACAATATAGAATATCTCTAGTGATCATATTTCAAATCAAAATTCACTTATAAACTGAAATGAAACATATTAGACTCATATTGAATTAAAAAATATAAATTTCCCTATACTTTTGAGAATGGCTCTGGGGAAATCTCAAGGAATTTTTTTTCTCTTGCTCTTGACATCTTTTTCTTCTGATAAAATGTCATTGAGTTCTCTGTCACCATGATATGGCCTTGACAAGGAGTTGGGAGGTTTTCCTTCAGTTCAGCAGAGGTCCTCAGAATATTAACAAGCTGGGGAGTTTCTGTCTTCATCACCTCCACGGTGCAATGGAGTGGTTAAATTCCCTTCTGCAAGCTAATTACACTTCTCCATTGCACCGAACACTTGTCTTCCCATAATTAATTATGAGTAAGGAAAAAAAATGCCCTTTTGTTGCTTTTAATGAATTAATCCTTCATGAAAATAATTTCTGTGACACAATAACAAAAGGACATTTGTTCGCTGTCCTCATCACCACGCACACCATAGTTCAGAAGTGGCCTCATGTGGGGGACTCTCTTTGTCTCCTCTGTCCAAGAACATACTTTATTGCAGACGTGTCATGGGAGTATTAATACCCTCAATTGCTCTACAGGAAGATAAGACTGTCTAGATCATTATAACAAAAAACTACAGAGGAAAGAGTCCAGTGTTTTGATAGTAATTCTCTCTCTAAAATCAAAGGAACAGTTCTATTAAATGGATTTTTCTTCAGACATAAAAAGCCCACATTGCCCTACTTAATCTAGTCATTTGAAACACAGCTTAGATAAATCTATTTGACTAAATGAAGAAAGTCAATCTCTGTTTGATTGCTCATCCAAGGTGTAGGAGAGGAATCCATTATATCACAAGATTGAGTAACTCAAGATGTGCTTTGTAAGATTAATGGATACCGTGTCAAATGTGTGTTTAACTGGGTTGCACTGAAGAGCCTGAATATAGCTAGAATATCTGACATTCTGCTAAAGCTGACATGGGATGAAATTCTCTAATATTGTGCATAGTAGCAGCATTTCTTTAACTCTTCATGGAAGTAGACTGGATCATCAAAGCTTAGTAGACAAATATTTACATTACCAGTGAGCTTCCACAAGCTTTAATATGCTTTCTATCAGGTAAGATCACAGAATTACAGAATCATTTGGTTTGAAAGAGTCCTTAAAGATCATCTAAGTCCCCATGGCAGGGACATCTTCCACTAGACCAGGCTGCTCAGAGCCCCATCCAACCTGGCCTTGAACACTTCCAGAGATGGAGCATCCACAGTTTCTCTGGGCAACCTGTGCCAGTACCTCACCACCCCCACTGGGAAGAATTTCTTCTTAATATCTTATTTTAATCTATCTTCCTTCACTTTAAAACCATTACCCCTTGTCTTATCATTGTACTGATTTTAATTTAAGGGTGGGTGTTATGTTACCTACGGAGAAGATCAAAACTCCAGGTGCATCTCCTGCTGCAGCAGCACGCAGGTGTTTTTTCATCACTTGTCTGGAAGTGAGCACCACAACACCAGAGACGACGGGAGAATCCGAAAGATCAGTCACCCTAAATTCCTTCAGTAAAATCACATCTGTTGCTACAACAGATATAGCAGGCATTGCAAAACTTGTTTGTATTCATAATGCTGATTTTTATGACAAGATGTTGGCGCACACTGCATTTATCTCACCCTATGACATTTTCTCCTGCATTCTTATTCATCTTCTCTTGAGAAATATATGTAATTTATTGCATTTTAATTTCCTTAGACTTAAGTTTATAAGAAAAAGTGGTATGAAGGAACTTAAATTGTTGAAAATTTTGAAGTATATTTTGGATGAAAATATAGAACTCATGCTACTAGTAAAAATATTGTATTTAAAGCCATGTATAATAAGTTCACACATTTTCTCATAATTCCTTTCATAATTTTCAACAGCTGTCCCTTACCCTTTGAGATATTTAAATATTTTTCATAGGCACTGAGACCATTATATTCCCCTTTCACTAGTAATAAATGAAATATATTGAAGTTCTACTACTAATAAACTCTTTCATGACAGGAGCCTTCCCATACATCTTCAGATATCTGCTTTAAGGCAGCTGCCCAGACTCACCCATTACTTCGTAGGAAGAAGTAACACAACCTATTCCATCAGTCAAAGACTTAGGCTGAATGAAGCAGCTTCTCCAAGAATCATTTTTTTTGTATACAAACTGTAGGGGGGAAGAATTACAACTTATTTTAGGTTACTCACAAGATAATACAAAATTTAATATTTTCCATTCCACAAATAAGAACCAAAAATCTTACCCTCTTTCTGCAGCAATCTTACAGACAGCTGGCAGAACATAGAGGATTCTGGTAGGAAATGCAGGGTTGATGCTTGGAATTGTGCTTAGTTAGAAGCATTCGAAATAATTCCAACAGCTAATTCAGCGCACAGTTCTCTATATGTTGAAGTTGTGCCTCTTCATTGCAGAGGGAGTTGGACTAAATGGCCTTTGAATATTACTTCCAACCCAAATGTTTCTGTGATTCTAACATTTCACAGTGTATTTACAGTTTAATTCCTATATAATGCTTTGCTTCTAGTAATCTTAATTGTTTTATTTTTTCCAGATCCTCTTTCAACAACATTTGCTGTTAGTTATCCTGGTTTATATATCCATTCTATTATCTCACCAGAAATCAATTATTGTATTCTGTAATCTTTATTGCCTTATAGAAAAGTCCATCATCAACAGGTTATTTTGTCTTAATTATTGCAACTAAGGGTTATGTATATTAGCACAGGATGGAGATCACTGCTAAGCATCTTCCTGCAGAGATGTGCTATTTCCTTCCACTAACCGTTGAAGAGCTGAACTAACAGTAAGCATAAATTTCACTTATGTTTGGCTGTTTGGGGTGGAGGAGGTTAAGCACAAAGAAGATCATTAAGTCACTACAAAGACAAATGGCCTCAGCACTTCTGACTCCAGGAAGTCCTTCCTCTGCAGGCTGCAACCACTCAGCAACTCCCTAGCACAGGACATACAATAGTGCGTTCTGAAAAAAGATGAGAGAAGCAGAGTCATAAATAAATTATGATACAACACTGTAATGGACCTGAGGACATTAGAGGTCCTTTATGATGTTAATGATTTTATAATTCTATGATTCCATGGAGGGCTCTGCTGTTGACTTCCAATGCAGGAGAAAAGCAAGCTGCCAGGAGCTGTTGTGTATGTTTGCCCATATATGCTAATGCATATTGGTAAGACTCCATCAGCATAATAAACAGATGTTCCTGCCTCAGCTTGGATAGAAATATTTGTACTGTTTGGGAGAAATGAAGGAATTCCTAAGAAAGTCAGGTATGAAGGTGTAAACCAAAGTAGAAATTTAAGGATGGAAATAGACATAGTGGTAAAGTGCAGCTTGTGTTTAGGTTAGCACAGGTGTCACTACATCTCACATCAGGTCACTGTGTACAAGCAGCATATGGTCTTGCCATTGCACAAATTGCCAGTCTTGTCAAACAGTTCAAGAAGTAGGATGTTTGGTCTGGCAAAAGATGGACAGAACCTCCTTTCTAGTAAGGTTTTGAAGGAAGGTTTTAAAGCTGAAAGAGAGCTAAGGTTGGGGTAAAGAATGAAATGTGGATAAGTGTCAAGGAGAAGTTTGTATAAATACTCTTTTTTTCTACATTCAGCAAATATCTAGAAAACATGGCAAGGAGTGTAACAAAGACTTTGAGAGTTCTGCAGAACTTCAAAACTATAATGGAAAAAGCATTAGCCCTTCCATAACTCCAGTAATTTTCAAAATGGAATTTTATTCTTCTCTTATAACTTTGTTTTAAACAATCAAACTCATTAAATACTGCCCCACAGCAATGGAAAATGCTGTTGCATTTTGAATTAATTCTGTTGTCACACATTTTGGTAGGAAGTGAGGACATAACATTTCTCTCTTTGAAGTCAGACAGATTTTTCTCTGACCATCTAATTGAGTGGAAACAATATGAGGCAAAATTATCAATATTTTCAAGTGTGAGTTCTAATTTAATCCAAACATGGGCAGCCCAGTTTGGCTGCACAGCTTGAGATGCCTTTGGCTTAATTTTCATAATCAAAGCATATTCACAGCATTCCTGTACAAAGCAAAGATGACTTTTCTAGTTGGGTGGCCATTTTATTAAAACATTAAGTTTATAAGTTCTTCTGAACATATTTCTGGCTGGCTGAAACTTAGAAAAAGCATCTATTCATTGCTTATAGCTAAAAGGAATTTACTGTTAGCTTTCAAGGGAAACCCGCATGTTCTTGGATTCTTAGGATCAGAGGTTTTGTCTTTCCATTTCAATATTCCCAAAGAAAATAATGCATGTGTTCATTGTTTTGTCAGTATAAGATTTATAATGCCTTTAACTATTCATTTCCATGCCATAAAGTGCATAGGTTTTGTAAATTATGTGAGAGTGACAACACTGTAGTTTCCTTGGCAACCTTAACTGGTTTTCAAAACAGTGCTTTTCATGTTTGGAATAAGCATTGATTTGTAGGATCTGGCAGGAAAAAAAAGAAAAAAAAGAAAAGAAAAATGAAAAGAAAGAGGGAAAGAAAGAGAGAGAAAACCTCTTGTGGGAAAAAACTGGCAACTGAAACGATTGCAAATAAACCTTCCGCCACTTAGTCATCTATATGATATGAACTTTAAGGTGCTAAAACATAAAGAAAAATGCATCTGAAACTGTCAATTTTTTTTCTTTGCTCTGCCTGAAATCCAGAAAAACTAGACTTTTAGCTTAGATTCTGTGTTGAACTTAATTTAGCCCTTTTCTTCCTAAACGTCACTTTGAATTTGAAAATTTGGCTCATGTTTAGGCACTAATGAGATGCACACTAGGGTACCTTTTGCCTGGCTTTGATGGGATTTTTCCCCAGTTTTTAAAATTAAACACATTTAGTTCCTCTGCATTGAAAAAGGGGAAGATAGGTATGGTGAGGCACAGGATCAGACCCTGAACTAAATATCTTAATTTTGAAAATATTTTCTTGGAGCTGATTGGAAAAAGAGATGCTGTGTTAATCAATATGGATCTTTAACCTTGAGAGCAAGAAGATTGTTTCTTTTGATTGGGTGGGTGCCTGTGAAAAGTTTATTTCTTTAACCAACTTTTTGATAATACCATAGCAAAATTTAAACAATTAGAAAAAAAATAGTATATATAAAAATATATATATATATAGTATATATTCTGTGTTTGGCATCTTCATACAACTGTAGGGTGTTTTCTGTATCCTCCTGTTTTTATAGATTCTTCAAGTACCAGTTATGTAATAAAGAAAAAGCACATAACAGAAATAATATCATTCCACTAGCATGAAGGGGACAAGCATGGTGAAATCATTCCATTATCTCTTGCTTTCTGGTAAACATTAGCCAGGCCTGTATCAAAATGCTCAGTGATAGAAGGTGTTTGCATTAGTCTAAAATCTGATTCTCGTTTAGAGTAGTTATTCAGTTATGAGGATTGAGCAACAGGAACATGGAAAGCCGTAATGCAGTTGTTTGTGGAAAAAACAGATGGCATAATTTACCCCTTCAGTCCTCAGACTGCGCAGTGATGAGCAGAAAACAGAATCAAAACTGGGTGAGGGGTTGTGATTTTTTGGGAACTTGGACATATGAGATGAAGTTGTATGGGGTGACTCTTTCATAGGAGATATGAGGTTGAAATATCTATATAGACAATATAAAGGCATAGCAAAAAGAAGGAAATAGCCACAGAATTTTTTCTTTATTTGATATTCTACCTGTCCATGTAATTCTTTAAACTGGGCATCAAGATTCTGCTAACGAAGATCATGGAATTGTAGAATATTCTGAGGTGGAAGAGACCTAAAAGAATCATTGAACCCAACTCCTGTCCCTGCACAGGACACCCCAAGAGTCACAACATGTGCCTGAGAGCATTGTCCAAATGGTTCTTGAACTCTATCAGGCTTGGTGCTGTGACCACTGCCCTGGGGAGCCTGTTCCAGTGCCCAGCCACCCTCTGGGTGATGAACCTTTTCCCAATATCCAACCTAAACTGCTGTTGACACCATTTCAAGCCATTCCCTGGGGTGCTCTCATTGACTGCCACACAGAGAGATCAGTGCCTGTCCCTCCTCTTCCCCTCAAGAGGAAGCTGCAGACTGCCATGAGGGTCTCCTGTCAGTCTCCTCTTCTTTAGACTGAACAGACCAAGTGACCTCAACTGTGCCTCATAAATCTTCACCTCCAGAGCCTTCACTATGTTTTTAACTCTCCTCTGAATGCTCTCTACTAGCTTTAATGTCCTATATTGTGATGCCCGAAACTGGGCACAGTAAGAAGATATTACTTCTTACTGATAGCAAATGTGGAATTCTTCCATTTTAGACCCCTGTGATTCATACATCTTGATATGAGAGGGACAGAAGAGTTTGGATTTGAAAAGAGCTTCTGTGGCAGAGATGGTCTCTCTTTTCTAGAGCTAAGATATTTTTACTGAAGTGTAACATTTTTAGGTCTCCTGCCTTGTAGTGGTATCATATGTATCATTTGTGTAAGGAGAATGTGGCTCCATGTCCTTGTAAAGATTGATTTGGACATAATTTATTTCTGCCAGCTTAGGTTTCTGATGGAGTTCGACGCATAGCGTGGTGAATGCCATTGCATTGTTACAATCTGAAAGAACCCTCTCCAACATTTGACTCATGACATTAGGACTCCATCACTGCTATCAAGCAGAGGGCAAATACTGATGCCCTGATGCCCAGAGAGCACAGAGACTCTATTTGGCAGGTTGATACTTGGGATGGAAAGTAGGGAATGGTATAAGTAAGTCATGCATGTGCATGAACTCTTCACACTAGGGAAAAAAATAAAAAATTTGAAAATTTGCCTTCACTTGGAGCAACACTGCTTTGATGCCTTATCAGGGCTGTTTTTACGATTGTTCTCCTAAAGTATCTGAAAGATTGCATCCATTTATAAGTGAGTAACCACTTGTTCTTGTCAACCATTTGTAATGCCTGTGACATTAATCTCTCCTTTCTTTTCTGCATTTAACTGTCTAAATGATGCATCTTTACATAGGCTAATCCTGCTGGGGGTATCATTCCATTGGATCTATCCTTATCCTACAGCATAATTCCACAAAAATGTCTTTACATGCACCCACATAAATGTAGGTACATGTCTCAGAGATTGACTATCATGTACACTAAATGTCCTTTACACTGTGAGGAAAATCCAAGTGGATGGTAAAGTCATCTGCTGTACCTCTCCATCCGTCTCTAGGCCTACACTCTCACACCCAAGAGTATAAGCCTAGCTTTTATATTAAGAGTCTTTTGGAGCTCTTGCAGGTCTGTACCTTTTCCAAATTTTAAACATATCTGTGGACAATATAAAATTAAAAAGAAAAATGTTCTGACAAACCCTGCAATTGTGGATAATTCTTTATATTCTATTACATATCTTTTCCTCATTGTTTTCCCTGTACAAAATAAAATACAGGAATATATGCATGCTTTTGTACACTTATTCTCACAAGAATGGTGTTTCCCTGCTAGTTTTCTACCTTTTCATTTTTTCTTTCAGAAAATAAATGAAAGCTCAAGCATAAAGCCAGCATTACTTTTTTTCTATATTAGGTTCATATTTATTTGGTGGGAAAAAAGGAAACAAAAATGTAAAAGGTGTTGGGCAATTAGGAAAATTGTAAAGCTTACTGCCTATGTCCTCAGAAACAAGGAAATAACATAATTGTGCTTTTCAAGGCATTCCAGCATTACATTCTCTAATTACATGTAATAAACAGGTAGTGGAATAGACCAGCATGGGACTTGAGAGTCTGAGTCCTCATACAGCACAGAAATGCTCATAAAGAGATCTTTTAGAGACAGAGAAGACAAGTATGGCATCAGTGATGTTGCAGTTTTAGCATATGTTCAGCACCATTGCTTTGAAGGGAGGAGTTAAATCACCAGAGGGCCACAGTGGCTCCAATATGATCAAACACAAATTGTTCTGCTCTATTCTTCCAATTGCAGGTAAAAGAAAAAGATTGCATAAGCTTGTAGCATCTGAATCTGCATCTCTTTCCACAGAAGCTACTGATAACGGTGTTAACCCCATATAAGTGGTAAGGTCTGATTTCAGGGCTGCTTATGGTCCCTAAGCATAAGCATAAATACAAAATCCAGGTGCCAGGCAGCAGAGTCAGACAAAGTGTTTGACAGTTCCATTAAAGTCCTGATTGAATTCTGGGGAGATTCCTCTGGTTATACTGGCTATTTTTGTGAGCTATTAAACTAATATCAGTGGTGTCCCTTCATAGTGCTGTCCGTGAGGAAATGATTAATGCTGACCTGCTGGCTCTCAGTGCCTTCCCTTTGTAGCACACAGTGCTGGAAATCATTAGGGACTGAGCTGTTAAGACATGTTTTATGGAGCTAGCACAACACCTAGAGAATGACTCTCAGCTGTGCTCCTGCTGTTTGACAGCAGTGGTGCTGCGTAAACGCAGTAGGGAGTTAGGATCTTCAAATGTACAGAACCTGGTCTGCAATAGTAAAATGTTTAATTTTGCACTAAATTGCATTTTGCTAGGGTTTTTGATTAATTGTTGAGCCTATAGTATGTTTGACTCTCTCTTGCTTATCTTAAATGAAACTTTTTACCTGGTTTTAATAGGTAAGAGGTAAGAAGGACTGGTTTTGTTTATTGAAAGTCTGGGAAAAAATAATAGCATAAGAAGTAAGAGGAGTATAGTTACAGACACTCTTGTGTGTCCCTCCAAGTTGTGATGGTTATGTTTCCCTAGTTAAAATAGCCTCTGGGTTGCCACAAAATTCTCTTGATTGCAGACTGCAACAAGGGACTGGAGTATCAGCTTACACTGATGTTATATTCCATCTTTTTTGCTCCTTCATGCAGCGAAACCCACTTATCCTCTGCTCAATATCTGCTCTTGGAGAAAGGAGTGGAGGATCCGTGCTCGTGCCTTTGTAGCAAGACAACTGCTTTCTAATCTGGTGGTTTACTTAAGAGATTTGGAAAACTCATTATTCCATTCTAACAACATCGATTCTGAGAAAATATTCTTACATAATTTGTAGTGCTTGACTGGTTCATGTTGTTTGCTTGGAAGCAAATACAGGGTAAATAGTTTTCCTCTGGCTCAATCAATATTCTCCAAAAAAGCAGGAGGACCACAGGCTCATTTACCCTGTATTTGCAGTGTCATGAGTGAACAGTAAAGATACTCATATCAACGGAATGCCCCCAGTATTTGTTCTTTCTCTCATCATATTTCTTCCTTTGTGTATCCTAGTTCAGGTTCCCAGGGGCCTGACTACTTTCTTTATGGTGCACCAATTCTGGGAGCACAGATATTTAGATGCAGTTGTAAGAATATCACTTCCATATCCCTGAATCTCATTTCCATAGAACATGAGAAGATTGATAGGACGAGCAACTTGGAACATTCCAGGACACCTATGCATCCCCAACAAAATCAAGGAAAGCTTCAGAATGATATTTGAAGCCCACTATTCAGCTAATAATATAAATCCAGGCAACACCAGGGGCTATATTCTCTTTTCTGGCACAGAACATGAATCTCTGTGAGAAAAGGAATAACATGAAGAAGGTTTAATCACTTGATTCACAGAGTGCAGATGTCAATCTATATGTCTGCTGCCTATTTTACTCTTTTGAAGTCATGAGAACAAAATAATTTATAATTCCTGTTTCTTTGTGAGGCACAGCTTGCTGAAAAAAGACCATTAGCAATTTTCAAGAAGGGAAGTAATTGCATTTCTGAATGTCATCAAGTATCATCTTCAAACAAGATTTTTAAAAAGTATCATATTTTGTGTTTACAATCTCTCTTATTATACATTCTATGTCTCTTTCTTCTGTATTTGTTTGTCTTCTGAGTTCAGTGATAAGATCATAATTATACTTGGCAAAACAAGTAATACTCATTACGGCAATTTTAAAACTTATTTTGTGTTTCTAGTTTAGGTTTTAAAGACCCCTCAGAAGTAATTCTCTTCAAATATAGTTTTTCACCATTTCTCTTCTTTTTCTCCATTACTAGGAACAATAATATAAAAATAGATTTGACATTTCTTATCAATTAATCTGTTAGCTTTTGTTCTTTCATTTCCCATTTCTATTTCTTCATTGTTTTTAAAATGTTTTGCAGCCATAAATACATTTTTCCTATGACATTTGCATGGAATGATATATAAACAAACAAGACAAAACTTTTCTAAAATGTGGAAGATTTATTGAAAACTTTTCTTTTATATACACTATAAGAAGCCTGCAAGTTTCTGCACTCCAAAAGAAGTTATTCTCAGCTAAAATCAGTTGACCTGATGGAACTTTGCTTTTCAATGGCATTGTATCAAGTACTGTGTGATCTCTAATTGAAGCTGCTCTCCCAGGTCATTCAGAAAAGTTCAGCAATGGAGATTTTAGGAATAAAATGAATTCATAAGGAAGTTTTTCTCTTAATGAGCTCCAAGCCTCTGTGCAAATTTCTATTTCATAAAAGTTATAGGAACTCAGTAACTCTATAACAGTTTATGTAGATGTCAAATTTCTTTCAGAATAGCCAATAGGTTAAACCTACTTTTTTTCCTAGGAAATGCATTAAACATATCCTCTCCACAAACACACAATCACAGAGTGATTACAGAAGCTTTCTTTTCTGTAGAAATCCAGGCAAAAAAACATAATAGGAGAAGAAGTGGAAGTAGCAATTATATGTAACGAATAGAAAAGCAAGGAACTTGGTAGTAATAAGTACAACTCAACATTTAGGAATTGCAGGTAATTGAAATTGTAATCAAGAGTCAAGTATTCCTTCAGAATTTGAATTAAATTCTGAATTGTTGATTTTTATTCTAAAGCAAATTAAATGGACTTGATAAAATTCCATGCTCACCAGTAGCACAACTTTTGCAGACCATAAGACTGGAGATTTAAAATTTTAATGGTGCTATAGTATATTTGTAATATTTTTTGGTCTCATTATTGTCCTTTTGATGATAAAAAATTGATATTGTTCATTTTGTTTTTGCATTTCACTAGAATTAGATGCCACAATTTAAATCTCATATATATTTAGCAGAAGGTAATGTGCAAATCTGCAAAGCAGACCTTTTCAGTAAGGTGATTTCTGAGCCCACCCTAGCCCTCCATGCTGTCCTACTTGAAAGAGAGAGATGTAAATGAAAAAGAAGAAACAAGATTGACACACAGAGCAACACAAAACTTAAACCAGTGTAGCATGGAGGTATGTCATAATTTGAATGTCAAATTTGGTTGGTGAATAAAGAATGTCATGCCATTTCCTGATCCCACTACAAAATTCCATGTTTTGACAGGAGAGAATGCCTTGGACTGGATATGTGCTGGGGTTTAATGCAAGATACAAAGCCTTGCAACTTAGTTTCATGGTTCAAATCCAACTGAGGATGAAGGAGTGACATTTGATTAAAATCCAGTGATTCTTTAGAGAGAAAAAAATGAATTTGGCATATGCAAAGCAGGCTTTAGAGGATGAGTATCCAAACTGTAATACATTTACATAATTTTCACTGGTGCCCACCTCTACTTGTGTTTTTAACAAACAGGCTTCATTAGCAACAAAAACTCTGATCCCTAATGGCAGCAGGAATGAAGTTTGAACTAAAGGAAAAAGCAAGATACAGCTCAAAATGATTCTGCAGGGTAAACATCTCTGCCATTATTGAAATGTCTTGAGTGTTAAAAAATTGGCTGAGATGCTTATGAAAGACGGCTGGAATCTCAAGGTGATTTGGATCCTCCACACTTGATCTTTTGCCTAGAAATGAAAAATGGGAAATTGTGCAAAATTTCCCTCTGATGGCTTCTGATGTGTAAATTGGCAGCTTGTCTCCCATGGTTTACCTGTATAGCAATTTTAAATTTCATCTCACATTTCTTCAGAGACTGGGCATGATTGCATAGCCAAATTCATAAATTCCAAATAAGATCCTGAAATTATCATCCAGATGCTATTCGCTGTTATGCAGACACATTTCAGTGTTGTACTAGGTGGGTCTGACCCAGCTGAGGATTGGGTCTCAGATTAAAGTGAAAACGTTATGTGACCCATTCCTATGGGTCTTGAGTTTTGTGATATTTCTCTCTTCTTTTCGTTGGAATCATGGGAAGGTGGACTGTCGATAATGAGTTTGAGAGCTCAAGATTAGTTTTCAAATGCAGAGTTAGCCCTTCTCATTAAAGAAAAGGGATGGAATGGGCAGAAAATTTAAACCTACTGTGAAAAAAACTACTCTTTAATTTTTCTTCACAAATTTTTAAATCAGCTCCAGGGAACCAAGGATACAATTCTTGTTGTAATTTTGAATGCTTAAGAAGTAACAAAACTTGCAAAAAGATGTAAATATATAGTTTGCTGATAAAGTTAGTGCAATGTTCATAGTCATCTGGAATTACACACAATACTACAAGTAAGCGATGAAGTACCATAAAGATCAGTGGCTTCCCTAGGGGGTGGGATTTTGGACAGAATGGAGCCTCACAGTCAGGACCTGTTGCACCACAGTGTCTCAGCACAGTCAGCAGGAGGGCAGCCATGGGCATCAGGCCATGGGGATGAGTAAAGGACAAGGACAGGGCAGGGAATCCACCTGCAGGTAGTTTATTCCTGCCTTCAAGTAATGTCTTCCCCCTTTATATGAAAGCTCATTGCTTTCCTCTCTGCATTTGTAAATGTCAACACACATCTAGACTTTTTAACTTAATTTCAAAAATTTTCTTTAAATGATGATTCAGTCCTCACTAGTATTGGCAGCATCTTCCAGTTTTTCCAGCCAAAAGTTTGGATGAACATTTATCTATTTCTCATCTCTAGGTCATAGGCAAATTACCAGTCTCAGACTGATGACAGAAGAATACAAATAGGAGCTTTTCTCCAATACAATTCATCTCTTTTAACATAAGCCATTGCGGTCCCTTCATTAGTCAGCTCTTTATGAGCCTACTATTCTTATATCCATGTTCACCACCGTTTCTTTGAGCAGTAATTCCCTATGGAAAACTCCATCTAGTCTTTCGGGTAGTTTTATGGTGATTTTTTGTTTTGGCTTGTTTTTTTGGTTTTTTGTTGTTTTTTTTAAATCTGCATTTATTAAATCCACTGTTTCACATAATCTAAAATACCAGTCCTTAAAAAAATACAGATTTTTTTAGATTAGGTATTAGATTAGGGTACCACCTTTGATAAAACCACATGGATCATTTATTAACTTCCCTTTGTCTTTGGGTCCTCAGTTACTGTTTTTTTCAAGGATGGTTGTAATACACTGCAAAGCATTTAAGTCAAATTTAGAGTCCCATAATTGGAGAGATCACCTTTATTTTCCTTTTTCATGTAGCCTATTATGTTTGCCATTTGTCAGGCAGGGTTTTACTCCCTGAATTTACACATTCATTAAAAATCCCTCCTACTGGTCTTCTGTTAGTTATGCATAAATATTACCCTGCCATCCTCTTGTGCCTCAGATTAGTTTATTCTTTAGATTCACTCAGCTTTGTCTTTCAAGAAAATAGTCTCTGAATTGTATGTCCAGCACTGCACTTAGAGGGGAGGAAAACTAAGGAGGGAGCCACTTTATTAAGCAGGGCAAGAGCGCCTTTGCCAACACTCTTGCCATGCTGGTGAGTGTGGATTGAATTAGGAGCAAGGGAGGGAGATGATGAATGGAAGTGATGGGCTGTGTTAGGCAGCATTGTTTAGGGGTGCAGGTGGCAGTTCAAAGGGGATGATCCTTCCTCTCTACTCATCCCTAGTGAGACACATCTGGAGAAAGGACAGCCAAGGATCTGAAGAATGCTAGAGGACTGACTGTAGTCCCTGGCACACATGGAGGGGTTGAGAAGGTTGGGACTGTTCAGTCTGGAGAAAAAAATGGCTTGAAGGGATCTTATCAATGTATATAGACACCTAATGGAGGGAGTAGCAAAGACAGAACCAGGCTCTTCTCAGGGAGGTCCAGTGTCAGGACAAGAATCAATGGGTACAAAATGAAGCAGAACCGAAACTCCTACAAAATGTAAGAAAGAATCTTATTATGATAGTGGCAAAAAAAGTCCTTGAGAGGTTATGAGTGTTTCACTCCTGGAGATATTCAAAACCCTATTACACCCAACCCTGAGCAACCTGGTCTAGCTGGCCCTTTGTGCACTGGATTAGAGATGATCTGCACAGGTGTCTTCAATCTATATGGTTCTAAAACAAAATTCTGTGATCTGTTACTAAATTGATTATATATTTGGGAAAATTCTCACAAACCTTTTTGCCTGAAAACGCACAAAAGCCCTCTTAAACATTTAAGACTATAGCAAAATGTCACATAAACTACAGGACTATTTTATTAATAAGTCACCATAAATTTGAAAATGTCAACCGTAATTGTCAATTTGCAAAACACATACAATTAAAACAAATAAATTTAATTGAATTTGCTCAGAAAGTACTGTAAATAGTCAATGATACTATAAATGTTATTTGAAAAGCCATCCACAGTTGTAAACAAAGCTTATGAAATTAAAAAAAGTGGACATTCTTTTAGTTATTTATTTTGTATTTTATTTTAATTTATTTTATTTTATTTATTTTATTTCATTTTTTCCATACTTAAGCATAAGTCTCCAGTCAGAAAATGACATTTCTATAAGAAAAGACAAACAGAAAAATGGCTTCTGATCTTTTCTGAGATGCATCCAAGCTTGTGTAACATGGCTGTCATGTGCAGTGCATGTCATGAGTGGTGCAAAGCTGTGAGAAAAATCTCAGTCCTGCTCCAAATGTTTCAGCCCCCTTTCAGTAAACAGCCAGGGCTGTGGCTGTTTGAATTAGCTTTGAATTAACAGCTGAGTGGTCTTTAGTTGCTGAAGCAGAAATCTCCAGACCGTAGTCAAGGCAATGCAGTTATTTGTACTGGCTTTAAAAATATCCACTCCCTGAACTTCTTTAAGGCTGTATCAAGCAGTACCTTTACCCTGTAAGATCAGCTAAATCGGATAAGATTTCTTTGTCTTCACATCCACAACCTCTGTCTTTGGTCCGTCTTTGAGTTGAAAATCCAGTTTTGAACAATTGTGGCTGGATACACAAATAAGATTTTTGTGAGGAAGTTTTGCTTATCTTACATTTCAGAAGAGTAAGTCCCTAAACTCCTAAGAACGATGTCTGAGTTTCCCTTGAACTCAGAGTCCTATGATGCTCACAGACATTTCTGTTTCCTATGGTCTTCTTCATGTTGCTAATTATGTCTTACCTCATGCCACAGTCATAGAATCATAGAATCACAGAGTGGTTTGGTCTGGAAGGGACCTTAAAGATCATTTATTTACAATGCCCTATGGTCAGGGAAACCTCCCACTAGAGCAGAATGTTCAAAGCTCTGACAGCTTTGTCAAATCCTAGCAGGAGTAATTAAATATTGCCTGAATTTCCTGCCTGTTCTATCAATAATGACTGTTGAATTAATGATTTGGGGATTGTGTAAATCTTTAGGGATTCTTTATGGGTAAAATCTCTTTATATAAGGTCATATTAAGGTTTGAAGCCCATATTCTGCTCCTTGATGTGTTTGTATAATTTTTATTAGTGAGGGGAATAATGTACTTACATTTAGTAGAGAAAAGATCCTTGTTACTTCCATCATAGTATAAATAACCTGACATTCAGCTCTCTTTCTGGAGAGCTCTGGCTTGCAGCACTTTCAGCAGATAAAAACACAGAGTCATACCAAGGGAATATCAAAGAAAGTACATCTTATCACTCTGAAACACAAGGAACTCTTCTATAGTTGAAAAAATAATTAATTTCTACAAGTGTCTCACCACTTTCCGAAAATCCGTTTTTCCTGAAAGAATTAAGTCCATAGTTCTAAAGCATTACAGATTTAAAGACACAGGGTTAGAGCACAAAGAAAAGGTGCAGAGTCTTTAGGCTCTGGAAAAGTGAAAGAGAAACCTTTAAAACTGAAACAGAATGCAATGTACTTTCTAGAAAAATGCTTAAGACTTTTGAAAGAGACATCTTTGTAATAATTTTTCAGATGCAAAACTATTGCTAAGATTTAAAATAATCTTCAGGTCCTTGACTCCCAGTCTTGTGCTAATTCACACTTGACTCTTTAGGGAATATCTCATCCAAGTACCCGTACCCTGGTCAAAGACCCAAAACAACACAACTATGCAATCTATGTTGATCTACAAGAAGCTTCTGGATTTTTGTAAAGAAATTTCCATCTCTTTAGGCAAATGTGTGAAGTGAAAGGTCCCAGTGATCCAACATTGCTCTCAGCAATGGGACAGCCAATTAAAATAACTGAATTGCAGTATGTAACTCTGCCCTCAGACTTTAGTGCAACACTGAGTATGTATGTTCAGAATGGGGCTGACAGTAAAATCTACAAGAGTGATATTTTTTAATTACATTTTATCTTTTTTCTTTCTGGCAGCTCTGTGAAGTTCCTTAAACTTTTCCCCATAAGCAGTCTTCTTCACTTACGCATCACTGAACAAATATAGTTTTAGAGCAATCTGGGAATACAGAGCTAGGCTAGTTCAATACTTGGTGGATCAGAAAGAAGAGAGTGGGGTTTGTGCCCTGATGTACGATATGTCCTATGCAAGAGTAGGGTTTCTGGATTCCACTGCAGAGAAAAATGCTACAGAGATGGTGGTAAGGAGAGTGATTTTTCCAGTGGGACTCAAAGGAAAAGGCATAATGACCATCAGCTCTTTTCCAATGAAGGGTACCTATATCATAATCCAAGTCAAACATTCTACAAAATAAAAATATTTCATTCTGGAAAATACAAAAACTAACTCTTTCAGAATTTCTTTTCCTTTCATTCAATGTTTGTTGAAGTGAAGATATTTAAGGATTTCAGGTCAAATTTTTAGCTAGATGAGCTTGACTCAAACCAGAAAAACCAGCATAAAGCAATATCTTTCTCTCTCTCAGCAAAAGGAAAAACCTTCATTAAATCGCAACATTGTTAGAGGATTTTTGGAGGGGTTCTTCAGTGGCTCTGCTGGTTGAGACAGGCTGTGGGGATCTCCCCGGTGTTATTCAGGGCTATAGACCTGGAGGTTACATTCTCCCCCAGGTTTGCTCACAAGGCAGTGCTATCACTCTGCAGTGTTTCTGTCCAAAAAAGAACCACCTCTTCTCTCTAGGAGTCCCTTTTCAAGTATTGGAATAGGTCATATCATTCCCAACACAACATTTGGTTGTGTTTCATGTTTGATGTGCAATGACTGAAGCAGTAATACTGTGAACAGACCAGCAAGTATGCAAACCTCTCCAAGGGTCAGCCTTTTATCCTACAAGGATTGGCAGGAGCCTTGCGATTCCTACAGGTGGCATAAGTAAAAGTGTATTCTGGGATAATTCCAAAATATGATACTCCAAGAGGAGTAGGAGCCAGCTGAAATCTCAGTTGAGTGTTTTGATGTCTTGTTCTGTCTCTTTTATCTTAAATCCTGTTTAACTAGCAGCAGCTGCCACTGACATTTCCACTAGGATGGTACAGATGGAGCAGTGACTCAGATCACTGGCTCTGCAGAGTTACGAACAGCTAAAACTGTTGCTGATGAAGATTATCAACAGGGCTGTAAGAGAGGCTCATGTGTGATCGAGGCTTGCAATATGTGGTATTCATATTTTCTGCTTGTGCTGTTTTCATGAAAGAAATTTCATCTGCCTACATGTACAACTACAAACATGAACAAATTCTTAGTCATCAGATGTTTTGTAATCATAACTTTCTCTGCTTTGTGTTTGTTAAGAAGTAGTTAAATCTGAAAGCAAAAATTACATGAAACAAAAAATTATTATATTTAATGTCAGCATTTAATCTGGGACAAAAAGTCCTTTGTTGTTTGATGTTCTTGTAGTCTGAAAATGGTTGGGATGGGGAGAAGCAAAACAAGGTAAATCTGTTAGCTGAGCTTTCTTGTCATTTGGGTCACATCACTGCTTATCATCCTTCATTTTCCTTGGGGAAACAGACAGTAAACAAGAAAATAGCTGCAAAGAGTCTTTGTGATAAGGGTTTCAGTTGGAAAATATAATCTGTTTTGTGATTCCTTGGTCGAAAGATGGTTTGAGATTGTTCATTCGTTTGCAATGAGAGGTGTGTTTATTTGTTTCCTTTAACATTTTAGGTGCACAGATTTCTTGGGAAAGATACTAAGTAGATCTAAGCAAATACAATTTCAATTCATTAGAATACCTGACAGACACAATTCTTTATAGGCTTGGATGATCTATATAGCAAAAAATAAGGTTATTTGAAATGGACTCTGCTCTTGCCTGGGACAGAACTCAGCTTGCTAAATTTTATTTACATGTTCAGTAATAATGCCTTACACTGATCAGACACCAAGTAAACAACTATTTCACAATCTTCATTCAGGAAATAATCCTTTCTGCACAGAACTTGCACACATTCATTCTAGAATATATCTCAGCTCAGAAACAAAAATTGCTAGGGAGTCCAAATTCAGGGAGGTTCAAATTCATGCTTTTCCTTGAATATTGATGGGGCAGATGAAAGTCTGATAAATTGTTAATTATGCTAGATTTTGTTTCCAAATAGGAGAGATTGATCTCATTTTTTATGCTTAGCACACAATATGTTAAATTAAATAGCCACTGTGGGGGCAAGTTGAAGTTAATTAGTAAACAAGAGTTACAGGCTTCTGTAATGGTGACAGAAGTTACTGAATGGGGCATATCTTTCATATCTGAGAGAGGAAAGGTGGTCAGTTTTGTTCTATGACTCCCAGTTACAGGATCTCATGGGCAGCAGGCTTTACTCTTTTACACATGGACTTAGGTTTTAGGATGAAGTAACTTCCTTGGAAACAGTGGTGGGCATGTGAGATTTCTGAAAACATTGGAGAATTTGTAAACATTTTTGTACTGGGTTTGTTCCAGCTCCAGAGCCACTATAAAATTATCCTCAGCATACTCCTAGGTATGACTTTTCTTCCTTTCCCATGAGAACGAAACAATCAATCCTGAAATCCTGAGCTGGCTTTAAATCTAATTACAAGAAAGAAAAAAAAAAATAGAGAATGTAATTTGTAATCCATAGCCAAGATTTGAGATCCAGCCCCTGGAAAACCATGAAAATATTCCAGCAACCTTGTTCAACAAAGGTCTTATTAAATCCTGCTAAGCCCAGATACCCTGTGGGTGCTCCATCCCTGCAAATGTTCAAGGTCAGGTCAAACAGGAGCTTTGAGCAACCTGATCTAGTGGATGGCATTCCTTCCCATGGCAGGAGGGTTGGAACTAGATGATTTGAAGATCTCTTCCAACCCTTCTCTATGGTTCTATGCTACACTTCTAAGTGTAGCAGCAGCAGAAAAATTTAATATTGAGTCTGTTGATCAGTATTGTTGCAATTTATTACACCTGAAACACAATCATTTGTAATTTCTTGATCTGGAAGGTGAACAACATAACTACCGTTCTTAGGACTCAGCTCAAAAAAAAAAAGTGTTTGTTTTGCAAAATGATCTTTTAAGGAAGTCAACACAAGAGTCAGGAACAGATGCCAGAAGGCATTCGGTCAGTATAATTTTCAGCATGGATATGCTAAATTATTCTGGGAACTGGTTTATCTTACAAGCCTAAAGAAAACAAATTTTCTGCCATCTTTATTCAAGTTGTTCTGAATTCATTTTTTGCCACCAGGTGTCAGCACGAGTGCACTGACAAGACACCCCAGAGATCCCTGAGAGGTCTCCAGAGAAGCAGTCTATACAATTAGTATAATGTTTCATGTCAGTTCTCATGCTACAGAAAATATTCTCCATTTTTAGTTCCACTAAGGGGAAAAAGAAATATAAAAAAATGATACTGCTTACTTTTAACTGCACAGTCTATACCAGTTTTGTGTTCTGTAGGTATCCTAGAATCACCTATTCTCTGTACCCTAGTATCTCCACCCATCAGGGCTGGATTATCTCCCTTCAGACTCTAACCTGAAGATGTGGAGGAACAGAGCAGGAAGGAGGGATCATTTTCACATTATGTGGATAATACAGCTGAAAGACTTCAGATCACTGACAGCTATCCTGCTTTTTAAAAGCCACTGTCTAAATGCCTTTTCAAGCTGTTGAGGACACCTAGCAGTTATGTCCCCAAATCTCCTTCATGACAAGTGGGTCTTTGGTCCTTGATGGAAACAGCACCCTGGAATTGCCCTGCTAAAGGCAGTATCATGAGTTAGATTTCAGTTAGTCTTTGTTAATACATTGAGTTCCTTCTGTCTTCCCTTCAAACATTCGGGCTACAGACCCTTTTTGATCAGAATTTCCTTATTGCAGCTCCAATGTCCTGGTGAAAAAGTGTCCTGTTTTCAACATATTTCTTACATTACATGGTTTCTTTTCCAGGCTTTTCACAGAGGTCACTGTAGCCTTGAGCTCACTGTTACAGGGATGAACCTGAGTTTAAGATATTTAGTTCTGTTTAATGTTAAAATGTGTTTGGAATAAGTGCTTTTAATAGGAGGAAAGACCTGAATGAATAAGAAGACAAATATAACATTTCCATGACTTCAATAGAACCTTCTTACTTTTGCTGAAAAGCAAGTATTCCTAAATGAGAGAAGCCCTTCTTGAAGCCACGGAGATAGAGACTGCAATGATCTGGTTGTAAAGTTTTGTTTCAATACTTCAGCAATAAATATTGCATGGGAAAGGAACGTGAGGATGGGGGAGAGGTCTTATCAACTATTTGCTCCAAAGAGCTCTGCAAATCTCCTAGCTGTAACTGGGAAAAGAGCAATGACTTGTGTTGTCATCTCAGGTTTGTCTCCAGTGATTCTCCTAGCAGGTGTCATGACTGTTGTGTTTTTCCTGCTTGTCTTCCTGGTACACTGTATTTATCATTGTTTATAGTCTGCATCTTAGTAATTTGTAGTTTGGGTTTTTTCCGCAGGGGTGTTTTGACTTCTTTTACAACTTCTGTTAGACTCTTACTTTGTTTCCTCCAGCAGTGCAGGAGGTGTGGCCCTGGAGATCAAGTTTTACATGACCTGCAGGGTACCTATTTTTTATATTTTGAGCGCTATGATAAATTGAGACAATGATAAAATTTTAAGGCTTAAAGATCCAGATTTCTGGAAATTATTGGCTCCTATTGTCAGGGTTCTTTGAAACTACTAAGTGTTTTGTGTCTCCTTTGTCAAATCAACATCACTGAAGCTGTCCATCTAAAAACTGTAGTATTTTTACCATTTCAAGTCCTAAAGTACACCTTTCATGTTTCCATTTAATTTATACAATGTTTACAACAAATTCTGTACAAGTCTTCTGGAAAATTAAACAGAAGAAGTATATTTATAATGGTGAATCTCCAAAAACAAACAGACCACCCAACCCAGTATTTTATTGGTACTCTACTGCAATCACTAGGGAACTCTCTTTCATCCTGCTGATTTAATTTAGCATTGAATACACGTGCATCCATCTTCCTTTGCAATGCTGGGGTGAGACTTGTCTGTAATTTAAAGATTCTGTTTGCAGTCATGGTCCAAGTTATCATTGTGGTTTACTGTCTGAAGAACATATATTTTCATTCTTTTTCTGAAGTATTTACGGAAGCACTCGGTGGTGGATTGAGCTGATTAAGGCACAGTATCATATCCAGCCCAGAAAGTAGTTGAAAAGGAAGGGATATTCCCTATACCACTTTTTGACTGTCCATGGCTGGATAAGAGACATGTTACTGTCATATTTAAAATTCTGGAGCTGGAAGCATTTGTTGGTTCTGGAAGTACAGCCTGGGTAAACAACATATATCAGGTAACCTGTATCATGGCCTTCCAGACCAGTTCCTTTTGGTAGTGAACCTCACCATGCAGGCAGACAGGGAAGTAGAATGCACAATCAGGACTGCTGGAGTACTTGACTGAAAATTTCTTTTCAGTTTCCATGTAATGCATCTTTATTGCTAAAATTTGGAGATGTTTTGCTGCTGTCAGTAATAATTAAATATTGCAGTCCTTTCTTTACTTCTGTGTGGACTTTGTTTGGTAGGAGTCTCATCAGCTGTACTGGAAAACATGAATGAAAAACACCTTTGGAAAACTTTTGCTTTTAAGGATTTCCAACAAATCTAATTTTCTCTATGCTATTCTGCTGGACATTTCCATGTTCACTCAACCAAGTGCATTCTGCCAGCTGCTGAATTTGGCATGTGGAGATCTGACCCGCTGACCCCACAAGATGCACCTCTCCAAGACACTGCAAAGCTGGCTTTGTACCACAATCCATTGATTCCAGGATTTTCTTGGCAATGGCTCAGTCACTCTTCTAAAATAGGATTTGATCCAGCTCCCACAGATGTCAATTTAAAGGACTTCCATTAATTTCAGTCCATCCATCTCTTTCTTTTTGAAATTACCTTTGCCCTGAGAGTGGCATAAGCCCCTGAACAGAGGGGTGCCAAGCAGGACACCAGAGTCACCCTAGCTTTCTCCACACAAAGGAAAAATGCACTGTTATCAGGAAAAACCAAAGCAACCTAAGAATTCAAAAGCACTTTTTTCTTTACCTTTCAGTTTTAAGCCACTGCAGCACTGCAATTTCCTATTATTGTGCTATATTGTCATCTCAATTTCCAACAGAATAAAGGGTTTCTCTGAATGCAAGTTACTCTCCTGAAGAGTGACATGTAGATTATTTACATATTTTAATCCTGACTCACAAAGAAATTTTTACACAAATGATTCACGTATAATAATTCATATTTACTTAAAGATTTATTGTCATTCTTAGGCAAACTGAGTGAAAACAATATTTTGCTAAAACCCCAATTAAACTATCTTGCATCCCCTTCTCATTGTCACTAATTAGCTGAGTATGAATGCAAACAGAAGCTTTCTCCCTTTTTCTCTAATTGAAATTTTATTATAGGCAAACAGAAACTGAGAAATTAAAAGTAATATATATGCATGTACAAAAGCACTGGAGATCCGTGTGTTGCTCTGAAGAAATCCTTTCTTGCATGAAGCATTCCTAACATTGCAACTCAAGTTTAGGAGCTCTCTATTGAGGCAGCAGTTATGAAGAACAATCTCTCTCCTAAGTCAAGCAGGGGATCAAGGTCACAAATGGGGAAAGAAGAATCTGATTAACTTCAGGTGCACCTTTCTGCCAATCTTTTCTCTGACTACAAAGAGAAGTCCTCTGATCAATTTTAGCTGTATCACTTACGTACAAGTTTCCCTTTCACCCTAAATCCTTTTGAGGCTTGAGGAACTCATCTGATTGAAATAATGTGAAGATCAGGTTTCCTCACCTCCATAGCAGTGACCCCCAGCCATGGAGATCCAGTAGTGCCCTGTCTAGAAAGTTCTAATTTCCTATAGATCTGTGTAGCACTGAATAGGAAGTTAATCTTGAGGCTTTCTGTAGTGCATTAGGTCATTAACAGAGCTGCTCACAGGGCAGGGATGATTAGGGTTCTACAGGGATTAAGGAACAACAGGGAACTATATTTCTTAACTCACCTTTTAGACTCTGCTTAATACAGCTCCTAGCAAGAATCATTTCTTCTTTCCCTTGAAATTACAAACTGACCTTTTTACAACTTCCATGTGTGAATGAGGCTTTAACATGACAATACCATGTAAAAGGCTTTTTAACTATTTAAAAAATCTCAAGACCATCCTCTGTACAGTAACAAGTACACACAGAATGACCATTCTCTGTACTGTGAAATATTTTTCACACTCTAAACAAGACATTAATTTGACTTTTGGAATTTGGTTCTTACCCATGTTAAGTCCCCAGCCATTTTAACTCCCCAACTCCCAACTCCCCTCCCATGCCTTGGAGGTTATAAGCTGACTTTTTCCAAAACCATGTCATTGTTCATTTTGGCTCTGGTGTGAAGCCAAACATAAGATCACGTGAACTGGACCTCCTGATTCTAACTCTTGGCCTGATGGCAGCATAGCTGTAATCTTGAGGGAGTCTGTTTCCATGAGATCTTTCATCTTAAATTTTTTCATACAAGAGGTCCCTGAATCCTAATGTATTCCAGGTGAGTCAAGACCCTTGAGGAATACAAAGTGTTTTGCCATGTAAAGATAAATATTATCAGTGTTTTCTTTGTAATAAGTGCATAAAGATGGGAGGAATTAAGTAATGTTTACAGAAGAATTTTACCTGAAAAACTTTTTTCCACTATATAATTTAATGCTGAATTATTGTTGATCCAGAAGTGCTAATTCAGAACCTTTGTGATTGACAAATAATCCCTATGTATGGCACCAACGACTCAGAAATTGACTATGTTATTATAAATTCTGCATTTGTGCTGAAGAATGAGCAAAACCCACATGTAAAAATAACAGACACTTTGGGCATGAATGGACTTGAGTGTACAAAATTCGTGCAGCTAGTGCTCAGGATAAACCTAAGCATAAGAGCCATGGAAAGGGTTTTTTTTTTAATTGGAAAAATGATTCCCAGTACATACAGCTTGGTTTTGCAACCATGGGAATAAGCCCCACAGTGACAGAAATCCTGTGTCTGCTGATATTTTATGAAGGTTAGAACAACAATCCACTACAATCCTTCTGTATGTGTTTTCCTCCTAGCAGTGGATTCCTGTTTTAATTTTAGCTTGCTTTATTGCTTGCTGGTTAGAGCATCAGGCAATACTAAAATTGTTATTAAATGCAATCTGTCTCTTTAATAACAGTTCCAAAATTAAAATCATAAAGTTGACTCATAAACCACAGAAATATATACAGTAGCTGGAGTAGCCTTCTTTCTGGGGCATTATTGAAATGTACCAATTCAATGGACGTTACAGAAATATCTTGCAATTACCGTTGTTGATGGCAACAGGGAGCTTGTAATAACCCAGAAGCGTGAGTAACTTGTACAATATAGATTTGAAAAAGGCTGCCAACACCATCACACACTGCCTCTTGCTCAGTGTGTTAAGAGGTGATAGATAGTGTGCTTTTATTAGCCACTAGCCATTAAGGTAATATCAAAAATGATCAGGAGAGTCCTGGAGTCAGGATTGGGCATCAAAGTGACCATCAGCCACTCTTCTAAAAGCTTGCATCCAGATGGGCAATGGCTAAGATGGAGTGTGCAAGGGAACTTGTATATTTATTTAAATAGGTATTTCAATTATTGACAATTTATGGCAATCTAGAGATATCCAGAAGTATTCAAGCTTATACCTTTATGATGTGTTGCATTACATGTGTTGGGGCTACCCAGAAGTATCTCTGGGTTAGCTCTTTTTTCTGGGTTTTCCTGTGGCATATGTAAGGAGAGTGTTGGGCAGCTGTGCAAGGGACCTTAAGGAAACACATTTTGGGGGGATTATTTTGTCTAGATTCAGCCCAGGCTGTTTCTCTTTAGCCCTGCTGGTTGAGAACCTGTCATGTGGGACAAGCTTATTTCATAAACAACCTGTCCTTTTTAATCTCATTAGGAAAATATTATTCCCAGACCTCAAAGAAGCCAGCAGCATGCTAAGTAACTTGTACAATAGTTCTCCATCATTCATAGCTGAGCTTGGGATTCCTCTGAGCCTTCCAAAACATCCACAGACTTCTCCAGCTCTTGATTCACAGCTCTGCCAGTGGAAGTAGCTGATACAGAGAGAAATGTTGCTGCCACTGTGTCTCTGTTGATGTTAGAAGACTGGCAAACATGAAATAGGATGCAAACTTCAGAAGTGCTTAGCTCTTCCCTGCATTCAAATGTGCATTTTCAGGCAGTTAATTTGAAAACCCATATGCTTAACTGATACAAATCACACTTATTTTCCCATTTCAACCCTCACAGCTATGTATCAGCCAGCTGCGCAGGGATGCATCTGTATATTTTGGAGAGCTGGAAGAATTCTGTTATTCCATTTTGCAGGATGGAAAATGGAAGGAACAAGGGACTTGACCAGGATCAAATAAATTACATCTGTACTTGCATATTAATTGTGCCTTTGTATTCCAAAACTGCTTGCAGACTACCTCCTGGGAATGGTCCCTGGCCGATTCTAGTTCCTGAGCTGTCTGGAAACTCTTTAGAAGGAGGGCAATCATGTCAGGGAAGCATCTAACAATTGAACAGTTAAACTGTTTGATTTTTCACAGTCATTTTCCAAACAGGCTGAAACAAGTCAGAAACATAAAAATAGTTTGGTTTGCTTGATTTTGGAGGTAATGAACATATTTACAGCAGACACTGAGGTTATGTTGACACAGACCTGTAAACCCATAGGTGTTTCAGAGTAAATTTGCCAGCACAGATAAGCACCCAGATGACACCTGGTGTTCAGACTATAAGTGGTTTTTCAGGGTCAAGCTATATCCTAAATCATCCAGCAAATCCGTGCCACGTTTGTAGGCCTAATATTGTCTAACTAGAGCAAGCATATGATGATTTATGTCTCTGTTGCTAGTACAGAAACATTATGGTTTTCTGCTGACATAGTTAGTAAAAAGTGCTTGGATTCACTGCCACCCTAGTGATTTTGCAGATTTTAAGTATCTTTTTCATCCAATATCAAAGTTTTCATCACAGTTTTCTATTATTTCTATTTCCAGTTAATTCTGCGTTTGGGATGTTATCAATAAAACATTGAAAATAACTAAAAAGAAGTATCCTTTGACACACTGTGAAAGTAAAGAGAGAAGACATGTAGATAAATTGGCTTTTGAATGAGTTATTCAGATACAATCACACAAAGCAGCACAAAAAGCACAAACCAATGAAAAACTTACAAATAGATTCCTTAACACTTAAAAGCTCCAGACATCTTTAAATAGACTGAGAATGAAGATTCCAACAGGAAACTTGTTTTTTACAGAAAAATCAGGGGTTTCTTATTTTTTTCCCCCACATCAGTATTTCTAGGTTCTGGATATCTATATATACTATTGAAACTATTTCCACAGTTCCCCCTGTTCTGAAAGCAAACACTAAATTACTTAAGTTTAAATAGTATTCTAGTTCTAAGGACAGGACAGGCAAATATTGCAGGTAATGGTGGCTCTTTTAAGGATCATAAAGATTTGTAACCATTGTATTTCTTCTGCCAGAGTGTTTTATTTTTTTTAATCTTTACTTTTTTTATTTTTCCCTACCCCTGGAGAATGTATCTGTATTTCCTGAGACACACTTATCCAATTAAAAGGAAAAAAATCTCATTTTGTTCTTATTTGTCTTTGCTATTTCTTTCCCGTCTCGATGGCTTTTATTCTCCTCACATGGGATCATCTCAAGTACACAGGGAGCCATTTCCAGGTTGTTTGTACGAATCCTGTTATTTAGCCATTTGTGCTTGTATCTTTTGTACAGAGTGTGCTGTGTGCACACCCTCATTACAGTCATTTCTCACAATTATGTTCTTTGCTTTGGTATCAGAAGATTGCAGACTTCTTACTGCACTTGTAGTCTGCATGAGATTTGTGGGTTTGGGTGTTTCTCTTTACTCTATTTTTTTTCCTATAACAGTCATTGAAAGGAAGACAAGACATCTTGGATATTAACACCAAACAGAGTTTGCAAAACAAAACCATCTTCCAAGCTGTGATTTGAATTTGAAGTTTTTAAGCATCTAATCACCCCTATCTTGCTATAACCATTTTTCCTGGCTAAGAAAGGCAGAACTGATGTAACCGGGTGATATTTGTCAGTAGTTTGGGAAGGTGAAGACGAGGTAAAATATGTCTTTTTGGTTTGGGACTTTTTTGGGGAAGAATGTACTTTTTAATTGTTTTTGGGGTTTGGGATATTTTTATTTTTTTGTCAAAATTTCTATTGATTTATTTGTCTATCCATACCTTTTTTGTACCAACCTTTCTCCTTTCTTAGAGGAATATTACACTTCTCTTATAAGACCCAGACACACTAGTACAAGCAAGAGGATGAGATCACCACTCTCTTGTCATTAATAAGATATATTTAAATGTAATAGGACATATAATTGCCAAAAAATGATCAGGAAAAAGAAAAAAAAAACAGTCTATCTTGTTTCATATAAGCATATTTGGTCAAAAATTTATTGTGTCTCCAGCAGTAGGTTATTTGCTGAGGAATGTATTAGTGTTTGGGGATATTGATATCACTGGATGAAGCTATGATGCCTTAGGAAGAATACATCTGATTATTGGCAAATTTTGATGTGCATAACTTAATCAATACTGTCACAGAGATTCAAATGAGCTGAACATGAGATACACTTGTTCTAATTCAACACTGCAAAACAGAAAGGTCAGGCATTAAAGATAAATGGTCTTTTCCAGTGGCCCAAATAACATATACAGTTTTCATCACATTAAAATAAAGTAAATAAATTTTAAAAACCAATAAATTGAAAACATTCCAATCTTGATGAATTTAAGGAAAATTAATGTAGTCACCTCAATGCTGTCATTCTTAGTCTACCAGCAGCCAGGAGCTATTCCCCCACTACCTATGCTTCTCCTTGACCCTGCATTGTCATTTGTGTGCTAATTCTGTTTGGCACTTTCACTCAAATGTTATCATTTATTACTGAAATGCTGATCATTTTTGTTTAGTGTAGTGTCTGTCTGAAGTACTGAAATAAGTAGATGGAATGAGAAATTATAGGGGTAGCAGAAGGAAGGAAAGAGAAAATTAGGGAAGACATTAAAAGAGTGATGAATAAAAGCAGATAACAACAGAAAGCGCTGTATAATCACTAGTCTCCATTTAGTGTATTAAATTTTATAACCTGTGTTCTTCAAGCAACCTGGCTGAAGAACCATAAAGGTCTTTCCTAGCACTGAAAGCAGTTCTCCAATTGAAAACCAGCAAAATGCCTTATTTTACCTTTTCTTATTATCTTTTTATTCCCCAAGGCTTCCATTGACATCAGAAGAGAAAAGACAATTTGAAATCTTAACCACACAACCAGGTCTATTGTTATGAACCAAAAGTATGATCTAGCCTTTTCCATAGAAAAACCTGCAGCTGCCCAGTTAAAAATCAGGCTGGACTTTCTATCTGATTATCTTTTAATGCCTGTGATTAAATTAAAGATACCTGTTCTGATTCATAGTTTTCTTCATGAAATTTTAAAGTGGTTTTCAGTTTTATAAAATCCTTTCATTTTTTTTCCTCAGACACATTTCAAAACTTTCATCCCCAACTGCTATTAATATAGGCATGACCACTGCTGATCTAAGTGATGAAAGAATTTAGTAAGAAATAGTACTGAAATAAGAAAATGTTTCAAATATAAAATTCAGGTTAAATTTAAAATTACAAGCAATTTTAATGGAGATTGTTGTAATTTAAGCCCAGGTGGCAGCCCAGTCCCACAGAGTTTCTTGCTCACTCCCTGCAATAGGGAAAAAGGAGAGAATCGGCAAAGTAAAAGTGAGAAAACTCACGGGTTGAGATAGAGTCATACACAAGCAGAGCAAAACAAGGGATTAATTCCCTAATTTCCAACAGCAAGCAGGTATTCAGCCTTCCCCACAAAAGCAGGTTTCCATCACATGTAACAGTGATCTGTAAAGAGTCTGTACGTCTCCCCTCCTCCTTCCTAACTTTATATGCTTTTCATGATGCCATATGATCTGAAATATTCCTTGGGTCAGCCAGGGTCAGCCGTCCCAGCTGTGCCCTTTCCCAACTACTTGTGCACCTGCAGCACTCTTGCTGGAGGGATGGGTGAGGAGCAGCAAGGGCCTTGACACTCCTCACATGAACATGCCTGTGTTATCAACGCTGTTTTCAACACAAATCCAAAGCAAATCCCCACACCAGATAAAGAAAATGAGCTCTATCCCAGCCAACACCACACAAGACTCAAAGGCTCTGGTGTAATATATTAGTGTGAGTGGTGAGGTCTGCTGGAAAAAAAATTGTTGTTTGGACTATATCTAGTCTGTCCAAGTGTTCTTTATTGCTACTAATTTCAGAATTTCTAAATTGCTTTGTCTAATAACCTATATTACACTGCATGGTATTTTATTTGTATTTGCGTAAGCTGTCAGCCGTACCCATCCCCACAGCTCTCCTTAGTGTCATCACAGAGCAATCTATCAAATAACCAACAAGAAACGTTTCTACTGAGACAGTGCATTCTGAAACAAACATCATCTTACAGAAATTGGGAAAGAAAATATTTTCCAAATAAATAGAACTGTGAGTTAAATAGCCTCAAAAAAAAAATACTTGATTTCGGAAATGAAAGCCCAGGAAAGCTGTAAGGGAGAGAAAAGATCGATCAGTAGATGATTACAATGGCAGATATGCAGAATCAACATCTTGAAATTGATTTTGCTACTCTTGAGATTTTAGGACATGAGCTGAAATTGCCAGCTTGGTGGAAGACAGAACTTTTTTAGTGTTGCAACATGTTTTCATCCCAAACTTTATTACTTTGAGTGACTTGTTGTATGCAACCCAATCAGCTGAACAGAGAATTTATCATTCTTTCGATGCACTTTCAAAACACTGTTTTGTGATCCTAACACAATTATTGAGTTAAGGATGGCTTGTATTTCTAAATGTCCAGCTGCAAATATCTGACACTCTAAATAAATAGGAATCAAGGGTTCTTCAGTCAGAGGAGCAGACTTGGCTACCATTAACTGAAATAACCTTTTGTTATGTAGGACTATGCAGTAAGCCTTGGTAACAATGAGGTTCAATTGTGTGAAAAGAACATATTTTCAGTACAGAAGATGAAATAGTTAGTGGTAACAGAATAACCTGTATTCAAAAAATAATTCCAAGTGAACTGCATGGCAGAGAATGGGTATTGACAGGTGCTTCATAAAGGAAGCTTAAGAGATGACTTTATGCAGAAAAAAATATATCCTGGTATTTCTTGTTTGGCCATTGTAAGACACCCTCTTCCATCCTTGTCATGATGTTTTCTTATTCTCTAAGTATTCTTATATAAATAAACAGGGTTATTCTCTGAGCAATTCACTAAGTACACACATCAGAATGTAAACTGATACACACTGCATTTTCTTTGCCTCATTCATTCACTTCTGTTTCCTTTTAAATCAAAGGCAGAAGGTGAGAGAAGAAAAATGTTTATACCACTTAGATAATAAATGAGCCTTGTACCAGGTAAATTTTTGTTCCTTATATTGCAATGCCTACTTCTGTTAGAAGAAAACCAGACATGCTAAATATTATTCATTCCATTAGATTCCAATGATCAGGTCCAGATTAGGTTCTTAGTTGCTAAAATATGTTGAACATATTTTCTGAATTGTAGTTGAAATTTAAATTGCTGCTTTAGTGTCATGCACCATATTATGTTAGACAAACTCAAAAATAAGAAGAAAAATCACTAGAAATGTTTTTTTTTTTCAAGTGAGTTTGAACACATATAATGAAGGAATCAGCCTTTAGCACTGCTTCTGGGAATATATTTTGTGATTAACTGAAAAAAATTGGTTTCTAGGGGAAAAGAAGAGTGGGACAACAAATATACTAATATAAATACAAAAATACAATTTCTTAAGGCAAATATTTATGATTTTATTATTCCCTTTCAAAAGCTGTGAAAACCCACCAATTTATTTACATTATTTATGGGAGCAATCTTATAAAGATGACTAGTTTTCTCAATAAATGTAAGCGGTTCCAGACTTTTGCAGCTTCTGAACTGTGAAAATACCTGGTGACTGCAATCATTTTGGTAGCTTCCAGGTACAAAAAAGTGTAGTTTGTTTAGTGTATGTCACATGATAGGTTCTCCTGCTTTTTCTGTCTTTGAACCACATTGGGAAAGCAGCTTGATGACAATCAGTGTGGGAACTTCCCTGGGTCATTTGTTCCCTTTCTAAGCAAAGCTTCAGAAGTGTCTAAGAATATCTCAACAAAATTTACTGAATCATGTCAAAAAATATACTCAAAATGTTTGAAATGCCTACTCAGCATTTTGCAGATTCACAGGTGCCTGCTATTGTGGATTAGGATTCAACATCAGAAAGTACTTCTGTTTTGAAACTAGTGCCCAGATTTATTTGCTTTGTTCCATCCTCAGGAAGTTCTGATTGGTACCTCTACAAAGACAGTCCAGAGTGCCCCTGTAATGACATTGGCCCTCAGCAATAGGGGGCCACTAGGCCCCGTGCCTTATTCAGCAGTGGGCACGTATTTCATTCTTTTTTCCTTTGTTCCAGAAATCCCTACAAGGCCCTGCCTGTTTCCCTGAAAATCCCTCACCATATTTTCCTAACCCCACCCATGCACACTTGATCAGACTCTTTGCCCTGAGTGACCTGTCCCTGGTTCTTTTCATTGAGCGCTTCTAATGTTTGACTTCAATATTTTACCCCTGGGGCACTACCAGTCACTGCTGGGCCCAGCTTTGGGTCTGTCTTGGGGTCATCTGGCACTGGCTACATTAAACACAGAGGAAGTTTCTGGCAGCTTCTCACACCAGCCACCCTTTTTAGTCCCCCTCCTACCAAAACCTTGCTGCACTAATCCAATACACATGGTTTCGGCATAAATTCAAAACAAGTCCTAATATTAATCAGTAGTACATTAACTAGTGCTTATAGGTTTACCTTTGGCCCTATTTTGGAGGAAGATATCCATCTTCTCTGCTGTCTTAACTTTAACTGCCTGTAATTTTGTCCCTTGAAGCAGAAACCTGTGTTGTTTAAGGCCATTAGCCAGAAATATTGTGCAATCGGTCTGTTAGCAAATAATTTAAAATCTAATTTAAGCAAAAGAGTGATCATATATGTGTTGTATTAACAATGAATAATTACTTTCTGCAGATATATTTACTCTAAAGATCTTATGACATAAATTCATTTGAATTTGCATTACAGAAAATGAAAGCCACTAGAAAGAAAATAAAGTAATCTAAGTTGTAGTGCCAGGTTTATATTTTCAGTTCATGTAGGCAAAAGAAAATCTGGAGCTCTGCTTTCAAAAACTGCTGATGTGGAATAAATGCAGTAAAATTTTAGATTTCTGTGATGTGGTCACCTTTAGCTCCATGTACAAAGTGGAAAGAAAGAGACATTTCCTCCGTGTCCTCCATTTGATCACTTTCAGGCACCCTAAAACCTCTGCATCTCTTCCCCAGCTGTACAGAACACCGCTGGCACCTCTTCATCTTGTAGATCTGCACAGCAGGTATGAAGAATTAGCATTCAGGCCTTGAAGTACCAATACATCTGCATCACCCTACAAGAGCACCTTTCTACATGCTTCAAGCTTATCAGGGGCAAGGCTGCTGCTTCCAATAAAGGCACTGTCCCAATATAATGCCCCTGCTGACACAATTGGCCCTTGGGTAGAAAAATCTCAACTGAAACACCACAAGACGCAGACTCAGAGCTTTGCCTTTGTGCTTACTGTGACTCTGACTTGTATGGAGGTGAGGGAAAGAATTGGCAGATAAATCCCAGGTCTATGCTCAGTTTTGTAGACACCAGCTGTGAGAAGGGGTCTTATTCTGCTGATCCAGAGGGGCACTCTGGGGAAAAGGAGCAGCTGCTAATCATAGTCTTGCTGCCTGTGTGCAAGTCAGAAGGGGTTGTGAGCCCTCTGAGAACTATCAGGGGACCTTCAGCTGGCATTTCCTCAGAAATACTTCACACCAATATTCTCTTGTAACACCACAAGAGCAGTAGTGGTATTTCAAAGAGAATCTGAAGCCTAAGACCTTGCTGCAGTTGACATTAACCCAGACTAATCTGGGTCAAGGTTAATCCAGCCACTGAGCCTCTTTGACTGCTGTGTGATATAACAATATCTATAGACAGTTGATTTCTCTGGTGTCACAGCAATGAACACATCTGCCTTCTTTTGCAGCATTAGAACTTCCTTATTTCTTTTGCCAAAGTGTGTTCTGACTTGCCAGAAGATGTTTTGATTTATAATCACCTTCCTGCAGCTGCCTGGGTGAATACACCGGGTGAATATATTCTTGATATATCCAGGTCTCATTTGGATTCCTAGTGTGTGAGGAAGGAAAGGGACAGGAAAATAGGAATGGTCCATGCTATGTCCAGAATAGTCAAAAAGTATTAGGGGATATGGGTATTATCTGATGCTACTGTTCACCTGATTTTGACCTTGGGTGTTATTTTTTGTTACTAAGGAAAAAAAAAAAAAATAAAAAAAAACCCTAAACCACAAAACACCTATATGTAGTTTCTCTAAGTGACATTCTTTTGTATACTTTTGCATTTCTTCAGTCATGGCTGTTCTGAAACTAACTGCACACTCTTTCTTATTTCCTTAATGTGTCTTTAGAGTCTTTGCAATTGTAGCTAGGAAGTATATTTTTGTCTTTATTTTTCATGATATTGGGTGGTCTAGTCCTCTGATAACTAAGACAGGTATTCTATTATTTTAAATTAATCTACTTTAGATTTATGAAGTAATTCATACTAATTTTTCATTCACAAACCCAAATATATTTTTATTTAGCTGTTTGAGGAATTTTATGTCATGAGTCTATGAATAAAATTGTTCTTAAGGAATCTAATAAAATTTTTGGAAAGTGAAGAAAAAAATTCCCCAAATACCTGTAAACCAATACTGTAAATCATCTTGCAGTGCAGATACCAATAGCCATCTTCATTATATTTCCTGGAGATTATTACATCTGTGGTAATCCCATTAGTTTGTATTTTCTGGAGAAAACTGGGCTCTTTAGGGGATTTTTTCTGACCTATTATAAACATGCATCTATGATGATTAGATGAATCACACCTTAAAACTTTCTGCATTAGTCATCAACTCATTACATAATTCCACCTTATTTCTGTGGATATGTAAACTCTATTTTACTTTATCCTCTTGTCCAGGTTCAATTATAATTTAGAACGTCAGCACAGGAATTATTTATCTCTATGTGAAGACTTCTTCTTTCTCTCTGTCTTCTTCATTAATCCAGTTCACAAGAACAGGCACCTGTCTTGTCTGGCATAACATGAATATCTAGGTTTCTCTGCTACTAAATTCTCAGATTGGATTCTAGAAATAAAGAATATTTTTCCCCTGTTCCTTTCAGTGTAATGGTACTCAGAGCTGGCTGAGACAGAACTCAGATGTCTTACATTACGAAACCTTCAGGATTTAAACTCCTTCCTTCTTATTTTAAATCATTTTAGTAGATACAGTATCGATGTTCTATAAAGGAAATTTGGAACACTATCCTTTCTTTCAAGCTTGCCAAAAAAGCTTAAACATAAAACAGACGGTGAGAGGGATAAATTCATATTTTATCAGGACAAGTTCATGTTGTAATGGCATATCCCTGAAAATGTTAGAGGCAAGGTTGGATGGGACCCCAGACTACTTGGTCTAGATGGGTGTCATTCCTGCCCATGTCAGGGGAGTGGAACTAGATGATCTTTAATGTCCCCTCCAACCCGAACTATCCTATGGTGCTTTTCCACTATGTAAATATTTTTATGCATTCTTTCCATATATTTTTTCCATTTTGTTTTTCTTTACTGGCTTTGACAATTGGAATAGAAATCTGCCCGTCTGCCTTAGATTCAGAGCCTGTCTCTGACTCTGAAGTGTCTTGACAGTCTGCTTAGGAAGCGAAGGAGCAGAGCATGCAGTGCAGCTGAGTGTGACTGTTGGTGCTGATCCCCACACACACACAGGCTAACCTGGCAGATGTATTTCTTAGGGGAATACTAATGTTAACAGAGAATAATTTAGGTTTCAATTTCAGCCATCTTGAGCTTTCCATACATTTGCTGGGGGGAATTACTTCTGCAAATCCTCCGAGTGGATTTATAACCAAATGAGTGTTTGGTTTCACATTACTGCATGCTGAGAAGGAAGCCTATCATGGGAACAAATATCCACACTAAATTTTCGCGTCCTTCAACCTAAAAAGGTGAGAAGATTTAACATTAGCTCCTGTGTTCTCAAAGAAAGAAGGAAAGAGAAAAAATGTTTTGTGGACAGATGTAACTTAAAATACTGCAGTGTATACATATTGCCCAGAACAGTTGTTGATGCCCCATCCCTGGAAGTGTTCAAGATCAATTCACTGGGGCTCTGAGCAATCTGGTGTAGTGGAACATGTCCTAGCCCATGGCAAGGATTTGTAACTAAATGTTCTTTAAGGTCCTCTTCAACCCAAACCATTCCATGAATCTACAGTACTATGGTGAAGGAGAATTTTTTTTTTTTTTCCTGTATAATAGGCACAGTGAAAGCCTGAATAATTATACATGGTACTAGACATGAAAAACACTGTATAAGCTCTTGACATTAAGTACTAAAATGAACTGACAGGCTGCAGCTGAGCTCTGTATCTTATATTGTGCTTGTCTAAGGGAGAGCTACACCACAGCCTCCAAAATAAGAATGGCATTTGACATGCAATGGCTTTACAAATAAAGCATGAGTCTCCTGTTTAGACCTTTCTGTGAGCAGAAAGACAGCAGAGGACATGGGATGATGTCACCTTGTGAGTCCTCAGCCTTCAGAATTTCCTACCAGGAGCCATAACAAATATTCTCTGATGTTTTTAGGTACTTTGTTTGGAGTCCAGTACTGATGTACTCAATATTGGCATTGTCCAGAATGTTAGTTTCAGCGTTCCCACCTGAAACTGAACAGTAAAATACTTTCTAAAAAATAAAAACTAGGCGCACTGAAACTACATGCTGGAAGGCAGCTAAATATATAGAGGCAAAGAATGATTAAAACATTTATTTTCTTGGAAATTCTGAAGTTATCTCAATTTTAACTTTTTTGACAGAAAGTGTACAAACTGTCTTTTCTTAAAACTAAGCAAGGGAGTTTCTCTATAACACCTCTGTTTGGAATTCTTTCCCTTCTGTCATACTGAAGGTTTTCCATACTTTCTGGTCTCAACAGAAAAAGAGTTGGCCACAGGAAAGAGCTGAATGCTTTGGAAAGATAGATTGCTCTCTGGAAGGCATTTTTTATCCAGACCAAAATCATCATAGTCTCCACAGACAAATAGATTTTTTTTTAAAACATTAAATGTAATTTTGATTCATCAAAGTTACATCAAATTATACTCAAATTTGAAGTGGAAATTTATAATCAGTCCTACCGACTTAGACTGCATAAAAGTTGTTTTTTTGCAAATATCCCTCACACTATTAAAGGATCAAATCCTTTTATTTCAGGATTAGAGTGTGCCTGTATTCAATAATATAAGACTTTATTCACAGGTTTTCTTCTGCTAGCAGACCTTGTATGCTGTACATGCTGTAGCAGTATGCATCTTGTTCCACGGGCCTCTTAGATCAAATGCAAAATAAAATCTGTCTGTTTCTGTCCGTGTTGCTTAACTTCTCTGAACAATAGGGACACAGTGTCTGTTGTAGTGATGCTGGCATCAAGAAGGGTATGATTGATTATGAAAAGAAGAACCAATTTTTTATGTAATGCCTTAAGAGCTCTTGGTGTTAACGCTGGAATATTTGTGTCCTTGCATAATAAACCTGAAAGTTATATGGCTTAGGAAATGGTTATCACCTCATAAACAGGAAGCACCCTCAAGGTATCATCTACTACAGGCAATGTGATCACAAAAATCTGTGTTCCAGCTTTGCAGCAGTCCTACATCAGTTCTTTTATAGCATCATTATGTTAAATGTTTTTAATGCAGGAATATTTCAGAATAATAGCAAACTATTTTCTGTTTCACTGCAGTTTCATTCAGGTCCATTAATGTGTGAACATGAAACAGAAACAGAGATTAAATGATTTGTCTAAGGTCACAGTGATCTACTGGGTTAGACGTGGGAACAGTGACAGAAAACACCTGACATCTGATATTGGTTTTGATTTGCTGTAGGACCTCATATACATCACTTGTACGAGGTCACTTCTGGGAATTATTAGAGCAAATACGAGCATGTAAGTCTAAGCTGCTTGCTAGCTCTATTATAAATATTCAACACTCAAAGTACAGAGGAAAGGTAAAATGTGATAGTCCATTTTCACCCAAAGCTATAAACATCAGTACAGTTGCCAAGATATTGCTAATCTAAATCTAATGTTTATATATTACATAATGTTTACACCTTAAATTCATACTTAGTTTTCTTATTATTATTGTGTGTAAAAGTACTGATCTGTTTCATGAATATGTAATATAACAGATTTTGTAACCTAGGACAGCTTCACACTGCTGCTTTAAAGCAGATGTTCTTGAAGAGCTGGAGGGGCAGGGCTGGCCGGAGCATCTCTGCACAGGTAACCCGTCAGTGTACCTGCACTGCTGTCACAGTGAGCAGGGACCCAACAGAGGCTTAGGTGTGCACAGTGCTGCTGAAGGACACTGATGGCAAGACAGAGTAGGGATTTCACCAGCTGCACAATGCAGAGCATCTCTATGGTCTCTGCACTGCTTAGAACCCGAGAATCACAGAATGGTTTGGAAAGGACTTTAAAGACCATCTAGTTCCAATTGCCCTGCCATGGGCAAGGATGCATTCCAGCAGACCAGGCTGCTCCAAGGCCCTTCAAACAAGTCCTCAAACACTTTCAGGGATGGGGCAGCCACAGCTTCTCTGGGCAGCCTGTGCCAGAGTCTCACCACTCTCACAGGAAAGAATTTCTTCCTAATGTCTAATGCAAACCTAGTCACCTTCAGCTCACGGCCGTTCCTTGTGCTATCACTTCATGTCCTCTTGAAAAACCCCTCTCAAGCAATCTTTTAGGTCCCCTTTACCTACAGTTTACTGGCAGTCTGCAGTGTCCCCAAAGCCTTCTCTTTCCAGGCTGAACAAACTGCACTTCTAGTGACTCCGTATCTGTTAACATGTAACAGGCTTGCTACAACAGCAGCAGTACATCTCATTATTTTCCTGTGAACAGTAAGACGGCTGGAAGGGAATTCATTTTCCCCTAGCCATTTTGTCCTGAATCTTTTCCCCAGGTTTTTCACTCTGAAGGAACTAAGGCTCAGATAGACTCCTTACAGTGTTTCTAGATGCTGCAGATTGCAGAGTTGAATAAACTCTGTATTTTGCTGCAGTACTTATGGCTGCTCAAGAGTAAAAAAAATAAAAATAAATATTAGGCTGGTGTCCTGGCAGTGGGGTGGAAAGATAGAAAGTCCTCACTCAGTGGTAAACATACTGTCTGCTCAGCTTTGGCTGTCAGCATGCTCACATTCTGAAAAATATCAATTTCTCTATTCAGGTATCTGCAGATGTGAGTTCCACATGCAGATCTCTTGCTCTTCAGACTTCAAAACCTGATTTCATAGGTCTTTTCCATATATTTGAGGTCATCCATACTGAGAATAAGAAGCCTGACAGCTGCTAACAGCAAAGAATACAGATGATAATCAGAGCTGATAATCACCTGTCATATAAAAAAAAAATAAATAAAATGAAAAAGACAAATAAAAATCTGTCCAAAAATACCAGAAGCATGAGTAGTTTGACTGGCATTTTGAGTAAGGCTATTGTTTTCTTTTTGCTGGATTTATTCAACTTTACTGTTCATTTTCAGAGGGATATGAAACTAATGAAGAAGGAAAAGGAAAAGGAAAAGTTGGACAAGGAAGGAAAGCAAAACCATTTATAGATTTGTCTCTTTTCAGCAGTTAATTGTGTGCAGGAAAAAAAAAAAAAGCTTAGTATTAAACCACCCTACAATTTTGAGTACGTATGATTTTTCATTCATTTCACTGGTATTTCCCTTTATGTGTGAGGTGTGGCACAAGGGTAATATTAAAAGTTTGGACCAGGTTTTGTCCTTTAACACATGAGTCACCCTTTTCCTCAAGTATGGTCATGTCACTGGAGTATGGAAATCATTTTAAAAGTGCTTACTCCTATGTCATTAAATCTAATGGTCTAGAACTTCTTAACTCCATATTTTTTATATATAGTGACACTGGCTTAGTTTCTTAGCTATTTTGTGTTTCCATTCCTGAAACATCTGGTTAAATCTCTTCTTCCTTTGTCGTACTACCACCATCTATACACACTCACATAATCTGAGAGGATGTCTGACAATATGTAAATAGTATTTTTGTCTAATTATCTTCAAATTCTTAGTTCAGGAGCTTCATGTTGGCATTTCTGCAAAATTTTTTCCCAAGCTTGGCTATTAATATTCTATTGTAGATCAGCACACGATTTTCCTTTTGAATCACTCTACTTCCATTTCATTGAGGATTGTACAAACTTATAAATTGATACTGCTGAGCTTTTTAGATTTAGCCAGCTGCTGGAAAAAGGTTAATAGGTTTGGTTGCCTGGTGGTACTATTCTAGTTCAAGCCTGTCAGATGTCTAATCATGTGTCTCAGCAGATGACATTGCCCATGATATTGCCCACAGCAGCTTTTCTCTATCTTCTAAAATTCTCTAAAGCTTGAAAGAAGAGACTGTCCTATCACCAAATGCATGATTCAGAGCTGTGATTTTAGGAATCAGACTAAATCACATATACATACATGTATATGTACCTACATTATTTAATGTAGAATATTAATATTACATATGCATAATACATAAGGTTGTATTTTGATATAAAATTCTTCTAAGCACAAGCTTGTACCATAATACAGTGACTCTGACATTAGATGAATCATTACACAAAGGTAGGCATACAGGTTGTTTCAGGAATGTACTCAGGTACTTAAGAAAAAAGAAATAAAAAAAGTGGAAAATCTTTGTGTTTTTCTTGGATTAAGAGAGGTGATAGCCATATTAATTAAATTTGCCTTCCAAACATGCCAGCCAGGTGTTTGTCCAGTTGAAAACTACTCCAGTGACTGCAGTAGAGTGGCTGATTTGCTGAAGTGCAAGAGTGCTAAGTTGGTCTCTTCAGTTAAGAGCTCTGTTTCCTTGAATTTTGTTTTTTTTTTTTTGTTTGTTTGCATTACCAAAAAATTATCTTTTACAATTACTTTTAATTCACCTGTCCCTGTGTGTGGGTGTGTATAGATGTATTTGATATCTGCCTTGGCCAACACTGCATGGAATATGCAAAGGACACACTTATTTGGCTAATGGGTCAAAATTTACATCTGAGGAGAGCTCCAGGTTGGTTCTCTCTGTGGATGAGATACCAATTGGTCACATGCATACACATTTCTTGTAATCCAAGTATGCATTAAAAAAATGACAAAAAGCACATTAATTTCACAGTTGTGGCATTCAGCTGTGATGGGGAGACGAAGCACATGAACATCGTTGTCAGAAGTATACCAGAGCACAAATAAAAGCTAAGATAATACTAAAATATCTGAATAGTTGAAAAACGTAGGAAAAAAGAACCAACAAAACAAAACCAAGAGCTTTATGAGGTAATAATATATAGAGATTTAAAATTAAGAGGATTCCAGGCAGCACAGTCATCTTTGTCGCCTCGAGTTTGCCCCTTATAGTGTGTATTAATTGCTCCTTCATATCAAACTTCACAGTATTCAAATCGGATCAAAGCTGGATTTCATTGTGTTTGAAGCATTCATAGTAATTATTATTCCAAGGTAATTTGGTCTTTTAAGATGACTGCTTAAACTTTCCACCTTTCAAGTAAAAATCCTAGCCAATTACGCTGATAGGTAGATCAGCTCTGATTTACTTAATCAGTTTGTTATTTTCTTCATGTTTATCTGCTGCAGCTTATAGTTCTAGGCTATTAATCCATGATAAGAATGTGTCACAAAAAAGGGAGATTTCCTCAAACCCCTAGAGCCTGATTAGTCTTTCAGCCCAGAGGAAAGACAAGACTCTTGTGTGCCATCAACCCATCAGCATCCCGTTATGGGGACACTTCACTTCACTGAACTTTGGGACCCCTCAGTGGGTCTCCCCACTTTTTTGAGTCTGCAATGGCTGGCACATGTGAAGGACTCATACCAACAGTTCACGCAATAAGGCTCTTTATTAACATAAAATTATGACAGGTTAAGGTTCAAGAATTGTCAGTGATAGTATCTCACTGCACAAACACATTCAAAGCAAGGCACAGACAAGTTCTAATCCCCGGTGAAAGAATTCAGTATCAACAGAATGTGGTTCTTACCCAACAGGCGCCCACAGGGGAGAAGGAAGGTTCAGCCTGTTGAGTGACCCCTGAAATTTTGATGAAGTCTTTTCTAAATTCTCCCCATTCCTAGTTTACTTTAATATTATATTTTTTTTTTTTATGTTTATGTGGACCTTAATTGACTCCAGTCATTTTGTTGCTGATGTTCATAGAAGGCTGTATGTGTATTTTCAGCTTCACCACGTTTGGGCACATTTCTTCCTTGTGCCTTCTTTTTCTGTGGACCGTGACAAGAAGAGGTAAGAGCAGGCTGGGCTTGGAGGATCTATAGGAATAAAAAACTATAGTCCTTAAAGTAAAAGAGAATTTTTTTTTCCCTTCCTCCCCCAGCTATTTATAGGAAGGTGTAAGTGAAAGATGATAATAAATACTTTGTGAATTTCACCAATCTTCCCTTAAAAAAAAAAAAAAAAGGTAAATAAAGAACAACATAGTAAAATACCTGGAAACAAGCCCTTTTCTTTCTTTGGCAGTTTGGCAGTGTGGGCTAGTTTTTAAATCTCTGCTGGAGTCTTTCAGGAGAATTACCTTATCTTTAATGGCAGCTGTCACTTTACCTAAATCTACACTTACTGCTTTGTATTTTCTGCTTTCTCATTTGTGCTGGTAGTCTCATTGTACATCCCTTAAGGGCTGCAAGCATAGAAAATAATGTAACACAGCAACGTAACAGGACATAACAGAACACAGCGTGACATAACAAAACATAAGGAAGAAGAAGTGAAATTGGATGGGAACAGAAATAGTAATTTAATTTTTATGGAAGTTGTTCAGTGAAGTGTATTTTTTGGAAACAGATAAGTGCAGCAGAACACCCATGTGACAGGGTTAGATTATGTTATTTCTGTAAAATGTCTCTCTCCCAAATAATCAGTAGGTTTTTGATACTGTGTGAAGAATATGGTACCTGGATAGCAGCATTACCAAACAGATAAAATAAGCCAGACTAGGGCTTCTTTATTTTTCTCCCTTTTTTCTTTCCTTTTCTGTGTGTTGTAGTCTGTTCAGACTTTGGGGATTTAAATTGATTTTCCTGACAGCTCATTCTGTAGGTTTTCATTGTTCAAATCATGATAAGCTTTGCTCCTAGCACCGGTGGAAAAAGAAAATTAAATATAGGCATTTGTAGGTTGAGAACTCTCATAGGTGTCTATGCCCTCAATCTCTAACATCAGTAATGTGCTGGAGACATTGTACAATAGAACCTACAACATGAGGAGAAATCCTGTAAAACTCTGAGGACAGGCACAGGGTGTCTGCGTTTGGTTTTGTTCATTTATTAGGTGTTTATTGAACACTCAATATAATGTGACACGGACTCATGAGAGTTTCTTTTCTTATGTCAGTACTGGCGTGAACGTACCCAGCCTAAATCAGGACAGCTGCCCTCGCAAAAGGAGGAACGGTTTTTAATTGCATTGTTTCCTGCCCAAAGAAAGGCAAAGGTGTACTCACTCAAAAGTGAGTTTCTAACTTGCTTTCATGGATCCCATCCCATTTAAATCAGCGCTTAAAACTCCCACTGAGTTGAGTCATACGGGATCATGCCGCCAAAAGTTCTCTGTCATCCTAGATTAGAGAACACGCAACTTCAGTGAAACCGGCTTTGAGTCCTGGGAGAGCTGACGCTAACTACATAACAGTGAATTTTAACTATTTTACAGATGATTAGCTCTCTTTTTTGTGTTCAGCAAAGTCAAAGCAAGGCTGTGCAAAGAGCAGACTGGAAAAAAGAGGAGGATTCTACACTCAACACCCCCAAGGATATTATCTTCAGTGGCACTAACGTGGCCTGATTAACATTATGACAGAAGTTGTTAAATCGGATTGGGAAAGTCGTCTGTATGGCATATCTTGTTCATTCACATACTGTCTTCTGATTTTTACTTTTTTCCCTCTGTATCATACAAGCAGATTAGAGAAAGAGAAATGGCTTTGAGCTTTGCCAGAAACTGGAAACCACTAATTAACAGCTACTTAGAGTCGAAAAGTTGTACCATTTAATTAATGATATTCATGGCACCATGGAATTAATGAAAATAACCACTTTTTCCTCATTTTTCTGCATGCATAAATTTTCTGAAGAAAATTTTACACTGAGAAATATGTTATTTTGCCCTTTTGTGTTTAAACTGGAAAATTGTGGGGTAAATATGGGGTTTGGCTAATGTCTTTAGTTTTAAAGTATTTTTCCCCAAAATATTACAATGGATAAACATTTCATGTGATATATAAGGTGTTTTAGCATTAAGAGCAGTAGCAAAGAAAGCACGATAAAACACATTGCAGCTCTCTGCCAGTGCAGCTTGCTGTTGAGAGTATGGGAATAACACTTACATGGTGCCAAAACATAGTGTTTCTCACACTGAAGACCATAGATCTGCTTCTGACCAAGAGATGAAGCATCTGTCAGGCTTCATGCTGGGATAATTCCTGCAACTTGCAGTCCAATTCAGTGTTTTTTGGTTTCCAGTAGCACTTTTGACCGCTGCAATTACAAAATCAAGACCAAATAAAGCCTAGTGCAGCTGTTCCATATCCTTATATTGTGTTTCCTTGGTGTAGATTCAACTCTGAGCAAATGTGTCAATGGCTTGAGGATAAATTTAAGCCTTTCTGAGTGAAAAAAACCAAACCAAAACAAAACTACTTCATTCTCTGTAAAGGAGTAATCGTTGAGAAAGATTTATGTGATACAAAAGAAAACCACGGGCCTGCAGTAAGGTAACTCATCTGTAAGTTTAAAGAGCTTTTTTTACATTGTTCACAACTTTTTATTTTCCATTTATACAGAGTTATAATCTGTAGGATTATAGAAATATAAATCAGAGTAGATGAAAGGGAGTTTCATTTCATGAGTATCTTTGGAAACATATGAACTACTAACATCTGCAAGATGTTCAGAATCTCTGTCAGCATCTAATATCCAAGAATTTGCGTAGTTTCCTGTCCAGACTTCTTATCTAAGAAACAAAGTAAAAAGGGGAAAAAACCTTCCCTTATTTCCTAAGACCTTTCCTTCCTTTTATCTGGATAGCAATTATATTGACATTTTATCATTGACACATTATGGTTTTGTTGATTGGCTCTTTTTTCTTGATTCCTGGAAAATAAGCCAATAGATTGTACACTGGGATTTGTTTAACTTTGGTATGGTTGCTTCTACTGATGCTAAAGCTTAATAAGTTTCATTCTTGCAGTATCTAAGGTTAGCTAGACTTTCACTGGCTTTATGAAAATAAACCAAATATCTCCTTGAATGCATGGACAAACATATCAGAAGGACATATATAAGGCAAAGTGACTCCCAGTCTTCTGCCAGATACAGCCCTACCATCATTGCCAGGATGAGGTAGTGCTAAAATGGGATTGATTCATAAGCAAAGAGTATTTGGGTTAATCTAAGCAAGTGAGAGATTAATGTGACAAGCAAAGGATATTTCCAAAAAATAATAGTTTATTTTGGCTGAAGACACAGGCTTGCAATGAATTAATGTCTTGGAAATGTTTCTGGATACAGATGCTGATCTCTTATATAGCGACATATAAGATTAAGACATCTGTCAGGGTAGAAAATTACTTCCTTCTACTGGATGCTAGCCTGACCCAAGCCATAAACACTGCTATTCCCAGGCATGTGAGTTTCAGCAGTACTGGATTTAAACATTCTGTACCTGCTGAATCTAGTAAAAAATTGAAGAACCTACTTCTAGTACAAAATTTCCAGCCAACTAAAGCTCTAGGAAGAAGATTATGATTAAAAAGTCAAACAAATGGATTTTTAATTTTTTTTTTTTATTTACACATAGACACATTTTTAATATAAATAGGAGAATACTGTAGTGGGAGAGTTGAGGAGGAAGTAAAAATGTAAGTGGTATTTCTTTGGCCTGAATTCAAGCAGGCATAAGGGTATAAATAATTAAAAAAATAAAAGATTTATATCACTCCACTATACAAACAGAAGAGAAATGACAGCTGCCTCATTACAATCCCTTAGCAGGCAGATAGGACATATTGCTGGATAAAAGACCTGATAAGAAATATAAATCTACCAATGTGTAAAAGGAAGAGTAATCACAACAAATTTCCTTCCAACCCAAGAATTTCTTTGTAAAATACATTTCCACATTTTTTTCATCATTTCAAAAATTTCTGACAGATAACACTTGTCATCTGGAAAATAGCTCAAATACCTTAAAAATCTTGAAAATTTTTACTATGGTACTACCCTAATATTTTTACTCCTGTATTTAACACTTCTGCTTGAAAGGATTGTCCAACCTAGCATATTAAATCACACTTATGATTTAAAAGAGCAGTTACACCCTTAAGCTTTACTAGTTAAGATGTAGTTCTTCACTAAACAAAATGGCTCACACATAAATAATGCAACACAGACTTAGGGGAAAAAACATCTCAAGTGACCAAATTAAATTACAGTAAAACTACCCATGTCAGGTATCACTTTTGATAACTTCATGGCCAAATTCTTTTAATTGGAAATAATTAAAGAACAATTAAAAACATTAAAAACACTATTGTAACAGGATTGATTTTAATGCTGTTGAAATACTTTTCTTTTTAATTTTTTTTTCTCTTCAAGCAGTTTTCTAAGTATAAATGAAATGCATTTCCAGGATTCTTTTCCCTGTAGGAATTTTATTTCCCTTCATAGAATTTTAGGTTGTGGTAGTTTTTTCAGTAAGCATCAAAACTCTGCCTCTCTGCTTGTAATTAGTTAATATTTCTAAAGAGCTTTAAGAGATAAAAGGCTATATAAATGCTAAGTGTTGCCATTTCTTTTTGCAGAGGTAAATCTGATTCTCTGTTATAATGAGGAAGGCCATAGCTCATCATCTTGGCTGATTATAGAACTTATGAGAACAGATTGCCCATAACCATTGTATACCATTCTTTCCCATTTTGAAAATTATATTGCTCACAGCTTGACTCCTTAAAAGGTAGAATTATAATAGCTTTAATGTGTCTGAAAGAGAATATCAACTAAGACTGGTTGCTCCAAAGAATTCTGCTCAGGTTTGTTGTCGAACCAGTCGAAGGAGCTTCAAAACAAAACAAAAACAACAGCAACAACAACAAAAAAACAAAACCAACAAAACAAAAAACCTGAAACAAAAGCAAAAAAATCATAAACTTTTGTATATACTTAAAAGTGTAAATAGCTGGATAATGGGTTTTTTTGAGTTTGGTATATTATATTTATAGGGGTTTTTGAGCTGTTTTGCATTAATCCCTTGAAAGGAACAGTAAGAGACTGAATTAAGTTTCCTATTTCAGCCTGTCTGCATCTGCTACGTGGATTAATTAGCAGGTATTAAGGTATTCGTTTCCATGGATGCTCTTCTGGCATCATTCTCACCCTTTCTTCTCAAGCACAGAAGAAAATAGTTTATTTCCTACATATCAAATATTATTTTACAGCAATAATGGTGAAAGAAATAGTAGGAGGAGAGGAAAAGAGACTATCTCAGCTGTTTAAGAGGCACCAAAGTGGATCTGTAAAGGTTTTATTGAAAGTTACAACTTTATCTCCAGTTTATCTCCTCCCAGATTATTTAAATATCCTGACTAAAAACATTTCCACTTGAGCTATGGTGAGATTGGAAGTTCATTATGCGTGCTTCCTTTTAGCTGTTATTTACTGGACATGATTATGTTAGTGTGATTTCTTGAAAAGAAATTACAAATATAATGTGAAGGAGCTAACTATGAGCAGGTGAGGAAGAATTTTTTTATAATTATAAGATGAACTTCAACTTTTGAAACCCCCCCCCCCAAAAAAAAAAAGTAAAATCTATTCATCTTGCATTATATTTCTGTACTTTCAACATTTCATGATATGATTCCTATTTGCTCTATTTTAACATCAAATTAAGATCTGATTTTTGGTTTAGATGAATCTGGATGCCCAAGAAACCCAGTGCAAAAAAGCCCCAAAATCTAAACAAAGACAAAAATCAGCCCTCAAGCTCTAACACTAAGAAAAATAATTAAAAAGAGAGTAATTCCTGAGAAGCTTGTAAAAGATTAATATAAGAAGATTTCTACTAAATTTTGATTTCAATGTTCATAATTGTTTTTTGTAGAATCATTCATTACCAGCTGTGAACTGATTCTTAAATAAGCTTCCTTGAGCTATTAGTCATTGATGCCTCATTAGTATTGTAAATACTGCTTTGTAGTGTCTGCCATCCTTGCTTGGCATTTGAAGGTTTAGCCAAGCAGTTTTTTATTTTTTATTTATATTTTCAAGACTGAAGAGAAAAGAGTGTTCACCAGATGCAATTCTGACTTTAAAACTTACTGAAAATAGGAGCCATCATGCTTTAAGGGCTAGTAGACCCAAACCTATCTATATAGCTTCAGGATTCTTTGTCTCTTCCTCTGGAATGAGGTACAAACTAATAAAAATCTATAGGAATTTCATTTAGCAAGATGAACATTAATTTTTTTTTTTTTTTTTTTTTTTCCAATTCATCATTCATTCTTTTAACAAAGTTGTTCTTTTGTACTTTTTTTTCCCTTGGTGACTCAATGTGACATGAGTTCATGACTTTCAGAAAGTCTAAAAAAATAATTATGATATTTTGAGTGAAGCTTCCAATATTTTTAAAGGAAACAGATTTTATGGGGTTATTATTTTGGGGCCTTTTGTTCATTGGTAGGTTTTTGTTTGGTTGGGTTTTTTTTAAGAGAAGTCAGAAACTAAATCACTGCCCAGTTAACTGTAATACTGAGTAGTGCTGAACCTGGGACGTGGAACTAATTTTTACAGGCAGGTTTTTTTGATTTCTATTAAAAGAAATCAAAGGGAAGAAGAAATGTCGAGCCAACTTAACATAAGTTGTATCATTCCCTAAAAGGTGCTGCATGTTTACTCCAAAGCTGAAACTAGTTTTTGAAATGGAATACTGGATTTTCACGTGACTGTGAGACCAGTGCTGTTTAGTGATGCCAGCTCTGTAAATTTCCTAGTGAAAACTGCAGGAAATGTCAATGCTGTCTAATGCTTCATAATCCTTTGCATCTGGAAAATCCTCACCACTGTCATCATGACCAAACCACAGAAAATCTTAAATTAAGCCAATACAGTCTATTAGTAAAGAGATTGGTGCTCTCACTTTTGGGCAAATTGCAGTTATTTTTTCTTCTATTATTATGACACTCTGTCATTATTGATATAAAAAGAACAAGGAACATGTGCAAAAGTAAACCACATGCTGTCTCAGCTAGCCAAGAAAATACATACCAGATGGGAGATGATGAGACAAGCCATTAGGATGTATCAGCTCATCATGGAACAAGTGCAGAAGGAGCCTCAGGGCTTATTTGCTAAACCCATGGTACTGACAACACATGGGATTAAGGTGTCCACCTGTGAAACTCTCTGAAAATATGCCCTGTGCTTCCACACAAAGTGTAGTCCTGGATTCAAGGTGACTAGAAGTAATAAGACAAATAGTTTCTTTTCTAAAACTGTAAGAGTTGGAACATTGCTCACTCAAGACCTTACCAAGATTTGTATCTGTAAAAATTTAAAAAAAAATTAAAAATAAAAGGATAAGGAAAGCATGGTGAAACCACTTTCCCAGCCTGAGTTAGTAGCTGAGGGATCTGAGTTACTGATGTTCCCCTTTTCAAAGCTGTGCAGCATCTAACATTTTACAGATGTTGGGACTGTCAGTATCCAGGAGTTATCTTCAGCAAGGACTGTGGAGAGACACTACTCACAGCCTGAGATCATGCAAAGCAACTCTTTCGCCCAATGCTTGCAACTTAGTTTTATCTACCTAACAGGCCAGGCTTTTCCTTATTTCTCATAAACCAAAGGACAACTGACCTTTGTCTTGGCAACCTTAATGGGGTAAAATCACCCTTGAACTGATCTAAATCTAATAGACTCAAAGTCATGCTTTATCCCCTTTCAGATTTTATCTGAAGTAGAGCAAATATTAAACCCACAATTTTATAGATTTTCCCAGTAAATCCAGTTTAAAATATGTTGTTGTGCTAATCTGGCAGACTGTAGACATACAATTTATTTCTGTACTGAGATTTTTATAGAACCTATTACAAACTGTCCCCCACCCCTGTAAAAAAAATGAAACCAACAACTGTGAAAATCATCAACAAAAAATTCACAAAAATGCATATTTTGAATACTTAAGTAGTAAATAAAGTGTCAAAAAATTCTGATGTAAAAGAACAATGACTAATAAAACAATAAACTTAGTGTATCATTGAAAGCAGTTGTACATATTATTTGGGATACTCATAGATGTATTCCTGAAACTGCCCTTTGAGCAATTCCCACTCGTTAGATTTATCATCAGTTCTGTGATTCTGTGATCATCTTCAAATCACTTGAATATATAATTTCCTTACTTTTATTGCAACATACTTATGAACAAATAGCTGAACCCCATTTATTTTCCATTAGGAATATTTTTGGCAAGAGACTACTTCTGATTGATGAAATCAGAATAAAAAATAATTTAAATATTGCCTTTTAACCAAGTATTATTTTTTCAGTCTCTTTACTTATTTGAAATAAGTTCTCGGCTAAATGAGTCTGCTGAGGGCTGTGTGGGGCTATAACTGGTTGGATAACATCTGTTATCTCTTCCTAGGTAGCTGAAGGATTTTCCATTTATCCATTTCCAGATTTTCACTGAATTTCAAGAAATATACAGTAAAGATGAGAACAAACCTACTGAGAATATAGGCCAAACCCCTTATAGGTTAGTGAGTATCACTATACATGTGAGCATCTAAAAAAATCTTAACCACAAATCCTATATTTTCAAAAAGTCTTTTTTACTTCAGTTTACCAGGTGAAATGATTTTTTTTTCTTATTCTAGCTTGCATTAGTCTAAGTTCAATTCATTAATAATTTAATTTCAAAAAGCTTCTCAAACCTAATGAAACATACAGAAAATTTTATACTGAAAAGTCAGAAAGCAAAACCAATCTTATTCATCATGTTCAGAAAAAGGCCACTAAGTAGAATTTGGGTGTCACAAGTAAAATTTGAGAGTCATTTCATAATTAGGAGGAGGTTAAGGAGTCTGCTGTGATGATGCAGTTTCATACTTAGAGGTATATTTTTTCAGTAGAAGTGCTTCATTATGAGCTGAGGATAAAGTCCTGTCTAACTGACTGGATGTAGGATTATGATCATTAATTTCTATGTATGGAATTTCATTTGATATTTTCCTTGCTTTGTAGTTTACGGTGTAAAAATATTATCGAAGTACTATGCAGTTATTCTAAAATAACCTCTGAGAGAAAACTGCTTACTGAGAAAGTTCAATAAAAATAACTCATCCCCATTATCCCCTCATTATTTCCACAAAAAGTGTAGACATTACATTTTAAAATAACATGAATAGTTAAAGTATATAATATGGTACTTAATATACGAATAGGATTTTTTTAAACTTGTGAAAAAAAGAAAATACAGAAAGCAATTTTTAAAAAATGTTCATAGGAGAAGATATATATTTCTGAGCAGTAATTATATGTCATTCTCTGATGCTGCCATATCAGTCAGTTAAAATAAATTTGCAAGTCATGCTTTTCCTGGTAGAAGATAATGAAGCAGGACACTGGTTTGAAGTAAGACACCTGCAATTGGAGCCATCTGAACAACCTACAGACAACTGGATCAGAAATGGTCACTCAGGTTGGCTTTGAAGTGCAAGGAGAGGGACAAGCACTTTGAAAGTATCTCACCCAAAGCAGACAGCCAAAGTAGGTGAGATGGGTCACATCCTGAAAGTGACTCCTCATTTCCACTGACTACAGGGGAAATGAACAGTGGATTATTTTATCTTCAGCTATGTGCTTCATAGATCTGCATGTTGAGGTAAAGGAATTCCAGCTCTGATGAGAAAAAGCAGTTATCCTTGTTTAAGCCAAACAAACCCAACCTCATTTGGTGGCCCAGCATCCTTGTTTGTGCTAGCCACTACCTGTATACCATTTTACAGCATCCCTCCTAGTCTCATCCAAACAGGATTTCAGCCACAAAAAAGAAAAATAAATATTTTCAATTACCCTGTGTGTTTATCAATAATGAATCCCAGTGGGTCTACAATTTTTACTTAATATTTTTGCACTATTAAAGACATTAATTTTATAGTTCTATTCTCCAGTGGTGAAAGATAATCTGAAAATTAGATCAGCCTCAAGTTTGTATATAAAAGAGAAAAGGAAGGTAAGAATCCCTTGTAACACCTCCCCTGTGAGTAATTTCAATATCTCCACTGGCATTGCAAGGAAATGCAATATTGCAGGACTGGAATATTCATTTGAAAGATAAGCAGCAGAAAAATCAGAAGTATTGATACTACAGCTAGAACTAGTATTTGAGAGTCTGCAAAGCCCATCCAAATCAGGAAAGAGCATATTGTCCAAGGGAAGAAATGGATTTGGCAACGGGTGAAGAAGCTGGAAGAGGAGAAGCTTTTCTGCTACAGTCTTACTGCACTCATGACAGAAAATTATAGGAGCATACATTTTACTAGTACTTGTCCATGTTTTGATGTGGAGATGAGATGAGCTGAGCTGAGATGGGAAAATGATTTTTTTTAAAAACAGATTTATGAGTATTCTGGAATGTCTGAGTGACCCAGAGTACATTGGTGGCAAGTAGTGCATCTATAACCCAGAGCACTTAGAGGTAGAGGCATCACTTTGATGAATCATCATTGATTCATCTCATGAGCTGACTGCACCTGAAGACATATGATTGCAGTTACCCAAAAAAAATCACCAGGCTGGATCTAATCAGGAAACCACTGATTATTTAGTCAGAAAGGATCCCAGAGTGGTGGTGGATGTCCCATCTGTGGGAATGTTCGAGATCACGTTGGACAGGGCTCTGAGCAACTTTACCTAATTGAAGATATTACTTCCTGTGGTAGGGAGGCTGGACTACATGAGCTTTAAAGATTTCTTTTGTGGGGGAATGTGTTCAGTGCAGGTTCCTCAGTGAGCAACTGCAGTTCAAGCTGCAGCTTGAGCTCTGGGGTGTGGGAGCCCAAGCCTAAGATCAAGCCCAAGACCAAGACAGCCCTTCACATAACAAAGGGCACCTCTGACCCATCCAGGTGACTGCACACTCACAGACGAGGCAGGAGCTGAGCACTCCAAACTGTCCTGAGGTTAGGCTGAGAGGATAAAATCACAGGGCTTCCTTTTTCCAGGGTGCCTACTCAGAGGCAGCAGCTCAAGCTGTTATTTTATTTAATTATTGCACCAAGATTAAATTGTTGTAAGAATCTGGACATCTGGAACTCTGCTATGGGAAATCTGGGGTTGAGACTGTAAGGAAACCTGCTGCTAGTGTGGAGTGTGTAGCCTCAAAGGCACCTTGGTTCCAGCTCAGGTGCTACAAGTGTGACAAGTGTCAGAGTGGCTCCTGGATGGACAGACAGGGGAGTTTCCTTAACACCATCCAACCCAAACCATTCTGTGATTCTGTGATCCAGTTTTCATATATATATATATATATATTTATTTCCCCCTGGCTAGTTTCTGCTTCAAAGTTCGTAATTCAAACATAATTCTTAAGATGGGAGCCGACTGTGAGTCCAAGTTACAGTAAAACGCAATTTCAAACCTTGGGCTCACATTTTCTCAAGAGAAAAGGATCTCAACACTAATCCTAAACTGAAAATCAAACTCTATCACTTTCTTGCAGTATAACTCACTTTCTTAAAACTGTTCAGCTATATTTTTTTTCCAAAAAAGATGGTGAGCACATATATAATTCAAACAAGATTTTACATATAACTTTCCTGGCCATGCTTTAGTAAGCTTCTCATGGTTCTCATCCTGATTGCAATTTGTAGACCTGAATAATTTTTAGATACTTTCTGAATCTCACTGCAATTACATTCTTTTCTTTTTTTTTCAACTTTTCCTTTATCTTCACATTTAAGTGTATTTCACTCTTATCGTCAATCTGCCATTCAAAATGTGTCAACTTGAGGAATACTAGACTATAGCAGTAAGTGACAGTATTTTTAAAAATCAGTCTAGACTGTATGCAGTAGGTCTCAGAGAAAAGTGCTTGCCTATGATGTATGGCATTTTAACATATTATTTTAAATTACTTCCATCAAGTAATGAAATGGCATTCAGTTCACGAGCATGTGAACAAGCTGTAGAATTTCCTTTGACAACATGCTCCTTGTGAGATCAAACTTGTAAAACATCACATCAGATTTAATGTCTAATACATCAACTTATTCCCTTGCTTTGTTTTTTTTAGTTCTAAAGATTTAATGTTGAGAGGATATTTTCCTCAAGTTGACATAAATATTAGAAATCAGAAGAAAATGTGACTTATTCTTCCTACAAGAATTGTCTCTAAAAGACAGTTCAGCACTTAGAAATAATCAGCCTGCAGAAACAGAGAAGATAAGGAAATGACAGATTCATTAAACAGCTGTTTGCATCTGTCTTTAAAGCCATAGCAGATTTTAGACAGCTGCATAACACAGAAATATGCTCTAATAGAGCAGAAAAGAGTAGTTGCATGCAATACAGCAATAAGAGGAATTGTTGAAAATTTTAAAATGAGACAGCACTGTGCAAAGTGACACAGAAATTGCAACATTCAGGACTGTGGATTTTTTTCTTCCCTTTGATTTCTGAGTTTTCTTCCAGTCTGGAGAAGTGTAATCTGTAAAATGAGGTGAGCAGCTAGTTTGATTTTTCCTTGTTTGCAAGGGGGTATGTGCATCAGTCTGGCTTGAGGTGAGTAGTGCTGAGATGAGGACTGATCTCTCCTGTTGCTGCTGTGGTGTTCCTTGCTCTGTGAAACACTTCAATGCATTTGGCAACTGGCAGTCACTATCTCCTCTGTGAAGTAAAGGCACTTATAAAAAAATAACCTTATGAATCTTTCTTAGTACAGGGACTGCTATATTTAATATAGTTATATATAATATAAAATATTAAATATAACACAATACATATGTGTATATAATGTAAATATGAATATTTCATATGACTATAAGAAGACTGCAAGCACCTCAGCACTACCATCTTCCCAGGAGGGCCATGACTGTGGCTGGCATCTTTGTAAGCAATGAAGCAGCTGAGAGTCTTGAGCCTCACTACCTACACACTCAATTCAGTGGCTAATCATGCAGACTGTGACAATTTCTTTTCCTCACTTTTATTTTCTATTGTCAAAACTTGACCTAGACTTAGAAATAGAATCCAGTTCTCTTGCTGTAAAGTGAAAAACTGTTCCTTGAGCGATTTTCTTATATGTTAAATGATGAATAATTTCTTTGCTTTTTACAAGGGCACGTGGCGATAGGACAAGGAGGAATGGCTTTAAACTGAGAGTACATTTGGATTGGGTATTAGGAAGAAATTCTTCACTGAGGGTGGTGAGGCACTGGCACAGATTGCCCAGAGAAGATGTAGCTGACCCATCCATGGAAGCGTTCAGAGAAAGACTGGAAAGGGGTTGGAGCAGCCTGTTCTGATGGAAGGTGTCCCTGCCCATGGCAGGGGATTGGAAACAGATAATGTTTAAGATCTCTTACAATCCAAACCATTCTTTTGTTCTGTGTGTTGGTGCACAATCCAAACTGGGAGGCCTCATCTTACTTATTCTTGCTTTTTAAACAGTCTTGAACCAGAAATCACTATGATATCACACTCCTATGCTGCCCCATGAAATAATTCTGATATAAATAACTCTGGATTCATAGTTGTTATATTCCTCTTGTGTCTCTCTACATCACCTCTTCATTTACACCAAATAGCAGTTTGGGTACCTTGTTTTCTTTTAAATTTAGATACTTGGTATCCTGATATGGAAAACAAATGCTTTATGGTGACCATGCTCTGCATTACATTTTCATTATGAAGCCATCTTCCAAGTGAGTGACTTCTAGGTGTCTAGGATTTTGCTCTGCCATGACCAGAACGAGTGCAGCTGGAATTCAGCTGTTACATTCCTTCCTTCCTTCCTTCCTTCCTTCCTTCCTTCCTTCCTTCCTTCCTTCCTTCCTTCCTTCCTTCCTTCCTTCCTTCCTTCCTTCCTTCCTTCCTTCCTTCCTTCCTTCCTTCCTTCCTTCCTTCCTTCCTTCCTTCCTTCCTTCCTTCCTTCCTTCCTTCCTTCCTTCCTTCCTTCCTTCCTTCCTTCCTTCCTTCCTTCCTTCCTTCCTTCCTTCCTTCCTTCCTTCCTTCCTTCCTTCCTTCCTTCCTTCCTTCCTTCCTTCCTTCCTTCCTTCCTTCCTTCCTTCCTTCCTTCCTTCCTTCCTTCCTTCCTTCCTTCCTTCCTTCCTTCCTTCCTTCCTTCCTTCCTTCCTTCCTTCCTTCCTTCCTTCCTTCCTTCCTTCCTTCCTTCCTTCCTTCCTTCCTTCCTTCCTTCCTTCCTTCCTTCCTCCCTCCCTCCCTCCCTCCCTCCCTCCCTCCCTCCCTCCCTCCCTCCCTCCCTCCCTCCCTCCCTCCCTCCCTCCCTCCCTCCCTCCCTCCCTCCCTTCCTCCCTTCCTCCCTTCCTCCCTTCCTCCCTTCCTCCCTTCCTCCCTTCCTCCCTTCCTCCCTTCCTCCCTTCCTCCCTTCCTCCCTTCCTCCCTTCCTCCCTTCCTCCCTTCCTCCCTTCCTCCCTTCCTTCCTCCCTTCCTTCCTCCCTTCCTTCCTCCCTCCCTTCCTCCCTCCCTTCCTCCCTCCCTTCCTCCCTCCCTTCCTTCCTCCCTTCCTTCCTCCCTTCCTTCCTCCCTTCCTTCCTCCCTTCCTTCCTCCCTTCCTTCCTCTCTTCCTCCCTTCCTCCCTTCCTCCCTTCCTCCCTTCCTCCCTTCCTCCCTTCCTCCCTCCCTCCCTCCCTCCCTCCCTTCCTCCCTCCCTCCCTCCCTCCCTCCCTTCCTCCCTCCCTCCCTTCCTCCCTTCCTCCCTCCCTTCCTTCCTCCCTTCCTTCCTCCCTTCCTTCCTCCCTTCCTCCCTCCCTTCCTTCCTCCCTTCCTTCCTCCCTTCCTCCCTCCCTTCCTCCCTTCCTCCCTTCCTCCCTTCCTCCCTTCCTCCCTTCCTTCCTCCCTTCCTTCCTCCCTTCCTTCCTCCCTCCCTTCCTCCCTCCCTTCCTCCCTCCCTTCCTTCCTCCCTTCCTTCCTCCCTTCCTTCCTCCCTTCCTTCCTCCCTTCCTTCCTCCCTTCCTTCCTCCCTTCCTTCCTCCCTTCCTTCCTCTCTTCCTCCCTTCCTCCCTTCCTCCCTTCCTCCCTTCCTCCCTTCCTCCCTTCCTCCCTTCCTCCCTCCCTCCCTCCCTTCCTCCCTCCCTCCCTTCCTCCCTCCCTTCCTCCCTCCCTCCCTTCCTCCCTCCCTCCCTTCCTCCCTTCCTCCCTCCCTTCCTTCCTCCCTTCCTTCCTCCCTTCCTTCCTCCCTTCCTCCCTCCCTTCCTTCCTCCCTTCCTTCCTCCCTTCCTCCCTCCCTTCCTCCCTTCCTCCCTTCCTCCCTTCCTCCCTTCCTCCCTTCCTCCCTTCCCTCCCTTCCCTCCTTTCCCTCCCTTCCCTCCCTCCCTCCCTCCCTCCTTCCTTCCTTCCTTCCTTCCCTCCCTCCTTCCTCCCTCCCTCCCTCCCTGCCTCCACAAAACAAGAGATTTTTCACTAAAAATGCTGCTGTTTGTCTGTGTGATCCCTTTTTTGCATTTTTTGTTTGGTCTTATTTGCATTATTTATCTTAGCTCCCTAGAAAATAATCAATTTTTATGGGAGCACATTAACTACAATTTAAAAGTGAAAAATCCAGAGAGTTTTTAGTGGTTTTGATCAAGATTTTGAAACACCATTAAAAACCTTCCAGACTATAATTAGTCTGAGAACAATTTATAACTTACATTCTTTGGTTTTGGTGTTTTGTTCCAGGACTGTGCTGGCTTTTCCTCTGTCACTGAAAGCCTAAATTATCACAGAAACGCGTACTAGAGAATTTCCTTCATTCCATAGCTGTATGTTTCTCTCTCTAATTTTCCATTGCAAACTGGTAAGGATTATTTTCTGTTTTGTACTTTAGCCACTGACAGTGCAAAAGAGAAACTGAAAGCTAAAGACCTGAATCTCCCCTGAATCAGCAAATGCACAATCCCAGGTTCATCTTTTCACAATATTACAGTAACTTTTGCTCTAGAACAAAAACCTGTAGCTCTGGAAATTTTAGTGCTTCCACTCTTGGCCTTTAGAAATATATCACCTACTTAAATAAAGATCAGACCTGCTAAATCTTCTTTTGCCATGAACACCACAAAAAGAACAACTGGTTGATGCACAGGTTAGGATGAAGGCAAAGGAAAGTCTGAAAATTGTTCTAGAAGCATAGAAGAACTCCAAGGAATGTGAAATGAAGCAGGAAGTACTCTAATGATTAATTAAAAATCTGCTAATAATTAATTTAAGTAATCATAATTAAATCAAAACTATTTTTTATTTTTTGGTTTCTGTATCCCACTATAAAATATATACAACCCTGTATATATATATATATACACACATATATATACATATATACATATATGTGTATATATATACATATATATACATATATACATATATACATATATATTTTATAAATATATATATACATATATATTTTATGAAGAGACCTTCAGACAAGCTAATTAGAGAAGCTTCCCACTGAGTCATGAGGTACAGGACTTCCCTCCTTTCTGAACTCTCTCAGAAAGGAGTCTGGGTGTGGCTGGATCCAGCCTTAGCCCCAGACTTTGTTAATGGCTTTGGTCTGAAGGATAGGTGTAATTGGAACTTTGTGGGACTTTGATCAAGAATGGCAACCCAAATATATTTCTATAAATAGTTAATTATTTGTAGAAATAGATTATGATAATTATCTAGCTAAAAGATCTTAATCAGAAATATTCAGTACACAATACACAGTACAGGTAGTTATAACTACTAGTATAGTGCACTATTTTTGAAGTAGTATTGGAGCAATTATATTAAAGCTATAAAAATAATTATTAAATAGAAATTGATGGTATTCCCCCATACCAAGGGCTGTGAGCAAATATCTTTTACTCAGCCTTAAGGAGGAACCTTGAGGGGCATCCCTACTTAAGGGAGAGATCTCCACACACACTCCAAGAAGTGGCTGATTAGAAGATATTAACAATTAAAAGTGAGGTGACACTTTCATAGTATAAAGTGATTGACTGTCAGTCATGCATCTCCAGGCCAGCTGTGTCAGCTCAGTAGCTATAGATAGGTTATCACCACTGTCACTTGTTGGTTCCTTTATGAGGTGCTTTGTCTGGAACATCCTCACTGGTGCCAGTTTCTGCCAGGAAACCTTGTCCTTCCACAGGATGTTTAACTTCGGAGTTGATTAGTCAGGTTGGTTGCAGCATTTTTCAACAGCAAAAGCAGCTTGACCCCCATTCTCCATCCCTTACTGATGGCTTTGCAAACAGGGTGTTGTGAGTGTTGTTTTAGCCCCACAGCAAGAGCTATGTTAGGGAAGATTTTTTCTTTTAAAGTTTCCCAAAAATTTCTGTCTGGTATTGTGGACCGTAATCTTCATTATCCTCTCAATATGTCAATTATACAGGTGATCAGATTTGCTTGAGCCTTAATTAAGCACTTGTTATTTCTACTAGGTTAAATGCAGACCAGTCCTATTACAGTTATTATAGCAATGGTAAACCTTGTTATTAATTTGAAATCTCTTCTATTTTTTTTGCAAGAACAGGGAGATCTCACTGATTAAACATCAGCACATTTATGTCACTTTAATTGCAGCACCACACTCTTGGCCTGGGATTCAGCTCTGGATTGTAGACATCTAGGAGCAGGTGTTGAACTAGACACCTAATTCAGTTTTCTAGCTAATTGGGAGCTAGTTAATGCAGTCAGTGGAGCCTAGCTGAGTGCATCTGTATCAGAGTGTGTTGAGCAATTCTCTAGACTCTTTTCATTGTGTTGGTTACCACTGAGTGTAATGAGAAATTAGCAGTCCATGTCCCCTGTAGGCATTATTAGCAATATAAGCAATAATTATATATATTATTATATAGGTATATATTGAGACATCCAAATTTAAGTCTGGAGTCTGGCATCTGCAGTTGGGTCTGCACTTAATGACCTGACTGGTTCATCTCTTGAAAAGTCAAATATTTTATCTGAGCTGCTGGATAATTTGCAATGAAAGTATCTCCTAATCATGCTGTGATCCAGAAAATGCAGACATAATTTTGTATTTTATAAAAAAGCACAAAAAAGACTCAACAGCTTTTACCATGTTAAGGCTTTCCTAATTTATTCTGTTATTTCAACTACCAAGGTAGTGGGTTAGGTCTAAGACACGGGCTCATGGAGAATGAGGTTTAATGGATTTGCTCTGAACTTGTCTGTCTGTGCCCAGCACCAGCCTTTTGTTTCACAGTTTCTCAGTCTCCACAAACCTGTTTCTTAAGGGAACTGTCCTGAGAAAAGAACACTAAACCATGGAGGCAAAATCTCACCAAAAACATTTGAATGTCAAATAACCTGAGTTAAAGCCTAAACAGAAGCTTTAGGAAGGGAAATCTCATTTTAGAGTAAGCACAGTCCAAATCATTCTACAAGCTCAGCATCATATGGAACAAAAAAAAAAAAAAAAAAGCCCAGCTGTCAGCAGTGAGTTTAGTGGTGGAGAGAAATGCTATGAAACAAGAGCCTGAAGCCCTTTTGCAGTCACATGTAAGACATGGAAACAGAGTATGTTTCTGGTGTAATGGACGTCCTTTCTCTTGTTTTCTTCTCTGTTTTCCTCTCACGCAACTGTAACATTTTTAGGTAGGTATCTTATCAATTTCTACAGATCCTGAGCTGTTCTGAAAAATCTTTGTCACTGCTCTCACATACCACAACATCTACCATGATTGTTCACCTCTTGTGCTTTAGATTGATTCATACCCCACTCTTTTCACCTTTTTCCTTTTTTTCCCTCAGTTTTCAAACTGCCAAGATCTCATTTTTGTTAATATTGGATTAGACTGTATATAAATCGCACTTTCTCTGTTAACTGAGTAAAATGTTCTTTCCAGTTCCTTGTCTAGCAGTGCTTCAACCAGATCATTTGGGAGTCTCTGGCATTACCAAGTAGAACTTAGGAAGCACAGAGGCTGTTTTGGTTTTTTTCTGGGCTCAATGAGATTTGTTCATTGGCAGGAACCACTGTGGAAGGCCACCTCTGAACTGCTATGCAGAAAGCCAGGGAGAAAGCCTGGACCTTTACTCCTCTCACTGCAAAACTTTTAGCTTTCTCCCAGGCTCTCTGCTGTGCTCCAATTAATTCCACACAAAAAAGTCTCATCTGGAGGGAGCTACTTATGAGCAGTGTGGACTCAAGCCAGTCAGAGTTGCTTGGTCCCACGATACCCATTATTCAGCAATACAAGTTTTGATCTCAAAATTCTGGTTAGGCCAGCATATTGCCTTAGCTATATTACTCTACTGATCCAATTTCCTGAGCAAAGAAACCCTGGATTTTGGATCAGTTTATTCTAAACTGAATAATACATAGTTTTATTTCTATGAATTATGAAGATATTATCCTACTTCCTAGTGTTAGAGAACACCACACCAGTTTCTTGATCATTTTTCTTCCTTCACAGATGACAAATAAAAATCACATAGGTAATTGTGTAAGCATGGAGAAAGTAGCCCAAGTGTCTTAAACAAAATATAATGTGGATCACATGCAAAAAGAATATGTGTGTAACAATAATCAAAAGAGAAATATGCAGGTGAGATGCTAGGATATATTTCTGGTCTAGAACTAATGTGGTGTTTGTGCATCTACCTGACCCTGGCAGCAACCAAAAGGTGAGAAATTTAGTTCAAGGAGGAGGTATAAAGATTTTAATTTGCCTTAGAATTCTTGTCTACTATGAATTTTGACATTCTTTTTGTAGATTAAGATTATTCATTATGTATATTTCTTATTATTTTTTATTTTAATAAGTTTATTCATCACATATACTATACAGTTGTTAGCATTCAGGAACACACATAATCATGGAATGATTATATGAAGGTGCTTTATTGAAGAGCTCTGGGTTTCAGGGGTACACAAACCCAGATCTGACCCCTCTTGGTTTTGAGTTAAATCTTGTTTTTATACTCTATCATTATATAACTTACATATTAATTATTAAACTTACATTATTCTGTTGTATGCATTGTCTTTACCCAAGCATGAATTTCTCGTGATCCCCCTCAACCCCCTGACATTGTTCCTCATGTTCTTTAAACAATAATTATATTTAATCACATCTAACAATTGTATCATTTATCATATACTGACTACACAGGCGCAGTTTCACCTGATCTTTAGCAAGCACAAGGCCCAACATTTCCCAGGGCCTACTTTTACCAGGGCTTTCCAAACTTAACTTTCTTTATAAGTCCCCAAATATTCTATGATTTTAAAACCTTTTACTATCACAGTCATCATATATATCATATTAATTTCATATTCATATTTGGCCTGACTTCTTACACATCTGAGATGTCCTATGTATCAGTGCATATGCTTGTGAGAAAGAAATAGAAAAAGACAGTGAAAAAGAGATAAAATCTTTCTTTAACAAACTTTAAATTTTTAAGTAACATATTGGAACTACCAATTTAAAAGAATATAATAGATGGAGGAAACAAAAAAAAAAAAAAGGTAAAGAAATTATACAGATTTTGTTTCTATTTAATGCAGAGAAAAAACTGTGGCCTAACTCTGTGTATATATGCCAGTTTTGGAATACTATATTTAGTTTTTACTTGATCCAAAGCAGTATATAATTTTAATGAAATTTTGGATTACTAAGTATCAAAGTATTTCATTTTTTTTTATTATTTTTTTCTTTCGCATGAATTTCTCCTTTCCCTTAAGATAGTCTAAGCCAGAAATAATTCTATTGGAATCAGCAGAGTTAAAATTCATGTAAGACCAGAACAGCACTAGGAAAACAAAATGCACTTGAAGTTCAGGCATGTTTATGTCTGAACTTTCCACTTTTCTAATCATAATAGAAGAATCTGAGCCTCTGAGCCAGAGTTGAATTTCCACTATGTTTCAGATGGGAAAGGTTATCTGCACTGGGAATATTGTCCAAACCCATGATTAGTTTAGGGTTTTTTTTAAAAAAAGCAATGCAGACAGAAAACAGATGTTAACTGCTGTGAGAGAAAAGTGATTGGCAGAGAAGAGAAAGAGAAAAATTGATGTTTAAGCAGAAAATGCCTTTAATTGGAAATGGCAATACCACAGTGAGAGAGGGAAGTGATGTTAAAACGTAAGGCATAGCTCAAAAGCAGCATTTAGGCTGTATTTCCAAGCAGGGAGTTCCTGTATTTTAAGGATATTTTGCATATCCTTCACGTAGCTAATAATGTGCTGAAATGTCAGACTTGTGTTTCATCTTCTCGTTACCTGCAATTGCCTTTGCATGGCGGAGGACAACACAGAATTACCATAGAAATACCTCACTTATCTTGGAAGTTATTTTTCACACAAATTTTCCTTTAGGGAAAAAGCTGTGTTAGTGATTATAAGTTCCCTTAAAGAGGCATCATTTCCCCTCTGAATCCAGTATTCATAGTTTAATGAAGTTAGAACAGTCATTCCCAGCTAAGATGCCTCACATGCCAAATTTTATCTCTCTCTGCAGAAAGAAATTTAACACCAGTCATTCTTTACAGGGCGGTTTTGCATTTTCTTACAGTTCTCCCAGTGCTGAAGGATGCAGTGATTGATGCAGTGGGATAAGCCCAAAAGCTGTAAATCAGGATGAAAGCAGGAAGAGATGGAACAGGGCAGTGAGATGCGCTACAAACCAGCCAACCAAGGCTTTATTTCTGCTGCATCATCACTGAGAAAAATGACACTGTAAATGAAACTGAGACACCTAACGAAAATGAATGGAATTTCAGGGTTGAATTTTTATTCTCTTTTTTGGCTCCATACCAAGTAGGTCTAACATTATTTGACAGAAGGACAAAACACCAAAACATTTAAGTAAAGCAGCATTAATTCCTGTTCACTACAGGAATAAATTATCTGAATTAGTAAGACATACTTAAAACTAAGCACAGCCTAAAGTTGGTCAGGATTTTGCTCCTAAGCAGTGAAGCACACACATTGAAAGCAGTCCTTTACCTTAAGCTGACAAGCTATTACTGAATAGTAATAATAGTTACCATGTATTTCCTTTGTTCCCTTTCAATTAAGCAGAAAAATGTTGTGCTAAGCATAATGTGTTTGAATTGTACATGTCCCATTTCTAATGGTATTGAAGTTTAAACCTACTTTATCTGGATGTGCAGTGGCTTCATTAGGATCTGTGTATTATTTGAGATCTGAGGATCAAAGTAATGCAACCATTGTCTCTCCTGGGTAAGAGATAGCAGATTTCATCCATTACCCACCTCAGATCACAAAATGGTGCAATGTTTGAAAGAGCAGAGCAAAAACCACCTTCCTGACAAGTGCCATCCCAGAGCAAACAGCTGCACGAGCAGTGTGCAGAGGCTGCACAAAGAGCATTTTTGAGCATTTACCTTACATGCACACCCACTGCCATAGTGGTGGAGCTGTATTGGTTCTGTGGGGCTTGGCTCACGTTCTACAAAGTGCAAGAGACAGCACAGCAATTGAGCTTATATTTACTGTGTGACAAAAAAAATATGTTTTTCTGACAGAAATTGCAAGGCTGATCTCATCCTTATTAAACAACATGGTAAAAAAATATAGTCTTCATAATACAGACACTCTTAAAAAAATCAAGAAAGAATATTATTTCCTAAATTCTGTATCAAGTTCTATAAGTGACAGCTTCTAAATCCTGCTCTGCAGTGCTGGAAGTTGTTTACTCTGAGAAATGGCTTTTCAGCCCTCCTTGGTAAATGGCAGCTTTAAAGAAGTGGACAGAAGATCCTGTGGGTAGCATGATACACGTGATATTAGAAGTAGGAGAGTTCCCCCATCTTACTGATAGTAGGATTTGGATGAACACTTATTTCCATTGCCTGTGAATGAATCAACACTTTTCATTATTGCCACAATGTCCTAAAACTTTGAAGAGTAATAATAGTTTAATACAAGGGACAAATAAAAATACACAAAGAAGTAGCTACCTCAATTGTACCATTCCTGGTTGTGGCTAATTACTGGTACTCTGAGAGCTGAGAGTAAACAAAATTAAATTTTCTGCTTGTAGTTGTAAACCCAATAGAATTTTAGGTAGGAGGAAAAAAAAAATTGGTGAGTCAATTTAAGCATGAACATATGAAGATCCTCATTAAAATGGAAATAGGGGAACATACTGCCAGAAGTATAAAACAAAACCTGTTCCTTACTTTATTATTGCTTAGCATCCAGCTGATCATGTATTCTAATCAGTGGGAAATTCTTGCAATGTTTTGATATTTAAAATTCCCTTTTCTCTAATTTTTGAGGTCACTATTGCAACATACTAAGTTGCCAAAATGGCTTTTAAGTATTTTTTCTCCATATATGCACACTGCTGTATCCTCTCACCTCTGTTGATCATCTCCTTATCAATATCCTTATTTATTCTGTTGTAAGCTGGTCACCTGTGCTTTCCTAACCAGGGAAATCTTAATTCCAGTGGAGACCTAGAAGTATCCTGAGCAGATTTAAACAAATCACATGGAGATGGAAAGAGCCCACAGAAAACAGATCAGTTGCAACTTCTGCAGTCACTGTCTTTACGTTGTTTGTTTTCAGGTTTCTGTCATATTATTTCCTTCAGATTATTTCCTTCTAAGTATTTATTTTCTCCCCTTTTTACTGGGGGAAAAAATTGCTTCAGTTTCTGCTGCCCACCTCGTGCCTGTCTCCAGCCTGGTTCCAGTGTTGCTGGTCCAGCAGGCTGGGGAGACACAGTGAATGACATCACGGAGCCCCTGTGGCTGCAGAGTAAGTGATGTTTAGAGCAGCACCCACAGCACCACAGCCCTGGCTGCTTTGATTGTAGCTTCCTGGTGATTTATTTTGCATATTTTCCTCCCAAGTGCACACTGATCACTCTCTTTTATTGGCATTTTGGAGAGAAATCTCTCCATAGTTCCCTCAGACTGGACAGGATGGGCGCAGCACTTTTACATCTTTCATTGTTTCATTGTACTTTGGGTTCTCTAAAATCAAGTATTTTGACTGAAATTTTGCCTGCTCTACATTGTGTCCTTTTAGAAATGCTTCTCATCTTTGGATGTAAGTTGAAGTAACTGATTATGTGATTATGGTTAAAGCTTGGGTTTATAAGGAAACCGGTGTTGAATTGTTATTGAACTACTGTAGTAGAACCACTAATATCTCTGAGAGATGTTGTGGTCCCTAAATATAATCTGCACATTGTTTGCCTTTTTTCTGTTTTATTTTAGTTTTCCTATGTGACACATTTTTTTGATTGAAAACTTCATAATTTTTGCTGCTTTTGGTTGGGGCAGTCAACCAAGTAATATTTGTTCCTTGGTCTTCACCCACATTTTTCCAAATCTCATTTTAGCTTCATTTTCTATTGTTTAATTCAGGTCTGATCCCCAAATAAGGTAGTGAGAAACATGAACTATTTGAGGCTGAGGCTCAAAGGGGCCCATATATCAGGGAACTGGGGCAGAACCTTGGACTACTTCTGTAAGTTCCTGATGGAGCAACCAGAAAAGGTTTCATGCCTCTGGGTGGTGTTATAGACACTGAGAAGTGAGCAAGGAGCTGCTTCAGGCTGTTCAAGGAGAAATCCCTTTGCCTTTGATGTTTTGCTCTGAAATAAGCACAGGATGGTTAAAGCTGAGGGCAAGGGCTGTGCACAGATGTAGAAGTACGCTGGCAAGTGCAAAGATTTCAGTTTGAGTATATTGGAGTGCTTACAGTTTTCCACTTCAAAATACATTTGGTTTTTGTTTGGTTTTTTTTGGGTTTTTTTGATTTGGATTTTTGTTGGTTGTTTTTTGAGTGGGCGGGTTTTCCATTTCTCCAGTTTTACTTTATGTTTAAGTATGCCATGAGAATAGATAAAAATCTGAGTGGAGAATTAAATCTGATCTTTATTTAATAAAACACATCTACTCTTATTGACAGTACTCGTACAATGGAATTCAAGAAGGTTTTGAACTGTTTAGCCCTTCAAAAAAAAAAAAAATCCAAACTGCAGAGCTCTTGCTTTGCTTTTCTCCTTTACACTCACATCAAAAGGGAATCTGATTCTTCTCCTTTTTGCATCCTAACTGTGTGCGAGCCTTTGTAGCAGCTGCATACTGATTACAGCATTTTCTTTGCCCTGTCTTCATGGTCTTTGTCCCTTCATCAAGTTTTGATAGTTTATACCAAGTTCTAGCTACTCTGCTAAGGAATGTTTTTGATTACCTGAGCATGTGAATTATTCCCACTCTATGCAATGGGTTTCAAAAGAAAAAAAAAGGTAAAAAAAAATTCAAAACAACAATTTTATTGATGTCATGTTATTATTTGATATTTTTCTTTATTGTGGACACAATTAATTGTTTCTTTATGCTTCTTTCTTCACTTTTTTGGTTCTATTTTCTAGTTCACATGTCACACAAATAGTTTTTAATCTATCTTTAGTAATGTCCCTAACTGTTTACTGAACATGATTGCCTCCTGTTAATGCCTCAAGGTTCCAATTTTGACTTTAAAGATTGTACTCACTCCTCCTTGCTCTATAACACCCCTCAATGCTATGACAGTAGATTTGCCACTAAAACATATTTTTTTTTCACCTTTTAAAATCCCTTTCCATTGCTCTTTAACATCAAAGTCTGGTCAGGGAACATCTAAAATTTTATTCTGTTTTCTGTTTTCATCCTGAACTGGTTTTGTCCTTTTGCTTCCCATGCTCTCACTCCTCTTCTGCACATCCCCTGCCATGCACCTCACTTGGAATCACAGCAAACACTCTGAAGAGCCCCAAGTTCTCAAAACAATATCTTGCTTGACTGCTTTTCCTTGCCTCAACTTCTGTTTCCATCAATTGAAACAGACAGTGTAAGATGGCTTTTTCTGAATTGACCAATTAAGTTAATTGATTAGCAAACACAGTTCATACACCAATATGTTACTTAAACTATTCTCTAAAAAACAAAGGCACCTTTGCATTGCCACAAGTATTGTATTCCTCTAGAGAGTCCAGGTGTTGCTCTCAGTTCTGTATTGTACATGTAACATTAGATCAAGTGACCATAACAGTTTTATTTTCTGAGAACTAGCATTGCATTAATTCTTGTTTCTTTTATAGCTGTCAGGAAGAAAATATTTTATTAATCTATTGATTTGGTAGGAAAGCAATATCTTCTCTTTGTTTATTAATTACTCTTGAAAAGGGTAATAAACTTTCATTAGTCACTGCTCCATTGCTGAAAAGCATTTTAGAAAGAACTACTCAAAATTTCCAGAGTGAAAAATTGCAATGGAAAGAAGTTCAAGCAAATTTCTGAAGAATTCTCCAATCAGAAAACTAGAGTAACACTGAGATTTATTAAAAGAATAAGGAAATTATATTAAACTGGTAGCTAAATACACACGTATTTAGTTTCATTTAGGAAGAACATTTCCTGAGATAGTAGGAGGGAAGGGAAGGAAGTAGAAGGAAAGGAATGTGAGTTAGAGCTATGGCAACAAGGGTCAAAAGGACTGACCAAGAAATCAGAAATCAGCTTCAGCCTGGCAACCTGTGTCTGCCACCAGTAGCAAAGTGACATCAGCAGGTGGGAGGAAGAGGAGGTGGAAAGATGGGGGCCAGACTTCCTCTCTGCATGTTGTGCATGTAATTTTGTGGAAAATAATTTCAGCTCTGTTTTGTTGCAATCACTACAATCTTCCCCTGTGGCCACTGGTGGTGTATCCTCATCCTTCTCTTGTTTTTTTGACCTTTTCTTGCTTGTCTCCTGAGAAGAGACATCCTTTCTCCTTTTGTTCAGTTTCTGATGTGGTCTACTGTTAGGGATTTCATATGGTAGAGATGTTCAACTAATTGTATTTTTAACCCCAGCGGACAACCTACAGAAAAATTCTCTTTGAAGGGGTCACACATCTTATTAAACACATACATGCAGCTGTACTAAATGCACATTTAACCAAACTGCCAGAAGTAAGCAGCAGAAACACAAGACAAAATCAACACAAATAACTACAGCGATTTCTACAATTATTGCAGTTCCTCCCAGCTGTGAGACAGCTTGCTCTAATCACAGGAAGGCCATCAGTCCCAATCCACACTCCAGCAGATAGTAGAGAGTGTGCACCTCCAGGTCTCATAGTGATTTTTTTGGTATCTAGTAAGTCATGAACATCAAATGAAGATTTTTCCACTGCCAAGGCATTAGGCAAACCTCTCTTCCATAAGGGTTCCCCGGAGGGCAGTAAGGCAAGCTCACCTGGCAACAGTTAGATGATTTTGTTGGAAAACAGACATACCACAAGTTGAAATCCCCAAGAAATCTAATCTTTGTAAGCTCTGCCATTCACAGAGACAAATCTTGAAAATACAGCTGCCCTGGGGTGACTCCCTAAACCAGGACAACAGTATGAAAGTTGTTAAATTTAAAACTTCTCCAAGTTTGAATTGCCTTGCTGGCTGGAAGAAAGGAAAAAGAAAATGACCACTTTTGTCTACCTCAATTTGCTGTGCTTCCTATTCTTATGGTGTATGACAGCCCTGCCTTTGCCTCCCTCTGGGGTATTTCTTTAAAAAAGAACCTTCCCACAAGAGAATAGTGATTAAATCCTACAACTCTGTCACATATGATGAAAATGGGAGAGCTGAGAATTGAGCTGGGTCAATCAAGCTCAGGTCCTACACTTTCCAAGGCAAATTTAAAAGGGAATATAATATTTTTTTTGAGAACAAAGTTGGCAACTGCATTTCAATTGGGAATTTTCTGTTGTATGTTTTTCCTCTTCTCCTTCTTCTTGTGCATGTGTGTGTGTGTGTATGTGCTTTTTATTTCTATGTGGGATTTTTGTCTCTTTGTTGAAATCATTCCCAGGAACATGTTTGCAGAAAATACTTGAGTGATTTTGACTTGTGACAATGTCCTTTAAATTTGCACTGGTAATCAGCTAAAATGGAAGATACAGCATCTCTAGCAGGTGTCTAGTTTCAGTCATTTTGTGAAGCATGTGTCATGGGATGGTCAAAAAATGCACAGACTTGTGTGCCAGCTTTTGGGATGTCTGTGTTGAATGATTTCCAAATATAAAATAATGATATAAAAAAGAATATAGATTTCTGCTGTAATGAGCCTCATTTACGGCTTTCTCTAACACAATCTACCCAAGTGAATAAGTACAAATATGTTCTAGAATACTGTGTATGTTCCCAGGCTTAGAAAGTAGAAGAATGGCATCTCTATGAGATGTCATCTCTTCTCAGCCAAATGCTGCATTGTGCTGTTCTGCCCTACCTCTGAAGGACACAAATAAAATCTACCTCAACGTCACTGAGAGTCTCCCCCATTTATCACAAATGAGGGACAAGTTAGGGTAACACATCTCATTGTAACAACGTGTTGGGACAGTCTGTTCTTACAGATAACAACCGACAAGATGAGAAGAAATGACCTCAAGTATTGTCATGGAAGATTTCTGTTAAGAAATATTTCTCCACTGAGAGGGTGAGGCATTGAAACAGGGTGTCCAGGGAAGTGGTGGTATCACCATCCCTGGAAGTGCTCTAAAGGTGTGTGGAAATTGTACCTGGGGACACAGTATATTGGTGAACATGGGTAACAGTTGGACATGATGATCTTAGAGGTCTTTTTCAATAAAAATGATTCTGTGGTTCTACGGTCTGAGAGACAGACATACTTTAGTTTTTTTTTGATCAGGAGGAGAATGGTAAAGAGATCTCCTATTTATCAAGATCAGGTCACAAGGTGATCAGATCATGGGTAGTCAGAACTGAAAAATGCTGAAGTACAGATATCTCAAATGGGTTAGTCTGTAATTCCAAGAGAAGTAGCCAAGAAAAATAGGAAAACCCTTTGGAAAATATTCGTATGCCTCACTAGGATATAGAGGAGTGAAGGGAGTAGATAAAGGAACTGCACTGCTAAAGTTGCACAATTATACAGAAAATGAAATATTCTTTCCCTTCCAGTCTCCTTCAGATGCTACAAAAATGGTAGATGACCCAGAATTAAGGCAAGGAAAAAAATAGGTAAAAACTAACATCAATTTCAACTAATTACCTATGCAGAGGACTTCAAGTGGAGTCATTCCAAAATTGTTGCTGAGATTTTACAATAATGAAACAGAGCATGCAAGGAAAGACTGAGATCATGAGAATAAAGACTTATAGCATCTCTCTGTCTCCTACTATAATCTGCAGAAGTCAAACAATTTTCCAGGTTAAAACATACTCTATTATGATATTTGCATTGATTTTCATATTAATTTATCATGCCACCTGGCTAATGTGCCATGGTAGTCTCCATTACCTTAATCTTTATGCATTTAACAAATTTGCATATTGTAATTTAACTATTACAATACTATTACGAAGTAAAGACATTCTTATCTGGCAGGTTATCCATACTGAACAGAGAATGAACTACAGCACAGAGGAGCAGATTCCTAAGTCTTCTAGAGTGCTAGCATGCTCATTATCCATTGAAATGGGGATCCAGTCCTAAGTTAGATGCTCTGAGTAAAAAAATCCATTTCTCAATATGGGAAAAGATCCACCTTGCCACACTCTAAATATCAGATGTCAAACCTAACATAGTAGTCTGCAGTCTCTTTCTCTTGTATTTTCATTTATTCTATAATTTAGCATAATTCAGCTTTACAATGAAAAGAAAAAAATACTGGTATGAGCATGGTTGCTCTAAAAAGATGCATTTCCAGAGAAGCTTGGACATTCATCAGGGGGAAAAAGCTTTGATCTGTTAAGAGTTCAAGGAATTTAATCCTGTCTTCCTCATAAACAGCTTTTTTATTTATTTTTTTATTTTTTTCATCATCTTCTTACCCATGTCTGTCTGTCTTTTGCATTAAACTGATACATATTTGATTTCTGGTTTATTAATTAATTTTGTTTTTCAACTGTTCAGCAGATAAACAGCTGTTCTTTTGTCTCAAGTCAGGCTCCTTTCCAAGGATAAACTAAAGAGTTTCTGCTTATCTCCTATGTGTCTTTGGATTCAGCTAACTACTTTCAGGTGTCTGTTACATATCTACACTATAGACAAGTGTCTACCCATATGCTAGGCATTTGTAATTTCAACAAATAAATAGACTCATTACAAGCAAAAAGACACAAATCTAGATGGTCTTTAGGGCCTCTTACAACCCATATAAATTCTACATAAATGCTTCATGTGAACACCTAACTTGGGAGATCTGATATCTCCAGTTTCCATGAGGTCTTTTGACTTAAACAAAAATCAGATAGAAATATTCAGTGTGTCTTTTTACCTATCTCAGATCTGTAAACTTGCAAAAGTGCATATTTCAACATGATAAGCTTCTACAAGCTTCTATATGATAAAAAAGAAGTCTAGGAAGCCCCTGTACTTTTGACTTCTAGAGGAAGCATGATCAATAGGATGGAAAACACCAGCCACTTGCAACACACTTTAAAGAGTATGCTATCTAAAAATTTTCTGGGGAGAATATAAACCATCCAGATCAAAACTGATCAATACTGATTCTATCCAAAGCTTTTGCTATTTAGCCGAGTGAAAATACTAACTTTCAAAACCACAGACAATATTTTTATAGTTTAATTGCACCCCAGTTGGATCTCCTTGACCTGCTGTTTCCTGTTGCCTCCTTTCTCACTGAAGAGATGACCTCAACAGCAGATCCTAAAATTAAGCATACAATGGGTGTAATTAAACCAAAGAATCACAGAATCACAGAATGACTTGGGTAGAAAAAGACCTTAGAAATCATGTAGTTCCAGCCTCCCTGACATGGGTAGGGACACCCTCCACTAGACCAGGCTGCTCAAAGCCCTGTTCAACATAGCATTGAACAAAATCAAGGGAGGGGCATCCACAATTTCTCTAATTAAGTGGCACTTCTATAACTGTTTTGTTACTTTGTTCAATCAAAACTCTTACTGGGTCCTGGAGAGAAGTGAGAGGAGTGGATTAAATGCATAGACGGGAGCCCCTGTTGTGATGACAATTTACTAGTACTTGTTTTCCTGCTCACCTACTAATTCTGAAACCACTTCAGCTGATCTCAGGCCCTGGAAAGGCTTGTTGAAGTAGGAGATGAATCTAGAACGTGCATAGAAATATATGTAAAATCTTTATGAATAGAACAGTAAACAACAATCAATAGATTTGCAATAGGACTAGACTTTACATCAGAAACTATAAAAGAGGGAATGTACACTTCTATGAAAGTCACTGGGAACAAAAATGCTGGTTCTAATCTACAAAGACTCAGACAGGTCAAGAGTAGCTAATAAATCATCTCTTCTTCAGTCATGACAAACTTGAAGGAGGAATTCAGGCTAGAACATCTATGGTGTGAAAAAAAACAGAGAAAATTCTCTATGATTTATTTCAACTGAATTGTCTGCTTTACCACTCTGCATTTGTTAACCAGCTAGGTACCCCTTTCTTCTTCCTTTTTCCTTTGATCTTTTAAGGCTGTGGAGGCTTTACAGTCCTTTGCTAACGGTTTTGGTTTTGATTTTTGTTTTTTTGGGTTTTTTTTATTTAGGGAATAGATGCTCATAGCTTAACATAGATGCTGTTAATTTTAATCTATTTGTATGAGTATTTTCCTCCAGCTGCGCAAAAGACTCCCCAGTAGTGTTCAGTAAACCCAAAACTTGACTCTATTGGAAATCATTTGCCTTCTTTCCATTACTGTCTCTATACAGTGGTAGTGAGGAGCCCAGGAAGAGCCAGGCAGAGGATAGGACTTCAGATGAAGCCACAAAGTGACACAAAGAACAAACTTAAGCCGAGGAAGAGAAAGACCTATCCCTCTACTCTGCAACAACATGCCTATCTCTGCTGAAAAGCTTGCTTCTTCAAGTAGACACACTGGCATTTACATTGCCTTGACACCCCACCTGTCCCTCTTGATGTCTACTGCTCATATGTTCCATGCTTTCAAAATCCAATGCTGTGAGTCCTCTGAGATGGCATCTGTTGTGTCACTTGCTCATACAGAGGCTTGCACAATGAGGCTCTAAAGCATGGCTCTAGTTTCTAGGCACTAAGAGAATAATAATAAACAATATTAAAAGCTGTAGCAGCTGCAATAAAACATGCATTTATAGGGGTTAGCTTGATGCATAGCTAACAAATCATTTAAGCTTTTAAATATATAGATGTAAATAAATAGCAACAATAAATAAGATGAAACTGCAGCTTGGAGAGAACTCTTATGGCTGTTAATTTTTCTTCCCCACTTATCTTCCTTCTGCATAAGGGATAATAGGTTTGCATTGCGAATTCCAGGCAGTTGATCTCGCCTCAATGACAGTTTTGCTATAATTCTCCTAATTTCAAGCTCCCGTTTAAAAAGGTAACTGTAAATGGCATCCAGGCCATTTTTGCAGTCATCGGCAGCTGACTCAGTTGATTCATTTCCACAGATTTAAGTTGTTGAGTGCGTAGTCAATTCCCCTGGAAAAAGGCTGCTTCCCCATATCAAATGACTTGTGCAGACTCCAAATCCTGATTTTAAAATAAGCATAAAAGTTAAGGTTTTTAGGGTCTGTGTCATCACTCCAGCCCAGCTCTTGTGAGGGAGTAATACACCATTTACAAAATCTTCTCTTCTGGAATTTTCATAATGGTTGTTGCATCAGAAACACATGAACATACAAAAATAAGGTCTGGACTGCCTCTTTTTTTTTTCTTTTGAAAATCACATGTGTATTGGTCATCAAATAATTTTGAGCTAAGCACTGATATCATCCAAAGCTCTGACCTCTGATAAGTAAAAAATATAGTTATGACTCACTAATTTGATATGATGAACCACTGGCCAGTGCTAGTCATATTAGATCCCTCAATATGTTCCTTGCTATTTTTATAAGTATTAGTCAACAGGAATTTCCTCTGCTAGAATCAAGAAATATTACTGCGTAAAACGTATTTACATTTTAAAGATTCTGTTTGGTCAACCTAGTATCACTATACATCTGTTGAGTTTGTTCAAATTCCAAAAATGGCAACCAGACATTATGAAATCAGTATAATCCCTGAAAGAGCTGAGACTGTTTAGTCTAGAGACCAAAAGACTGAAGGAAAACAGGATAATCATCTCCAAATATGCAGAAAAGACCTTCAAAGAGAAAAGGAGTAAAACATTCTTTGTCCTCATTGAATGTGGTTAGGAGCCAAGGCTTCAACTGCATCAGAGAGCTCTGGGTGAAACTGCTGGGAGAGCATTTTAACAGGAAAGCAAAATACCAGACTAAGTTGCTCAGGAGGCTGCTGCATCTTCCCCAGAGAGTTTTATAAAAAAAGCCCAAATCAAGACCAGGAAGGGGTTTTGCACCCTCTATATGGCCTATCAAAGAGGAATGCATTGACAACCCCTTTTTATTTTTACATTATTTTCCATTAATCTGTACTTTTCCTGGTTTTCCCATGGACACACTTTCAACACTGTTTCAAAACACCAGTAAAGCTGAGAAATTTAGGATGAAATGTCTTTCGTAGAAGTACATTTTTGCTAAACTTTCTTCAGGTAGATGCTTCATTGTGAGACTTCTGGTCTAGACCAAAAGTCAGTTTTTATTTTGTAAACAGTCTGTTTACAGAAATCACAGCAGTTCTGCCTTTAGGTATCCTGAAAATAACCTGACAATAGTCCCAATGAGTAATGCTGGGTAAGCAGCTACATTTGTAACAAGGAGAAGAAAAACATAGCCGCAATTCTGCTGTGGCTTCTGCTGCTTCTGCTGTTGCTGCTTCACAAGACTGTTGCACTTTTGTGCACCTACTGTCTAGCCTTATTTTTAAATACATAAAATTCATAGGTAGCAGTCTAGAGAAAAAAAGTAGAAAGAAGTATAAAAGGCAGCTGAACGTTACAGCGCCCATAATTTTTCTTGCAAGAATCAGAATCTTAGTGTTTACAACAATGCCAAGTAACTTTCTCGTGCTGCTGTTGTGATGTTATACTGACTTCTGCTGACATTTATATTGTTGGCAAATGTGCTGCTTGAAGGGAAAATAACCACACCTCTGAGAATGAAAACCACAGGAACACATTTGTGCCAAGATATTTTATATACTTTAAAGCAAATTCACTTAAGTAGATTAATTTGCATTTTAAAGGAGGGTGTAGGAGGTAGCAATTAAAGAAGAAATTCTTAGTCAAATTTGTTCCTTTTCACAATGCCTTAAACCCTTCTTCCTAATATCTAACTTCAGTTTTACCATTCCTCCCCCCCATTTGACTCAAAAATAAATAAACCTAGGAATATTTCCTTGACTTGATAATTGTGCAGGTTAAATGGCAAGGCTTGATATTGTGGCAAATGCTATGAGAATAAAAATCCCAAAGTTAAATTATAAACGTATGTCTTTAGTACTCTGTGTCTCTACCTAGCCATTTATTTTTTCATCCCTGTTATCTTTATTGCAACCTTGCTTTGGGGGCTGTATCATGATCCTGTTGCAATATCATGGTATTCTAACTCTGGTTGTGACATCTGTGTAGATAGATAACAAACCTGAGTGGACACTGGTTCACAGTTTTCTGGAAGGGAATTTTAATTTTTTTACTCCAGAATTTCTTCTAAAAATAACATTTTCAAATGGCAACAGCTGAAAGTAAAAAGAAAAAAAATTGACTTAGTATATTCATTACCAGGAAGATTTTGGTAAAAGACTTAAAGTTTCTTGTAATGTTTTAAGATAAACTATGCATCAAAATTAAACTTGAAAAGCACGTACTGTATGTTAAAGTTGCCCTGAAACAATGATCAGCTTAACCTGTTTGGGAGTTTTAAAGTGTCACTTAGTTTGAGTTTCTCAATCTCATGGTGGGGTTGTGTGGAAGACAATACTGTGAGGGGCAACCACAATATATTTCAGGGTATGAAATTGCCAACATTGCTGAGACATTCTTACTTGTACTCAACTCGATAGGTATTGGATAATTCATAGGAAGAAATGTTTTGCAACTCCTTCAAATATTTAGGATTTTAAATCATGAACTATCATTAAAAAAACTGACTATTTTTCTCTTAATAAGAGAGTACTTTGCTTCATTCTTCTGTAAGTCATGCTTGGGTGATTTGAATTCTGTTGTGTTTAACAAGATTCAGACAATTCATTTTCTCTCAAGATGATAAAATGGATACAATGTCATTTATGGTTGTAATTCTCTTTCATAATTTTGCTCAGCAATATTTTTTTTAGTGGAATGCTCATTGAAAATGGAACCATTACATGTAATGCAAACATTTCTGAATTGAGATGTTAACATTTAAAAATTGCCTCATTTCTCTTTAATGTGTTTTGCTGTTTTTCTTGCCTAATTATCATTCTTTTCAATATTTATGTTAACATGACCTTTCTCTGGCTGAATGGCTTTAAGTGCTTCTCGAGTACTTATATTATCATGATTTTTAAATTAAATTATGTTGTTGCAGAGGAGATTGCAATGCAGCCCGCAGAATATCAGGGAAAGGAACAAGTTTCTGTTAGCCCCAGAATATGAAGGTAGTGATAGTGCTTATTATTATTCGAATAATCTTCGAATCATTATCTTCAAATCAATGCAACTGCATCAGAGGAAGTATGACTTTGTTTCTTGTTCATGATTAGAAACATCCCAGTAAATTTAATGCTGGTCACAATTGTCCGATTGAATAGCTGTGAAAGATTGTTAAATGTTGTAAAATGTTTATTACTTTTATTTATTATGCTTTCATACTGCTGACAGAATTAATATTACACCACAGATTCTGTTTCCTCATGGGAAAAGATCACAGGAACAAAGGCAGTAAGATTTGGCTCCACATCTTGAATTTTCAGGTCGATGTTATTCCACAGCCAAAACCTACCCTTTTGAAATCTGTGAGGTCTAGGAATACAGCCTGTGCAATAATAAGCAAATGCAGAATTTTCTTGTAAACAGTGTGAGATGTTTGCTTTGATTTTCTGCATATCTTTCAGTGTATGTGTTCTGTTTTTCTGGAATTTAAGCATAAAGACCAGACTATCAACTCAGTTTCACTATGAAACCTGTTACTATGTTACCAGACTTCCCAAATGTCTTTTTCTTTACCTCCACCCTAAAAAATAAAAAAGTCCAGTTTCTCTCCATCCTTCCACTGTTCTCCCTTTAGAGATGACAATGAGGAAGAATACGATGAGCTGAAAGACATGAATGGCGCACATCAAAGGAGAAAGAAAGAACAAAATAAATCACTGAAAATAAAATCAAAAGAGATGCAAATATTTATCATTTAACTTTTTAACCCTGAAAGATGTGAACAAAATTAAAGAAAAATTAAGACTTAAAGAAAATAGTGGATTTTAAAAGAGTTCCTAAAAATGGTACATTAAAACAAAAAAGACCAAAGCCAGAAATAGCTCATAAATTATAGCAAAAGGAATCAGGTAAGTTTTAAATGAGAGTCACTAATTAACAAAATTTTTATGTACTCATCTCGCTCTTTAATTCCATTTGACATAAAATGTCAAATAGAAATAAAAGAACTGGCAGCTAGCAGTCAATAAGTTCACATAACTTAGTCCAAAAGAACAAAGACTAATCCAGAAGAATGCTGAGTCTTCAAGGTTTTCTGACCTCAATGGCTGAGCAATTGGGTCTGATCTGACGCTGTACTTTGTGCAGAGCTTGCTTGGGCTGAGTTCCTTAGTGGAATTAAGGAAGAAGGGTTTCTTTCCCCAGTATGCAAAATTTATGTAGTCTGCTTCTGATTGACTTTTTCTTGTATTTTAAGAAGGTAGAGAATACAAAAGGGAACTATTTGCAAGGTCGATGCAATAAGTCAGGAAGGTCAGGATCTTAAGGCAAGTTGCTATAGACGAATGGTGTGCATGGGTATTCCAGAACATGAGGACAAAAAAAAATCATATTCCTAGAATCATAAATTTTTAAGGTTGGAAAAACTTTTGTGATCATCAAATCCAGCCATCACATTCAACATCAAGCCATATCTCAAAGCACCCACATGTTTTTTTAACACTTCCAGGGATGGTGGACCACACAACCTCCCTGAAAAGGCTGTTCCAAAACCTGACAACGCTTTCCCTGAAGAAATTTTTCATGTATCTAATCTAAACCTCTGCTGAGGAAACGAGTCCCTTTCCTCTGATCCTTTTCTTTCTCCAACATTGAGTGAACTTGTCTTGGCCAAGTTTCTGACACTTTTGTGTCAATAACACTAATACAGTTTCTCCAACCCACCATCCTTCCTCCCTGGACGTCAGGCTTGGCCAGGTAAACTTTAACCCTTGATGTTCACAGAGGATGCTCTAATGTTTGGTAAGATATAGAGGAGCTCCCTCTGGGAAGTGTTCAACTGCAGTTAAACAAGACAGGGTTACTGCCAAGAGCTTTGGAAAAAACAGCACTAAAAGAAGCGAAGGGGAAAAACAGAGAGAGAAAGAGAGAATGCAAGAATTTATTTTTTTTATTTTTATTTTTTTTAATGGGGAAAGATGTCAAACTGTCATGTTAGTCTCTGCTGAGGTTTTGAGCTCGAACAGTTGCCAGGGTAACTGTTATGCCAAGCCTCAGCACTTATGTATTTTTTCCATTGATAATTGCTAATGTGAACAAGTGCTGGCTTGCACTTTACACCTGCCTGGCTTGTAAGCCTACTTTAATTGGATGTGCCAAGATTGAGGAAAAAGTAATCTGCCCTTTCAAGACAAGTGACAGATAGATGAAGTGTTGCTTAGGCCTTTACTGTAATCATTTTGCTGACAAAATTACTATGAATTGTCTTCCCTCAATGCACATATACTGCCTTTGTTTATGGAATTGAGAGTTTAAGCTTCAAGGTTCATTATAACTAATTATGCCATAAAGTTTTCAGGAATATCTTGGTGCTGAGTGGCGAAATTCTACTTTTAACCCCAGAGTTCAGTGTTTCGTTTTATATACATATATGTAAACAGTTTTTCAAAGGAATGGAGAAAAATCAGGAAAACTCCAAAAACATTACCTTCCTTATATATATGTACGCATGTATTTATATAAAGTCATTAAAAAAAAAATGGTTCTAAGGAAAAACCCTGGAGAATGTATAGGGACAAGTTTTTAAAAAATTTCTCTGCTGATAGTTTGTTCCACAACCTCAGAAGTGATGTGGAACTTTGGAGTGATCAGTTTTTGAACATCCTGCTCAAGATATTCTGAAGACGGATAGAGAACAGCAGCATCTTAAATTTTTTAACAAGTTCCCCTGAAAAAAGTCAGGCTGAAAACCAAGGAAACCAAGGATCACAGTTTCCAGGACCACCATTTTTTCAACTATATGGTCTCCACCCATATTTTGGACTATACTACAAAATTCTATCAATAAAGTCTAATTCACTACTAAGCTGTACAAGACTGCCCCAAAAGGTATAAAAAAGTTATTAGAGGGCCTTCTTTTGCCTTTGTTCTCTTTTTTCCTTCCTTTTCTCTTTCTTTGCTTCCTGATCATCAGGAGATTACAGGGTTTCTATGTTTTTTATTTGATTTTCAGAGCTGTGCCAAGCCTGGTCTGTTCCATTGCTTAGTGTATTCACTGTGTGTAACTGTCTTTCTTTGATGTTGATTTCCTAGTGCACTTAAATGAAGTTTCCTGAAGCCAATATGCCAGAGCAAATTAATATATGAATAATACATGGTGCTTATTTTAACAACTTTCATCAGAAGACCTCAAAGAACAGCATGAAGGATAGCAGGGAGATTGCCTTATACCGTTCCAAGAAGGAACTACTGTGATGTTGCACTCTTTTCTTAAAATTGTACCATCAGTGAGGGTAGAAATAGGAGAAAACTACCATACTTGACCAAAAATATCCTAAAATTAGACAGCATCGGACATATCAGTAATTCTGATTGCATTACCTGACTTCATTCTTAATCGTGCCAAAGGTTTCATATGCATCTCTTTGCTCCTCTGGGACTGATTGAGATTAAAAGGTTGCAGTGTAAGGCAGAACAAAGCTAGTTAGTCCAACCCACCAAGCTGGTTGGCAAGATAGAGAATTAAAAGTAAAATTAGTGAAATCCCAAACCTACTCCATAAAGCACTATGAATGCTAGATAGGCATTTCATGTCCAGAAACACAGTGGACCCAGAGGAATGCTATTTTTGTTAAGATATTTAGGCTAAAAGCTTAAAAAAGAGAAGCTGCTGAAACTGCCCAGGAGAGCAGGGGATTTCAAACACCTTACTTAGGATTCTTTTAATCCATGTTTTCAGTGATATTCATTTACTTATGTAATTCCCCCATGAGATGGACTCATGAGGCTAAATTCTCTCTCATATTTCTGCTTGGTCACAGTGTCATGGAGATGAGAGAATTTGGAAGTGCACAGAAGTAAATGAGAGTGCCATGTGGTTACCACAGTTGATAAGCCCCAACTGTAATAAAGTATTAGGTGGATGAGCTTTTATTAGTGGCTGCTGCACATACAAGTGTATAATGTCATGCTATGGGTTAGTAGTGCTGATCACAGTTTAGGAGTTCATCAGAGTTTACCCTATCACACTTTCCAATGTCATCAGAAAGAAATTTTATTCACTTTTCAGTGAAAAAATTGACCTAGATTTTGAGCTTCACCACGGAGATGCTTACAGAAGCATCTGTAATGGAGTTTATCCATACTGATTGTGACTAAACTGGAGTAGCAAAAGGATAATATGGTAGAGAACTGCAGTGCAATTGCAAATGTTGGTCTAACAACAAAGAAAAATAAATTGTACAATCAAGTTCAGTAAACAGATGATTTTAATTTACACAACAATCAGATAAAAAGTTACATTTTTAAATCTGCATTATGAGTGAAATCACAGTGGATGTTTTAGAGTGGTCAATTTTAATTTAATTTCATAGTCTATCAATATGAAAACATCATAGCAGAGATAACAGAAAAATAGATGACTTTAGTGAGAAAAAGTTGCTCCCTGGAGAGGTATGATCCATTCAGCTTTCTAAAGAGAATTAGGAAAAAAAACACCTAGAAAGCAGACCAGGAAAATGTACTTAGAAGCACTGTGGCTGCTGGTGCTGAAAGCTGCCATTTATCCAATATCATGATGCAAAAAATTGTGTCTTGGCTGTATCAATAATAGTGTGGTCAGCATGACCATGGAAGTGATTGTCTTGTTACACTTGTCATTGTGAGGCTGTAGCTCAAGTACTAGTTATTTTTTAGCCACTCACATCAAAAAGGACATTGAGATGCTGGAGTGTTTCTAGAGGACAACAAATCTGGTGGAGGATCCAGAAAACACATCTTCTGAGGAGCAGCTTAAAGAGCTGGGGGTGAACAGCCTGTGGAGGAGGAGGCTCTGGGGGTCCTCATTGTTCTCTACAACGGCCTGAAAAGAGTGATGTGGGGTTCATCTCTTCTGATATGTTTTAAATTAAAAGAAGAGAGGAAATGGCCTTAAATTGCACCAGGGGATTTTCAGGGTAGATATTAGAAAAAGAAAAAAATAACTGAAAAAGTGATTAGGCATTGTAATAAATTGCTGAGGGCAGTGGTGGGGTCACTGACTCTGGAAGTGTTCAAGAGGTGTCTGGATGAAGCTCTTGGGGATATGGGCTAGGGGTGATTATGGTGGTGTTGGGTTGGCAGTTGGATGAGATGATCTTGAAGATCTCTGCCAATTTTGATGGTTCTGTGCTCAAGGCCAAGTTGGATGGGACTTTGAGCAACCTGGCGTAGTGGAACGTGTTCCTGCCCATGGCAGAGGATTGGAACTAGGTATTATTTATGTCCCTTGCCACTCAAGCAGTTCTATGATTCTGTGATAAGTAGATAGGATTATGTACCTGTTGATATGTTGAGTCACAAAGTCAAGAAAGTTTCTCAGCTGGGGTTGTAGCCATGGTGAGCAATGTGGGGCAGGCATTTACTGGCTTCTCTGAAGAGCTGAAGCTTACGTTTTGGACCAAGAGCTTCTGTTTTGGACCAAGGCAGGCAAAGTTTGTAAATTAATTACAGAATTCAGTTGTGACAAAGTGGGATCTGAGAGTCACGGAAAGAGATCTTCAAATGAAAACTTAAATCATACAGTGTGAAACCTGACATGTTTGTTTCTTCACTGTCCTGATCTTATGTTACAGCGCTCATGAGATTGGACATGTACTGCAGTCTATATTGAGTGATCTATAGTCCTTTAATCAACCACCCTTAGATTTATTCATTGTAAAGTTCAGTATAAGGTAGACCAATTCATACATTTCCCTCTAGTATAACTGAAGTCAAAGACATGCCAGCAATGTCACTTATTTATGCCCTACAATTCTTCCGGGGGGAAAGGCATGGAATGATCAAAGTCCAGTTTGCTTAGTCCAGTCTCACTATGATTTCCCTGGTAACTGCTCCTCACCACACAACAAAAAGCCTCAGCTGGAGAAGGTGGGATCAGAAGTGGCTAGAAGGGGATCAGAAGCAGGGTATAGGTGTTTGAAACTTTTCTGTATAATTAAATTCAGCACAGCAAATAGCCTTTTTTTACCCTATGAAGACAGGTTTTTCCTGTCATGCTTAGATAGGTAGATAGATTGATAGATAGATTAGATAGATAGATAGATAGATAGATAGATAGATAGATAGATAAAGAGAAAGAATTAATGCTTTATCTCTCCTTTAACTCTGATATACCACGTGAATCAAGTGTCTTGCAAGGACTGTGTTGATCCAGGAAAGACACCAGTGTTGCTGGTAAAAAAAGAAATTTAAGCAGAAATATTCAAAATTATTATAGTTATTTGTTTGCTTGCTTGTTTGTTTGTTTCACAGCTGTTCTGTCAGATTTTTTTCTTATTTTATTTTTCATCTGTCAAGGATTTGTTTTTCCTCAGAGTTAAAGAACAACATTTCACCCCAAATGCTCAGCAATTGCAAATGTCCATTTAACAATTGTTAGACTTTAGAACTTTCTACTTGTTAGCATTAAACTGGTGCACAGCCACGTAGTCCCTGCAGTATGAGAAGTAACTAAGGTCAACTTTTAAGAGCAAATCAAAAGAGAAAAGCACCACCAGTGCAGCAGAAATTAGAGAGAAGAAAATATAATGGAAGAAAATAAAGAAGGAAATCCTCCTAGATTTCAGAAGTTGTTATCATCCAATACTTTCACTCACATTATTGCAAGGTAGAGAACTTTCAATGAAATCTATGATGAAAAAAAGACCAACTTTTTCCTTTAGGTACAGACTTCAGTTACACTGGCTTAAAATAATACACCTGTCTCTTAGCTGTGCCCAACTAACTGCCAGCATGTCTCCTCACAGCCATCCTGAATCCAAAGTTAGGCTCTTTAAGCTAATACATCTTCTCCTTGATTTAAAGTTTTATATTAACCTGAAAGGCAAGGAGAGCTGAAAATCATGAAAATAATAATTCATAAAACTCAACTGATGAACTGTAACTTGTTAAATCATAATAACTGTATTACATTCATAGGTGTGTGTTCTATGCTTGTTCTTGTCTAAGATTTGTGAAAGGCCAAGAAAAACAGTAAGTTTTCCTTATTTCCATACTATTAATCAGAGGGAGAAGCAGACACTTGACATAGTCATGATCTATATAAGTAAAATTTAGATCAGATAAACATGCAAATTACAAGAAGGAAAAAATAATTGAACCTTTCTGTAGATGAAAACTGTTTTTCTAGACACATTTTCTCTCTGGTTCATCTTTTTCACATTCATCACCTTAGCCATCAAAGGCAAAGGCAGCATGTAGGCTTGCCTCTCTAAGTGTGAAGGACAATCCACAAAACTTCAGTGACAACTATTGTCCCTGTAAATTGCAGGCACTTTTTTTTTTTTCCCAGGCAGTTTGCCTGGGTTTTTTTTTTGCTTTTTTATTCTTTACTTTCACTGCTGGGTGTCAATAGACCGATACTTAAAGCATAACAGCTGGGAAACAGGAACAGAACAAGCTGGAGCCAACTATTTGCAGAATTCTCCTTTACCTGTGAATTTATTTTGTGACTAGAGTTACTATGGCAATGGTGACTAAGCTTAAACTACTGAAAGGGCTTGGTCACTTTTAGATGAATGCTAAAATCTTTGTATCTGTTAAAAATCATCATGTTAAAAATCATTACATATTTAAATAACCATCTCTGGAGCTGTTAAAAAAATCTGTGGGTAGGGCACTTGAAGATATATATATTTTAGTGCTGAACATGGTGTTAGTGCTAGGTTGATGGCTGGACTTGATGAACTCAGAGTTCTTTTCCAACCTCACTTATCCTATGATTCTAAGGCTCAGGCACTGGGATGGTTAAATTTGAGGCCAAGACCCACATCATGTTTAGGTTCAGAGTTAGCAGCATCAAAATCTCACAATTTCACCTTCAAATGACAGCAGAATCTGCTCCTCAGATCACCTTATATCATTTCTAGAACTTCTTAGGAACTAAGTGTTCTTATAATTTTGACTTTCCAGATATCCAAAACTAAAGGACCTGTTACTGCTCTGACAGTTTCAGGGAAAACAAGAGATACTCTTCCACTCAACAAAAGGAAAGATGATCAGTGTGTTCAGTGCAGTTAGCCTGAATTTGGGAAGAAGAGCAAATGGCCTTAAGCTGTGTAAGGGTAGATTTAGATTAAATGTGAGGAAAAAAATTTCTCTCTGGAAAAGGTTGTGAGGCATTGGAATGAGTTTTCCAGGGAAGCTATGGAGTCTCCATCCTCAAAGATTTTTAAAAGATGTGTTGGTGTAGCACATGGGCACATGAGGTTAGTGGTAGGTTTGGCAGTGCTGAGTTATCATTTGTACCTGATAATCATAAATATCTTTTGCAACCTAGACAGTTTTGATTCTATGAATCTGTTCTGTTTGTGTAGCAAGACCATCTCCTATGGTGTTTTAACAGTTTGTGAAGATGAAATGACATCAAAAGGGTCCTGACTAGAAGTTAAACATTTTGGCTTTATATTACCATTGTGTATTACCTTCTTAAGTATATATGTATATATTAGTAACATATGCACACATAAAAACATGTTTGTGTGTCTCAAATGTTAAATATTACAACCTTAAGTGGGTGGAGTATTTTTGCTGGCCTAGTGGGATACAGGATGGATAACAAAGGTGAACAGTCATATTATAAGATAGATATTTTGATACTGTTAGGTGTACCTGGACCATTTTTTTCCCATCGGGCGTATATCTTAGTAATCTTACATTTAGGTCCAGGAATGGAGGCTCAGTGACCTTACTGCAGACAAATTAAAAATTTGTTTTATATTTATATATATATATATAGATAGATATAGATATTTAGATATATATATATTTATTTATATATATAGATATTTAGATATTTATATGCTGTGATTGAAAAAAAAATGTGTATGCTGTGGATAACAGCTCATAAAATCTCCTGTATAAGCCTATGATATAAAAAGATGGTGACTTTCTAAAAGCTCTTCGAATCAGAGACAGAAGAAGAGACTTCAGTTCTGTTGTGTTGTCTTAGTTTAAGACTCGGTAAATGTTTCACAATACTATGATCTCCTCTAGCAAATATAATTAAAGTTTCTTTCCTCTAGCACTAAACTGAACTTTATTATTACTTTCTAATTCCATAACTATACAAGAGAAACAAACATTCTGAAACTGAAAGCCTTTTTCCAATTTCACTTTTTCTTCTTTATTTTTTTGGTAGGATGGACATATTTCTTTGTTTGGAGAGTAAGATATTCTCTGCTTCTGGGCCATTGGTGAAAACCTGTAATTAAGGTAAGAGAAATAACTTCAGATTTTCTACAATTTCACAGTCTTGCAGTGTCTTATGGCTTGAGAAGTCATGCCTGTAATTCTCTTTCTGTGCTTCTTCTTTATTTATATTGCTTTTAGAAACTCGAGTTACTTTGTTGCATTTTTAATGATATGAAAACTAAGTTGTTACAGGAGCTTGTTTAGCTAAACCAGTACCTGTGGGCTTTTTGGGTTTGTTGTTAGAGATGCTATCACAGATTTAAATTTTACCAGCCTGAGGGAATAGATTGCCTTTCTAAAGAAAACAATTATTTTTGTAAAGTAATTCACCCTGCAGGAATTTTAAGGCCTGAGGATCTAAATCTGGTTTTGGAACATTTTGTAGTTAGCATAAAATTTGAAAAACAGCTTTATAAACTAGGACCCTTCACTCTCACTCAAAGAAAATAAGACTTATGGGATTTGCAAGTTTTGATCCCTCCATCCCTAAACAACTAATTTAAGAGCTGATCTCTAGGTCGCATCATTTTCCTCTGAGGTTCATTTTCTACTATGGTTTGGATTTGAATAGACAGTGTTGATGTGTTGAGACTAAAGTGCACACTTCTTTCTAGAGGCATGGATTAAGACAGAAAGTTGTAGCATTTGAAAGGAGTGGAGTACGCTAACACCAACACAAGCCAGTGGGAGCAGATCTGGGAATCTCTTGTAGGGGTTTTTTCAAACCCTTACTCAAAGCAGCATTATGAACCAAATCAAATTATTAAATCAAAGATAAATGCCAGAATTATGGGAGGCCAGACACAGAAGGATTTACCAGTCTCATACTCTGTGTGGTGGGATTACCACCAGCAGGTACAGCAGGGAGTTTGTCTGGCAGTCTGCTCGGTTTTCTGTATAGCTCACACATCTATAGCTTGCAGTACACTGGCTGGAGAAAAGGCATGCAGGAATGTTGTTTTCCTTAGTTCAATCGCTTATTTACTAACCAGAAAAGCAGTGTTTTTATATAACTGAAACACTGGTGTTTCAGATGTCCCAAGGAAACTTTTTAAGGATTACACATACACAAAAAAAAAACCCAAAATCAGCGGTATTTACTGAACTAAATGCAGATATGGAGGCATGTAAGATGTGACCAACTCTTGACAGATTATTTCTGTCACATAATAGACTTGTCTGTTTTCAAGAAAATCTTACAGACTTAATCTTTTTGCAGCTGAATTAATGAGAGATGAGTTTTTCTGGCTGCTGTTGTCTGGGATCACATTTTCTGCATGGTGTTGGCACAGTTAACACCATTATATTAATGCCCAGTCACAACTTCATTAAGGGTTTGGCTGCCAGATAAAGCAATGATGCTTTTGTGATAATTTGGTTAAGAATTCTGTCATCATTGTTCAATTATAATCTATAAGGAAAATTCCTAAGGTTACATACTTGTAAATATATTTGTATATAAGCAACACTATACACCCTCTATGCAGCCTATAGGTTGCAATTGGTATTAAAATTATGGTTGAACCCATTCTTTACAGAAAGTTGCAGATCATCCGTTTCTTTTTTTATTTAGTTGCAAATAAAATCCTCAGTGATGTAGCACCTAGAAAAGCCCTAGTCATGCTCTTTGAAATTTCTGTGAGAACAGCCAAAGCCATTCAGCAAAGGCTAGATTTTATCCTAAAAATACTGAAAGATTCAGGAGTATTTTCTGAGTTCTGCAGTTTCTTTACCCACTGTCATCAATAATGAATGTTTCTGATATATTATGTTCATGCACTTAATTTTGTTGGTCACATTTCATTATGTCTTGAAGTGTAAGTTAACTTGATTGATGCAAATTGACTGATTATTTCCAAGTTCTAACCCAAGCCTTGCAACAGTTGTTAGCAGATGCTGAGACTCTTTTGCCCTTACTCTACTTCAAAGCGTATGTCTGCATTTCAGATGATGTTTCTCTATTCCTGTGTGAGAAAACAAACTATCATTTCTTGCTGAACCACATCCACGGCTCTGAATTATCAGTTCTTAGCAGCCTTGTGATATCTGGTAATTTACATGTAATGTGCGAAACTGGAAATATGAGTTTGAGTGTAAATATATCAAAGAATCATTCTGACTGAATTTTAAGTTCTTTATATAACCTTGACACCAGTTTACATCTATCAGCTTATAGGACTTCTATTACTAAAATGAAACATAAATTTATATCCACTGCTTCTAGAATATATCACTTTATTTCTTTTAAGTAGCATGAAAGTAACTTCTGACTGTTTCTGTTGGCAGAAGTTTGAGTGGAAAATTGCTACTAAGAAAAAGAGAGAAGGGTCATAGAGTTTGCAAACTCACATTTAGCAGGTCCTACTGTGAAAAATTCTGAAAAGCACGAGGATAGAAGAACATGTGATTGTAATTATAGGTTAAAAATTAGAACAATTACATTTTGCAGAAACAATCCCCTTGTTTTTGGCTCTGTGAAACATCAGAAATTTTCAACATGCTGCTTTCAAAGAGTAGTTAGATAGCAATCTCTTGCAAAAAGCATATAACCTCCAGAGTCTGAGCATCGTCCCTATGTGCCCACCTGAAACAGCTTCCAGCAGAATCATGCAAATTTCAGGTAATTATTTTCCTAAACCCTGAACTTCAGTTAGAACTTCCTTAAGAATAAATAGCTGTTGAATATGGATCAGAATCAGAACTATGGAACCAAAATAAGACACGTTTCCTAAAATAAAAGCAATTTCAGACTTTAAATTAAACCTAATTTTATTCTGGTAGAGGCTCTTCAGAGAGTTTCTGGTGATTAAAAGGCATTCAGCCATGAGTGGAAGGAAGGTATTCAATCCTCAATATGTTTTATAGCCAGGCTTCTAAAGACCCTGAATCTCAACCATAATGGTGAATGATGGCACTCTCTGTGCTTTGTTAGAGAGAGAGGCAAGGCAGAACACCACAGCCTTTGTCACATGGATCCCACCCAGATGTCAGTGAATACAGTATACATGTAGACAAATAACCTGTTTGGTTTTTTTTAAGTTGAATCATCAAATGAAGCCTAGTTGTAGCATTAAACATCTAGTCTGCTTGGGACTGTTTGATGGAAAATATGCATAACTTTAGTGGTGAAAATAATGTCATAAACTCCTGTCTGTGAAAGGAGCATGGATATCTCTATTATATCCCTTCTTGAGATAACAAAAACAATAAAAGGGGGAAAAAAGTAACAACCCCAAAAAACGTGCTTTTTCATTGAACAGAAGAAAATAATTTTACATGTAACTGTGTAATTGTAGGAGAATCTCTGGGTGTTTTACTGAAGATACAGATAGTCTGAATCATTCAGGTACTGTCAGAGGAACAGAAGTGTCCTCTTCTGGGAATGCATTGTTGAAATATATCTGTCACTGGATGCCATCTGGTCCATCACAAAACAAGCCATGATGCAGTTCAGAGGTGTCTGTTCATAGTTCTTCCCAAGAACACAGCTGCTGATAGGATGGGACAATGTGCAGGAGGGAAGGAAAGTATTGGAAGTACCAATTATTCCGTGATACCTTTCTCCATATGTAATGCCCTGTAGTTCCCTGAGTTACATCACCCTGAAATACAGCCTGTTTGATATCTGGAGTCCAGGGACAACAAAAGCCATGTCTTTACAGTGTCTTCTGACTTAGGCAAAGTTTAATTTCAGTTATCAAACAAGACAAGAACTTTCTAGATGATGCTGGGAGTCTCCCCTGAATTCATTTGCCATGTTACAGCCAGCAACATTTGTGGTCCCTGTATCCTGTGAAATTAAGTAATTGCTTTTCCAAAGTTTTCCAGAGGGGAATGGGCAGGGTATGGCCTCATTGTCCTTCCAACGCTGGGCTATAGTGCTGACTGTGGATACTGATAACACTGTGATGATTTAGTGTTGATGGAACTGTTTTCTGTGAGAAAGTACATTTTATCTGAAACCCAGAAACTTAGAAAAAAATATATTTATTTTGGCTTCCAATTCATGTAGATATTAAAAGAGGGAACACGATTTTCTTGGAATTAAAATGTGTAGAGTAATGAACAAAACATAAATAAAATAAGTTGTTTTGGTAAAAGCAGATATTTTCACTGAAATTGAAGAACTCTCTGCATTTTTTCTGTAACAATTTATTTCTGGTTAGAATTAAGAGAAAAAAATATAACAAATCTCTTTGAGCAGAATTTGTTCTGTATTCAAATCCATTCCACAAGAGATCTCAAAGTTCAGATTTTCTTTTCCCATCTTGATCACAAGTGTGTCTCTTGCCAGTTAAAGAGACATTGGGGCACCCTCAACGACAACCAGTGTTGGAGTACTGTTTTCTGCATGACTGGAAGCCAGACTTCACCCAATCATTTTGAGCAAGGAGTGACCTGGTCTAGCAGAAGATATCCCTGTCCATGGGATAGGGGTTGCAGCTAGAAGGTGCCTTTCAGCTCAAACCATTCTATGATTCTATGGTATTGTATAAGAAGAAACTTGTCTTCCTTGGACTCTCTGAAGTGACCAGACTGAGAGCTCAGGCCTTTAGAGTGCCAAGATATCTGACTCTATGCCAAACAGTCATTTCAGAAAAACATTGAGGCAGACAATCCAGCCAATGCCTTGTTCAGCAATCCTTCAAGCAGAACATTATGAGGGAATCTAAGTTATCTCTTTTTCTTGTGAATGAGGAGGGAGATGTGAGAGATGCATCTCACTGCATTGTGAGATGCAGTGGGGGAGATGGAAGCCAGCTTCCAAATAGGATAAAGGGTTAGAAGCTTTATGACAGAGGTGTTTTTGTTTGTTTTTATTTGGGTTTTTTTGTGTGTAATTCTTTTTATTTTTAATCTAATTTTGTTGGCTGTTGTCAGCAATGATGACTCCATCTATCACAGGACAATGACTTAGCTGCAGTACTGTTAAAACAAAACCAAACCAAAACATTGCCCTGGTAAAAAATAACATTGTTTGTGAGTGGTGTGATAAAACTAGAGATCATGTCACAGCAATTAACACATTCCAATTAGGGCTGACTGGTTTGTTTATCAGCCTAACCATAATAAGCCTATCATTATTTCTTTCACTACTACATCTCTGCATTATGATTTTCTGATAGTATCCAAAAGTGGACTTTGTGACTCAGTTAGTACTTTCTACCCTTCTACATTCAGTATACAGCAGTGACATAATAAGTAAAGTGTATGAGTGTATTTGTGTATATAGATAGATATATATATATATATAAAACCTGACAAATTATGATAATTGATATTTTGTAGTAGATAGATCTCTGCTTATACAACAAACCACAGCATATGTATATCATTTTCTCCCTTGGGTTTTATATAAAATTTTGTATAGATGAGAAATATGATTTTATTATACCATGATGTACTGTATTCTCAATTCTCCCACTGCTGCAGATGCAATTCAAAAACATTCTTAATGTGCTTTCCAAGGGAACTTTTCCTGTGTTTTCTATTCATAGTCTTTGTACATACCCTGTTTATTTCTAATGACAGCTTTATTTATTACACATAATTTTGTACACCTAAGTAGATGCAGAGAATTACAGTATCAGATCAATACCTGGAACCAAATTCATTGTTTGTATGCCCCCCCAAATAAATTTAAAATTGAGAAAGATCTAAAGAAAACAGATCTTTTGCCACATTCCTACTTTTTCAAGTCTATAAAGTTCATGAAATAAGGTATTTTGAGATAGATCCTGGAGAGTGGATGTAAAATCAGCTGTTTCTTGTGCTTATATATCATATTTTCCTGACAATAAATTGGGTATTTTTGTGATGAGATTTTGTTGCATGCTTTTCAGGCAAATAATATCAATTCTTGTGCCTGCATTCCAGCATCATGCTAGTAGAACAGATATTTAATGGATATTGCTACTTCTGCTTGGCAAATGAAACCCTGTTTGATAGAATTTCAATTTTGGTAAAAAGTTATAAAAGAGTACTGAATCTTCTGCTATGAAAGAGAAAATGTTTAAAGGTGGTTAATGTTATTACCACTGGATAGAAAATCAGGTTTCTAAACTCTTTATTTTCCTGTGTCTGTGTGATGTGACAGGAGAAGGTGATGACTGCTGTTAAAGGGAGACATCAGTTACAGTGCCGTTCATAAATGTAGTTTGTTCAGCAATAATGTCTTATCTCTCTGCTTTTTCCTGTCTTCTTCAGGACTTTCTGATTTTAAAATTTCTTTATTCTTGGAAGTACTTACATGATGACAAAGAGGGCCTATAACACCACTCTGACAGATGGAGTATTTCAGGGGGTCTTGCTTACTGAAAGCAAGATATTCCAAAGGGATCTTCAAGATAGCTAAAAGTACATGCTCAGCTTGACTGTGAGCTTAAACATTTAAAATAATTATGTTTTTTAACTTTATTCCTATGAAAATTCATCTGTAAACCCTGGTTACAATAATTGAAAGTGCATTGGAATCTCCAGTGAGCTTTATCCCTCAGTTTATTTCTCTGTTTTGCAATTTGTTGGAGTATTTCTGTTAAAACCTCATTATGTCATTACTTTGCCAGAGCTGCTGGCTCAAACTGCTTTATGAGTTTGTTCCACTGTATACCCATGCCTGATGTGCTGTGCTTTGGCCCACACAGGATGCTCATTGCTGCTGGAGATGTACTTAGTTCTCAAACAAAAATCCCACTATTTGCAAACCTGGGCTTCTATTTAATACCGTTATAAATTATTTACAAAGATGACATAATCCATTTGAGCAAGCTGGTGCTTATTTCATAGGATTTTTTATTCGTCTAGTAAAAATAGTTTTCAGGATTTTTTTTACTTTATTATTTGATTTATAAATCTCCTATACAAATATCTGCTAGAACAGCTTTCCTTTGATTTTGACTTCTTCAGTTTTTGTCAAAGGAAGCATTAAAAAATTGTTTTCTTAATTATAATGAACTATGATTATATATCACACACAGTTTTCTTTATGTCCCAAAATGTGTAAATATATCATATAGTTATATATTTTCTTTATCTAATATATACAATAACAATACTCAATAGGGCAGAATTTGCACACCCTGGTCAAATTACTGTCTGTCAAGGGACTTCCAGGCTGTACTGGGAAGTGAGCACAGCAAAGAATGATTCCCAGGATGCAGTTTGGGCACTGGAGGCTGGCTGATTTAGTTGGCAGAGGGCCGTTCTGTGCTAGCTGGCCTCTAACTGAGGCTGGTGCTGGACACATTCAGGCCGTGTTCAGCTAAGGATGTTCATGGTCTGGGGCTCATGCTTGTCTGGCACATAGCAGAGACCTTTGGGGATAACCAGCACATGCCCCTAGAGGTCTGTGTTACAATTTCTCTAATTACCCTGTGCACTAATGTAGAGGCACAGCATCACTACCTTCTGAACACTCAGCTTTGAATTGCTTTGTCAGCTTTTTTGGAAGGACAAACATTTTAGGACCTGCAACAGCCATGGCAAAATATTCTTTACTGTGATCAGAACAAGCTTTTTTGCTCCACAGAAACGAAAAAAAAATTATTGAGCCCAAAACATTGAATGAACAACTAGTTGCATTAATAAAACGTGAACTTACAATAAAACTTCTCCTTAGTTCTTCCTACATTTTACCAAGCTTCTCAAGCCACCTCGTAGGTTTTGTTATTTGCTCAAGGGACAGCATGCTCTAAAGAGTTCTTTTCTCTTTTCCCTTTTCTGTGTGACAACTATTTCGTCTATCAAGAAAAATTGCTTAGAAGAGGTTGTTTCCTCTGTAGTACAAGATGCTTTCCCCTCCTGGTGCAGCTGTCCATCATTCCCTGTAACTGGGTAACAGGAGGTCACATGAGACTGGATGACTGTGCCACTTTCAGTACTTCTCTTAAATTACTTGAGCATTATTCCTATTTTGTATTTATTACATTTCATTAGAATATTTTTGCCTTAAGGTTTCAATCTTCCCTCTTTTGCTTACAGCTTTATCAGCCCAAGTGATATGTATTTTTTATGAGCTCTGTGTTATGAGAAATAATGCATAATGTATAAGGTAAAACCTTCTAGGATTCGTGTTTAACTTCCTACAAGTTTTGCATGCTGTCTACATATAACATGCAAATGTTATTAAACATTCTTCAGTGAAGAAAATTGAAAAAATATACACTATTTGATAATTTAAAGGTATTTTGTCACAAAAAACCTTAATATATCAAAATTTGTGTAATTAACCAATTCATAAGTAACTGTGCAAATCCAGTTTAACGACCTACTGCAAAGTAAGACCACTGTGCAATTATGCTGCAATGACAACTTAATTACATAGGTATAACAACATCTGAATTTTACTTATACTGCCTTTTTTCAAGTTATTGCAATTAACCTTGCAAGTTATAGGTTTTACCTTGCATAACAATAATAAGCATGACTTGGTTAAGTTCGAATGTTTTGCTCTTACATGTACTTCTTATAAAAATCTTGCCTAAAATGATGATATAGGATCATTCACTGGCCAATTTAAATTGAAGATTCTTTCAAGACAGTTTGTAAACACTGCTTAACTGGAAAAAAATATATGTCTATTTATTTTTAATTATAAAGTTTGGCCATAAAATACTAAGACATCAGATCTTCTTTTAAGAAACTTTCTATTGAAGACTTTTTCTCTTTTTTGGGTTAAAAACTAATGTATGGCTTCATCTTTCTTAACTATAGACACCTAAGATTGATAAATTCTATTTCCTTTTTAATTTTCTGTAGAGGGAACAACCTGACTAGCTTAAAGTGATGTGTACCTTTCAGGGGTGAGCTTCCCAATGTCGACTGACTTCCTAAGCTGGTGAATGACAAAGCCAGTTTTTCCCTCTGCATCTACTTCTGTGTTCTCCTCGATAGCTATCAGCACCCACGACCCAAACAGTCTAACAAAAGTGCACAAGAAATACAAATGTACAAGGATTGTGAAGTATCACTGGCTTTTCAAAGTTCCCGTGCATACTGTGTATATCTTAGGATTTAAAGCAAATAATAGTGTGATTTGAATATTTACTACTTTATTGTTAGTATGAAACATTGCCCTTTATTCAAAAGGAGGTGTTTAAAGTTGCTCTCAAGCATTCTTTGTTCTCAGATCTGTAGGCACAAAGAAAAGGGAAGTCTAATGTCCTGTTATCAGAAAGGTTCATCCTTTTGGTTTTTGTTATTATACCACAAAATTGCTAAATGCTGTACATAAAACAACTAAGTGTTTCTATCCAAACCCAGAGATTAAAGGTGTATCAAATGAAACGCAGGCATAGGAAAGGAGTTGAAAGTGAAGTAATCCTGATTAATGTGTTGTGCAGCATTTTCAGAATAAGTCTCACCTAAATGTTACTTCTATTATTATCCAAACCAGACTCTCAGTAGATATTTTAAAGTCCTGTTTTGTGCTTTGTTGTCACAGATTTTCTTTCTATAAAAGTAGCTTAAAGGTCCCTCTGCTAAGTACATCCCAAGTTGGACTCCAGCAGAACAACATTATATCTCTAAAGGGGGGCTGTGGGCGGGGTGTTGGATCTAAGAGATTTTAAACCTGCATGTTGCCAGGAGCATCTGAAAGTCTAATCATGACATGTTGTACATCCCTTCATTTCACGAGTCTATTTGTAAACACCTAATCAATGATGTAATTTTAAATAATCAGATTAGGAATTTTGCCTCAGGAAGAGACAGTAATTCAAAGAATTGCAGATGCAGTATTACCAGCAACAAAGATCAGTGATTTCTTATTTCTCATTATGACAAAATTCAATTTAAAGTTACCATATTTTTTCATAAAAATGAAATTAAAAAATACTGATATGTGAATTTCACATCCATACATCTACTGTGTTACCAAGAAAGCAAACCAAAAAATAACAATTAAAAAAAAAGGGCACAAATGAAAACACAGTAATTTTATGAAGATAGGGAAGAAAACTGCATTTTTGTTACTGTAGCACATTCATTACAGTTTTTAGATATCTATATGTGTTGCTGTTTTCTCAATGCCCATTATATTGTTAACTAATCATAAAATAATGTCATAACAGAAGCAAATGTTTGTTCTTAAACCTTTATTCACCCATATCAATCAATCTGAGAAGGTTTTCCTGTGGAGAAAAGTACACTGAAGAATAAATTGGTTTGTGTGTTAATTTTTTTCGTTCTCCTTGAGTTTCAATTTAATAGATATATCTTTTTCTTCTAGAGTAAGCACATGGGATCTGACTGAAAATATTTTTATTTTGTTGTTCACTGGAAATGCCAATGATTATTCCTGCATTACGAACACTTGGAATAATTACGTTCATTACAGTATACACATGTTTGAATTCATGTAACTAAACTGGTGGTATAACCTTTTAAATACATCAAAAACTATGTTTATGTTAGTAAGGAAGAGGGGCTGCCTAACTGACACAAAAAAATATCTCAGTATAAATTGATCATTCATAAATTTAAGTTGGTAATTAAAAGATGATGTTTAACCTTTAGAAGGACGAGGTTCCAAAGCTGTAGTGCCATCACTGGGTGAAATTAAATCAAGTTCAATTTATTTCTGAAAAAACATCAGAAACAAGTTGTGGTTTTGATAGTGGGAGGGTGAAGTCAGTGAGTCAGGAGTCGTCCTCTTCAGTATCTCAGCAAGGTCAATAGGAACACACTTCTGCATTAGAAGCAAGTAGCTATGATTCAGGAAAATAGCCAACAGTTTTCTTCTGATTACAAAACATGTTGTTGTGAAAATGGTTCATGGGAAGCATCTGAATCTGCCAACTGAAGTAAATAGATTGGTGGAAGGGGAGAAAATGCTGATGGATGAAAATCCTGATTAGCTCAACCACACCAGGAAAGGAAAAATTCAGGGAGGGAGGTTTTTGTTTCAACTTTATTTTATTTTTTTTCTTCAGGTAAATTCCCTGAAGTTTCTTGTTTTGTTAGCATTTAATATCTAACCTGCCTGTTAAGTATATAGTATAAACCCACTACCACTCCCCTCTTGTTTTCTTACACGCAGTGGTTTTAGAAACAGGTACAGCCTGATTCAAAGACCTCTGAAGGCAAAGGACAAACTTGCATTAAGCTTTGGCAAAATCACCCCCCCTGTGGTTACTGCTCTTGCAGCAGAAGATGAATAGTGCACTGACACATATTTTCATTTAATCAGGACTACACATTTAATGAACTTGTTGCAAACTAAAGTCAAACTCTCCTTGTATTTTTATATCTATACATTCACATGTTTCCTATATGCTTAAACGTTTGAAAGGTGTAATTAGTAAATATCACTAACCTTGCAGTTCTGGTATCCTTGTCTTCTGATTCAGCATAACAGGAAGGAGTGGGTGTAAAATGGTCATTTTGTAATATCTGTCACTGCCATAGCCAAATGTATCAGATCACAGTAAATTTGCCCGTCAGTGTGCACTTAGTAAATTCTCTTCATAGACTGCTGTGCATTTCCTGTAAGGATTCCTGGAAAATATTTCCTAGCTATAGGTTTTAAATTAATCAATCAACTTTTGTTTTTATAGCACCATTCTGGAAAATCCACTCGTGTCACTTTCAGTAATAGAGATAAGAAAAACAAATCCATACTCTCCATTTAAGTCAAAAGCATCTATCTTCTTGAGTAGGTTCACTTAAGACATTTCAACTGTAGAAGTACCAACAGTTTTATACTTTTAGGAACTCTTAAACTACAAAACAGACACAGGAGACAATAAAAGTATCCGAGTTACAAAAAATAATATGGAGTCAACTGGAGCTTCGATTTGACCCTAAAAATCGTGTCTTAATTTAATAATTTGGGAAAATTGGGAAATATTATGAAGTAATTTCTGCAGGCCACAGTTCATTCATGTTCATGTTCATAGTCAGTTACCCATAGATATTGACAATGTGAATGACTGCAGCTGAGCTAGGATCTTTTCAAGGTCATGAACAAAATATGGGTCTCTTATGGCTCCAGTCGACTGGAGCTGAAGACTCATGGCCTTCAAATGTCTGTTTCTCTCTTTCAACCATTAAAGGTGCTGATCATGATTATCTCTGGTGCAGACATCTACAGAAATCTCATCTGTTTACTAAATGAGTTTTGGAATGAGCTACAGCCTGACATCATAGTGAAGCTTCAGTTTAGCAGTGAAAGAGGAGAGAAATCTAATAAGAAACCCAGAAAATCCCACATCAGTCCTTTGTAACAAGATATTAGTGGCACGAGCTTGTGTACTTAATAGTAGTGTGCAATGCCATTAGAGTTTTGGAAGAAAATAATGCCATGATATAATGAAGCAGAATCTGTATTCACCAACTTAGGTAATATTTTTTTTCATTTTTCAGAGGAACTAAAATGTCAATACACTTATTATTTCCAAATATAAGTAAGTTGGAAACTTACACAAAGTTCACACTGCCTAAATGCATTCAAAAGCTAGTTCCTAAGTAAAATGAGGTGCTAAATGGATTGAATGTAAATTACATGCCAGGTTTTATCAGAAGTTTCATTGACTTCTATTCCTACAAGTCATCCAGAGAAAATTATTAAGACATGTGGAGAGCAGAACTAGAGTCAATACAGACACACAACTGGCCAGCTAAAGAAATATGCAGAAGGGCAAAATGAAGGAATTCCTCATATGTGCAATATTCAAAGAGAGCAATATTTTGGGATCCAACTTGGAGCTCAAACCCTTGGAGTACTGGAGAGGAAGACCTCTGAACTATAAAGTGAATTTACTCCTTCTGTTCCCCTGCCTTCTTGGCTGTTTTGCAAAACTTATTCTTGTCCTGAGTTCATCTAATTTGTCCTCCAAGCACCATGTCCCTCCCTCATTGTTTTGCTCACTGTATTTTATTTTGCAAGCTGCACCAATTCATTTGGGGGACCAATGATCTATCTGCCTTTCCTCTGTGTGTTAGCAAGTTTACAGTAGCATCATACATGTACAACCTATGTTTTTGCAGGTAAAATGATATACTACAAAATAAGTATCTATTCTGATTTTAATTAAATAGTATTTTTTATTAACGAAAAAAATTAAAGAGTTACAAGGTCACTTATCTCTTGCTGTCAGGATACATCGACACCTTTATTTGCACATTTGCTGACAAGCTCTTTCTTCCCCTGGCAGGCTTAAAACACTCCTTTCATCTGTTCTCAAGGTAAATGCAAGTCCTATACTCAAACAAGGGTCTATTGAAACAGCCCTTCTCTCGCCCCATGCTCTTCTGACCTGAATTTGCTCATTCACTAACAGTGAGATTCCAGTCATGTAGCTGTACTTAAAAAATTAATCATCTAGTGCTATCAGTTAAGCTACCTATGGTCTTTTAACAATACAGGGATTTTCAGACTGTGAAAGGTGCTTTCCTTTCTTTGTGAAAAGTAGCTCACACCCAAAGTGGACCTATCCCTGTAATTTTTCCTTTCCTGGGTTGGCTCTAGGACATCAATGATAGAGCAATCAGAGACTGTTAATTAACTCTGCTGTGTAGTCTTTCCCAAAACCTCAAAAAACAAAGTCCCAGCTAGTCATGCCCAAAGAGAAGGGAGCAAGTTCCTCCCTGCCCCTAGTCGAGTCTGGGAATCATAGTTGCAAAATCCTACCTTTTCACTTCCTACAATGTCACTGTCGGACACAAAATGATTCCCACAGACAGGGCTGGAAGTGTGATGAAAGAAGAAGGTTTATTTTGTTCCTTTAGTATTTATAGATTTTTGACAGCAACCAGGGATTGGATAGTCAGATTACCACCTTCCCAACCTCACTGGCCGTGGGAGATGTCCATCAAAAGGCATATCTTTAATGGAACACATAAATACCTATGTTCGTAGTTACTTTCCTGGGAAAGTGGCTAGAAATCATGAAAACAATATCGAAAGGACTGATTCTCAGGGCAACATCCAACACTCCACAGAACATTGGTTTCTCTCATCATTTCCCTGTGACCATTTTCATAATTGGAACAACAAGCAAGAATAATGGCAGGTTGGTGACAGAGGCAGGAAAGGAGATTGTAATGTGAGCAAAATTCATTCTTGTTCCATCAGAGAGACAGCTAACTCTTTGTGTGGCTACAGTAAGAACTATATTGAGGACTCTTGTAAAGGCTGAAGTAATGGCTTGACTCGGGAAATAAAATGAAGCCTTCAGAGCTCAATAAATTTTAAAATTTGCTTTCAGTCACTCATATGCATTTTCAGAAACTTCAAGTTATGCGGAATAAAAGGGATTGCAAAGATGCCAATATTTTGGTATGTGTGCAGAAAACCACCAAATACCTGCACAGATCTAAGTACACTGCAGTTCCTCCTGTCACAATGAAGAAATAACACATTTACTTTTGACCAATCAAGGTGAGTTGACCTTGGCTGAAATCCAGGTGGCTACCAAAGCTGCTCTGTGCATCTCATCTTCAGCTGGACAGGGAAGAAAAAATATACTGAAAGGTTTGTGGTCAATATAGGGACAGGAGGGGATCACTCACCAATTACTGACATGGGTAAAAGAGTCTGGACCTTGGAAAATTTATGAATTGAAAATTGAATCAGGGAAGGTAATAAAAATAACCAAAACTGTCAACAGTTCCATCCCCCATCCATCCCTTCTCCCTGGGCTCATCTTCATTTACAATTTTGTCTCTGTCCTCCCCCATCAGCAGTGCAGGAGGATGGGGAATGGGAGCTGTGGTCAGTTTATCACACATTGTCTCTGATAGTCCTTCCTCATTGCGCAGGAGGCCTTCTCACATTATTCTCTTAATCCAGTGTGAGGTCCCTCTCACATGAGATGATTCTCTACAGACTTCTCCATAATAAGATTCTTCCCATGGGCTACAGTTCTTCATTAACTGCTCCAAAATGGAGCAGCCCTTCTGTGGGGTACAGTACTTCAGGAAAAAAAAGACTCCAGCATGGTTCTCCCTTAGGGTCACAGGTCCTGCCATCAAACTTGCTTCACATCACTCCAGTAAAGAGACTGCCAGGAGAGTGGCAGCATCCTGCTCCAGGGACTGTACTCCCATAGGGTCCAGCCCCCTTCAGGCTCCCTCTGTTCCAACAGAGGATCCTCCAGGGGCTTCAAGTGGATATCTTCTTTACTGTGGATCTCCATGGGCTGCAAGGGGGCAGCTGACTCACCATGGTCTGAACTACAGGCTGAAGGGGAATCTCTGGTCCAATGCCTGGAGAATTTCTTCCCCTTCCTTCTGCACTGACCTTCAGGTCTGCAGAACTTGTTCTCTCACATGCTCTCATTCCTCTCTCTGGCTTCAGTTTTTGTCCAGTTTTTTATCCACTTTTCTTCCTCTTCTTAAGTAAGTTATCCCAGAGGTGCTACCATCATTGCTATGGGCTCAGCCTTGGCCAGAAGTGGGTTCTCCTTTGGATCTGGATGTCATTTGCTCTGCCTCACATGGGGGAAGCTTCTAACAACTTCTCACAGAAGCCAGCACCTCTAGCTCCCCAGCCACAAAAACCTTGTCACACAAGCCAGACAAAGTAATATAAAAGGTATGACAGCATTATTGTGTAGCAAAATAAGTTGTCATTTCAAGTACATTCTATTGACAGAAGAGAATTTTGGGTTAATTACCTGATTTCTCAAAGCTCTTAGCTATCCACTTTCCAGCCAGTAAGTACTGAACATTTGGTGATCTCTGATTTCTTATAGACTTCTTCTGCCATTCTGTTTGCTAGCCACTTACTGGTGATTGTCCTGGGAATGCCCTGACTTTCAGAACAGCACTGTGCTTTCTACTGCTTAAGGTTGTCAATAAATGTAACTGATCTAGCAAGAAAAACACATCCTTGTTCATCAGGCATAGGGTACATGAGGATATCATCAGATTGCTAGTGGGGGATTTAATAGTTTGGATTGCCCTGAAATGAGCTACTATTTTTTACCTCAAGCCTTCACCTCATAGAAAGCTCATTAGTGAAATGCTCCATAGTACCTCAGTAGGATTTTGGTGTTTGAGCAGACTTTAATCTTCTAGAGACAACAAAAACATTGTTTAGAGGCTGCTCGTCAATTATTTACCTTTGGTGAAACATCAGTTCTTTCACAACTTTTCTATATATATATTGTAAATAAATCTCAAGGTCTTACAATTATAGAGTCACAAGACAATTAATGTTGAAAAAGACCTCTAAGACAGAGTTCAACCATTAATCCAGTGCTGTCAAATCCACCACTAAACCATGTCTCCTAAGCATCACATCTACAGATTTTTGAGCATTTCCAGGGGCAGTGGTTACACCACTTTACTGGGCAGCCTGATCCAATGCTTGACCATCCTTTCAGAAGAGATTTTTTTCCTAATATCCAATCTATACCTCCCCTGCTGAAACTTAAGGCCATTTCTGTTGACCTATGGCTCGTTATATGTGAGAAAACACTGATCCATCCACACCTGGCTACAACCTTATTCCAGATAGTTGTACAGAATAATAAGGTACCTCCTGAGTCATCTTTTCTGCAAAATATACAACCTCTTTTCCCTAGAGTAATTCTTACAAGTGCAGGAAATAGTCTTATCTTTAAAAATATGTGTGCACACACATGATGTAAACACATGCCTTCTGCACTTGAGGTGAAAGAAATGACCATGGGAAATATCTCAATTTCCTTTGAAAACCCAGTCCCAGTCTTCTCCAGGAGAAACTGCTCAGCCCTGATGCTCTCACCCCAGTGTAGCTTTATCCTACGTGAGGACCCTTTGCCCAAAGTTGTAGACACCTTCTCCTGCTCTTTCCCATGGGATACTTTGCTGCCAACAAGGAATGCTGTAGTTTCTGGTTTCTGATAATTGAAATCATCAAGCCCTAACATTTTAACTATTTAAGCCAATTGTTGCTTGGATTTTCGTAAGTGTTCAGTATAGCATATAAACAATGATCAGAGACTCATTAATAAATGAAATAGATAAAATAAGAAAGAGAAGGAGGAGACTATGGAGGTTAGAGAGTAAATAAACAGAAGGATAAGGAGCTTCATACTCTTCTCAGTCTATTTGGATTCATCGCTAGCTCCTGCAGAGCTGATGTAGTTATCTTCAGTCCTTTCCCATTTATCTGGTTATTTGTAATTCCACCAAAAAAAACCCCAGAATTTCTATTTCCAGATTGTACATGCTGACTTTTGAGGAGGGAGTTTAAAATTCATTACAGGCATAAAACAAATCAAGCTGACAGAATGCTCAAATATACTGTGCTGCCCAGATTTATAATTGAAAAACCCTCTGCTGCATGAAATGAGTGAAACAGAGCAGATGAACCAGCAGACAAGCAGGAGACCAGAATTAAACAAATTTGTGTAAATAAATCCCACTTATTTATCAGATACCAGGAATTCATTTTCTCTATATTTGGCCTCTCTGCCAGATAATGTGAGCAAATATTGGTTGGGATTGGAGGGCAGAGGGCATCCAGGTTGCTTTTTTTTTCTTATTCATTAATTTTCTTTCAGGTAGATGATGGCAATGGCTTGTGTGAAGTTTCGGGGGAAAAAGAAAGACTGAAAGGATGTGTCTGATCAGGATTCATAATGCCATGGGCTCAGTTCTCTTCTGGGATGCTCTAAATACTCTGTTTGGGAGCCTGGTTTACTTTTCAGATAAGAGATAATGAAAAGTAGATGTCTGGCTTTGCCTAAACATCACTGTAAACATTACTAGATGGTTTTAGTTGGGAAAGTGTTTACCTGGACACTGAAAACTAGTTATATATCCAATCATAGCACAATTTAGCAAAAGTTATAAGTCCTAGCTTAGTTTTGATCACATAATTAAAGGTACATTTTTTCCTGTTGAGCAGTTGTGGATTAAATATTTAGTATTGCTTTCTCTTTAATAAGACTTCTGAAACTCTTGGACTGAGATGTCCCTGAAGTCCCAAAAACCCCCTTAATAATAAATATGAGGTAAACAGTTGAGCTGGTCAAACTGGGTGATTATACTTGGTATCTATGTATGTCATGGTGGCAATTTTTAGGAAGGGGACTTGATTGGTAGCAGGAAGCCAGCCTTAGTATTCAGGCAGTGGTCCATGTAATTGTGAGCCATTTCTAATTGAACTGAATAAGACTTCCCATAAGCTGAAAGCCAAGTAATGACAAGCCACTATGACCAAGAAGCCAGTTGCTACAGGCAAGTCTGACAGTTCATGGATACTCTTCCAGCCCTTTTACCCTATTAGTAGCATGACTGAAGTAATATTGCCTTAGGATCACCCATTAAAATAGAGAAAGGAGGGTGGTTTACAGTTTTCTCCATTTATTTTCCTCAGAAAAGTATTTTCCTCAGACACTTTCCCTGGGATCCTACTAATTTGTCATTTTTGCCTACAATATCCACCAATTTTTATAACAGTGGGAGTCAAACAAATATAAGCTTAGCAACAGATTACTAGATGAGAACGTCTCTGGAAGGTGGTTTAAAATATGAAGGAAATCTAATTAGAGCCTGTTTCTGAGCTCTTTGGCTCAGTGTAGTAAAACCAGTTGTGAGAACAGCCTATGAGCAGTTACGTCTGTCTGCTGAAAGATGCTATTTCAGAACAAAACTGGACATTAAAAGTGTGGATAAGCCTTCAAGTTGAAGAGTTTTCTTTGTCTTTTTGGAATTAATGATACACCAAATACTGTGCAGTGGAGACTTTTGTTTTAGCCATCAGAGGTAGCTTTGGCATTAATATTTAAATGCCAGAGGTAAGCACACATAATGTGTTTCATTTGCCCTGGTCATCTTGCCAGGATGACAAGAGTAAGTACCAGTGCTTACGTTACCACGTTGTAATCATTTGATGCTGATCAGTTTAGAAACAGAATCTCTAGCTACCAGTCATGAGGAGAGTCAATACTTTATTCTTCTTGTGCAGTAGCACACCTAAGAGGTATGGAGAAACCTCAAGGTCAACTTGAATAAACATCCAACAGCTCAAAGGTTTATCCAGACCCAAAGAGTCTGCAAAACAAAGCAGAATCTTTGTGATTTATGGTGAATGATCTCTTTAGGAGCTTGAAAATTAAATGTATCTTACAAAATAATTTGGAACCTTTATATATGTTTGTTCTGAAATTTGGGTAAGGTTTTCAAGGAGAAAGTTTTCATGTCCATAAATCTTTGTAACAATTCGAATTTGAAAGCTTATACAGAGACAAAATGTATCTTGTGCTTTTGAGCTGAGTTTCTCAAAGTATACATGTACAGCAATACTAACCTCAGAGAAGTCTCAAGGCTTTACACTATTAAAGGGTTAAATTTTGTGTCATACTGAGGCAGAAATGGATGTTGAGGGTGAAAGAAGAAGAGAAAAATGTTTGAATTTTTTAAATCTGGTTTTATTTTCCTGCATATAAAAGGTTTGTTTAATAACCCAGGAAAACACAGTTTTTCCTCTGTAGATTCAGTTTCTCTCAACAAATCTTATCAGAGGATGGGACCTGAGGAAGTTACACATTATCATTAACTGTGACTCCCTGGTGCCTTTCCCTAGTTCGTCTCTCTACCCAACTTTTATAAATTATCAGTTCAGGAAATTACTTAATTGCCCATCTCCCAAGAGTTCTACGAGAACTATTTAATTAGTCTGGAAGGTGTTCTTGAAACTATTCATTTATTTAATTTTATTTATATTATGTCTGATTATTAAGTGCTAGAAGTGCAAACTCTGTTCAAAGTCATTGGAATTATGTTGGAGTTTTCTTTCATACTTTCTTTGCTTTATTTCCATCAGACTGGCCAAAAAGAGACACAGTGACTAAGGAGCTCAGCCTTTGGACCTAGGACCTTCTGATACTTGTCAGTGCCTGCTTCAAGTCCCTAGTCAACCATTCCCATGATTAAATGACAGAACAGGTCTATTTCCCAGTTTCAGAGCTAGACAACGATGATGGTAATTTCATTATATTTTCTCCATTGCTTTCAGCTTATTATTTTAATTAAAATGTAAAGGAATGACAGATTCCCCCCTGCTCACTCTGACTTTAGTGAAAGTTCAACATCCCAAGTGGGACTTGAACTCATATTATCACAGAGCAAAAGTTCAAAGCACTAAAACAGGAGCCATTAAGGTGTCAAGCAAGTAAGCTAGCACTTACCAGGATCAATTTTCCACTTAGGCAGCCTTTGCCCAATTGTGCTAACTCCCACTGAATCTATACCCACTAATGGATCAAAGCTGAGAGGCTAGGAATTCTTAAATCATTAATTCCCAAAGCTCATTAATATAATATTACAATTGCACCCGCTAGCATTGCCATGAGAAGTAGGTCTTTACAGGTTTGCTTTAATACAAACTTTGTTTTTTGGCTTTGGTTCTTCTTGGTTTTGTGGGAGGGAAGGATTTTTGACCAGTATGAAAGCTTACAGTCTTAATACTTCAAACTGACTTGCAGATTGGTTGATCATTATTTATTCAATAAATTTGCATGAGTTTTCAATGAAATGCAAAGCTACTATAGTAGTAATAAAAACAAGAACAAAAAAGTGTGCTATTCAGTAGCAAAAAGACTTTTTCTCTTTGTCATATGCTCTATTGGACTACCACTGTACTGGATGAAGAAGACAATCACAACTCAGTTATGAATTTGTTTTTCTACTCCCAGCCAGATAAGCAAAATCTTCAGAATGTAAGAACATTTTATATCTTCTACTTTTCTTTTAGAAATAATATTATCTTTATCAATATTAAAGAAAATTCTTGGTGAATGGCATGAGGACAATTAACGCAATAACATTGAGTTTGTCAAGCTGTTTGAAAATAGCAACAGTAGAAGATCCCTCTCAATTGTTCTCTGTCCTGCTTTTCATTGCTTGGTTTTAAGAGTTGAACCTAATGTAAATTCCCACAGTTCATCCACTGTAATCTCTTAAGCCTTAAAATTTGTTTATTGCTGCAAATAAGTTGGAACAAAATCAACAATTTGGTGGAGGTACAACAGCATCATCAGAAGACTTCTAGACAAGGACTGTAAATCTCCTGGCTTTACCTATCCTCTTGAAGCATCTACCACAGACTGAAGTGACAGACTCCCACAGTGCTGCAGGGTTGAGAGTATATTACAAAAGAATCTCTCAGATTTTGATATTATCTAGAGCTGAATTGACCCCAAAGGGTCATGTAGAAATGAAGGTGTGCAAACTATACAACCTATATATATAGAATCTATGCTGTAGAGTAAATAAAGGTAATTTTGCTATTGATCTGGTGTTTAAAGATTTGATTAAAAAACTTGAACAGACAATCCTTTTTTAAAAGATTTTTTAGCCGTGAGATAGAAGTCCCTGTTGTGTGGAAAATCAGTGATTCCAAGCAGAAATCTATACATAAAACACATTGAGTTTTGTAATAGCTACATACTTCTAGACTGTGAAATGGACAAAATCTCAAAAATTGCAAAATAGCTGCCTTTCAAAAACTGGATGCTGAAGTAACTTCTGCAGCAAAGCTTCTCATTGTATATTAAAATACCAGTTACACATTGTTACACATTATAAAATGAATTGTCTTGCCATGAAAAATAGAAAAAGCTTGAAAGAAAATTGTAAGAAGCTCTCTGAGCAGAACTACATTACTGAAAATGTCTTTGGAAACAATATGGATTATAGAGCGTTAGGAAGCCACAGTGATGTTACTCAGTCCTGCATGGATGTACAGGGGAGACAGTATGATTTAATTATTCACACAATAGTTTAGAAATCCCTGATAGGTATGAACTTGATGTTCTGTAAACAACTGACAAAATAATAGAAGCGAGGATTTGATCTGCATGCATTGCAATTGAATATCTCTCTATGCAATAAATCAAAACATTCAGAGGTTAACTAAAGAGAACCTAATATCTTTCTGTTGTCAAGGTTGAGTTAATTTCTCATTATAAGCCATATTCTAACAATCTCACAAATATAATCAGTTGTAGGGGAAGCTGGTAGCAATCAGTACATTTGGGCTGCCTAATGCATTTCATTATGAGGTATTACAGTGACTTTTTTCCTCTGAGAAGCAGTAAGGCCATTGTCAATTAACTGTCACGTTGGCATTTTTAACATGATCACAGGGGATGACTGTGTCATTTAGTGCATTGAGACAAAGAATTTGGTTTGCAAGGAAAACCATTAAGGGTTGCTCAGTTTTTCAGCCTCAATAACATTTTTGTAACCTTGCTTGTTTCCCTGTAAGTAACATTTAATGCCCACCTTTCTATTATTCCTTTATATAAAAATGGCAGAGCTTTTTTTCCTTTTCATCCAAAAGGCTGCCTCTTTCATGACATTCTCCATTTTTCTGATACTACTTATTGTTCTCTTCTTACCTTTTGACATTTTTTCAAAACTGTGTAGTAAAAAATGTCAAAGGAAATTTAAATCACAAAATCAATAAAGTTCTCTGTGAAAAGTCAAACTGAGAATGTAGTGGTGGCTGTGTCAATGCATGACATTATTTTCTATGCAGTAGATGCTGAACTGACAATTTAAAAATATCAGAATTCCATTTAAATCCTCTCTGTATGACCTATTGGATGTTCATAGATGATGAGGAATATTGCAGGCAAATATATATTTAAGATGATCCAGGATGAAGTCTTTTTCATGTCCTAATGGATGTCAGTGAGTGTTGGGCTTTTCACATGCTAAGCAGGAGTTTATTATTTCATCCTCAAGAATATTTACTCAGTTTAGGTATGGACTGAGTGGATGGTTAATTTGAAGGAAAAAATGCTCTGAAATATACCCTCTGATGACTTCATAGAATCATAGAGCAGTTTGGCTCAGAAGGAACCATAAAATTCATCTCATTCCTGTCCCCTGCCAGGGGCAGGGACACCTTCCACTAGACCAGTTTGTTCAGAGCCCCACTCGGCCTGACCTTGAACACTTCCAGGGATGGGGCATCCACAGCTTCTCTGGGAAACCCTCTGGTTTTGTGCCACAGACAGAAAAACACAGACTATCCCAAGTGATTCTGTCTGGAGCATCAAACACTGCAGAACAGGACCCTCACTTGGGTCATCATATGCATTTAGTGATCAATAAATGCTCTTAATATGCACAACAACATTTTTGATGGCCATTTTGCATTATTTGGCCTTTCTGCATTTTATTAAACAACTTCCACACAAATAATAATTCAATATTATTATGAAGTCAAATCAGATGTTCATAGATAAAACAAGACATGTTTGTATGTATATCTTAAATTTTACTTCAGTCTATCAGCAAGTATATTTTTTTCCTGTTTTCTGGCAGCATACTAATAAAACTAGTTTGTTTTAGATAAAGAAGTCTATCACCCTCAAGCTAGAGAGATTTCTTCTTTATTTTTGTTTCAAGAAATGTCCTAGAGATAATCATCATAAAATTAAAGTCAGTACAGGTGGTGGAATCCAATTAAAAATACGTCTTTGGGTTTTTATCTGTAACATATACCACAAAGCTTAACAGGGTTTGCTAGGGAGATGTGGAGACTGATACAAAGCTGGGTCTGAGGTTCACAGGTGCTACATTGTCTCAACTTATCATTACTCATTGTATATTTATAGGCAACTTGACCAGTATCCAAGGCACTTTTTTGTATGCAAATAGAGAGTATAACAGTCCATATCTGAAAAGATTAATCTCTTTTGCCAGAAATCATTGTCTTGAAGTTTGATTTCAGATGGAGCTTCTGAATGTCAGTGCCTTCTTTCCCACACATACCTAATAAGTACAAGACAAAGATCACATCATATAACCAACCAGTCTCAGGATTAAATGTGTCCTATCTTAAAAGAAGCAGAGATTATACCAAGATTACTCAATTTATTGTCACTGTGGAAAACTAAGATAATGAATATAATTTGAAACATTGAAAACATCTTAAAAAACCTTAAAAATGCTTGTTTTATTAATTGACAACTGAACCTGAAAAAGTCAATATCAAGGCAATTGGACTTAGACTGAAATGAAACTGTCTGTCACAGTGTTTTACCCTGACTACAAGTTCTACTAATGGGTCTTTTTTCATATACCACCCTGTCAATTCCAGAACTGTGACTGGTAGCAAAGTTAGGCAATATCAAGCTCACCAATGATCTTATGCTGGATTGTGATAGAATAACACTTTGAGCTAAAATTAAAAACTCTGATTTGTAGGCAGTTTGTTTAGCCTATGTGTGAGAGGCAATTTTTTGCACAGAACCACAGAATCAATTAAATTAGAAAAGACCTCAGAGAGCATTAAGTCCAACCTTTGTCTGAACACTACCATGTCCTCTAGACCCTGGCACTAAGTGCCATGTCCAAAGGCTCCTTGAACACCCCCAGGGATGCTGACTGTACCATCTCCCAACTTCCTCCACTGCTCTTCATCAGACTCATGCTACAGGCCCTCCACATCTTCATTGCCCTTCTCTGGGCACACTCCAGCACCTCAGTGTCCTTGGATTGAGGGGCCTGGAACTGGACACAGGACTCCATGTGTGTCCTCACCAGTGACAAGCACAGGGGGATGGCCACTGGTCTGGTCCTGCTGGCCACACCATTGCTGATACAGGCTGTGGTGGCGCTGGTGACATTAAAGATCATCCAAGTCTTGTTTTTTATTACTGCTGTGATGCATTAAGACCTGAATCCTGCCCAAACATGGTTTTCTAATATGAGACTCACAGCTAGAAATTTGTCTATCTCAGGCCATAGATAATGAGGGAAACAAGTGGTCTCATGGTTTGTGGAGTCTGTGGTGCTCAGAAATTTCACCTCATTTACTTGCAAAGGTTTCCAGTGCAGGTATTGAAGTGAAATGTCCTCAGTCCTCTGTAGAGAGAAAAATAAATGCTGCAGGGCACCATTTATCTAACCTGGTACAGATGTGCAGAGAGAGATGAACCATGCCACAAAATCGTTTGTTTCTCTTCAGAGACTAAAGAGAGACCCCTGGATGGCTAGTTTGGATGTCAATTTCATTGTAAATGCAAAATTTAGATGAGATTACTCTTATCCCAGTCTTCATAAATTTCACAGCATATAGAACTAGTGTTTCATTGCATTATTATCAGGTAGCTAAATAAAAAATGCCTAGGAAAACTTTTGAAACATGTTTCTTTTTTTCGTAAGGAAAGCCTTCCATAAGTATGTATTGCTAAAAGCAAACTGTAGAAAACCATTGTGGCTTGAGGGAATATTTAAAATATTTACGATTTAGGTGGCAGATATGTTTCCAACAAAATTGTTTGCATATTTCCAGCATAGATGAAAGGAAAAGCCTAGTAGGGATCATTCTTGCATTTTATTTATATCACAGTGCTTCAGAAGCCTCCCCAGTGTCTTCTCTTTTCAGTTATGTAACACTTGCTTGTAATTTCTTTCTAAAATTTGTTGTCTCAAATGTTCTTTTTATCACATTCTTCTTCTCAATACATTCACAAACCACATCTCAAAATAGTTCTTCACTGGTTATCAGTTGTCCTTTTGCTTTTTATTTTTTTAAATTACAAAAATTTGGGTATCTAAGGTGTGTATTATTACTTCAAAAAGCATTTAAAGATATAATTTGTCTAAAAAGTATTCTACTACATGTAACACAATGACAGTTCTGTATAATATTACTGTTAATTGACTTCTGAGCTTTCTGGATATTTTCATGTTTGGCAGAACAATTTCAGGTTCAGGTTGTTCATTGATTACTTTTCTCAGAGGAACAGAAAAAGGATCCACAGGAGACACATAACTTCTGTTTTCTAGAGTTGTTTTATAATTTAACATTTAATAACTTTCAAGAGATGAAATAATCAGATGTAAGCAGTTTCTCTTGAAGGTGTTGGATACAAGAATGATAAAGTTTGCCAGAGTTCTTAGCTACTGGACAGATTAAGTCCTGTTCCTTAGCTGGTTGGTGTGGTAAACTAACATTCAGAGGAAGGGAGGGCAAGTGGAAATGTAAAACCTTAACTCAAATTTTGGGGTGCTTTATGACCAAACTTAGGGATGAACACACCTAAACTAGGCAACCTCTCCTTCCTGTGTCTCTGTCTCTTTTATCTGTAGATTTAAATTCCTTGTAGCAACCTTAGGGTGACTTAGGCTGACATTTACACCCCATGTGAATGAATTCCCTGGAAGGGTTCCAAGACTGAGCAGACCATGCATGGTAGAAAGAAGCCCCAGGTCCAAAGCTGGCCTGAGGCACTCAGCCCACTCAATGCATCTTAGCAAGAGGTGGAGGAAATAACTGAGGAATGGGGCATCTGAATGTAGTGCTTTGAGATTCCCACCATATCACTGCCAGAAGCAAACTGACTCACTGAGCACTGTGTCAGCTCTCCATACACACAGTGCTATTTCACATGTCTTTGAAGGATTTTGCAGAAGGTCTGAGGAGCCGCTGAAGCACGGGGACAGAAAGTTTCCCACTACTTCAAGGGAGAAACCACAGCTGTGTGCCATGCGACGTGTGCTAGCTTGGCGTATAGTAGGATAGTAGAAAACACACAATCTCCCAAAAGCATACAGGAGACAGCACACAGAATGTATTATGTCTTTTTTTGTCCATAGATCTCGTAAGTTAGGGATCAAGTACTACAATTCTAGTTTAGCTAAAATGACATTATCTTATACATCACCTCGGTTTAGATTATTGCTTTCTGTCAGCATCTAAAGCATAGAACTGATATAATTTTGGTGATTGGCAGTACTGTTCCATAGCCTCCCTCAGCATACTCGGTACACTGCTTGTATGCAGCTTAAAAGCTGACAACATCAGAAAGACCTGGTTGTATCCTTGATAGAAAAACCTGAAAAACAGTGATGGTGGAATAAAAGGCAACAAAAAAAGGATCTTTTTTTGTTGCTGTTGTTTTTCCCCTTTAAAAGTTCTGAGGAAAATGTATTTAACATTTGTCTTTCAATGACCTTTACATTTGTTCTCAATCTATTTTTAGTAATTAAACAAACACATGGAAATTAAGGGAAGGAGGAAGAAGAGTGAAATCTGGTAAAAAAAAGGAAGCAAAGTATGATAATCCACAGAAGTAATAAACATGAACAGAATGCCACCCCAATGTGTGTTTCTCATTTGTAGATTCTTTTGTTGTTAAGTTGAGGTTATCCAGCTCTGAGTAGAAGCATTAGAAAAGGTCTCTCTCTACTTCTTCATGGGTCCATGAAATTTAAAGGAAATTAGTATTTATTTAATGTCTCTTCATAGTTTTCAAACTCACTTTGAAATCGGGTTATTACAATTTAAATAATTGACAGACAGTCTTGCAAATGTGCAGACACGTAGACAAGCACATGGAGAGGCACACACATACCCCATTAGGACATTGCATAAATTTATGGAAGCAGGCTAAAAAACACCTGATGTGAAACATGCTAAGATTTCTTTGCTGATGTAAACCTCCAAAGATGAAGAGTTAATTATTTACAGTCAGAAATGAGTATAAAAATGCACAGAAATCACAATACAATAAGACCCTTAGAGGTTTGCATTTTTGGTTTTTTTTACCCTTTTTATTTTTTCTTTTTATTTTTCCTGAAAAAAGCCTTTTATGTAGAATACATGATTATAGGATATTTGAAAGAATAGATCTAAAACAGAAGATTTGCCCTTATCTGTTGAGAAATAAAAGACACATAAAAGAACTGTAATGCTAGGGAATCAATCGGATTGAGCTCATAGATAGTGCTGTAGGCCTAATAGCAGGGGACTGCAAGAGACCAACATGACAGGAAAGGCAGGAGAAAGAAATACTATATGATTAGATAAGGGAGACAGGTAAGATTGGGATTATGTGTGATTTTACTCTCCCTAATAATTATGGAGAAACCTTTGAGATACTGTCTGATGGCATGTGGCATGACAGACATAACAAATTAATATTTTATGAAGTAATATATCAAAAATTCTGCTAACAATAATTTATTTCTAGATTTGGTGCTATTCTGTCTCCAGGATATTAATAGGAACATATGAACTATGTGTCTATTTTATGTAGTATAAAAAAATGTAAAGTACATGCTATTTCCTGAAAACTGTTACCAGAATTTTAGCAGATTCTGAATGATAAAATACTGTTTTAGGAAAGAATTACATGGGAGGGTGTGTCAGTATGATTTCCTCCTGGAAAGGAAAGACATGTGAATACTTCTTAGTTTGGTTTCAGTCCCAGCATAGGAGCCTTTACACAGCGTAGATTCCAGAGTGCTTTCACCTTGTGTTGCATTACTCAGTTTCAGGAGCCTTTTATGCATTTCAAATGCTGCAATAAAACCTTCTTACACATGTGATCTTGCTCTAGAATCTGGGTCAGCACAGGGTAAGAGCTGAGCATAAGATCAAGGACTGGAAAGCACCTCAGTGTACCCTTGGACCAACCCCCTAACAAGGAGAGCTGTACAGAGCAGGATACTCAAGGCTAATTGCTTTTTGGATGTCTCAAAGGACAGAGAAACCACAAGTTTTCTGTTCCACTGGTTGACTTCCATCACAGTTGACTTCTACCATAGTAAAAACATGGTCATCCAAAATATAGGATTCAAAGGATTTGCATGGAGCTGATTCAAAGGGAAAAACACCTATAATTTTAAATAATTCTTAAAAAAATAAAACTGAGAACAAAGGAAAATGACACTACTAAAGGAAAAAATAAAAAAGAACCAGATCCAAGCTGAAATGAAAAATGAACAAGGAAGTTCCAGAAAATGTCAATATAGTGGGGAAATTTTGAGAGCTTGGTGCAGGAAATGAACCAAAAACCCCTGTAAGGGTTTCATAAAAGGCTATGTGCATGCATAGCCTGCAGTACGACAGCCCACAGCAAGTCATTTATTTATGCCACAAACAAGTAGTTCTTATCTATTCACTCTTTTCTTTTTTTTTTTTTCTTTTTTTTTTTAAGCAGTTAGAACTTACATCAGGTTATGTATGACATGAATATAAAAAAAAATTAAATGCTCAATCTCTGGTTTAATGGTAATTTGGTTATTACTTAGTTCTTATTTGTTAGTGTAATCTCTACATTCTGGGAACTTTCACATTGAACTTTATTGAGCTGATAATGCTGAATTCTATTAAAAATTTGTTTACTGTACTTGATGCTTGTTCCTCACATAGAAATATATTTTTTCATCCAGCATCCTCTCATAGCACAGAAATGTTGTCTTTTCCCAAATACACAATAGCTTGTTGTCCACCAGGACCCCTGGGTTCTTTGGAAGGAAGAGAGCTCACTTCTAGCAGGTCAGCCCCCAGCCTGTGCTGCTCTGTGAGTTTATTCTTTCCCAGGTGCAGCACCCTGGGTTTGCCCTTGCTGAATTTAAGAAGGTTCCTTCCTCTCTGTCCATCTCTCCAACCTGTCAAGGCCCTTCTGAAGGGCTGTACAGCCCTCTGGGGTGTTGGCTGTTCCTCCCAGCTTTGTGTCACCAGTGAACTTGCTGCAGAGGCATCTACCCCTCCATCCAAGTAATTGATGGATGAGTTATACAGTACTGGGCCTAGTATTGAACCTTGGAGGACACAACATGAAGAGAAACAATCTAGTCCACTCACTTTCTAGGACTATCTCATCACAAAGGTGCCTAAATTTGACACAGAAATCCTCTTTCAGCATTCCAGTTTACTTTGAAATTATCCTAAATACTCAAAAATTCCTGCTTTTTGCCTGTAGGGCTGGCAAAAATTGTGTGGGAAAATATTTTTCCAACCCCCAGCCCAATGAGGAAGTTTAAAAGGCTTATTATGGGATGAATATGTGTTTTATCATACAGCATCTGAGAAGGTTAGATGCTCAATCATAAAAATGGCAGAAATGTGTTCTAGACTTTACCTCACCTGTTGTGACTACTCCAAACCCCACTTGTACCATGCAAAATTTCCCAGCTTCAAGGGATTTCCAAGATATTGCTCTGTCATCTAGTGCAAATGGCTCAGGTATTCCAGCCCTTCTTCACTCCAGTTACCTTCTCTATGTAATTATTTAGAAAAGCAACTGTGAAAATTGCTAGTGCATTATGGAATTCTTATGCATTTTTTTCTGGTTATATGAAGCCAAAATGTATAAAATATATTAAGCATGTATGCACTCCTTTACACTCCTGCATTACAGTACAAAAATTTCCCCCTTTTTAGAGCCTTCACAGCCATGAGGAGTCACACTTAGCAGCCCTGTGATTCCCTCAGAAGGAACTGGTTTATACCCATAGCATATGGGGCAGAACATTTTATTTTTCAGGAACCTGTAGATTCACTTTACAGTATCTTGCTTGACACAAAGCAACTGGGATTGAAGATGGAGTAAAGCAATAGATGTTTGATGGACATAGGGGATTTTGTAAAATGGACTGTGTCAAATGGAGGAAGTGGTTACCCTAAGGGATTCTTCTAAGGTATTTTTCTTCTATTTCATTGTCTGTAAATCATAAATCTATAAAAGATTTGAACACCACTAAATCCAAAAGTAAAACTTGAAATAAATTCTCAGATTATGACTATATAGAGCTATATGTGAAATCTGTAAAATACTGAGACTTTTTATGTCTGCTAACTCCCCTTCTTCACCCTAATATCATTACAAAATTATATGAGTCAGTTCTAATGAGCAATAGTAATAATTAAGGAGAAAATGCACTGGGCAATGGACATTGCCTTCCTATCTAGTGCAACGTGACATAATGCACAGTGTTTGAATTCCCTTATTGCCTGTGCATGCTGGAAATTATTGTTTCCAGAAGATAGACTAGAAATTGGAAGAGACCAAATCTTCCCTCACTGTTGAGATATCAATGCAATATTTTTGCAATATTTGTGTTGTATGTGCATATCCATGTTTACAATATGATGCTGAGATTAGTTTAATGAATATTCTTCTTTATAAGCCCTTCCTCTACAATTACCATAGACACAAATAAGTGCATAACTATTTTTCTTTATATTGGCCTGCATCTCTTTATACTTTTGTCCTTCTTTTAGGACATAGCAACTTTCATGCACTGCTTTTTCTGTTATGCTTAGTTTCTCATCTCACACATAGATGAAAACTCAAACAATTGGGGTAAACCAGAAAATGGAATATCCAAATCAAGAAAAAGAGAAAAACTAGATGAAAAATAATGAAGGCCATAAGGTATGCAGGAGTATGACAGTAACAACAGCCAAGAGTTGCCCTGAAGTAGCTTGAACCTGCAACAATCTTGCTTCAATATTAACTTATATACAACAAAACAAATTAAAATAAATAATTCTTATAGAAATAATATGTTTATATGAAGATGGATATGCTGATAAAATTAGTGAATCATAAGACATGTACGAGCTGAAGCAAAGGTTGTGCAAAACTGACTGAGGCTGTGGTGAGGGGGGGGTAACCCAGACAGCTAGGGATAGTGACAAGGGGAGATGGCTTTAAATTCTATCAGGGGAGATTTAGGATGGGTACTAGGAAAAATTTCTACACTGGAAGAGTGGCTAAGCATTGGAGCAGACTCCCTAGAGAAAAGAATAGAGACACCTTCTCTAGAAGTGTTCAGAAAACAATTGAATGTGGCACTTCACAATATGGTTTCATGGGCACAAGGGTATTAGGTCAAAGGGCAGACTTGATATCTTACAGGTCTTTTCCAACCTTGATTCTATGACTGGAGGAAAATATAACATCCTTGCTTTCTACTATTTCATTCCTTTGGTTCTCCCTATTTCTTGATCCTGTTTTAACATTCTCTTATTCCAAGTATTTAATCTTAAAATAATTATTTGTTGAACTTGAAAACAGTGACATATATGCTGCATTTCAGCAGGGCTACTGAGGGTACAGAATGTTAATCATGTTTAGATGTTCACAGCACTGTTGAATTCTGATTGAGTAATATTTCCTGTGAAAGGAATTATTTATCATGATTCACTGGTACATATTTTTTCCATGTAGTTTATTCATCAGTGCTTCGACTGGCACAATTATAAATAATTTTTGTGACAATCCCTGTGATAATCCTTTTGAGGGGACAGCTATTATATCTGCTAATAGAGAAGAAGCTACTGAGTCACCAGTGGATATTTTTTCTCTTATTCAAGCTAAATGTGGATAAAGAAAAACTTCACATGTTAAGTTCAAGACTCTAAAGCCTTAGATTAGTCAACATCACCAGGGAGGCATCCATTTGCTTTAACAATATGTCTGATTTTCTCATTATGGTATACATCATCCTCAATAGATCATTTTCAGTGTGACATCCTCATTCATATACTTCTTACTTTAGATCCCTTAATTATTAATTTTTTTTTTTAAATTATGCTCATCACAGTCTCTCGGGGTGCCCATGTAAATTATTAAGAAGAATGAGTAATGGATGACTGATGTGAAACTAAATTGAAAGAGACTCAGCTGCACAATACAATATAGTCCTTGCACAATGCCCTGCTTCTCCCCTAAGGCAAAAGCCTCAGTCAAGGGGTTTGCAATGTGCCCAGAGGGTCAATGGGCTTAGCCTGTACTGACCTTTACAGGGAAACACATCAAAAAAGGAGAACTTCCAAGTAAATTGTTCTCAGCCGTTGTGAGGTCAAAAATAATTAATATATGAAATGTGGAAATAATTTCATCCATGTTTATGTTCACAAAAGTAGAGGTGTCTGCAGAGAAGGTTTCTAAGTCCCCATTCCAGTCACTGGGGATTTACTCTGTTAAATCCAGAGAGCAGTTTCTCTCTTCATAAACTGAACACACTCTTCTCAATTTAGTTGCTTACATGTGGGCCCCTGATGATAGCCTAGGCTATACCAGGCATCTAGAGAGGTGAGAGCCACGATGCTGAACGCACAGGAGACATTGCCTTCTGGACTTGCAGCTGGAGGTCATATGGGACACCCCATCTCGAAGGGTATCTCAAATGCTACCATTACCTGGGACAAGGCAGATGAATCATGCCTCTGCTGGTAGATCAGCTGACTTGATTTCACCACAGACAGAAACGTAGAATGAGAAATTAGGGGATCAGGAATTCCTTATGAGAGATTAGTTGCACCTTAACATTTGAAATAAGTGCACTCACATGTGAACTTGATCTGAAGAGACTGGAAGCAATAGTCTTCCTGCCATTGTCAATATGGCAAGAGACTGCCATGATGGTTGAGCCCGAGATCGTAAACTATTTACAGCTTCTCAAAAAAGCATCAAATTGAACTGGTTATGAATAGGTATATTTCATTACTCTATTTAAGGCCTGCTATAGATATAATGTGTGAGCTTTCCATCCAAAATTCTGTGTTTTGTACTTGAAAACCTATTTTATATTTAGATTATAGTTATTCTACCTATGATAAATGAAAATTCACAGCACGTGAATTGCATTCTGTGTCTTCTACAGTTGTTGACTTGTCAGCAACAACTGTTATTTATTAATATATTTTAAAATTAATTTTCAGAAACTTGTATTTTATCATCCTTGGTCAAAAGCCTGAATATCAAATTTTCAAGTAAAACCTGCAATATTTAATGTTCAGCCTTTCTGCAGAGTTTCTCTTCTTAGTGACTTACCCTTTTCTAACAAGACCACCAGATTTTCTTTCCAGAGTTCAACAAATGCAGTGCACAAATCTGCTTTGCGGCACTTACCATTGCAGTAGTCAGTTGTTTCTATAGAGGAATTTTATTGTGATATCTTATCACATCTAAGAGTAGATCATTTTCAGTACAGCCACTGGCTGATGAATGGCTTCAAGACAAGAAAAACATACATTCTGATTTTCTCTTTCCAGAAACCTAAGAAAATTGCAGTACTGCCACTGTCTACGATGTCCTTACATTTCTATCACTGCCTGAACACATTCGACAAGGAGACATTATTATCTAATTGTCTCTCAAAAATACATCAGCAACAGGAATAGGCTGACGTCCTGTGTTTGATTTTGTTCATGAACATGTTCACAAAATCTGTTGTCTACAAATTGGCAAAAGCAGTATCCTAGACTGGTAGAGTTTAGATACATGTAGATGGGAACTCCAATTTAAAACTCATTTTATCTCTCTATGGCCCTGGGGTAGAATCATATTGACATCAGCTGATACATTTCTATCCTTCTTTTGAAAATTCAAGGGACAGGAATTCCACTGCCATCCTTGGATATTCCATTGCTTAATTATTCTTATCATTATAAAGATTTCCTCTTACTATCTGACCTAGATCTCCACAGCAGTTTAACCTCACCACAACTATTCTCTCCCCAATAGGTACATGGAAAATTTTGTTATCACTTTTTCTCTGGAGCCTTTAAAATCTTTGAAGAACATTAGCATGTCTTCATAGGAGTTTTCATTACGTAGACACAACCACACTGTCTTTTGGAGACTTTACTTCTAAGTCAAGGCTTTTATTCCTTTAATTTGTTTTTCTCTTCTGGATCCCATCTAAATGCTTTAGAGTTTCCTTGGAACATAGTGCTCACAAATGGATATTCCAGAGCAGTGCAGTTTAAGACAGTTGACTGGAACTGAAGGTTGTTTCATGTTGTTTAACTGTAAAAATCCTACTTACGAATTTGGTCTGAAGTTGCTTTTTGATGAGTCTGTATGAATATCATTATAATTAGTAATCTTATTCTCCTATTCATTTTCTGGTGAGCTGCTCTCTACTCAAACTCTTTCCACTCTATATTTTGGGCATTGTAAACTGTATAGGTGGTATACAGTTGAAACCAAAAAGGGTGGAAGTGAACAAATCGAAAGCAAATGATTTCCTGTAACAAGTGTTTGAGAGGTGAAAGGAGGCAAATACTGTGACCAAACTGTATATGAATAATGCACACATCTTTATCTTTAATACTCTCAAAATATTTTCCTTTTAGGAAAAAAGAATTTTATACCTAATTTTTTCTTATTTGTCTGATTGATTTTAGTGATATTACCTTTGTATTATGTCCTTCCAAATTTTCTTTTGTAAGTATCCAATATATGCTCTTAAATATAATGTATATATATAATCAATGTGGTAACCAGTGGATTACAGCTCTTTTCAGTGAATATCTCTTTCATCTTCCCTTGATTTTTAATACTCTTCAAGCAAAATAGATATATAAAAAGATAGGATTTTATAGAAATGCACAGCAATAAAGAAACGCTCATGTTCTCTCAGGCAAGTTCATCAGTGTTCTTTTTAACTAATAAAAATCCATTTTAAAGCTGGTCTCTCTTCTTTATGTTTCTGGAAGAAAAAAATTTCTTAGAAACTGTTGTCAACTCTTTCAATAATAATAGAATAAAATTCCTAAAACCTTAACTCCTTAATTCTTTGGAATTTTATCTTTCTCTCTCCCTCATGTTTGCAATAAACTGGGAGATAATAATTTGCATAAATTCTGAGGGTTTTAGACGTCAATGTCAATCTTCAAATTTGAGGTGGTTTAAGTGTTACAACATGCTAATTATAATGCATGCAATTTCTACTCAGCCTAATTAATCTTGCCATTATTCTTAAAGCTGCCAGTATTGCCTACTGAAAACAGGTACAGGACTACACTTCCTCAAATCCACAGACTTCAGTGTTTGAGTTCTGTGTTTCAGAGAAAATTTATGTTTTGCATCCCTATTTAGAAATTATTTTATTTGGATATTTTTTTCCCATTGGAAGAATCACCATTAGATTTTTTAACCTTAGTTTTGCTAAGAAATCTTAAGTCTGATATTTCTCTGTCAACAGGCAGACACAAAAAACACAATTTCTTTTTACTTTCTTTCTTATTTTTTTATTTCTTTTTTAATAGTGAACATTGACAATAAGAAAGGAGAAGTAGTTAAAGTTAGGCCATAAATACTTACATGGTCTTCAGATAAAACAAATGTCTAAGTAAATACCAATATGGATAAATCAAATTCATTTGAAGCCCTTCTGGAAAACCTTTCCATATAGGTGAATTATATATACTATTATGGCACACTGTATGAAATCCTTTATTTGACTGTTAATTGTTGGAATGAATACAGTGTAGATTTTTTGCTGGCAAGCGTCTTTCTTGATCTCAGCTACCATAAATGTAACTTTAAAAATAGCAGATTATCAACTAACCAGAAATATTGAGAGGAAATTCAGAGTGAGCAAATATCACTTTTTCAAATAACATTGTAAAAACTGCCTTGATTAAGGGTGAAATTTACCCCCTGCAGATCTGAAAGCATGTAAACCACTCCAGTGCCTTTTAAATCCTTCAAATGGAAGTGAAGTGGTGAACTTCACTCCAATCACACATTTTAGATGTTCTTCTTTACATAAAATCTTTAGTTCTTAAAATTTTATTTTTAAAATAATTAGCGATGTTCAGAGCAGTACATTTTTCATTGTGTTTAAATATTATTTTCAAGTCTATATCTCCAATGGATTTTGTTAATAAAGAAAATAATAGAGCCTCAGGAAATGGTGTTGTGATGGTAATAGACTTGGTTCAGTAAAGCTTCTGCTGTTAATTAAGAAACTTTCATCTTTGAAGTGCAGTATTAAAAAAAATTCTTATTAACAAAGGTATGTTAGGTCAGCAATAAAGTAGATTTCCCTTTGAACATTATATCTAATCAATCCTGAGAGAATTAACACAATTATATTTTATCTGAAACATGTAGAGGGAAGGATCAACAAGGGGGATGGAGTGTGACTTTAGTATTAATTACAAAACTGTTTTAGGAAATAATCAATCCTTTGTTAATCAGGTCAGGTATATGAAATGACAAAGAAATTATTTATCAAGCCACAAGGGTGAAAGTCACACACCAGGGATTATAATGATAAGTCTCTGAATTGTAGAGCAATCATATAGGCTTTTCTTTGCATTTTCGGTTGTATTTTTAATTGTATTCTATTTCAAATATCACTAATTAACTTAGAGGGGAAACATTTAATACTATAAACTGTAAGAGACACATGAATTAAACCATTTCATTTTTCAGTGTTCTAGTTAGACTCTTGAAACATGTGATTATTATTTTTTCAGTCTTAATTTCTGAATTTATTTGACTTGATTTGATGGAAATAATATATTTAGTCTCTTCACTCTTTCTTGCAGTAAATCCAAACTGCTTTATTGAAACAAGACCCACCTAAAGATTTATTGCAAACCACATAACAAGCCCCTATTATTCTTACATAGAGCACCATCATTTCCAAATTTTTTCACGTTCTCTAGACCCTACTCCCCTTCCCAAAATGCAATACAATGGAAATAAGAAATAAATCTCACTATAAAAAGATCTTTGGGAATAACTAAGCAGAAAAATAGACACCATTCCTATAGTCCAGTCACAAGATGTCTGAGAGAGGACCTGTTTGTTTTATTCTCTATTGTATTTCATTATAACATTTAGGTCATAATTTTTCATGCTTATTTAAACTGCTTTGAAAAAGATTCAAGGGCTGTCAGAAGCACTACCTTTTTTCCTACTTATTTCTTCTTATTTCTTACTTATTTAGTTCTCTGACTTTTTCTTTGATGTGTTTTAGTTAGTGCTTGGAACATCAAAATCTCTGCATAAGCCTGATAGGTGAAGTCCAAGAATTAATTAATTTCTGTTTCCACTTTTTTACCAGTCTTACAACTTGTGACTGTCCATACATTTTAAAGTTTGCATGTCATTCCTAGTCTGTATGAGCTACTGCTTATTTCGCTCTCTGATGTGTGGTAGCTCAGTTATGTATTTCTGTACAGCCTAAAAACTACCCTTGTTGTCCTATCTGACCAAACACACATGCAGTGCGAGGTTTTGTTATGTGGAGCTTGTGTCCCTCAAAAAAAATCCAAAAGAAACCTCAGCATCTATGAGCTCAGTGCTTCAGGATGAGTTAATGGCTGGACTTGATGATTTTAGAGGTTTTTTCCAGTCTTGATGAGTCTATGATTCTATGGTTTTGCAGTAGCTAAAGTGAGACTCATCACTTAATCTGTTTTGTAAAATAAAAATTTGTTTGACCAGCTAAGGAGGGTGTTGACAGATGAAGAGAGTATGAAATCAAAATTTGGTTTGTTTAGGGGACTTGGTGATATTTGGTTGAAGAACTGACTTGATGATCTTGGAGGTCTTTTCCAGCCTTATATATTCTATGACTTTATGACTGTTGATCAAAGATCTTTTTCATAGTAGTCTTCAAATTAAAGAAATTGTCTTCAAACCACCTGTTCTTCCCAGGTCAGCTGTTTGATTATTTTTTTAACATCATTGGAAAGATACCTCCAAGATTATTAGTTTTAGTGCAGCTTTTAACTACTACCTCATGGAAGAAAAGAGAGGACATATTTTCCCTCTTCTGTGGGAAAGAAAACAAAAAGAAAACAAAACAAAACAAAACCCCCTTTTTTCTTCCCTTTTTCTTTTAGTAATAATTTTTCAACACTGTCTTACATTTTTTTTTCATTTTTCCAGACTCTGATTTCATAAATTGAATGCATTTAATTATAAATACATAATTAATTCATAATTCCACTAATTAAATCTTTTCTCTCATCTCCACTCTTTCCTTTGTCAGAGATCTGTCTCTGAAATGTTACTGTCTTGCATTGTTACAAGCATTTTCTGGATTTCTTGAATCAATCTCCAAGTATCAGCTGCACAATGCCAATGCCAATTGGCACCCAAACAATATTCACAGTCAAGCCAAAGTCTTAACAGCTAAACATGAGTTTCCTTTATCCAAATCCTCCCAATATCATCTCCTACTGTATTGTGACATATTGTTCATAGAAAGGAAGGCTGATCCTGAATGCTAGAAATAACCTCTGACAGATGCACCTGATGTTAACTGAGTACATTTCCATTATTCAAAATATACCTTCTTTTTTCTCCCTCAAGACCTTCATTCACCAGAATGTCTCTAGGCTATTTTTGTCAAGGTTTGAAAAATGGCTTAGTGTGATTTTTTTGATGCAAGTTAATACAGTGATAAGCACAGTAAAGTCTCCAGGAATAGCAAATCATTAATTTACTTCAGAAAATAAGACTTCAGTGATGAATAAGCCCCATAAGGATTCTATAGTTTTGAGCAGCTTCACTGACGGTGAATATCTGAACTGGCTAAAAGAAAAGTAAAACATGCCGCTAAACCTGTAATTATTTTATATAGCTAATCAGTAAATAAGCTTTAGAATGGAGGGTACTTGGCAAAGTTATTTGATATCAGACTTTACTAAAATAGATGACCTTTATTTGAAACACATTATACTTCAAAATTACAGGAGAAGAGAACTAGAATATGTAGCTGAGGAGTGCAGAAGAATGTTTTAGTTAAAAAAAATAACTAATTTTGGTCTGTCATCACAATGTAGACAATATCATGAGTCACGTCCTAGTTTCATTTGTACTAATAAACTGATCAAACCCTGCTGATGATATTTCACAATGAAATAATTCAAGGTGCTGTGATGTTTCTGGTGTGGTGTTCAGCCCACAGCTGCAACCTCTGTCATACCAGAAGCAAGACAAAGTCAATCTTTTCTTTTCTCCTTAGTGATGCTCCATTTTACTTATTATGTTTGAAGCAATTTTCCCAAATCTTCCAATCGTCTTTTAGATCCCATCTCAGTAAAGTTATTCATAAAACACTATTGCAATTGAGAAGAGTTTGCTGAGGCAATTATCTGATGCAATATCCTGAATTCACTAAGAATCCAGAATGATGCACTCTTTAGACTGTTGGTATGACACTCTGATGTTAAGAGAGATCCTTAGAAACCTGCCAAGTCTTTTCCATTATTTGGTATTTTTTATTACCAAAACCAAGATATGAAGTTGTTCTTCATCCAGGAATTGTGAACAGCACATTTGTAGTGTTTTGTAAGGAATGGCAACGTGTGAAGCAAGGGTATGAGTGACTTCTAGCCAGGGGAAAACTTGTAAATGGTCAAATAGCTGCTTCTTATCACAAACTCAGGTTATCTGCCAATATGAGACTTTTTACAATGGCATGTAGAGATAGAAAACAGGGGAGATGGCTTCAAACTGAAAGAAATTAGGTTTTATTAGCTCATAGGAAGGAATTTATTGGGAGGATGATAAGGGCAGAGGTTGCCAGGAGAAGTAGTCCCTGGAAGTGTTCCTAGGTTGGATAGGGCTTTGAGCAACCCAGTGTGGTGGAATATGTCCCTGCCCACAGTGGGGGGTTGGAACTAGATGAGCTTTAAGGTCCTCTCTAACTCAAACCTTTCTAAGATTCTGATATTCACATGACACTTCTAAGAAAGAAAATTTAAAACAACTCTTTCTAAAATATGGTGATTCCTCAATTTTACTTTCAAGTTACAGTTACATTTCTGGTAGAAACATATTCCTTCTGGATTTTTGGAACCAGCTGTAAGAGCCATGACATTATCTGGCTCCAGTCCCAATTTGGGGATCAGAGATGAAGAAGGATTTCACAACTTTGCTCCTTTCTTTCTGTGAACAAATTTATCTGAATGAATGAAATAAAAGAGTTATGTAGAGAAATTCAATTATATTTTGCTTTGGTAGCTGGGGTAATATTAGGCTTGTGAAATCAGTAGAATTAGAGTTTTTAAATTCTTCTATGAGTTTTAAAATTTGAATCTTCCAACTTATATTCCATGCAGATCAGCAATGTGACATTTCTGTAATATTTATTTTAAAAAAAGGAGAAAATGAGCACTATTTATCCTAGTTGTTTTACAAGTCATATTATTCTGGACAAATCAAGACTCTTAGTTCTTTGAGGTCAAAGCATACACCTGGAGAAAAATGATAAATCCTTATAGATTTGCATTTAGACAGAACTGGTAATCTCCCTCATGTTAGGAGGGGATTGGAATTGCAGGTACGGGATGATGTGCACTAATATTGCTCTTCTGCTCAGCCGGAATGGTCTACTCACGAGCTCTTGAAACTCAAGAACAGCACCAAATCATAGAACTTTATTGTTCTGGCAGTTAAAAAGAGCATTAAACTCTGCATAAATGTTAACCCTCTGCTTATACATCCCATGAATGTATTGTTCATAGGGCCTCACACACCACAAGGCAGATTTTTTCATTTTCCTCTTGAAAAACATTTTATTCGCAAAGGTAAGGATCCTCCATGCAGAATGGTGCATCTTACCAGCAGCCTGTTTTGAAGGGTGAAAAGATTAATTCATTCTTCTCTAGAAATCAGCAAATGGAAGGTAAATAACTGTGCCAGTAAAGGAAAACCAGTCTGCCCAATGGGGACATTCCCTTGTGCACAATGAATTTCTCTGCTGATCAATAAAATATGTACTTTACTTGGTTCGAAGATTGTCTGTAGTGAGATAGCTACAGAAAACCCTTATCCAGCTTTTCTTATCCCTATTTATTTCTTACAGTATGTCCAGAGGAGCAACATGAAATTATCAAAATTAATCTTGACATTTGGGATTTTTTAACATACCATTAAAAACCACTTTAAAAAATAAAGCGAAGTGGAAACCCGTGGACTAAAAGTTAGAATTTCAATGGTGGGTTTATTAACAAAGAATTGTTTGGCAATTAATTAATTGCAGTAATAATGTTCTGCATTGGAAACCACTCACATCTTAAACAGAGGGTCTCAAAGGAACAGGAACACTGAAATGTCTTGGCCAAGATACAAAAAAGAAAATGTAGTCAGGCAAACTGTAATACATAACAGATTGTGTGAACTTTGTTTCATGAATGAATCAGAGCCACGACACCCTTTTGGAGATAACCTACTGGCTCTAAGATGGTGAATTGAGTCCCGTTGTTCTTCACAGCTTAATGTCAACCTTAAAAAAAAGCTTTGACAATTTAAAAAGTAATACAGAAATCACTGTAAACATAAAATGGGATCTAGAGCTCACAGAGAACAATGGGAAAATTGCACTTCCATTGATGCCAGTGATATTTGGTTGAAAGTTCTTTAAGGGATCTTCGGAAAGTAGTACTGCAGAGTGCTGACTTAAATTGTTTAAAATCAATTCCTCCACAGCCAATCTAATGAGGCTAAGAATACAAAATTCTCACAAAAGAACAAGAAATCAGCATGTTTTTGTGCAAAAATATGCAGTTTGCTTCTTTCTTGTCATTCCCAACAAGGGACTTTTTGAACATGATATTATTCCATTAAGTCTTCTGAGAATATGCACAAATGCCACTATAGCTTTTTTTGTTCCCAGAGTTTGCCCAGCAGATCAACAGTTTGGATAAAATTTGACTTACTGAATCTGATTGTTGGTTAAGACTCAAAAGAAAGAAAAAATTCACTTGCTTTCCATGTTTTTGTTGGTTTTTTTCAGGCTTCTGAAAGCAACTATTTTTACAGATAAATGGCATGATTTTGATGTGAAATTATTCAGTTTTTAGATTGTGGAACCTTGGGATGTGACTGTCACTCTGATGCCGACCAGAACAGGGATTTTATGTTTAGATGGCCCTGTGGTGTCTTTTGTTGGGTGTCTATTCACATGTAATCCATGAGAATTCCAGGCTGCTCACATTCCACACTGGTGGGATGGTCTGAGCCACATCCAGAGACAGGAATGCAGCCATACACCAAATCTTTCTGCTGACTAAGTTTCCACTTTGGGTTCACCTTGAGTTCATGGCAAGTACACTGGTTTGAGACACACCTCAGAATATCTGCATTCTGGTGCACTGCATATCTCAGCCACACTTATTCCTTTTAATATTTGCTTGGGGCCATCCCACATTTTGTGCCATCCACAAACATCTCTGTAATGAGAATCTCTGGATCTTTGAGAGGAACTCAGTGACTTGCAATTTAATGAAGGTGTGCCCTTGTGACCCAATGACCTTGAATACTGTGACATGATTAAGCAATTATTCTGAATATTTAATTTCTGCATATTCTCCATATTATAAAATTGATGGTGTTCATAGCAACAGAGATAGAAAATTATCATAAATGCATTATATTTAAATGACTAGTCCACATTTCATGCCTTTACAACAGTTATAAAGCATCAATGCAGAGTAAATGAGAAGCCAAGTGCAGCCAAAGCCCTGTAAGATTATTTCCAAGTTACTTTGGCACTAAGGCTTTTTTTCTTAATCCTTATTTCACTTTTACTGTAATGTTAATTACATAAATTAATATATTCAGAAAGCAGGGAGTCCTTCTGCAAAACAAAGATAAGATTGAGGCTGTTTTCATCTTCTCAGATGAGGTCTACAGCTCAAAAACAAGGTACCTTTACCATTTATACAAGGGAATTTACACCTTTTTTTTTTTTTTTTTTGGTATTACAGTGCAAACAATTCTATCTGAATCACTAACAGCAGAGAAAAAAGAATCTTAAGGTTGAATAATTTTGGAGGCTGGCAATGACAAAGCAATTGAAAGGAAAATTGAAGGAAGTGTGTACAAAAGTGGACAAAAAGTATGGTGAAAGAAAACAACCTGATTTTTCATTTGGATAACTGAGAGAGGCTGTCAAACATTTTCACCTCCAGGGCTCTTTTTGAATTAGCACTAGTTTGACAGTTGCTGCTGTGAGGTGCCTCAGGATTAAAAGTGTGGAGAATAAAGATGTCATTCTGACTCCAAAAGAAGATGACATTCAGTAGATTTGTATTGGATTGCATCTTTATCACAGTAAAAAGCATGTCTCGCTTGTTCTAGTAAGTGTCTTGCTTGCTTTTCATTTTCTGGACACCAAAAAATGCAGACTGACAGTCTGATTAGCTCTCATAACTTCCATTAATGAGTTTTCATTCAATCACTTTTAAGGGACATTTATTCTTTAAGATCGAGGTTATAAAGGACAAGACAGTAATGTTATACCAATTATTTTCTTCTTTCAGCTGTCCCCATGAAATACAAAAATTACTATGTTATTCAGCCAAAATGAGAAAATATTTATCAGGGTCATCACTGAAAGTAAATATTGTCTCCCATGAGAGCTCTACCTGTAATTGAACCATTCAGTAAGCAGCATGGGTAGTTATATCTTCCATACCTCTTTAATTCACATTTATAAATAAGCATGAGAATTCATTAAAACAGAAAGAGAGAAAGAAAGAGAGAAAGAAAGAGAGAAAGAGAGAAAGAAAGAGAGAAAGAAAGAGAGAAAGAAAGAAAGAAAGAAAGAAAGAAAGAAAGAAAGAAAGAAAGAAAGAAAGAAAGAAAGAAAGAAAAGAAAGAAAGAAAGAGAGAAAGAAAGAGAGAAAGAAAGAGAGAAAGAAAGAAAGAGAGAGAAAGAAAGAGAGAAAGAGAGAAAGAAAGAAAGAAAGAGAGAAAGAAAGAAAGAAAGAAAAGAAAGAGAGAAAGAAAGAAAGAGAGAAAGAAAGAAAGAAAGAAAGAAAGAAAGAAAGAAAGAAAGAAAGAAAGAAAGAAAGAAAGAAAGAAAGAAAGAAAGAAAGAAAGAAAGAAAGAAAGAAAGAAAGAAAGAAAGAAAGAAAGAAAGAAAGAAAGAAAGAAAGAAAGAAAGAAAGAAAGAAAGAAAGAGAGAAAGAGAGAAAGAGAGAAAGAGAGAAAGAGAGAAAGAGAGAAAGAGAGAAAGAGAGAAAGAGAGAAAGAGAGAAAGAGAGAAAGAAGAAAGAAAGAAAGAAAGAGAAAGAAAGAAGAAAGAAAGAAAGAAAGAAAGAAAGAAAGAAAGAAAGAAAGAAAGAGAAAGAAAGAGAGAAAGAAGAGAGAAAGGAAAGAGAGAAAGAAAGAAAGAGAGAAAGAAAGAGAGAAAGAAAGAAAGAAAGAAAGAAAGAAGAAAGAAAGAAAGAAAGAAAGAAAGAAAGAAAGAAGAAAGAGAGAAAGAGAGAGAGAGAAGAAAGAAAGAAAGAAAGAGAGAGAAAGAGAGAAAGAGAGAAAGAGAGAAAGAGAGAAAGAGAGAAAGAAAGAAAAGAAAGAAGAAAGAAAGAAAGAAAGAAAGAAAGAAAGAAAGAAAAGAAAGAAAGAAAGAAAGAAAGAAAGAAAGAAAGAAAGAAAGAAAAGAAAGAAAGAAAGAAAGAAAGAAAGAAAGAAAGAAAGAAAGAAAGAAAGAAAGAAAGAAAGAAAGAAAGAAAGAAAGAAAGAGAAAGAAAGAGAAAGAGAGAAAGAGAGAAAGAGAGAAAGAGAGAAAGAGAGAAAGAAAGAAAGAAAGAAAGAAAGAAAGAAGAAAGAAAGAAAGAAAGAAAGAAAGAAAGAAAGAAAGAAAGAAAGAAAGAAAGAAAGAAAGAAAGAGAGAAAGAGAGAAAGAGAGAAAGAGAGAAAGGAGAAAGAGAGAAAGAGAGAAAGAGAAGAGAGAAGAAGAGAAAGAGAGAAAGAGAGAAAGAGAGAAAGAGAGAAAGAGAGAAAGAGAGAAAGAGAGAGAGAAAGAAAGAAAGAGAGAAAGAGAGAAAGAGAGAAAGAGAGAAAGAGAGAAAGAAAGAAAGAAAGAAAGAAAGAAAGAAAGAAAGAAAGAAAGAAAGAAAGAAAGAAAGAAAGAAAGAAAGAAAGAAAGAAAGAAAGAAAGAAAGAAAGAAAGAAAGAAAGAAAGAAAGAAAGAAAGAAAGAAAGAAAGAAAGAAAGAAAGAAAGAAAGAAAGAAAGAAAGAAAGAAAGAAAGAAAGAAAGAAAGAAAGAAAGAAAGAAAGAAAGAAAGAAAGAAAGAAAGAAAGAAAGAAAGAAAGAAAGAAAGAAAGAAAGAAAGAAAGAAAGAAAGAAAGAAAGAAAGAAAGAAAGAAAGAAAGAAAGAAAGAAAGAAAGAAAGAAAGAAAGAAAGAAAGAAAGAAAGAAAGAAAGAAAGGAAGAAAGAAAGAAAGAAAGAAAGAAAGGAAGAAAGAAAGAGAGAAAGAAAGAAAGAGTACTGATTGATAGGAACTACTCCTAATGCTTCAATAAAAAAAAAAAATTAAGCAATGTCCTCCTCTGGGAGGAATTAATTAACTTATAGGGAAATCTCTATATAGAAATTACCCTTTTTAGAAATATAGATACGATAACAACTTCAAAAGGATAATGTTTGAAGGGATTTTGAAAAAAAGAAGATACTATGAATATTAGCCCAGGATACATTCAAAGAGATTAAATTTCAGGATAGCATACTCAGTGTTTTCTAAATCTAACATTTTTAATATGTTCACTATTTTGCAGCTGAAAATAGCATCACCTTAAGTGGCTAGACCCTTATGAAACCAGTGATATCATGGCATCCTCATTTTTTATGTGCTGCTTCCCCTCCCATCCTCCCCCCACCCCCCCATAATTAGGATTCAATTTTGGTATGCATAAAATGTTAGTAAACTAGGAGATTCTTTAAATTAGGTGTTTCAATTAAGTGACATCTAGATGCTGGGTAATAAAGGTGCTTAAAACATGATGAATATGCAGTTCAGAGGAAGAAGTACCAACAGAATTTATATTAGTGCAGTGTTAGTCTTAAAACCTACACTTAGCAGTGTCCTTTCTGAAAGTATCACCAACTTGACATAGAAATCTAAGTGGATTAAAAAAACAAATCAAAATTATGACAAAAGCCAATCACCCCTCCCATTCCCCAACAACAGTAACAAAAAATCCCATCCTGAACTCACAAAACTTTATGGGAAATGTATATTTTTATTCTTTACCCAAACTCACTGGGATAATTATTTTCCCTTGTGATGCCTTTTGCAAAAAGAAATCATATTCCCTATTCATGATATGCTTAACCTGATGAAATGAGACAAGCATTTTAGTCTCCTTTAGTAAAAAATAATCTGCTCTTTTTCTTAAACCATCCTATTTTCCCTAAGTTTACTTTCTGATTTCTACTGAAAATATGTTGCTTAATGCATTTCAATTCCACATTTGCCTTTTTCTTGATGGTTAATAATGACGTTTTTCTGACGTCCTATGATCAACCAATGTCTCCTTCCCATGCTATTTTTGAGAAAAAAGCCCCAACCTCATGTGAGAAAATTTAATTACTTTTTCAGGACTGTTTGATGTCCTAAATTTCTTTACAATTCTATTAATTCCCTCCTTTGATCTGATGATTCTGCCATGATACTCAGATTATGTTCCTGCTGTGCTCTTCTTTGAATCATCAGCAAATTCTGTGAACTTACATTTAACCTCTGTATCCAAATCATTAAGAAACTTTCACAAGACTCATATCCAGATCAGTTCTTGGTACTCCTTCCTATTTATTGTCTCCTATTCTGTTTATCAAGTGCTTTGTTTACCGTTAGTTTTTGAATCATTGTAAAACAACAAGTACATCATTGAGGCCTCAGTTGAATATATTGCTTTTCCTTTGTTAAGAAAAGTATGCAATAAACAGATCAGATTAAATATTTTGTTGTTTATTATGATATTTCTCAATTATCTCAGGGTATGCTACAGTTGTCATATGTTTATAAGGCCAAGATAAAATAGACAGTTTAATTTTAATTTCTTGGAGAGATACAACTAGACATGCCCAAAGAATTTATTTTTGTTCTCTAAATATATGTTAATATGTCAAATCCAGTTGAAATAAGAGTAAAACTCCATCACATCATTATATCAATTTAATAATTTAATTTAAATATTTTTTATTTTAATATTTCTCAATTTATTACATAATATTCACTTTAAATTTTTTTTTTCAAAATTATAGAAGTTTTTTTTCCAAGAAATTAAAAAGTCATAATATCACTTTCATAAGTTTTTTTTCTGTGCAATATCATACAATACAAATTTGTCCAAGCTGATCTCATATCCCATCAAGAAAAAATTAAACTGGTTTTGTCTGAATAGCCCTGAATGAGAGAAAAACTATTTGCGTGGAATTTTTCCAGCCAGCTCTTTTATTACCGTCCTTAATTTCCTGTGCTGGAATTACAACTTTAATTAATTTTATAAATGGAATTTTATATTAAAATTCAAGTCATGCTGTGAACAAGGCAAGATGTGGACTGGTCACTTCTGGAGCCTGCACTCTGCAGGGAGAAACAGTAATAATATAGGGACTATAGTCTCAGATGTCCCTCAGCATCTCATTTACCAAGGACAAAAATTTGATGCATGAAAATAATTTTTAGAGAGCACAGATCTGAGTGAAAGGACCTGAATTCTGAAATGGAGGAGACCCACAAAGAAATAGCATCTGACCCATCTGCTTTACCTTTGCAATTGAAGAACAAAGCCCATAGCTGCTGTTTGAACTGAAAGTTTTCTCATTTCTATGGACATGAGAGGGCTCATTTGCACACCCTACTCCAGAAGTGTAAGGCTGATGTTAGATCAGTAGGTAGAAAGAGAGTTTTTCTCTCTTTCTCTCTGCTTCTACCAGAAAAATGGACTCAAATACCAGTCTCACTGGGATGGGAAACATCAGAAAGAGAAGAAAAAAATTCATGTGTTATGTGTAGCCATAACTAATCTGTTGCCATAACTCATTTTTCTGTGATTCTCAAAGTAAATCAGTAAAATTCCCTTCAATTGTATTATTTAGCATTTTCCTTCCTGTAAAAACTTACCTTCAATGAAAATCTGATCATGCATAGCAACTTCTTCACATTTTTAAATGCTTGATTTTTGCGAATAACGCTGATCTTTTGAAAAGCAGCTTTTTAGGCAAGATCCTATGAAAGTAAAATAGAAGAGTTTCTGCCACTGAGACATGTTCCTTTTTACTTTTTCCTTTTACTGAGCTTTATCTACATGACATATACTGTAAGAGTACAACATTGCTTTAGCAAATGAAGAATCTAAATCCTAGTAAATCATCATTCTTTTTACAACTGCAGAAATCACTTTCATGACAAAGAACATATGAGGTATTGAATGATACGCCTTTATTCTCTCCCACAGTTTTATTCTATCTTTCATCTCATATAATTACATTTTTTTTCCTGTAAGGCTTTCTTTGGTTCTGTGTACAGTAATCTTATAGCAAAAAAAAAAAAAAAAAAAAAAAATTAAAAAGACATCTCCTCCCATAGACTGAATTTGAATGACAGCTGATCTTGACTGCAGAACGGTCATTAAATTTAGAAGGTATTTCAGGTAGGAAAGTTTGATTAATATCAAACAAAGCCCATTTAATGCTACACCCTTTTCAGAATGGAGTGGCACATTTAATAATTATATGAAATGGCTTTAATTTCTAACACCTATTCCATACCACTTTCATTTCCATTAGATTGACAGGATAAGAATACTTAATGCCCAAACAAGAAATTCTAATATTCAGAACCATCAAACTTTTCATATTTTCTCAGTGTAACTCCATAATTGAAGCAAAAATTTTTCCTACATTACTTCTTACTTTGTGTTCCTTTCAGAATGGAAAAGAACAAAACAAAAACCCCTCAAATTCTTGTTTCAAGTTGTACTTTTCCTAGTCCTTTCACTGAGTTATTAGTCCAAAATATACCAAAACCATGTATTGAAGATGCAAAATTCCATCCAGAAAGAAGTATTTTAAGAAGAAATTTGTTTGCATATTCCTTTTATTCATATTTATTCAACTATCTCTTGCTGTGATGAATAACAAATGTGTATATAAATAGGAAATCTCCATATGTCAAAGAGATGTCAACACATGAAAGAAAATATATTATTCTATGCTACATTATAAATGACTATCTGAAACTGAGCATGTTATTTAGTTTTCCTCTTTTTTAACATTCCAAGCTGTAAACAACATCCCTTGAATTGACAAAGAGGGCCCAGAAATGCTGCCTTTTAAAAAAAAGAGGAAGCCACACATTTAGATGAATGTCTCTGCCACTGCATACTCAGAAACAAAAGCCTGCTTCTAGATTTATTATTTAAAAAAAAAAAAAAAGAAAAAAAAGAAAAAAAAAAAAGTCCCTTTGCATTGCTAGATTCTTCCTAAAGATTTCCAAACTCTTTTTCCAGAGCCAAGGTAATTGTCACACTGCAGTACCAGCCACTAAGGGGTATTATGCACTGTCCATTCATTTGACAGCCCATGCAATTGTCATAAATCCAGCTGGCCTGAAGGATGGATTCACTGCTTCTGGAGCTTATTTTCCTGTATGCAGCTTTGAGAAAATCAAGATATTTCTCTATCTTCTTGGTGATCCTTTTACTTGCTCAGAATCCTATCCAACATATTGGAGGTAGATGGCAGAATAATAAAAAAAGATAAAAGAAAATGGGGAAAAATAAGTTAAAGGAGTCAGAGAATTGCTCTTGTGCTAACTCAAATGTTTCAGGGCATTCCCCAGTACAGTGTTTTGGCTGTGTACTGAACTAAGTTCTATGCCATGCAGGACAACAAAGGAGTATTTTTAAACCTTTTAAAAAACAGAGGAACCTTCATGAACTTTCTACACTTATAATTTCCCTTGTTTATTCATTCTATTTGCTAAAAGAAACAAAACTGACTTCTTATTCCTCTCTATTCTTCTCTGTTCTCTGGGGGAATACATTGGAAATGTTCTCACTGGCAACAGTAAAAAAAACTGAGCTGGATTAAACTTAATAGCTGTGACATCAATGTGTTGTGTCCATCTCTGGATTTCCAGAGTTATTTATTAATTGCATCCTTTTCAAAAAATATCTACTTGATGTCTGTCTGAATTAAGCTGTATGTTGTATGTTCTTAATTGATGCCTAATTAAAGGTTTGCTGGAATGCATGAAATAGAAACCTCTCTGTATCCCTCAGAGAGAGAAAGGAATGCAGGGATTGAATAGGAGCCTTTAGAGAAACTAAAATATATTAAGCCACAGATATGGGTAAGAGTGTTAAGTAAGCGTAAGTTTTAGTTTTAAGTAAGTAAAAATATATCTTAAATGTCTTACGAGATTGTGTTAGCTAGTAAAAAGCCCTAAAGCCTAGTTTAAAGTTCAGTAGTGTTACCTTTTTACAAATTAACTTAGCTCCAGACATAATGAAAACATAGTAAAACATTGCTTGCATTTCTAGATAGAACAGATTGAATTATTTGTGTAAACAGATAAAATACGTATGTAGATTTTGGGTAAGCACTGACACTGCTTTCACACATTAGAATTAAGCTCAGATTTGTGTAGGAAGAATATTTTAGAATCGTGTTTTTAGCCAATTGGATGATTTATGAATCATTAATTTAATTATTTAATTTAATAAAATCCCCCGGTACTGGGGTGAAAGACAAAGCAAAGAAGAAAAAAATAAGAAGAAAAGAAGCTGCTGCCGCTTGGATGTTGGGACTTTATGCCAGAAAGCTTTTAGCAGAACTTTAATACTTTGAACTCTTCGCCTTGGAGACTAGTGTATTCATGAAATAAACAACTACAACAACCAACAACTGCTCTGGTCTCTTTGGAGACCCAAGACCTACGTGAAACTCAACAGAGGTGCAGAACACGTACTCTGGATTTAATTATATGGGAATAAAGATGTTATAAGTAATATATTAAATGGAATAAGTAAGGCTGCTAACATATAGAAACTTCCTGTTTTTTGCAGTGAATGACCTTATTTTGGTGTCAGGTGTCTCCTTAAGATAAATTTAAAGTATACTTGCTGAAAATGTACTCTGTTCTTTGATTTAGTTGTAGCGTTCTTTGCACACCAAAGGTAGATCAAATCATTCTTCTAGAAGAGTACTACATGCCATAGAGCAAGAAAAAAAAAAACTGTATGATGAAAAAGAGGGCTGGCAATCAGATGTGTCATTTTTCCACACACTCATAAGATTAAAATTTGAAAGATCAGGAAGATTAAAAAAGCACAAAGAATCCCAGGTTTCTTTTCTTTTTTTTTTTTTTCCACATCCCTTTCTGACCTCAAACTCTTTGCAAAGCAATACAACACTTTAGAAGTTGCTAGTTATGGAATAACACACTATGATAATTTTGATTGTTTTATAATCATCAATCAGTAAAAACCAGAATTAGAAATACAACCCATTCCTTGCAGGAATCCTAAACCTAACCTTCATATTTATTCACACCACACATCTGAAACCATACTGATCAAGATTCATTGAAATCCCTGTGGCTTGCAAAATCTGAAAGAAAAATTCTTTCTTTCATTAGAAGGGGATTTCTTTTTTGAGGAGGTTTAAATTTTTCTCCTACTTGTTCTTATCTGATGATTTCTCACCAGATCATTTTATATAATAATCCAGAACTTTTTGTCCAACAGTTTTCTGTTCAGTGTATTGGCCTCTGAAATGTTTATGTATTTCAAAAATAACTACACAAACTGAGTTTGATTTTTCGTATTATTTTATTTGCTTTCTTTACTCTTGGAAAACTCCTTTAAATTTAAATAGTTTGAAAAGGTCTTTCAATCATCACTAGAATTCCCTCAAGATCCTCCATTTTGAGGAGAAACACTCAGGTCCATGATTTCTCCTTTTTGTTTGATATCTTTTAAAATGAAGGAAGAAAAATACAGCAAGGTATAAGCTTTTCCTGGAAAAATATGTTGTGTCAGTACATACACAGAAAATACCCTTATTTTTAGTTTTGGACTTTGGTTTTCCCCCACCTTTCCGGCTCCAAAAACAAAGTGCACATTTCTAAAACTTATAGAAGTATTTATTGTATCATATGTGTCAGGGACATGCAGTTGTGATTAAAGTTGACCATTTTTGCATTGTTAAGAATTTTTCCATACTCCAGTACTAAGCAAGAGTTGTATTTAAGTTTCTCATTTCTGTCACTTGTGCTAAAGGGAAGGTATGATGTAAAGGATAGGGAATTTGTCCTCTTGAGTCCTGCTCCTGGCAAATGAAATCAGAATTTTGTTAAGCAGTGTTTTTCACACACTTTACTTGGAAGAAAATGCTGAGCACACATTCTCTTTCATGAATAAACTTGATTGAACTGCATTAACCCATTAAACACACAGAAACGCTGTTGGAACAAACCCTGGAGTACAAAGGAACAGCCCAGGTGACTTAATAAATCATCTCCCATTCATCACCTTTGATGTGTGGCAAAACGCGTTCCAGAATTGCCTTCACCTCCCTTACTGGGATCCTGAACAGAGGTGCTGCCTCTGCCACATTGCCTGTTCCACATGAGCAAGACCATTAAAATAAAAGAGGGAGGGAGAATTAGATAGGAAGAAAAACCACCTTTCTTACCTCTTCTCTCACAGTCATCCCACTGACTCAAGTGTATGTTTCTGCCTCCTTAATGTTTGAGAAATTATAAAGTTATTTATAGTTGGACAGTACTTTATGTCCGTATCATCCCCATAACAGGGATCTAGGTTTCTTTAGTGATACCCCTCTGCATCTGAACAGCACACTTTTGGCTTAAAAAAATCTTTGGGGTAATGAAAACCATCAGCGTGTGACAGTAATCATAAAATGACACTTATCTTCTGATTGAAATTGGAGGTGATCTCAAGAAAAAGCTAATTGTGGGACTACTCTAGACTAATGTTATCATTCTATGATCCTGTGATTTCCAAAATGGAGGAAAGGATCTATCCATCCCATTATCTCTTCTCTTGACCTTTCATTTCAAATGGGCAAATTGTCCTTCCCTCAGCCATTACTTTCAAAGAAATAAGAAGGGAACACCCTTGTAGATCTGCTTTCCATCCATGGTTGTGAAATTTCTGATCTGTTCAGGAAATTTTAGACCATATAAATTTCTGAGTTGCATGGAAAAACAGGGTGACAAATGTATTAGCTCTTTCCAGTGCATTGCATAGAACAGCATTCCTGCAGTCAAAAAGCCTATCCACAAATCTTTTTTCCTATAGGAAAAAGGGGTCCTACAGGACATCTCCAATCCAAAGCCAGTCTCTGTATAACACAGAAGTAATTTCAGAAGTCAGCTATGAACCTGGCTACAAGAAAATCTAAGTAAGCACATTGGAAGATCATACCACTGTTATGTTGAAAAGACCTTTTGATCATCAAGTCCAACCCTCAGCTAAGCACCACTGCCATGTTCACAAACCAGATCTTCAAGTGCCCTAGCCACATGCTTCTTGACTGCTTCCGCAGATGGTGACTACCGCTTTCCTGGGTAGCCTATTCCAATGTTTTACAACCCTTTCTGAGGGGTGTAAGAAACTCTTCTTACATGTGTGAAGAAATTCTTCTTAATATCTAACTAGATGGGCTTTGGCAAACTGTTAGGCCATTTTCTCTCATCCTGGGAGGAGACATTGAAATCCCCATCACTACAGCTTCCTTTTATGTGGTTGTAGAAGGCAATGAGTTGCCTCACGCACTGCCTTCCCTCCAGGCTCCATCTCCCTCAGCTGTTCCTCAGTGGTCTTGTGGTCCAGACATTTCCCCAACTCAGTTGCCTTCTTTGGCTATGTTCCAGCACCTCAGAGTCCCTCTTGCAGTGAGAGGCCAAAAGTGAGCACAGGACTCAAGGTGCCACCTCACTAGCGAGGCGTACAAAGGGGGAATGGTCACTCCTGGGGTTGTTGTGATCCAGATAGCTTTTGGCCTTTTTGAACCTCATACAATCTGACTTCTATCAATCCAGCCTGTCCAGGTCCCTTAGTAGGGTCTTCCCATACTTCTGCAGATCAACATTCCTACCCAGATTGGTGTTGTCTGTGGACTGGTGTAGGATGCACTTGGTTCCCTCATCCAGGTCAACCATGAAGATGTTTAACAGGTCTGGCCCAAGCACCGAGCCACGTGAGACCAGCCATCAACTGGAATCAACTCCACTCACCACTGCTCTCTGGGCCAGCTGTCCAAACAGTTCTTTACTCAAGAGAGAACGTCCATCCATCACAGTTTCTCCAAGGAAATGTTGAACATCCTCCTTGAAAAGACTTAGCTATTATTTGCCAGTGAAGAATCCAATTACTAATGGATGGGCCAATATTGCTATTTGAGTTTAAATAATCAGGAATTTCTGTTAAGCAGCCAAGGAAGAAATAAACTAGTGCATTTTTACTTTTTTTTTTTTTTTTTTTTTAATAATTATTTTAAACCTTCTAAAACAAATCTAGTAAGTAAAACTGAAATTAGTGAAATTGAAAAGAAATTCAAAAGTATAAAAATAATATTTTCCATTACACAGATCTTTTCTCTGGCCCACATTACCTTGTAGGATCTACAGATATTTTTGTCAGTGCTAAAGTGGAGGGTAATGAGTGTTGGTGTGAGGACAGACATATTACCCAGAAAAAGATAGAAGGGAACTTCTTAAACTTGCTTTCTTATATGAAAAAATATACTGGTGAACTAATCACTGTGCATGAAAAATTTCAAAAATATAGTGTATTTATCAGTTGCCAACTTGGTGTATTCTTACTTGTACCCATCCAGCCTTATGAAGAGTTTGTGTACATGCCTTTCTCATTGCATATATCTACTCCCTGTGAAAGTCAAAGCAGGAGGGAAAGAGTTCTTAATTATGATAATTAGAGCAGAATTTTAAAACTGAAATTATTTCATTTCTGTGACACGAGGTCAATAATCCTATTAGCTGTTAATGCATTTGTATTCCCCAGGCAATCACACTGGTAGCATTATACCTGCATACTCACAGTACTGGGCTAGCACTGCTTGATAAGTGCACTGAGTCTCCATTGTAGTGGTGATTTACTTGTGGAATGGATTCATTTTTATTGTGTAAATAATAGATTCATCTCCATCCAATTTTTTTTGCTGCTGGACAGCTTTTGCATGGAGTTCCAGCTGAGCAAAAAGGGGCCATGAAGATTCTTCAAGGAGAGAGGAAAGGATAATAATGTACAGAGAGAATATATCTGATAAAAAAACAAAGTTATACAGCAAACACATCAGTGGCAAAAACTCCTGAGTTTTCCAAGACTGCTGCCATGACATGAAGAGTCAAAATCTTTACGTGTTTTTTTAGTTACTATTGTAGGTTGCATGTGGGACAATCTAAGGATGCTCATTTGACAGTGTTGATAGTGTCTAAAAGTTTATAAGCCTGAACACTTGATTTTTCCAGCTATGTTTCTTAGTCTAAAAACAAACCAAATCAAAAATTACTTCTAAACCATGAGCTTTTCCTACTCATACTGATTCTGGACTCTCTATAGAAAGAAAACAAAACCACATCATATATATTTTTGCTTCTAATTGTTGAAATAGTATAGTTGGTTTTATTTCTGGATATAGTATAGATAGTTTCACTAGTTCTCCATATCCTGAAATGGTCTTTGAAAAATAATTTCCTTCATGTTTTGTTTGTGAAGCTATTATTTTCCACCAAGAAGCTGATTTTTTGTTACTTATAATACATCAGTACACTCTAAGGGGAGGTATAAGTAGGCTAGGAAGGAGTCCATGGTATGATGATCTCTTTTCCTATATCATGCCATTACACCTGAGCTAAATGTTGCTTTGGGCAAATGCTATAGATTTTGTTTTTCTTTACCTGTTAGAGGACAAAGTAAACAGTAACAGAATAACTTTTAAGACAGCAATATGCTTGGAAGAGAGGATGTGTGGAGAGAAAGAAGCACAATCTTTTGGTCACCTTCCTAAAACACAAGAAATACCCTACTAATATTTCCAACACTTATTCTTTCTCTGAAAGTAGCAGCATAAAAGGCTATTTTGGGAGGATATGCAAGTCTAAATCTTGAATGGAGATGACTTCTTCCAAAGTGATTGTGGTAGGGATTTTAGAGGGTACATATATCCATATTCTCTTTCATGTCTGTTTAAAACTTTCTGTTGTCCATGTCACTAAAAAGATAAAAATATTAAAAAAACAGCACTACCCAAAACTCCACCCCCCTAAAAATACCCAAAACCCTAAAACCAAAGCACGGAACCCCTCAAAAATTACAAAAACAAAACTAACAAAAAACCCCACAAAACCTCTGGATGGAAGGGAGCCCTGAATCTTTCAAATCAGCACAGAGCATGAATGCTGCTAAAGCTGAATCAGGTCAGCAGCGATTGTATAACCAGATCTGGGAAACCTCCAAGGATATAGGCTCTTCCTCCTGTTCCAGTGTTACGTGATCCTGTCAGTGAGAAAGAACTTCTCGATACCTAGTCCCCCAAGCCCTAACTTATGTCCATTCCACTTTGATTCAGCATCTGCCACTAATTAGAAGAATTTAGCTCTGTAATCCTTGTAGCTGTTCTTGAAGCAATTTCAGTATGACATTAGACTTCTTTCACTCACTCACCTCAGTAACATTAAATATCCCCATCTTCCTCTGTCTCCCCACTTTCTGTACTCTAGGGCCTTAATCATACTTGTCACTCTGCTAGCTCTGGTTTTGTGAGATGCTTCTTGAATTTGAGGGGTCCAAGACTCTTCCAGGCGTAACTTTGTCTGCACTGGTGAGGATAACAACCACTCTGTCTCTTGATTGAGTTTTGCATGGAGTGCTCCTCATACTGCATACAAACAGGACCGTGCATTCTTCACAGTGAGAGTGCTCCTAGCTCTTGATAAATATAGTGTCCACACACTGTGCCCACGTCCTTTTCAACACAGCACCTATTTCAGTCTGTCTGTTAACAGCTGTAATGATAAATGGCTTTATTCTGCTCATGTGCAAGACACTGCTCTTCTCCTTGCCAAATTCCATGAAGTTTCTGCTCATTCAGCCTTACAGTTCATCAAAGTCCCTCTAGACTAAGGCTTTTTTATTTGTTTTGTCAGTCACTCAATAGCATAGTATTGACTTTGCTCATTTAATGTCTAATTTGTCTTGTCTAATTTGTCTGCCTAATTTCTCTAATCCTTTTTGAACCTTTTGATACTCCGTGTCTCCACAATCTCCTCTGGCAACAAGCTCCAACATGTTACTTCTTCACTCATATTGTTTCTACTTTCAACAAAACCTAGAAATTTTAATATTTATAGCAAAGTCTGAACACTTCTAGGGACTGATTATTTGTAATGTTACAACATACATTGCAGTTTCCTCAAAACCTATTTATCTTTATTTTCTTCACTGTGATGCAGTATATGATTGTCATTAACATTTGAGTTCCATGGGGACATGGCTCTCCAAATATGAACTGTTCAGCTCTACTGCTTGTCTTCCGTCATTAAGTCCCTAATTCAACATAACACCTAAGCACATCCATCAGCACGTTCATGGCATGTTTTCTTGAATAATGATGATGTATGCACTGCTGAATTAGTGTCTAAATGGAGAAACTGGTTTTTTTGGTGTTTTTTTTTTTTTTTTTTAATTTTCTGTGCATAATGAAACAAGATTGCAACAGGTGCACAACTATGGGAACACGTATCTGTTACATGGGGAAATTGGGGAAAGAGAAGGGTGCCAGTGCAGCCAAACACATCCCTTCTTTGCTAGAGAGAGAGTGTGTGAAAATCACTATGCTCTTTTATAACATAAAACAAGGAAACATTATTAATTTATTTTATTTCTGTTCAGAGGGACAGAAACTTTTCAGAGGAACGTCTACACCATGAGGAAGAGAGAATGCTTTGTGTCACTTACCCAAGTTGTCAGTGAGGTTGTTATTTCAAAATCAAGTGATTTATCAGGGAAGGAAGAAATAACAAATCAGAAACCTTTCCAAAGGGAGTTTATTTCTCCAAATTCTATCAGAAGTGTTTCTGTATGGTAGAAGTAGGTTTTCCATAAATATTATCTAATCTCTGTTTGTTTTTTTTCTTTAAGAGCACTCATAAATTATATTTTTTTAATGGAAAACTCAAGTAAAAAAAGGCACAAATCATGAAAAAGAAATTAGCTGAAAGGAAAAAGAAAGATGGGAGCCAGTGGGACTTTGACTTCACCCTGGTATCCCATTTTTTTTTTTTTAAATAAACCAGAAATGGCAAATTTTTCTCATATTTGAACCCCTGACATCGTTGGAGGGTTCTGAGATGTCAGCACAGAAGGAAATGCAAAGAACATAAATAAAAAAATACATATTTAATTGTGTTTATATCTAAACCTGTTATTCTGACAGAGACAAGACACGTAAATAAAGCATCAAAAATAAAATGTGTACAGATAATTAACATCTGTTTTAAAATATATATAAAAATTTCTGTTAATTAAGGGAACATGATAGACTTCTTTAGCTACCTTTTCCAGTGTGTTTCTACCTCCCCAGTTAAAAGATTTTCCTTTCTGCATCACCCCAATATCTTCTGCATGCTTCTAAGAAGATCCCACATACATCTTCTCTAAACCCTTCCATTAGGTAGCTGAAGACCACAATAAGATTTCACTTAAGTTTCTCTTTTCAAGGCTGTCCAAAAGCAACTTTTTCAGTGTCTGCTTATACATTCTCAAGCCTTGGACTACCTCCATAGGTCTACTGCTGGATTTGTGTCAGCATGTGAATATCTGTGCACAGCTGAGCACAGTACTGAACACGTGCTCATGCCAATTTGGGTCACTATCAGGAAGAACACAGAGAATTAAAACCACAGCAAAATCTGTGCAAGCCTTTTTATTGCAAACAGACACATGTCATAAAGCCCAATTAAAGAACCATACCAGAATATATTTAAATGCATCTTTCAGTTAGCATAGTCCTTAATAGATTTTTAAATTGAGACCTTGATTAGTAATTTTAATTTTTAGCCACACAAAGAGTCAGAAATTAAGTTAGTAGATCTCAGCATTTATTAAATTTAAATGATTGAATCTTTACTTGCTTTTACCCTAAGGAAACAAAAAGCAGGTAATAAAAATGAAGCCACCTGAAATATATTTGTTTTACATTTTCTTACTCCATTTTCTCCATGCAAAGTCAAAAGTGCATTAAAAAGTAATATTGTGCTGAGCTCACAAATATGCAAACGCCTCTAGATATCTTGTCTCAATAAAGTTTATAGAATGCATTCCCAAAGGTCTGACAACAAAACAGAATAAATCGCAAGGCTCATAAAAAGATAATGCATGCCATTTTTTTGCTTACATAAACACAAACAAATGCAGCAAGAGGCAGGAGTGACTCTGAGAGGCCTCTTCCTTTCAAACTAATTCCTCTTATCATCACATACATTTGTAATGAATTATCACTACCTAAGGCAAAAATAAATAAAAGATTTTGTGAAGCACATGGACATTTGGAAAAAAAAAAAAATCTGCATTCTTGCAAATTCTATGGGAAATCATCTTTGCTTCCTTTCCTCAATTCAGATTTGCTGTTGAGGATTATATCCTATGGGGACTGCACTCTACAAAAGAAAGAGAAACAAAAATGACAGGGAAAAAAATATCTAATGTTACCATACAGCAGAAAATCACCAGAAAAGTCCATTGTTAATTTATAAAGAAATTAAAATATGTAGAATGATGTTACATATTCAGAGTATAAATATCCCTGCCAAATCCTTTCTTACATCATAAACTGAGGGAGTTGCTTTCCTCTTCTGTGAGCAGGAGTTTTATTTGAAATTTGAGAGAAGTCAGAAGTCAGAAGTTCCTGTTAAAAAATGAATCCTGAAAAAAACCTACATAACATTTAATCCTATGTGTTACAGAGGTTTGACCAGAATTGTTAGTGTGTGGTTATGGTCTGACTACAAAATTACACATTTTATTTATAGACATTTCTAAAAAGTAAATGGAGTTAATTCCTGTTGGTGGCTGATCTCAAGTGATGCCCTTCAGGGCTCAGTATTTAGGCCTGACTCATTTATATCTTCAATGGTGACCTGAATGAGGGGATCAGGTACACCCTTAATATGTTTGCAGGTGATACCAAGTTAGATGAGAGTGTTGTTCTGCTGGAGGGCAGGAAGGCTCTGCAGAGGGATGTGGCCAGGCTGGATAGAATGGCTGAGGCCAATTGTATGAGGTTCCATAAGACCGAGTACCAGGTTATGCCCTTGGGTCACAATAACCCCCTGAGGTGCTACAGGCTAGGGGAAAGATGCCTGGCAGAAAGGGACCTGGAGTGCTGAACATGAGCCAGCAGAGTGCCCAGGTGGCCAAGAAGGCCAATGACACCCTGGCCTGGATCAGCAATGGTGAGGCCAGCAGGACCAGGGCAGGGATTGTCCCCTGTACTGGGCACTGGTGAGCCCTCACCTCAAATCCTGTGTTCAGTTCTGGGCCACTCACTCCAAGAAGGACATTGAGGGGCTGGAGCGTGTCCAGAGAAGGGCAGTGGAGCTGGGGAAGAGTCTGGAGCACAAGTCCTGTGAGGAGTGGCTGAGGGAGATGGGGATGTTTAGCCTGAAGAAAAGGAGGCTCATGGGGATACCTCCTTGCCTTTTACAACTGCCTGAAAAGAGATTTAATTGAGGTGGGGGGGTTGGTCTTTTAATCAACAAGAGATAGGATGAGAAGAAATGATTTCAAGTTGCACCAGGGGAGATTGAGGTTGAGGAAAGATTCTTCAGAGAAAATTTGTCAAGCTCTGGAACAGGATAGCCAGAACAGAGGTGAAGCCATCGCCTTTGGAGGTATTTAAAAATCACGTACTTTTAGGGACTTGATTTAGCAGTGAACTTGGAAGTGTTCAATAAATGCTTGGATTCGATGATCTTAAGGGTCTTTCCCAACCCAAATTGTCCTATTCTACAACTCCATGGGAATAACTTCTTCACCTTACATACAAATATTAACTATGAATCTTTGAGACACACAGAAGTCAAAGGAATTGTCTGACACTGCAATGAACTCAACATTAGAGTCACCATTCACAGAGATTCCATGGTCATCATCTGAAGGTCAAATTTTTATGTTGTTGTACCTGGAGATACAAACAAAGCTTTACTTGTTTTCACCTGACCCTCAAACAGAAATGTCATGACTAAAATCTCAATTGAGCATAATAACAAAGCTATTAATTTTTCATACCTTAAATATTATATTTAGCATCAAACATAGAAAATTAAAACAAGTGAGTTTGACCTAATGTATCTTTGTATACTTTTTCTTGAGTATACATACTGCTGATATTTAATTTCAAATCTTTCCCCTTGATCTGTGTTAACAATTTCATAAATCAAATGTACGTATCTTTGCTGTTCTTATGATCTCATTTTTCATTTATATCTTGATTTGAGATTCTATACCCATAATGGCTGCCAAAGAGGTAGCCTATTTTTGGTCCATCTTTGAAGTTATGGAGCAGTGTTACATTCCCTAAGAGTAAAGGGGGGAGCAAAATTATCGAAAAAAGAATGAAGAGAGAAAGCAAAAAAAATTCCATTCCATGAATCATTTTGTCACAGATTAATGTAGGCAGCACTGTCAGAACTAGTTAGACCTAGATTATATGTAAGTTTCATATCCCATCACTATTTTTCATAACTTTGCTGATATTAAGTATGAATTTTCGTGGCATGAACTATATCACTAGTATTTTAATATTTACTATTGTATTTTTAGCTGTATTCATCAAGTTCTGAATAGATGGTGTGGGTTTTATTGTTAGTTTGGTGGGGTTTTTCTTTACGATATACCTCTGAGAAATAAGACTCTCTTCAGGATGCTTTTCAATATCTTGAAATATGGCTGGTGTATTATGATTCTTCCATTCACATTGTAATAATTGCTGCAAAAGCAAAGCAATGTCAGCCTATTTTTCAGAATTCCTACCTAATAAGAATAAGCACTCTTGGACATGCAGCTTCCATTATCATCAGTAATGGAACAATTACAATGTAAATCAGTGTGATGTTTCAGAATATGGGTAATTTTGCATATTATATGTGAGTTTAAACTTCCTGAAGGTATTTAAAATTAAATTGTAAAAGAATGGAAAGTTGTTCTGTGGAGCAAGTTGAGGTTCTTTCAGTATCTGGATTACAAGAAACCATATCTTTCAATTTTTAAGACCTCAAGGTATCCTATTATAAAGCTCATACATCTGTATATAAATATTGATATGACTTGCAAACGTGTAAATGGAAAGAGATGTCCATTCTTTGCTACTTTTTAATGCCTATCCTGCTGTACAGCAATTACAATGGAGCTCATTGAAGTCTTTCCACTGACTTTGGGTTTGTGGTTTATATTCATTAGTATTATTGCCCTAGTCCTACAGCACCTACAGATTCTCATATGATCCCTGTGCAGTTATTAGCAGGGCCCAGGAGCCTCGGTATGGGATGGATTCAGTTTGGAGTGATTGTGGGCTGAAGGATGTGTAAGCAGTATGTAAGCTGTCTATGTATCCTGGTTGAACTGATTTAACTCTCCCATATAAATGCAGCCCTTCAGACACACAAGTGACAATACACTGGTACGAACATGCCTGTACCAAAATTACTTTTCCCTTATAAAGAATGTAAAATACAGCATTACAAAGTACTTCTTCAACTCCATAACCTGCCTATTTTAGGGGGTGCATCAAAATGCAGGGGCTGACTCAAAAAAGAAATTATGCTCAAAGAAACTGTAAGGGCAGTGAGCTGAGATCAGATTTCTGTCTCTGAGTAAGAAACCAAAGTTACTAAGTTGGGTTCAGGCTGTACTCTGGGGCCATTTAAAGTGCTCCTGCAGTCTAAATACTGAACCTCTGTTTCTCCTAAAATTCTTACCTCCAAAGATTGGATTTCTTTCAAAGAACCCACACAAAATTCAAGCAAGATAGATTATCTCATGGTCAACTCCCTGCTTACTGTCTCTTCCTGTTAAACACTCTAATGCTATTGTGTCTGAGGACCAAATTAATAGAGACAGCTCAGTAAGGGGTGCTGCAAGGCTATCCAATGCTTTTAATGTCTTTAGCCCATCTGTGGCATGAACACATCCTTCAAGAGACCACACACCAAGTAATAACAAAGATCATATAATTATAAAGGAAGAAGAGCCTTTGTTTAATTTATTCAGTGACACTTTTAAAGACGACTGGTGACTGTATTAGAATTCTCTAAATCTCTTCTTTTCCTTGATTGTTCTCCTCTCAGGGTTCACCCTTCCTGTCCCTTCCCTAAAGGACTCTCAGTCCATAGTTGGTGAGGCATCTGTTTAGGGACAGGAACAACCTGATTATTTTCCCTGCCCCCTGTTACAATTTCCTTTCACTTTCTAGGCTCATACACATGTAGGACCATGCCTCCCATTGACTGATTACTGGCAGGTTTGATTATAAAAATAGCACTCTGCAATTCAACTGAGTTGTAGGCAACAATGAAGGATTTGCTGGAGATATATTCTTTCTTTGCAGTCCCATTTATCAATGTACAGTTTCTCACTTGCCATTTATCATCTGCTTTTCTGTGCTTCCCTCGACATCTGGAGAATTTGTAGTCTGCTAAGTGGAGCAAGGCCTTGTCTTGAATACCTTACCATCCCTGTCTAGGCAACATACTCCTGATTTTTCCCCAGTTTAACTTTTCTTTAAATAAACTTGACAGGTTCAATATATCCTCACTGCAAAGAATATATTGAGAAGAGTAGTAAGCAATAGAGAACATACTAAAAATCTACAGCCCAAGGAAGAAAATAGTGGGAGAGAGAGAAATGCACCTCTAATGCATGTATGAATTTATAATAAAAAGCAGTAGTGATAATTGCGTGTCTTTTAACTCGAGAGGACCATAAAACACTATGATGGAGTACACAGATGAGTGCCAGGTGGAAAGCAGGTCTTCATGTTTTGCAAGTACTTTCAGGATTTAGAGATGTGGGATGTAAAGAAGCTTCTTGCTCTCATTAGTTACTAAAGCAGTAACACATCCTGGTGTATTTGAAAATTCTACAGGATGTCTAAATTTCGCACTACCTTACAGATGTTCCAGTAGCTGAGGAATAAGGAGGATAGGACTAAATAAACAAATAAATAATAAAATAAAAAATAACAAGGAGGACAGTGGCGGGGGGGGGGGGAGCAGAAAAAGAGTATTAAAATAACTCTTTCAAAGAAATTGAGTTAAACCAGTTATAAATTTGGAATCACTTTGTTTTGATAACGACCTTTCAAAGGTTCTTTCGTTTTTATCCCCAAATGTCAAAACAGGGTGTTTTGACAATCCCAAACCATGATATATATTCTTTAAAACTGAAATGTGATATTTTTCACAACTGGTCCCATTCTGAAAATGGTTTTACTTTTGAAGAAAGTTATTATTTTCAGGGTGGAGGAGGCAAAACAAAAGGTAAAGAATTTCTGGAAAATTATGATACTCTTTACCAGTAAAGTACATGTTTAACCAAATATGGGCCACTGTCCAGTTTCAGAAAGCAAAATGTCAGGGCCCACGTGAGTTTGAGCTTCACCTGGTAGCTCAGCCTGAAAACACCTTAAGCAGGAAGGGCATGACAAGCTGGGAAGTGGTCGGCCCTGTGTCCAGCACCTGGAGTAGCCAAATCCCTGACCTGGCCACCAGGTGGAGGAATTATACAGAAGAAAGTGTTTTCCTTTCGCAACAGCTACCGTGTACATTGACATTAATTTGAATAAATGTCTTTAGCATCTTGTCTGTAGTCAAGGTACCAAAAGTTGTCTAAAGTCTGATGGCTTGAACTTGCATCATCATGGAAAGGCTATCCAGCACTTCTGGCTGAAGGGCTGGGATGTGACCTAGGAGAGGTGAGCTCACCCTGCAGCTCTTGCAGACTAAGATGGCATTAGGAGAACATGTTGGGACAGTTTCACTGGGGATCTTGTTGTGTTACTGGTGCTGCACCTGAGCTCATCAGGGTTTCCACAGAGTCAGATTCACACACTGAGGAATGAGATGACGCCCTTCGAGGCAGCACGGTCCTCTTAGATATCACAGCTCCTTCCCTATTTGTCTTGCATCTCCAGACTTTTTGTGATGCTTGTCACAAATGTTTTCAGGCACCTCAGCAATTTATCATTGGAACACATCCCCGCTGTGTATTTCTATGCCCAAAAAACATCTCACATACTGGAATGCAGCAACATCACGCTCATGGGTGGGACCTAGGTATTACTGAGTCATTTTGCAGTTAACAGGTTTTAACTAAAACATCTACCTTGCTTATTAGCTGCTTTCTTCTCTCAATTTCCCTGTAAAAGTCAAAAGTAGATCTCAATATTTTGAGATCTCTGTCCATCACTCAGATTCTCTATTCTCTGTTTTGAGTTTTATGATGCTGACTGTCATAGCAGTATCTGATCTCATTGAACACTAAATTTATAAAAACCAGTGTCCCAATGGACTGGGAGGAGGAACAACATGACAGAGTAGAGTCTTAAGTGGAGTCATTTATGACAACTCCATCCAAACTGATAGAAACGTGATGGTTTTCACCAGCATCCAAGACTTCCATCCCCACAAAATGAAACCACACATCTGTTCACTCCATTATCATTTCTTCAGAGGGTTCATATGCCTTCTCGATACACACATTATCCTAAAATTTTTATATGCATTTAAAAGTATATGGAAATGCCTTCAAAATATTCTAATGAGACAGAAGTACTCAATTAAAAAGCAGGAAAAAACTGTAATAGCAACAGAAAAAACAGTAGGAGTTTAAGTAAAAGAATTTATTGCCTTTATAATAACACTTAACACATTTGTCAATCTCTTAAACAGAGTTTCTATTGATGGACAGTGGATTAGTCTCAAAGCAACTGGCAAGGCTGTCTTTGAAATATTGCCACTTATGGGTTCAGATGAGAAAATTAGCAAAAGACAAATAAAATAAACATAAATAGTTTTAATGGAAAGCTTTCTCTGAGCTGCTTCTGTCTTTCTTAATCAACTAAGAATAGGCTGTGATTACAGTAATCATTATGCAATTAATCACTATAATTACTTTTTATTGGAATAAGAGTTTAAAAAGCAACCAACATATTTTCTGTTCTTGCTTGACTGGAAAACATTAAGTGCTTGTCAAGAAATTACTAAAATTATGTCTTAGCAATTTTTTACATTATTATTTTTTAATGTAAAAGTAACAGTACAAGTTTATGCACATCCCATACCCAGATAATATTCACACAAAATAGGGATTTGCAGTTCTCCAGTGGTAATAGGATGCAATTTTTTGTGTACTTAGCATGTCACATACATTTTTTATACATAATGCACTTACCTATGCATCTATAGTACGGTCATGATCATATGTGGGCTTGTATCAATGAAAAAAATCAACAACAGTAAATTAACAATTTAGACCCACTTATCATTGTGAAATTGAAGTTTTGCTGTTCTTGAGCTTCTCTCTTAGTGACCTCAGGCTGAGAGCTGCTCTTAGTATCTGAGGGCTGGGCTATCTGTCTGTAGCTTCTCCTAAAGCCAACCAGGGGACTCAGCCCTTGCAAATATTTCTCACCTCAAGTTTCGATGTAATGAAAGCAAGGAAAGATAAGAGCTTGATTCACAAGGGATTACAGTTTGTGAACATTTTATATATAGATCTGTATTTCTGTATTTCTGCATTGAGGCTTTAGTGGGAGGTGAACTGGCTGAGTTGGACTTGTATTTGGTATTCTTTCTTCACCTCTTCTCTCTTGGGAGCTACTCACGGTCCTGAAGAGATGATCCTCTGCTCTTTTCCTTCCACATCTCCCTCATTCACCACAAATCTCCAGGAAAGTCATCCAGGAACTTTATCTAATCCAGCCCACCAGCATTCCTACCCTACACTGTTCTAGCCCACAGCCCAGGATACTTTTACTATTTCAAATCTGTTTAATTTTTTTTTTTTCCTTACAGAGTCTTTGCACAGCTTTGGATAAGTACAATCCTTTTCTGTCTACTTACTCTGCTGTTTTATACCACCTCAACTCTGAATATGTCCCAGCCAACTATATGCCCACTGAAGGGACTGTTCTCTCTTAAATACAGACAGAACTATATAGTGTACGCATGGAATTGTGTAAATAAGCAAAAAATCTTTTTCAAGGAGGCAACCAGCAATCAGTGCATGGCTGGATCCACTGATAAACAATCTAAAACTAGACCTGCCTGGACAATGTAAAGGCTTCCAAAATGCTGAGGTGTTCTCCTAAGTAATTTTATGTTTCTTTCAACAGTTATCCCTGGACCACAAACTTCTGGGTCACATGCTGACCTAAATGGGCAGGCAAGCAAGCTGTCAGAGCTAAGACTGATTTCAAACACAGATTCCATCCAATATTTTTAAAATATGGAAGAAATAAAGATGTAGTGAGAATTTTATGCCAACAAGTTCTTATAAAAAAATTTGTCTGAAATCTTGGTGTAGAGAATGGATTTAGTTACTGAGAAATTACCCTATTTATAATCACTTTCACCCCAGACACCTTTTAGAGATGAATCGGCAGTGCCTATTTTTTGTTTCCCTGGGCAGGAGGTAAAAATGCTTTTAAAAATGTAGATTATCTCATGATGTTGGACTTTGGCAATCTACTACTAACAGGCAAGCTCAGTGAAATGGTTGTTAAAAGGAAATCATCCTCCCACATCTTTCCAAGTAACTCTTTGACTGGCAGATCAAGACCAATGCTTTTAAATAGCAGTTCCAGTCAAGGTGGGACCCTGCTGGTACCTTTCAAAGAAGGTGTGGACCAACACAACTTGAGTTTGTCCTGCAGCAGAATTTTACAGTCAGCTGCTGGAGCATTTGGGAAACTAGAGGACTCAAACTCAGAGCAAAGGTACTTGTGCAAACATTGACACATTCTTACAGAACATTTTTATTTGAACAGATTAATATTTTCTGACCTCTGGAAAATTTATGATTCTTCTGAGGTGAGTAAAAATGCTTTGTCTACACCAGGGTTTTAATAGACAAAAATTAACATGTCCTAATGTCAGAGCTTTTCTCTGTGGATGTCTGTGACACAGTGATATAAAATCTTTGGGTAAAGATATGTCAATAACTTCTTTCTTTTCTATCCATCCATTAAGATTTTTGGGTTTTTTTCATAGAAACATACAATTTCTTGAGTTGAATGGGACCCACAGGGATCACTGAGTCCAACTCCTGGCCCTGCACAGGACACCCCAAGAGTCACACCACGTGCCTGAAAGCATTGTCCAAAATCTTCCTGAGCTCTCTCAGGCTGGTGTTGTGACCCCTTCCCTGGGGAGCCTGTTCCAAAGCCCCACTACCCTCTGGGTGAAGAAACTTCTCTGAATATCCAGCTTAAACCTCCTCTGACACAACTTCAGGCCATTCCCTAGGGGAATCTTGTTACAAAGTTCATTAATGAAGTGGCTGTTTTTTTTGAACAGTGAAGACAACCTAGCAATTTAGTCTCTGATAAATTACATGCACTGTGGGTTTCGAGGCTATTTTGACCCTTTGTTTGTTTCTTTTAAATAAATACAACTTGCATTTTTTTTATCCCAAACTAAAATAAATTTCTCTGAAATGACTACTTTATCATCTGTGTTAATAAAATATTTCATGAATTCAAAAAGAATTTAAAGAGCTCTAAAACTAATTTTTCCAACAAAATTTTTGGCAAGATATGTGGGTCAGTTTTAGCCAAGTATGATGATTAATTTCCTGCTCTAGGCTTGAAGCTGTTTCCTAAGCATTTGCAAGGACACAGAGTTCCTGGGACATTTGATACATAAGAAGAAAATGTGTCTCCATTTAGTTTTCTTCAAATTATACTGACAACTTTTAAAATTAGTTATATCTATAGGGGAGCATTTCTGATAGTCCTTGATATCAGTTTCCTTATCACATGCAATTTCTCTTAGAAAAAAAATTAAGAAATTTAGGTCCACTCAAATTGCCATTAAGCTTGTTCAAGTTTTGTATAGCATTATTATCTGAGTTTTACAATCTGGGGCAAAAAGCTTTAAATCTCCACATTATTATAAATTGTTTTGGGGTGAACTGAGCAAAACAGCACATGCTGGTTTCACAGAAACTAATGGAAGAACAATTTATTGACTACACTAGAAACAAAGGGTGCTTAGGGTGTTCAGTGTTTTAGGGTTTAGTGTGTCAGCACTGCTGCACAACAGCAGCACAGATTTGCCCAGTTTGGGGTTTTATCCCTGAGCCATTGCCCCCTCACCCCCCACTGCTGGGCACCTGCGTCCTTACAAAGGCTCACATGGAAATAAATGTGTTTGTTCTGCAGCAATGGGAACAGTGTCCAAGTTTCAGAGAAAAGCAGGGAACAGTTGTCCCCACTTCACCCCCTTAGGGAAGCCCTTTGTCACCCAGTGCTTCCTACTGAGGGTGGAAGCTGTTGCTGGAGTGAATTCAGAGCCAAAGATCACATTTTCCATTGAAAACACAGCTGATATGCCCAGCCAGCAGGGAAATGTCAGCTCTCTTTTTCCCTCTGTTTGGTGTTTCATGAGACCAAAGATTTACCACTCCAATGGAGTAAAATTTGGGAATTTATCTTCATTCCGACAAAGCAAAAATGTATTTTGCCTTTGAGCCATGTAGGTGAACACCTGTTCCCTTTGAGTTTTGGCTTTGAACCAATTGGGAACTTCATAATATTCTCAGTCAAAAAGCATCCAGTTCCACCTGGCTTGGGCATAAAACCCAGAAGCCTGTCTCAGGTTAAGCTAAAAGAGATATGTTTGCAAGCCTTTGTTTTCCTTTTGGTAAGTTTAGGTTGATCAGTAATAGAACCCAGTCCCATTAAATTTGCATAACTTCTGGCTGCCTTAGGGGGATTTTTCAAAAGTGAAGTAATAATACTTTTCTGATCTCCAATATGTCTTAATAAAAAAAAAAATCTGTCTCTTTTTATTTTTTTTTAGTTTATGGCAACTTAATTAATCCTTATTTAAAAGCACCAAAGTGAACTAAGTCCTTTAAAAATGTTTTGTGGTATGGTACAGCCTTTGTAAGCTGGTATTTAGGAGCAGAATTAGCATGTCTGGAAATTGCAGACACACCTGCACACCAACAAGACAAGAAGAAATATGTGATATTGTGTGAAGCTCCAACTTCTTACACAAATATGAGCCCTGAATTTTTGAAGGTGTTCTGTAGCATTTTCTTTCTGCTCAATTGACACCTGCTGATGAAAGGGAGCCCTGAGTGGCGATCTCAGATTTCTTTAGATCAGAACAAAACTGACAGTCTTTCAGACTAGGGTAGAAAAAACAGATTTTCTACCAAGCTGAGCCATGCAGAAGGATGACTTTGACAAAAAGAACCAGGAAAAATAGAAAGAAATTAGGAAGGGCTGAGAGTGGCCTGTTTGCAGTGCTATAAAGTCACTAAAACCTTGAAGGTACTTAAAATGTTTGATATTCATGCCACTATATCAAAAGGTTTGGACCTCCATTAAGTATTAAAATTTGTCATTTTAAATTGCTTTTTTTTGCCAACACGAGCAAAATAGGTATTGAAATTTCCTCAGAAAGTGCTTATCTCATCAAGAGTAAAATTATAGTATATGAAATACTAATTACAGTATTGTGAAGAAAGGTGAACTTTCTGGTGACATTTTATCTATTAGTAGAATACTAATTTTCTCTTTCCTTAAAGCAGAAGATGCCACACATGGTGGTTTCAGTTATTTTCTCATCAGAATCTCTTTTAAAAATATGTATATAGAAATGATTTTGGAAAATCTTCTTAAGAATCCATGATTCTAAAGAAGCAGCTAAGTTTTGATCACACTTGAATCAGAGTTCATCAGTATGCACTGAGAAATTCTTCATGATATCTAGCCAGTAGAATAACATGGAAACTCATCCTGGAGCTACAGAGAATGAAGTTGCTGAAAAAAACAGTCTTTTATTTGGCTTGGTTTATTTTATTTTATTTTTTAATTTTATTTTTTATTTTATTATTCAATTTACTATTTTATTTTTAAACGCATATTACAAAGTTTTGTTGGAATAGAGTAGTGAACTTTTTTATTCTTTTTTTGGTCATTTACTTCTATTCTCAAGGAATGATCTGATTTAGATGACACACAAACTTATTTCAACCTTTGATAAGATCAGATACCATCCTCTTTTGAAATGTGATCATCATTGGTTGACACCTTCATTTAAATATTTGTCTTGTTTTCTATGTACTCAAACAAAATCCTTTGAAAGGAAAGATACACTACATGTGGCTTCAGAACTTCTTCTCATTTTTCATTTCTTTAGTGCATTTTTTCTTTCCTCCATGTTTGTTCTTTGTCAAAGGCTGTCAGTCTGATCACATGAAATGTCATACAGGGGCTATAAAATATTAAATAAGTTTGTATAAGTTTTGGATATCTAAGGAAAGCCATTTCATTATGTCTCAGTTGTACACAGTTCAGTTATGCTGTGCTTTGGTTAGGATGAAAATAACATTCTTTAAAAGTCTTCCTAAATATTTTATCTGACAAATTTATCTTCTCATTCCATCCAAATAATAATATCTTCAAACAGATGAGTTTACTTGGGTTTGTTTTTTTTCCCTTATATATTTGGGGATTTTTTCCTTTTCTGTGCACAATGGGAAACCTCAAATATCCTCTATTCACTCTGCTAAACTCTGTCTAGATGCCTTGCAGAGATTTATTAAATCAGTCACAGGGTTTTGCTTCCATCGTTGACAGCAAAAAGGTACAATCCATTCAACCACAAATAAGTTTGCATAAGTGTTCATCACAATGATTCCACTTGCACTTTTAACATTCATTTTTGGCAAATATTTGACCACTCATTCTACATGGAATATAAACAGAAATGTGCAGACAGGAAAAATGAGAATCAAAACACTGAAAAACCATATATTTTTCACACTGAAATTTTTTTATTCTCTTGCACATATTCTGACATCTTCTCATAGCTTTTAGTCTCTGCTTTTTTATTAAACTCTTGTCCAAATTTTTTCCCTCTTTTCAGTCATTCCTGGACTTCAGTAGGCAAATAATTTGGGTACAGATTTTCTGCTTGTGAAATTTATTTCATTGCATATTGCATGAGTGGTAGAGTTTGCTTGTATCTGATCAGGAAAGGACTGTTCAACATGTCTTTCAGCTGGGCTAATTATCTACTGCCAAGGGATATTGTAGCACACAGAATTTAAATAAGAAACCATCAATTGATTTTGACTTTTGTCAGTGAGTGAGTATAGTCAAATGATTTATTTTAGTGACTATAATGAGGAATGCTTGCCTTTACCTGTCTTTTTATTTCAAAGCGGTGACCAGTTGCGTATGAGAACACAATCAAGTAAGGAACACCTATAAAAGCCAATTTATAAGGCTTGTTCCTGCAAACCTGATATATTGCTTTCTTACTGATTTCAGTGGGTGGGCTGTGCATGTCCCAGCTGCAAGCCTCAACCTGTGGATAAATCAGATGCTGTAAATCCTTTGTCTGAGGAAGAAGAATGGGAATCATATGCTATGTGAATGAGCTGCAAGCTGCTAATCATCATTCCACTGTAGTTCATTTCCACTTTTAGCACCTATTATGTAAAAAGGGAATATACTTCACTAAAACATGGGTTGAATTGATAGGAGTGGGAGTATAAAGAGTGGTGATCATGAACCCCTCATCTTGCCAGGGTTTGACCATCCAGCCAGTCGCTGCACTGGCATTGTGATCATGATTAGCTCCCTCTGATTGATGTCAGGCAGGTGAAGCAGGTTCTTGTGCTGCAAGAGGGCCTCCTGCTAAATACAGAACCACTTCTAATAGCTCTGTAAATCAAGTGCACGAAGATAATAGTTTTTATCTACAGATCTGAAAGTTGTTTATGGCAGGTGAAGTACTCAAAAATACACATTGTCTTATTTCTCAGAGGAACCCGTAGCCAACAGTTAAATCCTAATAAAGTATTTTTCCAGAATCCATTTGTTGTAAAGAAATGGCTATCTTGAGCAATAAATACAGACCTTGAATTCTTCACCAGATAAGTAGAGAGTTTTCAGAGAAGTTATGTGTTAAGGGCATGAGGAATATTCACTGCTGTTGCAATAAATGATCATTTTGTATATACATAAGTAAAAAAGCAATACTATTGACTCTTACATCTATGCTTTTCTGCTGTAATTTGAACCTGCAGACAACTCAGTAGGTGATGTTTTCATGCATCAGATAGTCATTTATCCAGCTATTGAGCATATTGCTATTACACAATTTGTCTTACTGTGACTTTCAATTGTGTTCATCTGCACATATTTAAAATGAAACGTGATCAATTGATTAAATGGAGAAGAGATTGACTTTTTTTTACTAAAGTGTGATGACAATTTAAAAAATTTCAATCTCAAATATTCTTGGCATCCCTGATGTCATGAAATCCATACTTTTTAAGTGTAAACCCTTCAATAGTTGTAAAAAAAAAAAAAAAAAGGTTTACTTCAATCATGTTTGTTTGCTCCACTTATCCTGTTTCTCTGCTCGCCTGGATGCCTTTGGGCCGTGGGATCTCAGTGTAGAGTGTCGTGGTTTAGGGATGGTATTCCTCAATTTAGTATTCCCACTGAAACACCTCAGACTTCGTGCTGCTCTCTCACTCCTCTCCTCCTGCTGCAGCGGCTGGAGAGGAGAATTGGAGGCACAAGATGCAAAGATCACAGGATGAGACAAGGACAATTTATTAGAAACAGCAATGAAGTAAGAAAGAGAGCAGTGAGAACAATACTAAGAGTGTACAGGAGCAGCAAATGATTCACACGCAATTTATCAGGACTCTGAACCCGTCACCGCCCGACCACATTCCCTGGCAAACCCTAAAAAGCATAACTCCCTGACCCTCTATGCCATTTCCACATGTCACAGGACACCACTGGATAACCCCAGGGCCCTGGTGCTGCGGGTCCTGCTGCAAAAGTTAACTCTGGTGTGGCCAGAAACATGACGTGTTGTTTGGAGGGATTGGCAACTACGCTTCCAAGTAAGATTTCCCTTCCAAAATCCTGCTTTAGCAGGAGAGTTTACCAACAAGCAAATTTCTGTTAGGGTCCATTCCTATTCAACACATGGGATAGTTTGAAAAATGTGGCTTTTTTATTTTGTTAATAGTCTTTAGAAAAAAACTGTAAAGGAAGCAAAAAGTTGCTGAAATACTATTTTGTGTAAAATATAATCTGCAGAAATAAAACAAGAATTGATACTTTCAGGCATAAATATATTACCTGATAATCCTTCCTCCTTATCTGCTCTCATTCCCTTCAAGATGGCTCCCTTTTTTAAATTAATATTTATTTTTAATAGATCAAGACATAAGGGTTTGTGGTTTTTTTCCTAAGAGATGTTAAATCTTTTGCTTTTATTAAAGACTTTTTAACCGACAAGTGCATTAAGAAACATAAATTTGTGAATATTATGGTAAGAATTATCTCTCCATAGCACACTAGAAGCACATGTGAAAAGCTGTAAAAAAATAAAAAGCTATGCACAGCTGTAATTGTTTTGATTTTGTGGTAAGGACCATGTATTATGGAGGAGAAAGCTCCTTTTTAAAAAAGAACACCTATTATTTGTCCCATATAAAAACACCATAAAAGAGAATTCCCTACTCCAAAAAGTGTGAAGAGAATAGAACTGAAAAGCACAAAGGAAGAAATAGAGGGGTTAGACAAATAGTCTTTCAAATGTTCAGATTATATTTTTATTATATTTTTTGATTTTTAAATGTGAATAAATGGCCAGTTTTTATAGAAATCCTTCTGTATTATGAGGGTTGTACAAGACACTGTATAAAAGCTTTGATCCTCACAGAATAAACATTCAGGGCAATAGGAGAATTTTTTTCTGTCTGGGTCTTTGAAATAGTAGGATTTCATGAAGGGTAAAGTCTCTGGGGAATTAGAAAGCAGTTTGGAGTCAAGTTTCTCAAAATAAGGATTGTGTTGTCTGACTGCATTTTTTGAGGCTTCAGGTGTGTGTGTGCAGAACACACAAGTGTTTGCAGGGACAGGACAAGGGGGAATGGCTTCAAACTGGAAGAAAACTCTGAACTATAAGATTTCAAAATATGAAATCTAGGTTTAGATTGCATATCAGGAAGAAAATCTTTATTGTGAGTGTGGTGAGGCACCGGCACAGCATGCCCAAAGAAGCATGGATGTTTCTTCTTTCATGCCCAAAGGAGCTGTGGATGCCCCTTCCCTGGAATTGTTCAAGGCCAGGTTGGATGAGGCTCTGAGAAACCTAGTCTAGTGGAAGGAGACCCTGCCCAAGGCACTGGGATTCAATCTAGACGACCTGTAAGGTCTCTTTCAATCCAAACCATTTAATGATTCTATGAACTTTAAGACAGACTGCATTGCTGATCTTTACTGACCTTGCTGTCCTTAAAACCATCATACAAAACATCCACTGCTTATGAAAACATGAAAAGCAGAGAAAAGCATTGTTTTGTTAGATTGTACTCCACTGTGTAAAACCCACACATCAACACATTGCAATGTGAGGATAACACCTGGATCACCAGCTAATGCCATGCTCACACAGATGAGTGCTGGCCCCAACACTCCAGGAATGGCTATTCACTCAGAGCTGCACTGGAGGAAAAACACTTGCAAGCAGGTAAATGAGATGCTTGACACCACGGGGAAACAAGAGAGAAGTGAGGGAACCTGGCAGGATAATGTTCAGTGAAGGATTCCTAAAACAACATGCCACTAACTCATGAGCCAAAACAATCCTGGATGGTGCATAATTGAGGAAGTCAGGGCTATGCTCTCTCTTAGTTCCGAATAAACAATTTAAGTGCGAGCCTAACTCTTAGCTGTGCTCCCGTTTACCTCAGTGGGAGTATTCATATATATATAAAATTAAGCATATGCTAAATATCTTGTACAATTAGGACACATTTGCATCTTTAAGTAGGAGAAGCAGCATGGGTGATGGAGTAAGTAATTTCTGGATCTCAGGCAGAGATGTACATAAAATTAAAAATATGAAGGAGAAATGAGTAAGTGGTGTAATAGAGTGGTGTTTGCCTGTAAATTGTTAGCAAACTCGAGCCATTAACATGAATTCACATGTTTTCAAAAAAGAAGTGTGGAGAGTTACTCTTAATGCATGTCATAAACATCTCTAATTATCAACAGACATAAATGCCCTCAGTATTAAAAAACAGCAACACAAACAAAATGTACAAAATAACTCTGTGGCTATGCAGGTATAATTTTCTCATGTCTCACTGTTAGGAGTGATTTTCTTTCTGTGATCCCTGCTCAGCAGTCTTGTGTGTGGATATCCAAGTTCAGGGATAGCGGGAGGGAGAAAAAGACTGGATGAGGAAGTTCCTTGTATCATTGTGTTTCCACCCCTGCTCTGCACACACAACTTCCCTTTTGGCCCCATCCCCTGCAAATACTGAGGCTACCGTAACATCTCCTTCTGCCTTTCCCTCTGAGGAACAAAAGGGAGAAACAAAGGAGTCTGTGAGGCCAAGGTAGCAGGGGAACAGTGAGGTTCATGCAACTAGCCCAAGTTATTTTATTATTCATATCAAATTTCAAAGAACTCCATTGAAATATTTCTGACAGCACAACAACGTGTACTTCAGCCCATCTTTCTGAGATTGATCAGTATTTTCAAGCAGCTTGTGATTTTTATGCTTTTGAAACACCAAAGGGGATTGTTTCATCCAGATATATTTAAAAAAAAAGTTAGTTATTGCTTGGTCTTGCTTGGATAGCTGAAGAGGAGGATTCAGTAGCCATTTCCACTACTCAAACTCTTCACAGTCCTCTGCCCTCATATAAATCTGAGTTTCAAGGGCTTGAATTCAGCCTCTCAAGATGAAGTATTGAAAGAGCAGTGCATAAGGCAGCAGATCCCAGTAAGGACTAAATCTCTCAGCACAGTCACGTTCCTGCTGCCGTGAATTTGACCCATATTCAATTATTTATGAGCAAACAGGCTTGTGCTTACAGATAATAGGAAAAATGGCATATAAATGAGTCTTTGTGGACACATATGCAGTTCATTGTCTGCAGGTAGATTTCAGTTGTAATTTAATAGGATTTTTGTGAATATTTGGCCTATCAACTTTGAAAAAATAATTTTTGATTTAAGTTTGCATTGTTCAAATATGGTGCTGTTAGTTCTTCCTTTCACTACTTCCCAGAAAAGTCACTGATAAAATTTATATTCATAAGTTTTTAGTCTTAAGGAACTGGCAGGAAAATTAAGTAAATGTTGGAACATTTACCTATACATAAGCACTGAAAATCTATCTCCTCTAATTCTTTCCCATTTCTTGAAGTCTCGTAGCACAAGCATTTTTCTGTGTGCAAGCACACAGCTGGACAAGGAAGTCAGGAACAATAATATCGAATGTAGAGTTTTTGTGTGTACTTTTATCTCTGCATCCCACAAATATTTTGTGATGATACCTCTTACAAATGCACATACATTTGTAATGTTTTATTTCTTTGTGACATCTATGACATTTTGTAACTTACAAGCTAGTTCTCATCCATGTTTGGTTACAAGAGAAAAAAGTACAGAAAAGAAAGAATAAAAATGGAAGAAGATATCAGATAAATAACAATTTCCTTTTTTCTAGATGCTAGAGCATTACGAATTTCCTTAATTTGAAGGCTATCTCATTGACTGAATATGGAGCACAGACAGACATATAAAAACAAGAATGTTGAAACAAAAAGCATTCTGAATCTATCAATTTTATGTTGCAGTCATCACCATGCTATTGGAGTGCCATGTCTGCACACATTCTCAGCGAAGGCACAATTAGGTAGTGCAAGAATTATCCTGTAAGAAAACCATTCTCCTCAAGCCATTGTCTGAGTGAATGTTAAAAATATGCCCTTGTGTTTCTGGGTAGTAATAGAAGTGCCAGAATCAATTATCTCTAAGAGCTCTTGGGCAGTAGGAGCAGACATGCCTGACAAAGCAAGGGGGACTTGGCATGCCATTAATTGAGTCTAAGATACGTAACACAGACAACAGCTGCCTCTGATTGCAGGATCCACTTCTCCTCTGGTCCTTTAAGGGGCAAGCCCATTACTAGAGATGAAGAACCAGGAATTGTGTGCCCAGATTAGATATTCCACATGTACAAGTTCGGAGTCTCTTGAATCGTTTCTATTAACTAACATCATGCATAGGCATGCACTCGGGATACAAGATGAGACAGAAGGGACAGGTCATGGGGTAGGGCTGCTGCTGCTGATGTCAAATAGGAGGGATCAGTGTGATGTGGCCATTTTGAAAACTGCTGTATATATCTACCTCAAGTGTGCTAAGCAAATTATCTGCTCACTGAAGAATTCATAAACTGGCTGTTAACATCATCTGGGGAGGGGAGGGTGCCTTTGACTTCTGCCGCCTTTCCTGAACAGAGGTGCTCATCTGTAGCTCCTCATCAGCAGCTCCTGAAATAGATATGGTACCTAAGAACCCTAAGACTTTCTCCCCTAACTGATACACTTCCCAGGAATAGAATTTGGTGGTTTTGATTTGGGCTTTTTTTTTTTTTTTTTTTTTTAATATAGACTCCCATATTTAAGAAGACAATAATTATAACAAATTTAAACAACAGAAGGAGAAAATAAATCTATTTATAATTATATTAATAGACTAATGAGGTATTTTATTAAGCTTGGATCTCTTTTCCTTTCTTCTTGTTTTATTAATTGACATTCAAATAAAATGAATTTGCCTTATGACTCAGAAGAATACTCTGATCTGACAAATTAATAGCTAAATTGTTTTGGTGTGGTATTTCAGTGATTATCAAGAGAACTGTTATTCACTGATGAACTTGCTCAAGAAAGATGATAAACCCTCTTGTCAATCATTTTGCCGACAGTTGAAGCAATATGGAAAACAATCCTGCCTTGGACACCTCAGCACAGCTTTGGGGATACAGTAGGTGCTTTTGTTATGCTGTTCTACCTGATCCACCTCAGATCTGTTGAAGTAAGATCTGTTGTGTGTAAGCAGCCACATCAGTGGGACTGACCTTTTAGCATCTGGCTATTTTGCAAAATTCTGACTTCTAAGAGGGAGATAAACCTTTTCAATTTCTGTTGGAATTCTATGTAAATCAAAAATGGCCACTAAAATACACCTGAGGATACATTTATACCCAACATAAATATAGATAAGTTATTAAGAAAAATTTCTTCTCTGACAGGGCAGTCAAGCACCCTAACAGGCTGCTCAGGGCAGCAGTGGAATCATCATCCCTGGAGGTATTCAGAAGATGTGTTGATGTGGAAAGCAGGAACACATTTTAGCGGTGGGTTTTGGCAGGGCTAAGAGCTGGACTCAATGATTATAAGGGTCTGTTTCAACCTATATGATTCGTAGATTCTATGATTCTATTCTACATAAAATCAATATTAAAAAAAAAGAAAAAAAAGAAAAAAATAGCCTGTGCCTCATCAGGTACCAAACTCTGTAAGAAACCATAATATAGCAAGCATAGCAAGCAGACACAGCACACCTCATTGCTTTGTTTTGTTGATTACATTCTCTCTTCTATGCCATAGACTACAGAGCTGAGGCAGCGAGGCACAAAAACTCACTAAAGAGGTGGCTAAAATTAATGGAAATAGCTTTATATCTAGAATAAGTAACAGCTACATTTATTTGGATTTTTTTTGTTGTTTTTTTTTTTAACAGCAACCTAGAGACAGAAGGTCGATACCTTGAATTCAATATTTTCATAAGACAGAAGGAACTAATGCCAAAAGCTTCAATTTCAGATGCATGCTTTGGCCAACCCAAGACTGGGAAGTCTGCTTCATTTTGCTCAAACTGGATCTTTTTCAATGAGGAAAGCAAAGCCCAAGAGCCAGAATCCAAATTAGACAGGGAGTTAAAGAGAGGACAATTTTATCATGCTGGTGTACTTTATCAATGCCACTGTATATGGCAGCAAAAAAGCTGCTCAGGACTAGCAGGTATTAGAAACAGCTCCACTAAGCTAAACAATAGTCAATACTCCCCAGGTTACAGAAGTAGTGGCCAGGATAAATTAATTTCATGACATGCTTAAATTTCCCCAGTGCCTCAAGTCTAAGTCATAATATCAGATTATGTCGTTCCTAAAAAAAGGTTTCAGACAGAGGTTAGTTTTCAGAGGTTTTCTATTTTAATGCAACAAAAATAATTACCTATGTTATAACAGTTCAGATTTTGGAAAAAAAAAATAAAATATGGAATTTATTTGACCATTGAGATTAACAACCAAAGATCTTATGCATCTGCAGTAACCTTACAAGTAACCCATAGTTAAACTAGTTTCAAAATTACATTAAAAAATTAGAGAAACAGTGTTTTGATAACTGCTGAAGTATTCTCTCATTGTTCTTGTTGTTTATTTAATGGTTAGTTACAGAACTGAATTGAGTATGGCTTTCAGTGCCAGATGTTTTATATGTATAAGGTTGTATGTACTGCTGTATCATCCAATATTAAATTTGAAACTGTAATTTGGATAAACATCAAACATTTTTAGGAAGAAGATCTATAGACCCAATGCTTAAGGAAACCTAAATCTGATTCTGTAACCCCATTTTAGCATGTCAGCTGTAACCCCACCTTAGCATGTCAGCTGTAACTAAAATCCTGTATAAATAAGATCATATTGAACATGTTCTCCATCTATGTGAAACATCTATAGACTCTTTCTGTATCCTTAATGTCTTTTCTGACTTTCCATCAAGTTTATCAGAAGATCTGGTTGTCAATTATTCTTTGCCACTGGATATTTTTTGCTTGAGAAATCTCTTAAGGGAAACAGTGACATTATGTCATGTACAGTGGCCTGGCTGGTCCTGAAGATATTGTATTCATCATACAGACATTGCAGAGTTAGGCTATCAAATGCTAAATTCAACATGGCTCAAACTGCACGGTAACTTTAGTGAGTTCTAGACTCTCTAAATTCCTATCTTTTTGGAAACCAGAAAGATAAGATGTGCAGGATCCTTTAATGTTGTTTATTTGTGTTTTTTTCTGAGACTAGCACTCAAAGAAAGATAGTATATTGGGATCTCTTTCATATTAGCCACATGTATTAGGCCCTTTTTTAAACAATTTTCTTTCTACTGATGACTCAGATATCTAAACCTGCAAGTTATGTGGAGTTTTATTTTTAGAAAGTGCCTCAAGCCCCCTGTTTTCTTTTCAAGCACATTGAGGTGTTTCAGGAATCTTGTTCTTGAGTGTCAACTCAGAGTTGAGAATGGATTTAAACTCTGGACAGAAGATTATTTTCATTATTTGCAGCACAGAAGGGAACTGAGACATTCAAGAAATTTTGGTGTATGTATCAGAAATAATGGTTGTTATTGACACAGAAAGACTTAATACTTGTTAAGAATATTGGCCCTTAAAAGCGAAGACTATCTCAAACCAAACCAAAATAACCCAACCAAATGAAACCAAACCACTAGCAAACATCCCAAATCCAACAAATTTGTTTTCCAGACTGTCAATATAATTTAAAGACATCAGATGAGTTTGAAAATCTCAATGTATTTACAGCTATTCTACTCATAAATATCTTTTCAATTTAGTTTTGTAGAATCCCATTGGTGAGACTCTTTGCTGGAAAGCTAAAAGCCCTTAAAGTTATTGAACATGAAAAGCTATCTTAGAGACAGTTTTATTTAAAAAAATTGTCTCTTAGAGCTTAAGATTTAAAAATGTATTTATATACACTTATCTAAAACTAGCATCTTTTGCAATATGTAGCCTAACTTCTCAGTACTGATACTTGAACTACACGTACTTAGGGAAAATATTTCTATTTTCCTGAAGACTGCTGTGATCATGTTGAGATACCAATCAGCTAATGGAGTCAATGAAGACATGCAAATGAATTGTGATTTAGCTCCTGGTATCTGTATCTGTTGTGTCCCATCCCATTACCATTTCCTTGACTTCCAGCATTAATATGATGTGACAACTCCTAATATCAGCTGAAATGACACAATGTAATATGACAACAACGTAAAAGAATACACTGCTTACAGGCTGTTTTTCACTCTTCATTTCCGATGGGCTCTACGTAAGCTAAAATAAACCAAAGTGATGAGATGCCAGTTTACCACAAATGTTGTGAATGCCTAGAAACAACACTGTCTACCATTTTACTAATCAGTTCTCATGCAGCTGAGATTAAATAATGCATTTTAAGTAGAGTTATGTAACCTAATTTATGTATTAGGTTGCATATAGCTCCTGTGTAGCTTGAGCACATTAAATTCAGTAGAAGCCTAGCTTGGAAGGATTTTCTTGAGCTTTTGTGTACAAGCAAAGCTTTCATGACTCTGGCACTTTATTTGTTCAGATTTTCTCAATCAACAAATACCATTGCTCTTAAGCTTTTGACTGTCAGGTACTGAGTTGCTGTATACCAGCAATTCCATGAAAAATCTCCCTGCTATTATTTTGTCAGGTAATGGGGTTACCCAAGAGGATTGGTCTGTGTCCCAGAGCTACAATGCACTACCACATGACCTTCTGGAACTTTTTTGTTCCCCAGGGAAAATTGGTTAGCACAAAAATTAAAGTTATCATGTGTGTTAAAGAGGGCTATATACACACTTCTGTGTCCATTCCACTTGCTCTCTGAGGGCTTTTGACGGAGCAGGTTGTCTTTCTCAAAGGAATAAGGTAGACCTTGCTGAGAGCAGAAGCACCTTTAGGTCTGAGCTTATTCTGTTGAATTGTCTTGAAGCAAAGGCAGACAGACATGCACCGCCTTGCAATGAGGCATGGGTTTAAATAACAAATGGTTTTGAAAAACTGCTTGATCTTAATTCACATAAAGTTGCATCAAATTATCTACCACACATTACAATTCTTTGCCATGAGCTTGAAAGGATAACTGGCTCTCCTCGGAATTAATGTATGCACTGGAACAAACCTCTGTTTTTTTCACATTATAAAATCTTTGTTTCCTCTTGGAAGCACAAGAGTTTGACCTCTCCAGTAAATAGGATTAAAGTTCTTAGAACCTTGCAGGCATTTGATAGTTATTACTCACAGCATCGTACTAGGAAGATAAGAAATTTCTGCTGCTTCATTTTATACCCTGGTAAAAAATAGGAGCACAGAAAAGCTGAGGTATTTACCAGGGCTTTTGTCTGTATCTCACCTAACACCAAGGGCTCTGGACAGCAGGTGCTGAAGTTATGTGATTACATTGTATTTGAAGTAAATACAAGAAAACATTATCTTTAAAAGACCAAAAACAGTGAAGCACTTTTTCTTCTTAAATACGAATTAATATTAATTTCAGCTGAAATCTCTCTTGTAGTTTTCTACTAGGAAATTTTCTTTTTTTTTTTTTTTTTGGTCCTGAAAGGTTACTTCAGTTTCTATAATTATTCATAAAAACCCACTCTTCCACTCTGATGTTGGGCAAACATACCCCCACTGCTGCCTGCTAACACTGGTTCTTGATTGCCATCTGATTCCCCTCTTCAGTGAGACTCTTCCTTATTATTTGCTAGAACTTGAATATGGCATCAAACACCTGATGAGAAATGAGATTCTGGAGGAAATGGGTTATGGATTATGGACATTATGGGTTATGGACAGTTTATGTCCTGTTTTTTTGCTGAGATGGAGTTAATTTTCTTCCTAAGTATCTGATATAATGCTGTAGGGTTTGGATTTAGTATGAAAACTGTTGATAACACAGTGATGTTTTAGTTTTTGCTGAGTTGTGCTAACCCTAAATGCAGATTTCCATGCAGAGGCACACAAGAGGCTGTGAGGGAGCATGACCCAGACAGCTAACCCAGAGTGGCCAAAGGGATATTCCACACCACAGAACATCATGCTCAGTATGTAAACTGGAATGAGTTGGCCACTTGCTGCTGGGGATGACCTGGGCATTGGCCAGTGGGTGAGCAGTGGTATTATGTGTCGCTTGTATTTCTTGGGTTCTCTTTCATTTTTTCCTGTTTTTTGTTATTATTATAATCAACATTATTATTATTTTCCTGTTTCAATAATATATTGCTGGGTATTCTTATTAGTATTTTTTATTTCAATTTTAAACTTCTTATCTAAACTCACAGATTTTACATATTTTTCCAATTCTTCTCATTCCCCTGGAGATGGAGTAGAGACAGTGGTTGCATGGTACGTAGTTGCCATCTGGAGTTAAACCATGACGACATTAAATGAGAAATAATGCGGAAACTTCCTTTCTCTTGTGATATGAAACAGCTTTTTCTCCCTGTCAGATGCTTCACATCTGTCATAGACTATTTGATACCCCTGCATCCATCTCATACTCTGTCTCAGATCAAATGCCATGCAGTTCACATCATTTCAATTCATCACAAAGCTAAATATATGTCTGCACTGGGACCAGGAAATATAGGTTAACAAATCCAACTAAATATAGTGAAGTCTTTCACACTTCTGTTGGTCTGTGCTCCAGGAGCAGACAGGGGTTTCACAAGTTTCTAGGTGTGGAAATCTTCCTAAGGAAATTTAAACCAGCTATAGAAAAATCTTGAGAATATTTGTGGTCATGTGAAGATGTTTTCACCTTTTCATTCACTTCTCTTCCTTATAGTTTGATTATAGTTCAGGTAGCTCTGGGACAAACACTATGTTTTTAATTTTTTTATGGGATTCCATATTGATGGGATTCCCTGGAATGTCTGAATCTGCATTTTGGATAAGTAAGACAGGTCTATACGATGACCACTTTTTGAACACGTTATATGGGTATTCTATACTGTTATTATTTTTATTTTAATTCAATAGTCATTGGCAGGACAAGAATAGCAATTAGCATAAATTGTAAGGTGAGATTAAGAAAATACTATTCTAAAATTCAATAATGTTAAAGGGTCAGATTTTTGAAATGAGCTGGGGTGCAGAAAGTGCTCCATAATCATAACATGAAATGGGGTTCCCATCTTCTTCTCTCCAACAACGAGAATGGAGCATTTATGGACCACTGACCTTGAGGGGATTGTGTGGATTTCATTGGAAGAATTATATGCCACAAAGCCAGATATTATTTATTTATAAACAAGGGCAAAGGAAGGAGATGGCACAATGAACAAGGAGGGTACTTATATTCAAACAATTTAATTTTTTTATGTACTGTATAGATTCCTCTGTTTCTAAACCTCACTGTTCTACTTTTTTTCAAAGAAAACAAAAAAAATCAAATTTAGAGTACCAAGTCTTGTGGTACTTTCAGAATGGTCATTTTAAGGAAAACTTGTAGTATATTGAGAGTTCCTCAGAAATCTGTTACTTAAGGGCTTGCCATCCTGTGCTTTAACACTCCTTTGTCTCAGGCAAAAAAAATCTGCACATATATAGGTAATATGGGCCTGGAGATGTAGCAGCTGGATTCAGTCTATTTCATCTGATGAGCTTTACATCAGCCTCAACATAAAAAGCAAATAAAAAAAAAGGCAACACAAAACCGTCAGAACTCAGCAATTAGGTGCTTTCAAGTGGTCTGAAAAATGTGAAGTATGTAAATACCGATGTTATTACCAAAGTCTCGTGTTTATATCTCATTGTTTGTACAACCAAATGCTCATAGGCTCTTGAAATTGCCATTCCTGTGCAAGGTCAGTTTATCATCACATTATCGACTTTTATCCATATGAAAGTTAGTCGTGGAAGGCAATTATCTACAGCCAACACAGGGAATGTAACACCTCTACAGGCAATCCATCCTAAATATCTCAGCCATCTAGTCTTGAAAGGAATTAATTGCTCAGTACTGATGCCAGTATCTCTTCACTACAATCACAGGGAATTTAAGCAATTTGGTTATTTAAACTGCTCAATTTTTTTATGACCAAAGTTGAGCAAAATAAATGGTCTTAAAGGCAATTTTTCTTCCAGGGAAAGACTGAGATTCCACTTGAACTCTGTGAGGTCTAGTGATTAGCAAAAGTCCTTAGCATCCTCCATGGAATTTTTCTATTGGAAAACCGTGTCCCTTTGGGCCATTGAGTGTATAAGCTTTAGAGGGAGCTTTGTTGCAAAGAGCCCTCAGTATCTACAAGGAGGGAGGGATGGATTAATGCATGAATACATGGATGCTAAAGGCTGTTATAAAATGAAATAGCAAATTGAGTCTGGAGTCTTTGAGGATTTAATGGCAATAACACCCAGGAATAGCACAGTAATTTGAACATGCCAAATTTTGGAGGTTTCTTTGATGTGTGATAGAAATTAATTTGAATCAGCATGAGAGTCTGAATCAAACAATGCAAGCCCTACCATAACCCGCTGGGGCTGGCATTCTTCTGGCTCGATAAAAGGTTTCTCAAGGCACTAAGTAAAGTCCATGGGGGGTGGGAAATAAACACAAACAGAAGCCACCAAAATTTTAACTCCACACAAAACACAAAAGTTTTCCCTTCCATCTCATCTCTCTTCCTTTTCCCCAGAATGAATTTGTCCTGAGGTGGCTGACATAATAATGTGTGTTAAATATATATACATGCACACATATATATACACATATGTATTCTGGGCATCTAGCAAAGTTTCTAGGGTGGAGCACTTGTTAAGGTAATTTTTCACCAGCTTCTAACAGGCTTGGACACAAATATTTTCCACATTGAACTATTTAAACACCATGGTTTTGTTCACATCAGTGTAACTCAGGTTCATCATTTTTTGACAAATTAGGTTGCAGCTCATCCCTGTCAGGCTGGAGCTGAGGTGGCAAGAAGTTCATCCATGCCCATGCACAAACCTGACTTGTTCATTGAGATCAACGTGTGCCATTGCCAAGAGGCATCTTTTGGGGTGGTTCTTCTTCCCAGAAGCGCAGCTTTGGTCACGTAAAATGTTGAGTCGCATCAGCTGCAGCTGCCACTCCACACACAAAGATGATAGCTCAAGAGGAAGGCTTTAGCTGCTGAATGCTGCATCAGAACAGCTCGGCTTTAAAGCCTTCAGATTATTTAGAGCCACTGTGCTTAGAGCCTTTAGGGGAAGAATACCAGACAAGTTAGATCACTGAAAAATGATCACTAGAGACTACAATACATAATAAGGTATATAAATAAGTGTCACACAAAAGTGCCGTAGAAAAATGAAAAACAAAGTTTGCAACATTCTTCCATATAATGGCTTTATGGAAACATTACAACATTACACTAAGCTCAGAGTACAATATGAACCCCTGCAGACTCTGAAATGTGGTAAGCTGTAGGGTACAGGAACCCACAGAGAAGAAAAAGCAAAGGTTTAATGGTATTTTAAATGTTATGACTACACAGAAGGAGAAATCTGCGATCTAATCCCTTTCAGAATTCTTTGTGCATGGTAGAATAGGTGGGAACTCTGATGCTGTCCTCTAAATCCAGCTGTGATCGGAAAAATGCTGCTAAGGGCAGCAGTTAAGACAAAGAGTTTGCAAAGGCAGAGCTTAGGATATCATCAAGGTCTGCACAGATATTTTTCAGTGCACTTCTTATTGCAGTTCACCACTGGCATGTGCACACATTTCCATTTTGAGAGACCCCACCCTTGTGCAACAAATAGATTTTGCTTGCAAAGAAAGAAAGACTGAAAGACTTCAATGGTCAGACTCCATGAGTTTGCCATGAACTGAAATTCACTTCCATGGAGCGTCCCTGGAAACCTACAGGAAGATGATTTGGTTTTTAAGGTAGGGTGTTTCTAGGTTAAAAGAAGTCATTGCAAGATTTAAAAGTATTATAAAATTGCTCAAGCTTCTGTGGAGTTTCATCAGCTGGAATTCATATAGCACTAGTATAAGGAAAATAATTTAACAGTGGGTATTAACTTCTGCTGGACAGGTGTGTCTACTTTGTCATGTAACCCCAGAGCTCTTCTCAGTATGAATCAGATGGGAAAACAGGAGGGTTCATCACATGAAAGTGCCATGGACATGCATTTAATGTGCTAAAATCTTCTTTCAACACAGTTGTCCTTTTACAACTGACAGATAACAAAAAAAATGTTCTTGTTTTAGTTTACATAGCCTTCTGATAATTCTTTTTTCACAGCTTGGAAAATTTAGTCTTGAACACACATATCTCAAGCTTGAGAAAAGAAAATTCCGAATAATGTAAACTGTTCAACAAGCTAGGAAATGAAAACAAAACAAAGAAATTAAAACACATCTTTTAAAAAACACTTATTTTATTGCCCTGAAACAAACCTTTGTCTGCCATAAGACCTCTCATTAGCCAGCTGTTTTGTTAACTGAAATATTGATCAAGCCTGTCATGCTTTCTTTGTCTGTCAGGAACAAGAGAAGGTGCTGACCCTTTCAGGAAATTGTAGTGACAGGTCTGTAATTTGATAATCACTTGTTCAGAAAAGATTTCACTTTGCTCCCTGATGTAAATTTGGGCTACTTAGTTTCCTTTGATTTTTTTTTTTTTAAGTTTCAAGCTTAGTCTTCTGAAAACTTAAGAGTTAGATAAAGAAACACAGTGTGATTATTGCTTTTTCAGAATACAGTATATAGATTTTTTTTCTCTCTTTAGTTGAGGTGACTGTGCTCACTGATGAGAAGCTATTTATCTTTTTTCTCCAATTGCTCATCACATGAGAAGAATATAGAAAAATCTTGTCAATTTGCTTTTTTTCAGACTGGAACTATAACTTGGCATCCATTTCCAACTGCTTTTTTTACTGTTGATGTCAAAGGGTCACAGAGTCATGTAATGGTTTTGGTTGGATGAGACATTAAAAGTCATCTAGTTCAACTTTCTCTGCCATGGCCATGGCCATTTTCCACTAGACAAGATTACTCAAAGTGTCGTTTAACCTGGCCTTGAATACTTCCAGAGATGGGGTATTCGCAGATTATCTGGACAACCTGTTCCTGTGCCTCAACACCCTCAGAGTGAAGAATTTTTACCTAATATCTCTTCTAAACCTTCCCTTTGTCATGTTGAATCCAGCCCCCCTTGTCCAATTGCTACATGCCCCTGTAAATATTCTTCCCATTACAACAGGCTGTTGTGTGGAACTGGGCATTTCCCATTTTGAAATGACTGAGAAACTGAAAAAGCACCTATCATGGGTGTTTTAGATACCCATGAGGCTCAGATTCAGGTTCCTGTTTGTCAAGGACTTTAAGATAACCAAATCACTTGTTTGTTCAGCTTCACCACCAGCACTTGGAAATGCATGGAAACAGAACTGTGCATCCTGCAGAATAGAAAAGCTTCCCTCTCAAATTTTTGAGTAGTCAAATAACTAAGTTAGGCAATCCTTCTGTAATTATTTTGTACCATTAAATGTTCTACCCATCAGAATTTAATTGTTGTAATTAACAAAAGAAGTATTCTTCCTCTTCTTTCTGTGTCACTGAAATGATCTTCTACATGCCATTACTTGGCATCTTTCACTGACTTGAAGATTGTGTGTCTTCATTTGATGAACAAGGCTGTCACCTTTCTTGTATTATTCTTTCTTTTTAGTATGAGCAAAGGCAGAATATTTTTCCCCACAGCTAAACTACAGCAATCATGCTCAGAGGTTACACACACCTGAAGAGCTACTTCTGCAACAAACTTTGTTTTCCTCTCGGACGAGCTACATTGAAACCAGTTGGCTGAAAAGAGATTTGATGTTGAGGCATGTTATTAGTGTAACCCCAAACTGAAGGGGATATTAGCCTGCCATTATACTGTTTGGTGCCTGATTATGACTAATGTAAGAGTTCTCTTCAAGGGAAATATCCAAAATGGTGTCACAGAATATTTTACCTAAATTCTGCCACATCTTGCAGAGTGGAGGTTGAGATTTTTACAGTCCTACGCCAACCTAGAGATGCTGTTGCTTTTCACTTACTTAGATTGCTTAAACCTGGAGTTCCCACCTGGTTACTAATGAGTTCATTCTGTCCTCAGATGGATTATCTGAGACCTATTTTACTGTATTCTAGCCTAATTCAGCCATTAAGCACAAGGCCAAATAATTCCCTTGTAAAATAACGTGAAATGTAAAATCCATTTTACTTGAATTCACAGCATGAAAAATTAGGGTTTTAGGCCAAGATGAAGTTCCTTTCCCATGTATTCAGCAGAGGGAAGCTATTTAGAAAAGCCTCCCAACTTAAGTACTCACAATAATGAACAAGACCAGACTTTCTGAGGATGTCTCTGATTTCCCACTGACCATAGGCAGAACTTGAATCAGAATCAAACACAGAATCACACATGATTTGCTGACTTGGAAGGGGCCTGTCAGGATCATTATCAAGTCCAACACCTGGCCCTGCACAGGACCATCCCCGAAGATCACACCATGTGCCCAAGAGCATTGTCCAAACACTTCATGAACTCTGTCAGGTTTGGTGCTGTGGGCGCTTCCCTGGGGAGCCTGTTCCAGCGCCCGACCACCTTCTGTGTGAAGAACCTTTTTCTAATATCAAGCCTAAACCTCCCCTGGCACTACTTTAGGCCATTCTGTCACTGGTAATCAGAGAGAAGAGATCAGTGCCTGTCCCTCCTCTTCTACTCATGAGGAGTTTTCAGACACAAGAGTCTGAGGTCCCCCTTGGTCTTCTGAATCATGCCTTCCTTTAGAAACCTTGATGAGGTAAGTCCCACACTTACTGACAAATATTTCCTTATCCAATTCAAGAGACATCACAATAGCATTTTTCACATCTAGAAAGTATCTGTAATTCCATGGCAACCTCCTCTGCCAGAACTCTGAACTGACATCTCATATGTCTTTCTGATGTACGCCCTGTTGCAGTTTTGTTATTGCCTCTCTAGTATCCTCAGAAGCAGTTTAAAACTCCTTTCATTCACACTGAAGCAAAGCAGGTGTAATTCAGTGAATGAAGAGATGACTGTGCAACAGCAGATTTAGGTCTTTTTTAAAACAAACAACAACTATGACAGGTGTATCAGGCATGTCATGTATACGACCTCTCAAAGACAGGGATGTAAAGGTTTAGAAGAAAAGGAAAAAGCAGAAAAAGTGTGTCAGGAAGGAGCTGGACAAGAATATTATCTGCATGTTCCAGTAACTTTTGCTTTTTTAATTTCATTTTTCAGTTAGGCAAAATAGTGGTTTTACCATTTTTTTGATCTTTTTGCATAATAAGAGTATTTCCTCTTAGAAGTTAATGGTTTCACAGAAACCTCGAAGTCAGGACCACTGCTTACAGCTAGAGGTGGCAAGGCTTGCTGAAGTAGATATTTTTTAAGGCAATGAAATGTGATAATATCCTGACTTATCTGCTGTAGCTGTTAGACTGTTCATGTTAGCATTGTGCTCACTTTTCCCCTGTGTTAGTAGAATATTTTCCTTCTCCTTTAGAAAAATTTGCTTAGTTACACTTTTTGTGTATTTTTATTCCTGGATGTGGCCCTAACAATAGATATTACTTTTGCAACCCAGGTTTTACATATGAAACACCCCTCTCATGACTGCTACTTCAACTCTTCTTTAATACTTTGGAAATAGAAGCCCACTTTCTCCTGAGCACAGTCTGATGCCTCAAGACTGTTGTTCTGAGGAGTTTTATCAACCATAGGTGGTGCTGTGCTGTAATTCTTTGATTATATTTTTTTTTTAAGTAGCTAAAAGAGGTATAGAGGCCACCAAGAAAGAATCAGTGGTTACAGTTTTCAGAAAAAAATAATAAAAATAAAAATGGATGGGATTAGTTCAAAACAAACTCAGTGGGTGTTCTGGTGTACTTCTGCATTCTCAACTTCTTTTACTCTCTTTCTATTAATATATTTTTAAGCTTCTTTGTATTTCTTTTCCATCACCTCTAGCTGTAGTTTGCCTTATGGTACTTATTGGGTAGCCTATTTGGTAGATATATCACAGCTTGACACCTTAATTTATTTTGTTTATGTGCAGAAAAGTATCATTATAGTAGCTTTTGTTTGTATTTAACTTTATCAGCGTCTATCTTTTTGTTGATCTGCACTTACTATACTTCACTCAGTATATGCTTCTGAAGTTCAGCTGGAGACAGACTTGAAATTATGAAATGGAATACTGAGCCAGAATCTGGTCTAATTTTCTCCAGCTTGGGGGGCAGGGTGAATTACCAAACAAAATGTGTCAACATTTAGCTGAGTCCTTTGAAACCACTGGTTTTTTGTGTGATGCTGAGCTAGAAATGTCCTAGAAAAGCCATTTCTGACAGGCTTCCTCTTTTAGTTTAGCTGAAAGGGTCTGGAAATATCCTGTCATAAGGTATCATTTTGAAAATTAGTGCAATTACTATAAATAAGAATTTTAAAAATAAAAATGTTCTTTTTTCATTCCCCCTACCCCTGCACATTTTCTTTAGATTTAATTTTTGTCCCAAGATTAATTCATTATTGTGCCTTAAAACAAATGTCTCCTTTTCTATGTGTTTCAGAGAAAGAAAACCTTGCTCAATTCATGTGGTTAAAATCAAATCAGTATTAAGGAGGCATGTCAATTCATTAATGACACATCATTATCTCACAATCTGTGAGCTATACAGTCAGGATCAATTCAGCAGTAACACAAATAAACCACGACACCTGACAATTGAAAAATGCTAACACCTACACTTTTTGAGACATCCTCCCATAACTACTCCTCAAAAGTTTTAATCACACCCATATGCATGATGCAGACAGAGCTATAGAATCACAGAACGATAGAATTGTTTAGGCTGAAATAATTAAGATTATCAATCAAACCATTACCCAAACACTGCCAAGTCCACCACTTAACCATGTCCCTAAGCACCACATCTACCTGTCTTTGGAACACCTTCATGGATGGTGACTCCACCAACTTCCCTGGGCTGAGTGCACACAAATTCTCCCAGGACTTGATAGTTAGAAGCACACATCCCTCTTCTCAGAGCTGTTTTCCCCATTTTCACAACATTCCTGTTGGAGATGTGCTGGCCACACACATGGCCAGATGTAGGTACCCACATCAGTACCTGTAGCCCCTTAATTCCCACCTCTGTGCATTAAGCCCTGCACACACTGGCTGTGGGTCTCTCCTTGATGTCCCTGCACTGTGAGGTAGGGAAAAAACCTGATGCCCTTATCTTTCTTTTTTTTTTTTTTTTTTTTGGGTTGTAGGCAGCATTCTTGCAAACATCTGTGCACACTAGCTGACTCTTCCACCACTGCATGTTGTAGCACAGGGCATGTCCTTGGGGATCCTGCTAGGTGCTTGGCTAGGCTGTTTTGTGGCAGTGAGCTCCACATGGTCATTACTGATCAGTTATTTACGTTTCCATCTTTTGTTAGGTATAATCAAAGAAAATATACTGCACTTTGTTAAAAATTCTCTGAAATTCCCTCCAGATATCACCCTGTGAGACTTTAGTTTACAGAGAATATCTTGGTTTAATAAAAAGGGAAAAAGTCTTTAAAAATCATTTATTCAAAAAAGAGAATATCTTAATTCCTTTTTTTCTTTGCTTCCTGCTTGACTATGTATCTTCATTCATTTTCATCTTGTAAACACAAGAAAAGGTCCAAGCAATTTTTTTTATTTTTTTTTTTTAATGGAAGAGCTTAATAAACACCAGCTGGACTCCAGAGAAGCCTTATTTTGATTTTAAAAAATCTTCATTTTGGACATCCTTGCAAATGTCATGGGCTACTATAATACTCATGTTCTTCCTGCTTAAAAGAAAATGCACTCATCTGAAAAGCAAGGCTTCTGTGATTGACACTTTAGTGAGTAGAGCCTATATTGTACTTCTGTTGTCTTTGTTGTGGTTGCCATCATTATATATGAGAGTTTAGCAGCTAATTGATGGGCAAAGTTGTCTTCCAGATAAGATAATTTTTATGCAGAGATAGTAGTCACAAATTCCATTATGTTTATTATGAAAGATTTTAATCAAGCCAGGAAACCTCTTGATACAGTCAGTCATGAGTAGTTCAAGCCAGTGCTGACGTTTCCTGGAAGTTCAGTCAACCTGTTCATCTCCAATGAAAGGGTTTTGTGGTTTTTTCCTGCCTGCTGCATGACTTATGATTAAATAGTTAGAAATTACTCCAGCAGTTGCTGAGGCACCTAGAAGGGAAATCTCTAAGGTATTTGAAGCCTTATGTATGAATTGCTTTGAAGAGCAGAGTTCACTGACAGCCAGGGGAGCAACAGATATGTTTATGGCTCATCTTGATACATGAGGGAGGTCAGCAACTAGCTGAGACTGTACATTATTTTCTTCCATTCAGCAATATATGCAAAGAAAAACAGCAGTGCAGCACAGAGGAGAAAAATGCACATGTCACCATAACTATACTCTTCTGTGTAAAATTGAGGAAAAGATTCTTAGGTGCTGGAAGAGCAAGAAGATAGGATGAATATTATGATGCTTACAGGAAGGTATGTGTTGCAAAAGTAACAGAGTGTGGGTGCTACAGAAAATGTCTTCAAAGGCATCATCTGCAAATATTAACATGAGCAGGAGCATGTGCAAAGACTGATGTACAAGAGGTCTATTTGGAATGTGTAGAAAATGAGAAACTTCTACTAAAGTGAGACCAGTTTGTGAATCCTCTTTATATATACACTGGATAGGAAAATATCAGGGAAGAGGAACTATAGCCACAAGTTAAATTGATCATAAACTGGACAAAACTGTGGCTGAATTAGCAACTATGAAAAAAAAAAAATACTAGAAAAAATCCAGACCCAGAAAAGTAGGGGAGAAATGACCTCTGAACCAATTTCAAGAAGTAGCTCATGTTTCAAAAAGAGATTCTGTGAGTTAGAGTGCACAAAGAACTGGAGTGACAAAAGAGATTTCTCTCTGTTATGCATCCCTAAACTTTTCTTCCAAATTTACACTGAATGGAAGCCAAACCTTTGATCTGTTGATCTGCTAATCTCTTGCTAGCAACTTTGTCTGAAGGAAGACAGCATGGAGGAGAGATTCATACTGGTCTCTTGTGTGTGACAGCCTTCAGAGAAGAGCACTTTCTTTCCTTGTATTCTTTGGTATCTGGTGGGATCATAAACATATGAATAATCACAGACTCACAGCTTAGACACCGTCTGTCTTTTGCATTTCCAGGCACTAGATATCAAGCTAGACATGTAAACATAAGCAGTGGAGTGGAGAAAAATATAAGGGAAGGGACTAGGGATCTGATGTCACAACTTTTATCCTAGTCTTCTGACAATTTTGAGGCCTACAAAGATGTGCAGACTATTATAAACTCACAATCTCAAGTCTTTCAATTTTTTTCACATACATTTTTCTGGTGCTCTTTTGTCTGTTGAGCTGGGGCTTACTTGCTTCACTTTCAAATGCCTATTTTAACACTTAAGCTACTCCTCTTTTCCTCTCTGTCCTGATGCTAGTTTATGTTCTGAAATTTATATGCAATTGCCAGCCAATTATCTTTACTTGTTATAAACCTTTTTCCCACCTGCTTTCCTTCATCTCTTGTTATTACTCTTGACTTAGACAGAGATCATGCCTTTTCATCATATCTGAAGAGAAACTCACAAAGACAGAACACTAGATAAATAGTCATTATTGATGATGAAAAGATGAAGTAAAATTGTCCAAAATAATTCTACATTTTAGAGAAAATTGGGGTCATCTCAGCTTTCTCAGTCACCTAGAAAAACTAATCCTCTATGGACCTTTGTGGAGAAAAAGAAGAAAAAGAGGCATCAGGTCTCCGCTTCTTTCAAACACAGATTTCCAGATTCTACTTTTTACTATGTTCACTGCCTCCCTTACTTGGCCATGCCATAGCATATTTACCTGCCTAGGTTGTTGTTTGTCTAACAGAAAATCACAGCAGATCTAGGAACCCTTTTCCCCCTATATTTATATGACAAATATTTGCATATGTAGTAAAAATGAAATCTCTAAATGGCACAAAACATGCAAAAATAATTTTGGATCTATTTACGCAGTCAGCCAGCACAATGCTGATAACATAATCACACTGAACAGTATCTCTAAACCTCCAATAAATTCAGCTTACAGAAGAAAAAGTGTACTGAGAGATTGTTTTTCTCACAGATTCATTCATTATAGAACAAAGAAATACACAATGAATACTTTTTTAGGGGCTGAAGGATTCCTCCACATATCTAGAATATTTATTATAGTGATCATTATAATTTATACAAAGATGATTTTTTTTTAGGTTTTGGGTTTTTTAGCATCTTGGGTTTTCAGTGTTTCTCTGAATTTTTAATATTGAAGAAGAATTTAATTTAATTTTTATTTTGTTTTTTTTAAGTTACATATACTTATACCAACATCTCTCAAATATTCAGCAAATAACTGTTTTCAATCACGAGCCATCACTGCTATATTGATTATCTAGCAAACTCTATACTCTTTCCATTAGGGACTATTTAATGTTGGGTTTTTTTCCCTTCTTTATACAGGACATGAATAATTTCTGAAAAAATACCCCCAGTTCCACAGCATTTCAAGTTTTAGGAACCCTTATTAGGAAAAATATTTTAATCTTACATTGAGGTCTTCCTCAAAGCAACTCTAATATTAACATTGTTGCATCAGTTTACAGACACTATGGCAACAAGACCTAAACTTTTCTGTGATGATCTATTCTATAATAAGTTACCAGCAGAATCAGACATAGAATTCAAAGGAATCTTATTCTTACTTTCCCCATTTCATGTTCTATTAATTGTAAAGAATTGAGTAGAACAATTCTTGTGTTTATCAACAAAATCTAGTTGTGAACAGTTATTAAAAAGTAAAATTTTCTCAACACATATCATCTGCCATTCTGTAATAAAACTACTTGTCTCTTGGCTGACGTCTCAAAAGATATGCACAAATAAATTCAGTGGAAGCATCACAGGTTTATTATTCCTAATTTTAGGGTAAGTTTAAGGAAAAAAACATGCTATTAGTTTTACTTCAAAAAGGGCCACTCATAGAGGCTCAAAATCACTTTTCTTTCTTTTTTTTTTTTTCCTTTTTTTTTTTTTCCTTTTTTTTTTTTTTTTTTTTTTTTCCTTTTTTTTTTTATTCTAGATCAGAAATAAATGCAGGGGGAGAAAAGGCACAGAGCATAAATATGGATATTTTAAGTTCACTTAAAATTCTCTGACAGGAATCCTCTGCCATTCCTCAGCTCTTCTTAAAGGACTTCTTAAAGTGCAAACAAAATCACTCACACCCAGTGTTTCAAGACCCCAGTCTCTCCACAGCCACGGTTGCTGAACTGTCACAGGTGCACAACAAACCAAGTCAGCATTTCAGACTCTTGAAGCTCACTGTTCTCTCTGTAGATCAGTGTTTGTGAAATGTTCAGTTAAATAACAGTGACCCATCATGTGCCATTATGGCATCTGATACCCCAGGAAAATGCAAATCCACGTGTCCCACATAGCGGGGAGAAGTGACTGTGAAAGGTAGGGCTACTGAGAAATGTAACATAATTGAATACCCTTTAAAAGACAAAATTCCTTACAACATTACTTAGGCAGTAATTTTGATTCAAATAATGTCAGTAACATTATTTAAAATCCTTTTAGTTAAGAACACCCACCCCCGCACTCATCTCTTCATCAACTGACACCTGTCAAGAAGAAACTGTGGGGGGAAGGACTGCTCTTTAAAAGGAATTTGAATAATGCTAATACATTTCTCAAAAATATTTGGCAGACACTTTTCTTCCTAGCAGCTCTCTCTCTGACCTACATGTGCTTATGCAATACCCTTAAAGAAGAACAAGGAAATATCTAGTACTTCAGTTGGAGTTAATTTTTTTTTTATTTTGAGAGAAAGAGAACTAGTGGCAATGTTAAATTATTTAAGTTTTCCTGAAAAAATAAAGCTTTATGAATGATACAGTATGTTATAGATGTAAAAATGCATTTAGAGTCACAGTATAATAGAATTTACTAGGTTGGGAAAGATTTTTAAAATCATCGAGGACAAACATTAATCCAAGTACTGCCAAGTCCACCACTAAACCATTTCCATGCCACACATTCATGTCTTTTAAATATTGGTGTATTTTTGGCGATTTCAGCTCAACAGGAACATGCAGGCAGATGTTACATGACCTTCTAGACACTGTCCTGACCCGCTATCTGTGTTGCATAGGTTACAATACAAGACCTCTGTTGGTTTCCGCGTGTTTGGCAACAGCCAGGGCACATTCAGCTCCCGGCTTTGTCGGCAGTAGAAGCTGCCAACAGAACAGAAATGTGTATGGGTATGTGATGTAGAATAGAAGGGTTTACATTTGTACTTCTTCCCTTTCTCATTGCCCTCTTTTATGAAAATGAATATATGAATAGCCATTTCCTATTCCATCAATCTCTGCCAGTACACTGAAGTATCAAAATTGTAGTGACTCATGCAGGCTGGGAAAGATAAAGTGAACATATACTACTTTGACTTTATCACTGCTCTGTAATTCAATTGCCTATGTTTTTTTTCATTCTCTTTAGTTTTGACCTTCCTGATCTCATAGAAATATAAGCTTACATTATCCAAGTGCAGGTATAAGTTCTTTCAGTCAGAACAGATAAGGAAGATGCTATTCAGTAGTTCTGAGTGACCAGAGTGGTTTAGCTTTACATTGCAGTGATTACAATCCCTGGTGGTGAATTAAGACTTCTGGGCTTGCATCTGTATAAGCACTTAGAATAAGGCTGTCCCTGTCCGTTTGTAGAGAAAATTGACAACATTAAAGGAAAATGTTTGATAAACATTTAGATTTTGGATCTCAACACAGAGGAATTTCATTATACAAGGAAGCTGCCACCACAAAAGACCTGGATAGGATTATCTCCTCAACTATTTTACTTTAGGATTCCCACAAAATCAAAGAACAAAACAGGGCATATCTAGAGAGAGGCTGATCTTAAGCTGCCCACTATTCCTTAGGTTATTCAAGCGAGTAGCTTTGTTTCTCTACAGCAACTGGAAGAAGAATCTGAAGAAATCACTGTATATACAAGTATCTGCTCTACAGGCATTTAAAAGTTAGGTAAGATAAACTTCTCTCACTGGACATCAGCAGCTTCCTGGTAGCTCTCCAAGGATATGTATTTACACCATGGCAAAGGTACATAATTCAAGAATAATCATACTACCAATGAATCCATGACATTGTACTCCAAAGCAGACACAGATATGTGTATGAACAGGTACTTCAGAACACTGCAAATCTTTCTATGATGTTTGATTACGAAAGAGGCATAGGTGTTTAAACCAAGAACAGATAGAAAAGAACAGTAAGAAAATTGTAAGTGGTTTGTATCACTTCTCTTAAAGGCATAAAATTGATATTGTCATCATTAATAGAAGCAAAACCCAAGGAAAAAGACTGGAAACCACTGAAGTAGGACAACCTTTTTACAGTGAAATCAATTAAATACATGCTGCTCTCTTAAAATGCACCACTTCATTTTAAGGAGCTTAAGGTATGAATAACAAGGCCATAAAATGTTAATAACTATAATAACTATAGCTTCTACGATATTTTTTAACTGTGCGGAACTGTAATGTGACAAGTAACAGTAAAAAGAACTTGCAGACATTACTTGGGTTAGGAAAGGTTGAGAGATTTTACTGAGAAAGCTCTGCTCTTTCACCTCCTTGACCTTGAATGAATAAAGGTCCAGAAAAGTGAAGTGACCAGGTAGTTTTTTCAAGCCACACCTTAGGAATAGCCATCATATTTATTTTGTTACTGCTGTTGATATTACTGTAATGCCTAGAGGCCTCGTCATGAGCTGTTGTGCTAAGCACTGAAAAATACAGATTAAAATGACAGTCACTGTCTCTCAGAGCTTGTTTGTAAAGTGTAAGGCAAGAGAAAACAGCCTCATGCAAAAAGTCAGGACAACAGAAGCAAACATTTTCTTTATTGGTCAGCCTGATAAGCAATGGCCAATTTCTTCTTTTTCAGCAGGCTCAGTGGTAAAGGACTTGCAGAAAGTAGATCTTTGTGAAAGATTTTGGAAGGCTTCTGTCAGACAAAGAGGCTGTCCGGTAGGGTTTCAAAAAAAATGTCTTTTACATGTCTGGATGTAGTCTGAAGGAGATAGGACACTGAGCTGTAGATCTGAGCTGATCCAGAATGAGAAAGGTCCTTTGGAGGATGTATGGAAAGAACACAGACGAGGGAATTCAGACCCATCAAAATCAATGAAGGGTAAAACAATTTCAGATAAGCTGCAAATGGATAGAAATCCAAGGAGAACAGGATGTGGTGTTCAAGTCAGTTTCTGAAAGCTTGAAAAATGTTCAACATTCTTTGTCTGCTATGCTGCCTGTGAGCACACATCTCATAGGAAGTAGAAGCATCTTTGGAATTATTCATCATTGATTCAGTCAAAGTCATAGAAAATACCAGAGACTCATTCTGCTTTTGAGAATGACCTGTCCAACACAAGAGAGAAGCACCTGGAAGGTTCACTCTGGATGGGTAGTTTCACCCAAATTTATGTGCAAGTTTTTGAGGGTCACTGATATTGATAGCCCAATTGAGGTGAGGAGCTGGGCCTCCGTGTCCCCAGGTCCAACCAGCAGCATGACCCCAGTGGGCACATGCCTGGTCACCTGAAACAGCACATTCTGGAAAATTCAGTGTTTACATGAACATAGACAGCACCAACAGCATCATTCTGTATTCTGGCAGGTGGAAAGCAAATTAGCTGGAAAAAATCTTTATATACATATACAATCTATATATAACTACATAAATTACATTAATTATACATATATATTATAATTTATATATAATCTAGATATATACAATGCGGATCCACTCAGTAAGGGGACTCAGTCTGACCAGTAGCTGACACTGGATCACCATTTTCCTACTTTCCTCCTCCAGACAGACAGACAGACAGACACACACACACACACACACACACACACACTGTTAACTCAGTCAATTCCCAAACACTACAGTCTCCCCAGCATTTGGCCTGTACCCCCAAGCCCTCCAGTAGCCATGCCATGGAATCACAGAATGGCTCAGGTTGGAAGGAACCTTCATCTAGTTCCAACCCACATTCCAAGGCATCCCTTGGTCAAGGGATACCTTCCACTTGACCAAGTTGCCCAAAGGCCCATACAAACCAGCTCTGACCACTTGCAGGGATGGGGCACCCACAGCTTCTCTGGCCAAACCGTGCCAAGTGCAGTCACACTCAGCTGTCACACCCCCAGTTACACACACACAAACCCCACCAGCTTGTGACCACTTCATCCTACTCACCAGTTAGCCTGACTTGATATTTACTGGCATTGGCACACTGCCACATGCACTTGCTCCAGTTGCTGGTACCAAACCACAAAGCTCCAAAATCAACAGATGTTTCTGATGATGCTGTACCTTGTTCTGCTCAGGGCTGCTGCAAAGCAGTACTTACAGAAACCTTTGCAGAGGCAATCCTAGAAAAGCAATCCATTGATGCATTCATTCCTCTTGGCAAAGAGAAAACTAAATTACCTATTATGACAAAATTCCACTTTTGCCTGAGAAACTGTGACACAGGAGAAGGAAGCTGGTGTTTGCTGCTTATTCTCATAAGCACCTAAGACTGCTTCTCCTATCAGCAAAAAGGAAAAAGCACAGAAGGATCTGTGCACAAAGCAATCATCTTCCATTCAGAAAACACGAGATGAGGAGTCAAAATACTGCTTGCACCACCACCTTTTTGAAATGCTGAGTTGTTGTCAAAATCTGTGAGGCACAGCTTTCCAGAGGAAGAGGGCAATGGTGCCCTGCCTTCCTATGGGACATTTCCCTTCTGGGAAGAAAAAGGAAATGAATATTATAATTACACTTTCTCAGGTGCAACAGTAAGCAATGCTGTTTCCACTGTCATTTCCTGTTGGGCAAAGAAGTGGTCACAGGAAAAAGGATAGATCAGCAGAGCCAGGAGTTTTCCCTGACTTATACTCAGTTCATAGAATCATGGAATCGTAAAATAGTTTGTGTTGGAAGGGATTTTTAAGATCATCTTGTTCCAGCCCCCTGCCATGGGCAGGGACACCTTCCACTAGACCAGGATGTTCAAAGTCCCATCCAGCCTGGCCTTGAACACTTCCAGGGATGGGGCAACCACAGCTTCTTCAGACAACCTGTGCCAGATCCTCACCATCCTCACACTAAGTTTCGTGTAGGACAGACCGTGTGCCAGTTCCTCTAAATGACCTTTAGAATTATGGGATCATTACGTTTGGTAAAGTCCTCCAGGACCATCAGTCCAACCTTTGTCCAAATGCCACCATGTCAACTAAATCACAACACCAAGGGCCACACCCTGTCATTTCTTGAACAGTCACACTGTGCAGGCTTTGCACCTTAGAGTGTGGGCAGAGCTGTCCCATGGCCATGCTACCTCACCATGAGGCTTAGCCAGTACTTACTGAAATGTGGCAAGAACTGGGGTAGTATTTTTGTGCAGAGCACAGGCAGATAAAACTCATATCTTCACTGTTTCTGTCCATGTATCTTTTAAGATTTTTAATCTGCCACGAATGACTGCATGCTAAATATCTAGGCAGATTCATTAATTACATGCCAACCCAAAGAGAAGTAATCACCTCTTTCTGTAAGAATTTGTTTGCATGGGAGATTGCAGGAAATTAATTCCAAATTAATTTTTAATGGTTTAACGAAGCAATGTAAATACATATTATTAGGAAATCAATGTGTATATGAATTAGCTTACTTAAATCACTTTACATTCATATAGATATGTAATTTGGATTAGTTTTTTTGCTTTTTGCTGTAGACATGAGGCACAAGCATTTTGGAAGTGTGAGATCTCTTTGGAACCATCAAAAGCCGTGCTTCAAAATATTAAGAACAGATGTAGTCAGAGATGTTTCCATTGAAAATTACAGTCTGTATGTAAAGAGAAAAATTCCAGAAATCTGTTTTGGGATGAAAAATCTAAATGCAGAAAAATTGCAGTTCTCAACAAAAAACTTCTAGTTAGAAGCTGTAACCCCTTAAAATAAAGTGTGTGGTTTTGTTGGTTTTTTTTTGGTTTTTTTTGTATTTTTTGGGGATTTTTTTTTTGTATTTTTTTTGTATTTTTTTTTTAATTTATATAGCAAGAGACTTTCAATTATAAAGAAAGTATGGTCATTTTTAAGCTTTTTTAAACCACATAATTCATAAATCAGAATAAAATTATTTAGAAGATGAAACTCAATATTTTTACAGTCATTCTACCATCTATAGTATTTCTGGAACCACTTAAGTGAATGGCTCTTACTATTTAGAGGAGATTTCAGCACAAATTCTAACATCTGTACCTGGATATGTTGCAGTATTCAAGCATCACTGTCTCCAGGCTTCTGCTTTTTCTTTTATTTCTGATTGATTTGCTGCAGAACCAAGTAAAAAAGACACATCTTCCCCTGTGCTGAAATACCCATCAGGCAAAGGAAACCTCGAAGGATTCACACCCACATCTTCCCACTTTGAATCCAGAACTTTACTCCTAGGAAAGTGAAGTTTCATAAAATCCAGCAAATTATTTACTAAATGTCAGCTGAGAACAGTAGGAAGGCCAGTTGTCACCTCTGAAAACACATGGAGAAGTAAAATAGAGGGGAAATAACCAGCATGGAAATGTGACAATAAATGATGGTGAAAAGGAAATAAGAGAAGACCTGGTCCTCTTAATCACCAGACAAATCTAGCTGTTATTATGGTAGTCTCAGGTCAGTTGGGACACTCAAGACCCCATAGTGCATTAAGGTGCAGGGCCAGCAAATTAAGGTATTGTATAGGAAGGAATTCACATTTGAGGCAGACACTCAGAGTGCAGGTGAATGCACCTGCCTGGTGACATTGGGCTCATTTCACAGAACCTGAGCACTCCAAGAGTGCAACAGAACTCATCACACACATCCAGAAGAGGTCAGGTGAACCACAGCAAAGAAATATCTCTCTTCAGTGAGAAAAAAAATGATCTTCAGCGTCCAGCTGAGGTGGCAGACACATCACAGACAGATACAGATGACAGCAGTCTCAGCCTTTCATCTTCAAACACCCAAAACAAATTGCTAACTATAACTAAAGTACAATTTTATATGTTTTTTACAGTGCTTTCTATCTTCCTATGGAAGTGAGCACCTTGCAATTGTGGTGTGTAAAACATCTCATTAACCTCCAAGGGTAGTGATTCCTTATCCAGTAGTAATGAGGTGAGTTTATACTGTGGAAAAGTTACAGATGGACATTTAGCACTTCTGCAATGGGAACAAAAATTTGAACAAGGAAATGTCTCTAATTTCTGATCAGGATGGATTTAGGACAGACATAAGTCTCATGCTTCAGGATCACCTATTCAAACTTCACTTAGCACAGGCGAGCTGATACTAAGTACAGACTAAAATGAAATAATTTGCCATTATCATTTAGTTCTTAATGGCTCTGTATGAAAACTACCTCCACACTGCTAATGACATTACTTGCTAACCCACACATGCCACTGTTCTGCTCTTAAATTAAAATATGATGCAATAGCTTGTGGTTGTACCTTACACTATTGGCTACATAACCTGTGTGAGGTACAGACATAAGTCTCTAAAAATAGTATGTGTTAAATCTGTAGATTATATCTGTAGATTATTCTTTTAGATCATATTTTACAGCTGGGAAAAGTGGAAAAAGCCCATGTCTGACATAACAAACATGTCATGTGTCATAAGGGCATATAATAACAAGATGAGGGGGAATGGCTTCAAATTGAAAGAAGGTAGGTTTATATTAGATATTAGGAGGAACTTCTTCACTGTGAGGACAGGGAAGCACTGGAGCAGGTTGTCCAGAGAAGATGTGGCTGTCACACCCCTTGAAGTGTTCAAGGACATGTTGGACAGGACTCTGAGGAACCAGATATAGTGGAAAGTGTCCCTGTCCATGAAAAGGTGGCTGTAACTAGAAGATTCTTAAGGTCACTTTCAACCCAAATAATTTTATAATTCTCAAAATGGAATTTCTGTACATATACAGGTCAACTGTACCTATGCTGCAATTCTGCTATAATATTGATTATTTAGCCACTGTGTTTATTTAAAAAATTGAAAAGTTGCAGTTCTACGTTGGCCCATTACCAAAATATAATTAATCAAGATGCAAGTAGTCAAGATGAGTTTTATATAAGAAATATTTAATTTTACTTGGATTTATATATTCACAGAGGTCAATTTTATAAAAATCCTCTTTAATAACAATTAATGAAACTACCAGTAATCTATCAATTAATGGCTTATTATTGTGCCTATTGTCCTCAAATGGTGTGGGTGTCTTAATATTTCCTAGACAAACTGCATAGTTGCCACCAATTTCAGAAAAGTTCTAATCAGCCATTTAATCAATTTTCATACATTTGTGTTTTAATATCAGTGAAGCACTGTTGTCTCCCTACTTTATTTTCTGTTACGTTTCTTGAAAAAAAATATATGCTTGGGGAGATATTTTTTCTGGAATTATTGGGATGTATTCCTGGCACATATTGAAAGGATGGAGAGAAGGGGAAGTGACCAAAATTAATACATTTAATTAAAAGAAAAGAAAGGCAGGAATTTTGTCTGAAATGCACAAACCCAAGAATAAATTAAGTGTCCCAGCACATTTTCTTTCAAAGAGTTTTCACTCTGAGAAGAAAAAATGCATGTTTTAGCTTCCTAAATCCAATCTTATTTTTTTTTGTGTAAACTTTGGTGAAACCAAATAATAAAGTCACAGAATTTCACTGTTTATATTGCCTGCACCATTTTATTTGGTAATATTGTCACTCTTGATGCCCTTCAGAGGAAGAATTAATTCTTAAATATACTGATTCACCTACTGGCAGACAGTGTCCCCTTCCATAAATAATATATTTCAGAATATATTCCATATGTAATTATTGACAATAAAAGGAAAAATAAATCTTATAACTTTTCAGTATCAAATACATTCCAAAAAACTGCTTTAAGTTACTTCTTGTGCTAAAGAGAGTTTTGCAGCTGGCCAAAAGTGATGCAACATTTGAGGCATGCCCGATAAATCATTCTTCATCTTTCTCACCCATGTCCCACAGGATGGGCCTCTGCTTCTTAAACTAACTTGTCTAATATTATAGAAGGTTCCCTGGGATATCCCATTTGGTTTTGAGTTGCTTTTCCAGAAGTTGCTTGGTCATATCTACCCGCTCCATGGGAATGTTTTGGATAACCTGGCATGTCTAAAGCACCACTTCAGTATTTAGGCAACTGAATTCTTTCCCCTCTTTCCAATGCAGTGCTGTAACAGCATCCTTATCAACAAGAAAATTTATGAAGTGAATGATGAGAAGCATAATTTCATACAGGGTGGGGAGAAGAAACTCTAAGATGTGATAATCTCAATATTTACATACAAGCCATGAAGCCTGGGCAGCTACAGCCCCTCTGTCTACCTCCAAGCTGTTCCAGAGCTTGGAGCATGCCTCATGAATATAAAAAGAAATTATGTCATTCTAATTATTCTTACACGGTTCCTCCACGTGACATTAAGCTGTGCTGGTGTCTTCTTTTGTGGAAAGGCTTGAAATTAAAAAAAGAAAATATGGTAAGGATTTTGTACCACCTACAAGCAACTTTCAGTCCTACTTTGTCATATAAAATTCACTCTTTCTTTTGCTCTTTTCTTATGGCTGATTGTTCACATAAAAAGATTCTGAGATTTTTCATGCACTTATTTATATGCTGTGTCCACAGAAATGTAGGCTTTCAGGGCGTTTTCAGTGATTCCTTTAAGAGAATGGGTCAGATCAAGGAATTCTGTCATTATAAGTATTATAGTACCTGCAATATTGTAAAGGTGCTATCACATGCTTTGGACATCAAATAAAGATGAGGAAGATAAAGTTGTCCTTCTCCCCCCACATGCAGTGGGCTGTATTTGGATCATATTGGTCCCAAACAACATATTGATCACCACAAGAAGTGCATTAGGTGATATTTTGTGGTCTGTGATGGATAAAAAAATCTACCCTAATAACAACAAAATTAGCAATTTCTTCTGACTGGGCCATATTCAAAGCAGTGAATGATTTAAATATGCCTGTGTACATATATGGTTTTTTTTTTTTTGGTTTTTTTAATGGGAAAGGGTGAAAATCCTCTAGAATTTTTTTTAATCATATTCAAATTTGGACAAACAACCAAACTGTCCCTCATGATTCAATGCTGATAAGCTTTGCTCCTGTGGTATGAGATTTCTTGGTGCAGGAGAGTCAGTACTGCCAAATACCTTAGTCCAGAAAATTAAAATTTCAAAATTTCTTTTTTGTTCCAGTAAATGAGACAATATAGGACATATTAAGAAAGATTTCTAATTCTTATTCAATTTTATGTGCATGTGGTCTTGTAAATTCTTTGCACTTAATACTTCCACAGTACTTTCATTTTTAATGAATGCCTTTTAAAATAAAGCATTAGGGTTTATATATACAGCTTCTTCTCTACAAATCACTGACTTTTTCTAAGTATAGTGGTTGAGTATTCAACTGGGAAGTCTTTCCTGCTTTATAAACTGAGAAATTAAAATACATAGGGATGGTCACACCTCCAGGCATGTTCCCCAACAACAAGCTTTCAAAATGTGTTAATGCACAGTAACAAAACAAGAAAATTACCAAGAAAATAAAATCCAGAGGCTGAAACTCTTCCTATTCAATTGTAATCAAAAGGGTGGAGCAAGTACAGGGAATGAAAAAGTGCATTCATATTACTTAATCACAGAGAGTAGGGCAGGATTTAGGCATTGGTGATACATCACTTGTGCAGCACATCCCAGCTGGACTCCAGCCCCTCCTCCATGGGGGCTGGGGCTCCCGTGTCTTGTTTTTCACATGGAGAGCATCCATATGATGGGTGGGAGGCATCTTTTGCCCAGAACCCTCCTGGGAATTCCCTGCAGCCCAAGAAGAGGTACAGAGGGTCCTGGGATCTGTGCTTTCTGTTATGTCCTTTCACTGAATGTGGTTGAGAAGCAGGAGATGAGGATGCTGCATTCCAGACTTGGTACAAAGTTATTTCTTCCAGAAGACCGACAGAGCTGGATGGGGCAAACCAAGAAAGAAATGGGCTTCTGCATGCACTGGGAGTCACTGGGACAAACACAGAACCAGGGGCAGAATGATGAAGAGGACAAGCAAGCTCTTAATCCAGAGCTTGTAGAGGGAAGGTGGGAAGAAAGGGGCGTCCCTATGGAACAGATCCACAGAGAGGGGTTTTATTTAAAATTCTTTTGCATTTTACTAAAGAAGTTCTGTGACTTCTCTGTTTTACAAAGTTTGATGATCACCTTGATAATTCTTATAAAGTTAGGTCTCGATTTGTCAAGCCCCTTTGGTGTTTTTGGGGCTCTCTGTTTAAAGAGGTGTTGACAGGCTCAGCCTGAAGTCCTGGCTGACTCTGGGACTCATCAAAGACACTTTCCAGACCCAAAGAGAAAATTACCCCCTGAAGCAGGAGGCCATAAAGCCACTATAAATATCTCCATTTGCCACACACTTTTTCTTCTCTCTGCCTCTCCTTCCTTTGCTTGTCAGCTCTTGATCTCCTTTACCTTCCCAGCACTGCCTCTTCTGTACCCCAAGAAGTCAGGTTTTCCTAGGAATTCAGATATAAGCAATAAAGTTCCTATCATATTTATTCTATAGCCTACCTCATAGTCTTACACTGCTCTGAGATCAGATGAATGATTACATAAAGAGAGGGGTTGTTTCAAGTGACTCTCTCGGGAGCCACGGATAGTCCTGAACCAATCTGGGGTGGTTGCTATAGAGAATCATTAACCCGTCATTACAGAATAAATAACACGAGAGCCAGGAGAAGGTCATACCAATCCTGTCTCTTTTTGAAAACTATCTTTAAAGTGTCTGGTCAATGTCACGTATCACCTGCTCACCTACACAGCCGTTTGCATTTCTGCTCTATCTGCTTATCCTGCAGGGCAGTAAATCTGCAGAGCAATGCCATCCCTATCACACAGCTGTAACACTGCCCTGTACCCTCACTGCCTGCCCAGACAGCTATTCTGTGTAAGAAAAGTCTTCATTATTTCTAATGAAGGAGTTTAAATTTAAAGAAGAATAATATTATTGCTACTATTTAAATTATTTATTACTTCATTTTTTATACAAACAAATGGGCACTGGCTACTGAGCTAAGACAATTTCAAGAGGATATTTAGCCACAAAAAAAAATACACATTTGCAGTAAAGAATAACTTTTCTTCCACTCTTGGTCATTGCAATTTCCCTTCAGATTTTCCAAGCTATTATCCCGTTTGTGTTACAGCGTTTTATACCAATATCACTGTCAAAGTTGCAAAGTGCTTGCATTTAAAATTACTTCTCCTGGCAGATGCACCTGAAACAGATACAAACTGTTCTTCAAAAGAACTAAATATCTTGGTCTTTTCCCTTTATTTACACAGAGGAAATGGCTTTCACCAGCCTTTTCTGGCAAAAAGCTTATTTTATCCTTTTCTTTCAAAGGTCATATTTGTATGAAACTAAAGCAGTCCCTTAGGAAAAAGAGGAACAGAAGTTCCTGCCTGTCTAAACTTGGTCATTGAACAGAAATATGAGTCCATGAAGCCGGTGTAGTTTGGAAACCTGATAAGTTTTAACAACAGAAGGCTGTATTTAATTACAGCTGGACCAAGTTTAGCAGTTGGGCTGGGGAGTAAAATTTCATTGCTGTTTATAAAAACACCCAAAACAGTGTATTGTGCATTTGCCTAATGTCAAATAATCTGCACTCCATAAAAGTTTCCATCCTTGTTCCTCAGCAGATAATGGCAGATACACAGGTGGTTCAGGGAATGGATTTTTTGAGGTTAGAGAGAGATTTGGGACTGGGGGGTGATAATGTGTGAGGCACTTAAGCTATTCATAAGATTCAAAGTTTGAGGGAATTGATAATGGTTGGACTCAGTGTTCTTGGAGGTCTTTTCCAACCTGTACATTCTATGATTCTATTCTATCAATAACCATAGTAAAAAAACCTGAAGAGAAAAAAAAACTTTAAAAATTCCAAAGACTGATGTTTACTACAATTCTAGTTTCTTTGTCTCCCAGCTGGAATTCTGTTTCAGAAATTAACCATTTCAAAATACTGATGACATGTGAAAAGGAGGAAAAATGCTAAAATTGACAGCAAAACTTTCAGTTAAGTCAAAAGTTTTTTTATTGGACTGAATGCTGCTTTCAAAGGAAATACACATTACTTGGTAAGAAAGCGTGCATTTTGGTTTGGACCAAAGAAGTACATAAGGAATTCACACATATGCATATAAATTTTATGTATGTATAATATTTATTAATTTATTTATTTCTATCTGGGTATCAAGATTAATAATCTTCCATCTCTAGGCTGCAAGCTAATGCAAATGTCATGAGCACAGGGGATGGGGAGAGGGAGTTTGGAATCCAGTTCAAGTGTGTCATCTTTGGGAAGGCACAAGCTCCAGACAGAACAATGCCTGCTTGTAACCTCTGGATGTACAGATATCTACACAGCAAACTTGTTGAATCCATCAAACAATGCTTCCATTTATCCCTTTGATAAGGGATATTGTCACTGAAATAGAGACTTTGACTAAATAGTTATGTACAGCTGGTAACTAATTCATGGTTGTCGGCAGCAGCCTGAACAAGGTTTAATGGAGCTTTATTTCTGTTCATAGAGTTCTTTTGTTTTCAGCTCTATTGTGTTATAATATCTACTAGGATTATTTTAAATACTTTTGACACTTTTTGTTAAAAGCAAAACACATCTGCTAGTCCTTGAGACCTGATGATTTATCCTTTCCTGGGCTGCTGGATATAAGGCTGGTGTTTTTTTCCATTTTGGAGTCTGCCCATGAGCAGGGCTGGATGTGTAACTTCATGCACACACTGAGTGTGAACAGACCAGCACAAACAGGGAGCCATACCTTTAACAGCACCTGCAGAAACAGAGGCAGTGTAACGTCACATGGACTTCAGTAGTATTAATGGCCCTGTCATGTGCTTTCCTCTCCAGCTGGTCAGGCTTCAAGTTTATTCCCACATCATATTCCACTGCTTTTCTATTGTAGCATGCTGGTTCTTTCACTGCTTTTGTCTCTTCACAAGCAAACAATCTGCATCCAATTGTTTCTCTCTACTGACCCCAGTTTTGTCAAATCTGAACTCAAATGTTTTATTTCTGCTATAGTTGCTCATGCAATCTCAGCCCTAACCAGTCTTACTGCTGCTACTGTGTGTCCACTGTGTGTAGCTCTGGTGAGACTCTGCTCCCCAAAAGTTGCTAAGACCCTTGTCTATGTATTTGTGGGTTTTGGCTGTGTCTGATCAGACTCCTCCTTAAACACCCACAGAATCCACCCATCCATCCCTGCAAGTTTTGGCCGGAGTCTCACAGAGTAATTTGTTGCATCCCATGTTACTTGTGTCACGTCCAGTGGCTTTTTTCTTGCTCAACATAGAGCAGAGCTTAATCACCTGGTTTTCATACCTTTAAAACTCCTTGTCCCTAAGTTTTTATCACCCACTTTTAAGGTTAGATCCAAATCTACCAACCTCAATAGATACCTTCCGTGAGCCTCGGATGAAATCTTTAATGCTACTGCCTAACTTTGAAAGATAATTGGGAACCTTTAATACTAAAAGAGTGAGCAATTTTTTGCCACCATCTGGGAAAAAATAATTTTCTCTGATCAGTAAAAGTAACCTTCCACATGAAGCAACTCTAGTAATTGGGAATCAGATACCAAGTCCATCTGCTTAATGTGTTGATTCTTTGGTTTGACCATCTGGCATTCAGGTAGAGGTGGATTAAAAGCATGATCTTTACAATAAAATTGATTCCCCTTGAGCTGAATTCCCCAGGTAACTTTATCATTATTTTCCCTTTGCTTGTATTTTTGACTTTCAGACTAGAAATTGAAATTTAAAGCTGTTTAAGCTATATTTGTGTTTGTTATACTTGTGTTGAATTTCTAACCAGAAAACAGCAGGAAATGTTTCTTTCCGACATTCCCCACCTCTTAAAATCAATTCAAGACTACAACGGATGATATCAACATATCAGGGGCTCTCCATAAATCAGAACTTATGGAATTAACATTTCATATTCTCTGGGCTGACTCCTTTTTAGTTGACATTACTGAATCTGTAAGGGTTCTACATATTTAACTCATTAATTCAGACATAAGGATCCTACCTAATTAAGTGCACAGAGTAGTCCCAGAGAGTCTTTGGAAAAATGTTTGCATTCAGGAGTCTCATTTTATAAACTGCTATTCATTAAAAAAAGACCAGTTAAATTAGTTCTCTTTTGAGTAGGGATAGTATTTCCAGCATCAAGATTTGGCTGAGGTCAGAATCTATTTCTAGTGTTCACAAGAAAAATTGGAAAAGACAATGCATTGGGTGAACACTGATATATTGATTTAATTTTTTAATCTCTGGGCATTACAGACATTACACACTCCTACACTTTCTAAGTGCAGTCCCCTTTCCCCTTTTGCCCTCCAAAATTGGTAATTTACTTTTAATATATTAACAAGGAAGAGAAGAACCACATCATTAAAAGCAAAGTTATTTTTTCTCTGTTGTGAAATGTTATGCTCTGACATTTCTGACAATTTCCTCTTTAAACAAAGTTGCAAATGCATTTCTATGCTTGCATGTGTATCAAGTTCCATGGATTTGTAATGATTGGAATCTTGCCATAAAAATAAAAGCCTATAAAACAATTAGGAAGTACACAAGCTAATAATAAATATTAGATTTTTTAATGGACTTTAATTAAATTATTCTTATCTGATTATATATCTTCAAAGTAACTTTTTAGGAGTCAGCTTTTTACTGGATATGGCTATCCATGAAAAAAAAAGAAGAAAAAAAGGCATCATCTTCTGTTTATTATCAAGGACTAAATACTGCAGAGGAAGAATTTTCTCTTCCTGAAGAAAAATATTAATATGCGCAAAAATAAAAAGCCTTAAAAAAGCAATAAAAAGTTCTTTTCAGACTTTTGGTGAAACACGGATTTAATCAAAGAGTGTCTAAGGTGCAGTAGGTTCTGGAATCCTGATATTTAGTATTAAAACATGGATATCTTGGTTACAGAGAAAGGGTTATGATGAATCCAAGATAATACAGATGTGAAGAGATCAAATTTGAGATTGAGAGCTGTACAACTTGTCCAGACTGGGATAAATCAATCTCTCAGTTAGCTTGTGTTTCTAAGTGTAGACAAAGCCTCTGGCAGGCAGTAGGGAGTGAAAGAAATGCTCAGCTAGGTGACCCCATGTAGGAATGTCAGCTTTTGTACAGAACGCAGCAATAGGGACTGGTTGAAAAACAGGAAAAGAAAATGCTGGAAAATTGACAGCAAGTGGCTTGTGGGAAGTCCAAATATTCATTAATTCCCCAGTGTAAATATTGGACATTTGTAATCATCTAAATTAGCCTGAATTCAACCAGGAGGAGAAGTGCTGTTTATGTTCCACCTTACATCACATACTGCAGCACCAGCTTTACCAATGAATTACAGCAGATGGTGGAAAACCAGAGAATTCCACCTGAACTCTACAGACAATCTGGAATCTGAATTGATAATGAAAAATGTTTAAGGAATAAATTCAACCCAGTTTTTAACAGCTCAGACACGGCCTACACATAGATTTTTGCTGGGGAGGCACAGCTGAACTGATGTGTTTGAATGTAGATTGCTGGGTGCTGTCCTGGGGGATTGTATGATACTGCTATCCCCAGTTGCCTGGTTTATGTTACATATTAAGTTCTGCACCTTTAAGATTGGCTCTGAGAGTGAAAGGGAGGAAGAAGAAGCGAGTGGTTTGTATTGAGAAAGAGCCCTCACTCCCCTGCATCCTGCTTCTGGATTGTGCTGTCTGCAGCATGGACAGACAGTGGGACAGAGCTGTCCTTGGCTGTTAGTTAGTTTTTATCTAGCTGAGGCAGAAGATTTCCCTAGACTTTTTTTCCTTTTTCTTGGATCTGTTCAAACCTGCTTTGGACTGAAAAACACCCAGCCGAACCCTGGGAGCTCACGCCTGTGGCCCACCAGGGCCTGGGCCTCGGCACTTTCCAGCACAGGAGGAGCTGATAAGAACCTGAGCAAGCCGAGCTACACCACATGAAAAGGACTTTTCTTCCTAGACTTACCATCCCATCGAATAGGAAAAAGTTTTATTGTTTAATATTATTCAATTTCTGTTAAATAAACAGTTTCTTCCACTTCTTTCCAAGAAAATCTCTTTCCCAAACCAGTTGTGGGGAGGGGACATTTGAATTTTGCTTTTCTGGGGGAACCCCATTTAGAGGTTCTCTCCCAAATTTGCCCTGAACTAAGACAAACACAGGTGCTCACAAGCCTCACATGCTTCAGCAGAAGTGGGGCACTGTCTGTTCCTTCCTGGTTTTGTTGCTCTTACATGTTGTGCTTTGGACAGCATGATCCCAGTTGTCCATGGCCCTTAAGACTTCTACAGAGCTCGATGAACTCCAATTAATTTAAGCTTCTTTTTGTAGAAGGCAAGTGTGCAGTTTCACAATGAATCCTGAAAAAAGGTTCACTTTCTAGTAAATAACTCTCCCTCCAACCTTCAAAAGCCTTTCTGAGCAGAAAGGAAGTAACAATGACAACCATACAGATGTCATAATAAGCACATTTATATGCTTTTCTCTGGGCTGGCTTCTTTTCTCTCCTGTGTGTTCCTGTGTCTGAGAATGGCCTGTATGGCCAGTCACAGAATTCCCATGCAGCGAAGTCTTCATCTGTGAGCATACAACCAGAATTTCTGAGTGGTTTAGAGGCAAGTTATCCAACACAAGGAACCTTTAAACACTCACCAAAAAAATCCTATAAAATGAATGAACCTTTCACTATACATGATGGTGTGTGTATTGTCAAACTGACAAGATTTATCAGTGCATCTTTACAGAGAATTGTGTAACTCAGAATTTTACAATTCCCAAGGATACCTTTACCCCAGATTTGGGTTACCAAAAACCTTGTGTTTTATCACACCATTCTTTCATAAAACTTCCCATCTCAAGAGGTATGATTACTTAGTTCTGGATTTACAGATCCTGTAAATCCACCCTGGTTCATTTAATTCAGGGGAACATCTGAAAACCGCCTGAAACCAACATTTAAAACCAGAGTGTACACTTTTAAATGCATACCAAAAAACTCCCTGCATATTAATTCAGTTCCCCAAGGGCTCCCTTCTAGAACAGTGTTCCTAAACAGAATTCATTATTTGCCAAATATTTCACAGATCTATACAGTTGAACATAGAATGTTCTGGTTCACAGTTTAAGATGAATTATTATGACCATTTTAACTTTTAATTGAGTGTGTGTATACTATGAAACTTGCACATCTTCTCATTCCAATAGAGAAAAAGATGGAAAGTGTTAACCACATAAATGAAGAGGATATTTTTAAAGCAGACCTCTTCCCCTTCCAATTAAATAACATTTATTTTTTTAATAAAGGAAAGATTAACATTTTAATGTAACTCCTGAAGGAAACTACTTTTTTTAAAGTAACAGAACAACCCAACTCTTCTTGATAATCCTAATATACAATTCATGTTTTCAGATGAAAAAATAAAGGCTGCTAATTTTTGTCATGATGTTCATGTTGTAATCAAAATTCTCAGAGATGCTGCCATGTTTGTGAAATGTGGGCCTCATTGTATTAAGATAAAGGAGGTTCCTATTCATGCCACAGATTGCTTGTCTTTTGAGATATATTTTGTAGTCCATTTAGTCCATTTCCATATCATGAAAAGAATGGAGAATTATAATTAAGTGCAGTAGCGTATACAACACTATAATCATAATTGCTAGAATTATATTCACGATTTTCCTCACATGTTTTGCAGATGCATTCTCTTTTATCTACATGCCATGTAGTTCATATTCCCATTTTGTAGAAGTTGCCATCAATTTGTTGCCACAAGTTTTATGTGTCATCATGGTTTTTTCCCCTCCTCCTATGTGGAGGAGAACAAGGGTCTGATTCACTAGAAATGTCCTGTGGATTTTGTTGTTTCTCCACCTCTCCATGCCCCAAGGGAGACCATCCACTTTGCATCTGGTTTGTGATCTGCTCAGCCATGTACTGGATTATATACCTAAAAAAACCTGTACCAATTGTGTGCTCAGCCCATCAGCCTGGAAGTTCAAAAAGTGCAAAGTACTTCTCTCTGGGAACAAACAGTAAAATGCATTTGGGAACAGAGATTTTATTAATTGCTAGTGACATTCGTAGTCCTCATGTTGAAACCAGACAGAGTGCTGTAAATGGCATAATTTGTACCAATTTATAATATAAAATAAAGGCCTCCATCCAGCTTTAGTAGTAGTTACTGTGTCCTAGGTGGGACTTGGTAATTCATAGTTCATAATATATCAGAATTCTTTTTCTTCCCTTGCAAAAACCAGTCTATGGCAAGTTAGAAATTATGACATACTCTGGAATATGGGCTTGGTTGTTATTACTGGCTGCTGAGTTCTTGAAGGGACAAACATCAGACTTCAGCATTTGTGAAATGATGGAAGGAAGAAGTGCAATAGGCCCAGTGAAGCATCAGGTGATGTTGGACTTGACGGTCTTGGAGGTCTTTTCCAACCTCGGTGATTTGATGTTTCTATGATTTTTCTATGATTAATATTGCACTCTGGCACTAGACCTGAACTAAAAGTCTGGCTCTGTCATACCTCCAAAGAACTGGAAGTTTTCCCCCAGATGATCAGGACCTTTGGTTAGGTCATAGGGCATGAAGAGAATGAATGAATACATAGACCTTTCTTCACTGGTTCTCTGTACTCCCTTCCTCCCGCCTAGTACATAAAGTGTTCTGCATCTTCTCTGAACCTTTTTTTTTTTTCCTAATTTTATTTTTTTTAAATATATTTGTATAATCTCTTTGCCAAGAAATGTGACAGTGCCTGGATAACATCTTACATCCAGAATAAAATCTTCAAATACATCAATGGTTACAATTTTGAGATTTTTTAATGCATCACATTTCAATGTTTCAGAGTACCTGAAACATCTTGCACAAAAAAGGAGACAAGTGTATCCAATGACTGACTTCTTCCCCTGTCTCTGCATGGTTGATGATGTAATTCCATTTTAACATCTTCTTCCTATCATCTCAAAGTCCTCTGAACAAAAGAAATCAAAGGTTACATGTGGGTCCTTTAATGGACACATACCAGTCTTACTTTCGCCTCCCCAAGGTATCTTTTGTTCAAAGTTAGTTAGAACTTTAAAACATTGCATGTTTTCTTGCTCTGTTTTTCATTTAAACTTTTCACTGGCAGACATTTCCTTAGGTACACCTTTTATTCTCTTGAGAAATAATTTGTCAAATTCAGAGCAAAATAGGGGGTTTATAGTGCTATTTCGTCCTTTAGGAATGCATTTATGTTCCATGTTTATATTCTTTATTTATAACAGTTAAATGCATAAAATATTAACACTGAAATAGGATCCTTGAGGGACAGTGACTTGAAAGAGCAGCTTAGGATAGAGAGGGAAAGCATCCAAGAACAGATATTTGATTTATTTTGTAACTACAACAGCTGAAGCACAGCGAACATTTCACAAGGAGCCACAGTGGGTTTATGTTGAAGTCAGCAGAGTCCGTAAGAGAAGATCAGCAGAGCTGGTGTTCACCAGCTTCAAACACACACCAGAAATGGAGCATGTGGTTGGGTTTCCTGGAAAAGATCCTTGTGGGTTCCTGAGGTCTGAGAGCTGCTCCTCTTGGTCACTATGAGTCCAGCTATGGACATGGCTCAGCGATGTGCACTTGCAGCCAGAAAGCTGAGCATCAAAAGCAGAGTGACCAGCAGGATCAAGGGAGGTGATTCTGCACCTCCCCTCTGTTCCTGTGAGACCCCAACTGCAGTACTGCCTCCAAAGCACAAGAAGATGTGGGCCTGTGGAATCCTAGAGGAGGGTCACCATGATGATCAGAGGTCTGAAGCACCTCTCCTGTAGAGACAGGCTGAGAGAGTTGAGTTTGTTCAGCCTGGAGAAGAGAAAGCTCCAGGAAGACCTTAGATCCCCTTCTATACCTAAAAGGGGTTACAAGGGAGGGAGGGACTTTTGTCAAAGGTATGTAGTGATAGGACAAGGAGGAATGGCTTTAACCTGAAAGGGAATAGGTTTAGATTAGGAATTAGGAAGAAATTCCTCATTGTGAGGGTGGTGAGGCACTGGAACAGGCTCCTCAGGGAAGCTGCAGCTGCCCCATCCCTGTAAATGTAGCAAGGTCAGGCTGGACGGGGCCCCCAGAAAGCTGATCTAGTGGAAGGTGTCCCTGCCCAAGGCAGGGGGATTGTAATAAGAAGTCTTTAGTGTCCTTTCTAGCTCAAACCATTTCATGATTCTATACTTCTATGAACTGTGCCTTCAAATCTCAGTGTCTGTTAGGATTGCATGGCTCAAAGGACAACCTGTGCTGAGATATGAACTTTGAACTAATCAAAAGTAATTTGCCATCATTCAAGGAGTGGAATTGGATGCTTGAGGCGGGATAGTACTATTTCCTGTTTCCATATCAGCAGTCTCAGCTTCTCAGTCTTTAGTCAACCTTCAAATCTGCCCTCTAACACAGGAAAACATTTCATGCACATTTTTAAAATAACAATACTTAAGGCAAGAAGTGAAATCCAGTTCCTAGAACCTCAAGGATATCAGAACAATAGCTAGGTTGCAATTCTTGACTCCAAGTCTTACACACAGGTCATCCCGTGCCCCCCACCTTAACAGGGTATAACCCACATGGGGTTTCTGCACTGCTAGTGACATGCTCATACTCCTTCCTCTGCATTTTCTGCAATGGAAACCATGACAAATCATCCATTATAGCACCCTGGAATTCACTTGATTTAAAATACATTTTCTTCTGTGTCTGTGTTTTCTCTAGAGATGAAATAGCAATTTATGTGTGACAATTTTCAGCATCAAAATGCTGCTCCTTTAAAGATTGAAGGTAAACTTTTCTGAAATTACCCAGGTATTTTGTGCTGCCACTGCAAGCTTATGTCTAATTTGCTCTGTTATCCACACGAAAAGGTCTGTCTGGCAGAAAGCCTCATTTCTGTACAGAGTTTTGGGTGTTGATGGTTTTGGGTTTTTTTAATTACAGAATCTGAGTGTAGCCAATCATGAGACTACACTAAATAAAAAGGTGCTTCTGCTGCATTCAGCACTCAGTCAAAACAAAGAGGAAAGAGGTTTCATTTACTCTGTGAAAATTCAGTAATCTATTTTTATCCCATGGTACAGGATTGTAAACAAAATAATTTCGTAGTATCCATTTCATTTATCAGTACTGAGAAATTTCAAAGCTAAAACCTTAAAGCTTTGGTTCTGCTTCATTGATTCACCTGTATTTTTACTTTACATCAAGCAAAAAAAAAAATAATCCACTTTTAAATGGCAGTGTGTGCAGGGGTTGTCTTAATGGAGAGAGGTCTGACCTGGGCTTCAGAGGATCTGTACTCATTTTCCCTTTAACCTACAGTCTTGATGTGATTTCATCTAACAAATACACTAAAAGATAGCTCAAAAGTAGAAATACAGAGAGCTCACAGACTCAACAGAATTTGTAAGTGATACATAGATGGTTCCCAATAGACTGGCAAAACACATTTTTAAAATAAAAAAATACCCTCTCTAAGGGTGTTCAAGACTTACAGCCAGACTCAGTCTCCAATAGAGAGCTTCTCATTTCATTTTCACTCTCAGACTTCATCTGGGATTAGAAAAAAATAGCCTTGTATTACTTGAAGCTGGGATTCTCATAACTGCCAGGAATTTTCTCTATCTGCTGGATTTTTGCTGTCTTTGGAGGTTTGGATATGCTCCACAGGAGAGGCTCAGTTCTTGGAAGCTTATCTGGAAATCACTGGTTATTTGGAAACACAGAGAGCAAGACAGACCTTCATGAGATGTCTCATAATTCCTACTGGCTTTGGGCACCCTTTCATTCTTTGTGACACCAGTCTGCAAGTGCATGCCAAGAAACAACCAAAACATATTCTTGAAAGTTACATGTAACTTAAAACAAGTAATTTAAAAGTTATGTGATTCTTTGAAGAGCGAACAAGCTTCTTTGGGTGTCTCATCTTTCCCTGGGCTCATCTAATACAGCTCATCCTCCACAGAATGGAGGGCAAATATGATCAGGATGATTCAGTGATGTGTTGGGGAAACCTAAGCAAGTTCAGAGTTAGATGGGGAGGGTAAAAAGTGCTGGAAAGAGTAATTATATAGGGATCATGCTGAGACTGAAGGTGGCAACTCTCAAAGTCATCACCTTCTCAAAGCTGTCATGCTGCTTTTCATTCTAAAGCCAGTCTGAGGCATTTTTCATTGTGCTCATAACATAGAACAAGAGCACCCTGAATCTCCACACCCCTTGAGCTGTAAACCAGGTAGTCCTTTGAGGACACATCTATCTCTTCCTAGCCTTGTATGATCCAGGGTCTGAAAAAATTGAAAACCTTTTTTCCTCTCTCTCTCTCTACTCAAAGTCAGGCTGGAAGGAAGAGGTATTTATTTGAGTCAAAAACAGGTTAGAAACAGGACAACCTAGAGAATTAAAGTATTAAGAGCAGTGGCTCTGCAAATGGAAGACTGAGAATATAGATTGAGAGAGGTTAAAGGGAAGCAAGTGGGCTGTGTGTGCATCACAAGGTGTTGGGTTCAGGAGAAATCATAACATATAACATCACTGTAGGTCCAAGGATGATGAGGAAACTGAGGCCAGATAACAAGCAGGAGGGAATAAAATGGACTGGAAGGACAAAATAAACTGGGAGGGATTAGGACTGAGGAGAAGTGTGTGAAAGCAAATGTGGAGTTATTGAAGGGAAATAAGAGGATCCAAAAGGACACACTAAAACTGAATACAAAGGAGGAAACTGAAAGTCTGAGGAGGAAGGAAAGAACCATTCCGGGCTAGAAGTCTGGGAGTAGCACTAGGAAGGATTGGAACAAGAACCTTTCATTAGCAGAGTCGTAACAGATTAAGAAAAATAAACAGCAGTTAAGAAAGGCTGAATTTTTTTGTTCACCTAGAGAACCCATTCATACTACTGGTGTTGTCTGAGTGGAGAATGAGCCTGTGCTCGGTGCTATCAGCCCACACGAATAGTCTGCACACCTATCAGCAGCTGCTTTGCTGGCATGCTGCTCCTTTTTACAGCCTGAAGAGATTTTACCAGTGGAAACTCTGCAATTCACATTTGCAGCGTAAAGGTTTATGGGCCTTGCAAAAGGTATGCCAACCATGCCTTAAGAGACACACCTCTGCTCTTGGTGTTACCTCTTATTTTAGTGGCAGAACTCTGTGAAATCATGGAATCTTAGAATATGCTGGGTTGGAAGCAGCCCACAAGGACCACTGAAATCCACCTGGCCCTGCACAGGACAGCCCCAAGAGCCACACCATGTGCCTGGCAGTGCTGTCCCAATGCTTCTTGAAGAGCTGCTTGCTTTTCTGCTTTTTCCTCTTTCAGTTACGTTATGTGGTACTGAGGGAGTGCATCAATGGCCCTTAAGCAAAAGAATAGCTCATGGTCAGGAGGTGATAGAAAATTTAAAAGAGGAATCCACAACTCACAAAAAGTCCTCCTATGATAGGGAACAAATTAAAAATCCTACTGTCACCCTTGCCAGTGGAAATGGGAGAAATTCCTCCTGCAGTACTATGGGGTAGAAACTCTTCATGTCAGGAACGTGCAGAACCTGAGGAAGTTGTACTCCAACTTCCCTGGGCTCCAGATTGAGAATGCTAGTTAATGAGAGAGCAAGACAGAGATTCATCCTTACATGGTGGTTTTTCAGCATGTACCACAATTTAAGGATTAGAAAAAAAGCCTGTGCTTTCTCTGACCTCCTAAAACTGAATTGTAGTGTTGCTCGGCACCTGCATGGATGCTATGTTGACATTTCATCCAGTAAAAGCATCATCCTAATCCACACCTAATCTAGGTGAGAAAAAACTACACAAGGAAGGAAAGTTTAATGAAGAAATCAAGGGGGAAGGAAGTTTAACAAAGAGAAAAGGGATCCAGCAAGAGAGTTATACAACAGCAACTGCATTATAAAAAGTTAGTAATCCCAGAAGAAAATTCTTATTAAATGCTTATACTTATTAAATCCTTTAGATTACCATTCAGAAGCTCTTAATTTTTAATTTCACTGGATATAACTAAAGTTTCCAATCCTGCCTATGAATCGTGTAGATTTTAATACTATGTCAAGGGATGATTGTTTTGTTTTTTACAATTGTAATTCTTGAAAATCTAATAATCTACTTGTGAAAACCCTCCCTAAAAGCATAATTATAATAAGAATGCAACAATCTAGAATCCAATGGCTAAATGCATGAGAAACCTTTAATTTTATTCTTTTCTCATACTCTACCTTGCACTGGAATACAGCTGGAATTCATTAATATTTTTGAAACATTTCAAATGACAGAAACTCCCATATGGAAATGAACAGAAAAGTTTGGCTAGATATTGTTCAGAAAAAAATCAACAAACAAAACAAAACAAAGCAAAACAAAAACTAAAAACCCCTCAAAACAAAACAAAAGAAAGGTCTCCATACAGTATAAAAAAAAAGAAAACAACATTCTGTATTACTGCATTTCTGTAAGAGAGATCAGGTCATTCAGAAATAATACTATATGATCATATAAGATATACAAACACACGCACAAATATATCTATATATACATATACACACACATTTTTTTATGTTGATTTAAGGGCACATAAGTAACTAAAATTCTCTGGAGATCTTGACCTTAAGATTGTTAATACTATTCTTTTGGTAGATCTTGGTCTGCAGAAGGGGGACAGCACCTCTGTGTGCTCATGTCTATGTGTATTGCAGGTAGTTACCAAGTTCATCATTATTAGATAAGGTTTATCATCTAGTAATTTCTTTTTTCTAGTAGTTTCTTTTGTAATTTAGGACATATAAACAACTTCACCAAGGGGAAATGATTTCTGTGACAGTCCTTTAGGACAGTTTTGGTATGAGGAGATGGATGCAATAGCTCGGCCTCCTGAAGGTGTACCTCCACAACCTCTCTAATATTATAAAATGCACACTGAAAAGTCAAACTGAAATATGTCTCCCTCTGTCATCTCAATGAAATGACATGGTGATCCATCAAAAATAAAAACAAATTTTAAAAATAAAACTATATTTCCTATTTTTAGGTCCACTTAATTTTCATAATCAAAGGCAACCAGCTTTGACGGTGTGAAAACACAAATCATGAAGGACTTTGTTCCCTTTGTACAATCCAGTTTTCTAAGGATGAATGTTCAGCTGAAGAATGTTCATCTACAAAGCAAGAATTACCCAAAAACACACTATATAAATTTTTATCAGTGTCCTCTTTACTACAGATTAATCCAAATACGTATATTAAAAAAAAAAGCAAATAATGCCTTCACAATATAAGAGTCTCTCCTGAGAAAATGTTCTGCCTTGTAATATTTCTTCCTGTGAGGTCAAAATGAGAAAATGGGACATGCATGACAGATGTTTCTCGTAATGCTGAATTTTATGCTATGAACTGAGTAGATCTGCAGCCTGAACACTCAATAAACAGGGTTGGTCTTCTTTCAAAAGGTGTTTCTGATTAATGTTGACAGATCACTGTGGAGCTGATGATCAATTAGTTAATGTTTGTACAGTACTTTGGAGATGTAAAACTCTGTAAGTACTGAGCATTGCTATTATTACAAGTGCACTTCAAGATCCTTAGGTAACTGTTGGGAGTACAGTAGACACGATCTTAATCTATTAATAGCCTTTTATAAGTGCAGTAGTTCCGAGACTGCCAAAACATCCCTATTGTAGCATAATTCTTTTTTCTTTTCTTTTTTATTCCCAGATAGCATGGGTGTCATGAATGTTAATAGCAAGGAACCAAAATTGCTCCTGTCATCTTCTTCCCATTTTTATACATACAGTGTATGAAAGAGTCTGTTTCCTTAAAATGACAGGAGAGAATCACATCCCCTTAAGACTCCAATCCTCTGCATAAGGTCTTTAATTTGGGATTTGAGTGCCAGATAATTAGTAGTTGAGGTGGAATCACACTGTTTTGTGAGTCCCGTGGTCCAATTAGTAAATCAGATTGCAAAAGGTTACTAGAAGGGGCCTTTAATCTTACCAGCATTTTACTGTTATTGCATGTGGCAGACAGAGCATCCTGTATCAGGGACAGGAGAAAGGAGAAATTTAGTGTCATAGCAAATAATCTGCTGGTGAAAATTGGTACAGCTCCTTATTTACATCAGCTCAGAACTTGGCTCCTGGCCTTATAAACGCTTCACATAGTGTCTGCAAATGGGTCTCCAGTAGCCACTAAGGGTAAGTGGAAAGCTACTCAGTGAGGATGCACATATCTACTGATGTAAGGCAAAACCCAATAATCCAAAAACAGAAGTAGTAAGCTTTCTGAACAAAAAAGTCAGTGTGAATTCAATTAAGGCCTGGGAAGAAAGAAAAAAACACAATTAGAACAATAAAAGTGTATTTTTGAGTGGTTCTCTTAGACCTGCACATGCAGACATGACACTCTCACAGCCCCAAACGTGTACCAGCGTTGGTAACTTCTGAGAGAGGGTTTGTCAAAGGGGTGTGTTCAGAGACAGGGTGGAGCTGCAGGTAAAGGTCATCATGTGGCTGATTTAATGTTTGCTTTTTCCAACCTGCTCTGATAAAAACACCATACCTGAAATGGGGCCAGCAGGAAGGAGCTGGAAGGACTTTCTGCCAGTCTGCACTGACACTGGAGGGAACATAACTGTCTGAGGTCCCCAGGTGTCACCCAGGGTCGAGAGAGTGGGAGCAGTGTGGGTCAGGAGAGAGACACCTCATCAGTGCTGTGTTCCAGTTGTGCAAGAGATGGGAGGGGAGAAGACAGGCTGGCAGAGCTGGCACAGGAGCTTTATCCAGTGCATCATGGCATGCTGGACAAACACTGAATCTCTGTTCTGTTCATGGTCCTTCCCCAAAATGAAGTAACAGCTCCACAAAATGTTGCATGAATGTGAAGTAGTGGCAATAACCATTCCGTTTACAGGAGTATTTGTTCCTCTCATTGTTACAGAAGTCTGTTATTAGTCTCCAGATCTCATTTAATTTTACTCAGTGCTGTCCACACGATTACCAGTTCTCATTATGAAAATAATTGCTGTCTGTATCACTGTGTTTTTGTTTGATAATATATTTTATGTTCAGAAGGGCCTATTAAAATTATCTAGCCTGACCTCCCACACAAGGCAAGCATCATATTCTCACTGAGACATTCTTACAACAACTCTCACAGTGGAGCTGTTAAAAGTATCAGCATATGTCCATTGTCCTCTGTACCAGGCTCATAACAAGGCATCACCCCTTCCCTGAACAATTAATAATTTCACTGGATCCTGCAGTAGGGTGAGAAGAAAGAAATGTGGCTATCCTTATGATTATTAGTAGAATATGTGGAAAGCCCAGAGAATAAATATAGCTCCCACTGTATTTATTGTTTTCCCTCCACAGCCACCCCTCCATCCTTTTCGTGATGACTAAAAGAAAATCTTCCTTTGTTGTGGTAATTTTCCACCTCCTCTTTTTTTAATCTGTGTGATTTTTAAAATAATATTCAATTTATTTCCTGAGATAGGAGACCTCTTCCAAACCTCTTTGGTCCTTAAGAACATCTGCGTTGGTGTGACAGGATTTCTGCCTGTGCCATGGTCTGATCTTGCTTGATATTACACAGCACCCATCACTGTCATAGCCAGCAAAGCAGCCTCATGAAGATGGAGAGCCTACCATGTTAATTTTCAGAGCTGTGCTCTCAGCCTGCTGCACGGGGCATTAGTCTCACAGCTCCCATTAACCCCCACTGTGTTGAGTCAAGAACCAAGTGCATAGAGGATGTCAGGCATTATGCACTGGCAGTAATCAGATTTGCTGGTCACTTAGCCCTATCTGCACTTAAAAATGTGTGTTTGGAATAAAAATATTGGATAGCAGCAAGGCTGAAGTGCTTGACAGCGGGGGTTGTTTTTTCAGACCATCTAAAATATACTTGAGATGTGAACGTACAAGGAAAATTGTCCCAGATTGCTAATGCAGTGTTGGAATTTAAGTAGACTTTTACCCGAGCCATCATTGGTACTGTCAGGGCAATTAAACTTTTCAGCACGGTTTTCCTGCATGTGAGGAGTTATTTATATGATTGTTTGCACTGTCCCCAGGCCACAGTCTCTCTCAAGCCTCCACTGTGCTGAGTGTTGGAAAAGTCCAAATAACCAGACAGTCCTTGCTCTGTTGAGCCTTCAGTCTGCAAAATGACATCCTCATTCCTCAGCTTGGTGTCATGGTTAAAGCAAAAGCACCCTGGCTGGAGGGGAAAGAGCTGAAACTGCAGGAGTGGTTCTGTCTTCCCCCTTTCATGGAGGAACATAACACATAACAACAGCTGGCTCCTTCCTCTTCACCCTGTGCTCCTGCTGTCAAATCCTTCTTGCTGCCGTGGCATCTGACAGCCAAACCTTTCCTTCACCCTCACCTTGGACTTCTTGTTTTATAGAGCCACATTATTAGCAATATAAATTATGGTCTGAGAATGTTGTCACTGAGCACACAGGATTAAAATCGCATGCTTTAAAATAAAAATGCCAGTCAGACAGGTGGACATAGCCAGGTCTGGGGAGTATTTCTAGTAAATATGAGATTTCTTTTAACACAGAAGTTTGTAAGGGAAATGTATTTGCAAATTCATTTCAAGTTTGAGTAAGAAATTGATATCAATATATTTTTCTAGATATTCCTACAATTCATTAAAAGTAATCTAAGCTGACAAAAGGAAGATACATGGAAATACTAATTAATAAATGTTACTTCAATAAAATAGAGCATTGAAACTGAATTAAAAATGAGATATATTAAGCTTACTCAAAACAAAGCAAAATATTACGGAGAGAAATGCACATGGAAAATAACATTTTTTCAGCTCTCCTCTCATCTTAGCTTCTTGATTTGTTTCAATAAACAAGCCTCAGAACTGTAGAAGTTATGCAGCCCTGTTTATTACTTGAATTTTAGGGGCAGTTTTATTTAAATGTCATGGGAAAAAAGTTCCAGGGAAAGGTCACTTGTATTTGAAATTGTCCAGACAGAAATTCCCAATACCAAAACAAAATTACAGTGGGGGTTAGGTCTGAGGTCAGATTTGGGTTCCTCTTCAGCAGCAATTCAAACACTGTGGACTTGTGCACTACATTTAGATTTTCAAATGCAACAGACAGAAGGAGTTATTTAGGTGGTTTTGGGCTCATGGAGAGTTTGAGATGAATATTTCTTATCTGGTTTTGAAAGCACTGGACATGTTATAATTAGAGATGTGATAAAACGTCTCCATCCCTTCCAGCTGGCATGGCATCTCTGTTAGCCCTTTATTAGCTGTGAAGTTTACATCAAAAATTTGCATTGTCCAAGAACACATGGAAACTTCAAATTTCAAGTGGCAGTACAAGGGAAACAGGAATATTTGTAGATCCCTCTTTAGGAGTGACACCACTGGTGGTTGTAGGTCACTGCTTTCTAAATTCCTCACCTTTCTTCTCCAGGACCCTAGATGCAAAAACCACAAACTAAACTAATCCCTTCTTAAATAGTGTTTAAAAGTTCAGTTCTAGTGTTTCCTTTCGTTTCTTGTGTTTTCTTGTGTTTTCTTCAAAAAAAGTCACCCCAGGACAGACATGCAAGAGTTATTTTGTGTTGAGGGGCAGCAGGGGTAGAAATTTCCTTCTAATTATATTTTTACTTTAATTTGCACAAGCACACACTGGAGTGGATCACAGAGAGGCAGTAAGAGCTTTCTGGGCTCATCTGAGGGCTCTGGCAGCTCTGCAGGGTTTCAGCTCTCGGCTCTCTCAGCAGCCCTTATTAGATTATTTCTGCTAAATACTTTGCAGCATTCAGCTCTCACTTAGAGCCTGGCACTCCTTGTCCCTTAGTTTGTGCCTGAGGATCCAGCCCTGAAGTGTATTATTTTTCCCCAGATCTGTTGTTTTTCTGAAGGACACCAGAATGAAAAAAAATTGCAGGCATTTCTTCACTGAGGTCTAAATGTCAAGCAGACAGCTCTCTGCAGCTTACTCTCTTATTCTATTTCTTCAAAAAATTTAAGGAATAGAAACTTTTGCTGAAGAATAGGTCTATTTTGTGTATCAGAAATATGTGTCACACCAATATTAAAGTGGAGTAGCAGATCACTTGGCTACAGCTAGAGTCTTTTAGCTTACCATCATGAAAAAAAGAATTCTTGGTAGGACAGAGGGCCCCTAAGGCTGTGCAAAAGCAGTCATAAACATTAGTCTTAGATGAGAATAGCAGAGAAATTCCAGACAAACATTCTGGCTAAGATCGGACCACACATGTATTTTCTGATAGTGCAAGAGACTCTCCCTGAGAAGCTGTGATTGCAAGATTACAGCTGGATATTGCTGACAGCATCTGAGGCTTTTTTTCTTCCTTCTACAATCATTTCTAAATATGAGCAAAAATCTTCTCCATTGTCCATAATTTGAGGCATATGAAATGGGAATAATAACACATTAAACAAGAAACCACGATGCTTGTAGGGGTAGGAGGCCCTTCTCCAGTAACACACTGTTTATTTGCTCCATTTACAACAACCCTTCTGCTCTGGCTCTGAAGCATTCATCTATTTCCTCCAGTTTCTCAGCACTTATACTGAAAAAATTCCTACTGACCGCTCAACACCTCAGGGCCCTGGGTCACTGGTAGCCCATGCAATGGACTTGTACAGGCACTACAGCAAGAGCTGAGGACTGAGACCTTCATGACTCTTCCTCCTATGGTCCAAGCTAGTCCAGGAACTGTTCAAATGCATTTGCCTAGGTCTGTGACCCACTAATTAGTCCCACCGTGGTCACACTTGTTTTTAATATTTCAGACAACTTACCCACCAATGTATATTCTGCAATTACACTCCCAACTGCAACCCAGACCTCTGCTGGCTCACATTTCACCATCACAGAGTGCTGTGCTAATACATTGACTCCTCAGGAGCAGGCACAGGTTTCCTTCAGAGTCGTAGAGCTGGAACCATACTGAATAACTGACTTCTCAGTCATTAGAGTTCTTTCACTGGAAGCAGTGCAAAAATAATGAGCTGGTCATTGCCCCATCTTGCAGGGCTGCAGGAACCCTTGCATGCACCATCTTGCCTTTCTGAGACTCCTGGGAAAGCACAATTCACGTGTTATGCAAGTAAAGGTGAAACACAGAGTTTGTTTGCTGGGTCTGTGCTAGCCGTGCGAGGCTTTGTCCTCCACAAAGCCCTGTGTGTGTAAATTCATAGAATCATTGAATAAAATCATAGAATCATTAAGGCTGGAAACAACCTGAAGCTTCCCAGTGGTGTTCTGGAGGTTTTTGTATTCTTTCTTTATGTGCTCATATGAATGTCTCATCACTTTTAACAAAGGTTTTTGGGCAGTGATAAACAAAGGAAAATTCCACTAATATGCAATTATCTTCATTGAGAAAAAAATTCAAGAGCTGAAATGATCTCTTTTGTAAGATCTTTAGAAAATTTACCTTTGTGGATTTATAATAAAATGGATAGGCAGTATCTTTGAGAAAACTGAATTTGCCTTTAGGGAAGAATTAGACAATTTAAAAATTCCTCTCCAAAATATCTCTTTTGTTGAACAATTGAAGCTGCCATAATTAAGCAGCATTTTGTTCTGCCACAGGTTTGTTTACATTTGAGAAAATGCAATAGAACAATTAAAATTTAATAATATGGTAAACAAGATCTGAATAATTTATTCACAGCAAATAAAATGAATGTTGATAACTTTTTTTTGAGACTAAAAAGAAAAAACTGACTTCTAAGACTGTATAGAAATTTTGTTCTTCTTCTTTTGGAACAAAATTTGATTGGAACCATCATCAAAGAAGAAAACACAAGTATTGCAAGAAACAATTACTAAACTCATGAAATACAGATTTGACACCATTTTTGGACCATCCGAGGTTTAATATCTCCTACAACCTATGGAGAATGTGATGCAATGTAGGACCAGGTCCTGTGGCATGCCTGGACTGAACTGAAAAGCAGCTTTCAAAGAGCATAGCAGAACCCCAAGAAACTTAAAAAATAGCTCAGTTCACACCGTGTTTTGTAACTGAGGGGCTCCCTCTGTTTTGTAACTGACTGTCTCCCACTGCTGTTCATTTTTATGGAATCAAATACTATAAGAAAGTAGAAAAACTGAGGCCCATAGTGCTATTCCAAGTTAACAAAAAATGGGTCTCAAATTTCAGGATTATTTTGCGTTCATATAAAAGGCTGTAATCCTATGTGACATCCACAGCAATTTACAGAGTCGTTCATGTAAATATCCATCTAAATGGTCTAATTGTTCTTTCCATATCCTGTGCTTTTTCCCTTTCTGTCCTATCCCAGTCCCTCAACCTAACATTAATCTAGAGAGAAAAAAATCAAAGGATTAACCTCCACATTTCTTCAGATTGCACAAAGGTTAATTTTGAATATTTTGGTGCAAGTTTTCTCGTTTTAGAGTGATAAATGAAAGCCCTGGGCTCAGGTCTACAAATACCTCCTTAGTGTGCTACTAGGGCAATGTACGACAATGTTATGAGGGATACAGATATCAGAAAAGTTGAGTGAAACACCAAGTTGCTGAAAAATTTGAAGTCTGCAAGTCTCCTCTGGTCAGTGTTGAACCAGATCTCCATCACTGTTGCAGTAAGTGAAAAGAACCTTTGACATGCATTATATATTTATGGCAAATGGTGCAGTGGGTCCAGAAGAATGTTAAAACAGGGAGGCTTTTTGCTTTGGCTGGGGGAAACGGGCTAAAGATATATTCTCCACCAGTAGAGCTTAAATAGTTTGAAGACCAGATATGAAATGGGGCAGGCAAGGGGATCACCACTCCACCATTCCTCTGGGAATGTGGTGCGAATTCACTGCAGCTTCTGAGATCCTGTACACACTCATAGCATGGTTGTGATGTTGGCATACCAGGCTGGAAGAGATACTTGCTGTGGTTACCAGAAACAATAACTTTGAAATTTCAAAACATAAATTTGGTCTTCAGGCCTAATAAAATGTTTAGTAAAAAAGCTTTTCTGAAGTCTCCAAAATATTGAAGTAGCCAACACAGTAGCTAGAAAGAGCTCACTGAAGTAGTCAATCTGCGCTTCACTGCAAAATCCATGGCTTAACCTACAGTACCAACTCTGATAATATCAGACATGTCATGTTAACTGCCTGAGACTGCTAAAGCTCATTAACTAACCTAGAGATTTTTTTATTATTGCTGTAAAGTCCATGAATGAAAAGATCCAGTCATCAAGTACATAGCATAAATCATTTGTACCTGCAGATTGTGTATTTAGCAAACCAAGAAGTCATGTGTACCAGGAACAAACAGCAAAAGCCCAACAAAAACTCACTATGAACCTAGTCATCTTGGCTGGTTTTATTCTTCCTCATCCTTCACCACAAACTCTTGCACTTTATTCTACAAAAGTTTCTCATTTTTAGCTCTTTGTTATCAGTGAGCAAAAATGCCTCCTACAGATGAACGGATATATTTTTTTCTCCATCTGTTGAGGCATTTTCTTTGCTGTGCTTTGGAAATTTGCCAGAAGGGAAGGAGATAACACTTCTGAACACAGGATGGATGGCAGACATAAATCCGATGAAAAGATGGACTACAGCAGCTGACCGATGATTTCACAAAGGCTGTTTTGTTGATTCTCACTGAACCTGAGGTTTTCTCCTTCAATTTGTGTCACTGAGAGCAAGGATGTTCAAATCACTCACTGGAAGGAAGTGCAGGGTATTTTTTAATTACATGACTTTTGTCCTTCTTGGATTTTTGGCACTCCAATTTAATGGAGCCAGACCTTACCATTACAGGTGGGAATTCACTGAGGAGGTAAGAAAGTGCTACACAAGGTATCTGCCTATACTTCCTAGCAATAACCAATTGTATTTTCACTTTTCTCTGTGTGTGAATTATACAGATTAAGAACAAGATATTGAGATAAATGTTCTTTGAAAGCTGTTCACGATTTATGGGTTTTGGTGGCCTTAGAAAAAAAGCCAAACAGTTTGCTTCAATCAGGGTATCTTGCAAGGCTGAAGTTTTTGTTCTCAATTACCTTGCATTAAGATACAGGAATAATGGAAGACATAATAATGATTTCAACCTATGTAGAATTCTTTTGTGGAATGTTTGGATTATCCCTTCCAAATCAAGGGGAGAATACCTCCCCAAGTCCAAGCTGGTGATTAACTCTTTCACATAAAATACCCATTCAAGCAGCAAAACCCTTTTGGCCCAAGGGAGGATTTGATGTATGCCTCAGTGTTAGCTATGATGCCTTTGCTCTAAAGAGCAAACACAGGTACTTGTCCAGCACGTTGGAATTCATTGTGTGGTGGCTGCTATAGCTGGATGATGCTCTTTGATTTACTGACCTGAGGATAAATCCACCTCCCAGTGCCTAGTGGTAGTCAATGGAAAGGCTCCCACTCTATCAGAGTTTTATGGATTAGGTCTCTCCTGTACAATTAAAAGTAGCTCCTTCTCAGAGAAAAAGAAGAGAGAAGAAAACAAGCTCTAAAGCCAGTTAAGAATGCTTCTCATTTTTTTCTGAGGGCTGCTTTAGGCATTGTATTGAACAAGTATATACAAACAGCCTCTCAGCCTCTTGTGAATTACAATTGTTACATGTTTTCTTTGAAATAAAGATTTGGCTCTTTGCCCTAAATAACACAGAAGTTGCTTTTTTTTTTGTTGGGTTTTTTTTTAATGTTTTTCCATTAAATTACAAGCAGAATATTAAGTTTTAAACTGGCTTTCTTCCCTAAGGAATAGAATGATATGTTCATGTCTAGGCTAGTGTGTCTCAGTCAGACCTTTTTTCTCCCATTCTCTTCATTTATGTTATGTTTAAACAACCTTTTTTTTTGTTTGTTTTGTTTTGTTTTGTTTGGGTTTTTTTGGTTTTTTTTTTTTTAATGTGTTTAGCTTGGAAAAATAAATATCTCTAACCCTTACATAGCAATTTATGAGAAAAGTCCCTCCTTTTACTGTCCACTTGCAAGTTTTCAGTGAAGTTACTTATCATTTTGCAGCAATCCTTTGCCCTCCTGTTAATATGGTCCTGTTAATATACAATATTCAAAGGACTTCCTATGGGACTTCCTACTTTACATGTGGTATTTCAACAGAGATCATATAATTAAACAGCAGAATGACAGCAGGAATACACATCAGTCTAACTAGATGAGCAAAAAAGATGATTTACTAGCACAAGCTGTAAACCCAAGTCCTCTTCTAGCGGGTACATCGAGTTGCATTGATAGCTCTTTTACAGTTTGTTTATGACAGCATTGCAAACTTAGTACTGCAACCTGAAGAAGTCGGGTCGTTTTTTCCAGCAGCTCTCACTTCATTTCAGTAGTTGGAGTGTCTGCAGTGGTTTGACAAACAACAAACTGGCCCCCAAGAAGGGGCAAGAACAAGGATCACAGAATCATAGAATCATGGAATCATAGAATCATAGAATGGCTGGAGTTGGAATGGACTTTAATGATCATCTAGTTCCAGGCCTCTGCCATGGGCAGGGACACCTTCCAGTAGACCAGGTTGTTCAGAGCTCCATCCAACCTGGCCTTGAACACTTCCAGGGATGGGGCAGCCACAACATCTCTGAGAAACCTGTGCCAGTGCTTACTACTGTTGCAGTATTGAATATCTTATCATCTAATCTAAATCTACCACCTTTCGGTTTAAAGCCATGTCCCCCTTTCCTGTCACAACATGCTCTAAGTATCCCAATAATAGATGTCACGTCCTCCTCCCAGATGTGTCAGCTCATAACAAGCTTAAGTTTTTAATTTAAATTCTTATGAGAAGTCCTTCATTCCTTAAAAGAACTTCTTATATATTTTCTAAACTATATCACTAAACTAGTTTCTGATACCCTGATGCAGTAGTGAATTTGCCAGTGTTTTGATTCTAATTTCAAACAATAATTTCTTTTTGATCAATGTCTTTTGATCTCCTGGTTTAGCTAGATACAACAGTACAATGACCCCAGTAAAGAGGTAACGGAGTAGAAGAAGTAAATTTAATGAGAAAATTGTTTCTGGACTCTCTGGTAGAGGAAACAGTGTCTGATTTTCCTTCCCTCTCAGTTTACATAAGGCCTGTCTGGCCAGGAAGAGCTTGGGCAAAGCTGGGAGTGGTAGTACCATAAACTAAACTTTCCTACATGAGACAGTCTTCATTACTGAGGCAGCATGCACTTCTTTAAGCAAATCAAGAATTACAGAGCTGAATGAAGATTTATTTTAGTGAGAAGTTTTTATGGACTTGCGTATGTCTAAGTCCTCAATGACGCAGCATTTCTAGCACCATTCTGGATTGGTATGCTGTGCCTGAAGTAGGTTAGATATCTGAGGTACGGGAATAAATTTTATGTCACCATCTAGCCTAATTACTGAATTATTAGAGGATATTAAGGATTTAAAGATGGGTTGCTTTTCAAGCCACCCTCTGCTCCAGAACTCCTGTGGTCATTCCAGTTTTCAAGGTTTGGCATTTTCTTCCCTTAAGTAGCTTCTCCAAATGTAAGACTTATCCTACCTTCTCTACCAGCTGTAATCAGCACCAGGTCAAAGCAATTAATTCTCTTCAAAGAGTTGTAGCTGCACAGACCCATATGGTTGCTTCCCATGTGACTCTGTAAGCTAATTAAACTTGACTTTATTTTGCCCTATTCCATTTTCCTCTACCTGAGGAATCTGTTCTCCAGTGCCTCAAACTCTGCACCCACGTTCAACCCCTTTGAAGTAAACTTCTTGCCACTAGGAAGTTTTCCTATGTATTATTAAACTTAATTCTTCCATATATTTATTTCAATTACATCACTTTAATTGTGTAATTTTACATCTCCTTAAGCAGGAGGTTTTGGCACAGGGACAAGTTTGTAGCTGAGTAAATTTAAAGGGACTACTGTGAACATCTTAGTAGAGAAGAAGTCTACATTTATTCATGCCATGTTGAGGAGCTGGGCTTAGGGCAGAGAAACCAGGGCAGTTTTCCAGAATGTTAGATGCTGGGGTCAGCAGGCCAAGTTATATTGCAAAGAGAATTATCCAGTCTAGAAACAGCTTCTGCTTGAGGCAACCACATTTCTATTGCAGTTATTTGTATGGCTTTAAGCTGAAAGGGGGTAGATTTAGGTTGGATATTAGGAAGAAAACCTTTACTCTGAGGGTGGTGAAGCACTGGAACAGGTTGCCAAGAAAAGCTGTAGGTGTCCATTCTTGGTAGTGTTCACTGCCAGGCTGGATGGGGCTCTGAGCAACCTGGTCTAGTGGGAGGTGTCCCTGCACATGCAGGGGGTTGGAATGAGATGGAACCTGAGGTCCCTTTAAACCCAAACCATTCTCTGATTCTATAAAGTTTAATCTGTATTTGGTATACAGTGGTTTAGAAAGCAAAACTAGAAAAATGTTTCATTCTTATGACATCCAACTGCAAGACTGGTCTTTATACTGTATTTTTCCAGTCCTTCGTACAATTTAGTTTTAAATATAACTTTTATATGACAAAATGTCTCAATTCACAAGATTTATCAGAATATGAAGTTTTCCCTGTGGTCAGTTTAACAAAAAAAGTAAGAATCCTATTCTTTGTGTGACCTCCTCTCACATACTTTCACTCACTCTTTCTGTCCTCCAGCTCTAGATCCCACACTGAAGTAGATGAGTTACGAGAAGCCTTCTATAAACTGTTAGCCACTCCTTTGATATTTATGCATTTTCTAGAGTGAGCTTGGGTCTAAAAAATGTAGATTTGATTCACTGGTGAGTAGAGAAAATTAAGACAGACTTTTGAGGCAGAAAAAAACATTTTGTTTGATCTGTTATATGGTCTTTTATTTCAAGCTCTCTTTACCCCTTCTTACAATCTCTTTCAAAAATGGAACTGAATTTTGGCAAGAAACAGTTATTCAAACTGGAAAGTCAAAATATATTGTTTTAATGTTGAAAAAGTAAAGCAAATAATATAAATTTTTTGAGCTTTTTACCCTGGGTTAGGTTGGGTTGTAACAGAAATGGGTGAGTAAATTTGGTCATGTTCTGTCCATCCTGATTCAGCATCCTTCAGAAAGAAAATATTGCCTGCCACTTCTGCAGGTAGCTTTATGGTTATAATATTATGGTTATAATATAATATATGACTGTAATATTATGGTTATAATCCATTGATAATATTATAATATAATAATTATATATATTATAGATATTATAATTATAATATTATAATTGTAGAGGAGTTTGTAATTAATTTTGAACATAAGCCATTCCCTGTAACACCGTCCATCATGTTCTCAGAAATATTTGGAACAGTTGACAGCTCCAACAGGATCAATGGTTTTGGTTTTACCTCTTCCCACTATCTGTTTATTCAAGGCTTTTTCTCTCCTTCCACCACCACAACCCCAAAAAAAAATAAAACTGTGAATAAAATCACAGAATGGTTTTAATTTAAAGGGACCCTACAGATCATCTAATTCTAACGCTCCTGACATAAGCAGGGACACCTCCCACTAGACCAGGTTGCTTAGAGCCCCATCCAACCTGGACTTGAACAATTCCACTGTTCAAGAAGCCATATCTCTTCTGAGCTTTAACAATATCCATCTATTGTTTTATGTATTAAGTGGGAAATGAAATAATATCATTTTTGTATGAGGAATGAAATAGTTAACATTCTGAAGCCAAGATCATCACTTGAATCCCAATATACCTCCCATTTAATCCATCTGCTGAAAAGGGATGCAATATTGTCAGTCATCAAGCAGGAGGATTTTAGCTATGCCCATAAAAATACTTGCATGAGTTCCCTTAGCTAAATGTTAATTAAAACACAGGCTTTGCAAAAAGTGGCCTGGGAACCCCAGTGGTTTTTCTCTAGCTTTGCTATGTCAGGACTCTCCATACATGAAGTGCTCAAAAAAGTTTGCTCTGCCTTAGAGATACATGCTAAATGGTCAGTAGACCTGATTCTGATCTTATCTGAGCCACAGAGAGCTTGTCCAAAATACTTTCTTCTGCTTCGGGTTCCCCATGCACAAAACTGCTCTGATAGCATCTGCCTGCTCACCAAGGAGCACTCGCTGTGAGGCCCAATTAAGAGAAGTGTAAAGTCTTCTGGAAATTCTTGGGCAAACAATAGATAAAAATATAACAATTGCATTTATACACAGCAAAAATACCATTTTAGACAATTCCACAGGGAATTTCCTGAGAGAAAATGGTTAAGCACTTTCCTTAACCTGACAAAATGCAAACTATTATGTATACTCTCTATAAAGCAGCAAACAAGCAAATAATCTTGAGCGAATTAATCATTAAGTTTGGAAAAAAGCTCCAAGATCATCAAGTCCATCCTTTGGCCAAATGCCATCATGCCCATTTAAAGCACATCAAAAAGTGACATGTCTACTTATTTTATTAACACTTTCAGGGATGGTGACTCCACCACTTCCCTGGGGACCCTGTTCTGAAGGTTAACCACTCTTTCAGTGAAAAAAAAATTAATTGGTGACATAAAGCATCTGCCTAGGAACATTCAGTATGTATGGTCACCTTTTTTTTCATGAATTTTCATTAATTTTTGTTTCTTTTCTTTATCGTTGGGAACATCCAGAAAGAAGAAAATTTCTTTAGACGTACCTATAATAGGTGTAATTCTCTTTCATTTAGTGAGATAACAAGGTGATTTCAAACAGAATGCTTTCGGGGTATGCATCTGAAAGCTGGCACTTTTCTTCCCTCATAGTCTCCCATATAGATAAAATTATAGAACCCATAATGCATATAGTAGGGTAACAACACTGTGCAAACAACCTTTAAGTCTTACAGGCTGGGTATTTCCTAACCCCACCATTATTTTTAAAAATTGCTTCTGAAGTCTTCAAGTGACTCAAAGCCCCATTTAGAAAAGTGTATCCAACCTTATTAAAAATGTACACAGTTAATTATGCCATGCATAATTTACATACAGAACAGTGTCACCACAGCAGATCGAGCCAAATTAGTGTAAAGAAAAAGTACCAAACCTTCTGGCTTAATGAGTTTTGCTCATGACATGAACAAGTGCTGTCTTCCCTCTGCCTTGCCCTGGTGTATATAATTGACCATAACATCACATAGTTAATTATTTGAACATTTAATCTCAACATGAAAAAACACAGAATGCATTACCACTTTCTTTTGTCAACAGTTTTTATAATTAATATTGAGGGATTAAAATAACTGATTATAGCTTACATTGCCATAGAGCTGTTGATACAAACTGTGAGATCATTAGTTTGAGTCACACAAGTCTCTTCTTATCCAGCTCTCTTTTATGATTCTTAGTATGTTCTGGCAGCTCATGTGTCTTTTTACATGGAGCAAAATTTCCCTTTTCATGTTTTTATCTAATTTGACACCTGCAGTACTTCATTTCAGAACCCCATAATATGCAAGCAGAATGTGTGTCCTGGGAGACAAATTTTCTGTCTTAGGTTTAAGGGACTGTGGGTTGAACCCTTAAAGGGTTTTCTTTATTACATATTGTGTATGCCTAATTCCCTCTCACTGGAATATGGATGGCTACATTTGCACAACAAAATTATCTTTATTTCCTATAAACAGGCTGCATTTGACTTGAACATTTCAGCTTTTTTTTTTTTAATGTCTGGCAAAGAAACAAAACCTATAGTAAATTAAGTCTGATTTCCATGAAGCCCTGTGTACGTTCAAAGCTTGTTATGTGTTTTGTGTGAAGTCTATAATCCTTGTATAAAATGTTTAATTAAACATTAACCTCTTTCAGAACATTTGTAGTACATTTCCGTTGAATTCTTGGGACTGTGTGAGCACCCACTGCTGGCTAAATGACAAGAATATGTTTGCTCCCACTTCCCAAAATGTTGTGTGCAACCTAGTGGATGATCCTAGATACGGATGATGTCATTGCTAATTTTATTGGTATTTACACCAAAAAGATTTGTGTATTTTTCCCCTTTTTTCTATTTTTCTTCTATTTTTTTTTTTCTTCACATTTATTCAACACAGGGAACTGAAAGGTCTGCTTTGCTGTTGGTCTTTTTTTGTAGGATACAATGGTTAACAATGTAAAGCATTTGTACTGTTACCAGACTGAGGGTTTCTTCTGATTTATAGAAGCATAGAGACATTGAGGTTGGGAAAGACCTCTACAATGATTGAGTACAGCCATAAGCCTAACCTTTTGATGGCCATCCTTGCTGTGCCTCAATGGCCAGCTCACAGCCAGCAGTAGTTGGAGGCACTTTTTTACAAGTTATATCCTCTGAGATGGGCTTAGAACATTCTCTTCAATGTGTTCCCCCAGATGGTCTCGTTTTGTGCCAGGAAAAGTTCAGACTAGGTATTAGGAAAAAATTCTTCTTTGAAAGGGTTTTCACCTATTGGAATAGGCTGCCCAGGGAAGTGGTGTAATTGCCATACCTGGGAGGTGTGTGGATGTGACACCTGAGGACACAGTTTATTGACCCACACTGTGGTGCCCAGCTAATGAGTGGATACAATAATCTTGGAAATCCTTTTCCAGCCTTAATGGTTTATGATTCTTTGATTCTATTATTCTTTGATTCTATGGTATTCGTTCTTGACTTTTCCAGAGGTAAGAGACATCATGTGTAGTTTAAGCCTGGAGAAAAATGCCCTTTTCTTTCCCATCTTTGTGGATTTTTGTGCTAAGAGAAAGAACTTCCTAGAGTGGATGACTATAGAGGAAAAGGTCTGTTTGTTTATAAAGTATGGGTGATCAGGAAAACAAAGATTAAGCATAACCTTTGGATATTGGACAAATGCTATGAAGGAATTATGTGTTCAGGTTCAGCTGTGTTGACTGGGTACCAGGAAAGCAAGGACAGAAGTGATTGACATGGTATGACTAATGAGAGGCTTCATAAAGTAGTGGCCAATTTCCAATTGAAACACAAAACTAGGCCCATGTTTGGTCCTTTTTATGAAATTTTTGCTTCAGGGCTTCCCCTGTACCAGGAAGTCATAAACTCATAAAACTCTAAATCTTAGTGGTTACCTCTACTTCTTGAAGGGGAGAGGACATGAGCAGAGTGGAAAATAAATTACCATTGCACAAACTTATAAAAAACAGTTAGGAGAGGGTATAACTTCTATAAGTTATAAGAGACAGAAATGCAAATGATACCAAAAATTCAAGATCATGTATCAGCTTTTTCAGCATAATATCTGGCCTGTATTACTTTACTCTGGGAAGGGCTTCCTTTCCTTTTGGATAAGGTTTAAAACAGAGGGCATGAGATATTGACACAGAGCTGCAAGGAAAGGTCTTTGTTTTATGGATAACTTCCAAAATACCTGACAGTGACACTGTCCTTTAGACTGGCTGCAGGATAACTCTTAGGTCAGCATTTTCGAGGGAAGATGGAAACAAGCAATTATGTACCTGCTTTGACCTCTCCATGAGACATACAAGACATGTGGTTAAGGATTAAGGTTACCTGTAACAGGGTGCAAAGCCACTATTGGCAGCTATCCCCAGTATGGGTTTTTCATAGGAGAAAATGGATGGTTGGATGTGAAAGTAAATCTTGACAGCAGATACCTTGGGAGGTTGTGAGTGGTGAAAAGCCTTTAGTGAATTACCTTGGCCTCAATGTCTCATTTTAGGGAGAGGATTATAGGTGTTATTCTGGATATGTCGTCGCACAGATAATGGACTCCATTGACTCTCACATATATTGACCCCTGTGGAATTGGGATAGTTTATTTTACTGTTAATAAACTATTAAAAAGTCGTAAAAATGGGCAAAAACAACATTCTTATGCTATCAAGCAGCTACAGAGGAAGAAGCTGACCTCTCTCAGTGGTCACCAAGGTAACAATATGCTGATGTTCCTTACAAGTTATTTCAACAGGTAAAAGGGAGAAGAGAGAAAAAATAAAAGGGTCGTTATTCCTGTGTCTTTTGAGATGTTTCATAAAGAGCAATGTTGGATGCCCTATGGGTACCTCCTTTCTGTCCCAGAAGGCTCCAGGCTTATTTCATATGACTTAGTTTGCACCAGTGCTCAAATGATGGGATAAATTCTTTACCAGATTTTATCCCTTTATCAGGAAGTTATTTATCTTTAAATTTCCCTAGCCTGCTACATACCTCTCAACTTAATATATTGATGTATATTTTAATATATTAATCTATTTCATAATATCTATAAATACTGATATAATACAGAATATCTATAAATTTATAGGAATTTCTTTCTTCAATCTGTGTAACTATATGGACTTTCCCTGACTTCTATTGCCACAAGCAGCAGTGAGGAGCAGTGCTACAGCTCTGGCACTGGGTTTACACCTGAGATGCTGTGTTACACAGCATTTGCAAATCTATCTTGCCTTCCTTCCCCATGCTTGCAATCTGCCAAAGGAGATATCCTGATAATACTTGAAAAACACTTAGTCTGGAACCATGTGCAGATTTTTGGTTGTTGGTTTTGAGTACAAGGGTAAAACAGGAGAGGATTATGCAGCTGAATGAGCAGTACTGATAAAAAAGAAATTCAGGAAAAAAAAAATGCCTTGTTCCTGGAAAGTCAGGCAACATCTGAGTCTGAAAACAGATCACTGCTATGAGACTCTCACTGAACAGAGAAAAACAACTGACAATAACTACCTGGAAGCTGCCTGCTGTCCCAACTGCTATTGCACTCTTCCATGTCAGTTTGACACAGAATAATCTTTAGCTGCAGCGGTCTGCATGAATATGGTAGTGGCATGATAAAAATGCTGGTATGGATGTCTGAATGGGTGCAACAGAAAGAGAGCCCATTTGTGCATCCCCTGATGCCTGGCCTGCAGAACAGAGTAACCAATGGACTCTCTGCAACTTGATCACACTTTCCTTTTTGAAGAAAACTGAAGACATGGTGACAGGAGATAGATGACATGAACCTTCTGAGGGTACCCTCATCCCACCTAGTGCTTGCTCATAAAGCCTCAGCCAAGCACTCTGACCACAGGAATGAGCTCTTCAGCCATCCAGGAGCAGCTGCAGTTGCTGTTAGCCTGTGCATTTCAGCAGTTTGGAGCCCAGAGCACATACTTAATATTTGGCTTGAGAGACAGAGTGCTGTTACCTGTCCTGTATTGGGGATGACAGCTGCATCTATAAAACTGCCCAGACAACTGATTCAGTGAAGTGATTTAATCATCTGGCGACACGGTCAGCAGCAGGCAGGGACAATTCATGCAGAGGCCTTGAGCAACCCTTTAGAAAGACATATGAAACCCAGAGCCTCAACAGTACTGCCTGAATCTGGCCAACCTTGGAAAACCCTTAAGAACTTTCTAACTCTTTTTTCTTGTGAGCTTTGAAAACACAATTTTGTTTGGATAAGGTGGAACAGAGTCTTCTAAAGAAATAACGCCTTCCTTCCTTCTTTCCTTCCTGCCTTCTGTCTTTCCTTCCTGCCTGCCTTCCTGCCTTTCTCTTGGAAATATCCCATAGAATCATAGAATGTCTTGGGTTGGAAGGGATCTTAAAAATCTTCACTTTTCAACCCCCCCTACCGTGGGCAGAGACATCTTCCAATAGACCAGGTTACTCAAAGATCCATCCATCTTGACTTTGAACATTTCCACGGATGTGGTATCCACATTCTCTGGGCAACATGTTCTAACACCTTTATCATGCTTTGAGTAAAGAATTTTTTTCCTAATGTCTAATCTAAATCCTCTTCTTTTGGTTTAAAACTGATTTTCTTTGTCCTATTGCATCCTTCTACACTCATGATTCTGTTATATTGAAAATAATCATGGAGTTTTTGATGTTTCTGGCTTGCAGAGAGTGGCCAAGACATGGGAAACCTCATCAAATTAATATCACACAAAATGAAAAAAGGAAGCTGGCAGAAAATCTAAAGAAGTGAAGTACCATACCATAGACATTCAGGCAGGGAATTAGTACTTAGTTATAAGGAAAATGCAATGAAGGAAGGACATTAAAATTCAGTAAACTGAATATTGCAATGAGCATTACATGAAACACAAGTGACTATTATTTTGATATGAAAATATATCTGATCCAGAGAGCACATTGGTGTCATTCTTAGTTTTGGGTTGTGATGCAACTGATCCAAAGTGTGTGTTACTGATTCTACAACTGTCCAGCCTGCCTGGGTGACATGGTTGGTAGCTGGCAGGAGACAAAACTGACATTTCTAGTCTAAAAGGCACTTGTGTTCATTTCATTATGTCCAGACTATTGGTAGTTAGCAAACTGACTCTGAGAAGTCTGATGTTACATTGCTATGACTCTTAAGCTTCATTGCAGTTAGTAGATAGAAATCCCTGTCATCTGATAACACTTGTATTTTTAGCACCTATTTTACCTTTGTTTCTCCTCAAAATGAAAACTATTGGGCATTCCTTGCACCCTGCTTTTGTGTCACTGGTGAGCAATAAACATTTTTGCTGTGGAGGTGGCAAATGAAAGAGATGCAGGGAGGGTCGCAGAGACCACCACACGAAAGTTTCATTGTAGAAACTGAGGGATGATAACCAATGTCCCAGCAGGGAGCTCAGGAAGGACACTGGGGGATCCTACTCAGACCATAAGACAGCACCAAAAGGCTTTGGAGAGTCCCAGTTGCCCAAAACAATGATCTTAGGAGCCATAAGCTAAAACCCCAAATGCACTATTGGAAGCCAAGTCAGCTTTGGCCTGCTTTCCCCCAGGAATGGATTCCTAGTAGCTTGTCTTTACATTGCTTTTGAAACAGAAGTGTTATTCTTATAAAATGAACCATGTCTGTGCCCAAGCTTTCAGTTACTGATCTGCTCACAGACAAGGTTGTGAGCGATGAAACAGAGTTGAAGCAGAGAGCCTCCTTTATCTCATCCATCTTCCTTCTGTTCATTACAATTATTTATGTATTTATTAATTTATTTATTTAGATATTTGGAAATACCCTAATGAATAAAAAAAAAAAAAGTACATATTTGAATTTTCTGATTCTTTCCATTTTCCTTAAGGCTCTAATTGAAGCCTGCATTTATGTTTCCAGCAGAGCATTGCCATGTCTTGCCCATGTGCCTGCCCATGGCACAGCAGGCACCACTGTTGTGCAGTCTGAGGTTGACAACACAAGATAATCCTGAGCACAAGAGTGGCTCTGCAAATTTGCCTCAGTCTTTCCATGTTTTATGTTCCTTGTCACTTGGCTTCTGCCCACAGATCCTCTGGCTTCATGACTGCCAAAAGAGAAGAGGTTCAGATCTTGGTTACTATGTCTCCTGGTTCTCTAGTTCAAGTAGAAGTAAATTTGGAAGGGTTTGATAAATACAACCTGTCTTTTTTACTCAAATAAGCATAACAGATAATCCATCCATCAAACATCAGACATAGATTATGTGACTGACTCCTACAAGCTTATGTTTCTGTATAGCCATTTTCTTTGAAAAGAAGCACTGAATGGAGATGTTTAATTATTTTTAAGAGATGATTTCATATTCTTTCCTGTGCCACATGTATGCTTTCACTCATCTCACCTGACTTGCAATTTAAAAGCACAGTTTAAGCAAATTTTAACTTTGACTGAGATATAAAAACTACAAGACTCATGAAAGAACAAGGCTTGGTTGGATAAATTTTCAGAGTTCTACAATACATGCTGCAAGCATCAAGTAAGGAACGACATAGGGAATGTAAAACACCTTGCAAAGTATCTTGGCACATAAAAAAGAAATAAGGAAGAAAATTCAGAAATGAAAAGTAGGCAAAGAAAATGTGGTACAAGGATATGCAGCCTGTAAAATACATTACCAGAAAAAAAGCTTTAAGAATGGGGATAAAGCTGGGCTCCGTGGATGGGGGCACGCCTCACCCACCATCTAAATGAATACTGGGGCAAAACTGATCTGTGTGCACACCTCCCTTCTTTGTGGATACAAAACTTCTGCTTTAGGGTGTAATTTAAGCATTAGCTCTTAGAATAAAGGGAGTTTTACAGTCTGAGACTTCTGATATTTTTGTCAAAGCAGCATGTGTCTGAGATTTCCAGAGACTGCATTCTGGTTATAATGAGCCAGTGGTCTGACCCAGAGCAGAAATTTCTTTGTACCAAAAGTCATGTATTTATGTATGATCTCATAATTATTCCTCTTGCTCACACTGTAGATCTTGCTTTTGTTTTGACTGTGCTTGATAAGGTCTGCATGTAGCCAGGCTTGTCCTGACTGGTGGTTCCTCTCCCCAGATAACAACACAAGGAATTTCAGCACAGTTCACAAAGGGAGAGTAATATTTTCAGTGAATCATAGAATGGTTTGGGTTGAAAGGGATCTTAGATGTCATCTAGGTTTAACCCTCCCCCCACTGCAAGAGGCAGAAATGCCACCCACTAGACCAGGTTGCTAACATCTAACATAACTCTCATCTCTTGTAGTTTAAAATCATTCCTCCTTGTACTTATCACTATCTTCTCATGCAAAAATCCCTCTCGATCTTTTGGCAACCCCCCTTAGACTACTAGAAAATCACAATGTGTTTTCCCATACATGCAGGAGTACACATTGCCAGTTCAAGATGTGTTTCAGACTAATATCTGATCGTTAGTTGTGTCTTTCACAATCTAAGTTGTTTGTCACAGCAAAGTTGGCACCTGACAAGACCTCTGCTGCTTGCTATAAACTTTTCAGGACCAGAGGATCAAATCACTGGGAAGCTTGTCAAGTCTCAGTAGACAGTTGATGCTTTGGCTTAGAAGTTTATTTGGTGCTCCTCATTCATTGTAAACAAAAGGAAGAGCTTCCATCAACATTTCTTTTCATTATTTTACTCAGTAATTGGCTCTAAAGTAATGCACTTACCCCCAAAAGTTGACACTCTTACATTTTAGGTGACAATTTGTTATAAAATTATTTTTAATCCTTTTGTGGATATTGTGATATGTAAATACGCTATGCTGTGCAAACATTGTATTAGAGCTCAGGCCATTAACAAACAAATGCCCGTGTATTTGATTAAGAGGCTTTAAACTTTTGTCCCTTACCTTGTTTATCCCTCTGGAAAGTCCTATTATGTAAAAGTATTCAGTGTGTATTTGTGCTGAAAGTGTGTGCAGCACAAATGGTGTACCCCAGGATTCAGAAATAAACTGTGGTCAGATTTCAAGAGTGTTTCTAAGAGGTGAGAGATTGAAATGATGAAAATAAAGGAAGGTTAATAGAAAGAGACATAACCAGAATAAAGGCAGAGACATGCAACCGAAGAGATTTTGATAAACATTTTTAAAAATAGTTTTAAAAAACACTACTGCAGTTTCAATGAATTTCTTATGTAAGAGAATTGGTATTTTAGTGGTAATCAGGATGGTAAAAGAAGATTTGAATATATTGCCGGATATTTGAATTTAATATGGTATTTCATAGATTCATAGAATCACAGAATGTGTTTGAATTGGAAGGAATCTTAAAGATCATGCATTTCCAGCCTTTCTGACATGCCCAGGGATACCCACCACTAGACTACACTAATCTTTGCCTAAAGCCATTGTATTTGCCCAAAAGCCTCTGTATTTGCCTGAAAGCCATCATTTACCCAAAATAAATTTTTATACCTAACATGATATATGATTAAGGAATCTGCAAAACTGAACAGGAGAAGACAATGTCCCTTTCTTGAAGGGTTTATGGTCCCTGGATCTGCAAAGCACAGAGCACATATCCCAGCAGCAGATAGCTTTCAACATGTCCAGCAGTATTACTTAGCACACCGTGGTGCTATCTTTAAATAGATTTTTTTCCATAAGATAAGGCAAGTTACAGTAACAAGACAGATACTGTTGTGGCTTTATTTGAAATTTAAAAAAAAAAAAAAAAAATTGGGGAAAAAAACCCAAATAACTAAAAAATAAACAAACAACAAAATCCACACCAAAACCACAAAAGTTAAAAGTTACAGAATTACCAGCTACAGCTGCCAAAACCCACTAGCAAAATAAGGTTAATCCCTGAGTTCAGAGTGACAGGTTGAATTTCAGGACAAACAAGCTCTCCTGTGTTCTTTGGCAAAAAAAAAAAACCCCTGCAATGATGTTCAGAATAAACATTCCCAGCAAAGCTAAGTGCACGTTCCCTGCCCGTGCTAAGTCGGTGGATCTGGCAGACAGGCATGTACTGATTCAGCTGAGCATGGAAAATGGACACTGTCATGGTGATGGCTCAGTGTCTGAACAAAGAACTTTTTCCATTTAAAAGTTAGCCTTTTCATATTGATTTCAGCAGATTTAAGGAATAAATCAGATGAGTTTAGTGCAGGAGAATGAAGGACTTTTGAGTATATTCTGTTGGCAAGTCTCAGCCAAGACAACTTATTGCCTTATGCCATCATTTACATGCAGAGGGCACAGGGATTGGAAAACAGACAGTAACAACAGCTTTTGTACTTGTTTTGCACCTTTTTTAACTATGTCCACAAAGCCAAGGCAGCAAGTAGCAAGTCTCACATACTGAATTTGTGCACTGATTTCACAGTAACTCATATTTGAAAAAATAAGTAATTTACTAAAGGTAATGGACTACATTTCTGCAAATGCCCACACTTTTGCTTGATGGCAAGAAGAGAGACTACTGGCTTATTAGTGCGTGGCAATTAATGCATGCACAGAAAAGGGAGATGGTGCTTTACAAACATATGTGTGGAGCAGTGCTTGGAGTTCAGGATTTAACTTTGTTTCACAGTGTTCTAAATCATGATAATGTGTGCTTACATATCTGAAAGTTTCACCTCAGTTTCTTCCACTGTTTCTGTAGAACCTGTCTCTTCCTGTGTGCAGTAATGCTCAGCTACTTGACAGAGTGATAGGTGTGCTGGGGAGCTTTGATCATACAGAAGCTTTTCAGTGGCAGTGGATCAGAAGAGATGCCTGGCCCCTCTTGCCTGATGTGCCCAGAGACCACTGGGCACAGAAGGTGCAGGAAATGGGGTGGCTCAGGGTGTCAGCTCACTGATTTTTGAGCTGTCTTTGGCATGTGTTAAAGCAGCCTGGGGACTGTTTTAAACAACTCCAGTTGGGAATAAGCCAAATGCAGTAGTGTTCTGGCCAAGTCCCGGCACTCTCCTTTCTCCAGGGCCAGTCAGGATTGATGGTATATTAGCAGGGTTCATTGACTGCATGCCAGTAAGGGATGATAAAATGCCAAGAGAAATCTCAGCTGGTGAGATCTGAAGAGCTTCCAGGCTTTAAGCATTGCTATATGAAGTTTATCTGAAAAACAAGTCTGGAAAGTGTGAGGTTCTGGATACCATTTTAAAAATGAGAAAAAAGTGGCAGAAGTAAAAGAGAGCAAAGGGAAAGCACTAAGAAAGTTCAGTAATAAGAATTGGCACTAGGAAAAAAGAATAATTTAGATGAGAAAAGACCTCTAAGAGCATTGAATCCAACTGTTAACCCAACACTTCCAAGCTCACCTCTAAACCATATCCCCAGGTGCCACATCCACATATCTTTTAAATACCTCTGGTGAGGGTGACTTAACCACCTCCCTGGGCAGTGTCTTCCAATGTCAGACAATCCTTTTGCTGTAGAAATTTTTCCCAATATCAAATCTAAACTTTCCCTGACACAACTTGAGGCCATTTCGTCTTGTTCTATCAATTGTTATTTGTTGGAAGAGGCTGACCCCCCCACCTGGCTACAACTTCCTTTCAGGTAGCTGTAGACAAATAAGCTCTGCCCTGAGCCTCCTTTTCTCCAGGCTAAACACCCCCAGCTCCCTCAGCTGCTTCTCATCAGCCTTGTGCTCTAGACCCTTCATTGCCACAAGAGCTTGTGAAGAGTTATGAAGCCACTTTGGAATAGCAGTGGTTTGGAAAGAAAACCATCAAAGCCATTCAATAGCCAACCATGGCACAGAATAAATACTGAAGAGCTAAGGGTGCCCATTTTCTGCAGGTCCCCATAATCTATTTGCTGCTCTCTGGTGTTATGCTTAAAACTAGATCCTGTCCTTGCTCTAAGTCAACCAGATCATTTCAAGACAGAAGAGCTAATGTCTTGGACATCTCAGGCTTTAAAAATATTTTGGCAGAATATATAAATGGATTTCCAGTCACAGTGGTCAAGTTCCATCCTAAATCTTCCTTGGATTTTGCAGTACTTTCAGTCATAGACATCTCAGTTCCTTGCAAGTCTCTGTTCCTTTCCTTAGTCTTTTTATTGGAGAGCTATTATGTCACTCTGCCCCTGAACTAATAAATATCTGGCTAGTAGCCACTCCAGTGATGTTGATGACCAATTTATCTGTATCTTCCCTACATAATTATAAAGAGGGAGAAGGTGAAAGGATATTTTGTATATGTTGCAATCATATCCCCTATACATCTTCATCTTGTTAAACAAATAAACTATAAATGAATAACTGGAAAATCCCTTCTCATAAAATACGTTCTCTATCTGTGTCTATCTTTAGGGAAATAAAAGATTTCAGCAACTAAACCTACTATAGCCTGTCTTTGCAGCTACTTCTGTACCCATATACTACTAGTATCTGAGCACTTGTAGGCTTAGAGTAGTGGATTGTTATTCAGTATTCCTGGCTTTGTCTTGGCAGATTTCATTGCTTGAACTTTTTTTCTTTTTTTTTTTCTGTAGTTTAGTACATCTCTCATCACCACCACCATGGTTGTTATTGCTGCTGTTGTTATTATTATTTCAAAAGACTGCTCCTCTTAACAGCTTTTGATTAACCATGACAGCGAGATTACCCTTACAGTAGCTAGTGTTCCAGCTCTTCCCAGTGCTCCAGCTCTTCCTGGCAATGCCAGTATTGAACAGAGGGTAGTTGTTTTAAAAATCTGTAGCATGAAAATCTAAGGGCTTAGAATCATATTGGCATGTTACATCATCTAAAGGGCTTCTTCAAGGAACAGATTTTTAAGGACTGCGCTAATTAACATTGCCAATTGGCATTAGAAGTAAATAATTTTATTCAGTTCTGGATGAGAGATGCCCTTTAAGAGTACCTTCTGGTGAAAACCATCATTATAATTGGTATTGTCTCATTTGTTTTTTGGGCATTAGCACACCTCTCTTCCTAATACCAGGCAACATCTCAAATAGATGTCCATTCCTTTACCACCTTCTTTTTTAATTATCACTTTCTTTCTGCCTGTGCTCAGTGGGAGTTAAACTGGGACCTGGTTGAGCCCCGGAGGATTTAGTAACTTTGTGATAATTCACTGAATAGTTTCTGGAAGCCTGGTGCAAATTGAAACCTGTGCCTCTGGGGAAAGATATCTCTGAGAGGCCATCATGCTCCTTGGGTAATGCAGAAAGCCAAACCTCAGCCTTGTGTCAGGATTATTCTCACATTTTTGAGGTTTCATTTTCAAGTTCTGTGCTCCATTTTTCCATTTTCTTCATGTATTGTTTGTCACTGAGTGGGATGAACTTCTAAGCTAGAAGCCAGATCTTTAGCTGGTCTGCATGTCTGATTGATACTTTATGCTTTATTAGACATGTCCCTAATCATTCTGCACAAACATGAGCCCTAAAGGAATCATCATAACCTAAAAATTGTCCTCCTGCATGCTCCCCTTGTCCATTTTCCCTTGTAAATATATCATTAACAATATCTCTTTAGTATGTCCCACAAACATATTCAATCATGTTTTACAACTCAAAACAAAAAGAATCAACTTCATTGCCTATTCTTATAATGATTCAATCTCCCAGACTTCCACTTTGAGTCAGTGCAGTTCCATGCACTACTAAGTTGCAATTCTCCAGTATTTAAATTTTTTGTGCAGGAATATATATGGTCTTCTTTCATATTTGATACATAGATGGTGATCCTAATAGAATTGGACAGAAACTGTTAGGAATTAAATGGGTACTGTTGTCCCTAAAAGTCATTTACTTTCTCTGTTGGCTTGACCCATATCTGGCAAGCAATTGTGGGACTTTGTGGCACAGCAATGAAGGACCCTTTCAACATATCAATGCTATGTGACAAAGTGATGCTCAGAAGTACTTTAGTAAATACCAGTCCTGTGGTTTTCATAATTTTCATCACTTAATCAGAATTGTTCTTACATTTATCTGTCTGGGTCAGACAGCTTTCTCTGGTTCCTCAAAAAGATGAACTACTGGCAGCAAAATAACAACTCTCTTAAAAATGCTGGTTGAAGACCTTTGGAGGTCATTGGTTGAACTTTCCACCCAGACTGGGACCACCACCAACACCAGATCAAGTCAGCCATGACTTTAGACAAATATAGAAAAACTCCAAGGACTAGGATTCTATATCCACCCTGGGTAACTCCTGTTTTTCACCCAGCCCTTTCACAAAGTTGCAGACTGCTATGGAATGTCTCCTTTGTCAGACTAAACAAGCTCAATTCTCTCAAACTCACATCATAAGTCACTTGTCCTGGCTAGTTATAATCTTGGCAGCCGTCTACAGCATTCCCTCCAATTTCTTCCCTTAAATTAGGGAGGTCCAAAACTGGACCACTATTTCAAGTGTGGCCTCACTGGGAGTAAGTAAAGGAATATACTTGTTTCTTTTATCTTGCTGGCCTTATGGAACATTTTTGTTGTATTCCTCACATAAACACATTGATTCATGCTCAGTCTGGTGTCCACAACAACCCCTTTGGCCGTTTCAGCATCCTCTATTCACATAAGTTGAATTGTGCCTATTGTGGTCATGCAACAGCTCAATTATTTGACTTAATATTTGATTTTTTGTCTTGTGAAGTAAAATGTGGCAACTTCTGGTTTTGTTAAGGACGGTGCTTGACTTAGCCTTTTCTTTTTTTTTGATTTTTCTGATAATCTCAGTTCTGTTCTAGACACTCCTTTATTTGCTCTTGCATAGCATTAAACAAAGCCATCAATCTTCAGATTCAAGGATCTTCAAGACTTACCACCTACTAAGAGACTGTCTATTAATTACCAGCTAGAGAAGTCCAACCTTAGCACTTATGTGCAATATCTTCAAAAAGGCACCTCGGTGCTTTTCACCTGGCACTTTGCGGGAACAGAAAGATTTTATTGCAAACTTCTGTGAAACTGTATAATGAATATTTGTATGTGTATATACAACCACCTATAAAGATACAAATCTATTCAATATAGTAGCAATTTCAGATTGATTGCACAGTTAGCTCATAAAAGATCTGCAAAGCCTCTTGTGGATGTCGTATTAGAAACCTTGCACTGCTCTGGGTCTCACCCCTCCCCCTCTGTTCATTTCCCACTTTGGTTTCTCGTTTCATCCTGAGACAATAAGCACTGTAGTCAGAAACTGATTTTTTTCATTCTCTGTATATTTAGACACTGACTAATACAATTTAACCTGCTGCTTGAGCAGGTGTCCAGTTGTTATCATCATAATAATGATAACAATAATAATAAACCCAAACAAGAATAATTTTAGCAGACACCTGATCTTGGCTTTCTGAAAATTAGTCACTCAATATTCTTAATATCTAGCCTAAAGTCTGCCTGGTTTTGCTTTGTCATACATAAAACAGAGATAAAGTACTTATGTGCCTTCCTGTAGAGTAAATATATTAAATGGTACTTTTATGTACTATAGTGACAATTTCTTACAACTAAAAATGCAAATAAGACACCCCTTTTCACATCAAAAGATGTAAGCTGGTCCTTTCTTCTTTAGCATTAAGCAAGAAAACCAAACTGCTTCCAACTCTTACTGAAGCTGGGCTCAAGATTTAAGAACTTGCACCCTGCTCACAGAAATTGAAAGAAGAAAAACTAATACAAAGACTTCCAGGAAGAAAAATGCAGACTTTTACTTAGATTCTTCAAACAAGCCAAATGGAGCATGCTGCTCTAGGGTTTCCCACTCTGTTTAACTGAATGGGACCTAAAAGACAACAGGAGAGGAATGGTTTGTAGGGGCATATAGTGACAGGACAAGGGAGAACAGCTTTAAAATGACAAAGGGAAAGTTTAGATTGGGTATTAAAAATAAATCCTTTACTGTGAGCGTGATGAGACACTGGAACAGGTTGCCAAGAGAAGTTGTGGCTGCTCCATCCCCACAAGTGTTCAAGGCCAGGTTGGATGGGGCTCTGAACATCCTGGTACAGTATGAGGTGTCCCTGCCCATGGCAGGGGCATTGGAACTAAATGATCTTTAAGGTCTCTTCCAACACAAACCATTCTATGATTCTATGACTGCCTTTTCCTCTAGGGAAGCTAGATGGTCCATCACAAGAAAGCATGAACCTAAAGGGAATAAAAACATGCTAGAAATGTGTCACATGGGATAACAAGAAAGCTAGAAGTGTGAATGTGGGTAACTGGTATTTAGAAGAAATTGTAGTAGAATACAGGATTATAAAACATCCTGAGCTGGAAGAGACTCATCAAGAACTTCTGACCCTTCCTAGGATTATCCCCAAGAGTCACACCCTGTGCCTGAGAGCATTGTCCAAACACTTCTTGAACTCTGTCAGGCTTGGTGCTGTGACCACTTCCCTGGGGAGCCTGTTTCAGCGCCCAGCCACCCTCTGGGTGAAGAACCTTTTCCTAATATCCAACCTAAGCTTCTGCTGACATATCAGGCCATTCCCTTGTGTCCTGTCACAGGTCATCACAGAGAAGAGATCAATGCCTGCCCCTCTGCTTTCATGGCAGATGCAGACTTCAATGAGGTCCCCCCATCAGTCCCCTGGTCTCCAGACCAATGACCTCAGCCATGCCTCATATGGCTACTCCTCCAGAGCCTTCTCCATCCTCATGGCTCTCCTTTCAATGCTTTCTAGTGGCCTAATGTCTTTCTTATACTGTGGTGCCCAAAATTACCTGCAGCACTGCACGTGAGGCTGCCCCAGCTGAGAGCAGAGCGGGACAATCCCCTCCCTTGCCCGGCTGGCCAAGCTGTGCCTGATGCTCCCCAGGACACACTCGGCCCTCCTGGCTGCCAGGGCACTGCTGGCTCCTGTTCAGCTTGTCATGCAAATAATATTTTAAACACTGCCTTGAGGAAAATTTGGTATTTCAGTATTTTTTCACATCTTGAAATGTGAACTGAAATAAACAAACAAAAAATTATTGTCAAGTTGCTGAAAGTTTAAAAAAATCACAGCTTGTAAAGGTGTGATTTCCTGTCACATTTCCTTGCCTGCTTTCAGAAGTATGTGGCTGGACTTCATGAATTTAGAGGGTTTTTTTAATTCTTAATGATTCTTAATGATTTTTTAATCCTTAATGATCCTACAATTCTATAAAAACCATGCATTTTTTCAGTGCAAGAGTCCAACACATTCTTTTTTGAGTCACAGTCTTTAAATAAGAAAGTTGTCATGTCTCTTATCGATTTTTTTAATTACAAAAAGCTGTGTTTTTTTAAGAATAAGATTAAAATTCCAGCTCTACACTGTCCCCTAGCTCTGATCGATAAACTGAATCTACTTGGTAGACGAGTTAACTGAGACTGTAACGATACCCCGATATCACTTTCATTGATGTAAAGTGAAAGTGACTCCATTAGAATCAATTGAGTTACATCAGCAAAAAAGCACCTTTAAAAGATGTTGGGTTTCGGCTCAGAAAGACCTTACTTACCACTAAATTAGAAGTTGATGATAAATCAGGATTGCAGTGGAGGAACCCAGTCTCCCAGGTTATTACTTTAACAGCTGATCCACAACAGAGCTCTCTAGGCCTATTTCTTAGCTTATAATTATGAACTATATAGATCTAAGTACCTACCTCCTGTGTAAAGAAGATAATTTATTCTCAATCACACTCTTTAAAGTCCCCTTCTCCTGTCCTGTTGCATAAACCTGTTTCACAGATTTTTGTTCTTAAACCACAATCAAAGGACAGAAATATTCTTTAGTCTTATGCTGCGAGTAACTTTCGGGAAAGCAGAAGCACAGTGACAATGTTATATGCCCAGGAAGGAAGAGGTGATGTTACAAAGTTTTGGAAAGCTAAAAATCAGCAGCATAAAGTATCAAAAAGCAGTTTTAAATGTCAGTTTAACATCAGTGACCGTACTGTGTGATTCAATGATTCACTATCATGATAGATTAGTTCAGCAATGATATTTAAAGGTTTGAAAGGAGAAAGTTCTTATTTGAAAAGAACAGTGGTTAAATACTTGTTTCCTAACTGCCCACTGTCACCCACAGTAGGAGCTGGGGGCAGGAGGGTTGGTGGCTCCTGGGGTGGGAGAAGACAGAGGCATCCATTCACTGCAGAGCAGTATCTCACCATCCAGGGCTCATCTCAACAACCTCAGCCAGTCCCAGATGCAGCTCAGTGATGTCCTAGCAAGACTCCTAAGCCCTCAAAATAAGTTGTTGATACCCAAATTGCCTGTCAGGAACAGATCTTGGATTGTGTACTTGACTGTCTTCGGTCTGTTCTGTGCAGGGCCAGGAGTCAGACTTGATGGTCTTCGTGCGGCACTCCCAGCTCAGGATACTCTGCTCCTATCAGCAGTGTCTAGCTTTTGCCTGGGATGAGAAGCATGCTGAGAACAGAAGGGAACATTGCATGCCAGGGTTCAAGCCTGGGTGTGTATAGCTGTACACATGCAACCATGGTGTTTGCTGCCAGTCAGGTATAGGATTAGGATGGAGGTTGCCTTGGGGACCTTCACCACCTGCAAGGACAGTGTCAGCTCTTTTACAGGCTTGGCTCTGGGCCACTTGAATTCACCCTTTCCAGTATCAGTTCTGTCAAGCAACCATGGGCAGGTTGCATCAGTGCAGCAAATACAGTCCTGGCTTTGACTGTACCTGTGAACTCATCCTGTGTGTTGCTCCATCCCAAAAATTAGGGCATCTCTAAAAAGGGGAAGATCTGTCTGATGCCTTCTCCAAAATTTGAATTGTCATAAATGACTAGTGTGACATGTGTAGCTTGAGGACCTTGGTGCATCTAATAAACAATGACTTTGTTCTTTTAAAAAATGCAAAACATTGTGGACATGCTTAATACGCTGCTTTATTTAAAGATTATTTATCAAATTAATATGATATGATTTTTTTCTTAAATAACTGATGCTATAATCTGGCCAACACAGGAACTTGTTCAGAAATAAAGCTTCAAAACTCACTTTTATGATTGGCAAAAAGGCTTGAAGTGTACTGTGAATAATTTAGCAGCACCTGTGTTAAACAGCTTTCAGACAGATGAGGAATTACATGAAATATGTAGAACTGTAGAGCAGAATTCTCCTCTGTTAAAAACTAAATAGTATGCTTTTCTCCGCAGTGTACCCTTGTGCATACTTGTAGTTAAGCAGGTTGTTTGGCATCTTTGGATGTGTTCCTTCTGCCCCACTGCAAAAAACTACATTAGGACTCCATGAGAAGCAGTAGGAGCTCATCCCTGAATGCAATGTTTTCCCCTCTGAAGGCAGGGTCCGAAGCCTAACTGAAGCAGCTACACCACGCTTCAAGGAAGCCCTTAAACTGCCTCACAGTAATCACAGGCAGATACTCTGATTCTGTCATGCAGGCTTCCTCATCCTTCCTGAAAAGGTAATAGTCATCCACAAAAAAATCATATGTAGTTTTGGGGAGCTTTAAAATACTACATTCCACACTGAATCTGTATTACTTCTTCTCATATGGCTTCAAGGTTTATATGCATTTAAAAGAACCTTTGTCCTTTGCAAGGAACCTATTTTTGCCAGTAATTCACTCTGCTACTCTGACCTTATTTGCTGATGGCATAATTTGTCTTGCAACCCTACATAAATATACTACATCAATAACATTTTCTCAAGGCTATTTTCCCCTGAACCACACAAGAGCAAATTGGTTATTTTTCTTTTAAGCAAAGAAACAGACAACATATAACTTTTCTTGTAAGACTCTAATGTAAAGCAGGCATGCAGACAAGGTTTGTTTTGGTTTTATTGCTATATTTAAGATGAAGACAAGGTGGTAAACTAGAGCTAAAGTTCAGGGTTTTTTAAAATCTACATTTGAACGTGACCTTTTCCTTTCTTGTTCAGTTTGCACAGAGGAATAATTTCCAAAGTAGCGTGGGAAGGAACAATTAAAGTTAAATGTTAATTTTCAGAAATGAGGCCCAGCTTGCCTTCTAGTTTCTGAATTGCCCTGGAATACAATTCAGGCTCAGCCTCCTGGGGAAAGGCATTGGAAAAAAACACTGGTGTAGCAAACAAGAAGGAGAATAATAACCGGTGAAATCAGACTGGTCTTTCTGAATAATTGAGGCTTAAGGTAGCAGTGTTCTACATCAAAGCTGTTTTTGTTATCATTTCCTTTATTGTAGACTGTGGACTTGTACAAAAGGGGCTAGGATCTGTACCCCATGTGGCAAGAGCAGAAGATGTTGGAGTCTGTTTCTGTATAGTAAGGGGAATCAGATGAGAATGTTCCATGTACAGACAACAACTTCAGCATCTTCATTCATCAGTGTTGAGGTCTGCACCACAAACTACTAACTGGCTAAACCAAACACCGCTTTGCATTTCAATGTTCCTCTTCTAAAAGTTCTTGGCTCAGGCAGATTTCCTCCCAGTGTAGGCACAGGACACCAGGACCAGAGGTGCTCAAATTTTGCAGCCTTCACACTGAGAGCAGTTGTCATGCAGATCTACCATGCTCTCAGTCTGACATGTGCTTCCATGTGTGCAGCATCTGTAAGATCAAGTCATGCCTGTGATCTACTGCCTGTGGTTGAGAGACCTCAGCCTCCAGGTAGTCATAATTTCTTAAGTGTACATAAGCTATAAACTGGAGTATTTAATAAAAGTTCAAACAATTTTTTTGTTCACAATGACAGGCAATATTCCAAATCACATCTGGAAGTGCCAGCTATTTCTCCATATCAATAAACAACATTCATAGCTTTTGGTGGGCTTTAGGGAGCACTCCAATTTTATTACAAGTTCAAACCATAGGAGCACCGTGCATTTCCTACCCAAAGTGCAATTGTCAGAGTTGAAGAAAAGTGCATGGTGTCTTGTGGAACAAACATCCTGTTCTGGCTTTATAGTTTCTAATGATAAAAATTTCACCACAAAATTTTGAAAGTGATTCCACAGATTAATAATTTCCTTTAATCCTCTTTTTTCTTCCTGCTGAATTCAAATAATGGCATCATGGAATGGTTTGGGTAGTAAGAGTTCTTAAAAATCACCTCGTTCCAACCCTCTGACATTGGCAGAGATTCCACCTACCAGACCAGTTTGTTCAAAACCCCATCCAGCCTGGCCTTGAACACTTCTGGGGTGGAACATCCACAACTTCTCTGGGCAACCTGTGCCAGTGAATCACCACCCTCACAGTAAAGCATTTCTTCTTAGTATCAGGGCTAAACTTTCCCTCCGACAGTTTAAAGACGTTGCTGTTGAGGAACACACCCAGTGCGGGTATCTGGGTGAGCAGCTGCAGTCTGAGCTGCAGGTTTCAAGCTCTGGGGGTGGCAGGCTGAGCCAAAAGGCCTTAAACAGCCACCCCTTTGCATAAAAAACCTGTGGTCCATCCTGGTGACCAGGACTCCATGCTTGGCTGTGAAAGGGTTGTCTTGGTTTGAAAAGACAGATGTCTGCTAAGGAAGGCAGAAACCTTTTCCCTTGAAATAAATAAAAATGCGAACCACCCTCCCCCCCTTTCAAAATATTATAATCTTGAAATCAAGGTGCTCTCAGGCAAAGATATGGGAACAGAAATAACAGTTCTTTACTAAGGAAAGTAAAATAAAAAAGCAGCAGTACATGAAAGAAAACCAACGAAACAAACAACCCACTGACAGAGTCAGAATACAGCCTGACACCCTGTTGGTGTTGGTAGCAGCCTAATTAAATGGTGGCTGCAGTCCTCCTGGACTGACATGTGATTCTGTTGAAGCAATGATCCTATGGAAGGGCTTAGTTTTCCTCTGAAGGTCCAGTGGTGGTGTAGTTGGGTCCAGTCTCTCCTCCGGGATGCAGTGGAAAAAAGCTGACTGGAGTGCTGAAGATCTCAGATTATACCCAGGTGGGAATATTTGGCTCCTCCCCCTGGGTGGAGCATCTCACAATGGGGTGATGTAATTTCATCAGTCCTGCAGTGAGACTCAATGACCCATTAACAGAAGATCTTCCCCTCGAGGGAGGATGGCTCTTGGAAGAGAGAAAGAACACTGCCCCACCTGTTTTCAAGAGATGATAACAGAATACTTACTTTTGGTTACATCACATATTGCAACCCAAGACAGGGTAAAAGCCCAGGGGTTCCTTTGTTCATGGGTCCCTCCTCAGAGCCACCAGCTCCAGCTGTTTCTGGGTTACTGTGCCATGAACAAATTGCTTTATGGAACGAGACATCACAGACCCTGCCATGGGAAATCCAGGGTAGAAGGGGTCAGGAAAGCAGTGTGAGTGTGAGGGGGTGTGGGGGGAGTGAAGTGGGGACCCGTGGGGTCACTGGAGCCACTGCTGTGAAGGGGCTTCGGTGCCAGCAGTGACAGTCCCTGGTGCTGGCAGTGCTCCTGTTCAGTCTGTCAATGTCAGACCGGGAAGTTTCCTTAACAATTACCACTTGTTCCATCCCAACACACCAATCATCTTGGCTTTCCTATATTGGTATTGTTTTGCCATAATATTCTACACTGAAAAGATTTCTGTGGAATTTCTGTGGCCCACATGGACACTTAGAGACCATAAACTAACCCTGTAGTTTTCTCCTTGGGAACATGGAGTATCTTTTGTCTGCTAGGATGTCACACTGCCATCCAGGTTTTAGTTACTCCCTCTGCTCTGCTCTGAATTCTTTGCGGGATTTTAGCATCTCTCAACTCACTAATAGCAGAAATGGACAAATTATTCCATGAATGGTTTCATTATTGTCAAATGCAGATGTATTATAATTTCGTAACTCCTACTCACCATTCTATATTCCTATCCATTATTTCTTTTTACTGCAATGTCACCTGGGATCTCATTATTAGCTGATTATCCACCATGGCCCTATGTATTTCTCAGTATCACTATTTCCCAGGTTAGCAAACCCATGTAGTTATTGTAGGTTGCATTCTCTTTTCCTATATACATGGTCCTTGACCATATTGAAATAGATATTATTTCACTGAAGCCAAATTCTAAATTTTTTTCATTAACTCCTACCCCTCTTCTGTCACTAAGAGAATTTTTTTCAGCACTAATATAATTACCCCAGTCATTCTTAAAAGGCACAAATAACATAGAACAAGAGAGTCCTTTGATGAACTGAGGGGAAACACAGGTAGTCAGATACAGTTCCACTTTAGTAATGATATTTTCATAATTATACATAAAGCAGTTTGTAAAATAATATGCATATTTTTTATTGTTTTTGCAGCTTTTGTCATTTGAATTCATGAAACGGGATCTGTCATGACACCGCTTCAGATGTTTTGCAGAAATGCAATACATTACATCAACAATATTTCTCTATCATTTAAACTCATCAAAATCAACATCTAAGTAAAATGACAAAATCCATTTACTACAACACACACTCACTAGTTGCTTGTTTGGAGTTGTAGGTTTTTAATTATTTATTAGTTCAGTTCTGCATCTACTATTCAGTTTCTTTGTATAGGTTACTGCAATAGAGTATTTTTTGTGGTTTGGATTTACATCTTTCCCTGTATAAGAAAAGGGCTGTAATTAAAATATTTCTCCCATTCCAAGTCATATTACATTTCTTTTTTTTTACCTAATTTCCAAACTAATTTGTCAGTTAGATAAAATCACTGGTTTTTAAATAATTCTTACAATATTTCTAAACATACAGGTATTCAAGACATCTTATAAGAAAAAATTATTTACTTTTGCTTGTTCATTGTTTTATCTTGGAAAAAATAGTTGCATAAATTATCTCTGAAAAATTACTCCTAAAATGAAAATGAAACATTGATAGAATGGAAAAACTGAAGAAAAACAAATTCTAAATTATATAAGGTTTTGATATGAAATGTTTGTATCTAGCAAAAAATTAGTTCCTTTGAAAACATATTTTCTGCAGGGAAATACTGAATATTTTCAGAACCTTAAGTACCCAAATATTTAATCCATATTCATATCCCATTAACTGAATCTAACTACTGTCATTGCTAAAGGAGTATAAAATATACTTATTCAAGCTGTGATCACATTTCTAACAAATCTGAAATTCCTATACAATTTCACCAAGAAAAAAGTATTTTTTAAAACATTCAGTCATACAAGCATCTTGACCCTTTATATCACTATCAATTCCCTGTCCAAATACTGAGATGCCCTATTCTTTCCAACAAGATCTGTTTGGAAAACAGGAATTTTGTTTGTTTCCTCAGGAAGCAGGGACCCTTGATTAAACATCCCTGTCCCCTATACAAGAAATGAATTTTGAATTTTGTCACTTTTTTCCTAAACCAATGTTTCTCTTCGAAAATATTCCAGTGAAGGTGGAACTAATTAAGCATAACTGTTTGTAATCCCTCCAAGTGTGCCTCCATCTGAGATTATTGCCCCGTCTCCCATTTCTAGTTGCTGGAGGTCCTTTCAGGGCACAACCCATCTGGCTGAGTTCAGATGTCTGTTTTAGGAGAGATAAACTGCACTTGAGCAGGGGCTGCTTTTCTCACTGCTGGGAAAGGCTGTCTGGGTTTACTGGCTCAAATGGAGCTTTACCCCCTGCACAAATATCACGTTAGGGAAGGTGTTGTAGCAGATGCCTGTGGCTACATGTAGTGCTATTTTTCTGGATCTCCTGAGCTTGGGAAGGTCTGTCTGGACTGTGAAAGAAGAAATAATCTTCTAATCTCCAGCCTTTCTATTTTATTGATGGGAAGCCACTAAGAGTTTAATTAACAGGGGAAACCAATGTTTCTTTTTAATTTTCCCTAAGTGTGCCTCTATTATAAATATATTCAATGAGTGGAGGAGACCATGAAGGTACTCATTGTCCTTAAAACCCCTTTGTGTTGCTCAGCTGTTGAAAGGAGATATAATGCAAATAGAAATCGTCCTTAAGACAGAAAAGCAGCTGATTTGGACCAAACCATCTCCCTGTAGAAAATATATCCCAAAAAATATTCAAAGACAGCAATGGTGCTGTAAGACTGTGGAAGGTTTCTCACAGCAGAAAAATATTAAAGGTGGATGGAGTGCTTGGAAGTTAAAAGTAGACAAATTCAAAATAGTAAGAAATAAAGTATATTTAACACAGAATTAATTTTATAATTCGTACACTTCTATGCCCAAATTGGATTTAAAGGTTATACTCCAGTATAATGAGAAGTGACTCAATGAAGATATTACTAGATTGATTTCTCTGACATGTTTATGTAGATTATAGTGGGTGACCATACAATGATGTCTTTCTTATGCAAAGTTCTATTCTTAAAGAAGTCATTGATGGATGTCCATTAGGAGCAGAATTACAGTGTTAGTCTCTATTATACTATACCCAAATAATCTGGTTTCTCAGCCTCTGTGAGTTTTTACAGAGTGCACAGGGTTTATAGATGGATTATTTTATATTTTTGAGCTAATGTTGTATGTTGATACCTGGAGAGGATGCTAGAATGTGAATACATAGAAATTGCAAATATCACAGAAACTCAGCTGAAGGGAAATATAGGAGTTAAAGAGCAGTGTACACTGTTTATTGCAATCAGTATAATTACAGCATTACATAAAATGGAACTTACTGCATTTTTTGTAATCAAACTAAAATTCATTATTTAATCTTTTGTCCATCTACTGAATGATCCAGTCACTGAGGTGCACACTTCTGGCATAACCTAAGACCTAGGTTCATAATCAAAAACCAGTATAAATTTCTGTGATTTTTGAGTATCTACCATTTTGGATGAAGAGAGAATTAGAACATATTAGCATACCGCAGAGCATGTGTTTGTTTCTGCCTGTCATGTTGATTGGTATTTGTCTTCAGGCCCACATGGAGATGGTTTCTCTTTTTGAAAAGCAGAGAAACATTTTCTGTTACATTAAAAATCATTAGGTGTCCAGAGCTGCACTAAAGAGTCAGTTTTAAAACTGTCTGTGAGGAACAGGTTTAAAAAAACAAAAAAATTAAAAAAGCAAAGGCATTTTTTATGTTCTTTATCTCTGTTTCTTTTTTTGGGGGACGGGGAAATTTTTTTTCTTTTTTTTCTTTTTTTTTTTTTAATTCTACCAGAAGAGACATCTCTGATTGAACACATAATAACAATAAGCACCATCCATTTTAGTGAAGGCAGCTGGTTTATTTTCATGTAGGCATGGAAAGTAGCTCCTCTGTTAGCACAGTATTCATAATACCATTTGAACATACTTTTTCCAAGTCCTTTATTATACCATATATTACCCGTACGGATAAAGGGAGAGTGGGGGGGAGAAAAAAAACTCTACAGTTCTCTTGTTGTTCAATGTATACCTTGTTTATAATTCCATTTGAACACACTTCCTCCAAGTTGTGCATCGCTTATGTGTCTTTCAAGCTTTCCTACTGATGGCAAGAAAAACAGAGTAATTTTTTACTTTGTTTTTCCAAGTAGTTGGGAGTGGTCCTTGAAATGCAGGCTCAATTCCTCTCCTTTGTTTATGGATTATTGTTTCATGTGGGAGCAATTTTAACAAATCCTGATTGGATTGTAATCCAGAAAGAATTAAACCTTCTACCCTGAATTTTGTACCATTAGGAAAAAACATTGGTGAACTCAAAATAGCCAAACTGTTTTTCAATTGACTGTATTTTTAACATATTAATTCCTTTTTGTTCTGCTATAGGTTGAAAACCTATTGAGTTTGCATGCTGGGAGGACTGACACAGGGTTCTCTGGTGATAACTGATGGGCAATATCAGCAAAGAAATAAAGGGGGATTATAAAATAAATAAAAAGGATAAATCAATGTAAAACTATTTGCAGAAACCCCAGCATTTTACATGTGGGTTAATCCCACTCCTGTCAAAACATCAGAAGGTGATAGAAGGGACAGTTGGAAGGGGTTATGGAAGCCAAGCTCAGAGGGGACCAGGGCCAGCACTGGAGCAGGGTAGACAAGGCTTTGTACAACCATGTACTTCAAAGCAGGTTCAGACATGGACAAATATTCTGAGCTCCACAATTGTAACACTGACTTATTTACTCTGGTTAATTAAATGTAAATTAAAGAAAAATATATATATATATAAGTCCTTGTTACTGAGATTTACCTGGTTGTGCTAAGTATCAATGCATGTTTTAAAGTAGGGAAAAATAAAAAGAAAAAACCTCTCCCCAGTGGTCACTTCCAGCCATTACCATTCTATGATTCTAAAAAAAAAGAAAAAAGAGAACTGCTGAATTTCTAGGATTTCCAGGTGATAGATATTCAACTCATCTTTTAATAAAAATCATGTTTTATTAATCCTTACATTATGCTGGGGACTGAGAAGAATTTAGCTCCTATTCAGCACTCCATTAGTAATGATTATATTTTTTTGCTGCATAATGGTTTATAAACTTTATTGCTGTGCAGGTATTTTAAGTCAGTGTCATCTATCCAGCCATGAAATGATGAGGTGTACTTCATAGAATCTATTCCAATTTTGTGTTAATTACTGTGTGATAAGAAACTGAAAAACGGCATTTTAAAATATTTATAATGTTCTCAGCAATAACCAACAGTATTTTCTTTCAGATCCCACTTATTAGAGTGCTTTCTCTAAAATCTGAGATATAAAGTTAAGCTCTTCTGAGATAGATGCTTGATTCAATGCAACTAATAATGGGAGATCTCAGAAGTGGTTGAAACTGTAATGGTGTGCTAAAGAGCATAATGTGAACATAAAGTATTTCAGAGTTCATTTTGAAAGGAACTTCTTATAAAACCTTACATACATGCAGAACTGCCTGTATCCCTTTACCTTTTCCCCCCAGCCATAAAACTGAGGCTGCAGAACTTGGAATCCACTTTCACAGTTTTATAATATTTTAACAAGGAATAACAGAGCTAATTGAATTTGCAATAATGGTGGGGTTTGCATGAATGCAAAAATGTTCTACTATTACTGATGAAAATCCCATTTTATTATTGATTCATGGTCTTTGGGAATAATTTATTGATTTTCTTCTGAAACTCCTGATACGTCTGATGCAGAGTGGGGTTCGTGGATATTTCACCAGCAGTTCCAAATTTCTTGGTAGATGACTCAGAGAGAAATGCTAGCTGTGTGGTACAAGTCAACTGTGGAAAAATACAGTCAGAGAACATTTTAAGAGCCCCAGCCAGAGCAAAAGTGGCTGTCTTGGGACCTGTGAAAGGCACTGTTGCTGTGTTTATTGATACAATTAACATCTGACTTCTAAGACAATTCAATGAGCCACAGATACAACTTGTGCAAAAAAAACCTGCTCCTTCAGTAAGTTGCAAATCCTGTGAGACCATCATTCCATCAGCCATGGCTCCTCTGTTAAACAACCTTCCTAGTAAGCAGCTGCAAGAAACCTGAAAGGTGTATTATCATGCTGCATATTAATTTAACAGATTGCTTAATAATCTGTAAATAAACAAAGTTATCAAGCTAATTATCTTTCAGGGAAAAGTTATGCTGCTTGAATCTCTGGAGTTCTGAGACTCAAAATTGCCTCAGACAAAGGAAAATTAGTACATTCAAACAATAGTGAATATTGTATTATGAGGTAGTCCAGCAATCTGGAAATTTGGAAGCCAGGGTTTACTGATTTACCGAAGTTTTATGCAACAATCTTAAAAAAAATATAAAAAGCTGAAAGGGCTCAATTTTTCTAAAGTTATTAGAAAATCAGATCCACAAAGAGAACTTTGATTCTCTTTAAATGTCTCTTGTCTTTGTCCTCACTGATCATCACCAATGTAAACCAGCACAGTAGCTTCTGAAAGTTTCTTCAAATTCAGACGTATACAGTTAGCTGTTCATATATCCTGCCAACATCAGCCTCCACTTGCTCCTCTAGATCCTTACAGGTGTAGATGCATAGCACTGCAACTGACATGTAGATGTCCATGTCAAAAGGGTCTTGGGCTTCTGACCCTCCTTTGTTAGCTAAGTGTAATAGAACTGTTGTTTTCTCTTCCAGTCTTACCAGCATCTGCATTTCAAAGGGTTTTGAGGCTCCAAGGTATTATAGTAATTGTGCATGCACATAGAATACGTAAAAAATGAATATAAACAGTAAAGCCACTTATAAAATACAGAGTAATCTCTAAATAGTCTGCATAAACTTTTTCTTCAGAAATGCAAAATAATTTATTACACTTCTATATTACTTGTTACTTTGTGTAGCCATACAAAAACTGAGTTCAATATTCCCACTTAACTATAAAAAAAGACAACTATAATAATTTTATGCAGTAATATTTAGACATAAAAAAATTTAAAAGTAGTAATTTATTGTTTTATGCTGTTATCAGATGCTAAGAAAGGTTGTACCACTGAAAGTGGGTGGAAGGCATGGTGAGAAAGCAGCACAGGAGGATAAGTGAAGGGAACTTAGAGCTCCTTGAGAGAGGCTCTCCTTAAGAGCCAAGAATTGTGGAATTCCTTTCTTACATTGAGTAGCAATGTAATGATATTAAAAAAAACTGTAAGTGCAGTGGAATCTTTCTTGTTTTTCTCATATGGGATATGTACTCTCTTAGTGTGGTCTATGTGCAGACAGTCCTACCTCCATGCTCTTCCTTCTGTGCTCTTGGGTGTCTCCTGGGATCTCTGCACTCCTACTACAGCCTTGTGAAAAGCAATTAAAAAGCAAACCTATTGGCACTAGATGTAGCTTTACCATGCTCGAAAAATGAGCAAGGTGCTGCAAACCAAAAGATGTAGAAGATCATATCCCTGGAGGGAAAGCAGTCATCAATAACAGCCCCATTTATTTTCTTACTTAAACACTTTCTTATTCTCTAGACACCAGTTAGTTGCATTGTGATATGGATCATATTCCTGCTAGGCTCTTATTTATTTTTATTAATGATGGTTTAGGATGCTTTTCTTGGTCAGGCATTCAAAACACACTGACAAAGGAAGCTTAAAAAATTTTCTCCTGACCCTGCTCCAACAAATGATTCCTTCACTAATCCACACTCACATATGTGCTTTATGTCCCTGTGAGAAATCTGTAAAGGGCATAACTAACAGGGTTCCCAGCTTTGCTTTGGAGGTGCAATCCCTGGATGTAACTTGATAATTGTTGCAATGGTTCATTGGTCTTCCCTTCCCCTTCCCCTCCCCTCCCGTTCCCTTTGCTATTGTATGCAAATTACATTGTAATAAAAGGTGCTCATATACTGAGATCCCCAGAGCACATATTTGAGGAAGGAAGACTGCATTTGCAGAAATACACCATAGGTGAAATATAATTTCCATCCAAAAAGAAGACAAAAGGTAAAATATTCATTTTTAATACTTCACAAATTATTAAATTAATTCTTGTACATGTGTCTTCCCAAAAGTGACTATACTCCTTCTAATGTTACCTTGATCTTTTAAGTCAAACTGTACTCAGTAAACAGTACAGATCTGTTGTTTCTTTCTGCCTGTGTGGTGTGTGAAATCTGAAGAGATTTGTCCTGTTGCCTGAAGTCAACTAAATTATATTTCTTCACAATTCCTAAAGGAAAGCAAATCCAGTGGAACAACTTCTCAGATTATAACTTCATTTCTGTGAGACATCATGGGGGAGATATTCCTTGAGGTGTCTGAATTACACTGTCCAAGGCACTCAGCATGCTCCACATTGCTGATGTGCCCTCAGATCTCACACCTTGTCAAGCACCAGTGATGCCCAGAGATGAGAATTAACCCATCATAATTTAGAAGTGCCCTAGACAGGACTCTGCTGCACCAGCTTGCAAGCAGATATGAAGGGATGGATGAAAGCATGCAGCAAACTCTTTGGAAAGACTTCAAGAACTATCTTTTCATGCAATATTTGCTCCCTCAAATCATATGTAAAGGCCTAGACTCTTCTTTACCTTGAAATTTGTCCTTCAGAGAAATCTGTATCACTTAAGAAACATCAGTACAACAAAACAAATAACTTTCCAGTTAACATTTGTGACATCTTGCTTTAGCAAGATTCCCAGTCATGAAACAGACACCAGCCTTGCAGTGTTAGAATGTACAAAAATATTTTGAAAAACTAAAAAAACTGAAAAAGTCTGCTATTAATGAGACTGGACATCAAAGAGAAACACACAGCCATGTGTAGGGATGCATGCACTGGAATCTGTTTTCTGAGAGACTGCCATAAGGATCAAGTGCCATCACTTCTGTTGAGCTAAATCTCTAATTTAAGCTGCTACTTTTGGGATTGCAGCCCTCCAGAAATCCTGTATCATAGAATTTAAAATTGGAGACTTATACACAGACTATTTTAAAGCAGTAATAGTGGATCAATCTAGGACTTCATTTCAGCGTTTCAAAAACATACACGCTGGCAGTGCCTAAATGGCACAGCAGAATGCAGAGCTGGTAGTAGAGCAGATGCTGCTACTTCTTACCCTTCAGCTATGCTTCTTTAAATTTTATTAGAACAAAATAAGCTCAGCTAAAAATACGTGTTAATATGTCTGCATTAGTTAGCAGCATGCTAGGAATTCTAATTATTATCGAGTTTATCGTGGAGTACTACAGTATGCCCTTTCTTTAAATTTCTAGGGACCACTTAAGATGCAGATTGTTAGCTGTATAAATATTTGTTGATATTTAAGATGCACAATTCATTTGTTTCCCCAAAAAAAGCTGTGTAGCCTTTTTTGAAATACTGTTCAAATGATGCTATTTTATTGAAAACTATGCTGCTTAGCCAGTTAGGGTTCTTGCAAGAGATGAAGAGTTGTGAATTTGGGTAGATGAAGGTAGGTGAATAGGGTATAAAAATAGGACAGATGAAGAGTTGTGAATTTGTAGAAAGTTCTGATAATCCCTTTTAAAATTATTCTTGGATATTCACTTAAACCTTGTGGCTTTATATTTTTAACCCAACTTGTAAAAGACAAGGCACAGGATTTGTAATTTATTAGACAAGAGAAAAGTATCACTTGCAATGATTGTTCATCCTGAGTTTTTTCCTCATAAGGCACAGCAGAATTCCTCATATTTTCACCTTTTCCAATGAAGGTGCTGCAGGAATTCAATAAGCTATTATTGGTCAGAATTAGATCAGAAACAAATAAATAATCCAAATTTCCATCTAATTCAAAAAGCAGGAACTCTCTTTGGCTTGTGTAGTTCAACACATTTCACAGAAAAAATATGGCCATTAGCTGCCTTATAAATAATATTTCAATTAAAAATCATAAACTAATAAAAATAACTGCAAATCACTCTAAGTATCTTTTATTTAATGCTTAAAGAGTTTTCCTTTTTCTTGGCAAAAGAAAAAGGCCTAAATTTATCATTCTGTACTCAGTTTAAAAAGATTCATTCAATGAATCTTTAATCATTACTTCAAAATACCACAAATATGTTGATTTTACTTTTATTCAGGCCCCATCACCCCTTTGACCAGTGCTACTCCTTATTCATTTGAGGCTGAGTAGCAACCTTCACTTAGATCAGAGTCACTGTGCCCATGCCAGTATCAGCTGGTTTTCTGACGGAGTTCTCTGTGGGTTAGCTTTCCCTCTTGTAGCTCGAAATGTGTAAGATAAAGCTTAGAGAGAGCAAAAAAAACCCTCCCAAAACCCCCTCAAAACTCCCCAGGACTTGTTCATGTACAGCGACCCGTATTGTATTTCAGTATATACTGTTTTGATATAAATGTTGCCTGCCAGAAATCTGAGTCTTTAATGTAGAAATAACAGTCTAGTTCTAGCTTCTTTGCTTATTTTCTATATTATCATGTGTTCACTCTCTGATCACTGACCTCAGTAGCCCTTTCCAGCTCAAAAATTGTATTTTCATGTCTTTTCCATTTTGTCTGGAAAAATATCAAATCATGACCTTTTTAAAAAATATATTTTAGCATATGTGTCCTCTGCAAGCAAAAACCTTGCAAAAGAACCCAAACCAAAATGGAAAAACATTCCCCCAAACTGGTAGAATTCTTTTTTATTAGCTCTTGGAGACAACTGGCCTTCCTTGTCTTTTCAGTGAAGTTTCATTAACACTTTCTTGTTCCATATTAGTAAGTTTGGACCTGCTCATTTTATGATAAATTGGAAAATCACCAAAGACAAAAATGGAATGTGACATAAGTAGGGATGAATTATCAAAGGGATGGGGAAAAGAGAAAATATCACCAAATATTCCTCTAATGAAACTTGTCACTTCCTAATGAAAGGAGTTGAAGGAATTTCTCATTAAAAACTGTTTCCTCTATGAATGCACATGTGAACTATTATTTAGGGGCAAGAGCTTCTCCTCCAAATCCCACTTTTTATACTTCATGTTTAATTGCAATGTGTTCAGACTCCTTACTATGATTCACCATCACTTAGTTGTTGTTTCTCTCTATTATGCTGTTCATGTTTAATTCCTCCCTCACTGAAATACTCATTCCCTTGACCAACAGTTAGCTAGTATTTTCTGTCACATTGCTGAGCTCTTCCTTTTTCCTTCTTAATTTTTTCTTGTTTGTTTTTTCTTTTCCTTCTAGTCATCTGCAAAGTTGTTTTTTTTTTTTTCCTGCATGGAAATTTAATGCACCAGGATATCCACAGTAGATGTATGAAATTAATAAAGATACTGGTCTGGAGTATGTTTTGACCAAAATGATAAAATAATATTGAAAAATTGAGAGATAGAAGGAAGGACTATTTTTTGTAGCTTTGAATATCTTTAATTTATGTGAGTTTCAATGAAACAAAGGAATATGTTCTTCCATAAATAGTTTCAGGTGGATTTTTAGTAAAACACTGTGTGCTGGTTTATTACTATGTGGACATGATCACCTAATTATAAAGGCAAATGGAAGTTTACAACTTGGGAATCGAGTCTTCCTCAGACAGCTCTCAATGAATAGAAATTCTACATACATATTTATGGTAAAATTTTTCACTGAGTACTTAATTCCCTTTTGTTCTATGAGAACCTAGATATAAAATCAAAAGAGATGTTACATTACACTTTCTTGCCTCTTGGCATTTTCCAGGAAAAGCAATGTAAAATTTGAGTTGACCTTGCTTTAATACAGTACAAAAGTATGTGCTTGTCAAAGAATTATGACATCGTACTAATAGCCTCTTTCTCTTAAATTGTAGCCTATGTAGTAGTATTTTGCCCTCATGCAGAACAATTGCATACTGTTGCAACATACAGAAAAAAAAGAATTTAAGAAACTTATTTTCCACGTGCTAGTATACACATAAATGTACAAAATTCCCAGTAAGAGCTTCTGATCTGCCCTCAAAAAAGATCAGCTCAACGATTTTAGCCTTATTTTTCTAATGCACTAGCAATTTCAAAGGGCAGCAGGATAACAGGGCTTCATGCATTCTGTTCTCAATGGATTCTACTTGCCCTTGTATACTCAGTGGGCCAAGTATGGTAATGCCACTTCCAAAATTCCCTCTTCACATTACATCATGCCACGTGGGCACTGCCTCTCAGGTAGCTCTAGTTTCTGGATGTTTGTGTTTTATTCCTGAGCCTCACACAACATGAAGATCCCAGAGGTAGTCCAACAGGAGTACAGGACTTCTGGGTATTAACACATCCAAGGTGGCTGTAGTTACCAAGCCCATGGTCAAGTAAATGTGATCATTTTATTTGACAGTCTCACAAAAATTCTTTCATGCATGTCTATGAACTGCAGAGCTCAAACAATTAAGATAAATGTCATTTGAGAGAACTGATGGAGTTATTGAGCTGTCAATATCAGCCACATAACCACCTTGCTCTAGGTGGAGGTGTGACCAGCCCTAAAAAGCTCATGTATTTTAGCTGTTGATCAGAACTCAAAGTCTCTTGAAAATCTATATTAGTGCATAAGTTATTAAGACTTATACCTTGTCCTTAATGAAATGGATTCCTCTTGGGATTAATAGAAATATAAGTATTGGAGTCTAGGAGAAATTAATACACTGGAGAGGAGAATAATGTTTCCCATCTAGCCTGGAAACAGGAACACAACTAAAAAAAAAAAGCCCACAGAGTCAAAGAGATGGATACTCGTACATCTTCATACCAGCTCAGAATGGATCCTCAGCTAGCAGAGACTGTGATGTGGTTTTCCACACTGTTCTTCAGCCAGGAATTATTTTCACAGAAGAGTGATTTTTCCTGTAGGTAGCAGATGGACCTTGCAATTGAGATCTCTTTTCTGCTCCTCCACTACCACCTTTATTGCCTGTTAATCCTAATGAAATTTTATATTCTTAGAAATCCAGCCTTAATATATTTTATTTATGTATGGCATGTTTACATATAGCACCTTTTTCTTAAGGTGCAGCTGCTATTAGAAAGCAAAATATTTCTTAGTAAACAAGGAAAAGAAAAAACAGCATCATAGATTGTGCCATCCCACACACCAGTGATGTCCCTGTTTAAGTGATGAGTAGAAAACTAATCTCACACTGAATATTGCAGAAACTGAGATTTAGAAAAGATAAGCAGCATGGAAAAACTCAAAAAAAAAAAAAAAGTAGCATTCTCAGTGTAGAAAAAATACCATTGATCAGTAAAAATCAAACAAAATTCATAGCCCTTTGAGTGTTTAATGGGAGACTGGATTAATCAGACTGGACATCCAAGTGAAAACTTGTCAGTGAGATAAGCAGAATTCTGTTATCAAGAGATTAACAACAAGAGTTGGGCTGTATTTATTACCTATAAGAATATCCAGAAATAACAGCTAGAGCCGAAGAAGATTCTGTGAGAGAACAAAATTACAGCATTTTTTAGGCTTTAAACACTAAAATATGATTTTGTAGATTAGTTAAAACCAGAGGAGATCTCTGAAGTCAATTTTGTCCAATCTGCTCCTCAAAGCAGGGCCAACCTAAGCCAGATTTCTTGGAATCCTTTCCAGTTGGATTTTTAATTAAGAGGTAGAGATTGCACAACCTCTTTGTGCCACCTTAGCCAAGGTTTTATTACCTTTTGTAACATATAATCAGAATTTCCCATCCTGCAGCTCAGCCTTTGTCATTTTTTGTTCTGTTCTCTATTTCTGTGTCTGTTTTTATCCACATTATACTCTCTGACTAGACAGTTGTGAACAACAGTAAGGTCTCCCTTTACCTTTCTGTTCTACAGACTGAGGAAATCCATTTCTTACAGTCTCTCATAAACAGATCCCAGCCTGCGTAATTGCCTGAGATTATTCCATCTCAGTTCCAGGACTGTGCACTATCTTTGTGGTGAAGTTCCTTTGAATCCTTATCTCCAGCCTTTTGAGCATCCTCTGAAGGACTAACTCTATCCTGAGTTTATTGAGTGCTCCCCACAGCGACCTGGCTTCACCCAAAATCTTGCTGAGGTGCCCTCTGTCCCACAGCCCAGACCATTAGCACTAACTTTAAGCAGAATTATATTTAGGAGTGATTCCTGAGAAACACCACTGGCAACCAGCAGTCTTTTGGACTTCATTCTGTTGATCACAACTTCCTGACCCAACAATACCCATTTGTGTGAGGTTTATGTACCCTTCTGTTGCCTCTGGTGCAGGCCAGATCTACAGATGTCTCTGAACACGAGAGCATTAACCAATAACCCAATATGACCTTCTAAGAAATAATTCTCTGTGGGTTTTAGTGAACTATTCAATAGTATTTTTAAATAAATGTGTCCCAATCATGGAATGTGCAGAACTTCAAAAACAAGTAGAATAAAATGCTTGTGCAAGAAACATTCCAGTCTCCCTTATTTCAAGCTACAGTTGATGTTTAGATTTGGTTTCTTCTAGCAGACTTCTGTGAAACCTATTTTCACCAGGAAGATTCAATTTCTGAGAGTCTTTTTCCTTTTCTTTTTATTCAAAATACTGCAACCAGTCCCTGTCATAATTAAGTTAGTGTGATTTGCTGTTCTGTCCCTGCTTGCTGTTGTACTACTGTGAAGTTAGCTCCTGACAAATCAAAGACCAGGGTAGGAGTACTGCAAATCAGATTTGGAAAGTGTTTACTTCAGGGAAATTTGTACAGTTAGTATAGTATATTACATTCTAAGCAATGATTTACTCACTGTTCTCAACATGAAAAAAAAATGAAACTAAAGGCAATATTTTGATATGCTACCTTAAAAATGCAAACCTTCTAAAAAAATTAATGGACTTTACTGTTTTATGTAAGAAATAAAAAGCCTGGTTGGTCATTTCACAACTCTGTCTAGTAGTAAAACAGCAGGAGGTAGAACATCAATTCAAGTATTGTACTGTTATGATGGAGCAGGTATTTCTTCCCACAGTATCTGCTGCACAATCATGTCAGGTGGGATTTTTTGGTATATGGGGGTTATGGGGGTTGGTTGTGGGGGTTTTTTGCTTTTTTTTTATTTCTTCCCAAGTAAACAGATTGCTAGTATTGAAGTGAATTCAAATTTGTTCAGCATCATTGGCATGAATTTTTTTTCCTTCCATAAAAGTTTTGCTTCAGTTTCTTTTAGTAATATTTGTTGTTGTTTTTTATTAGCATGCCTAGGATAGTGGGAGTAGAGATTATAAAAATTCTTAGCTGGAGTGTCAAATAAGGAAGATTCTACACTGAGAACAGCTTTTCCAAGCTGCAGGCCAGATGGTAGCTTTGGGACTGAGAAGCTGAAAGAAGTAGCTGGAGTTATGTCAAGAGAAATAGTAAAAAAAATAGGAGAAAAAGGAAGCAAGAGAGATTGTCAAGTCAAATCAGTACAAGTAACTATTTGTGCTACCCTTTTCATGTCTGAATGAACAGATGTATTACTCACATAATAGCCTAGCAAACAAATCTAAAGAAAGGATGAGGAACAAGGTGAAAATACAAAAGATTTGTATAACCCTATACAAATATAATTAATTCTGTTCACCTGTGGGATATTGTCAACCCATGATGTCATAACATAAATTTTGAATTAGAGATTGAAACTGCTACTTGTCCAAACCTTTGGGTTAGGAACTACATGGACACCAAAATCCCAAGACAGCACGATGCATTGAAAAGCCAGTGTCTTCTACCAGTGCACCTGGAAACCTCACACCTTGATGTGGCTGCACCAGTTTGTAACCCACACTGTACCACTCCCACTCTGGAACCAAAGCAAGGGCTGGTGAAGTTCTAGCTTCATATTTCAGAGGGACCTTAAAACATTTGGAAGGACAATAAAGTGCTAACATGAAAATACCATCCAGATTTTTCTGGAATTTTTCTCTTTTTTCAACCCCACCCATAAAATTTGACCAGGTCTGCTCAGAATAAAGTTTCTTGCTCAGATGTGAAATTTTAATGTAGGGTGATAGGTTTCTTACCTTCAGCAGCAGCAGACAGGAGTCAAGACATGACTGCTGTTATTGTGCTGTGCTATCACAAAAGAACAAGATGCATTGACCCCTAATTTTTTACAGAAAGTGGCAAAAAAATCATATATATATATATATATATATACACAAATATTGATATACACACGCACACAAGAATTTTACAGTCCAAGTTAGATCAATCCAAATCAGGTGTAGAGCAAACAATTTTAGTAGCAGGCATTGAAAGCAAGTGGTAGCTGAACACCATTCAAAGAGGAATAATGCTGCTGCCATGAATTGATCTCAAAACTAGTAACAACTATTTTTCATTCTTTTAACATGTTCTTGCTGGAGGAGACATTCCAGAGTAGCAAGTTCCACAACAATTTATGGATTGAGAGAGAAGTGGAGTCTATAGGGCTTATTGAAGTTAACTGTAGCTCTTAGCTAATTGTTTAACACTGAGCTTCTGTCTAAGTTTGTGAGATAAAACAGGTTTACATAGCTAAGTTTTAAATATATGACTTGCTTTGGATAACAAGAGGGGACAATTTACAGATTAAAGGAGCTGGATTCTTTTCATATATAGATGTGTCAAACCTTTTGTATTTAGACTTTGTGTTTCCTGTATATGAAACTAGAAGGGGAAATTCCCTTATTGACAGAAGATTGACTATGACTAGCTGGAAGGGAGCAGCAGAATAGATTTTATGAGCAGGATTTTTAAAATTTTTTGAGAGAGCCTAACTGCTTCCTTCCTCAAAAGACAAGAACTGCTGCATTTTGGAACATTTGGAAAACAAACTGTTAGGCTTGGAAGGCAGAAAGGGGAAGACTTTCACAGCTGAAGAATGTAAAACTATGCCTCTCTTTTCTGAAACTTACTGCAGGCTGAGAAATTGCCAGTATACACTGACAAGGTGTGTTTAAAGAAGGAACTACCATTCTTGAGTATTGGGCTTATGACACACCAGAGAGGTTATGAAATCTATAGAGAACATACTGGTATATTTGCTACCTAATAACTTCAACAAGCAGTTAATGTCCTTTGAGGAGATATAGTAAAAATTCTCAATCAATTTATTTTATAATGGAGTTTAAGAGGTGGTTTCATCATGGTCTACAAGCACTTAAGTGAGGAAAGCCATCTGATGGTAATGGCTTTTTAATTCACTGGAAAGTCATAATGAGTTGCAGTGGGTAGAAGCTGATGCTAGATAAACCCAGGCTAGAAACGAGGTACATATTCTAAGCAAAGCTAATTAGGCATTGAAAAAGCCTTCTTGGATGCATGATGGACTCCTCACCTCCTGAAGTCTAAAAGTTGAAGCTGGATATCCTTTACTGGAGTTTGTGATAGTTTAAGCAGAAGCCATAATATTGATACAGGAATTAGTGAGTGAAGTTCTTTATTACATGCTTTTCCAGAAATCAGACAGCTATTTTACTGATCTGCTCTGACCTTAAATCCACAAAGACTAGGAAAATGTTGAATAATTATTTTTTATGTTATTCAGAAACTCCACAGATGTTTGCACATAATGGGATTTAAACAACAGCTTTGTGTAAGTACACTGGTAGAAGAGAGTACTTACGCGAAAGAGGAGACACATTTCCACCCTCCCAAGCTTGTTTTCCAAAGCAGGTTTCATGATAGTTATCCAGAGCACTAGAATGTAGTCTGTTCTTGAAATCACTTTCCAGGCTGTAAAGAGATATATGAATCTTCACAATGAAGAGGATGAAAGGTCGTGATAACATTTATTTTCCACCCTCAATTTTTTTATTGCTGAGTTTAGTCCTGGACACTGGTGCAATGTCTTAGATTGCCATGTTTCCTTTTTCCAACTAAGGCAAAAAATGTTGTGATTGAAAACTCTTGATTTGAAGCAGAAAGTAGTGATTGAGGTTCTTGTTACAAAGCCAGGATCAGTAAACAGGTTTTTTTTTTTCTTTTTGTTTACCTAATCTTGCCAAATGTAAAAAAATTAAAAATTAAAATGCTCATGAGGTTAATATTGGAAATGCTGGAAGAATATATAGTCTCAAACTAAAGACTGAATCAATGGCATTAAAAATCAGAATATTTCCTTGCTTTTTATTTGCAGCGCTTGGGTGAAAAAGAGAGGTTAGGTCTTTGCTTCCTAGGGGAATATTCATCAGAATCCGATCTAACCTTTCTGCTCAAGGATACGGATTAACAATGCTTTTATTTTAGGTCAATGGATACATTAAAATTCTGCCCATTTAATTTGATCTCTCCTGATTTCTCTCAGAAAGTAGAGGGAGTTTGGATACTTGTCAGCACATAATAAAAAAGCAATATTTAGGCTCATTCTGTTGATAAAGGAACTGATACACCTAACTCAGTTTTTACACAAGCTATATAAAATTTTAAAGGACTTTGCCTTTCTTAGCAATTGGATGCTAATTAAAGGTATTGATTCCACTTAATGAGCTGCAAACACTTTTAAAAGGTCTGACCTGAAGTGGGTTATGTGGAAATGTATAGAACTCTCAATATTTTTATTTCATTACTATTTAAGTATGCACCTGAAGAACATTTGATGAAATGTTAGAGAGCAATGAATAACACTAATGTTTTCCAGCTACGTAAATGAGTGGGATTAGAGCTGACAAGTGTTCTCTGTTATTTGGCCACCATTTCACGTTGTACATCCTCAGCTTTTCAATTTATGTTAAAGGGGGTTGAGCTGGAGAACCTGTGCTCATTTAGCAGTTCCCCTTCTCCAGCACTGGCTGCAAGCAGACTACAGGAGAAAAGGGTGAACTGAGCATGCAAATTTGATGCTTACACCTAATACTTTCCCTTCCTCTAACCATCTTCAGGTGAGGGGATTTCCTGAATCTTTATAGTTTAGCTGCTATCTAGGAAATCACAAAAGATGCTTTCCCAAATGCTTCTTTAAAGACTATTTTTCTTAACTCTTGAAGGTATATACAGAAGAAACAATCTTTTTTTGTCTTGTGTAGGTTTGGATGTAAGACAGCATTTCTTGAAAATAAATATAATTGTGAACAGTCCAAATTCAAAACAGTATTGCATAGGGAGTAAAAAGAACTCGCATGTGTTTAAAAGGGTTGAACCACCATGGTTATGAAAAACATGGAAAGGAAAATCTCTTCACTGGGTGTTAAAAAGATATGAAAGTTCTTACTGAATTTTGACATGTATCTCCTGCTTAAAAGTGTATATTTTTTTTGTCCATTATGAGACCTTTCAAAAAATCTGTCAAAGATCAAGTTCCCTAAGTGGCTATTCATCAGAATCATTATTAAAAATTACAAGAAAAATTAATTTCATTTACTTATATATTTTTATCAAAAACTCGGTTGCAGTGAACTCTAGCTCCTTGCTTTTCTCAAATATTGTGAGAAAATTCAACTTCAGTGACATGGTTCTGTATATTCAGCTTGGCAGCTGGTACTGGGAAATACCCCATGCTCACTCTGGAAGAATTTGGGCATAGCAAAGGTAGGATTAGGTAGGATTCATATCTGATTTTAAACATCTCCTATCTGAGCTAGTTAACCAGACTCCAGTTATAATCAAAGATGAGAAACAATGGGTTTTAGGGTGAAAAACATGTCATCTTAAAGAAGAGGTCTAAAAGAGACAGATGTCTCGTAGTGTAGCAGTGCTGTTCACTCTTCCTGACTGAAAGGGGAGCCTAGGGTGACTGGCTCAGATGCAGATGTCTAACTTAGGTGTGATGAATCTCTCTCTAGGGTTTCTCCTGTCCCTCCTTGTTAACTGCAGAAATAATCCTTCTTCAGATTGAAAACTTTGGAAACAAGTCCTGTAGGAAGACAAATATCTTTATGGTTTTAAAGCATTATAAAACTTTTGCCATTTCAAGCACTTGTGAGCAGTGATTAAAGAACATTTCAGCCGCAAGCTGGCACAGCTGTGTACTTTTGCACTGTTGCCTTACCCAGGTATCCTGAGCTCTTTCTCATGCCTTGAATATAATATCATTTTGTAATAACACTCTTATCTTCTTTTCTCGTTTTCAATGCTTGGTTGTTAAAAGACACAAATATGCCCAGAAACAGATGTAAAATTGCTGAGCTTTTCTCAGATCACTCCAGTTCAGTTTCTACTGTGTTCATAGGCATCCTTCTACTTATATTTTCAAATACTTAAAATCTTCATGTTGCCATTTCTTCCAAGTTAAAACTTGGTGTCTTGGTCTAATTTTGATACAAATATAAACTCCAGATCTATCTACAAAACTATAATACAGACAGTAACAACAAAAATGTTATCATGAACTGTAAGACTTTTCATTTCATTTTGTAAATATGTAGCACCTCAGAAGCTTGCTTTCATTTTCTTTGCAGCATGACTGACAGGTTTCTAACTATTGTAAACCAGAAACTATCTGCCACTTAATAAATTTTATGAATGAATTGGTGTTAAGTGACACTAGTAGTGCCAGTTAGAAATACATAAATGAACCATTACAGTGACCAGATACATCACCACAATCATTTTGTCAGTCTCTCTTTCCATAAAATCTATACAGCACTCACAAGAATATCTGAGCTGCTGACAAGGAGCTCAAGAATTTCTGTTTAAATCACAGATGAATCCTGGAAAGGAATACATGATTCTTCACATTACCAGATAACAACATTTGACCTGTCTTAACAGTGCTGGCTTCATGAGCACTTTACTGTATTCTATGAAACTCCAAGGAGAAAATTGATTTTCACACAAAGAAACCAAAATAAGACAGTGAAGGGGTTTCAGAGGGTACAAGTGTGTTGCTTTTCATCCTTCCAAAGATCACTCTTCTTTGGATATTCATGTGGATATGTGAATGCAAGTAAGTGCTTATTCTTTTTTTCTGTGGTTTTCATCAGAACTTACCTTCCATGTTAATTCAAGGAGTATTATCTTTAACCTGGGCATTGATCAGTCATAAAGAACTCTAAAAATGGACTACCTAGACAAGTAGGTGAAGCATAGTTTGACATTTCATTGTAGGGGCTCTGAAAAAGGTGATGTAGTGATGGTTAAGGTGCTGAGTGCTGCTTTACACAGATACCCTGCTGCTAAATTGGTATTTTGCAAAATAATTGTAAGAACTTGATAAGAATGGATGCTACTCTGAAAAATCAGTGAAAATGCCAGCAAGAGACCAATTTTATGCTGTCTGTATGTTTGAAGTGGGTGTTTATTTGCAAGAGAATTGACTGACAATTAGGCATAAAAAGATCCTGTTTGGGGGACAGTCAGAAAAGCTAACAAAAGTTAGTCTTCTAATCTGGATCAGTCTCTGGAGGATCCCTGATATAATGGAGGGCTGGGAAAATTAGTCTTAAGTTGTCCACGACTTGAGTTAGCCTTTGTGGATATCCCTCTGTGAGATATATCAAAGTAACATCTGTAAATGCCTACTATCGTCTTTAAACTGACTGCTCCTTCACATCACACTTAAAGAAATACATTGGCAAAATGGATGTAAATATAAATTAGTTTTGAAGTACACAGAGTTCTAACATTCCCTTTGTCAGCCACAAAATCTGAAGAGGAATCAAAGTGTGGGTGACCTACGTCCCTGAGGTAACTCGAATGACAATAGATAGTTGTGTGGAAGATGGGAATTCAAGGCCAGATTTTCATTTCATCACATAACATCTTTCATGCTGTGCTCCTAGTCTGTCTTCCTTTCATCCATCTCCCGTGTGTGTGATTTAAAGCAAAATGGATTGGACAAATTAGGGGCCTGAGGAGGTACAATAGAATCCTATGTGTGTATATATATATATACAAGCACTCATTTTTGAGTAAGGGAGTGTTCTGCCATTCCAGAGGTATTGCAGGGTACATCCCAGCCATGTACATACATGTACATACACATGATGGTGTGAAATCTAGTGCAAGACCTCTGAGGTGTGCCTTTTGGGAATTGACATGCTCTTTGGAATCTGAGGGTGAGAAGCTTTACTCTATTATGTAAGAGGCAGAGGCCACTTTCATCTGGTGTCTGGTAGAGGCCAACAATCTGTAGCAACTAGGCTGAGTCAACTGAGCTACCTTTTAGACTCCCTAAAGTCATATGTTGTTGACTTTCTAGTTTAAGAAAAAGCTCCATAGAATTTACATTCCCTTGCTCTAAATTGGCTTCCACTCAGAATCACATTTCCACTCAGCCATTTATCCTAGCAAACCACGGAATCATATAGAATTATAGAATGGTTTGGGCTGAAAGGGACCTTGAGGGTCATCAGGAGTTCCAGGCTCCCTGCTCTGTTTCTTTTAGCAATGATATCGCACTGCAGATGTATCTTTCTTTGCAGTCCTGCTCTACTTTCTATTCTTATCCACATGTCAAAACATCTTCAGTACTGCACTGTAAATCCTGAGAATTCAGTGCAAAATAATCAATAAACATGTTGCATAAAACAAATACTTAGGTTTCTTATAGCTATATTGTTGCAACTATTGAAACTCATGGCAAAAAAGGATTTTATTGCTCAGTTATGTCTCAAAAATCACTTTTGCCCCATCAGATTCCAGTTGGCTACATTAGTTTTTACTTTAGGCTGTTGGTAAAAATCACCACTTTCTCTGAAGGTCAGAGGAACTATTTTAGGAGGGTGGATTTGTATTCTTTTGTGACTGATTGTCATAGCTAATGGAAAATGGCGACTGGTTTTGTTCGCAGTGGGACGTGTCTGTAAGTAATTATTAAGAAAGACTAGAAATTCGTATGGCTGATTGTCTCTTCTTTTAAAACTATAAATAAAAACTGAGAGCAATTAGGGCTAAAGGACAATCTGGATGTAATTTGTTTTCAGTGCCTAACACAGCAGGACTCTAATTCAAATGGTGTTATATGCCATGATATGATATTTCCACAGTTCTGTGATTCGCAGATTTGAGCCCAGAAAAGCTCAAATGCTATAAGAGGTTATTTCTAACAAAGTGGACTTCTGGAAATGTTTGAATTGCATGAATTTATTATTTTGTGATATATGGCACGGGTCCCCACATGAAGGGCTTTCCCAAAGCTCTGGCAAACAAGTTTTTGACACAGCTTCATCCCAAGAAAAATCTTATCTACAATAAAGCTAGCCCAGCTATAAAATACATCATAAATACAAGGTCTCAGGGACAAAAGTAATGTATTCTGAAGTTAATTTTTTTAAAAAAAATATTTTAGAATGACAGGAAAAGTAAAATATAAAGAGGCAGAACACCCTCCAGCAACAGTGGAAACACTAACAAGGATTATTTATCACAAACAAAAGACACTCAAAATGACATGGCAAAGCACAACAGCCCCTAGTTGTGCAGGGACTGGGTTACCCAATTATGCAATTCATATTGGAGACAAATGATATCTTATAAAGCTCATGACATGTTAAATGCTCGGTTCTGAACTGCAAAATGCCTGAAGTTTTTAAATTAGAAATGCAGCTATGTCAATTAGATGCAGCATATAGTACTTACACTTTCTAGTAGTACAACTGGGGAAAAATACCTGGAAAAAATAAGATTGTCTGTGTGAAAATTAAATGAGCTGATAACTTGTGTACATGTGTGGCCTGCAATTTATCTTCAGCTTAAAAGGTAGAATAAAAAAAAAAAAAAAAAACAACCCAAAACTTTTCAGATATTTTTTCAACTCTGCAATAACTTTCTTCATTTACTCTGCATTCGGATTACTTAGTACTTTTCACATCTTGTTTAGGTTATTTGTATATAATAATATAAAGCAAAAAATAACATTTCAATGTTGCTTGATCTGTTATTTTGATCTAGTGTCACTGCATTTAGATCTTTCTTCAAACTCTCACTTTCTCACCAGAATAGCAAAACACTTTCAATAAGTTATTTGGGATTGCCAAAACCTGTGTTGTGACTAATTTCTGCAAACACGGAAGCAGGTCAATTAGCTCAGCTGCTTCAAAAGGCTTCTGGTGTTCCAACATAGAGGATGAGATATATCCCTAATGTCCTATTTTTTCCAACCAGGTGTGTCTCCAGTTTATTACCCTGACTCCTGCTCCTCAGTGCCACCATGTGTGTACTCCATGAAGCTGTGTTACAGCCTAGGACGGCTGTCCATTAACAACAGCACCATGGAGTAACTGCAGCCATCATCATAAAAAGCCCCACAAAGCAAACAAACCAAACAATCCAAGAATTACCCTACTTAGGACTTCTTTTGATGAGTAGCACGGATGTTATTTTAGACATATCATTCTGCTTATCCACAGAAGGGCAGAGGAGCTGGGGAAGGGTCTGGAGCACAAGTCTTACAAAGAGAGGCTGAGGGAGCTGGAGCTGTTTACTTGGGATAAAAGGAGGCTCAGTGGCCTTCTCACTCCCCACAAGTACTTGAAAGTAGGTTGCAGTGAAGTGGGGGTTGACCACCCAAGTAACAAACAATAAGACAGGAAGAAGTGGTCCCAGGTTGTGCCTGGTGAGGTTTAGATTGGATATTAAGAAAATTTCTTCCTCAGAAAGGGTTTATATATCCTTGGCCAAATTTCTGCTTTCTAAAGATCTGCTAACCAAGTACTCTGACAGCTGCAGTGCCTCTCCAATTTTATTCCGGAAAGGGACGGAGGAAAAAAACACACATACTTCTCTTCCTAACAACTGACTGGATGGTGATGCTGCTCAGATCTGCCAATGGTGATGATCTGAGGCAGGGCTGGTATGCTGTCTCTAATTTATTTTGGCCATCTGCTTTTCCTCCTTCTAATTGGTGCACGTTAAGAGAGAAAATATTCTTAAAGAGCATTTAAGATGAGGATGCTCCTGGACTCACTAAAAGCAGATTGAAATGTAATATTTGTTTCTCATTGGGCAGATTGGTCTGTATCTCAGCAACCATTTCATATTTGGCAAGACTATTTCTTTTACATAAAGTGATTACATGTACTAAGGTCGTTATTGGTATGAAAGATGCATTAGTAAAAGTGAGAAAAGATCTTTTTTAGCAGGTTCTGCACACTTGTAAAATATTTATGTTGTAGCCTTCATATACTGCAGTTTATTTGTAAACATTGAGCTTTATGTGTCCTACTAATGCTCAGGAGATGAAAAGTGTATTCAAACAGGGGCCCTGAACAGGGGTTTGTGCACTCAGATCCTTCACTCTGAAACAGCTTTAAGGTTTGTCCATTGACTTCTCTCATCATCTCAGGGGACACCTTGTGAAAGATGCCTGAAGTTTAATCTGCTGTACTTTTCTGACCCTAACACCATGGGTTTGCTCATGGGGAGTTAATTTTATTAAAACCTGAGCTCTCATCTGAGAAATTTCACAGCCACGAAGAAGTTTGCCTTCTGAGCCACTGCCATTTTGCAGATTGCAGGAGTGGGAGACAGCTAAACATTGTCAAAATAAAAATAGACAATGTAATTCTTGTTTCCCCTGCACTTTGTGGTGGGATTCATGTTTTCTATCTTAACCAGCTGGCAGTGCAGGCTGAACTGACCTTCTAAACTGTTTGAAGAGAGGAACATCCACACAGGTGACTTGGTTTTCTCTCAGAGGTGCTTCTCTTTCTCTACCACCTTCAGACAAGAGCCTAATAACTACCTTAGACTAATCTTTAAGGAGGTAAAGAAAAGCAACACAAATTATACTTTCAAACAATTTTTTTTCTAGCGAGACTGACATTAGATTTTCAAATAGCACCCAAAAATCTCTTTGTTCAAGTATATAAACACAATTTAGTGTTTATTCATTTTGTATCATGAATATGTTTTTTATAATATAGATTAATCAGCTTCTTTTTATGAAGTAAAACCTACCCACCTGCCAGTACTTTGCTGTATTGTTTTCAAATGTCATTTTTCCCAACAGTAATCTTAGTTAAGATGCCTTGTAATAATAGCTACGCTCTCCTAGTAGATAAGATATGAAATTTCAGTAACATACAGTATTTCTCACTGACACTGTACTTGCATTTCTTATTTACAATATTCTTCAAAGAATTATGTTCTTTTTTTGTCTTTACCATTTTACAGGGCACTGGTAATAATATATGGATTCTGTTGGAGATAGAGTATCACACAAGTATTGGATGAAATATTTACCCAGCAAACAGCCTTACTGGTAAGTCATTGTATTCTTCTCTTTTGCCACATTTCAGGTCCAACAATGTTAAGGAAGGTTTATAATCCTGTTCATTTGGATGTTTGCTAAAAAAACCGAACAAACAAAATAGAAAAAATCAAATTAAATAGTATATTTTTAATATTTGCCATTCCCTTTCCCAAATAGCTTCAGTACTACTGCATCCTATTTCCTTCCTCCCTTAGTTAAATTTTTAATTTCCACTTTGTGCCATTGCATATCATGAGGCTTTGTAGGTTATTTTACCTACAGGTACTCCCTCATCAGAAATGTCCAAAGTTCAGTTTCACAGGTTAATGCAAGAGTCATAAAAATCCTTGCTATTTTTTTTACTCCTCTTTTTCATTGTTTTGTTGGCTTGTTTTTGGTTTTGTTTTTTTAATTTTAGGACTGGTCTTGTTTTATTCACCATAGATATTGTGCTTTTGGTTTGGTTTTGATGCTAAAGAGTGTTTGTGGGGCTAGAAACATCAGTGCAGCTTTGATTTGTAGCTGATTAATATATGTAAGGTACTAAAGGTATTTGAATAGAGAATATCTTGAAAATCACACATTTAAAAGATTAGTTATAAGGTCAGTGGACAAAACCACCCAAGCTATAGTCCTATTAGCACTTCTGGTTCCTTGTATGATGTTGAATGAGTAATTTCTGAAGAGCAGGAACTGTGTGTCTGTGAGGAGATAAAATAATGCATGTACAGTAGTGTATGAACTATTCTTCTTCACCAAATTGGAGTCCACTAGGTAGCTGTTAGTGACTAAACTCCACTAGGCCTGATAAAACCTATTTCTTCTTAAAATATTTCCAAAAATGAATAATATAAAATATAACTTTTTTGTTCCAAATGGAGCTTCTTTAACTCTTTCATTTTCAATAGTCTCTAATGCTGATTGTTACTTTCATCCATTGAGTGTAAGATCTGCACTTGAAATGCTGTTAATGCTGGGATTTTGTATCAAATATGTGGAAAAGAGACAAAAGGTGAAATCACCATGTTTGAGTTGCTAGGTTGCTGTATAAAGATACACATTCTAGAGACTGATGAAATACAAAGGATATTTTTTTGTTAGCCACAGTGACTGAAATACTCGACACTTTGAAATGCCTTGAGTTGAAAACAAATAGGTCTCTTCTGTTAAGTCTCCATCAGGAGGAAAGAAAATATCTGGGAAAACTATTAGCGTTGTATTTTCACACATTACCTGGATATGTACCAGGAGGAGGGGATTAAAATCTGTCCTTGGCAGAAGGGGGATTATTTCCACAGATACTGTTCAAAACTCAACTGGACAAATTCCAAAGCAACCTCACGCAGTTAGATTTTCTTTTGAAGTAAGGGTGAACTAGACATCCAGAGGTCCCTTCCAACCTAACTTATTCTAACTCTCTGGGGTTCTGTGTAGTTGGGTGAAATGTGTGATGATCAGAAAACTGTTTTATGATATGCACACACCAAGGTGCTTTACTTAATCTTCAAGGGAAATTACATGTTTTAATATTCAATGGATGAGAGCAAGTGGACTCTAAAGATGCTGAGGGAAGTTGGGGAGCCAGAAAAGAGGAAGTGGGATTTCTTTAGTAAGGTTAGGATCCAGCTGTGGAAGGTAATTAGGTACCTAATACCATAGATGTGCACATAATTTGTCCTGTGGTTTTAAGATTTTATTTTAAATGCTTTTGTTTTAGAGTATGCCTTGCTCTCAGAGGTCTGTATGATCACTGGCTGCTTTGATCACTGAAGGGCACAGATTTTTACATGCTGAGCAAAACTTAAGCTCACTTGGGGAATCAGGACTGATTTTACAGAGGGAAGTCTGTCCAGTCTCCCTAGAAGAGGGCCATAAAACACCACAGGGGAAAATGAGTGAAGAATACTATGTTTCTGTAAAATGGGAAAATGTCATTTTGCAGTGTGGATGAAAGTACAGCCTGCAAAATGCAAAATAAACCACCTGCTATGCTCTGTTCAGTATTGGTACAACCTCAGGAATATCCATGACAGGACACTTAAATAAGCTGGACATAAACCTCTGAGGAGAAGCAAGGATGAGTATGAAAGGTTCATGAGCAAGAATGAAAGGAAAGGTGTAATTGCTTGAGCTGATTTACAGTGATGAGTTTAAAATAAATGATAGGCCTTTCAAAAAAAGAAATAAATGCTTTATTCTTTCCATTGAAGTCATACTGAAGAGAAAAAAATGTTGGGAAATTAAACTGAAATCAGTTCAGGGCAGGTAGCAGAGAACTTGGACAGATTGGGAAAATATAGTGCTGGAATACACTGTTTGGATATATTGTGGAAGGCTTTCAGAATAAGTTGAAGAATCTTCAGTCACATATAACTGATCCTTGTTGGGATGTAGGATTAAATCCATCTCCTGTGGTCTTTCCTGCTTTTATGCTTGTCTCTAGCCCACTGCTGCTGAATCCAGAGCAAAAATTACTAGTGGATCTTATTCAAGGAAACTGTGGTTTAGAAAGGGTGTGGGGGGGAAGGGAGGCTGTGGATAAACTCCCCTCTCTCCTGTACATTATAGTGGCCAATAAATGCAAACTTCACCTGTGAAATCTGCATTGTCTATCACAGGAGTAAAGAGCATTTGGCTTGGTGGAAGCTGGATCCCTGACTGGAGACTCTCATTTACAATCATCTCCAATTGCACTCTCAGCGTGCTGAGAAGCATATAGACAATATCTGGTTGTCCTGTTTGCTTTAAAAGGGTGTGGCTTATATACCCTATGTGAAACCATCAGCCCTTTTATTGCATACATTATCATATCACATTGACAAATCTACTGATTAAAGTCATGGATTGATGCTTTTAGCAGTAACCAAGGCCAGACTGGGAATCTGAAGGCTTCTAAACACACCACAAAATAGCAGGGATGGACACAGACAGCAACTGTACCACATGCATGGGCAGAATATCTTTTGGGATGCACAAGAAATTAGTATTGTGTCTGGAAATGAAATTATGATGAACTCAATAGATAATTACAAGAAAGAACAGCTCAGTGTTTCCAAACACTAGGAATCATAATCCTTTTAGCAAATAATCATGCTGTTTCTATGCCTTACAATTAGGTGCATGAATTGGCAGATGAGACACTTCTCTGTATATCTCAACTGTGTAGAAATATAAGTAGTTATAACAGTTCTTTTTTGTGTAACTAGTAGAATCTGAACTCTTTTGAAAAGGGCTCTTTAGAACTGAGCACCAGCTTTTCATATTTTGTACTCTTTATCTGCACTTCACCAGCTTGAATAATACCAATTAGAGCTGGTGCTATACAGTCACCTTTTAATTTTCTGCTTCTCATGCCTTAGCATACTCATAAATTTGGGTGTTGACTGTTCTGCTGGATTGTTTAAATAAGAAAAAATCAATTTAAGATAAAAACAAGTGTTCTTCTTGTCTGCAAAAATTTCTGGCCTTAATACTCTTGATACGCATCCAGCACAGGTGCTCTACTATATAATTACTGGAAACAGCTTGAAATAACACAGAAATAAGACTGGCAGCCTCAAAAATATTGCCATTGAATTAGGCAAAGGCAGTTGTAAGATTGCACATGTATCATCTTCCAGTCTTTCACTCTCTGATGACCAAAACTGTAGCAGTAGTACAGCAAAAGACAATAAAATTGCTAATATCCACTCAAAAACATTTTCTTGTGCTGCAAATTATTGTAGAGTCAAGTTGAAAGTAGAGATTCACTCTGCAGAAATCATAGGCAACCACACCCCCAAAAAATCCAGGACTGAATCCATTGATCAAAAATGTTTTCATCATTTCCATTTTCTTGTGGGTTAAGTAATAATAAATACAGAAGAGAGAGACTTCAGCTGCATCTGGGGAATTTACAATAAATAGTTAAATAGAACCCACAGCAGAATCTGGGACCTCTCTTCAATACTTGAATACTGCAAGCTGGTTCCTATTTTATAGGAGACCCCAGGTCAAGGACAAGTAATTAATCCTGCTTTTGATGGAGAAAAACTTGTAGTTTATCCCTGGAAATGTTTAAAATTGTAGCTTTACTTTAGAAAAGTTATATTCATTATCATTGCTGGTTTTCTGGCATGCATGGACATTTTCTGTCTGCTGATGAACAGTTCCTTTCTCCAGTACCTCAGTACCCAAAGGGGGCCTAAAGAAAGATGGAGAGGGACTTTTTGCAAGAGCATGTAGTGACAGGACAATGGGGAATGGATTCAAACTGAGAGAGGGCAGGTTTAGATTGGATATTGGGAAAAAATTCTTTCCTGTGAGTGTAGTGAGGAGCTGGCACAGGTTGCCCAGAGAAGCTGTGGATGCCCTACCCTGGAAGTGTTCAAGGCCAGGCTGGATGGATCTCTGAACAGCCTAGTCTAGTATAAGGTGTTCCTTCCCATGGCAGGGGAGCTGGAACTAGATGATCTTTAACAGTCCCTTCCAACACAGGCCATTTTATGGGTCTACAGTTCTAAATTGTGTTCGGGTAGATAAAGTGTGCTGACAGTATCAATACTGGGGTTCAAAACTGAGCAGTAAGATGGTCACTAACAGAGTTCCAACTATTTTTTCCCAAAGAAATGTTTGTTGTACCATCTATCTGCCTTTTACCATTTTCATGGTTAATTGCAAAATTCAAAATCATTAGATTTTCCATTCAACTTGGAGAAAATTTGGCTTTTGTATATTTTTCTGGATTTTTTTTGCCAAGTAATATTGAAGCTAACTGTTCCTGGATACGTGTTATTTATTAAAAAACTTATTTTTTTATTAAAAAACGGAACTTTTTCTGGTCTTGTTAGTGTAAGATTATAGGTGCATGGTATAATTATAGAAGACTTGCTCTTTTAGAGGTGTGTTTAAAATTAAAATTAAATTAAATTAAAGTTAAATGTCTTTGTGTCTTCTTGAAAAAAAATAGTTCATTCTGCTGAAAGCAATACAACCATTAGCCAAATACTTTCCAAGAGAGTCTGGGAAGTTATATGTAAGGTAATAGTGTATAAATTTCTTGGCTCTCTTGAAATAAATGGTCAGGTTTTGCCAAAGTTGCAAGAAATTGGAGCATTCCTTAAAGGAGAAGTGAAATAACATAGATTTTGGTGTCTGGTGTTTTGCCTGTTTCAACACTGTAGGAAGAAAAGGTTACCAAAGGAAAAGTGATTCTGTTACACAGTGGTTCACATTCATACAAATGTTCAGAAGAAACTCTGACTCTTCAGAATTCATGCAAGATCATGTTGGTTTAAGTACCACCATTTTGTTGAGCGTAGTTTGCAGCTTGGTAATCTGAGAAGCAGAAGATTTCAGTCAATGTACATGCCTTCTCCATCTCCTGGAGGTGCTCTATCTGCTCCCTTATCTATAAGGGAGAGGAAACAAAACATAACAGAAACCTTCTTTAGATTATATTTCATCCTCCTGGAAAAGGACATATATTCTAAAGTGGTGGACTTAAATACAGAAAGTGAGAAGAATGTGCAAAAACTTACAAAAGAGAGTAAAGTGGGTTAGTTGTGTAATGTTTTCATGTGTTATTCCAGAAGTCTGTAGGTATTAGCTAAGGTTTTACGTTAGTTCATAAGTAAGAATGGCTCAATCTCACAAGACATCTGTTTCTGAAATTAAAAAGTCAACAACTGCATGATTGCACAGATAGAAATCTTCATTTAATAGAGATCCACGATTCAAAGAGATATGTGACTTAAAATCTTCTAGGGAGCATGAAGCAATTAATAGTTGGAACTTTTTATAGCACCTTTTATCCAAGGATCTCAAAACACTTTATTGGCTTTAATTAGGCCTCACACTATTCAGTATCTGCCTGGAATAGAGAAATGTTATTTTTTAATTCTGCATACAGAGGTACATGTGACACAGAGGTTAAATGACTTGAGAATGATCATGTAGAATCAAATAGTAATGATACGAATAAATCCCAAACCTCCTGCCTTTCAATCCCATATTCTATCCATTCACTAAGTTTCTTTCCTCTGCATTAAACTCAAGGCTTTTTTCTTATCTGTTCTGTAACATGTGTGATTTTGACTACAGGATCAAAGCCCAGGCAATTAGAAAGACTCTCACCCTTTCCAGAAAGAAAAGAAAAAAAAAAAAAAAAAGAAAAATCAGTATAAGACCACTTTCTGCTCTCAGGTAAAGGAGAAACACTTACTATTTACTGCATTGAGAGCTCTGAAAGATATGGAAGAGCAGACTCCAGAGGTAAACATGTTGTCTTTGGAGATAATGAATAAGGGTTTGTGTTTCTGCCTAAGAGGAAGAATAGGTTGGGTTGGGCTTTTTCTGCAGATAATATAAAATGTGAGGAATGCTGCCTGCAGTATGCTCAGGAATTCAGTGTCAGAAATAAAAAAAAAAATTCAATCTTAAGGCTGTAAAGGAGCTAATCTCCTGGGGAAAGATAATAAGGAATCATCTCACCCAGGTATAGCCCCTGTAGCTGGGAAGTGCTGCATTAGAGACACAGGCATCTATACTCATGCAAACTCTTAAATTATAGTCCTTGGCAAAAAGCAGGGGGAAAGAAGGTCAATATGTTTAAATTAGCAGATAATAGAGATAATTCTGCTGTTGTGTTTCTAATAGCAACTTGAATGAGGATATTGGATAGATAATATGATTTGTTTCTTGTAGTTTAAGGTACATTTTGAAAATGGTAAGAAAAGGAAAATAAGCAAAATAACTAGGCTAACACTAGGAACCTGAATAAAATGTGATGCTTTCAGAGCAACCTAATTTAAAGAGCCTGAATTTTTTACTTGTAGGATTGGTTACTTGTCAGATGCTGATAATGACTACTGGTAAGAGACAAGTCAGTTTAGCCCTTATATAGAGAAAAACAGGTGATTTATGAAAACTTGATTCATTTGCCGTATTAGGGACATCTCTAGGCTTATCTTTACATCAAAGCTTGAAAGTGTGAATCCATTGGTTTTTTTTACGTTGTAACTGACTCTCACTAATTTCACCATAATAAGTCACATAAAACACTAGAGCTGGCCAACCAGTGCAAGTAATATTTTACCATTTTTCAGCACCAGGAGATCTTAAGGAGTTGATGTATCATGGGAAGAAATGTTCAATCAAGTAATGAGTTTAGAATAAATAATGAAACTCTTCCATTGATTGAAGTGTCCACCATCAAAGTGATCCCAAGAACAACTATACAGTCAGGTTATAACAATGTTTCCCAGGCAAAACAAGCCAATGCATCCTGTTTTCAGAGGTGATGCTGTGAATTAAGTCACAAGGGTTTGTTTCCACAGGTTATTTGCCAAAAGTTCCTTGGTAATAAGCTAAAATACCAAAGGTACAGGTTAGGAAATTAGCAACTGCCTGCATTGCACTTAGACACAGGAAAAGATGTCACTGAAGTGCTTTCACAGTTCACACTTGACAAAATCTGCAGCACATAGACTCGACTTTTAAATAAATAATCAGTCTTTGCAGTTCTCATCACGGATTCTAAAGGGGCAGATGCAGCCATTGCAAATGATTTTGCTCTGTGTTACATTTGTCAAAAGCTGTCAGAATGTAGTAAAAAGGTGTTTGTACAGAGTAATATGCTGCTTGAACTCCTGTATGTCTTCTAGGCTGGCGGTTTTAGATTGCTGATTTGTAAGAAAGAGTTCCAAATGAGCCTGTTATTTTCTGGCTTTACTAATTTATATATGGTTCACTTCTACATATTAACATGTCTGCAAATTACAGTCAACACTCAAGCCTGAAAGAGGAATTGAATCAGATAGGAAAGGACCAATCTGCTTTACACTGAGGTGCAGTTGTGTAGTCAGATAGCAGGAAATATGTACAAAATAATCATTATTTTACCCATAATTTTGCATGCCTTTAATCATGTCTAAAGTAAATTTGTTTAAAAATGAAGTTTCTGTTGAGGTTAGAGAAAAAGGAGAGGATTTGGGCACGTGCTAAACCAACAAAGTTTACCAAAAATTTTCACACACACATACAAATATGTGATTCTACTATCTTTTACATTGTGTTTCTGTTCCATAAATAAAACTTACCTCACCTTAAAAAAAAAAAAAAAAAAAAAAAAAAGCCAAATCAAGGTTGTTGGGTTCTATATAATGCACCAATTTAAGATGAACATTTTAAAAATGGTGTATTACAGTATTTTGAAATACCCATATACACTGTATGGGTGTCAGGAAATACTATATTTATCTGGAAAACAGACAAGAAAGTTACATCCACCTGATGAACAGGTAGATGTTGGCACTGTTTCTGACTAAATTAATCTTATAGCTAACATAATGTTACAATTTTAATAAATTCCAATTTTGTGTGAATATTATTGGCTGAAAGTTATTTAAGAGTACCATGAGGTAATGGCAGGCAAACATGGAAAGAAGAAAGAAATTGTCAGAAAGATAGAGAGTTCTTACTATTATTTTTGACAAGCTGGTTTAGTTACATTCATAAACATACTAAATAAGGAATGAACTAGTGACAGAAAATTATACTTTCAAGACCATATATGAACCAGTCTTCGTTAGTGTGAAAAGTGTTAAATATGTACTAGTGCTTGAAAACTAGTCTTTCTTATGTTTTATGGGATGAAGTATAAAAATGTAGAGGCGCTGAACCTGCTAACATAAATTTTTCTCTTTTAAAATTTGGAGCACAGGGAGAAAATTGCATTTGTTTTTTGATAACCTCCAAAGACACTACTAGATTGTCCTAATTCCCTGAGAAAACCTTGACCATGTTGCAGGGGCAGAAAGGCCTCAGGGGTCCCTGAACTGCAAATTACTAGAGATAAGCAGTCATCTGGGGGATGAGTTCAAAATATTGGATGGATCTGCTCTATTTTTATACCTCTGCTCTAACTATGGTATGATGAACACTCACTCTCCACTGGAGAAATTAAGACTACTTTCCATTTGAAACACTCACTGTTCTCATTTCCTTTCCCATTAGAAGAAATTGGCAAAGATTGTATTCTCCAAAACATTAATTTTATAAATACATTTCAGAGAGAGAATTATTTTATGCCATACACATAGGTCAGAATTCTCTAAGTAGATTTGCTTTAAACTTTAGGCTTTGAAATGCAGACTGTATGTTAGACATGAAAAATACAGCACATCATCCCAAAATGACAAAAGTTATTTTATTCTTCTGGTTTTTACTTGAGTAGAGTTAATTTTCCTCAGAGTAGCTGGTATGGGGCTAAGTTCTGAATTTGTGCAGGAAACAGATTCAATAACACAAGAGATGATTTTGTTGTTACTGAGCAGTGCTCACCCAGAGCCAAGGCCTTTTCTGCTCCTCACTGACCCCACCAGCGAAGGGGCCAGAGGTGAGCAAGGAGTTGGGAGGGGACAGAGCCAGGACATCTGACCCCAAATGACCAAAGGGATATTTCACACCATATGAGTCTGATCATAAGTCTTTTCTACAGAGTGACACAGAAGTATGACTTTAAATGGGACCCTGGGCAGAAGCAAGCCTTTAAAAGAATCAAATGGGAGATAGCAACAGTACTTGGGACAATACAGACAAGACAAAATGTGAAAAATGTGCTTTCTACCTCAGCCAGGTATAACAGACCCACCTGGAGCCTCTGGCAGAAAATGTCTGGAGAGATTGAAGGTCAACTGGTAGGTTTTTGGTCAAGGGGTATAAAGGATCTGAAGGCTGTTTGTTATTTTTCTTTTAATCATTATTATTCTTGCTATTATTAGTATTTGTATTAGTATTATATTAAACTGTTCTTAAATCAACTCATGAGTTTTCTCACTTTGCCCTTTGAATCCTCTTACCCCCATCCTGCTGCAGTGAGGAGTGTGCAAACAGTTGTGGTACTTAATTGCAGACCAGAGTTATACCACAACATTTATACATACAATAAACCTCCAGAAAGTCTGCAAATTAATCTTTACAAAACATATCCATGCTTTATATTTTGTCTTCTATCATTGTAATAATGTGTGCCTTTTCAATTTCCCATGTAGCTAAAGTACACTACTTTGTGCAGTGATTGCATTTGAATAAATTGTTTTAAGGTTGATGGTATTTTTTTGCCATTACTCTAGGTCCTCTGACAGAGGATGATGAATAACATTGTTAAAGAGAATTTCATGATGAACAACCTCTTCAGAGTTTCTGTTATTTTTTCTTATCTTTAATGGGTGTGTTGCTGTTCATAATTTAACTCCCTGTAGGGATGGGACCTGGATACATAAACTTCGTTCCTCATTCCTACCTTCTTTCGAGAAAGAAGCAAGTGTACATCTAGGGAATGAATTTAAGTGTGATCTACAGGCTGGAGGGCATAGGCACCAGGACCAAAAATTATATTGTAGATGAAGCCAATGTAACTGAACACAAGAGCCCACCTTCAAGATGGTCAATGCTCAGTGAAAATGATTTTTCTAAAAATGTGAAACTCATAAAATTCAATGCAATCTTCCAGCTTGGATTGTTCTAATTTCACTGGGATCATCAAAGCAAATTTTGGGAAGTTCTAATCTCTTGCAAACTGTTGCTGAATATTCAGTTAAATCTGTCAATAGGGAATCATTAACATATAATGATTATTGTATTGTTGTGAAGAGCCATCACTTCTTCTATCAATTGAAGTTTTCACACACTCACACTCTAAAGCAGAAGCAAGTAGTTTATTCAGAGGATTTATATACATTTTTATGCCTCTAAAATAATGGGATTTAGTTTTGCTTTACTTTTTGATGCCAAAATCCTGAACTTTTATTAAGCCAAATCCTCAAGCATAATTAAGCTTCCCATTCCAACAGAAGGACTTGAAATCCTAGTTCCAGAGAGGGCTCTGCAGTCCCTTCAATGCAATAGAAAAAAATCTTGCATAGTAAATCATGTACAAGTGACAGAAATGGTGGGCTGAATGCAATTCCATTGTAGGAAATGAGAGCTAATGAAGCTTAAATCTCCTCTATCCTTTGTAGAAGTTGGACTAGAAAGGTAAGGAGTTATCAATGCCCATCTGCCTGATGTAACTCTGCTTTATATTTCTGTGATGAATATCAATTAAATAGAAATAGGATGAGATGATAATTTCCTGAGGGCTGGAACTGGATGACCACAAAGCTTGAAGAACTTCAGAGTTTGCTACCAAACCTATGGTAATTTGGCACATACTGTGTGGCACTACTGCATGGCACATACAGTAATAGTCTTGGGTTCCCATCAGTCCTAACCATAATTTATTATTTTTTTATTTTCTTGAGCATGATAGAAAGACATCCTGGGTTCTGAATCTGTGATTTCCCAAACTGATTGTGATTTTCTCAATCAGTTGAGAAAAGAACAGGAATGGCAAGAACATCCTTCCACTACCTAAAAAGGGGATATAAGTAAGGCTGGAGAGAGACTTTTGGCAACAGCAAGCAGTGATAGGAAAACAAGGAATAGCTTTAAGATGAAAAATAATAGATTTAGATTACATATCAGAAAGAAATTCTTTACTGTGGTGGTGCTGAAGCACTGGTACAGATTGCCCAGAGAAACTGTGGGTGCCCATTGCCTGGAAATGTTCAAGGCTGGGCTGGATGGGGCTCTGAGCATCCTGGTCTAGTGGAAGAAATCTTTGCCCATGGCAGCAGGGTTGGAACTGGATGATTTGTAAGGTCCCTTCCAAGCAAAACCATCCTCTGATTCTATGATTCTATTAAAATTGTCAAATACAATTGAGTATATAATTACAACAGATATTCAGCACAGACACCCACTAGCAATAATAAATTCAACCTAAAATGTCACTTTGAATACAGTCTGTGTGAACACCTTATCCAGAAGGTAAAGCAGTCCTTTCTATTGGTGTGACTGTATGATATAGTATTGTCCTATTTGTCATGTGTTCACTGAACAGATCAGCTCATTTAGCTCATACTAACTCTCTGTTTATTTATTCCTTTGAAGGTTCAGTAGCACATGCAGCTGTAATGTGTTTGAAACGTGATAAAAGTACAAGGCGTTCTTGATAGAAGTAAAAGCGTGGTTAAAGAGGTTGTGCAGTAACTGTCAGACACATTTTGTAAAGTCATTATCCCATTGCAGACCTCTTTTTTATCTCATTACCAAAATACACATAACAATAATTATCTGAGAAAACAAAAAAGGACTTGTTTTTTCTTTTGACTCTAATGTGTGTGTGTGTGTGTGTGTGTGTGTTTGCGCGCACTTGAACACTTGTTTGTCCCTCTCTGTCCACCTTTCTTCCTCAAAATGTAGTTGGAAATGCAGGTCACTAAACCAACCAAATCATTCCTAGACATGAAAGAAATTCTACCAAAAGCTTGTCCTTAAATCAGGATTATATGACCATTTTTTTATCTATTTTGGTTATTCCAGATCATGGATGCAATAAGGAAAAAAAAAATTTAAAATCTCAATAACTCAAGAAAATATTTCTTAAATAATAGTAACAATGAGAAAAATGTGGAAAGGCTATTCAGCATGGATATTTCCTTGATCAGCCACCCTTTGATAAGAGGTTACACATCTTTGGATGCTGCCTTAGGAAGAGGTAGGGGTCAAACCTTAGCTACAGAGTCTGCAAAAGCTGCACACCAAAATCTTGTCTATTTAAACAAAGGCTGTTTACAAGAAATCTCTATCTTACTATCTTTTGTTTTTTTTCAAACTGACTTAGATTCTAACAAAAGTAGGGCAGAAAGGCTGCTTTGCTCTTTCTATAGAAAAAAACACGTTTAGCATACTGAATTTATCCATCTGCATTTCTCTGAGAGAGGATGGTAGAAGGAAAAGAACTCATATTTTATATACAGTTCTCATACAAATTTCAGACCTCCACAAAGAATAGCACAAAATGACAATACTCTGTAAAAGTCTTATAGCTAAGAAGTTAGAACCACTTGCAAAGTGAAAGGACAAAGTGAAAGGAAGAACTTCTCAGTTACCCTGGTGAATAACACTTTGACAGTTGTTTCTCAACAACTCAAATGTGAACTGTTCAAACCACAAAATAATGAATAACAGAAGTGATGTTGTTGTTTTGGATGTTAGTGTGAGGAACCTCTGGAGATAGCATAATCCAGTCCCTTTTCTTAGAGCAGGTTGTTCAGGGGCTGTCCTGTCTAGGTTGAAATATACCCAAGTTTGGACACCCCACAACTTCTGTATGCAACTTGTATTCAACCATTGTCACAATAAAAATAGTGTTCTTTAGTTTTTAAATGGAATTGTGTTTATGTGGAGTTGTGCAGAGAACACAGCAACCGGTCTTCTCATCCACTGAGCCAGTCACCATGTTATGAAAAACATAACATGTTTATCATAAAAAACCATGATTTTTTATCCGTCTGGTTAAATAGGATTTCATTTTCATAAGTTGGTGTAGACTACCCAACCCCCTTATCCTGGAAATGGAAGCAAATCAACTAAAGTATTCTTCCCCACCAACCTACAGAAGCGTTCCCTTATGTAATGTCAGTGCCTCAATTCTGGAAGCTAGGAGTATGAATTTTATGACTTGGATATGAATAAGTGATTTCCTGTGGAAAATCCTGAAAGTTACTACACATGTTTAAATATTAGTCTCTTGCTTTGGAGGCAATGTATTCAACATCCAAAAGAATGCAGGAGCTATAAAAAGAATTCAAAAACTGGCAATTACAATGACCACAGACAAGTGGAGATAATGAAACTAATTGTGTTTCAGTTTGGATCTGAGATTACTTTGATTGGGGTACATTAGATAAACTCATCAGAATGTAAATCAAAAGATATTTTCTTGTTAAAAATAAATGAAAAATGTACTAATATTTAATCAATTTTGACTGAGTTTAAAAGCCTTTGTGATTCATGGGAGGATTTAATTTATCAAGATTTTTGTGAAAGACTGGATGGAAACCAAAACTTAAAACAATGAAGATGAGTTTGGTGTAAATACTAAGGTGGGTAAAGAACAGGTTGATGGAAGAGTTATAAAAGGTGTGTTGGAAAAGGAGCTATAACTGAGAGGAAAGATATTAATGGAATAGGTAGTTAGGAATATGTTTTCATTTAATAAATAAATTGATTGCAAGATTGGTCAATGGGCAGAATATTGTACAGAGTAAATGGGATCATTCTGAGAATGGGAAGAAAAAAAAAAAGAGGGAAGACATTTGATAGTGAAAATTGAGATTTAGGCCTCTAGGAACTTGGAACATAAGGTCTACTTTAAACTGGATGCTTGTATCTGGAAGTGATAAGGAGACTTCTGTTTCTTCCAGTCAATCACAGGACACCCTTCAGTACAATGTGTAATGTGACCATAAAAAATACCAAATGTGATTCTTTAGCCATGTGAAAGAAAGTATTACCACCATCATTTGAAAATATTAGCAGATTTGCAACAGGTGTTCCATTCCTTGTGCACAGTTCACAGTTAAGAATTTCATATGTAATAATTAGCAGTGCAATTGGAACTGAAGAAGAAATGGCCATGCAATTAGATATAGAACTGAGAAAACAATAGTTAGATTAATTGGAACAGATCTTCCTAAAAGTTCTGCTAAGGCTCATGAAGAACGTGGAGGTGATTTGAGACAGTCAGCGCAACTTCACCAAGGACAAATCTAGCCTCACCAGCCTAGTGGCATTCCATGTTGGAGTGATTAAACTGGTGGACAAGGGAAGACCTGTATCTATCATCTACCTGGACTACCGTAAGGTCTTTGACAAGGTCCCCACAACATGCTTCTCTCTAAATTGGAGAGAGAAGGATTTGATGGGTAGACTGTTCAGTGGATGATAGATTGGTTGGATGATCACATCCAGAGGGTTTTGCAGAATGGCTCAGCATCTAGATGGAGATTAGTGACAAGTGACATTCCCTAGGGTTCTGTACTGGGCCCAGTAATGCTTATTATCTCCATCAATGATACAGACAGTGAGATCAAGAGGCACCCTAAGCGAGTTTTCAAGTGGCATACAGCTGAGCTGTGTGGTTGACACACCTGATAGGATGTCATCCACAAGGACTTGGACAAGCTTGAGAAGTGGACTCACAGGAACCTTGTGAGGTTTAACAAGGCCCAGTTCAAGGTTGTGCATCTGAGTCAGTGCTGTCCCCAATGCCAACAGAAGGTGGGTGATGAAATCTGCACATGAGCCAAAAATGTCTCTTAAAGCTCAAAAAGCCAACTGAAAGCTGGTCTGCATCTAAAGTAGTATAGCCAGGTCAAAGGACTCCGCTTACGTGAAACTCCACCTGGAGTACTGTGTCCAGTTCTGAGGTTCTCAGCACAGGAAAGAGATGGATTTGTTGGAACAGATCCAGGAGGGCCACAAAAATTATAAGTAGGCTGTTGCACCTCTCCTCTGAAGACAACTGAGAGAGCTGAGGTTGTTCAGACCTGGAGAAAAAACTGTTCTGGTAGGGCATTTCAGTAGTTAAAAAGAGTGTTTATTAGAAAAAAATTGGACAGGCTTTTTAACAAAGTCTGGTGTGATGGTACAGGGAGTTAAACTACCAAAGGGTTGGTTTATCCTAAATACAAGATAGAAGCTTTTACAATGAAGGTGGTACGACACTGGTACAATTTGCCCTGAGAAGTATCAGATGCCCTATTCTTGGAAATATTCCAGGTCAACATGGAATGGGCTCTGAGTAATCCCATAAAATGGAAGGTGTCCCACATTATTGCAGGAGGGGTTTGACCAGATAACCTTTAAACATCCCTTCCAACAATACCATTCTATGACTATGATATCGTGAACTGTTTTATCTGAGAAGTTTGAGCAGTTTACAAAAGAAATTAAAGAACTGCCTGACAGAAGAGAAAAAAAAAAAAAAAAAAATCCAGTCCTATTCTTTATGCTTTTGAGGAGAATTGATTAAATCCTTTGCTGAAGATAATGTTACTTTCAGCAGTTCCCTGAAGATTTTGGTATCCCTCTTGAAAGATGTCCTGTCAGTTGATCTAAGGAAAATAGCATGAATGGACCATTCACTAAACTCACACAATAATTCTTCTGAGATAAAGATATTTACAAAAATTTTAGTAGTACAGCTATTCATCAATGTTGCTTTACTGTCTCTACAGTTTTGAGCTCTGGCTATGATTTCGGAATTCACCAGAAGGATGGTTGACTCCCTGGGGTTGTGGGCTCCTTTTTCACCCCAATACATTGCAGTCAGTGCTCGTGACACAGCAGATGCAGGAAAGAGAGGAGCTGAAGAAAAGAACTGGGGGAGGTTATAATATTTTTTCATTAAAAAGACAGGTCTACACCTCTGATTAAAGTTACAAAAAATCCAGTCATGTTTACAGTGAATGAGATCTTTCCATGAGAGTTTATTAGTTTGTATCAGTGGACAGTCACTCAGGCAGCAAGGCTCTGTTAGATCACTCATTAATCTCTTTGATAATGTGGTATTGTTCCCTAATGTACAGTTATTCACCTTTTGTTCAGTCTACTTTTAAATGTCAAGAAATGGGGTTTATATCCCCTTTGGAGATTACTCTACAGATTAATAGGTCTCAGTCTCCATCTTCTTTTCCCACTTCTCTCAAAAATCAGCCATTATTTTCCTTTTCTCAGTTTTATCCAATAACTCATAGCCATATCCAGTATTACACCAAATTAATTCTTACTTTTTTTTTTTTTTAAACTAAAACCTTTCAAATAGCTTCAGGCAGCTATCATTTTCCTCTCCACGTCTCTAGGCATGTTGCTATTCTTAAAAACCTGTGAATAGAACACAAATGGAAAAGAGACATTTAGTGACTATAGATCTCTTGTATTAGATTATGATTTTAGGTTACTGTGTGTAAACGAGTATTGTAAATAAGCTATGGCTTATGCAAAAAATGAGAATAGAGATAATAAATTGCTTACAAAGGTGGTTTATACTGTAACAATATGGAAAATTGCATTTTGCACATCTTCTACATGAAATTTGCACACGTGCCATAGAAACCAGCTAATGCTTCTCAGCAACACAACCTCAAATGAAAACCTTCTGAACTTTTACCCCTTCTCTTACTACCTAGTAATTATAAAATTTAAATTACTTTTCTTCAAAATCTACTGTTGTCACAAATTTTTTTATTCCCCTGGAAAAAAATTCAATCATTCAGTCTTAGTACATAAAACTCAAAATTAAGTGAGGAGAAAAAGCAAGCTACTACAATTTTCCCTAAAATGCGGCAGTTTTTAATACTCTGCGAACACATATTGCAATAAATCCTAACCTGCTTTTATTTCAAATACGGAACGGGATGAATCATTGTAATCAATGCAAAGATATTCATTTTGCTTTTCTGGTGAGGGTGAATATATAATATAATTAATATAATACATATCTGATAAGAATACAATACCTGCCACTGCCTTTTGCAACTACCCTCTTCTATTTTCTACAGAAATCCCAGCTAACACTCAGGGCCTTAGGTGTTATCAACCTTTAATAAGAAGATCATATTTTAGTCTTTTTTAAGGAAACATAGGATTCCTGAATTGTTTTTCTTGACTGTCTTCTGTGAAAAGGTGACCAGAGGTGACAAAGAGCAGAACGAGTCTATCTATATATCTCTTTATACAAAAATATATATGAGCATGTGCTTGTGCACGCATATATATACATATAGATAATGTAATATAGTATGCAATTTTAAAGTCTGATTCTGTTGATTGTATAGGTTAAATCAGCCTCCTCATTAAATCAATTTCAAAGGGAAATGAATATATTTAAAGAGTGAGACATGTCTAGCATTTATCCTGATGAGCTAAATCCATTTTAAGTATACTAAAGTGATCAGAGTTACTGTGGGGATGCAGTCATCTCAGTGTTTGCATAGGATTATGAATGTACCAGGGCATTTGTTAAGTATTGTTCCAAGTAATTACACTCACTACTTTTCACTTGCAAATGCTGGAATATTAAGCTGTGTTCCATTATCTCAGACATAATGCTGCCATTGGCTTGGACTCTGTGGATATTCTGTGTAGTAAGACTGATGGATGTAAGCAAAATATATTTTTAGGAACTGAAACAAGCTTTGAGCACTAGGTTCTGAGGGATATATATACTAGGAGCAAGTTTATCTTATCCCACTAAATTCTGATTCAAGTTCATAGGGAGACAAGAGCCTTTTGACCTTTACATACCTGCTTTTTCTACTGCTTTACAGAATCGTAAAAGGCTTTGTGTTGGAGGTGACTTTAAAGATCATCCAGTTCCAACACCCCCTGCCATGGGTAGGGAGACACTCTGCTAGATCAGGTTTCTCTAAGCCCCAACTTGGCCTTGAACACTTCCAGGGGTGGAGCATCCACAACTTGTCTGGGCAATCTGTGCCAGTGTCTCATCACCCTCACAGTGAAGAATTTCTTCCTAATGTACAACCCAAACATAAACTTTTTTAGTTTTATCTCAGTGCCCCCTTTCCTTTCACTATGTCCTACTCAAAAGCCCCTCTCTGGCAGTCTTCCAGACTCTTTAGGTACTAGAAGGTCCTATATGATGTTACTAGAGCCTTTTCTTCTCAGGCTGAGCAACTCTGACTCAGTCTTTCCTCACAGGAGAGGTGTTTCATCCCTATAATAATCTCTTTACTTCTCCTTAACTTCATATTAACCTGCTCATATTATGCTGCGGGATGAGTGATGGTCATGGTCAGCTGTTACAGGCTAGGCATCTTATTACTGCCAGCATTGGCACATGGATAGAAGTCCCTGGAAAAGTTTAGTTTGGTCTCAGATGTTTGGTCTGGTATCTTTTTCCTGTAAAATCACATTTAGCCAGAGAGAACTGCGTAATATCCTGAACAAGGATAACACAGTGGTCAATAACTGAGACAGCCTTTGCAGAAATACTTGTACCAGTTAGGAGCAATGTGGCCTAATACTTGAAGGGAGGATTCAGTGTTCAGCATAAGTGTTACTTTGTCCAGTATTTCAGAAAATCAGAAATGGTGTCTGCCTGCCTCACATATTGAGCTTACAGTTTCAAGGTCAGAGATAGGACCAAGAGAACAAGCAAAGCATGATGTAAATATTTTTTTGTCTCGATTAGTAGATGTGTCTCCTATGTTTAAGTAGAAGCTTAAATGGTTTGTATTAGGAGAAAAAAACCCAAACAAACAAACCCAAAGTGGAGACAATTTCAACAATTGCTAATTTCATTTTTATGCAGCTTAAAAGTGTTTTAATCTGATTATTTAGAAGAATAAGTTTTATTGTATGCTCATGCTCACAATGCCCACCTCCCACAACCACACCAGGCTAATTCCAAACCTAGTGATCAATCTAGACTGGATCTACAGAGAGAAAGAAATAGATACTGAGTCTCAAGTTTCAGTGGCTGGGTATAGAAAGGAAATTTTGAGAAGGTCCTTGTTGAAGAAAGGCTCTGGGATGACTTCAGTGAATGTCCAGTGTGGACACCCATCTACAAACAGCATTTTCTTCCTGCCCCAGCAGTGGAAGGAAAAGGGAGATTTTAACAGGGTGAGTAGATGCCAAGGACTCTATGGGGAAACTGAAACTCTATATCCTGCAGTACTTGAGAGTTGCTGGGCACACATTTGTAGGAATATGTGCTACATTAGTCTTGCTGTTCACTGAGACAGTTGCATCAATCATTCCACAGGAAATAGTATGGGGGAAGAGCCCAAAAATCTGTGGTGGCCAGGATCTGACTCCCAAAAGGAAAAAAAAAAAGGAAAAGGAGATTTATCTTGACAATATTCAAGGTATTAAACTGGGGAATGAAGTTAACTGTTTCTTGAGATAGCATAACAAGAAGAAATAATAAACTATTGAGGCTTACAGGAAATGATGCAAGGGTTTATCTTGTTCTAATCTCATTTTTATTTCACACATGCAAATCGAAAGCTTTCTCTGATATTGTTTCCTACTGCATTTCATTTGGAAGCTAAGAAAACACAGGTCATTGCATAGACAATGAGGAAAAATTTACTGGATCACCAGAGTCAAAGAATGGAGATCACTGTGCAGCTGGCTGACAGCAGTGGGCAGAGTTTCCCACAGCTCAGTATTACATCCCATACTGTTCAACACCTTCATCAAAGACCTTGACAAATATCTAGTGTACCTTTAGCATATTTTCAGGTGACTAAACTTGGAGAGAGGCTGAAAGCAAATGCCAGAGCTTCTAGCTAGAGTGGCCTAGACAAACTCGAGGAATAATATAACAAAGAGATTATTAGATTCAACAAGAAAAAGTGGAAAGTTCTACACATATGGCAGAGTAATCCTAAGCATCCAGACAGGATGTCAAGAGTCTGACATGGTAATGGCCCCACTGAAAACACATGGTGAATGCAATGGTCTCCAAGGTGGAAGGAATATGGGCCACTGAATTTGTTTTCACCAGAAAATGGAAATACTGCACATTGAAAAGTACACTCACCAGATCAAAGTAAACTATTATAGTAGTTTAGATTTGCCAGTTTGATTTTCCTGGCCAACACATCAAATAATGTGGTGGGTTTAGCGCTGGCAAAAATCACCAGTGCACTGACTCATTTCTTGCTGTGAGATATGGATTAGGAGAAGGACAGAACTGCAGAACAGGCTTAAAACTTAAAAGGTATAAAGAAACTTTTTTAAGAGGACTACAAGAATAAGAAGCATCAGAATAAAACCTCCAGAACACCTTTCCTCCCCCTGCCCAATTTTTCCTTTCCCAACTGACAATGTAGAGGCAAAACCTGGGATGTTAAAGTAGTACCAACTATAAAATAGACTTTCATCAGTTCTTGTAGGGAGAGGAGTTTTCTCTTGTCATGCCATGGAGACTTCTCCACAAGAAACAGTTCTCTCATGGCTTTTCATTTCCACAAATAGGAGCTGCCCAGGAAAAGTTCTGCATTGTGAAATTCCTCCCATTTTCACAGCCCTCCCAGAGGTGTGTCCATGGGCCATGAACTCATGGGGTATTATTTAATAATAATAATAATAATAATAATAATAGTTGTTATTATTATTGTTATTAGTATTAGTATTAGTATTAGTATTAGTATTATTGGATGAGTTGTTCAAAGGCAAAGGTTCTCTTCATCTGTCTCTGTAATTATTTTTTGGAACAGAGGTTTTCTTCTTCTCTCCCTGGGGCCAAAGAGTCTTCATCACTCTCATCTCTCCTTCTGTTCAAGCTTCTTATGAGATCACAGCTACTCCAGCATCTGCTTGGTTTCATCAATGGATGTATCTGCTCAGATCTACAGCTTGAATACTCCATCCCCCTATACTCTCTCATGAATTAAAGGAGATATTTCAGTATATCATTGTCCATTTCCGTGGCCCTACCAAAAGAGCTTTCAGCCCCATTAGGGCATCTCCTCATTCTCCTTCCATCTGAAGACTGACTCCTTCTTTACTGACCTTGGTGTCTTCATGTTGTCTTTCTACACATTGTCATTCTTTTTCTCTCCCTGGAGAGAGGATTAAGATCTGCTGGTCTCATCTGTGAAAGGGTTGATATCTCGTCCAGTGGCCCAGTGGCCACAGAAGTCACAGTGATGGATTTCAGGCCATGCTGGGCCCCTCCCTCTGCCCACCAGCTGCTGGGAGGGGCAGACGGTCCTGGCTTGGCCTGGAGCCATCAGTGCAGGCTGGGGTGGGGAAGCTTAGTGTCAGTGAGATGTCAGCAGTCATGGCCCAGCCCGGCCTGGGGCCAGGGCCCTGCAGTCTCCATCCTCCACCTGGGAGCCACTGGGGTCCGGCCCAGCCTCCCTCAGGCCGCACAGGCCATGGGGCAACAGGGCCGGCCTCATCAAAGGCTCAGTTGTCTTCTGAGGCCGGAAGCCAAGAGAGAGATTTCCCAGGCTTGCTGTTTTTAAAATGTGAATCTCACAGAGGCAGATCTAATTTCTAAATGCTTCAAAATGTTGTCAGTTCTTCGAACTAGCCAGCTATTGGCCTTTCCCAGACATAGAGGAAGCTCCCTGCAGCTTCTCTCAAAGAAATCACTTCCGTGGATGGTTTCTTACTTCTTCCCCAAATGTCAATCAATGTAAAGCCACCACAACTATCATTTTCTTCCCAGAACTGGTGAGATGTCACAGAGATTGGTACTCAATCCAACTCAAAAAGTAATGTGGAGAGGGGTTGTGAGATTTGACAGCAGCCAAGGGCATATGGCTGTTCAACAGGCAACAATACCTGGTCTTGTTTAGTCTAGAAAATAGAGTCAAACAGGCGAATCTAACACTGACCAACTGCATGGAACTGCATGGAGGGGAGTTTCAGAGATCTACCCAGACTCCTCCTCTAAATGCAAGATGGCAAAACAAAGTATAATGATATAACATCCATACACTGTGGCTTAACGAGTTCAGACCAGATATCAGTTTAAAAAAAAAAAAAAAAACTTGGGAGGTAGCACAGAACTGGAAGAAGTTAGCCACAGAGGCTGTGAAATGTCCATCCTTGGAGGGGTTTTAAGACTCTACTAGACAGTCACAGAATGTGCCACGCCTAGAAATAGAGACACTGTCAGGGTTTCCAGCAGGGATGTGAGCTCAGAAATCTCCTCCAGATAACCTTTCTATGAATCCAGTAGTTTATGAATCGGAGGTCATGTTTCTCCAGTGAATACAGTGATTCTCAGTGAAGAAATTGGTCAAGCCAATAATTCCTGTTAAGATGGAATTTTCTTGCTGTGAAATTAGACCCTTTACATTTTTAATGCATATAAATTATTTCATATCTTTAGGTCAGGAAATGAAAGCAAATCACAAAGCTTGGTTTAAATATTTGGAAATCCTACCTGTGAATATATTGGAACATAAACTACCTCAGCTAAGGTGCAAATTGGAAATGAGGAAATGGTAGAGTCTTAATTAAGGAAAGAGTAGAACAGTATATGGAGAACAGGATAGTAAGTTCATAAAAAAAAAATAGTGCACCTCTGACCTGTTCAGATTTCTTGAAAAAATTAATGAAACAGTACATAAAGGTGACTCAGTGGACATAACTTACTTTAATACTTCTTCATAAGGAACTCTCAGAGAAAATAAATCTCCACAGGGTAAAGAGCACAGTCTTGAAGTGGATTAGAAATCACTTAAGTGAAATAAAACAAAATAAATGGTTGTGAAATGAAGTATCCTTCTGTCTCAGTCATGCTGGATCAGTTTCATAGGCCTAGGTGATGAAAGGAATGGAACAAAAATGAGAATAAATATCAACATATGATACTAGACTATCCTGAGATGGAAAGAATCATATGGTACCCTCAGAAATATAAATGCATTTACATCTACACTGCAGTAGCCTCTGCTGTTGTTACCTTGCTGAGTTAGCATTTACACAATGCAGCAAACACCATGTTTTCTCCAAGTAGTTGTCCCCCACAAAAGAAGTGGCTTCATGGCAGTAGGTGAAATTTAGCACTAGCAAACATGGTCAACATTCATTGAGATGAAAATGAAATGCCAAAGCAGTTCTAATAAAATTAACTTTGAACTTGTCTTCAATTCTGCATTCTCCTCTGTTTTAATTTTCTCTGTTCTTGTCCCTTCTACATTCTTCTTCTTTAAGAGGTCAACAACTGAAAATTTCTCCCAGAGTTTTCTCTCTTCCTTGGCTTAATTTTTCAAAGTGCAGGTAGCTCCAGTGACTTCAACATGTAAGTCTTTCTTTCTGCTTTGTTGTCATTCATCATTCCTGAAGATCAAGCACTTCTTTCTTCTGTGATCTTTTGCTTTTTTATTTTTGTCATCCCATATGCAAAGACCTAAGTCACACTCAGTTTTGTTTGGATTTTTTTTTTTTTTTTTTCAGCCTTAAATGCAGCTTTATAACCTGCCTGGTTCTACAGCTATTGGCTTCCTGAACAAGTAGAGAAGCCACTTGCCAAGGAATTTTAAAATGTATTTGCTTTTCTTTCCTGATTATCATAGTTGCAAGACACATTCTCTGCATTTCTGCTTCTTTCATCTTTCCTCTTTTCCTTTATTATGTAAAGTTTCCAAGGTTCAGGTGAACTTTAGATAACTCTTAATGCAAATGAAGCAGCAACCCAATCTTTCTGCAGAGGTTAACTACTTTGAGAAGTCAATGGAAGCTAACACATACCTCTGAAAACTTCCATTTTCACTAGGCATCGCCCTCATTTCATTTTCTGGAGAGTTTTCCATTTGTGTGCTGGAGGTACATTGCTGTGAAAATCTTGTTGTAAATTTGTACCTGCACAAGCACGATAAAGACAAGAGAAAACCTGTGTTTACTCAGAGCTTTTGATTTTGACAGTGATGGTACACACAGCTCTTTCAACAGGGAAACGCACTGTCCTTCCAGAAAGACTAAAGGTGTAAACTTGCACTCCCAAGACCTCAGTTTGCATCCACAGAAAAATGCCCATGTTACATTATTAGGTGCTTTCCTCAATACCTAATTAACATGAATAAAATAACACTAAATTATCCCAGCTTTTGAAGAACATGATTTCAAGAGGACAGAAGGAAGTAAGGCACTTACCCTTAAATGTAGTATGGAAATGATAAATTTAAACCATCTACAAAGTAAGAGGAGTAATTTGGGATGACTCCTAAGTAAGGCTAAGACACAAAGAGAAGCTCAGATTTACCAATTAAAAAACTCTTGGAACTTCCTTCATGGAAGTTCCATCAAGATTAACTTATTTGTGTGCTCCTTCTTCCTTCATTTTTTTCTGATAAGAGTTTTAAACATCAATAAAAATATACTTTAAGTTATAGGGACAGTTTAAACTAAGTGAACCCAGCTGAAATTGGAAAGCAAATTTTACCTCTTATTCTAACTACCCATATAGGCATTTATACCTTTGTGCTGATAAAAAATAAATCCTTTTAGGTGGTAGATATTTATAATGATAGCCAAGATAGGACAGTCATAGGTAAAACTATAAAGTGTTTGTGGAATTCTTTTTTTACATATAAGCTTCTTTTCTCCTTGTTTTTTCCCCCCAAAAAAATAAAATACAAATGAAACATAGACGACATAGATCTCAGCTGAGGAACATTCAGTGTAGAGAGTTTCACTTTGTCACATGAATAGTCTTACAAGTATTTCAACATTCACAGGCTGAAGAGGAAAATTTTTATTTTACTTGTAGTATTGTTGCGACAAATCAGGAAGTTAAGAAGATTTTCTATTTGTTCACAATCAAGAAAAACTTGCTGAAAAAAATGAGCAACTCTTTGTAGCAAGGTACTGCTACCTGACACCTCTTTTCAGTGTAGGATGATAAAGCTGTTTCACAAGAGGCTCCCTGACTGACGTTTGAGTGGGTGCAATATAAAAAAAGCCTTGCTTTTATCTTATGGGTTGTGGTGTTGTGACAGACTTTGGATGTCTTCACCTCAGAAAGTATCTGAGAAGGGAGGCGACTTGTTATGCCTCTGGCCTCAAACTCAAGTCAAGATGCAATCCTGCTGTTCAGCACATCATTCCCACCACTTTCAGGCTAGATCTTCCATAGGATTTTGCTGCATAATTTTTATTTGAATTCTTAAGTCTCAGTGGGAAAAGATTTTTTAAAGATTCCTATGTCTATCTTTTGTTTTAATACTTACAAACTTGACTACTGCCTCTGGCAAGAGGCTTTGAAGTGCCAATGTTGTCATCTGAAGTGAAATTCTGGAATTCAATGAAATTTAGGAGCTATCTTGAGTTACTCAGAAGAACAGGCAGTTCTTCATTCACCTATTTGACTAAATATCTGAAGTTCAGGCAGCACAACAGTGTTCTTCAGCCACTGCCAACTGAAAGTACCAAGTTTTCCCATGATTCAGACACAAACCCAAGAAACTTTTAGTAGTAGCAGTCATTACTGTCACTGTTATTAGTACCAATAGTAGTAGGGTGAGATCAAGAAGAAGAGGTGTTTCTCATACTTTTAATTATATCTTAGGCAGTTCCTTTGCAAAATAAATTTTAGGACCTTCCAGTCCAAAAGCGAGCATTAATTTTAGGTAGGTTAGACTCAAAACTGAGTTTGGACGGATGTGGAAAGCAGGACACCTTCTCTCTATGCTGTTTATTCTGTACCACAGCACAATCAGGAATGCAATAAGTCAAATAAAAGAAGACAAGATGAAGCACAGCTTTGCGTCCCAAAGACAGGCAGTACTTGAGAATTGTCCATCCTGAGGTTCTGAGTCTACTCTCAGAATAGCTTGTACGTTTTACCTTCAGGAGTTACTGGATGAAATGCAGAATTTGTATATTTAGCATGTTGCTAAAAAAGTCTTTACCACAATCCAGAAACTAAAAATGCCCTTGCCTCAAGCTGTATCTCTCATATCTGTATGGCTCACAATCAGCTACAAAATCTTTTTTTAGACATAATGGAACATAGTAACTGGAGCCTGAAATCTCTAAGCCCCTCATCTGCCTGAAGGCCTGAAGTCAACTTTTCAAGATGGAGCGTGACCTTCACTCTCAATAGACCTTTATCTTTACGCAGCATCTTTCGTAGCAGTGGCAATTGTTCACCATGGTACTTACTGCAAAGGAAACACAGAAGAGAATATACCCCATACACGGAAAAGGGCCTTCACTCACATTGCCATTCCTCCCATTTTATGGAACAGAGCACAAACAGAGTGAACAACAGTGCTCAAATCAGTAAGGACATAACACCCACTGTTGTCACAATTCAAACAGCCACAGGACAATCTGTTTTAAATTAGCACAAGACAGATTTATGGTAAGTCTAAAATGCCGTGACTGACTTATGGAAACAGGCTCAAGCCAGCTTTAAGACAATCCAGGCTTCAGGGTAGCAGTGGCACCATGAAGCCTACTGTGAATAACTATCAGAGTTATCTTCAGCAGATTTCCTAGTCTGTGTTGTCGTGGGGGCCCAACTGCTACGTCTAGAAGGTAACTCAGCAAGTTAGTTCTAGCCTTTCTCAGCTAGTTAAAATATAATCTTTCTGTGTTACACTGCACATTATAAAACTAGGGATTCTCCCAGAAATCTTTAGCCAACTTGATCAGGAGAAAAATGAAAGAAACTTTTCCACCAGGTGGCAAGGTAGTGTCAGACATTGGGATGGTCTCAGCACTAGGCATTGATATTTTTAACACACATTTTCAATTTTAAGAAAATTTTTGTTGTGGTTTTGGACTGTGATATATACATTCAAATTGAAAATGGCTTCAAGAAGGATGTATTGACCCAAGCTGGTTATAACCTGGTGACTTTGACAACTGACTTGTGGATATAACAAGAAATTGTAATTATGAAGGCAAAAAGTCCACCGATTTAGTATCTGATCAAAATGTTCCTTTCATTACCCCTGTTTAACCCTTGTGTCTGATTCTTGCATTCTAGCCAGTGTAGAGTCTAGTTATTAAATGACAGCAAGAGGGCGGCTCTAAGATCTTGGGGACAACAGTGATGGTGTTTATGGATTGGAAATGGATGTTCTTTGACAGTAGCTTGGCATTACTCTGTAAAATGCACATATGAGAAATTAAGAGAGATTATAAATGACTGAATTACAATTGCCATATGAGTAAGGGTTTTGGCAACAGCAGGGGGGTGATGGGATAAAGATAACTTCTGGCAGCACTCCAGAGAAAGCTCTCTGCATGGAAACAGGCTGAAAAGCTGTGAGAGGAAAAAAAAATATAACCTCAAAGTCAAGGGCAAATCTTGGAATTTCCAGCCTTTAAAGCAAAATGAAGAATGACAATCACACAGCTAAAGACACGGGTAAGCTGTAACTCTTATTCCATATTGTGCCTTCTGGCTTTGAAGGATTCAGTAGGAAAAAGTTATGGTGTAGCCAAGAGATGACAGAGCTGAGACAGGCAGATAAATGGGAAACTAAAGGATAAAAAAGTCAAGGAAGACATAGAAAAGGCTGTCATCTAAGGAAAAATGATGGCCTATATAAGCCAACTGTGGCCAGAAGCCTATAATGTATTTTCATGGAGTTTTCAGGATATATTATCTGGAGCCTTCTCAAGAGTTCATTTAAATTCCAAACTTACATCTTAATAGTTCACATTTTTATGAAGGTTTAATTATGACAAAAATCTCAAAATCATTACATGTAATAGTTACCAAAATTCAGTTTGACACTTTTTTGGTTTTTTTTTTTTTTCCATATTTTACCTTATTTAGGGAAAAGGTTGACAGTAGGCCAAGATATTCCTTGCTCTAATCAGGTCCATTTTGCAGACCTATAGACACAGAATCATTCTACTCAAAATAAAGAAGGATAATTGTACATAACTATTACAAAGGAGTTTTATCTTCAAAAAGCTTTGTTGCAATGCTTTAATCTTTACAAACACTCCTAAAGAGAGAAACTGAGTTATAGACTGCTCAGAGTTTAGAAAAGTATTGGTGATGTATAGAAGATCAAAGTCTGTAATTCTGTGTCTTGATCTGAGATCAGTAGATAACACCTGGCTCATGCCATAGGAAATCCTATAAGGATGTGGAAATCATGTAGGTTGCTGGTTCTGAGCTAATAGAGGATGTGTTCTCAAAAGTCATCTAAATGTCTTACATGGGAGCTGATCATGATAGCCACATGTATAAAAACAAACCTGTAACAGAGAAACATTCCCAGGAGCTGCATTTCATCTGTCCTATGATACAACAGTAAAGCTGGGGCCTAAGTAAACTCTTAGAGTTCCCCAAACTCTTTCTGAGCATGCTTCAGGATTTATAATGCATCTGGGACTGCAGGCAGGCTGCATACAGCTATTCTCTTCTCAAATGTAGGCTGTTATGCTCTAGTTGGGGTCTGAACCAAGGATCACTCTTGGACATTTGATGTCCAACTCTGGCAACCTAATGACCATTAGGGTTTAGTAAATACTATAATATAAATTTTACATGTAAATATATATATATTCTATAATAATAGAACAGCTTTCCTCTCCTCTTGAAAGTACCTAGTTTCATCAGGAGCTACCACTGTGTACTTATGCACATCTATCCCTTTCCTAAACAAGTCTTCTTGCTTCCCTTAAAGAGAACACCTGAGAACAGCCACCCAGTTTTCCCATCTTGTTCTCCAAGGATTCTTCACCATCTCCATCACCCATCACAGTAAGAGCTCCCTGAAGACCACCATTCAGTATCCTTTGGCTTAACAAAGTGATGAACACATGTTCATCTATTTGTACATATGTGGCATGCTGATCCTTGTCTTCTTCTTCTGAAACAGGAAATATGTTCATGGTACTAGAGTGTACTCAAAATACCTTTTTATTTTTTTGCTATGAAATGACCCACCTTTGCAAACAATTACAAAAAAAAAAATAAAAAAAAAGATGACATTATGGTCTTGCATATTCCTTTAAGATGTGACTAAAAAATAGAACACAACCTGCAAAAATTCCACCTTCACAAAAACTCCCTCCAAATGAAGCTGCCAGAAGCTCCTGCATGGGAGTTCACACTTCTTTTCTGTCTCACACTTTCAGCTTCTCCAGTTCTTCTTTCATCCAGCCTTGTCATCCTTGGTAGACCTGGTTTCTCCTCTGTCACCTGGAGCAACCACTCTGCATTCTTCTGTCTCATAGATTTAGCAGGAGGCTTCAGATCTCTGTTTATGCCTCAGTTCCCTCTCTCCTGCTCCTCTGCTTATTTATGATCGAAGCGTGTGATTGTATTATTTACAGTAAGTCTGTAAAATGCTTATGGAAACATTTTCCTGGACAGAGTATCTGAACTATATAATTGCATTCTAAGCTCTTCTCAGATTCCTTGTGGGTGATGGGAATAAGCATAAATATACAATTTACCTTATCTTCTTATTTCCTTACCTTTGTAATCTTAGACAGGAAAAAAAGAAGACAAGTTTTATCTGACTGCAAAACCAAAGGTCACACACCTCCGAATATTAAACACGTTTTTGCAAGGAACATTTTTGTTGTATTCAACAAGACACTCAAACCTGGTACCCAAAGTTCATCATTTAATGGTACTATAATGATTTTTTGCCCCAGAGGACTGAGTCCAAAGCACTGAGATGAGTAGCAACATTTCTAAGTTAAACCTTATTGGAGAAATACTTCATTGTGGTTGTCAATAACAAGACAGGCTACAAATTTACTCTTGAATATAGCTGTGAACACCCTCATACATGTCATTTTATAATCAAAATATAAAGATAGCAATATTTAAAAAGATCATTATCTCCAGAGGAAAGTACCTACAGGGAAACAAAATGGAAGAGGAAATATCAGAAGGAAAATTGTAAGGAAATGATGAGCATGGGTCAATTAAATGAGAAGGAAGGACCAAAATGCTACTTCAAGTCATTACAAATAGCAGAGCCTGTGAAAGTATCTCTGTGGCATAAAGATTCCCTGTGCGGTGCAGGACAACAGATCATAATGCCTTGAATCTTGCTGGCAATACCCATTAGGGAGAGAATCCAGCATAAGTTGTCCATCTCATTTACTGCATCTGAGTGAGATCAAATTCTACAAGGAAATGAGGGGGAATGCTAGGAGCGCATGGTTGCAAATGTGCCACTGGACATGTAAAAGGCAGGTTCAATCTCTGCAAACACTACTCTGCTAATCTGTTAAAGTGACATTGGCACGTCAGCACATTAAAGCAGGCACAAAGAAGAACACTTTTTATCTTCATCTTTTTAAAAATTCAGTGGTCCTGGCACTGTCATTTCTTCCTGCAAATAAAAGCCCTCCCCAACTCATTTACTGTTCTTTGTGCAGTGAGGCAGAGAGAGTTGTTGGCCCTTGCAAATTATAAAACCAGCCTTACCAAAAATCCCTGTTGAGCTGCTGGTCAAAGTCTAATTCTTCCGTTTTCAAAAAAACTGTCAAGTTCAGCTGAGCCATTTCCTCTATAAAAATGAGTTATCTTGAAAAAGACTTCCCTTTTTGTCATTATTCTCATACATAAAGTTAGATTTGTTTATAAATGAGTTTCTGTGATGTATATTCTACCACAACTGTCTGTATTATTTCTAGATGCAATTATTAATGCAGAGAATAAAAAAAAGCAAGAGTTTATTTTTATATCACAGAAAGTTTCTTCAGGAAAAACACATAAACCTGTTCTTGCAAATTTAGCCATTTCTTATAAAGAAGCCATATTTCTAATGTAGCTGTTATCACTACCAAAATAAAAAAGATTTAAGTATTACTTATAATTTCCGGAGGTTGGTTTTACATTGAAAATATGAATATTCAGTGTCATCTACTTGGTTAGTAATAAAAATGGCATAATTGTAAGTAAATACTCTCTCCATTGTGGCCAGGAAAAATGAAAAACAAAATCAAAAAAAAACCAAAACCCCACAACCAACTAATATTCTTAAAAATGATTGCTGATTTGAACTGCTGATTTAAATGTAACTTGGTATTCAAGTTCAAGAAAAATCTTTCAGAATCCTGAATGATGTTTTTTTAATGTAAGAAATAATAATCAGACAATTCCAGGCTTTATAAAGCATGTGTCCTCGCTGTGGTCACTGAAATGAATTGCTATTAATAATAAATAAAAAAGGCCCATCAGCTTTCCAGCTTTACCTCTGTGTGAAAACAGTGTCTTTGTAGCTAGCCATCACACACAGAAAAATAAATGCAATCTCTCCCCAACCTCAAAAAATTCTGAAACAGTAAAAAAATACAATGATATCATGCATCATTGGTTACTGAATATAGTAAAAAAATAAAAAAAATCCATCTGTAATTTGTTATTGTTTGTCCCTCCCATATGCACATAGAGTATGTGATGGCTGAAGGTGACTTTAATCTCACTCTTGTTTGAAGGCATAGCCCTGTTGATAGCCTAAAATCCTTTTGAGACTGAGGAAAACAAAATACAGTGCTGAGGGTTGTTAATTCATATTTTGTTTAATGTTATTAGTCAAAGGCTAGAAAAAAAGGAAATTTGAATACTGTCATGACCCTTCTAAACAGAACACTATGCTAACAACCTTTCTTATTATAATGATGTAAGCTGGGCAGTCAAATTTTGGAGCACACTTTTCTTAATCTTTTTTTCCAATCATAGTGAAGAATTTTTTTTTTTACACAGATCCTTTTATATTATATAAAATTCCCATTTAACATCACTCTGGTCCAAGTTTCCCTGTCCCAAAAAAGGTCATTTTGCAGGAACTTTGTCTAAGTGATTTGCCTATCTGTCATTGCAGAACTGAGTCCTAAAATAACAAATAAAAATGAGCAAATGGAGTACAGACTGAAGGAGACATTAAAAAATAGGTTGTGATACCTACTGTACTTACAGCTATGTGAAAATAATTTTACACAAGTCCTTTTCTACAAGTATCATCATGGAAATATCGTAAATTTCTACAAACACCTGAATTAATAAAGCTTCATACATCAAATGGTTGGATATTTTGATCTTATCATCAGTGTTGGTGAAGAAACTCAGGTTCCAGAAGTGAAGGAAGCTGACTAATAATGAGTTGGAGTAACAGTCCTAAGCTACCAGCCCAAAATCTTTCCTCAAAGCACAAGATCAAATAACCTAATAGCACATGGTACATTATGATACCTTTCCAGAGCTGTCAACATATCCCATTTTTGCAGACTGGACTTTTAGCTCCAGTCGCTGTTGAGCGTATTTGCCATGAGGGCATCTGTCACTCTAAAGTCCCCCTGATGCCTCAGTCGTGACAAGATACTAGATTGGTGTTAATCATGAGGCAAAGGCAGCAACTGAGGGAAAAGGGGAGGCCACATCAATCATATGCATAGATAACCTGCTGAATACAAATGGATGCAAAACCGCTCTTAAACTCTCCCCCATGCACTATATGCAGTAAAAAAAAGTTCTCTACCCATCTACCTGTAATGATCAGACCAAAACACCTCTTTTCTGTGGTGCATTCAGTGCCTTCTGTAAGTCTTTCCATACATTTGGATTAAGATGGACTCGTGTTATGCTTTGGTGATATATTATTCTGCAGAAATATTTCAATAAAATAAAAGCTGACAGTAATAGAAATTCTGGTCTTCACTGACAAGCACCTGCAACACATCAAAAGGAGATAAAACATGAAATCAGCATGCACCTCAAATGCTTAGGAAGATATGCAAATGTCAGAGAAGCTACAATCAGAGCCATTGCAAAATCACAAGCAGCAGGATGAAAGAACAGGGTTTGTAATATAGTCATCATGCAATGATTTTCTTCCTGCTGCAAAGCTTGCTAATTACAAATCTATCAATTATGATGCTTGAAAAGCCCTACCTCCTACTCAATGAACATTTTCAGAGGCCAAATGCCACTCTTATCTCCTAGAAGGATAAAGAAAACATTTGTTGTAGTTTGCAAGTTGAGTACCACTCACCTTTTTTGGTATCCTGATAGGGTAAGGGGGAAATGATAGGACAATAGGTAATGTCTTCAAACTGAAAGAGGGCAGGTTTAGAATAGATAGTACAAGGAAATTCTTTTCTGTGAAGGTAGTGAGGCACTGGCACAGGTTACCCAAAGAAGTTGTGGATGCCCCACCCCTGGAAGAGGTCAAGGCCAGGTTGGATGGGGCTCTGAGAAACCTGGTTTGGTGGAAAGTGACCCTGTCAGGGGTCACTGGCACTAGGTGATCTTTAAAGATCCTTTAATGCCAGCCAAACTCAAACCATTCTATGGTTCTGTGATAGGGAAAGGGTGTTCCTTCAATACAGGATTTTGACCTGAGTCTACTCTTTGCACTCCCATGAGCTCTCTATACAGATTTAATCTAGTTTCATAATCTCTCTGGGAGAGCTCCTGAGCCTGGAGAGATTAATGGCAGCCTCACTGCTTCAGTTCCCAGGCTGAGGTATGGAGATGGTGCACAAGGGTATTGTAAAATGAAATTTGGGCTACACATATACCTTAATTAACAGATGCAGAACTCCACTGCAGAAATTGCTGCATTTAGTCTTAAGTGAAAATCTTCTTGTATATGTTGCACAGCTCATAAAGTGTTTTGGGGCTTGGGAAATAAAAGTTTGCATAAATCAATGTATTTTTATTGTGTGATACAGCCAAAATTACATACTTGCACTCAAAGTCTGGAATAAGGGAAACATTTTGTAGGGTCCTTTCTTAATTCTTTTATAAAGACAGTGCTTGTTTTCTTGTAGTATTTGATATATGGGATGCTTTGACAAAACAGATCACTATTTTATTGCCCTTTGTTGAGAACCCCATCATCATTTGAGCATCCTTAGATCTAGCAAGCAGATGTGCACTTCCCATGAGCTGAGCATGGAGGTTTGACAGATTTTAGTAAACATCCATTCAGTATGTGCATGGGAACCTTTCTGATGGATGGATGAAGAAAATGGGTAATGCTCATTCAAAAGGGACAGGAAATAGCAGTTCTGTAAAGCACTGTTGAGACTCCTTGATTATTCCTCCAGCAAGCACACAGTTTACAGCAGGATTTCACTAATGATTCTCTGTCTAATTATTGTCTGTGGTAAAATAATTTTGTTTATTTGTAACACAGAGGTCAGGAAGAATTCTCTATATGTACAGTCCTTCTGAGTCAACTTTGTATTAAAGAGGAAAAGGAAGTACTTTAAAATATCTATTTAAGTAACTCAGTGTCAGCCACTTTGCATTCAGGTGTTTACTGCCGAACAATTTTTCCCTTGACTTAACTTTACCTGTGCTCTAGAATAGACCTGCAAAAGGGCTTATTGAATATGTCTTGGATTTTTTATTGTTTCCTTTTAAAATTACTTCAACTTGGCCAACCAGCATTAGATTTTGCTGAGGTATAGCAAACGTAAATTCTCTCACTTCCTCTGAGAAGCCCTCCCCAGTGTTTTTGCATGTGTTTTTGTGTGCGTAAGTAACACGGAGGAAAAAAGCCAAAACTGTAGTTTCTCCTTCACATACACAACACCCTTCTCCTCAGCTGTCCTCTGCTTTTGACATATTGCTGGGACAATTCCAAGGAGGCTTGTTTTCTTGTTTTAAATTTAAGTAGGATTTTCAGCCAAAGATTTTACAGCACTTACATGTAAGGTGTGTAAGAGGATGGTGTCTCATTTCTTGAATAACAAAAAACCCAAGGTGAAATGCACTAAAGTACACTTCCACAAGAAAATGTGGTAAGTCAGAGATGGAAGATGGGGATAGCAGAGCATATTTCCTCTACTAACTGTGATTAGGACTAGAAGAAATGTCATTTCTGACAGGGGAAGATCGATTTCAATCCTTTGATTTTTATCATTGCAGGCTTGGGAGGAAGAGGGCTAATTACCTTCCCAAATTAATAAAAACCTAGTAACTGAGGCATACCTTGTCATGTGATGCAAGTATATTTCTCATTTATTAACTTCTGAAGTCCTTGGCAGCTCTTTCTTAGACTTCAGTCAGATCAGGCACTTGCTGTCAATGAGAGGATTTACAATTAATGTCTAGTGTGGATAAAGTAGGACACCCATAATTACTCCGTCTTGTTACAAGTCATTTGCTGTTTTAACCTTTTGATTCAAGGGTGCTGAGGAATGCAGACTGGTCCACAAAAATCAATCCTGACTTAGAATTTCATAATCCATTTCTACTGTGAGACGGATTTGTCTGAAATGATTCTGTTTCAAAGAAAAACTAATATTACCCTTTCTTGCACACTTAATTTTGCTTTTGTCTAAAGCAAGAGAAATATATATTTTTTGGGCTTGGGTTGCTGTTTTGGGTCTTTTCCTGTAAACTACTTTTCACAGAAAGGAAAAGAGGCTGAGTACTGAAAACATCATGCCCTGCTGTATACCTGACCAAAGCATAATAGAAACCATTCAGTTTGCATCACATATCCTGTGAAGAAGAAAGGCATTTTGTGGGGGCATGCAACTACAGGATAAGATGTCAAACACAACTTCCTGTAAAAATTACTAGCCAGCAGAACCTTAATGCCTACACCAGAAGTTAAATCAACCCCAAACAAGTTTCCTAGCAAGAAACACCATTGTTTTCCCACTCTGAATCCTGTTAATGGATCCTCAATATTCTGACTGGATACAGAATTTTCAACCTACTTATCACATGAAAGCCAAAAGGAAAAATAGATCCTTTTGCATGACCAAAGTAAAATCTCATTTAGTTTCTCCTAATTATAATACTTTGGACAACAGCCTGTCGTTCTGATTGGGAATGGCGATAAAGAACGACACTGACTTTCAAGGGAGTCACAACGGGAGAATCTCTCTAGTTTATTGCTCTAGGCTTGTCTTATAGACAGATAGTGGAAAGTACAGAAAGGAAACTTCTACTATTGGTTAGTAAAGTGCTACATCACCATCATTGGTCAGTGGGGTTCACCACCCCCCTGACTCCCTCCTGCAAGGAACACAAGAGGACAGACAAACAGCACCTGGCAGTTGTTTTCTGTCTCTGAGGATTGTTTTGAAATCCTCCTATGAAGTTCTCAGGCTAGCTTTTCAGGCAGGGCTGAGAGGCCATGGGCCTGCAGTTTCTGCAGCTCCCTGCAGCCTGTTCCAAAGCTAGCATCCATAACAGCCATACTCAAGAACTAATTTTTCTTCTGGGATAAATTGGTATCTAGTCAGCAAATGTAGAATTTAACTGCTTTGTTCTTTTTATATGTAAAACTATACTTGGAAAGTCATCAACTAATTTTTGTCTGTTTGGGTTGACATGATCTCTGTGCCAAAAGTTATATTTGCATTCCAATTTGGCTTCATCTTGTCTATCAGAAAATTGATATAGATGATATAGATGATACAGCTATAGATATAGATATAGATATAGATATAGATGATATAGATTATATATATATGTGTGTGTGTGTGTGTGTGTGTGTGTGTGTTTCTATTTTAAACACATTTGTGTGTGTTTAACTCAGTGCTGACTAGTTTTCTCTAGTGTGTAGAGATCCCCACCACACACACAATTCATGGATGAAATACTTTTAAATGTGGATTTCACTAATAGCTGTCTAATCTCACCATGTCAGCATTAAAACACTCCATTGCTTTTAGCTGTGTCCATGTAATCAGCAATCCTATTTATTTTTACTTCCTGTTAAAGGTAATTGATAAACTTCTTCAAATATGGAAATTCTGGGTTGTATCAATTGGAAGAGAACCTGGATTTGGCTCAAACACACTCATATAAACCCAGGAAAAACAGTTTTAAGTGATGTCCTTTGTTCTTTGGTAGCATACAATAAACACAAAACCCCTCTACTTACCACTTCAAAATTTTGTGGTCTATCTTTAAAATTTTAGTAATATTTTAGCTACCATCAGCTCTCTGTATCTCATTGTTTTCATAACTATTTCTATGAAATCAGGCTTTTATAATTTAATTATTTATTTATATCAAAATCATGAGAGACTTTTATCTTTATCTTCTCTAAAGAGATTACAAAAACCCAAACATAAATAGAAGTAAAACAAAGCAGTTGCAGGATTTTGGAACTGAACTTTATTCATTATCAGTAGTATTTATGTCCTTTCGAAAAAAGAAATCTCTCTGAGAATTCATATCAAATGTTTATAGTGTTTCTTAGTTGCTTATCAATTCTTTAGTCATTCTTTATTCCAAAACCCAAAACCCCAACACTGGAAAAGCATGCCTGTTTTGTTGGGTGTTTTAAATACTATTCTCACTTGCATTTTCCCTCCCAATAGTCAGCCTTTTTGAGTGATTTGGTGAAGAACTGACTGCTGAAGGGGTGGCTGGTGTCACTGTAGAAAACTATTGAGTAATTTGAGACTCACAGCAAAAATAGAAGAGTTTGATTAGCCTGGGTAGTTGTGTAGGGTTTTTCATTTAAAGTGTTTTGGTTTGCTTTTTAGTCTCAAACAGATCATTTGCAGCATTCTTTGGCAAAACATGCTGTTTCAAAGACACAATGCTGAGAATAATGGTTTCAATGAAATGTAAGCTCAACTGACGACCACATTTCAGATATAATTACAAACTGATATCTCAGCTGCACTTCTTCTGAAAGCTGACAAATCTTTTTAATTTCATGAAATCCAGGTCAGCCTATGAAAATACAGCCAGAATGCAGAATTCTACATGGATTTGACATGAAGCCAGACAAAACAAAGGATTTGACAAGCTTTCTTATTTTCTATTTCAAAACTAAAACAAAACAGAGGGGAAGGATCACCCACTCATGCAGAATAAAACCCTGAAAAATATTCAATGTACTCCTCAAACCAAAAATTTCTGAGCTGTCTAAAACCAATCCCCTGGAGATGATTGATTCCATGTAATGAAGCCAAATAGTGAGCAAAAATGATCAACTGACAAAAAAAATCTCTACTATGCACTTAAGGCAGCATTTTCAAACTTTAATGTGTTTTGTCAGGTAGTTACAATGCCTTCATTAACAAGTAGAATTACACAATTCCTACTAAATAAATTCATTAGTAGGGGTAGTCAGCACCTACAGGATACAGATTTCCCAATTTCAGACTTCCAATTACATATGAAAACTTACTCTAGACTCATAAAGTCTCATGCTGTCACTGGAAAGGCAAGATGCTGACACACAGATCACAGAACAGTTGAGGTCAATAGGGAACACTAGAGGTTCTTTTGTCCAGTTCTTTTGTTCATGAAATGAAACATACCTGGGGTGTTGTGGTAGTCTTTCAGAAATATAAACAAATACTTTTTTTTAATATACTATATAATTAATATATATATTAATATATATACATATTAATATATATTAATATATATATAATAACTTTTAAATAAAAATTTTTGATTACTAGCTTTTGTAGCTTCCTCCCTTTAACTTGTAATTCATAGCATCTATCATGAAGAATTATAAAATTTACAATATGCAGCATGGAATTTTTTCCTGCCAATCTGAAGTAGGTTTGCCTGGTCATATTTTAATAAAATAAATGATAGCACACTGAAATCAGGTGTAGACCTAGGCATTTGCTGCAGCTAATAGACTCCCTTTGCAGATGATTGACTCCCTTGTTTTCCCTTTTGAGGGCAGTCAAAGGACATCACAGGAGAGGAGACAAGGAGAAAAAAGCAAATAATATGTTCCCTTTCAGCATTTTAGTGCCCTTTGTATATTTTTTAAAAGATGGCTCATGTACATATACTGTAATATATATACATATTGAGAGGCTGGCCCATGAATAGCAGCAGTGAATTACATTTTGTGTATTCCAGATACATGAGACAGGGAGAGAGATTCATTGATTGAGTCTCTGTATTTTAAGTGTTACTATATTTACTAGATAACAAATTAGAGATTTGTTAGACAGCAGGCTAAGTAGCTGTCTGTGAACCATGTATTTATTATGCATGGCTCTTCCAGAGTCATTAGAAGTTGAAAAGAAAGAATCACTAGGATGTGAAGGGGAATTCAACTTGGAGCTGCTTGGGGACCGCAGTGATGTGTCTAAGTAACAGTCAGAGTTAATAATAGTCCCCAAGTAACAATCCTGAGGCTTAAATATGAACTTTTCAGAGATGTTTGCAAACACTAGTATTACTGTACAAATGGATAGACCACAGCATAGAGAGTCTTAACAAAGTTCCCATTGGTATCTTCTACATCAGTGCTATTGGAAACAGAGAACAGAGTAAATCTCATTTCCATTCCTTTTACTCACCTGCTAGGTAATACATTATATCCACTGTGTTCTGAGTGGAGTGTAATGGTGTCTAGACACAAAGCTGTAGACCACTTCATTTCCTTGCCTTTCCATTTTGATATAAAAGGTACTTTCATTTCCTGTCTTGAGCAATTTTGGGGTCCTGCTCACTTTGGTGATGCTCAGCTCCAAAGATGGCAGCTAGTGACACACGAAAAACAATGCTGCTGTTAAAGCTAGGAAGAAATAGGAAAGGATATTGTGAGTCCTAAAGTTCAAGCAATTCAAGCAAAATAACAGGTCACAGTGAACAGAAGAACATATTAGTCATGCTTTACTCTAGCTTGTTTTTCCTAACCAGAAGTCATCTGATTTAGTGGATCACTTGGGGGCTAGATCATCTGATATTATCACTGACTGAAAGTTTTATATGGACAGATCTAAGTGCTGACCTTGTCCTACTTATCAATGAAGTCATTGCATTTAGAAGGAGCCAGATCAAATACTAGCACTTTATTGTTCTTATCTTATAAGGAATAATAAATATAAGAAAAACTAGAAAATTGTTCTAGTTCCTTTCATTGTTCTCTGTCCCTAATTGTTCTCTGTCTCTAATTGTAATTTAAAAAGCTTGATTGCTTACCAAATTAGGACTGCTTCTATCAGATTAGGCAAAAGGTCCCTGCTTTCTCACCATCCTGGCTGTGAGAATGGGTGCACCCCTGACCCTGGAGTAGATGCCTGAGAAAGGGTACAGGAAAGCAAACTGATACTCTTTGTAAGACACTGCCAGGCTCCAGCTCTCCATGGGAGATTTTATTTCCCTCTGGATGACTTTGTAGGATCTGAAAGCTAAAATTGCTGGTTCAAGTGTAAAATGGGGATTTTGAAGTTAAAGGCAAATCTATCTGGAATCTCTATAGGAGACTCTGCAATACTGTTGCTGCAGTACAAACAGCAAACTTCTATTGAAATCAATTTAATTTATGTATGACTCTGAAGGCAGGATATGCCCTTGCAAAATTTCTTATCAATATATATAGATATAGGTGTTTTCCCAGAAAAACAACTTTATTTCTCTGCCATCATAGAAGCATAGAATCATTTAATTTGGAAAAGACCTCTAAAATCATCAAGTCAAATTGCTAATTTTGTAACCATGGTGAACCGTGGGAATCTACACATCTTTTTAAGAACTCCAGGGATGGTGACTCCACTACTTCCCTGGGCAGCTTCTTCTAATGTTTCTGATATAAATCATTTGCCTTCTAGGCCACCTGGGCACACTGGTGGCTCATGTTCAGCAGTTTTCAAAGAGCACTCCCAAGACCTTTTTTACCAGGCAGCTCTCCAGCCACTGGTCCCCCAGCATGTAACAATATCTGCATTTGTTGTGACCCAGGTGCAGGACCCAGCTCTCATACATATTGATTCTCATACAATTGGCCTTGACCCATGGATAGAACCTGTCCAGATCCCTCTGCAGAGATTTCCTGCCCTGCAGCAGATCCACACTGCCACCCAACATGGTGTCATCTGCAAACTGACTGAGAGTGACTTCATTTCTCTCATCCACATCGTTGACAAAGATATTAACAGCACTGGACCAAGTACTGAGCCCTGAGGAACCCTGGGGACTGGCTGTTAACTGTATTCATCTCCATTCACCACCATTCTCAGGAGCTGACCATCCAGCCATTTTGTTACCCAGTGATGAGTGCATCTTTCCAAGCTCTGAGCAGGCAGTTTTTCTGTGAGAATGCTGTGGGAATGGTGTCAGGGGCTTTAGTAAACATCCAGATAGACAATAACCACAGCCTTTCCCTCATCTTCTGTGTGGGTATTGTGGTTTAATCCCAGCCAGTCACCAAGTCCAACTCAACTGCTTGCTCACTCTCACCAGTGGGACTGGGGAGAGAACTAGGAGGGTAAAAGCTGGAGAAATCAAGAGTTCATAAACGCAGTTTAATAGGGAAAGCAAAAGCTGTGTACACAAACAAAGCAAAACAAGGAATTAATTCACTGCTTCCCATGGGCAGGGGGGTGCTCAGCCATCTCCAGGAGAGCAGGGCCCCATCAGGAGAAAAGAGCCCCGTCATAGTTAACAGTGACTTTGGAAGGCAAACATTTTCAATCCAAATATTCCAACTTCCTTCTCCTTCCCCTCACTTTATACACTGAAAATTATTTCATTTGAAGTGAAATATACCTTTGGTCAGTTTGGGTCACCTGTCCCACTTGTGTCTTCTCCCAATCTCCCATGCACCTCCAGTCTCCTTGCCTGTATGGCAGAATGAAAAGCAGCAAAGGCTTTGGCTCTGTACAAGCCCCACTCAGCAACAACAAAAGCATCTCTATATTATCAACTCTGTGTTCAGCACAAATCCAAACATAACCTCATGCCTGTCACTATGAAGAAAATTAGCCCTAGCCCAGCCAAAAACCAGAACGTCCCACCTCTTATTCCATACCATGTACATCATGCCCAGGTCCCACACTATTCAATATAACTTCATTAACCATTACCCACATTCCCATTCTTTGATTTAATGCACAGATATTATTCCCTTATTCTATGGACTACCCCTGGAAAATGTCCATGAAATGTCCAAAAATAATCTGTTGAATTGGTTTATGCTTTTCTGGAATACTGTTATATTAAAAAACCTTTTCAGTTGCATCTGTGGGATTAATAAACTCTGGTGTTTGCAAAGATCATGGTCTCATCACAGGTGATAAAATACATAGAATTTTCTAGTATGCATATATTGCATTTAGCTCAAGGTAGAGAGGACATTTTTAAAATAAAACTTAAAGAATTGCTTCAGCCCTCAATGAAATGTGCTTTTAGGGGTGAAATACAACAGCTGTTTAACATCAAAAAGAAATATCATTGAATAATTTAGTTCAAAAATTTGAGAAGAAAGGAATATTTATTCAAGGGAAACTCCAGATGGAAGTGGGAAGGCAGATTGTCATTCTGAGACAGTGTTACAATTTTAACCAAAAAAAAACCCAGTAATTCCTGCAATATCTTTACTTTCACAATGTTCTGTAAAATACTGAATAACAACAAGGCTTTGCCCATTAAAAACATCAGTATAACTCTGCCACTATAAGACTAAGCATTATTGTCTCCTTTTAACAAGACTCAGAAGACTGCCACAATTTATATCAGAGGACATGGGGATATCAGATTAAATACAATGGATCAGATCATGAATCTGTTTAAGGCAATTTTTTTCTGCATGATTAGCTAGTATCAGATGTTTTCATAACTAATACTAAACATTAAAAGTATCAGCAATTTATTATCTGCAAACATGGAATAAACTATTAACTGAATTTAATCCTAATTCTCACAAGTTAGTTATTGACTTAAATTTGGTATATATCAGTTTTCTAGGTAAATCTCTCAAATGGCAGTGTTAATAGCAAAATATTACAGGAATACAAATTTTATGGCCATTGAGCATATTATAGATAATCTCTTTTTTTTTCTTATATATATTACTGATGACCTTGTAGATATGTGCAACATGGGCTGAAGAGAACTTCAGTAGGCAATTTCCTTGCATGCAGAATATGATCCTAGGAGGGTATGCTTCAGTTTGATAAGTCTAAAATGAACCTTTGTGTCTTTGTGAGCTATTGTGTCTGAAATTTGAATTTAAACATGCTCTGGAAAGTTTTATTATATATTGAGTGATCAGTTAATGAGACTAGTTTTAGACCACTAAGAGCTTCAGCTGGTCATATCCAATTTTGCTGTTCTGACAGGAAAGTGCATCTTTTAAATTCCCAAACTTGTAGTAACAAAGTCAATCACCAGAAAGTTATTTAAATAGAAGACTTAAAAGCCTCGAGGCATAGAAATTTATTGTACCTAATGGATACTTACAAGAGATGACAGAGGCAAAGGAGCTGTAAATCAAACAAAGAAAATTTTAGAAAAAAAGGAGATGTAAATTTTCTCAAGTATGGACCAAAGAAATCCCCAGAAAATTTTAAAGAACTTTAAGTATATCTGGATAAGGAAAAGGAAGTGGAGAGGGAAAGAAGTTCAAAGTCCAGGAAAGATGAAACGAAAATGGAAATGTAGCCTGTCTATTTGGAAAAGTGCACTTAATGATGTATTATAGAAATTCTTGTGCTATTTTGAAATCCTGACTTTGAAATATGACTTTTGTAACTGGTCCTTACAAAAATGCACTTAAGATATTTTCTGTTATCCAGTGTTGCACCTCAATAAAATGAATTGATTTGGGATCCTCTGAGTTCCTTGAGCTCCTCCTTTCTTTAACATTGTTTTGAGGTATGCTGGGCTTTTTTGTCCTTCCACTTCAACCTGTTACATGTGCCGTTTGGAACTTCTGAGGGACTTTGTAAGATCAGGGTCTTACTCTCTGCAAGATCCAAGTTGATACTAAAGCATGTTTTCAGGAGAAAATAAATAAATAATCATCAGTAAGAAAGTAAATCATCGGTAAATAATAAAAGCAAATTTAGATATTGAGGACAGCTAGCATGCAATGTTAAGTGCTAATATGACCACTTATTTTCTGCTACATTAGCAGAGAGGGTAACTTGTGACACACACTGTTCTGACATGATACAACAGTTCCTGGAAGGTACTTCATGCCCCAAAGAGTTTACAGTCCAAGGTAAGCAGCTACCAGTGAACACAACAGCTGGGGAAGCAGAAGGCAGTAGTGAAATCATAATCAGTGAGATAAACTGATGAGTCATAGCTCATCAGCTCATAATCCAAAATATAAGATATTATCTAACACTGTCACTATGAGACAATTCATCATGTATGTTCTGCATAGTCTTGCAAATATGGACAGCTGTGGGCTGTGGGAATTTTCATCTACTCCTATTGTTGAGTGAAATTTTAGCAATCAAACAAAAAGCAGAAAAACAAAACCCAAAAAATATCTTAAATGCTCTCTTAAGACATGGCAGTGATAAGAGGAGCCCATGGTGGTTGGAGCCCAGACCCATTTTTCTTTAAAGGACTGAAATTATCACTTGGCTTTATTATCAGAACAGAGCATGGCACACTCTTATCAAGTATTTGTAAAAAGTGATCTGATACGTTCTACACTCTTTTGAAGCTTCTAAGAGCTCCTCCCAGACAGATCACACCAGTTGCATGTGGATTACTGCTAACAATTTATAAAATGTGAAAAATATCCATACACCAGTGAAGGTATTCTAGCTTCATGGATATCTAGGAAATATTAAAAAAAAAATAAAATCCTTTCTATAGGGAACCTAATAGAGCTGCCAAGGAGGTGTATCCTGTACCACAAACTCCTAAACTGCCAAATACATGTATCATAGAACTATAGAATGGTTTGAGCTGGAAGGAACCTTAAATACCATCTAGTTCCAACCTCCTGCCATGAGCAGGGACACCCAGACACCCAGAGGTTGGCAAAGCTGTGAAGAAGGGCCCAGAGGTACTGCTCAGGAAGGTGCTGAACAGCAGTGAATTGCTGGTCAGAGGTGATGAGATGTCACTGACAATGGTCCAATTCCCCAGAATTTTTGTGATATGATAACTGCAGGAGCCTGAACTGAAACAGTCTAGAAATATGCTAACTGACAGAAATATACAAAATTTTTAGGCTGTAAACATTGGCTGCTAAGAATCACTTGCTACAGTAAATGCAATTCAAAAGGTTTTGTTTTTCTAAATTGAGTTTTCTGGCATCTAAGTCAGCTATTGACTATGAAAATGTGCTTCAGAAGTGAAAAGGATGCGTCATCTGCAATGTAAATATGAAATATTTTCAAAGGATTTAAAAAAGAGTGTGAGCATACTTAAATAAACCTCATAAAGAAGAAGCTGAACAGTCAGTATTGCATGGTTTTTTTCACTGGGATAAGAGATTGGATTATAAATGGAACAAAACCACTTAGAAACTGCTACAAGACACTGAGTTAATTTTCTAAGGAAAAGAGGTGACTCAGTTCAGAATGAAGCATATGGAGGTTATTTGTGATAATAGAATAATGTGCACAAGAATCCATAATGCTGAGAGCTGGAAATCATGGAGAATGTAGAGAAAAACAAGAATTTTGCATGGAGTAAATGCTGACCAGCACAGATTAAAAAAAGTCAGATATCTTGGAAAATGGAACAAGCTGTGATAGATTTTGCCACTTTCAAAAGTTTCAAGCCATCATTTCACCATCATTATGTTTGGCTGTGGATTGCACAGTGTTAAGGTACTGCCCTGTAAGAGGGCAGAGACAGCTGTGACACAATTTGGATCAACTACCAGAAATTAAATGGCATATTTAAAACTTTTAAGACAGATGCTAATACAGAAGCTGTTCTGTTGATAGAAGCATTCTGAAATCTTGAGTAGAAGAACTACAGATATTAGAAAGCTCAACAGGCTAAATGTGAGGTAATGCTTGTACTCTTTTAAGGAATGTCTCAACTGTACATGTAAATAAAAATAGAAAATAGAAAAATGTAATAGGACTAGTATAGAGCAAAATCATTTTTGGGTTGAAAGTGCATCTTATTGATGTCCTTGGTAAACCTACATTCATTGATGAGAATTGAGAAGAGTCTTAAAAGGTGCATTGCTAGGAATAGATAGGCTGTTAGCATGATACTCATAGCTGTAACATCTTCATGCTGTGTGGAGAGCTTAACTAAAAGGGAGAGTTAAAAGGGGAGATTGATAGGCTTGTTTGCAGTAAGAATTGCAGGACAAAGCTGAAAAGCTGCACCTGTTATTTTAGAGGGAGGGAGAGAATCCTGTGCCTCACTAAAGGAATTAAATTAATATTAAAAATACTACCTGCATCTCAGGTGTTATGTTTAGGAGAACTCTTGGTGGTTCCTCTTAGTAAAGAAGATTCCATGTCTGCATAATTTCAAGAATCTCTATGGGACACATGCATACACCAAGATGACATTTGTGTTTTCTAAGGTTCTCAAGGTACTTTTCTGTATGACATTTGATCTTCTGAAAGATTGCACTTTATCACCCAGGGCTCCAAAGAGCTTTGGTATGAGTCAGGCACAAGAACAGAAAACACAGGCAACATTTTCTCATATATTTATGGTCACCACTTCTACGACCGCCCTACAAACAAAGAGGAAACACACAGTCCTTGAAGTACATTATAAAAGACATTCAAAGATAAATAATCCGAAAGCTTTTGGTCAGCAGTCTAGTGTGTTTATCTATTCATTGCACTGAATACCACCTTAGATTTTGACAAGAGTCCAAAATTAATGATACATCAGCCTTGAGGTACAGACATGATACAAAACTAAGCTGTCTATGAATACCTCCAAAGATAATCTTCTCAGGATGAAGAGCCCATTTCCTTTATAACAGAAAGTCTTAAAACATGCGTGTCAATACCAAGAAATGAAAAAGGAGTCATTGACCTTATTTTATGGGAGTAAATATGCTCTCAAGTCTTGCTAAACAGGCTGGAAACACAGGCTGTGTTATAATAAAGACCCTGACAGAGCAGAGGAAAGTGATAATGAGAAGAAAAGGTATCCTAAATTTGCTTACAGAAGAAAATAGGAATTCTCAACCAACTATCCCAAGCAATTGAACCCAGAAGTTCCCACAGCAAAGCACAAGACTGAAGTGTAATTCTGCTAGATGTGATGGACTTGACAAAGTTACACCTCCCAGCAAGATAAGTCAGCAGGTACCATTCTCTGCAGTATGACCTGCAGGTCATGTTCTGTTGAAGAAATCCTGTCACTGCACGGCTTCATCCTCTCAGTTTGTCCATCCTGCAGCAGGTTAGAAGCTGCTGGAGGTCTGCATCGATTCACTGTGCATTGAGATAGAAAGAGTTAGGATCCAGAAACTCTGTTTTGAACTGACTTAGATATTTGGTGGAAAGCTGGAGGAGAGAGACTGGATGAAACTATATTTTGTTGCTTTCCAACTGAAGCACCAAAAGAATGAGGCCAGCTGGGGCTCTCAGAGTGTGACTCAGAGCAGTTCCTGAATAGAGCTCCCAATTCCTCTGCCCCATGAAGTCAGCTTTCATCCACAGGGAAGCAGCTGGGTGGGCATGTGGTGGCCAGAAAGAAAGTTCCATCTCCTGACAGCTTGATTGTCTGTGAGGAAGTGTGGTGCCTCGCACATGGGCTTTGAACTACTGGGCAGCCAGCCCACGACCTAACACCTCCCATTCCCTGTGTGATGTGTAAAGACAGCTATTACTACAGCAACTATCCAAACAGATGATGATGGGAACTTTACATGAGCAGAGATGAAAGATGGATCGGGGAATAGGGCAGCAAAATCTTCCTGTGGTATTCACCTCTTGTATGCCTTGCTCATTCTTTCTTCAGCTGCATTTCAAACAACCTTGTCTTGGTGTACAGAATATCATCCCATGAGACAGTACTGAAATACAGCTATTAAGAAGAGTGAGTCCTGCAAAGATTTTCCAATATTAGAGTAAGGTAGGAACTGTCAGATATGACCATGCATAGATTGCACTGCACAAAGGTAGATCATCTTTTCTTCCCAAGTCATAGGAATTGTCTTTCCCTAATTCTCTAATTCATTTCTCACCCTTATATTTAATTTTTAGTTGCTTTTATCACACATGGTCCATTGCTGTTTTAATTAGCTCTATTCACTACCTTAACCAGATGAGACTTATATTGTGGACCCATAAGAAAGTTAAGCTTGTTCACTCACCACATGTATTTTAGAAGTAAACTAGTCATCCAGTCTTTAAGGGTTATGTGACTGGGAAAAAACACCATTTCAACCAGTAAGGTAAAAAAAAAGTCTCTCTAGACCATCTAGAGCTCAATATAGTAAATCAAACCCACAAACCACAAGGAACCTGATATGTCCTTTTGATCCAAAAGGAGTAATTTGAGGATTGATGCTTCCATACTCTCCCTGGAGCAACTATTTTCCCTAGATTTTGCTGAAAAGATTGCAAAAATAGTGGGGGAAATGTAAAGTATATTTCCAAGTGTTGTCATATGTAATTCTTCAAGTGCTCATGTTAGGAATTCATTCATTACAATTCGCTCCCACCCATGCAGGAGAAGGAAGAATCATACAAAATGTATAAATAGACCAGAAAACAAACAAAAAAAAAACCCAACCAAGACCAAAAACTGTTTCTATCACAAATCTCTGTCTTCCACCATGACTAAATCAGTTCTTATCCTCGTTTTCACAGGCAAAACAAGAGGTCTGTGGTTAGGGAGGGTAGTTGGATCAGTTTCCCCAAAACAGAATTTGGAGAAAACAAGCAGATGGCTAACTCTTTCACAACCAGAAAGGAGTTACTGCTTGATCCTGTATGTATGATCCATCTTCTTGCTTCTCCCACCATTGCTCAGCTCGACTTCTATTTGAGCCCTTCATTTTGTGCAATGCCTCAAATTAGACTTAGCATTAGTAAGGCCGTATCTTACTGAATGAAGCAGCTGGTATGTTGAAATCAGTTGAAATGCTCTTGAATGCATGAGATGTTCAGATATTATCCAAATGATCTAGAGTTCACATAGCACTATAGTTCCAATGAAATGCAAAACGGATCTGACAATTCGCATCTCACATTCAGCCTGGGATATCTTAGTGTCCATCTTTCAAAAGAAAATAGAGCAGCAACCCATCATCTCAATTCTGGATTTTTGTAAATGTAGCAAGTTGGGCACTCAAAATAGCCATTTTTTTTTCAATGCCTTGGCCAGTGTTGTACATTTTGTACGTGGTTTAGTGCAGCTGCAGTAAAAGAGGCCTAATACATTGGCTTGTCTGAATAGGGCTTGGTTATATAAAACGATGGATATTGTGCTAGCAGAGAGTTTCTTGATTGCGTAAAGAATGGAGTGGCTAAAGAACAGAACGCCTAAATAATAGGTACCAAAAAAAATGACTCAAATGCAATGATGAATATACCATAGCTTTTATGTGTGAGGAGGGAGTAATGTTGAGCCTCTTCTCTTTTAGGAGCTGTGATATCATGGCAAAAGTATTTAGACCAGAATGAGAAATGTTTTAGAAAAAGTTACATAATAGATTTGTGTTTTTAGACTAGACAGAGATATCTTTATATTGTGCTAATTCCTCTTCTAAAAGCTGCAGAAATTTTGTCATTGATCTTAGTGGAATGGAATATGATGGTGTGAAAAAGAAAGATGTGGACTGCTTTTAAGGAGGTATTGTTTTACAGGAGCAGTGAACACACAAGACATCCATTATAAGGATTTTAAGTCAGTTTTTATTGTCTAGGAATAGCCAAGAATCTTAGTGCTTGTAAAGGACCTCTTCATTGCCTGAGCTTTCCTCATTCCTGCTTGTCTGCTTAACTCCATACAAGAGCCAGAAGAAGACTCAGGCAATGCTAAGCCGCCTTTGAAATCCCTGGTTCAATGTTTTTAGTGGGTTGAGATAGTAGTGCACAGGCCTTTCTTTCTGGCTTTTAAGCATAGGAAATAACTTTCACTCTGTTTGGAGAGAGCGGATGTTGATCTGCTTCTTACATTAAAAAAAGAACCACAAAAAGCTGCCAAACTGCCACCCATATATAAATATATATATATATATATGTGTGTGTGTGTGTGTGTATTGATACTTTCAGTATGCCCTGGTTTTCAGCCTGGAGCTTTACCTTGGTGAATTCTACTGACATGATGTCCCTATGTTTCAAAGTTAGGGCCTAGACAAGTCTCAGTGTATCCTCATATTTCACATAGATACCTCTCTTGCAGACATCTGGTGTGTGACTCAGCTCCAGCTTAAAACAAATATACTTGTGTTGCTGCTTGGAAATATCTATGTGTACATTAGAGGCTCCATTCAGCTCCCCACACAGAGCTCTCAGACTGTGTGATACCCTCTAAGATATCATCAGGCTTCCCACTGCTCCTCTAGGAGACACAGCTCTTCTACAATGTCTGTATCATGCCCTCCAATAGTTGCTATCCACTTTGCCTGCCCTAGGACATGTTGAATGGCACAAGAAAGCTTGAGTAACCTAATTCAGTTCTACATCTTCAATGAATACAGTAACCTTAAGTTCCAAGTACAGCTATACAAACATCCTATTCTGTACTGTTCTGTTCTGAATTTTAATCCTGCATTCCGTTTTTTTTTGTCTCCAAAGTTGTGTTTGTAGGTCAGGTGTGAATTCAAAGACATCACATACAAGCTCAGACATGTCTGTTAGCTCTGACTAACAGACATTATCAGGATACCACCACAGGATAATTGAAAGTTGACAGATGCTGCTTTACCCTTTGCTTTTCAGTCAACTGTGGGGATCACAGGCTGATGCCTGAATGCAGAAAGCCTGCCATTGTGTAGTCAGAAGTTGAAGGGACAGGACACTCATTAAGAAAAATTTTTAGCCTTTTTAGTAATAAATACAGGATTTTCCATTATGCTTAAAGAGACAGACATGACTTATACCCCAATGAAACATAAATCCTTGGGTTTCTTCCATGGATTGGAAATCTTCTGACAAATCGTGATGTAGCTAGTGAATGTGGTTTTGGTTACAGAACTAAACAGGGCTGTTTAAGGGTTGTTGTACATGTCAGAAGCTGTTGTTTTACCTTGCAGAGGGTTTTGTGTCAGTAGGAACTTGAAATATTCCCTGTCTACTCAATGAAGCGTGTTATCCCCTCAGCTGAGCCAAAGTCACTCTGGGGCTGCTCTAAGTGGGAACACAACCATACTTCTCATTTATTAGCAAACAAAATTTTTTTAAAAGCTAAATACTTTTCAGTGGTATGTTTTCTAAAAGCAGGATCATTTATCCATCCAAATTACATCACAGATAGTGATGCATAGGTGAGAAGTACTTTACCATAGTACATGAACTCAGAAGTATTGCGCAGCTGGAATGAAACAGGGCTGTGGGGTTTTTTTTGCCATGAGCACTTTATAGGATAAAGCCATGACTTAATGTTGAAGTTGCATGGGATATTGCTATCAGAATCATTTCCATAAATAGGTTAGACATTTATATACTCTCCACCTCATCTTACAGCTTCTACCTCATCCCTTCACTTCTGCTTTTCCCCCTCCCTCTGCTGCCTCTGCTGAGAGAACTGCACCAGGGGAGCACCATAAACTAAATCCCTCACATGACCCAGCCTAGAAGCAAACTCTTCTACCTATGATATCTTACTGAATAAGTTTCCAGACAGGTTATATCATTTATAAGAATGATCATATGTGACTATGAGATCAAACCACCTCTCTTTAGCCCTGTATCCTGTCTCTGGCAAGAGACAGTAGAAAACAGCTCAGGAACCTCCTGCTCAAGGAAAAATAGTGCTCATTTGCCCTAGCAGTATTTTAAGCACAGCTGTGAGAATGACAAAACACAGTTTAGAGATGGAAACAGGATAATGCAGAAAGAGGGGGACACACTCTCTCTGGATCACACCTTTAATTATTTGTCCAAATAAGACACGGCTAACCACAGAAAATAGTTCTGTAAGCTGTTTACTACTGCTAGTATTTATTCCAGGTTAAATTTTTATTTTTAAAAATATTTAATAATTTCTAATTATCAGGATTATGAGCATTAAAGACTTACATATATTGTCCTCTTCAGCTGGACTAAAGCATAGACACTAGATCATATTTTCTGCAAAAGTTCTAGCCAAAATTCCTGCAGGTTTTTTTAACCAAATGTGTTTCTCTACTTGAAAAAATCTTAAAAACATTTATATGTGGAAATTGTATAATTCTTTGAGTCATTACAGCAAAATTTCTTGAAAAACCTTTAACATTTTTCAACAACCTTGACTTTGAACACCTCTTGTTTCTGCATGTTAGAGCCGAAGTTGCAGAACAGAAATAGGAAGAGTTAGGAACACAGTTCTGAAGGTAACTTCTCCTCAAGGTCATGGGTCACAGAAGAAGCCAGAACAATGTGAATGTTATTAAATCTTCTGTACTGCAAGTGGTCTTCTAAATATGTATATATACACACACAGTCTGGTTGCAACCTGAGTATATTATCATTCATTACCCGCCCATTAGGGACCTTTGGGATAGTCTCAGAGAAAAGAAGAACAAGAATTGTAATAAGACTTCATGACTACGATGCCAGGAGAACAGCACAAGCCTTGCTGAAAGTGCAAATAACAATTAGCTCTTCAATCTCCAGGGAGCCAGGGGGTAAAACTGATGGAACATCTGAGAAATGCTTCCTGAAGAGATAAAATAATTCAAAAACCTTAAGGAAATTTGCAAGACTGAGATATTTATTTTTCTGGTTCTGATTTTAGAAACTAAGAGGAAAGGTTACATTCAGATCCCTGCTTGAACGCTTTATTAATTTAAGCTGCTAGCATTGTTTTTTAAAGGCAGCACTGTTCAAGGTCAAAATTTTGAATCCTTGGGTTTGCCTGTCAGTCCTTCCACAAACTTCCTCTGTAAGAAAAGGGAAGAATGATATAAGAAAAAGCAAATACTTTTTCAGCTTTGAAAAGTGAAGTCTTGCAATTGAAAATAAGTAACTCCACAAAAAAGAAATATTTCTAATGTGATTTGTCAAAAACATATAATACTTTGATTCAACACCATCAATTATCATCTAGATGGATGCTACCTAGAAAGGTAGCTGGTAAATTCTACTCTGAGAAACACCTCAGGTGTGTTTCCATTTCTGCCATTTCATGAAGCTCTATGTAAAACTAACATCATTTTCTTTGCCACAGTGGGAATGGGTTCCACATATTTCAAGGAGCAATCAAGATGAAAAGGGGTCTTATTGTCTCTCAAGAGCAAGAGTTCAAAGCATGATATCTAGAATTCATTTCCTATTGATGTGAACAAATTCATGGCACCGAAAATTACCTCCATGGAAAATTGAAAAGAAATGCACTTAAAAAAAAATCAAGAAAGTAAATAATAGAAATCACTGAAAAATACATTGTTAAGAACAAGCATGAATATAGATAAGAAGACATTACTAACTGACACCTCAAAATCATGTAGAAATGTTATCTTTTTTTTGTGGTGATAGATACTGAACACCAGAGTAACAGGGCTCTCCTGCTTTGTTTATCCTGAATATTGCAATTTATTTCCAAAGTGCAGGGAAATATGCATTTGTACAATAAGTACCAGTAAGACACATTAAGAGTTAAGCTTCTGAAATGTAAAGCAGCACAGGGACAGCACCTGTTACTGAACCAGCTAACATTTTCTTTCATAGCTTTTCATCATCACGTGTTTGAAACATTGCTGTTTTCACTTGCTTTTTCCTATGCTTGGCATTTGCCTTAAGTGCTCGTAGATGTAGATCTGAACAGATTGGTAACAACAAGAGGATGATATGGTCTGCACTTGGTGTTTTCTTCCAGGCTAAGGATTTTTTTGTAAGAAGCGTGAATTTTGAAATTTGACTTTGTGAGGTGAACGTCAGTATCATTTTGCCAGCACATTAACCAGCACTTCACAAAGTGTTTCATTAGGAATTTGAAAGATTAAAGCTGTGGCAGGGAGGAGATAGGAAGAAAGGAAAGGGTATAAGAACAAAGAATGATCTCGATATATTAATTCACCTACGTCCAAGGAAAAAAGTAAATTAAAAAAAAGGATATAAAGGATATTCACTTATTGTATAAGTGAAAAATTACCTATAAAATCTATTTTATTTACCTGCTGCTTTCCTACACTGAGTCACAAGAGCATAGCTCAGGTAATGTAATTATCTCCTGCTGTAAGTAAAAAAAAAAATGCTCAATTTTCCCAGTCTTGCCATGCTGTCCAGTGTTGGCTATTTAAATGCTGAGTGCAGTTTGTCTGTTGTTAGGTAGAAACCAATACCTCTTAAGTACTTAGCTGTGTGGGTCAAGATTCGGTCTAGAATTGATTTCCTTACAACTATATTATAAAATCCAGCAAATAAGATTTTCTGGAAGATGTGTTGACAGGTTCTTAACTAGATAGTGTTATTGAATGCCAATATAATTAGCTGGGCAGATCACACAAATTATGCCGGCTGCAATTCATTTCTGACACTGCTCGTCTTATCAGACCTTACTAATTTTACACTTGTCCCTTCTGTCTTCTCAGCTGAAGGCTAATATTGTAGATACCTGGACTTACACAGCTGATAAGTCCAATTGCCACAAGGTGACATGAAGTCCATTCAGAAAATTGCCATACTCAGTGCCTTAGTAATTGCTACTTTTTGATAAGGCCTTGCCATGATAGAAGGGGGATGACTAAACTGAAGGAGGGAAAATTTAGATTAAGTATTAGGAAGAAATTCTTTCCTGTGAGGGTGGTGAGGCACTGGCACAGGCTGCCCAGAAAAGCTGCTCCACCCCCTGGAAGTGTCCAAGGCCAGTCTGGCTGGGGCTCTGACCAAGCTGGTTTAGTGGAAGGTGTCCCTGTCCATGGCAGGAGGGTTGGAACTAAATCTTTAAGGCCCATAACAGCCCAAATTATTCTAGGATTCTATTAAATTAGTCTAATATTTCTTTTTTTCTATTAATGTTTTCAAACTCCTGCTATATTTGGAGGAATCAGAATTATAAAGCCTGTAAATTATTGGTATCCTCTAGTTTTGATTTGCTGATTTTTTCTACTTATGAGTGACTCTACTATAACAATAAGAAGTAGTTTTTCAGCCAGTGGAATTCCCTTCCAGATTCAGGGAAATTCAAGCAGAAGATGTTTAATAATTAAGGTGATTATTTTGGGTGATTCAACTAGTAGAAAAAAACTAGAGTAGATGAACCTGAAAGTAACAAATAAGATATCTATTGAAACAGGGAAAGTACTCATCAAGGGAAATGTAGATGTTAATGTAAGAAACTTGATATTTCCTAAGGTTTTTTCTGTCCTATTTCAGTAATTCTACACTCTAAATAAGTGCTTCTACATCCTAAATGACTCCTTCTGAGGAAAAAAAAAAAAAAAAAGATATTTTGTAGTTTCAGAAACTTCAGAATTCAGACACTTTTTCACTCACAGGGTGTTTGGGAACTGGAAGAGGCTCCCTAGGAAAGTGGTCACAGCACCAAGCATGTTCAAGAGTTCAAGTGTTTGGACAATACTGTCAATCACATGGTGTGATTCCTGGGGCTGTCCTGTGCAAGACCAGGAGCCAGACTCAGTGATTCTTATGGGTCTCTTCCAGCTCAGGATATTCTATTATTCTAAATCTGACTGGAATAACAAAAATATAAAAAATAATTTCCCTAAGGAATGTTTTTTGTTATTCTAAAAGTAGTGGGTTTTTTTCACATCACTCCTGTAACTGAGCAAAAATTTTAGGAAGCCAACACTTGTGACTCCAAAAAAGGAAAATAAGTGTCACAGAAGAGATTCAGGGGAGCTGATTTATCTGGGTTACTGAAATATGAGATTGCAGCCATATTCCTCTTATTTAATTTTGCAACCTCTACTGACTAATTTTTTCACCAGCCAAACCCCTTGACTTTGTCCTTTTATGTGTGGTTATCTACATTTGCCTGGGAGAGTATTAAAGGGAATTTTGGTTTCCCTGTGTGTTCTGTAAATCCTGACCATGCAAGGCTTTGCTTACACAGTGTAGCTATATTGTATATGTGAGCTATATCAAACCACTTTGCAAAGAAAAACAATTCTGTTTTCAGTCATTTTAGCCATGATATTCTGTTAACCCCTCTGGAAATGCAGTACGGACTATAAAAAAGAACATTAACTTTTTTATAGAAATTTAAGCTTCCTTACAGAAATCTTTCTTGAAATATGAATCTTGAAAATTTAATCTTTATTAAACTCCTTTGACCAACTTAAAATTGCAGAGAAAGGACCTCAGTCATTAAGTATTTCATGTAAAGGGGATTATTCCATCTCCTTGTCTTAAAGTCTTCTGTCTTAATTTTGTCTTAAAACCTTCTAAAGATTTCTATTCATTCCAGTTCTATTAAATTTTAAGGGACTCTTTTCTTTTGTGACAGAAGGAGCTATATACTTGCTCATTGTGCAAGTTTCCTCCTGTGGAAATGTGGCTCAGTAGGACACCACTTTCCGGAGCCTGTTTCGTTCATTTCACACCGCTCCCCAAAAAGCCTCACATTACTAAGGTTCAACAAGCACTTCCCATTCTCCTCTCTTCATGGCTGATCACATCCAAATTTGCATCATTACACATTGTCTTTCTCTTATTTACACAGGAGTGAGGCACAGAACTGCGGGGTTAATGAATCCTGATTAACTTTGTCTTCACTGATTTGGAAGGAAATGTCTAATAATGGGATTTCTTCTTTTCTTTCTTTTTTTTTTTTTTTTTTTTTTTTAACCTCTACATGCATCAAGTATAATTGGGTAAAGGACAGTATAGACCTGATCTTCTGATATGTATTTGTAGATCCTAAATTCTGAATAAAACCCAAAGGATGGCCATGTTATGTTCATTTTCCTGAAATATATTTGCAGTGTCCTCAATAAATTCTTCCACACATCTGATTTGTTTTCTTTATTTTTTAAAAAAACACTGCAAACTTCAAAACTTTCGTCTGTGTCTGGTCTAAACGGAGTATGACTCTTTTTGGCCAGTAAACGCCACTTTAATCAGCAACAGTGGTTATGAAATAAAAATTTATTTTTATATTATTTAATAAAAATAGGGGTTTGTAAGGAGGGTAAAAGCTGTGTGGGAAGATTAATTCCAAGAATATTATCTGTGCAGATCAAAGGTATTCTGATCTTGAAGTTGAATCCCTTGATGGTCCACCTAGACAGTATTTATTCCCATGAAGACTTTAACTGTTTTCAACCCTCTGAATCCAGTATAGATGCTTTGAGTATTTAAAAAAATGAACTAGTGTTCATGCAGGGGGTTGGAACTAAGTGATCCATATTTAAGGTCTCTCCAACCAGAATCATTCCATGATTCTGGAATAATACTAAATATCTTCTTACAATATACACTGTCCTTTAGTTATAGAAAGTGTGGCAATTACCTGCAGAAAGCTTAGGTAGAAGTAAGCCTGCATGGTGTCAAAAATATGTATATTCAACTGGCTAGGAGCTTGTGAAGACCTGAAATAATGCTTTGGTTTAACTAAATCAATTTGAAACTAAGCCAGCTAGTGAGGAGCAGATGCCTTTTTTTTAACCCTTGCTTCAATTCCTTTGGCAAAGGTAAGCAAAAGCCTCAAGTAATCAAATCAGACAGAATAGTAGTTAATTTAATTGGCATGATGCTATATTAGAAGCTCGTGCAGCCTGTACCACAATCATCCACAAAAAAATTAGAATGTAGAGGTAGAGCCATGACACCGGCAAACACTTTCTGTTTACTCGGTTTTCTATTTTTATATTTTTTCTATTTTTAGAAATAGAAATTTTTATTTCCCTTTATGCTTTCTGCTGGGGATGTGATTCATGGGGTTTGAGGCTGGAAGGAATAGTTAGATCACAGGCTGCAGTCTCACAGCTCCGTAGCTGCATTACCGTGGCTTAACAAATTATCCCTGACTCTGAGCCACTGGCACAGTTGTGGGGCATGCTTATGGCCCACCCTAAAACTGATGTAATGCATTGAAGCTTAAACTTCACTGGAAGACTTTCAAGCTCAGTTCTGTTACCTTGCAATTGGGACAGATTAGGAGCAAGCACATGGGCAGTTACCTTCCAAAAATACATCTCCTACAAGAGACAGTAACCTATTAGGCTCCCATAACTCCTCAGTGTTCCAAAGCCGTAAGTCTTGTCTCCTTTATAGCTTAAACCATAAAATTTCAATGAGTTGCTCTGGTATTGGATCTGCAGTAATCTCTCTGGGGCAGGAAGCACCATCTCAGCTGCAGTACTGAGCTCAGTGTCACTGCATCCCACACACTAATGAGCTCATTCAGAACATCGTGATGTAAATCAGACGGTGTCTACAAGTTAGGGGGGGTTTCGGTCTGGCATTTCAGGAAAAAGCCTGCAGTAGTCACATTGCATGTCAGCTTTTCCTTCCTTCAGTCTGCTTTCTTGGAGTCTCTGAAAAGAAGGGCTTAACTGAGACTTTGGCACAGACATAGGGGATCAACATTATTTTTTTCATAAGATTCATGCAAATAAACAGCTATGTAATGGATCTCTGCCTCAAAAATCCCCCTGCTGAGAGGAAAACTGTGCTTTTAGGTCAACTCTGCATTAGAAACTAGAAAATTCTCTTGGGATAATAAGTTGAAAATCATCTGATAGGGAAAGACTTTGCATCTTATTACTTCTCAGTGAATATTGTCTTGTGCTTGAGAAAGCACAAAAATATAACTGCAACTTCTGTAACAGTCAAACCCTCACAACGTTTCTCCGATTTAGATTGCTTAATACCTAGCATAATGGCAGGTGTTCCATTGTGGCTTGGTGTTGTTTGCTGGCTCCCCCTGACCTAACTTGGCTGTCACAGTGGCATCAATAGCAGTGAGAGTGCAAGCCACACATAGTCCATATTGGGAGTAGCAATACACAGTTTGAAGTGCCTGAATCACTTGGACCACTGTATTGCTCCATCAAGTCAAAGAGAATTTCCAGATTTCTTGGCAAAATTTTTGTTACTAATGATGATATCGAGCCTGGGCTACAGCCCTGCTTGTGCCTGGCTGCTAAAGCTGAATGAGTTTTTCCCTAGTCAGAGTCCCTTGTTTTCTCTGAATTTGCAAGGCTCCATTTCTAGAGTGCTGCCTGGTAATGGATTTGTCATTCATCACAAATGATGGAAACATCCCCTGACAAAACAGCCTCAACAGCCACAATAACTACAGGTTACTCCATGAAACATGAGTAGGCAGTACAGAATTTGGCTAGATTGTATCCTATAAAATTCTGTATATGTAATGTTCTTAGAGGAGCATTATTTTTTTCCTGCAATGGAATATGTATGTATTTTCATCCCTGGAAGTTTTCCAGGTCAGGCTGGATAGGGCTTTGGGAAACCTGGTCTAGTGGAAGGTGTCCCTGCCCATGGCAGGGGTGATGGAATGAGATGTTCTTTCAAGTCTGTTCCAACTATTTCATGATTCTATGATTCCTAATGCATGTGTTAATTTCAAAAAGGTGGATACATTGGAATTCTGCATCCTTTATTTTCTTTTGAAATATTAAAACCTTCTTTTCTGTATTGTTTAGTGTTTTAACATTATGAATTAGAATTACAAGAGTCACTGCAGGTGACCACTGAAGTGGGTATGATGACTGTGCTCAAGAAGATTTGAGCAGCTTTTCCTCTTTGCACTATTTTCAGATGCAGGGTTAAAATATGGCTGCTTGGAAGGAAAATATATGGCTTTGAGGGGAACTGATCATACAGATAGGAGCATAAGGTCAGGTGGAAACTGCTGCTAGGAGCCTTCAAAATTCAAGTTACTTTAAGTAGGTAGTTCTTATTGTATTTGTTAACCTCAAGGGGCAATTGTTATGGAATGCAACTGAAATCAGTAACCTGTAATAAGGAAAATGTGTTTAGCAAACAGATGTATGGAGGGGCCCTATATGACCTTCACACATCCTCCATGTGAGTGGATGGAAGGTAAACCATCCAAGCGCACATGTAGATGTATTAGCATAAATGTATTTATTCCAAGTCTGTAGAGCAAAGGAAAAAGCAACTTTTATGTATTATGTGTGCCTCCAAAATGTACCACATGTCCAATCTACTAAAAGAGTGGAAGGAGACTGCCTTGTGCACTTGGGGTTTTTTTATATGTTGTTATTTATAGCCTGTTTAAGTACTTTTCCACATGATGAGGAAGAATTCACCAGGCATCGTTAGAATGAACAAACCCTTATAGGGTTGCTGGCGTCAAGTTTTGCATGTGCCATCTGCTTCCAGGCCTATGGCAGTCATCTTTAGATTGATCTAGAGAGGTCCCTTTTGTAACAAATTATTTCATTCAGTATTCATGGAGGGGTGGCAGCTGCTGCTGGCTTTCACAGCACGAAGGACAAACTCTTGTATTAAGATAGTAATGTCAGCAGATGTGTGGTTTCTAGCTTTCTTGAGATTTGCTGTCAATCTGAGCCCTGTCTCTGAGAAAGCCTTCTTACTACTCCTTTTCCTTCAGTTTCTCTAACAGTCACACTGTAGCATAGTATGCAAAATGTTAACAAATGGGCTGAGCAAACGGATTTATACTGAATTATCTGTGAGCAGGACACAATTTCTCAGACAATCTAAGTCTCTAGATCATTTCTGCCAGTGACCATTTGCATCTGCCTCCTTCCTTGATATTTATAACAAATTTAGCCAATATATTAATGCAGGTATCAAGAAGACTGTTAAGAACCACTGTTTCAGCAAAGGAGAAATTGAGACAACGGTGGAGGCACATTTCTCCAAGGGTTCAGAGATATTTGAATTTCAGAAAACAAGGACTTTTTATCCCAAACTCTCTAACGGCAAGAAAACTAGATGCCCTTGAGGTTACCTTGGCCTGGCCAGAAGACAATTTAAACAGAAGACAACATACCTCCAAAAACTATCAGTTTTGTTACATCAAAAAGCAAATCTTGCAGATGTCTGGTGACTTAGAGGAATGTACATTGCAGGTACAGTTTTTGAGTCTTTGAAGGTTTCCTCAACTTTCTGCTCAGCAGTGTGCACACTACTGTCCACACAGAGACTTTCCATTTCATCCAGAGGTGCTGAAATCTAGTTTTCTGTTAAAAGCAGATTTATGAAACCTATTTACACTGTCTTTCCATGAGAGGCCAGATTCTGTACATAAGTCATACCTCTACCCACGCTTTAAAAAAAATCCACTGCTGGGGGCTTGGAATGCATCCCTGGAGTATTCAAGACCAGGTTGGATGGGGCTTTGAACAACCTTCTAGTGGAAGACGTCCTGGCCCATGGCAGGGGGGTAGAACTAGATGATCACTGAGGTCCCCTCCAACCTGAACCATTCAGAGATTCCATTATTTTATGGCATACTGAAAAGAAAATGAAGACTTCTTTACAGCATTCCAACTAGCAGCTGTGCTGGAATAAACGCTGGAAGTGTGAGGATCTTGAAATCAGGTCTTTGCATCTTGTAGAATTAAACATGTAGCAAGAACAGGTCAGACCCCGACTGCTGTACTGCAAGCAACTAGATGGGTTAGAAAGGAATTTTAAGCAGTGAAAATGGGTAGCCTGTGGGCAGGTGATGGAGGGCTAAGGCAAGTAAGGACATTCAAAAATATATTTCCATTCAGTCTGGAGTTCCCCCTGTACCACACAGATCACATCCATAATAGTGAAGGCTTGGAATATATTTTCAATGCGCCTTTTGGAAGCTGAGCTTACAGAGTAACTTTTTCTGAACCTTCCAAGGAAGAGACACTGGGCATACAGCAATGGAGAAGAACAGAGCTCTGAAATGAGTCACTGTTGTGTCCTCAGGAAACTCTCCTGTACGAGCTGCTCCACGACCTGGCACCCTAATGAAACTCTTAGGTAGAAAGCAAAGGGTTTTAATGTGTTTTATACCTGCACATGCTCATTTCCAACAAAAATAAACTTTGTAAGGTTTTTTTCCCAAAGATCACAGCATACAGAGATGACTTGTGGTTCAGCTGTGTATTTACCTATTTCCATGCCCTTTTAATTGCAGAACAAGCCAGTGCAGGCACTGAAGGGAAAGAATGATCTTCATATTCTTCATTACTCACTTGTAGCTTCACCTCCTTTGAGTTATGACTCATTTTCTTACTCCTGGGACATCTCTCATATAAACTGATCATATAATAATTCACTAGAGGGGTGAAAAATTAACTTGTCTTCTTAATACACAAGTTAAGAAAATAGGCTAATATTTCATTTTCCTAGAAGAAACCAATGTAATAGGAGCAGGCAGGTCATACTCCAGAATGTAACCCAAGTGGAAATACACCTCAGCCTGACTGGGGAATTGGTGACAGAAGACTAGGCTGTTTGCTGCATGCTCCTGACTTACCTCAATACTTATTTTTTACCCTGTTTGATTTCTTCCTCCTTTTTTTCATCGTACTTCTAGAAGTTACTTGGCTGTGTCTGCGCTGTAAACTGAAGCCTTTTTCCAAGTATGTGTGCATGGAAAATGTAGTTGTTTGGCACTGAAACAGTCCCACAAGAGACATCGTTTCTGCAGTGGAGACAGGTGCTCCATATTCCTTTTATTTTTCCTTTCTGTAATGTCTTGCATCATCCACCTTGGGAGGGAGGTATTCAATTGACCTGCTGTTGGTTTAGGATGACAAATTAATTTCATGTCAGCCTCGAAACAGCCCGTTTACAGGAATCAGCTGGGACCACCTCAGCCAGCATGGAAGAGCCATTTAACTCTTGACAGACAGGGAAAAGTTTCTGAATACCATTGCTGAGCCATCTGCTCTGCACCCACGGCTCTGTGCTCCACACTGTCAGGGAGTACACCTGGTGACAGAACTCAGCCCCACCAAAACTTTAGATTAGCCTCCGAGTTGATATTTTCCACAAAGGAGAAATTCAAGAATGAGGGTTTATTGTGAATGCATACAGCCTTGTCTCTTCCTATTTATTATATGCTCTCCCTGGCACGATTACATACAGCAAGAAGAGTCTTGCTGCTTCACACTGAAGATTGCTGTGACAGAGGAGCACCACTCACCAGCACAAACCCATTACGTTTTCATTAGACCCCCTTGCCCTCTTTTTCATCTTTCTTGTCTCCTGCCTTCTCTGTTGTCCTTTATATTCTCACTTACTTCTACCTGGTGACGCTTCATTGCTCTCAAGCCACTGCAAGTACCTCACTTCACCTTTGTCTTGGCTATCAGTTTGTTGTCCATTTCAAACCACTTTCACAGGCAATGACCACTGGAGGTTATGGTCTTACACATCAAACCCTGACTGCTGGTCTGGCTTGAAAAATAGATGAGTGTAACGATGAGCTGATGCTGAAATAAGTTTGTTTTGTTTACACGTGTATAAAACACACTTTTACCCCCCAAAAAATTGTTGCCCTGAACTTTTTTGCTTTTCATATAAGTGTAAAAATTCTTATACAAAATAAATTTTCATAGAATAACAGAATGGTTTGGATTGGAAGGGACCTTCAAAATCGTCTAATTCCAGCCTTTCTGCCATGGGCAGGAACACCTTCCACTGAAACAAGCTGCTAAGAGCTCTGTCCAACTTGGCTTTGAACAGTTTCAGGGATGGGGCACCCAAAGCTTTTCTGGGCAACCTGTTACAGTGCATGACCACCAAGCAATTATACAACAATTTTGATGCCAAACAATACAGGCTCTTCCTGTTGTCCTTTAAGTATATCAGTAACAGGATTGATCCATAAAGCAGTGTCCCAGGACGTTCCAAAGACCCTTACACAGGATTTGGCCACATTGTGCAGACAATGATAAAAGACATGGTGGCTGAGAAAGGTGCAGAGACATATGTCCAACCTCCCTTGTTCTGGGTTTATTGTGTCACAGCTGTTAGACGCTGTGTGCTGTGCACACACATCTCCTGGGTAGAGCACAACAGCTGTTTGTCAGCACACAGCAATGATAGATAAATTGTCACCAAGGCACAAACAGGAGGAAAGCCTCAGCCAGCTCACATTGCAAGGGAAATGTAGGGCAGTGGAATATCATTACTGAAATTGCAACAAATCTGGGACAAATCCTGGCCTAATAAAACTCTTCCTGTGCAAGTGCTACCTCATCATTAGTGGCCACAAAATTTCAGGCCAGTGTGTCCTGCCTCTGTACTGAGAAGTTGTCTTTCAACAGTGGAAGGGCACAGTTCAATACTGGGTTGCATCACTTGGCCCATTTCCAATTTATTTGCCAAATTACAGCTTTCTTCAGCCCTCTGGCTATCTTCCATGTGCGTGCTGCCCAGACCTGAGCTTTCTTAGCTGTCTGTTATCTAAGAGGATCACAGCCCTGCTAGAAATGGCCTATATTTGGCTTGTTCTCCAGCATTTAATTTTGAGCAGTAAAAGCTAATTTTCTTTTTTGCTGGGAGAACATATGGGTTCATTGTGAGGGAAAAGAATTGTTTGAGTGCTCTATTGAAGTTGGATATTTTTAGGTGCGTGTAAGATCAAAGCTCTGATATCTCTTGGTGCAGTATTACATGTACCAATATGTAACAGCAAAGGAATCTTTTTCCAAGTCTCCATTCAGAGCATTTTCATTACATTATAAAGCTGCCTTTGACATTTTTGTGTCATATACAGCTCTTTAGTGCAGCATTAGCTGATGTGAAGTGTGCCAAGCCCATTTAAGCATAGAATATGTAGATAGGGAATGAAACAAGTTTTATCAAGACAGCAAACTTCAAGGTTTCCAGAGGCTGAGTTTAGATAAACCTTATTAAAACATGATAACTGTCGAAATAGGGTTCAGACTTTTCCAAGCAGTTTTTGGTAAAACTTGTTTCTCAGAATTCTGAAATACTGGTTAAGGGTATTTCACACATTAATTTGTTCTGTCTGCTTCAAGTCCTGGCTTCAAGTCAACAGAAATGCATCCAAGCTGTCAAGTTTACATCTAGGCTTTGCCAGAGTGTGAAGTTGTTTATATCTAGAGTTCTGGAGCCAGCTGACATCTAGACACTTAGGAAAATTAATTCAAATTAGTTGGAGGTGTGAACTTGGAGCATCACAGTTCAAGCATCTTAAAACCCCATGTGGAAACTCTTATTCAGATGTAGAGTGTCCTCAGTTCTGAATATAATCTTCCTCTCAAATGAGCTATATCTAAATTCACAACTAAGATCTAGTATCATCTTTTAAAGCAGAACTGTTGACAAGGAAATTTCGCAGGTGCACCAAATAAGTGATAAACAAACTACTTCAGATTTAGGACTGGTTTGGTTGTTGTAAAGTCACAAAAAACAACACAGCCTTTATCCAGTCAAGGAGCTTTCAGCTACTACAAAAGAACTGAAGTAAAGGTCATGTTTTATGACTCATTAGTGGTCATATTTTTAATATAAAATTATATGAAATAGCTTTGTTTTGTGTCTAACATCTAAAATCAATAGATTTTCAGTAGCAAGTTCAGTATTCTTCCATCTAATTTGCTAAAAGATACAAAGCTATAATAAGAAATAATACTGTCATTCAGTGCAACTGCTATTTCTCTCATATCCCAGTCTAGAAGGCTGACTAGTTTATCACCAATTTCATTTTTTCCTCATGCCTTACACATGTGAAGTGGATTGATTTTTTTATTTTTTTGTTTGTTTTGAACATTGAGATTGTACAATGAGCTCACAGATGAGCATTACCTTCTTAGGAAAGAATCAGGGTAGCTTTTGTAAAGAGAAATTCTGTCTTAATACATGCTGCTGTTTTAACATGAAGTTGCAAGCACCTCAATAGAAAAGGATAGAGTGGTCATAATGTATACAGATTCTGAAAAAAAGAAAAAAATAAAAAGCCTTCCTTTGGTAAGTCTTTATATCAAATATTATTAAACAAAATAAGTTGCTATGGGAATAGAGAAAAAAATTCACAAAGGTAAGAAAAAGATAAGTAGCAAAGGCTAATTTGTTGCTTTTCAGGATGGAGCATAGTCAGCACTGGGATGCCCCAGGACTGGTGTAAGTTTTATTTGATATTGTCATCAATGCCCTTGAGGAGAACACAGTGAAATATTTATGATTACAAATTCTATTAAGCTCTATCAAGTAGTCAAATGCTTTATAACCTAACAAAATTGAGCAAAGGGACCACACCATAAGCTATCAGATGAGTTCTTACATAAAAAAAAAAAAAAACCAAAAACCCAACAAGGCAATGAATGAAACTAGAGAAAATACTATGAAGCACAGAAATATGATGTTGCACTCAGAAAAGGGGATTGCAAAGAGATATTTGAGTCACTATGGATGTTGTTTCCTGAAACAATAATTTCAACAGGTAATGAGACCCAAAAAGGTCAATAACATTGTCATCAGAAGAGGACAGAAGACACAATGCATTATATTCCTGCTTTGTAAAACTGGTGTGCACCCACATTGTGGATACTACATTCAGGTCTCTTTTCCCTGAGTCAAGAAGGGTATAGTGGATGTAGACCAGAAACAGAAAAAGGGAACTAAAACGATCAGGGGATCAAGTGACTGCTTGAAGTCATGAAGACAGTAGGTAAAGTGAATTTAGAAATACTGCCATTTAGCAATGGAGTTGGGTGGGCATTTAACCAGAGCATGCAGAAGATGGGGTTAGCCTGGAAAAAAGCCCCTCTTGAGCCTCTGAGCAGGAAATTACAGACTCTTAATGATGGTCATAAAGGCAGATAACATCAGCAGAATCAAAAAGGGACTGAACAAATTGGCATGAAGTCTCTGAACAGATATTAAGGGGAAATATGCTTAAATAAACCTATATATGCTTCCCTAGCACAACCATTGCAGATACCTGGGAAACAGGAGAAATGAACTGTTACGGGTGGGCAAGTTCTCATGGTTCATCATCTTTCACTCCTGAAACTTTTTCATAAAAGGCATTTAAAAAAATTGTCATCAAAGTTTTAAAAGCAGTAAGTATTATCACATGCCTATAGAGTACATACTTTTACAAGAGAAGACTGCTTGCTCCTCACCTATACCAACACATACCCTACCTAGGTACCTCATGAAGCCCACTGCCTTTCTACCTCTCAGACAAGTTTACTAGGCAGATCTTCAAGTGTGGAGAATAATGAAATCTCACTCTGACACTGACTTCTTCTTCCTACCCTGGAAAGTCTCCAATGTTGTTTTTCCTTGTATATTCTCCTCAGGAAGAGATTACTCTTCTCCCACTGTCCTCTACCCTTAGGAATATACTCAGCAGGAGGCAAAATATAATGAAAAATGTGTTTAAAAAAAAAGCAGAAAATAACAAGAGCTCTGACAGATTTGTGAACCACAATTTTGCCCCCTCCCCTGAAAAAAAAAAAATCTTTCTGTTATTTCCCATTTTTCATGTGTATCCTGTTTCCATTCTATATTACAATTTTTATCAAACTGACTGGTACAATTTTATCATCTGTTTTTTCCAGTACTTCCTCTGAAAAAAAATATTCTTTTTTACTTTTCCCTTTTTTTCTTTTCCACATTGGCATCCTGTTTCTATACTGTTATAGTAAAAAAAAATAAAAAATAAAAAAAACACATAATATAATTAATAGCTTCACAATTTCATACTCCAGTTCTTCTGTAAGTCTTGGATGAATACCATCTAGGCCTGGTGATGCAATACTGTTAATTTTATTGATTCCCTCTAAAATTTCCTACTGATAGTCTAATTTGAAACAACTATTCAAATTCACCTCATTTTAAGGAAAGTTTCTGGTGTGGCAATCTCCCCAGACATCACCATGATAATGATCACGGTGAAGCTTTCTTTATTTCTATAGCCCAATCTTCTCTGTATGATCTTTTTATTTCTTGATCATTTCAGACTTAGAAATACTCTGGCATGCTGGGAAAAAAGTTTTCATTTTCATGGTTTTACCAATGCATTCTTGATATTTTTTTTTTTTTTCTCCCTTTGTCCTGCTGTACTATACTTTTATATTTAACTAGTTCTTTTCTGTTTCTCTTTTTTGGAAGGTTTCATTCTGATTTCTGAAGATTATCTTTTCAGTTCAAATAGGGGTTTTCACCTTAGTTGTTTTACCACGTTATCTTCTGCATTTTGGCCTTTTTTCTTTTCTTTTTTTCTTTTTCTTCTCTTAATCTTTCTATTCATTTTGATAGGTTGGCCCTTTCACAACAGCCTCTACTATTCACCCCCAACCATGATGTGAAAGGACAAAAAAATCCCACATCCAAAACAGTGTCTGTGGTTTGACACAGATACATATAAAAAGCTCCCAATTTCAAACAGAACTCATAGGCTGTACAGAAATTCCCTACTGAGATTTTAAAGTGATTCTTACACTTGCCTTACTATGGAAATCATCTTTTTCCAAGGACCAAAATTAAACACTAATAGGTTTCCTTTTTAGTTGTTTAGATATTTGATGGCGGTGCTGTTTCTATAAATATACACTGCAATTGTTTAAAATTGATTCCATTGCTTATTTAACAACTCTAATTTTCACTGAGTGCAGGGCTTAAAACGCTAGCACATGTCGTGTTCACCTGGGTCAATTTTAAGAATAACTTGATCTGCTAGATTTGCTTCCTTTTTAGTTTAGCTTTCCTGGTGTAGTTTGAAAGCTGCCCTTGAACATGTGTATGGCTCCCATTAATATCAATGGGAGCCATGTGTGTGTGCTGAAGGACTACATACCAAATCTACCCCCTAAGCACTTCCCCCTTAATGACTGAGTGTCCTATTACAAAGTCATTCTTTAATTACCATTTTCAGCACAAACTTTTTCTTTAAATATAGTCTAACTCATGCTACAACTGATTCTTTGAAGTGTTGTTGCATAGTAATAGAAAATACCATTAGTATTTTCTGGTAGTTTCCACAGTCAAGCTCCTTTACAAATATTTACTTTTTCACATAGCATTTTTTGTACTGCAGTGGTGCAGATAGGTGAACATTTCCCAATTTTATATTCTAATACTTGCCTACAGCTAGTGCTCCCGAAGTATGGCAGAATACATAATTTTTCATTGCCTGTAACTTTTTTCTGATTGAACTTCACTTTGCCTCTTTGTGTTTCACAGAGCTCCACCACAGCCACATCTGTGTTTTCATTCTGAATTGGATTCTTTCACAATCATAGACACTGCTTGCAATTAAATGTACAGAACCTGCTGCTTTAATTGAGTTCAGTCCAATTTGTCACTTCAAACTCCAGAAAATTATGTGGAAGGAAAGATTTACTTACCAGTTTGATTCAGCTAAAGTTGATGGAAAACCTTTTGATCACTCAGCCATTAAACACATTTCAGGGCTGTGCCAAGCTAATTGCTTGAGCTTGCTGAAGTTTATTTGTATTTAAAACAATCTACATTTGTATTTTCCAGGGCTGTGCAAACCATTATCTTTTCAGACGCTTGTGTTTCTATACTTAAGAGTTTTGAGGGTCTGATTCTACTCTTAAACACCCAAGATCAAACAAAACTCTCTCCCTTTTGGGAAAACAAGGGGGAAAACTGTGCAGTAGCAGGTGCCAACCCAAATTTGTATGTCCATCTGTTAACTGGTGCAATCAGAAAGTGACAGAGCCACAGCAATGTTTATTCGTTACAGAGAACATGCTCCTGGCTTTGACAATAAATCTAAGGGTGCCTCAGCAGCTGAAGTGTAGACATGCCCTTTGGGATCCTGCTGGACCAGGGTGGAAGCATCCACTAGGAGCACAGCTGGAAATTACTTATAACAAGGCCTCCAGCTTTAGGGGGTCATGATCAGTAATGTTGCTGCCCTGCTTCTAAGAAATATAACAGGGTTTTTTAATCCCTCAATTCCTGGATAAAGCCAGTTACAGGAACTGCAAAATGGCTTTGCTTTGGTCTCATTATTTACCGTAAAGGGAAAAGGACTGTTAAATTCAAAGTGCAGGGTGCAGAGTCTTCACCTTTAAGACATCATTACAGGTCATGGAATACCATCTTAGGGATATTTTGTTAAACAATATACAAATATTCACATTGTCAAGCCAGTTCCTTCAAAAATACTCACAAAATAAAACTTCAATACCTAAACTGTGTAGATCTTACAAGCAGATCGGAGCTCTGAGCATTACAGAAATACATATGATAATCTTCCAAGTTGAGACATGGAGGTGTGAAATATGTATGCAAGAGATGGAGGTGGAGGGGACAGTCATTACTATTCCTCATATTTCCATTAGATATATTTCTGAAAATGAGGACTAGAAACTACTGTCACTTACCTAAAATGCAAGATGGAGGTCTGGTCTGCTTCTTATCTACTAGTGGGCTACAAATATTAAGGTATTATAAAATGGTCTCATTGGATTCCTTTAGAATCAGTTAATCAATCAGAAAAAATTATTTGCACATTCAGAGTTTGAGGAAGTCATCAGTCGAGTGACACAGGAAATACAGATTCTGTTTTCTTCCTAATCAGGCTTGTGTGGTTTTCAGCTGGTCACTGAATTTCTCTGACATACACGCTTCATATTTGGAGAAGGAAAATACACCAACTTGTTACCTTGTAGGTTAGTTCATAGGGTATCAACAGGTCACAGAAAGTTTCTCAGGTACCAATATTTCAGGTATCTGGATATTGCGTGAAGTGGTTCAGGTCAGTTAAATAAGTACTTTCCACCACAAAATTCATTCCCCCGGTAAAACTGACAGCAACGACACAGAGTTCTAAAGTTCAAAAGAACATGTGGTCTCGGCCTGCTTCATTTGAAAAGAGGTTTGCTTTCTAGTAAAAATAGCCCATCTCATTGTCCTCTTGGTCCACATCTGCTATGAAAGCACCCTGATAGACACATCAGATCTCAATAACTCAGCAACTGAACTGGCAATCCTCCCCCCGACCCTTACAAATTCAGCATAAAGATATCATGTAAAAAGAAAGACAATTCTTGACAGTGACATTTCTGTGACTCCCTTCTCCTTCCTTGATGAAGTATGAAGGCGTTTCATTTGAATTGCAAGTAGTAACCCTTTGGCTTGAATATTCTCCAGAGCAATGCTTTCTCTTCAAGGATCATTGTAGTAGAACAGCTGAGAGAAGCAGTACAGAAACACCCATCTTAGTTCAGAGTTCCTTAAATTTGTTAGAAAAATTACAATAGTTTCTAGATTGGACCTGTATGCTTTTATGGACACAGTGCCACAAATAAACAAGAATTAATTTTGTATATTGTTTCAGTCTGTCATTTATACTGTGTTCTCATTAAGGCTCTCTTTATATTATTTTAGATTGTGCCTTACAGTCCTGATTTCCTGGGCATAATCTCTGAGGATACACTTGACCTAGAGCATACATCTTAGAAGTGAGGTTTTGAGCATTTAACTGCTATCACATAAATTGACTAAATTACCATAAGCAGAATAAAAAGACCAAATGTGAGTTCCAAAGGCAATTGTGTTTTGAACCCAGGGAAGCATCTGGTAAAGTGTTTTTAAAAATCTTTGCATTTTAACTAAATAAGTAAGTGTTTACAAGGCACAAGAGAAAGAAAATAAAAATCTGGCTGCTTCCCAGATTAGCAGCCAGCTCAAATTGGTGAAGACAACATAAAAATATCTTTCAGCCTCTTATAGTACTTTTGCTTTCCTCTGAATATTTCACAGTCTCAAAACTGTCCTTGTCACAATTTCTCAACTCCCTGCTTGGGTTTTCTCTGTTTGTCTTTATTTTCTGTTATCCTTTATATAAAATTCACAACAACATACTAAGGAAATGGTTATTTTGCTACACTACCAGTGCATTTATATGTCTGGACTAGCATAATTTTCCTTAAGAATTTCCTAGGTGCAACTCAGTTCTTAGCCAGTCCAGTAAGCCTATTTTGGTGGGAGAGTTGGTATCTCATCTACTCAGAGCAGGTCCAGATATTTCAGTGGTTAAAATGTTGATCTCTCTGCACAATAATCCGACTCTTACAAATGTAATTATACCTTGCACTTAAGAAGGCTACCACAAGACGCTTGAGTAAAATGGTAGTTCAATAGGCCAAGGGGGAATTACGTTTAACTGAAAGAGAGTAGGCTTAGACTGGATTTAGGAAGAAATTCTTTCCTGTGAGGGTGATGAGGGAGGGCACAGGTTGCCCAGAGGCTGCCGCTTGTGAATGAGTGTTTTAAGGTCATATAAAGAATCATAGTGTGGCCTTGGGGAGGAAGGGAAAGGAAGAACCACCACACTGCCCCATCCCTGGAAGTGTCCAAGGCCAGGTTGGATAGGGCTTGGAGCAAGTTAGTCTAGTGGGAGGTGTCCCTCACCATGGCAGGGATGTTTGAGACAGATGATCTTTAAGATCCCTTCCAACCCAAACCATTCTGGGATTTTATGACTCTGTGATATCAGCTGAGCAATATGGAGTTGAAGTGCTCAGCCAGACGAGTTTAGTGGCGCATCAGCCATGTGATGAACGTGTAGGGTCCCCTGTCTGTGAACACAAAGACCTTGTCATGGAAGATCATGCTGGAGGAGTAGGCATGGAATTTGGGATGTGGCTTGCTAGTTTTCCAACAGTAAATGTAATTCAAAGGTAAGTAAAATGAGTCTGTTGCTACACAGCCCCTGTTACATTACTACAAATGAGCCCACCCCTCAGTGTATTTTATTTTTATTCAGTATTATTGATTTACCTGTGTGTGTCTGTATGTATATACTGGGAGCTATTTCACTGTGTATTGAAGTGGAAGGAAGAGTTCTGTTTCTGGTGTTGTGTTTTTATTAATGTAATGAGCCTCTATTGCAGACTTCTATCACCTGTGATATGATAGACACTTTCCTATATAAGGAAAAAGAAAATACAGGGTAAGAGACAGACTAAGGATCTGCTACAGACAATTAGATCACTTTTCCAGAGATTTGAATTATATATGTGTGTGTGTGTGTGTGCAGGAGTTCTAGTGGCTACTTTAGTGTAAGTGTCCTAGAACAGGTTCTTCTTTGCTTGCATGTTTAAGCAGCAACAAAAATTAAAAATGATCATTTCTTCCAATAACTGAGCCTCCACTAGTACAGTTTCCTACTTCCTTGTCTCTTCAGAAAATGAAGGTCTCTTCCACTGGAGCATTTCTAGCAGTGAAAGAAGATGACCACAACTGTCAGTGCTCATATCCATAAAAGTTGTTATGAAGTCTGCACCTCAGACAGACTTCATTGCATCCCATATACCTCTGGGTGGAGAGCAAGGACTCAAATACAAGCTCTGAATACTTTTCTTCTTGCAACTCCTTCTTTCTGATAGAAAAGCAGTTTCTAGTGACTTCTAGGCAAGTTTTTCTTGGAGATTCTCTGACACAGACAACTGTAACACTAGAAGAAGATTTTAAGATAACAGTCTTTCAAAATAAAACTTGACACTAATCCTAAAGATAGGTTTACAGAAAAAGGAAAAATCCTGACTTCCTCCCACTACTGCTTTAAAACCGCTAATCTACCGTAGAACATGTAGTTCATGCTCTCCATAGTCTATAAAATCTTGTCTGCTGAAAATTCACCAAACACTTAAATTACACCAGGAATGAAAGTAAGAAAGTTCCAACAGAATAGGAGATATAGAGAAAAAAAAAGTGAAGTTAGAGGTAACATCACATATTTTGTCTTGTTGGGATTATATTGGTATTCATATTTTGGTTCCATTATTTTTTTATGTATACGTATTTCAATTTATATGCTTATGCAAAGGACTTTTTTGTGTATATGTATAATTATATATCTATATCTATCTATATCTATATCTATATCTATCTATATCTATCTATCTATCTATCTATCTATCTATCTAAGATGAAGGCATGAAATGTCTAATTCTACAGCACAATGAAAGCTGCAAAGTTATTTCATGATCCATCCATGAATGACAGCATAGGGTTAAAGATACTGTGCTACACCTGTGATTTTATTGTAGCCATCCTGAAACGCTTGTTAACCTTGTCTGTTAAATCACATTTTAAAATTTCTGTATGGAAGTGTTTCTGAAACAGCATAATTTAGATTTTCCATTTAGCTTCCTCAGAGGGGAGGCTGACTGCATATATCTGCTTCCCAAATTATTCTTTTTCAAAAGAAGGCCGTGGGCAGTCAGAGCACATAATGGGAGTTGTGTAATGGGAGTTATGAGGGCTAAAATGCACCTCTAAACAAATTAAACCTCTAAAAGAACCCACAGAAAAAAATAACCCAAACAACAAAGAAACAAAAGCCATTAGTCTCATTAATTTCACAGCATTCCTGAAATAACTGACAGTAGCAAAGGGACCAGCACTGATGAAGTATTGCCCTGATAAGGAGCCTAAAAGGCACATTGCAGAGAGACATGGAAAATTAATTTATCACTTTATTCTTTGCAAGGAGTGTGAAGCTGCACTCTTTGCACCTGTGGCTAATTACTACAGCCTTAAATTGAGGTTATGAGGAGGAATAAGGAAAAATATGCCCAAGAGAAGAGTCTGGACTGCAGAAAAGAGAGGATGGATACATGAATGGATGGATACATGAATGGATGGATGGATGGATGGATGGATGGATGGATGGATGGATAGATAGATAGATAGATAGATAGATAGATAGATAGATAGATAGATAGATAGATAGACTGAAAAATCTAGGAAAAGATATGGATGGAAATCCTGGCCCTTGTGAAGTATATTGTGTTTAAATGAAAAGGTTTTGATAGCAGGGGAATTGCAGGGATGGATTCTGTGGGGAGACAGAAGCTCCCTTTTCAGCTGGCTCCAAGATGGATTTGCCACTCTTCAGAGCTGAGCAATTGAGCAATGTTGGTGGTACCTCTGTGATAACATATGAGAAAAAGGGCTAAAAATGCTATTCAGTGAGAGAGGGGGATGAGAAAAATGTGAGAAAAACAGCCCTGCAGACACCAAGGTCAGTGAGGGAGAGGGAGAAGGTGCTCCAAGCATGCTCTAAGCACCAGAGTTGATATTCCTCTGCAGCGCACAATGAAGACCATGGTGGGGTAGCTGTGCCCCTGCAGCACATGGAGTTCCATGGTGGAGCAGAGTTCCATCTGCAGCCCATGAAGGCCCATGGTGGAACAGTTTTCTGGCAGGAACTGTGGCTTACCAAGAGGACCCCACAGGATCGGGTCTTCTTGAAGGGTCATTGAGAGACACCAACGAACACATGAGATGCCTGTTCCTTAAGGACAGAACCATGGAAAAAAGCACTCTGAACCTGTCCTTGAGGCCAATGGGAAGAACTAACATTGGAAAAGTTCATGCAGATCTGACTTTGTCCTGTGGGAGGGACACCATGTAGGAGCAGGGGAACAGCTTGTGAAAGGAGGAGCAACAGAGATGAAATGTTATGGGCTGACGGCAACTCCCATCCATGCTCCTGCACTGCTCAGGGAGAAAGCAGTGGAAAGATCATGAGGGAAGCTGAGCCTGGGAGGAAGGGGAGGAGCAGGTACATGGTGATTTTAGATTTTTTTTTATTTATCACCGTCCTATTTTTTGTATTAATTATCAATAAATTAAATTAGTTTCCCCAATAAAGGTCTTTTTTGCCTGTGAAGGTACATGGTGAATGAACTCCTTGTCTGTATCTCAACCCATGAGTTTTTACTATATTTTCTCCCATTTTGCTGAAGAAGAGTGAGATAGCATTTTGGTGGGCTCATAGTCAGTCCACAACATTATGTCAATTTAAATCTTGTCATTTGGCTCCCAGAGGCCTTGTCTCAGTGAACAGGGATAAAAGAACCTGAGGGATAAATTGTCTCTTTCAGCTGACCCACTGGAAAAGCCAGGCAGGTAGGAGGCCCCAACTTCCCTACCCCTCTGAAGACAGGTCTGTGCACACTTAGTCCCTGTTTCCCACATACACAAAGGCATCACAGAGAATGTCTGCACTGCTACACATCAGGAGTATGTTCTACAAGCAGACTTTGCAGCTCTCAAAGGGTTTTTGCTTCCTACCTTACCTGGAGTTTGGATATGTTTGAAGACCTTTTTTGCAGTTCCTGCCTTGCAGCAGATGTCATGGATAGAGCCAAAGGATGAGAGTACTCCAGAAGGGTTGCCCAATTTAGTAAAACTTGAATTTCATGGAAATATTATTTTGACCATAACCAGCAGTAGATGCTGGGTGCTGAGGGAAAAGCAAAAGGACAAGACAAGCATGGAGCCGTCTTTCCTCCAGCTACTGATGATCTGCAGCTCAGGAAATGCCAGAGCCAGAGTAGGCCTCTGTATATCTAGGAATCATCAAGGTTCCCTTTATAGTCAACAGAAATAATTAGGCTTTTCTAAGGCCTAATTAGCTCACCATACGGCAGCTATTTGAAATCAGTCAAATTAATCATTCCCTAGGAGGACTTATTTCTTTCCTGTGACTGTAAGGAGAAGGTTAAAAAGAGCTTGTAAGCAGATGTTGGCCCTGGAGATGGGTGAAAGTGAGGTGAGATGAGTCCCATAGCTGTAGGTGTGCAGGCAGCAAGGTGGAGAAAAACCTTCTTGGAATCCAAAATGTTCAAATGAGATCAGAGCTTGCCATATAGAATGATTTCCAATGGCCTCCCTACACAGGTGCAAAAAGCTCAGGAATATTTTAAAGCCATCCTTGCCCTGAGCACATCAGAGGAAAAACTGGTAAAAATAGGCATGTATTGTCTACAGAAAATACGTAAAATATTTCTTTCTATAAAGTAGGTGGGGAAGGAATAGAAAATTGTCAGAGTACCCTGTAAGGAGTACACAACTGTGCTATTCCTTGAACTTGCATGGGGGGCAGGACGGGGATCTGTGTTTCATAATTCATCTGAGACTTTGTACTCATGGCAGAGAAGAGATCAGACATCATCAATCTCTTCTGTTCCATTAGTAGTTCCTCTGATCAACACTAGTTTCCCTTCACTCCTTTCCTCCTTTTCTCTGTGTACTTCATGAGAATTAAAGAGTAAAATTCCCACTTCCTTAGCTCTGAGCTGCAGGAGGGCTCAGTTTCCCAAGCAAAGGATGCACAGTATGGGGGTATGCTCTGCTGATCTTCTCTTTTTGAATGGCTTTTGAAAGCTGATGATGTGATTTGAACAGAATTTTGCTCTAGGACTTTTTCAGGATCTGCTGTCTAGTTTTGTTCTGAGTTTTGTTCTTGGGTGATTAGAAAACAAATATTTGGAGCCAGGTGGCTTGTTGGAGAAAAAAATGTTTATATAAATGAGGAAAAAGAGCAATTATTTTAAAGTTTGCTTTGTCTCCTGTGGCTAATTCACCCAATTATGAGCCAATGACTGTTTGCTTGGTTCAGGAAATGGGTCAATGAAAGGTTTCCTACAGGCATGAAGAAAAACTTGCACTTACTTTAGATAAAGAAAAACAAGCAAAAAAAATGTTCCACCAGAAACTGTCAACAGAGGAAGTCCACATAGTTCAGCACTGTTGTCCTCCAGAGATCTCACTTATAAAATAAGCTCTTGAAGTTTGAAATGATCCTCTAATTGCGTGTTTGGGAAATGCCTAAAACTCTGGATTCCCAACCCACACATGAACTTTCAGGTAGTTGCAGTGTGGGAATAATGTGATAACAAATTAAGTATCTGCATTCTTGTTGGACAGTGTAAGTGGGATGCAATTAACTGAAGTGAGACTTTTGTTTGCCTTCAGCTTTGACTGGCAAAGCAAGACTAATTTGATTAGTCCACAGGCAAATGCCACACTGGGGTCTGTGTATAGGACAAGTGGCTTTGAGTTGAATGTTTGTTCATATTTTATTGGTTTCATTCAAACCTAAAAAATCCAAGACAGTAAGAAAGAACAAAAAAATTAAAAGAATATTTCTCTGGCATGATTTTAAAAAGCTTGGCTAGTTTTCTAGTGAGCGCAACAATAATTCAAGCCCATAAGAGCTGAACAGAGAAGGGACTAAATGTGAAGAGGCTGAGAAAGAATACACTCCCTCCCCATGATTTCAGCTGCCACCTTTGCTTCCCCCTGTACAGACTCTCACTCTGCAGTCTCAAAGGTCATTCACAAGTTTGTCTCAAATCTATTCACCTCTGTAAAAGTCATGTGTATGGAATTAAACTCTTGTAGTTCATTAAAGCACACCAAGGTGAAGATAACTGTAATTGTACATAATTAACTCCTTTTTCCCTGTTCCTTAATAGTTGAGATTATGGATGTTGTTTCCACAGTTTGCAGTAATGAGGCCTGAACTCTCACTTTCTTTAAAAATAGGCTATAATTAGGCAGCTGCTAGATGGCTATAAAAAAAATCTTCTGGATATCTGTGTCTGTGCAGATAATTCCACCTTCCAGTGGAGGTGGGAGGTTTCTTCTCCACAATTATGTTTTTCAGGCTAGACCCAAGTAGATCCAAGTTGATCATGACAAAGCTTTGTAGAAATGTGTAGTTCAAGCAGGTGAATTTATTTAAAATTACTGAACTCTACTGCATACACCTCAGTGTGTCAAGAAGTCATAACAAAATCCCATAGTTACTATGAGAAAATAAGTAAGAAAAGGAGTCACTGAAGATGTTGTCTGTGTTGCATCATTATTTTGGGTTCTATCTAGACTAGGTCTGTTGGAATAGAGCAAAGCACAGACATTTTTATTGCTTCATACATCAGTGTACCTGTCTCTTGTGATTCAACCACCATTGCTATCAAAGGGATTCCTGCTCCAGAGCAGTAGAAATTTTGGGAGGTGTTCCTCTGAGCTCACTGACTGGCCAATTTAGACAGCTTGGCTTCTTCCTGATCATTCTCAAGGTCTTTTTTAGTCAAAACAAGATCATTAAACATTTAATTTGACATTTATTACTTTTAAATATTCATAAGAAATAGACTATTAAGGACACACCTCCTGCAAAATTCAAGCTTGACTGAACCTCTTGTTGTATGCATGTGAAAGCCAAGGTAGGAGCAGCAGGAAGAGCTGCAGTATGTTTTGTACAGATTCTTTTTGTGACTAGAAGAAATTAACTCACTGTCTGCTGGAAGAGCAGATGGGGCAGCTGGAGCTGTGTCCTTCCCTAATGAGATCACCTTGTGGTATCCAGCTAGGAGATCTCTCTGACAAAAGTTCATTTAAACACTACTAAAACCATTACACACTTTGCTGTGTTGTTGATGGGCTTCCAACCACAAGGGTCTTTTGGCCAGCACAGAACTCCAGCCACAACATAGTCTGGAATCTGGGCATAGGAAGTTAAGTAAAAACCCCAAGGCTCCCATGACTTATGCTGGCAAACAAATAAATTGCTAGAATACAAACGTTTCATAAAGCCTACTTTGCCTTCAACCCATCCCAAAGCAAGCTACACCAAATGCCGTGATGAAATGAGGATAGAATCAAGGAAACAAAATGCTGAAATCATCTCTCTGTCTTTATTGCAACATTTTCCATGTGACTGTATTCTTCTACTCTGTTTTCTTATTACCACTCTTTTAGTGCTGTCATATTATCTAACTGATTAAGAATATCTTCCCTTCAGTGTAAAATCAGCACTCACATGCCCAATAGCTCCTTCATTGCAATAATAATTTTTAAAAAAGAATAATTAAGAAAATGCATGAAATAATATAACTTTTTTTTTTTTTAATCTGATGAGTAGTAGATTGTTTAAGTGAGTGGAGTGATAGTCCCAAGATTAAGAAACGTAGGTTCTAAGCAGTGGAAAACAGGATGTGTTCATACTAGAGTAGGCATGTAAACTGAAAATTATTGATCCTGAAAGCTGACTCTAACAACAACAGAAATCAAAAAATATTCTACTTTAAAAGTTGTTTGTTGTCATCAGATTATGGGATTCTCTGTAAGATTTCAAAATCTTTTCAAATAACTTTTGCAAATGAAATTCCAGAGAATTCTGGTAAGGACAATTTTACAGGCAGCTATTTTGTTTTAGCACATAATTATATGTAATTTGTTTAAATATATTGTTAATTGCTTATATTCTTAACATATTGTAGTGTGTGCATTCCTTTTCAGTATTTTCCCATTCATTCTTTGAATAGGAGAGAAAAAGTCATGTCTGGATTCCTCTTGCAGATAAAACTCCTTTTGTATATGATAATTTAATTCCCTTGGCTTAAAACACCTCAAGTTACAAACCATGTGCATTCTTCAGGAAATGCATAAATGCCCATGTGCAGAATATATTAGAATTACTTTAAAATAATCCTGCAATTTTTCCTGAGAAATGACAGATTTTTGTTTTAAAAAACCCAACAAGAAAACCAATAATACCAAACAAAATGCTTCCCAGGAAACGTTTTGTTAAGAGCTTTAAGTTGATTACATTTTATATCCAGTGTCCTGTTTGGGTGATAAACTCCCAATCTCCATCCTTTCACATTGTTTTATCTTTCTGTTCTGAACCCATCTACTCAATGTCATCTTACAGTTGCCAGCATGATGGTGGTGGTGGAGAGGGAGCAGAGAAGAAACGTGAGGGTGGCACAGTCCAGAATCAAGTCAGAGATTAGGGGTCAGTCTGCCCACACAGATAACAGCTACACTCTCAGGAATTAAATTTGTTAATCTTTGGGATACTGTTCATCTTTCATTAATCATATGAGCTATAACAGAGCCTTTGATCTAAATGCAGTGTAGCCAGAAACCTGCTGCTTCTTTTGGCTCTGATTTATGAATTTGAGTTGTCAAGAGCAATGCCCTTCCCCCTTCTTTAAAACCTGTCTTCTAACAGTATCCAACTCTATTTGCAAAGGAGTGGGATGATTTCATAGCTAGGTCATTGTGCTGGTGTTTCAGCAGTCTGGATTTGGTGCACAGCCCTTGGCAAATGCTGTCTGCCACTATCAGCAGAAAGGTGATTCTGTTGATTGACAGGATTCTATTCACTGCTGATCTCTGCTGGACAGTATCTGAAGTGCTTTGTTTGGTAGGGTCACCTCTATCAACTTGGCTCTGAAAAAAGCATGCTATTCCCAAAAAAGGTTCAAGTCCTGTGTTGGATCACATCAATTTCAAAACGCATGGCTTCCTTAATGCACAACTGGAATTGTTTGTTGGTCTGTATTTTGTAAATATATGAAATGAAAGCATGGTAAAATTAAATCACAGGATCTCAAACACCACTGACATTCTGAAATACAGTCATTATATTGTGTGATTGATGTGGATTATTGACACAATCAAAACGCAGTTAAATTGGATAGCTAGTAAAAAAGGAGAAGAAACCCAGCCAAACTCATTGTATGTTCATCCATGCCACAAAATCCCTGCAGATGTTATCTTGATACAGCTTTACTAGCCTCTGAGAAACTCAAAACTTCTTTAAAGGGACCACACACCCAGGTCCCCAAAAAGTGGTCACAGCACCAAGATTGATAGAGTTCAATGAGCTTTTGCACAATGCTCTGAGGTACATGGTGTGATTCTGGGGGACCTTCTGTGATGGGCCAGGAGCTGGAGTCAAGGATTCTTGTGGGCCTCTTCCAATAGAGGATATTCCATCATTCTGTAATTCTGTGATTCCAGCTCCATCAATGATTCTGCTTCTTTGAAATGTTCAGTTTGCCATGCATACAGCGGGATGAGAGGGTCAAGAAGATGATGCAACAGGAGAGGGAGAGAAGGTAGCATAGAAATTTGAGGAAAAGGAAAAGTAGTAGAGAGATGTGGGACAGCATCAAATGAACTGAGCTGGTGCCTTTCAACATGGATGTTGAGATGGAAAATAATCTGAGATTCACGCAACTCATCGGCTTCTGACACCCATAGGATGCTCCACTCCTGCTTGTGCCCTGACTGCCATCTTCATGAACCTTCAGCCTTGTCTCCTGTTCTACCAGAGGCAAACTCCCTATTCCAAACTGTTCCCCTTAACTTTGAGCTATTCTTATCACAGTTTTTCTCTCCAGTCTTTCCTGTATGGATAGAAGTGCTGTTCCACTAAGACTGAATCTTGATATTTAATTCCCCATTTTGAACTATGTTCTCTAAAGAGTCACTTCTTTGATCATATTCAGCAGCTGTAATAAATAGAGGTCCTTCCTAGAACAGTGGTTCGCAGGAAAGATATATGTGTGCAGTCTCTTACATTTTCAAGTAATATAATCAATATTAATTGTTGTACTGCAAAGTAGGATTTATTCTTCACTGTGAATGGAATGGAATGGAATATGAGTTTCACTAAATCTTCTCTATTTCAGTACAATACAACAAAAGCCAAATTTAACTACAGCTTTCAGAATTTCTGCAGATGGTATAAAAGGAATATACAAAAACTTAGAAAAAAATCTGTTTCAAAAGTGTCAAAACATAATTCAACATGTTTAGAGTGTCCTTGTAGAATAACAGATAAATAGAATACATAATCAATTGATTCATGAGACAGAGTTGGGATCATCAGGTTTATACTTTGCTCTGACACTGTTTCTCTGAGTGACTTCTGGTGAAACCGGCCCATTTCCCCATGACCCACTTTCCCAGTCATAAAACAAGGAGCAGTTGTCTGCCTACAGTACCCAGCAGTTGTGAAGATCATTTCTACAAAATGCTTGGATAAATGCAGAGGCATAAAAGTCCTGTAAGGTTGGCAGTGAGTTTTTTGCAGTTTGCCTGAATCGAGGAGAGACAAGATGATGTGAAGAACAGAGGTGTTGAAAATCCTTTTTGAGGGCTGATTACATTCTGCTTTTTATGTTTATAGCACCTTCACATTTGGAAGAATCTAAGGGATAGATTTAAAAAAAAAAAATCTGAAGTATATTCGTTAGTTGGGAAAGAACTTTCCAAATGTTCAGATGTACTGACTTAGTGTTTCTTTTATTGAATCAGCAGCCTAAACCCATGTGCTTGGAATATGCTTATTTCTCATCTCTATTTTCTACTGCAGTCTTTCTCAAGTAATCATTCACTATGAAATTATTGATCTTTTATGAGACTAAGTTAAAACCCAAGATGGAAAACTAGGAGTTGCTGTAGTAAAGAAATGTTAAAGGACAAAAAAAAAAAAAGAGAGAAAGGAATAAAAAGAATGAGAAGAAAAGCACAAAGAGAATGATGAAGAATAAAAAAGCTGTGATTTCGGAGAAGAAAATGCATTTGCAAAATGGGTTAATTGATAAGACACATTTACTAGTCATTGGAATATTCCAATATTGAATATTGATTTACTTTTCAAATTTACACAAGGCTTTCAGTAGCAACAGGGGATGACTGACTCTCAGTGGCAGCATGGATAGTGTCAGTGTTATGTCACCCTGGTTCACTGACCCCAGTCCAGAAATATTATTCACCCTTATCTAAAAAACAGTTTTGAATTGCTGGCGAATTATAAAAAGTTCTATGAAACAATGAAAATTATGAAATTCCTCCAGCTTCCTCTTTAGAAGGACAAGGTCTTGAATACAATAATGAAAATTATGGCTGGGGAAAAAAATCTCATAGAATCATAAAATCATAGAATGATTTGGGTCGGAAGGGATTTGAAGATCATCTCTTTTCAATCCCCACCCCTGCCAATGTCAGAGATATCTTCTATTAGACCAGGTTGCTCAAAGACCCATCCTTGAAATCTCAAGTGTGAACACTTTGGAATTATAAGAAGCGTCAATCATGGTTGAGATCTGAATCATCTCCAAATCAGGGTGATGCATCTGAATATATTAATATATTCCTTATATTTATAATGTCTTATTAATCTCTCTTCTGTATGTACCAATGCAAGAGAAAAAATCAAGCCATTTTAATCTTGCAGTATAGTGGGCAACTTTTTATTATAATTTTTGTTTTGAAACAAAAATTAGCCTTTATTTTTTCTTTCTGAAATTTCCATATTCCCCTTTTGTGCACCACCAGGCACTTCTCATGTAAATTTCAACTTCAGAAAAAGCAGAGATAGTAGTCTCTTCATGGAAATGACAGACAGCAATGCTTAAATCTCTCCATGCAGCAGCCTCCTTGTTAGATGGTGGGAAATTCACTCAATCTCTTTCCTGGTACATTAAAACGTTAGATGATCAGAGGTGAAGCCTAGGCAATTACATCCAGAAAAGATACAAGCACCTCATACCTTACACTGAATTTTAGTACTGACATCCTTTTGAGCCATTCAGAAATCAAATCAAATGACAAGCTGTTGACACTGCACAGAGCAGAGTGGCACAGGGACACCTGACTTGGAAAACTGCATGAAATCTGAGGTTTCTAGGACTGTTTCAACACTGTGGCCTACCCACAGTAATAAGTTTATTTCATACATACACTGCAGCCAGGAATGCATCTGTGTGACTCACAGAACCAGAGCAGAAACTGGAATGAGGGCTGCTTGCTCCTGGCAGGGTTCTCATGTCCCTGAGTCACATGATTTACCTGTGGCCATTGGAACTTCATTTCATAGAATCATGCAGAGATATAGAACAATAGAATTCCTGAGCTGGAAGGGACCCATGAGGATCAGTGAGTTCAACTCTTGGCTCTGAAGAGGCCAACCTCAGGAATCACACCTTGTGGTTTCTCCCTGCCTGTGGATGTACTTTCAGCAGGGAGCTAGAGCACAGCCTAGTCTGTAGTCAGGGCACCCTACAGATCTGTGAATTGTGTTTTCAACAATGGAAACCATTTAACCAAAGTCTCCCACTTGCTGAACCAGGCTGAAGTTGGACATTGCCCTTGCTTATCCACTTGTCCAGCAAGAAATAACTGATGTGTTAAAGTGCTGGACACAGTTTTAGCACCAAATTTCAGTATCGTATTGGCTGAGGCCAGCAGTGATATGTCCAAGAGGCAGGAGTTGAAATTTTACAGCAAACTTTCTTTTTGGCTCATGAAAGCCTCTTCTGGCCCAAAGTTGTGAATTTTATTATTATGGATTTAATTATGCTGGCATACTTTGGGATTTTTTTTTTTTTCCTATAAGACTTTTAAGATAGATAGAAGCTTTGAAAAGCCAATAGCCAAAAAATAGCAAAATAACTAGCTAATTCTTCTTTTAAAATTTATGTTATTGGGGTACTTTGTCTTATTATGCTGTTTGTTTTTTTACTTCAGTCCAAGTAGCCACTGAGTGAAAGCACTGAATGATCCATAAAACCAGAGGAATTATGCTGGGAAGCAATATTTTATTCAATGGGGGGAAAATAGAGACAAAAGTTGGTCGTTCCATGTGCATGCCCGTGCCAGAATTATTGTTGGAAGGAGAATGGGTCACTTCCTTTAAGTTTAATCATGATGTATCTAGAGATATGGCTAAATACAGTGATGAGGCAAACTGTGTTGCTGGAGACTGAGTAAGCACAAAACCAGAGCAAAGCTCTTTGCCATTAAGAAAATGGTTACCAGGAAAGAAGTACTGTCAATGCATTACTCTTGAAAGCAGTAACAGAAAGGGAGATGGGAGATGTGCTCCTCTTCTATCAAATGTATTAAAAGGGATTAATACTGTGAACTGTGAATGAATACAGTCTTGTCCTCTAACACAAATGTGCAGACTTGTGGACGCTAAACTGAAACGGCAGCAGGCTTGTTTTTACTTAAATAAGTAAAATGTTTTTGTAACACTGCCCTTAAAAACATGGAATATAAAGGAGCACATGGTGAAGACTTGCTCTGAGCTGGATTGGAGTGGGCAGCACTAATCTTTGTTTAAGTGCTGAATTTGGGATGTTCACTAATCAACTCTGTTGCATGACTCTCATGAGGCTGAAGCTGATCTCAGCTGGTTAAAATTGGAGTGGGGACCAATGTAAAATTATCTTCATTGCTTACCTGTAACAATACAACTGATGCTTTTTTTCTTGATTTGCAAATGATTTTTGATGACAAAAAATATCTGAGGCTGACAGAAATGAGACTTGCATCAAGATTCATCTGGCAGAAGGTGAAAGCAGGCTGACAAGGAAGTGTAAGTGGAATAGGAAATATTTTGAATAATTATTTACAAAATTAGTATAAAGAATAAGTATTCTTATGACAGAAAGTGATGGCCTCTAGGAAGTGTGGTCCTATTTTAGCTATTTTACCCTGTTTGCCCTCACCTCTTAATGAGGAGATACCATGTGAGATATCAAATTTCTTGCACTGGCTTTATGGTAACTGAAATTATTTCTCCCTACTGCCTCTTCTGACAATATTTTTATAGAATTTAAATACTCCTTGAAAGAAGCCTTTAATTAAGTCACGATCTGGCCATGAATTTGAAAATTGAATTATTTTAAAATATTGACATGCAACAGATGCAATTGAAGTGTTAACATATTTACATGGGGTTGTGGGTTCTAGTGTTGTTAGTTTTCTGTAAAGCACTACTTATACTAGGAACTGCATTTACAAAACAATTTGTTATTTTGACTTCTAAGACCAAAATAATTAATGTCACTAGACTTTATCAGGGCCAAAGAGGAGTTCTGAAAATCACCCTCTTCAGGTATCCAAGTCTGACCTGTGAATGTTGAGCCATCCAAGCTCATCAGTGTTTTGAAAATGTAACCTCAATGTAAAGCAAGTCATAGTTATAAATTCTCACTTTTTATCACTTACTAAATTGCGTCCTTTGTAGGAGAGGCAGGATGTAGCAAGACTAGAGTTAAACTCTTCCACACTCCTCAAACATTGTGAGAGAGAATTAAACTGAAATCAGTTGTTCATTCATTCAACCATAGGAAGACATTCAGCCTTGGGGGACTTTTTCCCTGACTGTAGCCACATGAAATTTAAGTATCTTATCTAGTCAGAGGAGATAGAGAGAGAAATGTAGCTCCATAGGACAGTATCTCATGTTGGACAGAGCTGGTTGTCTGTATGTAGCTATCTCTCTCCATTAGCCAGTTTGGATTAGATTATTTCTCTGATAAGTATTTCTAAAGACTTTGGACGTGTTGACTTGAGCTGCTGCTGGGGCAGCAACATAAACTAGCAGGCATAAGATTCATCTTCCCTAACTTCAGCTATCTGCAGTGTAAGTAACAGTATGTAAGCTGGTTGACTGGATCCCTCCAGAGTGAAACAAGAAAATCAGGATAAGATTCATCTTACAGATTTCAAAAGTTTGTTTTAAGATTAAGTGCTTTCTGCTTCTGGAGATGTGTTTCCTCTACATGGAGTCAGAGAAGTACAAAAGAAGCTCATATTGGCTAACTCAGATAGCTACACATTGTGGAAGTTTGTGTTTAGGCAAATATTCCTCCTCTGCAGCCATATCTATATTCTCTAGATAACAGACTACAATAGCCCTCTACATTTAAATGCAGAATTTAAATAACTCGCAATCTGGGCTTGTTTTGGTAGTTCAATAAAGCTGTTATCCCTCGTGTAAATGCTTTATCATGTAATTTTAAATTCATGCTATTTGTTCGATGGATTGTGACACCGCCTGTGTCTGTACTGAAGCACATGTAAGCACACAATGCCCAATACACAAGCCTAGCTGTGGTTTAACAAACAAATAATGTCAATTCTGCAGGTCACCAATTTGTAAAATGCAATTTAACCAGGGCATTATTTGGCAATGAGAAATACTTTGAACACATGTAGCCAGTGTCTTGTAGACATTTATTCGCTTTCACGCCAGTCTGAATGAAGAAAGAGTCATGGTACTTGTAAACAGCCCAAAGTACAAAACATGGAAACAGTAGAAGGTATCTTCATTCAGAATTGATTTTTCCTGCTACTGTCCCAAGCTCCAGAGGTAAATCAAATGTCTAGAATATTTATATAAAATGTTTAGTTGTTCTTGACAAAGTCACCATGCAAACTAAGGCACTTGCTATTGCCAGCAAGTGAAAACAATGCCAGCAAGTATAACAATGGTGAAAAGCCACAAGACTACTCTCTTCAGTGTAGTCTGTAGAAAACCACATTGGGGTGAACTTTCTCCACAAAAGTGATTTAACTATTGCTGAGGTCAATGGGACGAAGTTTTCATCTTCTTTATCTCTTTCCCTGTCCCTGCAAGTGGAGGACCCTAAAGGAGTATTTTAATTATTGTTTGCTTCAGGCTTTGGAGAGGCTTTGTACCTCCAAAGGGCACATTAACAGTGGCAAGCATTAGAGCTGTGTCTTCACTGCTCAGCCCTGAGCACAGCTGCTCTTCTTTCTCGTCCATCAGCTGTAGTCTTTCCAGCATCTTCTGGGTCACCTAAATTGTTCAGTGGCTGTACTTCCATTTAATAAAATTCATGCTCCTGTAGCAGATATTTGTCAAAATCCTCCTGCCATCCTCATTTCAAACTTCAAACACATTTTAGTCTAGTTCTTCTTCTTAATGCTGTAATAGGAGAAAGGGATAAGATTAAAGTGAAAACCCCAACTATGTAGAAAAGGGGCACAAGCAAATAAAATTCTGTTGCAGGGGGTAATAATTACGGTAGTAAAATGTATTTCTAGATGAACTTCCATTTTAAATGTTAGACCTGGACATAAATATCCTTCTCTGCAGCCATGTTCCTGAATCCTGGGAGCAAGGCTGTTTGCAGGATGTGCTCAGGAAGACATTAGCTGGAGCAAGGCTAGTGAGAGCTATACAGTGTTCTAGCACCTCCATCTCTTCTGATACCACAAAGGACTCAATGGGTGTTTGAGTGAAAAGGGCTGGGTTGGAGATAACAGAGTAAAAGAGAGAGAGAAAAAGCTTGTCAAGCTCAATGGAGTATATAAATATATTATAAAGCTCTGGAACACTCAATAATTAATCCTGAACAAAGTCTCACTTTGTATCTTTATTTTTCCTTTGGAAAGTACAATAAAATAAAGGCTTTGGAATTCCCTCCCACCACTAAATTAAAGCAAAACGGAGTTTGTTTTAAACCTTGACATGCACAAAGTTGTCTGCTATTTACTGACATATTATAGCATCACAGAAAGGTTTGGATTGGAGTGGGACACATAGATCATCTATTTCCAACCCCCTGAAATGGGCAGGGACAACTTCCACTGGAACAGTTTGCTCAAAGCCCCATCCAACCTGGCCTTGAACACTTGCAGGGGTGTGGCTGCCTCAACTTCTCTGGGCAATTTGTTCCAGCACCTCACCACCGTGACAGTAAGGATTCTTCCTAATATCCAATCTGAACCTTCACTCTTTCTATTTAAAGCCACTTATCCTATTACTCTATGCCTTTGTCAAAAAACTCCTGTATATGTCCTGCTTCTCCTTTGAACCTTTACTTAACCTATAATAAGAGACCAACTTGCCTCCTACTATTAGTTTTCCTTCACACAGTGTTGTACAGGTTTTAATCAGGATTTCTGGAGCAATCCCAAACACCACTTGTCCTCGTTTCCCCATGCAGTTCAACCTCCTGCAGTGGCTCTCACTTTCAGCCACACATGCAGCAGGTGATGTCTGTATCAGCTTTTTTTGCTCCTGAACCACCTGGGTTGTCTTATTTTCTGTTCTCTGTCTTGAGCTTTGTCTCCTTCATTTAACTACAGGGTGATAAGGCTGCAGGATGTGTCTTACTGTAGCTGCTCCCAGGGCAGATCCAGACAAGCCGATGTGGTTATGTGACACTGGGAAGTTTGTCAGCTGTGATGCTGCAGTGAGATACTGGAATTCAGTGTCCCTGGGCTGGCAGTGGCTCCTCTTCCGTGGGTCTGTGCTGGCAACCAGGAAATGCAGGCTTGGGAATTTAGTTGGTTTTGTAGAGATTTATTTTGTGCTGAAATAAAACAGCACAACCAACCCCTTCCCAGGAAACGCCTCTGAATACTCCTTGTTGATTCTCAACAATTCGATGTTGATTCTCAATTACATGTTTGCAAATGTGTATCTGCAGGAAAAGTCACTGATGGTTTAATCAAAAATACAGATAAAGAAGCAGCTCTGTGAAATGTCAGCACTCCCTCCTGAAAATAAGCTCCTCTTAACATCGGTTATGTTTATCATTTCTTTTACACTAGAAAAATGCCCTGAATTGGGTCCCTCTTATGTTCCGCAATGAGAATAAAACATAACCCTTGACCTGAAAAAAAGATGATTTTTGCAGGCTGAATAACTAAAAGACAAAAGAGTTAGAAATGAGCAGAAAAAGGAATGTTTTCAAATGTCATGTTAGATTTACAACGCTGGTACCTCTCATTCTTGCTCAGTCTTTGTTGAATCTGCCTTTCTTTTGTTTGTCCAGGACTACGTTCTATTGTGTGTACTAGGATGATCCAGGGTTTGGAGGGAAGGCTGAAATCCATGGAGTTATTTTAAGACACAAATTCACGATGGTTAATGGAAAAAGAGACTTGGGCTTCAGTTATTACTCAATTTTGTTCTCGAGATGGCCCTGTTGTATGGCTGTGTCAATGTCACATTTGCTAAATAAAAGCTTCTACATTTGAAGTGGTTAAAATACAATAATGCCCAAAGAAATTTAAAAAGACCGAAACAAAAAGCCCAAACCAGATAAAAATAACCTAAATAAAATTGAGTAAGAATAAATAAAATGAAATAATATAAAATAAGATAAAATCAATACAGAACATCCTATTATTGCTACCCAACACTCAGAGCAGGAGTTACCATTCTTCTCTTCCATTTCAAATTAGCTGGTATCAATATAAACATAATGATATTCTGTATCCCATTAGAAATACTGAAACAAATACCTTTTTATTTTACTCATGCAGCATGAATTTATACACTGCTAATAATGATTGCTAATAACTGAAGATTTTTTTTTCCTCTTAGTGATGTTAGCACTGAATATAATCATTAACTTTATTTTCAGGCAATGGAAAAATAAGTTGAGGATAAACTGACGCATTGGTTCATTCAGAACTAAGCATAGCATAATGGTATTTATTATTACCTGAGATATTACCATAGCTGATTTTTCTGGAAGACCCTGTAGTGTATTAATCCTGGATTTGCTGGGTTTACACCCTTTCACCTTCCCAACTATAAAACATTTTTAATGACTCTTGGGGTTTTTTTTTGTGAAGTATTTAGTATTATATACTTGGGTATTTAGTGATGAGAAGAACTAATAGAAAAAGGAGTAATGGGAACAGAACACAGGGCTTCTATTCAAAAAATTTCAGAGAAAAATTGAAAAATATTCCCTTTGATTACTTTATAACTAATCCTTCAGGAAATATATGCTGTTGAAAAAATTTAAACCTCTGAGTTGAAAATTCAACCTTATTAAATATGTTTATGTCAGACTGAGAGCATTGGGGCTTTTTCTCACAGTGATAGCATGGTCAGCCCTGTAAAATGTGCAGCATTGGTCAAAAAGTCTTTTCTACATCATGTAATGTTGCAAGTGGCATCTTGACTCCACTAATTATTCAGGACAGAAAAATAAGGAATTGTCAAAAATAAGGAGAGCCAGAAAAATGTGTAATTCTTACTTTTACCAAGCTTTTTAGGGATTAGGAATTGTCATTTCAGTTGTATCTTTTTCTGAGTACATTTACTGTGCTGAATAAATAATAAAATATTTAAGAAGACCAAGCATCTAAAACATGAAGGAGAGCAGAAATAATGAGGAAAGAAAAGGAGATATTGTTTTGTTATTCAGTTAGATTTATTTCCTCATGGGAATTGTGATCTTTTTGGAGTTTCCTATATGCAAAGTAAAGTGTAAATCTTTGATTTAGGCCACCAAAGGATTATTTTTCTAGCCCTGAGTATTCAGCTGAGTGAATGAGCTAAATTGATGTGTAAATGTTTGTCAAATTACATTTGTACCTAATGAGAGAGAAAGTTCATGATGTTTGAGAGAGAGCAGAGGATGTAGACTCCAAAATATGATGGAAAAAGGAAGAATTATGTTCTACTCTGCTTCATACCCAGCCTTTATCACTGCACGATCTGAGTGCTTTCCAGTAGAACATTTAAGCATTATGACTAACAACTGTCACATCAAGAACAGTTCCCCTTGTCACATTTCCCATCACCACTCCCCTTGAAAAGTGGGAGCACTTGATGTGCAGGAAACAGTTTAATTTTGGTAAGTTTGAGGGGAGAGGGTGTTGTCTTTCTTTTTCTTTCTTTCTTTCTTTCTTTCTTTCTTTCTTTCTTTCTTTCTTTCTTTCTTTCTTTCTTTCTTTCTTTCTTTCTTTCTTTCTTTCTTTCTTTCTTTCTTTCTTTCTTTCTTTCTTTCTTTCTTTCTTTCTTTCTTTCTTTCTTTCTTTCTTTCTTTCTTTCTTTCTTTCTTTCTTTCTTTCTTTCTTTCTTTCTTTCTTTCTTTCTTTCTTTCTTTCTTTCTTTCTTCTTTTCTTTCTTTTCTTTCCTTTCTTTCCTTTCTTTCCTTTCTTTTCTTTCTTTTCTTTCTTTTCTTTCTTTTCTTTCTTTCTCTCTCTTTCTCTCTCTTTCTCTTATGCACAGCCAGCTCTCTATTTAAGCTGGAGATGGATTATAAGGTCTGCACTAGTCCTGCAGAAGTTTTTTAAACTGTCATACACTCATCAGATCCTAAAGGTAAAAGGTTTCTCTGAGAACTTTGAGGGAAAATGACAGATCTTGAGTCTGATCCAGGACTCTATGGAGCAGTGCTAACCACAGATTGAATCACAGAAGTGTTACATTCCTGAAAATCCTATTGGTAAAGTTGTGCACGGAATCTGGGGAGACTCCAAGGATGGGCCCAAACTTTGACGTTCATACTCAGTCCTAAAGTCCCATATCAGTGAGGAGGAGTTTTGCTGCGGGAGGAACAGACTGAGGATTTCACAATTTGGCTTTGCTAATGATAACACTGATAAAACTCAAAGGTTTGTAGTTGTTGATTCTGTTTCACTCTGTTCTCCACACATTACAGTGCTGATGTTGATTTGAACAGCGTTGGCATTCATGAATTTGTTTCTCATTTTGACGCTCAGATAACTGGGAGCAGGACCAGGACATCTGGGTTTTAGCTTTTAGCTGAAATATGGTTGCTGAGATTTGTGTTGTTGATTTTTAAAAGAGAAAAAATATATTCAGTCAGGCTGTAAAAGATAAAATTATCAATTCAATTGATTTTTTTTAACCTTCTTTTATTTCAGAATTAACATCTTGAATTGGAGATATTCCCCTCTAAGAGATGTCACCTGTTTGCATTTCACTTGATTTCTCTCAGTTTCCTTTTGCTGATCTGTTAGAACTTTTTTACTGACCCCATTGTGGTCTGAAGACTGGTTTTGAAAATCAGTTCACTGTCTAAATTAAAATTTGTTCAGAGATTTCCCAAGCAAGAGATTCATTGTAATGATTCTATTGAAATTTCTGCTGTATATAATTTTTAAAAAAAATTGTACCTCCAAAGTGATGGCTTCATGTGAAGACCTGAGCTTTCAGATATGTATAAAATGAAGTTTGAAAATATAACCTCAGTGCAATCTTTTAATATCTTGTTGATATTTTCAGGAGAGCATATAATAATTTTAGAATAGTCAGAGTTTTAGAATATTCCAAAAAGTGCAGGTATTTAGATCAGTTATAGAGAGGATGCAGCTACCCCTCTCTCTTCCAGGACTATCAGGAAGGTTTGGGAATGAGCAAGGCAGAAAGAGTAGGTGACTGTACTGGCACAGAAAAAGAGGAATATGCTGTATGCAGACAGGATCCCAGGGTGTGTCCCATGGTTCTGGTCCTCCAACTCCTTCCAGGGTATGTGACTTAACTCAGTATTGCTGATAGCAGGTTACAATGTGTTATGGTGAGGAATGGAAGACTGATTGACATACAGAAAGATGAAGACTCAGGACTGGTGGAGGGAAGAGGGATATATTGAGCTGGCAGAGAGTAGGCTAGAGAAGCACATAATTATTTCTCATTGGGCATTTTGGTTGGAGGGGGAAAGGTGGCTATACCAGCTGGCAGCTTTTTGTGATTTAGTCCCAGCTGGTTCTTCTAGACAGGCTCCCAAAGAGACTAGAAAGCTGGCCCTGCTCAGTCGAAACTGTTGTGAGTTGGCTGATATGCTCACAGTCAAAAGAGGCTGTTCAAAAAGCAAAATTTTGGAGGCTAACATAGAAAATTTTAATAACTTCCAGGCTAAATCTCACGGCTTTGGCAGCTCAGCTCATCAGTTCTGGAGTTCTTGAGATTGATATTCTTCCTGCCCTGGAAAAGCTTAAATACATACTCACTGCTGTGCACTGACTAAAACTCTACAAACATTATACCATGTATAGACTTAAAAATGTCTGTGAGTCTTTGTAGAAATAATGTCTTACACTGTCTTTAACAGAGGTGTCAAAAGTTCAAATGAGATAATTTATTTATATGTTTATATGGACAAAAAATAAAATTTAAAAAAAAAAAATTAAATCATATTTTTCCAGTTGTTACACTGTCCTTTTCTGTGGTAAGGGCATTGATTTGAGATGACCTTTAAGATCCCTTCCAACCCAAACCGCCTGATGATTTTATCATTTTGTGAGTCTTTTTTATGTAGAATTTTTCTATCCATGTTTGTGTTCTTGTTCTATCCATGTTCCTGTGATATCAATATAGTAGAATCAGAGCTCACTCTCCTTTGAAAAAGTAGTAACCATGTTTCATTGCCTGTGTGGTTACCACTCAACTAGCACCTTTCCAGTTTGTCTCTTGTCACTTCCACTTCACTTCTAGTCCCCCTTAGCTCTGTCCAAGCTGCTACAAATAAAGCCATCATCATTTCTGCCTGGTAGTGTCTATCCCCTTTCTTCTCCCTCCTTTTGTCACCTTTATAATCATCTGCAGGATCTGGTTGCTTTGCACTGATTCGAAGCACATTGCTCATGAGCCCGCATAACCCTCCCTGGCAGCATCTCACTTCAGCTCATGTTATTTCATGTGTGCTGTCTCTGGCAGCTTGTTTCACTCTCATCTCAGAGCAAGCTTCAAGCCTTGCATCTCCCTCTCCTCTTTCATTTGTTTGCTTTCGGGCTTGCTGCTCCTCAGGAGCAATCACCCTCCCTCTTAGCAATCCTCCCCCAGACACTGTTGATGTGCTAATAATCCACTAGTGCAAAAGGTGACTATATTATATTGTAATATATATCTATTTTATGTTGCATTATTAATAACAAGAAACAAAAATCAAAATGTGCAATTATGCACTTACATATGTTATAAATTGAGGATTAAAAAATACTGAGGATGACAGCATAATTGAATCAAACCTGCAATCTCTCATTTCCCTTACCCTTTGCTTTCCCATTTCTCCAAGAACCACTCAGCCCTGCTCCTTCAGGGCCAGGCAGAACTCTGTAGAAGAGCAATACAAGTATGCATGGGAGGCTGCTGCAGGAGGACAATCAAAAACAGAGTCAAGCCCTGAGCTCTAGAATCTGGAAACTGATCTATAAGGACACTCCTTTTTACATCCTAGGAAAATTCTGAGAGTGCCTTCTCACTTAAAGCGCCTAGATTCCTGTTGAATAAGAGTCATTGCTTGTCCATCTGTTTGCTTTTTTTTTTTTTTTAATTAGTAAGACTGACAAGAAGCTGCCTGCCACATTTTTTGTTGAATTAATTCTATTTATCATGGGTTGGCTGCAAAGCAACTCCATGCTTCAATCAGATGGAGAGACCTGGCAGATGGGACATCTTTCAAGTCATTTTTACATGTGTCTGTGAGTATATGTGGCCAGAATAACCTTCACTGTGTCACTTTTATTTAAACACTTTTTTTTTTCCACCTTTGACTGTAATATATTGAAAATAATACAACCTAAAAATATTCTGCAAATACAAACTCATTTTCATAGCCTTGATGCCTTTTAAATATGTCATCAAAGTTTATTTTTCTAGCAATAAAATCATAAAATGTGATAATTTATGGAAGTAGCAGTGTCAGTGTATGAAATTAAGGAATACGTGGTGAATAGTATCAACAAGAGAACCAAGTCATAGCAAACATCCCAAGTTTTATTATTTGGAACCCTGTCAGGCTCTGCCCTAAGGCTCTGACACAGCAGCTGTAGCTACTCAGTAATGCTGAGAATGGCCAGTCTGCCCAAAGGCTTTTGTTTTAGATTCCCCTCTATTGGTAGATTTTTTCATTTATGCAAGACATTTCTTGCAAAGAAGTTTTCCACTTGACTCTATCTAGTTTTATGTCCTTGGTGAGGAACACAGGGTCGTTTGTAATTGTGATCTTTCCCCATCCTCCTTTAGTGACAGCCTAGACTTCTTTAAATTACACACAGTCCTTGCAGGCAGCTGACAGAAGCAGAAGGATGCTTTGGATACCTACAAAATACATGAATGTGATGTTGTAGGCATGTACACATCTACTCACCTAAAATATATATTAATTAAGAAAGATTTTGGGAATTATCTTAAAAGGATAATCTAGGATAGAGAAATATGTCACAGCAGGTCTGTACTTATGTGCTCTATAAAAAGGAATAAACACAGCAATTACTTATAAAATACATAACAGATATTGAAGCAGAACACTTTTTCCATTTAGAGCCAACTATGAAAGAATGCAAACCCAAATCAGTTTATTTGAGCTGATAGGTCATTTTTTTTTTTTTTTTTTTTTAACTGTAGATATAAGTAAAAGTCACAGAGATAAAGGAGATTGTATCACCCTGAGTTACTGAGAGGAATCTCGTTGTAGCTGACCTGGAAATCCCAGGGTGATTTGTCCACTGGAAAGTCAAAATCTTTTGTGCTTTTTTCACCTTGTAAAACAATACAGTATTTCACTATAATGTGGTGGCTTATGGCTGAAAGAAAAAAAAATTAGCATATCTCTTTATTCTTAAAAGTGTTTCCAATGGCTCTATCCAAAGTCTGTTTGCAGTGTTTGAAAATCCTATAGCAGGTTCTACATACACAATGTCAGTCCTTCTTTTTACTATGCTGTTCTTAAAAGATACTCATCAATGTCAAACCTGGTTTAAACAAATCAAAACAAGGAAGCAAAAAACTAATCAAATGAATTAGTGAGGATAAACTCAGAGATAAAGTAGATAAGGACTTTATACATAGTGTACCTATTTTGCCATATCAAAATCATTTATTTATACTTAGAGAGTTGTATAGTCTGAGCATACAACACGCAGTTGTATGTGTGAGCATTTTCCTTCTATCCAACAAGAAAAAAGGATCATGTATTATTGCTTGTGAAACTTGGTTTTGTCACAGTGGATGAACGGAGTAACAGCTTATTTTAAGATTACTAATAGTTAGATGCAGTTAAAAAAAAAAAGGAGTTAAAAATTAAATTATGTATGTGTACACATATATTTATACACTTGTGCATACACATACACATATACATACATAAGATAAATATTTATTTGCTTTATGTCTTCCAAAAAATTGTGGAGGGAAAAAAAAAAAAAAGTTGTACTTGAAATATTTCTGATAATATTTAAAACTCCATAACTGCAAACACCCAAAATTGTTGAGAGCAGCTATGATGTTAGAAGAAAATTTTAGCTACATTTGCATTGAGTCAAGGACTTTTCAGGTTCTCACATCATCCCATCTGTGGGGAGTCTGCAGGGAGGAGGAGACTCAGCTGGGGCAGCTGACTCCAGCTAGTTGAAGAGTGATGATAATCTTCCCAGGAAAATGATAGAGGCATCATCCCCAGAGGGATTTAGAAGACCTGTAGATGTGGTACTTGGAGACATAGTTTAGTGGTAGTCTTGGCAGTGCTGGGTTAACCACTGGACTCAGTGATCTGACAAGTCCTTTTCAGCCTAACAACTATATGATTCTAAACCTAGATTTGTTTGGGGTACCTCGGCCTGTAATTATAACAGTATTATAAAAATGACAGAACCTTTTTGCTTTCAAAGGTTCATTCTGTAAATGTAGTTTAGATGAACTTTCTTCAAGACTACAAAAACAAGTTGAATGTAGCAGATAATTGACATATTGCTAATCACCACTTTTTGGAGATTAAAGATGAAAATTATATTATTTGAAAATGTGTTATCTGCTACGGTTAAACAATACATTTTCAAGATGAACTAATCTTTGTCGATGTTAAATGGATGATGATTTTAAAAAGTCATCATCAACACATCAGGCAGTTTTCTGAATTGATGTGTTTTTCTAGTGTGGGCTGAATCATTAAGTCTAAACCGTTCTGTATTCAAGCAGAAGAAAAAGGATGGGAATTGTAATTTTTGCAGATGCAAAACAGTTGTGAGTGAGAATCCATATGATCCTCTGTCCTCACTTTCCATCAAGGCAATGTGGAGACATGGGGCAGTCATCTACCATGTGGGGCGTGGGAGGGCTGAGCATCTCTTCCCTAAGCCTGTGGGACGTGGGAGAACTCCAGCCAAGGCACCAGGGCAGGCAACTTCTTTGCACACAGACAGCAAGGGTGGGGTTAGAATGAGGCACGAGCCCCTTGGCTTTTGCCCAGTGCAGAAGTCTCCCACCCATCGCAGGAGAATCAGGGACAGATGAGGAAGAGCAATTTTCTTGGATTATTACCTGGATGTGTCAGTAGGTCTGGGGTCAAGGACTTGGAGAAAATCCAGTTTAGTGCTGGCGAATGGATGGGCTGCCAGAGTTTCAGCAGCAGGAAGGACACGCCCAGTACCTCCCATCTACATCCTTCAGTGACATAGCTGTCCACAGGGGACTCACACACTGGTAGATCTCTCCTTCAATTTTGTGTTGTCTGGTAGCACAGTGCTTACTAGTTACTTCTGTGTCAATTTTACAACCTTTCTCTCTGTGTGTTTTCTTTTCAAATGGGTGTGCTGTAGCTCAGCCTTGACTGAAACAGTTTAACTGATGAAGGGCTACCATGAAATCTAGATATATTCCCTGAGGACCTAATCATTCTACTGGGTCAATCTGAATTTCTCTAGTTTCTGCTTCCAAACATGGGCTGGTACAATTTGTTTGGTTTTATTTGTTCTAAATAAGTTCTTTACAACTGCCTGAAAGGAGGTTCAAGCAAGGTGGGTGTCAGTGTCTTCTTCCAATATACAAGCAACAGGACAAGAGGAAAAGTCCTTAGTTTGTGCCAGGAGAGGTTTAGGTTGGATATTAGGGAAAACTTCATCACAAGGTTTCTCAGTTGCTGGAACAAGTCTGCCCTGGGAAGTGGTAAAGTCACCACCCTGGTGGTCATTTAAACAATATGTATGTGTGGCACCTGGGGACATGTCCTAGAGCGGGCTTGACACTTGGCAGAGATGAGTTGATGGGTGGGCCTGGTTATCTTGGAGATCTTTTCCAATTTAAATGTTTCTAGGATTCTGTGAGATTTAAGATCAACCTACAGTCAGAAGACTCTCCCTTCTCTCAATGCGTACAACCTGTGACCGTGCCAGCTCTGCATCATCTACCAGCATACTAAGAGACTAGGAAATTGATTCCTCCTTAAAGACATATTTCTCTATCTTAGATTATCCTTTTGACATGATTCCCAAAAATCTTTCTCAATTAGTACCTTTTTTGGAACTGTGCTTGCTGGAAACATTCCAGGGAAAAAAACCTCACAAGTCCTATTAACTTAATGACTAAGCATACAAAGATTTTGTTTGCATTCTTTGTTATAGCAACATATAGTTTGTACTATTTTTTTTTCCAGTTGGTTATCCACAAAGAAGCCTTAGATCTTGCTGGCCATAACCTCTCCCTGTCTTTAAGTATGGTCTGTATCTCTGGTTTCCATGTGCCAGGATTTTGTGTTGGCCTGAATTTAAATGCACCTTTTATTAAATGAATAGCTCTTAACAAAATACTGAAAGGGGTCAGGATACCTGAGATGCTCCCTTTCTCCTAGTCTGCTGAATTTTATCCCTGATGAAACTGAGTGGGAGATGAGTTTTAATGCTTTTTAGTAACAGCTTAAATTTATTTCATTATGTTAAAATGAATTTGAGACTTCATTTCCTCTCCCAAAGATGATATAATCAGGCTGTCGAGTCTACAACTTGGTTTGATGGTAGATAGCCTTGATTACTGTTAATGCAAATAGTTTAATATCACTCTGAGCCACAACCAACCTGCATGAAAATAAAAATGTTCACTGGCTATAATGTCAGGAAAACAAACTGAACTGGCCTCCTCATTGATAATTTGGAGGGGAAAAAAACCAAAAAACCAAAAAATCAACACAAGAAGTCTTGCAGCTTGCCATAAATTTCTCATTTGTACTGTTCATATGCTGCATTTCTTCTCCTTTTACAAAAGTATAAGTGTGATCTGTTAAAACTTCACTCAAACTTCCTTTGAAACTTATTTATCTTTTGAGGAAGGCTTTTCTTCACAATAAAAATGTTATCCAGAGGAAACATAGTTACATACATTCAACAAATTTATAGGGTGATATGGTTAACATAGATTTAACTACCAGAGGTCCTGCCAAGGGCCATGCATTTTCTCTCTGATTATGTGATTTCCTCTGTTCATCACGTTCCAGTCCATTCTTCCTTCTGGTCTCTCTGCAGCCCATTTCTCGTGCTGTTGGGCTGCTGTGGGAGCTCCCATTTTAGGCAATGTAAAGCCTGTCACAAGCCATGTGCTGAGTACTTTCCTGCTCTATGGAATGGCTGCTCACGCTGGCATCTGAGTCTAAAGGGATGTCAGGCTTTTTTCTCCTCAGTGCATCCCAGTTTCTGCATAACTAGAGTTTTCAGAAGAGAATCCCGTCTTTGCTCAATCTGCAGCCAGTCCTTGCCTTCAGGCACAGAGGAGCATACTTAGGATGATGCAGCAGGTTCCAGAAGACCAAGATAGACTATGGCTGGTCATCGTTTACAGTTTTCTCCTACATGTTGTGTGGCAGAAGGTTTCATCAGCACATGCAGAATTTTTTCTGGGAGTGCTTGGAGATTGTAGATGTTGTGATGGATCCAGTAGGACATAGGTAGAGTGTAGAGTGGGGTTAAGGACTTTCCAATTTTAAACAATCAGACATGGAGAAGACCAGGCTTAGAACAAAGAAGATGGTGTGTCCCTGCTGTAAATATGGCAGTAAATCTGTATTTTTTGGCTGACATGAAACAGAGAGGGCAGCTCTGCTAAGTTGGCATGGGGTATGTTACTTTTTCAGATTCTAATTGTTTAATCATCACTCTTTGCTTGGGAACTGCTTCCATGAAAACCAAACAGATGGACTGCTTTGGGATCCGTTTCGAGAAGCTACCTTTTTTCCTATGGAATATTGTTTGAAGAGTCTTACCATTTATTTTTCAGTTTTCACTACTTTTCAGTTCTCACTACTTTTTCATGCCTGACCATATTTCTCTTCCTCATGCATTGAGCTTCACATCTGGAAAGAGCTGCCTGAATACATCACTCTCATTATCCAGCACCTCCACAAAGAACAAACGGAAGGCCAACTGCTAAAAGGGGGAAGATGTATACAAAATGAGCTCAACATATTTCTATATTGTAATTAAAGCTATTAAAATATTTCTGTATCCCACACCAACATTTCATATAATTTGCAGCAGCTTCAGAGTCAGAAGAAAATTTGAGGCTTTATTTACAGATGGCCAGGAAACAGCACCTTCTCAATGCCATAAATGCCTTGTTGCCATCTAAATGGTTTCTCCTGTTCTCAGTGTTTTTCTGAACCATATGAATAAGGATCAATGCTGAGAAAGGTTGGATATCTTCAGTAATCCTTGACTCCTGTTGAACCAAGAGCCCTTGGATCATTGCAGGATCTGGTTACTCACTGATCATTAAACTGATAACAATTGTCTTTTCTTAAAATTGGTGATTTTTCTTGTAGTGCTGGCCCTTCAGTCAAAAAAAAAAAAATCAAAAAACAATAACAACAAAACCAACACCAAAAAACCCAAATAAACTCAAATGAGGGAAAAATAAAGATAATTAATCTCAATGGAAAGAAATACTGAACTAGATTTCCTTCCTGTGAGTCCTCATTATTCATAATTTAAATATTTGGATACAAGTACATAAACAATGGACAATAGGAAGGCAAAAGATGAGAACTGTTGCGGCACTTTTTCACTGAACAGGTCAGAAGATTAGATACTGTGCAGCTTACTGTTCAATAGATATTAAATTCAACTCCATGCATGAAAATCATACTTTCCATTAATGGACAATAAGACACAAGCCTCTAAAACATGATCTGAAGTTTTATATATATATATTTAGGATCTTATGAAAAAGTCATCCCTTTTTTTTGCTGAGTCCAGTAGCAGGGTGTAGTCTCTGCTAGGTCCTAGTTATATGATTTTGCTCTGAATATTTGATAGGGAAAGAATTGGGAAACAGGACTGGTTTTGAAAACTTCTTGTCTTGGACATACTCAGGTCAGAGGGCTTTGACGTGCAATAAAGATAAAAAACTGGAATCTTGAACTTACAGAATTAACTGAAAATTTCTCAAGGCCTTATCCAGGTTCATCTCCCAGGACTAGGAAATCTCAGTTTCCAGTCTTGTCAATTCCTAATACATCTTCCATGAGAAAAGTTAGTTAAAACTATAAAAAAAAATATTCTGTTCTATTAGATTGTTGCACTAATTTTCTTTTCATCATTTACTTGTTATAAATTCTGAAATTTTTGAAATGTTCACTTATATGTTCACTTTTCCTTTCTGATTCCATCTTATTTATATTCTGTGTACTGGCTAAATACTTATTTTCCTCTTTTTTTCCAAACATTTTGAACATTTGCTGTTGATTAGCATATCTTTGTCCTTCATCAAGATCCCATTAAAACCACTGCAAAACTGAAAACCTCCCATAAAATTCACCAAGAGCCAGCTTAGTGCTTTAGTCATCACTTTCCCAAGTCATTCAGAGGCTGTTTCCTCACAGATCAGTCCTCCTACTTCTTTAATTGTTTGAGCCAAGGCCTCTGAGATGCCTCCAGCTCTGTGTGATTATGAGATGTGTCATGGTGGGGATTCTTTTCATGCACTCTGGAATAAAGCCTCAATAGAGTTTTGGGGGGAGTTGGGTTTTGTTTGGGTTTTTTTTCCCTTTATGTATCAATTGTAAATTTATGTTTAATTTACAGGCTAGAAATGTGAAAAAGACACAAGCACATTTTCAGCAGCTGTAACCTGCCATCTGAGGTGATGATATTTCACTTCAGAGTTAGTTCTTTCCCTTGAAACTGTCACTTGAGCTGCTGGATTAGAACTGCAGGTTAGCCTCAGCTTTCTGGCCATCATTTTGAGAACCTGGCAGAAGCACTTCACAGGATGAAGATCACCACTTTCTGCCCCATGGTGATGCTTGTATCTGCTTGTCTGGTTTTTCATAAATGTTTGACCCACTATTTGACCTAGGTGTCTAGTAAAGATCATGTCCAAAATAAATACCTCATAAATTTTAAGGCCAGAAGGGAACATTATGCTCATCTAACCTGACATCCTACAAGCAAAAGGCCATGGAGCTTGACAGGTAGCTTCCATCTTCCTGATTAGCTGAAATATGTATTTTAGAAATGTAATGTTTAGACTCTGCATCAGAGATTTGCAATCATAGGAAGTCTGCTTTATCTCCAGATAAGTTATCCCAATGACTAATTTCCCTAGCTGTCCCCCCAAAAAAATTAAAATTAAAAAATTATGCAGCATATCCAGAGTCAATTAATTCAGCTTTAGAGTCTGGCCATTAGAGCTTCTTGTTACTTGATCTATTAGATTGCTATAATAAATCTCTTACCCGTGTAAGCAACTGCACTTGCAAAGAAAATGACAAACTCAGAAGCTTAGATATATTGTCTACAGATGTTTGTTAAGGAAGAAAAAGAAGATTTAAACTAAGAGGGGAAAAAAGTAAATATTAACTTGTTGATCTGCTTGTGGAAAATGCATTTTCCCTATAAGGCTATTAAAAAGATTGGATAAATTTATTCATCATAAATAATTGGAGAAGGCTGACTAATGGATCAAATTGCCTTTGGCATTTCTGTCTTCCTATTCCTTTTAGAAGATATTACTTCAGAACTTTGGGTGGGGCTATTTATAGTGCTTTGTTATTTTGTTGTTTTTTTTATTTTCCCTCAGATATAATTTGATTCCATGATGACTTTCCAGTGAAAGTGTTTTTGTTCTGAATAGAAACTGTGAAAGAGAAAAAGAAAACAAGTGTTAATTTCTGTTCACATAAACTAATGGCATCCGTGATAAGTAAATTGGAATAGAAAGTAATTCATAAGTACAGCAGGGGTCTGGTTTTCTGTCACTGTAGAATGTAATTAAAATGGAGCTTCCATAGATATCAATCTGGAGTAATCAGAATATTCCATCTGTTACTGCATCCATCTTGACTGGTTCCAGAGCTGTGGTATCTAGCTTCTTCCAAGGCAACTGTTTCTCGACTAAAGCAAGCTGCCTATGCAGTGGCCATTTCAGTTCAAATGCAGGTTATACAAAAATTATCATTTACCTTGAGATGGATTGTCAGGGTCTTTCCTGCACTAAATGTGCTGAGTGTGTTTTCTCACAGTATACAGTTTCATAGTTTGTTCTAACTCTGCAAAGCCCCGCATGTTTTGGCACAGAGCAGAACTGTCAGCCTCCAAACTCCATGCCAGCATCCTATGTGCAGTCTGCCAAAAGGCAAATGATTGCCTGAAGACCAGCAAAGTGATGCAGATGCTGATCCAACTTTGTGATTCCTTTGAGCAGGAGGGAGGATTCTTTTGGGTTCTCATTTGTAATAGCTCAAATACACGCCTTACAGCCCTGGGTGGAAGCATAAATATGTGCTCCGTTAATCAGAATGCCTAATTAGTTATGACCCTCCACCCATTTGTGCACTGGGCAAAGAGGGCAAGAGTGAGCAGCCTGTCCTTAAGATGCCAACACAGCACTTGAAATAGCAGGATACAAAACCATCAGGAACTCAGGACTGATGATTGCTGGAGAGGCTGGTGGCACAGAAGACTCATCTCCGGTGCTAGAATAAGATTAGGTGTCTGTAGTTTAGAAATACCTGCAATTAATCATTAACAATCCTTAGATAAAGCAGCGTTAATTTGATCCCATCATGTTTGCCACCTTTCACCAGACCATGCAATTAGCATGGGATGAAGCACCTGGAAAGAATCTTTGATGAAAGCCTTATGAAAATTCTTAATGGGTGGGATTTAAACCAAATGGATTATAAGCCTTTATTAGCAGCTCACCTGTAAATCCTGATAACTTTCCTTTCTGTGAGTTTCCAGTGTAATATTTGCAGACCCTGATTATAAATTTTGAGGAAATAGCTTATAACTGTAGTTAAAATGCAGCATTAAAGCAGTTAAACAGTCTCCTTATTAGCATTGGAACTATAGACAAAACATATTATACTTGGCTAATAAATTTATTTCCATGTAATGGAAACGCCATCAAAGCATAGTTAATCTGAATTGAATTAGATTATAATTGGAGCTCTTGTGCACAAGGAATGAAAATGATTCTTTATTGTTGCAAACTGACAATGCAACATTTGTTACTCCCTCCTCACTAGCCTTCCAAGTGGCAGCTGTAATAGAAGCGTGCGCATCTCCTGAGTTGTGCATACAGTATTACTTTGTCTCCGAGCATGCAGCTCAGCAGTAAGACAGAGGAAAATTGATTGCTCTGGATGCAATTCATTACACCTTAACCCCACTCATTTAGAGGCAAATGTATTTGAGAAGCAATCCTGTGCATAAGCGTATTTGCTTTTTTTGTCCTCACTTCTGGCTGCATGTTCTAGTGTGAGTGGTGTGAATCTGAGTTCTCAGGTCTCAGAGGAAGAGGTGAAATCCTCTTTTACAACATTAATGAAAAAAAAAGTTGTGGCAGCCACATGAAGACTTGTGTGACCCTATCACAGCCTTTTTGTACCTAAAGTCTATAAGAAAGATGGGGATAGAGGTTTTAGCAAGGACAGTTGCAAAAGGACAAGGGCTGAAGGATTTTATCTACAAGAGGGTGAACTTAGATTAGATATAAAGAAGACATTTTCTACAAAGGTGGTGGTGCACTGTCACTGGTTACCCAGAGAGGTGGTAGATGTCCCATGCCTGGAAACATTCAAGGCCAGGCTAGAGAAAGTAACCTGATCTAGTTGAATATTTCCCTACTCATTGTAGAGGGCTTGGATTATATTTCCTTTAAAGGTCCAATGATTCTAAGGCTGAGTGTCAAATACTGTATCCCAGGGTTTAACCATATGCATCCACTTACTGACTGCTCACCCAAATATCTGCAGTAATTCCCCCAAGACTTTATATGTGAAATTTACCTCTCTAGTGGGAACAGCAGGATTAAGGGACGCTCATGTCAGGAGTTCTGTGTCTTTCCATCATCTACAGGACATCAGCAAAGTATTTACACATAACTGTACTGTGAACAGATCTGCTCTTATACTGCTGGTGGATTCGCTGCAGAGAGGGGATGCAGGAATGTGCAGTGCTTTTTTAACAGGGAATTTTTTTGCATGTGTATATAATGAGGACAGGTGTGTGTGTGTGTGTGTGTGTGTGTGTGTGTGTGTGTGTGTGTGTGTGCCATCAGCCACATGGCCCAAGGTCCTGTGTACACTCTGGTCTCTGCTTTAGGAGGAGAACTGGTGGCAGCAGCAAAAAGAAACCCAAAGCAAATAGCAAAACAGGGTTCCATTCAGGAAACAAGCACGCCTACCAGAATGTCATGTAGGCACATCATCAAGGAAACAGTGTTAGGATTGCTATGCACTTACCCTGTCACTAATATAACTCTTTCTCTAGTGTGGGTAAGAGGTCTGGGAAAAGAGATCTGCAAGAGTGATTCTCTTTTTTCCTTCTTTTCTTTTACTCTTGTTTCCCTATGCTAAACCAAAACAAATGAGCAAAATGCACTTCGCCCACTCATAAAACCAATCAGTGCTGTAAACAAAGAGAAAGCAGGATATTAATAAAGTACAACTCAACTGAGAGCAAAGGGAGCATTCTCTGTAAGTCTGTCTGATTTGTGTCATCTATCCCAAATTTACAGTGTGGTAATTTCTTGTTGCTTATAAACCATTAAAATTTGCAGCACAGTAAGCAGCTAATGTAATTTTGCCTGCAAGTGGTATCATATCTTGGATCCGCAGGGAGACCAGCGTACTCGTGTCTTATCATTGCCTTCTGTGGTAGGTAAAAGTGCCCAGTGCTGCTGGGCTTAGGCCCAGTGTGAGTTAGTTGAAGTTCATTACTGACAACCTGGGGCTCAATTCCACTTATCTGCAAGTTCTCATTTAGCTTGAATCATCACAGTATCAGAGCATCTTCCAGAAAAACACGTTAAGCAATCAGATTAGTACCCAGCACATCTGGTTTTATCTCTCTTTTCTCTTTGTCTCCCTAACAGCAGCACAGGGCAAAGAGACACTTTACAGAGAAAGATGACATTGCTACTGAAAAAAAAAAGTCCCAAGCCAGCCTGGACAAATATGATTAATGTTTCAAAGTCAAACATTGAAAAACAAAGAAAATCCGAAATGAAGGTTGCCTGTGAAGTGTTTATTGTGCTTTTTATTTGATATTCATTAAATACACAGGTTTTGTTAGTAGAGACCTTTTTTGACTCCTTGTTTCATGCAGCACCGTAGATGGAGTTGTTTTTATCTTTATTGTTTTAATTTTTATGTGTATATAATTATAAAAAACATCTTATGCATGTGTATATAATTTTCACATTTTTGTCACTTCAAGCAAAGAATTTGATTTACCTATGTTCCTTTTAGAGGTGTTCAGCAATTTTTCCTTTCGTCCTTCAGGAAAGTTAATTAACTGTTATTTATATCTTTCAGTAAGGTAAGAGAAAGGCGTTAGCTCCCATTTTCTCCTGCAGGGCTGGTGTTTCAAAGCATAATACCATATAAGAGGGTTCAGATTCATCTTTTCTAACTTTGTCAGTCCCTGTTTGCTCTTGACATCACCAATTCCAGCCCTCTTTCAGTTTTCTGCTTTATTTTGTTCTGGTTTGGCTTTCTCCCATTTTGCATTTTGGCCTTGCAGCTTTGATGGTGTCATGTGCTCAAGATCAACATAGTTCCAGACTCCAACCTGAAGTAGCTGAGGATAATTGTTACAACAGAAAGTCTGGCTTTACCCTGCAGACCTGTTTTGGAAACACTTAGTCAATTTATCCCATGTCATGCTGAAAACCTACCAAGGAACAAAAACTGGGCAATGACAGAAAAAGTAAGATCAAAATAAGGCTCAAATCCTCCTTTTCCCACTAAGAACAAAAGAAGTCACATGGACTTCAACTGAAGCAGAATGGATCAATGGAAAACATGAAAATCCTATCTCCAGCTTGCTCACATATCCACAAGCTGCACAGTTGCCCAAAGCAAGAGGATGGCTCAAAAACTCATGAGAACAAGAGCTCCACATGTCACACTCCCATTCACAGCAGTTGTCCCATGGTTACATCTCTGGCTATTGGGCTTCACACTACTCAGCTGCAAAGTCTGTGCTGACAGACATAACTTTAATGTTCTCCAAAACCTTTAAAGCACAATCAAGTCTCGAAAATATATATTTAAAATACTTCCTGTTGCAAAGATTTGGAGTAAAAGAATCATAAGAAAACCTGGGTGCTTCACCCTGAAACACATGAGGAGAAAGGTGTGCTGGTAAGTAGATGGGTAGAGCTTCAAGTTGTACATCTGTTTTGGTTCTCAGAGAGAAATCAACACTAAAAGAGAAGAAACCCAGCCACTTTAACCTTAGTTTGGTCCAGCCACTGAAAAGCTAGGCAGTGTTTCTGGGAATGGCTGAGCCCTAGTTTGGTCCTGGCCACAAGCATAAACAGTGTCTGTGCCTGGAAGAATCTTTGGCAGGAAGCTTCAACTTAGTGATGATTCTGTCCCTGGAACTTCCTGCAGCACAGAAGTATGCATCCAATGCACACTTCTGACAAAAAAATATGCTTAACCTCCTATGGGATATGGGTCAGAGAGAGCTGCTCATGTGGTAGCAGCCCTGCACCTGCAGCACTGTGGGGTGCACCAAAAAGGATATTAAGATGGACTAGTTCAGTGAGCATTAGCAAAACAAGTCTCATACATCCTTTTGATAAGCTAGTGAGGGTGGGAAGGTCTGAGAAACCTCAAACCTCTCTGTGGCCTTCATTTCTCAGTGTCTCCATTTAACCGCCCACACACACTACTACTGTCTGTCTTGTCTAATTTAGAGTGTAAATTCTTCAGGGCAAAGGCTGTGTCTCACTGTTTGTTTGCATGGTGAGGTCCTGATCCTGATTGGCAGCTCCAAATACACTACAAATCTATTTTAATATAACCCCAAATTGAAAATTCTGCATCTCGAAGCCTTAGGGAATGTGGGACTATATTCAGGGAAAGCAGAAGCTCTGAAAAAATACTGAAAGGTCATTGCAGACAATGTACTGAATATGAACTGTGAATGTGGAGCTGATGGCTAAGAGACAAGGATAATTTTGCTCTTGGTCAAATTTAAACAGGACAATGGAGGCATCATTAACCATGTATTACTTTACTGAGGGAAGCTGGGGCTGTCATGAGTCTCCATTTCTTATGTCTATCCTTCCAAAAAGTTGTTGAGAAAATATCAAGGATATCAGAATGAGATAAAATTTTTTTAAAGGCTGGAAACCTCACCAAACTTCAGTTGCTTAAATGAGGCATCCAAGTGAGAGTTATATTTGCCCTAGAATAGTTAAATAGATACTGAGAGAGACAGACACCTTCAGGGCATACTTACATATGAAGTTAGCTAAATTGTCTCCTGGAGGAGCCTCCACTGATTAAGTAGGGATGCTCAGGCAAGTAGGTACAGGTAGTTTCCCAAGTTTGGTACCATCAGTCTTTCCACCCCAAAAAAGAATAATTTTGACACTGAGTGTATTTAGCTTGTGGAAAGATGGTTAAGAGGAGACTTGCTGACACTGTAAGCACCCACACAGGAAGACAGCTTTCCGTAGGATGGGGCTCTTTCATCCCTCAGACAAAAGTATAACAAGATCCACTCACTGGAAGTCAAAGCCAGACAGATTCAAACTAAAGATAAGGTGCAAATTTTAGCAGGAAGAGTAATGAACCTCGGGAACAACTTACAAGGGAGGTGTTATATTTTCCATGACTTGAAGGCTCGAATCAAGATGTGGTATCTCTCTCAAAGATATGCTGTGGTTTAGCCATTAGTCATGAAGTTACAGAAATTGCTAGGTGATATGCAGGTTACACTAGATGGTAAAAAAAGCACTGTCTAGTGATAAAGTACACTAATCTAAATAATGATACTAAATATTCCATCATAACAAATTGATTTTGCATATTCTATACCAGCTCAAAATTACTCAGTTAAAATTGCCTTCACTTTTATTGTCTGATGCAAGTGGACAAGGCACGTGGCTTCCTCAGCACCCCAATAACAGGTATATATTCATGACTCCTACAGACTGTTTATAGCCCAATCCATCACCTCCTGAACTCATAATTTCTCGGTGTGAAAGCTGCAATATTGTCCATTCATATATATATATATATATATATATATATATATATATATACACATTCATACATATATACATACATACATACATACATACATACATCAGGGGTGACTTATGGATTTTTTTAAGAAGCACATTTAGGCTCCTAAGAATGTTTTTTAAGAATTGAGATCCCTGGAGAAACTGCCTGTTTCACAGAAGTGCTGTAATTCTTCTGGACCACACTCTTCACTTTTGTTGGAGCCTAGGAAGGCAAATAGCTTAAAGAGGGAAAGACTAAAGGTGAGGAACATGGTTTCCTGAGCTCTTTTTAGCTGACATGGTTAAAGGAATCATAGGAATTACTTGCCATATTTTCCCCTTCTACTGCTGCAAGATCAATAGCTGTAGATGGTTTTCACTGTACAGTGTCATGGTTTAACCCCAAATGTCAACCCAGCCTCACTCAGCTCCTGGCTCACACCCAGCAGGGATGGGGAGAGAATTAGAAGGGAAAAAGTGAGAAAATCCAGGAGTGGAGATAAAGACAGCTTCATAGAGAAAGCAAAAGCTGTGCACACAAGAAAATCAGCCAAGGAATTAATTCCCCACTTCCCACAGCTGGACTGGTCTTCAGCCATCTCCAGGGCAGCAGGCCTCCATCATATTGTAACAGTGACTTGGAAAGACAAATGCCATCATTCCAGATGCCTTCTCTTCCTTCTTTCCCCAGCTCCATATGCTGAGCATGATGCCATATGGTCTGGGATATCCCTTGGGTCACCTGGGGTCAGCTGTCTCAACCACATCTGCTCCCAACTCCTTGTGCACCCTCGCTGGTGGACTGGGGTTGAGGAGTAGCGAGGCTTTGGCTGTGGGTGAGCACTGCTCAGCAATAACAAACCCACCCCTGTGTTATCAATGCTGTTTCAAGCACAAATCCAAAACTCAGTCTCATACCAACTACTTTGAGGAAAATTAACTCCATCCCAGCCAAAACCAGCACACCCGGGTGGTTGCAGAGAAACCTGAAATGTCCACTGCACTTAGGAGAAGTTGGTGTTTACTCTGGAAGGAACCTGTTCAGGGTTTAATCCAGGGTGGATTGCATGGTGTGCTGCTCAGCACTGAGGCTGTCAAAGTACATTTGTCTGTGACATGAGGGACTAAACTTCATTTTGCTATGCGTGCAGGACAGCTGTCAATCATACATGCCTGAAAGGTGTGCAAGGTGTTCAGATAGGAAGAAGCCAGTGCCAGCTACGAAATGAGAACAGGATTTCAAGTGCCAGGATACTCTGAATATTCATTACTGCAGTTTTGGATTTGGTTTTGTTTTTTAAGAAAATTATGAATTTGAGGAAAATTGAGCAAATAATTGCTGTCTGTGACAGCTGCAATTAATGTGCTAATAAGGGAAGGTCTCTGAAGCTCTTCTTTTCTAGTAGCTAAGAAATTTCTGATACTTACCCCACTGCTGCATGTTGACAGTGATCAGTCTGTAGGAAAAATAGTTATTAAATAGTTTTTTGGGGTTTTTTTCTGAAAATAAAAACTAAACCTCAAAGAAAAGTTTCCTGGAAATGCCTATTATTAATCCAGAAGGACACTAAGGGAAGGAAGTTCATAGGGTTAATTCACTAATCTGAAAACCAGGAGACATGGACCTCATTACACCTTCTAAAGCATATCCATCTTACCTTGGTGAGCCGAATCAACCTCTTGTATCCCTCAGTTCCTGTAAATAGCACTTGTTTTCCTGTACCCTGCTTTGCCCTCTCTGTAAGTCTAAGTTCAGTTGTGCTGTCCATCATTGCTCTAAGGCTGTGTGTTACCCCGACCTCTTCAATCTCAGATGCTGCACATCACATTTATGAAAAATTCTAGGAAAAGGTGCTGCCATCCATGCAAATGGAAACTTAAACTCTTCAACTAGCAGAAAATGAGGCTTGGGTTTACATTCCTGGAGGAAAAAACAAATCTTCACTGCATGGAGAGAGTGAAAACATTTAGCAGTCACCATCATTTCCATCTCTATATCACAAAAGTACTTTGTGAAGGCTGATAAGTACCATTAACCCCATTTTACAGATGGGTGGGAAACAGCATCATGCAGCTGCAAAGTGTGTTGCTCAAGGCCATAGAGTAACTCAGCAGAAGTTATGCAAATAGAAACCAGGTCTCCTGATGCCAAGCCTTATTTCTTGGCCCACACAGATTCTACACAGGAGACCTGACCTAATTCCAACACCCGTGAAAGTGGCATCTTCCTTTGCAACAAGCCTAAGCAGGTTTATGGAATGGATGAATGACCCTGCTTCTCCAGTGCTCACCATTCTTGTGCAATAATTGCTCTTCAGACATCTTTGTGAGCTTGATGAATGTTTTATTTACATGGAAATGTCTCAGCTAACACCCACAGTAAACACAAGGCTGTAGTCAAAACGTTAGTGCATCTATTATCACATAGAGTGGGCTGAAAGACATGGCCGTGTCTGCTGTGAGCAGCCCTGTTCTATTAGCACCGCGGTGCTTCACTGTCCATAGGGGAGACAAGCCATGCACTTTCACATGATGGTGGCCATGATTCAAGGGCTCCCTTGAGGCTGCTTATTTCTCTATTGTATACTTGAAACCAATTCTAAATTATATTTGCAGGTAGGACTCTGAGGAGGATACCCATTGGTGGGGTGGTACATAGTCAATTATGTATCTGGGTTTGGCAGTGGTATGGAGGTGTTGCAAATACCTGGTGTGCAGGATCCTGATGCAGGCTTTGCTCTGCCAGAGACATATTATGATCATTACAATGGTGGGCAGGGAGCTGAGAAGCTGTTTCTAGCCCTGGTTTTGCTGTCATGTCTGCATGAATCATGTATGGTTGGATCCACCCTGCTTAATTCAGGTGTTTCACGGAAGAGCCTGATTTCATATTCTCAGGGCTCTTCTGCAATTTATAGATCCATAAGAGCTCAGTCTCCCACTGGAGCTGTCTGTATATGTTGACTGACAAAAAAAAAAACAAAAAAAACCCAAAACCCCATTACATTCATAGTTAATCTGCTCTTTACAGCTAATTGATTTGGTGCAATTCCAGTTTTCAATGTTTTAATTTTTGACTGCAGAGTGTAAGATTACCAGGTCTCTCTCATTAAATGTAAAGATCATCAACCAGTTTCACAAGCTGAATACTCACAAACTAAGGTCACTGGACTATTTTGCGGGGTTTGGGACTATTTTTTGGGATTTTGTGGGGATTTCTCTGTGTTTTGCACATGTGAAATGGGTATAATGATGTTATATCCAATTCAGTGGAGACATGCAGCACAAAGTGAAGGCTGTGTTACTGATCTATTTGTTCTATCCCAGATTTTATAGCCTGATTCATATTAACAACATTTCTGTAGGATACCAGGGAGGTCAATAGTAGCTTGTTTAATGATGACCAAAACCACATGCTTGAAGTGACCAAAGGACACTCAAAGTGTTTAGGATTAAAGACATAGTGGTTTACTGCATTGGCAAGTACCTGCAAAAAAATGGATGCATAGAAAGCTGCTGCCAAAATACAAGTCCATGATGGATGGAAAGTGCAATGGGAATACTAAGTAAAATATTATCGTTTGTTATTACTGCCACAGTGTAATGTGACCATGTTTTTATAGCTGAATATGTAATTTAAAAAAATTCTTTTGCCTCCTTGCAACTTTGAGGATGCTATAGGTGATCTGCTGGCTGTGAATCTGCGTCTGTGTATGTACAAGTCTGTGTATGTATAAGCACAGGTACTGATTTGCATGAAAGAATGCAATGGAAGCCTTTTATATTTAATGCAGGAGATAAAGGGAGAGGCTGCTTTGTCAGCAGTCTGAAGTCTCCTGGAATTTGGCTATTCAAGTCAATTGTAAACATATTTTCCAAGGCACAAAAACACAAAACCACTCACAAATAAAATAATACCTTGTCTTTTGATAGCCTGAGGTGGGGATAAGATGTGGGGATGGTCTAACATGATTTGGAAAAATTCCCTACTAATGAGAAATCGTCTATATGACTTGTTTCTAGTCTGTCTGATTTTTATTTGTGGGTTATGTTTTCCACTGACTAATACCTATTTGTCTCACTCCTTCTTATTTTAACACTATTAACACATCCAGCAACTGTGCTGGTATTTCAGAAAATACCACCCTTTACAAAATTCTAGTGCTTAAGAATATTTCAGTATTTTAATAGTGCAATGTTTGAATAATATAATTTACCTCAGTATCAAAATATATGGTCCCAGACTTTGCTTACCAGTTATAAAAGTGTGTGATGTGGAAGCAGCTAAATTTGCCAGAAACAGGAGGGTGTGTACATAAAGGGACAAAGGGGAGATGAAAAGGAAACCGCTGGGTCAATCATCTGAATATTTTTAATGGTTATACACTAATGTAAGCTGTATGGGGAATAAGCCAGAGGAACTGGGAATCTTAATACATAATTAGAATTATGTCTTAATTGGCTTAGTAGAGGTTTGCTAGGCTAATTCATGTGACTGGAATATTGATGTGAAAAGGTATGGCTTGTCCAGAGAGGACAATGGAGAAGAGAGAAGACATGGTTTATAGGCCAAGGACATAGCAATGGCTCTGAGTGATAGAATTCAGTGTGAGATTTGCAGAAACCATCTTGCTGAAGTAGAAAGGAAGGCAACAGAGGGATGGGATGGGATGGGATGGGATGGGATGGGATGGGATGGGATGGGATGGGATGGGATGGGATGGGATGGGATGGGATGGGATGGGATGGTGTAAACCATTAGATAGGCAAGTGAGACAAATGCCTTGAATAGCTACTGGAATATCTCAAACTCCCGGTGTTGTTGTCTGTGGGGCACATGGACACCAATCTAGTCAGAAAAGAAATGCTGCAAGAAGAGCAGTTCCTTGGTTGCTCTGGAAGCTGCCTTTTATGTCTATGAAACTTAGGAAACATTGAGAAAGAGAATGGAAGATCGGTCAAACCAGTGGGAAATAATATTACTAGAAGTGCACAGAGACAGAGAAAGGACAAAATATTATGTAAAGGATTTACAGCAATATAAGAGCATATTGGGTAAGTGCATTAGAAATAAGAACAAGAGGAAGGGAAGAGCATGAAGAAATACCCAGCAAAACATGTTTATTTTTAGCTTCAGTCAGTTAATTTGTTCACCATGCGGTCCTGCAAACTGTTGTACTGGCACAAATGAGCGGTAAGGCAAGGGAAAGAGGGATGACAAAGGGAAAGGAGGAGGGGCAAGCTGTCTAAAGCACTTCTATCACTAAAGGAAATGTAATTGCAGGACCATTACTCAGTGGACAAAGAAGTTAACTGATGATGGGGCTGAAGCATTCAATGCCTTGTTGCTTTATTCTTCCCTAGAAAGATTAACTGTGGATTAACTCTTATTGGATAACTAACAAAATTCATACCAGGGTCAAAAAGGTGAAAAACCAATAGTGAAACAAGAAAGGTATTGTAAGCAATGGTTTGGACCAGTCAGATGTTTTCAAGTCAGCAGATTATATCGTATAACATTTAAGAAAGTGTTTTGTCCTCGATAATTTGGGGCCGTGAAAAAACCCCACTGTCAACCCTCTTCCTTGACTTCAGCAGGGCACTGAGACATCAACCTTTTAACAAACCTGGACTTTAAATGAAACTACAATAGAAGCAGATATGCTAAAAGCATTTCCCATTTGTGAAAAGAGGTTCCACATGAAGTTTGGCAGTGGTCAGTTTTTGTCTGATTCTGCCCACTGTTTCACTGAGGACTGCGAGGATGAAATAAGCATCACTTCTTAGTACTGTAGATCACACCTAACAAGGAGAGCTTGCAAATAGGTAGAAAGAGTGCTATAGTGCTTATAGAATTCAAATTCATCTTTTTAGATACTATGAAGATACTTCTGCCTATCTGTGTCTCTAAAAAACATCAAGTTTGGATCTAAAGTTGCTAACCTATACTACACTGAAAAAAAAGAATAATCATGTTGACATCATGGTGGATGAAAAGCTGGACATGACCCAGCAGCTTGCACTCACAGCCAATAACGTCATCAGAATGTTGGGTTGTGTCAAAAGAAGCATGACCAGCAGGATGCAGGAGGTGACTGTATCCCTCTGCCCTGGTGAGACCCCTTCTGGAATGTTGCATCCAGCTCTAGGGCTCTCAACATAAGAAGGATATGGTCAAGCTGGAACAAGTCCACAAGATGCCACAAAGATTCTCAGAGGGCTGGAGCACCTCTGCTATGGAGATAGGCTAAGACAATTAAAGTTGTACAGCCTGGAAAAAAGCTCTGGGGAGACCTTAGAGTCTCTTCCAAGACTTAGAGGACACTTGGAAGATGGTGAGACAAATGTTTTAGCAGGGCCTGCAGCAATAGGACAAAGTGTAGTGGTGTTAGCCTAAAGGAAGGTAGATTTAGATTAGCTATAAGAAACAAATACTTTGCTGTGAGGGTGGTGAAACACTGGCACTGGTTGCCCAGGTAGCTGGTAGATGTACCATCCCTGGAAACAAGCATTTGTTTGCACTGTATACTTGTTCATTTCCAAGTCCTTTACAAAAGAGAAAAGTATTACTGAGTATGGGCAGAACACAGTACCCTACTAAAAAAGCAAAACTGGATTAAAGAAGCCTGCACCAAAATGCAAGACCCTTAAATCCTAAAATACTTGAATACACCCCTGCTTCTGCCAGGATAAAATATCTCTCAGAATAATTGCTTGTTGGATTTATCTCAGGGAGGAAAGGTTCATCTAGCACATCCTGAGTCTGCAAAACTGCCTAAGAAGTGGTGTGTGTTTTCTCATACATGCTGCTTTCAGGAGGATCCCTGAATAATATCCAAACTATCCTTCATGAAATACTTGGCAAATGTGGTTCGAAACCTGACAAGAAGCCAAAAATTAAGATTTTTTTTTTCTTTTTTCCAACATGCTGTGCTCTGCTGCTGCTGCACTCTGGTGATTTGAGCCAAATGACTTGATCTGTTTTCTGATGATAAAGTTTGCCTAGCTCTCTAAGTAGCTGTATAGTGGGGGATGATGGGAGAGAGGAGGGAGTGATTGCAAAGGTGAATAGCTCTGCATTGCACAGCAGCCAAGCCTAGCTGAAATTCACAGTCATTGAGCTAGGCAGTATAGGAGTCACCTGGCAAGTGCTGTTATGGTGTGGAGTCCTTTTTGTCCGAAAGCACATATGCCCCCATTCACAGCACATTAACAGGCAGGCCTGCCTATCATGAGCAGTGGTGTGAATTCAACCTTCCTCAAGCCAACCTGGCTTGCCAAAACCTATGCAAAAAGCATTCCTGAAAGGCCATTGCCCCTCTGTGCCCATACACAATCCAGCTGTCCAGCCTGAAAAAGCCAAAACATTGCTTCACGGAGGATATTGACATCTGCAAGGGCAACCACTGAGGCTCTTGTTAAGGCTCATGGAAAAGGATAAACTGTTGAAAGTGAGGGGAGATTCATTGAAAGGCAATTATGGCCAGAAAGGTCATTTCCTCATGTGTGCACTTGCCTTATCTTTGTATATTTGTGTGATATCACTTGTCATGAGGAAAAGAGGAGGAGCAAGAGACAGATTTCCATGACTATATCTACCTTCAAGAGATTAGGAGCAGAAGGACCTGGCAAACTGCCAAAAAATTGATCCTCAGGTAATTTCTAGCCCAGTTTTACCAAAAGGCTTCCACAAAGCAAAAAATCTTGAGTCTGAGTGAATCTGTGCATATCTGAGATCGATTTGACTCTGTAAACCACAGCACTCTTGGTCCTGCATAAAGCTCTGTTTTCACTGTAGCTGCTGCAGAAGCAGAGTAACACACTGCTCCTGTGAGACTGCTGCAAATCCCAGAAGTTGGCAGCTTTCACAGCACACTGCAAGATTTCTGTTGGGTTTTTTCTGAAGTTTCGGCCTATGATTAATTGGTTTAATTTTTTTTAGTAAAGTTCAATTTCTGCTTTACAGGCACCATTAGTATTTGAGTGTCTGCTTCTGTGGTGATGGATGCCAGGTAGAGTTGGGTGGATTTGGAAATGGCTTTCCTGTCCCTACAAAACTGTTCAGGTTTAAAAAAAAAATGATCTAAAGCCAAACTGAACTATCTGAAGCAGTGGGGGAAAGGTGGGGAGGGAGGGGAAAGAACATATATGTGCTAGGCCTTTAGTAATTATTGGGATCAGAAAAACCCCTGTGGACATTAGGATTTTTCTGGGTCTCCCTGAGGCATGTCTCTGTCCCTCATCTTCAGGTGCCCAAGCTCTTTGGGTAAATAAATCTATGTTTATTGGAACAAGGACTTCAACACGCAGATTTCTCACATCCCAAATTAGATTTTAAGAATGGGACTAAAGAGCTTGTCTCTTTTCTGGCCAAATGAATATTTTATTATTTATACAGCTGCAAGAGGACTTGATGGTCATCAAATAACTCAGTTTTCTGGAGTGAATGACTTTTTGCTTCGTAACCACATAGCCAGAGCCAGAAACCTTTTTCTCGCAAAAGTTTAGGCTGAAGTTGATATGTCATCTCTGTTACTGGCACTGGTTTCAGCAAACCAATATTTTCAGATGAAAGACAGAAAAGCAGGCTTCATGAAAAATTGCAGGCCAGCAGTTTTGCTAAGGAGCTGGTCCCATACAAATCCATGGCCACCACGGTTTTGATTGTCAATGTGTTATAATATGGATTAACTGGAAGTACTACGAACATACACAGAGCTCCCAATATCAAAATCTAGCTGCCTTGAGGCACTTGACTATTGCTGATCTAGAAAAACCTGAAGTGGATTGTATGTGGCAGGCCTCTGGTTTGGCCCAGCCAGCTCTGTGAGCTAAACCCTCTTTACAGAAGAGAAGAGCATTTACATTTTAATTGCAGAACATAATTTGAGATTGCTACTTCTCATAATTTTCTAGAATCTTCAAGTGGCAAGATGGCTGGGTAAAAATATATATTATTTTAAGTACATTGTTGTGCTCCAGTGATAAAATGTTAAAAATGCAGGATGGCAGAAATTTCAAGGGGAGTTTTTGGAAAGAAGTGTGGGCTGCTATTCACACCTGTGATAAATTCTTTTATCTCTCAAAACCACATGATCTGAACTGCAGTGGGATTGCTCATTATTTATCTATTTATTTACTTCTCATGGGATTCTCAAAGCTTTTATTTTCACAAGATGATTGACTTAGCACAGTTGACTGCAAAGTTCTGACTGCAGAGTCTTTGCATTGCATTAGCACCTAGAGACATCAGTTGAGATCAGGACCGTATGTGCATACAAGGCTATAGTGACAGGCAAGGCTTGTCTGATGAGCCTATGATTTATTTCAGCCAAAAATGCAAGAACGTGTTTTGATGCTACTTTTTAAGGTGAGGAAATAGCAGGCCCAAGGTCATGCAGAAAGACATCACGATAGACAGAAATCAAATCAAGGTTTCTGTAACTTAGGATATAAGTACTTTTTTTTCATTTCTGATTCATCAATAAGCAGAAAAACAGATTGAAAAGTACAGATGGCAGAAGCCCTTCCCTTCCCTTCCCTTCCCTTCCCTTCCCTTCCCTTCCCTTCCCTTCCCTTCCCTTCCCTTCCCTTCCCTTCCCTTCCCTTCCCTTCCCTTCCCTTCCCTTCCCTTCCCTTCCCTTCCCTTCCCTTCCCTTCCCTTCCCTTCCCTTCCCTTCCCTTCCCTTCCCTTCCCTTCCCTTCCCTTCCCTTCCCTTCCCTTCCCTTCCCTTCCCTTCCCTTCCCTTCCCTTCCCTTCCCTTCCCTTCCCTTCCCTTCCCTTCCCTTCCCTTCCCTTCCCTTCCCTTCCCTTCCCTTCCCTTCCCTTCCCTTCCCTTCCCTTCCCTTCCCTTCCCTTCCCTTCCCTTCCCTTCCCTTCCCTTCCCTTCCCTTCCCTTCCCTTCCCTTCCCTTCCCTTCCCTTCCCTTCCCTTCCCTTCCCTTCATCTTTAAAAACAAGTCACTTTTTTTGCTGTGCCTTTTTTTCCACTGGCAAAGCTACATTTGAGAAATGAAAATAAAACACATACAAAATATTTGTAGCTTATTAAAATTATTTCAGATGGTCTTAAGGCTATATTTTCTCAGGACACGTAGATAAGGAAAACATAGCAGCGGCTTAATTTGATTAAAAATAATTAGACTCGTAAGTGCAAACATGTTTCAAATCATGAGATGTAGGAAGACCTAAGCACTCTGATTTAAAATACCAATAGCTGTGTAAATTACAGAGCCTTTCATGGGGTTCACTGAGTCCTTAATCACACAAACTCCCAGGGTTTTAAGAGTCATTCAGTCTGGGAAAACAAAGCTGAGTTTGAAGGACAGAGATTTCCCTCGTTTTCTCTTTACTTCATAACAAGAAGGTCACCAAACCAAATTAGGAGATAGAGACAAGGGGACAGGGTTATGCCCAAGGAGTTTAAGGAATATTAAGATAGCTGGTGTGAAGAAAACATGCAACAAATCCAGGGAAACTCAGCGGAGACCTAGACTTTGAGAACAATTTGTGTAACTTCAGGCAAGGAAAGAGTCAAGGAATAAATTTTTTGCTGTTGACATCACTGAGAGGAAGAATTTTCTACTATGGTTCCCAATGTTTGTTCATTTTCATCCAAGCCTCAGGTCCACTGGGGATGTTTTGTGGAAGGGAGCTCTCATCTTCTTCAAGGAGAGGAAGGGGCTAATAGAATAAGGCTGAGCCAGAGGATGGATCTGAATTTGAAGGGAGACGGTGCAGGAGCAAACCTAGTTACAGGAAACAGTTGGGCATGGCCAGTTTCTGTGCAGGAGGAGCCTCAAGGAATGAAAGGAATTGATCCAAGGGATATGACAGGACCTGAGAATGGGCAGCTGAGAACATGCAAACAAGGCAAATATGTGGATCCAAGGGCTCAGGAGTAGTAACTTTAATCTTCAGAAGTCTAGTGAGCCTTCAAGTGATGTCTGTGTCCCTTACCCTTTCTGCCCCTGTACCCATGTAGGGATGGTGTCTCTGGTGACAGTACCTGCTGCCTGTAACAGGGATGGGTCAAGGATCAAGTAAGTCAGGCCATGGCAGCTATCCCAAGAGGTTCTCCATAGTTTGCACCTTTATTCCTATTCCTGCCACCCCTTTAATAAAGACCCAGTTGAGTACACAGTGACTTTGAGGTTACAGTATAGGCCAGTAAAAAAAATATCCGTGGACTCACCACAGACTTAGTCTAGGGCCTTGAGAAGTCTCCTGACCTCTTCATGCCTCTCTTGACCCATTTATAAATTAAATATCTCTCTCTCTCTCTCTGATGAGGTAAAGTCGAGTTAATGAATAGATATAAATTCTCCTGAGATCCTGAAAGTACAAACTCAGTGACAGTCTAGTTTTTCCTCTGGGTTCCTCAAGCCTTATGCAGTTGCTCTGCCTGTCCATCTGTTTATCAGTTCCCTTACTAAAACCTGAGATCATTTTTGAATTAGTCATGTTGAGCAAGAACTAGATATCTCCAAGAAAATATAATGAGGTACTGATAAGTTTCATGAAAATTAATGAGAAAGTGGGAGGAAAAGACTGAAATTAATACCCTCCAAATCTGGGAGCAACCCTTGGTCAGATGAATGGTGATGGGATGTTTTTCTGCATGGTCTGACCCTGCACAATCAACCTGCAAGTAGTGACCACCAGTTACCACCCACACTTCAGAACCAGTCATAGCATGTGGTGCCTTTTGCCAGCTGGTAATTGCTTGAGTTAGAAGAGAGCCTGGAGGCATGGAGGCTACCAAGGGAAAATTATTACCTACAGGATATCTGCAGGCTTTGGAAGTGGGAGCTGAAATCATAGGGGAAAAAAGAAAGTGAAAGAAAGGAAAAAGAATGGTGTGCAGTGGTGGTGGTGGGGGTGGGGTGGGACTATAGATAGCGTAGAACAGAAACTCCAAGGTTTGCAGACTTTTTTAGCTCCCCACTCACAGAAATATTTGTTAATTGTTACTAGAACATCTGTTTACTATTTTAAATGTCTTATTTCAAGAATTTACCAAATGACAGGAAACAAAATAGAAATGTGAAACAATTTTTTTATGTGACAACCAACATTTATTTCTGAAAGCAATCATTAATAAGGAAAGGCTCAGAAAGACATTTCAAAAATGCGGATTTAAGTCAAGAGCCCAAAATACAGGAATTTAATCAGCTTCATCTTTGATACTGACATTCTACAGACAGCCTTGAAAGCCTCTTCTAGAATAAATCTGAAAAACTCAATAGCTGCTAGTGATTTTACAAGGAATCAAGACATTGTAGTTGTGGGATCAGGTACTGCTCCTGCTTTGACAAGAAAGATTTAGGATGTCAAACATTCTGCATGCTGCAATGCATATCACATGCTCAAGTGATGTTCAGTCAGTAAGGAAAGGTATTTATTAGCCAGCAGCTTTGTAACTCTGTACATCCCTCGTTATGGTGATAAAAAAGACCAGCACTGATGCTGTCTTAAAATGAGCCTACAGGTCTCCACATAATTGTTTGGTCTGAAAGCTGAACAGTACAAGACATTAAGCTAGAGAGTGATAGTGGTTGGATGGCAACATTTAGCTTTCATGAACTTTGTCCAAGATCACAGTTGGAGAAGATTTTGTGTCTGTGTGTGTGGTCTTATAAATATTCTTCAATTACTACTAAATGTATAATTGAATTCTTAATGTGCATAATTCATATGCCAGATTTGGCAGAGAGAGGATAACAAATCAGAACTACCAAACCAACTGAGCTACTAGGGTGCTTGCTATGATGATCAGATATCACAGATTAAATTGAATTTGGATAATCTAAACACCTATGAAGAGTTGAGTCTCCTATGCTTTGTTCACACACCTTTGTTCATTGCCTGATTCTAAGGCTACTCTTACTCTCTCTCAGCTCTTTTTAGTTTTTCACTCAAATTTTCTCAGACTCTCCTGATCAAGAAAATTTATCTGAGAACATTACCAAAAGACCAAAGACCTTCAGAGACATCCTCTGTCTGGAATTTCTCTTCTTCAAACCTTTTAATCTCTTCCACATGTCCAGGAAAACACTCCCAAAATGCCCTATATCCTAGTCAAGAACAGGCTCTGCCTTCCTGACCATCACTCAGTTAAGATCTACACAAGCCTCTATTGCATGGGTAAGTGCAAGGGCAGCTTTTTCCACAGACATTTCCATTCAGCCCTGCCAAGCAATTCAGCACTGCCATGCTCTGGAGGGACCTATATAGGAGCTTTTGTGTCATCTGGTCTTTCACATCAAAAAGCATTTCTATGCAGAAAAAAGCTCAGGTGCATTGGTTTTTCGGATTAGTTTGGAGAATTTTTTTTGAGTACTCTCACAGTGCTTATATGCTCTTTCTTTTGTAGAGACAACTTCCAGGACTATCATTCTAAGAAATTTGCAACATAGTAATTAAAAGCAAAATGGAAAACCAGTAAATCAGCAGAAATACAATCCAAGGAGATAAATTGGACTGTTTAAAATTGACCAGTGAGTTTATCTTGAAATCCTGCGTGCAGAGAAGGTGTGTGTGTGGATTTGTATGTGCATTTGTGTACATATGTGTACATATATGTGCACAAACATATAGAAATTCTCAGGAGTTTAAATAGTATTTTTATATTGTCTATCACGACTAATTTTACTTTTGTATATTTAAGCTGAGTTTTTAAGTTCATGAATCTAAGACACTCTCAGAAGTATCTGCATATGAACTTGAGCCAAGTCCTAAGGGAGACTTGTGTGGCATTTGCACACCCTGTTGACATTTAGAACAAAAGTCAAGCCCTGAAAACATGAAATTATGGGCTAGGTCTCTTTTCTGTGCCTGCATAAATTAGCAAGACTGTCATCCTTGTCATTTAACACTACAGCTGCACCAGTGTAGAAATCCACATTAACAGCACTGACCCATGGGTCACTGAACCTTGAGAACAGGGAAGAAATTTTGCAGTGGTCTGCAGTGACTTTCCTTCAGAAATCTTAGCAGAGCTGCTGCAGTTGCCTCTCATTATGGATGTTTCAACCAGTGGTAACAGAGAGAAAGAAAATTTGCCAGATTGTTCTTCTGTGCAGGAGCACACTTTTGCCCATGTTTTAGTAATGGCCCAAAACCCTTCTTGGAGTTCTAGATCTCTGCTAAATGATGAATTAAGTCTTCTAACAGTCTTAGCTCTGATATAATATTTAATACGTATATTCCTGACTTTAGTGGTCACAGAGAGCTTGCACAAAGCCACCTGCCTGGTTAACAGTATTTCCTTCTTTCTGGAATTCTTTGTCCAAATTCAATGTGGATGACCTGGCAAGCTTTGAAAGCATTCTAGCTCAAATAGGGGAGCCTGAGGTTTTCAGAATCCTTGGTTTAAAAATGTGCTTCTGAAAGGGCTTGGCTCCAGCCCATTGAGTTGCCCAAATTATATTTATAGTCACACTTGGCATCTACCTGACACACATCTCAAGGCAGTTTTACAAATCACTGCTGTCCTCAGTTTACAAAGAAGTTAAGAAGACTTGAGTTCTCAGTAGCAGTTGTCCAGACTCCTGATCTGAAGAGTTATGTTCTGAACCACTGCATCCCTATAATATTAGAAACTATATAGCCTGGAACAAAACTAAACAAAGCTATCTTGATTCAGTCTGAGTACTACTGTGGTAGATCCAAAGGAAAAAAAGAAGTATAAATATAAATGTAAGCTACTGATCCTATGGTTAGAGCGTCAGCAAGGACATTTTAATGCTATATATAGAGAAAGTGTATATATAGTATTAAGGAGATGAGTGTATTTTATCTTTGGTCAATGCATAAAGCTGTCTGAGTGTAATAATAACTCTCAGCTGGGTCTACCTCTGCATAGACTGCTTACAAATCACTGCAAACATTTGTACAGAGCAAAGCACAAGACACTGATGAATAGAAAAAAGATGGAGAGAGAGAGCTCTGTCCTTTGCAGGGACACTGAAAAGAACCTTACCCCTATTACAATCTAAAACCAAAATCCACAGGGATGGTGAAGTAATATTTAGCTCCATAATATTTATTTTAGCTCGAGGTCTGACAGAGCTTTATAAAGCTGATGGTCAAATGCTGCAGTTCACCTGAAAATGCTTTTATAGTGGGAAAATATTTTGTGTCAAATATTTTAACAAAAATAGCCTTCTTTCTAGAATAGGATAGCATAGACCTGCGTCAGAAAACATTTATTAATTAACATTTATGTATGAGGAAAACTGAGGTTCAGTTTTGCATTGTCTAAGGGCTCAAACTTCACTGTGTTACTCTCTGTTCAGAGCCCTATGAGAGCAGTGGAAAGAGGCTGTAGAGGCTGGAGTACCACTCAGACTGTGCATTAACAGTTACAGACCAGAATAGTTTTCACTTCTCACTAAACCACACATGCTATCTAATTTTGTAATGCACCTTTACAAAAGCATATTACATATTTTTGGGTTTGTTGTTGTTGTTTGTTTTGATTTATTTATTTTATTATTTGATTTTCAACTTAAGGAAAAAATAGCATCTTTGGAAACAAAATTAAGGTCAGTGTTTCCTCCCTCATCAACCTAATGTCCCCATTCTTTTCCCAGCAGGCTGATAGACTGGCTGTAGCTCTGCCAAACCACTCTGTACTCAGCCAAATGTGACAATCCTTGGAAAGCTTTTGGTTCAGATTTTGGTTTGCCTCAGGTCTCCCCCTCCATCACTGTCCTTGCTCAGGCTCACCCTACTACAGTCAGTTCCTCTAATGAGAGGAACCTTTGCACAGGAAATCACCCTCAAAATTCCCTTTCTGATTTCATTTATGTGTCTGATTTTTTTTTTTTGGTCAAAGGATATTGGCAATGACAGAGAATGCTTGAAAAAGTAGGATGGAAATAGTTTTAAAGGTCAGTTAGAGAGATTCATATTTAACATCATACCCAGCACCATACCGTACCTGCAGGCATATTCATTGCCACTTCATACGTGTGGAGATAATCAGGAATATTAGACAGAGATCAAATGTTTTTGGAATTAAAGCATCTCTAGTGTGACCAGTATGCTCATTCATTTAGTTATCTTCCCTTGCTTGAAGTAATGAAATCAGAATTTTCTTATCAGAAGGAAGAAAGACAGAAGGAAATCTGTTGTTTCCTATTCATAGAGAGCAGTCCTTTTAATATACATCATAAAACAATCTGGTTACATCTTTCTCTGTCTTCTTAATTTTTCCCATGATTTCCTTTATATTTACCTTTTTCCCTATTCCTTCTCTCTTTTTCTTTTTTATTTTATTTCCTTTCCATCTTTTTCTTCTTTTCTTTTTTCTATTTTTTCTTCTTCTTTGTGTCTTTATATCTTTATTAATTTTTGTTTGTTTTTAAATACAAATAAAGAAGTGCTTATGGAGGTTGCCATTGATTTGATACAAAAGTGGAAACCTATTTTTTCACACTTCCAAAGAGATTAAAATCTCAGACACGAGTGGCCACTACAGGCTAACCTCAGTTCTGTAATGTCCTTGGCTTCAGTGCAGATGTACATGGAATAAATTTAGTAATTATTTGCCAGTAGGAGCTAATAACTCATATTTTTTGTTTTACACAACAGACACAATGAAATTTCTCAAAATTCAAGAGTTAGGCATTTAACTGGAGGGACAGTACTTAGATCATGTTCTTCCCTAATTTTTTTCACTTATATCTGGTAACCTTCGTATGACAGCTCCTGTCTGTGTCACAGATCTTAAGGAAGAATTGTGCCTTGACATCTAGGAATATCTTGATATACAGTGGTTTTAGTCTCTCTCAGCTGTCTTAACCGTCTAGCCCCTGTAGAAATCCTAAAATGCTGTCAACAGATTGGGGTGCTCAATAGCACCCATCTATCTGATTCAAAGTTAAATGCCAATGTAGCTGCACACATAAGATACAGAAAACTTTTTTTTTAATTTTTTTTATTTACACCTTTATTTGGCAGCTTATTTAACAAAAATAAGCTTCTCTTTGCAGCAAGCATTTCTGTTGGCATAGATGGGTGTCATCATTCAGTCTGTGAGGCATTGCCATCACTTTCCCCTTAAAAATAAATAATTAAGCAGTGAAATGATGGAATCTCTCCGTATTTACTCACTCCCTATTTTTCTTACTAAAGAGGTATTTGATGATTTTTTTTACTGAAGCTGTATTTACAACTAAGATTCAGTATGAATCACAGAGAAAACTTGTTTCAGAAGAGATGTGGGTGACTGTGACTGAGGAGGTAGCATGATCTACCATGCCATTGGGATGGCAGGAAAGCTAGGGGTAGCTACATCCTTTACAAAATCAATTTATCTGAGGAAAATGATAGTTAAACAAGAACATTTCTTGCACAAAACATAAACTTGACCTCTTTTTTTCATGTTCTAATGGACAATATCTTTGTAATAATATAGTGCTTTCTTCTTGTGCTATAAATTGTTGTGTAACATGTTTGTGTTTTCCTGCTGGGGCACTCTGTTTTTTAAAAAAAACTTTATAGGATTTAGTGTATTGATGGCAAAGAGCTACTAGATTGTGATTCCTCTTGTAAGAGCTCTCATGAGAGGATAATGACAAGGCTGATATCAGCAAAATGGCAGAGTATCAAAACCTCCCTGGCTTTCCAGGACTTTCATGCTACCTGTGCTCCTAAATCCTGTGGCATTCAGTGGCCCTACAGGAGTGGTGGTCATGGAAAAAAGAATCACAGAATGGTTTGGGATGGAAGAGACCATAGAGATCATCTCATTTCAACCCCTCTCATGGGCAGGGCAGGGAATCTTATACTAGACCAGGTTGCTCAAAGCCCCATCCAGCCTGGTCTTGTTGGGACCGGTCCAGCTGGGGCTGGTCCCACAAGGCTACTGGAGAATGTCAGTAGGATATATCTAAGGGCTAAGCATTAGGAAATGTTCTGCATAGTCAAGAGAGAGAAAAAAGAAATAATTTCCATCTGAGCTATTCATTTCTACAGCCTGTGGTTGACCCTGGATATAAAACCACTGATGTTCACAATCTCTAAGTAAGGGATGGTGAAACCTGTTAGTTACACAGTATTATATTAGATATTTTAACGCCTGAAGATGATCCAAGAGGTAAACAGGGAAGACAGCTTGCAGACAAGCTCTTTTTCTCTCCACTAATTTATTGAGCCCCCCACATTCCTTTGACCTGTGATCTTGTGCAAGCTCCAAAACAAACTTGATCAGTGCAGGCTTATACGGCCACCAATACATTAAACAACCCCAAATCACTCCCTGACTGGTGCTGCACAGTGTTGGAGGTGGGGGAGGCTGTGCGTGGCTGTGCAAAGCTGTGAGCAATCAGACAGTTCATTCTTCTTTCAAGAAGTGTTACATGTCCAGGCTGTGGTATTCTGGCTCCTTTCAAAATGTGTCAGCTTAAACAATCTCTGCAAAACACGTCCCCTTCTCTCATCCGTTTTTTTTCCCTTTGTGCTGGAAGAGCTGCTGTGCTCCACCCCCCAGTCAGCACTGAGACTTTTGTATAAATGAAAGTTACTGAAAGGATTTGTGGCCACTTCATTATCACTGCTGTGCCAGATGATAGGGGTTGGAGCATTTTTAGTACCTACGGAAATATTGTGGGATGGGGAGGCAGGTAACAGTCTGAGCTGCCTCCAGCAGAGGGAAGTGGTACACACACGCTTCCCAGCGTGCTCCATGCTGCCGCTGTGCAGAGCAGACAGCAGAAATGTCAGGTCTGGTGTTTGCAGAGCTGAAATTTCTCCCCCTCAGCCCGCCTCATTCCCCTTGCCAACACAAATGCCTGTTTTAATCTCCTTTGGTTCTTTGTCACATTGATCTTACCCTGGATTTCCCCCAGACCAAGAAAGGAGGTGTCTCCCATCCAACTCTCAGTAACACCCCCCCTGCCATGAGACTTACATAAGACATTGGATTTTAAAGCCCAGAGTAACTGCTGGGAAATAGAGGTGCAGCTAGGGCTCCAAAAGCAGTTTTGGTTTTAAGTGTAAAGTTTAATATTATATTCCAGAGGCTATTTTAAACCAGGGCTGCCTTTTCCTGAAACTCATCAGTAGATATGGCAGAGGAACTTTTCTTGGATTTGTGCAGGTGGTCCCGGTGCTGCCTACAAGGTAATCCCCACACAGCTGCACACTCAGATCCCTGCACACCAATGCACAGGCTGCCCAGACAGTTTCCACTTTTGTTTGTCACACATCTTTCTGTCACAAAGTCCCTTTTTGAACAAACACACACACCCCTACACAAGCTGAACAGAAATGCACTGGTATCTCATATAGAAGAAATTGTTTTACCACTTATCCTTGACAGTTTTACACTTCTAAAATACAGGTAACTCTTCCCTCATCTTCTCTGCCTTTGGAAAAAGCAAAAGCCTGCTGGAGATTAATTTATGGGGAAGTTAATGTCCTTTACCTACACTTCCTTGAACTGCCTTAATACTGTTTGCAAAGCAAGATGACTTTGTCTCATCCTCACCTCATCTAGAGCTGCAGGGAGCCAAGTTTTGCCTCCAGCTTTCAACCTTTTGATGCCAGGATTTTCCACGCTGAGATACAGTAGGTGGGTAACAAGAAGATCCTATTAAAGTGAAATGAAGTAGCAAAAGGATTGTCAGCTGAGCAAATAAGAAGCATATAGTACCTATCCATCCTTCTCTGCATTCCTTCCTGCTCACTATGAGAAAGAAAGGAAAAGAAAAGCTGGTAAAGGGGGGAAGAGCAACAGAGAGCAATAGCAGCAGTGACAAGATCCTGATTTTATAAGTAGAAAACTAATCATTGCTGCTAAACACACAGCTCCTTTAATGAAGAGGCTGCTGCAATATCATCGCAACAACTAGCAACCCACATGTTAGATTACAACAGGTTGAGCCAGTGCACGCTCCCCTGTGCCACACTCTGAAAAAAATACATCAAATGTCTGTACCCGAGGCTCCTTCATTTCCCACGCAGAGCTCTCCTTTAATGCAGGCTTTTCATGGTACTTTTCTTTGCCAAGAAGGGGCTGACAATGCCTTATTTACCTACTTACCTGTCCTTGAGCTATGTGCCTTTTCTTTGCATAAATTAAACTGGCTGTTTCGAGTGATGCTTTCAGCCTCTTGAGTCTGGATCTAAGTCTCAGAAGAGTTCTTGCTTAAAACCTGTATTTCAAGTTTTCAACCGAGTATTGACTGTCTGTGAGATGCAGCTCTCTGAAAAGACCCTGGTGCCTATGGGTAAGGAAAACTATCCTATCTGGCTACCTTACCTGCATTTAGGTTTCCTATATACTTATGATAGACTAAAAGTGGAATGAGGGCTTGCTAAAACATGCCTTTGTCTTTTCTCAGTTAATTACCTTGATTGTTTGCTGCTTGTGACTCTGGGACCAAATTTCTGCTTCAGAGTTTCTTTAGATCCACCGCTAGGAGATAGGTTTATTTTTTAATGTTATAATATTTATGAGTGGACATTAGCTTTGCTTTGTGTGACTGATTCTGTCTTACAGGAAATGGTGGTAAATACGTGAAAAAACTGTCATAGTTAGGAAGTTTGATTTTAGTCTGCAAAGCAGAAGAAAATCTTGATTTTAATTTTTGGCAATGACTGTTTTTGTCTTGCATTTTCTATCATCTCAGCAGAAAAAAAATTTCAAGGGCCAAATGCTCATTTGTATGAGCTGACTTATCTCTGAGGCAAGGAATTTTATGGTTCATCAGAAGAGCTGTCTGTTGTCATGGACATGGGGTGATTTTTTTTTCCCCTTGGGTGCCTAGGAGAAGAAATTTTAAAAAAACAAAGAGTGAGACATAGAAAAACATGCCCAAATATCATGCAGAAAATATGCTTTTTTTTTCTTAGTACAGTGTAGAAAGTTCTAAAGATGATGTCCTAGCCACATTAAAACACAACATGTATTAAATCTGGCACACAGCTAGAGTGAACTGTTGTTTCTCTGTTATTTGGTTTTTCCCTATCCATTACCACTGTATTCAAGCATATTATATTTTTACATATACGTACTCTTGTGGTGTAGAGAGAGAGGAAACCATGAGGGTGGCAGAGACCAAAACAACAGAGATCCCTTTAATTGCTGGAGCTGTGATCAGGATCAGGGTGCAATACACACCATCAGAGTTCTCAGCAATGCTCAGGGCAGAAGTGAAGGGAAATATCCAAATTCAAGTCCTTCTTTGGAAATACTGGTTCAGCATTTGCTACTGTGAATAGTTAGAACTCCATACACCGTGCTGGGCTCTTCAGAACAATTCACTTCAAAATGGTCTCTGACTAGAGATCTGCATGTCTCAATCCAAATGAATTCAGGATAATTACGTTGCAGGTCTGATGCACCTGAAATCAGAATTTGGACCTAAATGGAATAGTTGTTACTAAATTATTATTATCATCACTGCTATTATCTCTATGTAAACAAAATACCACATACCATGACGAAACTGCTGCTTTTATCTCTCTTTGTAATGCTCCAAATCCTGTAATCTAATTGTTACACATCCTTGCTCAAAAGAAAAGCTCAAATATTAGCTTAAGGTTGTAATAGTAATTAGCACTGCAGAAGCTTAAGTTATCTGTGTAGATCACAGGGTTTGCTTACCACATACTTTATCAGTAGGTTAGCTCGGGCACCTTATCATCTGACACTAGGAATCCTGAATTCAGCTGATTTTTTAGGAGTCTGACTGTTATGAATGTTTGTTCTTTATCTCTTAGGCAGTGGTTGAACATACATCAAACACAGAAAGGAATGTAGGGGGTGAGGGAGTAAGGGAATGGGGAAAAACCAAGTGTTCTGGCAGTGAAATGGTACTAAATAATGCCAAAATGTACTTGAAAGAGGAGTGGCAGCGGGATCTGCTTAACTGATGGTAGAACCAAGCCAGAAGTAGGGTTTCATTCTCCACTGACAGAGCAAGGGCAGTAATTCACAGCCAAACACAGCGTCAGTCAGCTGAACACAGAGGTGAGCAGAGCAACACTGCTGCCATGTACACCAGAGAAATCCCAGCACCAGAGATTTGGAGACTGGAGGCTCTGGCTTTGACACCATGGCAAATTTACTGCATGCCTTTTGTTTTTAAGTTCTGAAGATAAAAGGGAAGGAAAGCCCTCACTCAGGATATTAAATCGAGCCCTGTCCTTCAAGACATTATGAACAACCAAGTCGCTCTATTAACATCTTAAGTCATGTATTCTTCCCTACAAAATCCCCCCCCTCCAATTTTTCCTCTCCCCTTCAATAACACCATTTATTCTTTGACCACAGCCCTTGGCATGTCTTCTTTTCCATTTTTGTCTATCCCCGTGCACACCTACTCCCTCTACAAAGGTCTCCTCTCGTCTGCTGGCTTGCCAGGTGCACTGTGTGAAGATCCAAGAAGTCACTCACAGGTAGCTGAGCTGGCTGGTTTGCATGTACTGACTGGCCAGCTGGCAGCCCAAGCCAAGCAATTAGCTAACGAGTTTATACCATGGCCTTTCACTCACATGAGCTGTGCTTTGTCGTTGTCTCACACACCACTGATTTTCATAATATATGTAGGATATTTATACCTTTTAAGCTTTTACCTCTCTAGAGAACGGGGTGAAATTAGCCACCAGGTTCAGAATATATTGCTGGGCACAGGATTGACAGATGGAGAGCCAGATGGACAGACAGCACTCCTACAAAAGCCTTATTTCCTCAGGAAAAGAGGCCATTGGGTCTAAGCACTACTAGTACGGGGTTATAAGATGGACAGGGGGGATTATAACCCTCATTAACAGATGTCATGTGTCAGACACTCCTGCAGAGAGATGCAGAGGGTGAGTAAGGGAAGTACCTTATTTTGCTTTGCAGGTGCGAATTTAAGTCCTGCTCTGTCTCAACTCACAGCAGACTGGCATAGCTACACTTTCAAAAGGGAAAGGGAAAAGAAGGCAGATTAGTCACTACCTCCATTAGTTCTTTGTTTATTGTTATTTAAAGGTGCTCATGTGGCTGTTCCTAATCTCACCCAACAGGCTCATGTAAGATTCTATGATGTTTTCTTTACCCAGCCCAATAGGGTGAATGAAGTAGCATATTAAGATTGTAGTCCCTTACCCTGAAAATGATTGGAATCCATCCTCTGACCCAGCTGCACTCTGAAAATGCCTGGATCAGGCATGATCTGGTCTAACACGCTACACAGTCTGCATCTGGGGATTTCAAATAAGAAAAAAGACCAGTTTTAAATGTACTGCTTACTGAGTCCTAAAACCCATCACTTCACCTTATTTTCTAAATCTGCAGTCACTAAATATGCAAATGATACAGAAAAAAATTCATAGACACACAGAATGGCTTGAATTGGAAGGGACCTTAAAGATCATCTAGTTCCAACTCCAGTTCCATGGGCAGGGTATTTTACCTGTGCAGCCCTTCTCTGGGGTTTAGTAGAAGTGGTGCACTAGCACAGGTTTTGGACTGGTCCCTGTTAGACTTGTGACTGAGTCTGTAAGATCAACCACTTGTTTTATTTAGCCATTTTATTAAGTGGTCATTTTTGTAGCATCCTTCCTTTGTAGCATCCTCGGCCCACAGTGAACTACCACGTGAAGTGGGGGATGTAAAACAAGTGAAAGGTGAAATGCCTTAGTTGGGAGAATTATCACATGCAGAGCTGATATGTGAACAAAATCTGGCTCCAGAGGTTATGGAATTCCCGCCGGGAAAGTGGGTGGGAACCCTTGGTTGAACCGAATTTCCTGCTTGAAGAACTGTAGCTCAGCAAGCATGCTTTGAGTTGTCCTCACTGCTGTATTCATCTGAAGCCTGGATGTTGGGTTGTGGATGCTCACTGCAACACAGGCAGTCCTGAAATGCAGAGAGTAAAAAGTTTCAGAAAGTAATGTCAATTACTGCATTTCAGAAAGCAATTGTGTTGCTCACAGTTTTATTTAAATTTGTAGGATAGCTATGAAAACATCTCATGATTTTGATGCTGTGCATAAAGTTATCATAGCCAAGGGTAACTAGTACAATAAAATAAGCACAGATGCTGCTGGAGCTTTTCAGAACAGCTTTCACTCCACACTTTCCGGTAATATGATGCACCTTCAGTACTGAAAGCTTTGTAATCAATCCTTTTCCTTTTCTTTCACTACAAAAGTTCCTCTTAAAAGAACACCAGATCAAATCTTCAAAAATATTTGCTGACTTCTGAAGCATGTTCTCATGCCTCTGAGTTTGAAGTTACAGTAGAAAATTTACTTATGTAGGATGGCAATCCAAATAATCTTATTTTATCTGAAAGTATATAAAGGTCGTGTCAAAATTTCATTGGAGCTCTGTCCAAGGAAAAAGAAGTTGCTTGCTTATGAAATTCTGCTATAAATGCATTTAACATCTGGTCCTGCAAATGTACGTGATTGTTTCTTTGTGACCCCTTGCAATGAATAAAGGCAAGAGATGCAAGCAGAGATGTGCAGGATTAGATCCCTTACTTTGTGTAATTTTTTTTCCTATGGCATTTCAATGATAAAAGACCAATTTCTGCCCTTGCTTAACCTCCAGCAACCCCACTGATTCCCTTGTTCATTCCAGATTGTAATGAATGACTTTACACACTGGAGCCCTTTTATTCTTTCCCTTCCAGATTGAGTGTCTCAGCCCAGACAATGGGCCCCTGCCTCCAGGAGTGTGCGACTGAAATAAATCCACTGACTTGAGCAGCCGCGCGCCATCGCGACCGAAAGCCGAAGCTGGTTTCCGACACGCAAACTTCCATGGAGCGTAAGCCGGGGAAGAGCATTCAGGTAAGCAGCATTTTTAACTCCTTAGCATGGCTTGTGCTCGTATCAGCCCTGGCTCGTGGTTTATACACAGAGGGTATGTATTAAATATCACTGTACCTGCACTACGTGTATCTATTTGAGATAATTATGGCTATTTGAGTGCTGGTGGGACTTGCAGTCTTTAATGCACTTATCCTCACAACATCTGATAAAGAGAGGAAGTATTTTTATCTGTATATTATACAGAGGAAACTGAAGCCTAGACAGTTTTTTTGCTACACCAAGCAACTGAATCTGGATTTTCCAAGCTGAAAGCTAGCACTCAGTCTGTTGGTCTGTCTTGAAATAAGCAGTACAAATAGGCACAGAGAACAGCGCTTCTTGTAAATTTGGGATACTGAACTACTTCACTGTGATACAGCAGTCATGATAAATTGCTACTGTTAAATAAAGAGTTAGGGAATTTTCACGTAGCTACAGAGAGGCCACGCTGCTATTAAGGATGCGAAAGGCATGTATTTCAGCTTATTCTTCCATATCCATATTGATTTTGAAGTGCAAACAATAATAAAAACTAAATTTTGCCTGTAAACTAACACAATCTATCTGGAGGACAGAGCAGAAAGTGGGAGCAGAGCTCAGTCCCTCCCTGCTTGTCAGTGGTGATGTGTCAGCTGACGGAGGCAGCCCAGGTTGGAGGCACAGAATATTGATGCTACTTAATATTCTGGTGAGGATTCAGTGAGACAGGCTTGGGGTCGAGTCCTAAAAAGTTAACAAGGATTGAAAATGTGTATCAGAACCAGTCATTGTACTCAGATCTGCTGTGTCAGTACCAGAAGATCACTTTTCTCTGTTATCATACAATAATGTGGGTACTTTGCCATCTCAGAAGTCAATGGCTGGTTCAACACATGAAAAGGAGATGCCAGAAGTGAAGGTACTGGGGAACTGGGGGTTTTATTCTTCTGTCTCAGACATTATTCTCTAAAGGGAAAAGATGTCTCCAGATCTATTTTTTTTTTTTAATAAGACCAAGACTCTCTGTGATTGAAATAACTGGCTTTTCATTTCCCAAGAGCATCTAGCATATGATTCAGACTATTATTATGAATTTTTCTATTGCACAAGTGTAAATCTAGAGTGATCACAAAGTTGGTAAAGATATGTGGTCTTTTTGGAGAATTTAGAAACATTACACATGCGTCCAAACCAGAAGATTTAATCAGGAAAATAGTCTTCCTTATGAAGAGGTTATGGCTTGAAGATGGTTGCAGATTGGCCTTCTAAGTTTTATTTTATATTGTTTGATATGCTTCAGTATTTCATTGTAATTTAATGGCAATTCCTATTCACACAGCTATTCTAAATAGCTTCTTATATGTACCTATCACCTTGGTAGCCAGGTTTCTATATCAAATCCTGAACATTCTATTCTTATTAAAAATATAAAAGCCATCTATTCCATCTGTTTTGTACAGTGAGGTGAACAAAATTGGATGGGAAGTCAAAGTGTGGTAATAGGGTAATTATTTTTTGGAGGATCTTCCAACATACTTATGGTCAATAGTATTGAAGAGGTATTGTATTACAGTTGTTCATGGCTGTTTTATCATGTGCTGTGAATTGAGAAATATTCTATCCTATTACTAGATTTGAAAAAAAACCCCCATGCTTTAGATCTTTAGAGAGGAAAAATATGTCTTTGAAAAGGTGTAATTTGATCCTCTGAGAAATTTATACCATTCTTGACATGATCTACACCTTCTTGATGAAGATCTTTCTTTTTCCTAAGACATCACTGGAATTTCTGGTGATAAGAGAGACCTCATTCTACTTCAGTAGACTGAAGGAACCAGCATCTAATTTGAAGTTCACTTCATATGGTATATACAGTATGTTTACACAATCCCAAAACACTTACTTCAGGATCAATTGTTTTCCATGGAAGTGGCCTCCTGATATGTTTTCCTTAGTTTAAAAAATAAAGAAAAAAAGAAAAGGGAGACATATTTACAGAGTTAAAATATAAACAATGCACAGGGAAAAAGAATGTAATAGGCTTAGGGAAAGGAGAATAGAGACCTATATGTTTATAGGACCTTCCACCTAACTGCCTATAAATAATTGTCTTGTGCATATTACCCACATCAGAGCATGGTCTATAAGCCTGGATGTCAGCTGCAGAGCTCAGCTGCTGTTTGTAAATGGTATTAACTGTGCTCTTGGTTTTTCTGTGCTTAACTGTATATAGTTTTGTTTCATTGGCACTGTACTGTAAGCATATTCTGCACTATGCAAATATAAGAGCTGAGAAGCATATGGGCCGAATCCTGCAACATTCACTCAGGCAAATGGCCAATTCACTTGATGGGAACTTTTCCTGAGTAAGCAGTTGGAGCAGACTCTCAGCTCCATCGTATGCCTCGGCTCGTTCTCAGGTATGACAACAGACATTGGTGCTTTGCACAGAAGGAAAGGAAGGCTATAATGCCCAGTACTGTGGGTAGATGCTCAGTTCTGCTCTTCTTGAGACTTAAAATCCACTGAGATGCTACAAAAGGCACAGTCAGTATAAAATGACCCTCTCCAGCCTCCAGCAGCCTGTTAAAAATCTTCCAATAAAAGGAAATACCTTTACAAAAAGAAAGAGTCGTCAGGATGAGAGGAAAGGGCCTCAGGTTGGGCCAGGGGAGGTTTAGACTAGATACTAGGAAAAATTTCTTCACTGAAAAGTGATCACACATGGGAACAGGCTGCCTAGGGAAGTGGGGGAATAACCATACTCAGAAGTGTTCAAAGACTAATGGATGTGGCACTTAAGGACATGGTTTACTAGTGGAATTGACAGTGCTGGGTCAGCAGTTGGTCTTTTCAAATCTTAATAATTCTGTGATTCAATATGTTGTCCATCCCCAGTTTGGACATAAACTCATGGTACCAGTAGTGTAGCCATCTCTCTAGTCAATGCAGACTGATTTAAGCTGCAGGAATTCATGGAGTGAGGAGAAAGAGGAGGGAAATCCTGCTTTTGATAAAGAGCACCAGTGATTTCTGCTCTACCACCTTGTTCAAGAGCTTTGTCAGAGAGACATAACTCAAAGTGGGAACTTCAGGATTCATCTCTGCATCCAGCTTTGGTTCAGCCCTGCCATCTGTCATAGAGGAATGGGGTTTCACCCCTTAATGGTGTAGGTGGATAAAAGCTCTGTCCCATTTCCTGATCTCTGTATATTACATGGCCCAGGCTGTGGTGGCAAGCAATATGTTGTGGACTTCAGGTCCAAGTCCTACAAAAGCTCCCACAGGTGCTTTTCTTAATTGACTCCAATTTTGTCTACACTGCCCCTCACAGCTTGATACATATCAGAGAAGCTGGGTTTCCTTGATCTAGCTACCATGGGAACCAGTGCAGCACTGATGCCGTAGCACACATTTCAGCACAATCCCCACACAGACCCTGGTAACACACTTGGGGCTGCTGAAGTGTGTGGAACACTGGGCTGTGTGTTCTCAGAGCTAATGTCCTCCCTAATAGCTACACTAATATTAGCACTGGTACCCATATCTTTCTTTTTCCTGCAGCCATTTCTTTCAGCAGTGCCTAATTGGAAACTTAAGCTGCAGCTCTCACTCATGTTCCTCATCCTCATCCTCGTGCACTTTTTAAACAAAATAGCTAATTCAAACAGAGGCTTAAAGGTCAAGACCTGGCTTTGCAAACCCTTTTGTACATGGCTTTTTCCCCTAGTATTTAGGGAAAAAAAAAATAATTAAAAAAAATATTCTCATCAGGAAATGCTGGCAAAAAGGGTTTAATTACAGAAATCATTTTGCACCCTATGGAGAAAGCATGAAGAATGGCATATTTCCACATTTGAATTTCACATTCATCAAGAAAAGAGTGATTTCCCCATAAGAATGTTCTGGAGTAGTAAAAAAGAGCATTGAACCCTGGGGTGTGTATTTTATAGTCTCTGAAAGGCAAATGGTTTCACTTCCATTGATTAAAATATATGGGTTTTCCCTCTGGATTACTCTCTTGGATGTAGGAAAAAAAAATTAAAATCTTTAGTAGTGTCTGTCAAGCAGCGCAGCCCCTCTAGAAGATGTCTCCACTAAAGCAAAGGGGTCACCAAACCAACTGCTGCTGAACTTGGCCAGCAAGAAGCCTTTGACCACCAGATGTTGCTACTTTTTTTGCCTGATGAGTGGGGACTTTACAAAAGGTGATTTCATTTTGTTGGGGTGGATGTAAACGTGGAAACACAAGCTGGCATTAGGAGCACTAAGCGCTAATTGGAGTGGCAGCTCCAGGACTCGCTGTCCTTGCTCTCTGGCACACAAGGTCTAACAGGCTCGTGCACTAGTCTTGTCTTTTACCTTCTTGTCCCACAGATGTGGCTTCTTTACAAACTCTTCACAAACACTGCTTGGAGGAGATCTTGACTCAGTCACTGTTCTCAAGGAGCAAAGTGCAAAGAAGCTGGGGTGCAGGACACAAGCACCACATGGCAGGCTGATGAACACTGATGCTTGAATGTATATCTTCATAAAATGTGCTCCAAACTGGTGTGCAGCACACTTCTGTGACCACAGTAATTCACTGTGAATTGAAGCAGGAGCAGGATTTTCCTAAGCAAAGTAGCTTTTCCCCCATTAAATTACTGTTGTTCTTTTCTTTTTTTTTTCCAGGAACATTATTGTCTAGTTCTGTTAACAGAGAAAGGCCAATTACACGAACAGTGCTGACCTGTTAAACTTGAATTTACCAGCCAGAATTCAAATAAACAGCATTCTACTCCCCACTTGGGTTTACTTATTTTCTCTTAATAGTGTCACTTGAGTTTAAGTAATAAATAAATAAGTGTCCAGGGTGAATGGTTGGATCAACTGAGTGTTTCAAAACTGCAGGAAAGTAACGCAAACTGTAAGAGCACTAAGAACAAGAATAAGAAAAAGTTATATGTAATTGGAAGAGAAGATGTTCCATTTCCTTTCTAAAATCAAATGCAAACTGCTCATGTGACTGATTTAGTATTGAACAAGAGAGGAAAAATTGCTTCTTGGCATTTAAATGGAAATGTTTCTTGTTCTGAAATTTTGGAAGCTTGCATACTGTATGATTTTTGAAAGGCTTATACAATTACCATTGAATTTGGATGAGGTCTATTCCTAACAATATATATATTTCTCAGTTAAACTTTTTCCTTCCGGAGATCTAAATTACCTTTGTCTAGAGTTTAGGTTCCTGATGTGAAATATATTCCAGAGGTAATAAGGCCAATGCAAATATATTTCATTTTTAATATGTATGTCTGAGAAAACAGTGAACAGCAGCAGCTATTTTGCAAAGCAGACCTTAATGTCAAGGATTCTGCTGTTTTAGGATGATGTTCTGATTTGCTGTGTGCCTTTTTACTGTGATTTCTGGATTTGGAATAAAACACATATCTTATCTCTTGCTTTCCACAAAGGCTAGAAATTTTAGGACAGGAGAAAAAGGCAGACCACAGCACACTCATACCTGTCTGATTTAAAGGTATGCCATGAAGAGGATGATTCCCATGTAGCTCAAAGCACAGCTTGAAGTACTGCAGTCCATTATGTTCAGCACTCCTCTTACAAAGTGGTTTTAGGGCTCAATCCCGTGTCACTCCAAGATTTGTGATGTCAACACAAGCCCTGTAGAGACTGTTGCTGAAAAGTTTTGTAAGAGTAAATTCTGAGGAGGGGCTCGAAAGAGAAAAATGAGATTATTTGGTGAATGAGAAAATGATAGGCTGAGTGTAAATGGCAATGGGTGATATATACTGACAGGAATAAGTTATTGAGAACATGCCCAAGGTCATGCAGTGAAGCACTAGCAGGGCCTGACACTTAGCAACACCATAACCCTTTCTTTCTTCAGAGCATGTTGAATATCAGCATTAAAAATCACTAATTTCTTGTCACTACCATTAAAAAAAAACAAAACAGATAAGACCAAAACAATCTCCCTCACCCCCCCAAATAAATAATAGCAGAAACTGGTAGCACTGATTTTCTTCCTCATGAAGATCTAACCTTAAATCTTGCAGGCCTTCTTTCTGAGAATTCGATTTTAATTATCAAACAGCACAATTCTTTAAAAAAGTTAAAAAATAGTAGTAGTAACTCATAATGATAGAGGTGTCTTCTCCTGACACCATCGTGCAAGATGCTCCCTGACCCCAAAAGCAAGACATTATGCAAGCTGCCTGCCTAGAGGCACAGGAGAAACAGAGGTTTCCTGCTCCTCACAATGTGTGCTGAAACTAGAGCCCACCCGACCCCAAGAGGAGAGGGAGGTTCACCACAGCCAGGACATGAATGCACCACCTGAGGCTCCACTTCTTCCCTCTATCCTGATCCCCATTCCATTCTCATGCTAAAGCCAATGCCATTCCAACCCAACCCCATGCCTATTCCATGCCCAAGACCAACCCATTCCTATATACCCAAGCACATCCTCGCCCATCCCTATGACCGTCTCATTCTAATGTCCACACTTGATCCATCTCATCACCATGCCCACATATCTGTCCATGTCCACGCCATGTCCATCCCCTCCCCAGAGCCCTGTCCATCCTCTCTCCATGCCATGCATGCCCAAATCCCCTTCATGCCCATGCCCCTCTCCCAGTGTCCATGCCATGCTCCTGTGCCCTCTCTGATCCGTGCCTATGCCACCACTGTGTCATACCCATACCTGTGTCCGTTCCCATCTCATGCCAGTGTTCTCCCCATGCCATGCCTGTGTCTGTGTACATCCCTGGTCCACATCTGTTCTATGATCCTGACCTTCCCATGTCTGTATTTTCCTCAGCCCCACGTCCATGCCGTGTCTGTGTCCTCCCCTGCCGCTGCCCCTGCCCCTGCCCCTGCCCCTGCCCATGTCCATGTCCATGTCCATGTCCATGCCCCTGCCCCTGTCCATGCCCACGCCACCCCGGTGCCTGTTCGCACCCCGTGCCCCTCTGCAGGCATCCGCAGGCCGTGTCCGAGCTGCTCCCACGCCGTGGGGTGGGCAGCCTCCAGCCGCATGTGCGCCTGTCATTCCAGCCGGGAGCGCCGGCTCCTGCCTCCCATTCATGTAACCTGTGTGTGTCTCTCTTTCTCTCTGTGTGTAACAGCGAGAGGGAGAGAGCGAGCGAGGCACGGAGAGAGGGAGGAGGAGGGGGGAAGCTTTAAATAAAGCCTTTGGATTGCAGCTGCTTATTTTGGGCAGTCCTACCAGGACGATTCCTGTCAGGAAAGAAGCTGGACCAGTCGTTGTTCTTTTTTTTTTTTTTTTTTTTTTTTTAATTTATTTTGATTTTGATTTTTGGGGGTGGCAGCGGTGTATCTCTGAGCTGCCTGCGGAGATGAGCTCCGGTGCCTGCCTGTAGTTTCCACTTTGGGATCGCTGGACACAGAAGTGGCATTTCGGTGGGGGAAAGCTGCAGACATGGTAAGCTTCGCTTTTTCCTCTGAAAAGTGTATTTATACCATAGACTCTCTTGAATTTTCCCTTCCCCCTTCCCTCTTCCCACCAAACAGCCAGGCACACAGGCTGGGGCTGGGGAGAAGCTCCCTGAATCGCTGGCTTTCCCTCCCCAGCATCCATCCTTCCCTCATGCCCAGTTCCCTGCCCTCCCCTCGCACAGTTTGCAGCAATTCGGAGGGAGGCACAGATGCTGCGGGAAGCTCCGGGCTGGGGCGGGGGGGATCAGGCACCCCCAGACTGCCAAAGCCTTGCTTCAGGGTGTGTTTGGAGTGGATTCTCCCATCCAACCTTCCTCCTCCCCGACCCTTCCCTCTGCACCCCGAGCGGTGCGGCGGTGCTGGGGGAAGGCAGCAGTGCAGATTGGGAGGCACTGGAGCAGGGATGCAGCTTTAAGATCAATCGGTGTTATTTATGTAATAGTAAAAGCAGGGAGGAGAGGAGGCAGGAAAAAAAAAAAAATAAGAGTAAGGAAGAAGTGCCTTGGTATTTCTCAGCTCTTTTGGCTCTGTCTGAACCCCCCATACTCATGTCCTGCTGCAGGGTGGTGCGTGGTGGGAGTGTGTGTGTGTGTGTGTGTGTATGTTTACATTTGGAGCCGTGATAGAATCGGGGGTGAGGATGGGGTCTCCCATTCCCATTTTCCAAGGAAAGGTGGGTTTTCCTCCAACAAAAAGAAGAAAAAAAAAAAAAAAGAAAAAAAAAAGAAAGAAATGCGCTTGACTGCAAGTTGAGTGACAAGTCTGTTTCTTAGGCATTAAATGTTAAAGCCCTGCTTCTAGCCATGCCCTGCCAGGATTAAAAGATCGCCCAAATAGTGTGGTGTTGGAGAAAAGATGCTGGAGTGCCTGGAAGAAATGCAGTGGTTCAGACTCCTGCTCGTATTCTCAGCAATCTGTATTCTCAAACACAAATTTGGGCTGTTGAACATGAAACCAGACTGCTACCAAAGGGCATTTATTTCCTAGGATTTGTTTTGATTGAAAATATAGTGTAAAATATCTGAGATATTTTACTTCAAAACAAGTAGTAGTTAAGAAATTTCTAATTCTATTAAAAATAATAATTTCCCCCCCCCCCAAACTCTAAAAGTACTCACCAGGCAGTATTATTTACTTTCTTATCATGACCACACTTAGAAATTCACGGTGGTTATAACCATGTAAGTGCATGATTTGGAAAAAAAAAAAAAAATAAAACCAACCACCCCCCCCCAAAACCCAACCAACAAACATATTCATGCCACTGCCTTGTTTTATGGGATACACAGTCCAAAATACATTTTTCATATGGCCAAAACAGAAATTACTAAATGCTCATTGAATAGATAGGCAAGAATTTTCTGCATCTTGAATGCATTTCCTCATGTTCTTTCCTGGAAAGTTCAATTTCTTATGATTTAAAAATGATAAATAAACACGGCAAAACACCAAACTCCTGAATCAAAGTAAAAATTAGTCCTTCTGCCTCAAGTCTATCTTCCTCCTTAACTTTTTGCAGTGAAGCCTCACCTTGAATTTTCAGCTGCATTTTTTTTTTTAATTTATTTTTTTATTTTTTATTTTTTCCCCGAGAAAAGTTCCAGTGAAGGGAGGGCCATAAAATGAGAAAATGAGAGCAAATCTTTGAAGTTGGGAGCTGTCTGTGTGCTTTTTAGAGGTAAACTTCTGCTGCAGCCTGGCAAGTTGTTAGTGTGCTGCTCCCTGCTCTGGAGCGCCGGAGTCGGGCAGGGGAACTTGGCAGCTCCCAGCCTATCCAAATCCCATTTCTTTCGACTTCGCTGACCCTAATAAAATTGCCTACTAGTAGGGTAGCCCCTCCCCTCCTAAGGAAAGTGCTCTGCTCCCAGCATGTGCACCATATGTGCCTGCAACAGCCAAGGCTTAGCATGTATTGACCTATAGCATGGCAGCAGCCCGCGAATGCCACCCGCACTGTGGCTGTGGCAGGAGCCGAGGATCGGCCACCGGGAACCCCAGCCTCTCTCTCCCCTGCTAGCTGGGGGAGGCTGGGGCTGAGCCAGGGATTTGTATTTAATTTATTTCATTGGCCTCTTCAGAGCCAGGCGCCTCCCACTTAGTGCCTCTGCCTGTAGCACTTTTATAGGCTTGGGTGGAAAAAACAAGGAGTGTGTGTGTGTATGTATATATCTATATATATATATATATATATATATATGTTTAGTGCGGTGTGGGGGGAGCAGGAAGAGAGGAAGGCGAGTCTCCTGCGCTGTTTTGCAGCGAGGGAAGACTTCAGAGCAGCTCTGCCTGTGTTACAAGGCTGTAGGAATCTGCTCGTTTGTGGCCATTGCGAGCTGCCCTTCCTTGTAAAATTCCCAGCGCCCAGACTCTGCCACGCCGCTGGATCACTCCTTGCTGGAGTGGGCTGCTTTGCGGCCAGGAGAAGTCTTTGATCCCCTGAGAATGCAATCCCCGAGAGTGCGTGGCCCAGGAAAATGAGGCTCTGTGCTAGTTTGCTTTGGGTCTGGGGGCAGGGAGGGGACCGTGAGGTCAGGGTGTGTGGCCGGGCACTTCCCAGGTGTTGCTCTTCCCTTGAGAGCAGGAGCACTGCTCTGCACCCACCGTCCAGGGAAGGGGGTCTGCACACACACATGGGGCAGGGCAGGAGGGGAACTGCCTTTGCAGACAACCTGTTTCACTTCTTTTCCCCTTTCCCCCCCTCAAAAAAGAATCACCAAGACTGGGAATTACTGTCACTGCACTGGAGATGCACCGTACCTTTCCAGGGACTCTGCCCCTGTGCCTCACCCTCCTTTCCCATCCATACCTCCCTCCTTTACAAGAGGAGAATTTTGTTATTTGTGTGTGTGACCTGGAGAAGAAATCTCACGTTTTGGTGAAGAAAGAGGGTGATTAATATGGAAAAAGATTCTCGGGCTGTTCTTTGGCAAGGAAAGGGGTAAAAGGCAAAAGGAGATGCAGAAGTTAACTTCGTAGTTTCCTTTTCTTATTAGCAAGGGGTCCTGGTTTAGAAAAGCTTCCCTTGGAGAATTTACCTTCTCTAATTTTCAAGTATAGGGAAAAATTATGGAGAGATGAAGATAAAGCTGCTCATCTGGTTTTGGTTGGTGGGGGGGAGATAGTCTCCCCCACCCCCAATTTAATTTACTCCATGGGTGGATGGAAAAAGAGAGACATCTCTCTAATTTCAGTGGGTCTGGGAAAAGAGTAGGATTTGGACTGAGAAGAAGCCGCAATTTTAAGTCCATGTAGCTTAATTATTTTCCTTGACTCATTTAAAATAGATGCTTTCCTTTTGTTTTGGTGAGCAGATAGTGTTCTGGCAAGGGAAAATGTTATTTTTGTTTTACAGAGTGAATTCTTTATTTTATTTTATTTTATTGGTTTCCTGGAGTGCATAATAACGAAATGTTATTTCATTCTGTCTACAACATGTACACTATTCCAATTAAGAGCCTACTCTGATTATTTTTAACCTGGTAGTTTGCCATTTCTCTGCTCAGGAGAATAAAACATTGAGTTCTTACACTTTAAAATAGCTGAGATGCTTAAGCAAAACTACCTTTTCCCTGGGAAAGTCATTTCCAGTTCTGTTGAGTTCCCGCTTCAATGGTTCATTTTCTGACAGAATCACATCTTTGCAAGAAGCAGAGCTATGATCTTATGTAACTTGATGTTTCCAGATCAAAAGTTACAAATATTGCAGTAATACCACGAAGGGAGAGATTTGACAGGAGGAATGTTGTGTGGCATATTTATTATTAGGATTTCAAATCAAGGTGGTTTTAAAAATTTATGGAGGGGAAAAGCAGAATTAAAAAAAGATGGATAAACAAAAACTTGCTAGTTTGGCATCTTTAACATCACTTTTCCCTTTTATGTTACCTCTGTAGGCAGTTGAGATTTTATTTTTTTATTTCTTTATAGCAAACTCTTCAGTGTTTAAGAAATGTGTAGTTGTAATTTCAAGAGATGAAGTAGCTTGAAACTCGCTCTCTCTCAGATTTGATTCAGAGAAATGAAACTCTGTAAATCAATGTCAATTCAGATTTAGAGACTGGCTGTTACCTGCCCTGTTACAAGGTCTATCAGCATAGCTTATTGTAACTAAAAGCTAAAATACTCAGTTTCTGCTTTGAACTGACAAATTGGCGTTGCTGGGTACTTTGACAGAGTAACTTGCCAGGGAATTGGGTATTCATGGATCCTTGACCGATATGTTTCAGAGGAAAAAGTCCTATAATCTAACATTTTTTTTTTTAAAAGCATATCTGTGTATTCCCTCTTTGCTCTAGATTAAAAGGAAAAAGAATCATGGGGAAATTTATATCTTAATTTTGTCAGCATAACATGAGGAGTGGTGCTGTAGCGTGGCTGTAGGACTTGTAGTAGTCAGGAATAAATGTACAATTCTCATTCTTCTGTGCTGTTTCACCCTTGCTTCACTTGATAGATAAATAATTTTGTCAGAAATATATATATATATATATATATATATATATATATATTTTGCCAGCTGTTGTACTCCCCCTGGAGCATCTGTAGAGGCAGAGTTGAAATGTGAGTAGGAGGGCATGTTTCCTTGTCTGTGCGCAGTGACAAACACTTCTTATAGAAAGTTCAAATTTTGGAAAGTTTGAGCCTTTCTGACAAAAATCCTTTTGCCTTTATACCAAATTGCTTGGAATGAAGCTGTTTGTGCTGTAGGGGGATTCAAACTTCATCGAATGTTGTCCTGCTGGGTATCAGCAGAGGTGATCTTTTGAATGCGAAGATGTCCATGAAAGCGCAGATTTCTCTGTTTTTCCAGTGTTTTGGCAGCAAGAAGAAGGAAAGTGCATTGTGAAATGAATTAGGGCTGACAGATAAGTTTCCTTTTCCAAGTAAGAGCTGCTTTCTAGGATGTGACACCATCCTTGTTCTTTTTTTAAGTGGGGGGAAGCAGGAAGAAGGAGAGAGGAATTGCTGATGGTCGATTTAGGTGGAGGAGCTCACTGACCTGCATTTATCAGCTCATGTAAATGGGGATGGCTCAGTGAGATTTCACAGATATCTCCACATGTTTTAGAGAAGTAGCATTTGCTACGGTCTAGGATAACCACTGCAGTCCAGAATGCTGCTCCACTGCCGTAATCACCGCTAAGGCACTGGTGGCAGATGTGCTACCCCAGCAGCAACAGATGAAAGGTGTCTTTCATGGGTGATACAGGAGGTGTCTCACTGCCCATTGATTTAGGTTGTAGGTGATTATTCAGTGCAGTTTTCTCTTTAAACACTGAGCAGAAGATGTATCACTTGCCTACATATGTGTTTGCACACACTGAGCCTTCAAAGTATTCTGGAGATTGATTAATTATACAGTCAAAAGTTAGAAATAGAAGATTAAACCCTATTTTTCTGTTTTAGTCCAACCCTGCATCATATATACAATAAAAGCTCATAGGTTTTGTTGTTACCTCCTCAAGCTCCAGTATGTGTACTGTAAATCTTAAAATTGCTTAAAAAAAAGAAATCCAGTCTGGGCCTGCCTGTTCCTTCTGGGGAATATTTGGTCTATTCATAAAATCAATCTTAGTCTTCCATATCAGGAGTTGATCCCAATGAACCTTATGGATCCTTTCCAACTCAGAATATTCTATGATTCTATGATATCATGCTGTGTGGAGTATAAGAGAAACCAGGATTCATTTTGTGGGCAGGAGCATCTTCAAGTACTGTCTGTCCACATAAGAGAAAAGTCCTGGAGGCCTGCAGTTCATAAACCATCTCTTCCACTGGGTCACCTGGACTTAAACAGGCCACTCTTACAGATGAACTGAACCCCCAAATTTTATAATGGAAAGTTTACAATATTCCGCTAATTCCTTTTGAACTTCCTCTGTGTCTTTGGATGCTGAAAACCATTTTATCTTTACCTCTGTAACGTAAAGAAGACTAGGAAGGGAGAGTTTGGTTAGCTAAAAAGCTTTTAGAAGTGACTACCAGAAATGGTTGGGAAAACTGACAGAGCATGAGAAACACTGGAATTTGCTTTCTGCCTGTTGATACAAACAACGTTAGGTGGTTGGGCTGTGGGCAGCACAGATCCTGTCAGTTTGGAACAAGCAAATGCTTCTATTTCTAGAAAATTACCCTTTGTACAGCTGGGTTTAAGGTGATCAGCTTTTTGTCACAGATTTTTGTTCTAGAAAGCAGAGAACCATCTCAAGAGCCAACCAGCCGATGTGTTCCTGCAGACTGAGCCCTGATCAGGGATTACTGACGGTGTTTCCTTACGGTGGTGCTAAAACAATGCAAAGTTCACAGAGCCTTTAATTGCTGCTATGGATGTTTGACACTTCAGCAGATCAGACTCTGAGCTGTCAAGATAATCCATAGGCTGCAACACACAATCTGACACAATTCTGAAATGTTGGGTTGAAGGGACTTGCCCAGCACTGCCAGCAGTCTTGGGGCATCATTTGGCTACCTGAATCTGAAACACATTTGTCCTCATTCCACAATCCTCTGCTTAGTCACTACAAGCCTCCCAGCACTGCAATGGTTGAGACAGGGATTGTAAACTTCCTTTTCTACTCCTCATTCTTATTGCTTCATCTCCAGGCTGGCTTGGGTAAAACACTGTCTTGTGAACAATGACTGTTTCATTATTCAGACACTTGATTAAGGCAACTTTCATTGTGTTTTTTACTTAAATGATGGGTCTCCAATATATACTTTTAAATCATATTATTGGTCTGTTAGTCTAGTTTTTGTTCATTTCTTTTGATTTTATTGAGTTGTCCAAGAGCCAGTAGCTTTGTGACATTGCCTCATTTTGGTCCCTCTCTGTCAATGGCTTAGGTTAACAGAATACTCTGCTACTCTAAACAGATCCCTCAGCTCATCCCACTCAGTCTGCTCCTCTCCTTGTGCCCTGTCTCATCCTTTCTACAATCCCATTTTCACCCCTCTAACCCCTGCTCTCTAAATCTCTCATCCCAACTTCATTCAGCTCCTACCAGCTTGAGATCATGCCAAGAACTAGAGAGCATCTCTGATTGCAGTTCTGACACTTGGATGCAGACTGGCACTTGCCATAACATAAAGCATCTTGTTTAGTCATACACAGGTAGAAATGTAAGTGATGGAAGCTGGCAAACAATGTACAAATGGACCCAGGAGCATGTAGCAACATTGTTTTTATCAGCAATGTCTAAGCTTGGCTTAATTCACACAGATGAGCACAAAATTCATTAGAAGAAAAACAGTTCTCTCCCAGGCAAATTTCAAGTCCTTCCTCTGAAGTCCTAAAAATCCCAGAGGAGGTTTTAGAAAGAAAGCTAAAGGCTTTTTTTTTTTTTTTAACCTTGAGTAAAACAACATATTTTTCCTTAGCCTTGTTCTCAGAATCTGCTGAACTGTTTTGACTGAAATTTTCCAAAAAACTTCAGCCTGAGGCAGACAGCTGGCATGGAAATTTTCAGGCCAAACAATTTGCTTAGTAGAGTTATAAGAAACTGTGAATGCTGTTTTATTATTAAAGCTGCCTCACTCTTCACATAATTGACAGCACTACCAACTTTGCCTTTCCCTAATAAACAGAGAACTGGAGATTGTGTTACAAACTAATTTCATATTTGTATGTTTTATAGATATTTTTTTATATTGGAAATTTATTATAGAACTGACACATGCATTTCAGCATATGTTAGCAGATGATGAAATCTCAAGCTTCCTGGAAACCGAAGTGAATACAAGTAATGAGAATCCCACAAAGTCACATCAAAGTGATACAGCATTGCAGGATTTGTAGGATGGGATTAAATCCAAAGAAATCTCAGGAGATCTTGCACTGACAGAGCAATCCCACAAATTCCCATGTATCGCACCCTCAGGTTCAGTGTCCTGCTGACAGAGGAATTTTTATTTAGTATAGCAACACTCTTTTATAACAGCAACTGTTATCACAAACCAGAGACAAAAAAATAAGGGGGAAAAAACCCAAATGTAAACCCAGAAAAATGAAAGAACAGATAATTGCATTTTGATGCGAACAGCTTTTTTCTTTTGTTATCATCATCACAGGTGACTCTCAGGCTGCAGTTTCACATCAGGCCCAAATCCAGGATCCATTGGGATGGAAGCAGAAGGGTCCTTCTCTCCCCCTCTCCTCCCATCCTAATGTACTCCCTCCCCAGTTTCTGTCTTTTAACTCCTTCAGAGTATGTCTGATGTTTTAAGCCTTTTTGACAAGGGCACGTAGTGGTAGGACAAGGGGTAGAAAGATAAAAGAGGACAGATTTAGGTTAGATATTAGGAAAAAACTCTTCTGTGACGATAGTGAGGCACTGGCACAGGTTGCCCAGAGAAGCTGTGGATGCCCCATCTCTGGAAGTGTTCTAGGCCAGGTTGGATACGGCTCTGAGCAGCCTGGTCTGGTGGGAGGTGTCTCTGCATATGGCAGGGAGGGCTGGGACTAGATGATCTTTAATGTGCCTTCCAACCCAACCCACTCTGTGATCCTATGATTCTACAATTTAATTTATCAGCCCAAGACAAAACAAGCTCCATCTTTCAAGTGGGGTTTTGATTTTTTTCTGACAACTTAATGACTTACATTGCGTCAAGGTGGTGGAAGCAATTGCCAAGGAGAAGAGAGATGCAAACAGCTTTGTGGATTTAATGGCGGTTTAGGCTAGTCCCAGGACCCAGGAGTTTTTTCTAGGTTGCCAGCTGTTTACAGCAGTTTGATTCAGATATGAAGTCTATTTTTTTTTTCATGTTAAAATACAGAGTGCATTTTCATTACAGTCTTCTATCTTCAGGACAGTCTTTTGAACCATCCTGCTTTGTGGGCCTTGAAGCAGTTGTCCTCTAACAATTTCTTTTTGAACCCAGCATGTAGTTGTGATTACCACAAGAAAAACTTTCAAAATTTAAAAGCATGCAATGAGTGAATAAGCCTTCCTGTTTTTCTGCTTTAACCTCTCAATTTGGTAATTTCATTAGATGACTCCTATTTTGTAGGTTATACAGCGGGATAAATTCCTTCTACTCTTTGTTTTTCTATTCCAAACTGAAAATCCCCACCCTACTTTATCTATTCTGGAAGTCTTTCCATATTCCTTATAATCTTTTCAGCCTTTTGTTTTTCCCCTGTCCTTGTTAATTCTGCTCTGTATTTTAGACATGGCTAGACCCAAAATGTATGCAGCATTAAGACAAAAATGCATGTAACCTTATAAAACATCATCCCATATTATATTTAGCCTGGAGAAAAGGAAGCTTGAGGGGGCCTTACTGTTTTATACAACACCCTGGAAGGAGGGTGTAGCCTGGTGGAGGTCAGTCTCTTCTCCCAAGTTACAAGACAAGAGGAAATGACCTCAAGTGGCACCAGAGGAAGATTAGATTGGATATAAGAAAAATTTCCTCACTGAAAGAGGGATCAGGCATTGGACCGAGCTTCCGAGGGAGTGGTGGAATCACCATGCCTGAAAGTGTTCAGTAAGTGTGTGGATGTGATTCTAATGGACATGGTTTAGTGGTGGCCTGGCAATGCTGGATTAATGGCTAAGCTAAATGATCTTACAGGTCTTTTCCAATATAAATTATTCTATGATTTTTCTCTTTTCATTGTCTATTTTTTCCCTAATGTATCTCAGAATTTACCCTGCGCATTTAACTGGCACGAGCAGAGAGCCAGTAGTTGTAGAGGACATCCCATGGAGATTCCTCAGCCAACTTTCTGTGTGACACCAGTTAATTTACAGCCCACACTGTGTATGCATTGTTAGGATTGTTTTTCCCTTTATGCATTACTTTGCTTTTATTGATACTGAATTTCATCTGATATTTTTATCACCCAGCTTGTTACCCAGAACTGTGAAAGTAGGTTGTAGTGTAATGGTTGGAGGCTTCATGAGAGAATCAGAAAGCCCAGAAATGAAACAGGCTCTCATTTTGGCTTTTATTCTTGTCCTGGGGATAATCTGAACAAAAATATAACCAACAAAATACCCTTTATATAAAGTAAGAACAACCAGCCTGCCTGTCTTGTGACATCTGACTGTGAAGTTGTCTGTTGCTCAAATGTTTTTTCTTCTCATCGTCAGCATCTAACAGAGCCTTTTTTTCTCATATTTCTTTCTAGTCAGTGTTTGCTTTTCCCCAAAGCAGGAAATTATGCCCTTGCTTCCTCCATGCTGCAGCACCAGAGTCCTGATACCAAGGGACAACTTAATGATCATCTTCTCACAGCCTGACATGTTTCCCTTGTACCTCCATCTTCCTTCTATTCTAAAATCCCTCTTGTGTTCATGATGCCCTGCAAAGACACCTGGGATTTGGAAACTTTTCCTACTCTCTTGGTTTTGCTTTTATCTCACAATAAAGTGTGAGCACACAAAGCCACCTGCCTGTCACTTAGAGCCCTGTTTGCTGGCAAGCACTTGGGTCTACCTGAACAGGGCTTTCTTTAGGGCTTAGCTTTAATGGTTTATTATTGTCACTGCTGTTCACAGTCTTATTTGGGATTGGAGGGATGCATAAATGACTCGTATAGAAGCTACAAACCATTGCTTGCAGCCCTGCACACCCCCCATATGCTTTAAAATGTCATCTGTTTGTGGCTTTCTGTGCTGAACGCTGCTGATCACAGGCTCTGGAGAGCAACGTTATTGTACACCTGCATCACTTTGTTTTGTATTCTTTTATACCTTCTGCATAATTAATGTTTTGTTGAATTTTATGTATTTTTTTATTTTGGTTGATGTCTTCTCCAGAGATTATCAGACACAGCAAGCATCTAGTTGAGAAGATGCTAACAGAGAAGAAGGGGATATCAGAAGCTGATACTAGGAAAGAAAAGTGGATCTTTTAGGGGCTGAGAAAAGGGGGGAACACCAGGGAGAGAGGGACCTCTACCAACTCCTTCATCATTAGAGCTGGATTCCTGCAGCTGGTGCTCTATTGTGCTCTGTGCACTGAAGGTTCTTTGATTCTTTTTTCCTTTGTTTTTTTTTGTCTTCCCACCCTCTGTTTCAGAGCATGGAAGACTAAAAAGTGTGTCACATCTCTGCTGTGCATGAATTAAATCAATAAAATCAGGATACCTAGCCCCAACAAAACTGCCCAATCTAATGTGTGGGGGCATGTATTCTTCTCATGTAGGTAATCCTGTTTGTTTCTCTCTCCTTCCCTCTGCTCAAATGAAAACACCTGGAGTTAATGTTACACAGACTATGTGGGAGCTCACCTTGCCATCATGTTTCCTTATTAAGGAATTTCATTAAGGCCTTTTTTTTTAAATGTGCACTGCTTTGGCAGACTGAATAAAAGTGGACACTCCCAGCAACAAAGATTTTTTGAAGATAACAAAAGCCAATCGCATTCGATCTTGTTTCAATCCCCAAAGCACCACAACGCTTTAACTTAAACCAGGGCCAGATCCAAGAATCATTACTGTTAATTCAAAGGCTCCTGTTGGTTTTAATGGTCCCTGGATCAGGCTTTTTCACTCCTGCTGTGGAACAGTGCTGGCTCCCCCAGTGCAGAAGCACAAAATGGCCATGAAAATTGAAGGCTGTTTTGGAAATGGATGTCATTTCCACTGCTGGACTAATTGAGCGTGTGAGGCTGGGAGTGGCATAGGTTTGAGGTTTTCTTGATGTTTCCAAGTAAGTCAAAGTTCCTATAATGAAAACATGTAGAGTGGTGTTTTGTAACTATTTTTATACCTACATCAGGCTTGATGTTAGTGGCTTTGAATTATTTAATGTTTTTCTTCCTCAGCTGTCATCTCCAGTGAGCTCCCATTGCAGGGCTGCTGGAGTTGTTGTGTAAGGAACAATGAAGGAGTCTGGCATTGGCTGCTGGGAGGGTGTGTGTGGGGGTAATGTTGCCTGGTTTTGTTTTGTTTCATGTCTTTAAGCCTATTTTATCCTTTTTCTTGCTGGTGAGAGGGACATCAGGCCAAGGTATTAAATAATAGTGACCGGCGTGGGCTGAAAATTAAGTACATGCCAGTTAAAGACACAAATGGGGGGTTTTCTTCTTAAACCACCAAGCACTAATGTCTGTCACATAGGAAGAGCCAACTATTTAACATTCAGTCTATTCAAAAATCATTATTATGTCCCGATGGTAATTTAAAACCACATCTGTTAGAACCATATGTGGGGAAAGTTTACCTTTTTTTTTAAAGCCTTTTTTATTTAAGTCCCAAGTTACCCTGTTTATAGGGTTATCTTCAATGTGGGCCTCTTTCAAAATTTTAGACTGATGGCCATGAAATGCCTGGAACAAAAGAGCTAAATGAATTGGACTCTAATCTTTTTTCCTTTGTAATTAACGTGTGGGCTGTTAGTGGATATCTGCAAATAGACATCCAGCTTTGAAAGGAAACCTATATATTGGGATCATGCCTCATGCTTCTGTTGTCTATAATCTGATATTTGTTTGTTCATCTGAGTTATTGAATATTTCACAGGTTTTTTTCCTCACCGTTATTCAAGCTTGTATTAACAATGCATATGACCTTTGAAAATAACTCTTTTGGGCAGTCTGACTCTCTAACTTTTACTTTGTGGAGTTGCCACTGGATTGTTCTGTCCTTAACAACAGAAGATATAGATTTATTTTCAAAGCATCCCATCATTATTATCTAACCAACACTAACTGGTGTAAACTTGAGATCCTTAAACCTAAGCAGTGCTAATAGCATATCTGACATGGCGAGTGGAAGTTGGCTCCACGCAACACCCAGGTCAAAATATCTGCTATAGGTCCCTCATTATGTGGTGGATAAAGGTCTCTGTGTCACCTCTACATCGAGTGCAACATGCTTTGCTGTGTCTTTGTGTACCTGTTCATCTCAGCTAAATGCAAGCACCTGAGTGAATTGCTTTGACAGATGGTAATTGGGGGCAAACTGACTTCAAGCACATATGTTAAAGGAGCTCTTTATTCCTGCGCCCTGTTACCTGTTCCCTCTGCTTGATAAGAGTCTTCGATAAAACCTGGACAAAACTAAATTCCCAAGTGGCTGGCAAGCACTGACTCTCTCTCTATGCTTGGTGAGATCACACACTGTGCTGTTCTAGGGAACATTTCCATTATGCTGCCCCACTTCTCTGAATTCCAGTTTTGGATGGTGAAAGCAGGAAGAGCTGTTCTTTGGTTATGGTGGTCAGGCTGAAACACCAAATGCTGGTGTTCAAGCTGTGATCCCCTGTGGGTAGCTACAATTGTGTGTGTTACGTGATGAATTTAGAACACTCCAGGCCTCAAGCTACCATTCCAAATATCCCCTCATAATAAAAAACAAATAACTGCTCTTCTGAGACTTTTATATAAATGTCAAAAGCTTAGCCTTTTGTAGAATCCCACAGAAATCTCAGCCCTTCCCTGAAGTAATGGATTTTCCCATTAAGTGCATCCACATCTGTTAGCAGCATCAAGATTTCTGCTGTTCGTCCTTCACAAATAGACTGAGTACCTCAAAGAGAAATAATCAAAAAGTAAATAGATAAGTGTGTAAGTAGTAATAAAGCCGCCGTTCATGAGTTACATCTTTCCAGTGGCATTCACAGCATGGCATACTGTGCATCCCCCTCCAGCTGTGCTTTAAGCTCTGAAATTTCTTAGCTAAACAGGATGTTAGTGATCCCAATGTACAGAGCACCTGACAACCCAAGAGCTAAATATGCAGCTATAAATAGCAAGCCTACTTTGATGGGATGCATTGTATTGTAATTTTAGCACTAATTAAAGTTTGGTTGTAGGCATGAAATATCTCAGTCTTTCAGAAACATGTGTAAATATCCAAAATTAGGCTGTTTTTTGTTGTCTGAATGTTTTGGCAGAGTTGTGCCATTGCATATGAAGTTTTACGAGTAGCAATATAATAAAGATGGTTTTGCAAGTCAATGAAAAACATTTTTTGATTCATTTTGGGTTAATCAAGTGCTGGAGTTAAATTGGAATGTGTTAATTTGTTCTTGGTTTAAAATGAGACTCCACTGTGTCCTGTAGTGAGTTTGATGCTCAAACGGCTTTGTGGGGTTGATTGTTTCCAGATAAGTGGGAAAGTAGCTATGCTAAAAAAACCCACTTTAATTTGAATAATGTGCATAGAAAATGTGGGGGGAAAAAATGAAGAAAGCTACAAGAGAAACAACACATTTTTATGTTTTTGGCACAGCTTACTTCATATTCCTACTCCCTGTCCTTGTGTGATCCCTGAGCACTTGATGGATGAGAAAGATAATTGTTGATCATTTCATGAAGCTCTGCCAGTAACACATACCAAATATAATTAAACCTTCAATTTTATGCTTTTAAATACATTTTCTCACCAAATATAGCAATTAACCAGCAATTAACCACTTTCTGTCAGAGCAGGAGGAGGCAAGGTGTTTTGGGTCCTATTTCCTAGCTGCACTTTGTGTGAAAGGTGGGGGTTTAATTTTCAAAACAATTCCACTTTTCTATTAGATCATTTCATCTTTGGGGTTCCAAGAGTCATTCTGGAACGTCAGGAAAATTGCCACAAATGATGATTTTGCTTGTTAAGCTGCTTTGCCTGGTTGAGTTGGACCAGTTCCAGTAATTCCTTGTCTCACTAGGTAAAACTCTGCGAGACTCTTGCAGCTGGGACAACGAACAACGGAAGTTTAATGTCATTCATCTCTGGATTTTAACCCCATGTCTACAGTATAGATTTCAGGTTAATTCCTTGGAGAGTCTTTAAAAAATTTCTGTTGTTAAGCTGATCCATTTTGTCCAAGGTTATTGTTATTTTTGTCTATAATATAGACAAAATATTTGATTGTGATCAACTTTGATGCAGCCATGATCCTACTGAAAAGGAGGATAGACACTGTCCTTTTCTCTAAGTGAGAATACCCAAGAAAGTATCATTTTGGAATGACAGCTGTCACACAGATGAATTAGCTTTAAGGGAAAACAAGGGAAATAAATGACTGATATTGAATGTTAACACTTGGTGGACACTTCCAGCACAGCCTGTCTGAGGCAGTGGGTCTCTGACTGTCCAGAGCCCACTGGGACATAGAGCACAATGTGTTTTGCTCTCTCCTTGAGCATGAGGGCATGCTCCATTAGCTGACACTTGTTTTTACAGCATGTGTGCCAGACAGCTTGGGCAGGAGCTGAACAACCCCCAGTCTTGCAGATTGCGTCCCACAGGGCAAATTAGATGATTCCCTTTTCTGTTAGTCTTCCTTGGTTCTTATCGAGACATTAATTAAAGGGCATACTCCCCAGGCCACCTTTTCCAGTTCCTGGGTGAACTTTAAATTTGAAACATAAATATAAAACAAATGCAGATGTCCTGATCTAGATACACTGACTAGTTATTGAGAAGACACGTTGACCACAGTAAGTAGTTGAAAGGAGGGGACATGGGGGCTTCTGATCTGTTTGCAGCTCTCTTTTGTGACTCAGAAGAACTCACTTGTGTTTTTGTCTCAATTAATCTGTCCATAGAAAGAAAATTCTAATGACTTCCTAGTTATTTTCTCTTTGCCACATCATTTGGAGTCCTGGAAGCTTTGTCTCATTCTCCCTTCCCTTAATATATCACTGCAGTGTCCTGGCAGCGTTCATTTCAGGCTGCAGAAATTCAGTCCATCATTCTTTGCACAAAATTATTGAATGGGAATCAGATTTATAGTCAAACTGTGAAGTAGAAAGTTAGTTGACCTGTCTTCTGGGACATTTGGTATTATTAAGTTCCTACATGTGTTTACTTTGATCCCTTCAATGTTATCCTAGAAGACGATTCCAGGCCAGATTGTAAAAATGTCAGTTTCTTCAAACACGTGAACAAAATCCTTTCTAAATTTGTCAGGTCTTTTGAATTACAAGTCCAGTGTTCTGTATGAGACAGAATTGTTACTTCCACTTTGAAAAGATTAGCCTTTTAGCTGTCAGGGCTCACAGGATCCAGCACCGTCTATAACAGGCTGTGTTCAGAACAGGTGCACTCCCGAACTGTCATTGTCCCAAATATATCTAGAAATGAGATGAAGTCTGAATTATACCAAAAGAGCTGAATCCTGTGTCACTCTTGCAATAATTATATATATCCTTTCTACAGATCCCATATTCATCAGAGATTGATAATTTCAGAGCACGCACTTCAGCTGGAGAGTGTCTTGTCCTTACCCCATATGGAGTTCTGCATTCATCTCTGGGGCCCTCAGCACAGGAAGGACATGGACTTGTTGGATCAGGTCCAGAGGAGAGCCACAGAAATGCTCAGAGTGCTGGAGCACCTCTTCTTTGAAGACAGGCTGAGGGAAACGGTCTTGTTCATCCTGGAGAAGACAAGGCTTAGGGGGGATCTTCTTGCAACCTTTCAATATGTAAGATGATCTTGTAAGAAAAATGAGAACAGACTTTTTAACTGGAACTCTAGCAATAGGACAAGGAGTAATAATTTTAAACTAAAAGAGAGTAGACTTAGGTAAGATGTAAAAAAGAAATTTTATTGCAGTGAAGGTGGTGAAACGCTGGCACAGGTTGTCCAGAGAAGTTGTAGATGCCCCATCCCTGCAAATGTTCAAGGTCAGGCTGACTGAAGCTCTGAACACCCTGTTGTAGTTGAAGATGCCCCTGGTCATTTCAGGTGAGTTGGTCTAAATTAAATTTAAAGGTCCCCTTAAATCCAAACCATTCTATGATTCTATGACTCTGTGTTCTAGAAAAGGGGGGGAAGAAACAATAAGAGAGGAAGGGAGAAGCAAAGTAGACCCAGGTACAAAATCACTCCAAGTTACTGCCCTCAGTGATCAAACTTTCTACTTTCTCATCCTGAGAATAGTCTTAAAAGAGGAATAAGGTATCAAAACTATCTTAGATGCAACATTAGTGGAGTGTTGGGTGACAACCCCATTAAATCGCTTTAGATACAGTCACCTCATATAGTAAGTTGATAGGTGGTAATAACATAGTTAATTTTCCTGCTTGTTTTATCAGCAATGACTCAGTGTTTTCTACCCTGAAAACTGGGATGGAGATAGAAAATGCCAGGGGAAGCAGACTAGTTGGCATGCAAACAGAGGAAGGATCCGCATTCCTGGATGAAAGCAAGTTCCTTTGTTGCCTTAATTTTTCCTCATTAGTTTTATAAGAGAACCGTGTAAAGAACAAAATCAAAACATATAGTTATCTCAACTGTTTAGTCAAGCACCACTTATGTCCGGGATTCTTTCTGCCTCTCTGAATGAAGGTGTTGGGAGAAGTATGTGACTGGGAAGTGGAGAAAGCCTCCTTAAGTCTTAAAGATTTCTCTAACTTGTGATTGGTAGGAACAACAGATGTACTAAAGCCACACAAACTGGAAAACTTATAAAAGGGCCATACAGGATGAGTCAGATTAGTACATAAGAAAAGATCAAATCTTCCAACTGAAACAGACAGAAACATCTGAAAAGGAGGATACAAAATAAGCTGATGAAGCCTAAATCATTACTAATACATTACTATCAATCAGCCTAACAATTACATTAGTTTAGACACCATTTTGGGGGGCCAGCCAGGGGAGAGAAAAAGAGTAGGAAAATATTTTTAGGAAGATTTACCCAAGAAATCTCCATCTTCTATTACAAACTGCAGTGGGAAATAGGATGAAGACAGATAACAAAACTCTGAGACAAAAATGCCAACATTTTTTCCAGTATCTGTCCAGTTAAGCATCTATTTAGTGAGCCTGTCCAAAGCTGATGCTGCTTTTCTCATTGATAAAGGGATGGTTCAGGAGCTCTGGATAATGACTTACCTTGTGGTCTCCAAAGAGCTGATTACTAATAGAAATTAAAGTAGCCACCACGGCCCAGCTGGTATCAAATCCGTTTTCTCCTCTCCTATTAACTTACAGTGAACATGGTGAGGACAGGTTCCTTGCCAAAACCCACTGTGCTAAGAGTCAGAAAATCCTGTGGCTAGGTCCCTTTCTTCTTCAGATCTCCTTGGCAGGAATCTGCACTGGCCAAGGCCCAGGGAATTCTAGCTAATAAATTATGATGTTGGAGGGACTGTTCACCCTGTAGCCATGCTAATTAGGTTCTTACCAGCAAATCAGGTCAGTTTATATTCTTGACTTTAATATAGGACAGGCATATGGGACCACGTGTTGTAGGGGGTTTTTTTATTTGCAAAATTAGGCAGAGTCATAGTTTGTAAGAAAACCCTCCTCAAATTCTAGGTTTTTCGAAGCCAGTCTGAGGTAAAACTGGTATGCCAGTAACTCCCTGTCATTTCTCATTATTGGCTCTGTATCTCGACGGTCCTAATTAGAAATTCTTTATGACTGATAAGACAGCTAGCACCTAAGTAAGAAGGTATGAGAATGACACAGATGTCCTTGATATATATTCTTCACACCCTAACTACTCTTTGAAAAAGTTCCATATGATTATTAATAACTTCAAGGCATATTACTTCCAACTTGAGAAACGGTGACTGAAAGAGATAAAGACAGAGGCATTGCGAAATTATATATTGCAGGAGGATATATATCTTATAATATATATAATAATATATATGTAATTTTGAAATGCCTCTGTCTTTATCTCTTTCAGTCACCGTTTCTCAAGTTGGAAGTAAAATGCCTTGGATAAAAGTAAAACACTTTTGTGAATTTTTTTTCTTTATACGGTAAAGGATTTAGTTTTTGGAATCATGAGAGGATCTAGTATTGCCAAGGACTTATGATGACAGAAGAGCTGCTTTAGTAATCAAACTATGAAAGAAGAAAGCCAGGAGGTTAAAGGCCCCTCTGTGAGATGAGTAAGTGTATAATGGTTTAAGTATTTCTGTTACTTGTCTGTAGTTATCTGCAGGTGTCAGCTGACTCTTAATAACCCCAATACATTAATTCAAAATGGTTTTTATCCTTCATAAAGTATATTGGATACAGCAGCACTGATTACCCTGTCTGTGTAAGAAGAGCTATTTCTGTCTGAAGTTCTACTCATAAAGGGAATTGTTTAGAGTTACAGTGTGTGAATTTCTCTCCATAAGTTATTACTGATATTTTTACTTTCTTACGTGTCTTTCCAATTAACTTTTTAAAGGATTATAGACTCAGTTTCCTAGATTTATGTTGCTCCCATGTTTATCAGTAACTTGGGATAAAAAATGTGGCCATTGCCAATAGTTTGCAGGTGATGTAAAAAGTTGGGGGAGTTAGTAATGGAAGAGTAGGAAATACTGACAGACATCCACATGTCTTGGTGAGCTGTGTACAGACAAGTGATCTCATCTCTAATGTAATGAGACATAAACTCTTGAAAGAGAAGAAAAAGCAAGGCAAGCATTTCATTGGGGATCCTCTATCCAGGCACTCCAAAACTGCAGAACACTTCTCTGGCATTATGAAAATAAATAGGCAAAAGAGGAGCTTTCAGTTTATTGTGAAGCTTTACTCAAGCACAGAAGTTTCATGTAGGCACAGTGAAACCATCTCGCTATGTAGCATGGGTTAAATTCTCTTGAAAGGCTTCTTTAGTTCAGTACCAGTGGAAAAAACAAGGATGCTGATAAACTAAAGAGATATGAGAATAATTAAAGGTTTGGTAAGAGATCACACAGTGAACAGGGAAAGCTCTAGTTGTTTAGCTCCTCAAAGTGCAAGTTAAGGAGTGATGGAGTCATTTTGGCTACTTGCAGAGGCAACAGAAACTCTCAGGCAGGGGGCTCTGGTGGACAGATGCAGCAAAGAGTCATCAGTAAAAAATGTCAGGAAACTGATTCTAGACAAAGAGACCTGAAGCAAAATGCATATTATTTACTATGATGGGAACAACCTGAGCAGGAAGGTAATGATTCTTTAGATGAAGAATGTATTTTGGGGGTTTTGTACTTTTTAGCAAATACCTTTGCTCAAGCTTGAATTACCTATACCCTACACTATGTGGTGCATGAAGAATCTTCCTAGTGGTCTCTCTTATCTGTATAACTTCTGAATACACAATATATATCTATTTTGATATTCAGGACCTCATTCTTGCAATCTTCCACGTGGATGGTAGTGATCTTTGCCCTGTGCATGTTTAGAAATAATGACATCTACATTTCCTGAGCAGAGCTTTGATTTCCAAAACTATTCAGGGTTTTTTTTTATTGGATGTTTTTTGCTTGTCAAGAGCTTGCTCAGAGGTACTAACTTCTCCTAAATCTGAATAAAAGAAAACTGAACATGTAAGAAAGCAGGTTTTCTTTTAATCATCTGGATTGATTGCCATTCTTCATATTTTGCACTAATCTGCATACATACAAAATGAATGCAAATCACTTATAATTTGATAGCAGTTTACATCCCTGTATAACCCATACGCAACAAGGGATAGAAAAGCAGCAGAAATTCAAGTGTCTGCTACTGGGTCTAGATTGAACTGGAATTTATGAATAGATACAGAAGTGAAATAAATCTTCTAAAAATGGTTGACTCTGGAAAGAGAAAATTGTTCTTTTCTGATTTTGAGCAGTTTGAAGTGGAGAAAGCATGAATATACAGTATTTATTTAATCTCAATTTTTTTATCTGTTGCTCATCCAGAGAGATCTCAGTAGAAGCAGATGGGTCCCATTATCCACCACTTTTTTTTTTTTTTTTGCAGTCTCAAGTTCCCTCTTAGTTTTCTGGTTTGGCCCAGCCTGCAGCACTGCTTTCCCATCACACAGAGTTCTGTTTTCTTTTAAGAGGAACACAATAAGAAATCCATTAATCTTATTAGCAAGGAAAGAAAAAAGAAAAAAGGAAAACTGTGTTCTCTCCTTTCTTTGGTATTACTGAAATGGAAGCTGGAACTCTGATCTGCTCCAAGTACCATTCTATAATGCCTATGTATGCACCTCTTAGAGTAACTCAATGCCTAAATGGAAGCTGAGATATAAGCACTGGGAATGGCTGCGAACAAGCATGTGAAGGAGGTCTGGAGACAGAGGAGGCTGCTGGCTTCTTAAAACTACTGTGCCTTGCTTGGAGTTGCTCATTTATACAATCCTTCAAACTACAATCAAAATAAGACAACTTAAACTAAACTTAAAACTAAAATAATTTGATTCACCACCAAGTTTCACTTACTTGGATATTTTCAAACACCTGTAAACATGATTAATGTGGCCTCTGGATGAGGAAAATCATAGAATGGATTGGTTTGATTTGGAAGGGACTTTAAAGACCATCTAGTTCCAATCTGCCTGCTATGGGCAGGGACACCTTCCACTATCCCAGTTTGCTCAGAGCTCCATCCAATCTGGCCTTGAACACTTCCAGGGATGGGGCATCTGCAGCTTCTCTGGACAACCTGTGCCAGTTCCTCACCACCCTCACAGTGAAGAATTTCTTCCTTATAGCTTAAATAAACCTACTCAGTTTTAGCCTTAAGCCATTCCCACTTGTCCTATCATTCCCTGTCCTTGTCGAAAATCCCTCGCCAGCTCTCTTGTAGCCCCTTTGGGTACTGGAAAGTTCTCTAAGGTCTCCCTGGAGCCTTTCCTTCTCCAGGTTGAGCAATCCTAACTCTCTCTGCCTGTCTTCATAGCAGAGGTGTGACAGACTTCTGAGCACCTTTTTTTCCCTACTTGTGTCTTAATTGCCATTGCATTTTGCAGCCATTTATATCAGTGCAAGGCAAATCCTACAAGAGAATACTCGGACTAAGTCACTTCACAAAGTTCTGGACTACATGGAGTAAGACTCCCTTTTTGTTCGTAAAATTTAATAAAGAGCAAGCTAAATGAGAAGGTCATTTGTGGATTATGGCATCCATTTCTCCCTTGGTGATTTTGGCCCATGGCTTTTCATAGTTTAAGGTCAAACAGGAAGATGAGCAAATCCCAAAAGACTGGGCTGTAAAGAAAGAAATATTCCTGCCCAATTTGTATTTCCAGGTGTTCTCATTTCAGTCATCTCAATTAAAGCAGAGAGCAGTGATATCTTATCTGCTGTCAGTAGAGGGATGGAAGTGGGACAAGGATTTCTGCTTTATGGGAATGAATGGGCTTTTGGGAATGGGAATGGCAGAGGCAAACTCAGCATTATGGGACCACATTATTTGGCTCCCATGAAACTTGTTGTCTTTACAAAATTTAGCACACCATAGGTTCATGAGCATGACTACAGGTAATGGTAACTTGTAAATGCAACAGTATACAAAACCTTATTCCTTTTTTTTTTAAATTAGTGTTTTGTTTGGCAAATGATAGCTTTTATTGCAGCTTAAAATCCCTGACAACTGATTATTGAAACAAAAATTGTGACATCATAAAATAGGTACTCCTTGGATGGTCTTGCTTATCACAATTCAGGCTTTGCTGACATGGGGCCAACTTTATGTACTTTCTTACATTCTTTTAGTTTTTCTTCATTGCATTCCTGTTTTAACAGATAATTCCCAAAGCACTTAAGGAAGTAGAGAATTAATGAAGAATGATACAAAATTTTCCTCTTTTTCTAAGAGACTTTCCCAAACTGGGACCTGAAATACCTAATATATTGATTTTAGAAACACCCTATTTTTTTATAACAGTGGTCCACTGGCAATTTAAAAAGGGATAGTTAATCTGAAAAGCAATTGTTTCTCTGTGATAACTTTAGCCATATTTGTCATTGCTTTTATTTTTGTTATTTTCCACGTTAAATTTTGCCTATCCTCCATGTTTAAAATTCCCCATGAGTAAAACTAATAGTAAAGGTTAGTATACAACATATTACCCAAGGCTGAGGTAGTTATTCTCACTGTCTATTTTTATTTAATGCTATATATCTATTTACCTTTACCCCTGGGATGGGTTTTCATTCCCATTAGTGTAATTATAGGCTGGTATGACTCCACTGGCATGACTTGAATGGTATGTTCACCATCAGTGGTTTTATTGAGTGGTGAATCCCTATACCCAGGAAACTCGGTTTTGATCCACAGACTCATCCATGTTAAACAATGCAATATAGTGTCTCCCACTATAACTCCCAGTTATTTATGAGTCTGCTACAGCAAATGAGAAACAGGCTTCAGATTATAGGTGCTCTTTTCATTTCGCCAAAATGATTGAAAAGAGTTGCATCAAGCACATCTTATCAAGTCACTGACCATCACTGTTCACTGAAGTCTCTGTCCCTTGTTTATAGGCAGATTTGTGAGAAACAGTTTCTTTGCAGAGTGGTCCTGCCTCACATGGATAGAAGAACGCTCAGTGAACCTGGTATTTATGTTTTGTTAAAGGGAGTCCTTTGATTACATCAAAATTTGTAATATAATTACTATAAGGGTTAAGGTAAGAAACGTTTTGCTATATGTGGTAGGTCTGTAGGACCCACTTAAACAGAGGTAATTTTGTCTATCAAGCTGTTGTGCATTGACTCCAGACAGCAGCTAAGACCCCCCCCCAGATATTCACTCCCTCACAGTGGGAAAAGGAAGAGAACCTGAGGGGTCAATGTGAGAAAACTGATGGGGTTGAGATAAAGACAGCTTAATAAAGATAAAGAAAAAGTTGTCTACATGAGCGAAGCACACAAAGGAATTCATTCACCACTTCCTATGGGCTGGCAGCCACATACAGGAGCCATCATGTTTAGTAGTGACTTGGAAAGACAAACGTCATCACTCTAAACATCCCTTCTTTCTTCTGCTCACAGCTATATTTCTATGCACAACACCAAAAGGTCTGGGATATCCCTTGAGTCAGCTGGGGTCAGCTGTCCTGACCATATCCCCTCCCAACTCCTTGTGCAGCCTCAGCTCCCTTATTGGTGGGTTGGGGTGAGGAGCAGACAAATCCTTGACTCTGTGTAAGCCCTGCTCAGCAATAACTAAGCACTATTTATTAACAGTGTACCAACACTGTTTTAACCAGAAATTTGAAACAAACTGCTATGAAGAAAATTTACTCTGTCCCAGCCAAAATTAGTATGCAAACTCCCAAGGTTAAATAAGCAGAGAAGGAAATGGAAGCTGATGGAAGCTGTCTAAAAAGCTGGATGTTAAGCGGTTTGGACCATGATCTCTTCTGTGCTTCTGAAAACATCATTGGCTTCAGAAGAATAATCTGATTTGAGTCCAGCTAATAAATTCTGTTGCTATCTCAAACTATGTGTTTGTTGGGATATCTGGTACTTATTGGTAGTTCAAGGCATAGAGCACCACAGTCCTGGAGTCCATGATATTGTAAAGTTACTGAAGCATTTTTTTACCTTGGGAATAGGAACCAAATTCTGTTATTATTGTATGTTTAGTCCAGGGCTGACACTGACATTAGCAGTGTTTCACTGTTCATCCCGATCAGAGTCTGTCCAAAAATGCTTGTCACATTCAGCTCACTTCCAAAATCTCTCAAATACAATTTTGGATCCTCAAAGAAAAGTTCTAGGCCTTGTACCCTTCTTAAGGATCACTGCACATCAGAGAACTGCAAGCAGGAGCCATTGATGCAGAAGCTTGTGCAATATATGTGTGTTTGTGTCACTTCAACAGTGGAAGGTCACATTTAATTTTCTCCCTGAAGAGCACCCTCTGAGCTGACACATGGAGATAAAGATACTACTCATTATAGCAGTTGTGATTTTTCTACCCAAATAGCTTGTGTGGGAAGGAGATCAGCCTCCAGTCCCTGGAGTACAAACCAATCTATACAGCAGCCCCTCAGCTTGCTGAGCCAGCAGAGCAGCTCCTGTTTGCTGCCTAATTTCAGATAAGAGTTAAACATAAATAATAATAATACCAAAAAGTCTGATTATCTCGGAAAAAAAAAGGTTTAAGTGCTGCATAAGAACTTAGGGGGAAAAAGTAACTGTAAAAAGACAAAGAGAAAAACCCCCAAAAACAAAAACAAAACCAGATAAAACTCCAAACCAAGTATTTAGTTCCCTGGCACTAAAGTATCCAGAATTCAGTTCTCTTTACGTCTAAATTAAAGGTGTAAACTGCAAACCAGGGCATTTTGAAAATATGTGGGATGATGTTGTCTTTTTACTTATATTCTATATTTCTATCTGAAGGACAGATTCTGAAGTGGCAGATCCTTGATTGTCTTCTGAAAGAAACAATATATTTTTATGCCCATTGAGGATCTCATCTCATTAGAAATCTCCTGATTTTCCTAAATGACTCGTGCAGTTGTCTCATGGTTTGTCATTAGGACTTCCCCAATGTCTGCTCATTAAGGGCACTTTCCTTTTGTCTGCAGGCTTGGCAATAAATAATTACCTTTCAGATTCCCAGCATGAATTCTGGAAGGGTTTTGAAAGGGGAATATAGGTAGGAAGAAGAGAAGAGGGAGAAATTGAAATGGGATTATTGTGGAAAAGATAGCAGATAGAGAAAAATAGGCAAGAGAACCAAAGAAAAGAAGCTAGGAGAGATGCTTCCACAATCAGGAAACAAATCAGGAGAACTCCAGAATGGGAATAATATTTCCTTAGTATGCAGCAGAATCTGAGGGAGAAGGGGTAAGAAGATGGAGCGTGAAAGAGGAGGAGAAGAGACAGATTCCTAGAGGCAGTGAGGAATACATTCACTACACAGGGAGAGGGACCGAAAAACAGCTGAGGAGAAAGATAGGGATCCAAAACCAGTGGAAAAGGACTGAAGATTGCTCTTCTAAGAATCTTGGAGCATTCTTGCCTCTGTTCCCTTTCAAACTGAACTGCTTTTGTTTGCTTGTTTTATATTTATATGGTTTTTCAAGGTACAGTTTTATTTGAGTTATATGTATTCTGTGCTCATGATAACAATCACCTGCTTTGAATTTGCACATTTAGTATGAATAGTTCTGTGTCTTCTTTCTTTTTCTATATGCACATATTAAAAATAGTGTTTAAAATGATAAATTCAATAGATTTGCGCTAAAGAAACTTCAGGAAATGAAAACACAATATTGCAGAATAATTCTGCTTTAATCTGTTCTCTGTAGTCTGACATCCCACACCCTGGGATTGACAATCATGTTCATGGTATGTGTGATTAAACAAGAAGCGGTGAAGCCTGGAAAATAAAGAAAACCAAAGGAAGAAAGATTTATTTGGGGTGTGTGTGTGTGCATGTGTGTGTCTGTGAAAGTCCACAGCAATGGAGAGAGAATTCCTCAAAACAGGATGCATCTCATAGTGTTTTCAGCTCTTGAAAACACAAGGACTGGGGAGGAGAACATTAGCTCAAGAGATAGGATGATTGGAAAGTGAGAAAGATCAAATCAAAACCACCTTCAGTTTATCTCTGGAGATCATGGAGAGAAGAGATGCTTGTCTAAAAGACAGAAACAGTATTATTAAGCATGGATTAAAAAAACAGCAGAAAATCAGCTTTATGGTTTTTCATTTTCTAAGATAGAGAAAATATGTGTTGTCTTCCCATTGCAAAAGAGCAATTGAAAGGTATTATCTTCATTTTAATAGCTTATGGTAGTAATTCCTCAATTCTGAACATATAACATTTAGGGAAAAAAAAAGTATAGTGAGTCCAAGGAGAGGGAGAACACACTTCTTTCATTGTGATTAATATCCTACTGTTGCTTACATATGTTCCATGTTGAGTGAATGGACAAAGGTACTCAACCTCATGGACAAAGGTACTCAGCCTTGAAATCAGTGTGCAAAGGTAGCCTTAACTAGGTGGTTGGAAGTTCAATTTGCCTGACACATTTTTTTTTCCTGATTGAACTTTCCTATAAAGTCAAGGGATAATACTAGTAGTGTCATATACTTATGCTCCATAAATAAATTTTGCCTCTGTTTTTTAACCATAAAGCAAATAGAGGAATACAAAGCATGAAGAATGTGTGTCTCCACTGTGGAGAGGTTGTAATGGTTGTAATGGTTTTAATGGTTATAATGTCTTATTTCTGTGAAATGAAGGCAATCCTTATTGGTACATGCTGCCCACAGAGTATCTGAAGTCCCTGTCTGTTGCTCCTGATTAGCTCTCTTCACAGAAGGAATTCCATAAGGAGTGATGCTTAAAGCTCAGGGATAGGTACTGGGGCAGGGGGGGCTATACTCAACAGTGTCACCAGCCTACTTGAAAGAAAAATCTGCATGTATCATCTGCATGTCAGCAGAGGACAGATGGGATTTAACTGTGTCTGGTTTGTGTGCACCTCATGTTTATCATAAATCCTAATGCTTCCCTTCATCAGTTGGCTCTGCTAACCCCAGAGAAACTTACCTAAGTCTAAGGGTCTCATTGTAGCTCTCTCATCTTTCTTTCCAAGCTCTGTATCCAAATACATGGGGAGGACACCCTTTACTTATTTCCTTTCTCTTCTCTATCATTGTATGTTAAAAAATAAGGGCAAAGGAAAGAACTTGAGAGGAGGAGAAAAAGAATATATTCCTTCAATTCAATCCATGATGAAAATGAAATCACACATACGTGTGTGATTCATTCAGGCATATTTTTGCTCTGTCTGAATCCTCCTGTTTTCCCATTTATAGGCAGAAAAACTATTCCTTACAGTTCTCAGTACTTTTCAAACAGTAAGACTGTATATATAGCTTTTCCTTGTTAGCTCGTATATCTTCTATAAGGCTTATTGTTTGACTAATTTTGATAAAATGAAAAGACAACTCAGAATGTCATTTTCTTAGGAGCAAGGATTGTTTTCTTCAAACTTTGCACCATGCTCTTGTCTTGTGTTTTTGCACAACAGAAGAAAGAATGAACCGAGTTTTAACCACCACTCTTTAAAAAACAATAAATAATAAGATAAAATAAATAATAAAGCAAAATATTAGTAACAAAATAATAATTATAAGATGGATACAAAATCATTAAAATAAATAAAAAATTAATAATAAAATAAAAGAGCAAAAGTTAGCTCTTTCACCCATTGACTTCAGACTCTGAGCAACCTACTAGTCTGATTCTGTCTTCCACAGAGCATCTTCTCTGCAGCACAGTGATGTAAAATAAATTATGTGCCTAAAGAATATGAGGTCACCAGAGAAAAAAGCACCATGTGAATGTGTCATATCGTGAGACAGGAGAATAATCATGAATAGCTAAAATAACTAAAATAAAACTGTTGTGAAAAATAATACCTTGGGCAGCTAGACCAGCAAAAAAAAAAAAAGAAACTGCTCCAATGACTTGGTGCGTCTTTCATCTTTAGTGATGGAAATTTATAAAGATGCAATGAAACATAAAACACTCACTCCATGGCTTCCTTTGTTTGGAGAACAATTGCTTTTGAGTGCAATTAAAGGCAGAGGCCTTTAATTTTGTACTGTATTTTCATGAGCATGGAGTTTTGTGTCTTTAGTATACCTCCCTCTGTTTAATGAATTGTTCTTTAAAAATATTGTAACAATGCCTTTTTCATTTTTGCTTTTAAATAGTCACTAAAAATTGCTAATATTACTTCCCTTCTAATCACATGTATTACAAGGCAAAGCCTGAAAGAAGGTTGAAACATGATATAAAATGTGCTAATTTGATAAAGAACAGCAATGCACAGAAAGTCTTCTGTGAATTTTTCTCATATAATTCCTTTTGATCCCTTGGAATATCAAGTGCCAAATGAAGCAGCTGAGTTAATTTTAATTCCCCTCTCTTCTTTTCTTGCAACATTTTTCTTTTGGTCTTCTCAGAAATTTTAGCTGTAGCTGGTTTTGATTCTTCTACAGCAAATGTTTCCTAGTGTCAGGTGTGGATCAGCACAGCAGTAGTGGCTGCATGCACTCTCCAGCCCATCACAAGAAATTTTGGGCCCTGGAGCTTTCAGTGGTGTTTGAGCAAATCATGTAGACTATGTACCCCAGGAGGCAACATTTCCACTTTATTCAACTTCACAAGTATAAGATGAAGGTGGCTGTCAAATGGGGTACTGAAATTCAGTGTCTCCAGCAAATCACCCCTGTATGTCTTAGAAGCAGGGAATAGTCCATCCTGCTTTTTCTGTCACTATCTGGCTTCCGGCAATCTGTCAGCACTATCCACATTTGGGCAAAATTTGGAGTCTGTGGAATAGCTAAAACTCTACAGTAACCAGCTGCAATGAAGTGTAAGTGGAGGCAATCACAGGAAACTTTTTTCTCCACTGCATTTAAGACTATGTTCCTTTCCAGGTTACTTGAATCCCTGGAAATGACTAGCATAGAAGAGTCTCCAAAGAAGCAGATGGCCCCAAGGCTCTGTCTTGCCGAGAGATCTTGAAATAAAAGGCATCAAAACTATAGTGGATATAAACCCTAGTGTGGCAAGTTCTTCACAGGGCACCTTCTGTCTTGGTATGAGAGCTACTTGGTCATTCTACAAATGTCACCTGATACTTCCAGTCTCTGAGCACTTGTCCCTGAGCACACAGTGGCAATTTCTTCTACCATCACTTGGGAGTATGACCTTAAATTCAGTGGAAAAGCATATCCCTTAGATATCACATCATCCTGCAAAGCCACCTAGATTACAACTTACAGATTGGTGGTAGGAATGTGAGTGCCACACTGTATTTCCCTGTATGTAATGTATTTAAATACATTATTGGGAGTTTGTCAGTGAATAGGCAGGAATTCCTTTAGCATGTATAACAGGAACCCTTATTTTCTCTGGAAAAATACTTGATGTAAAACTGCACAAAATTTAGAATTACTTGTAAAGGCAATAACTTCTTCATTTTTAGAATTACAGAAGTGTGATGCTGTAATTCTTCGTTCAAGAATATGCCTCAAAATCATCATCAGGGCACTGCAGATCTTGGAAAGATCAAATCAGCAGCACAGAACTCAGGCATGTGAACTTATGGATGTTTTATTCAAGCCTGTCAATGAGTTCCTTTAAAAGTTCACTAGCTCTCTCTGTGAGGGCGATCTTTCTAATATGCGCATTGTAACTGACAAATGGCTAATAAAAGAAGGGCCAAGATGGAAAAGGATTCATGGTGAGGTTTGAGGAGTTGACAGCAAAGAATGGGAAGTACCATCTTTTGTTCCCAATCTCATTTAGTTGTGTAGCAAAGCAACTGTAATGAAAAGTCTTGCAAAACAGGCTTGGCATGATTGAGTTTCCAATTTTAATGATTCATTGAAGGAATGAAACTTCAGGACATCCCTCAACCTCTGAGCACACATTACAGTCAATGCAAAAAAAAGTATCATAGCAATGTTATGTTGCACATTTGCTACCATTTGGTGATGCATGTGAGCTTTATTTTCTTCCTAAATATCAAACATACTACAATTTGTTAAAATCTTGTCCTCAGTAGAATCAGACCAAAGCTCTCTTTACCCTCAGGAATGCCTAGGAATGTTTCCCAAGAAGCAGAAAAACTTGATGAGGAGTCAATTGCAAACACTGAAAAAGCAATCAGAATGTGCACAATTGCAAAGTGAACAATTTTTGTCTGCTATCACAAAAAGTTTACACCTCTAGTAACTATGGCATCCGCTAAAGCAAGTACTGGCCAAACTTTGTTACAACCCATCCAAATATTTCAGCTTCATATTCTATTCATCTGTCAGCTTCTCCGATTATCCACTTCACATGAAAAGACTAATGATAGGCCTAAAAACACAGGAGCTAACGTGTGTCAATGTAGTATACATATGCTCTTGATGATAAGAAGGATAACAACAAAAAGATTTCATCTGCATAATCTATTCCCATTAAAACAGATGTGTAAAGTATGCTAATTTGGGTCAAAACCAAATATAAACCAAAATTATTTGTGTAGGATAGAATGGAAAGCACTGAGTGACATTCTGCAAAATCTATCTCTCCATCGTTATTCAAAAGGTAGAAACAAAGGGAAAACATGGTCTGACCTAGCCCACTTTTTACCTTACACTTTATTCTTTACCCTAGAAAGAAAAAAATTGCAGAGTATAATTATTATACTCTGTCTATATATATACTCTATATATTACATATATATACTATATGTTATATAGTCTAATGTCATTCCCCATAGCTTGTTTCTTTTTTGCATCTTTCCCAAAGTTTCTTTTCTAAAGTTTCATTTTAAATGCCAAATAGTTTGGCCTGTGTCTAGATTGCCCTATATTTCAGTAACTACAGCTTTTCACTCTGTGTTTTAGCTCTTATGCCTCCCAGATTACTTTATCTAAAATGTTTCTGCTGAAGCTTTCCAAAATTAGAGGATCATGTAGGTTGAAAGGGACCTCAGCAGGTCTCTAGCCAATGCTCCTGCTCACAGCTGGGTCAACACTGAACTGAGAAGAGATTATTTAGGGATTCCTCCAGCTGGGCCTTCAAAATCTCAAAAGCTGGAGGTCCCACAGTTTATTTGGGCTTAAATTTCTCATACTAGATTTTTTTCCCTTTAATCCAGATGGGTCCTTCCCTGTCATGCATCACAACTTGGCTCTGGCTCCTCAAAAAACTTGCTCAGAAGTGCTGTAAGGCAGCTATGAAATCCCTGCTGACTATCCGGGCTGAACAAACCCAGCTCTCTCAGCCTTTCCTCGGACACCATGCTCCAACCTCCTCCAATCTCCCGATCACCTTGGTGGCCTATGTTGGACTCCCTGAAGTTTGTCAACAGCCTTCTTTTGTTGGGGGCCCAGCTGGATGCAGCATTCCAGATGTAGCTGGAGCACCAAGAAAGGGGAAAAAAGTACTTCTGAAATATTCATTTTCCCTTTATTCCAAAAACATTTTTTCCCTGGCTTCAAATATCTGGTTGAGTTTTGTTGACTTTTTGGTTTTTGGTTTGGTTTGGTTTTTTTTTTGTTTTTTAGAAAATTGTTCCCCAAACAATGTAGCAGACATTTACCCTACATTGCATGATTGCTACTATTTACTTTATTTGCTTTTTACATTTATTTTTTCTGATTTCTCTTGCTATTATTTTTCTTTCCTTTTGGATTTTGCATTATTTTCCACTCCTTGTCAGAGATTTCTTCTGGGTTTTGGGTGTAATAGTATTATGATATTTCCAGGGCTTTTCTGTATCAACCTTTATACTTATAAAATAGCCAACTTTGGAGTAGTTACAGGAATTATTCAGCATGAACCATCCTCTGCCTTACAACGATCTCATTTATTTCTGAATATTTACCCTCTAAGTTTAAATATCCTCAGCATTCTCCAACAAGCAGCATCCTATTCATAACATTCTTAATTTGTCGAGAATACAAACTTGTATTTTCCTCTTCAGATCCCTGGATCTCAAATAGTACCTTCTGGAAGGAGTTTCATGTGGAGCTGGCTATGGAAAATGTCAGGTTTCTTGATGAAAGCAGGAGGCTGTCCAGTTAAGAAGAGAGAATTCCAGCTTTCTACTCAGCAGAAGGCTTGGGGACTGCAGTTCCTCAGCAGACATGGGGGTTTGAAGTACTGTGATTTCTCCCCACCAAAACACTGTCAGAGCAGGCAGGAAAGTAATTGCCTAGCACACTTTAATTACTTTTTCCATTTTTTAATTTTTTTAAACTTCAGGGGTGCTGGCAACCAGTGTAATAAAAGGAAGTATCTTTTTCATCAACAGATCTTCTTCCATGTGTCCCCACATGGTAAACAGATGAGGAGGTAACCAAATACTTGCTGGGATACTGCTCATTATTTTGTTCTTAGCTAAATTAAACACATAATATATTTCCAAAGTTAAGATTAATGTGATTATGAATGGCCTCAGGGCCAGAAGAATATCCCAGTAAATAACAAGATTCTTGTATCTATTATCATCTTTGTAGATACATTTTTAGAATTGCAGCTTCCTAGTGAATGGGACATCTGCAGATAAGAGATGCTTTTTGGGTAAAACTGAGTTTTGACCTCTCTATTCCATGATTTGTTTGATCTTAGCTCAACAGGAGTGAGTGGGAGCACAGTGGAAAGCAAAATGGCAAAACACAGTGCTGTTTTGATTTATATCTTCCAAACTTTACTTTTGTTCATCAGCTTTGAGAGAAGGGGGCTGAATACCTTTGCAGTGGCTACTTTCTGGTCATGAAATCGTGGTCAATATCTATTATTTTAACTCTGAATCTAAGATTGTTATTTTCCTTTGGGTTTAATGAAGGACAGAGCCCAGAAGGAGTCTATTTACCCATTCATTATTCTATCACCATATGTTCTCAAATTCCCTGTCTCTTTCTTTCCCATTTGGAAAACAACGATAAAAACCTTGCCAATTCTTGAGATCTGCAGTTGAAAATCTCTGAATATTGGTTTGATTTTGCCTATCACATCCTGCTGCCAAGGGAATGATCTAAGAAGAGAGGCAGCACCTTTGCATATGCTCTGAACATGTTTTGCTTGAAAAGATTCCCAGTTACTGGTAGTTCATCCCTCTGCCATTTTGTCTCATCTTCCACCATCTTGTCTCACAAAAGGCAATATTAGGAAAGAGAGCGCTGGAGGAGAGAAATGTAGACAGGGAAAGCAAAAAGGTTAATTAACAAGTTAGAAAAGTGAGTGGATGTTTTTGTTGCCTTTTCTCTTTCAAAGTAGGGCACCTGTTGAGCTGTGAAGCTTAACAAGGAGCAAGCAGGGGGAAAAAAAATAACAGCTCTGTTCCTTTGTACAGGTTCTTTCAGTATTCTGCTTGAAATTCGAGTGGCTGCTGGAAAGCAGCACTTCACTCTGTTCTTCCCTATTTGTGCCCCTGTTTGTCATCATCAAGGGAATAGAGAATAAAGAATGAAAAAAAAAAAAAAAGGATGAAGAGCAATTGGAGATCACAGGGATGAAACCCTCAGACTGCACCTGCAAGACCAGATTGTGAACACTGGTTTCATCTTCCTCACCAGTTTGGGATAACAAAACACATACTCAGAGACGGGGTATGGTTATGTGCCTGCAAACCCTTGAAGTTTCTGGTATTTCCTAGCTTAAAAACTAGTTCTTCCCCTTCCTTCCTGCAGTTTCAGTGCCTTTACTTCTAGGTAACCAAAATAGCTGCCAACATGCCTGTATTTTACTCTTTCTAAATAAAATTACCTATGAGGAACTCCCTGATATATCCTTAAGAAATGAGCTTGGCAGGGATAAGAAAAAAAAAATAAGAGAAAGAAATGAAAAAAAAATGGTGAAGACATTATAGGAAAAAAAAGTTTTATAAAGCCCTTTATTGATAGCAAAGGCAAATGACACATTGAGACGCATGCACATGGGAACAGGGACTGTGCATTCATTTCTCCCAGGTCTTCTTCTCCTCCACCTGTTCAGCTTCTCATATACACATTTTCAGTTTTTCCTTTGGCTGCAGGATGATAACAAACAGCTGAATTTTCAGGATCTGAACATAGTGCTTTTTCTTTGCAGAAGCCATAGAAATTCTTTTTCACCTCCATAATATCTTATTAGGGAAAGAGACTCACTCATTACCAATATTAATGCCACACAAAAGGCTCTGGGAACCTGTGAAATAAATAAATACAAGATCCCCCCCAAAAAGCAGGTCAATGCCAGCACAAATGACATTTTTTGCAAAGGCTTCAGTAAGAAAAAAGGATCCTCCTAACAAACAAACTGTATTCATTTCATTCATCTTCTGTAATTGCACTCTCTTTTTATAGTCTGTCCCAAGCCTTTCAAACAGACAGGTTAGATAATGGTTCAGATTGTTACAAAATTGTCTGTTTTGTTTGCAAACTGTTTCACCCACCTGTTTTTCCAAAGTTTTAGCTCTACTGAGTTATTGACAAGACATCAAACTCAAACCAAATTCTTCAAAAACTTGAAGAGTGTGTGTAGTAAATTATTTGGCACACTTCTGTTCTCAAGCTGTCCCACTCATGAAGCAGCTGATCATCCTTTATTCTCTGAGTAATAGATGCCTATTGGGAAGATTGTGTTGTGTGCTGCATTTAAAACCATAGAATCATTTGAGTTGGAAAAGACCTTTAAAATCATGCACTAAATGTATTATCCTACCACTAAACCTAAGCACCACATCTACATGACTTTTAAACCTCTCCAAGGCTGGTGAATCAACCACTTCCCTGGGCAGTCTGTGCCAGTATATTATTATTTAGCTCTCCTCCATTAAAAACAAACAAACAAACAAACAAACAAACAAACCCCAGTGAAACAGTTTAGCCCCACTCTTTGTAAATACTCTGTGTCAGAGTATTTGGAATGCAGTCTGTAGTAGAGAGGGGCTGTATGGTGAAGGCCCTTGGACTGAGTGTTTCAAAGACAGAACTATGAGAATCAAGGGCTCTCTTGTGTCTCCCCACCAGTTTTACACCACTGAAATTTCCCTGGTTTCCATGAAACTGTTCATGATTTATGTCACTTAACTGAGAAAAGGATGAGGCCAGTAATTTCTAGTTCCGCACAAGGGTAGAGGCTTCAACAAAGTGTCCTGAATAGTAAAATAAAGTATAGATAGGTACTTCTGGAAGGATAATATATAGGCAGATACCATTATGCTTCCTTGTAACTAATAAAAGCCTGATGCCTCTGGTAAAATATGCAAATAGCCATTTTCCTCTGAGAAAAGCTTAGTTAAGGGAAACAATCCCTCATAGCTCTTTGGTCAGATCATCTGGTAGCCCCTGAATTTCTTGTGATAAGAACATGATTCAGAGAGGCACACTAGCCTGCACTTTTCAGCAGTAATTTCAGCAGAACTACTAAGTAGCTCAACTGCTTTGATGGTTGGAGCAAGATAAATCAAACCATCAGGTGAGGGATTCTGCTAAATCTAAATGTTCAGGATTGCATAAGATCCATTAAAAAATCCATAATAGCACAAAGTAATATATATATCTGAAGCTCAGTTTCAGTTTGAAATTGGATGTAGCCTTGTATTTAGTGGAGTTAATTTCTAGTTTTCTTTGGTGTTAACATGAGGACAGAAAATCTTGCTGACTGTGTCCCATGTAGCCCAGTCTTAAACCATAGACACAAGTGGCAATAAAAGATGTTTAGTGGGATGGTGTGAGTGAAGAAACTATAATAGTCTCAAGCTTGCTGATATCTGTATATGGCCTAGATAGTATGTTATACTGAATCCAAAAATATAAGAGCACTCCTCAAGCCTTGAAAAAAGGCTTAAAACTTCCACGTGATTAAAGTATTATTTCTGCTTCAAAGCTGATGCATATAGAGTAATTGATTTGTCCAGCAGACAGAAACAACAACCCAGGTGACCAACTCCATAGTCCTGTACCTTAATTATAAGGACATTACCTATGTTGAAATTAGATTAAATGATATGCAAAATAGACCCCTTCACAATGTTCTTCAGCTATGTTAGCTTCTTTATGCTGTCATGCCAAACTGTTGGGGTTGCTTATTTAACGGTCACCAACAGAACCAAAAAAACCAAACAAACAAAAAAAAACCAAACAACCCCCCCAAAAAAAAACACCAAAAAAACCACCAAAAAAAACCCCCCAAAAACCCCCAACCATGCACTTGCACTGGCACAGCTTAAATATTCAAAATAAATCATGAGTCTCTGTCATATGGAAACAAAAAAACTAATGATACAGTGAAAGGCTACATTTCCATAACTCTTACTTGCATCTACATATTTCCCATTTGAAAGTCAATGGGAGCTGTGTGGCTAAGTGCTATGTGACTCTGAGAAACACAAAGGCAGCCTGCCTCCTCCTTGGCAGCCACAGCTCTGTCCTCCGGCTGAGGAATCACCTATGTGATTTGCATCTGATTTCCTTGCTAACCTTCGAGAGAACTGGAGCCAAACAGGAGGAGATGCACCAACAGGATCTGAATATTTAGCAGCATGGAAAGGAGGAGTAATTGATTCCCATTTTGGGCATGCTGGTGTAGCTCCTTTTTGCACAGTTAGGAGGGAAATGGATTTGGGTTAAGCTAATATATTCATCAGCTGTTGGCTTCTCCAGAGGAGACTTTTAACCCTGTAAATATTTTAGAATCATATAATCACAAAATGTTTAGGTTGGAAGAAACCTCTAAGACTATCAAGACCAACCATTAACCTGACACTGACAAGTTCACCACTAAACCATGTCCAAAAATGCCACATCCACCCATCTTATAAAAATCTCCAGAGATTGTGACTTTATCACTTCTCTGGGCAGCCTGTTCCAGTGCTTGACAATCCTTTTGAAAAATGTTTTTCCTAATAATTATGATCTAATTCTGAGGAGCTTCAAGGCAACCCTTAACATATGGAAATCTATTTTTCCATCTCTATCAGACTGACCAAAAGTACACCTCAACAGTGGGGTGATATTCTCTAATAGTAGATGATTAAATAACAACATGGCTGCTTGGATGCTTTTCTAGTGCATATGGCTGGCTTGGTGCCACGGGAGTTCCTTCATCTTTGTAAGGCGTGAACAAGAAGACAGCCAAATATTCAACGTACATAAAAAAAAACTAATGCCAAAATTTGGTTCTACTCTCTGCAATATCATTTCAAATAATGTCAAGTTGGTTCTTTGAAGGTACACTCTCATCTTGTTTATTTTTTCATTCATTAAAGGAAAATAATTTTCTAACTGTGCATGCTTTGTCCTGATTTCTTTAGTACCATTTAATTAAGAAAAAAAGCAAAAGTGTTTAAAGCTTATTTCAGTTCTTTTGAAAGCTCTGTACAGCAAGGGAGAAATACATTAAATCCCTGCTGTTGCAGGGAAGTCGAACCAGCCACAGGCTTTCCCAATCACTTGAGTTCTCTGCCAAGGACCAGACTCTAGTTTTACAGTCTAGCTGGTTGCACCAGGAAAAAATAGAAAAATAAGAATTACCAAGATTTGTGAAATGCACAGATAAAAAGCAAAAAATCTGGGTTTAGGCTTCTTTATTTCAAAAATTAGGTTCATGTAATCTCACTGTTCTTGCATGAGTAATGTGGCACTCAGGGACATGGTTTACTGGTGGACTTGGCAGTGTGGGGTTAATTGTTGGACTTCATGACCTTAGAAAGCTTTTCCAACCTAAAGGTTGGAAAATGATTCACTTTCTCTGTTTGTAAATGCCCCTGCTACCTCTTCTCAGTCAAATAACAGTCCCAAAGGTTGTTTGGCCCTGCAGTGCAGGTGACCTTCTGAACAACCTGTACCAGGGGGGCTCAGGAGGAGCTAGCCACTTGCAAGAGGGAAGTGTGGAATCTCAGGAGAGGCCTGAAAGTGTGACTCCAGCTGGAGTCTGCTCATTTCTAGACACACCAATAACTAATTACAAGACACAGCCCCATGGAAAAATATGTGTCTCTAAATTTTTATTAAAATAAGCTTTCCTGGTCTTAATGCTGCAGTGGACCTCGCAACAGGATACACAGGAGCCATCGGGTTTGTTAAGGCTGTGGGTTTAATTTCTGTGAAATATAAACATCTGATTGCTTCCTAGGGTGTTCTGAGTGATGAGAAATTAATTTTTGGTAAATGTTTTGCAATCCCAGGAGTTATACAGATGGGAAACCTTATCATTCATAATGTAGGGCCCCCTGACACAGAAAACTCCTCTGCCATTCTTAATCCATTTGCAAATTCAGCACCATTACAATTTCAAAATCAACATGCATTTATAAAATGACTTGAGTGACAATCAGGACTGCTACCGACCTTCAGGTTAGCAATTAAGGAACTATTAGCAATGTGGATTTAGTAATTTAAGTTGTTTGTGGTTAGTGTTGTTTTGTTGGGGGCTTTCCTATGTTTTAATTCAGTGGATGTAAAACCAACAAGTGTTTAGCCATGAAAAAGGGAATTTGAGTCTCCTGCTTGAAAATGTAACATAGTGGCTTCAGGTTTTACTGACTGATTAAGCTCAGCTGCTGGAGGATGCTGGATTATCATGTCACAGGACTGCCTCTTCTAAGGCTCCTTGTAGGGCCACAAAAGATTAAAAGAAAGCTGAGGAGAGGGCAATTAAACCAGCCTGCTTTATTCATTACTCAAGTGGCTGTGTTGTCCGTGAAATTTTCAAGTAGTGATTTCCTGGGGAAAAAAAAAATCGTTCCTTCTAACTCTTCTATCTTATAGTCCCTTTTAACCTGCTATCCTTGTATCCCTTGATTTTAAAGCATAAATACATGCTTCCTTGTTTCTTTGGGATTGAAGTGCACCTTACTCTGAAACACTCCTTTAGTTCCTTCACAAGTGATCAGATTTATCCATAATGCTTCTACTCCTAAAAGGGCCCCAATCCATGGCAAGGAGGTTAGAAAGAGATGATCTTTAAGGTCCTTTCCAACCTGAACCATTCTGGGATTCTGATTTTATTTATTTTATTTTATCATTGAAGCTTGCTGCTGGTGAACAAGGGATGTTAAACAGTCAAGAAAGCTTGCCTTGAGGAGCAGGGGACCTGCCTTCTGAGCCAAGGAGAGAGTCTCCAGAGCACCAAGAACAATGCAAATTGCAGTCTTGGGGTCTGGGTAGGCATAAGTTGGTGGCTTTATGGCAAGAAATTCATTATTAGTTAAAGTGCAGTTGCCAGTTAAGGTCCTGTGCTACACTCAGACCCTGCCATGGGACAGGAGGTCACCCAGAACCAGTGAGAAAGATGTTGGAGGTTGGTTCCCTTTTGCACACATGGGGTTCTGTAAGTTTTGTCATTGTATGAACACCACTCACATAAAGGTTTGGCAGCAAAGGGAGGGCTTTTCCTTTTGGTGGTGTGTTCAGAGCACCAGAGAGTTCGTCTTTCTGATTATTGCACCATCAAGATGTTCTCTTGAAGCTCTAGGGAGAAGATGCACAGAGAACCACAGGCATGTCTCCCTCTCACACTCGCTTGGAGCTCTGACAGCTCATTTCACTTCCCCCTGAACAGGCAGCAGGCACTGAGAAGAGGCTGACTTCCCCCATCACCTTTTCCTTTGATTAATTCCTTTTAGCCTTGAAAGACATCACCTTCGGGTGAAATGACCATTAAAAGCATGGAATTACATTTCCATGCTCAGCCTTCATTAGAGTCCAGCAGCTCATCTGTGCATTTAATGAAATTGAATCTGAGCTTAAAATTTATAAGCAAAAAGAAATTGTTGGAGGAAAAGCTACAGGAATACCATTTATTCAGAGACCCATTACATTCTATAAGCTTTATATAAAGAAAAGGCAAAGGTGGTTGGCTGCTCTGTGGATTTGAGTTCCATGGAGGTGGAGATGCCCGTAGAAGACTTCAGAGGGGAGGCTTCTCATGAGCCCTGATGCCTCCACATCCTCTGTATAGAGGGAAAACTGGGAGAGCAGAAATCCTGAGCACAGCTGGGCACTGCATACTCATAGCATTTCCAAAGTGGATGATCTCTCATCCTGCTCAAAGTCAGCACTAGTACACACAGGTCACTGCCAAAATCTCAAGAAAAAAATGGTGAAATAATGGGAAAGCACAGCCTGAGGTGTGTAAGGACTGGAGACTTTCAGAAAGCTTCAGTTGTGCTGTTGGGCCCAATTTAGAAATAATGCATAGGCACACAATTAAATGTGTGCTGGAATCCCATGGAGATTTTTAACACCTTAAAAATGCCCCAATATTGAGAGATTTCCTTTGAAATCAGGATGACTGTTTCCTTCTTGCCAAATCAGGACTCAGGCATTTTCTTGTATGCAAGTCTAAATCATCAAGGGCAAATGCCATCATTTACATTTTCTTATTGGGAGTCAGACCTTTAAGGGAGAATACTTACTAAGGAAAACCAAAATATTAAATAGTGTTTCACGGACTTTCCTTGATTTGTGTCACTCATGCATTTGCTGGTTTTGCAAATCTCAGGAAACATGTGGTAGTGCTTATACCACTCCCGTCCTCCAGCTGCAGGTCTAATGAGGGAGGTTTTATTTATATCCCCCACTTTTCTTGATATATACAACCTGACATAGTAGAAATTATAACTTTGTCTATGGTAATGCTTTGTTTAACATTTGATTATGGGAAGCATTCTTTTTAAATTCAGAATATTCCTGTCGTTGCACTGATAGCCGCAGGGTGTTATCATCAGTCTCTTTAGACAGTCCAGGAACCATGTATTTGAGGAGTAACACTATTTACCTTAGGAATATATGTCTTCAACCCATGATCTCAACAGAGGTTCTCTCAAGCTCATGAGATGGCTTCCAGGGTGTGAAATGAACTGGGGAAATATTGCAGACATTTGCTGTTTTATTTCATATTTTACTTTTTATTTATTTATACAATAGATGATGTACATAACATACTATGGTATATTACATGTTATATATTATATTCTGAACACACATGCAGATAGGCCATTATTCCAGCTGTTTTTGAAGGAGCACAGCAAGCTAAAAGTACACTGCAAGTAAGAATTTTTAAAGCCTAATTTTTAAATCCTAACTGTAAAAATGCCAGTTTAAATGTTTATTTTCTTTGTTATTGAGTGAACTTGGAAAAGAAAGATTAAATAAATAAAAAAACAATTAAAGAACACTTTTTTTTGTGCTTCATAGTCAACTTATTTTTCAGATTTTTAGAAGTGAGAAACCTGGCTTTCTAATATTCCAGGCAAAGGCTTCTTAAATAACATCTGTGTATATTTTCATGGGAACTTTTGTTCTTTTTCTGTTTGAATAATTTATTAATATTACTAAATATGTCAATAAAGGTTTACTGAAACTGAAATTTTCCATTTAGCAGCCCTTCAGAGCAGGGTAGAACTAGAAAGAACAGGCTGTGTCTCACACCATCTCCTCTTTTCTATTTCCCATTTCACAGGGTGCCATGTTACAGGAAATTGAAATGAAATTTTGTTATGTATAATTTCTTTCAGTGTAGGCATGTTGTAAGATACAAGCAGAAATATGTTCTTTGCTATCTTATTCCCCAGATCTTGTTTACAAGATGGAAACAAAATAATTATGTGATGAGTCTATCTGTAATCTTTGAAGGGAGAAAATAGAAAAGGTATAAAATCTCTCAGCAATTCTGCGGTTTGGGAAAAAACCCAACAATAATCACACACAAACAACGCTAAAACTAAATTCCCTTTAAATCTTTAAAGACATCCTGAGCAACATTTCAGACTACAGCCAGAAATCCTGCAGACCAAATCTTCATTGGGCTCGTCTTCATAAAAATTGAGATTGAATACAATTCCCTGAGAAACTCTGGAGACAAGGGCAAAGCAATTCAACAGCAGCACATACATTTTTAGAAGCTTTTTACAGCCCTGGCCATTCTGACCTCTGCAACGGTCCTGCTGTTGTTTAGGATAGAGGAGGTTTCTTTTTTATTTTTTCCTGCCTCACATAGTTGTTTATAAGACATGCTGTTTTCCTCTGTTCTGAATCATCTTGTTCAAAAGGATTTCCTTTGCCCTGCAGAAAGTGGGGGGCTATGAAGGAAAAAGCCTTGACAAAACCAGGTGCAGCCACTTTCAGGTCAGTTAAGGGGGTACCTTCGGCTCACACTGCAGATGGGTCCACACAATTCTTTTGAGGACACAGAAATACTTGATGTTATTATTTCTCCTGGAGTTTTTCCAGGTCAGATTCCGACCAGTGCCAGTCTCGAAGATGAACTCCTTTGCGCGTGGATCATGGAAGACTGTTCTCAATCCTGTGCTGCTCTCCTCACTTTGTGACCTAATAGGGAAAAATGGCACGGGTTAAATGACCTGGCAGAGGCTCTGCTGGACATCAGTGGCAGAGGATGAAATAAATCCTGCAGCTCAAGGCACAGGCTGCTCAGCACCTTTGGTGATAGTCACTGTAAGGGGGATTATAATGTTCATTGGACTAGCCCAGCTCTTCTTATCACTTCCAGCTACACATTGTGGCCTGAGATGTGCCATAAGCACTCTGCCTTGCTTGACTTATCTTTACCGCTTAAGGATAAACATCTAACAGTGGGTGCAAGCGCCTGGAGGCAGGAACCTGTTGTTTTGTGTGGTTAGACTTTAAAGTAGCCTGCATACTTTGGGGTGCTGTAGCTGAGGCTTTGAAGATGCCTGTGGCAATTAGTCATCCAGATGCCATTGAAAGTCAATGAGAACTGGGTGAAATTCTGAGAATGGGTGAGCAGCCAAATGCTACCATATGGTCATAAGCTTTTCCACAGTCTAGCACAGTGATCAGTATAGAATGGCAGGGAAGTGAGGCTTCAGACTGTGAATAGCAATTGAGATAAGCATAATAAGTAAGAGCCTTGCTGCCTTGCTCTAACTGAGGTAGCAGACACTATGACATTAGCAGTGTAATTCACTCCTGAAAGTTGTGAGTTAACCCTATACTGGAGCACAGGAATTTCCTGCAATATTTTTTCCTTGCTTTTGTGGCAGTAAAATGAAAGACCAAGGTGGCCATATAAGAACAGGGATTGCACTTCATCTTCTTTCTTCTTGGATCACGAAACAAACCAGAGCAGAATTAGTTTCTGTGTCTCTCCTTTTCTCCTTGGGTACATAATTTTCCTCCCATTCACATGATCCTAGCATTAATTCTATTATACAAACAAAAGCATGGGAGATGAAAACATATGAAATGTTCAAGGCCAGGTTGGATGGGACACTCTGATCTAGTGAGTGGCATTCATGCCAACAGCAGGGGGGTTGGAACTGGATGATCTTTAAGATACCTTCCAACTTAAGCTTTTTTATGATTCTGTAGAAAAAAATAAAAATAAAAGGTAACTTGTGAAATTTCCATGCATATAAAACATAATTCTTCCTGCCCTGATTATTTAGAGAGCACTTTGGAAAAACCCAGATGCGTTTAAGATGAAGAGGGACTACAAGAGATCTTCTCCTTGCACATATGTCCCACAGCAGGGGAGGGATGCTTCAGTGCTTCATAAACACCTTGGTTTTGTCTTGCACTGTTCCTGTGAGGAGTCACATCATGCCTTGTAAAAGCGACACCACTGGAATTGTGTTGTGCAGGAACAAGAGAAAACAGAAACGCAACCCCAAGCTTTAACTGCACATGTCTGACAGCATCTTATTAAACTCAGAGCAGTCATCAGAAAAGTGAGAGCAAGCACAGGGATGAAAAAAATGGTTGTTTCTCACAGCATGAAGGAAAAATGTTTCTACTAAGTGAAAGAAAACAAGGCAGAAAAAACAATTCCTGGGCTGGGAAATGTTCTTCTTTATGCAACTCCAGTTTGGGATGTCAGTTATTCATGTGGTCTCTACAATATAAATCTCCATCAAGCTCATCAGCCCAAATATTTGCACATGCTAATTTGTTCAACTGAGGTCCCTTTATCTGTCATATTCCTGTGAATCGTGTTTTCTGTTGGCTCATTCTTTGGGACAGCTTGCCTCCTTTTGGATTTGTTATTAAAAGATAATATTGACTTAGTCTCCTTTACGCTGAGCAACAACCTTTTCTCCTAAAGCCTGCCTTGGCTTGCGCCTGGGTGTGTGTGCGTGTGTGTGTCTGTATGTGAGACAAGCTGCTCTGAAAGACTCATTTCCTGCTGCCCTTAATGACAGGAATAATTAACGTCATCTTCCCAGGAATACTCAAAGTCCTGTGTCCCACTGGCATGTCCTGTCTGCCAAGATTTCAGCCTAAATTGGAGAGTCTGCATGAGTTTTGGAACCTCAATTTGCTTGCATTTCGTCTTCCTCATACCAGATTCTGCTGGATGCCAGTGAGGGTAACAGGACCCTCAGTTCTAAACCTCACTCCACCATGGACCCTCAGCAGTGTAAACACCACGAACTTCATGAATTCAGCAAGTCTCTGCCTGCAAGGGCCTGCCTCTTTATCTACCTGTTCCCAGAAGCCACAGGTCTGGGGATTTCTTTGCCTACCTCTCCTTGATTGCACTCAGCTTTCATCCTGAAAAATCCCTCACTGGCTGCCAGAAATGCTGCTGGCTGCTCACAGCTCTCCACAGATCTGATGCTGATGTTGCTGCTGTGAATTGTACCAGGCAGCTGTACAAGGGCAGCACCCCAAGAACTGAGCAGCAGGAACTTTCCCTGCCCTTCTCCCATCATCTACATACCCAGGGCTGGGCAGTCAGGGAAGGTCATGCCTTAGCTGAGGAGCAGCCTTGTCTGCTGCTGCTGCCTGTGCTGAGCTCCCACCCTCCCAGACCTTGAAGGCTGTAAATCTGAAGACTGATGACTAATGACTTTTCTGAGGTTTTTTTTTCTATTTCTACCCTTGTGCTGTTGCACTTAGCACTCGCGTGCTCTCTCACTGAGATTTCTTTGTGTTTTGGTGGAAAGCATTATAGAGGAAAGATTCAGCGTTGCCTCTCCCTCTGGAACTGTGATGATGGATGGCAAGCTTTTGCTCTGTATAAAATGCAGGCATACACAGCATGCTCCTCTCTGCTAGTTCCTATTGTTGCTGCCTCATGCTTGGTAATGGGACCGGTAGAACCCAGATAGGGGCAGATAGGGATGTTGGAAGCTTAAGGCATAAGAGAATTCCTATTTACCTGTATTTTAAATTTCTCAGCTTGCTTTGCCAATGACTTTAGATAATGTAATATTTGCTGTGAATTTCTGTGGTCTGTTTTCATGTTTAGCATTTTTTAAAATTTCATTTCAACTACTTTGAGCCAAATTAATTTCAGTTCTATTTCTTATTGCCTCCTGCTTATATATGAGAAAATTAAGTGAAATTCTCATCTAGACATTAGTATATGGAATTCTTTTTCTTTTATGTAGGTATAAAGAGGTAGGATTTTTTCTATTTTTTTTTCCTGTAATCTTCCTCTGGGACATTAAGGAAACAAGTTAGTTATTTTAGAGAGCAGTCTCTGCATTCACGTAGCTCCACAGAGGACTTCAGTTGTCTGTTAGGCTCACCCCTCCCTTCACACCCTCCCTTCCTCTCATGGGGAAACCAGTTGTGTTGTTCATTGACATAAGAGACAATTCAAAGGAATTGCACAACTTTATTTACTTATCAAAGCAGTGCACTGAAGTTCACACTCTCTTCTTCTCTAAAGCACAAATCCTGAAATTAAGTTGCTTGGTTTGTGTAGGAGTGAATTTCATTAAGGAAAAGAGAACAGAAATTCCTTAATAACAATCAGACCTATCCACTTCATCTAAAACCCACAAATTTATATAGAGATCTCAGAGAGATCAAATTTACATCTTTTTTGGGATACTGCAATATGCTTCCCATTTTATAGAGATCATCCTCATTCTTCAGCTCTTTTTCCCCTACTCCCAGACTCCGACAGGAAACCAGTCCACAGAACAAGAGTACAATTGCTGTGCTTCATTGGATGCAGAAAATAAATAACACGTCTCCTGCACCCATTACTTATCCTTGCTGTGTGTTTTTAGCCTACCTCCTGTAAAAAGAAGAAGCTAATTTATAGTTTGTCAGAAGTGTTTGTTCACATCTGTCTGTCGGCAAGTTTTATAAATCAATTAGCCCCAGACAGACACACTCTGTAGCTTTCTGTGCTCCCACAGATGTCACTTTCTCATCAGCAGAAATAACAGTAGCCTTGGCTGGCTCCTAATTTGGGTACACGTGAAAAACAATTAACTATGTCTTCTGCACACGTGTTTCAGAAGTGTTCCAGTTACCTGGCAATCAACTAAAAAACTGTGCTGGAAAGCCAGACAGCTGAGTACAATACTGTGGCCATTTGCACACATGTGCATATGTAAGCCTGTAAAGATATGTGTGGACTTATTTTATTATTAAAGAGTAAGGGCTTGGGGATTTTCTTAAAATAACTGAGTTAGTTTATTACCATTTCTGCAAATGTGAACTTAGTAATAAGGCAGGGGGAAAATAACGCTGTGTCTGAGATGGGGAGGGATTTTGGGAAGGCACAGCGGTATGCTGCAGTCAGGGGGATTTACGGGAAGCATTGAAGAGGCAGGTAAAGTTTACAAGCAATGCACAAGAGATAATTGCACTCAGCTGGTGCTTTACCAGCCTACTAACTCCTCTAGTTTGCCTGAAGACTCATAGCAATATATTCTGTTATTGTTCAGTACATATCGTCTCAAATCCACACAGAAAAAAAACAAACCCTCATAGAATATCCTGGAAGGGACCCACAAGGACCATTGAGTCCAGCTCCTGGCCCTGCACAGGACAGCCCCAAAAAGCAAACCTTGTGCCTGAGAGCATTTTCCAAATGCTTCTTGAACTCTTGAACACCAGGCTTGGTGCTGTGACTACTTCCCTGGGGAGCCTGTTCCAGTGCCCAGCTACTCACTGGATGAAGAAACTTGTCCTAGCATCTAACTCAAACTCACTCCAAAACACCTTCATGAGGATTGATCTCACTTTGGTTGCAAAGTGCTTGCTGTTAAAATCTAAGGCAGATCAGTGTTTCAGCTTCATCTTCTGCTGGACACAACAGAACAGCAGTGAACAATGCACTGACAGAGATCTCCATCCATGCTTAGCCTACAGGGAGGATGACTGGATTAAAACACTGTTTTTCCTTGGATGTGAACAAGTGTGTGATTTGAGGGAACGGCAAAGAGTGGGATGTGTGATGAAGAGGAGGAGGTAGAGAAGGTGAGACACAACTGAGAGGAGGTGTGGAGAGGTGTGTCAGAGGGGGAGGAAGAGGGACATGGGGACATGAGGAGAGGCTGGCCACCAGTCGGTGTGCACCTTCATCTTCTGCAGCTCTTGCACCCAGACAAGGTTAAAGAAGAGGAAATGGAAACAACAGGAGTGAGAACAGGAAGAGATCACCAGACAGGCAATAAAACCAGGCTGTGAACCTCCGGCAACTACAGCACATTGTGTGAGCAAACAAAACAGATGTAGTGGACATTCCTATGCACTCTTTCCTCTGTTTTTGTAAACCTTCTTTTTCCTCACCTTCGCTTTACTTTCTTTCCTATAGAACAGTGGAGGGGTTAATCTTTAATACCTTCCAGTAATAAAACTGTTTTAATTAGCATTAGTTTGGAATGACAAGACTACAAGTAATTAAGTTACACTGGGATCTAGTTGGAATGAAATTGATACCAGGGGATAGCATAAACATAAATCAGCATTTAAATAAACTGAAATCAGATTGCTGTAATTAGAAGAAAAATCCATTGCCACTAAGAAATAAAAGTAACACACAGATTTAATAAACATATTGAAGGAGAGTGAGGGGCCTGGAAAAATGTAAATTGTTCCTTCTCACATACCCGCTGTCAAAAAAAGAAAAAAATAAAAAGTAAAGTAGATAAGAGATCACTGTTTGGTTAGTATTAAGGAAATACAATTACATTGGCATGGGAGAGAAGTTGGAGAAGATTATGAGTGTCTGTACAGAATGCCATTAACATTAACCTGATGCATTGCAAGTGAGTTCTAGTTATAAAAGTAATTACTGGCTACCAAACCCATCTGGAATCTGCAATCAAAGGACAAAGGAAAAGGAATGAGTCGAGGAGAAAGTGATTACTTCTCCAAAGTTAAGACTGGCATGTGCAGTCAGGAGCCAGCAGCATGCTCATGCATTTTTTTCACACTATGGAAAGAGCAAGCCGACATATGCCTACCAACTTCTCCTGGGTTTTTTAGGCTGCTTACCACCATAGGACATGACATTTTTGTATGATTAAAAATGATTCATTAGCCTTCTGAATTAAGGGAATCATGTATCTTCTTTAAATGTTATGGCAATTAAGATATATTAGATGAAATGCCTTTTTTTTTTTTTTTTTTTTTTTTTTTTTTTTTTTTTTTTGCAAGACAATAATCTCCTTTCAGGCAAGATTTTGAGGAAAAGCAAGATTAAAATAACTCTGGGTGAAGTGATTCCAGTTGGGACCTCTCAGGTAAGAAAAACATACCTGAGCTGGGAGGAATACACCAAGGGCACTCAGGCAGATCACAGTGAGAGTCACACATAGTAAACTTTGGTTTACACTCTGGATCTTCAGCTGTTTTACAGACAGGTCTTACCTCTGACAGAAGGGTCACCCAAGATGAAGTTGTAAAGGCCAGTGTGGATCAATGCAGACAGGGAATAGAAGCGCAACATTATTTATGCACTGTGCAACAGAAAGTCTCAGGCAAGCTTTTATAGACAGAACAAAAGATGTGGCTGTGTTTTGAGCTCTGCTGACTAATGTGAATGTTTGCTCAAGGCTGAACTTTCTCTCGAGGGTATTTTTAGTCTGTGCCTGCACCCATGGAAACTCAACCCACCCTACGCATTTCAGACTTGCTGGTCATACCTGGTGGATACGAAAGCAGGCTGAAAGAGTTAGGCTTGTTCAGCCTGGAGAAGAGAAGACGCCGGGAAGATCTGGATTATCATCAAGTACCTAAAGGGGCTGCAAGAGAGCTGGAGAGGGACTTCTGAATGAGGGCATGGAGTAGGGGGGAAAGGCTTCAAACTGACAAAGGGCAGGATGACATTTGATATTAGGAAAAATTCTTTCCTGCGAGGGTGGTGAGGCACTGGCACAGGTTCCCAAAAGAAGTTGTGTCTTTGTCTTTCTTCTCTGTGAATGGGGCCCTGGAAGTATTCAAGACCAGGAAGGTGTCCCTCCCTATGGGCAAGAAGGCTGGAAATATATAGTCTCTAAGACCCCTTCTAGTCAAAATATTCTCTGATTCTATGCTATAGGAAATCCACGTGTTATAGGACTGAGGTATTAGGGAATCTTGAGATCTACCATACCTGTGCTGATGTGTAGATTTGTCGAGCAAGTCTAACAACTACCACGTGCTTCAGACTTACTGTTAATATGTGAGTGGCTTGCCCAAAGTACATAAGGAATGATAGAGGCATCCCAGCTGGATTACGCATCTTGTGCATCCAGCAGAGCATCGACATGCACTTGTGCAGAAGACATTCAGTTGGTATTTCCAAATATTTTTTAGTTATAGAATGGCTGAGTAAGAAAGGACCCCGTGGAAGTGTTTTTACCCAACAATTTATTCTAATTAGATCTTTTTTACAGGAGTGGATATTTTGAACTCTAAATATACATCTTTGAATTATCTTTAAAAAAATGTTTGGTTAGAAATAGAAGGTGTCTGTCTTTAAATGAAATGTTAAAATGAAGAGATTTATTTAAATGGATGTAAAAGCATGAGTGCATGCTCCTATTCTGGGCCAATAATAGCTTAATTTATTTATTATATATTAAAATTTAATTTATTTATTATATTTAAAACAGTATAATGTTTTAGAACAGGTGCAATTTCTGACCCAATCTAAGAATCTGAAACAAAGTTTGTGTTGCTTAAGTAACATGGTACATGTCTGTTGAACAGCATGGCTCGGTGATGGTAAAATGCAGTGAGAAAGACAGAAATCTGATCTTAAAACTGAGAACAAAGACAAGAATTGTAGAAAAGAGTAAATAAATCTTTGGCATGGCATGGTGACATTTCCTTTAGCTTACTCAAATGAAAAAAAGGTAAAAATAGTGGATTTTGTTAAAGGTGAACACTGCCTATCCCATTCTAGTTACTGGAAGTTCTGCCATTAACTTAATGGGGCTGATGTTCCAGTTCCTGTATTTAATCACTGGAAATATATTTCTATTGAGTAGTAACAGGGAACTATTACACCACATATTAGATGTTACCTGCACACATCAAAGCTGTTCCTTCTGCAGTGATCCCATTACTTGGCCTAAGCTAATTAACATTAATAATAGTGTTGTCATTTTCAGGGAGTCAGGATCAACCAAAAAAATTAATAGAATTATTTTTTGATGTAAGTCAAGCAGGCACTCTTTGTCCTTCCTTGACTTCCCATTCACCTCAGACTGAATGAGTGTTTTTAATACACACCTGCCAGTTTAATACCAGAGCATTAGGCCTAAATTGCTCTCTGGAGGTCAGTAGATTTCTCTAGATACCCCTGGATAGGAGCACATGAGGAGCTAGTTTGATGAGGGTCTTCCATTTGCTTTTAAAATGACAAGCCATGGAGCCATCAGCTGGAAAATGTTAAGTGGGATGGGGAGCTGACAGATTGTACCCTGGTTATGATTATTGTCATCTCGCGCCTGTACAACTCTGCCTGGAACCTCTTTTACAGATGCTGCTGGCTATAAATGTATCATGTGCCATTGTACTGTCTTCACCCTATGGGTGAAACTCAGCACCTGTCTTGACAGTATCCTGCCCCATTGCATGAGAAATCTGGGGACAGAGGAAGAAATTCTCCTACCAATCCAGGGAGAACTTATTTAGCTCAGGTGTGACTGCCAAGTGTAACATGAAAACAGGACAGGTATATGAAACTTGAATATTGCTTTCACCTGGAATACGGCATGCAGGTCTGGAGTCCTCAGCACAAGAAGGACATGGAGCTGTTATAGCAGGTTCAGAGGAGGCCACAAAGATGATCAGAGGGCTGGAGCAACTCTTCTACGAAGACAGATTAAGAGACTTGGGGCAGTGCAGCCTGTAAAAGATAAGGCTTCAGGGAGACCTTAGAAAGCCTTCCAGTGCCTAAAGGTGCTACAGGAGAGCTGGAGACGGACTTTTGACAAGGACATGTAGGGACACCTAGAAGTGTTCAAGGCCAGGTTGGATAGGGCTGTAGGGAACCTGATCTAATAGGTGGTATCACTGCCCATGGCTGGGGGCATTGAAACTAGATGATCTTTAATGTCCCTACCAACACATTGCTTATTTATGACATTAAAGTTTCCATCAGAATGACCAAAAATTACGTAGGACAGGTCCTCACCTTCTGTTCCTTACTCATTCCATGTGAACCAAGGCATTAACCCCTGTGTATAATAGCACCATCCCTGTTATTATACAAATCCTTTGTATACCAACAAATCCTTTGTAAACCAACAATTGTTTTCTTGGGGATTTTCAGGGAATCATATCTTGCCATGACAAAGTTGCAAAATGGATGGAGTCATCTTTGCTGTGTTTTTCTAGCAGGGAAAAGTCACATTGAAGTTTTCTGCTAGGCTACTCCTTCACAAAAGCATCAGACATATTTGCTGCAACACTGCCATCTCGTCTGGACAGAGCTTCTATCTTCCTCCTTGTGTCAGGAATTAGTAGCACAATTTTATCACTCTTTAGAAGAAAAAGTTGAAGGGAAGAGGCAAGAAGCCAGATTTCATAGCAGAAGTCCCTAGAAAGCTGGGGACCCAGTTACTTGCTGACGCTGCTTTTTTCACAGTTATCAACTCCCCATTCACCATGTGTCTCTTGCTGTTCATTTATGAAAAAAAATCATCTTTAGTCTATCAAAAATATAGAACAAAGCTACCTTCTGAAATCAGTTACATTGACAAAGTGTCAGCAATCCTAAAATAGTGTTTTGATCCCCTACTGTGCCAAACTACAGAGTATGTCTAAATACACTGGCAGATCCTGAAGTACACCCTGATGGATATAAGGACTTGTTGCATGGAAAAAATAATTTTTTGCTAAAATTGAGACTTGCTTTTGCACTTGAGAGTGCCCTGCCTTACAATACATAAATCTAGAAGTTATCAGCACATCATAACTTTTGAGCAATAGTAACATTAGGCAAGTGATCTTGTTTTTCACTGTAGCACAGACCATAATTCTAAGTAACATGAAATACACATCAAAACCTGACTACAGTTTATCTTGACAGATATATAAAATAGTGCAAAGGAAAGTTATCATTAGGCTTCATGTTCAAATGAAGTTTCTGGACAAATTCTGGGCTTAGACCTAAAATGAGTACAATGCAGGAATTTAGTCTGAAAGGCAGAGAGGATAAAAATCTTCACAAAAGGAATAACACCAGCAACAGACATATAGTAAAGTAGGGAGCTGGATAAAACTGGAGAGCAGTAGATGGGATTTGTTATGTTAGATAAAAGTAACATGTTTGTGCTTTTTCAGAACCTCCAATTTGCTTTTCTCTATTCAAGCTTCTTCAGTGAGATGGGCACATTTTCCTCATTCCCCCTTCTCCATTCTCAGCCTGAGGAATGAATGCCCCATGCAAATCTAATGAAATAAACAATGATGTCTCGTTGCATTGCATCCCATGTCTTTAGATAACACTGCATGTGTTGTGGAATGAGAAAAGAACCTCCAAGTATCCCTTGTGTCTCACAGGTATGCTGTGAACAACGTCATTACATAAATAAGTAGTTGTTGATATCAACAAGGCACTTTCTGAGTGGAAGGTTTTCTTCACGGTGTTGTCTATTCCAGGGTTTTGTCACTGCTGCATGATCTTGGTGAAGTCACTCACTTCAGCATGAACCAGCTGAGCAATATTTAATATGGTGCTAGCTATAATTAAAACCTTTCTAAGGTCCCAGACATTCATGGAGGACAAATGCAACAGGCAGGCTGCATATTTCTCAGCTGTGGTCTTAGGGTTTCTTATCTCAGGATGATGTATCTATGTTATTGATCCTGGTTGTCTCCATTGCCTCTTGTAAATGAGATTGGCACTGTGGTCCAGCCCCTGAAATCTTCCTGAGGGTGACAGAGTCATATCTCTTGTCAAAGGGTTTTGCTGGAGGATTACCACAGCTTTTGGAGAAATCCATGGTAAGGACACACTATTGTCTCTCCTTCCTGCTGTCTTGAAAAACACGAGTTTAACCACAGAGCGCAGTTCTTTCTTGCATCTTGCAGATGTCTGTGTCGCAATCTGTCCCTTATGTGTCCTAAGGTGTGAGCACAGGGGGAAGGTGTGGGAGGATGGATTTGAATAGCCAGAGCGACTAGACACAAACGAGGTCAAACGTTGGCAGTCAAAATGGTAATTCACTTTTATTCACTATCAAAGAAAAGAGCAAGGAACACAGAAAAAATAGGGAAAAGTGGAGAATTACAGAAAGCAAGAAAGGGAACCACCACCAAGAATCTGCTTTGTCCCCACTCCCGCTATGGACAGTCAGGGCCTGTCCTCCACAGGCCGTCAGGGCCCACTGTCCTTCCAGATCTTTTCCAGGGAGCCGGGCAACGGTGAAACAATGGTGAAACAACTCTTCAACAGTTCTTTACAGTGTGAGAAAGTAAGAAAATGGCCAACCCTGAGAACCAGCACGCAGGAGACCAGGTTCAGTCTCTGCTGTGGAGACAGTACATGCCAGGGAGAGAAGGAAAAGGGGACTCCACACCTTTTGGGGACTCAGATTAAGATTGGATTGAAATATTGCACTGTTCAAGGAAATAGTCTGATTTGGGTGGGTGGGAGAAAAGATTCTGGGAGGGATTGAGAGCAGGAGTGAGTGAGAATTAAGATATGACGTATCAGAAAAGCCATTTCAGTTAAACCATGGATTCCTTTGCCAGGCTGGGAAAATATGAAACCGGGCCTAGTTCCGTTCTCATAAATTTCTGTTTGTGGAAGCTCTGGTGGAGGTTGAAGTGTTGTGTAATGCCTGATCAGAGTTGAATCAGTTTCTCCAGTGGAGTTTTATGTCTAGTAATGTGAAATTGAAATATTATTTCTTTTGGATTTTGGTTCTCTGGCCTCTTCTCTTGGAATTATTTACAAAACCCAGCACTGCCTTCATGTTCCTTAGCAAGTCCTGCCATCAGGTGGATCTGGCTCTGTGCCCAGCTCTCAAGAAGTAAATCTCCCCAGTCAGACCTGCTGACGATCTCTTGGTTTCTTTTTTGCATGTTGTTATTTGCTTGTTGATCCGTGCCATGGGACAGAGCACAATTAAATGAAGAAAAATGAAAACATGGTGCTATGCCAGACAGTTTTGCTGCTGTCTTGCTGATTATGAAAGATGAGTGTGTTTCTGGGCAATAAGACAAGAATGGATAATGCTGTGTCCTTGATGTACTCTACCTCAGGCAGCATCTTCAGAGCTCTGGTCCTTCCTCAGCACTTGTGAGAAGAGTGCCAGACTGATGTAAACAGAAGCTGCCCTTGTCCCTGGGCTTGTTTCTTGTAGAGCTTTCACAACCTAAAATGCATGATTTTTTGGTATTCCCAGACAGGCATTATTTTGATAGGACAAGGAATGATGGCTTTAAACAGAAAGATGGTAGATGGGAAGGTTCAGGTGAGATATTAAGAAGAAATTCTTCACTATGAGGGTGATGAGGCACTGGCACAGGTTTCCCATGGAAATTTTGTCTGCCCCACCTCTGGAAGTGTTCAAGGTCAGGTTAGATGGGGATCTGAACAGCCTGGCCTAGAGGAAGGTGTCCTTATCCATGGAGGGAGGGCTGGAATAATCTTTAAGATCTCTTCAATACCAACCACTCTGTTGTTCTGTGATATCTTTGTATAGGATGTAACTATAGCCTCTGCTGAAGAAACCTGTTATTACTTTGTACACAAATGTTCCCGTCGTAAACCCTCCCATCTTCTTTTACTGAGCCTGAAGCTTGTTTTTCCCTCAGCAAACACACAAGATCTTACGTAACATCTGAGTGCTATTATTATCCATTACTGTTTGCACATTTGCTTAAAATATGTTCCCACATCTTTCCATCTTCAAGGTCTCTGTTTTCTTCCTCTCTCCTCCTCACTCCTATTTCTGCCCCTACATCTATCTCTCATTTTCCCACCACATAAATTCAGATATATACTACAACTTTTTATTTCCCAAATGCTGCCACTAGTACATCTTCTGAGATTACTTCATTCAGCAGCTGTCTTGCTATGGAAGTTTATTCTTCTGGCTCCCTGTTCTTTCATTGCTATCTGACATCCTTAATTTTCCATTCTGAGCCCATCACCCACACACCCATAGAACCACCCTTGTTCTGACCTCCTGCTTGCTTGAACATCTGTTCCCTGCTGTCCTGAAACCCATATCACTTAGTGTTCATCCTCTCTTTGACCCCCATCTTCTTCTGGATCCTTCATTAAGGATGATGACCACAAGATAATAAATATTTAGTGTAGTTATTCCTGATTAACTGAATGCTATGTCCTCCTGCTATCATTCAAGACAGAGGACTCCCATGGTGAAGCAAGGTTCTGTCAGATCTGCCCATCCAATCACAGAATCACTTGGTTGGAAGAGACCTTCAAGATCATCAAGTCCAACCCATGCCCTAACACCTCAATTTAACCATGGCACTGAGTGCCACACCCAGTCTTTTTTTAAACACATCTAGGGATGGTGACTCCACCACCTTCCCAGGCAAACCATTCCAGTACTTTATCACCTTTTCTGTAAAAAACTTTTTCCTAATATCCAATCTAAATCTCCCTTGATGCAGCTTAAGACTGTGTCTTCTCTTTCTGTCAGCTGCTGCCTGGAGAAAGAGACCAACCCCACCTGACCACAGCCACCTTTCAGGGAGCTGTAGAGAGTGATAAGGTCACCTCTGAGTCTCCTTTTCTCCAGGCTGTCAGACACAGGGCTTGCGTTCCAAGGCCCTCACCAGCCTTGTCACATTATTATAGGGGAAACTTTTTACAGACCAGACTAGAAGGGCTGTTTGGACTTGGTGTTATCTCATGGGGTTTGAATGTGAGCTGTAGACTGGGTGCAATGTGCAAAGGGTTGGATGTAGAATACTATCAGATTTAGAACTAGATTTGCTGGATACCATGGTAGGATCTCCAGTTGGTTTTTGGGAGATCAGGTCCTTTCAATCCTTGAAATACATGAATTCCTTTGCTGCAATGTTTAAAAAACATAAGGTGTCTGGATAAGGTTATTGCTTCTTGCCACTTTTTGAATACCTATACTGTTTTATTAATTTTAAAATAACACTTGCAAACTGACCTTTCCTTCTAAAAGCCTGAATTATGTAACCCAAACTCATTTCCTGTGTTCTCAGAGATAGAGAACTGAGGATGCTTATATGATATCAAGGGAGCCCATGTTATGCTGGTAGTAATATTGGGACAGGACCTTGGAAACTTGTGCTAGAACACAGTCTCAATCCAGAACATCTTACCTGCCCTTGTAACTCAGAAAAGCCCAGCTCCAACAGCAAACTACATCTTGCATATAATTGCACAGCACAAGGGGTGATTTCAGCCAGATATTTCTCATGCTTTTACTATTGATCTCTGTGCTAGTTTGGGGTCTCACCAGATTAACAGCCCATCCTTGTCCTCTTCCCCGAGTGTTCACCTGAAATTTTCAGGGAGGCAGATTATTTACTGAGAATCAGAATAGAGTGCTCATTTTTCTTCTTTCTTGAGATGGTAGTTTTTGAATAGTTTTGTTTCATGGTCTTGGTGTTTCATTGTGCCCTATGACCTGAATGGCTTCTTGTACCAAAAGGCTCTATAGAAATAACTGCATCCTAAATTATGTTAGAGAAGAACTTATAAATTCTATTTCTAGCTATGGATTTAGCCTGAAGTTAGGAAAACACTGGTGGAGGACCATGTGTGGAGCAGCTTTCTCGTTCACACTGATAGCAACACTTGCAAAATGCAGTCAGCCACAAGTAGGATGCTGCACACATCCAGCATCTGCTGGGCCTAAGTCTGGTGGAAATACACCCAGAGCCATCAGTTTTCCTTTTTCCACAAGAGGGAAGAGAGATGGATTTCCTTAGTCCTGGGGGGATTAAATGCCCAGCTGGATTGACTCGATAACACGGAGTGCACAGGGTCAAAACAACGACTTCAACTTTCAAGTGATGGGTTTGTCTGCATCGATGTGAACAAATTCCCCATTGTATTCACCACAAACAGGCTTTTCTTCCCATATCAGCCTGCAAGAGCTTTGTGTTCTGAGGGTTTTTTTACCCACCATAGAACAAACATATTTGTTGTCAACACTGCAAACCCCCCCCACTTTCCTTATGTCTGAGTTCCCATGTGTCTCTCTTACACTATCCCAGGGCATTAATAGACTGTAGGATCTTGTTCCAGGCCCTTATCTGGTTTTCATTTCAGTAGTTCTTTTTGAGACTACTCCTATACAGCAACTTACCCGTGTATCTGTCTGACCTTCTGCACCAAAAGCCAATCTGTCTTTTAAGCACTGAAATAGATTTTCCTTCTTTCATCAGCCTGGCAGGCGAAGCCCCAGAATTTGCCCCCAGCCCCACCCCTGTGGAGTTTATATCAACATTGCCAGAAATGGATGTTGAGGCAATGGCTTCCCAGGTCTCAGCAGTGATATTATCAGACCATTAACCTGAGGAAGCTCTATCTCTCTACCTTCGTATTTTGACACCTCTGAGGTACTTTGCACTCTCTTGCAGCAGACAGGTTCTTCTTTGTAACACTAGTTCCACATTCGCCTTCTAGGATGTATAAAGCTTATCTGCTTCTCCTGTGCATGTATTTTGTATTTTCTTTTTTTTTTTCTTTTTTTTTTTTTTTCCTCAAAGTCAGTTTTTCAGTTGGTGTAAATTCAGGCAGGTGAACTGCAGTGAAATTTACAGAAACCACACAGCTCCTGTATAGAGAGCTGTTAACCATTTGCTATTCTTGGGAAACAATTAAGTATTCCAGGTAAAATGCAGTAGCATGACACTTAGAACAAACCATGCATCTAACAGAATGCACTCCTAGTAATAGGTGAATTTTAATAGGATTAAGAAAAAATATTTCTTCACGTGTCTGGGCATTTTAATTGCTGTTTGTAGGTAGGTGAGAATATTGTCCCTGTGCCTGAGACACTGCATGCAACTAATTTCCTGTGTGTCTCTAGCTTAACCACTGGAGTATATTATTTATAGACAGACTAAGAGAGTTGAGACTGTTCAGTCTGGAAAAAAGAAGGTTCCACAGAGACCCCATGCCACATTCCAGCACATAAAAGGGGTTGCAGGAGAGCTGGTCCTTTGACATGGGCATGGGAGTGACAGTAAAAGGGGTAATGGATTTAAGGAAGACAAATTTAGATTAGATATAAGGAAGAAATCCTTTACTGGGAGGGTGGTGAGGCAGTGGCAAAAGCCTCCCAGTGAAGTTGTGGATGCCCCAGCCCTGGAAGTGTTAAGATCAGGCATGATGGGGCTTTGAGCAACCTGGCCTAGTAGAAAGTGTCCCTGCCCATGACTGTGGGGCTGGAACCATTTGTTCTTTAATGTTCTTTAATGTCCCTTTAAATGTCCTTTCTACCCAAATGCATTCTATGATTCTATGATATTTGAGTCTAATATATATTGAATTTAATATATTTTTGCAAAATGGGCTGAATTTTTTAGAGTTAAAGATAAACCCGTATGAATCAACTTTTAAGAGCTGTGTGGCTAAGTGTTGGATTTAGTTTTGATTTTGGTTTGTTGTTTGTTTTTTTTTTTATAGCTTAAGTAGAAATATGCTAATTCATGCTCACAAATCAAGAAGTCATTTAAAATCATTTAAACTTTACTCACTGCAATGAGATCAGAGAGCCTTCTATCCATGTTTAATTTGTATGTCATGGTTTTCTTACTTTTTTCAGTGGATAGGATGAGTTTGGCCTTGGGAAACAATCTGAACTTCTCACTGCTGAGACCATAGTATCCCCAACACACAAGAGAGGGATTTAGAGTAGTTTCTATATGGACTTTGGCCTCAGTTTTACACATTGAGAAGGATGTGAAACTGTCCTCTGTGCTGGACAGTGTAGGTTTGTAAATGGACAGCTTATGGCTTGGTGGGCATTTGTGGACTGTGGAGACTGAGGGTGCCCCATGGGCTGCTGTATCACAGCCACATTACCATGTAGTGAGGAGGTGTCTTCTTTCACCTCCTGCTGGATGAATGCAAATCCCTCATCACGAGAGGCACAAGTAATTTCTGTCATAGGAGGGGTGTCTCTGGATATATGATGTTAGATCTGAAAGGTGACTCTGCTGTTTGATCTCAGCAGGTACATGGTCGATCTGAAAACACGGACTCCTTACTTAGACAGGCGGCACTCATCATCTGATGATCAAAAGAGGAGAGCTGCTCATTCACTGAGTTAAACTGCAGAGAGCTGCAGAATTATTACAGAGGGGTATCTTGCTGCAACCCAGCATTTTTTGTTACTGATGCAATGCTGTGCAGAAAATATTGCAGCATGTATCAGAATTGGAGAATCATAGAATCCTGAGGCTTGGAAAATACTTCCAAGATCACCAAGTCCAACCATTAAGCCAGTGCTGCCAAGTACACCAATAAACCATGTCCCACATCTTCATACTTGTCATGTTTCCACCACTACCCTGAGCAGCCTGTTCCAATGCTAGACCATCATTTCCGTGAAAAAAGCTTTCCTGATATCCAGTCTCTCTCCATTTTGATCATTCTGTAGTTCCAGTACCCTTTTTTTATTGTCCATCTCTTCTTTCAGCTGCAAGGATGCAAGGTAGGATCATGCTCATCACCACTAGCTGATGAACACAACCAGCTGATGAGCTGTTTACTTTAGCAACTACTCCTTTTCCCTGCCAGTGCTTAAATTTTATGGGGTTGCAATACTTCATATACCCTAAAGCTAGTCACTTTCTTTTTAATGTCTTTTTAAATGTTTAAAAACATGTTGATTGAATTCACAAAGGTTGTGTTTCCTAACCATGGAACAACCATATTCTTTTATATCAGCCAGAATTTGCTCATATGAAACCAGTTACCCCTGCTACAATTCTAGTATATGACTTCTGTTACACAAATAATGTTTTAAAATCAGAAAGGCATATTTCTCCTGCATCCAGTTGCAGGTACAGGTTAGAACAGTCTGTGATTTTTTTAACCATATGCCCATTCATTGTGGCATGCACATTGGACAGCTGAAAGCAGCATTTTCCAACCACCCCCTACTCTGAATTTATGAGCTATATCAGCCAGGCTGCTGTTTGAACATCTGTGAGGGTGGGATCACAGCTTTCTGTAGCATTTCGTTGTGGCCCAAGTGCAGCTGAGAATATCTGAAATAGAATCCAAACCCTTGGATACTGAATAAGTAGGAAGATCTCTCTGTATTGATCTGAAATATGAGGTGTGGTCTGGTTCTCAAATGGCTTTTCAGAAGTGTTTTGAATATTGTTGATGTGATGCTAATGGCAAAACTCCCTAAAAGAAAATCTGTGATAGCCACTTTGCAGTACCCTTAAAATTTCTGACACAGTTATATTGAACTGCTATAAAACAATTCTGTGTAAAAACTGCATTTTTGCCAGTCCACAGGGAAAATCAAGATAAATTTTACTTCTCACTGAATGCTGCAGCAGTCCAGATGTTTTTTCCCAGACAGATGTTGCTTTTCCCAACACTAGTCATCGTCACTCCTGAGCTACTCTTCTGTGTGTACACAGTGTCTGTTCCTGGAGCTGAAAAAGCTTCAAGTCAATGATTTTTTTTTCTCTCATTTTTTTGTCATTTATACCTCCTGCACTGTTCAAATAAGCAATGGGTTTCCTATTTAAGAAGCACGGTATTTAAATTGTAAGATTTGTTTAAAAACCTGTGGAGGATGGAAGTCTAAGACAACAAATGCTCCTTATTTCATTTTATCAGACTTCTGAGTTCCACCGTGTAGCTACACGCCGTGCAGCACGGCTGTGTTCTCGTGGTTTGACCCTGGGACACACGTGCACACAATTCCCTTCCCTTTGGTTCAGCTGGCCACCTGGCTTTGTGTGCTGTTAGCTGGCTCTGGAAGGGACACATGGAAACACCCAGACTGTCTCTCAGTTGTGGTCTCTCTCAGCTGCCCCTGGCGAGCCAAAGAACCTCAGTGTATTTTGCTGTGCCTGATCAGCAAGTTTACCTATACTTTAGCATCCTCAAAATTTCTAGTTTTCACATCTTTTTGTCAAGAAAGCTCTGCTGCTTGTCAATCTGCATTTTATATGCAAGAATTGAACACACTGGGACTTTATTGAATGATATAATAATACTTTTATTTCCGTTCTCTGTTTATTCCTTAATTTCCCTGATATTCTTTGGCTTTTGCCATGTGAATAAACACAGAATCATAGAATTAGTCATTATAACTCTCAGGCATTTTTTTACAAGTTCAAGGCCATCTTTGTGTACATGAAGAAGAGTTCTTCACAGGACAGCTCATATCCTGGTCAGGTTTGCCCTCTTGAGGGGTTATTTTTTCTATAGATTCTTATCCACAAAAGATCCAAGACAGGTGTTTCACTGGGTGTCTTTTGTAACACAGGATTAATCTGGACCTACACAGTACAGTCAAACTGAATTTTTGAAATTAATAAGTTGTAATGCTTAAATGTAATGGCTTGTGACATACATGGAGCCACACAAAATGATCTCCCATTCTCTTCTGGCTTTAGATGATGAGTATATGTGATTGCCAGAGTCATTTTTAGACTATGTTTTCAGACCCTGCTTCTGAAAGTGTAGGCTGATATCTAAACCAGCTAGCATCATTGAAAAGAGCAATGTCTGAATCGGTGCCAGTCAAAACATGCACTCAGTAGCCACTCTTGGATAACAAAGACTGTTTCTCAGAGGATAACACTAAAGGAACTGAAAATACTATCAAGAATCTGACAGCCTCCCCTGTCAAGTCACTACATGACTTGTGGGTGTCCTTGAAGGGGTATTAAATTTTCATCCAAAAAAGTTACAGAAATGGTTTACAAATCTACTGTGCCAGCTGCTAGAAGGAAATAAATTAAAGATACAGGGCTTAAAAACATAAAGTTCCATGCCAAGAAATATTCTCCACACCTGTCTAATACTTCTCAGGTGAAAGATGCAGAGCTGGGTTGAGTTGTTGCCATAAAGGGGATCAATCCTCAAGAACAAAACTTTCTAAGAAATACTTAAAGGATCATTGTCACATAATGCAAACAGCAGAACTGTTTGGAAAATATAGGAAATATAAATACTTCATTTTTCTTATTAGACTTACACATATGTAAATCTTTAATGATTGCTTCCAGCTAAAAAGTACTATTTTCAGTAAATAACAACAACAAAAAGAAATCCTTGAGGAACATTTATATGGCAATGGCGTGTAACTCTTCAGTTTCTAATTCAGTTAGTCACCAATTTCCCAATCTTAGAGTGACAAGTTCCTTATTATTAGGGTGTCTTTACTCTTCTTTTAAATAGTGTAGTAGAAATATTCCCTACAATATTTATGTAAATAATAATTGTGATTTTTTTTTTTCTGTAGAAAAGAAGTATCTATTGATATAAAGAACCCACAAGAACAGAATGGTAGTATCTTTATTAATAATATCACTCCGAATTTTTTGAGTCCTCTTTCATAATGTGTTTGTTTTTTTCTGTGGCTCAAATTTTTTAAATTCTTGAATTAATGAATAGTTCATTTTCTAAGATACTCTTTGATCTTCAGGTCTGTTTCCAAGAGCTAGAAGTCTATGTGAAGGGTTAGCTGTCGTACAAAAAGGAAAACAAAATGGATTCTGTCTTTCATTGAACACATGGAGTGCTGTTTCAAAATGAAAAATTAACAGCTTAATAAAAAAATTAAAATCTATTAGGAAAATGAAAATGGTTGTTATGTAGTGATACTTTAGGCAAGGACTTGAATTATTCTGTACAAAAGTGATCAAAGCAGAAAGTAAACCTCAAACATATGTGCAATGCATTAAAAAGTGAAAGTTAAAAAAAGTTATTAAATACATTTTTTTTAAAAAAAGCCTTAAATTCATAGAAATTACAAAATAATAAAAGTCAGTTAGGAATCTATAATATCCACTTGAGCTCCAGGAAACCTTCTAATAACAAATTTCCAGGAGTGGGAAGTTCAAGCACTGACTTGTATAAATCTTCTTAGTAGCCTCTGGTGCCTCAAATATTTCAAATCTTCTAACACTCCATTGAGCAGGGAAGACTGCCTGACTCCCTCTTGGAAGCCAGTAGATTATCATTCTCTTAACCATTAGCATTAATTAATCCAGGCAATAAAACACTGCAAACATCTTAGCAGACCAGCTCTCTCCTGGCATGCTACTAATTTACACTGAACCAGTATGGCTTGAATCCAAGCCTGAGCCACAGATTCTTGTCTTTTGTAAACTTTAAGTATCATTCATCGTATTAGTGAAGCAGCCTTTTCCTACTATTTATTTATAGCTATACATATAAGTGTATGTGTACATAAACATATACAAAAGCACATAGATTTAAAGAGGGTTTGGAATTCTGTTTTGAAAATAGCCATTTCAGGCTGTGATTTCCAGCCAACTGTTTAACAGTTTATAAAGTGTATTTCTTTGAGCAGCTTCTGATCTAATATTTTCTGATTAAGGATTATTACGGCACATTTTTGCTCTCACTTTAATTTCTTTTCCAGTTCTCCTACAGATCCATAATGTCTTGTACCTTTCCAAGAACTAGTTCAATCAACAGTTCAGAGTCAGAAATGGAATGCTGCATCAGCTATAAATATATAGAAATGTTATTAATTTAGGAAAGATATAGATCTATTGGAGCAGGCTGCGAGAAGCATTGAAAAATTTTGGGAGTGCTGCAGCACCTCTCTTGTGAGGAAGGGCTGGGAGAGTTGAAGTTGTCCAGCCTGGAGAACAGAATGCTTCAGGGAGACTCTATTACAACATTCCAGTATTTAAAATGAGCTTACAATGAAGATGAGGACAGATTTTTAATAAGGCCTGTAGCAACAGGACAAGGGGTAATGGTTTTTAACTAAAAGAGTGTAGATTCAAACTAGGTATAGGTTACCCAGGAAGGTGGTGGACGGTCCATCCCTGGAAACCTTCCAGAACAGGTTAAATGGAGCTTTGAGCAACCTGGTCTGGATGGAAGGTGTCCCTGCCCATAGCAGAGGGGTTGGACTAGGTAAGGTTTAAAGGTCCCTTCCAACACAAACCATTCTGTGATGCCTACATACCTCTGTCTCTGGGTCTCTGTTATCCCTATGAGATACCTGATGGAAGTCAAGAGGCAATAAAGACTGATGGCAGGCATTGTTTCCCTACTTTGCACAAGTAACAGCTTAGATGGGCTTCATTTTCTTAACACTGCACATTTAAAAGTTTAACTTCGCAATTTTTTATTGATTGTGCCATCTTTTACTTTTCTTCTGTTCCTGGCCTACAATTCATGATTTTGGCCACACTCCAGTGAATGTCCCTTTCTTTATCTCTCAGGCATTAATAATGACCACAGCACTTCCTCTTGAAGTCTGATTTATTTTTTACTTTTTTCTCATGTTGCTTAAATCAAAGCACATACTCAAAGGTGTTGCTTCAGATAACTTGTAAAATTTAAGAATTCATCTCTAAATTCTCTTTCCCTTCAGAGCTGAACATTTGCACACGCCATCTTAGGATGTTCTCTTCCCCATACAAGCTAAATATTCTCCAGAATAATTTTTAAGTGCTGGATCTAAACTCTTCCAGGGACCGTATCAGCTACAATAGGAATAATCACAGGTTAATGTTCATATTTTTGACACTCTTTAATTTTCCAGAGTAACTTTTTCTGATGAGCAAATTTAAAAGCTACTATCTTAATATAGTTTTGCTGACTTAGATAAAATCCTCTCTGTTCAGTGAGCATCTTATGTGCAAGAATTGTGTTCAGTGACATGCCAATACGTATGCCACCTTTGGCCTTTTAAGATAGAAATAGATCATCATCTTGCAATGACTGAGAAATAAACTGATGAGTCTTCTAGTTCAGTTGCATCACACAACAAGTCAGGGTTTCAGCCTTGTTTGCAAATCTTTTGCCAAAAATTGTTTCTGATTCTTGTAGGAATATGTATCTATTCCCACTGGATCGCTTATAATAACATTTGACACCAAAGGTCAGATCCCAGGCATTACTCTGTTTCTTTTGTGCTTAATCATTTGCTTCTTCAATGGCAGATATTCCGAAGTCTGTGCATTGGAATTATGGAATTGTCCAGGGGAGAATATACCATCCTTTTAATAGTGACTCTCTTAGGCTAATAAAAGGATGCAGCCAGCACATGCACTGTCAGAACAGAAGATTTCCTTGGGAACAATCATAAGCTGTTTCTTTATTCTAGATACTTACAGCTCCTTGTTTAGAAGGAAAAATAAGATTACCTTTGTTTATTCATAAAAAAGCCAGTTTCATGGATACCACAGGTTAAAAAAAAGCAACTTTCATCACCATATGAGCTTCATTTCTCTCTGCGTTACCTGGACCTCTGCACTTCTCATTCAGATGCTTCATGTAAGTGCTTACAATCCACGCTGAGTCTGTGACTTGTCTGTCTTGTCCAAGCATGCGGAAAATAAACAGATCAAGGAATCATCACGGAGTTGCTGAAGTGCTTAAAGGAGCAACATCCTGATCCCCGGACTATTTTGTGATTTCCTCTGTAGAAGTTCATTAGGAGATTGTGGGAGCTCGTCATTCAGATGCAGCTCGCACTGAAAGTACCACAGATGCACGTTGGGTTTTGGTAACCTGGGTGGGGGGGTAGTCCTGATAACCAGTCTTTTGTGACTGTAGAATCTTCAAGGTTGAAAAAGACTCCTGAGACCATCAAGTTCAACCTCTGACCGAATACCCCCATGCCCATAACGCCATCTTGCAAAGTGTCATGCCTGCTCTTTTTAACACTTACAGGAATGGTGACTCCACCACTTCCCTGGGGAGCCTCTTCCATTGCATAGCCAGTCCTTCAATGAAAAAATTTTTCCTAATACCTAACAAGAACCTCCCCTGGCACAGCTTGAGGCCTTTCCCCTTGTCCTATCGCTGGTTGCCTGGGAGAGAAGACCAACCCCTACCAGACTACAGCCTCCTTTCAGGTAGTTGTAGAGACTGATAAAGTCCCTCCTGAGCCTTCTTTTCTCCACAGTAGAACCCCCAGCTCATTCAGCCACTCCTCAAAAGATGTATGCTCCAGATCTTTCATGAGCTTTATTGCTCTTCTCTGGGCAGGAACTGTTAATATCAGAAAAATGGAAGTCGGATGATACAATTCTCCCAGATAATCTGCATTTTTTTATTTACCATCCTATTCCCAGTATTTTGCTATTTCAGCATTTTAAATTCCACTATGAAGCCCGCTTCTCCTCCTTTTTTCTGCCAGTTTGAGAAGTAAAGAACAGTGAGGAAAAAAAGCGCTTTTCAGACACTGTATTCTGTAGGTGATTAAACTACTTTAATGTGCACTGCACCTTCGCTGCTCCTCTTTTTACTTGTCGCAAATTGTGAATTTATCACTACTACCTGCAACTAAGGAGAGTCATCAAATGCAAACAAATTACAAGCTTTTTTCTGCACCAGACGGGTTTCAAGTTTCCTGAGGGCTCTGAGTATTTGTTTGTTCCACAGAAAGAATGAGACAGTTAATTCCCTAGCATTTCTTGCTGGTCTTTTACATCAGCTTCTTTGATAAATCATTTGGGACATCACATAATCAAGTGTTGCTATAAAACTTTTATACAGATCTATAAACTAGATTACATTGTGTGGGAAATCATTAACCTCCTCTTCTTGAATTGTGCTGTTTGTACTAAAAAGGTGCAGGTGTGCATACGTACAGAGCATTAGCTTTCATATTTATCCTCTGGCTCAAGAGTTAAACCCACTCAATATCATCATCAGAGACAACATCTGGAAAGAAGCACCTGGGGATCCCAAATTCTCTCTTGGTTTTGCTGATGATGGTGGGGTTTTATCTCATTTTTCTCTGTCAAGCCCTTGTCTTTTCTCTGTGACAGTGGCAGAGTAGTTCTGAATAATTAAAACATTGTACATTACTGTTTGGCAACTACTTTAATATTCCCAGGCATTCCTGCACTGGCATAGTCAGGACATATACTGAATAATTTTCCCTCTACAGTAGATGTTAGAGCTCATCTCACAGATGAGAATATGAAGACTATATCCAAGAAGTAAATTAAACAGTGTCTGGGAACTGTCCTAGGCTCTACAATGCAGTAATTTCTGCTGTTGCACTGTCAGAAGCATCTGTGATATGGTGTTTGCCTGTGTCAACTGGTGCTCTCCCAAGTAATACTTCAGTCTGGATCAGGAGTTAGCAAAAAAGAACAGAGCTTGTTTCTACCAGTCTCTTTCTATGCATCTGTGTTTTTATGGAGATCATGAAAGGTTGCTGGCTTAGATACTCACTGTTTTGTGCCAGTTGGCCTCAGTGCTTGTGGATGGTTTTTGTGTATTTAAATTACCTCTGTAGGTGAAGCTGAATTCAGCCCAGCCCCTGTGAGAACATCATCCTTGGGGTGAGTCCTCACAGCTGTGATGAGCTCAGATGTCATCCTTCTCCCTCAGTACAGAAGGGGCAAAACATTGGGCATATCTTCCCAGCCTCACAACATAGTTAACATTACACAAGGGAACAAACAGGGGTTGGATTCAACCCCATTTTGCACTTGTTTTGCATTGTTTCTGGTGGAATGCTCTGCAGTCTGTTCCGTCTAATTTAGTTGATAAATAATGTCTCCATCTTTTGGTTTTGAACTCATGTTGATAACTGTAACAATTTCTCCATCACACCAATGCAAAGTCTTAACTGATGGAAAAATACAGTTGCATGGGTCTTATAAATGTCTAGTGCACACTCTCAAAAAAACCCTTCCAACATAACATGAAGTTTGCTCAGAACACAGACGTGGCCTCTACCCCTCATTTCACTGGCTTCAGTAAATCAAATAACAGCAAAATAAAATCAGTTACACAGAAAAATCAATCAGCCATCAAAACCACAAATCAAAGCAGGAGCAAAAATGGAAAGCTCTCCTTTCTAAAACCTAAGAATTATTACCAAGGAGAAAAGCCATAGCAGCACCAAGAAGTCCCAGAACTTTTCTATTGCTCTTGGTTGTTCATGAAATATTGTGCAGTTTGGTTCTTTTTTGGATGCTGTGGTGATGGAGAATAGTATAAAGTTTTAAAGACAGATTATTGCTGTGTTGAATCAAACCATTTATATTTATATTCTTCATGAATAATTTCATATACTTGTTTGAAAACTTTACAAACATTCACTACCCTGTGGAAGAAACAGATGGTTCCCTCATTTAACATTAGGAAAATGGGGAGAAAGACTGTGAACCTTGCTCTTTGTCTCAAGATTAGAGTGGAAGGGGCTGTCTCCCAGTTCTGCATGTTGAAAGGCACTGGTTGAGCTTCTTGATAGATGACATCATAGCAGAGTAGCACAGCACCCCTTTTGGTGTCAGATCTGCATGGAAATACTGGCCCATAGAAAGTGAAACATGGTTTTGTTTATATAATAAAATATTTCACAGGTATGACATATGGGTAAGTGCAGAGCAAGGCTGACAATTTATATCCACATGTGGAATATAAAGATAGGATTGTACATTCATAACTGCAAACAACTGCCACTGGAATTGTGTTTCCAAGTAGATTGGTTTTTTTATCCTCATTCCTGTGAAACTTGCATTGGGAAAACATCCATCTTTCTCTTGTAGGTTCTCCTGTAGCCAGTCTCTCTGCATCACCTAACACAGAAAGCTATCAAATTTCTAAATATCCTTTTTCCATATATATTCTAATAGAGATCTGAAATTTAAATAAAAACCTGTCAGCTATTTATTTGAATTATCATTTCTTAATAAAAAAGGAAAAGACAAAAGTCAATTGTTCCTTCACAAAGAACTCCTGGGCTGTCGACAAAATATCATCATCACTGTTATCTGCTCCCTTAGATCATATGGCTTTTGTGGAATTGGGAAATAATTAAGGTGAACATTCAGTTCATTTTACTCCTGAATATTTTCTCGTTTTAAAAAGTAGGATTTTTTGTGTCTGCTTTTCTGATTTCATGAGGTAGGTCAGGTGGGGGTACCAAACACTTACACAGGATGGTTTCAGAAGCACAGTGGCTGATTTCTAGAGGGAATCCTGTCTTGCAAGAGGAATAATCAGATTTCCTGCTGTATAATTTTTGAATTTATCTCTGTCAATTATGTTAAAAGTTTAGTTGTTCTAGACTGCCTTTTTAGCCAGTGAACAGAAGCAACTTATCTATCAATAAATTATTTCCATTCCACAAAAGGATAATGCTTTTAGTTTAGCAGGTCAAATAAGTGTTCAAAGTCAGGGTGAGAGGAATCTGTCCCCCAAAATCTAAGTTTTAGCTGGATGTGGAGTTACTCATTTTGGTAAATCATACAGAACTACCTGGAAAGTCTTCAAATGGATAGAAAGCCTCTGGAGAGCATGAATCTCGTTCCTGAGATGGAAGAGCTCCACAGCTTTTGAGTTGATTATTATTTTCCTGGTCAGCTGATGTGGAGACTGTGCAGGCTGGAATATTTTCAGGGGGTGGAGCAGAATGTTTGCATACCAACATATACAGAATCATAGAATCACTTAGGTTGGAAAACACTGCAGAGATCATCTAATCCAACTGGTAATCTAGCACTGTCAACTACTAAACCATCCCCCTCCAACATAAGTGAATCTCCTCCAGTGGGCCATAAAATATTATGGGATTCCTCACCTGGAAGATGCTCGGTCATTTCCAATAGGATGCTGGCGCCACTCTGTTGCTGGGATTTCTCAATGCAAATTTGTCCCCTTATGCTTGACTGTAATAAGGCCCAAAGTACATTTTGCCCAGTAATGGTGCCCAAAGTACATTTTCCCAGTAATGGTGCTTTCACTGTTCTGTCCCTTTTACACATAGACATTTGGTGTCCAGGGAGTTTGGGGAAGAGTGGATGAGAACCCATAATGCCTCCATCTACTCAGTTTTCAAGGGTAATTATATTGTCCACAGGGCATAATGCCCTTGCTGTTTTCAGTTTCTCTCTAGTGTCTGAGTTGTCAGCATGGTAAATAATCACCTTTCTTCATAAATAAGTAGTGGCTTTGTATCAGACATCAGACCAGCCACAGAACAGTAAAGTTCTAAATAGCATTGGAACAAAACAGCTACATGAATGTAAGTTCATGCAATTTCTTCTGGTTAGGTTTCACTTTGACATTGTTTACCCATCCTTAAACACAAACAGGGAAGGTCTATTATTTGATCAGACCTGACTCTCAAACAGAGATCTCATTATAGTGGCTTTCAACAGCACAATTGTGTTTTCAAGCTTTGAGAGGTACAGCAGCTCTTCATTATTACCAAAACAGAGGGGGAGAGAAAGAATTGGATGTTCATTTCTTTAAGGGCTGAACCCCATTTTTAATAAATCTATGTATCAGGATCCTCATTGGAATTAACGAAGAGGGAGGACATCTGGCACTGTAGCGAGCCAGGGAAATCTACAGTCACAAGCACCCCTAATGCTTCCCTGGGACTGCCTTAATTTTGTAATCCATCATATATAAATGCTCCCCTCACAGACAAAATCTTTCTTTCTTCTCTTTTTTCTTTTCCTCTGTTCCTAGTTCACCTTTGCAGATGAGATTGGGGTCTTTGGGAATAGAATCTCATTTGAATTCTGAAACCAACTTTTAAGACTAACTCTGTACATCTAGTGAGACAACATCTGATCTGTCCAATCTCTAATCGATTTAACAGGGGTAAGGGCATGGGCAGGCAGGACTTTGGATTTTCCTTCTTATTTCCAGAGAGTCCTTCTGGGTATTTCAAAAAGCTGCTAGAGTTCACATTCCAGGACAAGGTAAAATGTCTTTGAGGCATCGAGTAGCATACATTTAATGAAGATAGAAAGCCAATCACTTAACATCAGATGAGGAACAGCAATTTCCTTCAGTCTGGCACTTTGTGTATTGAACAAAATTGCATGAGAGCTTTGAGCACTAGGAGAGCTGTCAGGCGGCCGTTTGTCTGGGAGCTGGAGCAGTCCCCTTGGAAACAGCTTAAACCTTTTAAATGAAAGCATTACAAAATGTACATCTGTGTGTAATATATTGGCCATAGCCTCAACTGTCAGGGGCTGGACAACATAATGTTGATATATATTTCTGCCCGATAGTAATTTCCATGCTTTCACATGTAAACACAGCCTCCTTTAAGGCTGTAGAGTACTTGGCTGTCTGATCAGAAAGCATCATACTAAATGTTTTCCTTAAAATGGTTCAGCTGGGTTATCTGACCATATAACATTTAACTCAAAAATGTTAATACTCCCTGGACCTCTCTATTGCAAATATATTGAGACTTCTTGTTAGATAGGACAAAACGAATCACCACCTGGAGACAAGAATTAAAGGTTTAGGGGGAATGTATGCTAATAAACATCCTTGTTGCCATATGCCATCACCTATATAAAATACTAATCCAAATTCAGAATTTAGTTACCATACCATCATAAGAGATATAAGAAAGTGAATGTGAACTCCGAGGAATTGTTTGTCTTATTCCTTTTTTTTTTTAATAAAACAATTTATTTGCTCATTTTTATTTTTTTTTTCTGGAAATTAAAATAAATGAAAATTGCTAAAAAAAAAAGGCAGATAAAAGAATACAGGGATGGTACATATCATAAAATACATTCCCTGGGAGCACAGTTGGTCTTATGTTCTTACGCTGCTGAAAATTTGGGGCAGGTTGTTCTGAAATCATCTGAGTTTTAACATGTAGAACTGCTTTAAGTGAGAGGAAAATCAAGCCTGCTTTTTCCAAGTCCTCCCTCACTGTGAGATTTCCTTGATTTTCTTCCTGCTCATCTTCTTCTCCAAAGCCTGCTTGCAGCTTGTACTCCCAGTAGCCACTTTCTTTAATGAAAAGTAATGCTTAGCACTGAGCAGATTCCACTTCAGCTTTGACACAGGGAAGTGGTTTTAAACTATCTGACAGCACTGGGAACTAGAGCTGATTGGGCATTTTGGCAGTTTAAAACTATTGCTTTTCCTTTTTTCTTTTTTTTTTTATTTTTGCTATTGGCATCTGACTTTTTTCCTCCTCATTATTCTCATCTATTAATTTTAGTCTTCATAGTATGCTTTATCCTCCCAATTCTGTAACCAGATTCACCCAGTATTCAGTAAAAGATACTGGTCTTCAACACCAAGATCTTCTCCATCTCAGAGACTCAGAGTCCATCCTATCAAGCATGAATTTGGCCAAAGGGATTCTAAATGAACAAGACCACAAGATGAGCTTCAACCTTTTTCATGTGGTTTAGTTGGTATAGAGTATTTGTTGAAAGTTGGACATCTCAGAGGACTTTTCAAACTCAAATGATCCTACGATTCTATTTACAATTGAGAAAACTAGCTGAGAAGCATCTTACTAAACAGAGTACAATGGAGAGCTTGTCTTCTGTTCTAAGCATGTTTTCTATGAATTTATTTTGAGCTCAGTGTGATATAATATAGGAAAAAAATAAGTTCGTTAAAAGAAAATCCTATTTTATCTCTCTTTTCCCAGAATAACAGTAGGAAATGTATGTAAGAAGATGACAGTTGTGATCTCCATCATGGAATTTTGAGTGCTCTTGTGACTAAAAATCCAACCCCTCTCTCTTTATCCAGGAAGGCTTTCCTATTGTTTTTTTCTACAGAAGGAAAGTGATACTGAATTTTGGGGGAAAATACAGTGAGGACTGCTCCAAAAGTTCACAGAAGGACAGAAGAGGTGTATTACTGTTTTCCAAGAAGTTTTGTGATGATAGATGGGATAGTGGTTACTGTTTTGAAGATATTACTCATGCCATGACAGTGATCTATTGTGATCAAAATAAACCCACAGCAGCAAAATAAACAAGCATAAAACAGTCCTATTGTAAGGAAATGTGAGAGTAGTTATATGACAAGTAGGTAGATTTTAGAAGCTGAGAGTTGGGAAAGACGCCAACCCATGATTTAAAAGACAGTTATTGCATGGAATGGGAGTTTATAGATCATCAGAAGAAGCTATCAATTCTCAATAAAATACTAGGAGTAGTTTAATGTCATCCACCTCCTAAAAAGTGTGGTGGGCCAAGTTCAGAGGTGCACTTGGAACAAAGTCGTGGCTCAAGCTACATCTGAAAAGTATGGTTATTTGCTGGTAGAAAGGAACCCCTTTTCATTCCCCTTATCTCTCAAATCCTCCTCCAGCCTTAAATTTTCATTTTCATTTAGAAATTTTAAATTTTATTTTCATTTAGAAAGATATTTTGGGTTGGAAGAGACCTTAAAGATAATCTAGTTCCAATCCCCTGATATGGGCAAGGACAATTTCCACTGGACCAGGCTATTCACAGCCCCATCCAACCTGGCCTTCAGCACTTCCAGGGATGAGCTATGATTCTCAGTTACTCTACTTTCCCTGCAAGTAATCTGACCACTTGATTCAGTCTCCCCAAAGTAGATACCCCAGACTCCTGAGCAGTATTCAGGCTGACAGTTATTGTGGCATCATGGCCTTCTTCTCCAACAGAAGAAAAGAGGGGACAGTACAATGGCACCAGAAGTAAAAATAAAAATTGCTGCAATACAGCAATAAATTACAGGATTTACAGACTGAGATGCTTCTTTAGTAACTATAGGCATCAGCAGATTACTTACTTAGCTTTCTGTGCATGTTTCAAACATCTTCATGGAAAAACATCCTTTGAAAGAAATTCATCACAGCATCTCTATCTTTGACTGAAGACCACCCTGAATCACAATGTATTGGAGTCTGGGAAAATATTCCGCACACATAGCTCTCCTTATCTGTTCTTGGACAGTTTCCTCAAAAGTCCATGCTGGTCACTTGAATTGATGAGTCACTGGTCCAACCCAGCATAGTCATTCCTAGAGGAATCATCTAGACTTTTTGGTTTCATTAACAGAGAGAAAGAAAAACATTTTCTGGAGGTGGTTCTCAATGTTCAAGTATAGAAGCAGTCCAGTGACTAACAGCACAAGAACATCTGTCTCTGAGAAATGTATGTCTTGTTCCTGTCATGAAAAATAGGTGTTAGCTGTAGGACCTCTTCAGATATTTGGTGATGGCAGCTGACGAAGAACTAGATTAAAAGAGTTAGGGATGAGTTTCTGAGAGCTGTGATCATTCCACTTGTAGATTGTAAATTCATTTTAACATTAAGTTTTCCAGGGGTGTAAATTTGTAAGTTTCCAAGTAAGTGATTGGTTTCTTTTAGAGCCTATTACAATTGAATGGGAGAAAAAAAGCCAATAGAATGTGGTGTAAGATGAAGAGGGTGAGCATTACTAGAAAATACAGCATTTCTTTATTATTTGCATTGCAGCAAGTGACAATAACATTGCATTGCAGGGATGACAAGCCCCAGTTAGAGCTAGACGTCACTTGGAGAGATTTAAAACTCTGCAAGAGACTCAAGAGAAAGTGAAATTGCTGAGGTGATCCAAAAAAGATTACAAAGGAAGTCAGTGGCAGAGCTGGGAAAACAGCTTCTGACTCCCAGGCCACTGCTTACGGCAAGACACTGTTGTGCTATCAACAAAGACCATGATTTATTCTTTCTGTGCAGCACCATTTATTATTGAACAGCTGTTGTCAGTCCTTTAGTCTATTTGAAGAAATCTGAAGAAAGGAAAGATCTATTCTTCCCTGAGAAATAGTTTACAGTTTTCTGGATATGACTACTTTAACTGCCTATACTTTTTCCTTTTCTAATTTCACCCCATCAAATTTAATTCTCTACCTTCAGCAACCCTAAATAATTCCTACATGAACTACTGTTCAGTAATCTAAAAAGACAGTAAAGTGTGCCTTGGCATCCTAACCAAGATAGTAAATATTTAATATAATGCACTCTGTGAGAAGCAAAGTGCAATTAAATGAAAAGTCAGATAAAATGAGCTTAAATGCAATAAATACCAGTTACTATTCAGTGCCGAGAAGTTGCAAGTGTATTTGTTTCCTCTCAGTTAGCACTATTGGCAGCCTACTTTTTGTGGTTTTGAAATGGCAACAGACACCCACTTGCAAGCCTGCTTCATCATGTCTCCTAAAATAATTATTGATATTATTGGCTTTATTGTTTGGCATCCCATTTTTTTTCAGCTGAAAAGATCTATGTTGCTGGATTTTTTTTTTTTTCATTTTTGGTTTCACTTAAAAAAAGTCATAGAAAATTTGCAATAAATATTGAAAAATTGCTCATTTTTATAAAACAGATTTGGAAAAGAAAATGCAAATTTGATCCAATACTACTTTTAGCCTACAAGGTGGAAGAATTCAAACAGAAGCAAAAATTGGTTTTATGCTTTCATGTCCACTTTGACCTTATTGTAGCATTCTTTATTTATTGTCCCATACTTTTATGTTCTCACTTAATGCTGTGCTCCTTTCAGAGCTACCTATACTTTTCTACCTCATTTAGAGATAATTATTTTTTGTCTACTCATCATCTAAAGCTAAGAAACCATTGCTTGGGAGAATATTTTTTTTCTTTTAGGATATGGAGAGGCAATGTTAGTTAAGATCCAAATTAATCCAAGTTAAGGATGGCTTCAAAGCTCCCTAGAACAACTCATGAAGATTACTGCAGGCTTCTAGTCTTTAGTCTTTTAGAATTTTTGCTAATCTTGACTATGCAAGATCAACTATATTGTCTAGAGATACGTGCATTTTTTAAACAGAATCTACAAACAGTAAGTGTCTTGCTGTCTGATTAAAGAATGCAAGTAGAATCATAGACCTGTAGAATGGCTTGTGCTAATAGGGACCTTAAAGATCATCTTGTTCCAACTCCCCTGCCATAGGCAGGGACACCTTTCATTAAAACAGGCCTGTGCAACCTGGCCTTGAACACCCCCAGGAAAGGGAAAGTACATTAAGTGCACTAGTTAGTTTAATTATTCTAATTTTAAAAGCACTGAAACATACCTATTTTTTATGTTTTATTCTGAAACAATTGCTTGAAAACTGTTAGCTTCTTGTATCAAAAATGTAGTCCAAATTGCTTTTTTCTGTGGGATGAGGTAGAATCATAGAATCATTTAGGCTGGAAAAGATCTCTAACATGGCCAAATCCAGCCTTTGACAAAATACCATTGTCCCTACTAAACTGTAATGTGAAAGGCCATATCTACTCAGTTTTTTGGGCACTTTCAGGGATGGTTATTCCACCACTTCCCTAGGAGCCTATTCCTGATATATCACACCTCATGCTCATCATGTTTGGAATTTCAGTCACACAAGAGGTGGTCATAAACACACTCCCTGGTGTGTACGCTTTTCATGGATCCAGCCTGTTTCCTAGTCCTGGGGGACATGACAGGCTTTATTTTGCTCTCCAGAGAGTTTCTTCTTTGTGAAGAAGCCAAACTTTGGAAAAACTTGCCCCTTTAATAAAAGACTCACATGGCTGGCTGACTGTTCTGAGCATGAACGAACAGAGTGTCCAGGCCAAGAAGCTCAGTGGCATCCTGGCCTGTATCACAATAGTGTGGCCAGCAGGACCAGGGCAGTGATTGTCTCCACAAGTACTCAGCACTGCTGAGGCCACACCTCAAATCCTGTGTTCAGTTTGGGGCCCCTCACTCCAAGAAGGACATTGAGGTGCTGGAGTGTGTCCAGAGAAGGGCAGTGGAGCTGGGGAAGGGTCTGGAGTGCGAGTCTGATGAGAAGTGGCTGAGGGAGCTGGGGGTGTTTAGCCTGGAGAAAGAGAGTCTCAGGGAGGGCCTTATTGCTCTCTACAAGTACCTGGAAGGAGATTGTAGCCAGTGGGGTATGATTCTCCTCCTTTGGTAGCAAGTAACAGAACAAGAGGAGGTGGTTTCAGGCTGTGCCAGGGGAGGTTTAGATTGGTTTAGATTGAATATTAGGAAAAAAATGTTTAAAAGAATATTCACATTCTGTGGATATTCTCCTCCCCACAAGTGTTCAAAAAAGACATGGCTATGTCTGTCTGTGTATGGGACATGGCTCTATGGCAATGGTGCTATGATGATTTGACTTGATGGGCTCAAAGGTCTTTTCAAACTTTAATGACTCTATGATTCTATTCTACTACTGCCCAGACCATCCAAAATATACCATTAATGCTGATATTCTGGAATTATCTCTCACATATAAAATTTTAAACTCTTAGTTTCATACAAAGTGATCACTTTCAGTAATAAAACCACCATTCCTAGGATCCTAACAGCTTTTTATACTGTTAGTTAATTCAAGGAGATGTGCTGACCTGCATCTGGATGCCATGGTCTGTCATTAAAATTGCTTTCTAGTTACAGTTAAATACATAGAATGGGCTTTACTGCTTTCACTTAGTTCTGTACCCTTCATTTTGAAACTCATTCTACTGTAGTCTCATACAGTGGCCTATATCAGGATTTATTTTTTTTTTCAAATTCAACAAGGTGTCTCACAACCAAATGGGATGTTTCCAATATTTCTGAATGAGATGTGCTTTAAAAGAACATTTTTTTTTCCCCAATTACCTTCTTGAAATGATGTACTCATTGACAGATATTCAACCCTCATACTGCAGACCAATGTATAATAAACTTGAAGCATAATAAAAAGTTACTTTGAGGAGGTACATACAGGAATGGAGTTTTGCTTGCATCCATGTTGGAACTTCAAGGACAGCTTTACCACTGAAATCAATAGGAACATGGTGAAAGAGGAGGGAATAAACCTGCTGAATAGGGCATTGTTGCTGCAAGGTCATTATTCATTTTAGCACCACATATTAATAAGGTATTTGTTGCTATCACTGCGACAAATAACTAATTTTGTTTTCTACAAAGACATTTCAGGTGTTAAAAAGATATGCAACTCACATTGTAAACATCATTTTTTTGAGACTAGTGAGAAAGCAGGAGCCCACTGGCTTATGAAGCTACTTAGTACATTGGATTTGATTCATTTTAAAAAGTGTGGGAAATGGCAGTGGATAACAGAAGACCCCTTCTAGGAACAGAAAAAAAAAAAATTTAATATGCTATTCCAATGAATTCCCTGGAGGATTAGGTAGAGGAGTGTAATTAAGGTTTCAGATCTTTATGGCATGTTCCATGTTGTTAAACAAACAGTAAAAATCATAGCTATTCCTATAATAAAACTTAAAGAGATTTCTCTTGTTGAAATAAACTTAATGCACAGTATCATATGGGGGCCAAGTATCTTCATATTTGGTAAGTTTAATTGGATTCGGGGACTGTGTTATGGCAGAGCTTGAGAAACCGGGTCATGATCAGCATTTCATCTGCAAGTCTTCAGTTTGTTATAGATTAATGAAGTTAAAAATTTGTGGAACAGTTGGCTGCTGCAGCTATAGTTGTGGTAAACTATCTGAGCTTTTCTTGGTGAAATGATGCAAGAAACACTTGAATAGTCTTCTGTATACCATTGAGAGAAATACCTCCTACATAAGTTTTTAAGGCAGTAAATATATAAGAGGGGTGGTTTGCTTTTGTGCTGCTTCATTTATTTTTTTATATTACCACTATATACTGAAATAATGAATATCATGTTTGTAAAGGAACAGAGATACAATTTGATAATGAATAGCAGCAAGTGGAATACTTCAGATTAAATTACAAAGGATGAAAGACATCAGTAGGCATCTGTCGCAAGCCTTGAAGTGAAAAAAAGAATCTTTAGAACAATTATTCAAAAAGTGCATGAAGAATGTAGTACTCAAGTATTATTTTAACTTCCTAGAAATCTGCTGGGTAAAATTCACAGTTAAACATGGATCATCAAAAATGCTCCTAAGTTACACAGATGAAAAAATTTATGATGTGGAAAAACAAGAACTAAATCTAAAGAAGTTTTTATGCTTTTATATTTTAGTAGATAGGAAAAAAAAATGAAAGAGTAAATCATGATGTGAAAGATGTCTACGGTGATCTGCAGTTGTTTGTTGCTGTTTACGTATCTACAGCCAGGTCTACTGCACTCGCCTCATGTCTGTTGAAATGAAACAAACATTTTGAGGGTGTAGCTTGTTAAACTTGGCTTTGATACATATTTAGGGATGAGACTAGCTGTAACCTGAACATGTCTTTTTTTTAATTCCTTTGACTGTGGAAGGGCTTAGACTTTTTCAGGAGTGGATTGTCTGCAGTTAGTAAGATGATTTTCTTTCTGGATAACATGCAAGGATAAGAGAGAGCTTCAGGGCTGCCTTTTGGCACTCTATAGTCAGTGACACTGACAAAAAAAAATGAGTGGCCCAGCAGTGAACATGGGTGCAGCACCCAACTGAATCAATACAAGACATAAAACAATAAAATGACTGAAATACTCTGATCAAATCCAATCCAAATCTTAATAAGGATCTTCTGCCTCAAAATAACAAACTATGCTTAATTATTAAAAAATAGCACAAGGAGAATGGGACACGGTCTAAATAAATATGTGCTTTAACTAAGATAATGAGATCTGACCTAGAAAAATGTAGGCTAATAAATCTGAGAGAGAAATAATCTGAAGCAGAGTTATTAATTCAGACAAAGATACCTGGAAAGCAGAAATGTCAAAGGAGACCTTGGGGTTTTAGCAGACAGCAAATGATATATCTGTACGCTGCAATGCTAGAGGATTACAAAAAGGGATGTTGTAACTCCGGTCTGTACGTGCAGCGTCGTCATTCCTTTGTCCATAGGGAGGTGATTTTCTTGCTGGACAGCAGTGATGAGATTGCACCTTGAATATAGTGATGGATGTTGACAAATTGAAGGGAATTCCGAGAACAGCAGCAAAAATCATTAAGGGGCTGAACAGCCTGACTTGGTAGGAAATAGAAAGTCATGCTCTCCGAGGATAAAGGGAAAAGATTGTTTCTCTTATCCCAAGGTGACAAAGACAGGCATGATGGGATTATGTTAAACAAAAGAAAATTTGAGCTGCAAAGCAGGAAGAAATTCCTGCTACAGTGTGACTAAGAAATTGCTCAAGTATATGGTCAACTATTTACACTAATAAAAGGAGATGTCAGCAGAAAAAGTTGATCAGAATTTAATTCATCCTGGCATTTGTACAGTTACCTTTTTTTATCAAGTTGTGCATTTTATGCATTTGATGACCTGAGGTATCCTGCAAGTGTCTGGTTTGTTGCTTGTTGTATTTGACATATAATTATGACTTTGCATGAAGTTATTTTTCTGAACTTCTCTGGGAAATAAATATTTACATTAACACCTTGTGATTTTCTGCCACCTTTTACTGGTGTTTCAGTGGTTTTTGAATTGACTTTAGCTTTTTAGCCGATGGGCTACATGTGTACATTCTTCTGTTCAGCAAAGTTAATGTTTATCCAGCCATTGTACAGACATTTTCACTGGTACCGTTGTATTGTTGATAGCACAGCGGTGATACAGTCTTCCAGAAAGAAAGCATTTTAATGTGCAAAATGCTTTGGAAATACCAGAACTCGTAGTGCAGGCCAGGTTCAATAGGGCTTTGAGAAACTTCTTCTAGTGGAAGGTAGTGAAAGGTGGCAGGAGGGTTGGAATTAGCTGATCTTTATGGTCCCTTCCAATCCAAGACATTCTAGCATTTAATGGTTTCTTAGAACCATCAAGAACAGGGTAGAAATTGCTGATTTAGACTGCTTTCTTGTGTGAGTTTTTCAAACACCAAAATTCTATAAATAACCAATTAGAAAAGCATTCAACATGCCCAAGTTGAATATCGCAAGAAAGTGGCATTTACTGAACAAAACAACACCAATGTTAAAAATTGGAAGGGAGCAGTGAGCTATTTGCATTGAAAAGAAATTATCACCTCTGTCACTTGCACAGAGCTCAAATGCCTTGCTAATGTATAATGTATTTCTGATTGTGGAGGAATGTATACTATAAAGCACTTAAAGACTACTTGCTAAAAGGTTTCACTAAAAAAAAAATTTAGTCAATTAACAACAGAAAATTTCAAATCACTGAGTCACTTTTAAACCTTTTGTGTAGGAGACTTGATCATATGCTCCATAGAAGAGATGAAATTGCAGTGGCAAGGGTATGGATTAGTAATAATTTTCTAGCCATAATCTCACTTATCTTGTGATGAGACTTTTTCACCACATTCCATTCACATTGGACTCCCTACACAACTAGAATGTATGTCAAATAATAGAAGAATCTCATTTATTTTGCTATTTAGCTCTGAAAAATTAATGGTGATTAACTTAAAATTAGTTGGCAGGAAATAGAACCTTAATGCTGTTAGAATTTTAAACTTCAGAATATTAATTCACTTTTTTTTTAATCTCATAATCTGTTAATCTGCTTTAATATTTATGGATAATGATAGCTCTTATTTTCTCATTATTTTCACTGTCTCCTTCCTTCTCCTTGTCAACTGAATCAGTTTCTTTAAGAATAAATAAACTCATTTCTGTAGGCATTTCTGAAGTGTGGATTTGAGAGAATCATCTGGTGAATGTCTGCCACATCATAAACTTTAGGTGCAAGCATCTCAGGAATTTCTTTACCACACTACCATATGCAGGGCTGGAATCAGATCTGATCTGGAAAGGAAGGAGGCAAGGGATGAGGATCTGCTCCATGACTGCTCTAGCAGTAACTAGGGTGCACTGGACAATGCCCTGAAATGCTTGCCAGCCTCCCACACCTTGTAGTAAATCTGCTCCTTTTCAAAAAGATCCCATGGTGAAAGGACTTTGATTCACAGAACTCCAGCACAAGCTGAGTTGGAAGGGGCCCAAAGGGATCAATGAATCCAGCTCCTGGCCCTGCACAGCCCCATTCCCAGGAGTCACACCCTGACAGCAGTGTGCAAACCTCTTGAACTCAGTCAGGCTTGGTGCTGTGACCACTTCCCTGGGGAGCCTGTTCCAGTGCCCCACTTCCCTCTGGGTGAAGAAGCTGTGTCTTGTATCCAACCCCCACCTCTGCTGGCACAGCTTCAAGCCATTTTCTTGAGTCCCATCAGTGGTCATCAGAGAGAAGAGATCAGTGTTTGTCCCTCCTCTTCCTCTTACAAGTCATAGACTGCAACAAGTTAAATTCAAGTTTTATCAATCTTCATGTAAATCTGGTCTGTACTTTCCAGTGTACTGTCATTATTTACTTGAGGATTTACTGTAAAAAGGGTGTTTCTGAAATTCATTAGCTTCTATTTTAACTGTAAATCTTTTACTTTTTCTAAGAGAGAGAACAAGAGGCTATGCACAGAATGTGCAAAGGGGTTCTGCAGCCAAGCTGACTAGGACAAATTTAGTGGACCTCTTTAATTAGCTGTGAAGGTCATATCCCATTGACTTCTGTGGCACTGCACCAACATAATTCAAAGCACAATTTGTTCCAGTAAAGCTGGATTTGATCTCCTGTTGCAGTCATTCTGGCTTCTAAGCCATTTAGTAGTGTGAAGGAGTGTCAAAGTTTTGCTGGTGTGATTGGTTGTGATTTAAGATTCTTTTTGCATTTACTTTCTGGTTCAAAAATGACTATTCAAGGAAGGCAACAGAGGAAAGGTTCTTTGATTTCATTCATTTGATTATGACTTGATTCCACACCATGGTAATTTCTAAAGAAATGTTCTCACACATTCTACATGTCTCAAAATATTTAAGTTAAAAATATTTACTCCATATTAGAGTTTGAAAGGTATTTTGCACTCAATGATCTTGGAGATCTTTTTCCACCTGAATGGTTCTACGAATCTACATCTAGGCTCCCTCTGGGTAATGGTTAGACTTAACTCCAGAGTTACATTTCACATGTAAGACTAACATCTTCAGGTGGAATACACAAGAAATAATGGCTTTTCGTAGATTTGGCCCAGTTGATTTAATTTTAGATAACTCTAGCTAAACTACAGTTTATTCTACAAAAAGTGAGACGATAGTTCTTTCTCCAGAAAAGGCTACTTTTTGCAGTTGGATAGGTTCTTCTGGTAAAAAGAAGGGCATTTTGGTGCTCTGGTTTCCTGTCTCCCAGGGCATCTCTCTGCTCCATGTCTCTTTACTGTAGACTTGTAGAAATTCTAGCACCTTGTATACTCATAGTCAAATGCCATATGGGACTTCCCAACATTAATTGAAAAGCTAATTAATAGATTTTTTTCTTATGGCACTTGAATTCATCTGAATTGTCATTTCTAGTCATTGCTAAAGAACTATAAGTCTTGAAGCACACCAAACAGCCTTAAAAAGATCTAGTGACTGTGAGTTCATAACACTTTCGTTGTTAGCCAGTGCCAGAAAAGCAGTGCTGCCAGTTATATTCAGATACACACAGATTGATCTCTCATAGCTGAAGGAGTACCATGTGGTTTGGTCCCCTAGTTGAAGAGGACTACTGTTTTTGTTGTTGTCGTTGCAACATTAACCTCCAGGGGTTTTGTTTTATTGCTGGCCTATTCCCCAGATGACTGTTTTCAAGTGGAAGGGGAGGTAAATCTGACAAGAAAGCAATAATTCATAGAGAAAATGACAGCGATAATGAAATCCTGCAGTGGTGGAAAGATTTCCCCAGCAGAAATGTGCAGCCTGGCTCACCTGCTGGAAGTTCATTGTCTTCAGTGTGTCTCCTTCAGACCTGACTTTGGCCTAATGCAATTTTTTAAGCATGAGAACACTTTGCTATTTCAAAGCTCTGGCTTATTGGTAACATTGACCCAAATCTAAACGATTGTTATGTGAATCAAATCGTAATATCTAATGACCCAAGTGCTGTAATATGAACATGCTGCCTGGGGAGTTGCACTGTGTACTGCTGGTTTGCATGGGTTGATCTTTTGGCAAAGTCACAGAAAAATGAGAAGAACATTTCTATAACAAGGACCAAGGACTTAAGAAAACTTGTTTTTCCCTGTCAGGTCATTCACTCTAAGGAAAGAGGTAGAGGGCAATAATTCTTCCATGAAACCAGGTAACAACCTTTTAATAAGCATCATTAAGTCTTTAGGTTGAAACAAGAGGCTATCTACCCTTTTATCCCATATTATATTGCCCAAATTCCTCTTTGCCATCCTCACTGTGGTTAGATGAAAGCCCCCTGTTTTCATATCGATCACTAAAAGCACTTTCCCCTCGTACCAGTTCACTGCATCACTTCTAAATGCAGTTCATCTGATCTCTTTTACTTTGGTTGCTGCTCATTCAGGGCTACAAAAACTGTAGTTTCAGGCAGGTCTTGGAACCAAATGATCATATTTCTTACCTCATTCCAAGGGATAACATTAGGATCTTTGTTTAGGTGGGATTCAGAATAAAAATAAAGCTCATTTTGCTTTCCCATGCATGCCCACACACGTGCACACCCACATATATATACACCACTCTTTCTCCACAAGGCTTATTTGAACCCAGAACAGTAGACATCTGTGTATGTTTGTGCTTATTTCTTTTCAGTAACACACTTTCCAAATGCTAGCTGCTGAGTAAGTGTAACTGCACTGAAATGTTAACCCGTGTTCAACCCAAGCTCTGTTGGGCCAGGGGTTGAATGATTATTGGAGTTACTCTTTCTCACTGGCAAAGAAATGTTTCTCTTTGACAAGGAAATTATTCAGGCAATGAAGTTTTTTGGCTTAGGAGTTATGAAGAATTTACTTGTAAACAGCTCTGAGCTTATGATGTGCTGTTTGCCTTCAGTAGCTTGCATGTGGCTGTAGCTCTTCTTTCCACTTGCAATTTCTGTATGCATGGAATTTTACAAGCATGAGACTCAGTGGAGCACTTCCATGTCTGTTTTCTCTTCTTCTCTTTTATCCCTGACAGACCAGCACAAAAAATCCATACTCTAGCTTGAAGGAAAACCATCCACTGTGATAAGAACCAGCCTCACATGCCAGATAGATTGAAAAATCAGACTGACATTTTAGGGGACTGTTCCTGCACTAAAGTGAAATGACAGGTGTAGACCCACACAACAGGCTGGATTTTATGAATGCATATCAGCACAGTATCTGCTGTGTTCAAAGCAGTCTGCAAGCTTCAAGGTAAAAACAAAACCAAAAAAACAAAACCAAACACACAGAAAAATTGGTTTTTAAATAATATGACCTTTTCATATTCTGAGTCTTGCCAGTCATAAGAAGTGATTTCCCCATCTTATTTACATTAATATTCCCCACTTAAGTGTTCCCCAGCTTCATTTTATGATGACACAGGCAACACTTTCTTTACTTCGTTCCTTACATGTAAGCAAATTTTTGTATTTGTCTGCTACAATGGATTATGTTGTCAGTAAATGAGAACACTAACTCCTGGCCAGGCTTCACCCTGCCTTCCCTTCCCTTCCCTTCTCTTCCCACAAGATTTAATTGATCAGTTTCATCATACACAACTTAACCTTATGCAAGAACATGGAATAGCATATGGTTTTCATCCCAGAAAGATAATTAACCCCCAGGTGATCTCAGTCAAATGGCAAGAAAAAGAAATTTAGTGGGGTTGTTTTTGGAAGGGACAAGAGAAGGAGGAAGCAGGGAAATGATGTCACCTCTGGTAGCCTTTTGAACTTTGAGCCCTGAAATCTCAGTTTTGATGAGTGCACTCAATCCAGTCATTATGAGAAAACTGAAGCATGTCTCAGGGTGCCCTGATCATGAAATTGATGCCCTAGGGCATCAGTGTGCACACTCTTTCCTAGCTAGCCCAGTTGCTTGCTCAGCAAAGAACTCTCGCTCTTCTTGGCAGATCACAGAAGCACTACCTCTCCCAGTCAGTGTTTGCATTTACAGAGATAGTATTGTTCCTGTCTTCCCTTCATTCCTCTAGGGAGACTAACTCCATGGTATTCCATTGGACATTCACTGCAAATTGTTTTAGTTGGTCTCCTCTTCCCATTGGCAAGTTATAAACTAGTTTCTATGTTTTTTCCTTCTACTTCAAGCTTTTGTTTCTGCAACACTGCATCTGTGCTACACTGGCTGATGTATGATAGGAGAAGGGCTATTACATTTGTACATCAAATCCTATATCCGTAGTTTGCCTTACACAGTCAGAAAATATTTGTAGGCTTTACATCTGATAAAGGTCATCTTCTGAAATGCAGAGGTGCAGAAGAATCTTCTTGAGTCTGAAGACAGATTAGCTGCAATGATCTTTGATATGGTTCATTTCTTTTGTAGAAAGAAGAAGCTCCACATATTTGGGACAGGTTTACCATTGCTTAACAAGAACTGTGAATCATGTCAGTACATTGTAGCTGCAGCATGGGAAATTTTGAGCAGGAGCTGGGGTACTGGAAAATTTTCAGGGGACTTAAGAAATAAATTTATAGTGTGAAGCAAACACCTAAATGCTTCCTCAGTCTACCACCAGCTTCAGGAAGGAAAGATGCAGAAAAACCTCACATTTTTCTTTAAAAAGTTTAAATGGGAGACAGAACTCCAGGTGTGTCACTTGCATGCTAGAGGTAGAATGACATGAAATATGAAGCTGTTAAGCAGAGAGTAGAAATGATACGAATCTGACAAGTCTAACGTATTGAGCTCAACAATTTTGAATTCCTCCTCCCCAGTCCCATCAGCCAGGCTTAGAGCTCAAGTATTTATGCAGCACTGAACCATCAGTAGCCACCCCTCTCCTGTAAAATGGTCCCCACCAAATGCTGTGGAATGGCAGATGCTTTGGTCCTGGAAACCCATGCTGAAACGAGACCTGCTTGTCAGCACATCTTCTTTTTCAGCAGCAACTTCATTCAACATCATACATTCTCATTGCTCCCGCTTATTCTCACTGTCTCTTCTGCTGGAAGGGACAATTCCTCCTGCTGGAGGCCTGGGAAAGACAATTTTGTATAAGTCAGTCCTCCAGCTACCAAAATGTCACAGACACAAGGTGGTGTATTCTGTCCTACACCAGGTGATTGCTCTTACATCTCTGTAAGAGCATTCCACACCCATTTGCCAGATTTATTTCCATCTTAGAGACTAAACACATTTGAATGAGTGAATCCTGGCAAGCATTTCAAGCACCTGCCTTGCTTCTGGCTGAATGCTGAGCAGCGCTACAGTTGGGCTGTTGCATGGTAACTTTCAGGCTCTGAAATCTTGGATATATTGAGATGGTTCTCCTGCAGCTCCATGGGATGCTTCTTTTGTCACCAACCATCTGCCAGTTCCTTTGGCTACGCAGGTATAAAGTGTGCATGCCAGCCTGACTGGTGTCAGCACTGAAAATTCCCCAGCACTGTGTGCAAACAGAAGGCTCTGTTCTAAGTGTGAGGAAATACTATATCATTGGGAAGAACTCCCAAGCCCCCTGGAGAGAAAGAAAAAAACCAATTCTCTTTCTTGTCAAGATCGAAAGGTGATACAAGGATGGGGAAAATGTCATTTAAGGTAGGATGAACACATAATTAGCTAATAAGCTGTACAAAGAGGGGTGTTGATAACATCAACATCTATGTATATCAAATGTGGGCAAGGTAGCAACATGTGACCACAAGGTAGAAATTGTGTTGGCAAGATGGACTTGACCCAGAAGGTCCTTTTTGAGTCCCATGAAATACTACAGTATTACTTTTGAGCTCTTCCTTCCATGAAATGGTTCACAGAACCATTTATTGGCAACTCAAGAAGCAGGTGAAGCCAATCTTGAAAGAAACACGTTGTTTCTACTACTTGTAACATGTGGTCAGTATTCCAGTGAAATTATCAATGTTTTACTTTCCCCATTCTCATGCAGAGTTGTTGGACTGTATCACTGCTTCTGTACTATCCATGGTAACAATGATGCACACAGACAGCATGCCTGGAATCATACAAAATATTTGCATAGCAACTGTGCCAAATAGAACCAAGTTGTTTTACAGAAGAGTTTGCTTAACGACAGGGAATTCTCCAGGTATACCAAACAGTGGCCACTGGTTACCTCTTCACATGCTCAGCTGCATGTGAGAAAATTGGCATGAGGGGCTCCTAGGATTATATTCCTCTTTGCATGGTTAAACAGTTGGAAGCAGTAGTCAATTATGAGTATTTTGGCTTTTGTGTGAGTACATGGAAGAGCCCAGAACAGAAACCGAGGAATCTACTACTGTGGCTTTGTCTCATGGACTTAGAACTACAGAATATCACAGAGGCTGGAAGGGAGCTTGGAGATCATCTAGTCCAACACACACTGCTCAAAGCAGTGTCAGCCACAAGAGCCCAGGGACGTGTCCAGTCACGTTTTGAATATTGCCAAGGACAGAGTCTTTGCAGCCATTCTGGCTAAACTGTTCCAGTGTTCAAACATTCTTCCTCCAGTCCAGAAGCTTTACAGGACTAATGTGCTTTCATTTCTCTGTTGTTGATTCTCTAATACAGAAGACATGTCTGTGTAGAATAATAATGTTTTGTCAGTAGACCAAAAAGCTCTCTTTGCCAGGCTTGGTAACCTGTCAGGTTACCAAGCCTGAGTCAGGGAAGTATTCATAAATAATTGAGCTTTCTCAGATGAAGCAGTGCGACCCTTGGCCTCAGTATTATTTATCTTATTTAATAAAGGATGTTCTGGGGGTACATTCAGGATCAAGAAGAGTTTTGTTAATGCTGAAGGACAGTACTGGTATCATAGCCAATTAATGTGCCTGTTCCTACTGATGATAAATGGGTCTGTCGTCTGTTCATCTGGCATTGAGCCTCGAGCCTTACATAATCATTTGTGGCTATACCCAAGGGTTTTGATAGTTAACATTTCAGCTTTTACAGGTCAACAGAATTTTTCAAGAAAGATAGATTTGGTAAATAGCAGTCTGCAGCAGAAAACTGGAGGTGAAAACAAAATAATATTCAGAGAATAAGGTCTGTAAAACGGGCCGAAACTCATCTGAGGAAGAACCTTTTCAGTTCTATTTCAAAGTTTAGGGAAAGGAGAAAAGTGTGAGAAAAGAAAAATGCATCAAAGGAGCTCTGGTGAATCCAGGCTGGCTTAGCCTTCATGGGTTAATAGATCATTTGAAACTGCTGTTTTCAGTGGCTCTGAAATTGCAGGAAGTGGTTTGAGGCCAAGAGGGAATAATGACTCCAGGAGACATAATTTCTAGGGAGGAACTGAAGTCCTGCAATTCTGCTTTGGAGGAAACACAAGCCACAGAATGAAATTCCTTGCAGTTTCAAGGTTAGCAGAAAAGCTGATGGCTGGAAGAGAGAAATCTGAGGAGGGAAGCAGAAAATATGAAATTATGTCTGTGTGCCTATGTGTGGGCAATGTTATGCCACATCACCAAGCCTTTTGTCCTTAAGCCAGGAATCTGAGCTGGAAATGCCTTTTGCAAGGTCCTTCCAAAATGCACCTCAGCTCTCCAATTCTGAGTGTTCATGTCAATTCAACATGGAAACATTGGGATACGGGTTTTGAAATACTTTAATGATTACTGCCCTCAGATAGATGATGGACAGGCAGAAGAGAGAGGGAGGGAGGAGTGTAGGGAGGGAGGGAGGAAAAGTCTCTGCTCATTTGACACTTCACCAGATGAGAAAACAGAGATGGCCATGCACAACTTGCACCACTCTCACTGCTACTTCTGGTGGCTTTCTATCAATAGACTCACATCTGAGACCCACAGACAAAGAGAAAAGCGTGTCTTTACAGATTGATCCCACCAAAGTGGCAGAGGCACAAGAGTTAGCTCAGTCTATATTTAATCTACCAGTCTCCCTGGAGTCAGCGGAGAGAGGCACCTTCATAGGGCAATTCAGAGAAGGAATATGACTGCAAAGGCAGCATTAACCTTTATGACTGTTCTGCTTTTGCCAGGAGTCAAAAGGATCAATTCATAGCTGAGTGGAGAAGACTTATACTGGCTAAGAAGCAGACCCAGTATCAATAAAACTACCACAGTGTGTTCTCTGTATCACAGAACTGCCATATGTCTCCACTTATGGGGATTGGGTATGGGCACTGTGGAGGCAATTGCTTTTCTGGGCAGGTTAATGTAACAAAAAGCGAGCCGCTTCTGCAGCCATTAATCTCCCTAAAGCCCATAGTCTCAGTCCTCCTGTGCTGTACTCTGTGCTGTGCTTCATTATGGAGTCTTTAAACACCTCAGCTAAAGAGAGAGAGAGTAATTTAAAAAGAAAACACAGCTTTGGCTCCTTTTAGTTGGATTTTTGGAGAAGTAAGGTTCCTCTTGGGTTAACTTTCTTAGACTTTTCTACTTTTGTTTATATTGTACTACAAAGGCCATGTGCTATTGAGTAGACAACCAAAAAGAATGCCTAACATCAGAATATTTAGTAAATCAAGATAAAATAAGGTATTTAAAATTGTGAGTTTTAAGTATTAAAGCATTTTTGTTATTTTTTATTTTCCTACTTCCAATTTAGTAATAAAATCTGATGATCTTGCTCTTATTTTTAATAATAATCTTATTTACAGTACTTTAGGAACTACAGCTTCAAGAAGAAAACATAAATGAATGTTTATAGTATAAAACCTGTTTTTATTTAATACCTTGGAGGTTTGGGGGAGGCTTGTTTGGGTCTGTTTTATTATCAAGAGGTATCCAATAACAATTTTCTTTATTTTAATTATGTCTGGAATATGCTGCTCATTGTAAACAGAACACGTAGTTATTTAACATGCATATTTTAGTTCAGGGATTTGAAGCAGTCTACTGGGCTAGGACACATGTTCTATATTTCCATTTATTGTCTCATAGAACTTCTTGTTCTAAGAACTTGTCAGGACTTCTGAGATACCTTTGAATAATCTCCACTTTCTGTTGTGACTTTTTCTTTTGCTTATCAAAATAGTATTATAAATACATTTGTGGACCTCTTGGTGGAGAAAAGATTTACTGTTTCTGATAGTTGCTTCACTGCTGTAAATCAATATAGTGCTACTTATATCAGACATTCTACTATTTACCCCAGATTGAACGTCTCCTCCTTCAGTTCCAATATTAACTCAGTTAAAAATAGCAGTTTTATATTTAAACCTCTGCTTCCTGAAGTGACAGTAGGTGGGCCAACTTGTAACATGATCAACATTTACAGCATTATCTCTACTGGAATACATTTATTCCAGCTCCTAACAAACAAAACATAATAGATTTTTGGAATCCCACTGTTATAATTTTTACAAAAAATCAATATTAATTAAAGAATGAAAAATGTGAGCCTTAATATAACATGCATACATGTGCACAAGTAGCATACAACACAAAATTTTTGGCATGTTGTTATGCAACTCATTCCCTGAAGCAGGACTTGTGCAAAGGGGTGTTGTGCTGGGCTTGTATATGGGGAGTAGAAAAAGTGAGATGGGGAATCACAGAGTCATGTTGTCAATGCAAAACTTGTGATTTAGTGCAAAGTTTAGCTTTAAAATTAACTTAAAAGCATTTGAGATGCCCAGAGCCATTTTAAATGCCCAAGCTTATTTAGGAGACTGGCAGAGAAGATGCAGGATTTACAGGAAATCCATGTCTTTCTGGACAGCAGCTGAAGGACAATCAGAATAACTAGGGCATCTCTAGTTGCACTGGACAGTTTTATGTGGACAGCTGAGCTGGGATGCATCTTGCATCTGCAGTCACAACTTTTCAAGCTATTTTTTGATGACACTGAGGGGCATGTTAATTGTGACCTACTAGAAACTGTCGGCCCTTTGCAAGATCATATACTGGCTCATTTTCTCTGCTGTGCCACACATTATATTGGTGAGTGCTGTCACTAAACAGAGTGACATTACCCAGTGGATCTCATGGTAAATATAGATTCAAGTACCTCTAAAACTGAGAGTTGTCTTCAAGTCCCCATTAAATATAGAGCTGCTAAAAAAAGTGTCCAGGACATTACTACGTTAAAGTGTCTGAACAAGATGCAGTAGAAGACTGAGATGGTAATTTTGTTGATGTACGTTGAAACAGTTGGACTCATCCAGGTGTATTTCTCCTAAATTTCTTTGAAAAAACCAATATAACGTGAAAAACTTACAGTATTTGAGTGATATTTTAAAATAAGGAAATACGCTTTATTACCAGCATTAAGCATAAAATATAGACAGGAAAGGAAGTAAAAATACAGTTAGAATGTTTGTCCCATGAAAAACACTCTCACTTTCTCCATGTTTGAACGTCTGCATGTAACTTAGTATGAACTCAGTTTCATTCCATTCAGCTTGAAGCACCTCACATTCGATATACTCCTTATCCAGCCTTTGAGAGCACATCTAATGTGTGAAGCCACCAATGGATAGGGGCATGGTGTGTATATCTTGGGTAGGAGCAAACCTGGAACATGCTGTAACTGTTCCTGGGGAAATCAAAGTATGGAAAGGCAGCTTGGACATGGCTGGCCTTAGATATGGAGGTAGATACTCATTTACCCATATCAATACAGACATTAAAGTGGAGTACCAGTTCATGTCTGAAGTGATAGCCTGGATTCTGATGGAGGTACTCTGGCAGATAGAGGGAATCTGGGTCTTAAAACCCTGACAGCTTCCATGCAAACAACCTTTACAAATCCATACAAACAACCTTTAAAAATCCATGCCAGTCTTGTCTGACACTCAACACCTGGCTCCTTTTCTGTAGTGAGGATGGCTGGACCACTGCAGTGGCGCACTGATTTTTGTGGATGGTGATCACAAAAAGAGAATTGAGAAGAGGCCACCCGAGTTATTCTGACACATGACTTCAGTGCTTTCTATTCTTAGACAGATGAGGATCTGAAATATGTAAGTACACAATCATTGTTTTTTAGATTTATTTGCAAAGATGAGTCAAAGAAGTAAAACTCTTCATCTATAATGGGTGTCGTATTTAGGCATTTATAATTTTCCTTTGATGGGTGTTTATACTGGAGTTGATAAATCAAGATTGTCCTCACAATATTCTAAGCACTGTTATTCGTCTCCATCCTTGTTTTTTTTTAAAGAAATGAAAAGTGCAAAAACCATGAAATTATATTTGCAGTGTCATTTTAAATTTATTGTCTAATAAATAGTGATCACTTGGAAAATCTATTTTTTTCCTATGTTGTTAACAAGAGTTTTAACCAAAGTGATTGAATCAAGATGAGAAATGATCCCAGGTTTCTGAAGCTTGAATAAATGATATTGTCAATGTTAATGCACTGGTCTGAAAGTTTATTTGAAGTATCAGAAATAACCTAAATATAATTTCATGGCAGCTCATATACTACTTAGCATAATTTATTCCTTATCACAGAACCTCAATTCCTTGTGTTTTACTGGCATTTCCAGCTCAGCAAATACCTACCAACACTCAGCTATTTACTCCTGCACACTCCCAGCACAAGTAAAGATAACGCTTCTTTTTTTCCCACCAAATAAATTCTATATTGACTTACAACTCAATCTTGACTACCACCAACACTTCTGTTGAATGACAGCAACCAAAATTTCATGTGGATATACTACTTCTGATTCATCTAATGATGTTGCATAAGATGCCTTTTAGAACTCTATTATCTCCAATAAAAAAATGTTTGTGTGCAGCAGTAAATAAGTAGAACTTGTCAGCTGCAGAGTGTTTTACTATGGTTTTACAAGTGAATCTCCATCCCAAAGTATTTCAGAGAGAACAAAAGAAATTTGAAATGTTCCTACATATGCCAAGACTCCAACAAGCCATAATAGAGACACAATTGAGTTTATTTCTACAGCTTGAAGCCAGGAACACTGTACTTTAAAGTACAAAATACAGTCAACGAGGTCTGCAATGGACTTGAAAGGACAAGGCTGAGTCCTATGGCATTTCTGGTTCTGAAATTCGTCACGGGAGAATGTTTTTACTCAAATAGGGTTCAAAGTATAGCTTTATGTCTCAAGAATGTACTGGTTCTCCTTTGGTTTTAAGCAATAAGCATAAGCTTATATGTGTTTTCTTCCCCTGCTCCAGGTTATAAAACATTTCAGATTATTGTGTTTATATAGCAATGAGACTACCCTGAATTCTTGCAGCTTTGGGCAAGTTTTTGAACATACACATTTTACCAGTGGCAGGCAGATTGTTCTTGATAGACCTGAATTAAAATAAGTGTATTTTAAGGAATATTTAGATTTCTGACTGTAGCTGACTGGTTTGGTAGAGAATGGTGTAAGACCAGTGCCCTTATATCAAGTCCCTTGTTCATCTGAAGATTTCCAGAGGAATTGCAATAAAAGGAACTACAGCCTAGGCATCTTCACTGCACTGGATGGAGAAAGCAAGGCTTTTCAGGACAAATAAAAAGTGTCATGGCAATAGTAGAGCTCTGGCATTTATTTTTTTTTCAAAGAAGAAAATAAATAAAAAGCTTCTGAGTGGAAAAATGAAACTATTGGACCTTTTTGCAGCTATGCAGATATGTAAAGGATGCTGATGCTGCCATGAAGTATCTGCATAACTCCAGATAGGTGCTTTTGTATCATAATTTGTTCAGCAACTATTAAAATATCTTATTCCTTTAAGAAAAAGATCTCCTCATAAGTATCAGGGCTTTCTTAAAGGAAGAATAAAAACTCAATTTCCAGAAATTCTACATTTTAAGAGACCTATCAACCTAAACCAGACTTTCTGACAGCTGTGGAAACAAGCCAAGATTGTATTAAAAAGTGGTATTGTGCTAGGGGTAACCATGCCTTGTCAGATGTGTTGCATATACCCTGCTGTGTGCATGGATATTTATGGATATGCCTATACAACACATCAAATCAAGGGGAAAAAAAAACAACTTACAGGAAGGTGTGCTAATATCTGTCTGTCCATGGCTTAAAGATACAGCATGAATGCATTGTCCTGGCAAAGAGAGTGAAGGACATAAATGAAAGGTTATTCCCATAGTAACTCAGTAGTTCAAGGACATTTATCAGTACTACATATCTGCTGGAAAAGAGTGGATGAGGGATCCATTCATCTTAGTTCCCCATGGCTGCTATCTGCTTGAAAATCTCACCCATTGCTACCTGTATAGGGAACCTTGACAGCTGGGGACAGTTTGAATTATTTGAACCATGCATCTCTCCACATGCCACCAGGATGAGGATTTACATTTGAAATTGGAATTGGTTTATAACCTTGCAGAAATGCACAGGAGTAATATATGGATCTTATCAGTATGTCTGGCCAGTTTTGAGTTCCAGCAGAAATGTTGCCACATAAGGATCTCCTCTGAGGTACTCAGATATCAGTGTGATTAGCCTGGCAGACAGACCTCTGTATTGGGGAAGCAAGGTCAGTGCTCCTGGGACAGCAGGAGACAGAAAGATTCAATAATAATACTTTATTATTCTATCAAATGATATCTGCAGAACACTTTAAAATCATTATATGAAGGACAAAGGATGCTCTATATACAGAGGGGTAAAGGCTGACATTTCTACAGTGCATGTAATTAACAGAATTCCATGCAAGTTTGGCCTTTGGAAGAAAAATAATCTTTGGTTGCACACTGGGCATGTGGAGCTTCCATAATAAACACACAGGGAATCATTGTAAGGCATCTACAGAATCAAGATTATTACTTTGTTGGTGCCATGTCCTCAGAGAGCCTGAGGTTCAAAGACCTGTTACTACAAGTTAGGGGGCTCATGGAGACAAGAAACAGATGCAGTACTTGATCATTCTTTGTTTGCAGCTTCTCTAAGCACCTCTTGACCAAGGTGAATGTTGGTGAGAAGCTAGAGTATGTCTAGGTAAAAACATCTTCCCTGAGCCAGTTTATGGAAAGAGTTGTGATTCCTTTCATTAAAGTGTGGTCAAAGGAACACTACTTAGCATGGGTTTTATTGGTTGTTGCTAAGAAATTGGTTTTTTTTCTTTTTTTCTGAGACTTTTGGAAGTTCTTCAGATTACTCAGACTGCAAATTAACATGCTACAAAGTAAAGCACTTGTTGCTCCATGTCAGGGTTCCTCTCTGTTGTTATGCAAAAGGGACACAGGAGATGATCAGAAGTAGTCAGCTAACCATGCCCTTATTTCACCCATTGTACCCTACATGGTTTGTTCTCTCTGATCACATTGCAGTTTTGGATCCTGCTCAGCAGTTAAAAGTTAAGGGCAGAGGTGTGGCCTAGTGTGGAGAACACAGGGCTGAGGTGTGGTAATCTTACATCTACTCTGGATTTGCAAGGGTTTTTTGATAGATTATATCAGTCTCTCCCACTCATTTATATAATGAAATTAATGAGACTGGCTGACATTCATAAAGGACTTTGAGATAAATAGAATAAAATACCCCTTAGCAGATGCATAGTTTTAATATATATTTTTTTTTTTTCCTTTAATGATGTACTCTTTCCAGTAAATGGGCTCAGGTGATATACTGAGGTAAATGGGAATAGGTGATATACTCAGACCTTTGCAGCCTCCACTATGCAAATTAATTTCCAGTACCTAGGAATATAGAAGTACAGTACCTCTTTCATTAGACATGGATCATTTCTATAATGAATGGTTGGCATTGCTGCATGATAATTTATCAGGATTTGGGAAAGGCATAGAACACCAGAAAACTGGCAGATAAATCTGATTTTTGTTTTTAGAGCTGGGACAAAAGAAAACATATTTGCTGATGTGCATAGTAATTTTTTACCTCAGACATAAACCTGTTGGTAGAACTACACTATGTGAAGTGAAGCACAGAACTCTCCTAAAAACCAAAAACATCTTTAGAAACTGAATATTTTTAAAGTATTTAAAGACTGACACTGTGCTAGCTTCAGGTTTGAAGTCACTATCAGTCACACCAGTCTGTGAGGAAAAAAAATTGTATAATAGGTGCAAAGTGGTTAAAAATGGAAAAATGGTGAACAAATTTCTTCAAGATTTTCCATGAAGGTAATCAGATGTTTGAACAGGTTGACCAGGAAAGTTGGGTCATGGTGACTTTCAAATAGCAGGACAAGTTCTTGAACCACCTAATATATCTAAACCAGCCTTTGAGATGGAGGTTTGACTACAGATCTCCAGAGATGCTGGTCAAACTTGTGATTCTAGGAAGAAAGGCCATCAAAGGCAAAAGTTCAAATTAAAATCTGGAAAGATCAATTTTTCATCATCCAAAGGCACCTCTGTAGCTTTGGATGTCTTAGTGGCACAGGGTGTTTTTCTGTTTATTTGCTGCCAAGAGTGAAGGACAAGGCCACCTTCTCTGACAGCCCTTTGAAACAATGTGAGAGGGGGTCAGATAAATTTTCTGATATTCATATTTAGCTTCAGCTAAACATTAGCTGATTCTCTCTTTCTCCAAGTTATCACTTTTATGATGGGGATATAACACTATCTTTTCTGCACTCAATATATCCATGTAAAGTAGTGGGATGAGATTCTTAGCTGGAGACTTTCCCATCCTTACAGGTTCTCTTCAGGTGTAATGTCATTGCACTTGCTGTACATGAACACTGAAGGGAACTGTTATCAGTCACTTCAGAATATCCATGTTAAGGAGGAGGTTAATCCTTCTGGGTCCTCACCTCAGGCTGTTCATAACAGCAATATGATGGACAAAATAGACAAATCCAAACTGCCTGAAGAGTCAAGAAATGGGCCAAATGGCTTATCCCATTTTTTTTATTTTCATCCAAAAACACTGTGATTTGCTTCAACATGAAGCAAGACAGCCAGCCAACAGATAGGTCACACAGACAACACTTACATACCCTGGAATTCTCCTACCATCTGCTCCCAGCTCTCTCATCTCCACTCAGTTCCATCCCTTTATCCTTGCTTCCTTTTCCTACCCATTACATGAGTGGGGGAAGCACATTTCTCTGCTTGTCTCCTTGTTTCTGCACTAAAATAAGGCAGGACTGTAGGTAGGAAATCACCAGTGTGTGTATCAGGACTGAGGTTTGTGAAGGAGGCTCCCTAATAGCCATTATATCTATGCTGTTCTCAAGGGTATCTCTGCATTGAGCCAGAATAGCAATTTCAGGCTCTTCAACCCTCACAACAGCAGGATTCCTAAATTGTGTATTCTTCTCAGGCATTCCTGAAGCTTGATCTAGGTAGTCAAACAGTTCTTCTGCTCTGTTGCACACTATATTGTCTTCCCAGACTGTGATCTGTGTCATTTTCGGTGGCTTCAGCTGCTATGGCTGTGTGAGATGCCCCTTGAAAGGTTTTCTCTTGCCTCTCCAAATTCACACCTGCTGCATGAGTACAAGTTAAACATATTTTAGTAAAACTTCCACCAATATGGGGTGAAGGGTGCTTGTAGCAGAGGATTGTCTGAGCCACGATCTTCTGCTGCCAACTTCCGCTGCACTTGGGTGGCCTTCACCTGATAAGAGAGATTTGAAGTTTCATGCTATTAGAATAGTTAAGGAGGTTTTCACAGGGAAAAGATATACTGTGAAGCTTGCAAAGTAGATCTTTAAAGCAGTTTCTGAGTGTTTTTTTCAACACCTGTGTGGCTAGATAGCACAGTCCTCGGTGTATCAGCAGGTAAAGCAATTATGTGTTTTAACTTGGTTCTTAAAAATGCACCCAGCCCAGTAAAAATATCTTTATCCTTTGCATAGAATAAGGATGCAAGACCTTTTCACCTGCTTCTTATCTTCCAATTGCAGATAGGGCAGGTGGGAAGAAGGCCTTTTTCCACAGGAAAGTGAACTCTGAATTTGGTACGTGATCTGCAGGATAGAAACAGTTAATTCCTCTGAATGCATTCTTTTCAGTAGAGATGGCTTTTGAAAACAGAACTTATTCCAGTGAAATCCAGTGTCCTTTTCATAAGATAGAGGGAAATCTTGTATGATAGCACTTGTCAATCAATCTTCTGCTATTGTGTTTTTTCCCCCCCGCCCTTTTCACCCTTTTTTTCTTTTAATTGACATCTGTCTGGAAGGACACAAACAATTCACAAGCTGGTATCTTAACTAGGATATTGTGGAGCTCTTCTCTTTCAATCCTTGGATTTTTCTGCTGATAAAGATAGGCAAATTGCAAAGTCTATATTAATAGGTGCAAGTGACAAGAACATGAGAAAAGCTTCAAAAGGCATATGCAAAAAAGATCCTGGAGTATATTGACAGGGTAGTTTTTGAAATCGTATTTTCCCTATTACTAATAAGCTTTAAAAATAGATGCCAGATACTTCAATCTCTAAAATCATCAGACAATTAATTTGTCTTTTCTCTACAATAACTCAGACTCAAAATAAGGATATACTTAACATTTGAACATTTGATGTTCTCTTTCCATTAAATAGTAATATTTCTATCAGTTCCCAATGTTTTAGCTGAAATTTTTAGTGTTTTAGTTGTATGCCCAGTCCTTTTCAAAAATCAAGTTTAGGACATGTATAAAAGTCTGTAGTAATATTTCCTACTGGCTTTGCCATTCATTTCTGTTTCACTGTGGAGAGAAACATTAAGCTATTTTACATTTGCTAGTGTTCCTGTAATCCTTACCTAGGATCTCTTATACTTAATTCTCCATCCCTGGAAGTGCTCAAGGCCATGTTGAATGGGATTCAGAATAACCTGGTCTAGTGGAATGTACCCCTGCCCATGGCAGAGGTGCTGAAACCAGATGGTCTTTGAGGTCCCTCCCCAACCTGTATCATTCGATGATTCTATGGTTTATCTTACTCAGTTAACCTCACATTGCTTCACATCTGGCTTTAGCTGCTGTTTCAAGCCATTGGTACACAACTTAAACAGGAGGGCATAAAGATCCTGCTCAAGTACCTCACGCAGGTTGTGTAATAGGTGAAAGCATGTGTAGGTCAAAGGATTTCTGAGCATCTTTAGCAGAAGAATTTTTATGCACAGAGAAACTATTTTCTTTCCAACCCTTGCAAAGCTATCTTTGATGACGGTATTTTCTATCAATAGTTATATGAGGTAGAAGGATTCATTTTAAATTCAAGCATTATAGCCCACCAGATTAATAAACAACATTTGTGAAATAATAATAACTCCCTGAGTGTGTTTTTTCACTCAAGAGATTGGACATTGATATTGAATAGGTGTCTTTTTTCAGGATCTGGTGGTGATATATGGCCCACTATTTGCTAAGGTATTGATATAAAGGGAGCCACGTTGACAGATGGATTTCAGCACACACAAAGCCTGGATGCTCCTAGCGAAGTGTAGGCTTGTATAACAGAGCATGGACAGATATTTTGATGGGAGGTTCTTAAGTTCTGAGATTTGTGTTCTCTGCTTTGGTCATGAGAGGAGACATGAATAGATGTGAAGTCGTCAGAAGATCTTTAAAGCATACACAAATCAAGAGCACAGAAAGAATTAAAAATTTCACCAGGTTTATGTACCAGCAAGGATAGTTACCTGGACATCATCATCTCTCTTTTGCTCAAGAAGGCAGAAATTTCCAAGGGAAGAAATCTGGCTTGAGTCAAAAGTTGCAACAAAATATTAAGAAAATACTATCTGGTTTTAGAGTGAAAACTAAAACACTTTTTTCTCCGTCCACTAATCACTCATATGTTCAACTTTTCAATACCAACACGGAATTGTTCACATGTGTGTTCACAGTGACCCTGATAGTTTCTGCTGATTTTCAGACTTTATAATAAAATAAATGGATTATTCTTTCATGGTTTGACCAGGAAAAGTCTAGGTGAGACCATGGTTAGTACATTTTGACTGAAGATTCTTTGCCCTTCATAGGTGTGGTGCTTCCATCTTACAACTGTAAATGAAAACATGTATCTCTTCCCAGTGGGAATAATTGGTTACCAGCATAAGTATGCCTTATGCCACTGCTGCTATTCTTCCCCTGTTGTAAAAGAAATAAGATGCAGAGAATTCTGACACTGATAAATGATTTTAATTGAAAACTGAGTTTTATAAAACTGTAGCCATATGGGTAACTAACTGCCCTCAAAATTGAGCAAGGCCTGTAGGTAAAGAAATATGGTCTTAGTTTTTTAAAGCTTGAAATAGTGGTTCTGCACAATGCAGGAAAGAAGACAATGATGGTACGACACAGGCCTGTTATCTCATCAGGGTGCTTTAGCTCCACATCCATTTTATAACTATTTAAAACCACAGCTGTATAATTGTTTTAACAACAAAAAAAAATAAATTAAAGATAGTTCTTTCAGGATTCAGGATAATATTTGGGCTACATTGGAACACCATAGTCTCTAGAGAGAGACTAATATGCTTTTAGCAAGGCAACATATATTTTGCCATGGAAATACATACAGCCACATGCCTGTTCTGATGGTCTTAAGGAGAGCACAACATAATTGTGTAAAGGACAAAGTGCCATTGATATTTGACTGGTTGCAAACCATGAGAAATCTGAATAACTATTTAATTGTAAGAAACCTCTACATGATGGCCTGGCCTGCCATCAGCAGGTTTGGTTTCGTTTCAGCAGGCTTCATACTTCAGTGCTGCTGATAGGCGGGAAACAAAGGTACCAGATCCACAGTGCTACTGGCCATCAAAAAATGGTGAAGGCAGACCTGAGAGAGATTAATTTGTGAAATAAAACCTGAAAAAATACATCTGAGAAGGAGGGACAGAACAGAAAAGAGAGGTAAGAGTGAGGGCAAACAAAAGAGGGAAACAGCAAGTAGAGCAAGATCAGTGCTGAAATGAGATGATGATATGGTAGGAACTATGGGAGCATGGTTGTAGGGGCTGAGGGAAAAGAGGAGCTGAATTTCTACCCATGTTCAGAAGGTTCTTTTCAATAAATGAATACGTGAATTACACCAAGATAAAGCAATGGAACAGCTACTTTCACCTTCTGTTTAACAGGCTTCCTTTGTTCATGTCCTTGACCTTTTCTCCTGGTCACTGTCTAATCATGACTCCTTGGACTCAACACTTTGCTCTTTCAGTTGCCCACAGATGTTCCTTTAGGAAGGTGTGGAAGCAGTACAGACACTGGTGATAGAAACTGATTCCTGAGAAAATACCATCAGTACTGTGGGAAAAGTGTTCAGGCTGTTGGCTGAGTTGCAGAGACACATCAGCCTGGGCACTCTTTGTTTACAGTAATGACTCTTTTTTCCAAAGAAAGAGGAATTTTGTTGGTCTTCTCTAACTTTCTCTTTTACCTGTGCACTAAAATGAGCACCAGACCAGCACAAGAAGGAAATATTGACTAATCAGCTCCTACTCCATCATGGAGTAATACCAAGCACACTCTATACTTGTTATTCTAATCACACCTTCAATTCACAGTGACAGATCAATTCTCAAGGGGGAACTAGCCTGGACAATCATGAGAAATAGGGTGATTAGGACCATGTTTGACTTTAAAGGCTCTTCGATGGGACAGACTAAAACACTGGTCCTGCACGTGACAACCCCAAGGGTTGCACAGTGTACCTGATAACTTAGTCCAAATGCTCCTTGAACTCTAGAAGGCTTGGTGATGTGTCCACTTCCCTGGGTAACTCAATATCTAAGTGTTAATTTTACAGGTTGGTCTTACTTTTATTTAAGTGGGGAAGTTTATTTGCAACAGTTTTGCCCTAATTGTTTAGTAGATTATTTATGAATATAATCTCATGTCTAGACTCTCTGAGGTTCCTTAAAATTTTGATGTAGTTTAGCTTTTCCTTTGTTGTCAAGAAACATCTGTCCTAGAACCTGAATGTTAAAGGAATTTTAAATACTTTATTCACTGGGTTAGGGCACAAGGCATATAGCTGCATGAGTGCTCCACATTTTTGTCATCTGCAAAATTCTTGGTTACAAAACAAGCATCAATCATTTTGCTGGATGTATTGCAGAGAAGGAATTTAGCTTTAAAAAGACACGTAAAATTAAATTTACAGAAGAATTCTGGGAAGAATGCCAATCTTTAGTATTAATAATTAATTCCATTGTTTTTAATTCACATATAATTACATAAGTTGATTTTTCTTTATTGCTAATTAACAAATATTTAATTGCTTTAGCAATTCACTAATGTTCTTAATGACAAAATATTTAAAAGAGGATGCAGTGCAAAGAATGGCTTTAAGGGATTTTGGAGATTTTTTTTTCAAATTGTAGTTACTTCATGCCAACCAGCACTTACAATCTGCAAGAATCTCTTGTTTGTAGAGAAACTGTATCTTGAAAAATAACTAAAGGTTAATTATTGTATCTATCTCAACTATAGTAAGTCATATATTAAATTAAAAGCCTGTATAAAATCCCCACAACTCCAAGTGACCCGGACAATTAGATCAGTAACCTAATTTAATGGTTTCATAATTTCAAAGATTTTTGAGGTCAAAGACACCATTAGCTCTTCCACCTTGACCTTCCATTTAATGGAGGTGATGGAATTTCATTCATAGCCAGCCTAGAAACTTCTATGGACAATTCTTACCTTCTGAAGATGCACTGAGCACAGGAAGAGACTGAGATCCCGTCACACAACCGTGCTTAAGTGGTTAAGTGTATTTAATACTAATATCTAATTCACACTTTTTCCTATTGTCAGTGTCTTTAGCTTTACCTTTTAATCCTTGATTTGTGCCTTTCCATACTAAACAGAGCGTACTTCGATGTCTGTCTTCTCCTCTTGGATTTATTTGGGCACCCAAAGGTTTTCTCTTCATGTCTTTCCAGTACTTTTGCTTTTCTTTGCATTTCATTTACTTGGGACAGGGAAAGTTAACTGATCGATTTCTCTATTGATTTCAGGCTGCTTCTACTTTCTAGAAAATGCCCAACAAATTCTGAGGACTTCATTTTTTTCAACTTTTTTCTTAATTCTAACATGGGAAAATAATTTCAGTTTCTCCCACCACTGCTCTTTTCTTTACTCAGAGCTGATGTTTAATTTCGAACTCCTGGACAGTATCTATAAATTAAAACAAGACCCTTCATTTTCACACAGTCCCAAACAAAAGCCTGTCAGTTAAAATATATATATATGTATTTATGGGTCACCTGCCCTGCTCCTACAACTGCTGATAACAAGCAGATGGGAAGGAGCTTACTTTAGCCAACTTTTACCTTTCAGTCCAAGTGTTTCCCATTATTGTGTAGCTACTGATCCTATGTGAAAAGAATTCTTTTCTGGTATTTCTGTGTTAGAAACACAAGAGCCATGATTTAATAGATGTGCTTATAGCACATTATACGTAACAGGCATCTTTTCAAAGATTTCAAAGCCACATCTTGACAGTTTCATTTTTTTTAAAAGGTGCCTTTAATAACCATTTCTTGCTGACTTAAGAAATGAGGGAAAAAAGTGTAACTTCAAAGTGTTGGCAAAATAATATGAATTATACAAATGTAGTTGTAAAGTTGTTTCCAGTTACAGTAGTAGTAACTTGAGACTGATAGCTGGTTTCCTCTCTTGCAAGTGTTTCCAATTTAAAACCTATCTTTTGGAGCTGTTCCATGCTATGCTGCTATTCTAGATCAAACCAGTTATTTTGTCTGTATTTTCCAAAAATATTGCAAGCAAAAAAAGGAAACAATACAAAAAAATACTAATGAGTATAGTAAGTAATTAAGATACTTCCAGTTCTTTCAGCAAAAGTGCTGAAAAACATAATTAGCACAAGCGAAATTAAAGAGATCTGTAAAAATTAAAATCTGACCATCAGGAGTCACATGTCTCTCAATACAGGGCTGATAAATCTACCGGCAACTTTTACATATATACTGTTATAGGCAGAGAGGCTTTTGCCTGCTATGCAGTATGGCAAAGTAAAAGAAGGTAATGAAAGATATTAATATTTAAGTAGTTAATCATACATTATTAATAGCATTTTAAGTGGCATTAATTAAGACCCTTGCATACCTTTTCCCATCACTCCTCTATGTTGCTGATCAGACTAATCATGCAATCTTACTGTGCATTGTCCATTGACCAGATGCATAATTATTATTAATTATTATTCTTACTGCTGGCACTGGGACCACTAGATTTCCCCTTCAGCACTGCTTTCACAGTTGCAAAATTTTGAACTAATGCAAATCAACCCATGGACCCCTGGAGATTTCTTTCTTTTTTCCCCTTTTTCTCCCTTAGATCTTAATTTTTTTTTTTCCTCTTGTACATTTTCCTGTTACTGCTCTTCCCTTCTTGTCTTCCAATAGCAAGGGTAGATTTGTAACACTGGGAAGGGGAGATTTTTGGTGATGAGGACACTTAAGACCAGGCACAGATTACCTGCAGGGATTGTGGAATTTCCATTATTCTGAGAACAAGTTAAACAAACATCTGTCAGGCATGACCTCCCTGTAGTTTAGCCTGCTTCAGGGCAAGGGGAGTAACTAGATGACCTCTAGAGATATTTTATGGCCTTAGGTTTCTGTGAGGAGAATAAAGCAGGTTGGGCTCACCCCCACTCATGATGATGACCTGATCTGTCCCATGCTCATATACTTTTTAGAAGTCCAGGGAGCATCTTGACCTTGCCTAAAATACAGTGCATACCTGCCACAGGTATGTGCTGCAACACATATATACACAAAACTGTACACTTGGTGTGGTGCTTGGGGACATGGCTTGGTGGTGGACCTGGCAGTGCTGGGTCAATAATAGTTGGACTCAATCTTCTTAGAGGTCTTTTCCAAACCTAAATAATTGTATGATTCTACAACTTTTCACCCTCAGTCCTGGAAATTTTTTGACAAAAACACATAACAATGATTATAAGAGGTCTTCTGAGATCACTTTTCAATATGTTTATTTTTCTTCTTGGTCGTCTGCAGTAAAATTCACAAAGAGACGTGGTTTTCTGGCAGTCAAAATAGAAGCACACCAATCTCTTTATATTGTCATCAAGACTTCAAAAGATGAATTCTTACTAATGATGCAAGGTGTGCAAAATCCTGTGCCCAGAAAAGGATTAATGCTCTGATAAGTCCCTTTTGTTAGTGTTTTTGAGCTAGCAAAATTCTTTGTGTATTGAAACCAGTCCCCTTCCATTCTCCAGTCGCAGCACCTGGTCCTGTTAAACGATCTGGGAATTTGTGTCTTTCTCATCTGTACACTGTGATTGGTCATAGCCCTGTCAAGTAATGAACATAAAATCACTGTTCATTGTTCATTGTTTGGTTCATTGTTTCAAAGTGACTTTTTCTTCACTCCCCCCTTCTGCTGCTTTCATCCCCCGCCCTCCAGGAAACCTAAATGAAGAGATCAAAAAATAACTAAAGCTCAATCCCCCATCTCCATCCCCAGTCTCAAAACAGGGACAGGTGTTGCATTATGCAGGGGGAGTGTTTTCTTCAGTAATATTATCCTGGGAATTATCTTAGAGAGATTGACCTGTGAATAATAGCCAAGCCTCAGGGTTAGCCTCACAGTAATTATCTGCTAGACATTTTCACTAGCCGTATCCTTTCAGGTCAAGAGGCAAGCATGAGGACTCACATCCGTACTTCACGGCGAATTATTATTCAATTACAGCGACTTTTGAACCTGACCAAATGTAAATTGAATTGTCCTTCCTTTAAAATGTTTATTTGTAAGAAAAAATCCAGGGAATTTAAAATGCAAGATACGTAAGCAGCCCAGACAGTATGCAGAGTCTGGGACTGTAATGAAATACTTCATTACATATACAATACTTTTCCATCCACGCAGTTCTGGAGGGATCTGTACTTCACAGATAAAGACTGTGTCTTTATAGCAATTTGAGCTATTTGGTGCCAGGCATTCTTCAGCAAGCCAGCTCATGACAAAGAAGTCATCCCAGTGCAAGCATCTTTGTGTACAGAGGGGGTATTTTAGAAGAAAAGACAGTCATGATGCAGCAACTCATGAGCTGTATTAGCCTGGCTCTGTCCTAAGATGCACTCCCAGGCTGGGGTTCATCCCAGCTGGAAGGAGCTAGTAGTATCAAATCAACAATCAGAGGATTTGTGTGTGGCTAGTTCATGTGAAGGTGTACTCAATATCCAAAATTCAATGGGGGATAAATCCTACCCTCTGCCTGTTCACAGTAGGTGTCTCCTTGTATATCTCTGACTTACCCTCAATATTTGCTGAATCTTGCTTGGTTAAACCCTAATTGTAAGTCTATCCTTGGAGCCAGAGTTCTGATGTGGGGGAGCACCATATCTCTGTAAGCTGGAAAAGTTTATACAAAGCTCAGGGAAAAGGGGTTGGATGTTGGAGTAGGAGCACAAGTCCCATTGTAGCTCTTTTTCTGTCAGAGAAAACATTTTACCTTTATGATGCACAGGCAGTAGAGAACTGTATGTGGTTAACAGCTTTTGGATAATGTAAATTCCTTTATTCTGTCAAGGTCATCAGCATGAAAACCTATTGAAATGAATCCTTAAATGGACATAATCCACTTCAAATTATAACTTGCAGGTATCTTTCTTAATCTGACTTATTGCAGGAATGCCTTAGACCATGGAGAGGGAACTAATTTGAAAATGCACTTGACTTGTTTTTAGTTATTGATATTCATTGTTTGATTTTGATTTTGCATGGGGCTTAGTTTGCATGGGGAAAAATCAATAAAATCTGTTTCAGTTTTGTTTATAGTCTGTTTCACCCTCTGGCTGCCCAAACAGTGATGGTTACATACCAGGGTCTATTCTAGGGCATGAAGGTCTGAAAACAGGAGGGTTTAATTTGATTTTTTTTTTTTTTTTTTTTTTTTCCATCTTGGGTTTTATAAAGGTTTTGTTTTGAGATAGTATGAAAGAGATTTCTTAACAAAATGCAAGTTTATTTTGGGAAGGAAAGTGACAGAAACCCAGCCTGGATTAGGTACATCTGATCAAATGTAAATACTCACAGCTGAGACAGTCATCACAGACTGTTTCTTTTAGTCAATGGAGAGAAACAAGCACATTTAGGTTGAAAGATTTTTCATTTCAAAAGACACACCTAAAATAAAACCACATTATATATGCCTAAAATTCTCCGCTTCTCTCTGGGGAACAAAAAGTAGCCCAGGGTGATAAGTTTGGACAGAGACTTGAGATTACTAAAATGATGTGATTTTCCTTCCTATCTGCATGGGATCTCTCTCAATTCACTCATGCTGAAATTGCCCCACTGTGCAGAAGAGACACCTTTCCTCGGATGAAAAATCAGGGCTAGCTAACAACTCAGCTACATGGTGATGAACCCATTCTTGCTGATAACTTGGCTGTCTAGCATTCTTGCCTGCAAAGGGGAAAAACTTCAACAAGGAGGAAAGAGAGTATTCCCTAATAAACAGCCTTTGAATTGGTACTGAGGTCAGCTAATAGGGAAGGAGTAAGGTTCTGTGTTAGCAGAAACCCTTTCTCACCTCTTTTTGCAGAGCAAGGTTTGAACCTAAATCTATTTATTTTGTGAAAGTTTAGGTCAGTACGTTTCTGCATAAAAGAGTAGGAACTGTGCAAGATACCATTGTCCATGTCTTGGAGGAACAAAGAGAGAGTTACTGAAGGGTTATAGATACTCAGGTTGAGAATGGCTGGCCAACCTAGGAAATTCCAGTTGAGATAAACCAAATCATTGTAGTTTTTAAGCCATGAATGTGGGCAGTGTCAAGGGCATATACTGTGTTTAGTGACATCCTCTGCTCTCTTTCTGGAGACAACTGTGATTAAATTTTATGCATGGTCTTGACAGGCTGCAAAGAAAAAAAAAAAATCTATATATATTTAGTAGACTTTCAGACACGACTCAGGAGACCTTGCTATAGTAGAAAATCCAGAAGAGAGGTCACAGAAAGTAAAGCTTGACAATGACTATAGAGAAGAAGTGTCAGAAGACAATTTCTACTGTAAGTTCATCCTTTGCCAGATAGAACAAATTTGTACTGAGTGTGTATGAGCCTGAATTCCTTGCTGAAAATATGCTCTGATCTTATGGTTAATGGCCATACAAATATATAGTACTTCAGATTAGTTAGTTAGTTAGTTAGTTAGTTAGTTAGTTTTTTGTATAGGAGGTGTGATGTCCATATATTTTAAGAGTACTCTCCCCAGAGAAAAAAAATGGAAACTAGAAAAACATTGACATGAAATATTTCAGTGGCTTGTTAGAAACTGTTGGTTTAAGCCTGCCGGCCTAAAGAAATAAAAATGCAAGGAAACCAAGGAAAACTCCAGCCTCCACAAAGGAAAACATGATATATCTGTCCAAGCAAAATGTTTCAATTGATCCCATTCTGTGTTTTATTTTTTGTCCTGTTCAGCTTTCTGGCTGCTTTTCTTGTGAAAGGGAAAACAGTAAGCAGGCTCCCTCAAGTCAGTCCAAGATAAAGTTGCTCCTTTTTGATTTTTTGGTATTCAACCTGTGAATCAAAAAGGGAAACAAAGCCATAGTCTTGTAAAATCCCTCCAGCAGCATAAACCTATGGCTGCAGTATGTATTACTGATAATGATAGTGGGTGATATTTTTATTTGGCCGTGAAATATGCTATTACTTTATTTTAAAACTGAGGCTTAAAAGTTTATTCTCATGACAAACCTGTGCTGGTTGGAGTAACCTCCTGAATGAGGTCCAGTGTATGGGAATGCTGCCCTGAAAATATATAGGGAAAACTGGAAAATCAAAAGACAATGAAGACAGCAGTGACAAAAAGCCAGCTGAACAACAGTCAGTAAGTTGTTGGCTGAGGTATAAAGTTTGATTAATAAATTCAACTAAGTGGTGTAATGCTATATCTTCTTACACATGAATAAGGAGAGTGCTTGGTGCAGCAGAGCTGAAGTAGTAATAATACTAATTTCCATGAGGAATTTTATATTTCTACAGTAGTATAAATATTTTTTCTTAATAATAATAGCAAAAAAAACAGCCATCACACACATATCCTGGTTAGATTAGATTTTAATCATATGTCCATTGGAGTAACGTGGAATTGAGCTTTTCAATCAACATTTACCATTATGATTTAAGAGACTATTTAAAAAACAATTAAAAAAGTTTTTTGCCTTTCAAAGAAAATGAAATATTTCTATTTTTTTGCCTCTAGGTAACTTGATTGTTTCTTTGAGTTTCTGTGCCTTAATTGGTAAATAATGAAAAAGTATTTTCTGACTACTTCAATGAGGAAAAAAGTAAATGAAAGGTTAAACATTAAAAAGTAGTATTTGAAAGTTAAGAAGGGAGGAAGCAGGCATGACAGCTCAGAGGCTAAAAGAAACCTCATTGTAATCTTCACTGGTTTAAAAAAATCAAATTTTTCTAGTTCTTTAGCTATGTTATCAGACAAGACTTATAGTAATTCTCACAGAAGGTAAATGATCTATAGGTATTTAATGTATTCAGGAAAGCTGTACAGAGTATTGGCAGAATTCAGAGCCTGCAGTGGAGAGTTCCACATGAGGGTTGCTGAGCCAGAGCCCCCATTGACTTACAAATCCAGTGAGCAGAAATATGTGCAAGCCAGCACCTGTGCTAGGCAACTGTGCTATGTACATCAACACATGTCAAAACCAAGCCTCTCATTAGTTCCCACCTCAGGCTGTGTTGGATACACAGGAAATGCATGTCCAAAAGTTGGACATGACTCACAAGGAAACAGGTGAAAAACCTGATGCTGTCACTGCCAAGCCAAGCAGCAAATTTATTCTGCCTGACATTTCTTGTGACTGGATTCAAACTCCTTTTGCCCTCTTCAGCAGAGCGAAGGCAACTCCTCCAACCCACCATGTTATTTACGGCCAACCTTGCAGCAAAATAAGGAAAGATTTCCTAGATTTGTCAGCTAACAGACTGGCATCTGTTTCTGTTTCTCTGCTGGCAAGCTTTTTGCCTTTTGGCCTTTGCTGTGCACAGGAGGGATAGGACTTTGCATCCAGAGGGCAAGACCCTGGGCTGAGCACCAGGAGAGGGAAGAACTGCTTTTCTTGATCAGGTCATTCCAATCCTATGACTTGTTTGACACCCAGCAGCACCTGATTACTCAAAGGCTCTGAGAAGTTAAATATTTGACCTTACTCTGATGTCTAAATTGCTCTTTAATTGCTTTATTTGTAAGCCAAGAAGCTGTATACCTCTTCCACATTCTCAACGAGTAGCTAATTAGAGAAGATGTGAGGTTTTCCAGGCAGCAGTTTATCGAGATGACTGTGCTGAGATCCATAACTGTGATACAAGTAAACAGTCCTTCTTCCATTGATGCTAAGAGTGGTGAAGCTGACTCAAACCAGCTGGGCCTGGTCTTACAGTTTATTTAACAGTAAACTATCTAAAAATATTGATTTGCACTGTCTGTGCTTCTGCTCTCTGCCTCTGACCCATGGCCTCCTCTTGTGTAAACACACATTCTTTGGTTGGTGAGAGACATAATGATGGTCTGGTTCCATAAGCTGAAATCAGGTTTGTTTAAAAAGCCTCTCTAAGGACACTTCACCCACGGATGGTCCTTATAAAACTGACACTAATAACAACATTGTGATCTGCATGGCAGTGTGGTAGTACTGACCCAAAAAGGCACAGCCTCAAACAACACACAGATCATTTTAACATGTTATCGTTTATACACCACGAGATTCCAAAGTTTAAATTGAACTATAGAAAAACTTCTTTGATTCTATGGACCTGCAGTGGAAGTAGCCGGCTCAGTATGGAAGAGCAACTAGCACTTGGTTTGGCCATGCTCTGTCCCCTGAGGTGACATTTCTGTGGCAAAGACGAAAGGATGTTGGCTGAATTTTGAGGGGCACATTCCTCTTCATCTTAAAAATTGAGGACCTGAGTGTCCTGGTGGAGTGACTGGTGGAGTCCCTTTAGTGCCTTTTATCCAGTCCTGCCAAGAAACACCAATCAGGACAAGATATCTGAGGGCCATATGGGGAAGAGCACTAATGTATGTCCTGGGGTACAGATATTTTGGAATATTTAGGAAATACTTATTTTTTCAAAGATGAAAGATTTATTCAAAGATCAATCTAGGTCTTGGTAGAAGGGTGCAATGCACTAAGGCTGGAATTTGGGGCGCTCAATGCTGCTGGTGATTGGAGGGGAGGAGGAAGATCCTTAGTCATAGAAGGGCAATGTGTAAGCTCAGATGAGCCTTTTCCAGGTAATTCTCTCAAAAACTTCCATTCTTTTTTCTTTCTAGTAAAAAAGTCGTACTTGCTTTTATTGGACAAAGCCAGAGGGCCATTACTGGATGGGTGAGGACCAGACTATGAAATGATTATCTCTTGCCCTTCACCCTGGTATCTCTGCAGAAGAAATATAAATCTCAATTTCAGTCTTGCTAGTTGCATTTCAAACCAGGCAGTACTTGCAGAAATAATCAGTCCCTCCAGATTGTATTAACAAAGGACTGTATATAAACCTCCTGCTGGAGCAGGTTATCACAGGTTATGTGTCTCCTTCTACCTGTGAACCTGAATCTGCAGTGGGATGTCAGAGGTGATGCCTTGAGAGGCTACTTAGAACAGAGACAAGACAGTGTTAAAGGAATAAAGCAGGTATTTATTAAAAGGCCTTCAAAGGATACACCTTGGGCAGTACAAGAGCCTGGCTGAGGCTACAGCCATGATGGATGATGGATCACACATTTTCACACTTTTATAAGTTTTGGTCCATTTACATTTTGAGGTTAATTGTTTTATTACAGCTTCAGGTTATTAAATCACATCCTCCCAGATTTCTTTCCTCAATTCACTGTTGTTTATATTCTTTGGGTCTGAAGCTGCAACAGCATCCTTGGTTCTCGGGCAGGAAAAGGATTGTTTTGTCAAACTACACTGTGAAGAGAACTTGCTAACACTTTATGTGAAATTCAGTGTTACATACTAATGCACTACAGAATCTGGAAAATGTTAAAGCTAAAACTTAGGGCATCAGAGCCACTCTGCACTTTTTTTGACCAAAGTACATAGAGCTTAACACATTGGGTAGGAGTCACTTCATGAACTTGGGCACTTGAAAGAGATGCATCTTAAGACAGATGAGATCAGTTTCAAACATTTGAATAGGCTGCCCCAGTAAGCAGTAAAATCATCATACCTGGAACTATTCCAAAGGCATGTGGATATGACACTTGGGGATATGGGTTAGTGGTGGACTTAGGAGTCCTGACCTAACAAGCGGACTCGACCTTAGAGATCTCTCCCAACTCCATGATTCATTTTCTCTTCCATGACCTGCTCTAATATCTGGAGATACCTACTTCTACTGGTTCAAAGAAAACTGAGGGTGACTTGCCTGTACACAGGGGTCCAGTGTAAACTGATCAGCAGCCTAATAAAAAAAAAACAATATGAGTATATAATTTACTGTATTCATACTTTTTTTTTTAAATTCACATGTTCAGAGTTTAATGCCCAAACCAGTTGTATCTTTCTGGAAAGATCAGATGGATTGAAAAACAAGTGAAAGGAATATGTAAAATTCCTGGCATTGAAGCAAGCTGGAGGGAAATTTCCACTAAGCCACATTTTTGGGTATTAAGAAAACAGTGAAATTCTGCAACTCTGGATGCAAATATACAGATGGTTTCACATGTGAATTTTAAGCCAACCAGTGAAAAGCAGAGCTAACATTCTTGTAGCCTGCTACTGAGAAACTGAGATCCTTGTCACTTATTAAAGTTTTATTTTGTTCCCCCACGAACAAGGCAATTAATTATTTAGAAAACCAATCAATCAGGGTTTAGATGTACTAATCAAACACATTTCATCTGCTAAGTATTGCTCACTTAAGACATTGATCAGCTGTAGGATGCTCTGTAGACCATTTAGATGAGTATTTTCTGACAATGTGCTTTAAACCCCCTTGAGGTCAAATCTTTGACACCGTCTGCTGGACCATGTGGAAGGTTGAATGCCAGACTGTCTGACAGACTGTAATTATTTTCTGTCCTGTTGCCCTTTCTGCAGTCATTAGGGGATCAGATTTCTGAGAAAGCCAGAAAAGTTCCTTGTACTGCAAGCAGCTAATAGCCTGAAAATGAGCCTCTTTTGTTATGTTGATGATTTGCCACTGGATGTTGTTTGAGGCCCAAGATCGATTATTTAAGGCTAACTCCACTGGTATCATATATTCTTGGCCTTGTGCAGCTCTGTGCTTTCTTGCCATTTCCCTCATGCTGACAGATGTGTGGTCTGTATTGAAGTGCACTTAATCTGCTGGTGGTACCTTCAGCTGCTCTGCTAAGGACAGATGCAAACAGGGAGCCCCACAGGAGTGCTGATCCAGGCTCTCCAGCTAGATGCTGAATGAGCATGAGGAGTCTAGATTTTCTGCCTTTCAGGACAATGCCTGAGTGTTCGCAGAAATAGCTAAGCGAAATTAAGACGACATTTCCCAATAAATAATTGAAGAATGAGACACATTGTTTGCAGTCCTAACATGACTGCAAATTTAGGCTATTGCCTAGCAAGTTACTATACGAATTCCCCTTACACTGACCGCTGTGGTAATTGGAATTTCAATTATTCATTTTCAATTACAAGCATAGCATGATGATCACAAATGTCATTAAGTATTAAATTACATCTAATGATGGATGGATGGAAGGATAGATAGATGCCTCTCTAGATCCTTTCTTTATTTAATGCTGATAAAACAAGCTCATGGTTTTTACAGAAGATCTTTTTGAAATACTAAAAGGATGGTAAAGTGCCATTTGTTTGCAGCAGATAAAACATTGTTAATGCACATTACCTGAGCTCTGCGTTAAGGTTTCATCATCTGTGTCATTAGGAGGAGTGGTCCCCAGTGTGTGGGTACACAAAAGCAGGTACCTTGGCCTGCAGAGTGGCAAGGCAGAGGGAGGCCATTTGCATCCTGCCTTATTAGAAATTACATCCTGGTGCTCATAATTGGGATCTTAGCTTAGCAGCCTTTCCATCATGCCTTTGCACGTAGAGCTAGCTTAGTCACACACTCTGTTTTAGCAGCCTGGAGTCACACAGCCCCAGAGTGACTGGGGTTGGAAGGGACATTAAAGATCATCTAGTTTTAATGCCCATGGCATGGGCAGAGAGACCTTCCACTTGATCAGTTTCCAAGCCCCATCCCAACCTGGCCTTGAACATTTTCAGGGATGGGACATTCACAACTTCTCTGGATAGCCTGTGACCATGCCTCACCAATCTCATAGTAAAGAATTTCTTCCTAATGTCTGATCTTAATCTGTCCTCTTTTAGTTTAAACCCATTCCCCCTTGTCCTGTCATTCCATGCCCTTGTCAAAAATCCCTCTCCAATTCTCTTGTACCTCACTTAGGAACTGGAAGGAGCTCTAAAATCTTCCAGAAGCCTCTCTTCTCCAAGCTGAACAACCTCTGTCTTTGTCACAGGAGAGGGTTTCCATCTTTCTAATCATCCTTGTGGCCTCCTCTGGACTCTCTCCAAGTGGTCTGTGGAAGTCTTGTTGGGGAAATTACCAGGATGAGGCAATGTCAGAAATACGCTTGACCTGTGTTAGATGACTTCCCTTCACTTGTGCTAATCTCCATGGGCAATTTTTTACACCCACGAGCAAGAAAGAGGTTGAGGACAGGGTTTTTAGGCCAGGTTTGGGCCTGAACCAGCTCTGAAGCTGCAGGGTGTGGTGGGAGGCAAAAAACCCCAGGAGTGCTCTTGCTTTGAAGCACATACAAAGGAACACTTTCCTCCTGCTTTAGCTATATTTTGCTGTTCTGCCTGTGGTATTCAGTTCACCACAGCAGGAAAAGTCTACGAAAAGACTCTGAGCAGATAAGAGAGCTCAGAACTGCCCACAGGAGAGCCAGGATGCTGCTTGCAGCAAGGAAATGTTCATGTTGGCTTGCAGATAAATGGGGACATGAAGCACTGGTTTTTGGGGTCACTGAGGCCAGCAAGCTGTTGGAGCACTGAGGAGAGGCTCGCTGCTGAAATCCATGCTAGTTTGTCTTCTGCAGGAGGCAATGGGTGTTGACAGGGCTAAGAAAGAAGCATTGTCAGACTATGATCAATTTAATTAGAACAACAGAAATTCCTATTTTACATTCTTGGCAAATTTTTAGAGGAGTGCAGTAATACCACTTTAGGGGAAATCCTGTTTCGACACTATTGCAATAAGCTGCTGAACAATCAGGCACCTAGTCTAAAAAAAGAGCCTTGAACTATTGATTTTAACATGTGCATGGATGCCAGACTTCTGATCTTACATTTCTTGTGTCTTACTTTCCCTGTTTCCAAAAAAGATAATAATAAAATTTATTCAAGTGTTCTTGTGATACTTAATTACCCACAACTGCAAGGTAGTTTCACAATTACATCTGAACATAAATAATGTCTATAAACTGGTTTCTGTTCCAGTCACAGTTATCTTTTAAGCAAAACAGACATGAGACTCGCAGTTTTAAAACAGCTTGTTCACAGCTTCATATTGACAGAGGCATTGTCAGAGTCAAGAGAGGACTTCAAGCTCTTTCTTAAGCATCCATTTTCTACCAGACCTTAGTTTCTCATTGTCCTATGGGAATGAGACTATTCTTACCAAGTCTACATATCTCTAATTTACATTTACTACTTCTACTGTTAACCCATAACCTTTGTGCAGGGGAAGTTTTTCATGAACAGCCACTCTTTCTACTGTCCAGGTTGGTTGTTTTCACATTCACATTTCACATTCAGCGCCATCTTAATATTTTCTGTCTTCTCTCTTTGTCCCCTCCTCTTTATTCACTTATATATCTACACGTGCCATGACTTGGAAGCATTCTTTTTGCTAATTACAATGCCTAGCCCCATTTGGTCATCATCCCTTCAGACTGTCTTCTTCCTCAGGTTTTATTTAAGTATTTATCCACTGTCTCCTTTTTCATCCTGCCTTTCCAGAAACCTTCTTGCACTGCTGTAGCAGCTTTTGGAGGATCATCCACCACTGTGACCACAGGTTGCTGTTGCAAGGCACAGCATCTGCAGCTCAGCTACAGTGTCATGAAGCTGATTAGAGTTTCAGGGCCCCAGTCAGGTTTGTGTTGCTGTCAGCATGTCCCAGAAATTGCTACCTTGCAGATTTTGCAGATGTGATCTCATCTCAACTGATGAATAACTCTTCAGAGACAGTTCTTTTTATCATTCCCCCCACACAAAGTCCTTACTTAGGTGATAAAACCCTAGGAGGGTCACCCCCTTCTTATGCAAAAACCTACCTTCTTCTGACCTTAAAGAATCATAGAATCACAGAATGGTTTAGGTTGGGTCAGACCTTTAAAGGTCACCCAGTTCCAAACTCCCTGTCATGGTCAGGGACACCTTGCACTAGATCACATTGCCAGGGTTCCATCCAACCCAGCCTTGAACATTTCCAGGGATGGGGCATCTACCATTTCCCTGGGCAACCCATGTCCATGCTTCACCACCCTTACAATAAAGAATGTCATCTTAATATCTAATCTAAATCTCTCCTTGTCTGAAACCATTCCCCTTTGTCCCATCACTCATGCCCACGTCAAAATTATCTCTCTAGGTCTCTTGAAGCCGACTTAGGTACTGGAAAGAGCTCTAAGGTCTCCCCAGAATCTTCCCCAGACTGACCAACCCCACCCCTCTCAGCCTGTCTTTATAGGAGAGCTGCTCCAGCCCTCTGATCATCTTTGTGGCCTCCCCGGACTTGTTCCAACAGGTCAATGTCCTTCCTGTGCAGAGGATCCCAGAGCTGGATGCCACACTCCTGGTGGGACCTCACCAAAATGGAGTAGAGGGACAGCACATACCAAGACCCATGGTAGGATGCATTATTTCTACAATTCTGCTGCCACTTGGCCTCACAATTTTATTCTCAACCAAAGCTGAACTTCAGTGCTCTTAAACAACCTTAATCTGAGAAAGCTGAGGCAATTTTTTCCAAATTTTCTTGATGTATTACCTGACTGTTGAGTGTCTGCAAACCTGAACACCGAGTAAAAAGGAAAAAGAAAAAAAAAGTGAATACTGCTTGCACAAAATGCACTGGAAATTTCCCTAGTAACAGATCAATGGTAGTCAAACAGCAAGAAAATATTACATTGTATATTCTTATGCTATATTTTAAATATTATGAAATAATGGTATAATTTTACATTTGTTCAGTATTAACTTCAGGGAGATGCAACACAAGTAGCAGAGAAATTATGAAATTGTCTCTAGTCGAGGAGACAATTTCTTTGTAAGAGAAGGACGATAGAAACAGTAATTCAGACAGAAAAGACATACAATTAGTTAAACTTTAGAATATGTTTTGTTCTTTGTACACAGTTTCCATTTAACCTGTCAGGAACCCAGTTTTAAAAACAAGATAAGTTACCCACTGAGAGTGTGTGGCAGTGAATTTAAGCTGGATAAATACTTCTTTTTTAAAATGCCAACATACAATATAGCAATTACTCTCTGGAGATCAGGGAGGAGGCAAAAAACATATACAGTAAAAATTTGACAGAGGTAGTTAAAATTCAGGAATTTCCATGCATACCATATCATCTACTCTAAAATAAGCAGAATTGTGTGGTTCTACTGAAAGAGAGTTGGCCCTGATGAAGATTGGATGGAGACAGACAACAGTGGTTAAGGCAGCAAAGTGAAAGCCAACAGCCAAGTTTAATTCTCGTTCTGCACATTGGAGGTCAAGTGTTCCCATTCCCACATGATCCTCCATGTGTGCACTGAGCCCAGGGTGCCCTGTAGTCATTCTGTCCTGTCTCTCCTCCATTAAGTTGAAGAGCAATAAAGGAAAACTTCAGAGAATTGCAAGGGAACCCAAAAACAAGATCCAGGGAGACAGCCTATGTGATACAGAGGTACACTGCTGCTCATCAAAGTGCAAGCTGACAAGGGTTTGGCTTCTGTATGCCGGCACCAATTCCCAGATAAACTTTTAGACAGGGTGGTCTTTCTGGTCTTGCAAACACAATTCATTTATTGGCTGGAAGACAAATTCAGCCTTGAAGGAAAGTGCAATTCTCTGGCAGTGGAGGTAATTAAGTGTTGCAACACCTTACCGGGACTCATCATCATTCTGGTTCTTTAAAACAAGATTAGCTATCTTTCAGAAGGTTTAATCCTCCTGGGAATAGCTGTTTTGTCTGTGTGTTGTGAAGGGCTGGAGACAGATCCCGCTGGCCTTGTAGCCTGAGCATCTCTGAATCGATTTGCAGATGATAAGTTTAGGTACCAAGGCTGAAATTCACCCTGCTGCAGTGATGTGACCACACCTGTGTACTGCTTAAATCCCTTCCTGTCTTCAAACTAGAGGCACTCATGAGATGTAGGCATCCTGCTCAATGCTTACCACAGGAGCTGTTCAGTTCCCAAGTGTCTGCCCTGTCCCTGGAGGCTGCCTGAAAGGCAGACAGCAGAGGGCTATACATTACTCCTTAGTATGCAAAATTGGTAGCAGGTTAGTTTAATAAAATGAGCAATAAACAGAAGCCACTCAGACAGTGTTTTATGGGTTTGGTTACTTTTGTTTTTCCTGCTCATGAAGCTGTGGCCACTAAGGAAGAGGTCATAGCCTGGGACAGTTTGGCTCCCAAACTCAGCACCCTGGTGCATATGCATTGCACCCTTCCACCTGTTTGTCTGGACAGGCCACTCTTACCTGGCTTTCATTCTCAAAAAATCATGCTTAAACCTTAAAGTCTCCATCTATGCTAAGCACTTTGGTCTATATTTAGGTTTGGTGTTAAGGAGGAGGCACTATTAAAAGAGGCATTGTTCACAACTGTTGCAGATGTGATGAATTATGCCCCAGCAGTGCCTCTGTTTCTCCAAAGGTTAAAGAGGGAATCTGACGTATAAGCTTGGTGGTCTTAATTTGGGCATGTGAAGCTATCAATAGTATCTCAACACCTCTGGAAATTTAACCTTTACTTTATGTTTGGCTAGCTAGTTATTATAGATTAACAATAATAATCAACCGTGACCCACATTATTTATTCATTCTCAGGCTATGCTGCCTGCAAACTAATTCCTGTCTGGAAAGTGAAGCCTTTGGTTGCTTTAAATTCTCTGCAAATACTTTGGTTTTTAGAAGGGTCTTAGTGAAAGGTACAACTGTGACAAAAATAAGTATTAATCTTGTCTGTCTCTATATTTTGTGTCGTGTGGCATTGTTTGCATCCAGTTATTTCCAGAACTTTAAAGGGAATCTGTCATTCATTGTTACCAATTAGCTGCCTTTACAATATGACCTGGAAACCGTTTTCCCGACAACTTGGTGTTATTAATAACATGCATTACAGCTGGGGCGTGTCAGCAGTTCAGGAGTCACAGAGCAGCATGACAGTTTAATTTGGTACCTTGATGAGATTTTTGCCTGCAAAGTTGCACAGAATATAAAAGACTCTGCCAGTACAATGTTGGTGGGAGCACTTTAAGGGTTTTCCAGACTATCTTATTTGAAAGCATTTACATTCAGTGATTTGAAAAAGCATATATTGTAGCTTAGAAAAGTGAAAGGGACTATTCTGATCATCCTAACAATTAATAACATTATTTAAGTTTTTCAGTTACCTCACAGACTTTCATTGACCAGTCAAAACAGTTCCATCAAGACAAATAAGAACTATTATTTCTTGTGGTTAGGTGCCATGCATCCCAGCACTGATGGAGTGCTTTCCATGAAGCTGTAGACCTATAGGCATGTCTTCAGCTTATCAAGCATAGTATGCAGGGCTAAAGAGCTGTAGCCATACCAAAGCACTGGCTAACCTGCATCACTGGAGCAAAAGACATTTCAAATACTACTGTAAGCCACCATGTACTAATTTGGCAGATAATTTCCTAAATTTGGCAGATAAATCACAGGTTTGCTCCTGCCACTCCAGACTGTCTGTTGCTCGGGTGCCAGTCCACATTAATCTGACAGCAGTCACTGGCTTTGCTGTGAGGAGCCTTATGGCTGAGATCTCTACCACAGTTGTGCTCTGGGACTGCAGTCCCACTGTGATGAAGATTGATCAAGGCAGAAAGCAATTCTCTGCTTTATCTTAGCCATTTGGCAACTTTCTAAATCTACAACAAAAAAATAGGTACACAAATCTCCAAACACTGTATTGCAGACTGCCGTTTCCATAATGAAGTATCATTCCAATCCAGATAATGACAAAATGAAAGAATGTCTGTCCTGAACATTTATGAAGAAGCTGGGAAAAGCTGGACCTTCTCCAGATTTTTTTAACTATTCACTAGAGAATATAATTTAAGTGTATCTGTGCAAGTCTGCAAGAAACTCTGGAAGATAGTAAGTGGCTCGCACTTTATTGCAATCTGTGTCAAACTGGAAAACTAATTCAGCACCAGACTTTTTAACAAGCTTAAGGAGATAGAGGTGCCCACTCAGTACATCCATTTTATTAACTGTATCACTACTAGATAGAGTAGCAGGAATACATTTATGCAATGACTAGCATCACTGAATGGCACCTAGACATTTCTTATAGCATAACAAGGTAGCCAAGGAAGCGAAGAGCTTACAATGGTGTCAGGGGAAATACTGATGGTAAAATGTCATCACTTATTGGCCCAGAAAGTTCCCTGAAAGTTTCCAGCTTACAGCACATCAGAGTTAACACAGGAAATGAGTGAACAAATGAATCAATGGGAAGATGAGTTCTCCTTTTCTCTCTCTTTTCTGAATGAAACTAAGTACTGTACTTATTTTCCAGCTGAGAAGTGAAATTAAATTGTCTGGGTACTTGATGGCCTACTGTTTTTAGAAAGCTATTAAGATGCTGCTATCAAGTGGAGGACAGCTTTCTTGACCCTCTTTAGCTGGCTTATCTAGTGGTCACCTGACGACTTCATCACTGCACAGGAGGCGTATCTCCAGTGGCGACCACGTTTAACTGTGTCTTCCTCTAAGTGGCAATTTAGTGAGTGAGGCAACGCACTGAATTGACTCCTCAATCAGGCAGGGGGACCTTAGGGAGGAAGGGAACATTCTGTGCCATTTATCTTGTCTCTAAGGACAGCAGTGGTGCAACAACTTTCCTGTTACTTCAGCTCATAACTTTTTTGCTAGGACTATGAATTAGAAATGCTCATGCTAAAGATACAGAGTTTGTCTGGGATCAGAATAACAAGCAGAAAGGTCCAGCTCTTTCTTTTCTGAGATTCTGTTTTGAAAACATAGTTTTATATAATACTGGCTCTTCATGAAATGTCTAGCTCCTAGCTCATTGTTATTAGCTGATTCCAGAAATTTGATATTGGACAAAATTTAATTTTGCTAGATAGATCAGTCACTTGGGCATGTTAACACCAAGTCCTGCTCAGTTGGCTTGTCACTTTCTTAGCCTTCGCTCAAGAGAAACCTAATTTTTTATTTTTTTATTTTTAACAGAGATAAAGAGAGGACATTAGATGTAAATAAATAGATTTAATGTTCAAACCTTTTTTTTTTTAATGTCATATTTGGCATCATCTTTTCGACCTTAGCTCACTCAAAGTTCCCTGTGGTCTGAGCCTCCTGCATCCATGTTAACTTTCTCTCAGAGGTAGTGTTTTCCATTAAGGTGTTTGAGTAAGAGAGGGTAGACAAGTGGGCACAGGGGCACAGGCAGCACCTTACTTTTTGGGTCAGCAGCCCAGATACTCAGCTGTTGTATAAGTGCTCTGCTCACACAAAACCCTGGTATCCAGAAATAGCTGTTTATTTGGTCACAAATGCATTCCTGCTAAGGCAGCAATTGTTTTGGCATCTTCCTTCACTGGTTAGTCAGGCAGAAGTTAAATGTGATGCTTCAGGAGTATTTAAGGCAAAGTCTTGTGTTTTCAATAAGTAACCAGTGGATGAGACACAGATTTTCTCTCCTGGATTTCCAACACTTCCTGACAGAGGTATTTTCCCTCTTCTTTCTTTTCCCTGATCTTAGTCAATGCTGTTTAAAGGGCATAAAGTTTCACCTAAAGGAGAGTAATGGCAGATAGCAATCATTCATCAAAAAAACTCTTTCAGAGACAGAGGGAAGCAGAAAAGACAAATGGCGAAAAGACCCTCTAGGCAAATTTCTGGTTATATACTTCTGGGGGCCCAAGTTCAGACACTTGCTCCAGGAGCAAGCAGCCTTTCTCAATTCCTGGCTTTCAGCTGCTCACACCACACCACATAGGTGCCTGAATTTTGTGATCATGAAACGGGTGAATGATTGTCTGCTCCGTCCAGCTCTGAACCTTTCACTCAGGATTTCTGAAACATTCTTTGTAAAGAGCAAGGCTACCCATCAGACAATGTCAGCAAATGAACCAAAAGGAGAACTGGTTTCACTCTGAAGTGAACCTATTGTGTGGGCACTTTAGAGTGTGGTGACAGCAGCTTAAGATGCTCCTTTATTTTTTTTTCTGCAGATTGTTCTTTTTAGAAAGCTAACTCTGAATCCGATTATTTTTTATGATCCAAGAAAAGGCCATGGCAACTGTTTATCTTTCTATGTTTATATAAGTTCTCTAATCTAAATCTAATCACTCATCCATTCAAAAGCAAAAGAGACTTCTATGGTATTCTGAGAAAGATCCTCTACTTTAAAATCAGCATATCACCATTGAATTTCAATTAATTTCACCCTTGGCTAAGTAGACTGCAAGGGATCTAGGTAGCTGAGTGATCTGGCCTTTTGGTTTAGTGGATTGTAATGTACAAACTTGTAGGAAATAAAGGAATGGGTATAATTACAGGGCTTTGCTTTTTGATAACATAGCTGTATATGTTATTTGAGCTCACCAAGTATATTGCTCCATGGTAGAAATTCTTTAGTACTTTCCCTCTTTTCTCTTTTTTGATAAAAGTCATTACAGATCCAACTTAAAGAAAGTAATGAAAATGAAGAAGAAAATGCTTTCCGTAAAATATTATAGGAATGCAGCCTTCAGAGCAGAAGTATTCTTTAAACTTTGGTGATTAGCTTGCATTGACATGAGTTGCTATCACAGCAGAAATATTCTTCAAATGCTTGGCCACAAAAGAAAATGATCAACTTGTTGAAATCACACTTCCTTGTTACACATATCTAACCATGTGTAGCTTTAATTATCCAGAAGTGAGGAGTCTTCTTAATACAGCATTCAAGATCAATTTCCAGTCTTGCTTGTATCCCCATTGATGAATTGGTTGTAGGACCAGGCTTGAGAAGTCTGTGAGCTGTGCAACTGAGTAAAAAAGAAATAAGAATAAGCGGGGAAAAAGACAGAGAAAAATTATTTTAAAAATATTGGTCCTATTTGTCAAGGGTGCACACAAGGATGAAATGCGTTTGTAGGATACACCAACAGAACATTATTGACATTAAATTTGGAAGAACTTCTCTTTCTGGAGGAGAGTGCCCTTTGCCTTCTGTCATGCTCCTTATACCTGCTCTCCTAGTTATCTAATCCAAGTACCTGTGTGAGAGATCATGGCTGTTCACATGAGGGACCTGTGGACTCTCTGATCCGATGTAGCACTCACCCCTGTTTAAACCCTACCCCAGAATTGTCTCATCTAGAAAAAACCTTTCTCTCATTTCTCCTTTAAAGAAGTTGGTCCAGGTGAAAAATGTAACGTTATAACTAAAGTAAAATTGCCTTTCCATGCCTTACAATAGCCACACTTCCACAGGTGCATTAGTCATACTCTACCTCGAAAAATTAATAGCAATAATAGTAACAACAATAATAATGTGCAAGTGAGTTGACCACATTGAGTTGAAAACTGAGTAGTTTCCATGGCAGTTAATTGTGTTTTGTGTGGCTCATCATTCAGCTCAAGTTCAACATGGAAAGAAGAACAAGAAAAAGCCCAAAAGAGATAATGCTTTAAGACAATATATATTGTGAGGGTTTCAGAACTGGTCCTTCATCACCCCTGACCACAAAGGCAGAAGTCCAGCTGAAGCTGTCAATACCAGAATAATTTTCTAATAAATTATAATAATAATTATTATATTATAATATTCTAATAATAATATTCTAACAACTTCTAATAAATTTCTAACCAATATGTCAGTTATTTGAAGTAGCTCCTACCATACATTCCCATCTCACTGGGGTCAGCCTATGGCCCAGCACTCCAACCCCATTACAGTACAGCAGAAATTTCACCATGACTTAAGACATATCAAGATTTTTCCCTGGTCTTTTTACTCCAGTCCTGTACTTGGCCAGGAGGCTCATCTCTGCTGGCCAAAAACGGGCCACATCCAGGATGAACTTGCTGAGGTCAGGATGCCTATAAGCAGCTCCCAGGTATATTTTCTCCATCTAAATATAATTTTCCAGCAGTCTAGAGTCTGCTATTACTGTATTAGAGAAGTTCCATTTCCTGTGTACATCCACTTTGCTATCTTCTTGAAAAAGAGATAGAATATAGCAAACCATTTAATCTGTTTAAAACTATTTTCTAACTTTATGTCCACTCTCTTTTTCCCAGGAAATCTTCTAGACTTTACTTGCTAACTCTTCTCCATTACATTTTTTACATGCAAACCTGAAGTTTATTATTTTCTCCTTAATTGTTTTTAGGTGAGGCTTTTTTGTTGTTTTTTTTGTTTTGTTTTTTTGTTTGTTTTGGGTTTTGTTTTGTTTTGTTTTTTGTTTGTTTTGTTTTGGTTTGTTTGTTTTTTAATTTATTTTTTTTTGGTCAGATGTCCAAAGACCCTTTCACTGGTTTTGCTGCCTTGCAAGTGCTGCCAGGCCCAAGGGGAAGAAAAACACAAGCAGGAAAACTAGGGCAGGAACCTGGAATGTGGGAATTTCAGATGAATTTTTTGCTCCATACTTTACCACTGTAACTTGAAATAGATCCTTATCTTTCTCAACACCTCTGTTTTACCGATTCAAAGGAAGAAACCCCAATGACTGCTCTGTACACTGGAGATCAGAAGCAGCTAGGTTTGCTAGGAGCAGGAAAGAGAGAAAATTAGAGATGTTTATATCCTATCACATTTGATAAGATAAATCATACTTTTTCTGCTACTGTAGGATGAAACAGTATGCATTCCTGTTTTGTAATGAATAATCAAAGCCATTTCACTTGGAGTTTCCAACTCTGGAAGCAATGTAACAGTGGATTTTTAATGACCCAGAGAGGAGGACAAGGGCCAGAAGTGCAGGTCGGGAGCACAGCCCTATGGTGTCTTTTGTTTCAGAGTCCTTAAATCCCCCCTTTTTTTACCTTTTTTTTTTTCTTATTTTAAGCTTTTGTTCTCTGCCTTTCAACAGATAGTTCTGTTGTATGGTTTTAAATAACTTTACAGGCTGTTTTTACTTTCACACACACACACTACATTCTGCAGAGTGAATGGCAACACTGAAATCAAGAACCATGCTTCTCCAACCCCAAACAAAGGCACTTCTACTTCTCGGCAACATCAGGATTTGACCTGGGGGTCCTCCGGAGCAGGGACTACAAAAGATTAACATTTCAGTCTGCTGAGCCCACCAGTGCAGTCTTGCCTTATCTCATAAGCTCTGCCAGAGGAATGAATTACCCTAGTTCATTAAGACTCGTTTTGAATTGTGGTGAGAGGTCACCACATAAGTCACCTCCAGTCTATTTTGCGAATAATATGGATTATGATAAAAGCTGGCTGGGAGGTTGAAGCCCGAGGATTTTGTTTTCTTTATCCTTCAAGGTGGGTAGAGTACAGGGTGGGGAAACCCTGATCTGGACATTTCCTAGCACTGCATAGTAGATTATAGAAAAGTCCTTTTTGTTCTTTTTTTTTTTTTTTAACCCATGAATGGGTGACCTCTTGATCTTTCTGACCCCTTTATTTTTGCCATGAAAGAACTAAAACTAGCTGTGCCCTTACAAAACCTTCTTTCACTTCAGTTTTCTCATGATTAAATTCCCTGCTGTGTTTTTGTTTAAGTGCTCTGATGCTGTCCTTTGGAATAGGGCAGATGTTTGACTCTTTGAAATAGTGTGTTTTTTGTTTTTTTTTTTTAATTTAGTAGTGGGCTGCAGTTAAGGCATGTTTGTCCACATCAGGAATAAATGAGAAATGTTTCTACAGTGGCATCATGTCTCACCGTCTAAAAGTACTTTGCAAGTGATACACTGGGATACAGTAATTGATAATTTACATCAAAACTTAACCTGATGCACAGAATGCTGTACAAAATAAAACAAAGGCTGCCTTCATGTTGAGTAGATGACTGGGAATATATTAATTACAGTTGTAGACCTCTTCAAAACTAACCATGTCAAACGTAGGTAATGGAGGGTAAGGTTGAAGGCAGATGGCATATGATCTACATTAATAACTTATGTAGAAATAAGTGGGAGCCAGTCATTGGGGAAAAGATGTGAAAATAATGTTGAAGAAAATGGGTGTGCTTCAATTATCAGTTAGTGCTATACATGCATAATCCTACTAGCTTTGTGGGAACTGTGTTAATTCATTACTGTTGAAAACATGGTCTTTAGGAGAGGGAAGGTAACTTGGATAATGTTTAGACCTGGTGCTGGAAACAGATTTATCAGTATTCAACTAAATCCAGATTCTCTTTACCTGACCCTTTGTGAGGCCTCTGTAGACTGTGGTTATTAAAGACAAGTGTTCATATAACATTAGCAACTAATTGAGATCAAGGCATCATTTTGCTACTTGCTATACAAATAAACTGAATTTTATCCCAAAGGAAAGATAAGCTTGAGATTTACCAGAAGTCAGTAATACACCAGCTGAGCTAATGATTCAATGTTCAAATTTTGCAATGCTGGACTTAGATTTGCTCTGAAAAGATGTTTGAATTGAATTCCACTAGATCTAGGCACGTCTTCCTGTATTCCTCAGAGAAGCGAACCAAGCCCCACAGCATTCCTCTCTTGGCAGCTTTCCAGAGGTGCTCTGCATCACACTCCTGAATGTGACACTCAGATGCAGCCCTTGGCTGGATTTGGGGGTCTGGGGTGTAGTACTACTCTTCCTTATCTTTCTCACCCCTGTGAGCAATCCAAGTACATAACTTTAGGTAATGGCTATTACCCCATCTATTTTCAATCCTATGCAGTCCAGTACAAACCAAATAAACCTGAAAGAAATAACATTCACTATATTAAATAGACTTGTACTGGCAACCAACTTGCTCTAAAGGCCACCCCCCATGAGGGCAGTCGGGTTTAATTATCCACTTGAAAATGTGTCTAAGTTTTCGAGCACAATTTTTTCAACCTTTATTTAAAAAATAAATTTCACCAGAGAACTGATCTTGTTCTGATCCATCAGGAGGTTGCTTAGGATAGGTTTCAAAATATAAATATAGTCCTAATATTTCTAACCAAGAAAAAGGAGATTTCATATTAAAAAAAAGCCCTCTGAAGCTCCAGTCTTGGAATGTCTTGCATTCAGGCTTGTCTTTCCATGAGATTCCATTAGTGCAGGCAAAGTGAAGCACAAGGAGGGTTTAGATTTCAGTGGACAAGACACAGACAGCTCCTGTTCACCTTATACCTGGAAACTAATTTCAGTGAGATATGGCTGTGGGCAACTTAAACAGATCTGTACTTTCCTTCCTTCCCATACTTCTCAAGAAAAAGATCATTGGCCTTTCCCCAACCCTGGTTTACAGAAGGATGGATATAAGGAAGGGAGAGTGAAAGAGATTTAAAAATGTGTCGGCTTTATCCTGGGAATTACTGTGCTGAAGTAAATTATTGCCTAGCAGTGAATTATCATTTTTGTGAGATCTTAAAAACCAACAGCTGTGAAATTGACTTCTAACTGATTTTAATTGAGATGGACCAAAACTTAAAATACCAGAAATAAAAATCCTGGATGCTGTATTGGCTCTGGCTGGAATGGAGATACATTTCCCCCTAGCAGCCCTTACAGTGCTGTGCCTTGATAGCTAGAAAGGTATTGATAATGTGCCAGTGCTTTGGCTACTGCTGGGCTGTGCTCTGCAGCATCCAGGCTGTCTCTCCAGTGTTCCCCCATCACCAGTAGGCTGGGCTTTTGGGAGGGGACCCAGCCAGGACAGCTGACCTAAACTGACCAAAGTGATATTCCATATCATATGAACTCTGCTCAACAACAAAAGCTAAGATAAAGGAGGAGGAAGGAGGAACAAAGTCTCTGTGTTTCTTATAAGCTTCTTTAAGTACTGAAAGGCCACAGTAAGGTCTCTCCAAGAGCACACTCTTCTCCTGAAGAGAAAAGAACTCTCTCAGCCTGTGTTCATAAGAGAGCTGTTCCATCCCTCAGATATATTTGTGACCCACCTCTGCACCTGCTCAAACAGGTCCATGGCTGTCTTGCACTGGAGACCCCAGAGCTCACAGGACAAAAAGATCAAAACGTAGATTATTTCCCAAAACCAAACCCTTGTTTTACTGGAAAAAATTACAGAGATGTTATGAAAAACATCATTGATCATGAGCTATGTCAGGTAACTATGGTCTTTCAGAGCCTTGGGGTGGACCACTGATAATGATGGACAATCACTGGGGCTTTGGCAGCTGATGTGAACCCAGAGAGAGATTATTATAGCTCTGCTTCTTTGTGGGGAGAATTATTTTCAAACCCAAGAGGGTTAAAGGATGAATTATCTATATTAACATCCTGAATAAAGCTCTTTTGTGGTGACAAGATTTTGACTGTAAAACCATACTTTTTTTTCTGAAATCTGTAATATTTCAGAACAGAGTTAATCTTAACAAAGTTGTTGGGACACCTGTATGGTATTTAAGTCCAAGTATAAAACAAGACTGATAAAACCAGGGTAGTAAGTATAACAGTGACAAAATGTGACTCCTTTAAGCAAATATATTCCAATTTATTTGATTACTATTGTCTTTTCAGAGGACTTAGTTTTAAAAATCAAGTTTTCCTAAAATTATAAGTTTTTTACTTTATTTTGAGTCTCTTTTTCAACATTACTGCAAACCTCACATTAACTCAGAAGCACACAGAGCTGACTGTGCACAAAGACACCTTGTTGGATGACATTGTTTAGGAGTTAGTAAATTCAAGCTAAGTTTGGATGGCATCCTCGATGGAGCTGTATGCTTCTGTGCAATCATTTTGGTTTTGTCATTGCATTCAGACTGAGTTAGCCATTCTTTCTGCCAAAACGGCTCCCCCAGGGATCCAGATGGCTACTGCCACTCTCTGTGAGACACTTTCTGGTTTGGTCTCATAACCAGAACAAATGATGAGAGTGCAACAGAACACAGACGGCAATTCAGAAATTACGAGCAATCTATTAATCTTTGGGGGCTAGTATCACAAAGTAAGGAGTGTAACACTACTCCCAATTTAATTGAAAACCCTCTGCATAAAGGACAATTAATGAGAAATGAGCAATTTTGTGTTTCAGGAGAGATGAAGTGATGGAACCTCAGGGTATATCAAAGATTTAAGAATTGTATTTGACTCTCTCCTGTGACAGGTGTGAAATTACTTAGTCAAAAAGACATGTGCAAATGTCTTATACTCTGTGGTGCTGTTCTGGAAAACAGGCCAGACTTTGCCCACTTCTTGCTCTCTTTCTCACACCTCCTCAGCATACACTGATGTCAGTGGAAAAACAACAAGGTTGTTAAAACCATTGGAACTGATGCCATGAAGAAAGTTGTGTTTTGCAAGCTGATTATTCGAGCTAACAATGTCATTGCTGTTGTGTTACAACTCACCAGGTTTAACGCACTCCAGGTCATACCAAAAGGGGCTTGTATGACCTCCTTTACAAAAGTACCTTGGAAGAAAGAGAGCGCAAAAATGATTGGTGGAAAAAGTTTTTCTGTTTTTTAGTGATTTAAATGCGGGTTTGTATGCAGGAACTCTTCAAATTTCATCTCTCAGTTACTACATTTTTTCCCAATCTGTGTAACCACAGTGCAAGGGTCATAGAAGTTACTTCTACCAGAACCAGGAGGTGTGGGGATTTATCATTTAGCTTTGATTGCTACACAAAGTTTGGCACATTTCAGGAATTTAAGTGTCAATAAAATGACCAGTTTGGGGTCAAGTTCTGGTCCTCTCTGTCTTCTGTAAAAATGCTGCCTTCGATTCCATGTAATCAATAACAAAATGCATTGTCCTGGAGACTTTGCAGAAATAAACAATTTAATTGAGCATAATGTTTCCTTGTTAGCACTTTGTTCAAGGACAGAATAAGCTTCTATGAAAAATAAAGACAATTTCCATTCATTTCCTCCTGATGTACTGTTCTAGACGAGGTCAAGCAATCTGTTTGGACATAATATGCTCTCACTTGAGATTTTTCTGATTCAAGGTGAGGAAAGATGAAAAGCTGTGAGTGCAGGTTATTTTGAATAATATCTGTTTTGCAGCAGTTGCTGCTTTTTGTTCTTTACAAAGAGATTTCTTTGGAAAGGAAAAAAAAGACAACTGAATAAAATAACCCTTAACATACAATAAATAGGGTTTAGATTGTTGTAAAATGTGTTTTATTGATTGTGTTACATGTTTGCTACAAATTCTGGAGAGGTACTTGTATTTCAGCATTCCACTTTCATTGTACTGGCCTTGGTTTACTATCTCAGATCTGTATATCTGTAAGTATGCATGGGAGGAATTTCATTAAAGTATGATAAGCTGGAAGATGAGTATGAAGGAGAGAGTGAGCATTATCAGAATGACAGGAATGTAGAAATGCGTGAAATGTTTTTCAGTTTGGGAAAAATGTATTGCTTATTATCTTCCTGAAAATCTGCAGTTGCACAGCAATCAAGGCAGTGTGCAGTTTTTGGCTGCCTTGTAATATTGACAGAGGCACCTGTAATATCACAGTGAGAATGCTGGTTTAGGTAAACCACAGAATCCAAGAATGGTTTGGGTTGGAAGGAACCTTAAAGACCATCTTGTTCCAACCCCCTGCCATGGGCAGGGACACCTTCACTAGACCAGGTTGCTGGGAGCCCATCCAAACTGACCTTGAACAACTCCAGGGATGCGGCACTCACAACTTCTCTGGGCAACCCGTGCCAGTGCCTCACGACCCTCATAGTGAAGAATTTCTTCCTGATATCTAATCTAAACCTACTCCACGCCTGTCCTTTGTATACTTAAAGCCATTAACTCATGTTCTGTCCCTCTACACCTTTGTCAAAAGTCCCTCTCCAGCTTTCTTGTAGGCCCTTTAGGTACTGGAAGTTGCTGTATGGTCTGAGATACGCTGTGCCTGAGATGTTTAACTGCTTCATCTTAATACAGCCATGCACAAGACCTGGGAAGTGCCACATCAAAATAAATAAGGATATAAAAAGAAGCATTGGGCAGGATTTATCAGCACATTCAACCAGATGAATTTCAGTGTCTTGTGAATCGAATTGTGAGCTAGATGGCAAAGTTCCTTTTAAACTTGATCTATTTAATGCAGACAATGAAGCCTAGTGGGCTATTTATCTGACCCTGAGATAGACACCTGCATTTGACCAGCCAAATGGCTTTCTAGACTCCACTGACTGTGCTGATTAGGTCTCCTCTGACTGTAATTGAAGTGTAGAAAGACACCTGCTTCTCCTGTGGAGGTCTAATTTCAGGTGTCTGAACCTGGCCCTTTATCCACCCTTCCTCTACCAGAGCTGAAATGAAAGCTGCACACTTCAGAAGAAAACAAAATTATTTATACTTCGCCATGGCTCTGCTATTTTTTTATGACTCCACCTCATGGCCAGTGTCCACTCAAATCATGAAGATTTAGGATATTTTAGCACTGTTCCAGTTGCTAATTTGTCTGAGAATTTACCTTTGATGCAGTTAACCTTTCCTTGCTGCCTTTGCTCACATTTAGATTGCCTGAGATGTACCAGGCTTCTCTACAGCATCAGCAGATTTGACAACAGGATTAGAGTACAAGCTGGAACTGGCCCAGCTATTAGCAGCTAAAATATATGATGAAACTTTGATCACTGCCAGTGATTGTCATAGCTCTCCCAGTGGCAGCTTTAAAACAGACCCAAACATTTTTCTTCATTTCTTCCAGTTTTTTTGCTTTTCTTTTTTTGGTGTGCATTTGTGCACAGATATATATATTTGCTGTCATTGTTATTCAGGTTTTTACATAGTGGGCAGAACAGAACATGAACCATTAGGCTGTTTTTTGAAGCCTCATCTCTTTCTCCTATACTTTTTACTTGCAGACTCAAACTCTATCTACAACTTAGTGTGTTAAGCAAAAATGTTACTGTCTGTTGCTTCTGCAGTGCATCTGTTCTCTACATCATTAATCCTAGATTTGCACAGGAAGACAATTGACATTTTTCTTATGGTAGGATAGAGTTACTAAAAGACAAGAAACGTGGAAATGGTACAGACAACAGGGTTTTAGAAAGCTGTTACTTTTAAACCGGGGTAGAGTTGTTATTTGCATTTCTTGCTTGACAGCTGCAGTTGGGAACTTTCTAAAATGTGTCTGCTAATAAAGACTGCATATTGTTTTACCAAAAAAAATTGTATTTTTTTCATACCTTTTTGCAAGTCTGTGCACAGACTGGATGATTTCTTTTATCGGGGTGGGAAGGGTACGCCAGATAACAAAAACAGTGTCTACAGAGCTGACCTAGGCTTATCCTGATAGCACCTTAGAAATGTTTGGGTTGGAAAGGACCTTAAAGATCATCCCAAATACATTTTACTTGTCTTGAACCACTTTAAAACATAATATTACCATGTTAGACTCATGATATGTGTATCCACAGGTCCCCATGTCAAAACATGGTTAAAAATTAGGGCATCTAATTAGTTGAAACTAAGAAGGTGTTGACTAATGCCTTTCTGCCACCCAGTAGAGTGCAAAAAACTTGGGAAATGATGCATAAGACTTAATAACAGGTATTGAGCTCCTTTTGCTCTGGCAAGCAAGCAGATGGATGTTCTTGCAGCCAGTCTCCAAACACTTCCAAATGCAAAATGGGAATTTGCATCCCAGAAGATACAAGAATGCTTTATCTTCTAAGCATGATTACTTGTTTTCAGCTAACTGAGCAGTTGGATGGAGACAGGAAATTTAGAAGAGCTGTCTTGGAATGAGTCCATTTAAAGAGCTATTCCAGAGAGTAAGCCCCCTTTTCCATGCATACACAGGTTTGTTTGAGTGCTATATTTATTAGATAGTCATCTACTGGATATTAATATCAACAAATGTGACTTATGTGCTTAAAATGGGGGTGGAGATGGTCACATGAGCTGTGTGATGCTGTGGGTTGTATTCTGTTGTTGTTCTGTACTGGGTGCTACTGAGTTGACAGTATAGCTTGCAGCAGGATTCAGGTTATTTGCATGAACTTCTTAACTAAGTTGAGCCTGTTAGTTCCAAGTAAGCTCTAATTACCTCAAATGGATTCTTAGTCATCAGGAACCTTCCCCTTTTAGGACTCACAACACATAAAAGTTAACCAAATGCGATGCACTCTTGGCTGTGAATACTCGTGTATAAAGCTTTTAGCTGTAACCTGATTCACATCTGCTCTCAGCACTTAAGCTGATGAAAAGTGACAAGCCTGAACCACTGCCACTGACCCAGGCTCTTTCTGTCTTTTTGCTAAGTAAATGCAAAAAAAAAAAAAAATCATGCTAATTATTGATAACAATCTGTAATTTCCCAACCCTTTGCAGCATTATGCAGACCATTTTCTGTGCATTTCTAAGCACAAAATACTGACTTCAAGGGTCACAGTCCAGTTAGTCAATAAAAAGCACCAGGACTTGTTATGATGATGCATACCATTGGAGAAAGTCATGTTTGCTCTGTCCTGGAAGCCTAAAAAGCCAAAAATTACCCCTAACCTTCTGCTCAGGCTTGAGATGGTTATCTGTATAATTTACTAACTGATCTTTGCAGAATTTTGGATTACTTGAAATGTGCACACAAACAGCCTTCCAACTGCACGGTTAAAACTCTTGCAATGAAATCTGTGCATTCTGCAGCCAGTGCTCAGTGTTCAGGGCTGTGCCAGTTGGACATTTAGCACCATTTAAACCCCACAGCGAGGGGATAAACAGAAACATATTCCTCCAGACTGTGAAGCTGCAAAATCCTTCTTGCTTTTCCACTTCTCTTAGTGTTTTTTCCTCTTGAGTTTCTTTGATTTTGGAAACAATTCTTATTCTCCTTTCCAAAAGGATGAGTACCCATCATTGCATGTTGTTGTGTGCCTCCTGGTATTTTCTGTATGTAGAAGAGACAACTCTTATTCCTTTAAGGAAGCTTCCAAATACACTTTGGTGCCAGTTCCACTCACAGGTGGAGAGGCAGTAATTCTCTCTGCATTATGGAATGCTATGGTGTGTGCTACTGGGGCCTGCATTTCCAAGCCAAGCAGGAAGCAGCATCACCACGTAGCCTGTGGCCAAACCCATACTAATAGGCTCAGTATTAGCAGGATATAAGAGCTCAGACTTGTAACCTTATTAACACAGTCACACTTTTTGACCTGGAGCTGAGCTGAGTCCTGTAGACACAGAAGTGTCATATCTGCTCACAAGATACTGCCCAGACCTATAAACACTATCTGAGTGACTGAAAAAGAATCTTCTGTTATCTGCAACCTCACTCTCCCACATATGTGCAAAACTTAAAAAAACGACACAAACAGAAAAACCAAACCAAAAACATGCTACTGGAGAATAACAAGAAGTGATTTCCAAAGGCAATCCCTTTAACTATCCTGGTTCTAAAACTGAAAAGCATAGAATGCTTCAAGGGAAACCCAAACTAACCAGCTGCCATGACTTACATAGCTACAAATCAGAGGGAAGATTTAGATTAGATATGAAGAAGAAATTATTTTCTGCAAGGGTGGTGAGACATTGATGTGGTACCCAGAGAAGTCATGGCTATCCCATACCTGGAAGCATTCAAGGCCAGACTGAATGGGACTCTGAGCAACCTGGTCTGGTGGAAGATGTCCCTGCCCACGGGGGAGTTGGAACTAGATGATTGTTAAGGTTCTTTCCAACCAAAGCCACTCTGTGATTCCATGAAATTCATTGTCACTGTCAGTTCTAATAGAGAGTGAATATGCTACTGGGACTGAGTTCAGTTGAAATTTTTGAAAATCCATGTTGAAAACAAAGATTTTCAAGCCACTTGGGATATTTGAGGACCTTTTTCATGCTTTTTAGGTGACCAGACTTCAGAGGATGGTGGGGTTTTGTTAGCAACTGGTTTCATTTACGTCAACAAAAGTTGCCAACATTTTTAGTATACTCTGTTTAAGTGTTTTGGACTCCTGCAGCAGAGTTTCACTACAGATTCAAAGCTCCTAGATTCAAATGATATATGAGATGAGTACTGGAAATTATTCTGGTTGTCTTTGTTTTGCTGCTAAGTCTTATCTTTCTAATACCCTACTGACTAAAGCTATCAGGATGGGAAAAGCAGGAATGTTTTTTATAGAGCCTGTGACATACCTTAGCATTAGCAAGGGAATGTTTAACTACTGCCATGTGGGTGTGCATTCAGCTCTCTGTGAGCACAGACAGCAACTAAATACGAACAAAAGCTGGGGAGGAAAAAGGAAATCTTCATGAACCCACTTGGATACTGTAGCTGAATTACATTCTCTATGAGTTAAAGCTAGAAAGACAAATCTTTAACAGACAAAACTTTCTATGCTAACTAAATGTAGCCTGCACAGTTGAATCTACTGGCACCTATTTTGGATAAACCATTCTGTCATCAGTATTTTAATGTCTTCCTCCCCTAATAACCCTAACATCTCCATTTCTTAAATACATCCCCATGCTCCAAGTGTTTTGTACCATTTTAAATAACTTACATCTCCAAGATGCTGACATATCCCAAAGTCTCTGTGCTATTTAGACACCTTCTTTGTCATCATATAACTGTATTTTGTACGTTTACCTTTGGATGTCATTCCTCATTAGTGAATCCTTCTGCATTCCAGTGAACAAAACACTATGTGACCACATTTAATGAACCCCTGATGTTCTGACATGTCTTAGGCTTCATGAGACTTGTGGCTGTGAATGCAGCAATAGTCCCAGAAAGCTGAGCTCCTCATGATCTTGTGTGGATCATCAGAGCAGGACTGAAAATGGACAATAAAACTTTTGACAAATACAGTCTTGGGAGAAGAGACTTCCTTCTTGTGGGAAATCTTTGGAGTTTTTCTTCCCTTACTCATTCAGATGTCAAGGATGAATGAATTCCTGCCACAGCTTGAACCAGTTATTCACTGATCCAGAAGACAAAGATGCACAACCGGTAAACTACCGTACTCTGAGTATAAGAAATGATTGCATTTTAATCTTAGACAAGGAGCATTTTCAGGGTAATCCAAACAGGTTTATCATTCCAATTAAAAAATAATGGCAACTTTCATCATGATTAGGGTTTTCCAAATAATCCTTTTATTATTATTATTTCTTAAGCTTTTATCACTAACATCTAATAGGCAGAGGTTTCCATTGTGTCCTGCAGTTTTCAGGTCTCTGTGGCACACAATCTTTTGCACAACCAGCACCAGAGAAGCTGTGAGTGGAACAGAATATCTGCACGCTGCAGAAAATGAGGTGGGGAGGAGAGGTGTGCAGTGAAAACACATTTCACAAGAAATAATATTGCCTCAAAACCAAGAATAATATAAAGAACTTTATTTCCCTACCCTTGTGATTGAGTTTTTAGTGTTGTTCCATACATCTCTTACACTCAGACTCTATATAAGTAAAGGGTCTAAAAGTGCTTCATGTATAAATAAGGAATACTAGTCCATTTTATATGATGGGAAAGAGGTGATGGTAAGGTGAAATAATTAGGTAGGTGAGTGGCAGAGAATGCACAGCCAAGCTCAGCATAAAACCATTTCCTCCAACACTTGAAATATATTTTTGGACCATGTAAAGGTGGTTTGGGAGAAGAAATAAAACCTTGTCCTTTTTCACAAAAAATATGTTTGCATTCCTTTTCTTCACTTTCACTGCATTTGTGGTAGGTAAAATGTTGGCTTTGTAATGGTGAATGCTCCCATGAGTTTATGTGATATTTGAGATTAAATTAGTTTCTTTTAGTGGCAACACCAGATGAGAGAGAAGTTTTGATTTTCTTCATAAAAGCAGGACAGAAAATATCCAATTCTTTACTCTCTTTAAAAGAAAAGGTCCTAAAAAATGTGAGTTTCATGGAGACTTTCCCACAGGACCTTCAAGTCAGATATACAGAAGGCATTGCTAAATATATAAGGTTAGAAAAGATATGTTCTGGTTGTTTCTATCTGCCTTTGGTCTTGGTATTTGGAATAGTTACAGTGGATTATTATACATTTCTTTCTCCAAGCAGCCATGCTGATTACACCCAAGCACTGTAGCCTGACCATAAAATGCTTCCTTTTGCTTCTTGTCTTTAGAAAGACTTGACACTCCTAGGCTCAATGAGGCCCATGACTATATGGAAAATGTCATTCTATTTCAAGTGCAGGATAACTTCAGAATCGTTAGGCTGTGCTGCATTATTGCCAGTCTTACATAACTGAAGAAACAAGAGCCAAATCCATAGTAAACCCCAAGGCAAGATATTGGCAAAGGCAGCAACATCTTTGCAATGTAATCCAGCTTTTAGATCTAAGTCAGTGTCAGCTTTCTTCCTCTTCAGGCACAATTGCACAGGCCTGCATCTTCATTTATATATATAATTTAAACATGTATGTGTAGATCTTCATGTGTGATAACAATTGATTTTTAAAGGGGAGTAAGGTCCCATGATGGAGAAAATGAAGGTGATTGGAGTGTATGGCACAGTGCAAGAGATGTCACAGGAGATTTCTCCCTGCAAGATTGCAGGCAGCACTAGAAAACAGTTCCAGATAACCCATCATGGGTTGAAAATAGGAACCAAATCTCTCTAATGTTACTGGTTTTTTCTGCAGTAAGTGGATAAAACATTTTTACATAGTGTGATATAGGACAAAGACTAATTTTGAGGAGGATCCTCATTGCAAAGGTTTCAGTGTTGATAATGTTAGCAATCTTATTGCAAGTAAAACCACATTTGGGATTCTTCAATATTCAGAGTCAGATAATTAGACAAAAATCTCACCCTTCATTTAAAAAGGAAATGATTCTCAGATTTTCCAGTCAGAAGGAGTGAACTTGAAAGCATGTTCTAATTCTGAACTGAGTTGTTAAGATCCAAGAGAAAAACTTTAATCCCTTTTTTTGCCTTAACCGCCCCCCCAAATTCTTACTGAAACTACTACTGGCATGTAAGTACATACGGATTCAGGAAGACTGTCATGTGTAAGAAAAGACAACACTTTTTTGGCCAATAATTGGGGTTAGGGAATGTGTCAACCCTCTTGGATGGCACACCGCACCACAAATGGTCTCTTCATCTACTCGCTGTGTTTTCTCACCCTATATCCTCAGCTCCCCTGCCCGTTTCTTTAAGACTACAGCAGATTATCCTTAATGGATAACGACAAAGTATTGCCTACTGGTTTTCAAACTGACATGTCAGCCTTGCTTCTTTGTTGCCTATTTGGCAAGTTAGTTCCCTTCTTTCCAATTTTGGTTTTTCACCTATAAAATGGCCTCCTTCCTAAAATATTTTGAGTTCCACAGGTTTCTGAAAAAGCAGAGTATGAAGAGTGGAGCTGACATGTTAGAAAGGGAGGGTAGTGACTTTGGTAAGGAAAAAAGGGGAAGCAGAGAGTTTTTATACATAGCATAAGAAAAATAGAGCAAGCAACAAGCTAGGGAAGGAGGGAAGTTGAAAGCAAAGAAAATTGATGGATGTGAGAGATGAGTTTAATGTGGGGGCTTTTAGAGGGTCAGTAACAGAGGAACCTGCACTGGTCAGCTCTGAGGGTACAGAGGAATCCTAGGATCATAAGTCTGAAAGAAGTTCAAAAAACCCCAGGGCAGGATCAGCTATATCTTTGCCATTTCTGGTGCATGTTTCTGTAATTTGTTTTAAAGACTACCTTTGATGAAGACTCCACAAACTTCCTAGGTCATTTATCTCTGTGTTTACCTTACCCTTAGGAAGTTCTTCTCATGGAAATAATCATGTAGGGAGAAAATGGATGTCATTTAAGACTGAAAGAATTTAAACATTCTGGTACCCTGCATATTGACATATGATAGGTCAGGGAGCAGAGTCAACATATATCAGCCTTTAAAGTGGACTTTTAGGAAAAAAAATCCTGTCTTTTTTTCCTTCCTTCCTTCCTTCCTTCCTTCCTTCCTTCCTTCCTTCCTTCCTTCCTTCCTTCCTTCCTTCCTTCCTTCCTTCCTTCCTTCCTTCCTTCCTTCCTTCCTTCCTTCCTTCCTTCCTTCCTTCCTTCCTTCCTTCCTTCCTTCCTTCCTTCCTTCCTTCCTTCCACACTTCCACACTTCCACACTTCCACACTTCCACACTTCCACACTTCCTTCCACACTTCCTTCCACACTTCCTTCCACACTTCCTTCCACACTTCCTTCCACACTTCCTTCCACACTTCCATACTTCCTTCCTGCCTTCCCTCCTTCCTGCCTTCCCTCCTTCCTTCCCTCCTTCCTGCCTTCCCTCCTTCCTGCCTTCCTGCCTTCCTTCCTTCCTTCCTGCCTTCCTGCCTGCCTGCCTGCCTGCCTTCCTTCCTCCCTGCCTTCTCTTCCTCTCCTGGACTTCATGAGCACTTTATAGGAAAAGAAGGGCAAGAAGCTGTTATGACACTTTCTACTTTTATGATGATTATGCAGGACTGAACAAAACCCTCAAGAGCAGTCATGTCCAGAGGAGACCAATTCTTCCATCTTGCCCATAGATCCCTTTGTTTTACCAGCCACTGAATTGCCATGGTTAAAGCCTCAATGCAAAACAAATGCCATTCACACCAATATCTACTGCTGAGCAATCTCACCTGCATTCACTGTGGCTTTAAAGTACTTCAAGCTTCATGCTAGCAGGCTCTAATCACAAAGGACCAGTAAAAAACCTCTTTCTGTCTGACATGAATTAGGACGCTCAGTTAAAAATTCATAGGAAGATTACATAAAACCATATGCTGCCTTTATTTTTCCCCTTTTGCATTAAAAATGTACAGCTGCTCTGCATTAGACATTCCATTAGCCTGTGAGTCTCACAATCTGGACTTTGTAGTTAATGATGGGGGGAGGACTATCTGAGATGGGAGAAGGGAGACAATGCAAGTGTTTTAGGCCAACATTCAAGGCTTCCTTAGAAAAGATAGCATATAAGGTGGATGGAGAGTTTAAGTGTGGGAGGAGAAGGCTCACTGAAGAGGAACTACATAAAAGAAGAGACCTGTTTTCGGAATTATTGGCTTGCTCTCAGAACCCCTGAGCAGCATCAGCAATAATTAAAATGATATAACCTGTTTCCTGTGGTCATTTGGGAAGAAAATAAAAAATCTATATTCCAAATGGAGTCAGGAAATGTTTAGACTCCTCTAACAGTGTTAAGTCGCAGAGAGTTTTATGGCCACTCCGTTTCTTCTGCAAGAGACCCTTTAATTTAGTTGGAAGTCTTGAAGGGTCCAGGTTTATTATTAGATAATTGACTGTGTTGGTCAGTTAATTGCCTGGGATTGAATATATGGCCACTTAATGTACTAACAAAGTGAATCATTTAGCAATAACCTTTCTATACATTGTAATGAGGTGCATTCTAAAGAGCCTTCTTGATGATGTTGTGTCAGTAAGTGTCCTGGAAGGCTCCACAGGGAAGCTCGTAGAGAAGCTGGTGGGTGTAGGTAGTATGACGATGACAGGCTCAACAGCAAGAAAGCGAGCTGCAGAATAGTCCACTTACACAAACCAGGCCTGAGCCTGTCTTTGCTCATGGGGCAGAAGCAAAGAGAAAAAAGAAGCAATGGGTTTTATTTACAGTGTGGGCTCCTCTATGTGTATTCAGCCATTCCAGCTGGCATGTGCCATTTCCATAGGGAAAAAAAAACCCAAACCAAACACATCTGGTAATCCAAATAATATCTAAAGTATCTTCAGGACACAAAGAAAATAACTATTTTGTTCATCATTTATGAATTGTGAAGGGGTTGTTTAATTCCCAGCCTAGGCATATTTCAACCTTTTTTTAAAATTTATTTATTTATTTTATATTAAATGCAATAATGTGATGCAGCAGCAGAGTCTATTGTCTCCCTAAATGGCTGATCCCCAAAGTCATCCTGTATTTTCTGAATATGTTTATCTATTCTTGGTCTTACCCAGTATTAAAAATAATTAATATTGTGCCTTCTTGCATTGATTATGGTTCCTTGCTCTTACACAAGATGAGAAAACTAAACAAATAATTTTTGGGGGGTGGAATCACAAATAAACTTTTAATACAAAACATTGTGAAATGTGGTGGTGCAGTCACCACTGTTAGGCTGCATGTTTAATTAACCATTGCCTGAATGCAGGTACTAAGCAACAAGAACACAGGAGCACATTAAAGTGTCTTAATTAAATTATATGCAGTATGGTCATATTTAATTGTGCACAGAACATGCTTTCTCCTTCCTTTTATTCCTCTGTGTCTTTTGTTTCTACATCATCAAGTAGATGGAGTATATTCAAGGTACACTTTATTCACAAGAAAGTAAGGAGGTTTTCCACACAATTTTTGGGGGATTGAATAAAATTTCTTCTGCTGCTTTGTTTCTCTAAGATGATGCAGGATGAGCATCTCATAAGGAGCATCACAGTGAGTAGCAGGAATGAGTCTCCAGTTCAGACCATACTGTCTTGAAATTCAAGCTGTATAACACACATCAGACACAGCTCTCTGCATTGTCTTCTTGGTCTAGGAAATAATTTTATATGTGAATATATATAATGCCTGTGAATTTGTGGCTGATGACCAGTTCTTTCGGAATATTACACAAACTGATTGGTTTCTAATGGTTTAGACAAGTATATTTTTGTTTTAATTAGAAGTGCTGGAATCAATCAATGAAATAAACACTGTGGATAAAACAAATATCAAAAAAGCAGATATTTCAAATTTTGGCTTAATAAAAGAGCAGAATGAAAAAAAAACAGTTTGGAAAGCTGAGAGCTTGGTTACAACCCAGAGCAGATGTCATGGCCAGACATAATCTCTGCTCTCCTAGGAAGCACAGCTGACGTGCTGCAAAACCTACAGCTACAAGAGCTGTGAAAATTGACTTGTTTCTGCAGGTTTTAAGGAAGAATCTTGACTGTTGTGTCTGGGAACACAGCTTTATGTGACTGTGAATCACCTTGAGCAAGCTGCTGTATGCCAGAGAGATGCAGCACAGCCACAGTTCTCCAGGTCAGTGCACTGAGTAGGAGAAATGCTGATGTGAATTTTGGATGAACTAAAGTGAGGCACTGCAGTAGTGCCAAGCTTGAACTTGGCCACAGTCTTAAAACTGAGTCGGATGCAGCTGGATTTGGTAATACTATTTTTAGCCAATTTTTTCTTTTATGTTACAGGGAACCCTTTGCTTTGCTGCCAAAGCTGGTTCCTTCCAATGGGGATGTCATAGTCTACACCTCAGCCTTGTCTTTGTAGTAGCATCTTAGTCTCTTTGTAGTAACAGAAATATTTTAAATAATTAAATTCATTCTTCACTGCAAATGCCACTTTGAATGCTGATCAGAGGGCTTCTTAGAAGCCCTTCCAGGCCTTTCTGTGGTCTCAGAAATAGCATGTTTTAGGTCTTCCCTATGCTATATCAGATTTAGCTTCTCTCCAGCTAACCTCTGCCATGCTGGAGCTTGACTTGGCTAATGGCTTCAGTAGCCTTCTTCAGAGGCAAGACATGCCCAGAAGTGCAGGGCTGAAGGCTTCTCTTCACTGGTGGCTTCATATACAACCAGGTTGTGGCTCATGGTCTTACCAGAAATTTGGGGTACAGGAGTGGGAAAGAGGATGGCACAGTGAGTCGTGGATGCCTACAGGAAAAGTGTTGGGACAGCAATGGAAGCGTCATTCTCAGTGCATGAGATTCCGCATGCTCCTGAACTTCTCCTCATACAGACTTTCCCAGGCTGGGGTTCTGGGCAGTAATGCTACCCTTTTAAACTCTGCAAGCAGAGAAAATGCAAAATGACAATTATTGTAAGGGGAACTTCACCCATCGAGGCCTCAGTCTCTGTCATGGACTCGAGGCGTTAATATGGGCATGAAAACCTGCATCCTTAACAAAGTTTAAGGAAATGTAACATTGCACCAATGCTTCAAAAAGGGTAAATGGAACAACCCAGGTAATTACAGTCATGTCAGATTGACATTGATCCCAGGCAAAATAATGGCTTGGCTGATGCAGTTCTCAAACAGTAAAGACATACAGGAGAGTAATGCAATTAATGCCAATCAATGCAGTTTTCTGAAGTAACTATATTTCTTGTCAAATAATCCTGATGTCTTTTTTATGAGATTACAAGTTTGGTGTAGGAAGGTACTAGTTTTGATGTAATAGACTTCTATAACACTAGACTTGTGCTGCATGGCATGTTGATTAGGAAACCAGAATGATGGAAGCTCAAACTAGAACTTATTAAAATGATAAAACTTGGATGAATATTAGGTATTTAAATGTGCTTATGAATGGGAACATTAAGCTGGGTTGTTTCTAGTGGGTCAAGCCCATATGATTTGCTGAGTTTCAGCTGTTTGATAATTCTAGGAACAACGTGGAAGAAGATGTACTCATTACTGATAAAATTTTCAGATTTCACATTTTGAGGGAGTGATAAATCATGAATAGGACTGATCAGTGATACAGAACAATCTGGATTGCTTGATAGCAGGGTATGAGACAAAAGTAAAGTCAAATGTGTGGGAACAAAGGCCACAGATTGATTCTATTTTTAGAGTCAGTGATTCAGAGATATGATGGGGTCCTAGTTTATCACTCACTGAACATCAATGCCAAAAATATGTGACATAGGTTTTGGGGACCCTGAGTAAAATTAACTGTATAACCTTTGTGATTTGTGCTGATGAGAGTGTTATCAGAATATTGCTTGTGGCTTTTACAAGGATCTTAAAAAACTGGGGATGATTCAGGCAAAATTCCCAAGAATGATTAAGCAATTGAGAGTCATGCACATAATGGAAGATTTCAGAGTACCATAAATACAGTTTGAGTTAAAGAAGCAGAAAGAGGCTTGATTAGGTTCTTACATATACTTTTCAGAAAATAAACATTGCAAATGGCTCTTCAATCCGTTGAAATGAGCTGAGAGGATCTTGATGCAGCCTGAACCTAGACAACCTCAACCTTGAAATTAGGCACCAATTTCTCAAGGATTGCATTTAATCCTGCAAATAACAGGAGATTTTAGAATCAAGATAAGATATCTTCTTAAAAGATAAGTTCAAAGCCATTATGCAGTAATGAATAATGGTGATTCTGAAGGTTCTTTAAAATCCATGAATCTCTGAGTATCGGTGTATAACACTATGTGTGTTTTTATTGGAGTCTGTGGCAAAGTTTGGATTAGCTTCATGGGTGAAAGATCCATGCCTTCCTCATGTTAGCTCACCCCACTTCACACACTGAGATCTCTTCTGTTACCACCTATGCAGTAGCACATGGCTGCCTCCCTTTCCACTGGGGTGAAAATTGACCTGTTCAAGAAGGGTAGTTCTTTGAAAAAGCTAATTTTCCAGAAAGACTGGGACATATAAAGCCTTATATAAAAGCACTGTTGGATGTTTTTTTGCTCTGAGCAAGAGCCTTGCCTTTGGCTGCTGGAACTTCATTCTAGCCTCTAGTGGCTCTCCCTTTGGACCCTCTATTGTTCCTTCCTTTATGGCCCAACTTCCATCACATTTGAGCTGAACTCTCAGTTTCTGACTGTACCAAATAGAAAGCAGTAGAACAAGAAGTGATCAGAGTTAGAGTCTTTCGCCTATATTTAACAGTGTTTCTTTAGCCGTCTACCAAAGACTGCTCTTGAGAGGACACAGAGATAGAAAACCGTAACTCCTCATAGTGATGTCTACACTTAAATAATTGGTTAAATATATGCATGCCCCTACTAATAGTGAGAGCTGTTTTGGAGAAGATTGCAGTTCATGTCATATCACTAAACCTCGATAGATACTGGAGATTTAGCAAGAATCCTTTTAACCTTGTTCCTAGAGGAAAGCAATCGCTTGGCTGCTGGGAAAGAGCTTCAGAATGAGTTACACTGAGTATTTTTCTATAGGAGAATTCCTTGCTTTCCACCCTTGATGTCTCTCCAGGAACCTTTGCCCATATATATGAATCTGAGTTCAGTAATAATATTTGGCTCTCATGACATCAGGGATTGCACACTTAATCTCCAAAGCACTTTCTGAGCATTAATTAATTAGATCTTTCCTTCCTGACATGTGGTAAGGATTTGCGATCATCGCCTTCTCACTTAGAAGGCGCAGAAAATTTGTGATTTGTCAAGAGTGTCCTCAGTAACCAGTGTCAGAGCTGTAATTAATGTTGTGGCTCCCAGTTCACTGTCCTTTGCTCTGATCCTTTAATATCTCAATAGTGTCACTCAGGAAAAGTGGTTTAGAAGAAACAAGTGTCAAGGTAATTTGCTAAGAAAATGAAGCCAAGCTCTCCATAGTCTACTCTGCATTTTGTCATCTCACATTATTACTGGCTCTATTTGCCTGGTTCACATGTCCCCCAAAATATGCCTGGGCTTTGTCTAAGAGACTGGTTGCTATTATGGACCAAACCCAAACCAGAGAGTGCTGAAATTAAACAATGTTGTCAGTTACACTCAAGTTCTCCAGCCCAAAACCCATCCCTGTTTAAACTGGTGGAATAGTTGTAGCTTTTGTGCCTGAGCTGACCGTCTATTAACCTGAGGAATATTTTAGGCCCCGTGTGATTTCACACCAAAAGAAAACAAGGATCATGATACTAAATGTGCTGGATAGTGAATATAAGAAAGGATGTGCTTTAGTTTCTTTTTTCTTTTTTTTTTTTTGCCTACATCGACTCTTACAAACCACATTGTCCCTCCTTGGTGCCACAGTGCTTGCCCCTGTTATGACTTTGAGGCTGGATGGCAGCAGTGTGCATGATAGTATCAAAGCCCAGGGACAGCTCTGGTAATTTGAGACTCATTTTCCTTCATCTGTGAACAGGAGCAGGCTATTATCAGCTTGATCCAGGGCTGTCTGTGTGCACCATGCTGCCCATCAGCAGCAGGAAGGGATTCCATGGGGATATTTCCCTTCATTTCTGGTTTGAATATCACAAGTACGTGTTTTGGGTGCTGGTCACCCTTGAAAAGAGCAAAGCTTCCTCTGCTAACGCTGATCCCAGGGAGCTTTGCTAAGCAGGAAGGTCATGACTCAGATTTCCTTTTAGGCTGTCTTTCTGCAGACAGGTAAGTCTAGAAAAGGGAGAGGAACATTTCTAATTCTGGTCCTTTTGTCTCTTTCCTGTTGCTAGAGATGATACAGCAGATTCAATGACCTTTTTCATGAAAGAGAAGCTGAGGCTGATAGCAAGTGATGTGGGCTGATGGAGCCCACTTGCTTCTTCCCGGCAAAGGTGGATGTGAACACCTGTCCCACTGACACTACCACATCTCTTCACCAAAGCTGCACAAAATGAGGTAGTCCAACATCTCAGTGGTGAGCTCTCACTGCTGCTATTGATGTCTTGAGAAGGCTGACCTACAACAGAGGCTAGACAGAGTTAAGAATAAAGATGGTATTTATTAAAAGGCCTTAAAGGATACACCTTGGGCAGTACAAGAGCCTGGTCAGGGCTATACCTGGGATGGAAAATGGATGACTGGTCACGAGTTTTTATAAGTTTTGGTCGTTCTGCATATTTGAGTTAATTGTCCAATCGCTGCTTCATGTTATGAAGTCCCATCCTTCTTGTTTTCTCTCTTCCGTTCACCATTGTTTATGCTTTTGGGCCTGAAACTTGCAATGATTGTCCTTGGTATCAAGCTGGAAAAGGAATTGTTTTGTCTACCTACTCTGTGAAGAGAGCTCACTGACACTTGGTATGAGGCTCAGAGCTACATACCTAGGCAGCACAGAATCTGAAAAATATGAAAGCTAAAAGTTAATACATAATTATCACTGCTTTTATCACCAAGGTTCAAGCTCCTGTCCCTCCCATATTGCTGCTAATTTTCTGTGGTAGCAGAGCATGATCTGTAGGGCCAAGGAGAAGTGGCAGCATTATGCAGTCTGTGAAAAGCTCATTGTGTGTCCAAACAGTTCCACAAGATCTTTGTGGCCTTTGAGTTGGGTTGTTGTCCTTAAATCTACTTGTATCCAGGAGCTTGCAAATGGGGTAAAAGTGAAACGAGCCATTGATAAAGATCTCTTCTGTTGTCTGGGAGGCCTAAAGCCCATTATCCAGCCTGAAGGCTTGACTTTTGTGCTCAAAGATACAAGACGTTGTTTCTTCTGGACAAGCAAATGATCTATATGCTTTCTTTGCCTGTTACCCATGTGAGTAGTGTATGATAGATGTATGTAAACATCTGGACTTGGACTGAGACCATCAATCCATATCTCAGGCAGCAGAGAGTGGGAAGTAACTAATAAACAATGATTCTAGAATGGGTTTGACCTTCATGTCACCCCATAAACCCCAGACTACCATGGTTCCCTCCTGCAGTTATTCTAATGAGCTGAAAAAATGGTTTTGGAGATACTGTTAGAGTGTTGTTGAGTCATAAATACACTCTAAGTGAAGACTACATAATGTTTTCCTGTTTGTCCATTAAATATAATAGGACAGTAAGCCAGTTACCCAGAGGTGAAAGACTGTGTATTCCATATTGCAAATTTTTATACATGTAAAATGTAAGCATATAACTTAATTCCATCACAATTACAGAGCTTCATTGTGATTCCTCTAATTTGTTTTCCAGTAATTTAGATTCAAAGCACTCCCTGCTCAGGTCAGTAGTCTGCCACAGAACAGCCATCCCTGCTTCTTACTCTTGCTGGGAACTTCTTGCTCTGTAATCACTGGTGAACAGTCATTCCCACATCTGTGTCCTGGCAGACAAGATGTAATCAGCCTGCCCTGGTGGTTGGACCCTGCAGGGATGTTTCTGCACAGCCAGATCACATGTATTGTGTCTGAGGCCAGTTCTGGGTCCTTGAGCTATTCTTGCAGGCATCAGTCATCAGTTTCAAGGGCCAGGTGGAAATCCATCAGCAGTTTAGTTTCATTTGCATCAGGGAGTAAAAGGAAAGCAGAAACTGAGCTGCAGTTCTTCCTTTTGCCATTGTCCTGGCAGGAATGTCTGCACATGGCTGTAAAGAGCACATGCAATAAGCCAAGTGCTTCCTGAACTCCTTGGACTTCCAATGCACACACCACAAAGCTTCCCATGTGGGTCCTGTGTGTTACTGGGGTTTTCACCAAGAATGAGCAGTATGACTTTTGCAGCCAGAAATTATGGAGCATGTGTAAGTCTGTCATTTCCAGAGGGAAATATTTGCTTTCCATGCCTGCACCACGGAGCTGATATATTCAAGAAAAATAGAATTGACTGTAATTTCCAGACCTGAGGCAGGCGACTGGATCCCACATCTGATGGGCTGACACACATCAGAAATCTATGAGAAATGTAAAAATCATTAAACTTTTTTTCCAGAAAAAAAATCCAACTTAGTCTAGACAGACTTTATCTCCAGAAGAGAGAGCATCTAGGAGACCATGACCTTTTTACTTTGCTCCCAATCAGCAACATGTTTTTGCTGTGACCCTGGGAATAGGAGGCGATGCGACTTTCCCTAAGCCGCTGACCTTTGCTTTCCATTCTCTGGCAGATTTGTCCCACTGCACACTAGGACACATAGACTTGGTGGTACTCTAAGTAAAACTGCTGTAGGCTTTGGACCAAGGTAAATTTGCCTTCAGAGCTTAGGAAAGAGGATCACAGATGGACTTGAGGGTGGGTTCACTGGACTAACTGAGAACTAGGTCAGATTACAGGGAGGCAAGATATCAGATTTAACACACCAGTGTTTAAACACCAGTCTGTCTCCATATGACAGACACCAGTCTGTTTCCATAGTCTCTGTTCTTGAACTACAGTAGTAGAACCAAGTTAATATCTCTGCTAAAAAGTACCAGTTCAAGAAAAAACAATCCCCAAAACCTGTGGTTTCATTGGTAGTTCAAACCATGCCATGTCTCCAGGATAAAAAATACATTTATTTAATTCCATTGCATTTCCAGTGTTTGGAACCCTATGTCCCTTGCAAGATTGAGTGATAACAGAAGAGGCAAGAAAGCAGATCTCTCATGAGTTAGTTACTAGTTTCTTCTGTGTGGGTTCACAAGGAGTGGTACCCTGTAATCACAGAGCTCCTTGGGCAGCTTTTTGTTGTGTTTGTTGCAGCATTGGCATGTGTACCTCAAATGATGGCTCCTAGGTATTCCAGTTTTGGTTTTATATGGTCCAAGCACTGTTGCTGTAAACAGCATTACTTTAGTTGCTGTTAATAAAGCACTCTAATGTAATCATTACTTACCTGTTCCGGGTCCTCACAGCAGCAGGTCTGGGTAGACATGTCTATACAATTAGAATTAATGCAAACCACTTAAAACTTGAATGCCTAGTTTATTTTCGAATGGGAAGGTCAGCATCATTATCCTTGGTGGATTCAATTACCAAATCCTGCATAATCACAGACCATGCTTCCTGTCTGCTAATCACGACTTGCTCTGCATACATTATGTGCAAATATAACCAAAACAAGTGATGGCATTTCCATATGTTTTGTGACTGTAATTACTTCTTACAGGTTGTATTTAAATTTCTTAGTATAATGTAAAATCCTTTTATTGGCTTTGTTTTGTAAAAAACCACAAAAGAATAATAAAAACAGTGGCAAGCAGAAATGGGAAAGCATCTGTATGCAATTAATCCTTCTGCTTCATTTAGAGCCTACAGAATCTGTGAGCGTAAGTCACAGCAGTAGAACAAAGTTGTTAGAGACATCGCATTTGGAAACGCCTCTTGTGAAGAACAGCATGTGTAATTAGTGGCTTTGAAATCACTTTGTTGGGTTTGGTTTAGTTTTGCCTAAGGAAGAGAATCCTAATAAACTTGTATTCAGCATTTTTCTATTATTAAAGCATTTACTGCTACTGTAAACAAATATCTTAATGACAAGAACAAGGAGATATAAAACATAATAAAAAATACAGTTACATAATTAAATGTAAACATCCTCTAATGAGAGAAATTGCATTGTTGTATGGTAATCTTGATGTATAACCATTGTGAAATCAACAGGTGTCTTTCCCAGAGCTCAGTCACTTTTGATTCAGAGTTTCTAAACATGTGTTTTCTCTGTGCAATATTTAGGACTTTGGAGGATTAGAAACTGATAGTTTTTTATATTCTTGAAATATCTTTACTGTGTCTTTTTCAGGTAGTGGTGTGTATGTCCATTCACAGGTACTCTTTGTTGTCTTGGGACTCTGAAATATAGAAGTTTGCTTCATTTTCTGCTTTAGACTTTGTTCCTCTGACACCTTTAGGGCATGTGAACATCCTCCCTTGTGTGTGACATCCTCACTGTGGTACTATGCCATCTGGATAGAAAAAATCCTGCATTAGCATGAGGGAACAGAAGATCTCTAGTTTCCATGTTGCCACTACAGGTATTGTGAAGGTGCTATCACGCCTGGTTCTGTTCTTCCCGTGATGTGTGGAAAACTCATCACCCCACAACCCCTGTGTTTGGCTAGCACAGAGAGGTGCTGAATCAGCACAGTCCAGTGGTCCTCTCTGCCCAAAAGTCCCTGTTATCTGAGGACTGCTCTGAAGCCACTCAAGAAATGAGTCTCTGTCTGTGGGTGGTGCAGCACCACAAGCCTGGTCACGGTACAGCCACTGCCACCACAGAAGTCCCCACATGCCATCCACCACAGGAGGGCAAACAGGGTTTTGAACTTCCTGCAAGGAGTGCATTCACTGCCACAAATGTACAGCAGCAACACATTGGGAAGATGGGTGGGCTGAGAAACAGGCTGTGCTCAGGGCTGCTCTTGTGATTGTACACCAAGAAACCCTGCTGTAGGGACTAAAGTGCAGAACCAGAGAGCTTGGAAGTGCTCTTGTGGAACTGCATCACAGAAGAGCAAGGAAATGTGGTGATTCACTCTAGGCAATGCAGCTGTTCGTGCAAAAAACAGCTTCAAGAATTCTTATAAATTTATTTAGATTTTCTTACCTTTTAAAAAGCTTTGGAAGCTTTGGTTCTGAGGCAAAAAGGTTTAACCCTGTTAAAAGAATAGAAACTACTCAAACAAAAAAGTCAGACTTTTTTTACTAAAAGTATTTTAACCATTTAAGTATTTGCATGCACTTAAGTTTTATTAAATTCTCTCTCTGTATTTACCTACATATTTTTATTAATCTTTTCCTGGGGTGAGGTTTTGAGTATAAGCTAACAACAATTGTTGGATCTCTTTTGGCAAGAGAATCTTGCTAGAGGGGAACTGAGTATGTTTTAAATGTAAAAATAAGAGGTAGAGGGTAACAAGTCACAATTAGCATAATTAAATGATTATCAAAATGACATTTTGTAGAACTCCACTCCTGCATGTCATCAATATTTGAGCTATTTTGAGAGCTGAATATAGGGAAAACTTAGAAATCAATGTGGAACAGACTAGACCTGATTCTGCCTTTGCTTTATCTCAGATTTAAAGCAATATAATTGGATATAATTGAATTTTGTTGGTGCCCTTTCTCATTGCATTAGGGTAATTTAGATGAGAATACAACTCATTAGCCATGGGATTTTGCATACTGGACAGTGGGACCATGTTTAACAACAAGAAACAGATCATATTCCTTTTTCATTTAAACAAGAATTGAGTGGAACTCCCACCAGGAGTTGTAGTGGAACACCATTACAGTGTGCAAAGACTTTCCTTGAAACTGAGTTTCCAATATGTCAATAACTTTTCAAGCCTACAGTAAAAGACCCCCTAAAGCTTTGCAGTCTAAATAACTCCTTGCCTCAAAGAGTTCCAGTGAAGAGCTTTGATGGGTCTTGGGAGAGATATTCTAGGCTGGGATTTACCTCCTCCAGCTTCAGATATTCCAGTGTAATTTTCTGCATGTGAGCTCCTTAACTAAACTCCTGTAGTCAATGGAGGGTCAAAATAGATACTTTTCAGGTGCAATATCTCTGACCTGCTTTAGATTTCTACCTTGGAATGGGATGGAATTCCACCCCAGAAGCACCTTTCTTAGCTCTAAAATGAGTATCAAAGGATTGGATCAGATGTGAAGCCGTACTTTGTACGTGTCTAAAGATAGGAGAGATTAATCTTGTCAAAACCCACAAAGATTGTAGTTTTCAGAACAGTGTAACAGAAATAAGATGGATAATGTCCTTTAAAACATATACTTTAAACAGGCCAGAAACCCCCTCTAGGAGGGTAGTGTGAGTTCCTGTAACAAATTAAAAGTAAAAGTAGAACTTTGCTGTTCTGTTGATGTTGAGCTGTGATTTTTCAATCTGGAGTAATATAGAATCATATAATGCTTTGGGTTGGAAGGGACATTAAAGAGCATCTAGTTCCAATACTTCTGCCATGGACAGGGACACCTTCCACTAGACTGGGTTCATCAGAGCCCCACCTAACCTGGTCTTGAAGACTGCCAAGGATGGGGCATCCACAGCTTCCCTGGGAAACCTATCTTCATGCCTCATCATATTCACAGGAAAGAATTTCATTCTAATATCTAATTTAAATATCTCCTCTTTGAGTTTAAAACCATTCCTCTTAGCACATGTCCCATTAGCACATGCCCTTGTCAAAAGCCCCTCTCCAGCTCACTTGGAGCCCACTTAGGTGCTGGAAGGTCCTCTAAGGTCTCCCTTGAGCCTTCTCTTCTCCAGGCTGAACATTTGCAGCTTTCTCAGACTGTCTTCATAGAAGAGGTGCTTCAGTCCTTCGAGCACCTGCATGGCCTCCTCTGGACTTCCTCCAACAGGTTCACATCCTTCTTATGTTTGGGGACTCCAGAGATGGACACATCAGCCTGGGATGGCTCTCACCAGAGAGGAGTAGAGGGGGACAGTCACCTCCCTTGACTGCCAACTACTCCTTTAGTTACTTTCACATTGATTCCTGATTCACATTGATTAGGGCCACTAATTCAGTCGTAACCAAGGAGCTGCTGTATTAAATTTGGTGACAACCAGATGTTTGTACAGTGCCTCGAGAAGGTAAATAATTCCCTGCAGTTACTCCGTGGTGATATCAGCAAAGCCCTCCTTCTACTGGTGTCATTCTGCTCCCTCCGGCCCTCGCTGCTCAATGTGGTGTTGGGAATCCATCTGGCCTTACTCATCTCTCTTTCACAGTGGGGTCAGACTGGTTCTTCTCAGCAGGAGGTTACTCTTGATCTTACACCGTTGTGAAAGGCAGGCGGGATGGGGCTTGCTTACAACACAATGTGTTTTTCTACCGGTAAGCAGAAGTCTAAAGAGGCTGAGATTGTTGTGGGAAGGTCAGATCACACAGCTTCCCACAGTGGGGTTAAAAAAAGAGTAATTCATCTGCTTTTACAAAACAGCTTATGAATTAATTACAATTAATATTCTGGATTGTAATTAATATTGCATATAAAGTTTTATTCTATATAAATCAAAGAATCAGTATCACCCTGCAGATTTTAGGTACCTACCTGCTACCCTTGCCTTGCTAAGTAAGTCTAGTTAGTGACTAAGCTTCAACTTCAGGTTTTCTGGTTGTGAATCGTTTAATGACACATATCCCTTCACCACAGAAATTTCTTGAGGCAGTAACCCTCCATTTCTACATATCTCTTTGCAAGCAGCATTACATCTGTGACCCATCTCTTTAAACAAAGGATTGAACATAATTTTCTTTAATACACACAATTTAGTGAAATGCAGAATATTGATAAGCAACACAAAACAAGCTCGTGACCAGATCATGCTGAAAATTCAGACTTAATTTCTGACCCTCTACCAACTTTACATTCCAGCAAGAACATGTATTTAAATATAGTCCACCAGTCTAATGTGCTAGAAAGCTATGTTGATGGGACCTTGCTAGCTAAATTAGGGAATTTGCTTCTGCATGTATTAATTGGCTTGTGGGATTTAGTTGTTTCTCTGACTTTAAAATCTGGGGCCCTTATGATTCATTTTAAGCTACACAGAGCACAGAGGAATCATTCTAGCAAAAACACACTGGAAACAGAGCATCTGCTCAATCCACTCATATCATAACCTCTTTTATGCCAGGCAGGAGCTGATGGCCTTATTGCTGATCATACACATAATCAGAAACATTCAAGAGTTTGGGTTTTGAAGTCTTTTGAGAGACTGTGTATTCATCAGCAGTGTCCACAAACATTGTGCTTGGATATCTTCTTCTGCTTCACTAGGGAGGAAAGAAGCTATCAAATAGATAAACCTGCTGCCAAAACTGAGGGCAGACTTTTTAGTAGGGCCTGTGGTCATGGGTCAAGGGGAAATGATTTTAAACTAAAACAGTATAAACAGATTAGAGATAAATAAGAATTTTATTGCAATGAGGATAGTGAAACACTGGCACAGATTGCCCAGAGAGGTGCCCTATACCTGTAAATGTTTAAGGCCAGGTTGGATGGGGCTTTGAGAAACTTTATCTAGTTGAAGATGTCCTTGCTTATTACAGGGGAGTTGGACCAGATGAGCTTTAAAGGTCCCTTCCAAGACAAACTATTCTATGATTTTCTGGGAATGCAGCAGGTTTCAGGGCTTTGCTTCTGCCATTTCTTGGGATACTGAGTGGTTTTTTCCTCTTTTTCCTGACAATAAACTCCAGAGCCTCAGCTATGTTCTTGACATACATTTCCAGGATGAGCAGAACAGAAGCATGGGTTAGTTTTGCTTCATTTGGTTTTTGACTTGTATACAACATTCTTATTTTTGTGATTGAGCCATCTTCGCTAGTTCTGCTGCTCTCACAACGCTACAGGGAAGCTGCTGAGTTCCCTTAACATTAATTTGCTTGTACAAGGCAAAAAAAATCAAAAAAAGATTCCCTTTTTTTAAATGTAAACTGTGCTGTCTTTCTGGTCTGCACCAATAGGAAAGCATTTGCAAATGTTCCTGTCTCGGTTGCTGAAAACTGCCTCCCCATATGGTTTCCTGATTAAGAAATTCAGTCCACCAAATGGCAGAGTTTGCTCAGCTGGAGTTTACTGTTTGGTTAGGATTAATAAGCAGTTCTCCTCTTCCCATACATCTTCCTGTTTAGCATAAAAGAAAACAAATTACTTCGGGGCTTTCCTGCTTATTTGTACTTACACAAAAAGTATATTCTGGGAGCTTTTACAGTGTGTTGGCCTCCTCAAAATGCAGCACGAGGCTGTCTCCATCAGCCACTGGTGCCTAACAAGGTCTGTGCCTGGGCAGTGTGAGAGCCAGCTGGTTAAGCCGTGAATGCTGAGGGAGAGAGAAATAACTGACTGATCTGGGTTACACAAACTCTTATGGGGATTTATTGGTAGATTTTCTTTAACAAAGACAAGAAGCAGCAAATTTAGTGCTTGGATTGATTGCTCAGGTAGCTGAAAATCCTCCGAGGAGAGGACAAACACTGCCCAGGCCAAGCAGAGCCATCATTTCTCATGCTGTCTTATACGTGTGCCTGTTTCTTTTTTAACTTTTCCCATATGGCAGCTGCTCTGCAGACTCCAAAATCCGTTGTTCTGATTCTATTCAACTTTGAAAATGTCACTGAGTTTGACAAAAGGGTCACACAGCTTTCTAAAAGAGCAGTAAGAGCTAAAGATTCTTAAAGAGACAGGTATTTTAGATGCTGATACCTGCATTTGGCCATTAAAAGATCTTATAGCTCTCCTAAATCCAGCCTAAACTTAACAGGTTCAGGGTGCTGAACACTAATCAGCTTCCTGTCAGGTTATGAACTTCCTAAAATTCTGTCTTTTGTGACCAGTGATATGACCAAGTCCACCAACAAGCAGTGGCACATGATGACTGTTTGGAAAGATGATGGCTAGATGGTCTATTGATAGTATTGCTCATTTTTTCTTCCACAACTTTAGAATGAAGTTCCTCCTTTCAACTTTTTACATTGATCATTTTTATTTTCTGAGTAACTCTGGCATGTTATTTCATGTATACATACATGTACATTTGCAAATATCTAAGGCCATATTTTTCTATTGGAGCCCACATCTCATGTTACAGATGCTGCTCCTTTATAATTCCTTACTTTTTCCTGCTGATAAAGTTTCTGAAAAGACCATTGCATCAGATGAATCTTTCTGATGTTTACTTCTGCTCAGATGTGGAGTTTTTCATTGCCAGGTTGGAAAGCAAATTCTTTTCAGGCTTTTTCTCACATGTAGAAGAGAAAGGAAAAGAAATAGTGTTCTATTGTCTAAATAATTAAGATTTTTTTCATTTTCTTTAGTTTTCTGAATAGACTACAGGGACTTGGCTAAATGCTTGATTAAATGTGAACTTTGATATGAGAACTGAGCCCTGAATCCTTACAGCAAAATAGAAGGGCAACTTGTTAGCAGAGACTGACCTGAAAGAGATTTCTCTTCCTGACATCCAAATACCTTTGCACTTTAAAAGATTTATTTTAGGATCTGAATTTTTCAGTCGAATACAGCCTATGGCTGTCTAACCATGTTTGATGGGGATTTATTGTGGTACAAGAGACAGCAGCCTTTCTGTAAACTCTTGCAAAGGGTAAATTTCAATGCATGTGGAGGCATCTTTTCCTGAAAGCCCCTTTAATTGGCCCAAATCATTCCTGAAAGCACCTTTGGGAAGAATCTGTTTCCAAATGTGCCTGTTGAATGAAAGGTTACCAAGTTCTCATTTAACAGCAGAGCTTGCAGGGAGCTGGACTGAGGGCAGAAGTTGCCGTTCGTGGTACCGGATCTCTGTCCTGCGGAGATGTGGGTGTGAGATGGACACATGGCACAGTTCCCCCAGAGCTCCTCCCAGCAATCTGCTGTTCTGGGATTACTTGAGCCAGAGGTGGTATCTTTGTGTTTAACAGCCCTTGATGGATTTCTCAGCAGCTGTCTGCTGCTACCTTTGGCATGTATTTATTCAGAAGAGCAGGCACAAAAAACACTTGTAGTGTCTTGTTACACACCAGCCAGGAGAAACAGAAAATGGGTCTCAACCTCCCAAGTTAGAATGTTTCCAGACTTTTCCAATTCCCATTATAATTCCAGCATTTAACCAGCCACTTTAGAGCACTTGTAGTCTTTGCCAAGCAGCCATGCAAAGTTTCCAGATTTCATTCTTTTGTCTTGAGAAACACTTTTTGTTGTGCCTCTTTATTGAAGGTAGTGTTACATGGGTGTTTCCTAGTATCAGCTGTGTTCGGGAATCTCTGTTGTACAATCAAAGGATAATTTCCATCTAAGAGTTACACTGGTCCTTTGAAAAGCTATAGTATTTCCCGTTTCATCTCTCTGTAGCCTGTGGCATTCTACAGGGGGAGGAGAAGCAGCAGCAGCAGCAGAGCCTGGTAAACTCTGATATATGGGCTGTTTGGCAGACAGTGTGGGCTTCATGCTGTTACCCATATGCAGAAGTGAGCAGCAAAACCCTGCTGATGTGCTGGTGAATGACCTGGAACTGTCTTGTGAAGGATATTTTGATACAGGACACAACTGAACAGTAGGAATGTTTTCAATGAAGTGCAATACAATCCTTAAACTAGTGCCTTGGATAACTAAATGAATGGCTGTTTCTCTTCCATTGAGGCAAACCATCTCTTTTGAATAGAAGCTCCCTCTGCTCCGAAACCACCAGCAATATTTTTTTCTCTCAGATTTTCTGATTGAGTAACACTCTAATTAAACTTAAATGTGTAATAATTTAAAGCCACTTTAAAGTTTTTATCCCCATCTTTTAGCTTCTTTTGCAGAGTCCGATCTTTCAGTTAAACAACTCAGATTTAAAGAAAGGAAATAATACTTTTAAATCAGCATCATTTAATACACTTATTTAAATTTCAGTGATTCAAATGGTGGTATTGCCCCAACTCAGTGAGGGTAGCGGGGATCCAGCAGGGCTGAATGCTTGGGAATATGAAGTATTGCACCAAATTTTCTGCCAAAGTGTTGTAAAACAAATTTGGATTCAATATTTTTAGTTTTGATTTAGCTTGGATTTTTCTGCTTCAAGCCTGAGCGTGTGCCTAAAAATCTTATTCATTTTCTCCAAGCTAATCTCTTGGGCTAATAACAGATAAAACTTCTCCCCAAAAATGTCGCCTCTTTCAAAGCATATTTTCACTTGAGTCCAATGTTTGTTGTTTTTCTCATAATAAGTAGAAAAACCTGAAGGCAACATGACTGTGAACTATTCAAGAGTGGAATCTTAAGAGCCAGTATTGAGTACCATTAGCACTGGATGAAGATTAATTTGTGGAAATCTAAACTGAGTTTGCTTTAGAAGCGTAAGATCTTCAGTTCCTGGTGTTAGAAGTGACTAACTCGAGGCAGACTCGAATCCTGTTTCATGGCAATGAATGCTTTGCATTACCAACCCCCTTTGGAAGCATCTCAGCTGGAGCAGCTAAACCCCGAGGCCCTATAAACAACCACACTTTTGCAAATCTTGGATTTCCTTTGGATCCTTCCTCATGACAGCTTTTTCCTTTCTGCTCGATTCTATACCACAGATGCATCTTCTCCCTATTTCTATTCGCCTTCAGGGTAAACATTGTCTGTTATCTGGGTTTGTATGGTAGGCACCATTAATGCTGTTTAGAGTCTCTAGACAGTACTGGAATGAAATCAGGAACTACAGATTAACAAAACAAAACCATTTCAAGAATGAAACAACTTGTGGGAAGCTGGAGGTTTTTAAAATCACCTGTAAAAGCATAAATAAGTGCATTTCCAAGGTCTTTAGAGTACTGTTTACTTTTGTTGTTAGAATCTCCACTGCTGTTCTTTCACAGGACTGTTTTTTCTTGCCCTGGAGTTACAGAAATAGAAATTGAAAGACCTACATAAAATCCCCAGCATTTATGTGCTCTGCCTGATTTGTAAATATGCTTGCAGCAGTGCAGCAAGCACCTCCATGCTTTCTTCCTCTGCTGACAGTCATGTTTGGAGGAGACTTTGCTCCCTAATACAAGTACAGCTGCACCACTCTCCTACCTGAATTACTTTTAGAAGCCATCCTTCACTGGGTTGCTGAAGAACTCCCAGCCATCAGCCAGCTGTGACAGGAGCACTGTGCTGAGGTTTCATCATTTTCTTGTGCTCTGCCTTCTCCTTTCTCTGTTCATGATCTAGAGGGTGACGCCCCTCCCCATGGCAGATGGGTTGGAAATAGATGAGGTGTAAGGTCTCTTGCAGCACAAGCCTTTCTCTGATTCTGTGATTTTATGATTCCTACCTCTTGAACTGTAATCTGTCAGGGGCAGGATTCCTCACTGGAAGGGACCCTTGTCTTTGCTGATGTACCTGGTGGGACACAGGTGCTATAAGGCGGATTTGCAGCTTTTGTAGAAGTCCAGCATCATCGAAGCTTTCCACCTTAAAACAATAACTGTGATGTAAAATCCAAGCAAGATAGTATATAAGCAACTAAAATCCACCTGCATGTTTTACCTGGGACCCTAGAAACATTAGTAATATAAGAAATAGGTAATAATCATGTCATGGCAATATATTGGTAAGTTTTTTGTATTTTCACACAGCTTTTTGGCAGATCCACCATATGTATCAAAGCACATGCTTCCTTTCCCACACAAAGTTATGGTCTCTGGAGCAATCATTTTGTTTATAGCAGTGATTACACTTGGTTAGGTGATTTCAGAAATTTAGATCTGCCCAAGGGGCATGAGGTCTCAAAGTGTCCATGTCCTCTCTGTTTGACTGAACAGCCATGATTTTTTTCCTGAAGTATTTGCTCTGTGTGAGGTCTGACGAGAGAATGGAGTAGTGTGATGGTGATGCTATGTAAGGAGAGGTGATCTGAGAAAAAGTCTCAGAGGAAAATATCTCTAAGCATTGGCAGGAATTCCATGTGGGATCTGTATGTTGCACGAATGCAAGGTAGTCTCTCCAGCAATTCAAACTTGGACAAAGGACCGCCAGTATTACATCCCTCAGGCTCACAAGGGAAGGGTTTGGGGACAAAACAAAAGAAAACAAAAGCTAAGTTTTGGAAGTTTATGTTTGGTTGTTTTATTTTTGTTTGGATTTTTCTTAGCTGGTTGGAATTTTTGGGGTTTTGTTTTTTTGTTTTATGTCTGGGTTTTTTTAAAAAAAGGCTTAGGAATGTAAAGGGAAGGTGAAGGCAATTCAGATGAATGCAAAATGGATCCTTCCATCAGAGCAGCTGCATAGCAGAACATACACTTTCCAGCTCTGCTCCCAGCTCAGCAGCCACTGGGTACATTGATTCAATTTGCAGTGGAAAATGATGCAATTGTTTTACTAGTTCCACAAAGATAAATGTCTGTATTTCATCAGAACAAGCACATAAATGAGAAGCAGCTCTATAATCTATCCTTCTTGATGACACTGGCATTGAGCACATTTGGCTCTGAAATTATCAGCTTAGCTATGCTGGCAAATCTCTTGCTTGAACAGAAACAACTTGAAAAGGAAAGTTTAATAAGCCAATGGAAAGTTTCACATTCTTCTTCCCTCTCCCCCTGTTCATCTTAAATCAAATACATATTTTTACTTCATTTATTCTTCTGGAACATATTGCATTTCTCTAGGTTAAGGATGAGCATTGTAAGCCTTCTTGGGGCCAAACACATCTGCATGAGTTGGCTTTCAGATGGTTTTTGGTCATGAGGCAGTTCCAGATGTTGCCATTCTCCCTGTTCACAGTGTGGTGTGTGCAGCTTTGGTGGCTATTTTTTCCTCTTTACACTTCTGTTTGCCATAGGCCAGAGTTATTTAGGAAGCTGAGGCTGGTTTATAACAGTGATACATCTAAGCACATGACATAAAGAGGGATGGGCATTAATATCATTCATGTATCAATACTTGGCAAGAGTTTGTCATCAGTAGCATATCTTTGCAAAGTGAGGAAACTTTCAGTGTGATGGCTGCCAATCTTCTTTTTATGGTCCAAAATCCCCATCAAGGTATGTTCGTGGCAGAGAAACAGCTCCAAGGAGGTCAGAGCTTGTAGGAAAAATTTTGAGCAAGTACTTCTCTTATACTTCTGCAAGAAGTGTGTGTCTAGAAGGGGACAGCTTACCAACAGAAAGTTAGATGATTGCAGATCAGCAAAGAAAAAAGAAGGGCAGGATAGGCCTCCCCTTCTGGAAAGAGAACCAGGCAAAGCTTTTGGAGGTCTGCAGTCCCTATTGCTCCCCAGATAAGTCTGCCAATTTTGCATGTTCAGCCTATTTTCTTTGTAATTTGTGTGCATACTGAATGACAACAGATTTTATCAAACTAGGCTTGCAGGAGAAACAAAGACTATATTTTACTGTCTTATTGCTGCCACTTTTATTCAAGTCTTTAGACTATTGCTGTGTCTGGCTGAGTGGGCAGCTGCCTTACCTCTCTGACATGCTGCATCTTTTGCAGAAGAGAACTAGTGTTAAAATAAGAGCCAATATCTCTGTTACATAGTTACATGTAGCAATTATGGCACCAAAAATGGGTTCATTTTGCTTTGACACAGAACTCATCAAACTATCCTTTTGAAATTGTTGGTAAGCCGAATATTTACAACAGCAGTGATATATTTGATTTTCCCAGGAATGAATATGGTGGTGATAGCTGGGACTGTGGGAGCAAGGAGGGATTGCACACAAAACAAGCTTCCTTAGGCAGAATGCACAAGGACAAGCTCTGAGGAGACAACATCTCTGAGCAATGCCATCAGGTGTGCACAGTGCAGAAACACATGCCTGGTGTCTGTTTTGTCAGTAATCTTAGTAGAAAAGCCGAGGACTTTATAAAAAATGGCACTCCCCTGGAGCTGTATTTTGAAGCATTCAGCTCCACTTGACCCCTGAATCAATCCCACATCAGCACCTAAATGGAAACACACTGACCGTCATGTTCAAAGTCACTGATTTGCAGTGTGGACTCAGGAACTTTCAAAGGAGTCAAAGAGCAGAAGGAATTTTTGGCCTGTATTTGTTGGCATGTATGGTAGCATGTATGTTCAAGCTTAAGGGATATCGAGTTTGTTTTAAAAATCTGGTTCCAAGTGGGTGCACTGCTTTAGATGGAATTTTCAAAAATTAAAAAAAATAAGAAAGAAGGACAAGAACCAGTCAGCTGGACTGTGCAAGCACCTGCAGAGATGTCTCCTGCAGTGATGGAGTTTTAAATGCAGGAAATGCTGATGAAGCTTCAGCCTGCAGCACCTCCATCCTGATTCATCCTGATGTAGATAAGAGGCCATCCTTCCCCAAACCTTTCACACTCCAGTCCTTCACTTGATTTTTCTTCCATTTGGGATGAAAGACAGGCTGTCATTTCCTGTCCCTTCAGATGCCATCTCACACAGCGTGGCCTGCAGACAGGCACTGGTGTGGGTGCCAATCACCAAAAACACTCCAGGACAAATGGATGGGGAAGTAGAGAGGATGGCATAAATCTCAGTACAGCAGTTAAGGTAAATTACTGGGGCCATCGTGGTAAAGTTGTGTACCCCAGTAGTTATTTATTAAATCAATGCACAATGTTTCCTTCCTTTATAAAATGGGGTGGAGGTCTTTTTACTCTGGAGATCTGGAAGGAGCCTGTCTTGACCTTAACTGACAGCATCTAGATCTGTTTTGATTGTATTGATGAATAAGACAACAGCAACGTGATGGTATGGAGAGCCCTGGGGAATATGTATAAGGCACATTAGTATGGCAACGCAAAGTAAAACAGCTATTGACAAGCATGAAGTTCAGAAGCTGTGATTTTGCCTGTAGCCATGACTGCTCCCCCTGCCTTGAAAACCCTTGTCAAGACCAATCATTACCATGTAAGGAGGCAAGAGCAAGGTGCCATTTCCATGAAGCAAACCCGGAGGTATAGGGAAGGACAGAAAAGGGCTTTGGTAACCTTAATGCTAATTCATTGGGAATGAAGGCAACAGGGAAGAGAGGTTTCATGTCTGGATCCCTTCGCATGGAAGAGATTAGGAAAAAGGTCTCCTTAATTTTTTGGCAATCCATCACATCTAGGAAATCTCAGTTGAATTTAATAGGATGTTACTTGCTTTCTGTGCTGTGATTTCTGTAGTTTGTACTAAAGGCTTCTCTGGAGCGTATAGAGAGTAAGAACTCATTTATAGAATCTTATGTGATGTTTTAAAAAATCCTGTACTATGGATTTCTTTGTTAAATTAGTAGATAGCATAATTTCTATAGAAACCAAATCACACTTCCATAGAATTTCAATATGGGAATATTAGACTTTTAAATACAGAAATATTACCATTGCTCCTTTATTTTAGAACTCTTTTGTCCAATATACAACAGTCACGCATCCTATTGAAAAATAGTCCAGCACGCAAAGCTAAAGGAAAATAATTAAATAGGTTTTGTTTCTAGATTTGAAGATCAAAATTTTTTCCTTGAATAGAGGTGAACATTTAATTTTCTATTCCTCAGTTTCCTCGGTAAAATGAAGATAACACTCAAGCACACCACAAGGATATATTCTCAGTCACATTTAATTACTTGTTCAGTGATTCATATGAAATTTTATTTTGTTGAAGCAAAAACCCCGGGTGAGAACCACCACAGCACATTAGAATAAATCTTTATTTGTGTCTTACAAAAGTGTGCAAGTTAGCAAGTGAGCACATAGGCCTAAAAGAGTCCCTCTGCTCTGCAAAATGTAGAGTGTCAATTGTTTTGGCAAGCATGACTGACTTTTAGTTGTTTAGGGTAATTCCCCACTGGCTGTTTGTATATTTTCTCTGGTATTTTTTTAAGAAAGAGGATTTCATATTATAAAGAGCAAGTCTGAGCATAAGGCATTTGAATTCATCACCAAGTTGCCTATGTAACTCTGGCTAAATCACTTAATCTTTGCATTTTCTCCCTGTATTAAAAACTACAAGAAAAGTAAAATTATTGTAATCTTTATTCCCAGTGATACAGTTTCCATGTTATAAAATTATTAACTCTAAAGCAACAGAAATTAGGTCTGTCCTTCACCTTACACTCAGACTTCTGGCTTTTCCAATTTAAGGTACCAACTACAGTTTTCAATGTGACAACCATCAGAGCACAGAGATTTTCATGCTTGTTAATAACATCTTTTCACATTAATAAAAGGAAAAGTAAATTGAAGCTCATTTTGCCAGATAATTTTCTCATTTTGTGATCTCACTCCCTCATTTTCACCCTTCTTCCTGTGTTTATTTAATATCTTTGCAGATCCAGACAGTACATATTTTTTGCAGAATATTTTCTTGAAATATTTGCCTGTCCAGAATATAAAGTAAGAAAACATTGATTCCAGACTGCTTTTCCTGGAAGCTACTGGAAGATGTGGAATAAAAAATAACAACAAAAAGTGAGGATTACTTTTAGAACTTCATACCAGGAAACACCATCTAAAATGGAGGAAAACAGTTTAGAAATGGAAATTAATCTTACCAAATTATAAGTCCCCATAGAATTTTTACTGGTCTCCAACAAAAAAATATGGTGTATTTGAGGGCCAGCTTTGTCATTTCTACAATATAGTATGAGACCCATTAATTCTCTAGAAGACAACAAGCATCCCAGTCTGCCCATTTTTCTGGATTTCTGCTTGGCAGGAATCAGATCTATTTTTACTCCATAGTAGAACACTGAATGTGCATAGTGGCCATAAATTCTTGTCTTTTTGAGTCAAATTCCCTTTGGCTTCAGTAGGAACTCATTGGGCCACAAGTGAGGAAGGATTAACAAAGGATTTGTCAGAGATTAGTAATAGATCAGTCCATGTTGACTAGAGGTTTTGAAAGGTTTAAGTTAGCAAGAATGGGGGAGAATGGTGGAGAGTGACATTGAGAACTTGGGCAGCATGCTGTCTGAGCATATCCACAGCAACAGATAGTGTAATCTCATTTGCTGCATTAACTAACACAGGGAAAGTTGTTGTTTGCTGCATTAACTAACACAGGGAAAGTTGTTGAGAGATACATCTGAGAAGAGGAACAGGAAAACAAAACGGTGTTACCAATGGATTCCAGTGAAATTACAGCGGTGCTTTGTCCCACACAGGAGCACACCTCTGAGTTGTGGACTCATACACAGACACAGCATCCCCAGAAGAGTTCTCAGCCTAAGGCAGGTGAAGAGGTGGAAGACAGCAGGCACATAAATGTTGTCTCAAGGTCTAACAAATTAGTGTGAGTGAACAGGAGCTCTCTGCTCTCTGCATTGTATATTTGAACAAGTTAAAGTACTCATAGTCAATAAAGCCATAATAGCAACACCACTGGCATCTGTTTCATCACAAGGACTGCAACATTTCCCTGAGCAGTGCCCTTTCTGAGTTGCAACATCTTAAGTATTTGTGTGGCTGGGAATCTCTCAATCAATGCCAAAATACGGTATATTGGTCACTCTACTGGAACTTTTGGCAAGTTTATTGTTATTCTTGCTGTTCTATGAGTTTAAACAATTTTATTCTGAATTTAATTAGCTTCTGCTTTCAGACAGTAGTTTTTGCTGTATCTTCCATTGATAGTTCCTCTATTAGCAGATGTATTTTACTTAGTACCATGGGTATTTCTTTGTGATGCAAGTTAACCCCATAATGAAGGAACAGACCAATGAATTTGAAACTGAAACAGGGACACTTTATCAAGGACTGTTCCAGTGATTACCTTTTTTTTTTGATACTGAAGGAAATTTGTTGCTTTAAGAGAGTCTGAGCAGATGACAAAGAATAAGGTCTCCTTTAGCCTGTTGGGTGCAGTTTCTTCAGTAATTCAGGCGGCCATACCTGCTGTTTCCTGAGAGAGTCAATGACTCCATATTCTTCCAAACTAACTTGTAGTTAAGTGTCTATACCTTGTGTTCATTTTGGCTAAGTCTTCCAGTGGACATAGCTAATAATTGTATATTATACTGGATGCCAGTTTGGCTCCAATCATTTACATGTTAAGTCAAAAATAAAATTCTCAAAATGTGATTATAGAAGATGAGGAAGATGAAGTTTCTTCAGCAGTTGTCCAAACCTTAATGCTATTTTTTTTTCCTTCCTTGCTCAAGTTCTTTCAGCTAAGTTGAATTCTATTAAAGTACCTTCAGTTTAGTAAACTGCCTTGGGAACTTTTGATACAAACATGCCAAACTGTCCGCTCTTTCATCTTGTGATTCTTTAGCTGGTGAAAGCTTGTGGACTCTGCCCAAATGAAAATACAGAGATTGATTTAGTGCATTTGGACACCTAGAAGAATTTGCCTTTCCTAGAGGTGATTTACATTTGCATTTGTTTTTCTTCTCAGAGCTATGGAACATGTTTGACAGACTTTATATGAACCCCCTAAGAAATTGTTTGGTTTGGCTATTATGATGCTTAATCCTTCCCACATTGGGAGTCTGTGAATTCTTTACTAGAGGGTATACATTCAAGTTTTTTGTATTCTGTCAGGATAATGCAAGCTGACAAGTAAGCAGGGACGTGCTAAATCTAGACTTGAGGTCTTTTTCATGGTAGGTGAAGAATGAGCTAGAACTGTTTTTGTGGAGAGGAGTAAATCTCAGTGGTAATTTGTTCAAGCAAAGCATCAGACAGCATTGCAGTCATGTGGTTGCCATGAAAAACAGTACAAAAGGGTCATGTGCCCAATAACTTCTACACTATATTTCTTCAAAAATATACCTGTGGTCTAAAGATATGGGTTCCTAGAAAATTAAAAGGCTTAGGGCTTGCATTTCCTACAATTGTGCTAATTTCAGTGTTTAAGGGGAATTCTGACAATCCAGAGGCATGCAAGTAGGATCTTCGGGCAAAATCCCAACAAAAGGGTATTATCAAAGTTTCATTCAGCCATATGCTCAGAATTAGCTTCTTGTGAGCTTGATAATTTTAAGAAAGTTGCCATGACTATCTCTCTTCTTGATTGCAGTAACCCCTTCCCTGACATATAATTTCCCTGTGTTCTCTGCCTGCTCTAGAAATTTTTCTTTAGTGTTGTTTGGCCGTAAAATCTCTTTCCCATTCTCCTTCATCCACATTTCATGTCTTTTGACAGCTCTCTTTCACATCATCTTATGTTCAAACCTCTTGTGGTGTTCAAAGCCTCTGCCCTTCTTCCACAAATACCTCAAATATCTGTCCTTCTCCAACCTCTCCCTGAAAACCCACTTCTGTCACTGTGCCCATAAGAAATGGATTGAGATCAGCCATGAGATGGCAAATAGGACCTGCTGATATTTCTGAAGTTGCAGTGACTGGCATGCAGAGATTTAGCTTAGATAAACCCTTGCTTTTATGACTGTGATCTTCTCCACAAAGTTCCCTTGTATTATCTACTTGAAAAAGCTAGGATTCTGTTTTCCTATGCAAAAAAAATAAAAACAAAAAAATCTCTGAGACATTGTCTGCTTTAAATTTTTCTACTCTGGAAGAAAAATCTTATTTTTCCTCACCAGAATGTGTCCCTGTGAATACTTGAAGCTGAAGCATTTCAGCTCTGAGGCTTAACGTCTCCGTCTGGCTGTGACACCAAATCAACAGCTTTGTTATATATGAACAATATATATACACATATATATAGTAGTATGCTGTCACACATTGTATCAGCCTCAAAAGCTACTGATTTTTCTCCTTTTACATTTGCTTTCTGTGTACCATGTCCCTGGCCAGTGTGCTTGAGGAGCCACACCCTGGAGACTCCAGCAGCTATTGTGTTTTCACATGTCCAAGAGCAGAGCTACCACTGATGTCCTGGGAGTTTGGTGTGGGATTCCAGCAGAGGATGCACAGGAGGAGAGATAAGAAGGCACCTGATAAGAGTTCACACGTTCAATAAGAGTTCTGCAGCGTAGACAGGAGAGCAGCATTTTCACCTTAATTATCAGTCACCTCTTTTTTTGGCTCAATGAAGGATGCTCCATTTTAATAGAACATCTACACAGGCACCTAGGAACTGCCTGAAGTCCCATGGAAAATGGCACTGATACCATCTTTAAAGTATGCATCTCCCCTCTGCTGTGAATTTTAAATAAAGCACTCAGGAAGCAAGGGAGTATTGAAAAACACAATGATCAAACACAGCCCTTGGTGATAATCTCCAGCAACCTAGTTCAGCGCTGAGCAAGAAACCAAGAAGAATCTTTGGAAAGGATTTACTTTTTTAGTATGTGCCTTAAAAATAAATTGCAATATTTCAGTTTGTATGACAGAAACGTGGAGGTTTTTTCGAAAGACAGTGGTGATAACAATAGGTTTATTAATACTAAAACCCGAGCTATATAATTATAATAAAACCGTTGAGTCTCATTTCTTTTATATAGATGGCAGTATGCAAATAGGGAGCCATCCGCCTTGATAGCTGCACAAGCTATGAAATCCTTATTTGAAGAATTTCAATCCATTTTTCCTATAACATTCAGTGCTGAGAGTCAGAAAAGAAGCTTCCCCCCTCCTCCCCTCTTCTTTCTCAATATAACAATGCATTTTAAACTGCTCCAAAATTGCAAAGCTATTTCACAGTTTCACAGAGAGAAAATGGCTTGAGGGAACCATTTGCTTTTTTTATGCCTGGAACATCAAAATAAAATACCAAATGGGAAAATGAATTCTGTTGTATAAAGGATGGGAGCAAGTCAGAAAGGGCTTTGTGGTAGAGGGTGAGTTGTCTCGGGAGCCTGAGTAGGATTGCAGAGCCTAACAAGGGACCTCAGAAGTAGGCACAGATACATTGAACTTGCCTGAGCATGGCAGGAGACCTTACAGGAACCCACAGCTCTTTGTTCCTTGTTCATTTAGGGATATGTCCTTCGTGATCCCTGTCACAAGAGAAAGGAGAGCTATGTGTGATGTTAGAGATCATGTGGGATGTAAAAAAATCAGTAGATTTTTGTGCTATCTGTGCTTATAAAATAGAGGATTCTAGATAAATCCATTCTTTTTTAGGCTTTGTTATACCTTTTTGGGTTTTTTGTGAGTGATGATCCCTGCTTTAAGCAAAAAACCATCAAGAAATGCTAAACTTTGTTGAGAACTTTAAGAAGTTTATTAATCCAAATTTAAAAGTAGCTAATAAGCTTTTTTCCTCAGTGTCTTCAGAGGAAATCAGGATATGTTTAAATGCCTCAAAAATGGGTACGTTCTCAGCAAAATGGAAATGAAGTCAAAGTATAAATTAATTTCATGATTAATGAAAATTTTGACAAAGCATTCACTGATGACCTGTTAATTAAGCATTAACGAGTGGGGAAGGCTCAGAGCTTGGCTGCATCTTTGACTTCAGCTGCTGTACATGGGCCAGTTTGAGATCTGTTCTTATATTCTCTTGCTTAGCCAGAAGCTTCTCTTCAGTGAAATTTGAATGTTGTTGTTCTCTAAGGTACAGCACAAGTAGTTCAACGCTAATTTTGAGCCTCAACCAGTAGAATGACCTTGGGCAAAGTATTTTGTGTGTCTACTTTTCCTTGCTCTTCTGTGCAGGTTGCAGGAGAACCTGAGCACTGTAGTCAAGGGCACTACATAACTGAGTACCATGGACAACACGTAAATGTCCTCTGGCAGCTGAAGAGAGTTGTTCAAAGACTTACAGCATTTTCCTAGTGATCTTCACCTCTTGATAGAGCCATCTTCAACAAGGAAAGGAAGTGTACCCACTAAGGCACAGCACATCTTAACCTGCCAGGTTTTTTGCTGCACTTCCAAAGGTCTTGAAATGCCTTTCCTGGGGTAGATTACTTATCCTAAGGGACAAGGTTGATTTACCTTATCATAAGTTCATGGTGCTTTGGGAACACGAGATAGAATTCCAGAACTGAAATCTTAAAGGTGATCCAAGTGAAAGGGAATGGGTTACATACAACCTCAAGTAGCTCTGAAAAGCTGTGACTGCATTATTCCTATGTGGCTCCTCATATAGAAGGGAAAGTAATTACACTTGTACCTAAAAGAAATTTAGAGACATTCATAGGGCTTGCTTTTCCTTTGAGGGCATAAACCTACTCTACACAAGAACAGATTTTGTGGTGTAGCTGTATGTACAGGCCTGGTTTATGAAGATTTATGTTTTTACTGGCAAGAGATTTTGACCATTTAACTCCCTGAATGCTGTTTTTTAATGATAATGATGAAAGTGGTTTGAGGTATTTTAACCAGATCATGGCAAGAGGTCTTGGTGGTATAGATGAATAACATCAAATCATGCTTTATATATACACATAAATATATATTTCCATTTGAGCATATTTCTATATATTGACAACTGCTTGTACATGCAGCATTATATATAAAACTTTCCATGCATTTCATTCTATATGTCTGAATACGTATTAATAGAAATCTATGCCAACATGCTTTAGAGAATTAAATACCCAGTGTTCAGTGGGTAATCCCTTGACATTAGAACTCCCTACTCAATATACAAAGTTTATTAAAAACGCCCAGTTAGAAATAAAATGGCTTTTTCACCCATGCAACCAGAAATGTCCTTCAGATGTGCTTGAATTTAGGCCACCAGATCTTCAAAAGCACCAGACAGGAGCACTGTGTCCCAGAACAAAACGATTGTCACAGTTTGGTTTCCCTAAACAGAACAGACCTTCTCACACAACCTATCACAGAAGGTGAAAGACATAAGAAAACAAACAAATTTTAACTATTTCCCTGCTGCAAATGACTGCCTCTCTAAAGAATGATTTTTTTTTTTCCTTAAGGAGGAAATTTAATTAAAAGAAACTTAAAAAAAAAACAAAAAACAAACCAAACCAAAGAAAAAAACAAAAAAAAAAAAAAAAAGAAAAAAACCCAAACCTACAAAAACTCAAACACAAAAAAAAGACAAAAAAATCAAAACCAAAAAAAAATCCCCAATTACCAGCCCTACCAAGAACTGCATTTCAGTTAAACAGATATGGGTTTAAGAAGTTGCATACTGTAATGTCATTTAAGCTTCCTGTGAATTTTTTTTTGGACTACAAGTGAACAGGAAAAAAAATATCTGAAAGCCTATCAGTTGTCTTGTTTTTTCCCAGTGAACTCTAGCTCTCATAAGAAAGTCCAGCTTAGGTTTAGTGACTCCTCTTCCTAATGATTTATTGAGGAAACTATCTTCAGAGACCCTTAGCTTGTGATTTGTCAATACAAAAACACATCAATGCTTGAGAAGATTGAGGTAGGTATATACAGTAGATAATACAAACCTGGCTCTACTTTGGATTCTGCAGGTAAAAGTTTATCCTCCTAATTTTGGACTGCAGAAGTCAGAAGTCTTCAGAAGTCAGAAATAATCCTTCCAACTGATGGATTTAACCTGAATACTTAGAAAACTTGAAGAGTTCTGGAAGAGAAATGCTACTAAATCCTGTGCTTTGAGTGGGGGAATTTCTGAGTTTAAAAGAAAAGGGACAAGAAGAGAAACATATAAAGAGGAACAAGTCATTTTCAAGGGGGAAGGGATCAAGGGAGAAAGCGGTTGAGTTTCAGGACTGTGGTATCTCATTTGATTGGAAAAAAAGAAATCACAAAGGTATAGCTCTTGCATATTTTACTCCAGACACATGAGGAAAAAGGAAAGTAAATGACTTGCACTGGCTCCACACTGCCAGTGTGAGACTGACCTTGAAAGCTGCTACTTCATGGTAAAAGGGCTCAATATTGATTATTGCATTCAAGGTAGCAGAATGTTTTTCATTTTGATATCAGGTTTTCAAACAGCTTCAGTTCTTCACAAGCATTTAGGGGTGCCTAACACAAAGAAAACAGATATGATGGAGTTAAATAAAAGATCACAGCCCACTTCTAGATACTTTTTAATTTTTTTTCTCCTTTGTGTACAGGCATCCATATGCAGTCCTTCTAAACTACATTCTGATGTTCAAGTTGAGCTGTCCCCCAAAAGTGAATTTTTACATTCATGTGTATTTTACAGACATATTTTCACTGTTTTACAGAAGATGTGACTGTTATTTATAATTTCATTATCTAGTCCAGAGCTGAGCCTCGTTGAAGACAATTTTTTTCGAGTCACGAGCTTGCTTTGGTGAAATTCAGGTTCATAGTAGCAAATGAGTATAACAAAACTTAATGCTCTGAGGTTCATCACATATTCAACATTCCAAAAGAGTTACCAGTTAAGAGTCAGTCTTAGTTCATTATTCAGTTAAAGCAACCAAAGAAGAATGAAGAAACAAAGTGGGTCCATATATCTACTGCAATTTGGCATTTTTGAATGTAGATTTCGCTAAACCTTCCCAATCCTTTTCTTTGCTTTTTCCCTTCTTACCCTCCAAAAGAAAACCCATCTAGTTGCCTTAGGAGGAGATCATGTATCAGATTTACAAAATAAACCAGAGACAAATTTCTATGAGGTATGGCTAGGAAAACTCTATTGAAAACCTGATACCATTGATATCATCACAACTTTAAAGTCTGTATCCAAAATATACACACTAAGGCAGGTGAGGATTACAGTGTAAATGAGGAATCACAGGTGGGACATCTTTCATCAAGGCAGCAACAGAGCACAAAGCCAAGGTTTTGTCTGTTCTTGCATTTCTTAAACAGATTAATGCCACTGACTCATGTTCCTCCACTGGTGGTACCTTTCTCCAAGTTACAATGGAGCAGTACAGAAATTCCCAGCTGTATTTTGTCTTCTCAATCTACTCTGGTGCTTCTCCTTCCTTTGCTGCTTAAACCTCTGCATGTATCAAGAAGTAGCCAGCAGTCTGCTGCTATCAGCAGCGCTGCCTCAAAGGCTGTCTCATCCCACCGAGGTGAATATCAAGCTCCACAAGTGGGATGTAACAGGAATACATCTGTGAACACATCCCTGCTTGCTCTGAGCAGGTACACGCTGTTCTCCTCGTTATTCCTGCTAACCAGGCTGGCTTCTGCAGCTGGTCCTGCCTCTCTATGAAATGTCAAATGTGGAGGAGCAGCAGTGCCAGCAACCCAGGCACTGTCTTTGTCACTACTCCTGCCAGAGTCTGGAAGAATTTCCTTCTAAAAGAAAGCACACATAAGTCTTAGGAGACTTTCTGAGAGTCTGCAGAGATGGGAGGAGGATGAACTGTAGCAGTTCTGGGGTTGCAACCCCTGGGCTCTCTGCTCTGCTTGGCCCTTGACCTGGCTCTGGCTAAATCACTTGAGGCCTTAGTACATGGATTTTCTCTTGCTGCCCTTAAGCTCACATCAAGCACATCAAAAGCCCACCTCATCTCCTGTCTGTCTCTGACAGTAGCCACGTGTCAGCACTTAAGGAGGTGTTTGAGAACAGGGCACAAATGCTGTGGTGTTTCCCAAATACTCTTCTGGGCCTTTGCTGGTCATACTATAAATTCTTTAGGATAGCAGTAATCTTACCCTGTGCATCTACAACAGGATCCCAGTCAATTTTGAGGCCAGGTAGTGTTTATATTATATAAAAAAATATTAATTAGTGGCCTGTGACTGGCAATTGGAGCCAGGTTGTCAGCAACATGTTTATTGTTGCTGCTTTCAGAAGGACTGGGAGAGTCATTCCCATGCTCTGAACAGTTTACTGCTCCATCCCCATTGCAGGGATTAACACAGACACTGCTAGCAAAGACCCACTGAGGGTCTAAAAGTGTTACAGATGATAAGTGTATAACAGGAAAGTCAATTATCAGCTAGTAGATCCTAGTGTTACCTTCCAAGGCACTGAATTATAGCCTGCCACTTGCCTTTTGCAGGTCACCTTTCACAGTGTTACAGACCCACATTAAAATGACTTGTGACTAACAACAGAGCAGGGCTTAGTGCCTCTTTATCACTCTGCACTGAAAGAAAGGTCTGCTCTTTAATATTGCAGAAAAACCTTTGTGACTGAGACTTCAGACTGGCTACAGAAGATTTGCATCACTAAAAAGAATTGCTTGGTTTATGTTTTGACACAATCCAGCTCACTGTTTGCATTATTCACAAGCCTGACAAAATCTATTTTTTATAAAGATCTTTGGTTTGGTTTTGGTTTGGTTTTTAGTTTTACACACACAAGTGCTTGCTCTGGTCTGGTACCTGCTTGGACTACGCTTTGCAGTATAAATGTTGTTATTAAAACATCTAGAGAACTAGGGCTTTCTCAAATGCATTTTAAAAAGCAGATCAATGGTGCAGCTTCCATAGAATATACATTATAAGAAAGGTAAATAAAAATGAATATATTAATATGAAGACAAAAAAGGAAGAAACTGGGAATTGCATGCTCAGGGAAATTTCTCTTGGATGTAGGCGGCTTGTTTGGGGATCTCTACAGCTGTGTTTATGCTGTTTAAAAAAAAAACCAAAACAAAAACCCAAAACCCAACACCAAAAACATAGAGAAATAATATTTATAGAGTCTTAATTATCACCTAAAAGACAAGTATCTATAGCCTAAAGGACAAAACCAAGAAGCTCACATCCTTATTCCTACATTCTCCAGAGCAGATTTGTTTTGGTGAGGTCCAGCAGGAATGGTCCACACCAAAACCATGTAACACCAACAGCCAAACAATGTCAGGAACTGGTGAGTCAGCTGGAGCTCAGCCCCTGGCCCCAGCAGTGTAAAAGGGTTGATGTGATACCTGGGACAAGACTTGTATTCACCTGGAATAGAGATAGTCTGGGGCATGCTCCATCTTAGAATCATGGAAATGTTTGAAAAGGCTTTTATGATCATCATCTCTTAACACAGCACTGCCAAGTCCACCATTAAAACATGTCCCCAAGTGCCACATTTACATGTCTTTAAATTACCTCCAGGGATGGTCACTCCACCACTTCCTTGGGTTGCCTGTTCCAGTGCTTTACAACACTTTTGGTCAAAATAATTTTCCTAATAAACAATCTAAACTTCTCCTGGTGCAACTAGAGGACAATCCCTCTTGTCCTATCATTTGTTGTCTGGGGAAGGAGACCAACCTTCACCTATTTAAAACCTCCTTTCAGGTAGCTGTAGTTAATACTACGGCAGTGAGTGAGTGAGAAGGTCACCCTGAGCCTCCTTTTCTCCAGGCTAAACGCCCCCAGCTCCTTCAGCTGCTTCTCATCAGCCCTGTGCTCCAGAATTTTCATCAGCTGTTTCCTTTCTCTGGACTCACTCCAATACCTCCATGTCTTTCTTGTAGTGAGGGTCCCAAAACACAGGATTAAAGGTGCAGCCTGACCAGTGATGAGTATGGGATGGAAAGCCAGGTGCAAGTCATCGTCCCCACTGACTCTGTCTCAGTGGAATTGTACTGACATTCACCAAGTGTGAAAGCATCACCCAGTTTAGTGCACAGTCTTCAGCATGGCTGCACACCATGAGTCAGTTACAGCAGCCCTGAAGAAGCCAAGAAATACTACAGAAGTTTCTCTCTGAGTCACAATTTCCTCCACGCCTGGCTCATTCGTACAGCTAAAGTTGTGTTATTTGGTAAAATCCACATCTCATGTTCCACATGTACATACCAAGAAGTGTTGAGGGAGAGCTCAGGCTCTGCTCAGGCATGCTCCCCTTAGCCTGAAGCAAGTAGGAATGAAGCCGTGCAACTGTGAAATAAGACTGGGATTCACCTAAGATTCCAAAAACTAGAGGGCAGAAATATTGTGTCAAGCAGAGCTACAGCAGACATACAAACAACTGCTCAAGGGGAAAAAAAATAACAAACACATGTACTTGTGGACAATTAAAATGCCTCAATTCTTTTAGAGTTTTTGAACTTTTTTTTTTGAAAAATCACATTACAAATAACCTGGAGAAAATTTATAATCTAAGACTTTCTTTGCAAGAAGAGCTTGAAATAATTTTGTTTATAAAGAATAACTGACTTTTAGACCTGGTGACCATAGCACCATATTTGGTAGCTGCTTTTATATTTATCAGTTATATAATTAAGGACCACAACCAAAACTGATTTTTTAAATAAAATGGACCAAGCTGTAAAGATTTGGAAAATCTCCAAAAATTTATAAAGAGCAATGATTTTTGATCTGCTGAAGAACTGAAAATTGCTTCCTTAGACAAACTGGATATTTAATCTATCACATATATATTAAAGCATTGAATTAATTTTGTGACAGTGGGTTGTTTTGACTCACAGAAAACATTAACCAGGCCTTTTTCATAGTATTCACTGTACTCCTGCTAAGTGTACACACAGAGCTCCTCAAGTAATTCCAATTGCTGTATGACACTTCCCCACAAATTTTAATTTGCAAAGATCTTCAGGATTTTTTGAAAGTAAGGGTCCTGCAATGATTTAAAGTGTTAATATTATTGCATTCGCAAAACTGTATTGTTAAACTGCTTAATGGTGTTCTTTTAATCCACTGGAAGAATTACTCTTTTTCCTGGACTAAGTATCAAGTTAAGAATGTTCTTGGGGTTTTTTTGGGTGCTTTTGTTTTGGTTTGGTTTGGTTTTTTGGTTTTTTTTTTGTTTTTTTTTAGAATGTGGTTATTGTTTCATATCATCTTGGAAGAACGGAAGAATGGCAAGAAAAGACAAAAAAAAACCCCACAAACAGTGACAATCCAAGTCAATTGCCTGGTGCACCATTTATAGGTTGGCCTTAACTCAGATCAGTATGGGCAGTAGATTATTTGAGGAGTACTTTCTGGACTTACAAGCCTGGGGTATTAAATTTTAAAATCTTACCAGTGGTCACGTAGCATGAATCGTGAAGAAAGTGTATCCATAACAGAACTGAATGCATGCATGTAATCTGCCTACAATCTGGAGATGTTTTATTTATGTGTCTGCTCTTAAATGTCTAATTAATGAGTCTCTAGTGATGGAGATTAGTGTAACTCATGTCCAGCATGTAATTTATAGAGCAGTCTCATCCTGCTTGATATAGTTCCCAACCCATGAAGGTATCTTCCCCTTCTACCATCTTAGTATGCAAAAACCTTGATCTGGGAAACATAACTCTCCTCATTATAATGCTCTGTTGGCACGAAGTGTCTTTTGATGTGGGAAAAAAAGTCATCATTAACAATGAAGCTTACTAACAATGGATTGGTAATGAGTTTAATCAATGTGATGGTCTTCCCTCTATTTTGCCTAACAAAATGCCAGCATGATCACTCCAGTTACGAGTAAACAGTGGAGGGAGACCATCCTTTCCTTAGCCCTGGAAGACAAATCCACCTCTGACCATCCCTGAAGCAAAGGGTCAGAATGTTTTATGACTGAATGAGGAAGCATCTTTAAAATGAGCCAAAAGACACTTGTCTTATGTACCATTTTTCTCTTCATCTTGTATCAGACAAATATCTCTCTAGATTTCAGGAGGAACAGATGGATCTATCTGACTGTGTCTTCATTTCCTCAAAGCAGCATATTTGCAACTATTTACATCCAAACCTAATCAGATTTGATGACAATACTAGCTCTGGTTTATGCCCAATCTCCCTACCTGTAGTACTGCATTGAGTTCCGGGGTCCCCAGTGTAAGACAGAGATGGACCTGTCAGGCCAGGTCCAGAGGAGGCTGTGAAAATGAGACTGAAGCACCTCTGTTATGAGAACAGGCTGAAAGAGCTGGGGTTGTTCAGCTTGCAGAAGGGAAGGCCCCAGGAAGACCTTAGAGCACTTCTAGTGGGTAAAAGGGCACTCTCTTGTAGAAGAGAGCTGGAGAGGGACTGTTGACAAGAACATGGAGTGACAGGACAAGGAGTAATGGCACTTTCAGATTAGATATTGAGAAACAATTCTTTCCTGTGAGGGTGGTGAAACACTGGCACAGGTTGCCCAAAGAAGTTGTAGGTGCCCCATCCCTGGGTGGGTTGGATGGGTCCCTGAGCAATCTGGTCTAGTGGAAGGTGTCCCTGCCCATGGCAGGGAGCTTGGAATTAGATGGTTCACAAGGGTATGGAAGCAAACTTCTGCTTTTGTATTTCTCATACTCAAGAGAGGAAGATCATTTGTCATAGCCTGATGAAGGAAGGTGAGTGAGGTTTCCACTCAGGAGAAACAGAAATTTGAAGTGGGCTTTCAGCCACTTCAGGAGTAGAAGTAGATCCAGTCATCTAGAGTAGGAACTCAAGGACCTAAGGAAGCAAAGAGGGCAGAAAACTGCATTTCAGTATGAACAAAGTCTGCCAGGGGCTGCAGTCTGTTCTGCTATGGAGATGACATGACAAAGCAGAAACCAAAGTTGTACTGTAATATCTTGTGAAAGTAGTTGGGCCACCATTAGGAAAATTCCATGGGAAAAACAGAAGGGTTAGACTGAATCCTTTTCCATTTTCCTGCCTGCCTTCTGAGGACTGTCATTTTGCACTTCTGCAGTGTAGCCCAAGTATCATCAGAGTTCATCAGAGCTTTCCTTCTGCACTTCAAGTTCACCAAAGACAGAATAACAGTGTCAAGTAGCCTCCACTGTTATTCCAGTCCTACTCTAGTCATTATTTAGTGTAATGAACAAAACAAACAAATTACCATTTACCATCTTTATGCAGGTCATATGGCAGCTTCCCTCTCCCAAGAAAACGCTTCTTGGTAAGTGGCAAGCCCTCAAAATGATAAAAAACAAACAAGTCTTCTCATATGCATTGAGACTTGCATTGTGGAGAATCAGAAGAGTCAATTTGCCTTCAGTCATTTATTACCATAGCTCATTGCAGCACTCAAGTGGGTCAAGCTAATGTTATCACTGAGTATTGTGATGGGGAGGAAAGTTAGTGCTGGCTTTGTGTCCCAGAGGCTTTTAGGAGACAAAAGCAAATCAGCTAAAGAAATAAAATAATATGCTGATGATTTTTTTTTATGATATTTTTTTAGCTGAGGGTCACTACATCTGGCAGATATTGTGAGGGCTGTATTTTTTTCTTTTTCTTGAGAAGTACAGTGAATTTTGCTTGAAGGAAGCCAAGTGAATCCAGGTCAGCTTGATTAGAACAAATGAAATAGGCTTTGGGTATGATGGAAAATAAATTTGCCCCAGTCCTTAGCTGAAAAGAGCACAAAATCTCACAGGCTTGTGCAGGTTAAAGCCTGAAGAGTAAGGCTGCAGCCACTTCCAAGTTATTTAAATACCCCACATTATTTACAGTTATTTTGATTTTTGTTTCTGTGGTGGAATTCTGAATCCTTCACTGGAATCACTCAATATTCACAGCAGCATAACAAGGATCCATAGCCTGTCATGTTTGCAGCATGACAGGATGTAAAACACCATTGCCTGTCCAGATGAAGCAAGGTCAGATTATTAAAAACAAATCAATCTGTTATTGTTTAATGTGCTGCTCACTGTGACTTACATACGTGACTGACCAAGAGAAGCACATCATGTTCTGTGCAAGTCATTTTAGGTAAAGATGGCTCATCAGGGGTGAGATGGTTAAGGGGTCTGCAAATTTTTTTGGAGGATGGCAGAAAAAAAAAAAATGCAGTTGACTTTCCTGGGAAGAATTGAAGTCAAAAATATAATGAGGTAATGAGGTATTTATTAAAAATACTCCTTCGCACTTTCATAGGTCTGCTCATATGACAGATGACAGCCAGCTAATCCTCCTATGCACTTTGCAAAGTGGTTATGTAAGTGCTGTCCCCGTTTTGTAGGTGGGGAAAGAAAGGCTGGAAAAAAAACCCAATCATTCTCATAGCAACAGAGTGAATTCATGCAGGAACTGGAGTTTGCAGGAATTTCACTTTTCCCTTTGCATTACTCTTATATGTACACGATGTTCCCTTAGTGGTGACTTCTGAGCTCTGTTTTTGTCTCATTCTTTCTTCTCTCTGTCTTAAGTGACCTGATTTTATCTTTTTTTTTTAATGTGAAGAGAGTCTCAGCAGCATCTCTTGTTTGTGTGCATACAGAGGCTTAGAGAAGCACTTCAAATGTGGGGCATCTGTTGTTGTAACCCTTCCCTGGCCATGATGCCCCCTTCTAAAAAAATGCCCAGCTTTGCTTGCCTGGAAAATCATCAAAGGGGTCTGCAAGAAAGGGAAAACACATAGCTGAACAAATTGATCATGTGTAAGCTCATCCTGTACTGGGGGTTTTCTTAAAGGCTTAGAAGATTTGTAATTTTTCAAAAATTAATTCAAAAATTAATGTCAACTATTTAAGAAAAATCATAGTATCTTTTTCTATCACATCTACAGTCAGCCTGTTTTCTCTCTCCCCCTTCATGTGATTATTTCACTCTGAAGAAGATTTTCTTGGTCAAAATCCTGCTGCTGACTGCTCCTTGTAGCAAGATGTAAACACCATGCTGGCATCTTTAAAGGTTTTGTGAGTTTTTATTCTACAAGTGTGAGGAGTGTGGCAGAGCAAAAGAGGCTGGTATACACTGCTGTCCTGGTGCAAATGAGGAATTCTCACCCAGCCCACATGCATTTGATTCTCCATCACAACTTACAGAAAGGGCTCATACTTTGTGCAGGGATTTGCTCACCTGTTTACATACGGCTTCACCACCTTTTTAGATCCTGCCTTCACGTATGGGATAGTCCGGCTAAATGAATTGTAAGCTCAAAGGAGTTTTATAGACATAACATGTCTTATCAGCCAGCCCATTTTTGCCACATACCTTCACAAATCCCCTTTTGTTTTACCAAGTCCTATCATAGGCTGTGGTTTAGCTTAGGAACCTATTTGGAGAGGAATCGTGTACAGGAAAGGTGTCAGATACACGTTCCCTTCCAAAGTGCTTTTGAACTTATCTGTCCTGCGTAGCTAATGGGACAGAGATCTGGGTTGCTTCACTTTTAAAGATAAAGATAAAAAATTGCTCTGTTTTCTTAGAACAAGCATATGAGGTGCTTGGGAAGTTGCCATAAGTTCCACCTAGCCTGGCAGTCAAGTGGCTCCCAGGTGGCTGCACTTGGAGCTGGATATGAAAAAAGTTCTGAGCAAAACGTGCCTGCCCTGCCTTCATGAAAAGTGCACAAGCCTCATTTTTTCCCCCACACGTGTTAGTTTGGTGTTGAAAGAGAAACACAAAACAGGTAGCTTGGGGTTGCTTTGTCTTGATCAAGGATTTGGATGGATCTCCAAATATCCCAGTCCTTATAAGTGCCTCTCTGCAGCTTGATCTAATGCTTGCAGTTAACTTAGGTAGAGCTGATGCCCCAGTGCTGCAAATGTGGAAGCCAACACTGTCACACAGGTGTAGAACTGGTATTAGAGCAGAACTCAATGAGCCTTATATGAGGCATTAGGCAAATCTCTGTTTAACAGGTTACAGTTTTGAATTTTCAGCCTACAAATAAGAAAAAAAATTAAGACCTGACATCCAGCCCTAAGAGTTTTTCTTCTGACACTTTCTGTTTTAAGGCTCTATCTGCTCTCCATGCCAGCCACACAGGAAATGAGCTCTGTGCTGTTCACATGCTTTCATCCTGCCTCTGCAATGTTTTGTTCTCCAAGGACTAATTGCCAATGTGATCCAAGCAAGAAAAGGAAATTTTCTGCAAACTCTGCTATCTCATCACAAACTAGCCTTGGGGTGAAACTAAGCCTGGAATAGACAGAAGAGCTCAGGTACCTGACACAGGCATTCACTGCTATATGAGATGCCACAAGGCGTTCTAAACATGGACATGAAATGGACAACAACTGTGGGATACCCCCAGAGATTTCAATCAGAACTAGAAGCCCCTACTTAGACAAGCAAAAAACTCCTTTGGAGTTTTGCTGCTGAACTTATAAAAGCTAAGGTTGTTTTTTATTTTTCTCCTGATATGGATCCTGTAAATATGTGGCATAAAGTATAAATATATGGCATAAAGTATAAATAAATGGCATAAAATCTGACTTTCATAGAGAAGGAAATTTATTTTAGACTCTTCATAATTTTGGAATAATTTTCTCATTATCCTCAGCCACTGTGGGAAAGGGTGGGTTCTGAGTGCATGGAGGGATGGCTTTGTGAAGCTGATGGAGGGTGTTGAGTTAATACCCCCAGTCCCCCCAGACTGCTGTCTGGCACCTCATTCATCTGAAGACCTCTGAGCATATAAGGTCTGTGATAAACAAAGGGGGTCTGTCTTGTGCCTCTGGGTTTCCAGTGGCTTATTAAAGATTGGATTGTTTAATGTTATCCTTTAACAGAGAGATATTTCTGTGGATAGGGAGACTCCTGTGTCACTGGAAAGGAAAGAAAAAGGCTTTCATGTTCCTTGTTTAAACCATTAAGCAGTGATGTTTTGCTGTTTGACATGCCTTTGCTTCTTGCACTTTCTAAGCAGTCCCATTCCTTCATTCCTTGTGGTTAATTATTGCTCTCATTCTCTTTCCGGCACGTTTTCTGCTCTGTTACTGGATCCATAGGGGAAAAGTGACTGAGGGAAATAAGCACAGGACTAAGGAGCAGAGAATTAACTGTCCCCATGGGAAGCTTGAGTTACTGGCTGCCACACATGCACATTTTCATTGCTAACAGTGAAGGAAAAGTTGACAAAGAGCTTGTCACCAAGAGCAGAATACAGAGGAGCAGGAAGAATTTCTGCAAGTCATTTGTATTGCCTACCCATGACAGCCCAGTGCATGCAGTTCACATTCAATTATTACTTTTTATTATTCATTATTTTCATTGCAGTAAAATCCACAGGTACCAGCCAGGATTGCAGCAGAATTGTGAGAGATTCTACTCCAACACAGACTGGAATTTTTTAGCAGTATAACTATGTCTTCTGAGAATATAAATATTCTACTAAAATAACTGTACTGTTACAAACCATAGTACTGCATCACAGCAGACCTGCCTTTGACTTTTGCAGCTTATCCCCTTTCCCACACAGAAAAGATATTATGTAGGTGTAGACATTTTGCTGTTGTTTTGAGTATTTGTATTTGAACACAGCCACAGCAGTGAGATTCTGCTGTAGATCAGACAACATCAGTCCACAGCTAAATACCTGTAAGACAGACCCTGTCCCAGAAGGCCTCACATTTCAGTAGACAGGCAAGAAATGAATAGAAGGCATAGATGAGTCATAATTCTGTTGGATGGTGGCAATGGAAAAGATGCAGGTATCATCCCTGAATTTGAATGGCATTTGCCTTTTACTGTTAGAGACAAACTACTCTTCACACTAATTCCATGTCAGTGTCAATGCATCTCTACTGAAGTTAATGAAAAGCAGAGTAATTCTAGCTAGACCCCACCTGTCTAAAGGTCTGGTTTGCTGTTTGCAGCTCTGGGGAGCAAATGTGCCAGGGGCTTCTCAAGGAGTATCTGGCTGGAATCTTAATTTTGCAGCCTGAAAGAACACTTCCATTCTGATTCACCTTGTAGAGTGTCTTGGGCATCTTCTTCCCAATCACTGCATAAAAGGAATATAAGAAGGAATTCAGTTACTGTTACAGTTTGATGTAGTTTCTGCCACATTTGGCAAGTTGGCTTTGACTTGTGACCACAGATGTTCAAAACAATGTGAGAATAAATGCATCTGCAGGATTTTTTAAAAGCTAAGTGTGACAAATGTTAAAGCACACAACTTCTGATGACTGTTTCTCCAGATTTTAGTACAATGGCTCTGAAACTGGCTGATGGGCATTTCAGGAGCTTGCTGCTCCTACAAGTGGGAAGGCAACTGTTTTTGTAGAAGAGATTATTACTCAAGATGGGTAGCATGGTCTGTGCAATATGTAGGCTTTGTTAATGCATTATATATCCATAAAGCTTTGTGCTTGAGATGAATTCTGTTACTATCCATGTTCTCAGAATACTCTTTTAGTTTGGCACCAGTGGTGTAGCACTCATTTGTATTGGGTGTAGAAACAGAAAAAGACTGAACAAAGCAAATAATCCTATCAGTTCCCAGCAAACATGTTAGGTGGGAACAGCAACCTCTAAATGTTGCTGAATTTTTAGGATTTTTGTTCAAATACAGATATGAAAGCAGAAAATGCCAGTTTATAAACTTTTGCTGGCTATGTGGAATATTTCTGTGGATCTGTATGTTTTAAACACCCTGTCTGTACATAAAAATGTATCAAAGCATATGAATTATCTTGTTTCATCACTTCCAGATTGATTGTGATCTCCACAGTCCTAACCAATACACTAGCAGATTTAAGAAACACTTTGATTCAAAGTGTAGCCTAAAGTAGAGATATACATGTCACAGTTAAAGTGATGTTTCACTTTGTAGCTGGAAGTGAGTGACAAATTTGAGTGAGAAAATTGCTGGTATGGATTTAGAGCTGGGAAAACAATGGGTTGAACTACTAAGGTATGGCATGGCATGAGCTAAACTGCTCCTCTGGTGAGATGCTTCCATGTGATGCTTTAAAATATGTCAGGTATGCATGATGAAGACATGTCCTTGGCCCTGTGTGAATCCAGAGCAGTATATTAATAGAAAATCATAGAAAGAGATACCTAGCTCAGACCATCACAGCTATAATCTCATTACCACTATTTGGTTTTCAGAACATTTTCTTACCAATTTTCTGCATAACTTTGAACCCTTAAATATTGCAAGATTGTCACAATGAAGCTCAGTGTCATTGTTTCTGTTGCTGCAGCATTCAGTCTATTTTATCTGCTTGTGTTAGTATGGTCTACAAGGAAATTTCATATAAAGTGAATGCAGGGCATGTTATCACTAAGGATAGGATCTGTGAATCATGCTAGAAATAGTTCTAGAGTTTTCAGCCCCCAAACTGGATCTCTGGAGCTATTAATAAGCAGTTAAAGGGCCAAAGAAAGACAAATCATCAGTGGGAGAACAATTGTCTTGATGCCACAAAAATAAATAAGTGATTGCAAAAAGAGCTGGGATCGCAACCTTCAAGCTGAAATGCTGGAATACTAGAAACCTCTTGAGATGCCAATATGTCAGTGCTGCTCAGAATTATTGTAGCTTGGGAAAGAAAAAAGCTATTCAGAAACATCTCATAAGCATCAGATTCATCATAAAACTATCCCTGGTCATGGGAAAAAGAGAGAAGTTCTGGAACTTAGAAAAGGACTGGAAAACTGGGCTAATGTTCCTGAAAATAATAATATGTGGAGCTTATTCCATATAGACAGGAAACAAATCCATGTATCCTGTTTCCCAGTTAGTGCTGTCTCTAGGCAAGACTGAGTCATTAATTCCTTGTTTTGTCAGCAAAGTGGACAACTACTGGGCTCCCCATGCCATCTGTTAGTTAAATATTTATTTTAAATCTTAATTTATCTGGAAATTTCTGCATTAACCAGCAGAAGATTTAGATTCCTGATTTTAGGTGCTTTGTGTTGCTTGTAAATAGGTACCTAAAATGCTCTCAAGTATTTTATATAAATTCTCACTGTGTGTTTGTGGTGGTCACCTTCTGCATATGGCCATCTAGCCAGGAAAAGGTTGGCTGAAATCTCCACTTAGTGCACATTAAACTACCTTGTCATGGTGTGAGTAGCTTCTAGACTGCTTGCAAAGGTTCTTGGTTGGTGTTACTTACTGTGTTCTCATAAGAACAGACAGATATATTACAAAGATATATATGTTTTGTCCTCATCCTGGCTTCTCATTTACCTCCCTAACTGTGGCCCGCGGTGGTGCCATAAGCAGCTATCTCTCTTTTTCAGACTACATGATATGACACTGTTAGCAGGACAGCACAAAACTTGCTACCCAGATCCAAATCCTTTCAAAAGCTCTATATCCTCAACTCCTATAAAACAGGAAGGGGAAGAAAAGGACTGGAGGTGGGCCTCTGGTGTGTTGAGCAGAAGACAATAGCCAATCATTTTACAAAATTTTACCCGTGTTTGGCATCATCTATTGAGTCTGCACTTGGAACAACTGAGTTTTGAACTGTCGGTGAGCTGGTCTATCTGTAATCACTGGATGCAAAAGCCCAAACCCTGTTTCAAGTACCAGGTTGCTAGATCAAAAAACTTATTGCCTCCAATTTAGTTTTAAAATTAGTAGTAATTATGTTATCTCTCTTCTGTGGCTAGTCTGGGCTGTACCACAGGTCAGAGCTTATTTTCATTGCATGCTGATTTAACTCAGACTCTTTTCTGCTGGATTAGGTGATGCGTATGGGAGGAGAGGTCTTGTATCTGTAAGTGCTGCTGTTAAGAAATATTTCCAGATTTCAGACTCATGTGGGGGCTTCCTAATTTCCAAAATAAGCTTCTCTGATTCTCCATACATAATCTGCGTACTCTACAGGTAGACAGGGATCAGCTATTCACTCCACAGCCCAAAATGCCTGAGGCTCTTGTCTCTGCTTATATCCATTAGAGGTAAACCAAGGCTGATTATAGGGAACACTGTACTTCTGATCATGTCAATGAGCATAGCTAGCAAGTGTTCTGGGGGCAGATTCTCAACTCATTTGCATTGGTGCAAATCAAGAGTAATTGAGTTATTCCAGATTCAGAGCAGGCGAACTGCCTAATAGGATTTTCTGTCTCAATAAAGATATTATTGAATTCAGCCAGTGACTCTGTTTTGACACTGTTTTCCTTTGATTTTATGCTGATACAGTGTTTAGCATTGGTTCAGAGTAAAGTCTATATGGTGTAGACAAGGATACTTGGGAAGGAAGTACATCTGAGTCGCAGTTCTGGGATCACTTACTTGCTGGACAGGGTGTTCAACAGCTACTCCAAGAGGCTGTTTCCAGCAGGTCACATACCTGCCTGCTGACCCCAGTCAAACCAAAGCTCCAAGGAAACCAGTAACCTCCTGTGCCATGATCACTCACTGCAGAAATGGGTGAAGAAAAAGGCATCTCATGCAGCAGAATGACATTAGGCTGAGAGATAAAGGGCACTCTTTTTTTTTAAAAAAAAAAGAAAAAAAAAAGCTTGACAGATGATTTAAAAACAGAAAATTCTTCACATGACCCTTTAAGACAACATAAGCCTCTTTTTGTTTCCTGCCTATTTCAGTCTGTTCCTGGTCAAGAACGCCACAGCTAATAATTGTGTCAGAAAACCTTCCTGTCTGAAAATGATCTCTTCCTAATGGATAGATGATTCCATATGGTTTCATATGTCATAGATGGAGAGAGAACATATTGGACAACCGGCCACAGCTGGCAATTCGTGTTAGTGCCATATGGATAAATGAGAGAGCTCTCCTGCATTGTGTATTTCAAGTAAACCATTTATCTAAACAGGTGCTGACCCACTGGGAATGCATTTTTATGGTCAAGCTTGCAGCATGCAGTGACATGAGCCGCTCTGTTCACCCCTCCTATGTCTGCAGTGCAAACCCACGACATTTATGTATCACTTGCCTCCATTCTGCATAACTCCAATGTCCATAAAAGCACACCTGGGCAGACCCTTTGTAAATGAGACCTGAATCTGGCTCACTCAGCTGTGTGGATATTACAAGACCAGTCTCCTAAATCCTCTCTGGGAAGCAGTCTGTGATATTCACTTCTAATAGATATTACTATTATGAAGGGGATTAAAAACACCCACTTTATGAGGCTATATAAATAAAGAATCAGACTTTCCACATCCTTGAGCTACTGTGCTCCATCCCTGATTCCAGATGAAATTTTTACACTCTTTTCCTCTCCATGCCATAATTGCTTCTTTGTCTAAACATGCTTCATTTTGGAATTCCTCTTGCTTACATTCCTAATATGTGTGGTTCAAGGTACTCGCTGACTGATTTATGCTGGGCTTGTGTGGCTCCCTTGGAAATGGAGCAGAACACATTCCATCCACCTGCGTAATAAAACCAGCTGGTGCAGGGTGGGAGCACTCAAACTGCAGCAGAAACAAAATTCACCTAAGTTTTGACACAGTTATCTGTCTCTCTATCAATTCTTCTGATCATCTGTGGTATTAAAATCATGCCTAGGGAGCAAGCCCTTATGAAAAAAAGAAAAATCTCTAATTATTCTGTTTATTCTAATTTTTCTGTTATTTCTGTGTCACTGCCAGCACCAGATACTGAGGTGAAGGAAAATGCTTTGTCTGCATTTCTGAGCAAGTATTTGGATAAGAGCACAGCCCTTTTAATATGATCCTAACATTCAGAAAGTTTTAATATCAGTGAAACTCTCTGGGCTCCTTCTGGAATCACTGAGTCACAGAATGGTCTGAGTTGGAAGGGACCTTTAATGGTCACCTAATTCTACCCCCCTGCATGGGCAGGGATGCCTTTCACTAGACAAGGTTGGTCAGAGCCCTGCTGTCCTGACCTTGAATGTTTCTGAGAATAGGGCATCCACCACCTATGTGGGCGACATGTGCCAGTGCCTCACCACCATTGCTGTAAAAACTTCTTTCTACCTACTCTAAATCTACCAATTTTTAATTTAGATTCATTACCCCTTGTCCTATGACTACAAGCCTTACTCAAGTCTGTCCCCACCTTTCTTACACGCCACTTTTAAGTACTGAAAGGCTGCAATAAGGTTTGTCCTTTGCCTCCTTCCATCAGTTCTACAAGCAGTGTAACTCTTGGTTTTATCACGGGAAGTAAGATTTGATACGAGAGTAAATTTAGTCAGTTTGGTGGTAAATCAATCTACAGTCCAAAGCTCAAGCAATTAATTTCATTAATGAGATTTGACTTGGATTCCCAATTCACAGCTGTACCAACCTTATGGTGTGCAAAGACAGAAAAAGTTAGTTTGGGTAAGAAAATCAGGAATTCTGCAGTGGTTGGAGGAATAAGCCTCACTCCGTGCTTTTCCCTGCTCTGCAGTTTCTCATCACTAATAGTTCACTTGTGGCTCCTTGAGAAGTGAGAAAACAGAATAAACCTCAACCCAACACTATTTCTTATCTCCCATCATCTGCTCTGCTGTACCAACATCTAAGATGCCTGTTCCCTTGCATTTGTTAATTTGTGCTCATCTATTCCAGACAGGAGTTAAGCTTTCATAGCATAACAGTAATAAGGCAGCTCAAAGAGCAAGTTCTCTGCTGTGTTCGGTGCACACTGTGCTGTGGGAGATTAAAAAGAAAATCAGAAAGTGCAGGATGGAGATTAAGATGGTTCTGAATTGCTGTGTAGAAGACTGAGTCCCCTTTGTGCCTCTTATCTGCTGTTTGAAGTACCGTTACTTAAGCTCAGTGTTGGGGGGGAAGGAAAAAAAAAAAGTCTTCCTGAGAGGATGCGAGAAGCCATTTCAAAAGACGATGCCTCTCCAGTAAATAAAGCACAAATGTTTCAGGTCAGCACTGAAATGGTGGATGAGATGGAGTTTCACCCGAAAGAAAACTAGTTCTGGTTGAACTGGAGGCTTTCAAATCTCCTGGCTGAGATAAAGAAGATCAAAGTGTTTAAACACGTTGATCCACTACTGAGGAAAATTTAGTGCTGGCAACAGACAGCAGCTGCAGTGTAGCTGGCGTGTCTAAACTCACAGCGGGGGACTAATTGCTCCTATGGATATAGGTTTGCTTTACAAAACCAGGTCTAAAGGATCGTCATTCTCACTCAGAATGATGGAGATCTATTGATAAGAGGTAAAATGCCAATCTACACTACAGCAACAGCAGGAGGGATATAGTCCTGGGAGCTGAGCTAGAGGGACACATGAAGATCCTCCGCTTTTATTCAGCTTCTATTGTGCAGGGAAAGATCCCATGAATTTACTCAAGATGATAACATTAGCTTGACACTCTCCTTGCTAATTAATTGAGGAAGAGTAGCTCAAGACAAAACTTAATGTTATTTGTACAACATATTGTCCTGAGAGGTAGCCTGGACAGGGGGGCTGTTGCCATTAGAGAATTACAAATTTCTACAGAAGTAGAAATATAATTTTTATACAAATTATTAACTGGGCAGGGATGGAATGGGATGGTAGTAAGGATGATAAAAAAAAAATAATTCCGTGAACTATTCCCGAATTCAGTGAATTTTTTTCCTGGTACAAACACAGCTGTAAAGACACTTGTGACAAGTCAGGCTGAGGGGCTGTTATGGCATCTCATTAAACATGTTTCCTCTTGCTGTCCCAGCACATGACAGAATGTGTGTTCCTGTTTTAGAAAGGGGCTAAATAAGAAGAAGGTCTGAATTGAGGGTTAGTGATGGGGCTTTTCTCATGGCACAGAAGCTGTTTCTAGCAGAGTTAGGAACTGGGTGGGACTTTTGCATGAGGCTGTGAATATTATGAGGTTTGAGTTCTTCTGGATGTCCATTTTTTATTTATTTTAGGGGAAATGAAGAAAAATGCTGCAGTTGTTATCCACAGCATCTTCCTTACAAGGTACCATCATCGGTACTCAGTAAAAACCAAAGGCAGCTCAGCCACCCCAGTCTTTCCAGTTGAGAAGGAGAGACATCTTGGCTCTGGGAGGAAATTAAATACTCCTGTGCTGAGTCACTACAGTACAGTACAATATACCAATCTAGATCCAGCTGTTCAGCCCCCATGTGCTATTTGTAATCCTTTTGAGAACAGAAAATTTCACTACATCCATATATATGTGTGTGTGTATATGTAGATACATTTGTCTGTGTGTGCCTGTGTGTGTATGTCCAGCCACATAAATTAAAGGTGTATGCTTTGACCTTTTTTAATATCACCTCATTCTTGGGATTTTCCAGAAGTATCTCAATTAGTCACCCTGGGTTTTCAGAATAGGCAAAATAGAAAGCAAAGGGCATTCAGAGGCCACAGACCTCTCCTATCTTCACAAATTAAAACCTTTCCATAGTTCTAACCTTGATTGCTCCCTTGCAGTGGGGACCCTCATTAAAGCCATTCAAATGTCAATATGCTGCTTAAATACAGGGGGTGAATTCTTCCATGGTTTCCAGAGAGGACATCACAGCATACCTACATCTGCCTCAGCATGAGGGCCAGCAGAACAGCCTACCAAGTACCCAGCAATGGGGTAGACATAACATGTTGTGAGCTGCAGAGGTAGGATACAGCTATCAATTAATTCTCTGATGAATTAAAGGTTTGATTCATTTGGGATGTCCTGGGACACCCAACCTGGCCTTTCTTTGCTGATTTAGAAAGGTGCAGGTCTTAAGTGTTGTGTCCGACCCACCAGCCCAGAAGAAGTCTGACATAGGTGGTGACATCTCTCAGGGTCAGAAGCCCCCTTGGTTAGAGCCAGGTAAACCACTGCTCATCCCCCTTTGGGCCTGTTGAGTCTTGGGGCGTGATCACATTGAGCTGGAGGCAGAGGCACAGGAGGGGGAATCAGATGTCCCTACATGATCCACCTGGAGTGTTTCCCTTTCTCAACACCTTCCCCAGCAGGGTTACACCACTAGGAAAGGAGGAGACGAGGAGCACATCCTCTGACACAGAAGCATTCAGATTCAGGAGCAGTGTCTCTGCCCTCGGTTCACATCGTACTGCTCTTATTAATACAACAACCTGTCGATTGAGACCAGTAAATCAATTGTAGATTAAGAAATAGGTTCAGAAAAACGTTTCAGGCCCCCAAATGGTGCAGAACTATCTAACCCTGTCTACCTCTTGGTCTATTCCAGCAGCTACATAACTTTTCAATTTCTGAGAAAACAGCTTTTCAAAATGTGTTCAAATATTATTTAATGTCCATTTCAGGTACCATTATTTTGATGCAATGGTTTTACTGAGAGCTTTCACTTTGTACATCTTGTTAATCTTTTGAGTCTGGCATTTTGTATTCTACCCTTAAGAAATTTGACAAGACAGACTTTTCAGTGGATTTTTTGAAGATTTTTTTACTATCAGTGGCAAGCAGCATAACAACTTTGCAAGGAAACCTCACTTCTCCTCACCATTTCCAAGCCAGAGTATGTCTAAGTTCAGACAAACAAATAACTTACAAAACTATCAGATTGGATCTGTAAGGTGAGGTGCAGGAGTACTCAGAGTTTACAAGAAACGTGGGGTACATAGAGCTTAGTTCACAATTTCCAGCCTTTATTAGGGTCAAGTTTTCCATCCTTGAGCTCAAGAGCTGTGCTCCTCTAAACTTCTCAATGTCAGTTTACCTACCCACTGGCAAAAAAATACGGGCAGCAATTACCCATCCTCTGAAAGCTTTGGAAGGGTTTTGGATTAGATCAGCAATGGATAAAGGGGAAAACTATTCCTTCCATTTAACAGCTTTAATGAAAAGTGTATTGATGGTCAAATTACGTTTTATTGCTGGTCAAGGCTCTGCTGAAAGACCTGAAGCCGCTACAGAATCAAGGAACAATTACAGAAACATCTGTTGTGAACTGGGCAACACACTGTGATACTTTTCTAGGCAATACAAAAACTCTTTCTTTTACAATGACATTTTAAATATGTGGTTCAAACAGGCCAGAAGAAATGTTTTTACTTATTAAATGAACTCAACAGAAAAAATATTTTTTTCCCACTGATAAATGATAAAATGATCCAAAAGCCAAAGATTACTTTTTTTTCCACAGTAGACCAGGAAAATATTTATTTTGGCCATGCTATTGCACAAAAGGCATATTTTAATGCTTTGGATTTTGCTATATGGATTATGAGCATGTCAAAGCAAATTTTGCAGTAAGATCCAAAAAAAGGTTTCACAAGTGCAAGAATGATGGCTTTCTAAAATGTTTGCAAGCCTTGATCAGATGGATATTGAATCCTAAAAAGTTTTGGGTTGAAAGGAACCATAAATATTGTCTAGTTCCCATCTCCATGTCATGGCAGGGACACCTTCCCCTAGACCAGGTTGCTCAGACCTCCATCCATTGGAACAATCCTAAGGAGGAGGATTCCACAACATCTCTGGACAGCCTGTTCCAGTGCCTCATAGTATGTGTGCGTTAATTTTCAACTCTGGAAGTAGAGGATTGATTTTTCTGTGAGGGAGAAGTTGCTGCCTCTTGATACAACTTCTTTGTCCACCTGAAATTTAAGTTCAATGAGGGAAACTTCCAAAACGGAAGCAGCTCAGTTAAGGTTGCAACTTTGCAGGCTGACAGAAATGCCCTGTTTCTTTGCTCCAGTTGCCTAGAACAGGTATTTTGTCCTTGAGTTCTCCTGGCTTGATAAAATAAGTTACTTACCAAAAGTGTTATTGTGGTCTATTGGAATATTTTGAACAGTGTCATTACTGAAATCCTGCTCAGCCTTTGTCAGTGCAACAATGCATTTAATACATTAATACATTTAATACATTAATACAATTAATGACTGGTGGAGTGGTTATTCATTTGCATTGAGAAAGAGTAGCTTGGGGTGAGACTCACTGACTGGTAACCTGTTCAATGAAAACTAGCCGTGTAACTTAGTCTAGGCCAATAGCTCTTTAACTTCTATTATGCAGATGTCTAAAGTTAGCTGAGATACATCTCTGATGACCAAAGCATATGCAGGCAAATGAGACTTAGGTATGACACAGTTAAAAGTAGAACATGAAAGCTAATTTTTCGCACAAAGCATATCTGGTGATCTTGCAGCAAGTGAGAAAAAAGAGCTTGGTATGCAAAGGTACTGCAATTCATTGAAGAACATTAAAATATAATTCTTCTGGGATGCATTCTGCATCCTTTACTTGTGTTATCATTTCCTAGAAATCCAATTTTTCACTTGAAATTACTACACACTGAGAAAATTATCTTAATCCTGAGAAGCTTCTACTGTGCAACTTTTTTTTTTAACCTGCTCTATAAGCCACTTAAAAGACAGCTTCACCCTTCTTAAAGGAAAAAAACCCAAAACAAAACCATAAAAAAACCAAACCAAAGAAAACATGAGACAAAATACAGTGAAACAGCCCTTACAATGGAACTGGAACAGACTCAGATGTGCAAAACACTCACTCCACTGGGCACCACTCTGGCTGATGAAGTTAAGAATTGCCCACTTCCCTGGGCAGCTTGTTCTATTGTGTTTCAAGTCTTTCAGTGAAGAGATTTTCCCTGATATTCAACATAAACCTCTCCTGGCACAATTTGAGACCATTTCCTCTTCTCCTGTTGCTTGTTATATGGGAGAAAAGACCAATCCACACCTTGCTAAAATCTCTTTTCAGGGAGTTGTAGAGAGTGAAAAGGTTAGGATGCTGGTTGGGCTTCAGTCACTGCAAAGCAAAATGCCATCTTACAGAAAAGCATCTTTTGGCTCTGCATAACCCAAATAGACTCTCTTCTGCTTTCATTTGCTGCCTTTTGGAACCTGCCTATGATCTCCAGGCACATCAGCCATGCCCTTCTGTTCTCCGTGGGGGAACAAAATAATGAGATGTTGTCCTGTGAGCAGGGCTTCATTTGGGAGGATGATTTTTCAGCTCACTTCTGTGTGTTCTGTCTCTGCTTCCTGCCTTGCCCCACTTAGTCGCCGTGTCAGCATCATCATTTACAGCACAGGATGATAATGGAAAAGGAGCTGGAGAGAAATGTGCAGCACAGACACAATCGGAAGCAACAGCAACCAGTATATGTAGGCATATATGTATTTAATCCTGACCCTAAGTGTCTCTAGCTCATCAGACTGTCCACTGCCCTCTGAGGGAACACTTGGCTTCAAGCACATGTTGAAGCTCTGCTGTCCCCAGTGAGACTTAAACATGTGCTTAAATGGTAAATGGTAAATATCTGCTAAAATAATTCTTCACAGGTGGAACATGTTTCCTACCTGAAAATGTATAACTGCTTAGTGGGTGCTCCAATCAGGACCAAAGATGGGGACTAAAGTACTCTTGGACAGACCTGCCAGTTAGTGTGAATATCCTTGGTGAGGATCTTTCCTCACCCTCACCCTCCCGCAGGCAGCCAGGCCACCTATGACCATTTCTTGTGTCTTTGAGGTTGGCACTAATTGCCATCTCAGGAAAGGTGTTTTCTCACAAGGTGGGCACTGTCATTAGGAACTCATTTGATGCCACAGTAGTTCAGGGGAATCTCACCTACTGTGAGTTAATCAAAGCAGGATGCCAGCTAGGAAAAGCTCTGCTCTTTCCAGCTCTGAACACTGCTTAGACCCTTCAGTTGCTTTTTGAATATATGATACACTTGGAAACAACATATTGGAAAAAACCCTCAAGCAAGCAAACTCCAAAGCAATCCAACCATCAGAAGCCTGGACTAAAGAGCACAGGTTGAAAAAAATTTTTCTTTCCTTGTGTGCGGTCCCTGATGCAGATGCCTTGTTTTCACAACACTTCTAATGAAAGCATTTTTATTTTTGGATGCTCTTTAGGGTACAATGTAATACATCAAAATAAATCATTGCATCGTATGCCTGTTACAAACGAAAGCTGATGCACCAAATGTCAGGGTTGCTTGTTTTGATGAATCAATGAATATTGACAGTTTTGCTAACTGTGGAGGAAAGAAATGGCAGTGGAGGGGAAATGTTGACTTGATACAAATATATAAATATATAAATAATATTTCAATAAGATCATGCAGATTTAGTGATGATATTGTTTCAGATAAGGCAAAATGTCTCCTTGTGCTTTAATAGAGAAACTATGTATCTTTTTCCCCTCCCGTATTTTCACTTACTAAATGAATTCAGCAATCACCATCTTTGAAAAGGCATTCATTTCAGCTATTGTGGAGAAAACTTCTGATCAGACTGAGAACACTGGCTTCAAGGCCACTCTCCTTCCTGTGAGACGGGAACTATCTGTGTGATAAATCAACTGTGGGTGATTGCTAAGTCTTTAATGAGAAAAAACATGCTCTGTTGGATTCAACCTTTCATGTGAAAGCTGTTTGGGACCTTACTGAAAGGAATGTGTTAATCAAGAGTAAAGCATAACTACAGTCTTGTCAGTGGACACAAGTGAGAAAGCTTGGTGAAAATGAGGTTGAAGTGAACTCAGAAAAAGAAACGAAAAAAAGAATTTTTCTGTGCTGTTTTCTGAAAGCTTGCTTTACCCTGCACAGTGATTTATGACAATTGGAATCTCACTATTTCTGCAATTAATATTACTGGATGCATCCTTTTCAGGGGAATGTTAATCATAATAATGCAAATGGCAGTATTATTGCAGCTATGCTTCAGAGTTCGTATTTCATATTGAGCCAAAGGTTCAGTACCCAGCATCATTCTCAATGGAGCATTCACATTGTATGGATAGATGGATGTGCACCAAAGGTAAAATAACTGAATTAATATAAGCCAGAATAATAGGCCTGGCATATAGCTTCCCATTTTCCCCTTTTTGCTGTAAGGATCTGATTTTCAGCCTTTTTAAACCAATAATAAATTATAGCAATGCAGTGTTAGTTACACCTTACAGAAGTGGTGTAGAGTATAAATTGCACTTGTGATGGACTCAGATTAAGTTTCTTATGTTTATTTTTAGCAAGGCAAAAGTAATTCATTTCCAACTGGGCCATGTTTAAAAGTTTGGAATGAAAAAACAGTGTAATTATTTCCTAATATGAAGAGAATATTGGTGATAATATTTTATCCTACATATATTTTTGCACTAAATATATTAATGGGAAAGGAAGAAGCAAGAACACATATTAATTTGGACACGTGTTTAAAAGATATAATGAATATTTATAAATTTTGCTCCTGCAAATATTTTCTAAATTGTCTTCTTCGTATTGTTACCTCCCTCTGTGTTCCCTTAGATAACTTCTAAGCTTATGATTAGTTTCTTTATGATTGCTGATGTTTCTGGAAATATTTGGTTCCTTTCCTTTCCTTTCCTTTCCTTTCCTTTCCTTTCCTTTCCTTTCCTTTCCTTTCCTTTCCTTTCCTTTCCTTTCCTTTCCTTTCCTTTCCTTTCCTTTCCTTTCCTTTCCTTTCCTTTCCTTTCCTTTCCTTTCCTTTCCTTTCCTTTCCCTTCCCTTCCCTTCCCTTCCCTTCCCTTCCCTTCCCTTCCCTTCCCTTCCCTTCCCTTCCCTTCCCTTCCCTTCCCTTCCCTTCCCTTCCCTTCCCTTCCCTTCCCTTCCCTTCCCTTCCCTTCCCTTCCCTTCCCTTCCCTTCCCTCTCCCTTCCCTCTCCCTTCCCTCTCCCTTCCCTCTCCCTTCCCTCTCCCTTCCCTCTCCCTTCCCTCTCCCTTCCCTCTCCCTTCCCTCTCCCTTCCCTCTCCCTTCCCTCTCCCTTCCCTCTCCTTTCCCTCTCCCTTCCCTCTCCCTTCCCTCTCCCTTCCCTCTCCTTTCCCTCTCCTTTCCCTTCCCTTTCCCTTCCCTTTCCCTTCCTTTCTCCTTTCTCCTTTCCCCTTTCCTTTCCCCTTTCCTTTCTCCTTTCCTCACCTTTCCTTTCCTTTTTTCCTTTTTTTTTTATTTTTTTAATGGGGTCATAGGGTTTTGTTTGTTTGTTTTTTCCCATGAGTTTTGATTTATGGGATTTAGGGTGGGAAGGAAGAGGGGATAATAGCAACATTTTAAAAAACCCTGCTGGTTTTTATTAAAAACCACATATACTTTAAATTTTTGATAATAATTAAGAGCTCATTCAGAAACATCAATTAATTGTTATATTAAAATAAATTACCCACATAAATAAGTCCATGCTATAAATGCCTTTTTGCTGTAGCAGAAAGGTGTTTTTAATTTTCATCCAGAAAGAATATCACTGCCATATTAAAGCTGTTTATCAGGAGGTGACTGTGGAGGATGCTGTGCATGTAGTCAGTGGGACCCTACTTTTTGGGGAACATAGAGCCATGATTGGAGCTGAAATTCCATCACATGACAGAATAATCCTCTTGATAGGAAAGGACAAAAGTTATCAGGTGGGGACCACATTTTAGACTTTGTGAATCTGGACTGAAATCTGGTATAAATATCCTGTATAACATCAAGGAAAACACTTTGGTCCAGGACTTCAGAAAGATCTCAAAACCTAGATGAGTGAGAAGGAAATGCCCAAATAACTTTAAGGACCAGATCCAACAAATACTGCTATAAGACTTATTCTGTTTCTATGGTCTGGATTAGGCAGTTATGTGTTCTGAGTACCTGAGTCTCACCTTTTCCAGATCACTTTAAGTTATTTGTGCCCGTTCTTTTAAAATGACATTCAGGTTATGATATAACTATGGATGTACTTACATCCATACATTAGGGCTTTGGGTTTTTTGGTTGGGTTAGGGTAGGTTGGTTGGTTGGTTGGTTGGTTGGCTGGATTTTTGTTGTTTAAGAGATTAAATCGCATTGATGGTGCATTTGATGGGTCATCCCAGAGATACACAGGTAGGCATGTCACAATAACTTCCAGAAGAGAGGTGTAAATGCAAGAGCAACCTTAAGCCCTCAGCTTCTAACCATGACTCCTAAAGAAATAGAGCAGAGCACCTCCTTATATTTTCTGTGCTGCAGCTTATTGTCCAAAGTGGAAATAAAAACATTTCCCTGTCTTGAAAAACAGTTTTAAAATACATATATTGAAAATCAGGAGGAGTACAGGTGCTATGCTGACAGGGGATCCTAAGTCTGCCAGAGTCCTCAGAGAAGAAAGTGAACAATTCATTCTCACTACCTCCTCATTTCCAGGTCTCACAGAAAAGCATTCTGGTGAAGTGATAGCCTCTTCTGCTTTTTTGTTTCCTGTCTATTTGAAGTGAGCACCAGCGAGAGGATACTCACAAAATTAATTCAGATTGGCTTAGATAAGGACCCTGTGATGTTGATTAAAAACCATCCACAAGGCCATTAGCAAAGTGAGATAATAAATGAAAATGTGTTGAATCACATGAGTTTTCTAGTGGGGGAACATCAGGGAGCAGTCCTGAGTCCAGTCTTCTTTAAATATCTTCATTCATTAGCCAAAAGACAGGAAAAGAGTACATGTTAATTAAAATCACAAATGATCCAAATTGGGAGGCAATGCATAAATCAGCAAAGATAGAGAGACTAGAAACCTTAGGCAGGAAATGACAAAATGAGGTGCAGCTTTGAAAAGCGCATGTGGAGGAGAAATAATCTGTACAATGGGGCAATCAGAACCAAGGAGTGTTCTTGAAGAAGCAATATTAATGGGAGGAAGACAAAGGATATGGACCATGGATTAAAGGGCAATGTAGCAGAGCAGCTATTTAAAGGTGGCTTTTGCACCTTTTCAGTAGACAGCTTGGATTCAAAATTAATTTGTAATTGGCAGGATTAAAAGGTCAATGTAGTTTTGGACCATATATGCAGAAATAAGTTGCCAAGGAAAGATGTGGAATCCCACTTCTCTAACAGTATGCTACAACATCACTCAGCCTTCTAATTTTTTTTTATTTTTATTTTTTCCAATTCTTCAAGACCTCGTGCACCAGAGTGAATGTAGAATAGAAGCATATCTAACAAAGTGGATAGCCTGGGAGAGCTGATGGGTCTGGCAAATGTGGCTTTCTGTGGAACTACACACACCTTCTTTCTGTGTTCTCCACCTTCCCAGTCTATACAGGACTTCACCTTCCTGAGACAAGGAAAGGAGCTAAGAAAAGGGACTTGAGACTAATTAGCTAATGAGAGGCAGGAGAAGAGCCCCAATGCTGTTATACATTTTCTTTGAGTCTCCTGCTTGCAGTGTGATAGGTTTGTGACACATGCATCGTTAAATTGTGGCTCTTCAATGCCATACACAACTCAGATAGGATATAATTTACTGGTGTGAGTGGAAACAGCAAGAGGCATCTCTGGAAGATCTCAGTCATTTCTCTCTAACAAAGGAAGAAGACTTAAGAAAGGAGATATTTGGGATAATCGCATAAATAGGAAAAAGTTATTTTTATTTTTACCTTCTGAAGCCTGCAAAAAACACAGAAGAAGAAAGGAACAACTGTTGTGTAAACTGGAAACCCTCAAATTTACATTAGAGAAATTGATTAATTACTCTTTCGACAAAGGGATGGATGCTTGCACAGTTAGTTGAGGAGAGCATTTAATTCTAAGTGCTGTACAGAAAACCTTCTTTTGTATTTAACAAATGCATTTCTTTCTGTGAGATGACTAAGTGTACCCTAGTAGTGCTGATGTGATATTACAGCAGGAATCACATATGACTGTTTTAGATACCCTGTATAACAGTAAGCAGTTGTTTTTAATTTATTTTTCTATAGCAAATAAGTTAAAAATCACTGAACAAAATGCTGATTTTTTTTAATGTCTGTGTATTTTTCAGGTAGACTGAGAATAACACGTCGAGGTTAAAACAGTATTCTACAAGAAGCATTTGATGGATTGTTCCTAGATATTTCTAAGGAGGCAACTACAAAAAGTGAGTACTAATTCCAGTGCCTGGGATGTTTAAATCATGTTTTGTCGTTTAGAATAAAATTATGATATCTTTAATGTTTCTTGAGCAGATTTCTCTAATTGGAGTCATGAGGAATTTCTCAAATTTCTCTAGAACTCGACTATTATTGACCCGTGTCTTTTTTTATTAGCTGACAAGGATAATTTGCATCACAGTCTCAGTCATGGATTCATTTCTGCTGTGCCAGGCACTCTAAGAACATAGACATTCTCTGCATGAAATGACTTATATCTTAGTGGAAATCAAGAAGCTGTGGATAGTGACAGAGGAGACCCATGGATGTAATAAGAAAGTGTTGGTCAGTATGACAGGAAATGCTAATAGCACATATGTGAACTAGTCCTTGTCAGAGAATTTTAGATGTTGCTACAGAGAAAGAAAGGCACTAGCAAGGTAATTTTATTTGTGCTTGTGGAGAGCAGCCTGAATGAAAATACAAAAGCACTCCTTTGAAAATCCAGTGCGGAGACTATGGAAAATGACCGCATGCGTTGATTGGATGCAGACAGCCTTGTTTTAATAGAAGTGGGGAAGGGAAATCAATGTTATATCTGGAAAAATGGCCTTGGTAGCCAGGGAATATCATCAGGGCAAATTTACATCTGTGATGTGAGTGACAGAAAGGGATTCTGCAGTAATTGACATGTTCAAAGATAAGGTCTGAGATAAGAGATTTACTTAGATGTGTAGAGAGCAAGGAAAGGCGTTATCTGAAGCATGATACACAGAACACATTTCGAATGTGTGTGTACCTTCAATGCATCTGGGAGAGAAGTACGAATTGAAGATGATATCAAGGTTACAGACAGGTGACAGGATTGTGGCACTGTCCATAGTGATCAAAAGGGAAGGTCGCTTGGAGATCTCTGCTGGGACATCTCAAATGGAAGGAAAACAAAGCTGGGACTGTTCAGCACACTGAAAATTACAAGGAAATGGCAGAGAAGCATAAGCATGAATCAAAGAATTGTGGTATATTTGAGGTTGACAGGGACCACTGGAGATTGTCTTGTCACATTTCAAATCAAAACACTCTTTCTTAGAGGATGTTGCTGAGGGGTGATCTTTAAGAACTTTTCAGCTAGAAGTGAAGGGCTGGGGCACCTATGGCTCCTGTCATATAAAGAAGCAGCAAATGTTCACCTCAGCCCAGGAAGTCTTTACATGAGTGATGAATGGAGAGAGAGAAGTGTCTGTTAATATTAAAACTACAAGTACAGTAGGAGGAGTTCTAAAAGTCAAAGCCATGAATATAAAATGATATTTAAATGAAATTGATGCAGAATTATGTGTACTTGCAAGACAGAATGGAAGTGATTAGTGAACACCAGTGCTTTAATCACCAGCACTACACGGATACTGGCATAAGAAAGAAGAGACAGTTCCCAAAGCATGAAAATTCTGCCTGCAAGTCATGTCCTGGACATTGTTCTTTACTCCTTAGGGAGAAGCCACTTACTCGTATAAGGAATTAAATGGGTTTTTTTTACATAATCTTAGAATCATAGGAAGGTTTGGGTTGGAAAAGACCATAAATATAATTTAATTCCAGCCTCCCCTGCCATGGGCAGGGAAGTATTAGGGCTGGTGTGAGCTGAAATGTTGTGTCTGTAGCAAGAGTTCAAAAAGTCAACCCCTGAGAAAGATCTCACTGCAAGATAAAGACTAGTCATAAAAAAACAAAGAAAGAGAAAGAGAAAGAAAAAAAAAAAAGAAAAAAAGAAAAAGAAAAAGAAAAAGAAAAAGAAAAAGAAAAAGAAAAAGAAAAAGAAAAAGAAAAAGAAAAAGAAAAAGAAAAAGAAAAAGAAAAAGAAAAAGAAAAAGAAAAAGAAAAAGAAAAAGAAAAAGAAAAAGAAAAAGAAAAAGAAAAAGAAAAAGAAAAAGAAAAACAATGTTTTAAAAGTCAAGGTTTCCTAGGAAGTAGTAACAGTATAATGAGGTGGCAGAAAACTGAGTGGAGTAAGGAGAAGAAGAGGCGATCTCTAAAGTAAAACTTCTCAAATTGCTGTGAGTCGCTACTCATGACATGCTCTTTATTAAGAGACAGGAATTTCAGAGGACATGTCTAAATAGCTTTTTACTGAAGGTGAATCCTTATTTGCCAGTGTAATCTGAAGACATTTTCATTACAAAATGCTACTCATTGCAAAATGCAGTTTTTCACCACCATGATGCGTTTGATAACCTTTTTGCTACCTGGAGATCTGAGTAATGACATAAGGTCAAAGAGTCAATAATAGAATCCAAATCAGTTATTTCCTGTGGAATTACAGAATTTTTTCCCAGTTACATCCAGCTGGGTAGTGGAGTCAGTCAAGCCAGCTATGAGGCACATTTTCCCCTCAGAGGGTCTGTCCAGAGCTGCTTCCCAGGTATGCCATGCTGGCTGGTCCACTATCTGTGTGGACACTATCTGTGTCCACTATCTTCATTATCTTTGAAGTCTTGGAATTATAGAATGTTTGGGGTTGGAAAGGACCTCAAAGACCATCTCATTCCAAATCCCCTTCCATGGGCAAGGTAACCTTTCACTAGACCAGGTTGCTCAAAGTCTCATCCAACCTGGCCCTGAATGCTTCCAGTGAAGGAGAAGTCATGGTTTCTCCAGGCAGCTTGTGGCAGTGCCCCACCACCCTCACAGGAAACAATTTTTTTCCTGATACCAAATTTAAACCTGACCTCTGTCAGTTTGAAGCCATTCCTTCTTGCGCTGTCCCTCCATGCCATTATCAAAAGTCCCTCTTCCAGCTTTCTTGTAGCCCCCCTTAGGTTCTGGAAGGGGCTCTGAGGTCTCCCTGCAACCTTCTCTTCTCCAGACTGAACAACCCTAACTCCACCAGCCTGTCTCCACAGGAGAAGGCCTCCAGCCCTCTAAACACCTTTGTGTCCCACTTCAGTGCACACAGAAGATGAATATGAACGGCACAAATAACAGGATCTGTTATTTTACTCTCTCATTAAAAGTAGCAACATGCCTCAGGGTATATAAACTATTTCTCAGGAGCATCCATCATTGATCTGGAAATTGGATGATTTTTGGAGCTGCTGTCCTCTTGCAGTTCTCAGTGGAAACTGTGGCTCATTGCTGATAAGTCTGCTCTTACTCAGGTGAGGAAAGATGGAACTAGGCAGTTGGCATTTGGTACCCTGCTTGAAAACACTGTTGTTGTTGTTGGCTATCATGCTATTCTGCTGCAACCTGTGCACTCTTTTCCTTTCTATTTTCCTGTTAAACACCATAAGGCAACTCTTATTTATTGGGGGCTTTAGCAAGCACTTTATATGGATAAAGTTTTGGGAATAAATTTTTGTAAAAATCCCCTTGTCCCAACAAATTAGAGGCTGCTAGACAATGTGTATGTCTTTTCAAATTTCCTTAGGTCCCCTGTCTCCTTAGCCTTGATCAACCTGTCACCAGAACTGCGTGGCATATTTTCTTGTTTACACTGCAAATCCAAGATAAGCATCTTTAGCAACTGTATATTTATACAGCACCTAACACGTTGGGCTCATGACACACTCAAAGCCTCCAGGTGCTATAACTATAGAGATGTTACATAATACTAGGGAGCTTCTCATTCTTCCCAAAGGCATCTTGTTTCAACCCACAATGTAGAGAGACATTCTTCTAAAAGGTTCTAGCTATTCAAATCAATGTCATGCAGCGTTAATTAAGCATTAATTGATACTTATGTCTTATTCTCTGAGGTGCCAGATCATCACTTTTCTTGAATAACCCTTGAAGTTTGGCTCAAAGTACCGGAGATATGATAGAATAGCCTTGTCTTGGAGACTACTAGATTAATTATTTAGTTATTTAGTTATGTATTCATTTGCTTATTTATTTTTGCTGTCAAGTGTATCAGTTTCCATAATCCTTTCTCCTCCCATTATTTGGCAGAGGATGAACTGGAAAACAACAGGAAGGCTGTAATTAGAAGCTTGGCTGTGGAGTATACAGCAGGTGGGGGGTGGCTGTAGAAACCAGTATGAACTCAAAAGTTTATTACAAGAACTGTTTGTATATTGTCTGTCAATTGTTTTCTCCCTGTTTAGGTTTGCATGTGAATTGCAGATGTATTTCTTGGATACATCAGATTTTTGCGTTTATTTTGCTTTGCTGCAGAAATCTATTTTCAGCCCAGTTTTTTTTCCTCCTGTTGTGACACGCAGGAGATGTGATCTCACACCCTCCAAAGAACTGATACACAACAGTAATGCAATAACAAAGATCCCATCATTACACTGTTTGGAAAAAGAGGTTACTTCACGGCAGTGGAACCACTCTGAGCTGCAGATATGGTGTATCTCAGAGAAACCTTCCCCTAGGGATACTTATGGCTCATGTCCTGGTAGGTTTAATAAATACACTGAAATACCATAGCATCTTCCTTCTGAAAACCACATGCTTTGTGGAGAGCATTTATGACATAGGCTTAACCCACAGCCTGTGCAGGGCAGCAGCTTTTAGCCACACCACCACTTCCATGAACAGGCTGAGCCATCCTGATGCTTCGGCACAGTTTTGCTGCTTTGATGATCTTAGGGAGTTTCACTCAGGGTTTCTTTGTGTTTCTCTGGATGATCTCATAATGTACTTTACAGACCTATCTGACAGTGTCACACACGAGGCCCACACAGCTTGTGTGTGCTGCAGTCACAGCCAGTAACTGCGAACAGCACACGTGCCTCAGTGGGAGCTGTGCATCCTCAGCTCCCTCTCCATGCCTGAGTATCTTCCCTTTGCAGCAGATGTGTAATTCCTATAAGCTCTGTGGCATCATCCTAGAGCAAGTCAGAACCCCACTGAGCCGTGGCCAAAGCTCTTTGACACCCCTCACTTTTCAGCCCTGACTGAGCAGCACAGCCCTTGGTGCCATGTGCCACTCCTGGGGACTGTGCACAAGCCCTTGTTTGTCAGCCACAGCCATGGTACAGAGCTGGCTTAGGGTGTACTCAAGGACACTATGAATTCAGGGATTTTCATCACAGTTTTCTTTTCAAAGACCATAAAATCATAGACTAACAGAATGGTTTGGGCTGGAAGGGACCCTGAAGACTGTCTAGTTCCAACCCTGTGCCATGGACTGGGACACCTTCCTCTACACCAAGTGGCTCAAAGCCCCACCCAACATGGTCTTGAACACCTCCAGGGATGGACTAGCAACATCTTCTCTACAGCCTCTGCCAGTGCCTTATTACTCTCATAGTGAGGAATTTCTTCCTGATACCTAATCTCACCCTGCCCTCTATCAGTCTGAACCATTTCCCCATGTCCTGTCCCTTCACACCCTTGTCAAACGTCCCTCTCCAACTCTCGTGTAGCCCCTTTAGGCACTGGAAGATGCTCACTCATGTTAGCTGAGATAAACTCACTTTGTTCATGGCAAAGCTTTCAAACGTTCTGGTTGTCCCAAGCTAGACTTGTTTTAATTTTCAGATTCTAATTAGATATTGACTTGTAGGGTGAGGTGACAGTGGGGTGAGGGAACAAAATTTGCTTTGGGGAACATAAGCATACTTTCCATTTTACAGGAGAGCATGAAATGTTTCTGTGTGAAAAAGCAGAGCTTTTTAATCGCATTTTAATGCTAATTTTGCAACTGGGTCTGACAATCCTCAACTCTGCTGCTGGGGAAGTCTGTATTTTGTGTGCATTGTCACCAGGGTTAAGAAGCCCCTGTATGTCATCAGGCAAAACAAACAGCAAGGTGAGCAGGGGCATTCATTTCTCATGCAACAGGATAATCCAAACAAAAGTATGGAAAAATAATTGAAAGTGAGTTATAGGATCTGTCGTCACCTGGTACAAGAAAGCACCCTTGAGTACTGTTGCTGCAAAACTGTTCAGCATGTGCTTAGCTCCTGTGAGGAGTCCTATTAAGCCCTAAATTGAATGACAGGCTTAAATACAGAAGAGAATTTAAAATATACTTTGAGAGGTGAGATTCTTCGCTGATTCAATTTTGTAATAATAGTCTAGTGTTACCAGTGATAATAATGGACAGTCATCAATTTGATAAGGTTTAGTGCCTTAGAAGTAGAGCAGTCTCTTTTTTTTGCCCCATTGTTACATTTTTAAATATTTTATTTTCTTATGCTGGATGACAAGCAGACACAGCTCTTACTTCATCTAGGCAGAGAAACAAGTTCTTTATTGTGTCACACTTAACCTGTTAGCAAGAATGGACAGTCTCACTAAATTGAAACTGCTATACTGAGCACGTGTAGTGCTAGTAATATTATCAATATATAGAAATAATATGTATGTAGATAATTCTTACACTGTTTGTATTTTGCCAGTATATTAACCTAATATGGCATTGTTGGTAAAGATAACTGCACTGGGATTTAACAGAGATATCAGCACCTCTGAATTGCAGGCCAGCTCAGAAAAGACAGGTTCCATGCCACCATGTTCACAAGCATCTTCCAAATCTAGCTGGAACAACAAATACAAGTGCTTATGAGAACAGCAGCCCAAGTACAGAGAATCCAAAGGCTGGAGAAATGTTTTTTCTGGGCTGGACATCTGGCTCAAGGAAGATTGTTCATCCCTGCATGATTAAAACAATTTGTTTTCTTCAAGGATTGCTAAAGACAAGGTACTTAGGGGAGGGGCAGGTGAGTGCATGCCTGAGGCACGCCGTCAGACCTACAGAGCTTTCAGTACTTTTGGGAAAATAAAAATTAGCTTGGCAAACCTCAAGCAGAGTTGCTGTCCTGTTTGAGGCAAACACAAAATTCACCTGCAATCCTCAATTTTTTGCTGTCTGTGCCAGGGAAATGGCACTTTCACATGTAATTACCAGGTATTAAGGAATAATTCCCCTAGCTGTCCCATCAAGGACAGCACAGAAGAGGCTCCCCAAGGCGTTTCTTCAACAGGCAAATGCCGAATATGCTGTTTATATTTACAGAATCTTAATACACCCATATTAGACTGTGTATAAATCATGCAGCTGTGCTGGGAAGTGCTCAGCTGCAGAATTTGCTCCAAGGGCTGTTCTCGGTTAGACTCAGCCACACCCTGAAAGATGTTGGCAAAATGTCCTTACTGTCCATAAAACATGTGCTCTGGAGTCACAGGTGATTGACCTGATGAGGTGAAAGGACCTGGAAGGACATTTAGCACTTCTGCACACTTCCTTACAAAGACCATCTTTGACACTGAGAGCCTGAGGCCTGAGTTTCAAGCTGCCATTTATCAGGACAGTGTTTTTGATTTTCTCTTTATTTTCTTAATTCTATTAAGGGTGTTTTTTTTGGGTTTTTTTTCATTTTAATGATGTGACATTTGCCAGGGAAAACATTTGCAGCAATAAATCTCATCAAAATCTCCACCAAAATCTCATCTACTGCTTGACATTAATTTCAATCCTTTCCACTGCAGCTGTCTCCCTGCAGGTTTCATCTTTATGCTGGAAGACAGGGATTTGCTCATCCTGCTCCACTGCTCTCAGAGCAGCCTCTTGGTATTACATGGTGGTAGGGCACAGGGGAAAGTTTTTTGTTTTTGTAGTTAAATCCAGTGGCATAATTTTCACATTGTTGGCCCCTTGTTTGATCTTTTAATCTTTTTAACCAATTCCTTACCATTCCTTGGTGATCTGTTAACACACTTACCCAGCTAGCAGAAGTTCCATTTAATCTGGGAATTAAATCCACTGGCAGAACTGTTTTCCCTGTTTTCAATTGCCCTGCTTATGTAGAGAGTCTGCAGCAGCCACCTCTGTTCCATTGTCTCTTGGAGAAGGGACACTGTCTCTCTCCCTCCCACTGCACTGGCCAGCCATGGTAAAAGCAAAAACCGTGTGTGCCATGACAAAAGCAAACAGCATATGTGCACTGACATGATTCTCTCTTTGGACAGGACTACTGTGTAGCTGCAGAATTCAGCTCTCCAGAGAAGAAAGCAGGAGATCTGCTGTAGGCCGTCAAAAAGCTGATGGTATCCTAAAAACCATCCTCCCAGACATTATTCTGTTAACCTGTTTGGGAAATTAAATCAATTTGCAAGCACATGCAATGAGTGTAAAACAGAAATTCCTAAAAATGTTAACATTAAGATTTGTTGACAAGACCTTGGGGCAGCAGACAGGCACCTCTGAGGCACTTCTAGGAGAATTCTGCTTTCTTTCCAGACATACTGGATTCTTCTTCAACAAAATATGTGAACTGGACCTGTTGCATGTTGGAAATGGAGCAGAGACATATCCCAAAGAAAGAAAAAAAAAAAAAAGAAGAAGAAGAAAAAGAAGAAAGCTTGTTTGTTTCCTTGTTCGGCATTTTAAAGCCTGTAGTTGTCATCCAGGGGGAAAACTGAGGGAATCAACTGGGACACAAATTGCTTTGTGATGGCATGACTTGCTGAAGTGATGAAATGAATGATGTTTCCTGACACATACATATTCTTAGTAGCTGCTGATGAGACAGGATGAGTGGTAGTGTAAATGTTTGCTAACTTGGGGATGGCTTCTGATAAGGAAGGTATGTAGAGCTATCTTGGAAGTCTGTCACAGCCAGGCACATATGTAACTGAGAACAGTGGTGGGTGTTCATTCTCCAAAGACACCTCAAAGATTGTGTCCAAAAAATGCTCGAATCGTGTCACTGGAACCCTTTCCGAATCATGATCATCTTGGAGTGCTCGCCATCCATGCTGGGGTTGCAGGAACTCAAATCTAGGCTGTAGCTTTGCAATATTAAGCAGCAGGATATAGATTTAGGAGTTGTCTCTGGGCTCCAGTTTGAAAAATGGTTGTTTGTTTTCCCCTGAGATGTTTTTCCATAGTCATGCCAGAGGAATTGTGAATTTCACAGCTTTCTGAGACAGCTTGGACTTTCTGGGAAGACACCTGTGTCTATTTTATCTCTTGTTCTTTGGCCATCTCTTTTATTTTTCCAGGCTTGCCTCCAAGTGCATTTTGAGTCTTAGGTCAGTTAATCCCTGGTGAAAATAAATGTATTTAGAAAATCATCTGGAAATCCAGATCAAATATTTTTTAAAAACACTGCCCTTCAGCTCACCAAAGCCTGGACCACTTATGACTCCTTCATTTTCTTTATGAACTTTACAAAAATTTTCATAAGAAAAGGTGGCTGCTCTCAGACTAACAAAGCTTCTATCTGTCTCTGTTGCTGGAGGATACTAATAGCAGAAGAGAGATAATTGTGTTTTAATTGGGTTCTGCTTGTTCAAAGAAAGAGAGGGTAAGGGATGCTTTTGGTTCCCATGGCCTTGTAGATAAGTTTCCATATAATGCCAATTAAGAGCAAAATAAGGAGTATGCAAAACAGATGAAAATTGCTCTCACCAGGAATCGTTCTTTTGTGGCTAAACCAATAGGGCCTTCAACCAAGGGTGTGCTTTTTGCTGCTGGAGCTTCCCTTGATTTTTTTTTTTTTTTTTTTAACTCCATTTTGCATAAACTTTGCTGCTGAATGGATCAAGTCTAGTAAAGTTTAAGATGACTGTGATAGAGTGAGACTGCAAATTGTATATATATATATATGTGAGAGTGTGTGTACACTTGCCAAAAGAAGAAAGAAAAATCAGATTAAGTTATTTTTTTCCCCTATAAGTTATTTTTATTTTGTTTTTATTTCAAAGGGAGCTATTGTGTCTGGGGAGAGGTCAAGGGGGTTTTCCTTCTCTTTTTATGCATTTTTTTTCTTTATCCTTGTTTGTTAGTTTTAAGGGTAATTATTCAACAGGGCCTTTTCAACTGTCAAACACAACAAAAGATAATCCGGCCTCTTCTCTTCCCTGCCCCCACAATCGCCTTTTCCTCCAACAAAAGCAGCCTTTGTTTGGAATGGTCATCATTTCACAGGGATCCTTCTTCATCCCACAAGTTAGGAACACTCTTCTAGTTAATGTCGAAGTGCCCTCTTACAAATGCAGGGAGACTCGGGACGTTGCAGCTGATGCTCTGCCCTGAGTGATGTTGCCCATCAATACTTGCCAGCTTGACAACTAGATGCTCTGAGCACTTTCTTTCCCTTCAAGCAGTATTTCTAACTTACTACAAGAACTGGCTATCAATTTATCTACAATGCACAACCTGCATTATTCAGTTTCCATCTAAAGGGTTGTCCTTAACAACTGACTTGGGTTTGCAGCTGTATTTGACTGGGATGAGCCCTCTGACTTGCCAAACTATGTTTTGTTTTTTCTTCATGACTTTTGAGCTCCTAGCTGTTGAGGATGCACAGAGAGAAAAGAGCACTGCTCAATGCCAATGCATTTTGCAGAAAGAATTATGGTCCTTATATACGGATCAATATATGCCAATCTCCAGCTTCATATAAATATTTGCTTAGAGAGTAAATTGATCTTGTCCTTGATTCGCCATAATTTAAGTCTATGAAGCTATAATCAAGACTCCTTGATAATAAAAAGAACCCATCAGCAATTATACTCATTCACTTCCCCATATTCAAGGCTATTTCAGCATTTCACTGATAAACTTCTGTTTTCAATCAAATTTGCAACATAAAAATCAACACTGCACACCAGTTAATGATGTTGGAGTGCTTCGTGTGTGGCATTTTGAAGTTATATCAGTGTAGAGATAGGAGTGTCTTCAGAGGGACTTCTATCTCATATGGAAAAAAGATTTTGCTAAAACTATACCTAAAACCTCCTGTCAAAACTCAAGCTGAGTATCATTTTTGTGGATTTAAATGTACTTTCATATTTCTGAAAGTTTCCAGTAGCCAGATTTCTTGGAAACAGGAACATCTAGGGATACCTAGTATCTAGGGATGCTTCTGTCATATATTTCTTACACCATGATCACTTGGCAAATTTTTACAAAACTGTCTGGTAGTGTGCGTTAGTGTGAGAGTTTTTGCACTAAATACTAGATTCCCAATCCCCAAATATTTTTGTTCTATATGGAGGAAATGGATAGAAAATTGTGCTTGTTAAGAAATGTTATTTCTCTTTTGCAAGTGGAGAGTGTGGTCTGAGGGAGATTTTTACTCTTACAGTGTCACAGAGGAAGCATTTTAAGGAAATAAATTGAAGCATCCTAGGGTTGATTGTGGTCCACACTGCAATAGTTTGGACTCCTTCCTATCATCAGATCTATATATACATATACATATATATATATTTAATAAGAACTCAAAGGAGGGCATATTGTAGTAACCAATAATAGGAATAGACTTGTAGGCAGAAGCTGGTAAGAACACTAGATGACAAGTGTCATGGGTTATACTCTCTGGAGGAAAGGGCTAAAATCCCTTCACTTTGTCAGTGACTGTGTGCCTGGCCATAAGACAAAGTTCTGCGTCCTTATGGATTTTCAAGGTGGACATTACTGTTACTTTGAGTCATGACATTTCCAAGATTAACCCACTGTTGTGGTTCAGCCCTGGTAGGCAGCTAAACCTTACTAAACTGCTGGCTCACTTCCCTGTGTGGGATGGAAGAGAGAACTGAAAGAGTGAAACTGTAAAAGCTCATGAGTTCAGATAAAGACAATTTAACAGGCAAAGCAAAACAAAATAAGAAATCCATGCGCTATTTCCATCAGATGTTTGGCCATCCCTGAGAAGTGAGGGTTTTATCACATGTTTCTTGGGAAGATAAGCATAGCATACCAACTGCAATGGAGAAATTTAACTCTATCCTAGCCAAAAGTTTTATCCATCTCCAAAACTCTCTTCATCACCAAAACATTTTCTGGACTAGGTTTGGTTTCACCAAAGCATACCCTAGCATTGGAAACATCTATCCTCATCCATAGCCATTTAACCGGCCTGAGAGTGCTACACAAATAGATGTGTTAACTTATCCCCTGAGTCCCTCCCAATACCTTGTTTATCATGAATGGCTGCACCAGTTTTTAAAGTGGACCTATGTTAGGAGTGCTGTACAACACATGCTGAAGAAAATCACTCTTTTAAATTAAGAACTACATGTGCAAATAAAAGTTTTTGGTAGGTCATAATATGACATAAATAATGAACAAATGTGTAATTAAGTCAAGGGATAGCCTTCACACTTTCATTCCCTTTAAAGATTCCTGGGGATTTTTATAACCAAATAAATTCTGGTTTGATTCCTCATTTGAAATTCAAATTTCAAACTCCACTACACCCTTATTGTCTTTGCTAATTCAGAAAAATATCTGCTTAGGACTTCCTTTTCCTCTCTAAACTGGCATTAGCATCCTATATGGATGAGATACATATTGTATAGTGCACAGTGAACCTGTGCTCACTGCACTTCCACCACTGCTTGAGTAGTTCATACTTCCTAAGCCTGGAGCATCCAAAAACATTAGCAACCCAAAGGCATCATGGTCCCCTAGAGGAAGACAAATAGAATTAGACCTATTTTATAGGTATGAAAACTGAGGTCATTTCCCAGCTGACGTATGAAAGTAAGCGCCTAAGTTACTGCTTTCAGCTGCAAAATTATCTCAGCTCCAACGGCCTGTGGCACTGGCTCTTTCCCTTTGCTTTTGGTACCCAGACATTCAGATCCTACCATCCCCTCCTCTGTCACCCATGCTGCCTGTCACAATATTTTGGGTTTAATTGTCAGGAAAGCAGAGGCCCCTGTAATCATAAAAACCTGGTGGATGTTCAGCACCTTCTGAGTCCATTTAATGCCCAGCTTTGCACATAAATTGAATGTGACTTTTCTCTGGTTGTCACCCAAATTTTCTGCAGACAAATGAGTTCTGACTAGAAAAATAAGAGCTGCAGAGGGGTCTGGAAGCATTCACCTGTTTGGTCTCCAAAAGGCCTTTCAAACTGTTTTGTTGATAAAGTGAACAAATTGCTATTCAGGGCCTGGACTCTAAATCAAAGAAAACACGTGGGAAAGAACCTAATAAGCAGAGCTCATTATCAGCTTCTCAATGGCTCCATATTCTCATATTCTGTTTCTTTTATCAGTCCCACCAATACCTGGAACCAACAATGATATGTGGAGTTGTCCTTTGGGATTAATTGCCACCTCCTTATGGCTGATCATTAAAAACAAAAATAAAAGTCTCTGATTGTGTATTTCCATAGAAAAAGCAAGTGAAATAATTTTGATGTTAGTTTCTATGCCAGTATGCTGAATGCAGTCCAGACTTGCTGCCCATGGGTGAAATAATGAATTTTGCCCAGCAACTGAGAATTGGGGGTGTCTTTATGGGGTGCTGTAGAGACACGTGTGTCACTTCACATCAGCACAGCCATCCTGCCCTGTGCGTGCCTGACCCTGCTTCCTTTCACTTGAGGGTTGTCTCCCAGCAGCCGTGCTGGCACCAGAGATTAGAAACTCAGCTGCACAATAGCAGGTGGAAGGCTTTCTTTTCTACTGATGTTGAAAAAAATTATATCCAATAAAGGCAATCCCTTTCTGTGTTACTCCGCCATGGTCAGCAGTTGTCAGAGTGGAAAGGTGGAAGTGATGAAGGATTGTCATCCCTTGCATGAATGGTGGTGCCTCCTTTCTAAGAGCAGCTGCATAGCCCCTGGGAACTAAACAAGAGGAGAGAGATGTGTCCAGAAGTAGGGATGTGACACATAGGAGAGCAATGCAAGAGCAGTCCCTTCCAGCTAAACCATCATGTTTCTTTTTTCTTTTTTTTTTTTTCTTTTTTCTTTTTTTTTTTTTTAATCGAAATTTTATAAGCATTTTTTTAGTAGGATTTCATTAACCCCTCTGATTACAAGAAACAGTGTATTTCTATTTTTCACAATACATTAAAATAATGAATAGATGAGCTACAGCCTGGGATCACCCTGCTTGTCCCTATTTCAGGCAGTACAACTCACCTAAAAAACCCCTAAGTGTCTCTTTTAAACTTCGTAAAGAAAAGGCATTTTAAATGTCCAGTTCCTCTCATCTTCAGTGAACAAATAAAACAGGATGGCTAGATTGAATACAAAAGTCTAACTTTTTATTTTCTATAGGGGAATCTAGAAAACTAGCAAGGAACAGTTGTCTTGTGAGATTAATCCTATTTCCTACGTTCCTTGTATATAGATATAGTCACCTCCAGAGGAGATTCATAGATCTTAATGAGGAAACTACCCTAAGGAACCTCCATTCCGTCTGTTCCCATTACTGGAAGAAAATCCATATCTTCATACCCAAACACATCAGCCCGGTTGGGTGAGATGGACCTGAACCTCATGTTGCCCAAAGGCAACATAGGTGTGAGCACTGCCTTGGTGTCTTCATGGAAGCATTTATGTCAGAAAAGACCCTTAAGATCATTGATTCCAACTGTTCTTTGCTTCCCTGAAGACAAAGTCCACCACCTTACCATGTTCAGCTGCACAGCCAGCACTGCAGGAATGCAGTCTCTTAGTTACCATATGGAAAAATCATTTAAAATTAACCTTAAAGCTTCTTCATGAGTGTTGTGTGCTGACTGATTGAAAAAAACTAGAAGCTATGGCTAATGGGTGTATTAATCAAAGCAGGACACACAACTTGAGAACATTAAGATAAAGGCCCTCTTTCGAATACAGAGAAGGTGAGGTCAAGGCCAACATGTTTTTTTATGCTCAGTGACTTTTAGGGGATTGTTGCAGGGGTTGTCATGCAAAGGGTGGAGAATTGGTGCAACTCCACATAGGTTAACCTAAAAAGAAGACTAAAATAAAATAAAAAGCACTAAAAATACCAGAATATGGTAATATGAAAACCTGTGCTTTTCAGAGTATTCTCTTTAAAAATATAGGGGAAATAAACTTGAAGTCTTGTATTTCATACATTTGTGTGCTCATTCCAGGGAAACACATTAACTGGAGATGTTAAACTGAATATGTTTTTTCAGTTTAATAAACTAATAATATACTGGCATGTTGATCTTCCCAGATGTTGAATAACTCATGTGGGCTTGTTGAGTACTTAAAAGATCCATCAAAATTTCAGGACATGAGAAATTAAGCAGATTTTAGAAAAAAAAATACTTGGCGATTCATAGCAGTTGAATTTGCCATGCTTTGTTTTTTAGCTCTTGGCAGTGCAGATATCCACGTTTTGGCTAGTCACCCTGGACTTTATCTACTGTCAGTGAAGGAAAACAGCCTTCTGCAGAGCTCCTTAGCTGATGTATTTTATATGTGTGCATTAGGATAAGATGAATTGCACCTGTAAATCCTATGAAGATAGTGATACCACAGACATTTTAATGAGGGTGGAAAATTTACCCCCTTTTCATCATTTGAACTGAGGTCTGATGTTATCATGTCACAGATTTGCAAACTCTGTTATCTACCTTTGCCATGTTGATTATGCATCTTCTAAACCAAATAAACACAAGTGTCCATCTTTGATGTCCAATTACACTGAAGAGTAAAGCTTGTGTTTTTGTTCTTTATCTCAATATTGTTCTTTTACCTCACAGGAGGCTTAATACTAATAATCAGTCCCATTCCCCATAAATTTAAGCCACAGTAACCCCTGCCTAAGTGTGTGGGAGTTCAGGTCACTCTTTGCTTCCTATGAATGGGCTTTGGGAAAGGAGAGATCTAAGGGAGCTGGAGAGTTTGAGGTACTCACATTTTGATAGTATGAATAAGAATTACTGAGAATATTACAGTAAACAACGTATTTCCTGATGAGGTGGGAGAAAATTTCCCTGAATAGTTGCCACTTATGAACTATTTTCCTCTCCACAAGATTTAAAAAGAGGCATTTTTAAATAACATAGAACACCTCCTCTTCAGTTGGGAAGCTGAGATGCAGCGTAAGTGACTTTGAGAAAGCATTTTTCTTAATCGCTGGTGAAGACGCAGATAGTAATGAAAAAGAATCCACCTCCCAGTAACAAAATTGCTCTTTCTCTGATGACTTTTGTGACCAGTCACAAAACAAAAATTAAGATTTCAAAAAGCTGTGTGTTAAAAAAAAATAGGCAACTAGGTAAAGTTCTGTAATTCCTTGTGAGTGGTGAAGATTTGATGTGAATTTAAATACGTAGTTTGGGGCATTAGACAGAGAGATGGAAGTCAGAATGGCTGTGATCCTCTGAATAGCGTAGTGCTACGGGTTCATGTTTAAAGACTGGGCTGAGTGTTGCAGGCTGGGGACAGAATTCCAGCTTTAGCATCTCTCTGTCCCACAGGTTCAGTGTAAATATTGTGACTAGCCCATCACATCTTGCTAAGTGATTTAAGGAGAAGATTCCTTCATGAGTTTTTCTGCTGGACACTATACATCTCCTCTGTGGCAACAGGGAAGAGAATTTGTGGGTGCTCCATCCCTGGAAGTGTTCAAGGCCAGGTTAGATAGCGCTTGGAGCAACCTGGTCTAGCAGAAAGTGTCCCTGCTCATGGCAGCAGGATTGGAACTGAATGATCTTCATGGTCCCTTCCAACCCAAACCATCCTGTGGTTCTATGGCATCAGAAAACCTGGCAGACAAGACATGATCCCAAGGGTCACATCCACACTCTAGACGGTCTTGGTCTAATATGCTACATCAATGTCCAGTCATGTTGTTTAACTTTTACAAATATGTATATATACGTAACGTATTAAAAATAGACACACACACACAAAAAAAACCACAAACCTTTTTGGCATCTATACAGATAAGGCCAATTTTATTGGCAAATATTTTGCTTGGCACAGATTCAGCATGTACTAATAGCTTTATAATTTTGGCAGACACACCAATGAAAAATGTAACTGAACCAGACCCAATTATGTGTGTAAAATGTAAACAGTCATGTCTACTGGGGATAACTGCAGTATGTTGTCAAGCCATGACTGTGGATTACATATGGTAGATTGGTCTAAATTTGTTTTTGACAAATGACTATCTGATGGCATTGTTCTGGGGCCACACTACGGATGGAAGGACATTATCAGCAGAGTGCAATACCAGCATGGTTTTTGTCCCACCTCTTAGGCCAGATTTCCAAAGTTTGGCAGCTCTGGTAGAAACTTCGAGCTGGTTTCCTGCTGCTGTCTTTCAGTAGACCCTCCACAGAAGTTATAATGAGTTAATTCTCAATAATCATTTCTTATTCTCCATATTAGACATCAGTGGAATAGCTGTTTCTTACTCTGGAAAAATACCCGTGGCACTGACAGAAGCTGAAGTTTTACACTGAAGCTTTGAAAGCACAACAAAGCCCTTTCTTACCTCTTTTATGTACCCGTTTTGCTAAGCTGGGTATACATATGCTGTTGAAGCTGCCATTCAGCCCTCGTAAAAGAAAAGCAGCTCTGGAACTGCCTAAAAATGGTTTCAGGAAGAATTTGCCTTAAGCTGGGGCTGCAATTAAAGAATGGCCATGCTGAAGGCAGGGTGGGTGGGCAATGGAAAAAGAGGGGTAAATAAGGAGGCTTTTCAGGACATGGCTGCGAAGAGCCCCCTCCAGCCCAGCACCTGGTGAAGCCATCGAGCAGGCCCTCCCACCAGCTTAGATTAGATTAACAGTGCCACGCAGCAGGCTTCTGCTAAAAGCAGGCAGAGAGGGAGAAGTCTTGAAAAGAGCCCTTTCTGATGCATTCAGGTAGAAGAGTGTAAAGTAAATAATGAAGCCGAAGGCCAGCACACAAGAGCATGACTTTGCATTCCTTTCGTGCCCGCTGCCACAGAGCTCAAGGAGAGCACAGAAAATGAATTGCTGAAGGATGCGAGTGCTCTGGTCTGGCTTTGCTGAAAGCCAGCATCAGTGGGGAAAGGAAGTTTGAGTGATTTGGAGCATAGCCTGCCACCAATCTCTGCCCTTATCAGACTTTTCCAGAGAGCCTATAAACATGCACACTTTAGTAAATGGCATGTTATAAATATGGGTGAGTAACAGCATTGCAGTGGAAGAACAAACAGGATGTTATTTATACCCCCCTTTCTGTGATCAGCATATTCTTGTAGAGTAAGGCAGTTATTAGGAGAGGTTATTGACAGCATTTTGTCAGGCTTCATATGAGTAAGCTTAATTTTTAAATAACAATGGCTTATTTATTCAGTCATTCTGAAAATTAAATTTTCACCAAAAATTACCCAGCTTTGGAAGTCAATTTACTTCCTTAGCTCTACAGCAACATTTCATTAATTGTTTTTCAGGTATCCACTGATATAAATAGAGAAAACAAAAGAAGAATTATTGGTATGATTAGCTGGAAAATGTGGGTTTGGTATTGATTCAATTAGATTTTTATTCGTGTATAGTTATACACGTACTGAAGTACACCTATAATAAGAACTGAAGATTGAATGTGTAATAATAATTATATGGCACAGAAAATAAGGAAATGGCTCACTTTCTGTTGAGTTCAATGACTTTGGGCCAGATGATATAAGAAAAAATAAATTTATGGGTTTGAATAAACATGGTTTAACTTTTTGAGTGTTACTGATACAGAATGAGTAATTCTGATAGTGTATGATTAAATTTCAGGAAGAGATTCATTAGGAAAGATAGGACCAAGACGAAAATTCTTTAAACATAGGAAGCTGCTTGTTTATTGAGGACTTCGGTGCAATTTTTCTCCTCCTCCATGAACTGATGTACAACAGTTTCCAGTGTGTTTCAAATAAACATCTTCATTGCCTTGATCCACTTTCCCTTCTGTACAATGTCAATGGAAAGTGAAAAGTAATCCTTCTGTGGGACTTTCCTGAGGTCACACTCTCTGTTTGCTCTTGTGTCCTGAATCTTTACTGCACTAGGAAAAAAAACAAGCCCAACAAGCCCAAATGCTAAGTGCATTGGCCATAAATTTTCTGTTTGCCTGCTGGGGAACTGATGGGAATTTCTCCTCATCCTCGGTGCTCAGTCAGTGTGTGGAGCAAGAAACTGAGCAGAGTTGTACATCTGAAAAACAGGTTTCACAGGAATTCTTACAAAGAGAGATGGAGAACTGCCTTAAATATTACACAGTCCATATGCAGAGTCAGGACCCAAAGCACAAATCTTGGAGAAGCATTCTCAGTGGGATTTCAATGAGGAAGAAACACCAAGTCCATTTGCAATCACCATCCTGTCATTTAGAATTTTGCACAACTTTGCATCTTCCTTGTCCTTCAATATTATTACTTTAATTTCTCTTTCTCCAAAAAACAATTCCTGCCTATTTCCATTTGCCCAAATTTCCTTTTCAGTACCAATTTACTCCAAATTTAGATCTCCATTTCCATTGGGCAGACACTTTTCTTCCCTGGTACTTGCATGTTTGTATAGAGTTATAGGTTCATAAGGGGAAATGAATAATAGATGTCTAAAGGACAAAAAAACGTTCAAAATGGAGATTAGAAACCTTGAGAGAGGTGTTTTAACACCAGAATATAAATCAGATGTGTTTCAATTTAACACATATAAGGAATTCATACTCTGTTTTTGTTCTAAATTGTCGTGTAGGACTAGCTGGCTAGCTGTCCTTAATCTAAAAAATAATGTTTATGTTTAGGAAGGTATAAAATATGCAGATTAAAAGGGGGGAAATCCGGTGGAGAAAGGTATCAGAAGTAATATGCACTACTCCTTCCTTGACAGACAACTTAATTCATTTCTCTGGGCTGCATACATGATGCAGAGATTGTTATAGTGCTTGTTATTTTCTGGCCTATGGTGGGAAAAAACTAAAATTGTACAAAAGTATAAATTTCATTGCTTTCCCCCTCTACCATCAGATTCTGGTGGTTGTAACCCTCTCACCTGAGCCATTTAAATGGGGAACAGTGGCAAAGCCCATCAGGGACGTGCAAATATGCAAGGAGCGTCTGATTGCACCATGACCTGATAGTGCAGTGCAGACATCAATAGACTGATCATCTGTAGGAATGATTTATAATAAGGTTGAATCCTGACCCTTTGAAGAAGCTGATATACTTGGCTAGGCCTACAGCCACACTGTTATCCTGTACTTGCTATATTGCTTTCTATTTCAAAAGATCTGTAAAAAATTTTCATATGAGCTGCTCACATGTTGTTGACTGACCATCCTTTGGGGGTGAGCAAATTTACAAATAAAAAATAAATAGTCAGAGAGAGAAATTTTTACCAAACATAGGAAAAAATATTTTTAACAGAAGAATTCCGATGGCTCTTTAAAGGTCACAAAATGCCTCAAAACCAGACAAATGCAGTGAGAGGTTAATCCTCATCTAGAAAAGAAAAAAAAAACAAACCCACATATCCAGGAAGCTGCATGCCACCAGATTTGTATCAAAAAGACAGAAGGCTGACTCAGGAAACAGAGAACTACCAATACCTTCACCCATCATACACAAAGTTCAGCTCCTCAAATTATAAATTTTTTAAACCCTAAGTCAGACTTTAGATGCCTATTTTGTGACTAAATTATTCATCTGCTAGAAGTTCTTGTTCCACTCTAAACAGAATCTGGAGTCTGAGCATACCTCAAATATAAACACAAAACTTCCTGATGTGTAAATTTGGGGATCAGTATCCCACCCACTACTTGGAGACAAGGTACGCTTAGAAATTTTAAGTAATTTTCTGACTTGCATATGTTTAGAATTACACTTTAGAAATATTCTACATCAGTATTTGCTGGCCTGCTGTAGGATCTGAGGTATTCCCTGACATTCTTTCTGTCTCCTTCAGATTTTACTAGGAACTATGAAGTCTTAAAGAGTAATTTTGCAGCACAGTTCCCTGCTGGATATTCCCTGGGAATATTTACAGAAAACCATGGCAAATATGTATTGCAGTGGCACCAAAGCCTGGTTGTGCTCAGCACTGTGCAAACTTACATACATATGTGGCCTTGAATAATATGTTAAAATAAAGGGAAAAAGATTTTGCTTCCCATGAAGGCTGTAGACAGTTGCAACCTGTGGAGAAAAGCCCTGAGCTCCCTGGTAACATCCTATCCTTAAGTTTGCAGCCATCAACTCAATTAACTTTCGCTCATTAACTGGATTAACTGATTGACAGGAGAGTGTCTCTTTGACAGAGCAGCCTGATGTGACAGGAACACCAAAAGTCTCCCAGGTTTGTGAAAGAATTTTTCCCTGAGTGATATTAGCAGGAATGACAAAGCTTTTCTGTGAAAAAATGGTGGGTGGTCAATTGAAGAATTTTCCCAAGCTACTTCCCACCCTTACAGGGGATTTACAACACTGGCCATGCCCTCAGTTTGCCCTAGTTTTTATTGGTGTCCCAGTGTAGATTTTACCTCTTGTGGTTATAGGTGCTGAAGGTCTTTCCATTGTTGAGCTGTCTAGAGTAGTGATTTACAGCTTGTGCTCAGGGTGTGTGAGTGGATGTTGTGTGGGCAAGGGCTTGGCTTTGTTGCTGAATAACTCAGTGTTTGCATTAGGAGCCTTCCTGGCAAATCAGGCATCCTCAGGGTGGGTTTTCTGTGTCTGATGTGGGCTACACCAATCCCTGGGGAAAAGACAGATCCATCAGAGTGTCTTAATTAATAGGTAGGTCTTAGAATTTGATATAATTTCCTGTGATTGTAGGGGCCTGAACATAAAGGCATTCCCCTCTGATACTCAGGGAGATAACAATGACCTATGAATGGTGCTGCAGCTCTTTTTTACCTATTTCTTTCTCTGTTTGCTAAATAATAAAACAATAGAGTGTGGAGTTTCAGATCTCTAGTGAGCTTAACCAATTACTATTTTCCTTCAAGCTATATAAATTGTGTGCATTTAATATTTAGTTATCTCCAGACTGTTTACACTAATTTTCATTTATACAATGCATCTAGTAACAGAGGTAGAGTGCAATTCTTTCTCTATTTCTCTTTTGAATGAAAGCCTTGAGGGAAGCCTGCAGTTTTTGATCATGCTCCACTTTGATGTAAGCAAATGTTTAAGTTATGCTCTGGCAGAATGTCTGAGATTCATGTTCATGAATGATGCAGGATTTGTCCTCCTTCCTTAGTGGCTCTATTTATAGCCACAACTCTTTGTTTTCCATGCAGTCATGAGAGTGATGGTGAGAAGGAAGCAACGACAAGTCCTTTGTCCAAGCACAGCTAAGTTTGTTCTCATGCTTTGGTGTTTTACATTCCTCCATTCTGCATTTCATGCCTCTATCTATAGAATAAATAAAGTTGTTTTTTTTTCCCAGCCCTGGACTCCAGGCACCCGAATCTCTACTGCTCTGTGCTCCACAGGACCATGTAGTCTGAAGTGATGTAGCTGCACAGAGCCACTAGAGGAAACCAATTTCCCTATTTCTGTGTTCACAGAATCACAGAATGGGTAAGGTTGGAAGGGACCACAGTGGGCCATCTGGTCCAAGCACTGTTCAGACAGGGCCATCTCAGAGCACATGGCACAGGATTGTGTCCAGACTGTTCTTGAATATCTCCAGTGAGGGACACTCCACAACCTCTCAGGGCAGCCTGTTCTAGTGCACAATAAAGTTCTCCATCATGTTCGAATGGAACTTTCTGTGCACCAGTTTCTACCTCTTGTCTTATTGCTAGACACCACTGAGCAGAGCCTGACACCATCCTCCTGACACCCTTGTTCAGATTCATTAGTCAGATCCCTTCCAAGTTATCTTGAGGCTGAACAGGCCAAACTTCCCCAGCCTTTCCTTCTAACTTCTAGCCCCTTAATTATCTTCATAACCCTCTACTGGACCTCCTCCAGGAGCTCCATGTCTCTCTTGTACTGAGGAGCCCAGACCTGGACACAGCATTCCAGATGTGGCCTTACTGGGGCTGAGTGGAGGGGCAGGATCACCTCCCTCATCCTGCTGGCAAGGCTTTCCTTAAGGCATCCCAGGATACCTTAGGGATGGCCTTCTTAGCAACAGGGGCAGTGCTGGCTCATGGACAGGTTGTTGTTCACCCTGTCCAAAGGACCCCTGGGTTCTTTGGAAGGAAGAGAGCTCACTTCTAGCAGGTCAGCCCCCAGCCTCTGCTGCTCTGTGAGTTTATTCTTTCCCAGGTGCAGCACCCTGGGTTTGCCCTTGCTGAATTTGAGAAGGTTCCTTCCTCTCTGTCCATCTCTCCAACCTGTCAAGGCCCTTCTGAAGGGCTGTACAGCCCTCTGGGGTGTTGGCTGTTCCTCCCAGCTTTGTGTCACCAGTGAACTTGCTGCAGAGGCAAGGATCTACCCCTCCATCCAAGTAATTGATGGATGAGTTATACAGTACTGGGCCTAGTATTGAACCCTGAGTTCCCTTAGAGTGCTTTCCTCTGCCCTGAGCACTGCTTCTAGTTCTGCAAGGGTGTAAATTCAAACCAGCCTCCATCTCTACACAGAAGAGACCAAATCACAAATTCTGATTGTTTGGGTATTTTTACCAGCATGTGGGTTTTTTTTTTTGTTTGCTTTTTTGCTTTCAGAGCTGTTCTTTGTCCTGAGAGAGAGCTGTGTTTGAAACAGAACGGTTGGCTGTGTAAAGGGCTGAGATGTTGTGATAAGGTTGTGCAGGGTGCTAGGAATGGACAGTCATTCTCCAAGGGAGGATGTGCAGTTCTAAGCTGCTGCAGGCTAGAAGGAAAGGAAGCAGGATTTTTTCCAAAGGCATGTTTTCAGTGCATTGTTTTACCACCACTTCATGAAAAGTGTTGGGTTGAAATGGACCTTAGTCACCCTGTTCTAGAGTCCATTTAATGGTAAAGCTTCCATTTGCTTCACAATGGGAATGAAAATTTTCTATTTTCTATGGCCTGGCAGAAACCATAAAGTACAGTAGGATACTGGTAGACAATTAGTGTAAATGCACCTGAATGTTTTGTCAAATTAAATCCCTGCTTTTCCATAACTTTCTGTGATTCAAGCCTATTATACATGTCAGTATTGATGTTACTTTGAACCTGAGGAGTATAGGATTGACCAGGAGGTCAATTTGTCATCCTTTTAGAAAGGGTGACAAATAATGTCAAGGAGGGCTGTGCTCAATTCACACTCAACAGTCAGTTCCCCTAATCAAGGCAGAAGAAGATGGAATTGGATACATCCACAACATGACTTTTTCATTAGGATGAGAACAGAAAAAAGTAGACTCACAACATAGATGGTGCTTTTAGAGACACAATAGCAAGATCCAAGACAATGTGACAATCAAAGGCGTAATTAAAAACAAATGACTCAGAAATGCAAGTTAGAGAAGAACCCAACAATTAATTTCTTTGTAACAGAAAAAAAGCGTAGAAAATGCTATAGAGTTTGCTTTAATCAGATTTCAGAATCATAGAATTCTGTCATGGTTTGGATTGGAAGGGTCCATAAAGACCATCTAGTTCCAACCTTACTGCCAAGGGCAAAGACACCTTCCACTAGACCAGGTTGTTCAAAGCCCCCTGAAACCTGGCCTTGAACACTGCCAGAATGCTGTCCTTTTCTCCTGCTTGATTCTGTGAGGGATCAGATCCGTGCCTGGAGGCTGTAAGTGGGTTTGTTTGCCAGCTTCTTTGTATTTCACCATTTTCCCTGCTTTTTGCTTTAGGAATCTGGGTTTCACTAAGGCTAGTGCTCAGATCAGACTGCGTGGACAAGGGAACAGTAACTCGGATGGATGGAGAAAGACTCAGTGTCTCGCAAAGCTTGATGTTCCATAGGTGGTTCTAGAGAACCCTCAGGGGAGACCCAGCTGCTAAAAATATATTTTCCAGTCTCCCATTTTGGAAGTTTGCTCCCCTTAAAAGAAGGACACATTTCCTGAGTGCATTGCATTCTAGCTCTTCCCTGTGTTGGCTGTGTTTTAGTACTCTGCATGGTAGCTTGACATTTGAAGTCTTACAGTTATGATATTTCCAAGTAGAAGCTTATGGTCTGATTTACTGTTTCCTAAATTTTTAAAAGTTGCCCTTCACCAAGTTGGGTGGAAGTGTGAATTTGCTGGAGGGCAGGACAACTCTGCAGAGATTATCTGGACAGGCTCTGTCTACAGTGATGGGCAGAGACCACTGATAGGAGATTTCATAAGACCAAATTCCAGGTCCAGGACTAGGATCACAATAACCCCTAGGCAGCAGCGCAGGCTTGGGGCGGAGTGGTTGGAAAGTGGCTCAGAGGAAAAGAACCTGGAGGTGCTGGTCAACACTGTCGTGTGTCCAGGTGGCCAAGGTCAAAGGCACCTGGCCTGTATCAGCAATGGTGTGGCCAGCAGGACCAGGGAAGTGATTGTCCCCCTGTACTCAGCACAGCTGAGGCCACACCTTGATCAGTGCTGTGTCCAGTTCTGGGCCCCTCAGTTCAGGAAAGACACTGAGGTGTTGGAGCGGGTCCAGAGGACAACAGAGCTGGTGAAGGGTCTGGAGCACAAGTCCTGTGAGGAGTGGCTGAGGGACTTTGAGTTGTTTAGTCTGGAGAAAAGGAGGAGGCTCAGGGGTATCCTCATTGCTCTCTAAAACTTGAAAGGGATCTGAAAGGAAGTTACAGCCAGGTGGAGGTTGGTCTCTTCTCCTAGGCAACTATGGATGGGACAAGAGGATGTAATCATAAGCTGTGCCGAGGGAGGTTTAGGTTGGATATTGGGAGGAATTCCTTCACAGAAAGAAAGGGTGATTAGACATTGGAATGGGTTGGGAGGTGGTGGAGTCACCAACCCTGAAGATGTTTAAGGAAAGGCTGGATATGGTACTTATTGCCATGGTCTATTGACATGGTGGTGTTCGGTAATAGCGACTCAAGGATCTCACAGGTCTTTTCCAACCTAGTTGATTCTGTGATTCATTAAAATGGAACCACTGTTACAACTTTTTGAGATTAATTATTGACTTTAATTTCTCTGGATTTTTTCCCAATTTTATGAATATTTTTATATATATATATATATATATATATATATATATATTTACCTTTCTTTTCTGCCATTCATCAAACTTGCAAAAGTTCTCGTCCACTTCATTATTGCTAGCTGGATATAGTTTAAACAGATTATTCCTGTGCCAGTAAGCAGAAGTCATAATGTCACTTATATAACATGCCCTATTAAATACTGGCAAATGCAGCTTTTTAATGTTACCCACTTGGCCAAGGTCAAACATCAGGGCAGTGGCAGAGTGCAAAAGGTCACTTACCTGATGTCCCTGTCTCTGAAACCCTTTCCCAGAGTTCTGGCTGGACAAGCTATGTCAGATAGCAAAAGAATATATAAAAGCACGTAGTGAATGTAGGATCAGGGAAAGGATTTAAACAGGGACTATTTTAGGAAGAATTGATGACAGACAAATACTGTAAGGAAAGAATTGAGGCAGGGCTTAAGAAGGACACAGAAGTGTATCTTTGGTTTCAAAAGGGAGTTGTTACTTTACAAAAGACTTCTGTCGTTGATTGTAGTGAATTGCTTCTTTACTTAGAGAAATACCCAGAATTAGGGGACTTGCTATTTAAGATGCTGAACAGTGAGCAAGTCCAATGGACAGCACAAAGATCAGACCCTTGTGTCCCATTCCTTCTTCTTTTCTCTTCCCAAAGGCAGTACTGATGAATGCTGATCAACAAATAATAGAGAGCAGAAGCCAAAAGGCACAGGCTTCCCAGCAAGCCTTTGAGTCTTGACCACCTCTGAGATTTGTCTTGCCACGTTGCAGATCTGTGAGAGTCAACAGCTGTGTTTTCCCTTCTCTTGCCCTTGTAAAGAAAAATAAAATACAATAAGAAAAATGAGCAAAGGGAAGAAACCATGTGGAGAGAGAAAAGGAGAACATTACATGGGCACTAGAGACATCAAGGCTGTGTACATCTGTGGAACACAGTTCTCTAAGCCTCGTGATTGTAGCTGCAGCATCATGAGTGTACTCAACAGGGTTCTACTTGAGTTTCAGTTAATATAATTTTAGAAGCACTTTAAAGTGCTGAAACCCATTGGAAATAATTCTGAAGTAACCCGGTGGACTGATTTTTCTTCCACCAGCTTCCACTTAAAAAATAATAAACACAAACATCCTATAACAGGAGGCTAGATCCTGTTTCCATTTACATGTGTGGAATGAATGCCACATGATTCCATCACTAAATAACATTAAAATATTCAAGAATGTCACTCAAAGAACTAAAAGGCAAAATAAGTTTATTGTTTTTAATTTTTCTCATACACATTTGAATTTTTTAACTTAGTGTTTCATTGCAGTAAAATGCAATGATGAAAGCAACATGAACACCAGATGAAATTATTTTTGTTCATAACCTTCCCAAAGAAGCAAAATTTAGCTGCATAAACAGAGGTCAAATGCAAAGAGGAATGAGGGTGCTCAATGTACTTTGTTTTCCAAATAGACTCCTAAGAAATCATGTCTTGGCAATAATACCTGATTGTAATACAATATAGAGGTGTGATGATACTTTGTTAATGTTTTGAAGAAGGCACAAGAGTTAGAGTTTATTATTGTATAAAATTTTGCAAGACTCATGTAACATGTTCTTATCTTTCATTTACTTCTCATTAAATGAATAAATTGCCACTCTCTCCAGTTTAATCAACTGCTAAGGATCACACCATCAAACTAGAAATAAATGAAGGTGGATTAATGAAATAGTCAAGGAATATGTCCAAACAATCACCTAGTGATTTTTTCACTGTTTTTCTTCCTATATTATTAAAAGAGCAGGGCTGTACCATGGGACTTCCACTGTAAAATATTATCAAATCTTTTTTGCCACTTTATCTCTCCTGTGTTTATTATTTCTGTAAAATTAAGTGAAAATCTATCAAATGGGAATTGTGGGCAATGGCTTTCCATTTGCATTTGCATTTGCTGTCACCAGATACATGTCTTTGGTCTTCTCCCTGCTCTTCCTCTCCTGCATAGCTCCCTCCCAGACCTTTCCAATGACCAGAGACATCTCAAATACACAGTGAAACTAGTTTGATCATGAAATTGACCTTTTGTTGCCCTCTTTTTTTTATCCATTTAAAGGGAAAACTCTCTTACATCCTTCAAATGCTCTCCAGGCCCTCTCAGTAGTGTGCTAGCAGGCTTGTCAAGGGATGTCTTATTGTTTCCACAAATCAGCTTGTGTGAGATTTCCATACCACATCTCAATTTTGTATAGACAGCATGCCTTCCATATGCAAACTCCATCTATAGGATTATTTCTTAACTGGAAGGGGTTGTGAATCGACTGACTTATGTAAGAAATTGTTTTTAATTCCTGTGGAGGAGGTATATTTATCTGATGCTGAACTGGGCTTGTCTGTGACTGTCGACAGTGTGTTACAAGAGCTTTCATACAGTTGCAGAACCACTTTGAATATTGGATTCTGCATCCTTCTGCAGGAGACACAATATATAGTTGTGATAATTTTAAATAATATCAGCAAATCTTTACCAGATATGAGCAATTAATTGCATCTGATTCTGGCAGAGCATATGTAATGAAAGCACAAAACAGAATACGAGGGTCTGATTTTCAATACTGTATGCATTTCACTCACACCATCAGCGGAAGGATTAGTGGCACAGATGTAGTACGGAGATGTCTAGAGACAAAACACTTCAAAAGATAGATGGTAAACAAGATAAATTTTCCCTTTTTTTTGGTAAATATTTTAGCAGATTGTTGTTCTCCAGATAGCAGTGGCTATCTGAAGAACTTATAATAGAATCACAGAATTGTCTGAGTTGGAATGGACAATAAAGATCATTGAGTTCCAGCCCTCCTGCCACGGGCAGGGGCACCTTCCACTAGACCAGGTTGCTCAAAGCTCCATTCAGCCTTGAACACCCCCAGGGATGAGGCAGACACAGCTTCTCTGGGCAACTTCTGCCAGTGTCTCACCTCCCCTTGAGAAAGTATTTATTCCTAATACCTAATCTAAACCTACCATCTTCCTGAAGGAGCTCCCCCTTGTCCTGTCACTCCACATCCTTGTCAAATTACCCTCTAGCTCCCTTGTAGCCCCTTTAGGTACTGGAAGGGGCTCTAAGGTCTCCCTGAAGCCTTCTCCAGGCTGCACAACCCCAACTGTCTCAGCCCATCATTACAAGAGATGTGCTCCAGCCCTCTGATCATTTTTGTGGCCCAAAGTTGTCTCAGATCTGATACAACTGTTTTAAAGAAAGCACTTGCAGCTGTGCACCACTGAAATCCACATGAAGATGGAGTTGACAGACTATCAGCTGAAGAATATTACTAACTTAATTTTTGCTGACCAAAGATTGGAATAAAAAAAATTAAATTATCAACCAAGAGTAAATGTTTTCTCTTGCTAGGCTGGGAATAGCGTTACAACACATTTACACTCCCATAAATGAGAACAAATTTGGCCCCTCTTAATTAATCCTGGGTCATAGTGAGACTTCACAGTTCTTTACTCTGGAAAGCTTGAAATAACTTCAAAGAACATATTTTAATTGACAAGTGTATTCACTGCCAGAGACGGGTATAACAAGAAAAGGGGATTAACACCCAGCTGCGCTCTAGAGGAAATTTAAGGCACAGATGTACTGTACATCAGATAAAGTCTCCGTTACTGCTCACAAATGTGGTATTTCATCGTCTCCACTAATGCTAAGCAGTTCACATCTGTCAATTAAATGCCTCTCCATTCTGGTGTCCTCTGTAGTGGTAGCTCTGTTCGCCCTGACTCACTGTTACTATTGAATTAGTGCAGTTAGAGTTGCACATCTTCAGAGTCATCAGAGTATTTCCTTCCTCCCTGAGGGTACTACAAAGCTGGAACAAGCTGACAATTTCCAGATCTCCAGTGTGTGTGCCTCACAAAAGCAAGAACACAGGGATATTTTGAAGCTTAGTGATGTTACTCTGTGGCCCTGACTCTCATCCCCATCAAAGCTGCAGTGAGAAGAATCTCCTGACCTCAGCCAAGCTATCAACCCAACTGCCCTCCTGGGCTGCCTCCAACATCTGTTGTCCTAAGTTAAGGATTACTAAGGGCCTATTACAAACTGCTGGGAATTACCATTGACTAAGAAATCTAGGCCACACTCCACCCAAGTAACAAGCAGATGTTTGTGTCAGGGAGAGACTTGTACAGAAGTTCTGCAGTTTCAGAGGTTTTCCTTACAGTGACTTGATCTCCCAGTGCTGAGGTTATGAATTCAGACTTGCTTTGGGTCAGTGAAGCTTTCTGGTTGTCTGGAGGGTATCTCAGCATTATGATATGAATATGGATCTCCACCAATTGGAAACAACTTGTTTTCTCTTTCCATTAAAATTCTGGGTGGTGCCAAAGTGATTAGGAGCTTGGTCCACATCTCCTTGGTTTGGGCTACTGAGAAACAGAGACAGGCTTTTGCATTGGTACAGATTTATCTAGCTCCACTCTGAATGATACACTATAGTTAACTTAAGAAGTGGAAGAGAATCTACAGGCTATTCCATCTCCAACATAAGTCTGTTCATTTTTATACAAAACTACAGTGCTCTGGGGAGTCACAGAATCACAGAATGGATCAAGCTGGGAGGGGCTTTGGGTGGATCCAACCTCCCTGCTCCAGCATGGTCATCCTAAAGCACAAGGCACAGGATTGCATCAGGTGGTTCTTGAATATCTCCAGTGAGGGAGACTCCACAATCTCTCTGGGAAGCCTGTTCTTTCTGGTGCATGCTCACCCATACAGTAAAGTTCTTTCCCATGTTCAGGTCACTTCAAGTTCAGATGCTACTACTATTATTATTATTATTATTATTATTATTATTATTATTACTATTTATTTATTTATTTATTTATACTTGCCTAAGGGATTTGATCATTAGGAAAACATTTCATTGTGTTAGTAACAAATTTAAGTTTTCTTAATAAAATTTTCTTCTGAATTTAATAGTAGCACTGATATCCTTTTCTTTCTTTTTCTTGAGATCCTTCAGATTCCTCTGGACTTTTACAACCCCTTTGTTTTTTTACTGCTTGCCAATCTGCATACATTTATTGCAGATGTTTAGCACACCAGTTCTTCTTGCTTACTCTCTCTGAGTTTTACATAAGTATATCCACATGGATATACTTTTGCTAACCACCTAGGGATATATGAAACACTTCAAGCCTGCTCTTAGCACTCATGTAGAGAGAGAGAAACACTTCCTTGCTGTAGAAGGTAGCAAACTGTAAAGTGATGGCACCAATTTATGAATTAAATAAAGGGGTCACTCTATCTTACCTGTCTGTCCTCCTAGGAACACTTTAAATCAAATGTAGAGAAAAACATCACCATTCCTGTGATTGTTCATGTTCTGTAGCTTGACTGTGATGTAGGAATAAACCCCATCACAGTTTATTTTTAAAAATGTTTAAAATATTTTTTTAAATCTCAGCAAAGCAGCTGAGACATCTGCTGAAATCAGCTGAGCCTTCATGTTTTTTCCCCTTTAGCTTCAAGGGACCGGAAGGGACATTAAAGATCATCTGGTTCCAACCCCTCTGCCCAGGGATGGTGCCACAACTTCATAACCATCCACAAACCAAAGCTTACAATTACAGAGTCATGATTGTCCTTGGGAGAGAAAAAGATGTGGGTAGAATAATTCATGAAGAAAAAAAGAGTAACCATGGCCTGTGCTCTGCACCGTGAAGCACATATACAGAAATGAATAATCCTTGTTTCTGTCTACTGATAAAATTACCTCCTGTTTTACAGGTATGGAAGGTAAAAGCAGAATTTCAGACAGTCCTTTGCAGGTATTGAGCTATAGAGACATAATGAAACCATTTTAATTGTATTAGTAATAGAGTCTGGTTTAACATGCCCTGCACTGGGATCACTGGGGCTCAGCTGAGTTGGACTAGGACCAACTTATTTGCTTATTTGGGACAAGGCAATAAACTTTTCTGGATGGGTTAAGCCAACTTCCCCCCACCTAGGAGCTTCTAATGTACCATGCTTCTAATGAAAAACCCTGAGAGTCTCCTTTACTTTTTTCTTGTATTCCCGTAACAAATTGTGGAATATGTGCACCCTCCTTCTGGCCTTAAACTAACAAATAAAAACTTGGTTTTGCTGCTGCAGTTACTGTTATTGTTTTAAGGCAATAAAAAAGGATCTGTCATGTTAATATATTATATGAGTACCCCGCTGTCACTCTGACAATACATTTCAGTGACTGGGGTCATAATTAAGGGAAGTTTGAGGAACATCCCACTGAAGCAGGCATTGCTGATTATCTTCACTGCACGCTCTTTTCCAGGCTCTTCTTCGAGGTACTATTTTTTATGTCCAGCAATGACTCACAGGGCAGTGACACAAACAGCATGGGCTACATGGACTTTCTATTCCACACCAATCCCCCTCTCTGTTTCATGGCCAGCATCCCCAGCCAAGCGTGACAGAATGCCTCTGACCCATTTATCAGCCAGCTCACAAGTGGTTATCAGGGCCTGCCAGCCTCAAGCTGCTAGAGCCTTTAAGAAACAAATGTTCCAGGTACACAGCTCACAGTTCTGCTGTGTGTTTCTTCCAACATGTCAGTCTCTTCCTAATTTGGGCAACTTTTACTGGCTCTTATAGCTTCTACCTCAAATTTTTCTCCTGTTTACAATTCAGATCCTGGAGCACACTTGATTTTTTAAGCTCCTATGCATGTTCATGTCCCATTTGTTTCCTTCATGGAACTGCAAGCTGGTTCTCTTGATTTGGGCAGGAAAACCCCATGGTGGCTATTAGGAGACTGCACCCACTGAAGGTTTCTTCTTCCCCTGGTTAGTATGTGTCATCTTCTCCCTCTCTGCCTGCCAAATGAACAGGCCCCACCAGCCTCTGCATAACCTTCTCTCCCCTGAAAGTGTTTCCTGCTTAGACCTGAGCCCTGCAGGCAGGACCTCCAGACATCCTCCTAGGACCAACAATGTCCAGCCCAGGAGAGCCATGAAACAGGACCTCACTTAAAAAATCCCCACAACCCAGCCACCATGTGCAGCTGCCTCTCTGAGACAAGGCTTGTCTCTGGATGGTCTTTCACACTGATCTCATCTGAAATAGCAACAGTCGCTTCACTCTGTGAATCAGGCTGCTTCTGACTGCAGAAAGTTGCCCAGTCCTCTGCCATCAAACTGGTGTCTTCCTAGAGAAGCAAAACATATGTCTGACAGTTTCTGTCTTGAGTCTACATGTTAAATGAGACCTGAACAGCAATACAGATAAAAAGAAATGTCTTACAATCCGGCTCCGTTTTATTTAGAAGACAGTTCAGAAAGAAAATGGCTTACTAGATGAATTTAAGAAGGAGCACGTGAAGTCACCACTGAAATATCCACTCCTGAGGTCATTGAAGCATCTGCTTATTTGAATACACTTAACTAGGAAGGAAAAAAGCCAAGCCAAGGCAAGGGAGGAAAAGAGGAATTTTAGCTGTTAAGCCTGCAAGTTTGGGATGAAAACATGCTCTCCAGTGGATAAGGCTTACTTTGCAGTGACAGAAAAGCATAAACATCTCAAAGTTGAAACTGGCCTAACTGCATGACTTAGGCTAGGTCTGGACTGGGAAACAGAAGATCTCTGTTCAGTCCCTGGTTCTGCTGCCAGCTGAGGCATTCAGTGTTTCAGCACATGGGTACGTCCCTCTATTTTTCTCCCTCTGTACCTCTGCTTCTCCAGCTCCAATTGAAGTTCTGCTTTACAACAGTCCAACTCTGGTCATTTCATAGACATTTTTAAAGAGTAAGATCATTTTATTCATCCCACAGACAGCTCAACAACTAAACCTCTGTTACTAAAGAGTGCTAAGTCCTTTAATTATTCTACCTTCCTGTTTACCTTGGTGTGACAGCCACATCTGAGAGCCAGAAAATTACCGAAAACAAATGGAAACCAGTAGAAAGGGATCAACCAGAAAACAAGCCAGTCCTTTTTATCATGATGGATAAGCAGGAGTGTGGTCATTACTACGAATGGTATCGCTTAGCTGACTGTGCTTTGGCCAGGGCCAGGGCATTTGACCTGCCTTGGCCACACTTTCTATCATCTTGTGAGTCACAATTGATTCATGTGATGGATGGCACTTTGCAGATGTCAAGCAAAGTCACAGCCCTGGCCTTAAGGGAGACTCCACCTCTGTGTCAATTATCCTGAAGATAAACAGCAACTTAAATGCTGCTAGGATAGGTAGCCTTGTTCTGGTTAGGACTCTGATAAATGTTCATTCACAGAAAAATGTACAAAGAGCCCAGGCTTTGATTCATTTGTTGGCATGCCACTCCAGTACTAACTCACTCAGTTTTCATTGAAAAAACCATCGAAGCATAGAATGGTTTAGGTTGGAAGGGATCTTTCAAAGTCCATTTGGTCCAACCCCGCTACCAAGATCAGAGAAATCTTAAACTTGATCAGGTTGGTCAGAGCCCCATCCAACCTGTTTAATGTTTTCAGGGATGGAGTATTTGCCACCTCTCTGGGCAGCTTGTGCCAGTGTTTCACCACCCTCATTTTAGAAGACTTCCTACATAATGTTGGGAATTCAGCTCGGAGGCTGGCTCTCAGAATCAGGCCACCAAGATGCTCTGAACAGTCATGGCTCTGCATTTCTGTCCTGTGGATCTAAGAGAAAGCTTTTGTTTCCTTGTTGGTTTTTCTTGTTTTCCTTCTGAGAAGACTCATGTCTGACCAGTGTTGGCAAAAAGGTCAATTCTCCAAATATGGCAGGATTAAAGTGGTCTGTCTCCTGCTGAATTCCACGTGCTCATGGGCTTCAAAATCAATTGTTCATAATGTACCTTATTAAGGTGAACACTTAAAGGGAGAGAGGGGAGAAGGGAGAGAGAGAGAGAAGACATCTGTTTCAGAGCAAAATGAAATCATAGCTGCAGGCAGGCATAGGAGAGATCAAGGGATGCTTTTAAAATATTAACAAAATTGCAAAGCAATCCCTAGGGGTGCTGTAGGAATATTTGATTTGACGACAATGCAGTTGCAATTCGTTCTTTGCCAAGAGATGGGGGAGAGTCCATTCACGTCCAGTAATCCCCCTGCAAATGGCATCTTTCTTTCTTAAACATGCCTTCATTATTGTTCACATTGTTTGGTGATTTGCAGAGCTTCATGTAATAGCTCAAAATCAGAGATTAGAGTCAGGAGGGCAAGCTGGCAGCATTTCCTCTCTGGCTGACGTTGCCTTCACTCCCAGACAACCTGTTCTAAATGATATCTTCTCCATCAATGGATTTCTAATGAAGGATCAGTTTCATTTAGTTTTCCTTTTTTTTCCTTTTAAATAAAAAAAAAAAAGAGAGAGAGAAAGAAAGAAAATTAAATTGAATGCTGAGAAAAGTTACACTGCTCAACAGTCTTGGGAGGAAGGGGAAAGAGCAGGGTTTTCCTTAAAAAAACAACCCAAGGTCTCAATTATTGTTACATTTGAGCCTGCCAGTTGTGAGACTACCAACACGCAGCTCTTTCAAGCTCTGGAATGCACGTAAAGCAATGTTACACTGGGTTAAAGAACAGGATATCACACTTACTTCAGGGCTTGCACAATTAACTCATAATCTTAAGAAGAGGAACATTTTCTTCTACAAAAGGATCTGAAAACTACTGTAAATAAGGAGGTACCTATTTCCTTGCAGTTTGACAAGATGCAGTTTTCTCTCTGCCTATGTTAGTAAATGAAACAATATCAAGGGGTTATTGTTTATAGTGTTGACTAGCAGCTAAACAGCAATTAAGAGAGGTTCCTAGCAAGATTCTGACCTGGACATACAATTTCTGAGCACAACTAAGGCATCAGCATAGGCCAGGAAACAATCCCAAAATGCAGGCTACATCACCCTGTTTTGGATCCTAGGAGAGTTTTTTATATAGACAAAGGCTTCTCCATGCCAGTTGAACTCAGTTCCAGGGATTAGTCCCAGACAGTTATTTACTGTAATAAATTATTTAATTTACTAGTGTAGATATCTCATTTGTGTCTTGGATTTCAGTTGAGCTGAGTTCCCAGATTGGCGAAAAATCTGGTTGAGAACCAATACATTATTTGCATTCCAGTTTAGTAATAAATGTAACCATCAAAGCCATTTACATATTTTGTTGCTGTCTGCTTGTTTGTTTGCTTGAGTGTATGGAGGGTGGGGGGGGGGGGAATTAAGTTTAGAATAATTTGTTTCCAAACTTAAAAATTGCTGAGACCATTTCTTATGTCTTAGTGAAATAGTTTAATTATAGCATTAGCCTATATAAAACCCTGGGCCAACTGGAAATCTGCTGTAGTTCTTATACCAGTTTATAATAAACACAGGGCAGAAAAAGGGTGGGAGGTGTCAGCTAAGGAAGGGACAGAGAGAGGCCTGTTAATAATATTGACATAATTAATGCACTATTTAAGCATTTTCCCTGGAGTGTTTCTGTTTCTGCACCCCATGGGAGAAAGTGTTTGGCTCAAGGTAGGGCTCTCAGCCAGTGTCTCTGCCCTTTTCCCGCTGCATTTACTTCTTTTTCAAAATTCTGGAGTCAGATATGTGATCTACACCTTCCCTCCTCCTTCCCCCATGGAACAGCCGCCCTCTCTGACACCGATAAGCTAATTTGAGCTGAAAAGCATGAAGTAAGAAAGCCACAGGCATGTTTGCCTTAGGCCAGGATCTTGACGGTGTCTGTCTGTGATCCTATCGCCCCTTCCCTGTACATTTATGCCGAGCCCTCATGTTGAGAGCAGCTCTGCACAGCAGCATAAAATCAGGAGCTTAAAATATGCTCGAGCCCAGCTGCTCTCCTGCCCTTGTCACAGCAGACAGTGGAATGGAAGATGGAAGGAGGCTCATGCTTCTGTCCTCGTGCCAACCCAGTTTATGCAAAGTTAATAAATAGGTATATAATGCTGGGCTTTACACTAATGAGGCTCCAGGTTAGGCACATTTATTTATTGCTGTGGCCTTATGAGACCATTAACCTTTAGAAGAAAGGGTGATGTGGAAAACCAGTCTGGAAGGGAAATACTCCATGTCACCACAAGTACAGGAGCATCACCTCTTGTCACACCCCTGGGCATCGTTCACATCATGTGCTTTCAGAGCTGCAGCCACCTGCTCCTCTGCAGGTCATGATGACCACTTGGTGCAACTTCTTGCTCTTGATTTACCATGGGAGAAAGTTCCAAAGAAGTCACTGACTTCTTTGATATTAGAGCTGGCTGCAGAGCATAGCCCCTAGACCACATGCTCCTACTATGGTGCCTTTCCACTGTCTCTTCTGCATGTGACTTTGGCATGCTCCTTCCCAGCTCTTCCTCGGAGGCAACTACTTAAGAAACAGTCCTCTCCAAATCTAGGCCATGGGACCTCTACTTGTTTCCACTGAGCATACAATTACACAGAAATCATTGTTAACCCACTGGCTCTGGTCCAAGCCAGCATACAGGCAATAAGCAATGCCAGGGTAGGAGGTAAAACACATGTGAATAAGAATTCCACTTGCAACTCCTTGCTTTGCTGTACTCATCCCATCTTACACACATTCTTCGCCGAATTAGAATTTGTAGCCTAACAGAAGCTCAGAAAGTTCTGCTATGAGCTTCTCCACAGTCCAGGAGTAGCTGAGGTGTGAGGGAGGCAAAAAGGCACTTATAATCCTCCAGTCTGGCAAAAATCTTCATACCCTCTGTGCAGATGTTGCAACATCTGGGTATGGAGATCAGACAGGAGTTATGTTGCGGTCCTGAACAGGACAGCAGGATGACCCAGACGCAGGACCTGCCTTTACCCTAAACACGGCATTGCTGTCTTCCCTTAGGCTGTAGCTTTGGCCAGCAGCAGACTCTGGCTGCCCTACACCCAGTCCCACCATGCAGCAGTGGGAAACAGATTGGTCTGCAAAAATTTTTTTTTTATTTTCATTTCTGCAAGCATTTTATGCCAGATGAGTGTCACACAAATGCTAGCAGTATCTCAAGGAAGGAGACGTGCATGGGTAAAAATTACAAGCCAGGGTGAGACAGGGAAGAGGTCTTTGCTTTAATTTTTTTGTCTGTGCAAACATGCCTCTTCCTCAGAAGACTGGGAGGTGTACAAGCCTTGTGGGGCTCAGGACCACTCCAAAGCAGTTACAGGAAAAGAAACTAAAATCTAGTTTCCCATTACAGTGAAAAAGAGAAAAACATATTTGAGAGAGAAAGGTCATAGAGATGGAAAGAAAAAAAAAAAAAGTCTAAATTAGATTTATCCCCTGACTAGAGCCCAATCAACTCACCTTCACATTTGGCTTTTTGTAGGATTGTCTTCCTCAAAATCTTCCAGTGGCAGGGGGACTAGAACTAGATAGACTTAAGGTCCCTTCCAGCCCAAACCACTCTATGGGTCTATGATATCTAAGTGTCTTTAACATTATCCCTTCAGGACTAGGAAGTAGTTGAATGTTCTCAAGTTTATGTCTCAGCACTGTGCCCCCAGCACATCTGAGACAGAGCAGCTGAAGATATTGAGCCCGCCCTGAGGTGAAGGAAGAAGCCAAGGAGCATGGATCATCCTGTATATTTCCCTAAGAGCATACCAGATTTTTAAAAGAATCACATATTTCACCTCCTTTCACTTTTAAATATTGTTTGCAGGGTGCAACTCCCAGCAGCAGGACCTTGTGTCCTTCCCAGAATAGAGGGACAAGGGTCACATTTACAAAGTCAGATGCACCAAAAAAGCTACCACTGGTGTCTGCTGGACTGAAATATTTCCATCTGCACTAATGGCCACTGAGTGAGCCCCCAAGAGCCTGGTGTGCGTTCCCCACCTTTAGCTTCATTGTGGGTGTTTTCCTCCAGCCTGCTGTGCCTATCAAGGATGGGGAGAGGCATTTTCTCTTTCATTTCCATTCCCATTAGTACAGTTGTATTTTGTGAGGTGTTTGTTTACATGAGCCTTCTCATTTCTCTCCTCTCAGGGGAGCCATTAATTTATCTGCTTTGCTTTTCATCAACAGGAGTTGACAGAGGCAGTTGGAGTATGGGTTAACTGCTCTGTTTAGAGCAAGTGGCAGGTGCTGGTATCACTCAAACTAAATGAAAATATAAATATCTTTTTACCTACCCAAGAAATCAGCTTAAAAACCCCAGTGTTTAGACTCAACCTGTTTGTAAGCCTAATGACCCAACTCGGCACTAAACGTGTTTATTGACAGCTTGAAGGCTGGACTGCTCCAGACCCCAGCTATACATAATTATGGAGAGAAAATTTTTAAAATGCCTTAATCATAAAAGGCACTCTGCTTATTATGTCAGAAAAGAGCCTAATTTTGGAGAAAAACCTGCTCCATCAAACCCTGGCCCCCTCAAGGGTCCATGGGGGCAAATCAGCAGCTCCCAAGGTCACAGCTTACATCTGAGAAAATTGCCAATGTGCTCTCTTACATGTTTCTTCACAGTTTCATTTTGGCTCACCCTGAGAGGGAGATTTTCAAAAGATTCCAATGCTTAATTTCATTCCTTTTTGTCCTCAGCACTGACAATTTTGGAGACTGAAATATGATGCAGTGCAGCCCATACCATAAAAGTGAACATTAAAAGGTTTTGTACAGAGAGCTGAGCTTATAAAGCCCCATTTTACTCGCTGAGTGAAATGAATGGAAAATGCTTCCAAGTCATTTAAAGGACTTTGGATCAGATGCACAGTTCACAAAAGCCATAGTGGTGTAAAACTCAATACCAGTCATGAGATGACACAACAGAATCCCTCCTCATTGCTCAGAAATGTAGGGAGAACACTAGTGGTTTGTGGAATACCTTAAGATATAGCTTATACACAGCACAATTTGCTAAGCAAAAAGCTACAAAGTAATAAGAAATATCTATTTTTATCTTTTTTCTAACATTCATTTTTCCCACATGGGATACTAACAATTGCTATGGAAATAAAAGGAAACAAAAAAACAGGAAAAAAAAGGAAAGGGAAACAAGGAAGTAAAGGGAGGAAAAATATTCTGGCTGCATTTAACTGGTTTGCTTACATCAGTTTTCAACTCTGCTTGGTAAAGATATGGCAGAGAAAATAAAGTCTCAACAGAAATTCCAATTTAGGGAAGGGAAACTTTGCTTTGCAAGCAAGGAGGGGGAATAGATGAGCTGTGAACTTGGATCAAGGGGTTTCAGCAAGGCAGCTTCCATGAAGCAGCAGCAGCTCTCTTGTCAAGGAATGGAACAATACTATCTCTCAGAGTCACAAAATATACACCTGCCCATGGGTGGTAGGGGCTAGTGCTGGAAAAGATGCACTATAATGGTTATTAGAAACCCCCAGTTTTATTGCTTAGAAACTGGTTAGAAGTACAGATTTTTAGGTCAGGCAAGTTATTGCATGCATGACCTAAAGTGGAAACAGCTCCATCTGCCAACTTAGATGATAGAAAAGAGTATCCCAATCTGTTTTCCTTCCCACCCCAGTGTATTTCCTCTTGCCTCAGTCTTACATCTAATTGTGAAATGCCCCTATAAAACCAGATTGATATTAATCTCGCTCGATTAAAGTTGGGGTAGGCTACAAAAATAAAAAGGTAAGGATTTAGCAGATAAGGGCTCTTTTTCTTTTAATTTCCAGACAATTTCCCCGATCTGCTTATGGTGTGGTTTTATGAACAGCTGCATCAGTATCCCCAGGGAGGCAGGAAGCAGCAGGGTGGCTGAGCCCTAGCAGGAGGGAACATCTCAAGCAGGGTTTGTCATCAGAAACATTGAAACAGGGAACCATTCCTCTACTGAGGTTGACATTTTCAAACCCAGGAGCCTGCACTTTGGTGAAAACAAACTTATGTTTAAAGGATTCTTGGCAATTGGATTTCCTGCAGATTTCTGCATCCAACAGATGCAAGCATTGATCCAGTTTCACTTGGGCAATGATATGTACAATGAGACATTTGGCTTCAGGAGCGTATGACTGAGGATGTTGCTTTCTCTGTCTCCATCTGTACTGCTTCCTTTACAGACATAAGTGCTAATAAATTAGCAGTTGTATACTGCCTTGAAAACCATGAGCTTAAATATAGGTTTCTTATTAGTTCATATCCTGGCAAAATATTTCTTTCATACAAATTACTTTTTGTAATTGAATTATCCCTTGCAATTTTTAAAACTTACGAAGTGGTTGGACCTCTGCTATTTATCAATTTTCTCTGCAAGAGTTTGCCAAGGTAGGAAGGAAATTGGTAGAAAATTTATTGCAAAAAAGTAGATAAGCATTTTACTTTAGGGTTCTTTTATGTCCATGATTCCAACAGGCCTAATAATCTTTGCAAATCATTAGCATGTTATAGCCCAGAATCCATCCTGAAACTGTATGATCTCACCACATAAGTTTCTTATTAGACTCCTAGACTCTTTCGAACATCTTCTTAATAGTGATATGTCTCATAAATTATTTATTGAAATGACATGCTTAAAAGCATCAAAAAAGACCTTTTACTTGGCTGTGAAACAGCTGGAGAATGGTTATATCTGTTTCTCATAGAATGGGCCCAGAAGGTTAAATGCTTTGTCCAGGATCACACAATAAATTAGTGGTACAGCAGGGCATAAGAGAAACTGGTGCTGTTTCCCAAAATCTTGCTTCTTAGCAGTAGATATAACTATCTCTTCATCTCAGGAATTGTTGAATGGCCCAAAATGAAGATGGCTTACTTGCTACTGAAACCCATGGTCTCCATCTCTTAAATTCTTTATTCTTTTGACATTGGTGGAGCTGGCGACCTTGGTGCTTTGGGTGGGCTTTGTTAGTTTTTTTTATCATTTCCCAGAATATAGGCTTTCCAGAGATAGTCACCTATGACTCCACGTGAAACACTCAGGATTCAGACTCAGCCACTGAATAAGACTCCATGTGTTTTCACAAAAGTGATCTGATAGGTCTCAGCCAAATTATGGAGCCTGTTTTGCTTTATTGTCTTTTGCTTCCTAAGGCATATAAAAGATTGTGTTTGTTGCATCTATTTGAAACAAATAGTAATAATTAACATTTATATAGCAATTTCTGCTTTTTAAGCACTGCTCAAACACTAATTACCTTTGGTTTAGTGTAAACTAATGTAATCCCACTCTGTTTTGCAATTTACTTGCATCTTTTGTTGACTGAGAGCTAGTTCAATTACTTCTAATCTTTGGTCTAGCTAGTCATTAAAGGTATGACTAAGAAGAGCCATCTACATCTTCAATTGCTTTCTCCCCTCCCCAGCTCCTTCATTTGCTTTTTCCTTTTCTTCCCACATCTCTTTTTGCTGAATATTCTTTAAGATGGATTCCTCAGCATGGCAGCAAAGCTTTTCTTCAGCAAAAGTGTGTGCCTTTCCACTCATTTTGTTAAATGTTATAAAAACTTGTTCTTATAAAAAAGTTTTAATAAGTCGTTCCAGTTTGCCACAGAAATTCAAATACAAGATGTTTTCCTATGGCAAACTGGAAGATTCATCACTTAGTCACTAAACTAGTGATCTTAATACCAACAATTCAGAATTTATTTTTCAGTTTGGACTTGGATAAACCACTTAATTTCTTATCTAGTGTTTTATCAGCTGAAAGATGATTGGATTTCATTGTTACTGGCATAGAATCCAAGAACTCCAGCAAACAGGCTTCCAATGTGCAAACAGGAGTTGGGGTTTGTGTAGTCTGTGCTACTGACTTTCTGCATTATTTGCAGGTCACCTCCTTTCTGCCTGTAACATGGGAGAGATGAAAATTAACTTCCTTGAAGGCTAAATCCATAGGAAATCTGAGTTTTTGCCATGTGTTAAAAAAATAAAAATTAAAAATTAAAAAAAATAAAAAAACCAAAAAACAATAAAGTAAAAATAAACCCTGCTGTTACCTTGCTCTAGTAGCTTTGAGCAAGTAGAAAAGCAGCATTTTGCAAGAATACAATAAATGTAATGTTTGATTTTTTACCTGAACTACAGTCCTTAATGCACCTTTCAGTCGAGCAGCATTTGTACTTCTGGAAGAGTGTATTCATGTCTCTTTTGCAAGGTCATCGAATCATAGAATCATTGATGGGTTTGGGTTCGAAAGGACCTACCTTAAAGATCATCTGATGAGCAGGGACACCTTTTCATAGACCAGGTTGCTCAAAGCCCCAGCCTGGCCTTGAACACTTCCAGGGATGGAGCAGCCACAGCTTCTCTGGGCAACTTGTGCCAGTGCCTCACCACCCTCACAGGGAAGAATTCCTTCCCAATATCTGATCTAATGCTACCCTCTGTCAGTCTGAAGTCATCCCCCTTGTCCTATCACTCCATGCCCTTGTCAAATTACCCTCTCTAGCTCTCTTGTAGCCCTTTCAGGCACAGGAGGATGCTGTAAGGTCTCCCTAGAGCCTTTTCTCCATATCCCTGTACATGCAGTGCTAAGCTGCAACCCAGCAATCAGGTGTAAGTCCCCTTGCATGTTCTTAAAATCTCTTCCTAGAAGGTGATATGCCTCCTTGTTATTCCAGTGAAGGGACCTTTTGTTTCAGAAAAAAATCCAAACACTTCCTCTTTCTAATTTACTATTTTTACCTCTCCATTTCTTCCCCCACAGACATAAGACCTAAGAAAAATACACTTCCTTCTGCATAAGCTTATTTTGCCATTGGAAGTGAAGCTCTGGACACAGTAGGGGTTACACTGATTAATCAATCCCTAGCATCTCTCAATGCACTCTGATTATCTCACAGAGAAGTCCTAAAAAGAATCAATTCATGAGCCCTTGCAGTCTTTTTTACAGATAATTCATATTTTAATAAACTTAATTTCAAGTTCAACTCTTTAGGGAATTTTATCAGAACAAGAAAACAGGTTGGTTTCTCCCCCTGCTGAAGGAAGGCAAGGAGAGATTGCCCAGTACCACAGCATCTGTGACAAGAGCAGGAACATTTTTACATGTGATACTGTAGTAAGACAAGGGCAGGTTGGCCTTGTGACTAATCCTGCAGGACTTTCCTGTGTTACTTACTTGAATTCAAGTAACTGGATAAGATAGTTGCCTTTGCCTGCAGAAGAGGGATGATAATACTTTTTCCCTATGCTGTGTGTCCTGCCTGATTAGGTGAGAGCTTCCCCTTACTGCAGGAAGTTTTTCATCTTATTGTTATGCAGAGTGACTATATAATTAGTCTTAATAAATAGGCAGATACAAAATAAATCTGTCCCTATAAATACTTTTTGAGCATAATTCTGAGTATATTCCTCCAAACTCAGTTGGGCCTGTGGCATTCTCTGCTATTCAATGGCAGTAGAGAAAGCCAGTGCTGGCCAAAACTACTTTTCTATTGTTTTCACAGTCAAGCCAATGACAATAAGGAGAAAAAATTAAGATCTTGGAAGTTTTATACTACAGGTTCCCTTCAATTCCAGCTGTCACCCTGTGAGCTGCTCAGACCTCAGGCTGCATCTGGAAGGTGTAGAACAGAGGATGCTCTGAACTCTGTCTCAAACAGGAGATGCACATCAGTGTGATGCATTTACTGAGGAATATGAATACAGAGTGGTGGCTGCAGGCAGAAGAGGCAGACATGCTTTCCTTGCTAAAAGAGCTCCAGCCTTCATTCAGCTCTTTTCAGAAATAATATGTAATAACAAAAAGATACATCTGAGAGCGGGTATGAGTTTAAGGCCTCTTTTCTTATGGAAAAGGCTGAGGGCTCATCAATATTCCAAGGAAAAAGACCCTAAAGAGTGGCTTAAATGAGACAAGTACTTCTTCACACCACACACAGTCACACTGGGGCACTGCACATAGCATGTTGTGAAGGCCAAAAGTGTTTAAGAGTCAAATGGGACTAGACAAACTCTCAGAGGACAGGTTCATGAGGGTCTGTCACACCCAGAGGTTCTGCAAAGAAATTTGCTGAAGCAGATAGAGGGGAAGGATGAACCTTGATTCTTAGATCACCGTTCACAACCACTGTCCCCTTCTTCTCTTCCAAATTGACTGTATCCAATCCATGTAGGGGTAATAAAGATGCATAGTTTCCTTGTTCAATTTATTGACAGAGAAGTAGGGATACAGAGCTAGTGTATCTAAGCATGGGAATTCAGTTACCTAATTGAGGAATAAAGAGGTTGAATGACACAAGGTGCACATGGGAATCATCTTGGGATTCTTGCTACATTTTCACTTGGGTCACAATTTAATTACTAACACTTGAACACTTCTGTGAACACTTCCAGGGATGGGGCACCTACAATTCCCCTGGGGACCCTGTGCCAGTGTCTCATCTCTTAGACAATAAGAAAGGGCTGGTACAACACTCACTCCAGGTGTTAAGCCTTACACACATTCCTGGGTAAGCTTAGTGCCTAATTCTCTGTGTTCTGTTGTGGCCTAGAGGAAGCATTTGTGGACAAGTTGGAAAGGGTTTTGAGTAACCTGGTCTAGTGAAAGGTGTCCCTGCCAATAGCAGGGAATTAAAAAAACTAAGTGGCAAACTAAGTGATCTTTAAGGTCTCTTCCAACACAAAGACATCTTACTTGTTGTCATAGAATCCATTCTACAGTTCTATGACTAGAAATTATATTTTTTTTATTTTATCTTTTTGTGAAAAAAATAAACAAACAGAAAAAAAAACCCCAGGCTATGTTTTTATTTTCTGGAAGAAAAAGGAAAAATTCTCCCAAACAGACTGAGAAAGGCTGTGCCAAGGGCTTTCACCTAGGATGCTTGAGACACATTCAAAACTTCATCCTGTCTCAATTAAGAACATAAATTTTAGCTTCCTGTATCCCAGGTAAGAGCCCAAATTAGCAAAAGGTGGGTGATGGAGAATAGGAATACTTTCAGTGACTACCTGCATTTTGTGTCACCAGTTCTTTGTCACTATGAGATGTGCAGATAAATGGGCTGGTTTCACATGGGGGTTGGATGTGTGGCACATCCTACACCCAAACCTTGAGTCTGACACAGAGAGTTAGGAAAAAAATGTAGGCTTACCATTAAACAGTGTACATGGTCAGGCTGTATTTTTGGCATTTCTTATTTAAATGCCATCATGCATTGTCTATTAAACTGAGGTTCTGAAGAAAACCCACTTCATCCAAGAATGGCTAATAGACTCCTAATGAGAATTTCAATATAAAACTAAGATTTTTTCCAAAATAATTTTTATTTTGGCATAAGCCAGAGTAGGGTTCTGAGGGCTGCAACTACAGACTGCTTATACTTGTCAAAAAATATTCAAAATAATTTTTAATTTCAGGCCTAAAATCTTCCACTAGCACAGGTTGAATGTTTCAGCCCATGACAGAAGACTAAGGGAGTTGCAAACCAGAAATAATTGAGATAATTGCATTTCAACCTCCTTCATGTTTTCCCACCACCACTGTTTCAAGCTTTCCTGGGCCTCCAGCTTAATGCAGTTTTAGATTTATTTGTGATAAGGTCACAAACCACATCTTTTGGAAAAGGCATTACCAAGTGACTAGCCAGTCTCTTACCAGTACAAGAAAGGCTTAGGGGTTGAGACCAGAAAAGGGAGGTTTTGTTACTTTCTTTGAGTACTGGGTTGGAGCCAAGCAGTATTAATTCAAGTCTTCATTCTCCTCTCTTGTGCCTGCCTCCTTCCTAAGCCTTTGCCAAAAATGTGAGAGGATGTTCTACCTATAGCTTAATTTATTTCCTACAAAGACCTCATGGGATTTGAACCTCTGTTATAAATCTGAAGCTTAAAGTTTAATAAAAAACACAGGAATCCTTTATGTTATGGAAGAATCTCCCAGAAACCTGGTAAATGGCATCACACTGTTTAAGCCACAGTAGTGTATTTGCTAAGATCAGATCATTGTTGACTCTGATCACCAGGCAATACAAATTTGATTTGAATAACCCCCGAGTATGTGCCTAAGTGTTTGCTGAATGCATCAGAATATTCACCACTGCAGTTATGCCAGGTTTGTGCTTTAGATGAGGTGGAATGGGAGGCAATATCTTAGACAATTTTTTGCAAATAAAAATGACCAAATAAGATTTCTCAAGTTCAATATTTTGTGTAAAGAAGGCCAGGTTTTTTCAAGGTCAGGCTGGATAGGGCTCTAAACAACCTGAACTAGTGCATGGCATCCCTGCCTGTGGCAGTGAGGTTGGAACTAGATTATCTTTAAAGTTCCCTCCAACCCAAGCCTTTCCATAAGCCTATGAAATCACAATAAGGAGACTTGAACAAGACATTTGCATGCTCGTGGAAGTGGTAGGACTGTCACAGTGGACTGCCTACTTTCAAATATGATGTAAAATACCAGCTGATGACTTAATTTGGTGGAGGATATTAATAATCACAGACACAAAGTCATTTAATCATCTGAGCTCACAATTTGTTTGCAGCTTAGGATTCTGAGTTGGAGCTAATTTCCCAAATAACATTTCTGGCTTGCCAGTATCCATTGGTGTCTTTGAGAAGATTAATATACAAGGGGAAAATCTGTCTCCCTTTAGACTCTGAGTGGGGTTTTCATCACTCACCATGGAATTTCACAGGTCAGATACAACTGCAATTGTCCATGCTTCACAGTCCTTCTGACTGAAAGACACCACTGAACATGAAAGAGCATCTTGTTAGTAATACTTGACGTTCGTGCTACTGTTCTCCAACAAAGACTTCAGGCATGTATTTGCCACATTTTTTTAAATTAATTATTCTACTATGATTATGTGACTTGCTTCTCAAAAAAATCCAGGGCTCAGTATCAGACTCAGCCTTATAGATCAAGTGTCTGCCCTCAGTTTTGTTGTTTTCTTCTTGTACCACCTTAAGCAATTCACTTTGACTTTCCATGGCTCATCTCTTCCTCTATAAAGTGAAAGAAAGGATACTTGCTCACTACTTGCCAGCTTTAGGTCTTAGTTAATGGTTCGATTTGTGGAGCCCAAAGGAGGGAATATAAAATTAAGCTTGCTGCTCAGCATCCTATGGCTGTGCTCATTCTAAAAAGGGCAGCAGCAATAAAAAATAGGGAAAAATATTGCCCTAAGCAGTGAAATGAGATTGAGTTCAAGAAGACGAAAAGCATGCCCTACCAAGTAAAATGATGCCATTTCTGCATAGGCAGTTTTGCAGAGGCAAACAAATGACTGTGAGAAGTAGGCCTTTTGCTTCCTTCAGCACAAAGGTGGAGGTGGAATGAGCCCACCGGAGCTCATGCTCACGTTTTCTTGCAGACAAGATATTTCACTCTTCCTGCTTTCCCATCACCCTGCTGCCATAACTATATGGGAACTACATAAAGCTATCTGTACTGTTTAAACCCTCACATTTTGACAGAAAATTGGATGATATGACATGCTGCCTCCCAGAACAGGTGCTGTCTATCACCTTGCTGCTAATCTCTGTGATTAGTGACCTGCAATGTAAGTCAGCTATCAAAGACCACCTGTCCTTTTTGCTGTAAGCGCCTCCTAGCATATCGCTTTGTGGTGTCACACTCCCTTGTCTGGTTTTTGATTGATGCAAGTTTGTCTTTTGAGCAGTGACTCAGAAAATAAATCATACCCCTTGCCATTCATTGAGTGAGATTCTGCAGCACAAAGCCGGTGTGGTTAATCAAAGCTCCAAAGAGCAACAAAACCCAACAGAACTGAGAGTGAGGAGGAGAGATATAAAGGATGAAACATCATAAAAAAGATTATTTGGGAGCCAACCAAAGCAAAAGCAAAAGCAAGAGAGCTGCAAATAAGCACTGCGTTTGCTGCACTGCTGCACCACAAAGCTAGTATTTTTGCTCCACTCCCTGACATATATGCAGGGATGTGAGAAGAGTCCCACACTTCTGAAAAATATAACTATATCAAGGAATCTGATTTTATAAGCTTTTACTTCTAAGTAAGCCTTTCTGGGGTCAGTGGGATTTTTTTGAGTAGAATAAGTAAAGGCAGAAGGATGCTTCAGTTGTGAACTGTACTCCAGACCAGTTTGTGGTTCAGCTGGGATTGGACCCCCATACACAGAGGGCTGCCAAAAATAGGAATGGCTATTGCAACTAATTGGCCTTAAAATACAATTAAAAATGGGAAAAAAAAAAAAAAGGAAAAGGAAAAAAGGTGAAATTTGATATGTTATGCAGACAGCAGGATGATGAAAGAATCAAACAGAACTAGAAACACTGCATTATAGGACAAGAAAGCCCTTTCCAAATATAAATTATTCAGAGCAGGAGGGTTTTGTGCTTTTATAAAGGGAAAATGAACACAGAGATGGAAACGTCCATATTAGAAAGTCTGGATTTTTACATCTGGTCCAGCAAGTTTATGGAAAATTTTGAAATTATGAGGAGCAATCATGAGCTGAAGACGGAAAGAAACTGGTGGTTGAATATGTAACTGAGACAAGTGTGATTCTTTGTGTTCATGTGCCAGAGAAGTCAGGAAAAATGTGAGGTGTTGATGGCACTGATGAAATTGCAGCAGAAGTAAAATCTAGACACGAGGAGTAGCAAATAAAGAAATAATAATCTACCACAGGAAAACTATGAGGCAAACTCTCTGACCACACAATTCCACTGAAAGTAAGGTACCTAAACCATCTGGGAATTGGGCCATAAAACTGAGATGACAAGAACTGCATGTCCATGGAGAAGTGCTGGAAACTTATTTAAGTCAGGTAAATGCAACAGTTCAATCTTTAAAAATAACTTTTAAAAAAGTCTTCATTATGTTTTATGGAGGTAACCTTTCTATTTGGAAAGTCAAGCCAAGTTGGGAGGGAGAGAGAAATAAAAAGTTGAGAAGAGTTAAATTTATAAAGACCTGAATGAGTTGGGAATAGAAACACTGCTACAGAGGAATGTGCATATGGATGGTGCAAATTTACAGGGCTATTTTTGATGAACTGTAGGAGAATTTTCAGTTTTTCAGCACCTTTCCTTACAAAAAGAAAACCCTTCATCTGGTGGGAATTCATTCAATTTCCTCATGTTTTTTTGTCATTTCCTAAGTTGCAAGGTTACTAATGGTAATTACAGACCCTGTTTGTACCTTGTGGCTCTAGCAGTGTAAAAGGCTTTCTTGGCACATGTTCCTCTCCTGCTAGAGGGTTTTTAAATGACCAGCCCTAGGCAGGAATTGCTACAGTACTCGGAGGCAGATAGAAGCCACCTTTTCTCATTTATTTCTTAGAGAGTAACCACTTCTCACTCACATTCTTCTGTCTCCATGCCCCATAACAATAAACCACAATTTCAGTGTTCATTATAGTGGCTCTCAATACTGGGCTTTTCAGAAGGAGCTTGTTTTAAGGTGTTATATTCAAAAGTATGATAAACCTGCTCCTTCAAAGATTTTCATACAGAGATACTATAAAGGAGACAAACAGATTCAATAACAAGTGTAAAAAAAGTCACAATTTTTCAAGCCAAAAGTTGTTTTTTTTTAAAAAAAGGATAGATGACAGTGCACTGAAAGTCAATCAGATGCTCTGTTTCTTTTATTTCTTTCCAGTGTGAAAGTACCAATAGGTTTGATTCAAAAATGAAAAAAAATTAAAAATCTAGCAATATTTGGTAGGTCTCTTACATGCTGCTATTGTTCCTTAGCACAATGCAATCTCCTTCACTGTTGCTTCTACATTCAGGCCTTAGTTTTGTGTCCTTACTCTGCAATACATTTAACATGTCAGTTTTGGCCAGTGAGTAATCCCATTTGCATTCACTGTATTGCATTTACATGAATGAATTTAAGTCAATGAGTTTAGTGGGTTTAAAAACATTTTTAAAATCAAAGTGGTGCTCAAATTTCTGTGGATGATTTAGGTAAAACTCGTTATAAGACACTCCTTCTTTCCCCCCTCCATCCCTAAGTGTTCAGTAGTTTCTATGCATTTTGCTGACAAACCGAATGTGTGAATTTAGACTGGGAGACAACATATATATATATATATATATATATATATATAGTTATTATTATTTCCAGGAAGAATGCTACAGAAGCCATACAAGGTGTTGGAATTAGCATCTGTCATTTCAAAGCTGGTTTTGGAGGTTAAAGGGACAAAACCCAGAGAGCAGTTTTAGCAGAATCAGAATTGCAGAAATAGGAGTGTGTCATGGTTTAACCCCATGAGAGTACCAGGAGTGTAACCCTGCTCTTTGCCCAGCTGCCAGTCTATCTCACAGCCTTCCTGTAGCTCTTTCTTCCTCCTGAAGTGTCTTTTCAACTCCAGTATCTTTTTAATTGTGCTTGTTCCAGACAGCTTTTCAAGTAAGAAATTAATAATAAAATGTTGTCTTTAGGCTTCAGTATTACAATTATGATTTGTAGGTTATCAGAACCTGAAAAAACCCACAAATACTACATTAGAACACATCCCTTTAAACTGACTTACAAAGCTCACAGCACATCCATCCTCAACTACTGCACCATAGCTGTGTGAAGGCAGGTGTAGATTAGGTTTTAGGAAGAAATTCTTTACTGTGATGGTGGTGAGACACTGGCCCAGGGAAGCTGTGGCTGCCCCATCCCTGGTGGTGTTCAAGGCCAGCTTGGATGGGGCTCTGAGCAACCTGGTCTAGTGGAAGGTGTCCCTGCCCATGGCAGGGGCCTGGAACTGGATGATCTTCAAGGTCTCTTCCATTCTGTGATTCTATGATTCTCTGAAATCAAGGGCACAGCATGTGAAGCAAGGCTAGGGTCTGAGTCATGGGCGAGTAAGATTTCATTAGTGCATTCAGGGTTTAGCTTTTCAAGAGAGCACATTCACAACAGAAGTGATTCGGTTCTTGCCATATATTTCCATATGTATTTGCTGTGAAAAAGACCAAGAACTGAAAGGTGCTTTCTAAACCTTTTGCTTTTTTGTTTTTAAATGCTGATGGCAAACAACAATATCCTAGGGTGGCATGTAGAGACTCAACTTCTGTTTCTTTAGCAGTCAGGAGGATTCAGTTTCTGAGAAGCTCAACTCGTAATTACATATTTTCCATGTTTAGTTTCTGGAATTTTATGTCATTATTTTTCCTCATAAACAAGTTTAGATATTAAAGAACATGTTTTTCCATCTTGATGCAAGTCATTGCCTTCATTTTTTCTGTGACTTCTGTCATGTTTAATAAACTTGAAGTAAAAATTCCATTAATTATTTTGACAAAAATATGTTTAATACGTTTTATTTCTGATATCTGTTTTCTCTGTGTGCAGATATGTATGCTTGCACTGTAGTGCATATATACATTGGTTTTTCCAGAGGAATAAATCCCAAGCCATGTTGTTACATGAAGCAGAACACTATAATTTATTTACAGTTTCTCAGCTCTGTTTAAGTTCTAATGTATTTCCAGCCCAGTAAAGATGAGCCCTCTGAAAAGAAAGACATATTTATGCAATTTCCATCCACATTTCATTCCCTCCTACTTCCATTCTCCCTCTCCCTTCCCACTTGCCTTCTTATACCATCTCACTCTTTTGTTCATATGTTCTAACCTCATGATCTATGGAAGCATTATTAAAACCACAGGACAGCATTTTCCCACAGCCCTCCAGTTGCCCAAACAGAGACATTTCAGCATTACCTGATTTCCCAGAGATCAGGTGACTGATGAATACATGCCTTCTCAAGGTGTCTGAATCACTTCCTATGGAAAGAGGACACACAATATCGCAATCCAATTCCCAAGTGCATGCCTGGTTCAGACAGATGCAGGTTGCAGCGTATATGTATCCTGTTAGCAGTGGCAATTATTAAATGAGTCACACATAATTGAGACCTTCTTTTTATTGGTAATTGTTCTAAGAGGGTTTTTTTCTGCAATCCATTAAGTAACATCCCTCCCTTTTCTTCAGTGTAAGAATGTATAAAGAAGGCAAATTAGCAGTTGGGTGCCCACAGGCGTGAAATTTCTTTATTCTCTCTTTCAGGTTATTCCAATCTGACCACCAGGCAGACGTAATTATTTTAATGTTGAATACTCAGACAAGGGTGCCATGGATGTGAAAGAAAGGAAGCCGTATCGATCTCTGACCCGGCGCCGCGACACTGAGCGCCGCTACACCAGCTCTTCAGCCGAGAGTGAGGACAGCAAGGCACCCCAGAAGTCCTACAGCTCCAGCGAGACCCTGAAGGCTTATGATCAGGACTCCAGGCTGACCTACAGCAATCGGGTCAAAGACATGGTGCACCAGGAGGCTGATGAATTCTGCCGAGCAGGTGGGTACTTTTCAGCGGATGCAGCTGTAAGCAGCATGAGGGAATCAGCTGAGAGCCGGAGCTGGGTGGGAGGCTGCCTTTGAAAGACTCTGAGGACAAAAGCAAGATGTAAGAGAGAGATTTAAGGAGAGCAGCAGAGATCATCTTCATTGTATTGCACAGACACTGTATGCAGCCCTGTGTCCTCAAGTGGCATACCCATATCCCATGTTCATTAGCACTTACTAAGTCGTTTTTCTATGTCTTAATCTTTTTGTCTGAAGCAGCACTTTGCCAATTCCCACCATGGGACTAGAACGCCCTGTGCACATACTGTACGGTACTGACGTGACATGGAAAGCTCCTGCCTGCTCAGGAGATCTTTCAGTGTGTCCTGTGTCTGCCCTGTCATGAAGGAAGTCAATGAGGATGCTGAGGCAGAAGGCAACAAGGGGAGAGTCACTGTCCACACTGTTCATCTGGTCTACAGAAAAACCCAAGAACCCTGGAAGAAAGGAGGCATCTGAGCTCCAGATGGGATGAACCCTCTTGGCACTGTACATGGCCTGCAGGCTTTAGGTTTTCCTTAGGGACATGGCCCCATATTAAAGGAGTAAGGAACCACTTTAGGACTTACACGAGCACATTTAGTGAATATGAGTCTCAGTGTCTGTGAAGATGTGGAGTTTTGAGAGTCACAGTGGACTCCACAGTTCCATCAGAGATTCCAGATATTCTATTGCTACCCTGAAGTCAGTGCAGCTACATTTTCACTGCTGTTAATGCCTATATGAGGTAGTTTTCTGGCCCCTACTATAAGACTCATCTTCATTTTTCTGTAGAGATGTAGCTCAGATTCCAACCAGGACTTCACATAATTTGTTTTTAGAATTCCATCAAGAAAAGCATAAAATGGCAAAGTGAGTCAAATAGAGTAGGCAGCATTCCAGAAAATGAACATAAACTAGCTGACCCAGAGTACTCTGAGCACATCCTCTGGAATTTAGAGAAGCTGATTCCCCAAAAGGAATGCATGTAATTACACTCATTAAACTTGGGGGCTGCTTAATTTCACTTCTCAAAAATCGTGCACTTGTGGTTTTGGTGCAAGACTCATCTCCAAGGCACCTACAAGCAAAATGATTTTCAGAAATATCTTCATGTGTATAGCTTTGGTGTTCGAGTTTCAAAATAGCTGCAACAGACAATAATCAACAAAAAGGCCAATAGTTATTGTAAGTAACACTGTGAAATCATAAAAGCTGTTTCTCTCTTAGCAACTCTGAAGTACTTTATCCTCTCTAAGGAATGTATAACATTATAAAGAAAAAAAAACGTTTTAGGTCATTGCATTTGCTTACTTCAACAATATATTCACCATGCAGGATAGATGTGAATTATTCCAGGTCAGCGGTTTTCAACTTGGAGGTCCATGAGGCCAGGCAGATCCATGGACTTCTGCTAAGAAGCCCACAAAAGATTACTTTTATTGAAAATCCAGTCTGTTGACAGGGAGTGTAAATTTTCTATACTCAAACTCACACTTCCCTAGGAAAGTTTTGAAGGGTACAGAGAAATAGTAAAAATGACTGGTTTAAGTCTCTGAAATTCACTGAGAAGTTAAGATTAACCACTTCAGACCACCAGTTCTGTTTCTGATACAACTTTCACAAATGGCTCAAGTTAAAGCTTTCTCCCAGTTTATCCTGAGTGTCCCAAAACTTGCCTGAAGAGTGTTAGCCATAATCTCAGACTTTCTGTGCCACATTTTCCACTGGCTGTAAGCCATGAATGGACCTTTCTTTGTAATGCTGCTTGGCTTCAGGCCAGCTGAAACCAAGCCTTATTAGCCTGCTTGACATCAACAAGGCAAAGTGAATTTCTCTCCTGCATTGGTTTGGAAGGCAGAGGAGGGAAACATTTCAAATTGACCAAATAAATTCAGTAAATAAACAAGTCAGCATTTAAATGGTTTTAGCTAGAGTGAGTGTCAGCAAATGTGCAAGTCAGCACAGGAGAAAATAGACCAGATCTGAATTAAAAAGTCTTGGATATTTATTATCTTCCTTTTATTGACTTGAGTTCTTCCAGCTTAAAAGGCAACAGTGAGCATAGAATATGAAAATCAATGCATCTGCTTCTGTTTATTGCAAATAAATTTGATTTTCAGTTAATTGTAGCAGTCATTTTTCATAATTTATGAGCTGCTGTTACTGGAGAACATTGGTCATGCTGCACACTGATGTGCCTGATGATGCTGAGTGTGGCTTCTTTCAGGCGAAGATGGAACTTGCCATCGGTGACTCAAACACGCAAGGAAAACCAAAAGATGTTTTTCAGTACTCCACAAGGGATAGTTTAGAAAACCATGGCCTTACGCATCAGTCGAAACTAGAAGAGAAGAGCAAGGTCTCTGAGGAGATACTGCTTCCTAGCATTTATAACTTAGGTCAGGTTTATTTGCTTCCTCCTGCCATGAGACTGTAGAGGACAATCTCTCAAATCACTTTGCAATCAAGTTAAATGGATTACTTTGCCACAAGCTTGCACTGTGCTTCCTAAGCAAGGCCCTAGGGTTGGACAGAGGTGTGAGCCTCAAGCAACCTTTTCTGTCCACTCTGTCTGAAAGCTTTAATCTTGTTTGGTCAATTAAAAAGGTGTGAAGTTCATGAATCCTTTATGCAGTTGGAGTGTTGTCAGCTGCAGATCCATAACCAGCTGAACCAGAGCTTTGTCCTGCCATCAAACAGCTCCTTCCTTCTCTGAGCTATACCTGAAAAGGCTGTCCAGTGCCATTATTCACCTTGCATTCAGATATCTCCTCTCTGTTCACTATGAGCTGTAAAATCAACTGAATGGAAAAATGTAGTAAAATAGCATCTACTTTTGGCAACCTGTCATCTGATGCATCTAATATGTGCTGTAATATGAAAGACCTTCCCCAAGCAGCAGGGCTCAAGGACAAGCTAGGATGTTTCCACAAGTGTGAAACTACTCTGGAAAGGTAGAAAAACGACTATTTCCATTGGATGCATATTTTCCACCATATGATATTTGACATCCACAAATAGAAATGTGAGGGAAAAAACCACATGATTATGGGGTCTTGAGAAAGGAGAAAACGATAATTCAGCTTTGGATACAACCTTGAGATCCAGATTTGATTAACAGATTTCAATAATGAGTAGTTATGAACTTCAGGATAAATAGGAATATTTATCCTGAAATTTCCTGGAGATCATGCATCCAGATTTATCATGTTGAAATATGCCTGAGCTGCAAACTTCTCAGTTCCTTAATCCATCCAAGGCATAGCATAATAGAAGCAGGGGTGCATTGAGCTGTATAAATGCACTGTGTAGCTAAAGGCACTCATGGGTGGCCAAAATCTTTTCAAGATATTCAGGGCTGAAAAATAAATGCATGCATTAATAAATAAATGTGGATTAAAATTGCTCTCCCTAGCCTCTTTGTGGAACTTTACAAACAAAGTGTGCCAATATTTGAAGCTTTATTCATATCAATTCAGTCTGATTCTGAAGCTCTGCAGGTAACTAGACATGGAGTCAAGAGTCACTTTTCAGGTTGTATTTTTAGTCAGCTAAACAATTGCATCTATTTGCAGCCAAATAACCTCTGCTGTGACTCTATCAGAATGAATAGCTAAACTGAGCCAAGGTGTGAGTGGTCAGCAAGGGGAAAGTGAAATCACCAAAGGAAATTTAAATCCACGGTATGTAATTTCAGGGATTTCAATGAGCAGAACTCACTCAAATTGCCTATTGTAGGGAAGTTGTCAGGTGTGTGGTAGGACTTTTGATCATTGCATGCCTCATTTTGCTTTTCTCACACAAAGATTACTTTTTGCCTCTCCTAAAGAATTACACCACTTCCACATGTATTTTTGCTTTCAAACTTGATGATTTCACTGAACATGCCCTGAGTTTTGTCAGGTTCCAGAAGCAGGAATCCAGCCACTTTTAATCTTGACATATTTGAAAAGAGGCTGTTGTGAGGTGGGGACTGGTGCCTTCTCCCAAATAACAAGCAATAGGACAACAGGAAAATGCCACAAGTGACACTAGGGGAGGTTGAGATTGGATATTAGGAAAAATTTCTTCACTGGGAGAGTGGTCAAAGATTGGAACAGGCTGCCTACGGAAGTGGAGGAATCATTGTCTCTGGAATTGTAAAAAAAAAAAGTGTTAGATGAGGTCTTAGAGATGCTTAGAGACATTGTCTCATGGTGGACTTGGACGTGCTGAGTAATGGTTGGACTCGATGATATTAAAACCTTAATGATTCTATGATTGTGTGGTCTCTTGGTCTCACACTGAGCAAGACCACAGAAGAGGGGTATCTTTGGAATGATGCTGCTGTGTGTTGTTGTGACGCTGCTGTGCCCCACTAAGGCAGAGAATGAACACTTCTGCTCTTGACTTGTGCTAGATGGCACCGTGCCCTATTAAAGATTAATCAGGCTGACGTGTTTTTCTCACAGGAGCCAACTTCTCCTTGCGAGAACTGGGACTTGAAGATGTGGCACCCACACATGGGACTTTGTACCGGACCGACATCGGGCTGCCTCACTGCGGCTACTCCATCAGCGCCGGCTCGGATGCCGACACGGAAACAGACGTGGTCATGTCGCCTGAGCACCCGGTGAGGCTCTGGGGACGCAACACCAAGTCTGGACGCAGCTCCTGCTTGTCAAGCCGGGCCAACTCCAACCTCACCCTCACCGACACGGAGCATGAGAACACTGAAACCGGTAAGTGCTGACAGCGCATGCAAGTGTCAGCCTCGAGCTCTATCAGGAATGTCTCTTCTTTCTACTCCACCTTAATCTTCCTTAGGTTCTGTGATGGGGTTTTTTATCAGACTCTGTGAAAACACTCTTCTAACAGGCCCATGTCGTGGCCTTATGTACTGTCCTACAGAGTATTTGTTAATGGACTGCTGGAGAAGCTCCTACTTATTTATCACTGCAACAGAGATCATTAAATAGCTGTAATACTCTCCTTGATTTTTGCAGCAACCTTTCAGAGGGAAGGCATTTAAATCTCCCCTCCTCTGGCTGATGCTACTCTTATCTTTGCCCAGATTTTCTGGGCAGATAATTCTCTTCTCTTCCTTGCTGGTTCCTTGACAGGGGCTGTTTCATTTATGTAAATCGGCTGACTGCTCTCTGAAGGAAACGATGGTGAAATATTTTTAGAAGCCTTTTTCTTTGTGCAAAATAAAAGCTGAAGGTCACAGATTTTTTATCTCTGTAACTTTGTGTCCCCAGCTGCGGGGATTCCTGCATGCCTTTTGTAGGTCTGCAAACCTTTTGGTCAGCAGTTCTGCCAAGCAGTGTAGGAGAAGGAGAGGAGATTTTGATTCAATTGCAACTTGACCCAAGAGTTCATCCAGTCCTATATGCCTTTGCACTTTTAATTCAATTATAGCACAGCCTGCTTCTTAATATAGCTGCTGCGTACAAGTCATCGGGCACTTGTGCTCAGTACAGAAAGCTCATGTGAAATGACTGTATCACTTGTTCTTTTCATGCTTTTTTGCCACAGTATTATAGTGACAAATGATGATAAGTTTTCCTCTGGAAGCATGACATGGCGAGACATACACCACCTACATGATTTTATGTTTAACTCCAACAAAATTAGAGTTGAAGCTTATTAAGTTTCTGCTCGGAGATAATGATATATTAGGCAGAGTTCAAAGATAAATGGCCTTCTGTTCAAAGGATGTTGAGAAGAATTCTTTTAAATTATCTTTTCCATACTTTTTCAAGATCCTTAGTGTAGTGTTTTACAAGCAGACTCACACAGTGTCAATTTATATTGTTTTCCTTCTGATCCTTGTGTTTTGATGAAAAATCAGAGGGATCATCAGGGTCAACTAAAGTTTTGCACACTCAGAAAAAATTGCTAGAAAGCAGCCAAAAGTAAGCACCTTGCCCTTCCATCCCATTCTCCTCTATCCAAGCTCTTTTTTGTGCTTCCCATGTGATGTGTGAGCAGCTGCAATCCTGTCCCATATATTTTTTCTTTCCATGCCTACTAAAAAAAGCAAAATACAGAATTTTAGTATTTTTTTTTTTTTTCCATTTGGTCTTACTGGAGAAGAATTGAATTATCTGCTGGAGTCTTTTTCCCTGCTTTCTGTAATGCTAGCTCTACACCTGCAAATTCAACTTTGTACCTACAGATCGCTTACAAGAGAAATTATATTAAAAACAACACATTAGGAACTTCACATGCTTTGAAAGGCTTTTCTGAAAGTAATCACAGAGGCTATAGAACTCATGTCAGGGTGGAGACAACCTTCAGTTCCTCTTTCCTTAAGGTTACTGACACACTAACCATTCGTTGAACCATCATTTCACAGGATCTAGAAAAAGGGAAATGAGAGGTGGAGAACATACAGTGCTGTATAAATATAGGAGTTTCCTTGGAGCCTAGGCATTTGCAGTCTTAGATGTTGGGTGTTTTGAATGAGAAAGACTGTATCACACTAAAGACAAAAGTCTGTGTAGCACAAATAAAACCTAGATTGCTGTGGTGTCCGGAATGTAATAGTATTGTCCATACTGAGAAATGGAGGTGGTGGAACTTGAAAGAGAATATTAAGATCCAAACTGTGCTGATGGTGAGCTTCATCTGATGCTTAGACTTCCCTGGAAAGATGTCATAAACATCAGACCATATTCAAGCCAGAAAAACTGGTCCAGAGCTGAGAAAAGGTCACTTTAAAATAGGGACTGGGGTTGAATTGGTAGTACAAACATATCCAAACAAATGTTGCAAGGTAGGAAAAGAAGAAGATTAGGGAAAAGTCTTTTAAGTAGGCAGAATTTGAGTATTTTCTTTTTGTAACTGTCTGTCACAGATGTAAAAAACCTTTGTGTACAACCTGGTCACTGAGACCTGCTGTAGGAGCAAATGAAGCCTGAGATCCTCTCAGAAGCTTTGTCTGCCAAACACAAAGGCATTTCCTCCCTCCCCACTCCACATGAGTAGCGTTTCTCTGGGCTGCTAGCTATCACACAGGCTATTCTGAGAAACCCCAGATATATAAGAGAAACATTTTCAAGAAGACATGAAATTTTGCTAATGGCAATGTAAAGTAACATAATGCTATGACTCAGTTTACAGGATACCTTTATGAGCCAGTATTAATTGTTGACCGTATTGATAGAAGTTATAGCCTTTAGCCGAAGTCAATATGGACTTTATGAACCTGCCATCAATAGGAGAGTTTATGGGGCCCATTAAACCAACTTTTCCAATGAAGGTCAAAGTCAGCGGTTTTTATGCTATTCATTATTTATCCAAAATAAATAATCAGAATTTACTTCTGATGATTGTAAATCTAAAGTTGTTGAAGCATGATTCTGCCAGAACATATATTGTGTTCCTAGAAAAGGAGTGGTCTGGCTCCTTTGAAAAGCAGGTTTGTTTTTATTTCAGGTATGGTGATGCCTTGAAGGAACAGATATGATGCTCAGAAAGCGCAGACACAATCCACCATTGTCATGAAGGAAGCCTATGAAGTGCTCTGCTTTTATGGCATATTGTGATCATAGATCACTTGCACAAGGAGCTGGCATGGAAAGACATCTGTAACTTTATCTAAACTGTTACAGGGTTTTCACAGAATCCCAAAACGGTTTGAGTTGGAAAGAACCTTAAAAAAACATGTAGTTCCAAGCCCCTGCCCTGAAAAGGGACACCTTCATTAGGTTGAATGCTTCCAGGGGGCTGCATGTTTTACTAAGTGAAGAGTTTGTTTTCAGCAGAGTTGAGTTATAACTCTGGCATTGCCCTGAGCTCACGTCCTGCACACTCAAACAGCCACGATGGCTTCCCCTCCAGTGGACAGTGCATTTCCCTTACCTGGATAGTCACTTTGCAAAGTGAGGGGACAGAGGCACAGCTCAAGCTGCTGCATCTTGGCTGGGGACAGTGCAATCATTCTGTACTGCTGATGTAGCAGGCACTTCATACGGCCCAGGGAGTTTCCTGCAGCATGATCATGATCCGAACTGGAACTGTGAACTCCCATTACCAGTTCCAAACCAAGCACAGAGGGAGTCTGGTTCCTGGAAGTCTAGCAATGATGTTAGAACTTCTTTCCTGTAGTATCTCAGTATTTCTCAGCAAGACTGATTCAAGCAAAAGAGGTTCCTGAAGTGGTCATTTGGAATGAAGCCTGGAGTTTCCTGGCGGTACCTTAGCTAACCCTGAACAGGATTTGTACTGAGCCAGCAAGTGTTTGCCATAGAGAAGAGCACATTGAAGAAGAACAAGGTAATAGTCTTCCAGAAATTGGCTTATTTTGCAACAATTTAGTCACATAAAAAAAACCCAAAAAAACCCCAAAAAACAAAAACTTCTAATCATAAGAACATCATCATAAAAATTGAGTATCACAGGATAGTTTATACTGAAAGGCATTGCTGTAAATCTCTGGTCCCTCTCCTTCTTAAAGCAGGGCTAAGTAGGAGGTCAGATTGGGTCACTCAGGGCTTTTTTCAAGTACAGTTTGAGTACCTATCAGAATGGAGAGGCTACATGCTTTATATCCTGGTTCTGCAGCTGACCAAACTTTCTGTGAGCAACTCTACTTCTAAGACCTGGTATGGATTTCAACTGCAACTCATGTCCATGGCTCCCACTGGGCATCTCTAAGAACAGCCTGACTCCATCTTCTGAACATCACCCATATTAAAAATGGTTAAAAGACAGCATCTAGAGTCTCCTCTCCTCATAAACAGTTGGAAGGCAGTTTGGCACTGGAGGAAATCAGAGAAGTCTGAAGAACTCCAGTGCTAAAAGCTTTTAAGTGTAAACTAGACAAAGAGCTGCTGAGAAAGGTCTAGACTAAATGCTGTCTCAGCCAGTGTCTTTCAGTGCTGGCCTCTCAAGCATCCCTCTTTCTCCAGTTCCAATTCTTGCATCACTGCTATGCCTTTTTCCTCTGGGGCAGGACTATTCAGGCAGGGCTTCTGCACTGACAAGGGGACTCCTAATGTATGTGGATATGGACAATGTTTATGTGCAAGCATCCATGATTTGGGCTGTGTCTATTTCCTTTGGATCTGTAATGGAGATCTTAACTCAGATCCACCCAAATTGTTATGAATCGTGCTGGTAATCTCTGGACAGATTTCAGTTTGAGAGATGAGCAGAAAATGGGTAGATATTCCAATGTAAAATGTGTTACCACAAAAAAATGAAAAAACCAAACACAAAACAAACAAAAACAAAAATGTCACCAACAACAAAACCAAAGCACTTCTTCCTCTACCTTCAGTGTGTTAATGAACTTAGTACAATCATTACAGGGTTACTGTATACCTGGGTCAATGTCCTGGTCATTTTAAAAATTTGTCTTTGTGGAAGTGGAGTTGCAGCCTTTTAAAAAGAAACAAACAAACAAATAAACAGTGCAGCTTAAATTTCAACTATTCCAAAGAAGCTGTTCCAAACTATTCCAAGCTAAGGACTTACTTTGGTTGTAATCTGGGCTCAGTGTTCATACCCCCCAAGGCAAGTAGTTGGCTAGATATGAGAAGGAACAAGAGACAGAGGAAGCGTTTTTTTCATTAGCAGGACAAGTCAGCTGTGATTAATGCTGTGAGGAGTGGTGTGATGTTTCTCTCTCTGTCATCATGCCTTGCTTGGAAGAATGTGGGCAGTGTCAAATGGCCACAAGGATCTCACAGACAGGATGATTAACATCAGATGGCTCAAGACAGTTTACCTGAGTTGAAGATGCTCAACTGTGATCTATCATGTAAAGAAATTCCTGCAGCAGAAGTGTAGCTGAAGTGTGACTTCAGCACACTGAGAGGTTAGTAGACATGAACTAAAATTCCAGATCTAACCACGCTAGAAACCAAAATTCAAGCTGCAGGACCTTTTCTGTCAAATTTCCCTGTGCAACTTCTTTCCATCTTCACAATTCAAAACCATGTGGGAAACATGATCTGGCAAAAACTTCTGCATGCCTTCTATGTTTGCAGAAGGGTATAATACTGGACTCCAGTCATCCATTTAATGATGAATTGGATGTCAGTTTGATCACCCCAAAACTTCCACCACACATCTGTTGATCATCTCTGTTTAGGAAGAAGAGTTTCATCTCAGGGTTCATTCATCTTTAGCTTCACCTCTGAAAGTTCCAGTCAGTGCCAAAAGTGATATAGTGACTATAGTAATACAGACACTTACTGGTGGAAAGATTAAGTGTACCAATTCATCTTGGACCCACATTCTAAAAAGAGGAATAATTTCCCTTCTCTCCCATCCTTGGAATTGTTCATGATGTGAACATGAACAGCCTGGATGTGGCTGTGAGCAACCTGGTCTAGTAGAAGGTGTCCCTGCCTTCACAGGGCAACCCAGGGGTTGGAGCTAGATAGCCTTTAAAGTTCCTTCCAAACCAAACCATTCTGTGAACTTTTTCCTTTAGTCACTACTGTTCTGGAATGCATTTAAATGAAATTTAAAACTGTCAAGCAAACAACCAGCTCAATATCCAAACATGTTCTCCAAGCCTTACCACCTTAACCAGAAAGACAGTAGATATCTTACAGCTAACTTTTGTTTTCTCATCAAATATATTACCTTTCTTAAAAATACTCATAGGCTTTTGTAAAACTAAAGCATAGTGGCAATCAGGAGCTTTAAAGCTCACATGATAGCTCTGCCTCCTCTACTATCCCAGACTCAGCTCTTGGCCATGTTAATTGACAAAACAACTGATTTACAGAGCGTTTCTTGGAGTAGCCACCACATTCTCTCATAAGCCATTATTGTTGCTGGAAACAAGAAATTGTGTAGGGTTTTAGGACTCAACAGAACTCAATGTTTATAGAACATATTAGAAACACAGGGGTACATTAAAGCAGGAAATAATTAAAGATAATTGTTTCAAACAAGGAACACCAAAGAAATGCTACAATTTTATTTCTCAGGGTAGTTAATAAATATTATTGATGCTTCCATTTATTCAGTGGTGACTGATACAGAATTCACCAAAGCCTTTGAAGGCACCTGTTGCCATCAGAAGTGTTACACCTTGTCCTGGGTGCATGGTGGTAACAGGCTGTTTTTTGAAAACAGCATGCCCAAGTGGTATAAATCCCAATACTTCTGGTTAAATACACCACAATATGCTGTTCACTGCTAGTTTTCTGATAACCATTTTGGCCTCTTATTAAATCAGAAAGCTGTTCCAATGATCAAGCCACCTTTCATCAGCTTTTTTTCAAAATATTTTCTCCTCAGAGTTGTTTTACAACAGCTAAAAGTGCTTTAGACAAACAATAATTATTTCTGTGTGTTTTCCTTGTTCCCTTTGGTTGTTGAGAGCTCTTGTCCTACTGTTGTCTCTATTTTCCACCAGGTGCCTTGTAAGGTAGCTCCTAAATAGCTCTGACTCTCTGCAGAGGAAGGATTATTACTCAGTTTTCTTTACATTCACCTTCCTGTTTCTCAAATCATGTTAACCCAAATCACTGGCCCAAAGTACAGGTCAATATGTAAGTGCAATTAGCAGTGCCAGAATTACTGTGTAATCTCTGCATTACAAATTATTTGTTAGTACCCCAGTTGATAATCCATGGTGACTTTTCTTTTTATTACTGTGTTTTGCTGAGTAATTTCCTTTCAGGCTTCATTCACTCTGTTGTTAATATTGTTACCGTGGTTGCAGCAACATCATCTCTTTCTTTTCTCCTTTGAATTAAACAGTGTATTATAAAGTACTTCCAGTAAATGAGTGTGTGCTTCAGACATGCTTCTTCTGCAAAATGTAGACAAAAATGTGATACTCAGATTCTGGAGAATTCAGAAAGGAAATATTTTTTAAAAACAAAACATATTTCAGAATAAATAATAATTTAAAAAGAATGTACTATGAGCTATACTTTATTAAGTTTCCCTTATGACTTTTTAGTAAGGGAAAACAAGAATAAATTAGAACTATCCAGGCAAGATCAGACATCTGTTGGCCATCATCTTTCAGTTGTCTCCCATCAGTTGTAACCTTAATATTAACAACATATTTCTGCCTGAAATAAAAATTACGCAGAGCCCTTACCACTAAAGATGCATCACTGATTGCAGAAGTTAGAGAATAACTACATAAAGTAGTAGTGCATCCAGAAGTGAATTTTCACTAATACTCTTCCTTACTTCAGCTTCTCAAAACTCTCGCACTGCCCCTTTCCAGGTAAGGTTTGCAAAAAATTCCCCATTTTAACGATGTGTGGATGTTGTTGGGATATGGCAATTTACTGAAGCCGCCTTACAGAGATATTCAGAGATATGGTGATCACTTGAAATGTGAAGGTCAGGGGAAGAAATGTGCCTTCAGGCTCTCCAACCGTAAAGATACTAATATTCCTATGAAGAATGTTAGTCCTAAAAAGGAGACTTTTAACTGTATGACCATCAAATGCTACATTTTCCACTGAAAAATAGCTCCCTTAGAGGTTGTTACATCTTCCTTACTTGTGATCCAACTTCCTAATCACTGACATTCTTGATGATAGATTCTTCATATTTTCTGTCCTCTTATCTTTTTTGTCCTTTTTAGATATTAGTCCTGAGGTACTTCTTGAAAGTGAATAGGTGAGTCACCAACTCGGCCCTTCACGAGAGTCTCAGAGAAAGTTTTACCTGGATGGGATGCTGAATTGATGTGGTTTAGTACAGCAGACCCTTATGTCCCTCCACATTCAGCCAACTCCCTGCCCACTGGGTGTAAAACAGCCTTTCAAAATTAGGATGTCACTGCATCTCAGGCAGGATTCAACCCACCTGAGAGTCAGTTGTCCCTATTGGTAGCACCACAAAGGGAGCCAGCAGCATCTTTGCTCCCCATTTAGGAGGCGAAGGCACCAGAGATTAATCTGAGTTTAGTACTTCAAGTGCAGCATTAGTGGTCAGTATCTTGATTTTGTTTCACAGTGAAGGAATTCCCACTGATTTCTAGGGTTAATTTATCTCATTGCTTGTCTTTTTGCCCTTAGAAAAAAAGAAGTCTTTCCATTTTCGTTTTTTTTTTTTTGGTTACTTTTATTTCTGTATGGTATGTCCTGTTGAGAATGTGCTTTCTGCATTACTGTAATCTGCATCTGAAAGGATGCTGACATTAAAGTCCTTCACAGTGTTATTCTGCTGTAATGAACTGCAGTTCAATGTAGGTTAGTGTGTAGGTTTCACATTGTTATTATTATTTTGATGATGGTGAAGCCATGAGGCAGAGAAAAAAGCTTAAAACTCTAAAAACTCATTATTAGCCTGAATACTGGGGGAGAGAGCATGTAGAAACAACATTAACAGGTAAAAATTTACTGTTCTTTGTAATTACGCCAATAATTTTTGTCCTTTCCTTCGCCACTTTAAACTGCCTTGTCATGGAGATTTTTTTTAAGGAAAATAATTGCATTTATTAATATTGCAGGCAAGCTGCCAAGTATTTTGTAAGCAAATCTGTGCATTTTTTACACTGTTTCTGAGTGCCATAAATAATTTCTTTTGGTGTAATACACCCCAAGGGGAATAAACCTATGTTCAGCAGTGTGAAACCTATTACTCTTTTGATAGTAGCACTTTGCTTTCAGCCTGGTTTTGGGGTGGGATTTGTGCATCACTGCCAATCAGGAATGGCTACAGGCAGGGACTGAGGATTATGGTCAGGACACTGAGGGCTATCAGAGCTGGCATGGCACTGGGCATCAGTACTGGAGTCAGGGTGGACCTGTAGCTCAATGATCACTGGGAGCAGGATTTTATTTTTAACCTAAACTCTTTTCTAGGCAAGCAATTGATCCCTCTGGGACAGATGAAAGAGAAGCAGCATAGAGAAAAGCAAAGAGTTAGAGGAGACAGTAAATATCCCATCAACAAGATGGCTGAGAACTCAAAATGGTTGGATATCTACCTGTGTGGCCTCCAGACAGACTCCTGCCTCCAGAGCTAACCAGCTGATTAAGTATGGAACAGGGAGCCAAAGCTTGTTTCCCAATTGCCTTTTGTCCATTTTTTAACTCTGTCCTGGATCTCTAGGGGTCACATCAAGCTGCAATGGACATGTGCATTCACCATCCCAGCCTTTCAAAGACATACAGCACTATTCCCTGAAGAGTAGAAGAAACTGGAAGAAAGCCTGGTGCACCTGGCTTTCTGTATCCACTATTCCCTCTTAGATGTTCTTCCTAACTGGGCGTTTCCAGATGCTCATGTCTGTATTTCTGAATTCCCATTTGGGCTACTGGATCTGCCTCTGAGTTCAGCACACAGTGTCAGTCCACATCTGGTTCAGTCTCCTACAATGCCCCTTGAGGTATCTGGCTTTGTTTCTTTCAGGGAAGATGTGTCTCCGTCTATAAACAGAACAAAATGAAAGGAAAGAGCACGTTATTTTTGGTTTACCCATGCCCAGAGGTGCACAGTGAGCTCCAAATAAAGGAAAACATAGCTTCTGCCATGAGAATTTATTCATTAAAATCTCATTGTTTTATTTCTCAGAGGATTTTGATTAACTTTTAGCAACTTAATTCAATCAAGGGCAGTGATTGAAAATGCATTACTGCCCTAATTCTGCAAAGTTTTCAGTGTTTTTTTGGACTGCCCCTAAAAACTTTAATTATATGCTCTAGGGCAGGTTGTTGTTTAGTCTTCTCCACCACACCAAAGATCTTATTGAGTCATGTACATAAAAAGAAAACAATAATTCATAGCTTTTTACACAAGCAGACAGTGACAGAAAAAGGGGGAATGGTTTCAAACTAACAGACAAGAGATATAGATTAGATGACATAAAAAAATTCTTTATTGTGGGGACGCTGAGGCACTGCCACAGGTTACCCAGCTCTGGATAACCCATCACAGGAAGTGTTCATGGCAAGGTTAGATGGGGTTCTGAAAAATTTGGTCCAATAGGAAGTGTCCCTGCCCATGGCAGGGGGCTGTAACTCAATGATCTGTAAGGTCCCTTCTAACTTAAATAATTTTGTTATTTCATGATTACATCTGAGGGACCGACTCATTTAAGGGGCTGCCACCCTGAGTACCCATCCCCATGCCCTTTTAGGGGTTCTCCATCCCCATGGTCATGAGCAGTTGCTCATGGAGTCCAGCTCTGACTTATCCTCCAAAACCATGTTTCAAAGCCTTTCCTCAAGGAAAGCCAGCACACAGAGCTCTTGATTTCACAGTTTCCACTCAGCTCCCATGCCAGAGATCAGTTTGATATAGGGTAAAGCAGCAGAAATCCCACCCCACAGAAGATCCTCCTGATTTGAGTCAAATAAGGGCCAGTGACTGAGGGTGGCATAACAGAAGCAGCTGGGGGCTATTTAAATCAGAATTGCCAGCAAGGAAGGAGGGTTGCCAAACTCTCTTGGAAATACACCCCTGCTCCAACTCCACAGCAACAATGGTCACTGCCTCTGTTTTCACCAACGCATTTTCTGTGCAAGACTAATTTTCTTCTCAATCTCCAGAATGGTGAAGTACTTTTATTACCCTTAGTTTAGGAGGAGGGGGTGAAATTACAACCATATTCCAGTTTCCATTTAAATGCAGTTTTCACGTGGATTTCAAATAAATGTAAGACAACAAAAAATACTAAAAAAGCCAGTAATCATCTACTGAATAAGAAATCTGTTGTTCACCATTTTCTCTTAGTAAAAAATGTAAAAAAGTAGGAATCTGAATAAATGCATGCTAAACTATATAATTGCTGAAATAAATATGTATAGATATAGGATACTTTTTGATTTAGCATAAAGAAGCAGAAAATTATACCAATCAGTGAGAATCAACCAGTTTTAAAAGAAAATAACTGAAAAGCACACATTCAAAACAAGATTAAAACTGATTATTTAAATCAAGATTCTCTGCTTCCTAGTTTAAACCATGATTATAATTTAAATCAAGCCACCCTGCCACAAATAGTTTAGAGACAATGATTTTTCCCACTTATATAATGTGCAGATTTTATAGCTGAGATTCATGTTGCTTGTATGGAACATTTATGTACTGAGCCTTCATCTCCAGTCACTTTGCTTCTAGTTTGGTTTAGGTGTTTGAAGAAGGCAAATGATATTCCTCATCTGAAGGAGTGGGAAGCTGGTATCCCACAAAAAAATTCAAGATGCTTTTCCTTTGGGAGGCTTGCTTCTTTCTTAGAATGGAACACGGCAACCTGAGAGTCAGGCTAGGATGCTGACTCCCCAGTAACACAGGGACTGGGAAAGCTGCTGTAACCCCAGATTAGAGTATGAAGGGAAATGTCTCCCCGTCTCTGCTTTTGATAATTACAGTCCACTTAACAAAATTCCCTTTGCTCCTGTAGTTGGAAGGGATGTTTCTCCTCCATTAATTGCTCTGGCTTGCTGCTGTGCTCTACCAAGCAGCTGTTAATGTTCCACCCCAGAGGAGTCTGCAGTTCAGTGATGGGTGAAATGATTAAGGTTCGCAAAGCACTTGATCATTTGGAATGAAAGGTGCGACATAAACATACCCCATTAGTTTCATTAGTGCTCAACAAAGCAAACTTTACCTGTAGCTGGTTCCACTCCTTCTTGGCATTTAATACATGGTATTCCCTCTGGAGCACATGCAATTTGCTGGATGCATTCTTCAGCTGTCCTCAAAGAAGACTGTTACCCAGACTGGTGGTTTGACCCGTCTGTACTGGGGGACTGCCATGACATGAGTGCTGTGTTTGCAGAAGTTTGAGGAAGTGTTAATTCTGGCTCAGTTCTCAGGAAAAGAAAGATAATGACTTTGGGTATTACAGGTTTACTCCTGATATCAGGAAAGCAGAAATTTTTGCATGGGATCAGTCTACAAAGGAGAATAAGGAAAGGGCTTAGAAGAATGCTACTTGATGGAGCTGTAGAGAAGCATGTTAGAAGTTTGGTTGATAAAGATGGTTAGGTTAGTTAAGGTTTACCTAAACATTTATGCAAATAGAATATCGATGTATGCACTTGAAGAGCCACAGTCTGGACTCTAAAGAAAATGCAGCCCCCCAGTCATTTTTATCTCAGTCATCAGCATCAGCATTTTGCATTGTCTGCATCAGATTATGGTTAGGCCTACATAAGCACAAAAAGCAAAAGAAGATATTCAGGAAGGGTTCCCAAAGACACCATAGACCTGGAACATCTATTATTGCCCAGTACTCCAATAGATTCATTTCCCCATAGACAGTGATGAACTTAGTCCTTAACCTTCTCTTAGCTCTTTTCTTCTGGAGTTTCTCACTGTAAGTAATGTTTTCCAAACATTTAATGCTCTCATGAGCCATGCACTATTTATCAATGTCCTCCCTGAATTGGATTTGGTTAATTCATTCTTGGCTTTGTCTAAAGTTCTTGCCAATATATTTGTGTCCTTCAAGAGAAGAATGTCCAGACCAGATTAGAGATGGAGAGAGGTCAATACCATTTTTCCCCAGCAGGCACAGAGAGAAGATAGATTCTGCAGAGGAATCAGTCGGATGCTTTCCTGTAGAAACTACTAAAAAATCTCTCCCAGAGCTGCTTCACAGATTGATGTCTTATCGATGGTGGCATGTGGGGGTTGAGAGAATAGGAGGGACAGATGGTCCATAAGGTTCCTTTGAGATACAGCCAGACTCAAAGAAGAAAAAGGAAGATTGGTGAATTTCTGGAAGAGCTTATTTCCTCCTTGGACTTGAACAGGGTGTTGAAATTCATCCAACAGACTCTGTAAAGCCTTTTGGATTCTAAGAAGACGACGTAGATCTACAGCCTCATTATTGCTTATTGGGCTGTAAAACAAGGCTATAAGGAAGGAGGGAGACAATAGGGTTTGCTTCTTTCCTGTTTATACCAGCTCCTCTCCAATTGGAAATGTACTAATACGGCTTTTATGAAATAATTATTTCAGCATTGTTTCATTTGGCACAAGTATCTGATCATTCTGATTCCACGTAGAGAGTTACTTGAATAATTCCAAATCATTTTCCAAGAATAATTATATTAATACATTTTCAAGTCTAGATAAGCCTATGAATAGCATTCCAGACTAGCTTAAAAAAAAAATAAAATAAATCAGACTCTTTACTTGCATGTTTTTGGAAATATGCAGACATACCTTCCGTTGCAAAAATAATGTCTGAAAACTGGTTAGTTACTCTAGTTTCTAACATTTTAAAGTAGGAGTGTTACAAATTACAGGGAATTCAGAAGGTCACTAGCAGGGAGTATTTTGAAAATATCACTGTGCTAGGAATACTGGTATGAGAAGAGCAAGAATTAGGATTTTTTTGAGGTTCTATGTATCCCTGCAGTTAGGGAGTTAGAAGGCAGGCACTCCCATTGATCCCATTTATCCTATTGATGAACACTCTTTTTATCATGATGTGCCATATAATCTCCAAGATGCCACTCAAAACCATTGAGATCCCAGCCCACTTGGGCAAGAGAGTGAAGAACAGAAGAGCTGGTTCTGTCCATCTGTTGAAGACATGACCTTGCCCCAGGGTCATTTTTCCTACAACGATTTCATGAAAGGCTTCTGAGGTAGGTTGTTGTAGCATCTGTTTTACACAGCTTCAGGGGGAAAAAAAAAAAAAATCTGTTGCATGACTCAGACTCATCCAGCTTCTTCTCAGCATTTACTATTTCTTCCACTCAGATTTTGCATTCAGCATTCTCAAACAACTCCATTTCCTCTCTCCCTTTCTTCACCTTTATTTCTTCCTGATGAGCAATTCAAACAGCAAACTGTTCCTCTCCTTCATTCCCATCAGTGACTCCATTCAAAGTCCTGCCCATGTTCTTATTTTCTTGGCAGAGCTATATTCAGTGAATGCATTTGTTTCTTTAGCTAAAGAACAAAAATATCCGCAAGCAAGCTCATTTCCCTCCCAAACTGCTTAGGAAAGTAGTGCTGGGAAGGGGGGCAAAGTGCTTTGTCAAGTGTTAGAGGAACAAGAGAGACATCTTCTCCCCCCTGACATCCCTCTTTTATTATCATTTGGAAGACTCTGTTAGTCTCTCACTTCCTTGGGGACTAGAAACATCTTGAAAAGATCTTTCATGCAGGCAGATAACAAACTCACTGTAGAGCTGCATCAGAAAAGGAAAAATTACTTGCTAGTAATGATGTTTATCACAATCCTTCCTCCTTTCCCAATCCTACAAAGGAAGCTATCTCTCAAATAAAGGCCAAGTCTTGTCCTTTTTTTTTTTTTTTTTTGGCAAACTACACATTGTGAAAAATCAGTGCATGTAAGCTTGGTTGATGGAAGCTTTACACAAAAAGTGGGTGGAAGGAGATGACAGTGTGGGCTGATATGATTTATTTGAGATAGACCTGATCTGATAATACACAGCATGAAAAAAGCCATGTTGCTTCCGCTTCATAAAGTGGCGCAAGGGCTGTTCCTGTGGCTGAGCAACATCAGTAAAGCCTGGGCCAGATGTTGGGAAACTCACACTCCCACTGGACTGAACTCATCAGCCTAGTCTACTTGGCTTTTCATCCCACTAGGACAGGAAAACACAGCCATGTGTCACTGTGGGTCATTGCTTTGAAGGAGACTTTGATTTCATCTGCTCTGCAGGGTTGTTAAAAATCTCAGAGTGCTTTAATGGAAAGGGTGACCCAGGTTTTTGTGCTAAGGTGTCTTTCTCATCAGCATTGTATAGTTAGCACTGAAACAACTGGCTACCATCCTCAACACTACAGGCGTCCACATCCTAAACTGATAACTCCCTGTTGCTAAAAGTAAAAGTAAAACTCATGACACTGCTGTAAAATGGCAATGTACAAGTCTGCAAATTGATGATATGCAAGCCTGCAAAGTATGTGTGTGCATGGGCAGCTGCAAGGCAAGGTGATTCCTTGGGATGTATTTCCATCTGTGTTAATTATATCTGCTTAATGCTGCATTCTCTGTCATTGGCAAGACTGGGACTAGACCCCAGGACTCTGACACTCAGTCCCCTGAGTCTACCCAGAATGTTACTGAGATCTTCAGGGAATAGGAACTGATCTGTCACTACTGACTCCAGCCCTCTGAAACACACGGGAAATGATGGTATACACCTCTAGCATGGTCAGTCCACTGAATTTATGGGACTAAAAAAAAATCTTTCTCGCCTTAAGACATTATTTAATATAATAATAATTTAATATAATTATATATTTAATTATTTATTAAATTCAGGAGGAAAGTATCTGTATATCAATTCCCTTTCTCACAAAGGTAAAAAGAAAAAGCATTCCAAAGTGGCTGTTAATTGCTTAATGCCCAAGTAAGCGACAGCTCACCTAGTAATATTTCACTTAATGTTTCATTATACGATGATTAAAATATCAAGGTCAGTCAAGTTCAAGATGTTGAAGACCTGTCAACATGATGACAATGAAATGCAGTTTTCCTGCAGATGTGCTCAAGTCCAAATAAGATTATTAAGGTATAGAATCATAAAATAACTTGGGTTGGAAAAGCCCTCTAAGGTTATTTTGTCCACTCATTAATGGAGCACCACCAAGACCACCACTAAATCGTGTCCCCAGGTGCCACATCTACACACTTTTTATGTCACTCCTGGGATGGTGACTCCACCTCTGACTGCTCTGGACAGCCTGTTCCAATGTCTGACATCCCTGCTGGCCTAGAAGCTTTTCCTAATATCCAGCCTAAACCCCCTGGTGCCACTTGAGGCCATTTCCTGTTGTCCTGTTTCTTACTACATGGAAGAATAGACTGACTGCAGCCTTGCTACAACCTCTTTTCAGGCAGTTGAGAGAGAAATATGTGAGATATATACATATGAAAACAATCTAACCAGATGCAGCAAACAAATTTCTGGAATATCACAATTCAGTCTTCAGTATCCTCTTGTCTGAATTTCTTAATAAACATCTGTAAGAAGCTGTAAAAAACGAGCAGGTACACAACTGAGGTACTAGTTTGAAAAGGTCATCTTTCCTGGTTTTAATAGACAGCTCTCTTTTTCAAGAGAAACATGTTTCTGCTAGAAATGTGCATAAATATACGACTTTTTAATAAGGGCATGTAGCTCATTACCCTCTGCAAATTAACCATATCTAATCATATATTTCCTAAAAAATAAAATAGCACATTGCATCTGTTAGTCTTCATTCAAATACAAACCAAATATGCATGAGTACTGTAGTATAAACTGTTCCATCTGTTTCCATGAATATATAGTCACGCTGGTCACCCCCCACACACAACAGAAGGGTCTTTTGCTCTTGGCATCTGTCTCCACTGAAGAACTGTATTTCAACTGGAAGTAGTTGAGCTGGAGTAAGAGTAGTACTACTGTAAAACACCTCGTATCTTGGTGCCCGTGCTGCCATGGTCATCATATGTGCACAGCTTTGGGAATACTAGGGGAAAATCTTTGGGGTTTTATCACGACCACAGAACTCATCTTCACCCTGAATTCTTAAAGAAATGGTAAAATAAATGTCTGTTTTTTCTGAGGATACAGAGGGAATTGTGGGAAGGTATGGGATGACAGGCATTACTTGAGAGGCACAAATGGACAACATCAGAATTTGGTCTGTAATGCTGCCCTGGGTTTCATCCCAAATATGCTTCTGAGAGGATCACTTCCAATTTATTGCATTGCCATGTTGGAATCAGGAGGTTTGGTGCATGACCAAGCGGAGATTTACAAGCAGATATGAAGCTGAAGTGCAGGTTAGTGCTGTGACAAAAGCAAGTTACTATTTTTAGAAAACATGAATTTGCCATTCAGCATGCAGAAGGTTGCCACCATTCTCACTTCCTCTTGCTCTTTCCCTCTGGCCTGCACATCTCAACCACTTGCACCCACATTGGTGCAGGATGCTAACAGGCAATGGCTCGCCAAGATTCAGTTCCTACTAACTGGCTCACAAACCAGTCCAATGATTCCTCTACTGGAAGAGGAAATTACAGTCCATGGTGACCATTGTGTCTATATTGGGAACTGTGCTGGTACAACCTCAGCACTGAAAAAATCCAACCTTCTTCCTCATGCAGTTGTTCCCTGCTATCATAGTTTCACTGGAATTCCCCCTTCTTGCTCATCAGGCTTCACTATCTATCTCCTAGCACAACTACTTGTTTTTTTGGGTTTGAGAAAGTCAAAGATCTGTTTGGGCCTTTGGTCCCGGGCTAGAGGGCTGTTTCACCCAGTGCCCTTGAGCTTACTCTGGTGTCAGCAAAGTTTTTGAGAAGAATAACAGACACAAGTAGTGCCCAGATCAGTTAGTTTTTCTTTTAAGTTCTCAGATAATATCCTGGTAAGACACTGTGCTATATCATGTGTGTATGTGTGTTTTGGCCCAGTTCCCAGAGGTGTTCCAAGTTCAGCTGTGCTAAGCAAAGCAGATACATTCAGACTTTCTAGTTACTTCTCTGAGTTACCATTTTACCCTCCAAAATCAGATCCCTTTTGCTCTGGTTTCCATCTTCTTTTACACTTCCAGTAATATGACTATTGCAGTTAACACATTTGCAACTAATTTCTGGGCAAATGGGATCCTTCCTCCTATGACTTGTGTTCAGTTACTGAAAATACAGCAGAGCAGATAGAGAAGTGGAAACTTCATAAAACACAGCCAAATTCCCAAGTTGTGTGCAGACAGATGCCCTTAGTCATCATGAGACTACGAAAATCATGTTCTGAAACAGCAGGGTTGGTGACTCCTTGGTGACCAGTCTAGGAAGATGGGGGGATGATGAAGAAAGGTGCTGTGGAAAGAGATCTGTCCCAGCTGGCCACTGGTGCCAGTGCTGTCATTTTAATTCGCTGTGTGTATATATACACTTATATAATACACACTGTACCTCTTTATCAGCAGGATGGGTTCACTAAATATATGTCAGCCAAAATTACTTTAGAAAGAGCCTCAGCACTCAGCTTTCCACCTGTTTCTCTAGAACAGCTGCCCAGACTCTGCAAAGCACATGAGATGAAAGGCGCTGTAGAGCTACAGCACGATACTATTATTACATCTAACAGATGAGCAATCAGATCGGAACTGACCAGGGACTGAGCATATGAGGCAAGAGGAGAATCCTTTGGGGAGAGCGTTACCATGAAAGTAATACAATTCACTGTTTGTACCAGTGACTCTGAAATTCAACAGCAGTCAACCTACTACTAGCATCCTTTTAAATATCATCTTTCATTTCTTAGCAAACAGCAATATCCTGTAACAGCATTAGGGCAGGAAAGGGAGGGGAGCTGCACAGCAACCAGACACACACTCAGGAGGCAAAATGGGCAGGGAGGAGCATGAAAAGCAGAGCACTGGTGAATTTGTGGGTGTTCTGAAAAACAAAGTACAGGGACATACTTGTGTCCCTGAAGTGAATTTTAAGGAAAGGTCAAGAAACAGAGACCACCAGTGAGATGGCTGGGGGAAGCAGCATTCAGACAGAGGTCACAGCCCTGCTGATTCCACAAGCCCATGATTCTGTTTTCATTCCTGGGGCCCAGCAAGCTAAAAGACAGTCCAGCAATATTCAGGGAACAAACCCAAGTAGGTCAGTTATCTGAATATCTGTGCAGTGGGCATTCGTTTCCTCTTCAGGAGAAATGAAAAAAAAATTAGAATGAAACCTGCCTTAACCATTTAAGAGAGCTTTAGGGGAAAGACAGTGTAAAAATTAAATAAAACAGTGGCCCAAGGATTTGCAAAGCTTTGAACTGGCAGTGGGAAGACATTGAAGTTCTCTTTTAAAAATTTATTTTACTCTGTAGAGTTATCTTTTTAAAATGCAAAAAGAGAAGCAGGCTATCAATGAGCCTTATGTTGTACTGCACTGATTTCCTGGACAAGCTCAATATCAATAACTCAAAATCTGGGAATAAACCAATAAATGTGGATGGCAGTTGACCTTAAGTGTAACCTTCAAACTGCCTTTTTGGCAAAAGGGAAAAGCAAGTAAGATGAAAATGAAAGCTCTAGTTTTAGCTGATATTAATATGCAGAGACAGCAGACCCTTCCTGATAGATTTTCATTTCATGAACAAATTGCATGAGACTTAGAAGATCACAGGAGAAAATGTGTTTTTGAGAACCGAGTGTCTCACACTTTAAAAAACCCTTTGCAATGATGGAGATATGCCATGAATAAGAGTGTTTAAAGTAGTGGGCTTGGCACCAGGACACTCAAAATCTCCTGTTGCTTTAGTCACTTCTTGTGTCAACTTATTCAAATCCCTTTTTCTTTCTGGACTTTCATTTTCTTCACAGTAACACTGACTATAACACTTCCCCCCCACCCCCCTCCTCCCACCTCTGTTCTGTTGAATATGTTCAAAAAAAGAAGAATTTAAACTGCAACCAAAAAAATTGGCAGTTTAGATGGCTACAGTGTTGGGAGCCTTGGGGTTACTGTAAAGCCAATCTGGGTTTCATTTCTCACAGGAAAGGGTTGGAGGAGGAGGGCAGGGAAATGATACAATTGCAGACTCTAAATATATCTGCCAGGTAAATACTAAGGGAGGGAGCTGAAGTCTTTAAGCTGAAAGATGATGCTGGCACAAGAACAGATGACTACAAATATGCCAAAAAAAAATTTAGACAGGAAACTACTAAATTTTCTAACTGTTTAGAGAATGAGTTCTGGAATTCCTTCCAGATTAGAAGATTAGACAAGAAAACATGCAAATTTTAGACGGTCCTGAACAGGCTTGCATGGGACAACGCTTTGATTTGAGGAGTAGTGTTGATGACCTTGAACATCCCTCTTAATCCCACATTTGTCTTTCATTTCGGTGTCATCCAACACCTGCAGTGCCCTGTGTAGAGCTGGGTCAGGCAGGTCACTTCTAAGGACCAGTAGCCCCTGTTGCAATGCACTGCCAGTTCTCAGGGCTTAGAGCTACTGCAATGGGAAAGAATCACAGACAAGCTATATTTGAAGCTTTGCTTCCCATGCAGAACAGAGGGTTTTTTTAATTGCAAACTATCCCAGACATAAGCGATATCTCTGCATTCACCACAGGAATACAGGGAGAAGGGAAATTTGAAAGTAGCTTGAAATTACCCTTCCCAAGTACTGTTATCCTTTTAGTTTGTGTATTTTTGCCTTGCTGCAAATTCAAGCCATTCAACGAAAAGTCAGAGCCCTGCTGGGCAAAGTGTTTCTCATTTCACATTAAGGAACAATCCTCGTCCTAAAGGAATTGCAACACTTGCCAGCAAAAGAGGTTATTGTCCCCACCTCACACATAGGGAAATTCAACATGGGCTTCATTAGGGCTTTATATTTCTGCAAATGGCCTCAGCTTGAGCCCCTACAGGCTCGATATTACTTTCAGCTCTTCTGAAAGTAAGAGCAATTGAGGATGAAGCCTTACAGTAAAACAGCTAATTTTTATTTATTATTTTTTTTTTAGTAAACATATTGTTGTTCTGCTTCTTTCACTTCTTGACTCTTGGACCACACTATCACCTCTGATGTGGTGTGTTTCTTCTTGTGTTGGGTGGCTGTTGAAACCACTTTCAACCTACTCCAGTACCGAAGCAAGTGAAGGATTCCAGTGTGCCTCCATGGGGCAGACCTGCCCAGCCATGGACAGGTACCCAAAAGGAGGCTGAAGTGAGATGGAGGTTGGTCTCTTCTCCCAGGTAACAAGGGATAGGACATGAGGAAATGACAGCAATTTGTGCCACGGGAGATTGACGTTGGATATCAGGCCAAATTTCTCCACAAAAAAGGGTTATTGAAGATTGGAACAGACTGCCCAGGGAAGTGGTGGAGTCACTGTCCCTGTAAGGGTTAAAAAGACCTGGAGACACAGCACTTAAAGACATGGTTCAGTGGTGGGCTTGGCAGTGCTGGTTTAATGGTTGGATTTGATGATCATAGAGATCTTTTTACACCTAAATAACTCTGTGATTTCATGTACTTTAAGAACTGAGGCAAAAACATGTCTCTTAGTTTCCCTACTTAATAAGAGTTTAAACAAAACACTTGCTGTTGTATATTTTTTTCTCTATTACTTCAAGCTATCCCATCTCTATTTTTTTTTCCTTATCCCTTCATCCATGATGCTCCCTGTTTAACAGAATTATCATCACCCCTAATGACCATTTTGTTCAGCAGTGTTGGCTTGGTATTTATACCTTACATTTGCCCTCAAAACTTTTGACATGGGATAAGAGAGCAAAACAATTGAAACATAATTTTCTGCTGCATGATGATAACTTTTCTTCATTGGTGAAGATTAGGAAATGGCGTTATTGTAAAGATCCAATTACCTTTTTTATGAGCATTGTATATTTGGAAAGTAATAAAACAGAGTTATAAAACTCAGATGATTAGGAATCTCAGAGATGCTCTGCATTTTAAGAGGGGGGTGTAGAATATTCTTTTAATTGCATCTAAGCACAGCCCAACCAATGATTAGTTACTTTCAAAGCAATAAACATTACCTGGGAAGCAATAAAAGGAAATGCAGGAAAGTTATTTGATGGATGATTCCCAGAAGACATAAGGCAAGAGTAGGGAATGTGGTTTAGTGGTTAGAATAACAGCCGAGGAGTCAGGACTCCTGCCGTCTCATCCAAGCTGGGAAGCTGACTTACTAAATGTTCTGGAGTTCATTTTATTTTATTCAGTGTTAAATTTGGTCTAATAATACCCAAAGAATCAATGAGAAGCTAAATATGCAAGTGTTTGTCAAGGCTTTGAAAGGTAGGATGAAAGAAGTCATTATAAATAAAAAGCAAGAGCTGAAAAACGAGGAAGGTATTTCGGTGAAGTCAGTCTCTGTAAATGCTAACACAAGTGCAAATGGATTAAAGGAAGTTCCTGTCATATATAGAGGTCAGGGATCAGCTCCTTTTTCTTATCAAGGAAAGCACAAATATCTTTGATTTCAGTTCTTTGAGAGTACAGTGAAATTTTATTTCATTTCCATAGTAATTTCCATAGTGCCAGCTTTGACCCTATGGCGTAAGGGTCATGTTTAACACAACCATGTCCTCCATACCATAGAAATACTGATTTCTCTGCTAAAATAATTGGTCAGGGTGCAGGCAGAACACGAGAGCAGAAAGGACAAAAGAGGGATGTGTACCAGTTCCCAAGACAGAGCAAGCTTCCAGAGTATCCTAGAAAGCCAAAATCATGACAAGAACCACTCATGATCCATGAGAGTTCACAAATTACACTGCAGTGATTTTCAGGTTCCAGTTAGAGCAATAAAGAAGAGAAACTCGAGAAAGAAAAAATAATCTGATGTTCTTCCACTCCTTTGAAAATTATTCTGTTACCTTATCCTTTAAGGCTAAGAGACAATGTGACATGGTGGTTGTCACTTCATCAGTCATCTCCATTTCTAGAACAGTTGGAAGCCCTGATGAGCAAAAATAAGGAAATGAGGATTTAAACACATTAATTGACTGATAAAGATAAATGTATTGAGAAATTTGAAAGAGAGCAAGAGGTAGAAGCAGCCAGAGACTAGTCCATCCCTTATGCTGGATTCTCATGCTCTTGTCAAACTTCAAGTCTGCTTTTGCCAACAGTACTAGAAAAATGTGGCCTCTGGCTGCCCTTTTTGAGCACATGGAGGCTGTTTAAAAGTGCAGAAGTGAATTTCTGAGTCCCCCCAAGAACACATATCTAAAAAGAGGTAAGTGTTATCATTTGCTGAACACAGAAAAAAAGGGCTTTAGGGGACTGGTTACTTTTTCATCGATACAAGTCCTTATGCAAACCTGGAAAAAAACCCTATTTTTAGAGTCTTTGGAACTGATTGTCCTCATTTCCTCTGACATACCTAGGCTTTGGGTGCCTATCAGCCTTGGTAAGCTTTATTTTTACTTAGCATAACTCATTTCACTGATACCAGAACTCACTTAGCGTATGAAAAACATGAGCTGCTTCAGATAGACTTTTTTCCCCCAAGTTCCAGGCTGTGGTCTTCAGAGACAAACACTGTCCATAAACTAATTAGATCATTTCCTTCCACTGATATGAACAACCTGCCAGAAAATGAGATTGCATGCATGCTTGGGTTTCTGGTTTTTCTGTTTCTGCGCCAAAATATTTCTTTTCCTTAATTACAAGAATTTTTGACTGCTTATGCCAGATTGATACAATCTCTTTGTATGTAGCTACCTGACAGTGCAGGGTTTTATTCTGTAATGCTGATGCAACTTTCTGAGTTCTTGATATATTGGTGTCTGTATGTGCTTTGGGATCTAATGTTTGTACAACAGCAGTGGGAGAAAAGTTCTGTTTAAGAACCCTTAGAGGTTGTTTGAGATCATCTGGGTTTGTCCTTTTACTGTCATCATTTTTCATAAGTATTCACACCATGTAAAGCACTTCAACAATACTTTAACAGAGAAAACATCCAGGAGCTGCCTGTGCTTCTCCAGTGAGGCTGAGGACCACTGCTCATCTCTTCTCTGCTTCAGTGAAGTGTCTCCAGTTAGATGGCATGAACCTGGAACAAAAACTTGTTGATGTCATTGAATATAAGCAAGACCTTAAAATTAAGCATAGCTGAAGCTCTCTGTAAGATCAGGACCTCAAAGCATGATGCTAAGAAGTGCCAAAAACCTTTATGGTTCATTTAATCATCAAGAGCATAGGATATTCAGCATTTAGCCAAGCTGGCCTCTCCAGCTGTGTTACACTGGGTTTGATTGCTTTTAGTTCACTCATGTTCATGCCCCGTTCAATTTGATTTGAATGGAAACCAAGCCTCCAAAGGGACTCTGCTGAGAGCTCCACAACCTATCCATTTCTGTCTGTAAATGTGGCAAAATAATGTGTTAGCTGCATTTTTAGAGGACAAAATCACAATGGTTCTTATTGAAACACAGATTTTGAATGTGGCACAAAATTGATGGTACAAAACTTGAAGGGAATGAAGTACAGAAATTCAGGAAAAAGTCATTTGAATAAAGATAATGAGAAATTTAGGAACCGAGTGGAGGGGAGAGAAGAAAGCATATAGTCTGATGGTTTGCTCATTACAGTCAGTGATAAAAATCCTATTGACTCTAATGGCACATGATCAGGCTTCCCATGTGTAAAGTTAACATTGAATAGGAAACAGCCTTGTTTCTGAAGGATTCTCCTGTTGCTATCAGCTGGAACCTAGAAAAAAACATATAGGAACAAACTTGTCATTACCATGTACTTTAACAAGCTGCATATTAGTAAAAATCAGGTTCAGAGTTGGTATAAAAAGTTCAGTTTTATATAGGAGCATTCTTTTACCATTTTAACTCACTTTGGACCAAATAAATGATTTTTCATGTTGCAAAAAAGCAGAGAATCAAGTCTGACTGGTTTTTATTTTTAAGTCAACAGCTCTTGGGATACCTCATGTCCTGCCAAATTAGCTGAGAATCTAGCTCAAGTAGCACAGGTTATGGGGGAGAAAAAGAAGGATTCACAGGCTCAGACTTGTTTTGCAGACCCAAGATGGTGTGGAAGGAAAAATCATGTATCAGATTTGCAGTCATTCAGCTAAATGAGGTTTAACTACCTTTTGTTGAAATAAGATGAAAATATCCATTTCAATTATTTGCCTCCTTAGCCATAGACACTGACTTAGTCCAGATTCTGTCTGCATTCTTAAACCTCTGAGCAATTGTTGGCAAGCCCCATATGAGTGCTGGGGCTGCAACTAAATGTTTTCACAAACATCTGCTAGGTCTCTCTGATATTCACCTTTTCTTGGTTGTTTTTTTTTTTTTTTTGTGTGCATGAGGTTTTTAGAGTCAGAAGTCTATTTTAAAAGTTTCAGAACTACAGGATTCAAGCCATGGCACTGTCTATAGGAGCTGGTATCTCTCACTGCTTAATTGCAAGGAGCATTTGAGTCTTGGACACCATCCCGGTTCATAATGTTGTTAAGTTGATAGGGGAGCTGTAAACTAGGCTTATTACATCCAGATTCTGCTATCCTCTGCATCTGACATTTCTGGAGACAACTCATGAACAAACAATGCTGGATATTTATTGTGTTCTGCAGTAAAGTCCAGATGAAAATAGATGAAATAAGCTAAATGAGAATGGAGATGACATTTCCTTACATCATTTCCATGTTTCTTTATTTCCTTTCCACTGAACACACATTGTTCTTGACTTTTTTTTCTAATCTTGAGCATGGCTTGTTCTAGACACTTTATCCAACTCCAGAAGTAGCTTCATAGGTAACGATTTGTCTTTAGACACTCCTACTTTAAAGAGGCTCTTTCAGAGCATTCAATCGTATGGGAATGGATTTAATGACCCTGCCTTCAACCTGCTCAGACTCCAGCATGAGTCAGTAAATGACAAGGAATGTAAAAAATTTGCTTCTGCAGAGGATGTAAATGATTGTTCAATTCATTCAGTTAATGGAAATAATTTCCCTGTGTCTTCATGAATATTATTACAGTGGGCAACCATAAACAGAAGAGAGATTATTGCCAATATGTGGCATAGGGTCTGTCTAACTCTCAAGTTCATAGAGCAATAATGGTTATTATGAACAAGGTTATGAATTTTTATATACACACATACAGGCAAATACTCAAAATCCTTCAAAAAGCTTGAATATTTCTAACTCATCAGAGGCTCTTCCCTCATTATTTAGAGTTTTCTGGACTGTTAATTTTAATTTTCTCATTCATTTTGTTTAAATTGTTCATTATCTCACTGCCAGAGTAAGTTGAAGCTTGATGAAAGCACTCACTGTGAAGTTGTCTAACATCTGAGGCTTTGAAAAGTTTAAGGCAGTTTGAGTACTATTAAGAACTACATTTTCTAAGTTATTTGATATGGCAAAGAAGCTCACACCCTTCCCCATCCAAATACCATTGTGAGGATGATGAAGAAACAGAGAAAAAATACCTTCAGGTCTGTACTGGTTTCACAGAATTAGTAAGTGCTGTGCTTCAAATGTCCTGTCACTTGCATAACTATGCCACATTTCTATGACAAATAAGAACAGTGAAGTAGAATTTATTTATGGCCTTTTTTTCATTATTACAGAGGAAAGTGATTCTCCTATGTAATTGAAAATATATTCTTTTTTCTTTTTTATTACAAAACTTGCTTCATCTAGAGCATATTGAAAATTCATCATACTAGCATATGTAAACTGGTAAGTCTGCCAGGCATTTTTCAGTTTTGCTGGAGCAAGGTCCAGGCAAGAACTGAAGTTGGTTTCACACCCCAAGACAAGAAGAGAAAAGAAGCATTATTTTAAGCAAAAAAAAGTCACAGTTACAGCAAGATCACTGTTTTCTGCTGAGCATATTTAGGTTGTGTCTGAAGGAGAGCAGAAGCACACCGTTCGTTCCCATCTTTGCTGATGCTGCAGAGCTGAGTCACCTCTGAAAACCCAGGCTCACACACATCCAAACCTCCCTCGTTGCCTCAGGACACTCTTTGCTCCAGTTCCAGTTTCCAGTTTCCAGTTTCCCCAGCCTACATTAAACCTGGCTGCCTTTCAGGCAGGGAAATCCTACATTGCTGTCCCAGCTCCAAAATCCGTTCACTTCCTTTCAGAGGATTGCAAGGTTCCTCTAGTTTTAGTCCTGTTGTTCTGCATTATCCCACTGTTCAACAGCCATTCTTGTGTAGTATGTTTCCTTCTCCCTATATACAAAGAAGAATTTAGATTTCCCTTTTGCCCTTTCCCAGGAAGTAAGGGGATTTATAACTAGCTAGGTTATGAAAGACATATCAGGAATTCTCAGTTGTTTCCTTGCTTTGCTTCTGCATCATGGCATGACTGTGTAAAAATCACTTGTATCCAGGTCTAGATGCACTAAAGTTGCTCTCAGTGTGGATGAGGGGCTGCAGAGCTGCTCCCATCAGACATGACCAGCATGGAAATAGAAAGAGGAAAAGACTAAAGCAAAAGCAACTCTTAAATTTCTCCTTTTGCAGCAGATGTCTCCCTGTGCATCTCTCCAGGATTGGTACAAGAAGCCACATGCAAACACCAAAATGATTTTAAATGGGTTTGTCCATGCAAATAAATTGATGTGGCTGTTAGTGATCCCTGCACAGGGATATTTCCCTGTTCTGGCTCTTCCATCAGTAGTTTTCAGACAAAAGGAAAAAAGGTAAAATTCAATTTACAGGAGAGAAAATAAATAATCTAGTTTTCTTTGTACCCACTCACAGCAGGGCAGGTTGTGTGATGGGTGTGCAAGGCAGGTTCTTGTGGCAAACAGTGGCAGAGGGATCACAGCAGGACAGTGGAGGGACTGAACACTGAAGCCTTTTAGCAGCACTGTGCCTCCGTGAAAATGTGGAAGGAGAAAGCAGCACAAATCACATCTCACACTGTTCAGGCCAATTGGTATTGGGATGGCTCCAGTATGGAAGAACTGGTACACCAACAGACTTCTAAAATCTCAGGCCTAATTAAATTAAAAAAATTAAAATCAACATATTTAGGCTTTTTTTTTTTCCTTTTTCAGACATCAAGTAGTTAGTGGCTGTTAATTAAGAAATGATCCCAGAGAAAGCTGCTGCCTAATAAATCATTCATTAACAGGCCATTTCAGTGGGGCTGTTGTTTCCAAGCACTGTATTCAGCTGTTTGAAATAACCTTCCCATACTTCAGGGGAATGAAGCAGTTACGATTTGGTCATTACCTGGTGGTTAATGATGCAGAGCTCTGTGAGCTGGGCTGGGAAGCGATGGTTATGCTCTCAGGTTTTTTGCAGATCTGGATGGTTCCAAAGAAGTGTTAGGAGATTTGTGGGGTTACTATGGTGATTGGTGCCTGATAAAACCACAGATGGATGATGGACGTGTGTTGCAAACACAGATATGTAGACCTTGCTTCTCTCTATACTTTCAAAGCTCAGAAGATTTTGATATCACTAGACTATCAATTACGGTGAGATTACCTCTTGTGTTGCTCCCCCAGATCAACAGCCCTTGAAATGTAAATTGCTGAATGCTTTTCACTGCAGTTACCCTGAACTGCTGTTGGGGATTTTCCACTCTACTTCTTTAGTAAGGTTTTAGAAATGACAACACATTTAAAAATTTGTAGGACCTTCCTAACATTCTTGCATTTCCTTGTTCAGTTGCAGTTTTGTTTACTTGTTCAAAAGTCAGAGGCTGGATATAGAGATGCTAGTTCAGCCTGTGGAATAAAGGGATCCTCTCCACTCTCATTGCAAGGAGAAGCTGTATCATTTTCTGCCCTAACAGTGGTGATGTGACTCTGAATGGCAATCCCTAATTTTCCTGCACATTAATTCCATTTCAAATTTGAATCTCAGTTTCAGCTGACATGGGAAGTTATTCCATGGATGCAGCATTTCCACTCTACAAAGAGCTCTGTTTCAGAATGTTATTCCAAGCAGATTATAAGTATATGGATGGACACATATGGATAGCCCACCTGTAGTCTGTAAATAATTCAAATGTTAATTGTTGTGTTACTTGAGTGATGGCTTTTCCTTCAGTAACACCTCAAGCCCTCAAGCAATTATCAGGATCCTGCTGCGCTGAGTCTGATACACTCGGTTAGAAAGGGCAGTCCACAGTCCAGAGTTTGCTCCCTAGTTACACAATCCAGGCTTCCAAGAAAATATCATTAAACAAACCAAAAAGGAGCAAGATTCTTTTATTTCTGTTCATCATGTAAATTAGCCGTGATCCACTTCTGCTGATTAAAAGGTTTGCATTCAGTACATTGCTGGGCTGACAGAGAAGTGCCTGATGTATTGCACACCAGAGATAAAGTTCCAAAAATTCCCATATCATTAAAAATGCTGTGGCAAATAAGGATTCTGTGTTTCCTGATCCTCCAGGTCACAGTATTTCTGGGAACAGCAAAGATCAATCTACGTCGTGTAGTATTAAAGACCCATGAAGCTCACCTCAGCCTAGCTGCTTGTTTTAGAGTGGGGTTTTCTGTTTGTCTTATGCCACCTTATAAAAATGCAGCATCCACACTTACCTGCAAGGAGAGAGAATACATCGTCTAAAAAAGAAAACATAGGACTAGTGAAATTTATTTCTGGTTCTTCCTGAAAGAGATGAGATTGTTCAGTCTGGAGAAGAGAGGGCTCCAGGGAGACCTTCCACTGCTTCCAATAATTACCATCTTTTTACATGGGCAGATAGTGATAGGAAAGGGGAACAGCTTGAAACTAGAGGTGGCAAGATTTACATTATGTAATAGGAATAAATTCTTTAATCAGTGTGTAGTGAAGCAAAGCATTTCCAGAGCAGTTGTGGATACATCCCTGGAGGTGGTCAAGACCAGGTTGGATGAGGCTTGGACCAGCTTGGTCTAGAGGAAGGTGTCCCTGCCCATGGCAGGGGTGTTGGAACTGGCTGATCTTTAAGGTCCCTTCCAACCCAAACCATTCTGTGGCTCTGCCAATAGCTCCAGAGCTGTCCTTTGCTGTTAGCAGCACTGCCCTGGTTCCCTATCTGCTCTGCAAGGTCTGTGTGCAGGAGCTTGCCTGCCGAAGGAGATGCTGCACAAGCACAGTTATCCTGACAAAACTCATCAGATATCATGGGGATGAGTTCTTAGAGATCTTCCTGCATTAGAGATTTTTCTTCTCTTTCAGTCAAGTCTAACATGAAGGTGAAAGAGACGGCTGTCTTTCACCGTATTTTCTTTGTTTACTCAGCAGCCTTTCAAGGTCCTTGGGAAACACTGCTGGAATGTTCTTTCCTTTATCCAGTGTGTGTGTGGCTCAGAAGCTCTTCTCATCTAAATTGTCTTTATTCCATGAGGCCAGATTTCCTGGGCTGTATTCTGGGCTAACTAAAACATGTGGGTCTCTGCAGAGAATTTTACACTCTTTTCTAGCCTCACAAAATACACGCAGAGGTGGCTGCTTCCTTTTGTTAGCATCACTGTTACTACTGAATAAAATTTTCATGTTTACATATAGACATACATATATATGTATCACTCTCCCATGAACTTTACCCTGTAATACCAGAGCCTTTCTCTACAACAGTGAATGATTTATATCTTGTTGTGGGTAGTGGGGTTTTTCCATGCTGGACTGCACTGTGGTATTTTCTTAACTCAGAAGTGGTTTGCAACTCAAAAAAGGACTTAAAAGCATAGCACTGTTACAAAGAGAGGATCAAAGCCTTATCCCAGCATCCTGGTTGGTTTGTCCTTTTCAAAACACTTGAAAACAGACAATATGCTGCCTGTGATTTGATCCTACCTACTCTGGGGCTTTGTGTTCTTTTCTTGTTCACGTATCATATTTCAATGATGCCAGCCCAGCATTTTGTTTATAAAGCTATTCAAGCACCTTTCTTTAAAAGGTGCATTTTAATAGGTGCCAGCATCAGGCCAGCTGCGCCCAGGCAATCCTCTTGATGCCGAAAGCATGAACAAATAAAAAAAATATATCTTGTTTTAAATATATATTAAATATATAAATATTTATTATCTATTTAATGTATTTATATATTAAAATGTATCTGTATGATACATCAATGCATAAACCAATATTTATATATTTAATATGTAAATATATTAAATCTTAAAAGTTTTATATGAACATTAAAAGAAGCTTTTTCATCAACCTCAGAGAACCAGCTTAGGGTCTTTGGGTCATTCCATTTTCTCCCCTGTTTCCACATGGAAGATATGTGGGAGGTTTGGCACAGAGAACTTACTTTCCTTTACAATGTGCAGACTTTTACAAACCATATGTTGCTAACTTTTCTGAGTCAGAAGAATTAATTTATATTCCACTTAGGAATATTTATTGCACTTCCTAAATTACCTCAGAATCTGTAGATCAATGCTCATGTATATATGTGTGTGTGTATATATATATATACATATACATGAATATATAATGTGTATATATATATATGTATATATATATATATACATACATACATACATACACATACAATTGAGAATGTCTCATGGTTGAAAGATTGCAGCAAATTGCAGGGGAGAGCAGAAATACAACACACAGTGACATAAAATATATCCACCTTCTCCTTAGACCAGGAAAGCCACAAGAGGGAGAATTTCCCACCAATTTCCATTCTGCTCTGGTATTTTGAGCCACCTTCTTGTGGAGGGTTTCTTGTTTTTCCCATCCTTCTCCTCCCTCACATCCTTGGCCTTTTTATCCTTACCAGCTTCAGAGCTTACCACCTGTGCACTGAGCAAGCAATCAAGTACTCAGCAGCATAGAGTTGTTTCTACAGAATCATGATCAAGAGCATGCTTCCATTTTGGTTCCCATTTAAATGGAAATCTGCTCTGTCAACATCAAAATGAGGCTTTAAACGGATGCTTGTTATTCAGGCTTGATTTTTGCAACAGGGAAAGAGAAAAGTGGGTGAAAAGCCAAAAACCATTACTTAGTCCCTGGGTGTTTAATAGCTCCGTGTGACCCAACAATCCACCCTGAAACTGAAACCCCTGTTAGAGGTAGCACTTCCCAAATTCTGTAAACAATATACTCTGAGCAGTCCCTATGCAGCAAAGAATTTAACTCAAGAGAAAGAAATCATAGTGAAATTCTCATTTAAGGATGAAATGGGAAGAAAGGTGACCTCTAAGACTGTCAGGTCCAACCACTAACACAGCACTGCCAAGCCCACCACTAAACCATGTCCCCAGCTGCTACGTCTACATGTCTTTTAAATACCTCCAGGGACAGTGACTCTTTCACTTTCCAGGGCAGATGGTTCCAAAGCTTGACAGCCCTATCCATGCAGAAATTTCTCCTCATCTCCAATCTAAACCACCCCTGGTACAACTTGAGGACATTTCCCCTTGTCATCCTATCAGATGTTATTTGTGAGGAAAGACCAACCCTCACCTGGCTCCAAGCTCCTTTCAGGAAGTTGTAGAGAGGGATAAGGTCCCTGATAAACCTTCTTTTCTCCAGGCTAGACATCCCCAGCTCTCTCATCAGACTTGTGCTCCAGACCTTTCACCACCTCCATTGCCCTTCCCTGGACACACTCCAGCACCTGAGTGTTTTTCCTGTAGTGAGGAGCCCAAAACAGAACACAGGATTTGAGGTGCAGCCTGACCAGTGCCCAGTATGGGGTGAATACCAAGGGCAGAAGAACAGGTGGCCTCCTCCTGATCTGATGCTGGTCCCTGTGGCCCCATTTCTAGGGAGTCAAGAAGAGTTTGTGTCATTGGAAAATCTGGTCCCATGTCTTTGAAAAATAATTTGGCCACTCTAAAGAAGAGGCACATTGCATCATTTTTGGTCTGGGCTTTGTTTCCAAGAGTCATTGCCAGCTGACCAGAGGGAGGTGACAAGAGCTATTGAGGTAATTTGTCTCCCTCCTCCCTAGACAGCACATATGGATCTTAAGGAGCTCAGCCCTGGCTCATAGGGAAGACAAACTGCAGGCTCATTCTACAGAGGAGAACTTCTTGAAGCATTACAGAAAAATGGATAAAACAGTCCCATTAACCATGCAGGAGAAAACAAGTATACTTCTCTCAGTCTTCACTGTATGATGTAACTGCCATCCTACAATGCACTTTCCTGGCATGCCAGCTCACATCTTGTAGTAGATGGAGCTTTATGTTAAATTATGCACTGCAAAGGAAGAGGATCAGAGCCCTAAACATAGCAGTAGGCATTATTGGATTTACTTTATTGCCTGTTGTATAGATTAGAAATAGCTCAGAAGCTCTTAACTCCTCAAACAGAGGAAATCTTGCCACCCACAGGTTGAAAATTTTGGTGAAAATCTTGCTTCCATTTCACAAACAAGTGGTTAAAATGTCTATTGTCTGCATTGCCAAAAACCAGCATGCAGAGATATTGAATAATTTGTAAGAAATAATGAAATTCACTTCATAATAATGAGACTTGAACACAATGAGAATACAGATTTCTTCTTTCTCTTCACCTTCTGTTTTTGAGCTTGCCAAACATGTATTTTATGGCTTTCTTTGTGTTACTGCTGGTAAATATCAACATGGTGCTAGTTGTAAGGCACTGGCTGAAGCAGAGAAATTACTCTGTTTAATCCTGGACCATTAGGAAAATTATGTGAGGGGAAGGGAGAAAGTCCCCTGCCTATCCTAAGTGTATGAGCTAAAGCCAGTGTTGGATACAAAATACGAAATAATTTTAAAAAGCTCTAATTCCCTAAGTAGGAAAAAGCATGTACTTATGGGTACACATGCAAGCACACAGTTTTTTTTAAAATTGGTTGGAAAAGGTACATACTGATTTACATCAAGTGGAGATTTGGCTCCATGGCTAGGATCACACATACCCAGCTCTCCTCCATGTCAGATTTTCTCAGCCCCAGTTGTACTTTTCAATGATATTTCATACTTGAAATAATATAATATATATTATAATATTATAAATATGTCTAATGTATATAGTCTCAGCATTAGTGAAGCCAAACTGACCGGTCCAGTATAATTTTCTTACATACCAGGGTCTAATTCTGCTTCTTAATGATGACAAGAGGCTCAGAGCAGGACCCTGCTTGGGAATTCTGCGCTTCCGCTGTGCAGCTCACTCTGCCAGGGCATCACACACTATTTATATTTACAGCTAAAGACAGGTATGCAATTGTGCCTTGACATGTACCTGCAAAGCTTTCTGTTTCTGTTGGTTTTGGAGCTCACTGTTTGGATCATGTTCTATTACTACAAAAAGTTAAGTCTCGCAGACAAGGTGTTTACTGGATCCTCGACTGTGCATTAGCAGTTCGGGCACCACACATAGCTCACAGCTCAGGAACTGCAAAGCCTTGAGGAGATGAGAAACCCACTGCCAAGCACAGAGTTTAATGGCTGGTGCTTTGTTTCTTATGATCAGATAACGTGCTGATGATCCATTTGATTTGACTCTGTGCAGATTTTCTGAACGATGAAGAGAAGCAAATTGCATGTGTGGGCTTTGGTAAATTCCCAGCTTCACCATTGCTACTCTACCTGTTTCCTGCAGAACATTTTACTCCTTGGCCAATCTCAAACCAAGGCTGCAGAGAGGGGATAGAGAATAATAACAGAGACTAAATTTTATAGTTTTCAGGAGCTTACCTCTCTCCGTTACTTGTTTAGTTGATTGGTTTTTGCCTAGGAAAAGACACTACTTTTCCCATTCTTTCAAGGTGAAATCCTGGAATCCTAGAATCACAGAATGGTTTGTGTTGGAAAGCACCTTACAGATCATCTCATTCCAGTGCTGCTGCCAGGGGCAGGGATACTCATTAGACCAGGCTGCTCAGAGGCCCATCCAACCTGGCCTTGAACACTGCCAGGGATGGGGCATCCACAGCTTCTCTGGGCAACCTGTGACAGTGCCTCACATCCTCTAAAACCTAATCTAAATTTACCCTCTGTCATTTTAAAGCTATTCCCCTTGTCCTGTCACTATCTGCCCTTGTAAAAAGTTCCTCTCCAGCTTTCTTGTAGGACCCCTTCAGGTACTGAAATATCGATCACATCCACATGATTCCTGACCTGGGCTGCAATACACAAGCATAGCCCAAGTGTCTGGTAATGATGAGCTGTGCATTAAGCCAGAACATAAAAACAAAACAACAAAAACCCCACCAGAAATTCTGCTCTACAGCTGAGACTTAGAGGCTCATGCTGATTTTGCCATTTAATTTGACACAGGATAATTAGAGCCTCCTATGACGATTTTCACTTTGTGGAGAGGGATATGCAGACCCTTCAGAACAGTCTCCCTCCATGCATAAGGCATTTCTCTCCTGCAGCTCTATTTTTGCCAGCATGGGGTGCAGGGGCTGGCAATTGACCACAGCAGATAGAGAGAGCATTTTTACTCACAGATATAATAGTGTTTATGCCTTTTATTTTTCCATGTGAGATAAGCTTATTAGTTTTGTTAGTGCATTAGAAAAATACATTAAATACATTTGAAGTGGCAGGAGAAGGAAGAGTTTGTATTGTTTGTGGCCCTATAAGACTTCATACCCATTGCAGTCCATTTTCTCCTATGGAGTTCTATAGGTCTTGAAATTAGCCCTGGGTGGGGCTAATTTTTCTGTGGGGTTTCATTCTCCCTGGAATGAAAATAAGCAAACTTTCCTATTCTGTGGCACGTTTCAAAGATTACTCTTTTTCCCTTGAGAATTTGTCTCTTTACTCTGGTGAATGGCAGTTTTAATTAAAAAAAATAATTTCTATACAATGAAGGACATACATAGAGGTGATGACCTAGACATGAATATAGACATGGACCAGAGCAATGCCACCAGTTTCTATGGCTCTCCATGTAAAAGCATCTCTTTGCAAGAAGGGTTAATTTTTGTAACCTACTTTCTGTTGGACACAAGCAAGAGATGGCTAAACTGAAATCTGTGCATGCAAGATGCTGAAGGATCCTTGCTCTTAGCTTGTGGTTATTTTACTCTTTCCAATCCTATTTAATATATTACATCAAATACTCATATTCACTTCTGTTTCCTTAATGAACTGACTAACAATATTATTTTCAAAGAAAGCCCTTAGATTTCATGAGCCCTATGGCTCTCTTCTCTAGTACTATTATACAATTTATATTGGACTTTATTTGCCCATGGCATGCTTACCCATCTCATGCTTGCACTTATACTACAAAAATCTAAATTACATTTTCCAGCCTTGTATCAACCACAACTCTCACCTTGTGTATTACAGAATTAGCAAGCTAATTCTTCCTGGTGAATCTCAATTTCTCTATGGATGTATATCAAAAATAGCAAAAAAAAAAGAATTTAAATCCTAAAAGATACGTGAAGATGTATGCATTATTCTGTCTGACAAACCTCTGCATTTTCTGTAGTTTCCTGTAAGTCTCAAATATTCCTTATATTCCTTATTCCTCAAATATTCACATTTATAAAGTGGAATAATCTGTGTGTGTGTGTTTTGGAGGTATGGCAATACAGAAGGTGTTAGAGAGTTTTTAAGTCTATGCCAGTAATGGATTAAACCCAGGTTTTATACTTAAATCTGAGGATTAGCTTTATTTGTAAAACTTGGCACAGACATCTTATGACTTCTCAAAAACACATCTTGGTCTTGTCATGGCATATCCAAATTCTGACTCTGGCCAGATGTTGATAAAAGATTCTAGGACCCCAGGTTCCTCACAGGCAAACTCAGGGGAGAAACCTGCACTATATTAGACACTGAGAAAAGAGCTTTCCTTTTGAGTATTTCTTTGAAAGCAACTTTCTGGAAGGAGAAACAACTCCAGGCTACTTAACTTAAAAGGAACAGCCTGTGGATCTGATCTGAATCTGGGGGTGAAGAGAACAGAACAGTCTTAGAATCACAGAATCATTTCTGTTGGAAAAGACCTCTAAGATCATCAAGTCCAACCATTAATCCACCACTGTCAAGCCCACCAGTAAACCATATCCCTACATGCCATATCTACACACCTTTCAAACACTTCCAGGGATGGTGGTTTCACAACTCTGATCAGCCTGCTCCAGTGCTTGACAACCTTGTAGTAGTGTACCTTGAGCTATCCCAGATGTATAGAGGAGAGATTCATACTCTTGGTCACACATGTGAGGATTCAAACACAATCCCTAGCAGTGCTGCTCAGACTTTTTAAGCCATTAAAGAAGTAAGAGTGAGACAAAACCATGACGAGACTCAGTTGGTAATGTGTCAGGCATAGCAAGGAGCTGGTGGGGGATGGCTCTTGGTGAGCCATGAATGTCTTCTTTGGGTTGGCCAAGCTAACTGTGTCAGATGAGCATGAGAAGCCAAGGTATCAGCCAGACAACAGCAGTGTGGACTAGGGTATAGGCATTCCTCAGAGGCTAGCAGAGAGACAGGCGAGTCACAGTGGTGTGTCAGCTGGGATAGAGCATAGAATTAGAGTGGTTTGGGTTGGAAGGCACCTTAAATATCATTCAGTTTCAACCCCCCCCGCCATGACACCATCCTCTAGAGCAGATTTCTCAAAGCCCAATCTGACCCAGTCTTGAACACTCATGGGGTGGGACATCCACAGCTCCTCTGGCTAACCTGTGCCAGTGCCTCACTATCCCCACAGTGAGGAATTTCTTCCTAATATCAAATCTAACTGTACCCTCTGATGATTTAAAGCTGCTCCCCCTTGTTCCACAAGTATATGTCCTTGTTAAAAGCCCCTCTTTGGCTCTCTTGCTATAGGTTTGGATTTTCTCAGTGTAGTTTTGCTCAGGAGTCCAGACATCTGAAATTTTGGATGCTGCCCTTGTACCCCAAAGTAGGAGCTGCAAGCTGTCTACATCTCTGCCAGGTTCATGTAACATGGACATCCATCCAGCCATCCAAATACCAGTGTTTAACAACCCTGCCTCACCTGCTTACCCTGTGCTTCCTGTTTTACTTCCATAACTAGAATTTACAGTTTCACCCTGCAGCACCCACAAAACAAAAAAGAAGGAATCACGTTCACTGCAGCAGTACTAACTCCAGTAAATGGAGCTGACAACTGCCGTTCCTCCCCCTGGCTGTTCATCTCCTGCAAGGGAAAGAAAAGACAACCCATAAAGAGAGAGAAAAAAGGAGAAAGTCACATGAATCAACATAAATAGGAGCATCTCACACAAAGAACAGACTCAATCAGCTGGGCAAGGGACCTGGTGGGAGTGACATACCCACCACGTTGCCAATTACAATGGAACCTGACTGCATTGTGATGGAAAAGACATTTTTTTTCTTCTTCCTTATAGCTACTTTGGTAATAGGCAATTTATCTTAATAACAGTGGGAAAGAAAATACTCTAGTGGAAGTGGTGTGTAGTAACTAACTGTGAAGTAGACAGAAAGAAATGCAGAAAGCAAAACTTTGCTGCAGCCCTCATCACTCTTGTGTACCACACAGTATTTCCTTAAAAATAAAAAGAGGGGGATTTTTTATCTTCCTTTATGTTTGACCTCCCCAGGGTCTAATACTACTGCTTGGGCACCTAATGCAGAAATTCAGATGGTTGAATCTCATCCAGAATTTTTGCAGGTCCATTTGCAGCACCATGGCAGCACCTCCAAAACCAGCAGCACCCAGTAGGTCACTTCCATCTGCCTGGAGCTGCCATTCTTCTGGTGATTTCTATGTGCTGTTTTGCTCTGCAGTGCAATCCTCAGGTATATTCTGGCCTTAGAGAGTGTTTTCATTATTTGACCTGCTTAATCAGAACCAGTTTTCAAACTCCATTTTTATTAACTTGGGGAAAGAAAAAAAAAAAAAAAAGAAGAGAGGTTTCAGACAAGGCTGATGGTAAACAGATGCCACTCAGCTAACAGTGGTTGGTTCTCTAGGTACTCAAATACAGGGATGGGTCTGAAAAGAACAAAACCTTCCCAGCACTTGTTTTAATGAGTAGGCTTTCTTGCATTTGATCATCTGTTTTCTCAGAGGAAAATGTTAAGAAGGCTTGTGATTAGCCAGAGGCAATTCACTACCCAATATAACACAGACGTGGGGGAGTGAACTGCTGATGCTCCATGTCACACACAGTCCCCTTCCCCCTCCCTCCCCATCCTCAGCTACTGTTGCAGCCAAAGCCAAGCCGCTGGATGTACAACCTGGAATCATAGGATCAAAATAATTGCAGAACAATAACTTCTGTAGCTGAGCAAACCAAGGCAGCTTGCAGAGACTGTCAATCCCCACACTTACAAGCCGCAATCTATTTTCACCACCATAGGCTGCCAGGTTAATTAAATGGGACTCCTTGTGGTGTCAGGAAGGAAGTCAAGCAGCAAGTGTTTGTAGAAACAGGCTTTAAAGAGAATAGCATATGAGAAAGGGAAGAAATTTCCTGGGAACACATGCTTTTGTACATTTGTTGGGAGATGTAATATGCCTTGGCTGCTGCAGAGGGTCCCCTCCTAAGTGGTGTCCTACTTAGCCCTGGTGCAGTAATGCCTCTGTTCCTCACTTCTAGGGATGTTGGGATGGATCCTCAGCTCAAAGTATTTTGTCATCAATGCTATCCCCTGACAAAAAGCCAGTCCAGAGAGCTACTGAACGCCTCCAGCTTATATGTTTTTCAGGGATAAGCCCTGAAAGTTTTCACATCACATATTTCCTTTTTTCCTCTTTTTTTTTTTTTTTTAATAGCCAGTGAGATAATGTTCTTGTGTTTCCTTCTTTTTTATATGACTCATAAAATTCACTCTCCCTTTAATGTAGAAGCAGCAGCATCCTCCTTCTTTGTGCTGAAAAATGCACAATTACCACAATTAAGACAGTCATATAACATCTGACTGCTTCATTTTTCACATTATGGTGGGAATGCTACAGGAGTTTCCTAGACTTGATAGCAGGAGTAGAAAAATTACCATTTTCAGGAGTTCCCATTTCCTTATCTAGCATCTCTTCACCTTGACTCCTTTAGGAATTTAGAGCACTAAAGTCACAAAGTTGCACAAGTAGTTGTCTATTGCTATAAATCACTTCCATTTTGTTAACTGTTCAGTGCAACCGTTAACACTTACCCAGCTTGTGTCACCCATTGACGATATTCCCTCCCAATTAAGGTGCATCCATCCTTGACTGTTTTTCACACCAGGCTCATGTAATGAGAAAAAGGGGATGAATACAAGGTTACCTAGGATATATTTCAATTCACGTCACCTGTTATGTACATTTAACTCAGAGAGCTATGAAAAAGAGCTGTGGATCACCTGTGGCATCACTAAAGTTGCACCATAAGTTCAGAACTGCAATAAGCAAAGGGACCAGTTAGATTGTCAGACCAAAGCTTAAGTAGCAAGACTGTCTGCTGAAGTGGGAGATAAATCTGCTGGCTGAATTGAGCAGTTCAAGTGTGAATGAGCCTAAATCACTTCTTCTTTAGTACAGAATAATTCTGATGGTCATACTGTTGCATGGTTAGACAGTGTTGCATTGCAGAGCTGAACCTAACTTAATAAATCATGATTTCCACATTATCTTTTAATGGTCACTTGACTATTCAGTTAAAAAATCCCGAGGGCGCATCTTAAAGAGCATCTTGATTTTTAGCATGTTTTAGGTAGATTCTTTGTATCCTCCCATAAATTCCATCTCTGAATTTCCTAGAACAATCTCTTTTCTATATTATTTTTTAGACTATTTATCTGAGTATGAATATCCACACCTTTCATTTATGTGCAGATACAGGTTTTATTACTAAACAGACTGTAAACAAAATCAATCCTTTCTTCTCACATGAAAAAATAAATAATTTAATGGAAAAAGATGGGTTATCTACAGGTTTCTGATAAGTCTTACTCAATTTAAAAGAGAAAAAGACCTAATTCTCTGTCATGTTTTATGTGAGTTCAGAGTTATTCCTGTGAAACCCTTTGGCATAATTCCTGTTCACCCATTTTACACTTTCCATAAGAGCTGTAACACTGTATATGTGCAAGAAAGAAAATTTTGGCTGTTTTTAATGCTTCATTCCTTTCAAAATAAGTATAGAGCTCAGCAAAAATTACTATCAGACCCCAAGTATCAATGACCATTCTTTATGCTAATCTTTCCATTTCCTGCTATTACCAGTTCCAGGGTCAACAGCTAAAAAAAATAATACTGAACCATTGTAAAATCATCTGTCATTTTATTTTCTCCCCTCAGTCTCTTAAAGAGTGTCTGCAATGAATTACCTCCATGTCTGAAATGAATTACTACTCCATCCCACACAAACACACCATCATTACCTGCCCCAAGCAAGGTCTGGAACTATACTGCTCTTGTATATTAAACAATAGTCAAGCAATGGTGAGATGCAATTGATTATGTGAAACGTTAGAAAGCTTTAGTAAATCAGCTTCTCTGAAGTCATCTGGGCTTTAGGTGTAGCTGGTTTTGGTTAAAAAGGTTATTACACCTTTTCTTTCTTTTCTTTCTTTCTTTCCTTTCTTTCTTTCTTTCTTTCTTTCTTTCTTTCTTTCTTTCTTTCTTTCTTTCTTTCTTTCTTTCTTTCTTTCTTTCTTTCTTTCTTTCTTTCTTTCTTTCTTTCTTTCTTTCTTTCTTTCTTTCTTTCTTTCTTTCTTTCTTTCTTTCTTTCTTTCTTTCTTTCTTTCTTTCTTTCTTTCTTTCTTTCTTTCTTTCTTTCTTTCTTTCTTTCTTTCTTTCTTTCTTTCTTTCTTTCTTTCTTTCTTTCTTTCTTTCTTTCTTTCTTTCTTTCTTTCTTTCTTTCTTTCTTTCTTTCTTTCTTTCTTTCTTTCTTTCTTTCTTTCTTTCTTTCTTTCTTTCTTTCTTTCTTTCTTTCTTTCTTTTTCTTTCTCTTTTTTCTTCTCTGCCCATTCTTTTATATTTTTTTCATTTTCTTTTGCTTGTTCTTTTGTTTTCTTGCAATTCCTTCCATCCTTTCTTCCTTCTCTTTTATCCCCTCCATTATTTCCTTCCTTTTTTCTCTTTGAAAATTATCTTGATGCTGACACTACAGAAAGTAAATTGTCCAAATCTTTGAGAAACACGCCCTGTCATCCCCAAGACCCTACTTCCTCAACAAATCCCCGCTCACACTATAGACAGAGATAAACTTTTTATCTTGAAGCCAGATTGGTGCCTCACTCTGATCTCTTTTACTGGAAACAGCTACTTCATTCTTCTGTTGCTTTGAAGTGTTTGCCTCATTTTCAGTCTCAAATTATCCACACTATTTTATACTACCTCAGTTGCTTTTCTCTCCTGCCAGTGTTTACCTGCTTGAAAAACTGCATATTGCATATTGCCTGCCTCCATTTGTTTTCCTATTTTAGGCAAGACAAGTCAGCTTAAAAGGTACTTCTCCTTTGGTTTCTGTTTGTTTGTTTGTTTAGGAATGTCCTACTGTAATTTAATTTTATTTCTTCAAGGGCAAATTTTCCTAAATCAGAAGAAGCCACCTATCTGACACTGTTTTTCATTCAGGTAACACCACAATAATGAAACTGTAATCTAGAGGCAGTGCTCCCCACTACATTGCAATTAAAATCCCCCTAAACCACTAATTGCAATTAGAATACCACTTTCCTATAACAACAGGCAGCCTATTAAGTGTTAAAACAGCATTTGGAAGGAAGACAAACCAGCATATCTCTTCCATTTTTAGCACAAAACTGGCTAAAATTTGTGTTCAAATTTATGTCCCATTTCAAACCAAACTTCAATCTAACCAGATTCCCAGCACCATAATACAAGCTGTAAGCAGTATCCATTTCCATTTTTTAATCAAAACCCATGTATACTGATGTCACTGCAATGAGGTTCCACAGACACAGTGTGTGCACTGTGTTTACAGTGTGTTCACAAAGTTTACAGTGGAAATGGGGTTACTGTGAGATTCACTTTTAAGGCCATGGTGCCCAGGCACTCGCTTCTCCCTGTTTCGACTCTTGGTTTCATTCCTCTGTTCAGGTGCTGCTTCTAGTTAAAGGTATTGAGCTGGTCTGGGGAGAAAGTATGCTGGAGTCTAGTATAAATGAGAACAATCTCTAGCAGAGCTGCTGCATGATGCACATAAATCATGCCAAGAAGAGGTGAAGGCTGAACTGTGCCGGTGTTACTCCCACTCTGGTATCAGGCAAGAAATGCACGGAAATGAAAGGCAAATGTGTGGCGGGGCAGCGGCTCATGCTGCAGCACCTTTCTGGATGGCACAAATGAGAAAGTCAGTGGAGCTGCTGCATTGTATCACTATAATGGGGGTCAGGATCCAGAGCAGCAGCACTGTATCTGTTATTGGGAAATAACAGATACAGACAAAGGAATAATCAGGCAGTGCTTTGCCCTGCAGATCTCTTACTGGTTTTCATGTACATTGGGATCAAGGGGCAGAACCTTCTTTTCAAGTGGTGTGCTGGGAAATGTATTGGGTTAGAGATTTGGGTCTGGTACGCACTGAGATCTCTAAGACAGATTTCAAAAGCCTGTGTGATGAGCACTGCAGGCATGGGGAATAAAAGGATTTGTAGTGTGGTCCCAAACATTCTAGATGTGTGTCTAGTCCACATCAAAAAATTACTTGCAGAGTTGCTGTTAGTGTCATCTGTTACTTGACCAGATGAAAAGCAAATAGCTGAAGATCTTGCCTCACAAATCTGTAATTATTTTGAATGCTTAAAAATTTGTCCTCACCCCACACCTGCAAGGAAAAGAAGTCATGGAACCATAGAATCATAAAATGGTTTGGGTTGGAAGGGACCCTAAAGATCAACAAATTCCAAACCCCCTGCCATGGCCAGGGACACCTTCCACTAGACCAGGTTGCTCAAAGTCCCATCCAGCTGGTCTTGAACACTGCCAGGGGTGGGGCAGCCACAGCTTCTCTTGGCAACCTGTGCCAGTGCCTCACCACCCTCGCAGGAAAGGATTTCTTCCTTAAATCTAATCTAAACCTTCACTCTATCAGTTTAAAGTCATTTCCCCTTGCCCTCCCACTGTCCATCACCACCTCCATATCTAAAACATACTGTCTAGTGAAATGAGGGGGCTTGCCAAGGTTTTGAACAGAAAAGAGTGAAAATTTACTGCTTTTGGGGCATCACTTGAAGAAAAAGTACCAAGAACCCCTGAAACATCCTAAGACAGCCAGCTATCCAGCATCCATCCACTCATCTATGCTATGCAAAGGAGAAAATGGCACAGTCAGTGTTTTAAATACAAAATGTTCCTGTTAAAAGAGAGAATCTCATTGCTGAGTTTAAATGCTTTGCTGTGTGCATAACAGAGATGAGAGTTGGTAGAGGATAGGACAAGACTGATTGGGCATGGTAACAACTCTATTCCTTCGTTAGCCAGGAGTAATAATTGTGGATTAAGAACAAAAACCTGAAACAAAGCCTGAGCAGTGTAGAGGTTTTGCAGGGGTTTCATCATATTGAATACCTTTGCTGGTGTATTTCTAAGCCAGGGGAAAGCCTTTAATACAGCTGTGGCTGAGCCCTCACTTTATAACTGAACTTTAGATTTCATCAGTGATTTATCAGTGATAAATCGAGTGTCTCACAGAAAGTTCTGTTAAACCACTAAGCACTAGGAATTGCATCAGATCAGCAAACACGAACAAGAAGCAGAGTCTGTCCACAGAGTGGTGAATTACTTGGCAAGGGCTCAATGGCTTGGGGTGATTCCAGTGTTTTTACCAGCAGAGGAGCAGTGATGCTTCTGTGTATGCTCAGCACCTTACCCTTTCTGATCAGTCCAAACGCTGCTTCAGTGCCCTTCACCCAGCTACAAAACCTGCCTTCATTATTTACTGTTGGGAAGAGAAAAACAATTCTCTGTAAAATAGCCAGTGGAGAGCGGGAATTTTTATGTCTGACTGCAGAATTTTTTTAATGCTCTTTATCATCCCTATTTATTGTCACCTCTCCACACCACTCCAGAGTCTGCCTATTTGTCTCTCTGTTTACTTTAGGTATATGAATTGTGCACCAAATAAATGTGCATTTACCAAGGGGTGAGTCACAAACCATCTTCCTTGTCTGGCCCCTATCCAAAACATCCGTCCTGGCCCATTTACAGCATTGTGTGGCCAGCATTCAGAGTCTCTGCAGGGCCCTTAATGCTGTTGGCCATGGCTCTCAGCAGCTCTCATCTCAATAATGCAGCCGAGCAGTGAGTCAAGAGGCCGCCGACACGGTCTGTGCTTATCATGAGGTTTTTTGGAGGATGTGGGCACGCAGTCAAACCTCACTGAATTGCTGTACTTTGATGAGTTACGGCTGTGCAGCTGGGCCGGCATGTTCTGAGCTCCCTCTCTGCAAAACAGAAGAATTTAGCATAAGGAAAGAATAGGAAAGCTATGTTTTCCAACTTACAATTAGGAACGTGCCCCAGGACAGGAGCAGATTTACCATGTGGAGATCACAAGTGTGTTTCTGTGCTTCTCAGCACCAGCCAATGTGGAATGCACCTCTGCATCACACAACATTGTCCCCTCCAGACACATAGGACCTGAACCCACCCTGTTATGGTACCTCAGCACAACGGATGACATGTTATTAGGCCTACAAAATTCAGCTGCATTTGTCTGTGTGTCTTGTCCTAGAGAGAGAGTTCTACAGTCACTGTGGGTTCATTCCCCAAAGCCATAATTTTTTCTTTATGTCATTAGGACTGCTATCGCTAAAAGGGACTCTAGTCCTCATTCCCTCATGCAAACATCTGACAGATGTTCAAGAGGGGAACAGGATGGTTCAGGAAGTCTTTGAGAAGGACGGAGAGCTTGCACTTAGAAAATGCAAATTTGTGGAAAAAAGGAGGAGTATCTCAGTAAAGGTGACAGGAAAACTTCTTTCAGGCTCAGCAAATCACTCTCACTGGAAAAAAGGGCTGCAGTTGCCTCAATGGCAGTTCCACAGATAGTGAGTTTTGGGGCATCCTCATATCCTAAAGAATATTGTAAAGCAGTGGTACTTCCAATTGTTTTGTACAACAGCAATACCCTCGGAGTTATCTGCTGTTTCTGACTTAATCAATAAAGGCCATTAGAAGCTCACTTTTCTACTAATACTGCTCTGAGTACATCTTGTTGGGAGGTTTTTTTTATGACATTAAATGACACAGTGCATTGATTTCTTGTGAGAGATACAGCTTAGGGTTTTTGTCATCCCATCACATAACACAATTTCCTTGCTACATTTCTAACTGCTGGAACTTAATACTCACTGTCAATGAAATACCTTACTAAGTTTTAAAAAATTTTAAAGAGAAGTGAAAGAAAATGTCTTTAAAATATTTATATAGATATAGATTCAGCTGGTATGATAATGTCTAGTAACCTTATTTATATATGCATATAGGTATATATACATATATATATATTTATACAGCTAATACCACCATCATTGAAGTATTGTTTTTTTAAAGGAAGTGGGTCTTAAATTTTCTCCTGAAAAGCATCCAACAGACATTCCTAGAGTGAAATTCTCTGACTATATATTGCATACAGTAAAGTATGATACTTCTAAAACCTTTGTCCTTCCACAGAAAATTGGACATCATTTCTGAGAGGATTAGTGCAGACCTCAGGACTCAAGCAAGCTATGCCAATGAGGCTTTGGGATCTGAAGTTGAGCTGGCAGGTCCTTAAACATGTGTGTGTTCCTATTGTGGGGTTGACAAACTAGTCCACAAACTAGTGCAATATCTTTAAGCCACCCCAAACTGGATTTCCTTCAAAATGATGGAATGATGAAGTGGTTGATGTTGGAAGGGACCTCTGCAGATCATCTGGTCCAAGCCCTCTGCGCAAGCGGGACCACCTAAAGTCAGTTTCCTGGGACTGTGACCAGATAACTTCTGAATATCTCCAAGGGTGGAGACTCCATAAACTGTCTGGGCAACATGTGCCAGCATTTGTCAGCCTCTGGGTAAAAAAAAAAGGGGTCTTTCTTAGCAGTTTCCACAGCCTATTGTCAGTCTCCTGAGCCCTGCAGCTCCTCACACACTTAAAAACAGCAAGAGTTGAATTTGAATGCCAGAGAAGACCATAAAAAAAGCATTATGTTAAAGATTCTCAGGTCACTTAGAGAAGGATTCATCTCAGGCAGTTTTAGTCAGGCAGAACAGAGCCATTAGTTCCAAGCTGGTCCTCTAGGCAGTCCTGGTATTCAGCAGAAACAGAGCAGTATCTCTAAAGCGTGATGGCTGCCACCAAAACAAGTGCCTCAGGGAAGAACTTGCACTTCAGAGGTGCTACAGTATTTCTATTCTCATCATTACAGAAAGTGCCCTGCTGCTGAAACAAGACTGCTGAAATCAAGTGCATTGGATGCCTCTCCTGGTTCAGAGGTGCTCATTCTCTGGCAGCTGCTGGGAGCTGCACTGGTGCTGGCCACAGAGAGGGAAGATATTAACTTGAGCTTAGGCACTGGGTAGTTGAACATATTCTGCTTGCTCCTTTAAGAAGAAACCAGGATCTCTGGATGATGGGCCAGTGAAGAGTTTGCTGAAATGGAAAATAATATTACAGCAGTGTCAAATTAAAAATAAGCCACGTGATGGAGCAGACATAAACATGCTTTTTCTCTTTATTAGTCTTTGCCAGGCTACTTTGAACTTGATTGCAACTGTTGATAAAAAGACAGTTGATTGTATTTAACATGGACTTCAAATCCAGGTCTTTAGCAGAAGAGATTAAGGAAAATACGTATGATTAGAATATATTTAATACAGCCTTTTCTGACTTGAAAAAGCAGTGAAGAGGGAAGGGCCAACACTGGCAGATGACATAAAAGCAGTGACAGGGCCAGAAGAGTCTGAGGAAGAAATCCAGGGCCACCTTCCAGAGCAGAGGAACAAATGAACAATTGTCTGGGAAAACACAGATGAGAAACATCAGAGGTGAGAATACACAGGTTGGAGGCTACACAGCACATTGATAGATTCTGAAGTGTTTTAGGAGATAATTGGTAGAATGAACAACAGTTCAGGGAAATCATGCACTCAGTGCAGAACTGTGTTTAAGAAAATGTATACATTGCTAGAATATTAAAACTGGATTTTAAGAATAATACCACAAAAAGCCTAATGTCACATGGCTCTGGTGGCAGGAGCTTGGCAAGAATACAATAACTGGAATGCAATGACAGGGAATTTCTCATCAGACCTTCAGAAATTACATTCAATGCCAAAGTCATTGTACAAAATTACAAAGTCATTGTACTTTTTCAATTAAATAGAGCATAACAATAGAGAAGAAAATAACAGAGCTAAATAAACAACTCATTTTAAAGAAGTAGATGGATTTCAGAGTGGAAGAAGTCTCACACAGCACAGAAAATACTAGGAAGAATGCAAAGGTGTGACAAAGAGGAACAGTTACTTTAAAGAAAAGGTGAAAAAAAAGGTGTTTCATGGAAGTAATTACATCCTGAATACTACAGAGATGGTAAATTGGCAGCGTTATTTACTCCCATTCATAAAATCAAAACAAGAGCCATCCATTACAACAGAAGGGCAGTAATTTTTGAAGTGATAAAAGGCAGATTTCTAAAGTTAACTTAACCTGTAAAATTCTCTGCAATACAGTAATGTTAAGTTAAACTTAACCAAAATTGAAAATAGAATGAAAATTTATATTAATAACAAATATAACCGGAATCATGTTGGACAGGGGCTAATAGAAATCCTTCAGACTCTAAGCAAAAAAAGCTTTATTTTTTGCCAGGAATTGGGATAAGCCTTCTTTCTATGGGAAAGTTCTTCCATAATTGGTCATGAAAGGTTTCTTACATTTTCCCGTGATTTACCAAAACATATAGTATTAGTCACTGTTGGAGAAAGACTACTGGATTATATGGGCCATTGATATGACCCAGCATGGCAATTTTTATGGTCCTGTGAACAAAATCCAACGGATTTGCAAGGAAACCTTACAGAATAACAGCTTCGGCTTGAATTTTTCTTAATGCTACAGAGGCCACAGAAACAGCAACTAAATTCTTGGCAATGACATATCTCTGCAGGCAGGTATGGTAGCAGTACAGGTATCTAATGCTTTTATACTATTTGCTAAGGATTATGCAGCAGTAATCTCTCCCATTAACACTTTGTCTCGTTCTGTGTTGAAGATCCCATAATCTTCTCCTTCCCTCCACCTGCTCAAAATGTACCAAAACAAAAAATAAATTCTGCATGCATGGACTAAAACTTGTTAATGGAGATTAATTATCAAAGCACAGACCTACTGCTTATTAATCTCTCAGAACTTTTCAAAGTAGCCTATGCTCACAGAATTATATCAATTGTGGTTTTCTTGCTTTCTTTTCCTTCCTTCCTTCCTTCCTTCCTTCCTTCCTTCCTTCCTTCCTTCCTTCCTTCCTTCCTTCCTTCCTTCCTTCCTTCCTTCCTTCCTTCCTTCCTTCCTTCCTTCCTTCCTTCCTTCCTTCCTTCCTTCCTTCCTTCCTTCCTTCCTTCCTTCCTTCCCTCCTTCCCTCCTTCCCTCCTTCCCTCCTTCCCTCCTTCCCTCCCACCCACTTATTATTGATTATCTACTCCAGGGTAATGCATGTCCTTTTCACTTCCAAGTCCCCACCCTGCACTGCTGATCAGTGGCCATCTGTAGTGTTCATGGGGTGTGAGATGACCTGCTTATTAATCCATTTTTTTTCCATCTCAAGGAGACAAACAATTGTTTGACAGAACAGCATTTCTGGATGCATCCTCACAAAAGGCACTAGCCAGCAGCTTTTAATTTTTCCTCAGATTTTAAACTAAGCAAAACTGAGTTCCATGCTCTATTCTTGCTCTTGAGGGCAATCAAGCACTTTGGTGAAAATTCCACTAGGGATGGTGTACACTTGCCTTTTGTTAACCAAGCAGTGTCTGCCAACTTTCAGAACAAGGCTGTGTATCAGCAGCTATGGTGGGCCACATCCAACTTAATTAGAAACATGTGGGCACACACTGGGCATCAAGAAAAAGCAAGGAAACTTCTCCTGGAAAGCTGCATGGATAAAGGAGGATGGATTTGGGCCCAGACACAGAGGCAGGCTGACACAGCAGGGTCAAACCATGACCACTGTGAGCCCAGCAACATTAAGCAAGAAACTCATGTGAACTGGAGCTTGAGCCCTCTTTTACTTTCCATGTAAGCACAGTCACAACAAGTTTATACTGAAACTTGGTAGAGATTCCTTCAAATTATACGTACTAGAGGTGAAGTTAATCCAGCCAATATATTGCTTGCAGCATTTCATTTTTTCTAAGTACCAGCTTTCCTTTTACAGGATCTCATAAAAACAAAACAATATGTTGCTCTCTTACAGATAACCTACAAGCAGCAGTCGGTGAAGTAGTCCCAGTGTCCAGAGCTACATTATATCTTTGATGTCTGGTTCTGCAGTACAAATATTTCTGCAGAGCAAGACATAATGAAAGTTTATGAGCTTGTTAAGGAACTGACTATTACAAAGAACCATGCTCATTTTGACTCTATTAGAAACACAAGAAAAATAATTTGTCACTTTCCTGTGACTAGAGGGATCTCAGGGCGAATCTCAGATAAGACATCAACACTGTTGGTGATTACTCAGCCTTTTTTCATTACAGTTTATAAAGCCCTGAATAAGAAACCCATTTATACTGGCATTCCAATCCTGAAAATGCAACTTTACAAGACCCAGCTGTGGAAAGGATATTTATTTCCACTTTAGAGATGAGGCAAGTGAATCATGGGTGACGGGTGACTTACACAACTTCACATTAAAGGAGTTTTGGCTCACTGTGAATGACAACATAACAATACCAATAATAATTCTAGTAAATGGAAGTCCTGGGTTCCCCTTCTGGGGTATAGCTTGGAGATTTCTGCTATTCTTTCTCATCTGTTTCTATTTGGTTTCTATTTTATTTTCCTAAACTGAGCATAATGTAGGTTTACAAAAATCTTTCCTTGGAATCTAAAAGTTTTTCACAAGTATACAGCTCCTGGATGATGTTCTTCTCTGACTGATATTTAACGTATTTTTTCTACTGTAATTGAGAACACAGTCATGCTGGAGGATAAATTCTAGGGATGACATTCCAACAGTTTGAGTGTTTTCTTCATTGTGTGTCTTTACAACAGAGATAACATTTTGCTTCCTGAAATATAATTGCATAGGGAGATGGTTGTTTTAAAAAAGAATTAACAACACTAGCAAACATTTTGCAGGGGTTTTCCATAACAACCTGGTTTTATGTCAGCTTCTCTAGAGCACAGCATCATTAATAGTATAAAATTAATTGAAAATCAAAAACTGAACAAGAGGAGATCTTTACTTTTCTTATAGCATACTCCTGGAATTATCTGCAGTATAGAAACTCCATAAAAATGTCAGTTACTTCATTGTTAAAAATTATCCCATGTGAATATTAGGATTCTCTCACTCACACCCTACTCCATATATTGATATAGCTGAGATAACCATGCATCAATTGATGTTGTGGTGTGCATTAAATAGATATTCAGAATGAGCATAATATAGGCAGGATTTGCCACTGCAATAATTTGTTTTCAACCAATCCTCTCCCCAAGCATATAATTAAAATAAATGATGTTTTAATTTATTATTATTATACTGAAACGGTGTAAGCTTGTTTTACTTTACTACATTGGATAGGAGGTCATGACCTTCCATGTTCCTCTTTTCCAAGGCAGTTTGTACTCTACTACTATTACTACTAAGTTTTGGCAAAACTATATTCAGAGCTGGACATGTAGCACTTCTGATCACTGAGACTGCCTTCAGGAGTAAACCTGTGTGCTACACTGAGAGTAAATCTCAAACACAGCCACAGGCACAGCCACGGTGTTCTTTTGGGTGTGCAGGATGCTGGCATGGGAGCTGACTTCAGTCTGCCAGTGGGAAAGTCCAGGACAGACACGCATTTGACTTGGGTACACTGAAGGACCCTCCCCATGGAGTGAGTGTATGGATGGGGCCAGAGCAACATGATCCAAGGGAATGTTGTGGCAATGTGGGGGGAAGAGGATGGCTGTCTGCACCCTCTTGCCTAGTGGAGTTTAACTCTGATGGATGGGCAGATTGGCAGTTCTGCTGACTGTACCATAGCATCACTGAGTTGTAATATTACCCACAAGGTCTGCTTCTGAGGTCCTCAGAAAGATCCTGGTGGTCCTGGTGCCTGACCTTCTGAAGTCTCATCCTTTCATGGCAAGACACTTCAATCTCTAGACTGAGCTCTCATTTCATCATTTTCTCCAGGCACCCATTCAGCCAAGGTTCCAGCCACCATCCTCCTCAGGAATTGCTCCCCTTGCACTGTGTCCTGCCCCTCTGCTCGCTGTGGTGCTGCCAGTCCCACTCTACCGGGCCAGCAGCAGTTCCTCCTCTTCCTCCAGTGAGGAGCTTTAGCAAAGGTCTCTCTGCTGACAGCAGCAATGCTGCTTACAAGTTCTGTTTGGTACAAAAGATCCTAAGCGACAGATAATAGTTAAATATTTGTTTTGTTGTTTTGGGGGTTTTTTTTAATGATTTGGAGCTGACCTATTTCAATAATGCAGGGAATATTCCTATTCCACAGAGAGCATCTTAGCTGCAACCAGCAGCCAATGAACCAGAAAGGTTTTACCATGCAGGAGATGAGGCACTGGCACAGGCTGCCCAGAGGAGCTGTGGATGCCCACCCCTAACAGTGTTCAAGGCTACATTGGATGGGGCTTTGAGCAACCTGGTCTGTGGAAGGGGTCCCTGCCCATGGCAGAGGGTTTGGTGCATTCCAACCCAAACCATGCTCTCATGATCTGATGCAGAACCCAGTGGGAGCTCAGCCATACCTTGGCAAAGCCTCTTTTGCAACCAAAACCATACAATGCAGCTTCACCTTTAGGCCGCTCACATGAGGCACCAGTCACCACAAGAGTAAGAGGTTTCTGACATGGCCACTGCTCATTCTGCTCATTCTTCTCACTGAGGGTGTTTGACAGAGATAGGTCCCAATCCTTTGGGAGTGGTTTCCTCCCCTAACATTCAGGATTGGAGATTAGCTGTCAGGAGGCTGTTCTGAGAGTCTGTTTTCCTTTGAGTCAGGCATCACTAATCAGACCTAGCACTTCCTCCAAGGCTTTATGAAACAGAAATCTCTAATCCAGAAAACATTTCAAATTTTAGCACTAATTAAGTGTCATAATGTCAGCTAGGGTAAATAAAGCACAAAAGGAAAGAAATAAGCTCTGGGAGTGGAATGTGCTTTATTGAACACACACCCAGTACTCCATGACCATGGCTGTCACTCAGGAAGACATCATCCAGTAAACCTGATCAGAAAAATCCCCACCAAACTGATAAAACACAGCATCTCTTCAGGTGGCTTAGCTGTCACTTGAAAACCAGCTTGCAAGCCTGTGGGCTGAAACTAGTGCTGGAAAGCAGTAAGGGTTTGAAATTCACAGATACAGTCTTCTCTGGACTTCAAAAGGATCAGCATCAGATCCTGAGAGCTCTCTGCTGCTCCCTTGTTTTCCCTTGCAAAGGAAAAAAGTCTCTTCAGGTGTATTTCTTCACTTTTTAAAAGATTTGCAGAAAATTCAGGCATAGTGAGTGATTTCCATCCCAGGTATGTCTGTTGTGTCATTTCAGTCACTGCAGAGCTAGGATTTTAAAACTCTGACAATAAGAGTTTAATTATAGTGTGTATAAATATCCTCTTTATTAAATTTCTTTTTCTTTTGGCTACCTCTTTGGTCTTAAAAAAAGAGAAAAGAACAAAAAACTTGCAAGAAGTAAATACCTTGAGAAATGTTATTTAGTCATTCTTAGTTACAGAAACTATAGCTCTATGTATCTTCAATCTGGCTTTTTCTGCCTCTTCTCATCTTAAAAATATCTTATGTGGTACTATAAATAATGAGCAGAAGGAAAAGTGATGCTTCATGCAGGAGGGGAAAAGCAGCAGTTTAATCATGTTCAAACACAACTCTGGAGAAGGAATGAATGTTCCTCCATGCATTTCCAGGCTTGAACAGGATAGACTGAATCTGCAGGGATTTGTGTTTCAGACCTTGGTGTCAGTACGCATTACTGTGGGCTTTGAGAGATGTTCTTAAAATGTTTCTAAATAACCAAATGGAACAACCCTCTCCAATGTGATAATCTGTGCTGTTACTACTGCAACTCCAGCAGCAGAGAAGGAGGGAAGGGAGCAGAAGTCTCTCCCAGCTGTGCCCCAGAAATCCTTTTCCATAGTAAGCAATTAAAATCAGGTTTAATCTTTCACTTCAGGAAAGGTGAAAGTATCAGGAGGGTAGATGACGGTGTAACATCTGCACATAGTTTAGATGTGCAGTGCCTGCACTTTTTGCATCCAAAGAGTCACAAGTGCTTTTTGAAGTCAGTGGCCAAAACAAATGGCATTAAGGTATCGTGTAGGGTTTCTCTGTGCCTGGATGACACAGTGGAAAGGGTCCCTGACACAGCTCAATAGCTAAAGAATGTGCTCAGGCTTTGTTTAAACAACACAGGAAGATGGGTTCACTTTTTCCTGTAATGAATGTGAGGCATTAGGCATGTGGCACTGGATTCTGCTGCTGTTGTGCAAAAGGCACGGCCCTTGGAAGAAAAAAATCACAGAGATACAGCACAAGGTATAATGTAGACTTTAATAAACTCTGCTGAAATCTCCATTTTTGCCTGCCTGCCTTTCAGTGACAGCATTTAAACTAATGTTCTAGGGCCCTTTTATGCAAAAAAGCCTTATTCCTAGGATGCCTCTTGCAAAATTCATGGCTGGTACGATTCCATGCCCTTATGACACGACAGTAACATCCATTTGTATCCGTTTGGCACCGTGTAAGTAGGTCGCACAATTACGATGAAGTTAAAATTAATTTTGCCTTTCTTTAAACGGTAATGGAACAGTTACCAACTGATTAAGGAAAACATTAGCAAGTACCATTTTAATTGATTTGAATGCATGTGTGTTTTGTATTGGTTTAGTTTGAGGGCATTTTTAAACAAATAGCACTGTCATTGTGAGCCTTAATTAGATAATAAATTAATAGATAAATGGATTAGAAAGTTCAGTATGGCTTTCACAACTGCTGCTAGCGGCATAAAAATGAGGTGCTTGGTATTAGCAATGCTAATAAATGGCCTAAGGAATGCACTTGGGAAGAATGATGATGTGGCAGCAGAGTGACATGTGAGGACCATGGTCTTTCCTTTGCCCACACCTATTTTGAAAACAAAGGTGCTCCAGTGCTTTCTTAGGAAAGATAACAGTGGTGCTGATCTGGAAGGATAAATATGTCAGTTCCCTCAGTGCACCTCAAAGCCTGCAGATTTAATGTGGGATTCATGAAAAATTCACTAAGCACACAGGACATCTTCCAGGGGTTAGGCTGCACAGCGATCAGTTCAGAGATCTGACAAGGAAAAAGGCTCAGTATGTGCCAAGTGTATGCAGTAATGGGAAAACTGCCTAACAGGGAGGGAAGTCTGGATCAGCTGGGCTGGATACCAAGTTCATGAGAATCATTAGGATCTTTCTGAAAACGAGAGATTTGGTGGATGTTGTGCTGCTTATTTAATTCCATGAGGCAGTAAATCAAGCCATATGGGTCTTGGTGCTGCTCAAAGCAGTAGTGACAGTAACTCAGATAGCAGGCCTAGAGTGCTGCAGGTTGGAAAGTGATGCAAATAATCACTGGCATGAGTTCAGGCTGAGTGTCAAATACCTGAAATTAGAAAGTTGGAAGACCACTTTGGTATGGATTGAATGTTATGCAGCTTGCCTGAAGACAAAGAGTAACTTGGATTTGTTATTTTTTAGTTGATTGCCCCTCAGATATAACTGCCTACTTCAGGGGTGGCATTAGCCTGCAGCACTTGGTCACCATAATTAGAGCAAGTTCGAAGAAAGGGTTTGAAGACTGAATTATATTAAAGTCACTTTTAGATTCTCAATTAAGTATCAAAGAATGGGAACCTTCTCCAGTAATCTGCACTGGATGTCCATCGTGGCAGAATGTGAATGTTACTGAAATATCTTCAGCATAAATGAAAAAATACTTGGCAAGATTTAATCCTACTTTTTAATACTTTTGATGTAATCTCTTCTGGTGGTCACCTGAAGCTTGACTTTTTTATGCCAATGATTTTCAAGGCAAAGTAAACTTCTTTAGAAATCAGGTGTCACTTTGACAGAAATTAACTGTGGTGACAAACATATTTAATTGTACATTTAAGGAATATTCGGATAGATACCTACTTTAATTGTAATATTAAATACTTTGTGTGAAACAGTCTGTTGCTTTTGTTAATGAGGATTATAGTTCCGTCTCACAAAAGGTCATCTTGATATAAAGTACTTAGTGTTTTAACCACTCAGGTACATAATTTTCCTTATCAGTTTACCTAGAATACAAATCTGCATTCAAAAAATACTGCAAATACTGCAGCATATTGCATGGTCTATAGACCTTATCACTTGAGTAATTTAAATTCTATCAGAGTAAAATACATTATAATATATGGGCATGGTGTCACACGTGATCTTAGGAAGAGGTAAACAGGATCCAAATGGTCTTTTTCACCTCTAGTTTTCTAGAGTTTCTTTCTTGCTTGTTTAGCAAGTTTCTAATTAGTACCTTTTTCAAGTTTCTTTCCCACTCAAAGGGGGAAAAAATCAAAGAAAATTTAAAGAGGTTCAGAGATAGTAGATGCATTATACTGGGTTCTTGCATAAGCTCACATAGCCCCAGTTCTTTGCCAGCTCCTTGCACATCTGTTGTAAACCTTAAAGTCCTGCAGCCACGTACAGTAATGCTGAGGCCAACCATTAAAGTACAGGAAAAGAGTCCTTGACAGAGCCACTTCTGATGGACTTGGTGCATAGGCAGACAAGCACAGGTCCTGTTGCAAAGGCTACATCCCTGTATTTATTGACATATTTATCCTCAGATTGCCAGAACAGCAGGGAGAGTTCTTAGCCTTAGGACCCACTAGCAAAGCCAGTCTTTTTAGGAAGCAATGCGGGTTTAAGCCAGGCTAAGAAGGAAAGAGAGCAGAGTCAGCAGGAAGAATACAGCTGCCATTACACATTCAGAATCTGGAGAAATGTGGAAATCACAGAGTCATTGAACGGATTGCATTGGAAGAAACCTTTAAAGCTCATCTAGTCCAACTTGATCAGGTTGTTTGGAGCCCCATCCAACCTGATGCTGAATGTTTCCAGGAATGGGGCATCCACCACCTTTCTGGGCAACCTGTACCATTGTTTTACCACCCTTGGCGTTAAAACTTTCTGTGTTCTGGTTTTGGATTTTACTTAATTTCTTTCTGTTTCAAGTGTGTAGCTGGAATGGTCATTCATTTAAGCTGACTCTTCATCTTTGTACTTCTGCTCCTGTCTTGCACCTTCACTTCTGAGAGTGTTGAACCGCTGCCAGGAGAGGAGGCTGCTTGCCTTCCTGCAGGCTGCTGCAAACTTTTACATAAAGCAGCTGAGCTGGAAGAAAGGGGACTTGTCAAAAAGGAGTAAAGCTGAGGAAAACTTTGATCAGGGGTTAGTCTCTGGAATCAAAATGACAGCAAGCTTTATGGGCTTTTTAAAAGGGAGCAGAAAAAACACTGGACCTCTTGTGAATAAATTGCTAGCACTGTTTCACATATAGCAATGGCTTTTGTGACTCTTGTTGAAATTTATCTTTAGTTGGGCAAGTATGTTGCCTTGAAGTGCCATAAGGAATATGATGGGATAGGCATTGTTCTCTTGCCATATTTCAGACCTAAGTTCTCTTGCAGAGTGTGTAAATCAGCATATATAATATAGCCACATATGAGCATACATGGCCACAAGCTAAAATTTTTCAAAAATTTTCTTCACATACTTTTGCAATTCCTTCCTCCCTCCTCTCTGTCCTTGATTCCAGAAGGATGACTTGGAGCAATTTCCTGTTCTTGTAAGATCTCACCTTTTTTTTCTACATACCTCGCTTTCTACTACTAAAAATCACGTCCTGGGGGAAGGATTTGCACTTTGCATTCAGCTGGTAAAACAGCCAGTTTTGTTTAGCAGATTTTTGTTTGGTGTGAAACCCTGCATTGTATGTACCTATTTCAAACACTGTGGAAAGAAAATGTTTCCCTTCTGGACAGGAATATTTGTTAGGCTTTACAGACAGTTTAATGCACACTTGTATTCAGAACTTATTAAAAAGAAAAAATAAAAGAGGGGAAAGCAAGGGGGAAAAAATAACAAACAAACTAAAACCCCCTTCTTGTTTTTTTTAATTCTTGTTCATGATTTGCAGTTTAAAATTCTTTCTACAAGAGATTGACTCAGGTCCCAAAATCAAGCTAATTGCACAATACACATATTAAAATCTCCATTTGGGTCAGAGAAGTCTGCGTACAGTTTGAAACACAGGACAGAGGACTGAAGTAGAATAATCATGGTTCGCCCTGTAGATCTTTTCCACTCCTATTGCCTCCAACTCTGTGAACAATTGACTAAGTATTCATGTTTGGGCCATTCATACAGTTGCTGCTCTTTCAAACCTTTCCTCTTTGCTACCGGGATCGACAACATTGTCCAATTTACTGATCTTAAAATACTTATTTTGTGCTTCAGGACTTGGCTTATCCTTAAATTCACATATTCTCTCCTGCCAACAACACAGCATCCCCGATACTTCCATTTCTCAAACCCACCGCTTCAATGGGCCACAACCATGTGTTTTGAAAGGTTTCACTGAAGATTAAAGCATCTTGTTCTGTGACATAATTGAATTGGGAAACCCTGAGTGTTAGGAATAAATTGGTTTGAGATATCTGAATTGGTCCTTTCAGATTTGGAGACTTGATCTAAGTTTTGGATGCATTAGATGCATATATTCACATCCCTGTGAACTGTTTGGTACAAAAGTCAGGAAAAGAAACTTCAGAAGTGAGCCTTAAAAAAAGTAGGAAACCTTTTTGCTCCATATTTATAGTAAGAAAGCCAAACAAATGCTTAAGAAAGAAATTGTTAAACTTGTGCCTAAATCTGGACAAGCAGTTAAGTACCCAGCACTCTTTATCCTTGTCTGTTACAATGCTTACTGGAAAATCTGCACTCGCTGAACCAGAACTATTTAAACATCTTCCTGCAAACATCCCATTCCCTCATTTAACCCTAATAGCAGACCTCACCTATTCTGCAAATAAACACAGGTCTCAGTTCTCTAAGGGAACCTTTACACCTAATATGATCATTTGCCATGTGGACATTTGGCTCAGGTTGGAACATGTTGGGGTTTGGAATAGAAACAGGATTGGTATTTTCTGTGAAGCAAACATAGGTCTGGGAACTTAGCTGACAGCTCTGAAAATTGATGATTTGCCTTAATACACAAAACAGGACAGGTTTTGACATGATATAGCAATGGACTAGGAGACACCATCTTAATCTTTTGGGTCCCATGGAGAGGTGATAATTTCTGGTCACAGAAATTTCTGCTCCCTAGACACAGACTTGCAGATGGGGATCAGGAAGGGGATCAGGTCCTACACAGCTATTACTTTTCCCACCATGTTGTGATCTGTCTTCAAATTGTCCCAACCAGCCAACCAAACCTCCTAGGAACAACAGTGTGGGCACACAGCCCCTCTGGCTCCCCAAAAGAGCCCTGGGGATGTGGATGTCCTGCCTTACATATCTCACATTGTGTCCTTCCAGAAGGATTAGTCGCTGTATTATTTTGATAAATGAGGCAGAGCAGGGTGATGGCATGGGCTTTTTCAAGTTGAGATGTGGCTAGAAAGGGAAAAGATAAACTTGGAGCTCTTACGGATTAACTTCTGGTTTCTAAGAATAACATAGATAAGGCAGTCTCAATTAGATGGAGCTTAAAATCACATAGAAGGAATCTGAGATGGAAGAGATTGCTGTATCTGAAAGAGAAGTCGCCACTGTTCTTTAGATAAGCTCCCAGATTTTCAGATGAGAAAAAATAAATATTGAAAAAAAACAATCCTTCCCTGACAAACCCAAATTTCCTACCATCAAAAAAACAAGGCAGCCCAAACACAGGGATGGTTTCACCACAAATCCTTCTACTTCTCCTATGCATTTATTTTTTAAAAACCTATGTTAAAAGGTTGTCCTTCTCCTTACATGTGGGACAGCTTTGGAATGGTTTCCTCTCTTTTTTAACAAAACTAAGGGTTCAACCAAAATTTTGCAAGTGATGCAATCTTTGGTAATAGAAACAGCAGAGATGTCTCACGACAAACAGTCTGCAGAAAAACTATGTCTGCTTTTTATCTGTCATGATCATAGTTTATTTTTATAATAAATAGCATTTTATAATAATGCTAGAATTCAGCCACAAAAATAAAGCAGGGCAGCATTTCATCATGACTCTGTTTCCTCAAAGGTATTTCCTACAAGGTGTTGGATTCACTTTCTATATGATAAGCAGATATAGCTGTGCAATTACCAGTGAGCAGGTACCAGATCTGAAGGTCATGCTGACAGACTGCCTGTCCCTTGCACAGCTGCTTCTGTTTAACATCCCTAATAAAGGGAGGGAGACATTTGATTTTCATCAAGGTTTTAAGAAACACCATATCTACAGAGGCCGGACATTTTCCTTCACACTTCATCAGGAAACTTTTCGAGATGGAAATGCAGGACTGAGCAGTTTATCACAGAGGTGACCTGATTTTGGCAAGCCTTGGAGAGGTCACAGGCTTCCCACTGCCACTACAGGAAAAGTCTTTTATCCTCAAATACAGCAGGAGTCAGCTGTATACATCTTCTGGGCTATATTTTGAGTCAGTTGTAGGGTGTTCTATTCTTTTCATAGTTCTTACTACAAGTTTAAGACAAAAGTGCATATGTTTGTGAAGAGATGGCTCATTTCTTCTCTTTTTTTTTTTTTTTTTTTTCTTTTTAATTTAAACTTCTTCTTTATAAAGGTCACCCAAGTCCAGCATAAAAGAGGATTAATTACTAACAGCCATAATTTAGAGACAAATTACCTTCTTGATATTTTGGCTGTCCAGGATACACCATGTAAAAGCCATCTATCTGACAGAATAACACAGGTGACTGCAACCCACAGTTGTGTCAAGTATTGCTGTGCTTCATCTCCCCTGAAGAATGATGAGGACTTTAATATATTAATAAGAAAGGGTATAAAAATAATGCTATACTTCTATGCAACTTTTCTCATCCAAAGAAGTCAGGCTATTTCCTTCCTAATCCAACTTGTCAAAGAGTTTCTCTACAGGGATACACATTGATTTCAGTGGAGTTGTTCACAGAATAAATGTACCACTGCATAAACACAGCCAACAGGAACTGAGATACTTTGGTTTCCAACCCCCTCTTTCCCTGGGTCTCATTAAATAGTGCCTTATACTATTAGCAATTCAATTCAAATTAATAAAAATAATCCATGTGGAAAATGACCTTTGGTAATCAGCTCTGTCAAGGTGTGATACACATTTTTCTCAGTTGCTCACACTTGTCAGTGCTGGACTTCAAACTAAGAATTGCAGAAATGTGCTTTCCTCCCAAGTCTTTATCCTGAAAAGTAGGTAGGTACCTTGAAAGATCTGAATTTCAGCCTAGTTTGTATTTTTCTAGAGACCTGACAAACCTGAGGGCTGGTATGTGTCATGCAGAAGAGCCTCAGAGTTTTGTGATGGCTCTAGTCTGTGCTGGCAAGTCACTTTAGTCTTTGCCAATCCTAAAGAGGCTTTTTAAGGTCAGGGACACACCACGGAAGAGTGGCTGTGAGGAAGCAGCTCATTTATATCTATGCAACTTCTTCATTTCCAGAACTGACATGTCTGAAGCCAGCTGTGTGTGTGTCTCCATTTCCTGAGAGTCTCACAATTTCTAAGCCTACTCCATCAATCTTACATCATAGCTACACATTTTTGTCATGTGGCTTATAAATATGTATGGATTTCCTACAGTGGACTTTTCTACCTACAAGTCTTTTTATAAAGACCATGTTTTTTGTAACACAGTTTTCAGATGATATCTCTCTTTAGAGGTCAGTCATAGATAGACTCATCTGACTTTATTGTTCACAGTGGCTTCTGCTTGATTTCTGCTAAGTTCAGACTCTGAGACAAACTCAGATGCTCACTGAACTATTGCTTCACTGTCCTGAGACAAGTAGCTGTTGAAAGAGTCTTTTATGAAAAGGAAAAATAACAGGAAAAATTTGTCAGATATAAAGAGTTTGGGTATACAAAATACCTGTCTAGACATTAATCAATGTGGTGTCTTCTTTAACACTTTCCATGCTTTCATTTGGGAATAATATACAATTCTGCTTGGTATTTCAAGATGGTTAATTAGCATTCATAGATTTATAAATAGGATTTTACCAAATAGCAGATAAGCTGATATTATTAGTGCTCATTTCACTCTAGTTCTAGTCCCTTTTGAGATGAAGGCAGGTTTTATTAAAACAGACCTTTCACAAAACACATCTATTCATTGCAGATTTCTATTAAACATCAAGGTGTGAGGGGCAGATTGGCTTAATTTGCTTTCTTTTCAGTCTCGATGCCACTTTCTTTAATAATACTTGAGTTTCTGGAGCAAATGAGATGATCAAGTGGATAGAGCCCTATGGTGGGAATCAAAGGAAGTGGTGTGCTGTTATCTGACATACTGAAAGATTTTGGCCTCGTAGCTTTATTGCTCATCTGTTTTTCTCCTCTAAGAAGCAAATTTGCTTCTGTCAGTCAGTTTGTCAGATATAGGTGCTGCTGGACAGATTTGGAAATTGAGTTTGGATTTTAGTTTCTTCCAGCGATTCCTAAGGCCTTGGTGAACAGGTGGCAGAAGATGCTATTATTCAGAAACTGTTCTAATCAGTTCTAGAGATTTGCATAATGCAACAGAGATTTTTTTTAAAAACCCCTCAGGCTCAAGGGCATGTGCTTATCACTTCCCAGGGATCTGAAGGGAGCAATTTCTGCCTACACAGCAATGTGCAATTTGCTGGATGTATCATTGCTATATGAATTTTAGCGCTTGCTGTGGTAAAAGAGACAGCTGAATTAATGAACAAATGAGATTGGGAAAATAGAATGGTTTGAAAAGCACTGTTCCAAAAACTATAACCCAGCCTCATCAGTCCAGTTTTCCATTACATGGTTTAACAACCACGTTTTACCATTGGGAAGGATAAAATGGGAAGTGTGAAGAAGACATTCATTAATCCATTTCTTGGCTAACTCCACAGCATCCCAGCAACAGCAAGTAAGAAAGAAGAATAGATCATAAAACCTCTGTTCCTCCAACTGACCTTTGCCCAGAACAAAAGCAGACCTTGAATTTTGTTTACTTCTTAAAAAAGCAAGAATTTTTACAATGGCTGGCCATGGAATTTTGGACTGATTTTAAATATACTTATTTCTTGAGGAAACACAGAAGTTAATGGCTTAAAGATCTGATTTCACAGTTAGGGAAAATCCATACTTATTTGAGCTTTAAACTAGCATTTGTGTATAATCAGACACAACTGCTTTCTCTACATAAAATATTATCCCTTTCATTTTCCACCTAGCATTAACAAAAGCAGCAAATATGCCTGTTGCTGTGGAGATTTTGAGCTACAGACCAATCTCAGTTCTTCTACCTGACTTAACTCACGAGTTACAGTAGCTGAAGGGTTTTTCCCATGAAGCATTTTCTGATCATACGTATGTTTTATTGAGTAAACCAGTTGGAAAATCATTTGCACAGCTATGCTTTCTTATCCCGTGGGTCCAATGGCCACGTTCATCACGATTATTTAATCAGTTTCTGTGTATCTTATTTTGCAATGCCATACAAAGCCCCCACATCTTTTTGTCTCTTCCCCATATCTTGCAAGTTTTCTCTATTAGTTCCTGGTGGTTTTCCCCACTCTGCTCACAGCACATTTAACTTCTAGTGTCACTGTGCAGTTTTTAGTTTCAGACTTCAGTTCATCATTTGTTCCTAGTCCAAACAGCCTTTGCTCCTGTTACCTATGTTTACGTGCTCACGTGGATGGCATCAGTGACAGGGTACAGCAAAGCACAGAAATTAAATCTACATACAAAGTAGATATTTGTCCATAAATGGACACATTCAGATTGCTGATGTTTTCTTTTTGTCTATGCTGCTTGAGACCTCTGTTAGATTTTCTTATGTTTTAAATAATAGGTTTCTTTCATATAATTCAATTCACATTTTCACATCTTTGTATTACTGGATGTCAGTGTCCCCCACCAAAACTAGAATAATGCAGAGAAATCTGTTTGGTGCTCTACTTCCAGAGGAGCTTTAAATTATTATGTTACCAATACAGTTATAAAAACCCATGTTGTAGTACAAAGTTATTTCTCAAAATAAGCCATCAAACATCTGTATGCCATTTCAGATGTTGAAATATCAGCTTAGTGGCGTATTTTTGTAGGTGTGATAATCTGATGAGTTAGTAAAGAAAACACAGGCACAGGTAAAATCTTTTAGTAGAAGTGATATACTTGGGAAAAGTGGACAAGCTTTCCTCAAATCTGAAACAGAAGCAGCAGACTTTGCAGCTAAGTGCTAGCTTAAAGAAACTTCTAAGAATTTATAACAGTTTACATATTTTTGCAGGGTAAATGGCACAGAACAATGGCTATCTGAACCCTTTTGAATGTCTGTGTGTGCATGTGTGTGTGGGAGAGAACTTTTAATATTCACACCAGAATGGCCATTTTAATTCTGAAGCAGCTTTATTGTTCACTGGTTCCAGAGACTCTTCTTTCATTGACTGGAAGGCAGAAATGCTCAAACAACAGGTGCTGGTTAAGCTGGGGGAAATGCATAATAAAAGTCACGAGCTTCTAACAAAAAGGAAATGTCATGCCTTTTCACATTTATCTTTGCATCAGCTTCAGCATATAAGAAAACATAAAGGGAAGGGAAAAGATAAAAAAGAAAAACCAGAAGACAGCGAAGTTATTGTGGATCAGCAGACGGATCCAAGCAGAATTGCCTTTGAAATAGCCTTAGATAAGGAATGCCTTAAGGAACCTTCAGAAGCAGAACAGTTTGTCAGCAGCACCTTTACCTGTCCATGGCTAGAATCCCAAATGTAAATGAATTTTACTGTACCTTCTGTATAAGCTTCAGCTGTAACAGGGAGCAATGAGCTTTTGTTTTTCTTAAAGCATCTCCAAATGTGTGTTGTTTTCCCATGGGTGTGTGGTGTGCTAGTTTATGCCCAAAGGCACAGGGAGAGACAGTAGCTTTTTTCAGCCACAAACACTAAAAATACAACTCATCCTTTCTGAACAAAGTCTGTGTGCAGGTAACTCTTGATAGTTTGAAATATATTTGGAAATATTCTCTGTTTATGATTATGTCTGTTAAAAATTTCTGGCATTGCCTCTTAGGCATACCATTGTTTGTTTGATTATAGAAATAAAACCACCAAAATCTACATAATGTCTTTGCCATAAGCTCTTAGTTGTCTGCAACTATGAAAAAAATCACCTCTGAAATAACAAAAAAACCGTGATGTGCTCTGTGTCAGGGCCTCTCACTTGATGTCTTCAGCATTTCAGTTTAAGAAAGGAAAGGTGGATTTTGGTTTTTCCTCTAAGGACTAAGATCTGCAAATTGTGGCTTTTATGCATTGTTAATGACACATAACTTAGGCGTCCAAGAAATCTAGTGAAATTTGGAAAATCAGGTCCCCAAAAATTTGGAAGAAATGCAGTCTGTACGCTAAAAGCCATCCAAATTTTGCTTTTTGTGTGTGGAAATAGAAGTGGAAGAAAGTAGACGGCATTAAAGATAAGTAGAGGAAGTTCTAATCAACCTATCATGTAGAATCCCTTCCTGCCTGGATAGAGCACAGGAAGCCTGAGTGTCTCCTATTTGTTTTCCTACATTCATTTCTTTAAGTCTTCCAGTGCAACTAATAGGAAACATTTGAGTGTCATTCCTTCAAGCCATCTTCTGATGATGTGTGATGATAACACTGATCTCTTCTAAAATAATTTATGAATTGGATCCTTTCCCCAGGACTTGGGAAGCCTTGATTCTAGGCTCCACTCAGTTTGGGTGACTTTTCTGTCTTTTGAGAATTTAAGGGGGCTCTTTATCTCAGCAGGGTTGTGCAACAGACAGGCTTTTCTCTCCAATAATACCCTTTTTAATGTTAAAAATCAAGGAACACAAAGGTTAAGTAGCAAGACAGTGAGCACAGAAGCCTCCAGAACCAGGTAGCCCACAGAAGTGATTAAGTTTACTGACCATCCAGGACCTCAGGAATCTCCCCAGAATAATTTACATTTATTTTGATGTCTCCTTTGAAATTCATACTTTATGAACCCAAGACATATATATGCCTTGGTCTATATGATTCTATATATGATTCTATATATAATCTATATATGTTCATATATAGGATCAAAAAGTCACACATTTTGAAAAGATTTTTCTACATCTAGAGTTTTCAAGTGTCTTTTTCTTTTATGTTTGCTCTTGTGTTGTTTTTTTGTAAATGAAAAGCATGGCTTGAAAAATTGTCCAAGAGATAAAAGCCTTTTTTCTGTGCATGCAAGTGCTGCTCAACCAAAATTTAAAAGAGTATGGGGAAAACATATTTCATATGAATGCCTACACAGATAGCCAAAAGGTAAAAATTTGAACAAAACTGAAGCCAGAGTGGCTCATAATGGGTGGTGGAACTGGTGTAATGTCTGCAGAAGTGCCTCAAGCGCTGTTTAGTCAGAGCTTCTGCACTCGTAGGCATTTGGCTGACACACGTGGACTGATGAAAGGCAGCTGGGTCTGCACGCTGCTTGCAGATCAGGGTCTTTCGTTCTAAAGGAATCATAAGAAAGAAAATAGCTGTATAAACGATTGAATAGTGTACAGAAGATCAAGCCTGTCAAAGAGGTCAGGCAGGTAATCATCAAAATTAGAGATAAAAGAGACCATGATGTTACATAGTCTGCTCACCAGCCTACTAAGGAGTGTTCAGTGCAATAGAACAGAAGCTCATTCAATAGTGGGCATTGTTGAACCTCCAAAACTCTGGATCAGGCTGGCCAGACTAATTGATCAGTAATTTAAAGTTAGACTTGTTATAGCAGGGATTCTATGCTATAGTGAATAACCACTTCAGAGACAGACAAAACCAATAAGGGCTGTTTGTCACCCAAAACATAAGGATTCTCTTCTCCCATTAGCAGTTTACCATGATTAAAGCCATTACATTTAAAAAAGAAAAGCAGGGAATGTTTCATCACAAGCATGTAAAGCTACCTGTTACATGGTAGTTTTTGGGCAAATAGACTGAAGGAAATAATTACCAGAAATTTGGAATACATAGCATGTACTGTTTCAACAGTCAGGGAAAAATAAGGTGTCTTAGCCATCTTGCTTCCTTGCCCAGTATTGTTACTATGCAGTATTAGAAAGAGTTTTCCCCCTATACCATTAGGTGTAATAAATTGTTTTATGGGAGCACTGCATGGCTGCAATTAGCCAGTGGTGGGAAAGGGATAAGTATGTGAGGTGGACCAGTAGTGTGTTCTGCTCTGGCAAAAGCAGCAGCACATTTTCACATGGGCTCGGGTGCCTTATTTCCAATAACTGAATTATTTATTAACAGTGCTCTCATCTTTTTAAAAGAGTTTTTTTCTTGAATAGGAATTATTTCCTTTAACTATCCCTCTGAAAAACACAGAGGCTGGGAGAAATGAGAGCTAGAGAAACCATTCAGTGAATGAGACCAGGTATTCTTTTCTCTGTATTTAGCTTTACTTCTTATAGCCACTCTTCTCTGAACTACTGGAATTTTTAAATAATTCTGATGTGCCTGCAGTGTGTTTTGAATTATCAGTACCTTTCCTCTATCTAGAAAATCATCATTTGGGTGCAATCTTTTTATAGTCACTTGAAAATTTCATCTTTTCTACTGAGCAGGGAACTGAACAAAAATCAAAGTAAAGTTTCTTATAGGGCAAAAGTCAGTAAAGGCTTGATTGAGGCTATTTAAATTGCAGCTTTAAAGATATTAATCAATCTTTTGGAGAAAAAAAATAACAGTAACATCAGTGGTGTCACAAACTTTCTGAATTTTTTTCTTTTGCATTGCAAGTTGTTTTGTTTTCTGCTGAAATACATAAATTATTTTGGAGGAAAAGGGATTGTTCCCATGTTTTGGGATTTGAAATGTCAGTCAATAACCTGAAAATTTCTCTCAATCCATTTCATTTCTTCTTGAGGGTGGCTGTTAGTGTTTAGTTTCTAAGTTGTTTTAAGACTGAAACAAATGTAAAGAAAATCACAACTTTTGGTCAAACTCTATTTTTTCCTGGCTCAGTATTGTCAGACTCCTGCTTTGCTTTTTTGGGCAATATCAAAAACTGGCAATCTTTCCCAGGAGAGAAGAGCATCCCCTAGAGATGCATAGCCTCAGATTCAGACACTTTTGCATCAGCAAAAATTCAGAAAGTTTTCTGGAAAGACAAAGCTGAAGTGCAAGTTTATAAAGTGAAATTTTGGAATAGAGCAGTGAGGGGTGCACATCCTCCTAGCAGCTTTCTCCTAAGTCTGTGATTTCCACTTGGACCTCCCTAGAAACACAGCACTTGTCCTGCCTGCAGATTGTAGTGAAGGGACACTCTCAGCCTCTCCCTGCCTACAGAACACTGTGAACTGCTCTCCTCCACAGTAATTACAGCTACTTGAGCACAAACAGCTTCTCTATTCTTACAGCTTGCACTACAAGAACACCTAATGGCCAAACACAAGATCCAAGTCCTGCAGTTTCACATGCCTCACATGCACACAAGGAGGAGTCCATGTCTTGAAAAGCCTGCAGAATAAATAGAGAAAACTGATTGAAATTGTTGGAAGATGCAGGATAGGTCTGGTTTTCAACAAGCTGTGCCAGGCACAGGGTATGCACACTCTTCAAATGCATTCAAGAGCATGAGGCGGATGCCAAATGAGAGTCTGACGCATAAGGATCAGATCAGACAGGTCTGAAGAGTTCTTCCCCAGGTTACAGAGTGTGGAGCTACTCTCAGAGTAAGCCAGAAAGGATTAGCTATCAACCTGGGTGCAGACATCCAGCCTCCATGAGGGATATATAGCACCTCAGCCATAGAGGTGCTGCAGGCTGCACATGGCAGCACAGCACTGAGTACAAGTGCTAGCAGGGGTGCAGCCCCTTGAGCACAGCACAATGCTCTGCTTCTGGTGTCTGGAACACATGTACTGAGTCTCAGCATCATCCCAGAGCAGCCATCCTGCTTCCCCTTCTGCAGGGGACTTAAATTTTCCACTCTCTTCAACGCCAGATCCCCAGGGCTAGCTCACAGTGTGATGAAAATAACCTTTCTTCTTAATCAGATCCCTTTAAAAGTTCATCTAAGAGTGTTTTAGCACAAATTGCCTTGATCTCTTTGTCAGCTGAAGAAATAAAGTGATCTTCTGAACCATGACTCTTAGATGTTGCAGGGAGGGCTGTTTGCTTTCTTTGAAATTATGCACTGCAAAAAAAGTCCTCCAAAAATAAAGGATCTTGGCTAGAATATAAGAATTGACAGTGATTGGAAAACAGCTCCCACACAACTTTAAGGATGCAAGCCTCCAATCCTCATGGGGATAAAGACTGGGATTGTGAGGAGACCACCCCAGTAAGAGACTGACCAAGTTAAATTCAAAGTCAACAGTAATCTCAACAGTAACTGGAACAGATACAATCTCTTTATTCAGACAACATTCCTGACACCCCAAATTTCCTCCCCAGAACACTTATGCATAGACAGGTGGGGTCTCACTGCGGTACACCTTTATTACCCGTTTGCCAGACTCCTGAGACCTGCAGCTGTTATGTTTTTTCTTTGGACTGTACTTATTCAGGCAGACTATATTTTTTCCCAAGAGAAGCATAAATATCCTTGCATCAGAGTTCTCCTTCCTGAAACTTTTATCTCCAGCTGCCTGTGTGTATAATCCCCAATTCCATTGCTACTGTACAGCACCTTTGTCTATAAGCTCAGGAGGGAAGTGTCAAGTCTGCACATATGATGGGGCAATTACGGATTTGTATTATGTAGCAACCCAAACTGTCACTGCCAAAAGCATCTCAGTGAGATTGCCTTACCTTCAGGCAAATTCCAGACATTAAGCCCAGGGTTCATGACACTTTCACTTACGCACAACTAAGGATCATCAAGGCTCCCTGTATAGCCAATGAAGAGAAATGAGACATTCCAACTCAAACTGGAGACGAAAAAGCCTCTGGAAGATAAAGGCTTTATTTCCCGTGACTGTAGGGAGATACTATATTGACTATGCTGCACAATGTCACATTATCCTTCTGTTTCCCCAAGCAAGTCCTGGATTTCTCTTAGCAACTGCAATCTTCACTCATTCAGGAAATGCTTATTTGTGATTGTCTAGTTAATATTTTCTTCTTAACAGCATAGTTTGCCTCATCATGTACTGTTTTACACATATGTGTTAGAACCCATCCCCCGGGCCAGGAGAGTTGCAGATTGTATCACTGATCATGAGCTGAACCTGTGGATTTTTCAGTGCTTTAGCTTAGGATGAATTCGTTTTGCTGTCTTGTAGGTGGACTCTAACATCATATGATTTTGGTTGGTTTCTAGCACTCCATAATTTTGTCTCCTCTGGCATTACTTTAAAGTTAATTTTAAAAAATTACTGCCAACATCTCTGCAAGACATTTCTGTAAATTTTATTTGCTAGGGCAGGTGAAAAAGCCTTGCAGTGGCCCATGTATAATAGCTCTTTCCTGCTGGGGTAGCATGAACAAGTTCTTTACCTTAACCAAGCCTATCAGGAAGAGTTCTGCAAAGGCTAGTGTAAACCATTCTGTTAGCACTAAGCTTAGAGAAAGCAATTTCTATAAAACCTACAGTTTGGTGATCAAATACAGGAAAATGGACCTTTTAGGAGATTTGCATGTAATCATTTGCAGAGAACTTCATACTTTATACTGGGTGTTTGGATCAGATAGAGCATTAATGTCAGACTGAGAGAGGCCACTTCACAGGCAGCTCATCAGACTGCCTACTGATTACATTATTCTTTTACAAGTTGGGTTTGAGTAAAGCTGCAGAAGCTTTTGTAATGCTGAGCCATAACTAGGGGGTCACATTTTGCTTAAAACTTTAGATGATGTGAATTTCTTGCATAAATATTTCACAAGGCATGATATAAATATTCTGCGGTGATTCGGATTGTTTATACCGTCTGTATCAGAATAAAGTCTCTCTTTCTTGATCCTTCTTTGATTTTCTAAAAGATACATGAGATCTCCCACATATTTGGAAATTACATTACCTGTTTGTGCTTTTAAATAGCAGTATGATTTGAGCCTTGGAGATGGATGCCATAGAAAATAGTGTAGCTAACTTACACAATCTGTTTCTACTGTTGTGCCTACAAATGAGCAAGCTGAGTATCCGGCTCAGGCAATTGCCCGTGTAATTTTCTGAAAAGCTGTGGTATTATTTTCTTCTGTTGGCAAAAAATTCTAAGTGTGGCTGTGCTGCTCCAGAGCACCCCAGGCCCTGGAGGAACTGCACTTCAGAAGGGAACAATTTTCTCCCTGCTCCTCTCCATCTTGCTCAATCAATAATTGTTTTCTGCTGTTTTGGGTCAGGTTAGTAACCTCAGGAGCATGGGGAAAGGAGATCTGAAGTCTGCCTTGTTTCTGGTCCCTTTCTGCCTTCCTCTTACTATGGGGAATAATTACATAAGACCCAAACACTCGCTTCCAGATCTGTGCTGGGACAGAGGCAGGTAACAGGCATTCAGCTGTGATGCCTTTATGTATCCCAGCATTTCATTCCTCACCAAGCTGCTGCCAGTCTAGAGGTTTGTTGCCCAGAGGAGGGTCTACCCAAGGTTTGCTCTGTACAAACAAAAATGTTTCCAAGCCCTGCTGACAGTGGCATTTTGACTTCCTCCATAGAAAATGCACTATCCTGGTAAATGGTTAAAGAAAATCATTGCCTATCTTCACAGCATAGTGGCAGGAAAAAACACAATTTTGAAGAGTAGCACAAATCACCCACAAGGCAGGTGAAGAATGTAACATGTTCTTCATACTCCACTTCAGCCCAGGTGAATCTATTCATTCCTTCTTAACCTCACATGGCCCTTTTCCCCTCAGTATGCCAGTCTTCATACAGGGCATATGATTAGTTCTCATTTTCTAGGCACAGCTACTCATTTCTTAATTTTAGTGACATGGCAACTGCCCAGGTTTTTCTTGTTAAGATGATATTCATTTGTCCCCTTTGTTTCATTCATTTTACCCTCTGGCTTTAAAGCTATAAATCAAATACACAAAATTAAATTTAGTAAAATAAACATTAGTGCAGGTGGAAATTCAGGAAATATAAATAACTAAGAGTAGTTTTCCAAGACTGCTTTTTTAATCAATTCTAAACACAAGATATATATTGCCTGTTGAACTAAGAATGTTGTGACCACCTATTGTTAAAGAGCAGCAATAAATCTGCACAACAATTCCTTACTCCTATGATTCACTAACACATTTTGCCAGACAGCTAGTTCAGCTTGCTCTTTTTCCAGAGGTGTATTATGCTCTCCACTGGAAAGGCTTGATATGCTGCCATGAATGCTGTTTGTCCCTTAGGAAAATTCCTTTTTTCTCCATTTCTGAAGGAGTGAGGCTCCTGGATGCTAGTCTTCTAGCATGTGATAATCAGGGCTCATCTTCATATAGATTCCTCTTCACCATGAAAAGCAAAGTGGCAGATATTCTCCCACTCTCTTCCTCAATCCATCAGGATCTGTGATGCCATGAAATACCAGTGGAGCAAATCACTGCCTTTTATATTTTTCAGGGAGCCAAACACTGCTGTGCAGGCAGGGCGCTGTCCTTTCCACTTCGTCCTACATGTCAGCAATCCAGGGATGTCCTGGTGCCCACCCTGCTTGCTACTTTGCAAGGATAGCTCTCACACAGGATCTCAGTTCTGCAGGACTGCTTCATGCTTGTGGGGTTTTAATCAATCAGATACACTGTGAGATGAAACTACCTGAGTTTTAGACTCAATTATTCATTTATTTCCTTCATCATACAGAGGTACCTAACAGTTATTTAGGCAGATCATGTTTTTTTCCAGCACAAGACTAACTACAAATTAATATTAATCAATAAGATTTCATGTCAATGTCAGTACAGATCACTCAAAACTTCTGATTAAAGTGAGGGGAAGACATAAAAAAAAGTTAAAAGAAGTTCATCTGTTTACACTCTCTTGCTTTTGACAGGATAATAAACTCAGCCAGCACACTACAGAATACACTCTGCTATCATTTACACAGCCTTTCTGTCAACCCACAAAGCAAAGCCTCATTTTAAAGGCCAGAGCTGTACCGTGATGTCTTTTGTTTGTAGTGATGCTTAACTTCACTGGTCCACCAGTCCTAACCTTGGTTAGAGACTTTCCTATTTTAAGATGGCACAAAGTCAATGTCAGTCATAGGACTTAATGCAAATGTTCTTATGTGAGAATTACTGCAGTTGTTGTACTGAGGTATATTGCAATCACAGTACTTCTGCCCATGACTGCTATTCCTTTATGGTGGGAATTCTTCAAATTTAAAATATTTTGAGTGTGACAAATAGCCTTTTAGACTGTTTCAGTGGCTAGAGATACAACGTGCAGGTACAGGAAATGAAAGAATTTTGAACTGAATTATTACACATCTCTGTGCCTCAGTTTCCTGATCTGTCGGAAATGAAAGTATGTTCTCCAGAATGGTTTGGGCTCTAAGGGACTTTAGAGGTCATCTAGTTCCACACCCCCTGCCCTGGGCAGGGACACCTTCCCCTGGAACAGGTTGCTCAAAATTCTGTCCAGCCTGGCCTTGAACACTACCAGGCATGGAGCACCCACAGCTTCTCTGGGCTACCTGTGCTAGTGCCTCACCACCTTCACAGGGAAAAATTTCTCCCTAGTATCTAATCTAAATCTCTTCTCTTTTAGTTTAAGACTCTTCTTTCTTTCACGTCCTATCTGCCTGTGTAAAAAGTCAGCCTCCCTCTTTTTTACAAGTTTCCTTTAAGTACTGGAAGGCTTCTAGAAGATCTCCGCGCAGTCTTCTTTTCTCCCTGCTTAACAACTCCAACTCTCTCAGCCTGTCTTCACAGCAGAAGTGTTCCAGCCCTCTGACCATTGTATCAGCCAATCTGATAACAGATCCTAACAGATCTGATAGCAGTATTTCAAAGTTTACGTACCCACTGCTTGTAAAGCCCTTAAAGGTTCTTGGATGAAGCTAGATAGAAGATGTTACCAGGTGAAAAAAAGCTGATATTACTTATTTATTGATCACAGATAATACCATTCTGGGTATATTGAACACTATTAAATCCTGTTGCCTTGTCATTTCAGCTGTGTGAGAAGGCAGCCTTTGTATATATCCACTCTTTTTCACCTCTTTTGGGACAAATTATAAACATATGAGTATAATCCACTGAATACAGTCCATGAAACAATTTACTGACCTTCTTTAGAAGTATCTCTGTGAATGTTCTGTATTTCTGGCAGCCCTTCTATTCACACTAGCATGAATACACCCGTTTTAAATCAGCTCTTGATCTCTGAATGCCAAATCCTGTGAGAGATAAAGTAATTCTTAAATATTACAGCCAAATGTGCAGCATAAAATGAAGGCGTGTTTATTGTTTGTCTTACTTTCCCCTAACTATTTAGGGTCTGCTCAGCTTGTCTCTTCCCTAAATTTAAAGCAGTTGCCTGGATATTACAGAGTTCCTCAGTTAAGCTGAGAAACAGATTCTGTGTACTAACCTATTTCCAAAGTTTGTGTTTCCTAAGTACTTTCATAAATCTACCAGACACTGCAACATATCTCACCCTGATTTTTATTTTTTTTTTAAATTTTAATCTGAAATACTGGCACATAGATAAAATAGAAGGTTCTGTTCTGTTTTCCTCTGAATATGTGCTAGTATCACATCATTCATACAGAGACATTCAACAACTATTATTCCTGCCTCAAGTCCAAAGAACATAATTTTGACTGTTCACTGTGAGCGGATATATAAGATTGTTACAAATTGATGCCAAGGGGCCCATACTTGGAATCCGTTTTGTTTTTCTTTAAGTTCCAAATTGCAAGAGTGTGCATAATGAATGTGTTATCTAGTCCTTCTGTTTTGTATTTTTGAAGGAGAAACAGCACATTCTGCAAAGTAACTTGTCCTACTTGTTCAGGTTCCATGGCAACCCAGTATTGCTGCAAATTCATTTTGCTCTAATCAATTAGAAATTTTGCTCTGGCAGCTGGAATGAAAGTTTACAGGCCAAATCCTGCTTGTTTTACTTGGACCTGAAGTTGCAGTAAATTCAGTGAGATACTTGTCTGAGAAAGGAACAAACTTATAGCTTTCGTCTCTGTCTTGGTTTAATTTTTGTGAAAAGGTCAGATTTAATTCTTGGTTTTCTGTCCAAGCAGGAAAAAAAAGGAGACAATTCTCTTAAAGGATCCACAATTTAACACATGCTTGCCCTACAGCCTTGTTGACTTGTTAAAAAGGAAGGTATCGCGTTGTTTCCCGTGCATTTTAATTGGATGTTGTCAGCAGAGCTGCCTAGTGCACACCTTCCACCCAGCAGCTGGCAAAATCTCCTGTTGAATCCAGTCCATCATTTATGCCCAAAAGGCGATTTTCCAGGGAGCACAGTGGAATGTGCCGGTGCCCTTCGCAGCAGCACAGCCCTGAGTGGTTAGTATGCACAATTCCTAGGGAATCTTCCTTTGTAAAGGTCAGCTCATGCACTGCTGGAAGTGCACGTAACGACCGTGAAAGCCCACGGGATCTTCTCATGCGCGGTCTGCAATGGTGTAGTTGATTAAAACCCAAAGTTGCCGTTAAAAAGGTTTTGGCTTTTTTTTTTTTATTTTATTTTTTATTATTATTATTTTCTTTTAATTTATCCCTGCCAAAACTGCAGCAGTGGGAGATGGGGAAAGCTCCTACCAAAAAAAGTCCCAACAACTTCTGCCATGTTGAAATGGCAGAAACTCTCTGATGTGGACTGACAAAAGCACTGACATTTTGCTTTTACGGTTACAATTCCAAATTCAGCTCATTCTGCTCCTGCTCTTTATGTCCAGACTACAGAATTCATGTATAGTTATGCCAAGCATGCTGTCTAAACACGGGGAGCTTTGGGGCTCTTCTGTAATTGTCCATACTTTTTTTTTTTGGTCGGGTAGCTACACTATTAAACTCCCTTTTATGTATTTCATTGGTCTTTGTGTAAATGAATCAAAGGCTTGAAATAATTTTTAGTCTAGATTTTCTTCCTCAATAGCTGGAAAAATATGTCCTCTCCTTACAAAGTACACCGAAGGAATGTATGGGTCTATAGGAAGACATTGATTTAACACTTCTTTTTCATTTCAGTCATCATCACACTAAAATTCAGCCTCTGACTACACAGGATTAGAAATACATGTCAGCCTGTTTTGTAATGAAAGCATAGCAAATCAAAGTCCTGATTTAAACTTTGTTACATGTCAGGGCTCATCAAATCTCTATTGCCACAAAGAGGATGACGCAGAGTAGACTTTGCTTCTTCAAAAGCAGATCAGAATTAGAGATGAATCTCAGTTTTCATGTCAGGGACTGTGACAAGGAAGGCAGTGCTCATCCACTTGCACGTGCTCCTTTTTCTTCCTGTCTGTCTCCAGCTCCTACCAGTAGTTAGCACAATGGGAAGGTTACAGCCTTGGCACCATAAAAAGGGTCAAGGAGTGTGAAGTGGGTTGCAGATTCCTTAAAAGCTGCATTCCTAAAGGAGGAACTTCTCTGTCTGGAGAGTTGTCAGAAAGAAGGGGATCCAGACAACCCCACTGCTGATCATAACAAAACACACAGGGCTCAATTTCGGCTCTCGGTCTGCATGCTGCACAGGCTGCTGTTCACACATAGGCTCTCAACCAACGCTGGCTTTTCTCCCTCAGGCAACAAGTGTCTCTAAGCACAGGTACAGTCCTGTATTCTTCCCGGATCCCAGGGTTTGCCTCTGATGCCACAATTGCTTCTCTGAGTATAACTAGCAGTTTATAAGACTGGCATATGCCAAGGAGGTGACATCCAAAGGTTTATGATGAGGAAAAACTTATGACCAAGGTGGAAGAAAATATAGCAGAACCAGCTCTGGGGGATTTAAATGTTAAACCCACTTTATTGTTTTGGTTTGTGTCCTTTCCTGTTGTGTTTATCAAGAAATATTGTACAGCTATGTTGTGAGCTATGCTATGTTCAAAATGTGTTTTTTCAGAAACAGATGATTTTTTTAAGTTTGCTGGTTTTCTTGTGCTGACTGTTCTTTCATTTTGATGGATTTTGCATGATAACATATCAGTATTTGTGAAAATGTGGGAGATTAATCATGATGACTTTCAGATCAAATGTAGCAAGGGGAAAAGCTCATGTTTAAATGCATTGTCCTGTATTATATGTCTGTGTTCATATTCCCCCTGTTTTTATTGATGTACTGCACATGTCCGACCTCCACATTTGCCTGCTAGATTTTTTTGCCAGTCTGGCACTTCTGACTTCTCAGTTTTGTTTAAAAATATGATTGGAATAAGACCCTGGTAACCATTAATTGCTTACAGTATGCTTTTCCAATTGGATCTACTTAACCTACACGTACCTGATTCAATTTCCTTGCAGTCAGCAGAAGCTCTTCCTCAGTCAGACACAGCTCTATGTAAAATATAATCTTAGAACCCGGTTTGTTGTGTTTCTCATCATTTAATCAACGCAATGACGCCGGTCTGAGCTACGCTTCTGCCCTGCTATCAGTGTGGTGGTTTGCTAAGTTGCTTCTACCCCACACAGAGGTGTCCGCACCTTTCCTCCACCTCTTGCCTGCATGGTGGAGGTCTTGCGTTGTTTGCTCTATAAACTAGAGGGAAGGGAATTGTTAAGCCAATCCCCAAAAGGACTTTACACTTTTCACATGGAAACTGAAATAATTCACCTCCCAATACGTCGGGCAAAGCTTTCCCGTTAGTAAGAGGGAGCGCGGCCGCATCAGTGAGTACGACAGTGAGCGCCCATGTCGTGGGAACAAAGCGCAACTCGCACCAGCGGCTCTCGCCAATGTTAAAAATCTTTTAAAAAACCCCAACCAAACAGAAAACACACAACAAAAAACCTGAGGGATGCGAGTTCTAGAGGATGGATATTAGGAGGATAGGAGTTTTAAAGGACAGTAACAGCCCGAGGGGCAGCAGGTAATGGGGTCAGATACGTGCAGCCGGCCGCCCCTCAGGCAGGGCTGCCCCGCTGAGGCAGGCGGCGGGGTGGGGGGGGGCGTCCCTCCTGCCCCGGCTCGACTTTTATTGTCTTTCTGTCCGTGCTTTGCCGTGGTTTTTTTGTTCATTTTATTTCTTTCTGTGTTTTTTTTTCCCCCTCCCTCCCTTCTCTGTGTGTGTGTGTGTCTGTGGCCCGCAGGTCCCCCCCAGCCCTGTTCGTCCGCCTCCTCCACCCCCCGCTCGCAGTCCCCCTCCCCTCTCCCCTCGCCGCCGGCCAATGAGGGCCCGGGGCGGTCGCTGGGCGACGGCGCGGCCCGGGCGGCCGCGGGCTCGGACTCTGAGGAAGAGTTTGTCCCTCAGTCATTCTTAGTTCAAAGTGGCTCTGGAAACCTCTGTGTCGCCGCCAACGGTGAGTGACTCTCTCGCTCTCTCTTTCTTTCTCTCTCTGTGCCTACTTTTTCATGCCCGTCTTGACAGCTGTGCGCGGGGATGGATGTAGGTTGGTCGGGGCAGCGGGTGCGCTTTTCGGGTTGGTTTGGGGGTTTTATTTAAAAGTGTGAGGTCGCCGGGCAAAGGTTGGGAAGTGGAGCTGTGGGCAGGTCCGTGCTGGGTGCCGTGCGCTCTCGGGGAGGCGGCGGTGCGGGCCCGGGCAGCGCTCACAGAGCCGGCCTGCGTGGCTTGGGGGCTCCCTTTTGCGGGGCTGGAATTTCGGGGTGGTTTGGCTTTTTCATTTTATTAACTCCTGGCTGTAAGATTGGCCAAAGAGTCTCCCCCCTTCCCTGTGAGGGTGGCAAGGTGCAGCCTGGGGGTTGGCGGAGCCGGAGCTTGCGAGGTACCTGTCACCCAAGGACAGCGTGGATGGAGGATGACGAATACGAAGGATTCCTTTGATAGCTGTGACAGTGGCGTTGCCACCATCCCAGAGGAGCGTGTGTGTGCCCAGTCTCGGTCCGTGGCGCTGAGATATGCCCTCACGGGAAGTATTTGAGGAAACAGCAGCAGAACCACGTCCTGTTGGGATGCTCTGAGATTCCCCGATGGGCTGCTGTGGGTGCTCAGAACCGCCGGATGGTCCATGATGCTTAAGCAAATTACAAGGAGAGGAATGAAATTCACAGTTCTCTGCTGCAAAGACAGTGAGTCATAAATGGAGAGGTAACGCTCATTGGCAAAGAAATGTGAAATTTCATCAAGGGTAGTGTAACCTGACGAAGTGCAGATTACAGCAGTGGAATAGCAGTGGCCACTCAGGCCACTGCCATCCGGCTTGAGTGATAATTGCTCACAGGTCTGATTTATGATGAAGCAGAAGGCATTCAAAGATATCTTGAAAGAGAGAAAGAAAGGTGAGAGAGAGGTTTACTGCAGCTGGCAACAGCTTAACTGCATTTATGTTAAGCTTCTAAAAAGGTTTCTTAGTATGCTGTTATCTTCAAGTAAGGAGAGAAAGTTTGACATTTAATTTGTCCGCCCTCTCCCTTTCCCAGCTTCCCTCTTCTTTTGTTGCATTTGTTATGGTAAAAACAAACTTTCCCTTCAAGGTTTTTCAAAGGAGAAGGTTATCTCCTCTGAATTGTCATCCTAAGGAGAGTAGGGGGAAATACAGTGTTGTATTCATTCAAGAAACTGATTAAAATTCATATCCTCTGTTCAGCTTCCCCCTTCCCCTCCCACCCTATAAAACACACACACACACACACACACACACACACACACACACACACACGTGGATCTGACTGCTTGCAGTCACAGAGCATGGAAATTTGAAATCATGTTGATGACCCTCTTGTTGGAAATAAAACCAAACTCAGACTCCATCTCATGTTTTCCACATCACAATGTATACGTATGTACTTTCTCTTTGCTCATTTAGGAAATACATACATACACATACATGCACACCCTCTAGGTAAAAAGAGGGAAGAAAGAGCAAGCAAGATTAAAAACCTTAATCTCTTCTTTTACTAATTAGATGAAGAACAAAAAAAGGCTTGTTCAGAGTCCACAGCAGGTTGACCACATTATTGTATTATCAATGTGCTGGTGAGTTAGTTAAACTTCAGGCTTTTCAGTTGCCTGCTTATTTATCTTTATTTATTTATTTTTTTCCTCAGTGCTTTTTGCATCGGCTTGTAGACATACTACATTCCCTGAGGCCCTCTTTGTGTGCAGGATTCAGTAGCTTGGTAATAAATATGTCCCACACAAAGACAGGGTGTCTGGGGTCTCATTTGCCTGCTTATTCTAGCTGTTCAGTAATCAGAAGAGCAGGTAATGCCAGGACACTGGTGACCTGCTAGGATCAGCTCAGCATCACTTTGCTATCAAGAAGAAAACAAAGGTGACTTATTTTGCCACCTATCAACACATAATCTGAAAGTTCACAAGGATGACAAGCACAGACCATACAATCCCATCGTGTCTAAAACCCAGAGACTCTTCTGACCTCTGTAAATGGACTTAATTCCTTTAGTTCTTTAACGTTCTGTTTCTATGAGGCTTAGTCAGCTTAAATTTTAAATGACAAAGGCAGGTCTTTATGTTCCTTAAATGGTGAAAATTAGTAAAAGCTTATTTTGGTTAGGACTAAGTTTAATACAGTTAGAGCACTCGTTCTTGGAGAATAGTAGCTGTCTCAACAGCAGGACAGCCTGAGAATGCTGTCTAAAGGGTTTGTGTTGCACTTTTTAATTGATTGTGGCTAGGTTTTCCTACAACAGCTGTGTAAACTCAGCCTTAGAGGAGTCCATCCAAAGTAAGTAACACCCAGGGAGCAGCACCGCTGTTACAAATCCCCATGTAAATTGCAAATATAATGCGCATGGAACTTAAGAAACATGCTACTTTTTGAAGATACAGTAGGCTATTCTTTATCTAAGTTCCTTTCATTCCAGAAAGGTAATATTGTCAGAAATATTATTTTTACACTTCCAGAAAAATGTCCATCTAAACTTTCAAATTCAAGCTGGAAACAGCTAATATGCATGGGCATCTTTTAGGGCTTTGACTTTTGTGTTAGATGGATTACAAGCCATTCTTTGATTTTCTTTATTTCTAAATAATTTAGAACATTTAATGTCCAAATTTTTATTGTATGTACCTATAATATCAGCAGGTACATAATTTTAAGGAAAAAGAGATTTTTCAGATGTGGACCTTTTCATTTTTTCTTTTTATATATGTCAAGTCCAGAAGGCATTTTACTTTACCTAAAATTACCCAAAGTAACTAAGGTATGAATGTCTCCATTTCCTAGAATGCTAGAATGCTTTGGATTGGAAATGCCTGTAATCATCACCTCGTTCCAACCCCCTGCCATGGGCAGGGACACCTTCCAGAAGACCAAGTTGCTCCAGGTCCCATCCAACCTGGCATTGAACACTTCCAGGGATGGGGCAGCCACAGCTTCTCTGGGCAACCTGTTTCCGTGCTTTATCACTCTCATAATAAATAATTCTTTCCTTATATGAAATTTAAATCTATCCTTTTTTAGTCAAATAACATTATCCCTTGTCCTATGAGTACAAGTACGTATCTCCATCTTCCTCATAGTCGCCTTTAAGCATCAAAAGGTCACACGCCTTCCCTTCTGCAGACTAAATAGCCCTGTCTCTCTGAAACATCTCAGGATGTTTCCATTCAGAAACCTTAAAACTTCCTGATTTTAGGATTTCAGCACTACTTGAAAAGTTGGCTGGCTTGTGGTATCTTGGTGGACCTTAAGAAGCACTGATTAATTTTTTCAGTTTTCTTATGCATACTGGTATGTAGGTATACATGCATAGGACTCAGGAGAAGCCAAGAACTGTCTGAAGGCATCCAGTCTTTAATGTGGTTGTACTAAGGAACTTAACAATTGCTGTGGTGGATCAGAACATGCAGTCCCTGACAAGGGTATGGGGAGAAGAAGCATGAGCAAGTGGGGCTGTAGAGAGGATATTGGCCAGCTGAGAAAGGTTGAGCACTAGCCAAGGATGTAGATGTAGGTGATTAGCTCATTAGTGGCAACTTTCTTCCGTTTCAACCAGAAAATGACATGAAAAATACATTTAAAAAAATCAAGTGTCTTTAGGGAATGGTGTTCAGTAGGAGCACATCAACCTGACCATTGCTGCCCACGTCCCTTCAGCATCCACAGCTGTGGCACTGGGGACATTAACATGTACATCTCTGCCCAGTGCAGGTCTGAGGTAGGGAAATGGCTGTTGTACAGAGTGACATAGAACAGATTTGGAAAGATATATGAAATCTGTGGAAAGTTGACATCCAAATTCCTTTGAGCACACTGGCTATGTTGCCTCATATCAAAGCTGAAATGTGTGACTTCTTCCAGCTCCTCCATCAGTGAACAGACATTCCATGAGAAGTGTGCTTTTGTTGTTTGGTGGGGTCTGGTGTGTTTCTCTAAGCTGATTGTATCAGGCAGACAGGAAGGCTGGATGTAGTCACTTTAAAAAGCCTCTGCACATGGGAGCCACAAAATCCCAAATCAACTCTGATTTGGGGAATTTTAGTATTCTCAAATACTAAGAAAATTTTTGAGACCAGAGCATGGATTTTATTTAATTCTAACAAAAGTAAAGCAATACCAGAAAATTGTAAGAATATCTAAAACTGGACTCTCTGGTCCTGTAAATGACTTTGGTGACCCTGGAGGTAACATCTGCTGAAGTATCTCTGGGAAAGATCTAATACAGTTTGGAGTCTCATCACCCACCTCTGAATATATGTACCCCAGTTTCTTTGGTTTCTCCCTCAAATACATCCCTTTTACACAAACTTGTTGCTCACCACTGCTTAACCAGTTCTGCACCTTTTCTACCACTAAGGGCTCATTTCACAGAAGCAGCACTAGTGGAGGATCATGATGTCAGTCAACCAAAGTGACTTTGCTGCTGGAGAGAGAGGGAGAGGGGGGCGGCAGGCATGATTCTCAGTATTATTACACTTTTAATTCCAAGAGAAAGGTTAAAAGCTGTTTAAAGCTTGGATGGAGCAGCTCTTACCTCGGCACAGGTTACATTGGCAGTGGACAGGGAGGGAAATCCATGTTGGGTACATACATAAATATACTAAGATTAGATCCTGGGAGATGAGTGTGATTTCTCAATGATCCATGATTTTGGTGGAAATCATCAGGGTCAGTTGGCCCCCAATAGCTTCTTCTGCACTGTGGGATCTGCATGAATGAGCTGCTTAACCTACAAAATCCATGGTCGCAGAGTTAATGAAGATTCTTGTATTGCTTTTGCCACTTTGTCTTCTTTGGAGTGCTGGACAATTTGAAGCAGTAAATCCCCCTAAGATTTTCATATTCATTTCTGGCTATATCTGGGCCTCCTGATTTGTAACCTATTTTCTCTATTTTTTGATTTTTTAATTTTTTTAAAAAATCTTTAAAAAGCAGCCTCAAGCTGTTAAATGCAATCAGTGTAATTTACCTCCCTTTCCTATCCTTCAGTAAGAACTTTCTACTTTTTTATTCAATGATTTGGCCCAAATTTAAGAAGATGAATCCTTCATAAAAAGGCTGCTGGGGACTCCTATAGCCTTATCTGTTTTTTGTCAAATAGTTTAGTTTTATGTAAGTGGTACATTTCTGGAAATTTACAGTGAGTAACTGACCAGACCATCTGCCACTGCTGCTGCTATGGCTGGATTTCCTCAGGATCTAGAGGGAAGTCATCTTCTAGAAACATAGGGCACTTTCATCTTCTAGAAACATAGGGCACTTTCTGTTGAAAGTTTTTAATCTGCCTGTGAGTGCTCAGCGTTTCTTTCTTTTGTATCCGTGATGTGGTTGGTGCTGCAGAGTCTGCCACACAGCGACGGCTGTTCTCAGACTCATCCAGCAGCCCAGTGTGACCAGCTGAAAGGCTGAATGCAGCATCAGCCTGCTTTGCATCTGGCAGCGCTCCTCTGATCTTTGGGTCCAAATTCAGACACAGCAGTTTTCCTGTAGGAGTCCTCCTCAAGCACAGGGTTAGGTGTTTACAGCACCAGGACAGAAAGTACAGAGAGATCAAACTGCAGCAGGGAGGCCAAAAGACACTGAATATTAAAAGGATTTTGAAGAAGGAATAGTATCATGTGAGGCGTCTTAGAAGTGGAGAATTTTCAGGAATCTGACTGAGGAGAGCAAAAGAACCTTTGATAATGTAATCTGAATAATTGATATTTTTTCTCATCTGAAAACTAACAATAAATTCCAATTAAATTCAGTTTTCTTTTATAGAAGGCTTTCATTTTTCTTTCCAAAAAAGCTTGTGAACAGAGGATCTATTCTCTTGCTGTGTTTTGTCCTTGCACAGTGCTTTGTATTGCTTCTTTTTTACTACTCAAGCAAGTGTGTTAAGTAAGAATAGCAATTAATCTCTGCATCCTTTATCAGAGATTTGCAGAGTCCATTAGCAGTCAGTGTTACTCATAATGGTAATTCATAATTACAGAAGGGAAACAGGATTCGGAAGATATAGCCAATCAATTTCCAAGTGTCTTTTAAAAAGTTTTAAATATTCTTTGTTATTGCGTTTCCTATTAAAACTTCTTTAACATAATCACCCTCTTCCCCCTCCTTCCCTTGCCAACACTACAGAAATTTAGTAAAAAACATCCTAAGGAGAGGAAAGGTTTAAAAGATATTTCATTTAGCAATGCTTTTAAAAAATATTTTTTAGTAAAATAATATTTTTTAAAACAGTAGTGATGATTAAGTGAAGTGCTTTGAAAAAAACATTTTGAAAATCAGTTTTACATAATTTTTCAATTAATTTGTCCTCTGATTCTGGTGCTCAGAATTCAGCCTGAGAAACTATAATCATAATTCCTCTCTTGTAATTTTAGTTAGAAAACTAAACAAGAAACTTATTAACCATAAGTTTTCAATTTAGATAGACACATTCAAGCCACCAGGTTTTGAGTCATCCTGAGGACATTTCTCTTCTTCCACTCATTGTGGCTAGAGCTGTGTCCAACTATGGGTCCCAGAAGCCTGAGAGGTTAGTGTGGAGATGACCATTTTGGCTTGATTTTCAGAGTTGACATCCACTCAAACTCACTGAAACCTTCCAAAAATTCACTGATGTACTTGAAAATTTTTCCTCTCATCTTTCCTCTGAATTTTTCTCTGATGTAAAGGGGACAACAAGGTTCAGGTTTTGAGTTTCCAAGCATCAGCCATTGCGTTTTAGACCCTGAAGATCAAGTAAGAAGCTGTTAACTGGCAGCTGTGAGGAGGATCAGATCATGAATTATTCCTGTTCTTATTCACTGAGCATTGAAGCCATCCTGTTGAGTTTTTGTTCCTCCTGTTTCACTCTTCCTTCTAGGAGGAAAGATCAGAGACATGTCAGTGTGTGAGCTGCAGATCTTTCAGAGGACACGAGGCTCTAGAAGTGCCCACTTACCTTGTTGTCCCTTAAGCTCTTGCTTCATTAATTCACTTTGCATCCTGAGAATATTTGTTGAATCTGGAAGTTGTTTGGCTTCAGGATGAGCCAAAGGTGAGAAGCAAATCATTTGCTATAGGACTAGATTCTTATCGCTGGTATCAGTGGGAGGCATTTGGATTAGATTCCTCGCATAGCCAGGGTCAAATCCTGACCCAGCTCGAATCCTTTTGGCTCTGACAGAGGGATGTTTGGTCAGGAGAGGATAATATGAATACACAGAGAGGTAGGTTGGGGGCTTTTGGGAGGTTCTTTTGCAAGGAATAAATATCTCAGAAAGAATAAAGTGAAGTTATGATTGTCACATTCAGTGAAGGGCAGCAATGAAACAAGTCACCTTTCCAGGCCAGGGAACACACTGAATCAGTTAAAGCAGATTTATAGCTTTTTAGCTGTGATAAAGCCGTATCAGTGTGTATATGAATTTACATAGGAGTAGGAGGCTTTTTTTCTTTCTTTTAATTCAAGCCACATTGGAAAGTGTGCACAAAGGAGCTCCACTCTGAGGAAAGACAACTGGAACAAATTATATGCATTCAGACTTGTTAAACAGAATTGGCAGCAGAAATATTCCTGGTAACCTGAGCATTACAGCAGCATTGGTATAGTTAAGGTTATGTCACCATTTCCATTAGAAACCCCTACTTTCAGGAGTTTATATCTGCAAAAAAAAAAAATCACTGTGGGTTGAAACTTGACAAGCTGTGCAAGGTCTCATCTGAAATGGATTTTTTTTTTACTTTTTTACAAAATTGGGGAGAAAAAGCTGTTTGAAGAGTCAAGCTACAAGAGCACAAACAAAAATAGCAGTATTCTGGCTTTGATCCTTTTTGACGTTAAAAAACCCTGTTTCTTTCTTTATAGTGTAACTATCAAATATACAACAAAATCTTCCTCTGAAGAAGGAATTAATCATTACACTATTAAAGGAAATGAAACATTAATTTATAGCCCATTAGATGATTTTTCACTGCAGGACTGCCAGTGTTTTGGTCTACCTCAGGTTATACTGAGAGATTTGTGACTAACATGAAACAAAGCCCCCAAAGCAGTAGATTCTGTGTGGAAAAAATGCTTTCAGGGCAGCTTTAGAAGAACAAAACATTGAAGACAGAGTTGTCCAGAGATTGGAGTGAGTACTAGGAATTCAGCTTTCTGATTTCTGCCGCAGGCTTCTCAGATACAAAACTTTACCTCAGTTTTTTCAGTTGCAAATGAGAGCTGTAGCAAACCTTAGGATTCAGTATCCTTCTGAACTGTTTCTTTAGCTGTATGGTATTACTGCAACTAGACATGGTTTACACTGTGGTGAACAAGTAGACAAGAAGGGACCTGTGGCTCCAAACTTGCAGACGTCAGGTTTCAGAGAATAAGCTAATCTTTTTTCTAAATCTTTTCGGATTTTTGCGTGCCCAACATTGAAGTTTTGTGTCTGGGTGTGTATCACCTCTGAGCTGAAGGGTCTGTGTATGGTCTCAGTTCCCGCAGTGCCTTCTACACTTTGAAAAGTCATAACTGATGTTCATCAGAACTTTTTCCACTCACCAGATAAAAGCTGCTGTGGAAGTGCAGAGTATTATAAAATACAGGAAGGAAGTCTGAAGCTCATGTACTCATGGCTGCGTTGTGTTTTTACTGTGAAATGGATCTCTCAGTTGGGAATGAGCTCAAACTTTGTGAAGGCTTGTTCCATTAGCTGTTTGCAAGCCATATGTCTCCATTTTTAAATGAGGACCTGGGGGCTTTGAACTTTATTTATAAGTTGAAGTTTGCTGGTCACTGTTAACTGGTGATTAATTTGTAAGGGAGAAGATGCCAGAAGTCTCACTCTGACCTGTGTGTTCTTTCAAACTAAACATCCAATAACTGCATAGCCTCAGAAGATGAATCCCCCACTTCCTCCCATCGTTTCTGTGCTTTGCATTATTCACTGTGTTTATTGTAACACACTATTAATCTCAACCACAGCTTTCAAACCATCATGTGACCCCAACAAATTCTTCAGCTAAAGCAATGATAGCTTTAGGTATTTGGGGTGGAAACTTTTGGGGCTCTGAGTAGAAGGGAAAGGATCAAGTTAAAAAATATTTGAGGCAGTAATTCAGAGGAAAAAGCGTTTTCTGTGGATCCAGTGTGATTTTTCTGAAAAGTGATACTTGAAATATGACATGAGAGGATCATGCAGCTTCTTGCTTTCAAATTTCCTTTGAAATTGCTTCCCATGTACACCTGGGTGCAAAGCAGTAGGATATTTGTTCAAGGGACGGCAGTCCTTAACCAGCCTTAACAGCAAGACCAAGCCCATAGTACCCATGCTTGGTAGTAAAGCTGATGTGCCAGGCAGTTATGGCACAGAATAAACTTTTGTTATGAAGAGCTGTATATGAAAGACTGTCACAGTTCTTTAAGAGTCATTTGGGTTAAGCCTTTGAGGACTATAAGCCTCAGTGTACACACCTGATATAAAAATTAATTTTCATGGCAGTTTAGAAAACACCAGAATCTGAAGAGTTAAAAGTTTTGTTTGTTTTGAAGTCCTGCCAAATGAATTGAGAGAAATGACCCCAAAAGAGATGGAATAGTTGGCACAGTGCTTTAAGTGCATGATTGACATTAGCTCGAAATCCAAGACTGCAAGGCCTATGTTTTGTAGTAAGCAGTGCCTGAAAATCTGGAGTCAACACCAGTCAAAGGGAGTCAACACCAGTCAAAAAACTGGTGACCAGTGGCAGTTGGTGACCTTGGCTAAGTGACCTCGATGCTGGTGCTTGACTCTTACATAAATAAAATGGGCGATCATCACTACTATTTGTGCCTTAGAAGTTTTGGAGATTTTCTTAATTTCAGATTGAAAATGAAAAATACTTTTGTATTCCCTCTCTATGCAGCTGATAAATCCACAGTGTCTCAGGGCTTTACTGCTGGCTTTTAACATGTGCTGTCTCTGGAGGTAGGGGATGGTGATGCTGCCAAGTTTAGGCAGCCTTTTTGTAACACATCTTCAGTCTGCCCTCACTTTTAACAGGAAAGGTTTAATAGATGTTTTTTCTCTTTCCATGTAATAATTAGGTCTGTTAATGGCAGCCTAGTAGTTTGGGCCTTTTCCATATAAAGCAGAGAAAGTGCAGCAAAAAGATAAAATGTAATATCGTATGACAGAAGATGATAAAATTCAGATGTAGTGTATGGTATTTCTGTTTACAAGAAGTCAGCTAATACTGACATCATTAAGGTTGGAAAAGACTCCAGGGTCACTGCATCCAACCATTAACCCAGCACCATCATGTTCTCTACTAAACCATTTGCCCAGGTGCCACGTGAAGGTACCTGCTGAACACTTCCAGGGATGGTGATGCCAGAAAATCTCTGCCAAATGGCAGAGACCTCATATCTTAATCTACTACTTTCCACCACTAACACACAAATGCATGTGGAAAACAATTGCTTAACAGAATGATGGTTGATGCATTTTTCCCCAGTTCACATGCCATTTAAAATTCTAAAACAAGCGAAGCTACTGAGACCCAAATCTTCCCCTTTTGCTCATTCATCAAGGGTCTTAAACACCAAGTAACCTTTTATTAGTAGGAATGGTCAAAATAAGGCTGGACTGGCCCTCATTAATTACCTCCTTGTTCCTGTTCTTTCACATTTTAGGACTTCAACATTACTCAGAAATTAACCTTACAAAATGTAGCAAGTGTGTTTGAGATGCCTTTCAGGGTAACCTGAAAGTTGCTACTCTAACCTCTTGTCTTTCTTACCTTTCCTAACTGATGTCCTAGAAAGGCAGTAAATCCATAGAAATCATAAAATACCTGGAGTTAGATGGGGTTCATACCTGCAGGTTGTGAAATATATTGGCCCTTTCTGGAGGATCTGAGCCTTTTTCTATTGTGCTAAATTTCTCTAGGTTTTCAGGGTATTTCTAGGTGTCCTGCCAATTTAGTCTCTTAATCATGCTGCCTTTCATTTTCTTTCAGTCTAAATAAGGCCCCTATTCTAGAGATAAAAACTGACCTCTCAGAATTATTGAGGTTAAGCAGGTTATAATTTCAGCATTTTGGACACCTCAGGATATTAGGTGTCTGGTAAGTACAGTAGGCTGCAAATAGGAAAAAGCATTCTGAAACCATAAGTGGCCATATTTCTCTCAGCATTTGGGAGGGAAGGGGTGTTGTGGTGGCCAGTCCTGTAAGATGAGAGTCTGTGTCATCATATGCACTATTCAAAATCAGCCAGCCATGACGGCTCAGGAATTGGACTCTAGGTTCTCCCACATGAGGGGAGAATTATGCTTTGTGACCTGCTTCAGAAAAATTAAAGTAGCGACACATGGCTCATTAGCATGACAGCTCTGGGAGTGGGCATGGGGTGTAATAAAGTGCTGCTGGACCTTGGAGTGCTCCGGCAGGAAAGCTGGCAAGTGTAAAATCGATGCTTTTGATACATTAGGTGGTAATGGAAGAAGCACAGCGCAGAAGTGGTATGATCAGATGATTTAGTTAGAGCCATAAATCTAGCGGCAGTATCGTGGCAACGTGATAGGACACAGCATTTCATAAGGAGCACAGCATAAAGATTCATGCATTAGTCAAGTCTGGGGTTAAAGCACATGTGGGTGGGAGTTGCATTACTGATACAAATGATAGAGTGGTTCATCCTTGCAAATACACTGAGTAAAACAAGGGCACTTGGTGGTAAATGAGCACTTTAGACAGAGGTGCCAGTATTTGCATTCTGTATGGATATTTCTGGTGTAAAATTATTCTGGTGAAATAGAAATCAGTATGGATTACTCCAGGTTAAAACTAATGCTTTCACACTGGCCCCTTTCTTGCCTTGCCCTGCCTGGCCAAGTGTGGAGATTTTGTAAAAATTCTCCGGAGTCACATTTCAGCAGTAAAAATACTGCTACTTGATGGTTGCTTGTGCTATGTTTTAATGTAAATCATCTCTTTTCCTTGCTACTCAGTTTACATAAATCCTGCCCAAATCACCTTAAACAACTTCCCTCCCTAAAACTGAATGGCTACATGGAACTATCAGAAGGATCTACATTTTACCTTAATTTAGGTACCTTGTTTTAAAATCAGTCCTTCTCTTAAATTACTATAATTTTTGGTGTCCTACTTAGTATTGCATTCACTTTTTCTACACTTCTCTAATAGTGAGAGACAAGTGAGCTTGGTATATCTTCATATATACAGTGAATACCTGAAGACAGGTCAGGTAAAACCTGGAAGAAGGGGCATTGCTTCCTGCCATTTAACGTGTGCTTGATTAGGAAAAGTATGATTAGGGCTAGCACAGAGGAGTACCATGTCAGAGGAGATAAAATAGATTTGAGTGTTTTTGTAGCATGAATTATAGAAACCCTTGCTGTTGCTGCCTGTAACTTTTCTGATAAACCAATGAAACTTGAAACAAGAGGTCGTCTCAAAGGGTAATAGCTTTCAGCCAAAATGTGCTTCAATCTACCAGACCACCCATTCTTTCGTTATCAATGAGGTCGAAATAATAGCAGTACTTGACACTTTTACACAGATGGGTAAAATCTATTGTCACTAGTAGATATTTCCAAAACCTAACCTATGTAACTATATATTGTGCCTTTCCCGTGTACATCTCTAAACATTTAGGAAACAGTCGGTCTCCTGATACCCCTTTGAATCAGATAAGTGTGATTATCTCCATTTTACGGAGGTCACAACTGACTAGCCTGAGGTCACCTGGGCATTTTGTGGTACCACCATGGTGGGATTCATTTCCCCTTGCTCTCCCATTTCTTTAACAACCAGTATACCCTGTTTTCTGCCCAAAGCTACACAAACACACCTAACACAATTGAAATGAGAACAAAATGATTTTTAAACATAGTGGTGGAATTTATAAAGTCAATTTACTTACCTATTTTAAAATTACATTCCAGTGTTTAGTCACATGAGTTTTGGAAGAGAGAATTTCAGCTTCTGCTGAATATTGTGGTAGCTTCAATTTAAAGCAGTTTGTTTTGTCTTCCATTTCTTTTCTGTAAAAACTCTTGAGCAGTTTACATCAGTGTCAGTTCATGGCAGAAGTTCCTCCAATCCATCTTGGGATAAAACACAAGCACTTCTCCAGCTGAACTGTGGATTGGTTGCTGTCACATGGAAAGTTGACTAAAGCCCTTCAATTTATGAAATGCTACATACTCCTCAAGAGATTGCCTAAATATTTTACTTCATGTCACTTTTTGTTGGAAACCAGAACCCATATTTTCTGTGCCATCCATTAAGTAGAACTTCTTCAAATTACTTCTGCTTCTAAATGAGAATTTGTATGTGCTAACTTTCATCTGAGGACTTCAAACATGTGTCGGGGTTCTTGCATCTTTTTCACTACTTCCCTCCATCTTGGCTTATCATAATATTTATGTGCAGAATTTAGAGGTGATCTTGAAGCTTTAATTTATTTTTTTCCCAAATTGTTATTTGCAGGGCAAAGAAGTAGTATCTAAGATTCTTTCAAAGAATGCGGGTAACTTTGCTCTGCTGTGGTGCTGAGAGTAGGATGCAGCCTTGTAGCATGCTACAATGATTGATAAATTATTGTGTACAAGAGGTAAAGATAATGTTTGAAGTTTTACAAAATAATTTCCCTGGAAGGGTTTTGGCACAGTAGCCATGTAAAACTTCATATAAACCAAGAAACGGAAAGAGAAAGGCTGTTTAGAGATTGGCATAAGTGACTTGCATGGCAGAAGGATAATCCCTGAACACACCTGTGCAGCAGAAACACAATGTGTGGATTAGTTTTGTACTTAATCTGTCACTCTGGCTTTACCCCTGTGGGCTGCCCAAGTGGTTTGTGCTCCCCAGCTCAAGTGTCACTGCAGCTTCAACAGCAGCCGTGTGAGCGTAGTGGGTTTGGATAGCAAACAATGCATGTTTGTTTGTTCACTTTGAGTCTGGTGTCCGAGGTGGAATTTTAATGGTGTGAAAAATAAGGAGAGGAAAGAGAAGATAATAACTTGAGCACCGAAACACAGCACTCAATACAATTTCTCAACCTTTGCATTCACATCTCCTGCCCTTCTCATAAGCACTGTCCCTTATCCCAGTAAAGTGGAATTCCTCTGTTAGTGCTGTTCTGCCAGAGAGTGGAGCATAAGGGGAGTCTAAAGTGCCTAGTCCTGCACTTACAATCCTTCCAGCTTGCCTTTGCACTTGCTGAATCACAGCTTCTCTTATATTACAAGTTTATTTCTGTTTTCCATTTTGTGCTCTGAGAGTTGAAAGTCCTGAACTGGGCAACTGCATGCCTGTAAAAAATGAGTTTTGTAATTTCAGAAAGGTTCTTCTTGAATCTTATAGTGCTCCATACAAAAGGAGGGAAACGAAACACAGAAAAGATGATAATGATCTGTCTGTGATTTCTGCCACTGCTGTGCATTTTGGAGGAAATGGCACACTTGGATGAAGTTATTTGTTGCAAAGGCCAGACTTCTGGCAGAAAAGAGAGCACTAAATTCCAACCTGCAAACATTAAAGAGAGAAGGAAGAAGAGTGTAGAAAAAGACCTAAAGGCATGGAAGAAAGTTTTGTTTCAAATATATTTGAGTTTCAGATTGGCTTGGTGTACTTCCTGTGGTGTTGGAGTGCTGTAAATTGGAAGCGCTCAGGTTGGAAACAGGTCTGAAGCACTGATTTCTGAGCCCAAACAGAGTTGTGCTTACTGCCAGACTGGTTTATTCAGCTTGCTGGATGGGAGCCAGAGGAACTGACCGCCCTGTGAGCTGAAACTAGTGCCAGCCAGCTAAAGAATAACATTGCTTTGACTGAAATGGCAACTGTTTGTTTGTTCTTCCAGCAAAAGGGGGGGAAAAAAAAAGCAGCTTTTAGTGCTGGTGGTGACAGAAAAGGTTAAAAATCAAAGAGAAAAAATCAATTATTGTGAAAGGTTAGGGGCAAATTTTTTTCCTTGGTTACACTTCTCTAGTTACTTGGTCTTCACTGGTTTGTAATTAAAAAAAAGGCTCTTCATTAGTTTTAACATACTGGTTTTTTCCTTCTTCTGCTAAAATATGGTAATTTTTATTATATGATAAATTGCTCTTACTGGTAGTGATTGTAATGTACAAAAGGCACTGTGCTGTGACAATGTAGGCACTGTCACAGCAGCATATGGTAGTTGTGGAGGTTACAAGGAATAGTTTTCCATGTGTTAACAGGAGAATGCTTCTCTGAGTAAATCAGCAGTCAAATGGGACTTAGGGCACAATCTGAAATCACTTTAGCAGGAGTTTAAGGTGAGCAAAATATGCAAGTTCAGTTTATTTTCAGATCTCTTTATTAAGTGCCTTGTGGAAAGGCTGGCTTTCCCCCCGATGCTGCTGTGGGCTGTCACACTGTGAGTTTGGGATGTTTCCCTTCTTGGTCTCAGTCTGTAGTGTACAGCAGCTCCCAAAGTGCTGTACTGCAGAGCCACTTGAGTGCTGAAACTGCCTGGGTTGGAGGACTTGCTGCTGCATTTCACACACACTGTTTGAGTTAGTCTTCTGGTTTATTTATCCTGAGAGCTTTCATACCACTTGGATGCTAAAAGCTGGCCCCATTGCACACGAGAGGCACTGGCAGAGAGCTGGCAGAGTCGTGCAGTGGAAATTGCTGGATTGTAGCTGGTCTAAGGTCAGGCTGGGAGCACCCAGCAAGCTCAGCTGGAGTCAAGTTACTGTCTTCTCCCTGTTTGTGCCACACTCATCCTCAGGGAGCATCCCCCTTGTCTTTTTCTTGTTGCCATGCAACTGTCAAAGCTGGTTTTTTTCCCACCAGTCTCTAATGTTTCTGGTAAGACAAACAGTACCAGTTAGGAGATATTACTGGTGATATTGGTAGCACTTTGTTTTCTGCATGTGTCAGGGCAAATCCTGCATTTGTTTTTGCTGCCTCTGGAAATGTTTGGTGTTTATTTTGTTACGCCAGCCCCATGAACTCCCCAATTACCCATTAACTCAGTCCAGCTAAAAGAAGATTAAAATAACATTTCCTGTGCTCTTTATTTTATTTTAAAATAAAAAATTTAAAAGAGTCCCTTGTATATGGGACAGGTACAGAGAAACAAATAGAAAAGATCCAAAACATACTATTAAAATAGACTGTAATAGTAATTTAAATAATGAAAGCTGTTTAAATATTATCAAAATTAATTACCTTTTTAAATTTCAGAAACTTTTAAGAAGTCATGTCAGTCACATGTGTTTTGGGGGTCTGCCTCTGTTTTGAGAAAGTTTACCCAATGCTTTTGGGTTCAGTAGGGCACAAGAGCTGGTAAGGACAGGTCAGTTGTTCCCGTTATTGGAATGAAGACTGCAAAGAGGAACATGGAAGATGGTATTTTTCATTTCCATTTTCCAGATACTGTTGGAGGGGAGCATCATTTGATGCAGATACCCTGAAACTCAGTGACAGTTTCAGAAATTAGAGGTGTTGTAGAGAAGCATGAAAGGAGATTGAGTTCTCTGATTCATTTTTTTCTTTAATGGTCCTGGAAGATCTCATCTGCCCTTTGTATTCCAGGAGTATCACCTGGGTGCAGTCCAAGTTGTTTGGTCCTTCCAACCTATACTGTCTATACAGCTATACTGTCAACTTTCCTTCTGTCTCCCAGAGAGACTTTGGGCCTGCTCCCACTGTGTGTGACACTCCAAGGTTAAATTTGAGTCACAGTTTGCCTGTTTGGAGGTGCTGTGGTTTCTTACACTTCCTCCCTGGCAAGGATGAATGGGCTTCTGCAATACCATGGGTTCCACTTCACACTCCACTAAGGGTTAAATTGTATTTCTGTGTGGTAGTAAGCTCCAGCACAATTCAGCTTTACTCCAGGTGAGTGAAAGGACAAAGATTTGGCCCATTGAATTATACTGCTCCTTTTCAGCCATGTGCCAGGAGAGATTCCTCCTTGTGTTAGAAGTGCTCTGCTTTGGAATTGACATTCTGGGTATTTAGAGGGGAGGCAGAATGACAGGCTAAGCACCAGCATTGCTAATACCTCAAATAAATGTTTTTCTGATTAATTAAAATAAATTGGCATAACAAGAAACACAGTGTGCGTCCTCAAAAGTGCAAAGTTGTTTTCTAATGCAGCTTCCTGTTAGAGCAAGTGCTTTAATTATCTCTGTTTGTGCTAAAAACCAAATTTGTTTTTTCTTAGAAATCAACATTGCTTGATTCCCATTGCTGCTTAAAAGGCAGCAGTGTAAAAGGCACTTGTCTTGAGCTATGAAATGTGTTTTCCCCTGTGCACACAGACTGGTCCCTTCAGTCTCCCTTGGGAGTGACCTAAGCACAGCTCTAGGTAAAGAACTTTATAATCTGTGTTTGTACAGAATCATTCTCTTGGTTTCCATTCTTTTATTATTTAAACATAATAAGCTTCAGCAGTTCATGAGCAGCACATTGAAAGACAAAGAGTTGTGACAGTAGAAAAAGCAGAAGATTTTCCTCATTCAATATAGAGCCTAAAAAAGGAATGAAAGGGTTCACTGGACGTGTCAGTAATAAAATAGTCCCATCACTATCAGTAGGAATGGGCAGAGTTGTGTTCTTATAGTAGTTACTGTAGGTGCCAATTCCTTACACAAAACATTAATACACAAATATATTTCTTAATATTTCTAGATTTCAGATCAGGATGAAAATAAATTTACTAATTGCTTTTTTGTATGCAGAGTGTTAAGCAAGTTGCTAAATGCTTCCTCCTTCGCTATGAGCAACAGTGTTTATGTATTTGAGTTACACTAGGCTGTCCTAATAAACTAGTCATGTAGTACCTTATTAGATGCTATCAGGTTTTGGGCTGGATCCATCCCTGAACTGGAAACCTCCCAGGAATTTTTGCGGATCTTTCTTGGATTGCTGCTGGTACTTCCTGAATTATGAGTTCTTGTTAGCAGTCAGTGCAACAAAATAGGGCACAAACCAAAACCTTGACCACTTTTTTATGGTCCCTTAAAGATCATGTCATCTTTGTAGTACATGGATATTAACTTCTCTGTTCTAATTACATTCCAATTTCAGTAATTCTACTCCACCCCTCCAGATTTTCTCTTTGTAATTGGTTCAAGTAGTCTTCTTCCCCCCCCCCTTTTGTATTCAAAACTTTTGGTTTACTGTTCAGTGGAGTGAAACATAGTAAACTGGGTTGCCCAGGAGATGAGACTATGAAGCCAGGTGGTCCCTTTTTATCTTGCAGTGCTCTATCTTAGGCACCTGTGATGGATTTCACTGTCTCCAGTGTCTCTTTACCTACTGCATAACAGGGTGGGGAGGAGCAATTAATTCCGTTGTCACAGAACACTCTATTATCATCATCTCCAAGCAAATGCAAAGCAGTGTTGTCTTAACAGTTGGAAAGCACCTGGCCACTATGTGACAGTGGCTGCCTTTCAGACAGCCTCAAAATCCAGTCCCATTGCAGCTAAGCTACCTTTAAAATCTTTGCAGATTTGCAGTAGAAGTCAGTGGTTATACTGTATATCGAAAAAACAAATGTCAGAATAGGAAAGTTTCTGTTGTATAAAATAAATTTTTTCTAATGCTCTTGATTATGCATCCCAGCTGTCCTTATTTTGCAAGTCCAATGATTTGAGATTTTGTAAAAATGTTTGTTTATTGTTTTTTTCCTTCTCCTGCCTCGTACACACACCAGGAATTCTTTCTGTATGATAGCTCAGCTTTTATTTCCAGCAAAATAAAAGAAAACAAACCACAGCTAATTGGCTCTTTGTTCTCAATTTTTTGACAAGTGAGAAACACTGAGATCAGATTGTAGTGCATATCCTGCAGCAGTCATATGGAGCCTGAGTTAGGGAATCACGAATTCTCCATAATAGACTCCCAGTTGCCATCACACTGCCTATGTTTGGGGTATTTGTGTTTATATGTGCTGTGCCCCAAATGCTTCCTCTCACAGTTAAAGGGATAACCTATGGCTTCCCAATGTGATGTGGAAAACAGCATTCAGCATTTAAACTTTGTTGCTATTTTATGACTTTTTCTTTGCTTTATTTCCTAGCTTTTGGGACATGGAGTGTTTGAACCATTTGCTAGGAAATGGTGAGGGTTTGGGTAGTACTTCTAAGGCTGAACTCAGCCCAGAACACTCACCAATATATGACCTGCTGTTGTCTGAGAGCTGGCAATTACTACATCAGCATTTTTCCATTGCTTGCTGTTCTGGAGGGTCTGTTCTACTCAAGTGTATGTAAAAGTGGAATTACTGCTGTCTTCATTAAGAATGGACAAGGCCCAAACGCTGGGTAATCAGAGAGGGAAAACATTTCTCTCCATAGATTTGGGACAGTCACTGCTATAAATTGCCTCTGCCCAGCCATACCTTGTAAAAGTCAATGGACATTTCGCTGCTGGGGAGAACATTGCATCTGATAGACCATGTAATTCAGAAGTTACCCATTACATTCTGTTCGCCTTTGTGCAGGACAATGTGCCCCAGCTATGTTGTTAAAACAGTGGAAACTCCAGTGGAACCAGAGGTGAAATTCCACAAGGGTTTAGTTGAAGTCCTGCCTCACCATGTCATCAATTTGATTATTTCTTTACCTGTAAGATTAATAGTCTTCATCAGCATTGTATTTGTACTAAGATGACATTTATTTATTATTTTTCTTTAATTTACAAATGACCAGCTTTCTGCCAGTGGGCAGTTTATATAACCGAGCAAATAAACAGGAGTGGATCATGTGAATTTAATGTACAGATCCTTCCCCCTCCACCCCAGAACTAAAGCCAGCACTGGCTATTCCATAAAAAAACCATGATGATTATTTTAAATAATTTGTCTGCCTCCATAATTCTCTCTTTCTCACTTCCTACTGTGTGTCTGTAAGCAGAGGAGAACCTCAGAGGGCTGAATGGTACTTCTTGGGTACAGCCAACACTCTTTGCCAGCACATTCACTCACATATCTGTTTGTTTAGGTGAGTACCAGGGAAAGGAAAAGGAGGCTGACATTTCTTTTGTCAATTCTGAGCAAACGTCATGTTGCAATTGGAGACTGCAGCTCCTCTCAGGGGAGTTTTCTCAACCTCCACATTAGCAGCTTGAAGCCACATACTTAGTGTTAGAAACCCCTCAAAAAGACCTAGGGACCAACAAGGCTTTAACTGGGTACCTTTTCTTTTAAGGGAGAGCTGATGAGTACATGAGAAGTTCCCCTCCACACTGCTACCTACTCTGTTCTCTCTAAACTATGCAGAGACTGTAAATCTTCTTTTGCTGAAGAAATAGCAGGTATGGCCTGCTGGTATGTAGTTGGCAAGTGGAAAGCAAAACATTTTCCTGGGTTGTTGAATATTGACTTTTAATTTTCAGTGTTCAGAACTTTATTCCTTTATTTTTAATAAATTCTTAGAATTTCTAGATTTTAGGGACAGCAGTCCTGTGGTCAAACAATTATAGTCTGAGATAAGGAGGGACAAGGTTTCTGGTCAGTTTATTGTGGCTGTAGAACCATGGAAATCTCAGGAAGATTGAGTAACATGGGGAATTTCTGTGGTGGAAATGCCTGTACCAGAGAAATGCTGTCCTCATAGTGCCTTCGGTTCTCCAGTTTAGCACACAGAAAACAAAATCTGAAGACCTTCTTGGACACCATGAGTGACAATTAGTGCTTATGTCCTCATTTTCTGTCATCCATGAAACATCAAGAGGAATATGGTCATTGAAACTGGAAGAGCTATAGGCTGGCCAGGGTGTTTCCATTGGCAGAGCTATTTTCATCTTTTCAAATCATCACCCAGATGATCTGTCTGTGTCCTTTGCTTTAACACTTGTAGGTCAGATTGGGCTGTTGAGGCTGGTAGGCTGTGTTTGAGCTGGCATTGCTCCAGCCTGAGCAGTAATTCCATATCAGTAATCAGTGGGAGATTTGATTATCAGGGATTTATTGATACACACAGTGGTCTTGTGTGTGGGTTGTCCTGTTGATTCTAAAGGACACTAGAGGACAGGGTGAGATTTATTTACACACATGAAAATGCAGGAAGATTCCTGGGGGATTTATAAAGAGTGCCTAGCAGGCAAACATCCTCACTCTGCTGACACTTAAAGAGAGGTACCTCGCTGCTACAGGCACTTTTGTATGTTTAGTAAAGGTGTGCTCTTCAGAAGTGCCCAAGTGATGTATGAGCCTAAGTCATGGTAACTTTTGGGAACACTTAGGCTCTAAAATGCATGGCATACTTTTGAAAATGACGCCTCACTTGGGCCTAAGGCTTTCTAGAAAATGCACCTCTGATGCTTTCAGAGGTATTGACCTCATCATTTCTCTCTTGCACTTTCACACACCTAAGTATCCCTATAGACTCAGCCCTATGCCCCATCAAACCTTATATTTTACCACTGTGACAATAAGTGGCTTCAGCACTTTGTACTCACAGACTACAAGGCACTGCTTTAAAGCAAATGAAGAATGAGGAGCTGTGTCCCTATAAGTGCAGCTTATGTCACAAATCACAGTCATAGGGGAGCTGATTGTTTTGGGATGGTTCTGCCCATTCTGTTACACTGGCTGTGTGCCTTTGAGAGGAAGGATTGGCACCTGGGGTGGGGTTTGCTTGAAGCTATCACAATGATGAAGTGAAATTTAAAATTACATTAGATGTTTGCTTAAGAGGCAGCAGATGAGGCCCTGCAGATTCTCAAATCCTCCTTGCTACACTATAAAATGAAACTATAACCATTTGTTATTCTTCTAGTGGTGACAAGGAACTCAAGGCAGGAAGGAATGACCCTTTAATGATCCTTTCTGACTTCTAAAGGGCTTGAATGTGTTGCTTTTTCTGGTTCTATCCAAGGTTCTGGTCATAATATGAAACTACCTTTTCTTCTCTTCAAAGTTTGAATTATTTTTGGTATTGCACCAGTGAGATCTTTAAAGGCATTTTAATCCTCCTTCCCAGATTTTGCATGAATTTATCAAGCCATTTGAGGTAATATGGTGAGAGCTTAATTTAAAGTCACTCAAGGTGGCAAGGGAATTAGCAAATGAATTTGGGAACACCTCCAGTCTCTGAAACTCTTAGCTAATGTGCTGAGCTAGTGGGCCTTCCCTCTTTGAAGGAATATCCCTGTTTACATAGCTTACATTGCAAAATATAAATTAGGGCTCTAAAGGATTTGAATGATTTAAATAGAGGTTTGCATTTACCCCAATGATTGCAGTATGGTTTTTCCCATCACAAGGCTAATTCTAGAGAGACTTGGAAATGGAGACTTCTCAGTATAATAGGAGGGCCTTTATTTTCTGTGTTGTGACTAAAAATGGCACATTTTGCTTTAAGTTAATGTATAAAAAAACCTAACATTTTCTAGATTGTGAACTTTGAACACCAATGAGAATAATTCTGCCAAATAAAAATCCATTGCTGTTCAGATTCCTTGCATGGCTGTATTAATGTAAGTGTTCCTCATGGTCCAGCATGAAGTGGTGTATTATAAACCATTATAACACAGTCGTCCTTTTTTCTCAGTTTCAAATCATTAGCATAGATCCAACAGTATAGAGGACCAATTTCCATGATAAAGAAAATCCTCTCCCATTTAATCACTTACCACCAAATGAACCATTTAATGTCACATTCAGACATACTGTTTGAGGATTCCCAAGGCTCCCCTTGATCCACTTACACTCCCTTATCTGCCTTTTGTCTCTTGTTAACCTGCTTGCTTGTTATAAGGGGTGGGGGGAGGGGGGGGGGAGAGGAAAAATCAAATCCATTGCAAGAGGTACACAGCTGTTAACTTATTTTTTTCCCCTTTCAAAAGTTGCTTGAGATTTCTTGGAGCTTCTTCTTAGCAGTGCCTAATCACTGTAGTTAAACAGATTCTGTAATTACCTGCCTCACATGAAAATGGCTTGATTGCTGCCTCTTTGTCCAATCTAGTTCAACTTTAAATGACAGCTGAATTTATTCTAGATGAATAGCTTGTGCTGTGGGAGCCCGGCGGGGTGGTCTTGATTTATTTGCAGCCTTAAAAGCTTCTAAAACAAGAGAAAAACTTAGTTCTAAATTCACAGAAGAGCGGAGGTGCAAGGCTTCTGTGTTTATATACTGAGAACTAGCCCCTCTAACCTTTGCTTTGAGCAAAGCATGGATGGCACTCATTTGGGAGTACATGGGTAGGTAAATTCTACTCCACAAGAAGAAAAAGCTGTGCAATATGCTTCAGGTGGTGTACAAAACCTACCGACACTTTGAGTAATGATTCCACACTGACAAGTTCAGACTGTGGTAACAGTGTTGTATAAGCCAGGAAATTGAGCATTTGACTCCAGCTGTATTTAACTTAACTCTGGCTGTGCCTGAATAGTGTTGTCTGTGTTCAAAGAGCCACAGTTGCCACGAGGATGTTCATGCAGCACTCTGCAGTGGTTCCAGTCTGGCTGCGTCCGTACTTGGAACTGAAGCCTTGGAACTGGAGTCTGGGTGTCAAGGAGCAGCCTGCACCCATTCAAGTAAATCTGCTAACCTAGAAAACAGAGAGGTTGTGTGTGCAGCGGCCATTGGGCCTGGCTCCTGGGTTCTGGTATCTCTTGAATCGTGCGTGGCCAAAGCCATGGTGGGAAATGCTGGTGGTGTTGTCCAGCCCAGTCCCAGGAGCACCGTGCCAGTGGGTGTGCAGAGCCAGGGAACAGATTGGTTAACACTGGACTGGGTGATGGGCTTGTAACGTGTGCTCCTTCCAGTGATACTGAAAGAAAAGGAAATGCTTTTGTGAATGCACAAGTGAGTGCAGCATTGTTTTCTCCACCGTGTATTAGGTTTGCAGGGTAGGAATGGTACAGCGATCAGGAAAGAAAGATGAGCTAGAGCAATCGGTCCCTTCAGCTTCCATTGCGGAATTGCTTCCTGCAGTCCAATTTTATATACTTTCTACTCTTTCGTTTTTAATGTTCAAAGCAATGAAGTTTTCTTTAAACACAATGTGGAATTAGGTAACATTAAAAACACATCCAGAGATGCAGAAAAACAACAGTCCGTGCTTATAAACTAATGCATAAAATAATATTTATTTAAACACTGTGCTCCCTAGGACAGCCTCACTTCCTAAGGGTCTCAAGAGGAGAGCAATCATACGGTATAATCTTGTTAATTTAATATACGTCAGTGCAATGCAAACAATAAATACAGAACATTCAGACTAGAAATTGCAGTAACTATATTAGGCAACCACAATTTCAGTTCATTATGCTCTGACAAGCTTCTTAAGATAAAGATATACTATTTTCTTTAATTCAAACAATATGTCACATTTTTAGTAATAATAATATTTAGCAATCACATAGCATGATTCATCTTCAAAGTACTTTAAAAATAATAATAATGTTTTAATCCCAAAGACATGAGTAGGTAAATGTTATTAACCTATTGCACAAACGGAAAGATTTATATGGGTTAAACAGCTTGTCTTGGACCACAAGGATAGTCACAGTCAGTGGTGGGTTGAGGACTCTGTCATTGGTCTGTTTAATGTTTACAACTTTTTTGTCTGGTAAACTGCTTGGGGGTCTCTGGAGACAATCAGCTCCACAGCTTCCACAGTGTGTCCCCAAACTCTCTACAGTTCTGAAGCTGTTCCCATTTTTCACTATTGTTTTTTGGTTGTTTTTTTTTTCAGCTGAGTTGGCCTGTATATCTCCTTTTTATGCAAACTTGTGTCTTCCTGGAAGGCAAATTATTTCTTGACTTTACATTAAAGTAGCTGTTTAGATAAGAGGAGAGATAATTCCCCTGATTAGTATCTTTGGATTTATTTTTCTTATAACATTGTAAGAAAATCCAGCCAGAACCCTGTCTCTCTTTTTTTCTCTCTCTCCCCCCTGCATGTCTTGAGATACAAATTCAGGATTAACATTTCTCTTCATCTTTCCTTTATCAAATGTTTATTCAAGCAAGGGGAACAAAGAGGCATGGTTGTAAGCTCCAGGACACCTACTGAACCTTAGACCTACTCCTGCAGACTTGCAGAAGTGATTATGTGGGAGATTATTCTTTATTTGGAGCTCTCACTGAGTGAATTTTACTTTCTTAATAGCCACACATCCAGTTTTCAGGCACTGCCGAGAATAAAAACGTAGTAAAATTAGCTGCCTCCTGGTATTCCCAGGAATCCTTTTGACAAAAGGATTAGTCCAAATGGTATAATGGATTTACATGGTAAGAAGGTGGATTGCTCAAGGACCAAAGTTTTCTAAAATTCAAGCAGAGCTGGTGCTGGTATTGCAGTTTTGAAATCTGTATGAAAAAGGAAGGCTTCATTTAATATATTTACAGGATTGTTGATTTACTCTGTAGGTATTGAATAAGCACTGAATGAGGAGTATGAAAACGACATTTCAGATCAAGAAGTGCTATTAAAACCACCTCATGAGCACACTTCATATATTTTTTATGTTTTTACAATCCCATTCCATCCAGTTTTTGTTTTTTATTTTTCTTTTGACACAGAAGTGCTTGATTTTTGGACCTGATCAGCACCGTTTCTCAACAATTTCAGTATGAGCTGACTTATCCTGTACTTCAGTACGGGAGACCCAGCCTGTAAGAGGCTTAGTCATGTAATTAAACTGAGGTTGTGTGTATGTTTGTGGTCTGGTGCCACTGAAATTTAATGAAGATAGTAAGTATTTCCTTCAAAAGCAAACTGGATAGGTGGTAGTCATGAAAAACTGTTTAGATGGTGCTCTTCTAGTTATTAATGAGGTATTAAGAGAGTTACTTACATCAAAAATAGTAAATACAGATGGTGATTTAGTTTGATGGCTGTAGAACTTAGAAAGTCTGTTTCAGATGCCCTGTGCAGCAAGGCTTTTTCTCTCTATTCATCCTTCTGTTGACATTGAGAGCTGTTTGGGACAATTACAGAAATATCACCTCTAGCCTGTGGAACCAGACATTTATATATGGTTTGAAAGATAGCAGAATTGGGGAATTCAGTACTGAGGTACTGAATTTAGGAGCGGTTGTTTGCAGGTAATAGGATAGAGGAACATTGTCTGGCATATGATAGAAAAATGGTAACTACATAAGGTACATAAGGTAAAGGGGATGAAATACAGCTGAGGAATAAGACTGTGATTTACAGCATTATCTATACTATTATTTGAAGTGTTCCCTTCAAAACAAGTTATTTATCTTCCGAAAGTGTGGGAATCTGGCAATGCAGATGTCAGAGCTGATGGTTGCCTGCGGTTACACGTGCACAGCTTTCATGAACTCTTCGGTGCCTGTGACCAAATGCACCATCTGGGTTTTCCAGTGTATGCTTCTTTGCTTTACTCATGTTCCCCTTCTGTTTTCTTTTAGCCGTCTTTTGTTTGGACTCCTCAACCTACAGAGAATTTTATTTGCCTGCTCAGAGCTCTGTGGCTGATACTGTTTAACACTGGGTCTTCATTAACTCCTTCCATTGTATTTTCTTTGCTTACTTTTCAAGCCCCAAAGTATTGCTCAGACCCTTGTCCTTTGCTTTGTTCCCTGTAAGCCTTCAGTCTGCTAGTAATGCCACCTGCAGTGCCACCTCCCCCTGCAGGCACTCCCATCTTTGTGAAGGCTGCAGGGTACCCCCTAGGTTTGCCTTGTTTACTAACCCACCTCCTCGACATCCTTGCTGGAAAAACATTTCATCCATCTGTCCCCAGTAAGCTCGTAAATGTCACCGTGGCTCTTCCCTAGCTTGTCAATTGGTGATTCTAACTTTTACTTCAGATTTATCTAGAAGTCCCATGGGACCTCAGCAGTGATTTTTTTTTTTTTTTTTTACTTTTAGTAGCTCAAGAGAAGGTGCAGCCTGAGTATCTTCACAGAGCTTTGCAAGCCAGGGGAGGCAGGAGCTCACTCAGGAGCATCCCTCTGCCGTGGTCTTTGCACCTGAGCTGCTGCTGTAAGCAGTGCGTGCCTGAGTGAGCACAGCCCAGTGTCACAGTATGGCTGAGCCTATTGCTTTCTACAGGGGTGGTTGTGTGGCTCTTGGGAACAAAGTGGTGTCCGAGCACCTGGCATGAGTACGTTGATCTTCCCATTAGGTGGCTGAGACAGAACAGTGCTGGCAGTAGAAGTGCTACTGGTGTAGGCTCTGCGACATGTAATGAATGAGCAGGTGTGACCCCCTCCAGCAGGGAGCGGTTTTATGGATACACAGCATGGATCCAACTCACATCTGAATTACACCAGCACGAGTCTGCTGAAGTTAACAGATTTATTCTACACTAACATTAAATGAACGACAGATCAGATTCTCTCTCATACAGAATTCATTATACCGTCAAGTTCTCCTCTGGTCAGACCCAGTAATAACTATGCAAGTTGTTGTACAATATGGTGCAGTATGTGAAATAGCTTCACAGTGGAAATTGCTACAATAACATACAATTAGGCTGTGCATTGACACTGAATAGTGAAAGGATACTTAAACAAAATCTAAAGTCTGTAGGAAGGGAGACATTTAACATCTCTGAGAAGTACCTTGCAGCATCACTTGTCAAATTCCTTTTCGATTGTAGTTTCCCCTGTGTGTGCATGCTGTACTAGTTTATTTAGGAAAAACTGTTGCTCAAAAACCTACCTTTTAAAGTGTCTTTCAGTGAGTACTAAAAGTAATTCTTTTATTGTCATCAGAGACTTGGAGTGCTGAATCAAAAATATATTAAAATATTTAGTGCCATAAAGGTAATTTTCTGCAAACTAAAATTGCTGATTGAGGTAGTAGTCCTCATTATTGAAACTTTTTGAACCTTGACACATTGTCAAATGCTTTGTGATAGTTTAAATGGAAATCTAAATTTTCTTCATGGTTATTCCAGACATGCAAACACAGAGATGGCAGTAGGATTTCAAGGTTCTGAGAACAGTTTCAGCTGCTATCACCAGCTAGTGGAAAAAAAAAGGGAGGAAGATAAGAGGGAAGGGATGACATCTCAAGGCTTCTGCAGACTCTGTTCTCTCTCAGGATGCCTCGATAGAATAATTAACCAAATTGCTTTCACATACATCTCTGTAGACCCAGTAAAGTCAATAAATTGTCTTTACATCAATTTAGCTTCAGATGTTTTATTAGTGGCAATACCTGAGCTTCAAACAAGTCAGTTTACCTGTCATTGTCTGGGTTATATGAGCTGGTTTGTGAAGTTAAACTTGCAAACTGGGCATTCAGGATGTGAAACTATAAAATACAGTGTTACTTTCTACATGAAAACTGTTACAAATATTCCAGTTTAGCAGTTTGAAGCAATTCTGTGAAAAGATATCCAATTCCACGAGAACATAAACAGGGGGAATAGTGTGTAGGGCAATACATTTCATTCTTGTAACTATGTATATGCACTTCTGTTTTCTACACCAAATTTATCTGACTTTGGTGAAAAGTAAATACTTCCACATGTGCTAGTGATACAAAGTCATGGCATATCCATGTTTTCATTTTGTAAAGGTTCTTTCATTTTCTCAGATAGGAATTGTCACAGAAAGAGCTGGTAATTACACTTGTCATCCTCTCACTTGGCTACAGCTACAAAGATATAATACAGTAGCAGGTCCCAAAGGTCACCATCATTAAAATCTAGGGCATGAGTTTTACACATGTCACTAAGATCATGCAGATGAAGAAAATAATCTACAGGGAAAGAGATTTTAGGAGCCTTTAATTTTCCTGGCTTTCAAAGCATTCGTTATATAATGCCTAAGCTGATGGGGCTGCAGAAAATAAAAGTATTGGGGGAAAAAAAAAAGCAAAAAAAATTATGTATGAGGTCAGTCAAGGCAAATAACACTTGTATTGTAAGGTCAAGCCTGCCCCCAGTCTTCAGTGCCTGGACTTTTCCATGTTTTCTTCATCCAGCAGAACAATACTGAGCATTACTATGCACATGATAACGAATTAGGCACAAGAGAAAACTGACAGATGCAGTTGCTCAGCTTCTCTCCATCATATTTATAAAGTCATGGCAGTCAAGCAAGGTCCCCAGTGACTAGAGAAATGGAGATACCACATCTGATTTTAAAAAGGGTAAAAATAGGACCCTGGGAACTATCAACCAGTCAGATATTTCTGTGTCTAATAAGTTCATGGGTCATATGCTCCTGGAAGCTATGTCTAGGCATATGGATGACAGGGAGGTGATTAGAGCCAGCCACGTGGCTCTGCAAAGGGCTGATCTGGTAATTCTGTGATGCAGCAACCATGTTGGTGGGGAAGGGAAGAGCAACTGGTGTAATGTATCTTGGCTTCTTTAAGTCCTTTGATGTGGTCCCACACAGCATCTCTGTTGCTCAACTGGGGAGCTGTGGGTTTGGTTCTGTGGTGGGCTGACCTTGGCTGGCTCTCAGGTGCCCACCAAGCCACTCTGTCACTCCCTCCTTGAGAGGGCAGGGGAGAAAATACAACAAAAAGTTCATGGGTCAAAGTGAGGGTGAGGTGATTGCTTGGCATTTACAGTCTCAGGCAACACAGACTCAGCTTGTGTAAATTAATTTATTTTATTGCCCATTTAGCAGAGTAGGATAAAGAAAAGCAAGAAGAAATACAAAACTACATTGTCTGATTCTGTGATAGCGCTGATGAAAATAAAAGTACTCCAACAAGTGTTTATCCAGGCAGTGACATTCGCTACCAGCAGCCTGAGTGTAATGTATGCACTTCTGTAAGTGTACAAAGGATTCAACACAGTTCGCCATCTTGGAGTTCCAGTAATTTGTTTCCTTGGTGTATATTGATTCCTGTGCTATGTATTGGCTATCAGATCTCTTTCTTGTCATTTTCTATATGTTCAGTGCAATATCCAGATAAGCTTTTGTTGTGCCTCCCCACCCCTGTCCCTCCAAATCCTTCAGCATGCTGCTAGCGCTTCTGATACTACCTGCTTTGTGTCAGGTCACAGGATGTTGAGCCACTGCATCAGTTAATTTAAATCCATACTGGACTATTCATTTTCATTGTAGTGTCCTTGTTTTTCATGGAGTTTTTGATTGTGTTTGCATCTGCATTATAAGCAAATGAGAAAATGTAAAGTTTTCAAATTTTAATGGATTAATAGTAGCTATTCCATGGGAAAGCATGCACTGTAAGTGTCTGTGCAAAGAACAGAGCTGGGAATTAAGTATTAAGCATTGTTTACAAAATGGCAAGGGTGGAACAGAATGATCTGTGCCTACCTGGAGAGAGGGCTTGAAGAGTAGGGGGATGGAAAACAAAAGACAGAGTAGTGATTGCTATACTAGCATGTAAATGATGAAGCAGATAATCTGACAAATGGTCAGGAAATTTTCTTAAAGATCTGTCTGTCAGATTGACCTCACAACAAGCAGGTTGGACAGAAGTTGCAGACTGGTAGATGAGATACAATCTTGTATGAGTAGAGGGAGAGGTTGACTGATCGGAGGAACCTGATAGAAATTTTGGCACTGATTTAATTATGATCAGATTTGGGTGCAATATGTTACCATGGTAATTGTTTCCTAATTACTGAGTTCTCACAGGGATAATACAAATGAAAAACAAATAAAAAAACAGCAGAAATGTTTGATCTTTTCTACCACAATTGCAATTGGGTCTGATGTAGAAACAAGGGGGAGATATTCTATGACCCATAGCATATGAGTTTCATTTAGATGATCCTCATGGTCCTCACTGCACAACTGGAGGGTCTGTAAGAGGAAAAGGAGGAGACAGATAAGAAGAGTATGCATAAGAATGGAATAATGTATGATTTACTGAACTAGATTCTGATCTAACTAATTCCCTGGCTTCAGTGGAATTTAGCTTGGATTTACATTGGTGTAAACAGGATCATATCTGATCCAGATCTGGATCACTGAACCTTATATAGCCACAAGAAATATATCTGGCATTTCCTGGAATGTGTGGTATATTACACCACTGTAGTATTTGCTAAGTCACATCACTTGAACCTTAGCCCATTTCGGAAAGGTAAGTCAGTAAGGAAAGAGGATTTTTTTTTTTTTTAAAAATGTCATGTTTGATGTCTTTCTTTCAAGATAACTTCCATCCTCCATCACATTGCTGTTTCATTCTAATTTAAATCATTAGATGTAGGGGAGGACAAGGTAATCCATCCTGAAGAAAAAAAATAATCAATGCAAGTAGGTGTAATTAGTAGTACTTTCCTCTGGTGAGTCAATGGTGTAGAAAGAGCTGAAAAGCACTGCAGACTGCGTTTGTTCTTCCTAATGTGTTGTGACTCCCTCACAGCTTTCATAATGAAGTTGTTTAGATCTCCCCTAGGACAGATACATCTTTTTTTTTCTAGTTAAACAGACTGACAAGCTCTAATATGCCATGAATAATTTTATCTATGAACAAAGATCCAGACATACAGACTCATGTGGGCAGCAGGAGTTTTAATTTTCTTATTTGTTGAAAACCAAAATAGGCTTTTGATGAAGTGCTTACTTCACACTTCATGTTTTTACTGAGTTTATTAAATATATTTATAGGTGTAAATCAGTGGGGATATTCTGTCTAAACCTGAATGTGCTTCTAGTCCCTGGGAGGCTAGGTATAAAGATTTGTGAACTGTATATGTTGTTGATTGCTCCTTTGCATTCATTCTGATTTGCCAAGAGAGTCTTATTTTCTTGACAAGTTTAGTAACATAAATTAGAAAAAGGAAATAGTATGCCAAAAGATGAGAGCATGACTACTCCATGTGTTTAAACTTCTCCACCAGTCAGGTTATTTGTTTCATAAACTTGAGCTAGTGGGAATACACAGAATAAATCAGCACTTGAAATGAAAGATAAAGAAACAAGCCCTACATCTTCTCTGGGTGTTGCTGTAGATGCAAATGCTTGACCAATAATACCTTAAACAGTTTGGCCCAGATTTTATCTAATGGTTTTGTGCACTCTTACTGGTTTAGAATACTTTGTGCAGGATGCCTGGCAGTTTTGGGAGCTCCACCCACTTCATTTTCCTCCCTTTTTACATCTTGCTGGAATCTTCCTTCCAGTTGTATCTTGTCCAGCTTAGAGTGTTGTCTCTATAAATTGTATCAGAGCAGTATCTGGGCAGGTCTTCAGAAATTCCACGGTCATATGCTTAAGGAAAAGCATAAGAAGGTGGTGTGTACATGTACAGAGAAGCCTTCACAGCTACAGGAATAAAAAACAACCTAAGTGCCCCCCCCGGGATTTTTCTGTGTAAAGAAGCACAATTTTCCTTCTTGCTGCTGATCAAAGGTATCTGTGGTTCAAGCTGTGTTTTTGTTAGATCTGTGAGGAATCACACTGTCATAACTCTGACCCTGGCTCAGAGCTAAACCACAGTTGTTCCTGGCGCTGAGATCTGAGTAGCAGATACCAGTGTGGCATTGCACCCCACACCAGACACCAGCTGTTGTGGCACTGACCCCTCAGAAGCCATCTCTCTTGTCCAGGTGAGTGTAGTTGCCACCAGGTCAGTCAGGCAGCCTGTACACTTGCACACCACCACTTGAAACACTCTGCATTTCTGCGTCACAAATGTACAACAGATGAAACCTTATCAAAGGCTGTTCAGATCGCTACCAAGATGGAGTCTTTGCTAATTTTCCAGCAGAAAACCACTCTGCTCCCTTCATTGTGCCAGGTGCTGAGTTTCTGGACAACCTTCCACAGCTCAAACAGCTGCCTTCCTCTTCAGATCAGCGGTTTGAGCCACAATGTTATTCCATGCCAACCAGAGTCTTCCTTTTGCTTTCATACCTGCTGGTTTGGTGTGCTTCACAGCTACAAACCCCTTTGGAGTCAGCAAAGTATTTATCAGCAACTCCAAGTCAGCCAAAGGTAGAAACACTGTCGATACTTGTTCATGGATCACTGCTTGATTTGCTAGAGATATTGGTCTCCAAGGGAGGATGCTCCTGGAGAGGAAGTTATCAAGTTTCTCTTTGGGTACAAGTGTTATTAATCTTCCACCCTTAAATTCTGAACAGCTAATTACCCGTGGTGGGATGCGAACTTTTAATAAAGGAAAATTTTCAGAATCTATTGATTGCCACTGGACTGTGAAGTGTAGAGTTACTGAAAACTTGGGTGACTGTAGCAGACATATAGACACATTCCTGCAGTTTAGATGACTCCTAGTGTGTCATCCACAATTTTGACACCTTTTATTATTGTGAGGAGTCCACTTCATTGGACAAGTCCCTCATCATAAGGTGGATGCTGTCTTTCTGTGGATTAGGGAGCTAAAAAAAGAAGGCTCTTTCTGCACTGAATGACATTTGGATGATGCCTCACTTCACTGGAGCTTTTATCCTGATTCCTAAAAAAAGGAGTTTCCTGCAAGACAAAAAGATGATTGTCACTACTTTATTTTTCTCACCATAAATCATAGAATTGCACGATGGTTTGGATTTGTAGAAACCTTAAAGATCATTGAGCTCCAGCTCCCCTGCCATGGGCAGGCACGCTTTCCCCTAGACCAGAATGTTCTTGACCTCTTCAAGATGGAGGCAGCCTTTTATGTAAGGAAGATCATCTGCATATGTGTGACTAAGGAAAAGTAATAATTTTGTTTGGCTTGTTAAAGATTGTTTTGTAATTCACTATACAATCTGTATTTGTACCCCCAAAGCAATCACCTTAATTTTTAACTATTTCCTAAGGAAAAAAGGTCTAAATAACTGTGTTGCCTATCTGCCTGACTCCTTAATACCTATATTTTTAAGCTGTTGACAAGTTTTGGCTGCTTAATGAGGAGCAGAGGTTTCAAAAATACCAAATTCCTACAAGTTTTGTGAAAATTGACACCTTTGTGAAAGGAAAGATAAGGAGAATTATACCAATGCCCATTCCTTTTGTCAGCAGCCAGCAGGGCAGCCAAAACATACAAATTCCTAGATGGAAGCAGGATTGAGAAATGAAATACATACGGTCATGTGTGCTTAGTCACAAATCTTTGTGCTCAACTTTGTTTTCATTACTTCAGAGTTCACTATTTTCATGTACAAATTGAGCTCTGATCCCTTCATCATTCAATACCTCTAATTATAGCCATAATCATCTAATATGGAGTCCTGTTATCAGATGCTCTTAACTAATTAATGCTGTAAATTACTGTAAAAATCCAGGGTGAAAGTTGCTATGCAATAAAAATTACTATTTGTGTTTCTGGTTCCCACTGTATGCCAGATAGATTATTTTAAAAGCACCATGTTCCAAACAGGGAGACTATCACTTTACTCCTCCAATAAACACTGTGTAGTTACACAGAAGCTTGGGAGGTTCATAACTGTCAACATTACAGCTGTGATTTTAAAGAAATGGAGTCTACATTCCCTGCTGCTCAGAATTTTTCTATGGGGTCAGGCCACCTCTTGGCCCTGAAGATCCCAACAGAGTTGGTTGGGTCTGTGGGTTCACTTTGGGGAGCAGTCTGGTGCTTTGCCTGTGAATCTTCCAGCAGATACAGATTGGACTGGATAGGAGAGAGGTGCAAGGAAATTTGAGCAGCTGCATCCAACCCTCCTGGCGTATATGGCTTATGAGATCTGGTTTTAAGGATAGCTTAGCAGAGATTGTGAATTACAGATTTGTCTGATGGGGGAAGACCAGGGATGGTCCAGATGAAAGTTGATATTTTAGAAGAAAAGTTGTAGAAGGGATGAAAACAATCTGGTCCATCAGTGATCCTTCTTCAGGGCTAATGTTTCCCTGCCTTACTCTTGCTCTTCTTCTCTGGCTTAATTTGTAAATTTTCTGGCTACTTTCTGGCTGCAGTTGCATTTTCCTCGCTCACTATATCCACAAACCTTGCTCATTTGTTTTTCTTCAGTGAGGCTTCAAATGCTGATTAATCTCAATGCATCTCCAGAGTCTAAAATTTTCATTAGGAGCCAGATACTGCCCACACTGTGCACAAAACTGCTGCTGACATCAAGAGTTACGTTGCAGATCAAGGCGAGTATTGACAATACAGGAGTTTTGCTGCAGATCAAGGGCAGATCAAGGATCTCTGTGGGAGTTTCTACATGTTTCTTCCCAAATGGCTATGCTGGCAGGGAAGTAGGCTGCTGGATTCATAACAGCAGACACTGATCTGTGCCTGTCATGGTTTGATTACTGGAACTGAAAAAAGCCTTGCCTGGTTTCCACTATTAAAGTTGCCCTCAAGTATTAAGGTATTTTTTTCAGAAAATGAGTTGTAGAAGTCCAACCTTACTGAAGTCTTCAAGATTTTGACAGTTGTTTTCAGTGGAGTCAAGGCTTCATTCTTAATGTAGTAGCTGTCTTGTTCTTCGACAGGTGTGGTGACCATCCAATGATGAGTTAAATGATTCTTTCCTGTAATTTTGATGTCAATCTGGTAAATATGTGAAATGCTGTAGCTTAAAAATGAGCTATGCAAAGTTCTATGCATAAACAAATTCAGTGAAATTTAAGTCTGAAAGTTTAAAATATCCAGTCATTATTAATTTAAATCATGTTATTAAGTAATTTTACTTCTGCTTCAGAAATGTATTTTTGGAAGAAGTTCCCTCACAGTAGACTGAACAGGATGTGTTCTGTTAGCATTTGTAAAGCCCTGTTGCCAGTTATTCATCCCACTGTTTAATTTACAACTTGTGGTTTGTGATGGGTCCATTCCAATCCCTACATCATTCATCTTGAGGGATGAGGAGTTTCTGGGACTTTGAAGGGAACAAAAATAAACCCTCTTTATCACATGTAATTCATGAATTACAGAATAAAATATATACTCATTATCATCTATTTAATTAAACAAAAAAATTCTGTCACCGTCCTGGAGCCATGTTGGTGCCGGTGGCAGACTAACTTTAACAAGATTATCCCTAAAAGACCAAGGCAGTATTTTAATACAACTGCATTCTGAACTCAAATTTTTCTGTTTAAAAAGAGATAGAAGGGGTATAAATTTTATAGCAAATGTTTCCAGCACGAAGCTGGTATAAATTGTTTTGCTCAGAGAATAACTAGCAATATTTGAAACGAAGTTTCATATATAGCTGAAATGTATATTGTCAGGATACTTGGAAGTCATAAAAAAATCCCCTTTTATGCTGAACAGTTGTTCTATTTCTCTGACAGTGCATATATGAAATTGTTTATTGTTTTGATCACACCAAAGCCCTCGATAACATAGAGATGTGTGCATGTTTGCACCATCTTCATAAGCCACTGATCTTTTCTAAACCTTGCCATGCTCACATTTGTTGAACAGTATTATAAGAAAGTTATTACTTTATTTTGACATTTTCCCTGGGAAGCTCTCCTAAACTGCTTCAAAGAATGTCAAGAGCACTTACAGGAAGTAATGAAAAGAACCTTACAAAACTCGTATTTCGTGATAATCTGCGCTTTAAAGTCGCGTGCTTTGCACCAAAGCGTTATCTGAGTGCACTGTCACTCTCTTGAACTGCCACATGCTAAGGGAATCTCCAGCTAATATCAGACTTCAGACAGTGCTAGGACTTTGTATTTCCAAAGAACATTATTAAACAACCTAAGCATTTGGCTATGGGATCTGCACTAATATTGCTAATTTTAAATTATTATTGATTTAAAAAAATTTCTGGTGAATTTTTCAAGGCTGCAGATATCACTGAGTGGTGGTAATAGCAGCACATAACCTACTTCTGTTAGGGCACCTGAAAATCTTTCCCTTGGCATATGTAGAGATAGCAGTAATAATCCAGTGATGGTTTCACATGTAGACAGTTTATAGGTTTGTGACAATGAAGAATGACTTGCAGAAATAGATGTGCCTTTCTCAAACATTTTCTGCCTTGTGCACATGACAGTAACTGCTGAATAGACTGGTAACCTGGCTTTTCTCTGTTTCCCCTGCGCTGAAGAAAACCAGAATAAGCACTAGGATTATAAATAATAATTTTGATGGTTCTTTTTTTGTAGAAAAGCTAGGGAAGTCTTTTTGTTCTACCAGATGCCTTTTCATGTATTCATTTTAAATTAGCCTATTCTCCAAGATGAAAGTTGAAGGGCAGCAATCATCACTGCCAGTAAAGGCAATAACTCATGGAAGGGAAACAAAAGCTAAGAGGAGGAATTAAGAAAAGATCAAAATCTTTTAGCTATAATATGTTTTTTCTGTATCTGTAGCACAGTATACATTCATACACATTTGCCTAGCTGTAACAAGGCAGAGAGATATACAAGGTACATTCAGAATATTAGGGTGAAAAATTATCATCAGAACATGTATAAATGTGTTTATCATCTATTAATAGGTGTAATGTGTTTATAGTTTTGTTGATATAATTTAACTGCTACAGGTTTATGACATAAACTGTAAAAGTTAAAAAAAAAATAGCGATATATGAGACTCATCATGAATATTTCCTCTCAAACATGTTGTCAAAGGGTCTGTATCAATTAGTACTGAGATTTTTAGGGTTGGAGGCATTATGAATAGTCAGAAAACCATACATGCTGGATAAGCTACATTGCCATTCCAGCATGGTGCTTTTGTGAACAAAGTGCAGCATTGCTGAGGGGTGTCTTGACAGATTCATAGTTTTGATTTTCTTTTAGTGGCCTCTTCAAGTGTTAATAAAAATATAAAAGTTTTATGTCTGTTTCAGAATTATTTGGAGTACAGCCATCTGCCATAGTGCTTCCAAGAATGTCAAATAGAACCTGAAGGGAAAGGTCATGGAGCCCAGCTCTCACAAATCAGATTCCTGTGCCAAAGGGAGTAAGGTTTTCCACCTGTGCAGAGAGATTTTACACTGATCCGCACCCATGGTTTTCACCAAAAGAAGTCAGTCAGCTTTGTCTATGTGATGGATGGGGGAGGGGATGTAGGTATTAAGCCCTGTGACAGACATCAAGTCAGTCACAGCTGTCAGATGGAGTCCCCAGTCTATGTTGTGCTTTGGAGATGTTTAATAGAATTTTCTTTGTTAAAACTTTAAAGGCAGGAAAAAGAATTAAAAAGAGGATGGGAGCAAGAGTGGGTAACAAAGGAAAAACTGAAGAACTAGTTCTGTACTGTGCAGTGCCTCTGTTTGGTAGCATCTGGGGGGCAGCATGCAAAGAAGTTGATCCAAAGTCATGAAAAAAATCTCTTATTTGCCAGCAAAGACTTGAATTAGTTTATTTCAGTTGCTGCCAACACGAAATCTCCCCATTTCTTTCTCAAGACTGAGTAATTAGAATCATTAGTGCTTGTTAGCATTGTGCTGGATCACATCATATTGCATTCCATAAGCACTTTGCTGTGAAATAATGGAATTGTGTGTTTCCAGAGGCTTAGTCATTCACAAGCCTGTGTAACATATAAATGAAAAAGAAAGGGACAAAACCCTACCTTAGATGTTTGTGCCATGCAGCTCCCTGGTGGCTCTGGGATTTACGTGCCATTTGAGGTAGGAATCCAGATCCAAAGCTTGCAAGTTAATACTGAATACAGCAAATTTGTAAAAGTTTTTTTGCAGGATATTAATCTTTCACCCTGATCACTGTGACCACATACCTGGTCCTGACACATGGTCAAACTGCACAGAACTTGTGTGCTTCATATTTGCAAAAGGATGGGCTCTGGATTTTCATGGCTAACAACATTGTAAAAAATACATAAACCAGGCTATTTCCACAGCTGCTATTAACAGTCAGCTTTGCTGATGGAGCTGGGGATCTGTCAGTTCTGTCTGTTTGTGTACAGCTAAGTCACAACAGCACTGCAGTTTAGATAAGATTTTTGAAGGGAGTAAGCAAAATAGAGACTGTTTGTTCATTTTATTTTTATGGAGAAATGGACAAAGATCAGGTCTATATTTCAAAGCTTTTTCTAATACAGGTATATGAAAAAACAAAAAAAACCAACAATATCTGAGAGCTGTACTGGCAAAATCCTGAGTTTATTTGTTATTACAGCAGCCAGAGGCACATTTTGCTAAAGTACTTTTGTTTCAGGAGCTGCTTTACACAAACAATTCATAAATTTGTTTGTGTAACTATACAGGTAATCATGTCTGGTTTGGACAAGGATGAACTGGGTGGTTATCTGTTTCAAATAAATATATATATATATATTCTATAATATGTATATTTCTCCATATATTACTGTATGAAAGGATCATAAAAACATAAAACAGACACAGGGGAGAATGTATGGAGAGAAACTGTATCAAAGATTTTCTTGGTGCCTCAAGTCAGTGAACTGCAGACATCAAAGAAATGCACTACATTCCTTTCAAGAACAATCTTAGGTGTAATAACAGTTGTGTTTCTTAAATGTGCAGTGGAGGGGACAGAAAATCAGAATTTTTTTCCATTTCTCCACTCCTTTTATGCATGAGGGATGGCACCCAGCTGCTTTTGCCAAGTCTGTGCAAGTTGGACGCTTCGGACAGGAGATTAGCAATCATCTAAGTGGCATAGTTGGCTAAACCACAGCTGCTGGGATATCATGGGTGACTACAAATGAGCTTTAGGGCTCATATGCAATATGGAAACATGAGGAATTTAATTCACCTAACACTTCAAAAAAGGCACATAGCTTCAGACGTGCTGACTTTGTACATCTCTTACTTAGAAAAGAGAAAGATCCAGAATCCCAGTTCTTCAGGAGGTAGGTTTTGAAGGTTTAGAGACATTCAATGAGCATAATTTGTAGCAACTCAAAATCAGAGCATGGATGTGCCATCCTTCACTCCAGGCCAGTGGATTTTCTTGCCTCACATTAAGTTGCTGTACCACTGGTAACATGCAGTGCAGGTGGGTTATCCTCAGTCATTTAGCTGAAAGGGAGCTTACAGGAGCCATCAGTGCTGTCAGAATGGCACAGCAAACTCACTTGAGCATCCTCATGAAAATTAGAAGAGTAGCAGTTATGGGTTTCCAAACATGAAAACCCTGACCTAAGGGACTGAGAGCACAGTGTGGCTGACTGCAGCATCTCACCTGAGTGGTGAGGCTCATGGTCAGATTTTATGTTTGGGGCATTTCTGAGAGGCAAGGAGCTCTAATGAAACATTGTTTATTTGTTTGTTTATATGCTTAGACCAGAAAGGCCAGAAGTTTAACAGCTTGAGACTTCAAAGGCTACTATTGCCTCCAGTGTGTGGGATCAGAGTAGTTAAAGATGTTCCTTTACAGTAAGTCCAGCAGAAAATTTAGTCTCCAGGGCTGCAGGAAAATTTGCTTAGCTGGGCACTGTAGAAGCTATTTTTCTGTGTTTCCCATAAATTATTTCACAACTTACATGTTCTTTGAATTTACAGTCTGCCACATACTCTGGGTTTTTTTCCACTCTCCTGTGTGCTAAAGACAATGATTCTTCATAAACTGTCAGAGGCTAAACAGTAATACTCTGCCTTGATTTTATTAGATTGTGACTCCCTTTTATTGAGTAACGAACATCATGAGTTAAAAGTCTGCATATCATCCTTTGATGGTGACCTGGACCTTTTTAAAACCATTACTTGTAGGGCATTCAATCCAGTCAGATACATACTGATGAAAAAACAACCACCCAGAGCTCCTGCTGACTGTGTACAGGCAAAGCTTGACAGCCCAGCATCAAACAAAAAATTGATTTCAAACCCAGAAGTCAATATCTTGCTTTTGCAAAGGCACTTTGGCACTTGAGAGGAAAGTTTGCATGTAATGCACACATTTGATGAACAAAATACAGAGGAGATGGCCTTTCTGGACTTGATTTGGTGCACCCATGGTTTCCTATAAACAGAAAAGCCAGTGAAGTGTTGATCTGTGCAGCTGAAGAGGAGTTTCAACTCGTCTTACACATGCACAGATAGCATCTAAATGGGCCTAATTTTTGATGTAATTGATCTAAACAAAAGAAGTTTCTTAAGTACAGCCATGACCTGTAATGTTTCAGAATTAAGTGTATAAAGTCTCATCTTGTCAGTAAGTAATAAAGTGCCGTTTTATCTGCTGCCTGATTTTGAGGTCCCCCATTTACACTTGCTACTTGTTATGGTCAATTTGTGAGATGAAGAATTATTGTCTTTTTTACACATGATATACTGCTGGAAGTCAAGTTTAGATTTTGATAATTACAAAGTCTGTCTGCACTGGTCCTGATACATGTAGCTTTACTAGCAATATCTAAAATAGCTATGGACAGTGTCTGGTGACATTAATAGGGGACTGAGTAGTGTTGTCATGAAAATACACTGCAGGTTTTATATTCTGCAGCTTTTTTTGGTGCTCACTTTATGTAGCACATACTATTGCAAATTCAATGTCAAAGTTGCTCATTTAGAGGGATACCAAAAACTGTTTACATCTGTATAGCTGATGTTCTTCTAGTAAGTAGTTTCCAATGTTTGTGGACTTCTCTGAACAAAAGATTCTACCAAAGCTGCATAGGAAGAGTCTTCTTTAGGCTTTAGTCATTCACAGCTGGTTGTGTGATTATGCACATGGAACCATAAAGTATGGGTGAGATACAAGGCTGTGAAGATTGAAATTCAAGGAGTTCAGCTTAAAAAAGACTCTGAACCAGAATACTCTCTAAAACCAGGACACAGACACTGATGATTCTAACTGGATGACGAGGACTGTGCTTTTCTCTGGTGAGAGTCCTTAGTGGAACAGCAGCTCCCTATTATTCTGTTACTTAAAATAAAACAGAAGAAAAAGCATCGAGGTAGCTGTCCTATTGTTGTTTTGCTACTTAATGGAGATTATACATCAGCACTTGGCTTTCCTTTTATGTTTCAGTGTCATTTTGAAAACCAGGGACACAAGATGTTTCTACTAGAAAAGATGTGTTTCACAGTCTGTTGAAAACACTCCACTTGATAGTAGGAGAAGCTAGTCTTAAGTGAAATTCAGTGGATTACTGAATTACGTCTTAAGAAGAGATACAGTCACTCAGGTTGTAACGCTGATTCTAGTTTTTAAGTGTTTGTGAGAGAAAACACTTCTGAAAACACTTTATCTCTGCTCAGATAAATCATCTGACTTCTGTGTGACCTATTTCACTCCATCTCTTTTCACCCTCCTGTGTTATGGCTTCCTCACTCCGCTGTTCCGTGGAGACAGACGCTATTGTCAGACATTCCTTGACATTTCTCCTTGAAGGAGGAAATTCTCCTTCAGCTTGCAGAATATCTGTGCCAGCCATGGGATGGACCAGCTTGATACAAAAGAGGTACCTTTGCACACTGCTTCAGCTCAGTCTAGATGTTGTACATTCCACTGGATTGTCTGCAGATAGAAGAAAAACTGGGTCTGCAATTCATCGTGGCTGTGGCTAAAGCCACTAAGGTACCCTCCAAGCAGGCAGCTCCTCCCACTTTGATTTTCCTCTTAATATTTTTCCATTATCTGACAAATTGGGGGTTAAAAATTCTGCTCACTTTTCATTTTGGAGACATCATCATTGGCTTAGCATGTGTCCGATAGGGAACCTGTTTCTGGCAAGCAGTTTCACTTTGAATGGCAAACTCCCTGTGCCCCCTACAAAGGTGATGGAAAAGACACAGTTGAGTTTTTTCTAGTCCACCTGATCTTCAGTACTTCATCAAATTCAGGAGAGAAGCGCCCCAGCACCCATACCCAGTGGCACCCAACAGGATGGGGAGCTCTGTGAAGGTGATTTCAGCTGGCTGGTGCAAGTGCAGTGAGTGTACATCTGCAGCAGATTGAAGTGGGTCCTGTAGCTGAAGCAAGGTTCTTTGCTGTTCTGTCAATCAAATGCAGAGTACGTCGTTTTAAAAAAATTGTTTCCTCTGCGAGGAGTGGCAGGATAGGGGCTGGGGGTGTTTTTCCTTGTTAGTGGCCGCAAGCACAATTGCCCAAAGTTAGACTAGCAAGTTCGTCATCACAGCTACTGTGGAGTTAAAGTTCAAGGGAGCAGGGAGTGATTCATTCCACCTGGCAATATATACAGTGAGTAAAGAGAAATATTTCCGGTACCTAATCCAGACACCAGTTAGGCATCAGTCTGTCTGAATGTGAGCAGACGTACAAATGACAAATGTGTGGAGGAACAGAATAAGCTGGAAAAAAAATGAGAATGTATTTTTCACTCAGAGGTTAGCCCATTTACCCTGAACACAATCCCAAAACCTAATGAATCAGAAAGTGTAATTGTTACATAGACTAATTTCAAAACAGTGCTACTCATTAAAGATTAAGGGAGAGAAAAGGAACATGAGGTTCAGACCTTTTATTGAAATTTTGTCATACTAGCTCCTCATTGGTAATTTTTTATGGTTCACATTTATTCAGCTCTTCATTCACAGCCTTCTGTCAAGGCTCTCTAATATGTACCAAGTACAAGCTTCATTAACTGTATTAATTTTCAGCTCTGCCTTATCTGTGGTTACCAAGCCAGTGTTTCTCAATGACATTTTAATGTTAGAAAACAAGTAAAAAAATTGCACAAAAAAACCCAACATAAAAGCAGCTTGATTTCTATCTGTTTTTTTTGCATTCAGATTTTCTTTACATTTGAATACACACGTTAGATACACTTTGGATACCCATTAGAGAAAATGAAGCTTATGAGGAGCTTGTTAAGTTCTGGCTATTTAGACTTCCACAGTTGCCAGCCTGTCTTCTAGAAATGTTGAACTTTATCTCTGGGATGCTCTTTCATTGGCACCTGGTGTCTAAGACCAGAACTTGAGTATGAGAGTCCTTTGCTATTGACAGGTTTCTTCTGTTCTCCCTTCAAGGCACAAATCAACCCTTAAACTGTTTTACTTGACTCTGAGACTATTAGAAATTTGGATGGATGGGGGGAGAGGTGTTTTACAAGGTGTATGTTTTATTCCTTGGTATTTTGTTAGCTCAGCTGGTCCCTCTGAGTAGCTTATGTCAAGTTTTTCATTCTAACAACAAGCAGAGAGGGAATGATAAAGTCTGTGTCTTTTTAGAAACCAAAGAGGAAAATTGCAAGAAGAAAAATGTTGAAAATTCTCTCTTTTGGAGTAAACAAAGATAACTTACAGATAGTCACATTTAGCTATCTTATACTTGGTTAAGAAAGGTCTTGGGGAATCTTGTACAATTTGTGCATTGGCCACGGTGACCTGCTCTTCTATAAAGTCTTCTGAATTCCTGTGGTGCTGTTGTCCCAGTAAAGGCTTGCTGATAGATTTAGGGAGCTGTATCAAACTTCTCCTGTATCCCACCTACACGGTGGGATCTATAAAAATACAATTCTGTAAAAATTAAATTCTATATAATAGACAATGGATGATGCAGCATCTTCCCGCTCTGTAAGACTTACGCACGTACATGATGTAAGAGAGCTGCTTCAGCCAGCATTAAGTTCTCCTGCCTGTGGGGAAATACAGCCACACCATTTGTATCACTCAAACATTGTGGGTCTAGTTAATAATCATAGAATCACAGGTTTGGGTTGGGAGGAACCTTAAAGACCCTTTAGCTCCAACCCCCTGCCGTGGACAGGGACAACTTTTACTAGACTGGGTTGATCAAAGCCCCATTCAGCCTGTCCTTGAACACTTACAAGCACATTCAAATAATGGGACAGTTGACATTTTAGGAAATCAAGGAATATTTGTTGTTGTTGTTGTTGGGGGGGTTTTGGTGGTGTTGTTGTTGCTTTCTTTTCTTAGTTTGGCATTCATGATCCATTGCAAACCCCCCAGGAGGTTTGGTCACAGCAGAGAGTAAGAACCTTAGCAGGTTTTTTTTGCATATAGAAAATCCTGAACAGCTGCAGTAACTTTCAATAGGAAGATTTCCTGGCTTGTGCTTTTGTCTATACCTTATTTCTAATGCTCCTTAATTTGAGAAGAAGACAGTTGTAAAAAAAGTATCATAAGGCAAGGGAAATAATTACTAATTCTAGTCAAGGTATATTAAATTCCATAGTGCTCAGGTATGACATAAGTGTTCAGAATTTCTGTATGAATGAAATAAAAAACATTCTGGAAGGAAAAGCCACCTAAATGTCAGAAAAAATGAAATGCAAGCTATAAAATCCTGTGAAAAATCACATAGAGCAGAGTAAGATAGATGTGCTGTCTTTACTTAGCAAAGAAATCACGGAGGATATGAAAACAGAGAATGAAAATAACACATTTTTACTTGATTCAAAAGCATTATCCATAATAGCATCTGCAATGTGTCTGTAATAATATGGTGTAAATTGGAATTTACATAACAGATCTTTGAAAATAGGCTCTGACTCACAATGTGAAAATGGTGCCTCCAGAAGGAAAAGTCAGCCAATAGCAGAACTTCACAGGCCTATTGCTTATTCCAAGATCCACCCATTTAGCTCCTTTGTAGATTGCGGAATATTCATCTCAGGCATGAGCTATGCTGAAAACTTGAATAGCTGGTCTTGGAAACCTCTGGTATGTTTCTCCTGAATAAACAAGTCATTTTCTCTGAGCTGAATTAAGTTTTCTTATTGTATGGTGATAGACAGACAGCCCTAAAGGTTGGAAACCCTCTATATGAGTTCATCTCCCTCAATTGGATTTAATCCACTGTTCCTATCTTGATTCCTGTCTGTTGAGTAGGAGAAGAGTTATTAATTAAACTAAACCAGGAGTTGAATTCCTTCACTGTTGTTTTTATTGCCTCAATAGTCAGGACTTCAACTAAACAGTCCCCAGTAACATCCAGTCCAAGAATGGTTGGACGCTTCAATTCACATTGTGTTGCAGAGTTGATGTCAGACCTGGTTTAGTTCTGATATTTCTTGCCTATGCTCATTGCTCTTCCCTTTAATTTGCTGGCTGATGTGAAAGTCAGAGGCCAATATTATTGGCATTATAGGGCTTTTTTAAGTTTGGTTGATCTTTGTTAAGTCAGATTTTTTATTGTTCCTTAGATTCCCATGAAAAGTCTGTCTGTCTGTCCAAATGTAGATGACCAGTGTAGACATCTTTTTGAGCTTCCTGTTTTCTGTTGTACTGACATAAAATAGAGAGATCAGTAGGCATGTGTCTGACCATTCTGGGGGTTCAGGGTAAAATGGATTGGGACCCTAAAACCACTCAGTTCTCCCTGTGGAATACATACACCTGTTTGCATGTTTAACCTGACAAACCCAGAGGTAAATATATGTTCAGTCAGAATAATGGCACTCCTGTAATTAACATTTTTTTTGTGCTAGACCACCTCAAGCACCATAAGGTTCTGGCATACCAGCCATAGTTAATGATGAGGCAGTATGCATCAACACAGGGTGAGGAGGGGCAGGATGCCCCTCACACATCTCCATATTTTATCTAATGTGTTTAACCATCTGAGAAGCTACAGAGATGCTGTGAATGCTTTTGCTGTTGCTCTACTAAATCCAAGTCCTAATCCAAATTTCAAAAATATCATTAAAGATCTGATACCATTCATTGTAATTTACAAGTATATACAGTTTGTTCAGTTCTGAGGTCTCTAATTAGAGAATAAATGGGTGTTAATGTCTCATGATACAGAAGTCAAGTAAGTATTAGATTGATAGGATAGGCATTCTTTTCAGATAAGGCATCACAAAAGTATTGTGTATTACAGAATCACAGAATGGGTGAGGTTGGAACAGACCGTAGTGGGTCACCTGGTCCAAACTTCCTGCTCCAGCAGGATCATCCCAGAGCACATTGCACACGATTTTATCCAGGCAGTTCTCAAATATCTCCAGTGAGGGAGACTCCATGACCTCTGGGCAATCTGTTCCAGTGCACAGTATTAATGACTTTTGAGCATGAGCCCACTAAAAGCAGAGAGATATATGTGTCCTGTTTCTCATATGCTGTGCTGAACTATCAATCTACATCCAGTTTCATAAAATACTTTAGTTTTCTTCATTTCAAAAAAAAATTTAAAAAACGCTTTATGATTACCTAAAAAAAGTAAAAATACAGATATAAGCAGCACTAGTTTCATCTTTCCTAGATATTTGTCTTCCTCAGTCTCTTGGCTAAGAAATACTTTGGGTTTTGCTCAAAGTAGCCATATCACTGATCTTTACATCTTTCTTTACTGTAAGTTGTTTCATTTTCTTGACACCTCAGATTTTATGCCACATGCATTTTTTACTCAGTTTGAGTACATTTCTAATAGTACAAACTATTGGATTTTGTTAAATTGTATAACCCTGACATGCTTTTAGGCTTTCCCTAAACCCAGTCTATGATTAAATGTATTCTCAGTCTTCTTGTTGACTTAACTATTGAAAGTCCTTGGACAAAACAGACAGAACAAACTTCTCTGGGAGCTGTATATCCATCATAAACTGGCTCTAACCTGTTATCTATCCAGACTGGTTGTATTTTTCATGCTTTATCACAAATCAGTGCCACAGATAGATTGCAGTTTGCAACCTGCAGTTGTTCATTGAAGTTAACTTGGCTGTCAGGACAGCCTTTCTGCAGTGCTTTAAACTTTCATACCTTTTGTGCATGAGACTGAACTATTTTTCCATCTAGTTCAGAGATCAATGCTGTGTCACTAGAACATATGGAACAAGGCTGTGTTACCCTTTTGAGTTTCATTTAGGATGTGTGGCACGCCAGCCTTCACCCCAGCCTGTCTGCACATAAATGAGCACAGTATGGAACTACTCAAATCATGAACCTTAAAAATATTTTACTTACATTTTAGATCATCCTCCAAATATTCAAAATCATTCAAGACTTCGAACTCCACCACCTCCAATATCCCATGCTCACACCCCAAATCAGCATCACGCGGCTTCCATCAATTCCCTGAACAGAGGGAACTTCACTCCACGCAGCAACCCCAGCCCAGCTCCTACAGACCACTCTCTCTCTGGAGAACAACCAGCCACTACTCAAGAGCCAGCCCATGCTCAGGACAACTGGTTACTCAACAGTAACATCCCACTGGAGACAAGGTAGGTCACTTTCTTACTTTCTTTAGCACTTGCAGTGTTCTGACTGTGTCTGCTCAGGATGTTATGGAAAATACACACATCTGCATAGCCAGCCACCTAGTTTGTGAACTGGTGTTTGACTTATGCATTTTGCGTTGTATTTATTATTCCTCGTGTCTTTTTATTTGGACTAGGAGAAGAGGAAATTGCTCTTCTTTCATAAACTAAAAATGTTGTCTTTAACAGCTGCTCATAAGGTTATTTTCCTCATTTAAAATTGGAATCAGGATCATAGATTAAAATGTTCTTGGTTTTCTTCCTTTTATTTTCCTTTAATGTCTTTTCTTCCTATGTGGTAGGATAAATCAATATCCTATTTTAAAAGTCAGTATATTGAAAAGATTTAGCCCTGTAGCTGTGCCTCATCAAGGAGTACTTTTGTAGTACATAATTCAAGAAATGTTGATCTTGTTTCACCTAATGAAGAAAGGTCAGCTCTGCCTTTTTCAACATTGCTCCAGCAAGCAGGAAACACTGGATAGCCCAGCATCAGTCATTTAATGGTCTTTCTGTTTAGCTCTCAAATTCTTTTCCACCTATGCAATGCCTGAAGGCTGTGACAAGGGTGTACCAAGTCATTCTAGTTCATAGCTTTGTTCAGGTTCTGTGTAGGTTCTGGAAAAGAGAGCTCTCACACTCCCTTCACCTTAGTCCTCCTATCTGGGGATGAGTGCATCTATTTACGGTCCCAGTTGCTTACTCCAGAGGTTTTTCTTCACCATTTCCTTTGCACCGGGCAGCCACCGGGGATGCTGAAGTCGTTAGCTCCCATACACGATGTATTTTCAGTCTGCAGAGAAGTCTTCCAAGCCTAAAACATGGTGCACTTGCTCAACTGTCTTTGTTCTTCCTTTGTCTAACCTTCTCAAACCAACAAGATTTTAGATTGCAAAAAATCATATAATAACTGAAAATGAGACAGAGCCCAAATTTGTCACATCACTGTCTGTAGGAATCCCATTGAGAGCAGCAGCTGTAGCTGTATCATGGGACAAATTGTACCCAGTTTTGCCAGCTTCTGCTAAGAAAAATGAGCACATCTTTTTGAGAATGAGCTATATCTGCTGGCCCTCTGAAACTTCCAAAACAACCTCAATATCACATTTTGTGATATTTAAAGATAATTAATTTCTCTGTGACTTCTTGATTAAAAAGACTCAACTAAGAAGCTGGATCCAAAGGATTAAGACAAAATTATAAGCAAGTAATGCAAGTATGATTTGGCAACAGTTTCAGTAATTATATTGTGTTAGTAATTCTCAAGCACAAATACCAAAGCTTTGAGTTTTATGTGATGCTTCTTATTAAAATTACATTAAAAAATACTTAGGCCCTACTCCTGCAGATCTTTTGTGATAATCCTCTATAATTTTGAAGGAAGCCCTGTGCCTTTTCCTAGCCAGGTGGTGAATTCTTTGTAGAAGAGATGATACACTATTTCAGTAGTGCAAAACCTTAAAGGCTGTCCTCATTTCTTCTCTGTGAAATTACTGTGGATGAAAATTTTTCAAGATCTGAAGCAGACTGCTCTTGCTGCAGGTTGGATTGGTCACATTATTGCTGTTAATCAGACTGGCAGTTGGAGGTCCATCTGCATGAAGAGCTCTTTCTGCATCATTTGATGATTTCACTCTAGCATCACAGATCAGTCACATTTGTACCTGGTCCTCTGTCTAAACATTTTATTAATTTGGTAGAAAACAGGACATTTCAAGACTGATGGTGAGGCTTTTGACACACTGATTGAAATGGTGTAATTTTTCCCAGTGTTCCTTTTGACAACAAGCATGTTGGAAAATATGTAATTTTGTGCCAACAGCAAATGAACACTACTGACTGTTCCTTCACTTATACAACATTAAGAAAATAAAATGTGTTATAATAGTGCCATAAAGAGAGAAGGCTGAGCTGCATAGATGATCAGTATATCTGTGACTAATCTCCACTGACAGTCAGCTCTTCCTTCACACAGAGATCTTCCATTTCCTTCAGTGGGAATTGTGTAGACATAAAAGACCAAGCTTTAGGTTTAAGAACAGGCTTTGCTGTTTAGCAAACTTGGATGCTCAATTCAGCCTCTTTCATGAGACTGATCTTCCCCATCTTCTCCACTGCAAAGATTTTTAGAACCAAACAAAAAGAACATCACCTAAGAGAATAAAACGTCCAATATGTAGAAATATAAATCCTGGCCAAGAGACATTAATTCAGGAGTAAAGGCTTCTGAAGTTAGGAGAGTATAGTAATCTCATGTTGAAAATGGAATTATATTGCCATTGGTTTCTTTTAATCCCATATTAGTCAAGAGAGAGAGAACATCTTTTAAACAGGGATTGTCACAAGCTGTGGAATGTGCCTGCAGTTACAGAATTTAACCAGAGTTTGAAGTGGCTTGATTTTGACTGCCATGGACTCCAGGCAGTTTTCAGAACCGGGAATTCAGACTGGTTTGTCACTGCCTGGAAGTGTCCAAATCATAATGCAAGGGCAAGCAGAGAGGTGCAGCGCAAATATACAGCTGACAGGATAAGCATATCTGAGAATTTTGTATATTGCAAGAGGAAGAGCCCCTCCTCTTCTCTCCCTCGTTTTCATTAGTTTCCCTTTACTCCCTTTTCTCTGTTTCTCCTTTCTCCTCTTTCTTTTCCTGTCTGCTCCCTTTTTTGTTGCTTTAAAAGCCATATATTATCAAGGTTGTGATGAGAAGATCTTTGCTCAGCAGGCACTCCTGACAGGTAAGTGAGTTCCCCCCATATTTATTCTTCAGTCTTCTTTCTTCTGTGGCCTCCTTTCTGTTCCTTTACATTTGACCTTGTGGGAGCAAATATATGCCAACTAAATGGATGTTTAGTCGACAAACCAACAGTTTTCAGGAGACTTCCACTCCGAGGAAATTTCACATGGTAATCATGTATGGTCAGATTTCTGCCACCACTACTGCTAATGAGAAAGGAAAGTGTTTTGTAAGTATCCAGCAGTTTACAGGTAGTCTCCAAGGGAGCAGACTCTGTGAGCTTTCCATGAGGAGGACAGTCACACATCAGTCCCTCAGGTGACCCAGCGACCTCTCTGTTACAAATGCATACATTATGAGATTATGTAACCCTCCCCTCTTCTGTTTCATTGACAATCCACAACTGAAATCCACAGAACCAATTTGACATGGATTTTATCTACCAATGAACTTTTATTGATTGATTGGTGCATTGCTAGGTGCCTTGCCTCTTATCCATTAAATGCTCCGTGCATGCACATATGCTGCTTCTTTTTGCATTGAACTCAACATCCAATCTTTCCTGCATTCCCAGGGAATGTGAGGAAGCTGCAAACACTTGGGGATGGATTGATGTCTCAAGTGGTATGGCACACAGCTCATGCATGTTGATCCACTTTACTCCAAAGCTATGAATAGGAGTCACTTCACTTTCATTCAGATCAAGGAGTAGGTCTGTTCTGTCAAAGCAGCCCAAAGGCCTGCAAAAGCAGGGAGCTGAGCTAAACAAGTGCTGGCATTAGCAGCAGGAAGAGGAGGAAGTAGAAATGCAAATGAGGTTTGAGAACATTTTAGAAGAAACAGTATCAAGGTTTGTATAATGTGACAGGGCTGGTTTCTCTAGGTTTATCATGTCACCTGAATCCAGTTTCTTTGACAGGGATTCTTGTTTGAGTTCATGTCACTTACACCCTCTAGGCTCTTAATCCTGCATAAGTGATAAAGTGCCACAGTGCTGTTATGTTTCTTTTACTAGTTTTTGCCAGGGGGTTTATTCACTTTCAGGCTTAGATTCAGTTTTGATGCTGAAAACAGACATGGGCAAAATCAGAACTGTATTTTGTTTTAAAAAACATGGGAAGAATGTTCTTTTTCCAGGTCTTGAGAAACAAGCCCAAAGGTGAGAAAGACACAGTTTGTTCCCAGCTGTGTCTCTGAGTTAATTCTTTATGTTCCTGCTATTCTCCTCAAAAAGTACAAAACAATTTAGCATTTATAGGTCAAAATGTGACTCATAAAAGAACATGCCGGAAGGACAAAAACTACAAAATGTTGCTGCTGTGTGCAGGGTCAGTCCCAAGCATTTGCATGTACAGGCCCTAAGTATCTTGCTTATTGCCTGTATTATCCAGATTATATCCAATACTCTGGTGTTGGAATTTGGGTTACAGCTTAACCTGTTTCTAGCTTCTATCTGCTTATCACCAACAGACTTGCATTTGGAATATTCATATTGAGCAAAATTTACATTTTGAAAATTTACATTTTACCCTATATAGTGAGTTATTTATTCCACAGAAGAAAATAAATTAATCAAACTGGAAACTAAAAAGTTTTCAAATCCAAAAGGTAAAAGAGTGGCAGATTTTTTCTGAAAATCCATGAGAAAGTTAGATGCAAGAATGCTACCAAGGTTCTTGCCACAGTGGGATATAGATACTGTGCTGTGCCTTTTCCGAGTTAAAATAACACAGATGCAGGAGTCTAACCAGGTTACAGCTGGGCTGGACTGAAATCTGGTTCTTTGGGTCCAGGAGTTTGGAAGGTTTTGTGTGTCACTGGCAATAAACAATGTGCAATGAACAAAGACATCAACTTTTTCGATACATGCACATGGGCGTGTGTGCTTATATGTGTGTATATGCATATATATAGTGTATATATAAAGAAGTGAACATTTTTAAAGCTATATATGTATATGTGTAGCATCTTATACATATAAATATATGGTTCATCATTCTAATTCCATACACAACTGCACTATAACCATTGTGGTTTATAAGATCACACTTCATATATGCATGACTCACTGGCTTCATTCATGTTTCCATATGTATGTAGAAACATAGCAAAGCAGACATTCCTAGAGACATTGCAGGACAACCTCATTGAGATGGACATTCTCACCTCCTCCCGACATGACGGTGCTTACAATGATGGGTATGTGACACTTATGTGGTCTTCCTGTTTACTGTACAGTCATTATGATCCTTGCATGAAAGCATTTGGTCGTATCAGTGATGTTTAAGGGCAACGCCATTGCTGATCTCTTCCAATATGGCTTTAAGAAATTAATTTCTGGGGCTTGGAGCATTGTGTCCTGTACATATTGATGGAAAACTCATTAATATGATTGTGAACCACTGCATGCCGTTTGCTTTTTATCCCCTTATTGTTTTGAAAGTAATTTAATTTGTAAGAAGCACCTACAGCAATTTCAACTCCCATATTAACTAAAATTAATTTAATTTTCATAAAAATCTGAAACTTCTATTGTGCTGAGAGCCCGATACTTCATTGTTAAACCGATGTCTTCCACATACCTTATCTGACAAGTGAGTACTAGTGGTGTATGTAAGCCAAGCCTTGGAGTTTGACTTAACCACCCAGTCTGGCATCTTTACACAAATTTTGATCACCTAACTTTTCAGTTATAATGGACTTTTAACTTAATACATGGTGCCAAAACTTGACTCTTGTATTGGCAGCTCATAATTTGGTAGCCATCATTCACACAAGGGCATATTGGTGTGCTTGAAGACTGCAGGTGCCTCTTTGCTCAGAACAGATACATCTCTATCTAAATAAATACTTTTCAAAAACAGGATAGTATCTGACTTATTGTATTTTTTTATTATTATTTTTATTTTTATGTAGAGCATTAGTAGAAATAAAGGATCTTTCTCTAATGCTCAGCAGTCATGCTTAGAGTACCAAGAGAACCATGGCTGTAGTATTACACACACCTATTTTGGATAATTATGTGTTTCATTTTACTTCATGAATTGGTGGCTTTTCTGCACTGTGATGTTTCCGCATGTGACGTTTCCCCCAGTGAGCACAAGTAACTTCATGGGGAAAATAGAGTCACCTCTTCATCTGGTATTAGCTTGACTGACTCCCATGAATCCATGCTGATTGCATTTACTCTGGCTGCAAATCTGGCCCCATAAGCCGTGGCAGAATGTGCAAAGGGCATTGGGACTGTTTCTCAGTCCTCATAAGCTGCGTTTTTGTTTTACAGAAGCATGGTGGTAGACTAGTCCACTCCATTTCCCAGGTTTCATTCCCAGAATTTGAATGCCTTTTACAGCATGATGTCCCACCAAAATCAGATTTTTCATTTAGTATTCCTGTGGACAGAAATTCCATTGGGACATTTCATTTCAGAAACTCATGGGCTTCAGTGTGTTATTTTCATGCTGACTTCCATGAGTCTCACACAAGGTGCTCACAGGCTGGCTCTCAGGCTGCATTTGTCATAATGGGCAAAATACGGTGCCTCCCAATGTGTCACTGGACAGGAAATGCTGTTGCCTTTGACAGTAATTCACACTTTTTTAAAGGTAGGCTTCAATCCAAGGTCCTCTGGACTGCTCTGTGGAAGCAGGTGCCTCTCCCCACTGGCAATACACAGGACTTTGATGCTTTTAGCTGTGCCATTGTCTGACATTTAAATTTGCTGGATGGGGACAGTGTGAATATTCCCCTCTGTGACAATTTGGGTGCTATGGAATGGCTTAAGCTCTTTTTCCCCATCTCCATTCACCAATGCCACACAAAAAACGCTCTCATGCAGTGATCAATAAATTGATAAACGCCCTCCCTTCTTTAATCTGACCTCTTCAGCCTCCGTAGGGCATTTCTGTGGGAGTGCGAGCAGGCTCCCAGTTCTGCCCGTGCCACCAGTCTGTCGTAGCTGTGCTTGGGGTTTTCATCTCACTCTAACGCCAGCTCTTCCACAGAGGGGACTCCTGCCCTTGAAGAGTTCTCTGTGGCATTGTTGGCACTGTGATTTTTATTTTTTTTTTGTTTGATTTTGTTTTCTTTTACTCTGTGTGACTTGCCTTTGATTTTTATTCTTCTCTTTTGTGCATGCCGTCCATGTCCGTAGCCAGCATTGTGTGGAGCTGCTTTCCTCGTCCTGGCAACAGTCGCCATTCTCCCACCCCACGTCTCCCTAAGCATCGATTTGTGTGAAGAGTCACTTGCTGTTGGTCTTTCTTCCCTCAGGCACTTCCTGTTCAAACCTGGAGGCACTTCTCCCCTTTTTTGTACAACGTCGCCGGGATATCCCCTGACGTCCAGCACTGTGTACTCACCTCCCCCTAGGCCCCTTCCCAGAAGTACCTTTTCTAGGCCTGCCTTTAACCTGAAGAAACCCTATAAGTACTGTAACTGGAAATGTGCTGCTCTGAGTGCCATTGTCATCTCAGTCACGCTGGTGATCCTGCTGGCCTATTTCATAGGTAAGCTTGTTGCTGTTTGTTTTCCTTCTTTTTGTTTTATTTCTCTACAAACCCTCCTGTACTGATAATGTTTGGAAAACAGTGGGTCAAGACTGTGGTGGAAAGTGATGGGGAAATAAGGCATCTGTTGACTTGTTTGTGTTGCAGTGTTGTGGTAGGGAGCTTAACACCTGTCATAAAGCCAGAAGGGCTTAGTAAAACATGAGTCATATGAGGGAGTTGTACTCCCTTCAGTATCATGGACTGTTTACATTCTGCAGAGTAAAGTGTACCTGGAGTGAGGCAAAGTCACCAGGTTTTCTCTAAGCATCCCATTAAAACAGGTGGTGATGTCCCAATCCCAGTAACAACCCAGTGTTGACTTTGGAGGGACAGGGTCAGAACCAAGATCCTGATCCACAAAAATGTGATTTAATTCTATTATTTGGTGACACACCCATTTCAGTGACATTTAAGCAATTAAATCGGAGTTCACAGGGTGACCAGGAGGATGGAGAAGGACTGGGTTGAAATTGTGGTTCAGGAGAGCTTTTTTAGAGTAGGTAGTGCTGGTGAAATTTGCATCTTGTGTGGAAAAGCAGTGGATTTTTCTGGATCTGTGCATGATCTGAATTTCTTTGGTTTATGAGGCTTGTCAGTGTTCATTGCAAAAAAAGAATTCTTAGTGTATGTTGCAAAAGTAATTGAATTCCTAGAAGTGAAAATTGTATCTTTAAGCCTGTTTTTGGAACGTTACCATTACTTTTTCTTCAGTTGTTTGGTATGTGTGTTATAAATGTCTTTAAAAAGCCCATTCCTAGACTTCTATGTTCAACTGTCCATGGTGCAAACTCCAGTTGTCAGACCCTTTTAGATGTGATCATGGATAAAAAAGCCCATTTCTCATGGCACAAATGAGTCTTTTTTGATTTTGCTGTGACTTCCTGTACACTAATGATCTATAAAAGGTTGTGGTTAGAATTACAAATCTTAGTCTGGATCGAAAGATTTTGCTTTCATTTTACATGAATGTAATTAGCACCACCACAAAAGATTGCTTTTACTGTGTTCCTTTTATATACACTTCTTTAATGACTGATACTTTTCCACTTCTGCCTTGCATCATACTCTGGTCACTTTTATGTCTCCTGTAAGAGGAACAGGGATGATTAATTAGCCAACATTAAATCAGCAGCCGTTTGATGAAATATGCAGTCAGTTTTCATCATTTGCTATGTACATTCGGAATCGACTTTCCCATTTGTCTGGTATTCTCCTTATGTCCTGAACATGGTTCCTTTGGACATTATCTCAGTGTGTCAGAGAAGAATCATTTCAGCTCAGCATAGCTGAGTCATTTCACCTCATTCTGGAGGAGGAGGTGTGTGCTGGTTGATAGATGGAGAGGAATTTGGTTTGCCACTCTCCAACTCAGAACCTTGTCTCAGAGTTCACAAAAGAGCACACTCCCGCTTAAAACTGCAGTTAATATTGTTCAAAGGAAGGTCCATTGAGTGCCCTCCCATCCTTTTTATCCTCTCCATTCAGGTGAATTCACTGGCATTGGTCAGACACCACGGTTGGTCGGCAAGGTGCCAGAAATGCTGAGCAGGTTGAACCACTGTAATTATGGGTCATAATTACTAATTTTTAAAGGAACTACCAATTATTAAAAATCAAATCCAATGGTTCAGTTCAGCATAAACATATTTAGTAAAGATTGTCTGTACCAGACCCCGTGTTCTAATCAACGAGAAAAAAGGCAGATATTAAATTAGATTTTGATGAAAAATTGTGTTTAATTTCAAGTATAATCAATTATTAATTACTGTAATGAGTGACTCTGGCAGGGTTTACTAATTAACTCATTTAAAAATTATGAATAACCTTTTCATTTGTAATTATTTTTTACATCCTGTCAAGTTGCAGATGAGAATTGTATCACCTAACCCAAAAGAAAAGAAATGAATGAAGGAGTCAAAATGTTTGTACTTCCACTAAGTTAAACTGAGACGTTTTGCATTTTGATATGAACTATGTAATTCTTAACAGGAATTTGTTTATTATTCTAAGTAACCTGATCTGTTCGCAAACAAATTACTGTTCTGCCTCCAATTTGGGGTCGCCCCCCAATATTTGCATAGTTGCATTTTCGTACAGATACCTTTTCTCATGTAATCAATCCTTGCTCTTTTCAGTGCCATGGGGATAATCTGAGTGGTAAGGGATAACTTAATCATGAGTATAAGGTCTAGTCTCCGTAACAGTCAATGAGTATTGGAAACTTGACTGCTTTCCATCTACTCTTATTAGTTAAAATAACCACAAAAGTTATCTTTTAATGACCATTTTCATCCTCCAGAGCAAATTGTAGTCATTGGAAAGGTTCCTATTTAAGTGAATGGACTTTAGGTTGGGTCCCATAGTAGCAGCTTGGCATTTAATCTGTTTTTTTATGCTGGTTGGATAATGGAAATGATAATGGATAGTGATATCTAGGCTTTCAGGATGTTCCTTACAGCATCAGGCATGTCACGGTCCTCTGTTTAAATATTAAAAACTGCCCACTGCAGGCCTTGCCTGTCTGTAGAAGTGTGGAGCTCAAGACACACAGAAGAGACTCTGCTATGGATAGTATTTTCTGTGTGACAGATGCTCAGACAACTATGCACAACTATGGTGGGTGCCCATTTGAGGCAGGCAGAGCTGCATGGAAACAACAAAGCACATAACTTGCTGAAGCCAGTTCCTTTTTGAAATTCACCTGGAAAACTTGCTAAATCATTTGTTTGAGGCTAAAAGGCAGAGTTTCTATTATTTCATGTAAATCTTTATGGCATTTACAGTCTGAGGTTCATTTATCTTGCTGGGCTGTTTCAAAATGAGGAGAGGAGACACAAATCCATGGCAGCTGAATGGTTGCTGTCATGTGTCAACACTGTGATCAAGGTGAAGGTTTTACAGGGCTGAGTCACTGGTCTGGAGAGATAATGACAAACAAAATATAACAGAGTGTATTAAACACCAGTAGCTGGTTTTCATTTGAATTAAGCAGCTTTTGATTGACTTGTTGCCCCCTTTTCAAATAGTCAGACACCACACTAAAGCAGTGGTGACAGTGCCCATCAGTGTTTTGCACACACACAGCTTATGCATATCCCATGAGCTCCACAGAAGCTTGTCTCTTGGGGTGAGAACACCAAGGAGAAAAGCAGGGGCACATCAGAGCTGCAGCATTAAAGTGATGGAGCCATTGAAATCAAACGCCTCTGAGGAGCTCAGAACTGCCCTGCAAATTTGCTATTCCAGGAGTTCCTGACTTGACTTTAAAATTGAACTCCCCATTTTAGGAATGTCCATTCAATAGACAACTAGACAAGAAAAAATTTTATGGCTTTTGCTGGGATTTGATGGAATCTGTATAGCATTGAGTTCTGCCTTGGAGGGCTAATTTCTAGCAAGATGCTAATGGCAGAGAATCCCATGAGGTGTGTTGCTATGCTAATACTTTGCCAGCAGTTCCTGTACCTTGTAGATGCCAGACCTGCTAGCAGAGCATTGTAAAGAGTCTCTGACATTGCTGTACTGCTTGGGAGGAAGTTTAGAAACAGAAAATACCTGTTTGATTGTCCAGATCTCTGTGCCCAGCAGCTGTTTGGCTAGGTCTGTGGAACAGTTTCTGAATTAATTAGTGATGGAGAATAGTTTCTGCCTGTTTAAACAAAAGTTATTATCCTCTGCCTGATGTAGATTCCAGACGAGATGGAAGTACAATTTGATGTTGTTAGGCACTTGCAATTTTCCTATACTTAAGCATATGCTGCGGTTGCGTTGCATGAACAGCAAGAAAGAGGGGCATTTGATTTAGATTAAAGCTATGGCTGGAAAATATATTATGAAGCCAAAACAGTCATTCCTTTTTATTGAAGTCAGAGCTCTCTACTTTTCAGCTCTGTGTTCATTTGAACTCTGTACAGATGCAGCTTCACTTGAAGAACAGTGTTGCTTGCTGCAGGCAAAATGCTTTGACAGTAAAAGTGTGCTAGGACTATGATGTGTTTTATAAAGTGTCTTTCTTTTTTATTGTCTAAAAATCACCCCGAAAGCTAACTTTAGCTCAGTTTGTCCACGATTCTTTGATGCTATGGAGAAAACCCATTTTAAAGCTGCTCTCCAAAGCTGTTAGAAATCTAATTAGTTTGCAAAGGATGTATAGTGTACCAATTGCCATAGTGTTTACATGGTAAGAGATCAATAGGAAAAGTTGCTAATGCTTAATTATTAAACTTGATTAATATCTATTAATCCTACATTTATACCTTGATATTAAGGTTTTTATTCATGTTAAAATATAAAACAATTTATTACCCTGCCAACAGGCTACTTTCACTTTCTGCTTTAATATTTCTTTTCTGATCCCAGATTAAGTTCTATTTTGCTACTGTTGTCATTTGTTCTTTTGATTTACAAGGATTGTAAATCAAAATCTTTGAATGTTTTCTATTTCCATCTTGTCTTTGATAAAAGGCAGAAATGGTAGCTAAACAATCTGTTCTAGCAAAGCCTTTATGTTATGAAGTCAATCTGTTACCTCAAACAGAGCTTTGAGGTCCTTTCTTGATTCTTTCACATCTTCATAAAATCACTGTAATCTGTTCACTCAGTAACTGCAAACTCATTTACTTAATTTTACCCTTAATCAATAAACATGTCAGTCTAAAAGGTGCTTTAGTATTACCAGTGATATATTTTGAGTACTATAAATGTTTTTGAAACAACATTCCAGGACACTGGATGAGAGGGGACTGTCATCACGTGCCAGCACTACCATTTTTTTCCTGTATAGTAGAACTTGAATATGTGGGGTTTTGTTTTTTTCTGTTAAAGCTGGCTCTTATTGTACCAAATGCAGACAAACATGGGTGGGGCAAGAGGGTTAGTCTCTTTCTAAGCAGGACAGTTTAGATGACATCTAGATCTTCTTTTCATACCCGTGACACTTAGGAAACACGGGCCTTATTCTTCTCGTGCACATGCTGCCCTTAAACTGCAGCAACTCCATTTCCTTCAGCACTGGTTCATATGCAGTCAGAGTCAGTGGCATTGGGCCCAATGTCTGCAACAGGAGCTGGAAAAATCTGCATATATTTTTGTAAATTCCTGATTGTGGAAATTGACCTAACTGAAGATAAAATATAAATCATGACAGATGTTAGCCCTTCAATCCAGTTTTGAATGATCCTTTTTCTTGTTGTGCCTCAAATTTTGCCCCTGTAAATTTTCTCAGAAGGACTAATGCATGAAAATAGTCTCAAAATCAAATAGTTGATGGAGAGATGTCATCAGCTTCAGCTTCTGTCTGAGTGCTCAAAAATGTATGGAGTTGCAGAAATCTTTTTGCATTTTTTGTTCTGTAGCAGAGAGATGTGAAGGTCACAGGACTCTGTGTTCACCTCAGTTACACTTCACTATGTTAGAGAACCAGCAAGGGCAGCTGCTGTGTGTAAAGTTTTCAAGAGGCTGGTGAGTAGGAGTGAGTTCAGGAAAGCTGCCTCAGGGAATCTGGCAAAATAAACTTTCCCTGGCCAGATCCATAATGAAATAATGACTCAAATGCTTCAGCCCCACCTCTTTACTGGCATTGTCCCACCTCCCTCTTGAGATGCATGCACACATGGAGAGTAATTATCAGAGAAACAAGAAAGACACAAAATTAAATCAATGGCCTTAAACTGAAAGAGAGTAAGTTTAGGTAGATATTGGAAAGAAATTTTTCACTGTGAAAAGTGGCCTGGGTTCCCAGACCATCTTCTCCCTGAAAGAGGTCAAGGCCAGGCTGGATGGGGCTTTGAGCAACCTGGTCTAGTGGAAGGTGTCCCTGCCCATGGCAGGAGGCTTGGAACTAGATTACCTTCTCTTTTTTTGGGGGTCCCTTCCAACCCAAAGCATTCTAGGATTCTGTGTAAATTAAAATCATAATGGGTTACATTCAGTCTTACACCAGCCTGTTTTGTTGTCTTTTGCTGCAGCTTTAAGTGCATGGTGCATGAATTATAACGTAGGTCTTTTATTTTCTATCACCTGAAAAGTCAACAAGAGCTCTTTGCGTTATTAAGTGATTGTGTGCATCTTTACTTTGAATTTTCCAGTGTATGTTTGGATAGCAGCTACCCTTAGCTTTATAATTCAGAGTGAAGGAAGTACAAATGATTTATCTATTATTGTATTTTAAAATAAAGGTGAGAAAGGTACAAGATGCCACTTTAAAGTTATTCTTGTGAAGATCAATTCATTCAGATAGGTGTTAAAAATTTTGCCATAGAAACTCCATTAAAGAACATTCACTGCTTCAATCTGAGTAAGATCTGTAACCTGACATTAAAAGTGTTATGATTAGAGCAATACACCATGATGGATATGCTTTTGAAAGAATCACAGAATCACTTAGGCTGGAAAAGACCTCTAATATCATCATGTCCAACCTTCGATGAAATATGACAATGTCAAATAAACTACAGCATAAGGTGTCACATCAAGTTGGTTCTTGAACATCTCCAAGCATGGTGACTCCACCAGCTCCCTGGGCAGTCCATTCCAATGCTTAACAACCCTTTCCATGAAGAAATTCCTCCTCTGTCACAGCTTGAGACTGTGTCTTCTTGTCCTGTCACTTGTTGCCTGGATGAACAAGCTGACCTCCACCTGGCTACAAGCTCCTTTCAGGTGGCTGAAAAGAGCAATAAGGTCCCCATTTGAGTCTCCTTTTCTTCAGTATAAACACCCCCAGCTCCCTCAGCCACTTTTCATAGGACTTACTCTCTAGACCCTTCACCAGCTTCATTTCCCTTTCTGGAGTCAAAGGAGAGATACTGCTGTAAGAAAATATTACTGGAAAAGTAGAGTAGAAGATATTGCAGTCCTGCTAATTTTTTCCAGACTTGCCCAATCTGTGGAAACTGGGAAGTACTAAAATGTAGTACTTGAATCTGAACTTGGCAGCAAAATGTTTGCTTTGCGAAGTGGTTAGTACTTCTTCAGAGTCTACAGTGATAAATATACTGGTCAAGTTTACATATTTTCTTAGCTAATTCAGAGTTTCCCATAATTTTCATTTAAAACTCTTTTCTTATTTTTCAAGAGATTACAATCCATACTGTCACGTCATGCAGGCTGACCTCTTTGCACATTGACATCCAGCAAACTCCAGCTACTTAATCTACCCATTTCACATAAGCAAGTCACATACCTACTTCAGCTGGCTTTTTCCCAACTTATATGTGTAAGCATCTCATTAGGTCTTTCTGAACTGTACAAATAACATTAGGATATTGTTGAACAGCATCTTCCTGTGCTTACTCCTTAAGTCACGTGCCCTCTCTGCTTTCCAGGTGCCAGTGTCCCATCTCATGGACACAGCTTGCAGTCCATTGTCCAAAGCATATAGGCTGACCATTGACACTTTTTGTTTCAATCCTTCAAATTTAATTACTGCCCTGCTCTTCTGTTTTTATGTTCTGCCCTCATCATTGTATTTATCACTTGACATATTTGAGTCATCTACATGTTTAGGGATCCATGATTTTATATTTACTAACATTGCACTGATGCAAATGTTGAATAATTTCAGACCAACTATCAGTTGTTGAACTTCACAAGAAATTGCAGCATGTGATGGTTATTCACTAGCAATGATAATTTTAATGCCTTTCAGTTCATTTTTAAATATATGTGTGCATGTCTTTATACCCTTGAAAAATGCTTGTTTGTTTAATCACATCAAATTAAATCAAATGTCTTACTAAACTGTAATCTTGTCAAAGAATGAGTAATTGTTTCTTAAGATCTGTTTTTCAGAAAAGCAATATGGTTGGCCTGAGATACCATACATTAACTTTTTTTATTCTCTATCAGTTCAATTCTATGTTTTCTGTTATTTTGTCTGTAATAGATATCAGACTGCCCAAACCAAGTGACTTGCATCCTATCTTTTTCCCTTCTTAAATATTTGTAGAACATTAATCTTGTTCCAATTTCTTGGTAGCTGGTTCAGTATTAATCAGTGAGTCAGATTCTTCCTTCGTCTTATTACTGGATACAAGTTAAATGAGCCTGCAGATTTAAAAATGTTTGTCCTTAAATAGATGTAGTTCAGTATAATCCCTATTTATTAATGGACTGGAAAAAAACTTATTTCCTGTGAAATTATTGCATTATTGTAGTTATTTTCAAAAACTAGAACAAAAATTCTTGCTGAACACTTTAGTCTTTACTACAACATTGTTAGCAATTTCCCTATCTTTGTTAATATTGCTGCTCATTTTGCTAGGTTTCAGTACACTTAAAAAAAAGTTCTATTGTTTCTTGGGGTTTTTTTCAAGACATGTATTTTTTTCTTGATGTCCTCAGCTTTTTTTCACCTCTCTCCATGGCTTTAGATTTATATAGATTACTCACTGTTTCCCTATTGTTCTGGCTTTTATATGTGACTCTTTAAATTTCTGCTTATTGTTTTATTTTGACACTGATTGAAGAGGTCCTTTTGTCAAAGTCTGATCCTCTTTCATCACTGTGGGATCATTGGAAGAATGACTTCCATTCAGAAGTAGACCACCAATATAACTGATTATTTAGCCGGTCGAAAGCAGGTTGCGGCTGTGTATCCAGAGGGCTCCATCTGAGCTGGGAGTCTGCGTCAATGTGCCACAAAACCACGCATTAGTTGGCCCTTTGGATGTCTGATCCTTCCCTAAAATTAAGAATCCTTAATACAAGGAGAGATTAATGTAATTCCATCTGGTTTTATTAAATGGTAAGATATGGGTTCTCAATCCATAAGCTTTTATCAGTTGCTTTTAGTGAGGTTTTATAGTTGCTGTAAGCCCCCAGAAAAGAAAATAACAGCAGGCTGACTCCAGAAGTGCTGGCCTTGTCTTTATGACAGTGGCACAGATGTGCTGCTATAATCTTTATTTCACGACTTAGATTGACCTTTACACACAGATGCTGAAAAAGAATCAGTTTTATGGATCTTTATATGTCTCGTGGAAGGAGTTCTCCTTGAGTCCATGTTTTTATTTCATACTAATTAGTGTGAAATAATGTAATTTAATTGCAGTTAAGTGGACACAGAAAGAATTGTTTCCTGTAATGGGCTTTTTTTCAATGTTTTAAAATACCAAACATTTTTGTGGGTAACTCGTCATAGAGTAATCTCAATTAGGGATGGCAATGGCATTGAAAAATATTCCTCGGTTATAGTTTAGTGTTTCTCTCCCATCTTTTTCTAACATAAATTAAAAGATGTTTTCAAAGCCTGCTTTGCAGCCAGGTCATACATTTCTTTTGAACATGTGCATTTTCTGAGGTTTTTACCTGTAGTTAAAGTTGAGCTGTATAGTAGATAGACATCTTTATAGGGTGAGGTGTAGTTTTTAGGTATACTGCCCAGGTAGCATCCTAGATGGCCTTTAAAATAATGAACAGAAAGTCCAATCCACTCTTTTCCTCTTTGTCAAGATGCCAAACCACTGTTTATGCTGAAACTTGAAAGCTCCAAAAGGACCACTTCCCTTTGAGATATTAGGATCTGGTGCTCTGAAGATAGAGGTTGTTGAATCTTTATGTTTCAGTGCTAACCTATAAACTCTTCCATCATCAGCTTTTCCTACCTTCCTCTCTATTTGATCTTATCATACCTTAACTTCCCAGCCTGTTCCTATTGCACTCAGAAGCTCTTGCCTACACAGTTGATGAGAACAGGATATGTTGGCTGTTTCCAAATACGGTAGCATGTGACACAGCAGCAGCATCTCACCTTGCTTGCCCAGTACAACTGCAGCATCACTTCATTATGCAAAGAGACTCTTCAAAAAGCAAAGCAGAACCATGCAGCTGGCAGCGATGATGGCTATGTTTACCCTAAGTATTTAAAAAGAAAATCTAATTGAAGTATCAATGGAGCAGAATCCCTTTTAATTATGGCAGAAAAATTATAATGAAATCAAGTATCAAAAAAGTTTCCTGAGGCTTTTGGTTAAAAAAAAAAATCCTTCAATCTAAGCATAATGATATTCCAAACAGCATTAATCTTGGTGGTTAGTAACAATTTGTTTATTTTAGTATATCTTCCCCAGTCAGACTGCATCATGGGCATGGGCTACTCCAGGTTGTGAAACTAGTACATGCGACTGTTCTAGGTACCCAGCAGATCCGGAGGGATACATTTCTCTACTGTTTAAACTCTTACAGGTATACAGACCCAAACTATCTATTTAGAATGATCTCTGGTCCTTGCTAGCTGAACAGTACACAGGAGTTTAAGAAGGTATTGACTGACCAGAACCAGTACCACAGTAGAATCCTTCCTAAAAAATATTACAAACTATCAAGTTACACTGCTTAATACTCTTTATTTCACTATTATCAACTTAGTCCTTGGGGATGCAGGGGCAAAGCAGTGTCCCCGAGCGAGTGCTTTGATAGATTTGTATTTAATGATGAGCCAAAATTATCATGGCCTAAGTTATCACAAGGGAGCACTTGGGCCTCTTGCTACAAGAAAGACACAGAGGCGCTGGTTGGAGCATACCCAGAGATGGGCAGTAGAGGTGGGGAAAGGCTGGAGCACAAGTCTGATGAGAAGCAGCTGAGGGAGTCGTGGCTGTTTAGTCTGGAGAAAAAGAGCCTCAGGGGGAACTTCTATCTCTCTACCACTCCCTGAAAGGAGATTGTAGCCAGGCGAGGGTCGGCCCCTTTGCCCAGGCAAGCCAGTGACAGGACCAGAGGAAATGTCCATAAATTACACCAGGGGAGGTTTAGATTGAATATTAGAAAAGATTTCTTCATTGAAAGGGTTGTCAAGCAGTGGAACAGGCTGCCCATGGTGAAATCACTGTGCTTGGAAATGTTCAAAAGGCACATGGATGTGGCAGATGGAGACATCTGTTTAGTGGTGAACATGTCAGTGCTGGGTTAGTGGTTGATGATCTTAGAGGTCTTTTCCAACTTTATTGATTCTGTGATTCTATACGCTAAACAGATGTGAGAGTAGGGGTCTGGATCCACCATCTGATGATGGTCACTCATTTAGGCAAAATTCTGCTATTGCATCTACTGTTGTTTTCTATTTATATTGCATAAGTACTGAAGTAATGGAGAATTGTGACACCTCTTTTTTTTTATTAGGGAGAACAAGCAATGGTGTGTACTTTATCACATCTCTGGTCCACCCCAAGCTGGCTACCACAAAACTAGAAAATCTGAGTTCACACATGCTTAGTAGGGACCTAGTTAGAGTGCAGTAGCAAAATTGCCTGTGCTGAGTGTATTTCTTCCCTTTCCAACCCCCTCCTACTGCTACCAAGCAGACTGCACATATGGCATCCCTAGAAAGCAATTGAATGTGCTACAATGCTGGAGTTGCCAGGGTTGAGTGGTAATTTCTGTGCAATTGTTCTGCTCAGCATTGGGCCAGTGGAAAAAAATAGCCTGTGATGAGGGAATTAAAGGCTATTACAGAGTACATATGCATACAGGGGCTGATGTAAAATCACAAAAGCAATCTTAATTCTGTTCTTTGCCCATTTTTGAGTGCTTGACATGTCAAACTTCAAGTTTTTTTAGCAAATGCTTTTTTTAGGTAAAACTAAATATAAAGATGGCTGTGGGTCTTTCTAGAACACTGTGGGTTGCATTTGTTCGCACTTGCCTTTTTCTATGTGCTGGATTTAGTTCTAAGTCCAAGGGAAGAAATCATCAGGTTGTGTTAAGTTTTGTTATTGAGAGAGCTTTTCACACTGATCTGAACCATTCACTTAGATTTATAGCACCTGAAAGTATTGTGCTGGATTTTGCTCATGGTCTCTGGACAGAACAAAAATTACTGTGTTGTTAATTGTGCTGTGTCACCCACTTTATCAGGTTTCTCAGACTGTGCATTTGTATCCATTTGCCAAGCTTTTGTACAGGGGGAAAAAAAAAAAAAGAATGATTTTTTTTTTCCCTCTCCAAACTGGAACAGTGTTTGTTTCTCTAGTATATGTAAAGAAAACCTAGAAAATAAATTAAAATATTCTTAGCCTGCTTTAAACATACCTGTGCTTTTGTCATTCAAAGCAGATAAAACAACAAAATGCTCCTGAACACATGTACAGATAAAAATTTTTTGTATCTCTTACAACAGGCTCAAGGCTGATAGGATTCTGCTTTAGAGCTTAGTCTTGACAATGCTGATGAGCACTCTGGCCCAGATCTACAAAATGTGTAAATTTGTTCTGAACTTGAAACACCTCCATCATCCTCTTGAAGTCACTAGATTTACTTAGGCTAAGTAAAGCTCAAGTTAAACCTGTGCTTTGGACATCAAGGGATTCTGAGATTGTCATTTTGTTAATTTTTCTTATATCAACTAGCACAGCCCAGCTGGGGCTCTGGTGCTTTTAAAATGTGCGTGGTGACTAATAACACTAATGCAGTTTTCAGCTGATTTTAGGATTAAAACACAAGCAGTGGTCTCAAAGACATTTACTTGTCTAGCTGTAATGAAATCATGTTCGTGTTCAGAAGGACAGATGATCAGGCAGCCATCTGAGAGAGCAGCTCACACATCAAATTCTATAGCAATATTTAGATCTTCATGCATAACTCGAATATTTGATTCAAATTCTGATCCCACCACAGTTGTTCTGGGGTTTTAGAATAAGAGAGGTATATGTTGTGACTTATGAACATCAAACTCTTTTTTTGACATTAGGCAACTTATTGTATTATTTTTGGAAGGCAGGTTTTCTGAAAGTTCTCTTGTTGAGATAACGAGGAAGGAAGCATGTGAGAGCTTGTGGATTTACCTATGTAAATTACACCTTTTTTAATTAGTGCCTCATAGTTTATATGTGTGTAATGAAAGGCATTTGTAAAATTATACTGTCCACAACAGGCTAGCCAAGAATTTTAGTAAATGCAAAGCAGTATAAGAGGCCCTCTAGTAGAGCTGCCTGTCGTCATTTCTCTAATTGAAGTGAGTACCCCAATGGGAAAACCATTATTTCTAATATTATATACACAAATTAAACCTCCATTTAGAGGTATAGTGGGACCATTCTATAATTGACTTTGATCTTGAAGAAATATCTCAGTAATATTTATTTTAATACGGTCTCTGGCAGAAAGGATATCTAGAAGGCAAAATATTATTTTACTGAGAAAGGCCTGAGCATGTATAACACCAAATTTACCAGAGCTTTGAGGGCTGAAATAAGTTTCATTGTTGCAGCAGGCTGCCTAATAGCAGCCAAATGCTGCTGAGGTCCATCTTTCCACTTCCTATTCTATTTGAAATTGGTCTAAATGGTAAAGGAAATTACCAAAGCTATACAAGCAGTCAGCTCCTCAGATAAGCCATGACATTTTTATATCTGTTTTTTTTCTGTAGGTTAACACTTTAAAAAAATCCTCCTTCAAAAAAAGCATAAAAATATTTAAATATACCCATTTAAAACTGCATTTTCCCTTTCCTGCAAGAAATTACAAGCTACTGTAGCACTGGAGGGGCCAATGATCATCTATTAATGATTTGAATGGACAGGCAATCATTCAAAAGACTTTGATCCTCAGGGGCAATTAGGAAGACATTGAATAGGAAGTGCTGACTCTTTGCATTGAACGAACATTGAATTTAACTGCTTCATTTTATAACATGCCTTTCTAGTCACTTCCTTGAAGGTTTCAAAGAAATGTGGTGCTTCAGCTGGAAGCCTTTCTTCTTCCTTATTAAGAACAATTGGGAACTAAATTAAAATATAAAGTGTTCTCCTAAGAAGAAGCTAATACTATTTGGTAGACCATGTGCTTCTATCGTGGAAATCATGGATACAGCTCTTCTTCAATCACAAGGGGTCAAAGAATAAATAGTGTCAAATCAAAGCAAGTAAATGCATTTTCGGGCAGGATTTCAGGTGATTAGCGCAATGCTTTGTTTCCTCAAGAGGCAGTTCCCACCTTGGTGGCAAATTTTTAAGAGGTAGGAAGCTCTCTATAATTTGTATTTCTCCTTTGCACATGTTGGTTCTGATTGAGGAAAGGAGAAAACATGAATTATCTCCAAAAGAACCACTTTTGGTACTTGCATAGTTTAAATGTGAAGCAGTAGTCAGGCAGCAACATAGGGTCACAGAAATTGCTAGATATATCCCACAGCATGTGTCACTACTGAACTGGCTGTGAAAGCACCTATATCATATTTTAGGACATTGAGGTCCTGAAAAATTTCCACAAACAACCACAACACAGATATCTCTCTGATTTATCAGCAAAATCTTTCCTCCCTTAATCCTCATATGGGTGGACACAGATTGTCTAGCTCTTAGATTAGGCAATTGCATCCCAACCCAACAAAGTGTCTTCAACCCCAAACTGTAAAGGAGGCTTGAGAACCCTTTTTTTCTTATTGAAGGTGGATCATTGAGCAGTTAGGAGGGGAGGCAAATGGGGAATTTACAATAGTGAGCATTACCCTAAATGTCCCTCCTGGTGCCTTTTTTATTTTTCTTAACTATTGTCTTGTGTCAAATAAATCAAGAGGCAGGAAGCAGAGCCAAGGGACCTCCCAGCCACAGGCTTAGAGTCTTCACTTAAAGAGCATGTAATCAAACTGCCTTTTGGGTTCCATTCCTTTGTGACCTGTTAATTTTACATTTTTAACTGCACAGCATCTCTAATCCATCTGAATTGTGGAGAGCCTGGTATGCAAGATTCTTTGTTCCCACATGACTGCAGTCCTGTTGTGGTGTGCAAATTCACATTCATTTGGACAAAAGATGATTTATGAAGTCAGGTTTTCCATTTCCTGAGTGAGAGTTTTAAGCCGCAGACGGAAAGCATTTATGTATAGGAAATAATTTCAAACACTAGGAGTGACACAGAATGCTGTACAGAGTTTTTGGTCACAAGGTAGCTGCCAAAGTCCATGCAAGAAGTGGCCTTGCAGGAATCCCTCTCTCCTTGCCCCATGGTACCTGTCTGAGTGACCTGGGTATACACATGTAAATGATGTGAATTCATGATATTACAAACTGCTGGAATCTTCAGTCAGGATACTAGATCTCAATTACAGATCTGTGAATTTGTTCTTTGGGTATTAAATCAATACAGCACTCAAAAGAGTCCCCATGCTCTTAGATGAACAGCAGCTTGGATCTGTCTAGTCCAGGACTTGACCATACAAACAAGTAGAGCAGATAGCATATGCTGCATCCAGCTTTTTGCCCTCTTCCTATACCAGTAGCGCCATAGAGCCACTTCAGCCTTTGAAGGGTTGTTCTGTCATGTTCTGCCATGTGGGGTCACAGAAGCTTTGGCCAACACTGAAATGGAACAGCAGTGTAAGAGAAAAACAATTTTTTTTAATGTTTGTTTTACTGTTCCCATTCTTCGTAGTCTTCCTTGATTTATTGAAGATTGACAAACCAGTGATTATTTCATGCTGAAATGCTTTTTCATAACACTGGATGTCACAAAAATATGGTTAATTCTGCAACAGTCAATTCTACCACTCATACAGAAATCATATGATTTCAGTGTAGAGACAGTTACCCAGATAATTACAGTCAAGTTTCTTCCAGAGACAGGAGTGAAAGCAATACATTTACTTGAGTTAAAATTAACCCTGAGTAATTCAGAGGTGGGATTTAGCTTTTTCTCAATTAGGAGGAAAAAAGCAAAGCTCAGGTATCATTTTGGAGAGCATGTTATTTCAAGTCTGACTAAACATGAAGGTTAAAGAGGAATATGTAACCACCACATATCTTATGCTTGTTTCCACACAAAGAGGGGAGAGCAGAGAAACAAGCTGTAAAAATACCTTCTCAACCAATGACTGAGCTTCAGCTTCCAAATCTCTTACACCTTTTTGTTTAACTTACCCTTGCTCTATTCTAACCTTCTTTTTCTCAGTTTCTCTCATTCCATATTTTTCTCACCTTCCTCCCTTTTCTCATTTTTAATCCTTTCCATTGTGGCATAAGTTGTTCTCATTTGTTCCTTCTCACACAGTGTTTTTCCATTTTCTCCCTTTCCCCATGCTGCATTGGGAGGCTTTGGAAATCCCTTCTCCCTCCCAGCAGTGGCCTTTTGGCTTGTGTTGGCTTAGGTTTAGCTGTCAGCAGTGCAGTGAGGTGCTTATAGAAACCAGTGGAGTAGCAAAGCCAAACTTCTCCAGATGGAGCCAGGACAGCTGAGCTGGGGAGGGTGGAGTGGCTGTGCAGAGAAGCTTTGCTTTTCCAAAGCTTGTGCCCTCCCCTGTGTTATTTAAGCAAATATACTGCCATATATGGACATATATTCTTACATAAATATGGATTCAAGACTGGGAGTATTCTTAGTGCAAAGCAACTAGTTGGGGTTTTCAGATGAGAATCCCAAAAGTCTTCCTGTCTTGCCTTTATGTGCTTTACCCCTGCACTTGCTGTGAGTCCAGGCTCAGGTAGGGATCATTAATGTGTTTTGTTAAGCTTTGATTCTGAGAAACTATTTATTTATTGTTCAGGGCAAGATAAGTTGTTAGCTGGAAAACAGTTGTTATTTTATTCATTCCTTTGTTTCTGTAGCAGCTTTGCTTGGGTGGGGGATCATCAGGCCAGCTGTGGCACCTGCAGGATGTAGCCCTGAGAGGGCAGGGGAGAAGGAAGCAGCAGAGCCTGTGAGCTGCTGGGAGAATGCTTTTAACAAACACGCTGGAAGCAGCTGGTGGCTTCAGCTGTAGCCTTAATTCCAGACATCGTAATTGATTGGTTTGGTTATTTATTACACTTAGCTTGGGCAAAGCAACAAGCTAATAAAGGACCAGCAGTTTGTTTTTCGATTTTTTGCTGACTGCTGTGGTTTCTGGGGGTCTCATATGCTTCAGTAAGCATGTCTTGTCTTTTCTTCTCCCTGTGATCTATCACAATCATCTGCCTCTCCCTGCTAACTCCTTCGCTCCATCAACCTGTCCTGAGAGATGTCCATTTTGTTGACCATGTGAATTATTATCTTAGTTTGTCCTTTTTCATTCTCAATGCTGTACCACTTCCTTTGTTCTTTGCTCCGCTGAGTAAGTTGTTTTGACTTTAGTGTTTTGCTGTCTCATAAGCAAGTGGCAATAATAAGATCATAAGAGATACTGAAAAGCCTGAGTGTCTTCAAAAGAAACTTGGAAAGAATGTTCCTCTTTATGTGCCTTAACAGCCTCTGCTGATGCCAATTATGGTGTCTGCAAATAGCTATGGCGTAGGAATAATACAATATAGGAAGAGACAATATGTTAAAATCAGAAGAATCATGATCTTGAATACTTGGTTTCACCAATATGAACTTCGATTTATTTGCATGATTAAATAACTCGGCTGATGCTAAACTGTTTGCAAATTTTCTTTGCTTATGTGAATCTGAGTACAGCAAAAGAACAGCCATATCACACGGGCATGGTTGAAATGCTGAACTCTGCAAAGTAATCAAACCCTGAAGGAGCTGGACTTTGATGTCCATTTTTTTTTCCACCAAGAAGGCAGGCACAGGTGACTTAGGACTGAGGATAAGGTGATTTACTGTGCCACAGAAAATTCTGTTACCCATTCAGCAAGTTTCGGGGCACCTTTCACTAGCAGTTAGCTACAGGGCAAAGGTCGTGCAAGTCAAAGATTTAAAGTCAGAATATGAGCATAATGGGCCAGAGGCCCCAGATGCCTTTATATCATCTAAGTTGTTGGTGGTGAAACAGCCCAGATAGCATGCAGGGTTTCATTCCAGGAGAAGGCAGACAAAAGCGTTTTCTTCTCCATGGGATATATAACCAAAGCTTGTGCAAAGAGCCTGTCATGGAGCTTCCTAGGCAGTGAAAGCTACATGGTATTTTACAAAAGTGTGCACTTTAACGATTGTTAATTGCAGAGTGCCCTTTTAATACATGGGGAGTCTTCAATATCTGAAAATCTATTGACCATCATGTTGGCCAGGGAGAGGGAGAAGGACATGGGGGCTCTTAGGAGGGCATTTACTCTCTGTCAGTGACATCTTGTATCTAGCTGAGCAGAGGGTGAAAAAAAAAAGTCAGAGAAGGTGTCCACAGTGGGTTCCATTGACCCAGAGGCTAAGAACATCAGGAATCTCAAACTATTATTACAGCTTCACTTTTAGGAACATTAACACTTCAAAATACATGATTATATCTTTCAACCATGGTTACAGGGCTTTTCTGTGATTCTTGTCCTTTGTTTGTTTGAGTTTTTTTCTGTGAGAAAGAACCTTGCATCAATTTAGCAGAGAACAAGGCTGATTCCTAAAACCTTTGAATACAACTGTGTGCAACAACAGCTTTATACATCCCCATTGTAAAGACCCAAAATATCCACTGCTGTTACTACTTGAGTTTTTAGCACCAGTGTGGCAGTTAAAACAAGGAGAGAAGTGAATCTTCCAACAAGTTGCCAGTCAGACACTGCTGGTATTTGGAATATAGTAATGAAATCACTTTATCAGGTGACATCCTCATAACATACCTGCTACAAGACTGTGTTTCCAAAGTAAATCAGATTCTTTGTTCTTGTTGCAGGTTGACTTTTATGCTTATTGCCTAACTATAGCAGAAATTGCATGATGTCTGTTTGCCATATGAGTGAGGATATTTATAGGCTTTTATTTTGTGCTTAGAAACATCAAATCAGAAATCCTGAATAGAGCAGTAGCTCTGAGCTTTTACACTGTTTTCTGATTTTTTTTAAGCCACTTGATAATCAAAATGCTATTCAAATAATTCTGTTTTTCAGTGTTCCACAATTTTGTATGCATGGTGTGCATAGTTTTCATTCTCATAACTTATCATTGGAGACCTTCTTACAACTTTCAATACTTTAAAAGGAGGCTTATAAGAAAGATATAGAGAGATGTTTTGCTAAGGTCTGTAGTGACAGGACAAGGCCATAACAATGTTAAATGAAAAGAGAATAGAATTAGATTAGATATAATGAATTTTTTATTATGAGGCTGATGAGGAACTGGCACAGGTTGCCCAGAGAAGCTGTGGATGCCCCATCCATGGGACTGTTCAAGGCCAGGTTGGATGGGGCTTTGAGCAACTTGGTCTAGTGGAAGATGTCCCTGCCCATGGCAGTGGGGTTGAAAGTAGATTATCTTTAAAGTCCTTTCCAACCCAAATCATTCTGTGATTCTGTGATCTATGTGATGATGAGATCAGTGTCCACAAGAAGCTTTTTGCTTTAGACAAAATCTACTATCACAGGACAAAAGTTAAGATTAATACAAATATTTTAACTTTGTGTGATAACATTGTATCTATGTTGCAGAAAATACTCATATTTTCTATTTTGGGACATTGTAAGACACTTTTTAAACGTTGAGAATTGAATGATGATATGGAATGGTTGATCCACTTGCTCAAGTGGATGGATAATGTGTAGAAAAGCTGTCACTTCCAGGGTGCCAGTTCTGCTATTACACTGAAGCAAGATGATTACTTGTTAAGACATTTCCTCTCAGGTATTTTAAATTAATTTTAATGCCTGGAAGAAATGTTCATAGTTTTCCCACTGCACCCAAAACAATGTTGAGTTTTTCACCTTCATTTGCATGCAGTAAATAATGATCTACAATAAAAAATTCCTCTTATGGAGAGGAGAAGGAACAATGGCCTTTTGGGGAAACAATGACGTTGCCATGTGTTCCTAAAAATCTGTGTGGCACTTAGGCTGTGATGTCCAAAGGACAGAGCAAGTCAAATGGTGTTATGAAGGATGCAAAACACTGGCTCAGTTTCTGCCTAAACCAGGAATGTCCAGTGTAAGCTCTTGCAGGTCATTCTAGCATGAGGACATCTGAGAGATGGAGCTGGTATTAAGCACTTAGGGCCAGCAGAACTAAGGCTTGACTGGATTGCCTGAGTTTGGAGGAATGAAGAGTACGGTTTCCATTCTGCTTGGAACTACAAACATCCATGGAACTACAAATATCCCGTGTTAAATATAGGAAACTGCGTGCTCAGAGCATCTAAGCCCTTGAGCTCTGTAACAGCTTTGCGGCACCTGGGTAACACTCTGGTCCTTGGAGCCATCCAGCCTGGATGGAATTATACAATATCATCCAGTACTGAGCTTGGAACAAAACTGCTGGCAGAGAGCTGCATGAAACGCCTCTTAGAGCTTGTGACCCTGTAAGCATAGAGTAAGTGAATTAACACACAATTGCATTTTAATGCCCAAACAAGAGAATTGAGTTAGTCCTTTAATCTGCTGTAGTTCTCCTTTCCTTTTCTGCGTAGTAGAAAAAAGCAGATTCCTACCTGATGAGGTTTTATGAGGTTAATAGCTATGAAGTGCCCAGGCACTCTGCTGATGAGGGCTGTATAAACACAAAGATATTATGCAAGCATAGCAATGCCAAATGCTTGATGCAGATTCCTTGTTCATGGTCTGATTTCCTCTCTTCCCTAGCACAGTTTCTCTGCCGAGTAAATTTGTCCCTTTTAGATGAAAATACTTGTCCCTCTGTCTAAAGTACCCTGGTTAAGTTGACAGTAGTGTTGGTAACATTCCTTCTTGGTATACATACCTGTATAAAAATAAGTGTTGAACAGGTCCTCAGGAGACTTTCCTTGCTGTTATTCCTTGCTGTGTGGGAGTTTAAGGAGCATGTTTTCTCTTCTAATGGATAAGATTGTTAACAAACACAATCCCCATTTACATGGTAAAAAAAAGAATTTTGCACTCATGTTTTGTGATGTTGTAGTTGTGCAAAGACAACCTTGTTTATGTTAGTAAATGATAGGTGACCTAATTGAGACTGAAGTGGAAAAAATCACATATTTTGCTAAATTGCCTAAACATGCTGTCTTCAGAGAGCTACTCAGATTACTTTTCAATCTCTTGTAAAGATTGTTTCTGATGCGCAGGTTTAAATAAACTAACTACTTGTCCCTAACAATGGTTGCCAATCTCAGGTATATGTTTGTGACTAAAAAGAGAATTATAGGGCATGGAAATGCTCTGTTTCTTTACTGGTTTTGTTTATACTAAATGGCTGTGATGTTAGTGCCATTGTATAGTTTCTTGGAGAAATTATAGTGTAAAATATCAAGGCTTTCCCTTCAAAAAGAAATGCCATTCCAAATGTAGCAAATATCAGATCATTTAGCTGTGTAGAGCCTGAAGCTAAGCTGGATACTGATTGATTATGAAATGTTTATGTTGGGGATGGAAGAACTGATATGGTAAGCCACAAGCCACATTCCTTTGCTTTATATTTGTAAGGGGCAAGTATTAGTTGTATAAGCATATGATTTCCATACTCCTCATACATGTGTTTCCTTTTTAAGTAGTCTGTCTTGTTCCTTACTTTCACTTGTCTTTATGTAATGCCTCGAAATAGATTCACGTGTGCACTGGATGACTTTGCATGGCCCAGAAACCTACAGAGAGCTTTGCCTTGGTTTTACACAAATCTAAATAATGGTTCTGCTCATTTTGTGTTCTCAAGGACATGTCTTTGATCTGAATAGAAGGGGCTGATTTGTATGAAGGAATGCTCAGACATAGTTGCTCACATTTGTGATGCGGAGCACAAAGGCATATGTGCAAAATGGGTCTTGAACTGCCTCCGTTTTTACTTGGTCTTAACCAGGAAAGGCTGGCAAAGATGTCTGTAAGGGCTTCTGTGTATAATTGATGGGTAAAAAAACAGAGAACCTATATAATACACTGTACATATGGCAAAACAAACCAGAGTGTATTTCCCATATTGGTATGTTAAGAAATAATACTCCGTGTATTTCTGTGTTCACCGCATTGTCACCCCAGCCATGGGAGCTTTATGAAACACTGTGCCTGGTTATCCTATTATGCAGACCATGAGTCAGAAGTGGTCCTGCTGGAAGAAGCAGAGTGGATTGTTACAGGTGATCTAAATCGAGTTTAAGTGGGTGGAAAGACCTAGGGACCTGGTATGGTAGAAGCAGCAGAGGCTGTCCAATTGCATTAATCCCATTCTTGTCCTAAAGCAATGACCACTAATAAGACACTGGAGCGAAGGTTTAGAAAGAGAAAGTGCCCCTGTAGTTCTGAAACTCTCCCATACAGAAAAAGATGACTTTTCTCATTGCTCACCGCAGCCATGCACCTGTTTGGCCTAAACTGGCACCTGCAGCCGATGGAAGGGCAGATGTATGAGATCACGGAAGACACAGCCAGCAGTTGGCCAGTGCCAACGGACGTCTCCTTATATCCTTCGGGGGGCACAGGGTTAGAGTTACCTGACAGGAAAGGCAAAGGAACAAGTGAAGGTATGGTTGGTGTGTGTCCATGTTGTGAGTCCTCTGTCTGCCTCTGAACTCCAGCCGTCCAATCTCATGTTCCATTACCCTCAGTGCTGCCATCAGCAGGTGCTTTTCCAGTCTTTCATGTCTAGAGCTAGTAGTTGTCAGTCCTGTTTCCATATGTTTCTAAGTTTCATACCCCTCTGATGTCCACTAATGCAATAAAACTGTGTGAACTCCACGCATTCAAGGCATTCTCACAGACTACAGAAGGCCAGCATGAAAACCCTGCCTCGAGTGGCTGTTTTCATGGGAAATCATTGTCTCTTGAAAATTGGACGATTCCTGGAACACTGGATCAAGCTTCCTCTACAGCACTACAAAAAAGTTGGACTATTTGTTGCCACTTAGCAAATGTTTTGAGGACCAAAATACTTACTGAGAGCTATTACACTGTAAGTTTTTGCACTCCAGAGTTGGACATAGCTTTGCAAAAGTAGCCAGATAAAAGGCCTAGTCTCCACAAAGTATCATGGTGTTGACAGAAATTAGAAGCAGCTTATGGGCCCTCAATTCAGCAGCACCTTGTTCAGCAGCTTTACATCATTGTATTCTTTTTTTAGAGGCACCACTGCTTAAAAGAACTTGTAAGCTCTGTCTTATCCCTCCCCAGACATAGCTGGAGAAATGAGAAATACAAATTTTCAGAAAGCTTTTTTGTTTCTATGTCAAGCTTCTCTGTATAAAATTAAGAGATTCCGGTAAAATTGAAGGAGTAGAATATTTCTGTTAGTTATTTTGGTGGAAGATTTTTTGACAGATAAGATGTACGCTACTGTTCTTGCAACTCACTGAACTCAAAAGTTTCCACAGAGTTCCCTAGGCTTAAGCTGACAGCCTGTGTTTACATGTTTAATTTAAATTAATTGCAGTGGATTTTTTTTCTTTAAGAGTTTTTCTGTCTTTAATAGTCCAAATAAAGGCCATAATTATATGTGTTCCTTTAAACAGCGTATTTACTGGTAACTGATGGCTGCCATCAAGTTGCTACAAGAAAAAATCAGCTAAGCAGGTTATTCTCAGCAAACCTTACTAGACAGTACAGCAAGCTGCAGACAGCCCTGCTGTTGTACTCAAAAATACTTCACGACAGATCCTTCCTTTTTTCTCTCTAGCTTGCCATATGTTTCATTTTTGAACCATCTAGCTTTGATCTGTCCATTTCCTTTTAAAAAGTCAAAATGGAAATAAATGTATGTATTCAAAACTGCCATCCAAGTGAAAGACCTCCATTTGATTCTATTTTAGCCACATTTACAGTGACATGAGTAGAAGTTTTGAAAGTTAAAAGAGAAATCTGGGAAATAGCATAGTTATGTCATGAGAAGACCCCTCAAGTTAGTGCTTTGTATAGATCTTAGGGAGTCTGTAGGCTTTAGAGGAAAACACCGTGTCCTGACTAGAAAACACATCAGCACATCTTTGGTGCAGGAGTAACGCTGTCCAGCCTTCAAATGCAGCTCTCTCCCCATCAGGTAACTATTTAACTAATTCTGGACTAGCAGTGCTGCAGGGCTTCTGTTCTAAACCAGAATGTATGTGATTGAAATTTATTTTTAAAAGAATTGAAATATATTTGAATGTCTTCCGGATCAGAATAAAATAGGCCGGAATGTGTTAGGAACATCCTTAGAGCTGATCCGAATGAATCATTATCAATGTCTTGCCAAGTCTCAGTAACAGTCATTTCTTCTCATCTGTGGCTGTACTCCAGAACAGCATTTACCTCTGCTCAAGCCCAACCCTGTTTACCAGAGCACTTAACCACATGCTTACATTTAAGCATATTTAAGCATATAATTGACTGTGATTGAAGTCAGAACTATGTGTGTTCTTAAGTGTTTTGATGGGTCAGAGAAACAACCTGTGAGAAATACAGATAGATTCAGCAAGGTCTGAAATTAAATAGTTCATTTTGATATCCAAAGAAATTAGGAACAGTTGCTATGGCAACTAAAAAGTTCAAGGTAATGTGCAGAAAGAGCAAAGTAATTGACAGCCCAATTAAGAATTCAGACCTGAAGTTAATTTTAAGGAGACAGGTATTCTGATTAAAAGCCAATTTCTGATTAGAAGCTGAAATGGATTTTTTATTGTACTTTCTTCGTACAAGTATCCAGTCCGTAGGGCCTAATTGTAGGCTACAACTGGTGAAACAGAGAGAGATTTCAGGGACTGAATTCAGGCTGGTGAAGAGAGCTTCTCCTTGGACTTCTGTATCAGGACAAGCTTCAACCTCTGGCAACATGACATAACAGCTTTTAGAGTATCTGCTTCTCAGACATACAACTGTCCACCAAGAGGAGACATAAACTTTGTAATTGTGTGTACAAAAACTTATTTCTGTGAGACTGTCTTTTGCAATCACAGAAGCATTTTTGTTTGCATGAGCAAGTGCTGCTCTCTCTACAGAATACACCCTGTGCTCATTTTCTCCAGGCTCTATCTTGCATAGCAACATCTGTCATATTAAATTCTCACCTTCCCTGATTCAGTCTGATGTACAATCTTTATTAATGAACAATCATGGGGCATATCAAATACTTAAGGTTTTCATCTGAATATCTAAGAATCTATAAAACATGTCAGTAGTAATCAGAAAGAATATATCCTTCATTTGAACCAAAACATGTGATGTCTTCAGCTCTTCTTTAATAGAATTCTCAATCTTTTCATCTTACAATAGTGCAATAAGAAACTTTGCATGAAGACATTGGAACTGTTTCCTATAATCCTGACAGTGTGAAAAGAAAATTTTAGTATGCCAAATAAATACTATCAATCCAGTTGATAAAGTAATTCCCTTCAGAATCTAGCTGGTTGATTTTCCTTATACAATTATACTGTATTAGCACAGAAGGATTCAGAAAGAATGCCCATTTACCCAAGCTGCTTCCAGTATCTCTTTTAATATGTACCTGGACTGAAAAAGGATAAAAAGTCAGCAGATTTCCCACCTGTATTTATTTGCAAGTGATGAGCAAAGATAAATGGAGAAAATTAAGAGTAGCTTTTTTCGTGTGTGTGAACATACAGCCTTTTCATATACACCTTTTCTGCTGGTATGCATAAAAGTTCTGCCTCCAGATAGCTCATGCCATCAAATCCTGCTCCAGCAGTTTCTGACTTTAAATCAGGATTTAGTATTACTGGAGCCAGAAGTTCTGCAAGGAAAAATTCTCCATCCTTAATAGTTAATATGCATATCATTTCTATATTGATTTCCAGAGACAGCTAACAAATTACATCTGTTTCTCCTGGAAAGTTTGTGTTGAGATGGTATGTGGAGAAATTTAAGGCAATACTGTATTTAACATTATGTAATCTTAAAGGAAATGTCATTTGAAACAATAAAATGCAATGTTCTACCAGTCACCTTTTCAACATGGCAAGTAAATTCTGAGACTATATGACATAAATTCATGATAGATGGGAAAGGATTATTTTTTTTTCCCCACTCTTCAAATGTACTTACTGGAAGAAAAAAATTCATAACATGATTTTCCTAAAAAAGAATTTATGTAGCCAAAAGTTTCCTTCTCATTTTGTTAGAATTGTTTGCTCTGTGAAACACAGAGTAGTGTGTGTAGTGGCACAGAGATAAGAAACAAATTTATTTAAACTTTCAAAATTAATAATTAGTCCTTGCTGGTGACATGTTGCTCTCCTTACTAAAGCCAGAATCTTTCAGGTGACACTACTGCATGCTTTTCCACTATAAGTGTCCTTAATAAAGGCTATTTCCTAAGCAGTTGCCTTCTATATCATCCCTGTGCCCTGCAGCCAAAGCTGTGGCCACTGGTCATAGCACAGGCTGAAAAGAAAACATTCTGGTGTTTGATTTTTCATTCTACCTCTCATTCCCTGGTTTTGCTTTGAGTCCAGATCTTTTGAAGCATCCACCTGCTTTGGGAGTTACGACTACATGAATTTCTAACCTGGAATTCCTCAGGTGTGTTTTAGGGGTGACAAGCTCCCTGCTGACTCCCTTGGACATTACTGCATGTCCTGATCCCATTTGAATACCCAGGCTCTCCAGTCTGGTAGTTTTAGAAACAGATGCCTCCATTTGTCTTCTGAAAGAAAATGGATAATAATAACATACTTTACAGATTATATTGAAACTCAGTTAAAACCTCTCATATTTCTTAATAGATAGCACTCAAGTGCAAGGCATGTTCTCCTTTGTTAATCTCAGTCCTTTTTTTCATTAGCATTTTTTTTACTATTTCAAATATTGTTACCACTGTCAAGAATTAATTTAATAGAGAAACATTTTCCTTTCCCCACTTAGGCATCATTCTTGCTGCTGTTATCCACACCACCATTCCACTTTTTGGCACGTCTATCTCATTCTCACTGCACTTCTCTTTACTAATTTAATGATGACTTCTCCATTCCTAAACTTATATTAATTTAGGATATAATGTCAGATGATTTATCCTTATCTTTGGAATGTAATTACACACTCTCTGATGTTACAATTTAAATAAAAGGCTGTTTTTCTCCAGGTTGCTCTTCCCATGCTCATGTTTTCAAACAAAACAGTTACTGAAACCAGAAATAATCCTGACAGTTTTTCTGCCATAATCATATGGATTGACTAGACAAAGTACTCTGAAGACTTCAGGTCACTATTAGACTGTTTCTCAAGATCACTGTCCGAGATACCAGTATGATTAGATTACTTTCAGGATCTAAAGACTAATTCAAGGATTTTGTTCCTGTGTTTTGACAGGAAAGCCCAGTAGTTTCTTTCCAGACGACAGTTTTATAGACTCCGGAGAAATTGATGTAGGCAGACGAGCCACACAGAAGATCCCTCCTGGTATCTTTTGGAGATCTCAGGTGTTCATCGACCACCCAGTGCATCTGAAATTCAATGTGTCTTTAGGAAAGGCTGCTCTGGTTGGCATCTATGGCAGAAAAGGACTCCCACCATCACACACACAGGTAATGGGACCTTATTTCAATTAAATTATGTTGTTTCAAATTGATGTTTGTGTGATGTATTGTTTCATTTCATCTGTTTCTTTCAAGAATTTGTTGCATGCTTATAAGATGCCCACGATCATTTATTCAGAGAACAGGAATCCAGAGACAGTTGGAAAAAATCTGCACAAATTAATCTGGTGGGCTGTAGGCAGGGGCAGAGCAGGCAATTGCCTAAGGCAGCAAGCTGCTAGAGGAGAAGGGTTTTGTGAGGCTGAGGCTGGTGGTCACTGAGGGTACCAGCTGGTTGCTCCAAGCAGCAGAAGATACCACCTTCTCCATTCAGTGCTTTGCACAAAGGCAGCCACACTCAAACTGCATCCAAAGGAATCTTCTCTTGAGGAAATTCATACACCTCAGGTCTATCTCTTTCAGCCACTGCCTTTCCTATCTCATGGTAAAGGCAGCAAGACCTCGTCTGTTCACCTTTACGGGAGCAAGATTCACTTCTGTCTTCCATGCTGGAGTGCCTTGAGCCAAATCTTCACATGATGTATGCTGACTGTCAGCTTAGACTGAGGTTTGTCAGGGTCAATTAATTAGTGTATAAGAAAAGAAAACCGATTTTTTACAGAAAGCCACCAACTTAGGCAGAAATCAAGATCTAGTTATTATTCTGCAGGACTAAAATGAAAGCAAATGCTTTTTTTAACAAACATTGACAAAAAAACATATCAAAAATCAGTTTCTGGAAAAAGCTCTGAAGAACCATCCCCTTGAGTAAGGATTTTATGTTATTTTCTCTCCTTTCTGTTTCAGCTTCTAAGCTGCTTTTACCCAGATTGATTAATACATTAGGACATAATACACTGGTAATGCAAAGTATCTTACTCCCACTTGCATCAGCAGGTTATCGAAGAATTAGCAGGTTTATGTTACCGTATCTTGCCCTCGCCCTCTACTATTAGCTGAAAATACTAGAGACTTATAGAAATACCCTGCCTTTTAATTGTTTTTGAACAAACAAATATGTTTATTATGATCTCTGTGGATAATATGGTATTTTGTGCATATTAACACACCTCCAGCCTATTTCTGTCAAAGAGGTGTCATAAATCTACACTTCTCTGCCTACTTTTCTGGAGAATTAAAATATTTCAGTAGGATCAGCACATCATAATTTCAGTGCCACAGTAATACTGTAACTGCCCTTTTCTAATCAGTCTCTTTTCACAGGGAGATTCAAACATTTGTAACTTAAAAACCCTGTGTTAGTTAAATAAAAACTCAAGTCATGATTGCATAATACTAACTTTAGATCAGAACTCTGTATTCCTTTTATTTGTTTATTATCATTCTTAAATTTTGTTATGGAACAGAAGTTATTACATGGACAGGTTTAATTGTTTAAGTAAAAACCCTAAAATTTAACACATAAGCCTCACTTTTTCCACAGGGTGCAGTCACTGGTTTCCCACAAGGTCCTGCAAGCAGATGTGCTCTTGTGTGGGCTCCATTGTCCATGGGGCTGGAGGTCCTGCCAGGAGCCTGCACCAGCACAGGCTTTGGATGGGGTCACAGGCTTCTTTCAGACATCCATTTGCTCCTGCATGGGTCTTCTCGCCAGGCTGCTTTCAGGGGATCTCTGCTCCCCTTTGGAGCTCCACAGGCTGCAGGGGCACAGCTGTCCCACCATGTGCCACAGATTGCTGGGGAATCTCAGCTCCAGCACCTCCTGCTTCTCCTTCTGCACTGACCTTGGTGTCTGCATAATTGGTCCACTCACATATTCACATACTCCCCTCTTCTCTAGCTCCAGTTACTTCTGTGTAAAAATTTTTTTTTTTCCTTTTTAAATATGTTATCAAGGAAGTGACACTTGCTACCATCACTGATGGGCTCAGCCTTGGCCAGTGGCAGGTCTGTCTTGGAGCCAGCTGGCGTTGGCTCTGTCAGACACAAGGAGAACTTCCAGCAGCTTCTCAAAGCAGCCACCCCTGCAGCCCCCCTTGCTACCAAAACCTGGCCACACAAACCCAGTACAATGCTCAAAGTCATATCTATCCATGCTAAAATAACAAACTATTCCAAATTCTCTTTGGGAAACTTTCTCTGGCTGTGGTGATTATTTTCTATTTTAGGTTGCCAACAACTGTCGTCAGTAATAAATAGGAGGAAAATGTAAGCTCCAAACTTCTGTAGTCTTAGGAATAGATCATACAGAAGTCCAAAATAGTTTACTATTAATGAAAGACATTTCTTCTCATTCTTCTCAACAAATCATAATAAGTTACAAAATTTTGTTATGGTCTATTAGATTTAATCTTCCTAGATCAAATAATTTTTTAAACTCATTTTAACCTAGGCCAAATTTTAATAAATCATAAATTTTAGAGATAGGTCATCACTGCTTGCAGAGGGCATTTTTCTATTTGTATGGTTTGAATGGATTAACATGGCATTTTATCAATGATTTCCTTGCTGGCAGTAGCTAATTGCCTATTAAAAATCTTTGAATGTTTTAAAATGCAATAAAGCCCAATCCATTTGTGGCTCAATTAATATTTACAACTAGTAACTAGTAGCTTGGCAAAGTAATCAACATCTGCAGCAGCATCTTGCAAATATTTATAAAAAAACCTTTGTAAGCATAACCCAGATTGGAGTGGAACAACAGCAACTCACTGTACCAGAGTGCCTTGAAATTGTTTTCATCTCACTAAGCTCTAAGTAACTACATCTAATATATAGCAGGAAGTGGATGCTTGTAAGTACAATCCACAGGACATTTCTCAGATGTCTACTTCACAATGAGGCAGGTTGCATTCTGGAAGTGCCTCTGTGCTTGCAATCCAGTGATTCTAGAAAATTAATTCAAGCTGCTATGGAGATGTCAACACTTCTTGAAGTGAACTTTACCTATGGTTTCTTAAGTTCTGTTTTAAAAATCAAGTCAAGCTGTTCCATCATGCTGCAAAATAAATATGGAAATACTTCAGGTTTTCTCTTACTGGTTTTAACTTCTTCAGTTTGCTTGTTCCTTACTCAAGCTTTGTTGAGAAATTCCCAGCACACAGACACCATGATGATGTCCTCTGTCACTGTCCTGCTCAGCTGTGTCAGGCATGATCACACAGACCTGATGAGGCATCAGCCTAGGCAACATCTCATGCTCACAGTGGCTACAGACGTCGGGGTCTCAAAGTATCTTTCAAACCAACCACTCACCAGTATCCTCTTAAATCCTTTTGTTGTTTTCATAGAATCATAGGACATGCTGAGTTGGAAGTGATCTGTAAGGACCATCGAGTCCAACTCCTGGCCTTGCACAGAAGACTCCAAGAATCACACCGTGTGCCTGAGAGCATTGTCCAAACACTTCCATGACCACTTCCCTGAGTAGCCTGTTCCAGTACTCAGCCACTCTGAGTGAAAAACCTTTTCCTGATAGCCTAAACCTCTCCTGACTCAGCTTCATGCTGTTTCCTCAAGTCCTGTCACCGGTCACCACAGAGAAGTAAGAGATCAGTGTCTGCCCCTGCACTTCCCCTCAGTAAGGAAGCTGCAGACCAAAATGAGGTCTCCCTTCAGCCTCTTGTTCTCCAGGTTGAACAGACTAATGACCTCAGCCACTCCTCATATGGCTTCCTCTCCAGAGCCTTCTCCACTCTCGTGGCCATCCTTTGGACACTCTAAGAGCTCAGTGTTTTTTCTTATATTGTGCACCCAAAACTGCCCTCAACGCTCAAGGTGAGGCTGCCCCAGTGCAGAGCACAGCGGGACAGTCCCCTGCCTTGCCCAGCTGGAAATGCTGTGCCTGATGCACCCCAGGACATGGTTGAAACAGAAATGTGCATTTTTAATTATATGTATTTAGAATTCATACTTGCCTGGTATTTTTAGATATTAGATTGTGTATTTTTATCATTTATATTTACGTCAAATTTTCCAAAACAAGCTCTTTCTCTAACAAAGCAAACTTGGATAGATACCCAAAAGGAATGACCTTTGCAGTGTGGCAGCTTTTACATTCTCAAAAAGACTCTTCAGCATCAAGTTTGAGATCTGTGTACTGAAATATAACCAAAAGAAAATAATAAATAAAGCAAGGTTAAAAAATTATTTCCTGTAAGTAAATAATTAAAATACAGAATTAAAATAATCTAGGGATGAATTCTGTCATTTCATATGCGAGCTATGTCATATTTAGCTTATTGCTCACAGTGTTCTTGTAAATAAACACTTCTTTTTTTAACTTAGTAGCTTAACTTTTTTTAACTTTTCCTACATAGGAAAGAACATGTCATCAAGTCCTTATCTTGGTTGACTTTGAAGACCATACCAGACAACTTAATAACAAACATCCAAATTTTGCCACAGTAAAGTGAAAAGCGATAAGCAGCCTAAATATTGGTACCACAGTCAACTACCACTCAGCAGCCATTCAGTGCAGCAACATTTATGGGTTCAGAAATAAGTGGTGTTGTTTCTTTCTGTCTGTTTTTCTTCTTCCTTCCCAAAAAAAAGTCACAAACTTACCTGATCAGCTAGATGAGAGAGGCAAAACCAAATGAAAATAGGGAATAGAACAGCTGAATAGTGCCTCAGCTGAATTCTGCTTGTGAGGTGTCCTGGTCATCTAAACACATGATGAAAGTCAGATTAGATAAGGTTCATTTAACATTTGTGATGTCTGCTAGGCTTATATCTGCCTCATCCCATTAATATAATACCAGACAAAATACAATTATTGTGGAAAATCAGTGGAAGGTTATTTAAATAGAACTAAAGAGAGTTGCAATACTAGTATTAATGCAGTTCTTCAGTTGAAGTTACCCTTGCAAAAAATAAATGCATCCTTTCGAGAAAAATACTTAGAGCTACACCTTAAATGGGACTTTTCTATAATATTTATCTCTTTTACATCTTCATTTTCTATGATCTTTTAACAACTTTTCCTATTGTTGTAAGATGAAACCCCTGTTGGCTAAACTAAATACTTCTGCAAAACCTCTACCAGAGTTAATTTTAAAATATTTCTTGCTTTTCCCTTGGTGACCCCTAGCAACTCTGGCAAACAACCCAGTTGGGCTAGATATATTTTTCTGTCTTATTTTTCATATTAGCCAAGACATAAATGAAGATAACAAATAAGCTGCTTAGTGTCATATTTACAGTGCAGCTGAGGCGTGGTCTCACATTTTCCTGCCTATATTTCTACAGAATGAGAACACCTCAGTAAGGCCAATATGCTGCAAGTCACCTTCTAAACAAAGATAATTTCAAGGTTTGTGCAATTACAGGAAAATACATTCATAGACTGGCTATTCCCAAAATGGCTGCTTCCAGGTGGTCCAGGAAAATACTTGGGTTACCAGAGCAAATCCTATTTATGATGCTTCTGCAGATGCAGAATAAGAGACTAAGCTTGAGGAAATCTGATAAACACATAATCATTACTCCCTCTTATGTTTCAGTTTGACTTTGTTGAGCTCCTTGATGGAAGACGTCTACTGACACAGGAGGCCAGGAGCTTGGAAGGACCTCAGCGGCAGCACAGAGCTTTTGTGCCCTTGGCCAGCCATGAGACAGGATTTATCCAGTATTTAGATTCAGGAATATGGCATTTAGCCTTCTACAATGATGGCAAGGAATCGGAAGTGGTTTCTTTTCTTACTACTGCTATTGGTAAGGATTTCCTCTATTATTCCTAAACTCCTAAATATGCCTTGGGGCCAGGTATTAACGCACATACTCAAATTGCATGATGGCTTTGTGTGGTTTTGGAGAAAATGCTTGGAGAGGATTGTATTTAGCAACATGCTGAATACTGTTAGACCCTAAATGTTGAGTAAGTATTTTGTAGGCCTTTTAAGTAACTATAACCATAATGAGATTCTGCACAGTGCCAAATATGGATTACAAGCTGGAAAATCCTTGCTTTATTTTCTTACTTTGATTTTCCTTTTATTTAGTTGGCTTTTGTTGGCTTTGTTTGATTTTTTGTTTGATTGGCTTTTTTCTCTTTCTGGAGCAGAGGTGTAGGAATGATTCAAGAACAGACAGTTCTGTGTGACAGACAGTCCTGCCATTGAACATCATCAAAATCACTCAAGCTGGAGTTCAGGCAGAGTACTGGGATTAAAGCTCTGATAAAGTGCACTGTAAGCCTTGGTAGTAGCAACCACTGTAACAGGAATCCCTGTTTCTCCTTGCTAACAGAAAGAAGCTGAGATTGCTTAAGAACAAATTTAACTAAGTAGGTCTTTTGACTTCTCTGGAAGTAAAATGCCCTGTCAATTCAGCTCACAGGCATGGATTTGTTGCTGTACAAGTAGGAATGATAGCAGTGGGTTCCTGACAGCACAATGAGTATTCTTCTTCTACCCAGTAAATATCTAAATCTGTTTATGATTCAGTACTATTTAATTTTCAGTTTGATTGACCTACTGAATCTGTTCATATACCTAAATTCATTTGGTTGTAATTTAAAGATTAGTCCATAAAACTAGCACTCAGCTTTCTTCTAACCACAATGTTCAATGGACTTTTTTTCTTTGCAGAAAAAAGCAGGCTCATTCCAAAGCTGCCATTAATCCCTCTCCCAGCAGAGGCATTGGTGTTGAGTCTCAGCTGTCTGCAATAGTTACCTAAGAGCTATGAGCTGTAATTTGTCATGGCAGGTTAATTAAAAAGTTTAGGTCTTATTAAAGCGAAGTCATTAACATCCCAATATTCCATTTTAGCACTAAAGTTTATCTAATGCAGAAATGGAAACTGCTGTAATACTATGGTTTAAATTTAAAACCTGGAAATGTGATGTTCTGTCTTGTTTGCAGCTGAGCAACATTAGAATTAGTGTATTAGCTTATGAAATTCAAGTCTTACTCTATAGAATGTGGATTTACTTCCATTTAGTTTACTTTAGTAATTTGACTTTTTACTTACAACAACCACAGAAGCTTAAGATATTCTTCTGAAGGCAGTTTTTTTTTCCTTCTCTAAGAATGTCTTTAGTTCTAAATTTCCCATCACAGGAAAGAAATCAGTAGGGCTCTAACAACAGAAAACACGTTTAAAGCACTGTCACTACTTGTTCTTGTTTTCAAAGTGGTGCTTAAGTGTTCTAGCCAGACTTTTCTCTTGGCTTCATTGCACTAATATAGGGAAAAAACAAGAAGAAAAAAAAGTAAAAAAGCATTCTTGATTTGCCTTTGAGCATCAAGGGAATGGTGTGGGTGAGAAGCATATCAGATTGTCTTCAAGGCAATCTTTTTTTTTTTCTTTTTGCTCTGCTGTACCTTCATGACTGCATGATAAGCAGAACAGTCCACCATATGGAGCCCATGATATATTCGATATATCTCCTGCTGACCTTGAATCATTCGGTGTTTCTGAGATTCAGAAACAAGGAAGTTTTCTTTGTCTGCACAGGTGGGAATCAGATTATCAGAATGAGAATGATTTCTCAGAATCAGCTGTATATCAACACAACAACACTGTTGTGTAAAAAAACCTGATTAAGTACAAGCTATGCATTTTGAAACAGACTTAATTTAGGTAGGAAAATGCGGTTTCTTGGCTAGAATTTGTCCAGAAAAGTGCAGCATTTGTATAAGTACCATAAAAACTCTGTAATAGTCTTAACAAGTCAATATATTTCTGCTCAATCTAGATTTCAACAGCTTATTTATGAAAAAAGAAAATAAACAGTCAGGTGTTTTGTGTAACTGTAATGCTTCAGAACCTTTCTAGTGTATTCATGAAGTCTGGCAAGTCATGGTTGCTAGATTGTAAGTACATAAATACTGTGGTACTGTAGTGTTATTATTTTTTTCACTGCCCAAGTAAAGAGGATAAAGCAACCTGACAGTGCTTTTGAACCAGTGTGTAAAGTTGCAACACTAAACAAAAAAATCAAGTCATACGTGATGGGAGCCTTAGATCTGTCTGTGCAGGGTGAGGAACCTTCAAAGGAGTTGTGTTGACTATAAGAGGCAGGCTGCCATTTAATTTGATTCCTGTGGCAAGACCACCTAAAAAAAATCTCCCTTTATTATTCCACTAACATAGGGCTTACAGTAAGAGCTAGTTTGAAAAGTATAGCTGTGATGCAGGAAGAAGTAGGATCCAGTGATCTGAGAAGAGGACCAGCAGCCTGGAACTCCTGAATTCTGATTGATGTGTTAATTCTGCCCCAGCCTAGGCTCATCCTTCAGCTGCTCACTGTGTAAAACTGAGGAGAGTGACATTTCCCCAGAGATGCTGTGAGGGTGATAGAACTGCTGGGAAAATGAATGAAGCATTAATTAATAATCACAGATAGTAGTAGAAAGCACAAAATTGATAATGGTGATCATAATGATAAGTTCATAAAGCCAAACTGTGCAGTCATTGCTTCAGGCAAACATCCCCTGTGAATGAGGACTCACCAAAATAAATGGCAATAGCTTTTACTTCAGCAATAAACATGTTGGATGGAAAGAGTGCTGATTTTCCAAGTCTTATCTGCTGTGTTTCAACAGACCGAGCTGTTCAGAGCCAGCAAATCATTGCAGGCTCTGTATGACAGTATCAACTGCAATTACTGTGCAGTGCTTGCCTGGAATGATTTGGCTCCCATTATTATAGTGAAAACTGGAGAAAAATGGAAAAAAGCATCTGTATTCCCAGTTTGATAACACACAGGTAATTTCATAAATTGTGAGGCTGTCCATTATACAGCTTTGGAATGTGATAAAGCTATAACTAAATCTATTCAGGAACATTAGCACATATTTTGAGGGCAGGAGATGGCAACTTGGCCTGTTTTCTAAACGGGTGTGGAATCATCATCACTGAAGGGTTAGGTGTTAAAATGTGTGCCCCTGACATGCACTGAATGTAAACCTGGGGAGAATACAGCCTTGTAATACCTGTCAGAGATTATACTTCTGAATAATACAGGAAATTCAGGTGGAGGGAAAAAGATTATTCTGGAAAAGTTTTCAGCTTTTAATAGCATTTTTTTTTTCCATTCTTCTGAATTACAATTCATTACATTATAAAGGAATGGACAGTCAAGATTTCTTAGTAATAAATTAATCTTTTTGTACGTTACATTGGTGGCACTTTCTGAAATTTCTAATAGAAGCACTTCTTTGAGAAGTACCTTGTGGATTCACAATCTGCCACTATCTGCCTGATAGTGGTAATTTATTTGGAGCAATCTTGTCTAGTGAAGCAAAATAGTAGGCTGAGGAATCAGGTGGAATCAGCACATCTGAAACAGAGACCTTGGCCAAAAGTCTGCTCAGTAGAAGCAAGAAACATCTGAGAACCTGAAGAGAGCATCTGTGGAGTGAAAGTGTCTTCCAGCAGCTGTTACTGCTGAGCTCTGGCAGTCTCAACTGTGCAGGGACATTGAGAAATCAAAAGGAAAAGCAAAGTCAATTGTCTGTGAGAGGAGAGCATTGCTGTTCACCAGCGTGTCACCCAGCAAGCAATAGGAAACACATGTAGAACACATGGGATAGGATGCAAGGTTTTATCTCATTCCTATCTTCTACATGAGACAATGCTTAAGAAAAAGACAATCCTTTCTGCCCCCTCTACCATCTGTAAAAAACCCTGCTGTAAGTAGTTTCCTCTACTGAAGTGCAAGACGAGCTCCAGTGTGATTTATAAGAGGCTGCCAGCACATCCAACACTTAGCAATACACACCAAAAGGCACATGCCCTTCTGGAATAGCCCAGAATGTAACCTGCCCCATGCAGTCCCTAGGACAGCAGTTCACACTCAGGAATTGTACCAGCAGAGGAACACTTCACAGTAGGACTAAGCTCAGAGACAAGAAATTGCAGAGCACAGAGGGACTGGGGACCCTCCTTGTGTAAGAGATGACAAGAATGGCTTCCTTAGCATTGCTTGAAAGTGCCTTTGCGTTTAGCTTGCTCTTAGCAAAGGGAAAAGGAAGTAGCTCAGATTTGCTTCCCTTGCTTTTGCTGTTTATGTGTAAGTTAACTTAAATGCTAGCAATTTCCACTTCAGAGAGGATACAGAAGTGTGATCCACTTAGAGTCTCAAAGCCATTCATGTTATTTACACTTGCTTTGCTAATGCCTGGAAAAATCTAAATTGGTTTCATGTAAATATTGAAGAGTCAGGCTACTGTGCAGAGTAACGTGGAATGTGATCTGTTCTGGATTGCACTTTCCTTTTAGCTCCTTAATGCCTCAGTTACTCGACTTAAAAGTCCCCCATGTACTATTAGATCTTCAGGATTCTGAAGGAGGAAAAGTGGTTTTAATGTCCCAGCTACCCTTTTCTGAACTTCTCCTTAGGCTAGAGGCTGAAAGTTTGGCAAGTACTTTGCTGAATTAGAATTCCTTAACTGCTAATGAGACTCCAGCTGCTCCATGGAAGAATTCAGTTCTCCCCTATTGCATGAGTATGATCATCTTAGCCCTTCTGTTTCAGAGAGGGACACGGAGCACTTCCACCTTGTGGCAAACCTCTGCAGATAATTAATTAGTAACCCATTCCTGCCCACACTCACAGCTCTTTTTTGGCTCTGCACAGAAAAAGGAACAGAGCAATATAGGAGAACTGTGCTAGGAAGGAAAATCACCTAATTTTTGATGTTATTGATCTCTCTGCTACAAAATAACAGCAGAGCTTTGCAGGCTCTGCAAATAGTTTTTTTGAATTTGGCTGTGTGTGCCCCTCTACAAGCAGACATCTGATGCTCTGTCAGATGGGCAGTGCTTTTTTTGATTACTCTCTTGTTACTGCCAACCCTTTTTTTGTTGCTTTGTTTCCTGCTTTCCACTCTTACCTAGTTTCTCTGAGTGTGGCCAAGCTCATAGGTCTCAGGTAGTATTTAGAAAAGATACAGTCACTCAATTCATGTAGAAAGTAAAAATGCATTTATGAGTCCCTGTCAGGCTGTGTAAGGTTTTTCTTTCCTTGTGTATTTGATCTCATGAATGACATTTTGTTGACAGGCCTGCTTGGCTGAAAATGCTTATCCTCAGAGCAGGTTGAGATTATGCTGCAGCACTGCAAAATGTCTTCCTCTAAACATCCAGCTGGCCACAGAATGTGAGGTCCTCTGTGAGAATTGAACTAGTCCATACAGAAGGTTGGCAAGAAGACAGGATATTGCCCTCACCATCCTAGCCAAATCCAGCTCAGTCTGATACATTCGGTATCACAAGGCGAGACAGAAACGTGGGATGAACTCCCTCTGCCTGAGCTTTGTGAGCTGCAAGAATTCCCCACTCCAAGCAGGTGTCATAGCATGCATGGTGAGATTTCACTTTCATCCAGCCCTTGTGGAAATCTAGTCTGTTCTCTTTATAGGGCTTAATAAAAAGCAAACATGGTCTGAGCCTGGATTTGGAAATGGAAGGAGGGCTGTGCAGCAGTGAAACTTCTCATGTTAGTTTGCACTCCTCATATCCAGAGTTTGTTTGCTATTCTCAGTAAAACAGTGATGATGATTTTGGATAGATGGTGACACAGCCTTTAAAACTTTAGCAGCTGGAAGTCAGCAGCAGCTTTATCAGTGGTCCCTAAATCTTTTCATGTTTTTTCCTCAAAACTGATGAACAGCCTCATTTCCCAGTGAAGTGAGCCAAGAGGGTGAGCATGTTCCAGTGCTGGAGTTTATCTCTGTGTCTGCCTTTTCAGACAACTCCTAACAGATCAGACATTCCTCCTGGTTCTTAAAGCCCTTTCAGCTTCAGTCAGTACTGTTTGTACGTGATCCTATGGTACACTGCTCCCTAAATGTTAACTTCAGCTTTCTGCCTGCTGCTGCTTAGATCTATAGCACTTCCAAGGAACAGGAAGTCAGGCCAGTTGTTTCAAATCTAGATGTTACTTCTAATGACCTTTTTTCTCTCTGCAAGTGTCTAAAACAATTCTTGCATAATAACCCAGCTTCCCAAGCCATAATGGCAGGCAAAATTATTATTTCAGAATTTTTCTATTGAAGACGGAAGGCATCTCTAATAAAGAGGAAATTAGGACATGTCTCAAAGATAATTAAATAATAAGAAGCCTGTAAAGGTCAGATGCTTGACTGTGAAAACTTCCATGGCTGCTCTTTCTGTGTAGAGTGTATCTCTTCACTGATGATTGATGAATAAAAGCTAGCAGTAGAAAATCAAAATGTGTAAAGCTAGCTTAAAGCAGAGATGCAATAATTTATTTAATGTTAGATTTGAAATTTATTTTTTTTAATTTTGACTTCTATATGTACACATCTCTATCAGTAGATCCTACAAGTGATTTGGGTGGGGAAAATAGAAAAATGGACAAATACTTTCATTTATATTGTTGTATAAAAGAAATTAGGCCATGCTTCTAAAACTGCTTGGATGCCCATAAGTATTTGTCTCAGTAGAAGTTAGATGTCTGAATGTCTTCCATGTTCCTGATTTTGTCTGTTTTTAATCATGCTTTAAAGTGGTATGAAAATGAAGGTAGATTTATCCTTTTGAAAAGCTTTGCCTACATTTTTACTTACATGGACTGGTAGCATTGAACTTGGATGTCCATGTGTTGTGTTCTGGCAGGCAAGTTCTCTTGGTCTGACAGAGCTTGTACAAAAGGTTTATTGATTGGGGGAATTATGTTAGTTTTAGGGTCAAGTAAAAGGTTTATTTATTGCTGAAGTTAAACTCTTTCTTTCTCTTCTCTTCTCTTCTCTTCTCTTCTCTTCTCTTCTCTTCTCTTCTCTTCTCTTCTCTTCTCTTCTCTTCTCTTCTCTTCTCTTCTCTTCTCTTCTCTTCTCTTCTCTTCTCTTCTCTTCTCTTCTCTTCTCTTCTCTTCTCTTCTCTTCTCTTCTCTTCTCTTTCTTTCTGTTATTTGTTATTTCTTCTTTTCTGTTATTTCTGTCCCTCTGTTTTTCTGTTCACTTTTTTTCAGAACAGCAGAATTCTGCCTTAATAACATGGCATGTAAGTGCTGTCTGAGGGGTTCTGGAGAAATGTGTAAAACGGTGCATATGGTTTTCGTTTTTACACTTTTGTATATAGCTCTTTCCACGCAGCCCAGACTGCGGGCTAATGTAAGCACAGCTTGTTTTATTCCTGTGTCGTATTACCAAGCTCCTAGAGCAGCTTTGTGCATGCTTTTCTTTCCATGAATGCTCCCCTGCTAAAACACAGAAATAAGGTTGTGGGAGTTACTCATCCGCTTTGGCAAACAAAAGGAAAACTCTTTCTGTGCTAGAACAACAGACACTTTAAAGCCTCACTTTTCCAAAGGCTGTATTCACGTGTACATACTTGCATGCAAGACCGCAAAAGAACAGAAGCCAACAACATCAGCACCTCAGGAGTCACTGGACCAATCTTCATTTTGCACGGGGCTAAGCAGATGAGAAGGACACGGTCTGTGCAGTCACTCCTGGCATATGTTGACTTTTTAAATGATAACAGCTGGTCTGTGTATTAGATGTGTGACTGCTTTCTTTTGCTGAAACAAACAGTGCTACAACAGCCTCAGAAAAAGATAGATTATCTTAAACTGATTTAGATAGATTATCTTAAACTGATTTCTAGACAGCTTGCTGGAGGCTCTGAGAAGAAGCAAGATTTGACCACATTTGTGCAGTGAGTCTGCAAGTGACAGGAATGGAGCCATAAGAACTGTTTTTTGTCTGGCCCTGAGAGAAGACCGCCAAGAGTTCAGTGCAGCTGTATGAACACAGGACTTTGGTGGCACCTGAGATGCCCCAGAGAACTGGGAGCGTCTCTACAGGGCGGCAAGGCTGACACAGAACCTGGAGGGGAGTCAGGCTCTTGTGTAAACCAGGCATCCTGCTTGAGAGCATATCCCTAGCACCAGGCACTTACCTAACTGAACTTCACATAACAGTGTGATATGATTCCAGCCATTACATCCTTAGTTATCAGGCCGGATATATTAACTAAAGACTTGGTGTAAAATGAAATGTATTTTTTTATGCACCCAAAATTGTAACATTGCCAAGTTTTTATGGCATTTGTTTGACCAAAAGAGATTACATTTGTAGTTCTCTGTGTATGCAAGAATGGTTTGCTTTTTTTCCTCCTGTAATACACCAACTTAAAGCATCATTTAAAGTGAAACTCAAGGCCAGATTTAGCCTTGCCCTGAGCTATGACAGCAGAAAATGTAATGTACTGAACGTGAAGTAACTTCCCTCTTGCTAGTGCAGCTCCAGAAGTTGAACCCTGAAGGCTGAATAATTGTTGTTTCCTGTATTAGTTTGTAACAATTTATGAGAGTGGGAAGGAACAAAAAAAAAAATTCCTTGCAATCCCCTGGGCAAATAGGGGATATGAGAGTTTCATCTACTGGAGTGAAATTCAGGTTTAAAAATATTCCAACTGCAAAAAAGGGAATCTAGGAAGAAAATAACTGTTCACAGTGTGTCTTTCTAGATCTCCACAGCGATGTCATAGTCATGTTACAAGTATGGATTAAAGTCTTATTATGCTTGGAAGCTGCATTGTAGAAGGAAAAAGAAGAAGGCTTCAGTCCAACAGCTAGTCTTTGTTTAAAATCATTCACTGATTTTTTTTAATTTTTTTTCCCCCAGCTGACTTCCAACCTGTGATCACATTTCAAGTGCTTTGGAACAGAGGGTGTTTTCAGATAGTCAATGTATGATTCCTTAAGAAATGTATTTCAAAACTCTTTTGTGCTTTTAGTATTGCTCATGTTGTAAGGAAAGAGAACAGTGTGCCCTGTTTGGCTCTATGGACAGCAGAAATATATTAGCAGGGTTTCCTAAAAGTTGGTGAAGTCAAGGGAGATTTTACCATCAAGTTAAATGGTCATATGCATCAACCAGTGCCCAAGTGCTTTTCAAATCCCATTACACTTTATGCTTCCAACCATCTGAGAGCTTCAGATTATAAGGCATTCTGTTCTGGAAAGATTTATTCTTAATAAGGAAGCAGTAAGAGAAAGGAATGAATCAGGGAGATAAAGATAAAGCTCTCTCTCAAAGGGCAATCCAAGTTCAGACCAAATGTGGCAAAGGTTTCTGAAATGATCAGGTTTGTTCTATTCTTTATTTACTCCCCAAACTATTCCCACTTGGTCCCTCTTTCTGTAGAACAGAAGTTCAAAATAGGACAGAAAAAAGCTGACTCTTTAGTATTTCCAGCTGGGCCTGGAGTCAAATGTGCTTGAAATAGTGTGAGAAAGACTGATATGATTGTGGTGAGAGCCATTTGAGTACCTGGATAGACATCTCAAACCAGGCCTAAAAGCCAAAGTACAGACAGCTCAAGGGAAAATATGCTCACATGATGTACTGTGATATTTGGCAAAATCAGCAGCTCTTGATTTCAATAAGCAGCCCAACTGCCCCTGAGCACCAAACCTGTGCTTCACCATCACCTTGTAAAATGGCCCAGCCTGTAGAGTCACTTCTGGCAGGGACAGGTGTCTGTTGTCAGTAGCCTCATGGAGATGTGGGTGTATCTGTACTTGTAAATTGCTTTTTTAATACATCCTTACAGAAAAATAGGAGGGAGAAAAACATGCAATTCACTATTGTGTTCCTTCTCTCTCCTTTTCAGATTCAGGAGCAATTTAAAGAGTTGTTTAAAGAGCTGCCCGCTTGTTGCCCTTTTCCTAATTTAGCATCCTTATACCTGCATGACAATTAGAGTTCCACTGGCATGTGAGAGTAAAACAGGATTATATGCATGTGTCCTTAATTAAAACAGACCTCCCAGCCTTAGGAAAAAGAAATCAAGATCTGGCACAACATCAACTGGCATTAGCAGTATCAGCATCACACTAGGTACCCTACAGAAGAGGAAACTGTGAAAGAGCACTCAAAAATAATGACTGAGTTTCCATGATGCTGTCAAGACTTTCACATCCCAGGCTGCCAGGTGTGGATTACTTGAGCTAGAAGTATAAAAGCTGTATAAAACACAAATGAAGCAGAAAAATTGAAATCTCAGCAGGTGATGATGTACTAAAAGAAGGAATCAGTCCTTTAAGGCTTCATCTGGGGAAGGAAGAGGAGGAGCAAGAGAATACCAGACCCAGCATTTCCACATTCCCTTTGTTTCCAGGGCATTTTTCTTTCCCCTTACCCTTTTTTTACATTTTTTTACTTATTTTTACCTTTTTTTTTTTTGCTCGTAGTGTTAAATCTGATGCTTGATGACATCTGAAACTTGTTTTATCCCCTCTCACCTCCACGTCTGCCTTGGCATTGTTATCACAATTACAAGGGCAGGTGACAGTTCTCTAGGCTTAGAATCCAACCTCTCCTGCAGTGAAATTCAATCGAGTAGCATCATTTCTTTGAAAAATAAACAAGACTGCAAGCTCTGCAGCTGGGAAGTAAATTAAATGTGTTCACAGAGCTTCAGAATCCTCTTTGCCTTTCATGTTCTACCGCTTGACTTCCTATTAAAATTATTGCTAGCGTAGTCGGAGGAGTGACAAGGAGCATTTTTGTGAAAGAGAGATGTTATTGCAATGAGCTTGTAGGCGTCAGTTTTATCCTGGACAGACAGATCTAGAAAAAATAATATGTGGCTTTCTAAGGTTGCTCTAGTGCAGCAGCAAAGAGTAAGGTGAAGTTATATGGTTTTCCTTCACTCTCCCAAGCAATGTAATTCAATGTACAGTGAGAAGAATGCTAGGCACTCCTCATAGCCCTTTTGCACTGATGTGGCTGACAGAGGATTTCAAGGTCAAATATGAACCATGGAATCTACCTGCTTGCTGCCTCCCTCCCTCCCTCCCATCAAAACATTTTCATTAGTGAGGGGAGCACAATTCGGCAGAAAATAGATCAGTGGACAGTTAGGAAAAAATATCTCTGTGTGACAATAAATATATGTATTTTTTTCATACAGTAAACAATTATATTCTAATTATGTGGTTTACCTGCTTTTTTAGTTTACTTGCTATTTTTGAATTAATGCATCTTTGTATAGAGATAGTCAACATTTCTTAGCAATAGGTAAAACCTTTTATTGTGGCAATTAGTATGTATGCAATATCTTTATGGGCTGGTAGATGAGAAGCTGTGGAAATTTATTTTAGGTTGATCAACTACATGTATCTTCTCTGAAGATATATGTACAGCACTGAACAAAAGATTTTGAGGCCGTTTCTTATGCAGTGGTGGAGTAGACTACTAGCTGAAGGGACCAGACAGGATAATTAAAAATACCCTGCTCTTTTCTTTGCATCTCATTTCTATTAAGGAATATTTTCATTGGTGCATTTTTTTTTATATTCCTTGAACCTTTATTCAAGTGCTGAGATTAACATTGATTCATTAAACTCTATTTGTCCTACTGGGTTGCTATTCCTACATGTTTCTGACACCAAGCACTGCCATCTCCAGAGCAACTTTTTTAGGTTATCAAATGAAACAGTTACATTTGAATTCATACAGCCACACCACACTGAATGGCATTTAATCAGTTCTTAGAAAGCAGTCCTGGTGCTTATGAACTCCCAAAAAGCTACTGCCTTCAGTTGCCAGCTAGATAACTATTTTTTCTTTGCCAATAGATAGTTGCCTCTAAATGCCTAGGGAATGATGATGCTTGGTGGCAAGTGCAGGCTATAAAATATTTATCTTTAACACACAATTGTGTTACTGCAGCCTCTAATAGGATTTGGTGTCAGGCAAACATCTGCCTTGGCCTCTGGCCCAAAGATAGGGAAACAAGCTATTAAGTTGAATGTTGCATAGTAAATAAATAAGGCGGAAATACTGTTAAAAGTAGCTGTACTGCTGACCAGCAAACATGGTGAGTATATAAAAAAGAAGTCCATCAAGAGTCTTGCAATTTGTCTACCTTCTTAATATGTTTATTGTGTTGCATCTGGATAAAGGTAATTCATGTCAGTAGTTGTGAGCCAGGCCGACAGATTTTTATAGAGTTCACCACAGTAGAATTGGCTTTCATGGGGCTTTCTGTCAGCAGCGAAGTGGTCCCCTGAGCAGACCATTTGCCTGGGAGCTTTGTTGCTGTCACATGAGTCAATTTATAATATGAAGCAAATGCTATGTTGTATTTGTCCATGCCTCAGATTAACAACCTAAAAAAAAATGAGAATGGTAACAATTAGCAATTTCATATTGAACTCAATAATACCCTTAAATAAAAGATAGTGTAGTGTGAAGTCTTATTTTGGGTATGGGCTGGATCATGCCAGTTTATGGCTTATCTCAGAGTAAAGGGTGATAACAGTGGGAAAACTAGCAATGGAATAAAGATTTCGACCAAGTTTCCCTCAAAATCTGCTAGCTGTGAGTTTACTTGTACTTAAAAACATCCCCTGAAATAAATGACAAAAATAGAGGATCAATGTTTTTTTATGCAATATGTTGAATTATAGCTGCTGGGGATATTTAGGGTATTTTTATTTCTTTCTTTCTTTGCTTTGATAATTAAAGCTCATGAGCAGAAAGGACTTTAAAGAGTCCTTCAGAAGAGGAGTTTTGCTCTTGGAGAAGTCTAGGCTTTCACATTTAATGGAAGTTTTCCATTTCTTATGTTTATGAATCCAGAAAGAGTTTTGTACATCCTCCTTTTCTTGGCTGAGGTAAGCTGTCCTAGGCTAGGGAGTACCTGCTCTGTCAGACTGTGCATTTCCATACCATTCTCCAAAATGAGAGAGTGTGGATCTGAAGACCAAGTGTCTCATTATGCCATTTAAACTTTCTCTCAAAGAAGTATGAGGATATTTATAATGTAAAACTGTGAAGATGCTCAGAGCACTTGAGCACCTATCCTATGGAGCCAGGCTGAATGAGTTGGGGTTGTTCAGCCTGAAGAGAAGATGCCAAGGATACCTTACAGCTCTTCCAGCCTAAGGGGGCTACAAGAGAGCTGGCACGGGACTTTGTACAAGTCTTTGTACAAGGGCATGGAGTGATAGGACAAGGAGGAATGGCTTTAAACTGACAAGTGAGCAGGTTTAGATTGGATATTAGGAAGAAATTCCTCACTGTGTGATGATGCACTGGCACAGCCTGCCCAGAGAAACTGTGGCTGATGCATCCCTGGAGGTGTTCAAGGCCAGTTTGGATGGGCGTGGAGCAACTTGCTCTAGTGAAAGGTGTCTTTGCTCATGGCAGGGGGATTGCAACCAGGTGGTCTTTAACATCCAATCAAAACCATCTAGTGATTCTGAGATTCCATAAAATGACTTGTTTTTTCAGTTGCTAATTAGATTGTGAAGCTGGCAGAACAGTTAGTTCCTTAGCAAGCTTCTGCATTCCTTGTTAGAAACCCCACCACCTCAAGTTTTTCCGGTGTGTCCCTGGTGTGAGTTGTTTTCTTTTGGAAGTTTGACTTCTGCTGCCATTGGTAGTTGAAAGGTGGCATGGAAACTGTGCTTTCCATGTTATCTTCGGACACAATAGCAAAACCTGGTAAAGGCGTCGTGTATCGTCCATTGGCAGCCCCTCCAGTTATTAATCTCTGCCCTTACCAGCTGGTGTCAGTCAGATCTCTTTGGGGATTTGGAAGCTAATAGAAAACTGTGGGAATCAGACTGGAAACAGAAAGCATATATATCTTTTTCTTAAAAAAAAATGTTCATGGTCTCACAGTGAACTTTTAAATAAAATAAAATTAAATAAAACAAAACAAAAACATTTTCATGACTCTCTAAAGGAGTTCTCATGGTACTATTCATAAAACACCATAGGGAATTTTGTATATACTGGAAAATACTCCTCTAATTATGTGAACAGCTTACAGAATAAGCTGTATAATGGAGACTATAAGCCAGCCATATTGGCAGTGACCTGTTTTTACTTACTGATTGGTGGTGTATCACCTCTGTAGCAATGTTGACTGTGAACATACTCAATAGAAAAACAGTGGCTTTGTGCCACTGTCTTAGGGACTTCCTGAATGTTAAAGTTTGTCCCTTCTATCCCATGTGATAATAATTTGGCTAAGCCCTAGATTCTGAAAATGTCTGTTTGATTCTTCATTCTTTCCAGGGTTCTCCCATCACAACTCCCTAATTTCTGATGCCAAGTCATCTGCCTCCTCCGTTTTAGCTTGAAATGTAGGTGTTAAAATAGGTGCATGAATGTGTGTGCACTTACACATGCCAGAGGGCCAGAAAATTGTCTGAGGTGCCCAACTGGCAGTCTGTAACTACTGAAGCAAAATTCAGTCCTAGGATGAAAACAGAGGTTTTTATGAGAAGCCTTGAGTGAGTATAACTTGCTAATGCTTGCAATCTTCAAAGTAAAAAGAAATTCCAGGTTATGATTTCGCCTAAGAATATAAATAGGAGCATGCTCAGTGTGGCACACACAGCTTGCAGAATTGCTGCTCACAAGCCTCAGTCTCAGCCTTGTTTGTGCTCATTAGCTCTAGAGTTTCTGAGGAAAAAAAATGTGTTCATTTAACACTTCCTTTATGGAAATACTTTGGAGTTGTTTGGGAGTAGCTTTGAGACAAAGATGTGCTGCATGAACATTCATCACTTTTCAGAATTGATTCTCAGTAGTGTAGAACTTTTGGGAGCGTATGAAGACCTTAATTGCCCTGAATCACCAACAAACTTTGTATCCTTAACTGCTGAAAAACAGCAAGTGATGCAAGTCACAGGGGGAGTAGGGTTTCTCTTCACTTTATCTCATCTCTATCAGGCAGGTTATTCTAGAGCAAATAGAGGTAATGTAAAATGAGAATACTTTAAAATGTTACTTTTGGCTATATTAGAAAAACAAGGGACATGAGGCAAAGCAGTGAAATGGGATGAAAGGATTTTTAAGGGCCTACTCTATTATTAATAGTATAGGGTATTCAGGCCGCAAGTAAGAGCTACTGCGGTGCTTCAGTGAGGAAGTTAAAATGGGTTTTTCATCCACCTGTTTCTTAATTCCTTTTGAGCTAGCCACTATATGGCATGAAGCAGTTTGGCCACACTTGCAAAGAAGTGTCTGGGAAACCAAAGATGGAGGAGATAGTGATGGATGAAGTGATAGGTGTGCATATCATTGCAGCTTTGCAATGAGACATGCCAGATCTGCATAAGAACCAGAATATAGATGTGAATTTTTTTTTAATGCATGTCAGTCACTGTCAGCACAGATCTGACCAGTTAAAGGTGTCTGTGCTGAACTAGTTAGAGGAGGAAAGGATGCACCCAGAGTAAAGGTTCTTATGTGGATTCACCCAGAGATTCTGGAAAGGTTGGTTCTCTAAGCACAGGTCTGCTCCATTTCCGTGGACACTCTGAACTTCTAAATCCCTTTATGCATAGTCATTGTAGGGGATAAAGTAACTCAGTTTAATCTGCAGTGGCCATCAAATTGGTGTGCAGAGTCTTGCTTGTCTTGTTCTAGGCATCACAGACACACCAGCTGAACCCACTGTAACTGCAAAATATTGTTTCCAGTAACAAAGACTACCACTACTGATGTGGTGCATTGTCACACTTTGGAACAGTTGCCATACTTGATGTCATGCTACTTTTTAGATACTTTCTTGATGTTTCTGTGGGTCTTTTTACTAGATTGCTAAAATATTATATTGCAAAAATATACCAAGAAAGCTATATGGATATTTACTCCTTTTCAAGATCTCAGTTTAGTCCATTAAAGCAAAAACTTGGGAAAAAGCTTTTAAAAATAGTTTTTAATATTCTAAAGGTGTTGCTAGCACTGGCAGTCTGTCCTGCATCAAGGCCTGAGGTATTCCCCTGGACTTTGAAGGTCACACGTGTTACATCTATGCAGTGTTACTCCACCTTGCAGCCCCTGACCCAGTGTGGCAGTGGGGTGGTGAGGTGTCATGGGACAACTGTACTGATGCTGAATAGCACAACCCTTGTCTTGCCAGTTTTCAGGCAGCAGAAAAAAAAAATGCTTTAACTTTTTTTTCTGCTGCATTCATTTTTTTGCCACCTTTTGAGCTTAATCACATCATTGGAGGGTCTGACAAGTGCCAGAACCAGCACAAGAGGAGGGAGCTTAGAGTTGTTCTTAGGATGAGAAGATTAGAGGAAATGGACTGACCCTTTCAGCAACAGGAACAGTTAAATCTCCTTGCCCATCTCTTATCTTGTTTCACAGAACTCACACTCTGTATGTTCTTCATGTGTGTAAGCATGTACATAAATAACTTTTTTTTCCTAAATCTCTGAGTATATTTTTTGAAGAAAAGAAACATCCAAGTATTGTAAAAAAAAAAAAAAAAGCATAGAGAAAAAAGGCATAAAGTGAATTAATTTTTGTTTTCAGCAGTGACATTAACCCATGTCAAAGTTCTGAAGATTGTATACACATGGGCTAATATTAACTTTTCATTTACAGGACAGATTAGTGTTTATACCTGCTGTGAAGTAAGAGATGATATTCCCAAATATCAGTATAAATGCACAAGGCCTGAGTTGTTATTTCTTTATTCGGGGAAGCATGGCTGCTCTTTGATTGGAATAAAGATGGCAGCTCAAGCCTAAAGGGTTGACTGCATGTTGTGATTGTGTTTCCATACACCATCAAGTGAATGCTTAACTACTGAGTGTTAGAGAGCTGACAGCATTTCCTTGTACCTTTCTTGTTGCATGGAGCTGTCTGCTTATGAGAAGTCTGAAGCCAGGACTTAAAACATAAATGCTTTAAATGATTTTATTATTTAAAGTTGCTGTTATCCTTTATGACTAAAATACACCACAGCCTTTTAAAAGTCCTTCAGAAACTTCTGCTCTTTGACAAACACCCATCCAGAAACCATCTTCCTTTCATTTGTGATTAGAAACTAATCTGCACATCTCTGCTGCCTCTGGTTGTCTTCACTTGCACTGATTGGGAGTTTACAAATAACTTTGCTTGCACAAGGTCTCATGAAGTACATCTGTGCAAATGCAGTCATTATTCACAGGGCTGAGATTTTCACCTCACTCCACGTGTACCACCAGTGCTCCTGCTGTATAACCAAATACAGTTTTCATCGGATAGGCAAATCCCTCAGAGAAAATGTGAAACAGCACTTTAGAATGAACCATAGCATTTATTACAATGTCTTTCAAAGCCCCACTCACATTTACTCAGTCTTCACTCACAGTTCAATGTAAGAAAATAAGATTATTTTCATTCTCTTTTTGATGTATTTACCAGCTCTTGTTCTTCTTTTATGAATGATATGTTTTAACCCAAATATTCTGAACTCTCCTCAAAAGAGAAGTGCTAGATAACATTTGCTTACCTGTTAACTTACCCTGAAAAATGAATAGCTGGTGTTTTTGCCAAAGTCAGGGAATTTAAGATGATAACTAGAAACAGAAGAAAATGTGGAATAGACCCATTCCTGTTCCACCAAACTGAATAGTAGCCCCAGCACTTTCAGCTGTTGAATATATAAATTATATATTATATCATGTATAATGAATTATATTCAATATAATGTTGCAGAGCAAATAAGAAGAAATTTGGTTAGAAGTATTTCTTGAACAGGCAGTTAGGATGAACCAAGGGTCTGTGTTCAGTGAGTTCATAGGAGAACATATCTACCATCACTCAGCTCTTTTTTGCACAAATAAATGCCTCAAGGTCGCTTAATCACGTCACCAAAACTGGACAAAAGTGCATGTTCTGCCATGAGAATGGTGTGTATTGCGTCCCTGCAATAAATTCAGAGAGGAAAAATGGTTGTAAAAATATACAGGAAGAAAAGACATTTGGAAGTTTTCAGGTATGAGAGAATGCCAAACCTGGTGGATGCTGAGCAGCTCGTATTTAATCACACTGTTTGCAGTTGAGCCGCCCATTGGTGTAAATGAATGAGCAGGGTTTAGTGCAGCTCACACTAATGCTTTTGCCCCAGAGTGCAGCAATTTCTTTGAAGTTTCAACTGTCCTGCCCATCCAGAGCCCTCCTAAACTCAGAGGTGTTTTCTTGCCTAAAGAAGTGTGTGAATTTTCTTTTGTTTTCCAGAATCAGTGGATAACTGTCCCAGCAATTGCTATGGGAATGGAGACTGTGTGTCTGGGACTTGCCATTGCTTCCTTGGCTTTCTGGGCCCTGACTGTGGCAGAGGTAGGAATTTATGCTTGATTAACTTGATTGACTCTTCCCCTCTCCTGTTCAGTTAACATTTTTCTTCTGGAAATCATATTCGTGATGGTGCCTTTTGAAAAGTACTCTTCACCCAGTGTGGGAATGCTGCAGTAGAACGGAAACAAGTTGATCTGTGTATTTGTTCGCTACAAAGTTGCTAAAAATTTCACTCAGCAGCTGAGGGTGTTTACCCTGGAGAAGACTCAGGGGACATCTTACTGGTCTCTACAACTACCTGAAAGGAGGGTGTAGCCAGGTGGGGATCAGTCTCTTCTCCCAAGTTATAAGTGATAGGACAAAAGGAAACATCCTCCAGTTGTTCCAGGGGAGGTTTACATTGGCTATTGGGAAAAAATTCTTCAGCAAAGGGTTTGACAGGCTGCTCAGGGAATCACCCTCTCTGAGAGTGTAGGTGCGACATTTAGGAACATGGTTTAGTGGTGGGCTGGCAGTTCTGGGCTAGGAGTTAGACTCAATTTTGGAGGGCATTTCCAACCTTAATGATGCTGTGATTCTATACTAATTGTGACTACTGTGCTCTTAACAACAACACAACCCCTTGGGCTGCTTGTGGACAGGCAAAATGTCACATTGGAAATTTTCTCTCTGGAAGTGACTTTCAAAAACCTGACTTATAAATGTGGCATTATGGTTTGTTTAGCAGAGCACTTTTATCATAGAGTCGCATGACACTATAACGACACTTTCTTTTAAGATGCTGATTATACAAAAAGTACCTTGCAAGTCTGCCTGAGTCTGGCTGTGGGGAATAGGGTAGGGCTTTGGAGTGAGGCTAAGAGTGGAATAATGGCAGGAACAACTGGTTGCTCTGGCCAGAAGTAAAAACACTGGAAGGACTGGGAAGGAGACTTACCTCAGTAAACAGTATAATACATTTTTCTGCTCAAGTGATAAGTATTTTTAATAAATGGTTTTGGAAGGGTTTTCTTTGGCCTGAATTTTTTAGGTTATTTAAACATTTAAAAAACAAACTGAAATACTTTTAGTAAGAACACATTTCTAGCCAAGATATCAAAACCTTGCATGTGGGAAATGACAGGATACTGTGCATCAACATTTTCAAGACCTTTTTTGGCTGAAACAGTCCAACAAACTAAGTACAGATTTATAAATCTGGGGAGGGAGGTAGCATAAAACATTAGTGCCCACCCAAGGAGCTTCGGTAAGGCCTGCAGGTCAGGCCTTCACCCCAGCTCGTCGCTGCTTTGGAAAGCAGGCTGGCGCCTTCCCAAGAGAGAGCTAAACTCTGTCCAACCCCGTCCCTCTCCCCCTCCAGCTGAGCTGGGTCACATCCCAGCAGAGAGCCAGGAGACAGAGATAAGGAGCCGCGCACCCCCAGGGCAGACAGGAGCTCCCTGCCGAGGCAGCGAGGCCGGGCTGAACCCGGCGGGGTTTCAGAGTTCACAGCCCAGTAAGATGGATGTGGCAGGCTTCGTCCCTGAGAGCTGTTATGTCAAACTTCTTGCTGACTCAGGTTACACTTGGTTTGCATTTCCTTACACTTGGTTTGCATTTCCAAGCTCCTTTTCAAATCCCTGGAGCTGGAGACAAAAGGAGTTTTTTCCATGTCCCATAGCATATTCCAGCTCACACCTCCTAACTTTCAGTAGGGGCAGAAGTTCAGGGCCTGTTCCCCTCAATGCTCCCTGTAGAGTTTGTGGAGAAGAATTTTCTTTACTGTTAGTCAGAATACCTAAACTCTTGTTTTGAATCCACTTTCAGAGGAGCTCTCCTCCCCTCCTGGGCTATATCCCAAATTTTCTCAGGCTTTTTGGTCGGGCCATGTGTGTCTCTCATTTCACCAGAGCACATGTTCCAGCTTCTATGAACACCTTCTATTCAACTCTGTCTTTTCGTTCAGAATCATCTGGGTTCAAATCACAGGTTGCACTCTGACTTTAGGAAGACAGATTAATACCTGGAGTGCCAAAATAATATTTATATATGCATTTCACTGGGCTTGTTAAATAGATTATGTTGCCATGAGGATGAGATCCAAAGATCCCAGCATTGACCCTGTTGGTTTTCAGTATAATCCAAGATCCTTCTTTTGAGCTACAAATCTCTCAAAGGACAGCATATATAAGGCTGTCACAGTATGCATATGCAACCCTTCACGATCCCTGTACAGAGCAGTAATCCTTCAAAGAGCAGGTTCCTCCTCACGTGAAGAATTCTATGGATTTCTTGGGTGCTCCTTTGTTTCAGTTCAGCATTGTAATTCACCATCCAAATGAATGGGAAACTGGAGCAGAAAGCCATACACTTTTTAGTAATGGTTAATTATTAATGTATTATTAACCAATTATTTTAAACAAAATAAATGAGAGCAAGTCACCAGAGGTGTATTCCATAGGCTTTTTGAAGGTTTTCTTGGACATAGGAGGTGGTGTTTTCAAGTTCTGCATAAAGTAAGCAAACAAACAAATGATTTTACTCTCTGATGCTCAACTTTGCAGGAAACAGAATATGTATTTGGATTGGTGCTATCATTGCTACACTAGAGAATTACTATAATCTTGCCATCATCGACATTGTTGAAATCTGATTGATCAAATAATAATTATATATCTTTATATATAGAAAGGAGTTGCACAAGTAACAGGAGAAAAAATTCAGAAACCTCTTTTGTCTTTACTCATTATTGCATGCTACAGAGGAGGTCTTGTTCTTGCCATTGCCTTGACATTTATAGCAGTGCTTTCCAGGTGATGCTGAAGGTGTTCTCCACAGAAGGCTCTGTGGAGTGTCAGTCTCACTGCAGATGGCCAGTAATTTATCTGATCTTTTGCTGAGTGATCAGCTGTCTTGTCAGGAAATATGTTTTTCTCAGCAACCTCTCACTGGTTAAGGACAGTTATTCTTTCTTCTTGTTGAAAAGAACTGCAGACTATCCCCTGCCTGTGCCTTGAAAGAACAATGTCCATTACTGAGCATTGAAATTTGAGATGGGAGGGGCAGAAAATTCCATCACTTAGCTGAAAAATGAAATTACAGAGTGAGTGTGCTGCGAACCATGCACATAACATGGTGTATCTTAAACAATTTAAATCTCATATTTTATAGGTAGATACCATCTTGCAAATGATGTACTTGCAATGCACCATTGCAATGTGTTTCCTTTAAAGTGAACAAAGTGCTCCTTAGTAATAACAGTTTCCAAATTCCTTTCTTTCCTAAACCTCTTTTATCTTGGTCAAGCAAATATACTTCTCTGCATATCAAACTTGTTTAACAGTCAGAGTTGGCAGTGCTTTGTATTTTATTGAGGCTGCTGTAGTTCTGGAACACTCAAACTGACTTGACTACAAGGATGTGTGGAAACAACTCCTGATGTGCTTTGTGAGATTACTGTCTCAAAAGATGGGAAGAGAAGGAAAGGAAAGCTTTCCTTAACCATGTAATATCCCTTCCCACACATAATCAAAGTCAGGAACAAAGCAAAAGAGGATTCATCACATGTCTAATGCAGTTGAATTAAGTAGCAGAATGGAATATTCATTTTACATTTGTCTTGCATAAAATTGTTCACAAATTGCCTTTCCGAGGGGCAGATGAGAAGGCCAGCTGCTCTCACCTAAGGCTGATGTGCAACAGTGAACAAGAGCAGCCTGTGTTGAATGTATGTCCTTGCAACTGAGTTTCAGGAAAATGAAATGGAAGAGAACAGTACTTGAGCAAGAAGTTTCAAGGTAGAGTGAACAGGAAAAGGCTATTGTTTCTGAGGAACTGAAATCAGCATCTTCCTTGGGAAAATCAGAGCAAAGGACAAAAAGATCATAATGTGGCTGGTGTGGAGAATGGAATAAGGAGAAAGCATCATCTGAAAGGAGCTGGAGAAGGCTTGGAGAGCAGTGATTACAAAAAGCTGTGGTCATGGAGGCTGAAGTTTGGTCCTTGATACCCTGTCCTTCCTTGGAGAACCTGTTCTGTATCCCATCAGTTCATCCCATCCAGCTTTGCCTGACAGTTTCCAAATTTAGCTCTGAAAATGCTTAATCCTGGGATCCATCATGCCACAGCTTGAGGTTGTCATCTTCCTCTTCTTACCTTTATCACAGGGAGGAAATCCTGTATCTGTGTGGCCTTGAGAGTCAGCTGACTTTGCTGACAAGGACAACTAAAACCAGGGACAATTAAAAATCCTTTTAAAATCCTTTATAAATTATATAAATTTCAGAGGACAGATTTACACAGCTTTTATTACAGGGAGCTTGGAAACAGTAGAGTCCAATTTTGTGTTGTGGCTGGTGATGAATCGAGTCCAGCAGAGGTGATAACCAAAACTGGGGGCTGGATATTCCGTTAGAACTACAGAATTGTTAAAGTTGGAAAAGTCCTGTAAAACTCTTCATCAAGTTCAGCTGTTAACCTAGCACTGGCAAGTCCACCACTAAGCCATATCCCTTTATGCCACATCCACACATCTTTTAAATTCCACCAGGGACAGTGATTGAGTCACTTCCCTGGGCAGCCTGTTCCAGTGCTTGATAGCCCTTTAAGTGAAGAAAGTTGGTAGCTGATGGTATGACATGAGCTAAATCAGGGAAATAGTCTTAATGTGGCATTCTGGGCTCTGAGCAAAGCAGCGCCTGAAACACATAAAGCTGGGAGTTAACCCAGAAAAAAACAGGGGTGTGATCTGTGTGCCACTGAGGTCCACAGCAGAGGCAGTGTCAAGGAATGTCTGGCAGCAGGTCAGGGATAGTGATAAGCAATCTAAGGTCAGTGATGCTGCAGAAAGAAGACATTGTACATTGTAAAATCAGAATACAAGAAAACTTTGAGTTTGTTTAGTGAAAAAAGGTATCAGAGACGCAAAGCAAGAAGATAGTCTAACTTAAGGGCACTCTTTGTTCTAAACACTCATAGGAGAATACAGTTAACAAGCTGGGTATCATCCATGTAAAAGATTTGGTTTTGGGAAAACAAACAGCAACATATCCCAGTGAAGACTGTATTTAAAGAATGTAAATCATATGCTGGGCTCTTTTTCTCCTTTTTGAAGTGATTTTCCACTTGTTTTAATGGGATTTTTGTTGTCTGTCCATAGCGTCCTGCCCAGTGCTGTGCAGTGGAAATGGGCAGTACATGAAAGGAAGGTGCTTGTGCCACAGTGGCTGGAAGGGAGCGGAGTGTGATGTCCCAACAAACCAGTGCATTGATGTCTCCTGCAATAACCATGGCACATGCATCATGGGCACCTGTATCTGCAACCCGGGATACAAAGGCGAGAGCTGTGAAGAAGGTATTTGCAAGATGCCTTCAATTAGCCTTTTGCTTTGATTGTTGTTCTGTAATTATATGGATGGAGGCAATTCAGAATTGGACTGGCACTTAAACAGAGCAGTAATAGGCACCTTAGAGATACAATAGATGGGTACAAAATAAAAATGATATGTTGTCATAACTTCTCGTTAGCTATCATACTTGTTCAATAATTGGATGAAAAGCCATCAAATGCTTCAGATAGAAGAATCTAGCTGAAAGACCAGAACATCTAATCATATGTTCAAATGTTCTTATTAAAGCATCGTTTCCATTTACACATCTAAACATATAATTACTTTTAGAGTGCTTTCTTCTCTGCTGCGCTCTGCCAAGCAATTTCAGTTGCTTACATACACAAAATGGTGGCGTGTGAGAGAAAGTCCCTGATCCTTGTCAGCTCTAAAAGCTTAGGAATGCTCAGGACTTGAATTAAATTCTGCTATGAAGTCAGATATTATTTTAATGGCTCTTCCATAGCTTTTTTTTCTCACATTAGCCCCCAAACGTTTCTCATTTACGTTTAGATTTATGGCTGCTTTTAGTACTTATCTTTAATCTTTTTGTGTAGGAACTCACCTGCCAATATAAACCTTTATCTTCCTGAGTCTGTGACTGCTTCTTACTGCTAAATGAAAAAGTGGACAGTTTTGCAAGTATATAAATCATTCAGAGAGTATAAAAATATATCCAAAAGTGCATTATTGCAAGAATAATGCTCAAAACTTTTGAAAACTATTATCAAATTCTTTTCCAGTGACCTGATAAATAATTATTCTTAAATTGCGCTTCTATGAGGTACATATGTAAGGCCTCTTCACCACTTGATAAAGACATCATTTGATATATTTAAGAATGACAATGGCTTGAATTAATTTATAGTTGTCTTCATGTATGCATGATAAAGATTTATCTGAAATGGCTTTATTTTATAGGCAATGAAAATGGTCTGAATTGGATTGAGACATTCAAATGTCATCTAATATAGCAATTCTTTTGATGCATTAAACGTATTGGAGTGGGACATCTCTGATGTAGCATGGCTTCAGTGTCAGTAAATGTTAGAGACGAAGACAGTATCAACTCTTATAACAATAAGCCATCTCTTGAGAAAGCCTCATTTTGACATAAAGCACAATTCAGTGAAGCTGTGGGGCATGCAAAACCCAAAGATTGTGACTACTGAAGTATCTTTTAAGCATCTCTGTAGACCTCCTATTTACTAGATCATATCTTTACTAGATAAACAGAAATGAAAAGATCCTGATTTTGCCTCCAGCCAGAAGTGTTTAATGTGTGTAAATCACAGTGAGATTTGCCCTCTCTCTAACAGGAACCTTTATTTCCCTGGTCACATTCAAAGCGGAAAAGCCAGGCACTGCTTAGTTATTTTATGTTATCACTGTGGTGGGAGACAGTGTCAGTCCCACTAGGTCAAAACTTGAAAAAGAAAGAAGACCAAAGAGAACACGGTTTTTCTTACGGGCTGTTTAGTATTTTTCCAAGCATGCATGTTTTTGATATTCAAGGCATAATTTGTATTATGTTGTCAGGGGGGGAAGCAACTCAGAAATATGCCATGTGGGAAATCTTGAGAACATATATATACAGATTTAGATTTAGTAAAAAAGTTGATTTATACTATTTTTTAAATTGCTTTTACTCTTTAATTTCTCTTCTTAGAAGGGCCATCTGGTATTGATTACTTTTATTATTTCTCAGTTCTCATAGCTTCACTGCTTGGTCCGTGTTTATAATGGGTTTTCATTCCAGGGTTTCTTCTGTCTTTTCTTTTTCCCCCATAGAAGTTCAGCAATGTTTATAAAACATCAGCCAACAATCATTACTCGAGTTTTTCTTTTCTCCTTCCTTAGTTTATTGGCCCATATTTTATAAGGCATGGCCTAAGCCAGTGAGACATTGCAGGGAGGGGGAGCAAATTTAAGCAGTGAAATATGAGAAGTTACTCTTTGGGCACTGAATAAGCCTAATAACTTGTGTGACCAATGAAGCATGAAGCATACTGGGGAAAAGTGTAGAAGAGACACTAACCTTGCGTTGCATGATTTATCTCCGTGGCAAAGATTCTGCACAAGGCTAAACTATAAACAGGGCATTTTCCAACCAAGAACTTGACCATTTGGGAGATTTTCCTACCAAGAACACAGACATGCGCTTTTTTCTTTTTTTTTTTTTTCTTTCCCAGGTATACTAGATCTTGTCAGTTCTGTCCTCGTGCCCAGCTCCCCATCTCTGGTTCTCCCAGAGCTGAGCAGCTAAATTTGTCAAGCAGCACTCCCTAAAAGTTACTATTGTACTCCAAATCCACTAAGCAATTGATTAAGGAGAACGCAGAAGCCTGTAATCCTATCCCAGGGCCCTTCCAATGGTGCAGAAAGCCTAAAGAGATAGAGCTAGTGAGGCTGAGATTAAAGTAGCCATTGTGTGTGACATTTCCTGAAAGGGCTCATTTCAACATGAAAAATGGCCTTGGGATTATGATAAATGGGGGGTTCTGACATGCACATTCCCCTCCTATAATCATCTGTGTTAGAGCTGAGATAGCAGATTGTCTGCCTCCTATGATGGAGGCCCCTGTAAAACTCACCTTTTTCCCAAGTGACCTTCAGAGGGGATGATTAATTGCCTGGAGGTAGCCTCTTGTCAGTTACCCTGTGATCTTTGTTCTCTATGTTCAAACCATCTGCTGAGAAGGGACGAGGCTGCTACTCCATCCCTTAGTCCTTTTCATACTTATTACTGCTGAGAAAGAACAGGGCCAGGGCTTCAAGGGTCTCATGCTAAAATTGGCACCCTCACTCCCAGCTCGCTAACAGTGAAGGAGATTTATGGACTCATCCTTTCCAGCCTCTTAAAATTTTTGAGGATTGTTCCAGCTATAAGCAGAGCTCCAGGAATCAAACAAAAAAGAAAATTCTCTCTCATGCCTTGGGATAGTAATAACTGAGCCATTACTTGTCAGACCGAGAAGGGTTTGAGAATCCCGGGAATTATCAGAGCAGCTGTTGTGTTTCCTTTTAAGGTTTCTGGATCTTAAGCAGGTCAGTGGAATTCTTATTAGCTTTTCCAGGGGTAAAACCTGAGCCACAAACCTGCCGTGTGTGCAGTGGCCATGTTCTGCTCTGCTGTATCAGAGCCAGAAGCTGGACAGTTTTCCTGTGCTGCTTAGCCAGACTGACACTTGTCACCAATCCCCAGGGAACTGCCACACACCGTTTCAAAAGACTGGAAGAATTTCTCTAGGCTGTCCTATCAGCTTTTATTTATAAATAGACGATCGACACCCTCCAGTCAGTTTTTCTGGGAGGGTGTCTGGTGCATTTCATATTTTTTGATTGCTGGGTAAAATTCCCTGTGGGCAGAGCAGCTGACAGTTGCCTACAAAACACATAACTCAGGAGTCAGGGAGGGAGTGCATTTGGTCTTCTGTCTGGTGTACATTGCTATAGCCCTAACTAAATGGTCTCTGATCTTGTTAGGAGAGTGCCTCTTTGAGGGGGGGGGGGGGTGGGAGGGGGGCGAAGTAAACCTCAAACATTTTGAAAAGACTATTAATTGATCAAAAATGGAACCAGAGCAACACCATTATTAAAAAAAAAAAAAAAAAAAAAAAAAAAAAGGGTTATTTTGTTTTAATCCTTATTCCAGAAAAAAATTCTATTATATATTTCAATGTGAAATTTCTTTAAGTCTCCATGAAATCTGTATAGATTTAAACACATTCTTCAATTTAAGCATGTATTTTGCTGAACAAGAATGTCAGCTTCTGCTGAATCTTTATGCAAAATTCTCTCTCAGAAAACTAGGGCTCAGCTTCAAATTCATTAGTAATAGTAATTTAGGTTATTCTAATAGAATAAATGAAGACACACTCTCTGTATGATAGAATATTAATCTTACTCTATTCTTAATTGATATTAGCCTGTTCTTACCAGAAGGATCACTTATTAGTGCAGACCTGCATAAAAGAATGGATTTCATCACTAGATTTTTCTCTCTTTTCCACGTAGGTGTTTTAGGTCTCACTGCCTTTTAGGGCCACTGACTTCTTGCATGAAGCATCTGTTTTATACACAGCAGGGCTTTCTAGTTGAAACCTTGAGATACTGTGTAAATATGTTTGCGTAGACAGCAGTCTGATAGGTTTTTTCCAAAATTCCCATTTGCTTTCCCTGTCTGCTTCCTCTTCCTTCTCACTTGTAGTGGACTGCATGGATCCTACCTGCTCTGGACGAGGTGTGTGTGTCCGAGGAGAGTGTCACTGCTCGGTTGGCTGGGGAGGAACAAATTGTGAGACCCCAAGGGCCACCTGTCTGGATCAGTGCTCTGGTCATGGGACCTTTCTCCCAGATACTGGACTCTGCAGCTGCGACCCCAACTGGACTGGCCACGACTGCTCAATCGGTAACGCCAGCGCTGACTTACTGTCGGTCTTTCATTAAACTTTGTGAAATACTCAGAACTACATCTGAGATGTATTCCAGTGAAGCACATGTAGAGCATGACTGGAAAGAGAAATTTCATAGCTCAACTACATAAATAATTCTGCTACCATTGGTGAGCATAGAGTAATATCATAAATAACTCCATTAAAGCCACCTAGGCTTGCTATTGTTCATTATATGGCTGTAAATGTAATTGATGGTCTACATATAACTTCTTGTTCTGGTGATAGTTCTTGATGAACCCCAGTGGCCACTAAAGGGTCTGTTTTGATTTTTAGGAGATGGCTAAATAATCTTTAGTGGCTGTAAACAAGAAGGGAGATTTGGTAATCTGTCAGATCTCCTTTCCCTTCTGAATTCAAAGCATGTGCTTTTCCAGGCTAGAGGAGGATGAGTGCCTCATGAGGTTCATATTAAAATACTGTCCTCTACCAACTGAAAAATAAGTTTACTGAGTAAAAGAATTTATTAGTACAAGCATCTACCAAGAAGACACATTTTTATGGGCAGTTTTGTGTAGAGGTTTGGAACAGCAACCTTATTCCGCTTCTCAAGTGGCATCTTGCTCAAAATGTGCATCAGGTATGTGAATTGAAGGCTACAGCAAAACTGTTCAGGACCATTTTCTTCCAAATGCAATTATCTCTTAGAAGCCACACTGAGAAATAGTGGAATACATTGAATAGTCAGAACCTATGGAGCATCAGTCCTTTGGCTTTTGTCCTGTATTGTGTGCTCACAAAAAAAGAGATCCCAGCAATAACAGTTTCTATACCTTACACAACTGGAGTGGAACTAGGCCAGAAATCCAGGGCAGCTCAGTATAGGCAGTAAAATGAAAGGAATTTTCAGCAAAGCAACCCAAAAAAAAAAAAAAAGCTTTTAGGAGAGTGGATATAGTAGAAAAATTATGTAAACAACATTTGCACTGAGGAATTGCTATCATGAGTAAAGAGAATCAGGTTAACTGTTTGCAAGTATTTTAAGAGAGTAATTTCCAAGGATGAGGCAAACTGAATATGCTGGTGCTAAGAACATAAGAAAACCCTTTTGACAATCATCATTTAGGCTGGGTGTTAGAAGCTTTTCATAAAGTAAAATTGACTGGACTGAGGAATAAGCAGAAAAGGAGGCCTGCTCTACTTGTCTGGTTCTGAAACTAGATCAAAACTTTTGCAGATGTAGGTAGGGAAGCTATCATACATTGAATGAAAGATAAGTTTGATGCCAGGCTTTTCCTTTCCCCTTATTAACATCTTCAATTCCATACTCTGCAGGTTTATTTTTAAAAGCACCATAAGAGGAAAGGTAATCATTTATTTGTAGTTTGTAGCATGGTTCATAATTGAGTCATTATTCTGTGTTTGTACAGAGGTTTGGGGATTGCAGGGATGGATTTGGAGAAAATTTTATTTCTGTGTGCAAACAGAATTCACTTTCCCTTTGTTAACCTGGAGGGTCATGTACAGATGATTTATAAGCTTTCCTTATACTGCTTTTATAAATCCATCTAGTGCAAACTTTCTTTGGCAGCATGAAGTTATTTGAGACAAACTTGAGCATCATTCCAAGACCTTTTTCCTCACTGAGCTGCTTGTAACATTCGGGTTATTGTGCCTCACAGCTAAAGTCACAGCTAAGGTGATTTGTAAACTTCCATTTGTAGCCCAGACCTTTCCACTGAATTGATGACTTGATTTGAAAGACAGATTTACTCAAAGGATATGTGGTACTTTACTTGCATCGTTAAAATAGAGTGAGCAGGCATGCTATTGCATGTAATAACACACTGCTCAGCCCACTGGGGTGGAGGTTCTGTAGAAGCATCTAAAAGGGACAGATTTTTATTACCCTACAAAACAGGAGCAAACAGAAGAATTACTAAGGGAAAGAACTAAGTACTTGCAGAAATCACCCTCAGCTCAGCAAAGCAGTTACTGCTATTTAGATAGATAGATAGATAGATAGATAGATAGATAGATAGATAGATAGATAGAGTTCAGTCACAGTGAAATCTACAGAACTGTGCCCACATGGATTTGCACCAAGGACAGCCCCTTTCATAAACCACGTGGAGAGGCATACCCTGGAAACAGCATAATTATCTGAAAACCCAGAATATGAGCAAGCACAATGGATTTTCCAGCTCTTACCAACTTCAAGTTAAGAACAGTACCTGTCTATAGTGCTGTATGCTGAATTAATTTAGGTTATCAGGCAGTATGGAAGCAGTAGCTGAAGTCTGTGGATTGTCATATGTAGAAGGTAAAACTAGAGCCTCTTTGAACTTTAGACTGCATCTTTCAGCTAAGTAGGTAGATTTTACCTGTCTTTAGTGTTAATCTTATAGAACACATTACTGGGTAAAACGCCTATTTTTCACAAAACAATAATATTACAGAGATTTCTGTTTCCTATTTATGTTATCTTTTTGCATTCCACTTAGCCTTCATAGACAAGCTGTGCCAGTTCAATCTCTTGTGAGATTCCTATTCTGAACTGCATTGTAGGAAAAAGTAGTTATATGTTTTGGGTTTTTTCTTGCTTTCTGTGTCTGCCTACTGCCAAGGTATGCTGAGACAGGGCTCCTGCTGTACTACCTCAGAATTGTAACTCAGGGAAAATGCTTCTCAAACATATTCCTTCATGATTCAAAGTTCATGTTTCTCAAACAGATTTCTTCCATGCAAGGGACAGTTTTCTATGATCAGCTTTCCCTTAATACACACTCTTTTTGACCAATTCCCAAATACTAGAAAGAGTATCTCAGAGAAAAGTACAGAAATAATTTCAGAGATAACTTGTACTGAGCAATACAACTGGTATTTTGATTTCTCCATGGGATAATTAAATAATTTCCCTTTTGCATCTTAGTACTGTTGCACAAGCAAGTTCAGAAAAGTCCTTTATAACCCAGTTCAGCTAAAAAGTCCAAGGCAATGCTTGGTACAAGAAAGGTAATTAAAGAACCTAATTAATAAAAAATTCTAACCCATTCCTCCAGTCTGCTATCACAGATCCTCTGTATCCCAGGCCGTTTGGGGGCTATCTCCCTTTACTTCTTATGAGCCCTATCTGGCAACTAATGAAGCCATTATAGGGCAGGTCTCTTAACCTCTTATTTTCTGAGTGTAGTGGAAAGAAGGAAATGGCCTGTGCTGCGCTGTGAAACAGAACTTACTGTGTGATATGATCTCATTTCTGACCTATTTAAACTGGGCCAACTATTTCTGGCTAATCAAGAGGCAGCACACCACATACCATAAGACATGTTTGCTGACTGCAGTGAAATGAATAGGTGAGTCATGTCATCTGCATTGGGGTAAATGCACCATTTACCAAAGGGATCTCACTGATGCATCAGTATAATCCCAGGCCCATCAAAACAGCATTAGACTTGGATGCAAAATCATTATTAAAGGAATTAAATTATCTGATGTTGTCCTTCACTCTCCTCAAATTTAAATCAGTGATTTTCACACTGTTCTGTCTTTGGTACTTGACATCTTCACATTCCCAGTATTCACTCAAATCATTACAAAGTTGAATATACAAAGCAGCAATAGAAATTATGTTCTCTGTGTCATAAGAGTGACTTTTTTTGGGCAGTTGACAGTGGTTGTAGATTGACCTGCATGCAGATAAGGATTCCTTCTCTATCACTCATTCATAATGACTCATACAGTTTATGCATGGTTGACATCCAGGCAGTACTTCAGACCCTTAAAAATACACTGGAGAAGAGCAGTAATAGGAATAACACTTTGTATGTGGTAGTCCTAAATTGCCAGTGGAGACATAAAATCATGGGCTGTGCGTTTAACGATAAGACTTAGAAACTGGAAGCTGGGAGTCAGTAAAGAAGTAAGAAGTTATGATATTTTACATCATTTGTACATCATCATATTTTACATTTTGAAAAGACTGAGAGAGCATGCTTGGCCAGAGACTGAGGCTGAGCTTGCATGACCATATCTCATGAAATCTAGTACTTTGGTCCTATTATAGCTCCTCTCATCACTTCTGCTGCTAACATGGTTTTCTGAGGATATGGCATTTTACTTTATGACCGTCCTTTTGTCCCCACTGTGGCAGGGATGAAATGCTGCTTCCCAGTGACTTACTGACACACTTTGTTATGAAGGTCTACAATCACAAAAATACTTAGGCATTTAAAATTTGCCTTAAGCAAATGCAGATTATCAAGCTTTGCTACAGGGTTGTGGAGAACTGACTTATAAGACAGGTATTCCTAGATAAACCTGGCCTCCAAGCACAGTGGGGAAGTATTGTGGGTAGCCACAGGATAGCAGAAGACCAGCCATTTACCCGCCTTCCATGACTTTACTTACTTTCAGTAGGTTGAGAAGTTGGATTTAAAATAAAACTAGCATGGTGTGTGAATCCATATCTCTGGCTGCAGGGAAGCCATATTCTTATAAATTATTGCAGAGTGAATTTAAGTCAATGGAAGAGCTCCTATTTGCTCTGCAGGAGTATGGATCAATTGAAGGTTATTCACAAACAATTATTAGATTTAAGACCCTGTATCAGTTAATGGTAATGACTGAATTTTTTAGTATCAATTTAGCTGTATAAATTAACAATGGTGAAAGTCTTCCAGGTAGCACACAACAGAGTTCCTTACCACAAAGTTGGTACAGTTCATTGAAACAGGCGTCTTTTCTCTATTCCAATTAATAGATAAAGAGACCATGAAGCATGAACTTTTGAAGAATTAAGATGAAGTAAATGAACCTTTACATTGCAATGTCTTTTTTTCACCTGGCGTTGTGAAGGAGACTGTTGCGCGCCCACACACACACACACACACACGGTCACAGAAGCAGTTCTCATACATTTTATCAGACAATGTCATACCCCATTGTTCGAACAGCACCAGGGCTAACACAACATGTGTGATAAAATTTTATTTCCTTGGGCTTACTGATGTCAACTTTTGAAAACAAGATCCGTTTTAATTTCATGCCATGCCCGAGGCCACCAAGATAAAAAACCATCCTTAGAAAACATTCATATAAGTCTTCCTTTAAACAGTCATTTTCTTCAGAGGTAAAAATGTTTCTATAAAAGATGGATATAACAGTGATATAGCCTGATGTGATGCAGGCTTGTACCATACTGTAGGCTAAGACGCCTTTTAATGCCTAAGAAGATGCTGATTTTTCTTTTTCGTAGTTTTAAAACACATGAGGAAGAACAAGAAAACTAACCTCAGGATGCAACACTTGAAATTCATAAATATTTTCATCACTTAAGAAAAAGTCACTGAGCACAGCTGTGTAATCAAAGGCCACTTTGAAGGCTTTTCCCGTAGCTTGTAACTTGTTCATCTCACAACCCTGGTAGAGCTGTGAGAAACATTAGTCTGGGGCAGGTGAGGCACAGTGTCTTCAAAGCTGGTTGTCAGAATACACCGTCAAAATCTGTTCTGGCTCAATACCTAAATTGCAGACTGATTCCTGAAAGCCTTACTTTGATCCTTTAGTGGTTGTTGAAAGCTTGGAGATGTTTTGTACTAGCAGGAATTTCAAGCTCTGCCTTGCACAAGCATAACTTGCTGATTTCTGAACTTGTGATCTTCTCCATTTTGTATGGAGAGAAGCCACTCTTCTCTCTAAGGAAAAAGTATGTGCAGCCCAGTGCACACATAAGGCTCTCACAGGCTCTGCCTGGCAGATATCTGCTTTGTGGGTTGGGAAGAAACTGGGGAATCTAGAGAATCAACAGTGTTAATAATAACTATCATTGTGAAAAACATGATTTTTTTATGTAGTTGAGTTCGTGAGTAGAGATTTTAGCCTACCCATTGCCAAGATGAACTTAGCCTTTAAAGTCTTCAAAGCTTTTTATTAAAAATGTAATAAAAGACTAAAATCTGCCCAAACCTTTGAAATAAAAGTATTCAGGGAGGCTTTCATTTGAATATCCTTTTACTCCCTTTCCTTTTGTTTATTAAAAATGTGTGTAAGGAGACCCTGATGTGGTGGAAAAAAAGATAATAGTTGAAAAGGGCTGAAGTTATTTTTGTAGCAAGTCCTATTCTTCAAAAGTGCAAGTATCTTTGTGCTCAGCACATGAAAGGGACATAATAAAGGGAGGGAGAGAACTCCCACCAAGATAGAAAATACAACTTACCTTTAAAATATGGATTCCTACTTTAAATCTGATAGCTGAGAAATTTTTTTAGGACATTACCCTAGCCAACCAGAGATGCATCAAACTTCTGTCAGCTCTGGGTTATGTTTAGGATCTCACTTTTAACCACTTCTCTGCTGCAGTCCATGCAGTCTTGGTCAGACACAATGACAAAGGGAAGACTGAAGGAACTGAAAACTTGTGTTCTAGCTGTCATTTCAGACTTGGCCAAAACCAGTGGAAGCAATGACATCATCAGTCTGTCTCTGACCATTAGATCACAAAGCATTTGCTCTGATTAGGTCATGTCTCAGGCTGAGAATAGTGTGTGTCCAGTCGTGTAACAAGCAGTCCCTGATTCTCATTGACCTTAGGCATTCTGTGAAGAGCAAAGTTCTGTCTTGTATCAGCAGTAATCAGTGAAAATTGATGGACCCCTACAAAGGGCAGTGGGAAGACTGTTGCCGTCCCCTATTTGTTTTCTACAATGATTAGGGAAAATTCCCAGCATGCCAGTTCAACATTCTTCCCTATCCTCAAATGTGACCTCAGCAGACACAACATGAGCCGAAAAGTTCTTTTTGTTTGGGTCAATTATGCTTTGTGTTGAGGACTTTTCTGACTGAAAATAGCAATGTTGTACTGGAGTCAGTGAGGCTCCTGTTAATGTGACTAGTTTAAAAAAATTTCACACCACCACAAGATACTAAATTCCATGTTTAAAATAGAGTACTGTTAAAATACCATGTTTTGAGGATGACCGAGCAATTAGCATGTTTTCTTGTATCACTGAGAACTTATCATTTGTATCTCTAAGTCTCAGATGACCAAATTTTGGCTTCTTCTCCAACTGCCTTTGAAAGGAGGAGCCTCTTAATTTTTGAATCTGGACCTCTGCTGCTGACTATTCCTACTTTTAACCAGGACAGTGCTGCAATATCAGCAGGGCATGTACTTGTGCGGAGTCAGTCTCTGCCATGATCCACCTTGATTATGCTGGATAAAACCACTTATGGCTGAGCAAGGATGGTTGTGGGTTCCATGTCATGGCTTCTCCACCAGTGTTCAGTCAATTCCATGCTGTTGTTGGTAGATACCTCCTGTGACTGTCACCTTACACTCCAACCCAATTGGAACTCATCACAATCAGAGTTCCTGCAAAGGTTTATTGGATATTTTCAGCTTCATCAAATCATATTTGAGACATTGAACTAGGTTGCTCAGAGAAGCTGTGGCTGCCTCATCCCTGAAGGTGTCCAAGGCCAGGTTGGGTGGAGCTTCAAGCAATTGTTCTGTTGGAAGGTGTCCCTCCCTATGGCAGGGGGGATAGAATGAGATGTTTTTTAATGTCCCTTCCAACCCCAACCATTCTATGATTCTATATCATTCTGAGTTAGAATGGCCAAGGTTAGATAATAAGGAAAATGGTCCGTGAGTCAGTAAAACAGAATAACATCAAAACTAAGCAAGAAAAAGACAATCTAAGACCAATGATAGTCATATAGTGGATTAGTGTCTACTAATGGCCAAAAATCCATGATTTAATAAGCTGTCTGAAGTGGATGCACTGAAATTAGTATATTCCCTCTGCCCTCTTCCAAATTACAAGATGTTCATACTCTAAAAACTATCATCACAATTTGCACTAATGAGCACTTTCTAATGATGTTGACAGACAAAAGTTAGGTCTTTGCAGAGAGCTCTGCTGCTTTTCAGTAAAGGTGATCCTTTCAGATCAGTGTTGAGGCTCAGGACAGCATAGCAAACAAAAACCTTCTGTAATAGCTGCTGATGCATCCCATTTGTGAGGATAGACAGGCACCTGACTTCTGGATATGACAGCCCTGCATGTTTCATATGTGTTCTGTGTCTCCTTTTCAAGAAGATGAATAACAATAAAATTTCTAAATTCTTTGGCAAAATGTTGTCTGGAAAAAAAGGAATCCATATTGGGACTGAGCTCTGAGTAAGGGAATCCCAAGCAAATCTAGCTTGTGATCACTTCATCACAAGCATTTGTAAATGATCTGCTGAATTTATTTTAGAAAAAACAAAAGCATACAGAATTGGAAAAGAAATCAGTTCTTTTTAAGCATGAGCAAAACACTTTGCTGCTGTCAAATTATCTCTTCCTTATGGACAGAGAGGAAATTAAAATTAGCCCAGAGAAGAATCCTTCTTAGGAACGCCATTTAATATATTAGGAATTGTTTCTTTTCTGGGAAGCTTTTACATGTCCCAGAAAGCATAAAGATTCAATTAAGCATCAAAGAGAAAAATACAATCCTTCACTTTGGAATATTTATTTTTATTCACTAAATCTCTGCTCCAAGACTGAAGCCTGACAATACCTGGCATTTCATGTCCTGCTATTCAACAACAAGAGACAGTTTAAAGTAGCGTTTGTAATAATAAATAAATGGAAGATTGACACGAGTACAAAAGTAAATCACAGCCGTAGAGCGCCATAGAGGAGATGCTTTAGACACAACATGGTGGTCAGTCCCTAGCATTTAATGAAGGATGAAAGTAGAGTACAAATACTGTAGAAACTAGAAGCTGATAAAAAGCATCACAGCAGTTTAATGGTATTTCATTGCACAAAATTACAACTTTCCAGACAGGAATTGGAAGACCTTTATGAAAATATGAAGCAGGCTGAAACTGCACTTTGAAATGAGACACTTTTTTAAAAGAGGTCCCAGCTGTACCAGTGTACATTGTGCAGCTAATGGTGTACTTTGTGCTCCTGTTTTCATTGTTACTGTTTCTGGCAGGAATTCCCAAGAATCCCATTGTGCTTGATCCTGTATGTTTACAGAATTAGAGGTTCAGTCTTGGAGAACAGACATACATCAGTTTAAATATATTACTATACCAAACCCCTTCATTACTCATTTTGGAGATGGAGGGTGCGTTCCAGGGCAGTTATGGACACATCTGGATCTGCTCAGCACCAGGTGAGGAGCTACTCTGTGGACTATTTATTCATCCCCAAATTAGGCATCTCAGAGGCACCCCCGTCCTTGTTTGGATCTCCAGAGAGAAGTAAGACCTAGAGGGGGATTTGCAGAAGCCTTTCATTTAAACACAAAGCTGTTTATGCTAGCAAAGAACTAAATATCAGAAGAAAACTGGGGGAAAAAAAGCTGAAGTGGGGTTGGTTAAATATTTTGTGTCTAGTTGAGGGCCAGAGATGGGCCCTTTCTTTTATTAGGGATTTCCACCAGCCCTTCTCCTAGATACATCTCAACTGCTTAGAATGAAAACTCTCTCCTCTTCTGTTCTGAATGTGTTTTATACTTCCTTTTGCATACCTAGTCTTTTCTGCAAGTGCAGAGTTGCAAAATACATGTTACAATTGCATCCCTCCTGCACATGTATTGAAGGCCTGTACTCCGTCCTCCTGCAGAGCTGGCAAGAATCAGCATTCAGGCCAGCTCAGGTGTCCTGGTTAGGGTCACTCTGTAATGCAGGATATGCATTCCCAGTGCAGGCATTCCAGGATGCTCCTCAGGGCTTCATGTTCAAGAGGTGAAAATTCAGGTGTCCAAGTCACATTTCAAAGCCATTGCTGAAGGTCAGTGTTCTTCCTGATGAGGGGTGATAGCAAAGCTGATGGATTCATTTTCAGTGTCTAGAGAGCATCCTTTAATCTTGATTTCCTCATCCATGGAAAGAAAATAAATAGCTGTTACTTTTCAGTTATATTCAGTTTACTGAGCTGTGTAAAACACATTGAGGCCCTAGAGTGGAGTGAGAGTCATCTCAGTACCAAAAGTTTAATTGCACTCATAAAAGGACGGGTTTTATATTTATAGACATAAATTATTATTATTATTTCTACATTAGTAATATTTGCATATTTGATGTATGCTTTAAGAATAGATAAACAGATTATTTGTTTAGAGGCATTAAATTATGCAGACATTGCTTTTAGGACATGATCTCTGAAGGTAAAAATATGTCCCTTGATTAATGACATGGTCAGAACTTATACAATCATTCTCTGTTTGCTACTGAATCAGGATGGTTTTCAGAGAATTTCATGCTACAGATCTGCTACAGACAGTGACAGAAAATCCACACCTCTTCTTTCAGGTTTTTTCTTGCCCTCTAGTTTGATCCTTTCCTTATAACATTTGTAAAAAGAATGGTTTGAAAAGCTAGTGTTCTTTATGCCATCTTCAGTACAAGCACAGGAGTTCATGTCACTACAGAGTTATCAAATCACAGGAATGAGAGTTTCATAACACTGCAAAATGTGTTTTGTTATGAGGAATGTCTTTAGCAGTTCATTGCTATCTAAGTCATGCTGATCACGCACCTTCTGGTTTTTTCATCTATATATTTCTTGCTTTTCCCAGATATTCCCCATAAATTACCTTCTAAAGCAGGTTGTGAAAATAAGCCTCACTCCTCACTAAACTCAGCCTTTTAGCTCTGTGCAGTGCCCCTCTCCTGTGTTTTTTTGGATAAAAAAAAATCTGTCTGGGGCTGGAAATGGCCTCAAATGAGCCAATTTGAAATGGGAAAATCCCAGTTAAGGCAGATTTTTAATTATTAAATTTTCTGTTAATATATGGAAGGTCAGTGGAACTGACCCAGTTTTCAGGAAGCTCTGAGGAATTTCACCTGATCTTATATTTTAGCACTAAATCCATATTTATTAAAGGATTTAGCAGACAGGTCAGAAGCAGCTAAATCTCTGATTCTGCATCACATGAATGCTAAAGAAAAATCTGCATTGCTCTTTTCTAAGCTGGAAAGCCTTAAATTGTTGTCAAGTCAATTTGAGGATATGTGGGGGGATAGGAGTAAACATGTAAAAATGGATTTGCTAAAAATGAAGCACAAATTAACATCATTATCCCTTTCCGAACTCCAGTCTTTAATGTAATGTGAAAATAATATGAAATTCTGGATGATGGCATTTCCTGTGTTGGAGGCTCCTGTGTCTGTTTCATCAATTAAAAAGGGCCATGAACAAAGCACTGCACTGGTAGGTTAGTGTTTGATAGGTTTCTTTTCCCACTTTTCTTCTGAAATATCAAAGGCAACGTAGCAGACTTTTTGTTCTTAAAGGGACAGATTTATGTCAGTTTTTAGCAGTATATGCAAAAAAAAAAATAAAAAGAGAGGTAGGTACAAGTTTTTTATTTGTATGAGTAATTGCTTTAGTATTCTAACTTCTGAAGTGCTGTTAATGGACTGTGACCTCATTAGACCTGGCTCAGTGCAAATGCAGAACAAAAAGGATAATCTTGGCCTCAGATAGTTGAGATTCTTAAACTTTAAGTGAACAACAACAGAGAGAGTGGCATGCTGATGGAGACAGAATAAAATCACATTACAATTTTCATCGAGACACTGAGGAGAAGTTAAGGCATATCAGCAGCCACTGTCAAGATTTTGGGTAGGATTCAAGATGGACAAGGATTTTTAAGAGAGCCTTGAGGAATTCTGAGGCAGTTTTAACAGAGCAGAGGGAAGTGCCTCCCCCAATCATGAGGAGATAATGAGAAAAACAAAAACAAAAAAACAAGAAAAGAAGAAACATTTCTCTGTAAAATAGCCAGCAGGCAGTTGAGTCTGGGCTCATAGAATCACAAAATGGTTTGAGTTGGAAGGGACTTAAAAAGGTCAGTTATTTCCCACCCCTCTTCCATGGGCAGAGACACCGTCTACTAGACCAGATTGCTCTGAGCCCCAGTAATGGTCTAGCTCCTGGTAGGGATGAGCAGTGATGAAACAGAGCAGGTCCTGGAACTGAAGATGAGTCATTTCTTTTTTGATTATTTGCATGAAAAATAAGCAGAGTCCTACTGGAATGGCATTTTCCTATCCTAAGAATAATGTTTATGATAACCTAAGACCTCTGGATGAACCACCCCAAGCTCAACAATGCCTTGAGCACTGTCTACTCCAGAAATTCTCCATGGAAGAGGTTTCAAGTGAATCATCCTCTGGAACTGTCTCTTTCCTTTCTTGACCCACAGAGGGCAATTAGGCTCAATTCAGCTCTTCAGGTAAGACTGACGTAACACGAGGTGAGGTTCAGGCAATGCAAGACATGACTCCAAGACAATAATGTGACAAAATCCCAGATGGGAACATTGAAACTAACTTGATTCCTTAGAAAAAAGTCTGCATCCATTAATCAGTTACCATCCATCAGTGCCATCTGGTAAGTACAAACATCAGGGAGCAAAATACAGAGTAATATTCAAACTCCAGATGTTTCTCACAGAGGTGCTTGTGTTGATTGTACTTTTTTGAGGACATTAGACTCATATTTGCTCCTAGAATTGGGCACTAGATTTAGTCAGAGTATCCCCTCTCTTCAAGGAGCTAGAAACAGCTTTGAGATCTGTACTGTGAGATGAGGTAAAACACAGTGCACCTCTAGGAAAGGATAAGGAGTGGCTAAGCTGTTCATACAAACACTGGATGAGATTAGAGATAAAAGGAAATATTTAGTCATCTTTTGGGAACAGCTGGTGTGAAAATATTTAACAGGCAGGTCTTTTATGCACAGGCAGAGCGTTCTAACTAAGCTTAAATAGGCAGGAGCAATATAGTGCAGCTGGCCAGTCTGTGAATATTGTAATAGGAGAATTAAAAGCTTTCCTTCTCATTTGCTCATGCAGCTCAGATGGTAGCTAATCATGTCCTCTAATTTTAACAACAGAATTGGGAAATGTACCAAAAAAATGAAGCTTGTAATAAGAACAGAGGTGACAAATTCTGTCCCTGGGACTGAATGACAAAGAAACAATTCACCTGCCCTTTTCTGTAAAACAGCCTTAGCTGTCTTATTCTGTCTTATTCTGTCCAAAAAGACATGTATTTAAGTGGAAGCTTAATCTGAAATTCATTTTGATCATTTCTTGAGTGCCACCAGAAAAGTAAAAGCTACTCTATTTAATCGCCCATTAGAAAGCTGTGAACATTTAAGAGGGCTGTGTTGTAAAGGACCAGGGCACGTAGCAGTTGTGTGTTGTAAGGTTATTTAAATCGTAGGGTACCCATCTATCTATCTTTAAACTGGCAGCTAAATGGAAGACACAGTTTTGAGAGTTCCTGGCTCCTGGTTCCTGTCAGAAATAATTAAACTACATTTTAGGGAGACTGTCGTAAGTAGTTTGCTTCTCAATTGTTTTTCACAGCTGAGAGTCTATTACAGCTCTTGGGGCCTGGAAATCCAAACAACCTTATATGTCCATTATATACTAATTATACATTCATAACCTGGAACCTGCATGCTTTTGTGTGCATGGATGGTGGCTTGGCTGAGGTCTCAGCTGGGTGGGAGATAAAACCTAAAATGTTCCCAGCATTCCCTTTTTGGGTTAGCCTAAGATCTGTTTGTTTATATCATACAGTGCATATCCCTGGCCCACATGTGCAAGACTGTTCCTTGGCAGCATATTGCCTGAGAAAATTTCAGTTGGGACATAAATGTCCCAGGGGATTTTCCATCCTTTTTCATAGGAATGACTGCACAGAGACTCTGCTTTTCAGAACAGAATTATTTTTTTTTTCTTTCTCTCTTCACCATTTTTGAATGCACTCCGTTATCCTAGTCTGACACCTTTAAATAACTCCAGGAAGGCTTCTGACAGTCACTGTTCCTATTATCTCTGGGTTTTTTTCCTCCACTACCAATCTGTAGACATCTGATGTTTCCATCTTAGCTATAGAACACAAGATTGCGGATTGGAACATCAAGAGGTTCATGCACCTGTCTCAGAGTTCACATTCACCTGTGGATCCATCACTTTCCTTCTGTATGCATTGGTTACTTTATCTGAAAGGTGCTGCACTGAGTCAGGGGAACCCTCAGTATCCATATAGACCTGGGGATGAGGGGTTGAGAGCATCCCTGTGGAGAAGGACTTGGGGGTAGATGAAAAGCTGGACATGACCTGGCAATGTGCTCTCACAGCCCAGGAAAGTCAGTAGTGCCCTGAGCTGCATCCAAAGCAGCGTGGCCAGCAGGGCAAGGGAGGGGATTCTGCCCTTCCACTCTTGTGAGACTCCACCTGGAGTGCTGCATCCAGCTCTGGGACACAGTTTTTGGGATCTCCAGTGCAAGAAAGGTGTGGACCTGTTTGAGCAAGTCTAGAGGAAGGGACAAAGATAAACAGAAGACTGAGGCACCTCTGCTATGGGGACAGACTGAGACAATAGGGGTTGTTCAGCCTGAGGGACAGAAGGCTCTGAGATTTTATTGTGACCTTTTTACTACTTAAAAGGGGCTTACAAGGAAGATAGGGACAGACATTTTAATAGAGCCTGTAGTGATAAGATGAGGGATAATTGTTTGAAACTAAAAGAGTGTAGCTTTAGATTAGATGTAAGGAAGAGTTTTTTTACAAAGAGGGAGAACAGGATATAATGAAGGTGTGAAGTGACGAAGCTGGCGTCCTCTGAATTGCTTGGTAAACTAGGAACAAGAAAAATTACAGCTTATTTGATATTCTGAGATCAAAGTTCAAAGCTTATGAATAAGGAATGCAAACGAATAGCCAGAGAAGGGATTGCAGTCTAACTAGAGTAGCCCGATGGTAAAAGCATACTGGGAAGCACCAGAGGCTGCAACAATAATTTTTGGAGTTAGACCTTAAATACAAGTACTCTCAGACTTTGTAATTTCTCAAGGTATACCTTCTCAGTTTGCTGAAATTTTAGCAGCATAAATCTAACTTTTGATTTTTTTATCTGCTCTTTCCTTTATCCTCCCCCAGTTTTTGTTTAGCAGGTCAGCCAAGGAGAACCTTTTTTTTTTTTTTGCATCTTTACTGCTATATTAACCAACTTGCAGGTCCTGTGTGTTCATCACCACCCTGACCAGCCCACGCTCCATTGCAGTGCTGTCTGGCAGTTGGGGAAAAAAGTAGAAAACACACGTCTGAGCTCCAGCCCTTCAGCAAGTCAATAATTGCCCATCCCTTATGCTCTTAGCAGGTACTGTAGTATGATATTACCTCCCTCGCAGCTAGGAGCTGTGAAAATCTGTGTCTCGATGCCAGATGCAAAGTAAAAACTTCTGACAGCAAGTGGAGCCCTTCCTCAGCCATGCCTTTATTGTTTGATAGTGTAATTTCTACTTTCTTACAATAAATACTACATTAGATTCTATTACATCTCAACAGCAAGTCGTGTGTGCACATGCTCTGTTTAAGTACCCAAGATAGCCAAATACTTTTGCAAGTTTTATTCTAAATGATACAGACAAGTTCCTGAGTGTCTTAAGCCTATTTGAACTCCAGAGTTCTTTCACTAGGAGACTTAAGCATATAGGACTGTTTGAGGGGGTTTGGAGACATCCATGATGCTGCAGTAAAATGAGTTTTACTGGAAACTGTTTCAGCATCCTGGGCTTTTTGGGAAGCAAGTGCTAGGTATTGCTCTCAAGACATGTTTGAAAAATGAAGTGTTTTCTAGAGTTGCAAGGCATTACTGTTTTTCCTATCATAAATTACTGTTCCAAAGAACTCTCTGATCCATTTCATCATTTCATCATTTCATAAGGGGCTGAAGATCTCACAGCTTTCTGCTGTGGTGCACCACTTTCCTCCTGGAGCTGAAGTGGATGTTCTAGCCCTATATCAGGAGCATATCAGAAGTTCTTGAACAGCCCAAGTGTCCTGTAAATGGGGTATTCATTAGCAAAAGACTAAAAGCAACATATGTACAGCTGAATTTCAGTCAGGTGTGATGTTAATGCAGGCTGAATAGTTTTGAATATTTTATATGCAGCCAGTGACACAGAAAAAAATGTGCACTGCAGAGTACACTGGTACCCCTTTCTGTGCTTCCAGCCCAGCCCTGCTCAGCATTTCTTCTGTTCACATCTCCATGTCCCCAAAAGGAACTGTGTCCTTACCCTGTAAAATCTATAAAATGGCTCAGTGAAGCAGAAGGCTTGAGGTCAAAACATTTGGGAATTTAGATGCGCCAGGCAGAAGTCAGAGAGAAGACCTCATAGGCTGAAATACTGTGAATTGCCTCTCCTTCAGCTGAGGCAGGGAGAGTGTAGTGAGGGTTTATGAGAGATGTAAAGTAGCAGCCAAGTAATAAGTCTGGAGAAGAAATAGTTGCATTTCATTTCATCTGCATCAGTATTTGGGCTTTGTTTTTTTTCCTTGAAACCAATTCTGTATGATAATGGTGGTAACAGGCACTTCAATACCTGATTCATGGGTATCTCTTCTCTACCAAGTCTCTGTTTTTCCAGACAAATACAGTGTAGATAAAAACACATCTCCCAAATTCATGCCAAGACTATGCCAGGTTTTAGACAAAAATCTAGTGCTGGGCAAAAATATGATGCCTGTGTCCTCAGGCCTACTGAGGCTCAGAGTGGTTTGGGAAGGCAATCATCCCTGAAAAGGCAAGGTCTTTTAGCTCTTTGCTTTTTGGAGGTAAGTATTAAAATATCTGGCTGTGACTGTGCTTCCATTAACTCTGATGAGACCTGAGAACAAGCACCATCCTATCAGCTCCAGTGCATGTGGCTCACAAAAGATAGTTATATCTCTGAATGTCTGAGAGGGTATTTTTAATGGGATGGTAGGAGAGTAGGGACATAGGAGATGTGCAGATTTGGTAGAAATAGAAATATCCTTTCTTAATTTTAAAGATAGAAGAAGTATTATAATGAATCCCATCCCTGGAACCATGGCTTAAGAAGTCATAAACAGGCTTTTCCAGCACTTAGCTTTAGCATCAGTAGTTTATCAGCACATTGTTTCCACATTTAACCAGATTTTAATTAAATGTGACTTCCGTTCTGCTTATTGGAAGAGCCTTCCCCTTTGGATTTGCACATCACAAAAGCCTGAGGAGTGCAAGAAAATTAGAAAGCAAATAGGAGGATCAATCACAGCAGACCCTTGCAATCCATGTCCATTTCTTTTTTGTAATATACTTATTAGATTCCTATTGTCAGGAAGGATTAGCGTTATGAGCTCTAGGAATTCCTTTCATTGCCCCATAAGGCGAGGTAGTGAAGTGTGTCTGCTTTTCTTAACAATAACACTCTGGATTTTCTCCCTCTCCCTTCTCTCTCTCTGCACATATCCCCTCCTCTCTGTTGTCTCCTCTCCCACAGAGATTTGTGCAGCGGACTGCGGAGGACATGGCATTTGTGTCGGAGGCACCTGCCGCTGCGAGGAGGGCTGGATGGGCACAGCCTGTGATCAGCGAGCGTGTCACCCACGCTGCAATGAGCACGGGACCTGCCGGGATGGCAAGTGTGAATGCAGCCCGGGCTGGAACGGAGAGCACTGCACTATTGGTAGGGAGAAAGAAAACCCGACTCCTTTTAAGAGAATAATTGATGATCAGGGAGGAGAAAGGGTGCATGCTTAATTGAATATCTGTGACTTAGTGTAGCATGAGCACCTTTGTTCTTGGACTTCAAATTCTGATATCATACATTTTCATGTGGGAACAAGACAAAATGTCCTTTCATTTGCTGGTGACATGGCTATATATATTTTTTATTATCAGACATGAAGTACACCTATGTGGTGTTTGACAAGCCTTTAAATGTCAGCTAGAAGCTTTTTTTAAAAACATCCCACTTACCTCTCTTAAGAGGTCTTTCTGTGGCCTCCAAGACTCCTCTGCACTATGGTGACAACATTTTTAGAAACATGCATCTGATTTTAAGTTTTCTTTCCTTTTATTTGCTACATTATTTGCACTGTCACTTTGCTTGCCAGTATAAAAGAGGAAACTGCAGTCAGATGATTTCTGGCTGGTATTTAACTCTGTCTTGCTTATCCCTTGTCTGTTCTGCTACCTTTCTAACCATTTCACTTCCCTGTCTCTTTGCTTCTGTATTCCTCATGCACTGGCACTACTCACAAGCTCTCTCTGTCATGTCTCTTATTATTGATGTTATTATTAATAAGAAGCCAATAATATGCCTAAATCATGCAAAAAGGTTCAGTTCTCATATTAAGCAATTTGCAGCATCATTAATGAACTGCCTTGGCTTCACCTTTTTCCTTTTCTCACTTAACTACTTAATGCATTTTCCCTTCTTCCTTCTTTCTGATTGCCATGCATTCAGCCTCTTCAGTTCCCCTTCCGTAGTCATGCTATAAAATCAGCAACCCTAAATTCCCCAGATACCTTTTATTGTATATTAATAGAAAACTCAATTAGTGAATTCAGTTCTGTTCTCAATAATGCCTTGGTGGACCTGAAAAAAATCAGTTGACTTTAGAAGAATTGCTCCAGAATGAAAATTCTCCTCCAGCCATTTTATTTTAATCAGCTTCTTTTAAAGACAAGAAAATTTACCTCTATGTTACTTTCATTATGTCATGATAACTGAAAATCACACTTCATCAAGACTAACCACTAGAAATACCTGGGCAAATATCAGCATAATTATTGTGTGGATTAGCAGCTTAGTTATATGAGACATCGCTTCCCTTGCTTGAGCACCAGGTGCATTTGCACCCACGAAGACAGGAAATGAAGCCTGATCTCAGTATTTTAATTTCAGCATTAGGATAATGGTACAAACCATATCTGTGGCTCAATTCTACTTATCATTTATTTATGCTAATGTCACCCTATCACATTATGGTCTCCACATGCATCCCCCTAATGAAAAATATCTAGCTTTTAAAACTTCCTCTGTCTCATTAGACATTGCATTCTGCTTTCTTGTCGATGTCCCTAGCAGCTTTCATTTCTTTTCCTGAGAAAGGGATTGAAAAACCTACCTTTCTTAAATGACTTTAAAATTAAAAGAGACCAGTCCTGTGTTAATTGAAATCCTCTATTTCTGTAATAATATTTTATTGCCTTTTATTCAAGCAGTTTGATTAGGAAAGCAACAAAGATTCATGGAAGTGTATTAAAAAAAAATTCAGCAAGAGGCCCAAGATCCAGGGGATAGCTTTATATGGAGCTCATTTATGCAGAGAAAAAAAAAAAAAAAGCCTGATTCATCCCCTTAGTGCCATTTTATTAGTTCTGCTGTAAAACCAAAATGCCATTAGTTCAGTATATGATAATTCTGCACACAGCTGATACGCCTGGACTGTTTTCCAACAACAAGCTTTTACCTTTCATGGTAATTAAATTTATTTGTAGTATTCCTCACTCTAAGTATAAATGTTATCATGGGGAGGGCCAGCACTGCAATGCAGTCAGCATTGAGATTTTACTGGTGCACACTCTCATTTCCTGTGCTGCTACCTTCCTGTTGCAGCGCTGCCTTGGTTTAGGAATCATTCTTTGATACTTAGAGTGCTGGAGTAATTCTGTTTCTTTTCACTTTCCCCCCTTCTCATCTCCTTGCATGGTGATTTAGCAACAAATTTGTACATAGTCTCCTGCCTCTGAAGCTGTAAACACTATTTCCTACAGAATATTTCATTGATAAATGTGTAGAATGTAAAGGAGATTTGGCAAAGTTGTAAATACCCAAGAAAATTGAATGGCTTTAGTAGAAGTAATAAGCTAGTTATGTTGGTACAAATGAAAGGACATTGACTTGAAATTACATTAAGTATGTGGAAAGCATTCCCTTGTCCTTGTGTGATTTCCCTGCATGGCAAATTGTTCTGTTGATGGTAATTCTGTATATGTCTATGTCATGGCCCGGTTTGCTTTAGCACTGACAAGCATAAAACCCCATTGCTGAAGTGATGCTTTACCAGTATTGCCGTGTGTGCAGGTGACACGGTAGAAATGGACAATACCAGTAAGGGACACTTCTTCCATTTTCCTGTCAAGCATGTGTGAGAGTAAGACATCCTTTTGTTTTGTAGGTCATAGGAGGCTCTTTCTTACGGTGTTCAAGGTACTCTGATTCCGGTGGATTAATTTTGTTTGCTCCTACAAAGAGTTGTGTCGCTGAATGTACTATCTTGATTGCTCACATTCAGAGATTACATTAGAGTAACCCCAGTTAATTCCCAACTAGGAAATTGATGCAGAAGCTTGCATTCATCATCCCAATTCAGCAAACTTAGTGCAGGAGGGTAGAGGAAAAAACTGCAGGAATCCTGAAACCCAGCCAGAAGGGTTCTGTCAGTTTCTGAAAGGAACAAAACACACCATGACAACAGCGTCAGTGCCAGACTCCCATGATGGGCTCTCCAGCATGTTCCAGGTTCATCCCTAGTTAGAGACATTGCAGGAGCTCAAGTTTCTTCTGTTCTGGCCCAAACTGAGGAGTATGGTGGGTTTTAGGAGCATTGAATTTAAAGATGAAATAAACCCTCTTATTGTGGGCTCTGAAAGGCCAAATTACAGCTCAGCTGTGTAGTAAGCTGCTCTAAGGGTTTGCCTCAGAGGAAGCAGCACTGAAAATTCCCTGGGCTTAATAAAGAATAATAGAATCACAGAATTGTTTGGACCTTAAAGATCATCTAGTTTCAACCGCTTACAGCGGTAGGGAACCTTTCACTTCACCAGGTTGCTCCAAGCCCCATTCAATGTTTTCTTGAACACTTCCAGGGATGAGGCATCCACAGTTTCTCTGGGAAACCCGTGCCACTGCCTCACCACCCTTACAGTAAAAGATTTCTTTCTAATGCCCAATCTGAACTTGTCCTCCCTCAGCTTAAGGCTGTTCTCCCTTGTCCTATGATTACAAACCCTTGTGAAAACTCCCTCTCCAGCTTGTATGATTCATCCAGGGTTATTTAGAAAAATAATGGTGGAATCAGGATATTCACTATCCTTGAACAGCCTGGACACAAGACCAAAGCCACCTCTCTAAGTTTAGTTGCTGCAGCTTAATACTTCAGAGTCTCTGGAGACCTGAGGAATCAGCAGCTAGCTCTCCAAACACTCTACAGCCTACCTAGCAGGGTTTCAAAGCACCTCAGTGCCTAATCCCCATTGATCTACACAAAAGCTACGTGTTTAACTCCTTTTGGAAATCCGGTCCTGGCATGCAGGGGTGATGTATGCAATAACAGTGCCCAGACAGACAGGCAGACAGCCTGTCCCACCTTAGCTTCTGCTTACATCGCCATCAGTTTTACATAGCAAAACTCTGATTTTTGAGAAATCTGCCCATTTAAGTTTGCTTTTCATCAGTCCTCTTGCATAAGTAATCACACATGTTCTGAATAGCTGAGGTTCTAATCAGTGCCTCTCCATTTCTGCTGAAGCAGCTGGAATCCAGACAAGGGATTTTACAGGTGGATCCTGGTCTCTTTTCTCCAGCTTTCTAATGCATCACTTGTGCCCTTTGAATCCATAAAGCAACTCAGTCCATGCATGGCCCAAGATAAAAATAAGCCTACCAGTGTGGGGAAGGTTCTTGCTATGTTGTAGATGTGGTGCTTTGAGACAGGGTTTAGTGATAGACCTGGGAGTACTGGGTTACTGGTTGTACTTGATGATCTTAGAGGTCTTTTCCAACTTTAATGATTCTGTGATTCTACTCTCTGACCAACAGTCACTGCTCAAGTGTATCCACAGCAGAAGCTGAGTTCTGTGTGACCCTCTGGCACTCACTCTACGTGGTTGAGATGGGTACCTTTGAGCAAGAGAAGACCATTGTTATAGCAATCATTGGAAAATACACACTTGCTGCTTTGTTCTGACATGATCTTGAATCAATGTGAAGGTAATCTGGCCTTAAATAGTTTGGCAGCATATTTGCCAGTAAATATTAAGCACAGAAGAGCTTCAAAGACAGTGTTTTCCCTGACCCTGTAGCATAAACTTCTTATGCTGTCCTTGGTTCAGCAATGGATATTTACTTTCTCCTCTCCTTTACATTTGTGTAATCTCAGTTTAACGCCAGTGATTTCCCTGAGGCTCTGTCCATTTCACCTCATAGGAAAGATAAAGGGAAAAAGAATGTTTGGGAAATGAAGGAGTGTGTAGTAGGAAACAAGTCCTCCTCAAGGACCTGCCTGCATCATCTCTCGCTTCTCCCCTCCCTCTCTGTGAGCCAAGAAAAGTACTTGTTATCATTCCCAGACATAGCAAACCAAGTTAGCTCAGGCTGGTGAAACAGGGGCTTTCACACTAAAAAATGGTCACAGGAGCTCCTCCCATAGCAGCTCTAAAGTGGCTTCTAGCAGTAGGCTGGTGACATGGAGCTGAGTGTGGTGGTACATTTAGGTGCAGAGGACACCTTAGAAAAGTAGCTTTTCTTCTAAACTCCTGCATAATTTCTCAGCATGTCCCACATGCCCACAGGGTTTACAAAGGAGTGTCTGTAGGGAATAAGCTGATATTTTAATGCTAGAAGTTTAGCCTGTATGGGTTTAGAAAAGAAACATTCCTGCTACTCCTGTAGGATGCCCCATTATTTTTCACATTGCAAGAAAACCTTGATATGTAACTGACACATGGTCGGCACTGGCTGTTGCCTTCACTGCCATCAGCTGCACAGTGACTGCCTGAGTTAACAGGTTGGGCTGCTGTGGATGTCAAAATCCAAGAAATACTTTCCTAGGCTTCAGCCACCATCCAAGCAGATGGTGATGCTGTGCTTCCTGCATCGCTCCCACCACATCAACATGATTAATTCACCTCTTTGCCAAGCCTCATAACTGCCCTGCACTCACTAGGTGAGCTATCCCAGCCCTCTCCACTTACTGACAATAGTTCCTATACAGATCCATCACATTCACAGGATGGAAAAATAATTCCTGCAAGGGCAATGACCTCCCAGGTGGGCAGTCTGCCTGAACGAACCTGAAACAAAAACTTCTTCAAAAAGTACCAGAACACAACTGAGGCTGAGATTGCAGGGAGCAGACAAGAGGACAAGGGACATAATGTTTAAGTAGGTATTGAAATAGAGAAATACAAGACTCAGAGCCTCTCTTTTATTAATAAAGACCAGGTGGTGTTAGGACAGAGAGTGCCGCCTGCTGGCATGAACGAGGGCTCTCTAAGGCGGGACATGTCTTTGCCACCAGCTTTCTGCTTGACACCACAAGATGAATAAAGTGGTTTTCCAAATCAGTGTTCCATGGGAATTGGGTATATGACTGATCCCATGACATCTATAACTTTATTTTTTTACTTTTTCTTTAGCCCTCCTTGAAATTAATATATTAATACTTGCCTATCTGGTAGAGTTGCCATGAGGTTAATTTAATATTTGTAAAGTGATTAGATCTGGGGCTAGAAAACACTGCATAAATGCAGTATATTACCATTAGAAAGATCCAGGAAAAAGCCTCTACAAGTCTGGTAAGGTCACAGAACTGTGCCTTTTCGCGTGGAAAAATAAAAGACAATCAGGTAAGGTGCAGGACTTTCAAATATCTCTGCTTTCCTAATGAAATGCAAAGCAGTCAGTAAAGTGGAGGGAGACTTGCAAATGAGCAGAGCATTGCAATATCCTGACATATATATATATATATATACACACACATATACATATATATATATACACACACATATACATATATACCTATATATATAAAAACACATAAATATATATATAGAAGTTTCCCAGTTTTCTTCCGATCTTAATGAGCAAAGATGACTGAATGCCTTAACACAGCCTTCTCGAGCCATTTGTCTGAGGAGCACTGTGCTCCACCCTTCTTCCTTTTTTCTCTCCTCATAATCAAGGTTTTTCTTTTCGTATCACAGCAAACTCTCCGTTGCCTTTCTAGCACCTGCACAGTCTCGTAGTAAGCTGCAATGCACTTATTCAATCCTACCTTAAATGTCCTGTCTTTTATCTCCCAAGCTCACTATCTGGATAAGGTAGTGAAAGGTATGCTCTTCCTTCCTATTTTTCCTATTGTCTTTGTGTTTCTTTTTAAAAAATGCACCGTGAACATGCTGTGTTGAGGTTGCATCTCTTCCTCATTGTCACCAAAGTGGTCCCTAATGTCTGGAAGGGTGAACTTTCCAGTCATTTAGGTAGGAAATACCTCTGTAAGTGCTGTGATCCTGTGTTAACATTGTATTAGTGTTCCTACCCATTCCCTTGTCCCTGCCCTCCCCTCCAAATCATCGCTCATCCTCACCCTTCTCACTCAGGTAAGGCAAGTCAGGAGAAAAGTGTCTGTGAATACAGCAGGAGCTGTGTACAGTGATGTGTTTTAATTAAATGTCTGTGGTCCATTTTGTAACACAGGTGAGTGCACTTTCTGTGTGCAGTCTTCATGTTTTTGATCCACAACTGCCAACTCTTATATGAAAGCTTTAACTAATTATATATTGGGGTTTTTTCCTAATACAAAAATGTTATGATTCCAAAACCTCTGGTTGCATAAATCTGTAAAATCTGTAGAAATTAATGATGATTAATGATTAATGTACACTAGAGCAAAATCCAGCCTTATGCTCCTGTTTGTCAGTGTAATGCAAGTCTAGGACCCAGGTCTTTCTTCAACAAAGAAGAAAAGGAATTGAACTGTTAGAGAACAGAGATCATCTGCTGTTTAAAAAAATAAGAATCAGTTATTTATTAATCAGAGCAATGAGCTAAATTACTTTAGGACTTTTTAATAGAAACAGACAGTTCCACAATGCATTTAGCTTTTGAAAAATATTGAAATAGCATGCATATGGTTAAATACAACCATATGACAATAAATATAATTGAGTTGGACTTAAATATTTTTCTACATGCCTGATTTGACACTAACAGCAACACAGTGTTGAAACCACACAAGCATTATATGTTTGCTGGTTAAACAAACCAAAAATCAGGATGAACAAATCAAATTTTTTTCTGTAGTATTATTCTTCTTTTCAGGTTTTAAGTAATCAAAAATAGCAGTTGTAAGAGGCTGAGGATGAAGAGCAGATATGTTCAAATATTGACTCTATGAACAGTTAAAATGAAGTCTTTGCTATATAGGGCTTGTGTGGTGTGACAAGAAACATGGTTGCTCTACTGACTTCACTTCTCTGGGTGAATTTGCAATTCAGTGTTTTGCTTTTTTTTTTTTCCATTGAGCATTAAAGGCAGATTCAGGAACAACTGCAAATAGGAAAAATGTTTGAACAGACTAATCCTAATGATGAGGAAATGTCCATAGTTCAGATATTTCCACCTTCCACTGAAGGTGGAATGCAACAACTGGTAGCTGTCCTTGGATGCCTCTTTATGGATCAATTGATTGTACAGTGGTAGTTAGTTTTCTCTCATTGCTTAGCACCAAAAAAAATCATGCTTGACTTTATTTAAATTAGGAGGAAAAAGTACATTCTCTTTCTTAGATCAGGGAAAAAGGGTGATTTATTGTGCCCTTATGAAGTAATCATTGTGGCTTCCTCAGAGGAGGATATGGGCCATCACTAGGGCGCATGATCAGAACCTACGGTTAATGTTCCACATCTCAGGGGTTTCCATTTCAAAACCCCAGGACTTCTCCTTTTCATCTCAATGTGTGTTGGAGAAGGTTGCACCAAAAAGTAGCGAATGAGCATTAAGGGCATAGAAGAGATGAAAAATCAACCTGCAGAGCCTGGCAAGGAACCTTCAGTACTGATTTGCCCATTCAGTGGCTCAGTTTTTTTAACTAAGTCTTCTGTAGCTGTCATTTTTCCTCTATATAGCTTTTGGACTCACCTTTATGCCCAGTAATAAAAACACATTATATTTAGTGAGTATTTCAGTGGGTAACAGGTTAAGCAACATACTGAGAATAAAAGATTGTCTCTTGCTATGCATGGTTGCTTTTGGAAAGATTAGCAATAGCTGAAACATTAAAAGTACATGGTTTTTTACTTGGCTAACTGCATGGTGTGCATTTTTCAAAACTAAATTACTCATGCCCTTTTGGCTTTCTTAATTATTAACATCTTTCTGGTTGAAATCCCTTCCCAGTAATCCTCTGTTGTCAAAGGGTGAGCCTGATTTACTGCTGAATCTTTCCTACAGCTTTACAATCAACCAGTCAGAGAAGATGTAGAATTGTTCCTAAATGGAAGGGCAAGTTTCAATAGCAAACATCAGCATAATTAAACCAAGAAGCTCTAACTTGACTCAGAGCAGAGTCTTCTAAACTAAGGCCTAATTAACACTGGTAATGCTTAAAATGAGAAGAGGTGCCTATTATTTTTATAGTAATTAAAAGAGGTGATGATTTTAGAGAGAGCTTCTCCATTCAGAATGTCATTGGATCTGATGGTACATCAGCGTAATTAATTTCTATTACTGAATATCAATTCTTACTCTTCAAAAATAATCATTAACCACATTAACACTGTAGTGATGCATATATAAACAGCTAGTTTGAATTTTAAAGTTGCTGAACAGCATTAGAATTCAGGGGTGGCTGCAAGGGCTGCTTCTGAAGCGTGAGAGCAAATGAGAACCCAAGGTCTGACCAAAGCCAGTTCCCTCATTTTACAGTTACAAGTGTAGAAGATCTGGTCAGTAACTTCATCTTCCTATAAGAGGATGTATCTGATTAAGGATTTCTGGATTCCCATCACCACTGAATAGCATGGTGGTAGTTTCAGAGTTGAGTTGGTTCTGGGACATTTTACCAAGCATTTGTAGTTTGCAGGGATCAGCTGATGCTTTGCTTCTCACCTTTAGTCTTAGAGAAGCTTCTGCAGGTCTCAAAGAGGTTGTTGTTCTCTCAGCCTTCAGGTATTTGTATCTTCACAGCCATGTCCTACTTGTACCAGAGCTCAACTGCTGTCTGTGAGACTTTGTAAGAACATCCATCAGTGCATTCCTACTGACAGTGAAGAAAAGATAATAAATAGCCTTTTCTTCTAAGTCTTATCTCAAGTGGTGGTGAGGTTTGCCTTGAAGAAAAGTACCAGTAAATGTTGCTTAAAATTGAACTAATTAGAGAAGCCTTTAATTGTACAGATCATTAAGAGCAGATTATTTTACCAACAGTCTTAAAAATTTCAGGATAACTTCTGGTGACAGTCTCCTTTGACTATGATGGTCTTTGCTTCTCTGTTTCAAAATTATCCCACTTTTTATATTGTTTCCCTGGTCTGTTCTCTCACTTGCATGGCAGACCTGCCATGTTTGTGAAAGCCCTCCACAATCTTTCAGCAGCACTTACATGTACTCAAGTTTCACATAAAGGGTTTCCTCCCCCTTTTCTGAAAAAATCCTATTCATGTATTTAATTCTCTTAGTCACCCAAGTACAGTTAACACCACAAGCAGGAATAATGGATCATTGGTGACTTCTAGCTATGAGAAATCAGAGCTGCAAGATTATGGTGGTGTAAATCTCTGAGGATTAAGTCATCCTGCTGTGGTGACATTCAGAAGCAATTCAGAAAGAAGATGATCTCTTTGCTTTATTCCCCAGCATGGGGGAAAGGAGAGGATAAAGTTTATTTTGTATCGTCTTTTCATCAAGTGCTTTGAAGTGCACTGTTTGTGGAATGAGGAATATTATACCATCCTATCTGTGTAGTGTAAGTGATGGTCAAGTCTCTGTGCAGTGAACCAGTTCAGAAATGGTAGTACTTATAGGTCCGTTCTCCTAGATATATTGGCTTACACATCTCTGTTGTCCTCTAACTTTCTGAAGTTCCAAGTCCTTTAACAGCTGGTGGTTTGGGTTTTTTTTTCCTTTAAAAGGTTTACTTTCTCTATGCATCTTAAAAATGTTTCCTCTCCTATCAAACCAAGATACTAGAGGGGTTCAGTTTAATCCTCACAGCACTGGAATTTTAGTGAACCTTGTAATTTAATGGTAAATTAAACTTGTACATTCCAAAACCCATGAAGAACCATTTGTCATCAGGAAACAGTTCTTCTGGCTCTTTGGAACAGCTTTATCTACTAGGGACCAGAGATTACTTTCTCCTTTGTGGGAAGGGACAAACTTACTTTCTAGACTTAAAGGGTTCCAAGACAGTGGAGTATAAAATTGCAGATAGGAGTTCCCCTAGTTTAGATCCTTTAGGTATCTAAAGATGCTTATCTCTCATCTGTGCACCCTGGATTCCCATAGTACTCAAGAAGAGGAATAGATATTTTGGGAAGGTGTAATCTTATGAGATAATCTCATCTTTCTCCTCTCCTGACCAATGCTTTTCCTCTTCTTGTCCTCTTTCTGAAATGCTTGACTTACTTTCTCAGGTCCAGATCAAGAATATTTCAGAGTAAATCCCAAGAGTCCATTCAAATACTCTCAAGCATGTTTCATATAGACAATTAATTGCATGCAAAATTCAAACACCTAGTATTGAAAGGGGTCTCCTCAGTAAGAGTCTAGTCTTCTGCTGGCAAGGGCAACCATGTTGTGTAAAATTTTATATAAATTTACCAAGCTCTATGGTTAAGTAACTGAAGAATCTTCTCCTTAACACTCCCACAGGGAGGCTGTTCCAGAGCTTCATTCCTTTGATCCTTGCAAATGATTTTTTTTTTCTAACTTCCAGTCAGAATTTATTCATTCTTGGTTAATGTCCATTTGTTTTGTGCCAGCATTATTCTCTTTACATTAAATAGCTTTTAAGAAGTTTTTCCTTCTCAATGTTTATATGTTTCATGAACTTGTGGAAAAAAATTCATAGTCTTTTCAGCTACTGTTGTTCAAATCAAGCTCTTCCCATTTCCTCAAATGCCAAGGTGTTTCATCCAAACTATGTCATCTGTTTTCTGCCACCCCAAATTTCCTTTTTCCTAAGCCTGGGAGAGTAGAGCATGTGCAGTTCTGTATGAGCTCCTAGTCTTTTTAGCTACATTAGTTTTCCCTTACCTTTCCTGGGCACTTCTCACATGAGATGAGAACATGGTGTCTTCAACTTCATTCAAGTCTTTCTGGTTCTCTTGTCCAGGTCAACAGTACTGCACCTTTGTTCTGCCCAGTCTCTGCAACTGTAGGATAGAACCTTTTTAGCAAAGGTTTTAAAGAGTCTGAGGAGTAAAAACAAGAGGTATGCTCAGTGGTGATGCAACAGCCAAGCTCTAATGGAGCCATCCAGTATACGCATAAAACAAGATTTCTTCAGATGCTTTTCATCTAGACAAATTAAAGCAATGGCACAGGTTGCCCAGGGAAGCTGTGGATATCCCATTGCTTAAAGTCAGGGCCAGATTGGATGGGGCTTTGAGCAACCTGGTCTAGTGGAAGGTGTCCCTGGCCATGGCAGGGAGATTGGAACTGGATGACCATTAAGGTCCATTCCAACCCAAACCATTCTATGATTCTATGATTTTTAGAGAGGGAGAAAAAACTCCTATCTCAGCTGTCAGGATGGCCCCATCCAAACTGGATTTATCTACTCCAAAATGGGATTATCTGTCTAGCCAAGTAATTTTAGGAGGTTTTTAAATACACTTCTTCCTCTTTCATTCTCAAAATGGCTGAATGCTTTCAGCTTGTACTGAAAGTAAGTAAAACAATCAAACCTATAAATTATAATACCATGGAAAATTTTTTATTAAATGGTTAAAAGTTTGACACTGTTGTAAGTAACTGAAGGTAGGATATTAAAATGAAGAATTACAAGTAGTCTTGCCTATAAATAGCTCTTCTGTAGTATATAAATACTAATACAGTGTATAAATACCAAAATACACAACAGGATGCTCGGATGCTCACACATACACACACACGTACATTATTTGCTGCCTCCCAGAGTACACATTTTTAAAGACTGAAATGCAACAAATATGTTTCTAAAGGAAAATTTTTTTTAAGATCCTTCTAAAGGACTTCTCCTTACCACCTTTGTTCCTTTTTCCATTTGGTCCCTGTAAATCAGTCACTTGTTAAAAAAACAGTGCTAAAAAATGTTTGTTTTTCTCTGTTCACTGAGAAAGGTTCTGTGAACTTCAAAAGCTCCCTGAGAAACAAATTTTTGTTTTAAAGGCTTTTCTAAACCCCATTTCCCCAGTGCAGGACACACTATGACATGGGATGCTCTAGATGGGGTCCCAGCTCTGCCTTGGGGAGACATTCAAACATCATATGGTCAAACAGGTGTCGAGACAATGCACACCTTTTCACTGTCCTTTAGCACAGGATAGGTCTGTGTCACTCACATAGGTTCACAAACCTGTCTTGCAAAGCTGAGTACCTTAAAAAACACAGACTATGTGGCAGGATAGCACTACACACATATAAACAGAGAAAGCATTAAAACAGGACTCAGGAAGACTGAATTGTGTCCCAGGTATAATCAGTCCTGCTGAGTGACCTTCACAGTCACTTCAGTCCCTTGTACTTCAGTTTCCTAAGCTGTTAAGTGTCTCTTACATTTCTGACAGCTTGGTGGTAAAGATTTTTGAGCTCTGCAGGTAAAAAGCCCCCAGAAGGGTTTAAGCTAAGCAGCCTCCTTCACACCACTGCTTACTGTGGAAATTACTCTGCTATTTTCTTGAAGGGGTGGGGTAGGGGGAAGTACAAAAATCTCAGCAGGATGTCATCAGATGAGAAAATCAAACCCTAGTGAGCAGACTGGGAGGTTGGTGTTCATCCTCCCTAAGTAAAATTTATCACCTATAAAATGCCCACCTCTGTGCTGTGCTCTCTTTAGTCACTGGGGAGAAATGGATGTTTCCAGAGCATGCTTTAGCTCATCACCATGAGCATCAAACCCACATGAGAAGACTTCTGCCCTGGGACAGTCTGTTTCTCTGCTGACTACAGAGAATTGAAGATATCTCAGTTATAGATTAATTTGAACCGGATGAGATGAATCCCTCCCAAAATTATTACAGTAAAGAAACTGTATGTCTTCCAAATATTTTCTGCCTTTCTCATTCCAGCTGGTTTTGAATGCTTACCAGTCTGAGATCTCAGTATTACTGAAAGCCAGCTGCTTCATCCTGCTGGGTGTTGGGAACTTTAACCCCAAATGCAACTTAGGTAACCCCAAGTACTAGTCTTACATAGCAAATATTTTGAGAGGCTCGGAGGGCAATGTGCTGCCTTGCTTTTACAGCCAATGAAGCAGGAGTATCTCAGTGCCTCCCTGAAACTCACCATTCCCTCAGTGCAGTGAGTGGGGTTATGCTGTGAGGACCTCCTGGGAGAGGCAGAAGCAGCTGCTCACTGAGTGGTCATCACCATTCTGACACCAAAGAGGGTTCATTCCAGGTGGGAAGACACCAAGTGGGAGTGGAGAAATAAACTGAAGGCAAAAGGAAAAAGCTGTTTAATGGGGCCCTTTCCAGGCTGTGTTGCTTTGTGTTTCGAGTGCATTTGAACGTGTGGCTGTTTGCCTTGCAGAGGGATGCCCTGGCTTGTGCAACGGCAATGGCAGATGCACTCTGGACATGAACGGCTGGCACTGCGTCTGCCAGCTGGGCTGGAGAGGAGCAGGCTGTGACACTTCCATGGAGACGGCATGCGGCGATGGGAAAGACAACGATGGAGGTAGGACATGAGCACATGTGATATGTCAGGCTTCACAGAGCCTATAAACCTCTCACAGTGAACAGTCATCTGGGCTTGATTCTGCAGGGCAGATTGTTTTTTGACAGCTGGTGGAGAACAGACAGTGAAATCTGCCAGGCTGACTCAGCCAGAGTGGATTGGAATTCAAATTAAATGGGTTTGGATCTGGGGTGCCAGGGCTGAAGAGGGACATTTGTTTATCTTCAAATCAAGTCCATATAGCAGAGAGCAGGCGGAGACTGTGCACCTGTCCAATCCCTCCACCCCAGCCGAGTGTCTCAGCAGTGACACAATGGGACTACCTCAGACAGCGAACATCCCTGACCGTTCAAACTTTGCCCTCACTGCCTGAGGCTTTCATTAAGGCTCTCCAGTTGGTCACTACTGACTTTGGATGGATATTTTGCAGAAACTTAGAGGCTTGGGTGACTGATCCCCATGCCCAGAAGCCATCCAATCCCCCTTGAACCATGTTTTATTGATTACTGTTCCATATGTAATGATGTCAGGCATGTGAATAATAGCTCTGTGTAATGCAAACTTAATATTCAGAGTTATCTCATTACAAAGGAAACCGTGGTGCAGTGTGAAGGTTTGAATTAGAGAGCAGGAGATGAGATATTAAATTTAAGGCATAAGGGAGACTACATAATTTGTTTTGTTGTCACTCAGCAAAAGGCTTTGTAAACCACAAGTCTGGGCCGGGACCCAGACTGTGAAGTGGAAACTGCATTTTGCAAGCCTCTGTTTTATCATATTCACAAGAACAGTACAGTTAAAAAAAAAAAATAATAGCCAAGCCAAGTCTGTGATTATCTGCTTCACAGCAACTGCGATTCTGATTGAATATTTAAAATACTTCTGCACATCTGGCATGGCAAATGGACTAAATAAGCCCTTTGGAAAAGATGGAAAAATTGGAGGACCATACAAAGAGTACACACTATAAAACAAAGATGGCTTTTTACCTCATATGGAACTGAATATCACTGTACTTGTCTTTTCTATTTAGAGCTGACACAGGCCAGCAATAAAGGTCATCGCATCAGATGTGTAAAAATATGGTAAATAGACCCAAGGATAGTCCCAGTTTCCATGGAAAAAAATAACCAGCGAAAGCCCTGTGAAATTTTTAGAAAGGGAGAGAGGGAAAGAGTATTCCAGACTAACATATGATATAAATCACAGCTGTATGATATACAAAGAGCATGATCAGACTCTGAGTATTTCTTTATATCTCCTGATTCAAGGGTTTTTTTACCTGTTTTTTTTACCTTTTTACCTGGGTTACCCTCACCTTGAAATGAGCTTCCTTGCAAGCCTGCAAGACAGCAGATGTAAACAGGAGAGACAAAAAGCATTGACAGGTTTACAAGTTAGTGCACATCAGCAGCTTAACTGGCATTTGGTGAACTTGTGTGGAGCAGTGGTGTGCGCAGCAAGAACAGAACAACTGATAGGTTGTAACTTACTGCCTTGTGACAGTTCATTCATGTGTCAGAGCCCACAAATGGGTGTTGACTTTACTCTTGGTATACTCCAAAAAAAAGTATGTACACGGTGTGCATTACAGATACAGATAATCAGTCATACACTGTGCCTTTGATTTGGCTTTGTTACTGCTAAGGGCTCTCCTCAGCTGGGAAGTGAAATAGCAGAATACATTTACTTTATTAACTTCTTTTTGTAGGTTTTAACGGGTCATTTGTACTTGTGAGCTCAAGTTTAGAATTTCAACCCCTGAGAGGTAGGAGCTTCAGCAGTGGTGAGGCACTCCTGCTTTGAAACCTTAGTCCTTATTTTGGCACAAGAATTCAAATATAGGTACAAGGACTCATGAAGAAAGGCTGATGCTCTACCTGTTTGCTAGATTTCTACCTGTTCTGCTGATTTCTACAGCAAGTGGAGATGTTTGCAGAATATCATAGCATAATTTAGGTTGGCAAGGACCTCCAGCAGTGTTCAGTTCAACCCCATGTTCAAGGCAATACTGATTACATCAGATTGCTCAAGGCTGTGTCCAGTCAACTCTTGAACACCTCCAAGGATGGAGATCCCACTTCTGGACAACCTGCTCTAGTGTATGACTACCCCTAAAGTAAATATTTTCTCTTTGTATCTAATCATATTTTTCCATATGACAAATTAATGTTTTTTTGCCTTCTGTCCAACACCATCTGAGATGTCTGAGAGTACCCTAGCTGACTTCTGGTTTCTCCTTCATAATAACTTGGGTGTCTGGTAAAGCATATATATATTTCATGTTCCCTCTGGATTTCTCAGATATCCAAGGGCAACTCAAATCACACTAGGCAACTGTGTTCAGCAGAACTGAGCCCATTCACCACAAACATTATACCTTGGGAAGCTGCTGTGCTTTGAAGAGCACTGAAGAGATGTATGCCTGAAGCGTCTCCAAAAAACATGTAGTGTGTAGATGAGCACTGTGGTTTCTCCCTCTTCTGGGATTCTGTCACATACACTGGAGTGATGCATGCTGTGGGCTTGAGATAGGTGGTTTATTTTGGTTCACTGGAAAGGATACAAATGTGGAATTCACTCATGAATGTTGCCAATGGAAGTTCTTTCATGAAATCAAACAATTGACCTAATCAAATGGATACCATGAGTGGTGAGAAAGAGGTTAGTGAGGCTGTTCACAGTATGGGGAGGTTCACTGCCTGAGCTCATACCTGGTTCCTACACTGTGGTGTCAAGTGTCTGCTAATCAAAATCTCTGCAGCCGGAAATTCCTCAGGATAATGGAAGCTGTAGACAGAAACTTTTTCGTCAGCTCACAGCCTAATCATACCCTGAGGGAGATGGGTGCTAAATTACAGGGTGTGTTCTCCTCTTAAATCTGGAGGCTGTTCAGATAAACAATAACAAGCTGAGCAGGAGTCACTCAGAGAGAGACTTGGTGAAATGTAATCTTTGTTCAGGCTAGTAAAAAGTTGTTTCTGAGCACAGTTCCCTCTCCACACAAAAGTGTCATTTGTGAAAGCTAGCACTTAGGTTTCACACCCAGGTCCACTTTGTTTACACTTTTAAACACCAAGCCTATCAACGTGAAAGAAGCTGTGGTGAGTAACTGAGAGCAGGTGTTCATCCAGTATCAGTTAAGGAAAAACAATGCAATGACAGAGCTGTAACAATCTGGGTAAAAGGCCAAGATTTGGTACATTTGACCTAAGAGGCCACCTGTATTACAACAAACAGGAGATGCTTCTTTAAAACAAGAGGAGAAAAGTGGTTCTTGCCTCACTAAAGCAGAAAATAACCTCTCTAATTCATGGCTGCAACCACTCACTACCTAAGAGTAGGTGTGACAGGTAGACACCCCACACTGAGTGCTCTCATATACTTGAAGAATAAGTTTGAAAGTTTAAAAAATCAAGGAAATTGTCTTCTGTGACAAGTCCTAAAAGTGGTGTTAATGGCATTTGATAATACCTAGAGAGGAGGCTGGTATTCTGTAGGCTAAATATGGGCTCTGTTGCATTGGTAGACTCCTCTGTTAGGAACAGAGTGTACAGGAAAAAATGAGAGGAAGAGAGGATATTCTTAACTAATCTCATGAATATGCTGTTGAACAGCAAAGCTGTGTTACCCATCCTTGTTCTGGAGAAATCATCTAACTGTTGAGAGCCAGAGTTTTCCAGTTCTCCATTTCAATGTCTTCACATGAAGACAAGATCACACTGAGTGAAATCCTGAGAGGACTACAGATGTTAAATTAAATTGCTTATTTGGTCTAAAAGTTCAACACAGTAGCTTTACTTGAGGGCCTTTGTTATTGTTTGAGGCTTTTGCAGAGTAGCCAAGTCTTCCAGGTAGGGTAAAGCTTGCTGTTCTCTGACACTGGAACTGATTCATTCTTCATTTCCTGCTTTAAGCAATTCCAGTTCCTGAACAGCTGCTGAACTCTGTCAAACATGAATCTACTTGTGGAAGGCAATAGTCTTTCTCATATGAAAAATATGTCTTAAATGACAATGTTCACAATAGTATCTAAACCTTCACATTCATTAGAGGTTTCTGTTCATTTGTTGCTGTTCTCCACTGCCTCTTCCAAATTTAAATACTTCCAAAGGCTAGTGTTAGTGGTTAAGGGATTAGATAGATAGATAGATAGATAGATAGATAGATAGATAGATAGATCGATAGATAGATCGATAGATTGATAGATAGATAGATAGATAGATAGATAGATAGATAGATAGACAGATAGATAGATAGATAGATAGATAGATAGATAGATAGATAGATAGATAGACAGACAGATAGACAGACAGATACCCTTCCCAGTCAAGTAAGGCTGGCTTGTCATAAAATATGTTGCACACCATTACATAAAAGTATAGAAACTTAATTTTTCTTAGCTGTCATCTGGTTAGTGGTCTTCCTCTGGGACTGAGAAAAACAAACCATCCTGTTTTATTTTTCTGCAAGAATTTTATTAGCAAAGCTCCTTCCCCTCAGTTTATATCTCATTTAGCCTAGGACAAACCAAGGATTCCAATGTATCCATGGCCCCATCTTGCTTTTCCAAGTTCAGTCTGTGCTCCACCAGATGATTCCCAAAAGCTAGCAGGTGCAGCAATTAGTATGCTTTCCTTCCCTTATCCTTCTGGACCAGAACAACTAAAGGTTGCTTTAATCTCCCAATCCTGGAGCAGTGGGCAGGTCATTTCAGGGACAGTGTAATTCAGGAATGGCTTCTCTGAGGCAAATCAGTGCTGTTTGTTTAACTGTACCATAGCCCACTGGCAACCCCACAGTGCCTTGCCCCATTCAAGGATCAGGTAGTGGTTGTAGTAAGGTGGAGACTTACATAATGCTTTGGAACAGCAGGATTTCAAATCTTTGGCAGGAGGAATTTTGGCACGGCATGCTGGCCTTCTTAACACCCATGTGTTCACCGTCTGTCCACTACATGCCAAATAGTGTTAGAGAGCTGGCAGAATTCTGCTGATTTTTGCGGTGTATAGGGTTACACCTGAAGGTAGTCTCAGGGTTGTAAAAGGAATGGCAAAGAATCCAGGAGAACCCCAGAACACAAATTTTTGTCTTTGTAAATACTTGAGCCACAGACAAAGTGGTGGGGTGCTTTCTGATACTTCTTTTTCTTTTTGCCCTCATGACATGGTCTTTAATAGCATGAGAAGATTGTCTTGTGTGGGTGTGGTGTGTGAGCTGTCGGCTTCCTCAAAACCATAAAAAATTATGTAATGATATGCTAGCTACACACCTGGGAAATGCACCTGAGAAAACAATCATCATAAATTAGCATTTACCATCACAGATAGATTCAGTCAAACCAACAGGGTTGTCTTGGAGGAGCCACAAAGCACTGCTAGAAGGATGAGAAAGTCTGCTGTAGCTGAAAGATGGGATAGATGGTATAAGGTGTTAGAAATCATCCAGCCTTTCTTTCTCTGTTTCTTGGTGACTGTTAATTGACTTCTCAAATAAAATTACCAGTTCACATTTTCAGGTTTCAGGTCTTTACTGATTTTGTGTTGGATGGTAACACATGGGTGTCACCTGGGGCTAGTTGTTGGCAGCAAGGCTGGCAGGAGGGCAGTGTTAACCCAGGAATTCCAGTGTCCCAGAGCAGGTGTTGATTGTGCCATTGGAGAGGATGATGTGGTGTGAACTGGGGATCTAGCAGTGCCTTGTCTCACCTTGGGAGAGCTCCTGGTGTTTTCAAGGAGTCCTTAATAAAATGTCTTTGATTAATAGATTCAGAAAGAAGATATGAAAGTGCTCTCTGTGTTGAAGGAAACCTACCACTGTCTGCTGAAATGAGGGATCTAATTTATTAAAAGGAGGCACTGCTGGTACACAAAAAATAACAAAAGGTGACATGAACCAGCTTCAGAAAAAAACAGATTGGACACTTATTTCACAAAGTATTTCTGCACCTCAAAAGGTACTTAAACAGAGTTTGAGCACCAGTGTTTAAAGCAGAAGTTCAGGAAATCTCTACCAGACCTACTTTAGCATCTGAGGCAAACTGTTGCAACTTCTGTGAGGCAGAAAGTCCCCTTAGAATCCTAAGGTTTTGCGTTGACTGTGCTCAACATGTATAGAGTGTATGGCCACTATCCTCTTGACCAGGGTTTGAGAAATATGCCAATATCTGAGTTATATGAGACCACTTTCCAAGCTGCTCTCAGATGATTGCTTAAATTGGCTTGGATTCAGTCAGAATATGTTAGGGTGAACTTTTCAGCAGCAGCTTAACACTTGCAGCACTTGCCAGGAAAGTGAGAGACCTTTGTGACAAGGATCTCTCAGCTGTTGAGGGTGTGAAACCACTGTTCCCACCAAAGGATTGCTGAGTTCTGAGTTCCTTTTGCTCAGAGGAATCACTTTTGAGAGATGCTTTGGCTGCTGAAGGAGGTAGTTTCACGTAATCTATTGCACGATAACTTATCAGGCTAAGCAACTTGTGCTTCCTGCCCTGTCCAAATGCCAGTCAAAGAATCACAGAATATCCTGAGCTGGTTTCACAAGGATCATAGAGTCCCAACTCCTGGCCCTGCACAGAATAACCCACTCTGTCAGGTTTGCTGCTGTGACCATTTCCCTGGGGAGCCTGTTCTAGTGCCCAGCTACCCTCTGGGTAAAGAACTCTTTCCTAATAGCCAGCCTAAATTTTACCTGACACAGCTTCATGCCATTCACTCAGGTCCTGTCACTCCCATTTCCCCTCCCATTCCAGAGGAAGCTTCAAACCATGATGAGGTCTTGCCTCAGTCTCTTCCAGGCTGAACAAGCCAAGTGACCGTAGCCACATCTCATATGGCATCCCATCCAGAGCCTTCACATTCCTCAGAGCCCTCCTTTGGACACTCTCTAATAGCTTAATACCTTTCTTATACTGTAGTGCCCAAACTGCACACAGGCATTGAGGTGTGGCTGCCCCAGTGCAAAGCAGAGCTGGACAATCTCCTCCCTTGCCCACCTGATGATGTGCCTGATGCACCCCAGGACACAGTCTCTCACATGCCTTGCTCAGCTTCATGCAATTCCCTCAAATCCTAGGTTGCTTGGTTTCTGTGCTGCTTTGCTGGCATTAAAAATCTGCCTGGAGAAAGGAAGAAGCCCATGCTGCATCAACTGTATTCTGCAGAGCAGTGATGAGCTGTGGGATGCTGTGAACTTGTAGACTCTAAACACATTATTACAGCTCTGGTTTATGCCAGATAGTGGTGATTATAATGTGTTTTCTGTCATTTCCTCCTTTGACTTCTCTTCTTTTTCTATTCAGATGGGGGTTTTTTTAAGAATGTAGCTCTGGATTAGGATGTACATTTTGCAGAGTATTTCTGAAGTGACTACCCCCACAGAGGCTCTGCACAAGAGCCCAAGGAGCTCTGTAATTCAAATACTTGACTGCTATTACATATGACTGTGCTATTTCAAATTTGCAAACAAGTGTTGAACACTTAGAGAAAGATGTGAGGGCGATTCCTTTCTCAGGCAGCCAGCAATCTAATTTAGCCAGGATACAGACAGTGAGAAGCTTATTCAGGTGAAATCAAAACAGAGCAGGTGGGATAGAAGAAACAGAGAGAATATGAATAGCTAATGGGGTCACAGGGAGCTGACAGTCACATTGCCATTGTTCCTTGCAATTGTGTTTTTTTCCCTTTTACTCCTTAAAGGGGAGCCAAAAGATGCAACTCTTGTTGACTAAGTACAGTTTCTCTCTGCAAAGCACTGGAGTAAAACCCATTTATTCCTCATATCCAGTTCTAGTAAATTGAGTGTCAGTCCTCAACTCATTGTTATTCCTGTAAAACCTATATCAGCACAAACATCCACATGAGCAGTAACTTTTTGTGCAAAAGTAACGAGCCATTCCTTTAGAGCCTTCCTGTAAACCAGAGTTTAGGTTAGAACTGAAAGGGTAAAATCTGATTTGCTCAAGGGTAAGACTAAGACTTTGGTATCTTTACCTTTGAGCACTTACATTTAAAACCTTTCCCACTCAAACTCTCCCACAATTCATCCAAAAGCATCACAGGACAAGTCAGTGTCCCCACAAAAAGTGATAATGTTGCCTGATGAATGGCACAGAAAGGGAACTGAAAGATAAGAACTGAATGAGGTGAGAGACATGATTATTTGTATAATCAGTGCATTTTATGCTTTTGTTGCCAGTGGAAATATTCCCATGGGAGACAATGGGGTTTTATTGTTTTTACTTCCTAGTTTTGCTTTGCCTAATACAGTTTCTCATAGAGGCTCATCCCACTGCAGTCGGTGACAAAAAGTGTCATTGTCTTTAGCAGGAGCAGTCCTTGAGTTTGTCATGTATGCTGTCCCAGATTCACCCTAATCAGGCTCCTTAAGCTCATCGCCCTCTGCCTGCCTGCCTGCTTGGGGTTCCCAGAGTGGTCATGGTTCACAGAATGCTCCCTGTGTACAAACAGGTCCATCCCTACCCATGGCCTGCCTGTTCCAGCCTGACACTTGACATGCAGCACCTGTCAAAGTCTGCTTAAATGCATAATAATACCTCTGGCTGTAGGTTATTTGCATTCTGTTGGTGATGTTAGCATGGCTGCTTTTTGTTGCAGCATCCATAACTCTATAGAAATGCTCAATTATTCAGTCTCAGCCAGTTAAGACACTACCCATTAAATCAGCCAACACAATTGTAGGGCCATGAAAAGTCACAGCTGATTTGAAATTTTATTAGCTCTCAGCTGATCTTGTTTACTACAGAAGCAGTGTCTCAAAATCAGCCCTTTGGTCCTGTACAAAGCTCTAATCCTTGACACCTCTTGGGTGCTGTGTGGCACTGAGTGAGGCACTTGGAAGCAGACTTCACAGGACACAAAGGAGAAATGAGACTGCTGTGGGATTTGTGAGCACCTTGCAGCCAGCAAGTGCAGCAACACCTCAGGGAAGACAAGGACAGCAAGTAGCCCCATTGCTGCTGAAGAGTAATTATTTTACAGAAATTTCAAGATTTTTGGTTGGTTTGGTTGGATGTATTTTTTTGCCTGCATCATATAGACAAATGTCATAAAGGACATGATTTTCAGAAGTGATGGGTCATGAGCAGTGTTTGAAAGCCAAGTAATTTTAGCTCCTCTTAAATTTGGTATCCAGGAGACTATTTGTGGAAGGCAGTTCTGATATGGAGTATCTCATGGAATTCCTGAATAAGGTCAGCATTTCCATGTGTTGCCATTATCTAGTGTAGTTCTCTCGGTAGTTACAGTGTTTCAAATCAGTTAAAATCAGGTGTTTTCCAGCTGGTATTATGCAAATGTTACACTCATTAGGCCAAAGTCCTGCTCCAAGAGGACACCTTTGGAGTTCAGCCCCTTCCATGAAACAACATTCCCATGGAGAAAAAGCTGTACACTGCAGATGCAAAACTTTAATAAGAATTGTGGTTTTTTCATTGGGTTGTGCTGACACTTCAGAGCCCTTTGGGACTGGAACAGATGTTTTGTGAACAAAAAAATAAAAAGACAGTCTCTACTCCCAGGGAGTTTACAGTCTAAAGCAGTGTTTTGAAGAGCTCACTAACAGGATTGGTGGATTTTCAATCTTTAAGGGAGTCAAAGCATCATTCTAAAAAAAAATTGCAGCTCTGCCCACAAGATATGAGCTAGATGAGCCATCCCAAAGTAAAACTCATTGTCTGGTGATATACAGAGTGCAGATTACCTGATAAAAGTGGTCTTGGTCCCCTAAAATACAATGTTGGCTGAATAAATGGGAGCTGCTTTATCCTCAGTGGCAGAAAAGGAAGGATTTCTGCTGAGCCCATTTAATTTTCCTTCATGTCCCTCTCTGAAGGTAATGAGTCAGGGCTCACAAGATGACCTGCAGAGGTGCCATCCACTCTGATTTATTCTGTGATTACATAAATCTTAGTGAAAGATGAAGACCACTGAATATATTATTTACCAGATGTGACAATGTCCTGCCAATGGCTCACTTTTCACAGCTATAGTAGTTTGTTTCATCCCATGGTATCTCTAAGATTGCAAAAAGGTATTTATTTCATGGCTTCATGCAAAAGAAGTGGGACAAAAAAGTTTGGGTTTCATTTTAGCAAGACTGTCAAAGGACGTTTATGTATATATAGAATGCATAAATGGTCTCAAAGATGTAAAATTCCTATTGCATGAAAATAAGAAGGAACACAAGAGATGTCTTAAAATCTGGCTTAGTGACAAGTCTCTGAATTAATTTGTTAATTGGAAGGAATCCATGATTGGAGATGTTTCTATAGGGATCCCTTGGAACTAGTTGTTGTATCCAGCCCTTCTAAACATTTTCATTATTGTCTTAGAATGTAGTTTACTTCTCTCCTGGTAAAATTTTCGGGTCACCTAAAGCTTGATATGGTGGTAAGTAATGTACCCAGATCATTTTGACACAGAGTGATCTGACTCACACCACTGCAAGGTCACAATCAAACAAAATATATCATAATGCAGCAAAATGTAGAATAGCCCTGGGAACAAAGAAAGGATGTTATACTGGAATGTTGAGAGATGCTTGAGAAGCAATGACTCAGAACAGGATTTTGAGGTCACTGGAGGTAATTGTCTCAACATGAGTTCTCAGTGCAAGGCTTTTGCACCTTCACCTCTCTGAACCTTAGAAGTGTAGAAGCCCAAAAACTCTTCGGAGAAGAGGAAGTGGTCTCTTTTCTGTGCCTGATATTGCTGACGTGGTGCTGTGTCCAGTGTTGGTGTTCACACATAACAGATGTGAAATTACTGGAAAGAGATCAAAGGATGTCATACACCAAAAAGTCCAGTGGATGGGAAACAAACCTTAAAATGGGAATTTTATTTTTCCTCAGCTGTTCAGAGAAAAGATTTGGAATGGATTATTGTTCTGGGTGGAGGTATTTGCACATGGAAAAGACATCAGAGCATGCAGGGCAGAAGGAACTATTGGTAACTTTATGGACAAAGGTCAAACAAGATCAGTCGTGGGATACTGGAGTTAGACAAATCCAACCTTGAAATAAGACACAGTTCCCTAGCAGTAATTAAGCATTTCAGAAGCTTACTGGAGGAAGTGGTTGACTCACTATAATCAGCCCTCTTTGGTCTATATTTTTTTCTAAAACACAGGCTTTAATCCAGTTCTGGGTGGGAAAAAATATAAACAGCCTGTGGGTTACAGAGGTCAGACAAGCTGATCATAGCAGCCTTAAAACATACAAATTGCAGTATGCAAGACTTTTAACTTCTCACAGAGATAATTCAGCAACACATTTGTTCTCTGCTCTGAAGTGACATGGTCATTTTACAGTTATTTTTAAGGGAGCTGTCACTTTTTAAAACCAAGAGCTGAATAAAGGCGTCCATAACTAACAGTAACTGAACTTACTGTACAGCCTACCTGTGCTCTGGAGCTACTGCAGTTAGGAATCCACATGCAGGTCATGGAGCTCTGTGTCATTGCTGCTGCAAGACTTGGGGTGCAGAAGGCATTGATTCCAGTTTACCACCCCCTGTCTCTGAAACATTTGCAGTAATTTCTGATGAAAATTCACATTTATGCTTTATGGATTTCAAAGGTGTTTTGTATTACAGCTTCATATTCTTTTTGTTGAATCAGACAGTAAAAGCCAGAGGTACATTTCGTTCTGATTTTTTTTTTTTTTTATTAATCCATGCAGCCCCCTGAACACCTTGCTCTTCATGTGTCAGGAACTTCTTGCAAATGTCACTTTATCCTCACTCTTATGATGGGTCTAGTGAGAGATATCAGGGCATGAGAAGTCATAGCTGTGTACACTGTCATTATATCTCTTGGCAGTTTTCTGTAGGGAGCCAGTTGGATGAGTTTGGACGGCACAACAAAAAAAAAACAAGAAAACAGCATACACATGGAGACATCACTACTTAGGATCTGGTTTGTGGATTAACTCTTGTTGTTCTGCATGACTCAGACAAAACTAGCCATTACATTTCCTAAGCTAAAGAAATGCTTTGTCCTGAAACTGCTCCCTCTTGGTATTAGAGGGAGTTGAGTAGCTAAATGCCATTTCAGCCCTCGAGTGCCTTCATGAATTTAGGACATCAGTGACAAACCTCTCTGGTATAGTTATCCTCAATTTATTCCATATAGATCTAAAACACATTAGTTGAAAGGCTTATCTGCAGATGAGTCCTCATCATTCTCACCTGTTCAAAACATTGTCCTCTGTATCTATTCTTCAAGCATTTATCAACAGTTTCCTACAAAGACAACATCCTCTTGCTGTCTTGCAGCTTCAGGCCCCAAAACACATTTCTGATGCCTAGAAAAAAGACAGGTTAATGAAGAGGTATGGTACAGCTGGTTTGCCATCCTTTCAGCCAAGTGTTTGTAGCCTAAGAAAACATTATTAATGTGTGGGAGAAAAAGACAACAGTTTATCTTGCTTGAAACTGTAGTCAATATAGTAACAAGGCTGGTTTGTTGTTTCTTTTTATTTTTTTAGTAGGTAGCTGTGGCTAAGCCTGTTAGATCTTGGCAGGTCTGCATACTGTGAACCTTCTCTCAAATTCCATCTGAGATTTGACCTTCCAGATTCCTACTTATCTAATCATCTGCAGCAAGTAATTTTTTTTTTAATGGGCAAAGAGACTCCAATTAGTTCTTTTTCATTATCACTAGTTATCAAGAGAAAAGGCCAATGGGTAGGTTTAGTGTACAAGACAAAAATTTTTTGTGGCAATTCTGTAAGGAGTTATAAAGACATAGAGATGTTAGGACAGACAGAGATAAGGGTAAGAGATGGGATTTTCCAAAGCACTTTTGCTGGCCTAACAGTGCTCCCATTATCATTAATGGCAAGTGCAGAGCACTTGTGGAAATGAACCAGTGTGTGTCAGTGTGTGTGTGTGTGTACACAGAGCAGGGACTCATTGTCTTTGACCTGCTTGGACACTCAAAGCTCTGGGAACCCTGACCAGCTTGTTGAGATTTCTGTGTGTGAGTAACCACATGAAACGATGATGCCAGTGATATTTTAAACACTAAACTATTCTAAGATGGAACAGATATAACTCAGCAGAATCCAAGTCCATGATGTGTTAGCAATCTTGAGTACTAGAACAGTAAAAGATCAGATTTCACCCTATTTATATTGCAGTAAATACCAAGTAATGCAAATAACATTAGTTATTTGTTATATGTTATATATTGTTATTTGTTATATATGTTATTTAGTTATTATGACTTCTAATTCATACTGGTAAAACTGGGACAAAACTGAAGCTCACAAACAGTAATAACAACAAAATGTCATGTTTTGATTTACTGTTTATTTGAGATAAAAAATCTATTATCCTGAAACTAAAGATTTCATCCCACTTCAGGAGGGCACTACCTCTCAGGAGAGCGTTGCTCTCCAGGTGTGTTCATTTCTTGCCTCTCTGCTGGGAGCCATTAGTGGGATGCTTGCTGTAAAGGTGGTTTCTGTGATATATGGAGCTCCCAGCAGCTACACAAAGACCAACCACTCATTTCACATAGGTCTGTGAACAGCCATCACATGGTAGTAATTTTCATTCACTGTCAAACTGTCTTGCTTGAACTGATGAGTTGGAAGTGAAGGGCTCCATATCCCATTACCCCAGAACAAAAACATCCAGTTCCCTTATCTGATTTAAAGATCTGTCTCTACTACATGCTAACAACTTTTATTGCTAAATGTGATGCTTCATCAAGCCTCTTTTGAGCTTTTTTTGGTATTTCTTTTCCTGTCACTGCTTTTCACTGTGTTGCTGCAATGAGCAGTGGCATCTCTAAATTAAATAGGGGGATGTTGCTATGGCTGTGGTGGGGGGAAGTGGTACTGTCTGTGCATTTGATGGCTTGACAGATATGCAAGCCCTCATTTTACTGAAGTATGCTCAGCAAGTCTTTTCATGTGTGTCCACTGCTATTATTGTTGTTACTATTAATTTAATGGTGCTGAAAGTGCAAAGATTTATATCCTGGGAGTTTGAGGTCATCTGTTACTCTGTCTTGGTATCCAATCAATGTGACCAAGGTCAAAAGAGTTCAAACCTTCCCAGAAAAATCTCCTTTACTTTCTACTATATTTTACCAGGTTATATGTATAGGTCTCTCTGCAGCCGTGGTAGATACCATGACTTTATTCACTATTTAGTCCTGCTGAAACCAAACCTTGTAGCTTTGGTGTGATGCAATGTCTGTGATTTTCACAAGGAACAGGGGCAGGGTACAGAAGATGTGTATTTTGGCAAAAAAACCCCACAACAATCTTTGGGGGCTCTGGAGTCACCCAAGTGACTGAATTCTGGAATGGTGCATCCCAGGATCAATCTAAAATATGCTTTTTTTGAGGGCGTCATCTAGTAGATGAGTTTTCACATATTACATACTACTGCATATTTTTGTTATGTATTAATGTGTATTTTATGTTCTTTTATTGTGACTTTAAGTGAACATGCCTTACTCAATGTAGATGAAAATACGCATTTTTTTCCGTGTTCTTGCACCCTGAAGTCTTCAGCACTCCATGTTTCCATTGCTCTAAAATGATCCTTACCCTTCTGTAGATGGCCTGGTGGATTGCATGGACCCAGACTGCTGCTTGCAGCCACTGTGCCACGTCAATGCGCTGTGCCTGGGCTCCCCGGACCCCTTGGATATCATCCAGGAGACACAAGCCCCTGTCTCCCAGCAGAGCTTGCATTCCTTCTATGATCGAATCAAGTTCCTGATTGGCAAGGACAGCACTCATGTCATCCCAGGGGACAATCCTTTTGAAGGCAGGTAAGTGCATTTTGGGTTGATTCAGTAAGTGGTAAAACATAAGCCACTTGGACATTTTAAGACATGGAAGGGCAGCAAGATGCAGAATAATGAAAATTGTTTAAGTGAAGTAGATACTTGAAGAATTTTGTAGTTGATGTAGTTCTGCTGTCTCACCTACAATTTCCTGCCAGCCAGTAAGGAAAGATGCTTCTCTCCCAACACATAGGAGCAGTTGCATGTTTCCTCACTTTCCTTATTTCAAAGAATGAAAGGCATACATTAAGCTCTTCTAGATGAAGTGGCTGACATTGTGCACAAGTGTCACCTAAAGAGCACTGACAGATCTTCCTTTGACACAGACAAAAGAGAAGGAAACTAGAATGCTATTTGCAATCTACAGTGTGAATATTAGAGACCTCAAAAGAACTGAGGAAAATCATACCATCTAGGGAGGGCTGTTAAGAGTGATTTGCAATATAAGCAATCAGAATATAGATTGGTTTCAAAACAGTTTTATCACTGCAATCATCATCAAGAAACAGGAACTGGGAAACAAAACAACAGCAGTTCACTTCTGTGACTGCATCTCAGCAATTTTTTTTAAGTATATTCCTGTCTGCCAGGGCTGGTCATCCCTGAAAATCATTTCTTGTAGCAGGGTAACTGGGGTGTCAAGTTCCTAGATCATTCAGTGTCTGCCCTGAATGTTGCCTTTCAGAAGTAGTGACCCTGATCCTGGAGGTGTCTGTCAACACTTAGGTTTGAACTCTGTTGAGCTTCACCCAGTCACAAACTGCTTACTTTCAGCTTTCCCACACACAGCAGTTAATAGGTTGGCACTGAAAATATACAACCCTCAGGTTTCTGTGGGTATTTATTTCAGCACTTACATCTCAACTGGCCTCTCAGATCTGACCTAATGCTTTTCATGAGGGGACACTTGCCAGCACCTCTTGAGTACCAGCTCCCATATATCACCTTTTTTGGTAGTCTCCAGGCTGACGTCATCATCACAGCAGTGTCAGGAAATCAGCCTGATGTGATATTTTCCCTGATACTTCTTGCTTCCAAGGTCTACAGGGTCCAAAAAAGCTGACAACAGTGACTTTGACTATAACAAAACACTTACTATTTTGCAAATTGTCATTCATTGGCATTCTGAAGATCACAGGTACTGGATACCGAACAGCATGAACTCTGGACTAATTGTTGTGATTTGTTGCTATGAAGTCAGGCTTCAGAATATGAAATAGCTTCTGCTGACAATTTCATTTTTCTGATATATTTAGGGTAGCAACTCCTCAGCATTTCCACAGAGGACTCTGTTATCAGGTCCATATGTATCCTTTCTGACAGGAAGAGAGTTTTGGTACACACACATCTGTGTTTAGTGAACTTTCCATACAACTAATGAACTATAGCAATCTTCATATTTGTGCAATAAAAAAATGGAATTACAGCTTCTCTTTTAAGGGCTGCTTGCATTCAGCAGCATACAGAGTTGGGGGAAAATAGTGGGAATTTCTTATTACATAGTGAATTTATTTCTGAGAGTGTAAGCAGTGGACCAACAGAAAGAATGTGTCATCTAGGGTTATATAAATTCCTACAGAAGTTACATGTGTTTCATAGGTCTGATGATAAATCTCTATGTAGGAAGGGCCTATTAACCATCTGTAGATGTCCTGCTGAAGAAAGATTGAGAATTCAAAAGGAGCACCTGCTAGCATAAATGTTTGTCTGGTATGTAGGTTACTGGAGTGAGGGAATGCAAAGATTCAGATCAATAGGAAGGGTCTTAATGACTGCTTTTGATTAAATGTAGTGGAAGTAATAAAACTTGTTCTATTTAAGTCAGGATGAAGAATTATACAGAGATAGCAGTGATTTATGAGGTTTCCATTCTCAAATTATCAGCATAGGGTGTGTGCCACTAAATATGGTCTACAGATATGTCACCTCAAGCTGTGATTGTATTGCATCTTTCAAGTTAAGTATCTTGATTCACAAGAGTGATTGCGAGTCACATTGAAGAACCTCAACAGAAGGTATGTTTTCCCCTGAGACTGTACCTGGTCCAGGTTTATGAGAGTGTTGGGTTGTTGAAAATGCCACTACTCTTGGGATTTTAAGACATCATATGTTCCTGTTAGTTCTTAAAGATCCTATACATCTGGATAAACTCAACTATTGCAAGGGTTTTTTGCTTAATTGACTTCTCTTTGTAGTTTCAATTATGTGTTTCACCACCCAGAATTCTGGACCTTGTAACAGCTCCTCTGGTCACTCTGGAAATGACAGTGCTTCAGCACTGGTCAGTGACTGGTGTGTGGGGAAGCATGGTCTGGAACCATCTGGGATTCAGTTAGTCTGGACAGGCAGGACTGCCTGTATTTGCATGTGTGGATATGCCCTTTATTTCGGTAGCATTGTCACTGAAACTCCACCAGTTGCTTTTACAACAGGTAGATGATAATATCCCTGTTATTCGTGGAGCTGCTCAGTGTCTCTATAAAAATTACAGCAGCCACTGGGGCAAGATGAACTGTTTTCATCACTCCTTCCAGCTGCTGACTTAAAAGTTTGTCTGACAGGAGGGAGTTATTCTTCTGGAGGGCTCCAGCATCCTGCTTTAGGACAACCCTCTCCCTTGCTGCTGGGATGATTCATGAAATCATCTCCTTGGAGTAGATCAGGATTGTAGACTGCTGATCATGGAATTTCCTATATCTTTCTGTCCCAATGCCATCATCCTCATGGGGTAGGGTTGGAGTTGGATTTGTGTCATTTGCTGTGAGCAGTCCCCCATGAGCAGGCAATACAGCGGTGACATGGATCTCTGTGTCCTGTGTGTCTGGTATCCTGCATGGGCACCAGTGGCACAGGCACACTCATCATTCAGGTCAGGAACTACAGCCTGCTCCTCCAGGCTTCACTAGGTCATGACTGACTTATTATCACCCTGGGGAAACCCAGGCATATTTGCATCCCTGTCTGGCCTGTGCAGAAGTGGCAGCAGTCTGAAGGAGGTAACTGAGTATCTCTGCAGTGTATTTCCTGGGCTTCAGAACCACAGCTTAGCCACTCTTTAGAGAGAACAGCAGTGCAGATCACCTAATGGATAGAAATAAATGAATGTCTCATGACAGCTAGCCTTTGAGTGAATTTATTATTGAATTACACTCTGGCTTTTTAAGAACAAGCTGAGCTGACAAGCTCTCTCACCAGTGCAGAAGAAAAAGAAAGACAATGATAAATTACCCTGATGGATAAAGGCAAAGACCTTGTCTCTTCCCAAATACCAGCAATTATATATTATTCATGTTTGGGAAGAAAAAATAATCATTGCCCATATTGAAATGAGTGTTTATGATGATAAAGCAAGTAGCTAAATTAAATTCTGAATGTGCAGAATGTCTTTTCACATCATTTTGATGAACAGATAACAAGTACTCCTCTACTACTTGGTCGTTCTTGTATTGATTTTGAAACCACTTACTCTTAGTGTTTGCTTTGTCGTTTTAAAACCATTCTTAGTTGTCCATCACCATAAGGAGTACCACAAGATGCTGTGGTGTCAATAAGTTGACTACAAAGTAGGACACCTGATATTTTTGTTCTCTTTTGAGGGACAGTGTCAGAAAATGGCAAAGAACAGGCTAAAGTCCTGATCCACAGTCTTTTATGGTAAGTGTTGGCATAGGTTAAAGTGCCTTAGAAAACCATGTATAGAATTGGCACTTCTTAACGAAAATTTGAAATCAGTCAGTTTTAAAGTAGCGTGTTTTATACCCCTCCTTTTTTGAGACAGATTGTATATTTACTTGCTGCCAGTAGTATCAACCTGTTCTGATTACTTGGGCAGCTAGAAATAACCATCTGAGTTACATAAAACATCAGAGAGCAGCATCTGTTATTAGCTGCAAGAGTAGTCCCTGGTTGCCCTCAGGTCAGTAGTCTACTTACAAAAAGTTAGTTTTGAGGATTTAAATTCTGATGAGAATTAACTTTGCACATTCTTTCCCACTACTGAACGACAAGGTATCGGTAAACATTTGTCCTTCCTGTGTCCCCTCTGTGCCAGGCAGAACAATGTACCTTACTGATCCAGGTGGAGAGGGTTAAACAGCACAGCTAGAAACTAAGAGAGGCATGTATGCTATAAATGCCTGTGTGCACTCTTTTACTGTGAATAAATAAATAAATGGGTTTTTTTGTCAAAGAGTTAAATTGCATAGGTCCTAAGTCCCATCAAAAACTGTGAATATTGATCATGGGCAAAGAAGAGCTAAAAAAATAGGGCAGGGTCAAAATGTTTTTTCAGAATGTTTTGATAGTCCATCTGGTCAGTCCTAAATGATTTAGAAGAATATTGCTATGTTTTCTTAGTATCCTTGAGGGAATTTGCCCAGAGAAGCTGTGTCTGCACTACCCCTAGAAGTATTCCAGGTTAGGTCTGAGCAATCTGATCTCGTGGTAGGTGTCCCTTCCCATGGCAGTGGGGTTAGAACTGGATGATCTTTTATGTCCCTTCCAACACAAACTGTTCTCTGATTCTATGAATATGTTCAAAGCATCTTTTCTTTTCATACATTTTGTCCCATTCATGGTGGGCTGTGGTTCACCCCAGCAGATCTTTCTGAGGTTTCTTCCCAAAGAAACCAAGGTGCTCTGTCTTTTCTGCATTTTTCAATCAAGAAAAGTGTAACTTTTATACAGCAACATGAAAAACACTTCTTTAGTTGAAGACAAAGTTAGAGGTCAAAGAACCAAAACTTATCAGGTGTAGCTTTATCCTGATGATTTCTCCTGAACTGACTAGTCCAGCCCATGGCTGCAGGCAGATGCAGTTCCCTTCAGCAGCAGGAAATTCTGTGGGTCGGATCCACCCACTGAACGCAGACACTCAGAAGCAATGCAGGAACACAGCAGCACCATGGGTTAGGACAGCTTGGAATGCTGCATCTGTTTAAAACTATGTCATAGAGATAGCACTGCATCTGAGGGTGAGCGCTCATGGCACAGCATGGTACCTACATTGATGGAAGCAAGGTCATGTTTTTCCGTATTTTAAATCAAGCTAACACAGCAAGTCTTCAAACCCTCTTCTTCCCAGCATTATTGTGTTCCAAAGGCATCATTCTTCTTTCAGTGCTTTCTACTTAATTGAACTCCTAGTTAGGTACAAGTCATAGCTTTTTGAAATACAGAATAACAAGGAATTTTTAAAAGTTTACTGGTTTTTATTTTAATAATTAATCCCTTCAAGAGGGATTAAGAGCAAAGCATACTTTGAAAATTTAAAATTTAAAGTTTACCTTTCCTATGTACAGGGCTTATTTTTTTTTCCAATGTTTTTCCTCTGGCATAACATTATTCCCATATAGTAAATTAATGCAATATATGCAGCTACTTACATAAACTTTGTGGAATTTGTACCTGCAGGACTTCATGAAAGCAAAGCTCCTGTCTCTGTTTATGTTCTTTTCCATAACATAGATAGTGTAACCATGGTGGAATTATGTTCCTTTTTGTAACTGTGAGGAATTTGGTTGTACTCAATGATCTTCGAGGTCTTGTCCAACCTTAATGATTCAGTAATTTTGTAAGTCCTGTGTACAATCACTAGAGAAACTGGACTGTAGTTTTTAAAAAAATATTTTTAAAACATTATTTTTATGACCAAACACAAAGGAAGGAGTAGGATCTTCCTAGTGTTATTTGGGCATGCTTCCAGAGCCCAGCAAGGCTGCTGGTAGAAACACTGCACCATCCTGCACCTGGAAGTAGAAGGTCTCAGGTGATACCTGTGTCCCAAGGAGCTCTTGGAGTGTGCAGAAAACAGCTCAGCTTTTTTCATGCTTACAAGTTTTGAAGGCTTGAGATTTAAGTACCTCCCAGATTACACAGGTACTGATGCACTCAATTTAGGAGTCTAAACTATGGTGTAGGTGTTGATGCATTCTCTTGGATCTCCACATAGATATTTGATTAATATTTATTCAGTACTTAAGTTACTTTCCTCTGAAAAAAAGCTCCCTAACAGGAAGAGTCTGTCCTGTGACTGTGATTTATTTGCTAAGTTGGTTAAAACTTCCTATATAAAAAAGCAGTTTAATAATCCAAAACATAAAATCTTTTATATTTTATTGGACATTTTTTTCCTAACTCCTTTTGATCGTTTCAAATCTATCAGACAGCTTATGTGTAGTTAAAGAACTTTCCCTATGATAATCAAAAGAGAGATCATTCTGTAATTAACCTGGAAATAATGTATTTTTCCTCCTCTTCTGCTGAGTTTTGTTTTTGTGGTGCCTCAGATTCAATGAAAGGGAGTCCATTTATTCCTGTTGTTCTGCAGAGCTGAACATGTGGCCAGAGCTTACAAAATTAATACCAGATGTAAAATACTGTAATAATACAGAACTTCTAAGTTTTGCAGACATTTTTAGTGAAGACTTGACATGAATACACTATTCATCTCTGAAAGTTACTGCAGCATAAAGTCTTTATCTATCATAGAAATAATGGCTATAAAATGACTTCTGAAAAATCATGAAATAAGCATAATTCAGTATTAGGTGGAAAAATTATCTTGCACCTTATATACTACAGGACATTTGATTTGGATTGTACAGACCTAAAAAAATATGAGTGTGATTCTGTTTCTTTGATATCTAATGCAAAGCAAGAGAATGTTTCTTTGGTTTACTGGAAAAATGGAGAGAGTCATCAACTCCTAAAGCATTAGTCAATCACATTGTGAGTAAAAGGATTCTTCACTGAAACTTTGCAGTAAAGCACAGTCCAACTTTATTATGCGTTGCATTTCCTATAAAACTCTGTTCTAAAATACTTTAATTTAAACAGTTGGAGCCAGTTTTACAATTTCACAGACGTCATCAGCATCTTATCCTCTGCTGAGTAGCTTTCCCATATCCTTTACCCTCCCACCTTACCATTATAGCTCAACTGAGAAATCTTGAGGGTAAAAATAGTGAGTCAATGAGGCATAGAGACACAAGATGCTCTGGATGGCAGGAGTGGCATCTCTTTCCAAGAGTGGCCAGATTGCTTGGCAGATCAGAGAGGAAGATTGTGCTGTCATAAAGAGAAAGGACACACATTGAGAAGGTGAATAATGTTCAATTCCTGTGAGAAGTTTTCAAAGCAGTAAGGGCTTGAGTCTTTCAAGAATGGAGCCAATAGGGAATTCTTGTGAAAGCAGTTATCACAGAGTTTCTAGAAGTGGTTGGTGGTCCTCAAAAGATACTACATTTTATTACCAAGCTGTCATGCAATAAAGATACCTCCTTTTCCTTTTGGGGGAGCTACAACTGGCGGTCACTAACACTGCTGAAAAAAGATGTTGTCCATAATCTTTTTCATGAAGAACCATACGTTTATATGTCTTCACTGAGGAGAATGGAGTCAGGTGCATACAGTGGGAAGCCTGAAAAACAATTGGTCACAAAACCAAGTCCTTTTATATATATATATATAAACCAAATACCAGATGAAGACTACTGGTTTGATACTGTCAAGTTAGAACAGATCTAAAGAGGCAGTAAGACTAAAATCTGCATCTAGAGATATGATTATAAATATTGATTAATAAGAACTTCTTTTTTGACTTCAAATACCAACTTCATTAACCACATTATAAAAGTATCTGAGCATTATATGGCTTTTCCCCCTGTCCTTCTTCAGACAGTTTAAGCAATGGGTTTTCACTGGAATTTTTTATGCACTTGGCTTTGCTGTGTCTTTGATGGAATATCTAAATACTGTAGAAGGCTTCTTGCAAAAGGTTTACAGCTAAGGACCATGCCCACATAATCATCAGCATCTCCTGATCCTTCAGAGATGAGACCTTTCAAGTATCTTCACAGAGTAGTTTAAACAAACAGAGCAGGTGCAGTTTCTTGCTGTAGGCAACTTAGAATTGACTTTCTTTTACTGGTTCAGAGCTCTTAAAAACTTTGTTCTTTGTGACCCATTCTCCTTCTCCTGGGTCCCTGTTCCATCAGCAGCTCACAAAGCAGAATGGCAGGATCTCTTACAAGCCATGTCTGTCAGTGCCACTTAGCAGGTCCCCATTTGGAATATGGTCAAACGTTAGTGCATTCAGTCCCTCTGTCACATTGACACCAGCATTCTGGTGCTTCCCTTAGTGCAAACTCCTTGGATGAGCCTAATCAGTTATTTAGAATCATAGAATATTTGGGGTGAAAGGGACCTTTAGAGGCCATCTACCCCTGCCATGAGTAGGGACATCTTCTATCAGGTTGCTCAAAGCCTCATCAACTTGACCTTGAATGTTTCCTGGGATGGGGCAGCTATGACCTCTCCATGCAGCCTATGCCAGTGGTTTGCCATCCTTATCATAAACTGCTTCTTCCTTAAATCTGGTGTGAATCTATCCTCTTTTAGTTTAGAACCATTATTCCATGTCCCATTGTATCCAGCCCTCCTAAATCCAGTAGGATTGTATCCCAGCTGCCCAACATATGCCAAACCCTTTCAGAAACTCACTTGTGCTGTCCATGATGTTCTGAGTGTCTTTCTGGATGACTGCTCTTCAATTTTCATTTCCTATATGTCTGCCTTTTTTCTTTTTAACAAGGAGACCTTCAGAAGGATCATTTGCATTCTTTTTCCTTACCTTAATTCCTTAATTCAGATGGCAGCTAAGAAGAGTACATAGGTTTTGACTTTGAGCTTTTCTTACAACTAAACTGAACTAAAAAAGCCAGACAGATTGACTCAGTTCAAGGAAAGACTGTCAGGAGGTTTTTTTCCACAGTTAAGAGGCAAGTGGGCAGGGCTGTTTTTGCAGACAGCTTTTGAGGGAAATGCTGCCACAAGCAATGAACTTGAACGTCTCTATGTTCTGATCTTCCCTCTTCTTTTGTCCTTCATCTGCCAGCTCAGGCATTTTCTCTGAGTCTGTGTGTTTGATCATGATGCCCTTAGCTTTTACCTGGCATCCTACCAAGTGCTCTGTCTATCCTGGTACAAGACTGCCCTGAGGTTGTTTAACATTAGACAGGTACATTCAACCCAAAATGGACAAGGTACATTTTGCTTTATCCTCTCTTACTCTCAAGCAGAAAGGCCACAGCCAAGGCTAAAGACAAGACATTGTAGCATGTATGTACTTCTAGACACATGTCACACTGAGCAGATCACAAATGAGTGCCATGAGAATGTAAAAATCCCTATGCAAGGGATTATCAGATTACAATTATTCTTCTTATGTCTTTGTGAGGAGGGGACTGTTATTTTGCAGGTGCAGTAAAGAGACAAACAGACCAGCTGACATGACTGGTGTCACACAGAAAGGCTGTTGAGATTATTTTCATTAATAACATTCTTCCCAATGAACTATAACTTTCTGGACTTCTGTTCTATGGAGCTCTGTTTTATCTGGAGCTGAAGTTTTATCCCAAGCAGAAGGATAAATCCTATATACATGTGTGTATATTTATAGATGCCAATAAAATATGGAAGTGGTAAGTTCAAAGAGATTTATAATGTTAAATTAAGATATTTATTATTAATAACTTGGCTGAGGATGGCTAAGCAGTCATGATAACCATTTTCACACATTGAAACCTTTAAACAAGAAAGTCCAGTGAGGTATGTTGGAAGTATTTTGAGAAGCAACAAAAATTAATTGGAGATTTCCCATGGCATCTATCCTCAGTCAAGGAAAGAATATACATTTCTTTCAGAAAAAGTGGGATTTATGATGCATGGAATTTTCTTCTTACAGTGAAAAATGCTTAACAGAAGCAGTATTTTTCCCTTATTTCCAAATGCCAAGCACAGTGTCACCAGAAAACATCTGTGAGTAAAGTGTGTTGGAAAGACCAATGTCTAGGTTGTGAGACACTGGATCAGAGTTAGTATTAAAGACAAGTCTTTATTGTGCTCCCATGAGGTAAAATGGCTTTTGTGGAATTTACTTTTCTAGCTTCTGTTCTAAGGCTGGTTTGGTCTGCTTGAATTTTGTTGACAGTCTGTCAAACTTTATTTGTCTATGAGCAATAGGAACATAAAGGCATCAGTGTACCCCTGTCTGTTTTGCCGCTGTGGCCCAGATCTTACCAGAAAGACTTAATTTAATTTTCTTGCGAATAAGGGATAACTTCACAAAGCAAGGGTGTAAAATTATTTGATACACCATCTGGCATTGTAAATAGCATTTTGACAATTATTTGGTCTTTCAAGCAATTTTTTATGGACAAATAAAAAAATTAAAATGGAAAAGTCTAATTAAAGAAACGGAAAAATGGAGACTGCTTTTCCTTGTAAAACAAGAATCCATATAGCGTCATGTAACAGTAGTGAAGGAAACAAAACAAGCGAACAAAAACAAACCAAAAACCAGAGGCAATAGGTGGAATCTATTAATAATTTAATGAAAAGATGAGGCTCAGGCTACAAGAAATTGAATTTTGTTCAACTGCAGAAAACACTCTGAACTAGCAGGCCTAGACTGATGGAATAAATCTCTTCTATTAACATAAGAGATAATTTTATGTAAATGTATTTTGAGACCTTCTAGCAGAGCTGAGCATCTTAGCAGTACCACTTAACTTCTTTGCAGGGTAATTGCATTTAGACCAAGGTCAACTGAAGGAAATAGCTGACTAAATTAGCATTAACCAGGTTCCTGGGGGGCTTGGGGCATTGTAGATACTCAATCTTGCCTCCAGAAAGGGCATGTTGACACTAGAGAAGCCAGCTGCTTCCAATGCACTGTGTTTTATTCAACTGGGGCAAATTTTATTACCCAGGGAAGGAGAAGACTCAAGACTCACAAGGAATAGTCTGGGCTTGAGTTTTCCTCCAGTTTCCATCTCTACCTCTTTTAAATGGATTCAGATTTATGCATCTTGCTCCTGCTTCTTTTTATCACTGTGGATTGGGAATGATGCCCCCTAAGTGGTAACACGTATCCTTAAAGCATGGAAATGAAGCAATGGTTATAGTCCTCAGGAGGGTGGGGCATGCAGCTGGGTTTGCTGATGAGCTGCTTCTCTGAGAAGAGGCTGCCTCCAAGTCCGTGAGCACATAGGTGTGCTATGGAGTTGAATGAGTGCTGGGAAGCATCAGCCAGGGTGGGAACTAAGTCCCAAAAGTCCAAAGGTGGGGTGTCAAATGCATTTGCTACAGCTGCCAAGGTGAGAGGAAGCTCTTTGTTTGTCCACCTTCTGCTGGTGCTTGTTGTGGAAATAGTTGTCAGTGATATGTAATGGAGCAGGTGCTTGTGGATATAAAGCACATCCCCCATTTACTGGGCTGAGGGTCTAGGTCAATCTGCTTTCACTGTTACTTAAACTTTAAAACTGCCTGGACATGTGTGTAGGGCAGCAGGAGAGACACATGCACCATCTATTTTTCCCTTTACTTGCTTTGACCTCTTGGAAGAAAAAAGAACAGCTGGAAGTGTTCTTCTTGGGTTCACAGAAATGTACGATCTTGTTCTTACTATTTTAAAACATTAGTAGTTGCAGTGTTTACTTAAATACATGGTATAGAACACCAATTCCTTTGTACTCAGGTCTTAGTATTCATGAAACAGTTTGCAGTGATTCCTTGTCTTCCACAAAATGTGCAGCCCATTTGATGAGAAACTGAGAGAAGTCAGTTTCAAACCCCATCATCTGGTCTCTCTGAAGGATGGAAAAGAAGATAGGGAAGAGCAGAGCAGATCATGAAAAATATGGGAAGAGAAAGACTAGGTTCTGCTGTTGGCTGAGAGATGTGCTCAGACACATTGACTTTACGCAAAAATTGCACTGCAGATGGTGACCTGTTGACTTTATTGGGGTTATTCCAAGCATTGACATTTTTCCAAGCATACTCCATGGCATCATGATCCTTTTGAGTTATGCTCTACCTGTGTGTTAGAGAGTAACGTGCATGATACTGTATTGGATTACTGTTTTCCAGTTGCTGTGTATGGAAAGCTGAGGTAGAGCCCTTAATGGGAGAAGTAATAGAGGTATTAAGGATATTATTCCCCCCATTAGCCCTATCCCTGAAAATGTTCAAAGGCCTGTTAGATGGCACTCTGAGTAAACCAGTGTAGTGGAAGGCAAGCAGATTGGAACTATGTGATCTTTAATGTCCCTTCCAGCCCAAGCCATTGTAGGATTGTAAGATTATTAGCTACAAACTTAGTCCAAATTTTTTCCTACATAACTCCGGGGAAGTCAGTAATGATATGTCAGAGAAAACTTAGTGACATAAAAATCATTTCCAGTGTCTAATTTTCCTGTGACCTATTCCAAAATTATATATGAATATAGTCACATCCTAGATTGCAGACACATTTTGGCATCTCTAGGGTAATTTTTGATAATATTGGAGCTCTCCATTTAGATCATCTGGAATTTAGTTTAAGACTCCCTGGCAAATGGTCTGTTTTTTGTACTGTGGAATGTAAAAATTGTGCAGCCTTTATTAAATAGAAATTATACTTTATCTCCTTGCATTATACAATCTCAGATTTTTAGGTGGACTGTAAGAAAATAACTGGCTCTTTCCCTAATGATCTGTGTTTGTGAAATCATCTTTCCAAAACATTGCAGAAATCATCCTTTGCCTCAGTGAACCAGCAAAACACCATTACTCCATTGAAGTGCAGCTGGGATGATTTACTCTAGCTGAGATCTGGTTCTGCACCTGGAGAAACATTGGCTTTCAATCTCTGCTCTCCAGCAGGACAGCAGTTAGGAAAATTATTCATTGGGTCACGTTAGCACACTGACACTACAATTTGCTGTTGCTGCTCAGAAAAATAGTTACCTTCAGCCAAAAATTGGGTTCAGACACTCTCACAGACATGTGATGTTTTGTCTTTATGGGAAGCTCCTAAGGTAGCAATGTAGTAATGACTTAGAAGTCTGGAAACAGACTTTGGAATGAGAACCGAGAAAATTTGTCTTTTGCTTTACTGCAGGTTTTCTGACTGACCTTGGACAACTGAAAATCATTCCATGTTTTATTTCCTCTCTGTAAAATACCAATCTGGCTGTATTAATCAGTGTTTGTAAAGATCCTGTAAAGATTCTTGAAATCCTTAGATAAAAGAGCATGTTACAGATCACAGAGTAGTTGGAATAGATGTAGCCTATAAAATGGTGCAATCTACCAAACTTGGGAAGAAAAAACCTGTCCTATTAGTGTGCTCAGCTCCCCAGGCAGATTGTAAGGAGGCTTTCTGAACCTGGCAAATTATCTGTCATGGTTTTCCCAAATGGGAAAGAAATGAACTGCCAAGCCTTGGTCAGGATCTTCAGCGGCTTTTGTGCCTTAAATATGTCCATGTACTGAATGGTAATTTTCTGTTCTCTTTTATTTTAAAGTGCACCTTGCTTTTAATTAGAGTGATACTGTTAAGACATTGCAGGCTGTTAGGAAAGGGTTCTTCACTCTAAGGGGTAGTTAGGTGCTGGAACAGGCTCCTGAGGGAGTGTCATCACACCAAGCCTGCCAGAGTTGCAGAAGTGTTTGGACAACACTTTTAGGAATGTGGTACAATTTGAGGGCTGTTCTATGTGGTGCCAGGAGCTGGGCTGAGTGATCCTCATGAGTCCCTTCCATCTCAGGGGATTCTATGACTCTGAAATTCCAGTGTGATGTTGTGAGTTGTACAGAAGTTTATACTTCATTAAGTATATGCTGCAGCAGTTTCTTTTGTATAGTAGGGTAATTTTAAACTTCACTTTGAGTATCAAAAGTTTTTACATAATGCCTGAGAAAGCCTTCAAGGGTAGCATCCCACCATCAAAACATACTGCATGGCCTCCAGCTTTACAGGTTATAAAGGCCTTGGCTTTCTAACCCATAGGAATTGCCAACCATATCAACAGAGGAGACAACTGCATTTGTCAAAAAGACTTATTATTTCTTATCGTTTTTCTACTTCTTGCAGACATGCATGTGTGATTCGAGGCCAGGTGATGACAGCAGACGGGACGCCTCTAGTTGGAGTGAACATCAGCTTTGTCAACAATCCCCTGTTTGGATACACAGTCAGCAGACAAGATGGCAGGTAGGATGTCTGCATGGGATTTACAGTGTTCAGTCAGCATTATTGCCATGACCACTAAAGAGACACTCCTTCCAAAAGCACATTTATTATTGATGCCTTTTGAAGGTGTTGGTGCATTATTGTTGGTTGTTTTGGGACTACATCTGGCTGATGACTGGTCCCCAGTGCTGTTCCTTGCTGTTCAGTTCCAGGGCCAGTCTTGTTCAATGTATTTATCAACGGCCTAGATGCAGGAGTTGAATGCACCTTTAGCAAGATGCTGATGGTACCAAACTGGGAGGTGCTCTTGATGCTCTGAGGGACAAGAGACCTTCCAGAGGGATCTAGATAGGTTGGAGCATTGGTCTGTGATGAATGGGATGATTTTTAAAGTCAAAATGCTGGATTTTCTGCACTTGGAACTGAGTAACACCAGGCACAAGTAGAAACTGGGAGAGGAGTGGCTGGAGAGCAGCCCTGCAGACAGGGATCTGGGGGTGCTGGCCAGCAGCAGCTGAACAGAAGCTGTTAGAGCAGTGTGACATGGCAGCCAAGGGGGCAAACCCCATCCTGTGGGGTATCAAATACAGCATGACCAGACAGTCAAAAAGGTGGTTGTCCTGCTGTATCCAGTGTTGGTGCAGCCTGAGCCAGAATACTGTGTAGAGTCCTGGGCCCCACAATTTAAGAAAAGTGTTCAGGTCCCTTAGTGTGTCCAGAGGAGGGCAAGAAAGTGGTGACAGGGCTGGAAGGAATATCCTGTGAGCATCATCTGAAGACTCTGAGCTTCTCCAGTTCAGAGAAAAGGAGACTTGAAGGGTGACCTCATTGCTTCCAACAGCTTCCCGAGGAAGGGATGTGGAGAGAGAAGTGCTGAGCTCATCTTCTTGGTATCCACTGGTAGGACTCATGGGAATGGTTCAAAACTGCACTAGGGGGGGTTTAGACTGGCCATGAAGAAACATTTCTTAACTGAAAGGTTGCTCAAATACTGGAACAGGCTTCCAGTTAAGGAAACTTCCCTGTCCAAGCATCTAGAAGCCACTCTGTCAGTCACACTCTCACCATCAGAGCTGGGACTGAGGCCCCTTTGTAGCCACATCCCACACTCACAGTCACACCAGGGCTCCCTACCTGCTTGACCCCAGGGTTCTCATAGCAGTGTCTCAGATATCCAGATCCCTTCAACAATTTAATCTTGGTGCAATAACTAAATAACAAAATAACAGCCCAAGCTGGTGCCTGCAAGGAGGGACCCCAGACAAAGGAAACCCTGGGCTTTTATCCCCTTGCGGTCTTAAGCACAGGAAAGTGTGGAGTCGTCCTGTAGCTCCTGTTGTGTCTCCACCTGGGCACTTGGCAGTTCCCTGCCTCTTACCTCAGGCTTTGGCTTGGCCTCCCACCCCCGAGGGAGCTCAACCTGCAGCTCACACTGCAGTTGAACACCAAGCTACCTGCACCAAATGTAGCATCAGGATTCCTAAAGATGTTTGATACCCCAAGCCTGTCAGTGTTTAAGAGGCATTTGGACAAAGCGCTTAATAACGTGATTTGATTTGATAAGTCCTGAACTGGTAAGGCAGCTGAACTTGATGATCCTTGTACTTCCCTAACAAATGAACACAAATGAATATTCTATTCTATTCTATTCTATTCTATTCTATTCTATTCTATTCTATTCTATTCTATTCTATTCTATTCTATTCTATCCTATCCTATCCTATCCTATCCTATCCTATCCTATCCTATCCTATTCCATTCCATTCTAATTCTAATTCTATTCTAATTCTATCCTATCCTCTTCTTCTTTATTATTAGTAACTTTGTGATATCACCTAGAATCTTAGCCAGCAATTTGGCAATGTGGTGCCCATGCATATAAAAAAAAAGATATCTTCTGCTCCCAGCAGCTCTATTCTTGCTAATTCATATTGAAATGTTTAGGAGGAATCCATTAAGATTACGGTTGTGTTAGAGGCAAAATCTGAGCAATCATGCTCAACCAAAACAAAAGCAGTGCAAATTGGGAATGTCTTTCATCTTATTTTTGTTTGTCAGTGTTAATTGGCTCCCTTTCTTTTAAGGACAAAAACATAACAGAAGGGGTTCCAGCTGCATATGCTCTATGTATTAACTACTAACCACTAGCACTTGGGAGAGGATTTATGGATTTTAGCACCTCTCCAATGAACAACTTTCATTTGAGTTGGCTGGAGAAATAGATAGAATTGTAATGAAGAAGAGGAACACGTGCTGGCAACGTGTGCTTGATGCTGTCCTATTCACACTCAGGGATGCTTACACCTACTGTAACACTGATGGAGACTGGGAGGCCTTCCAAGTGATGCTCCAACTCTTCAATGTTACGACATTAAAATGCAGATGATAAAGAGGCATACCAGGAAAAGGACACCCCTGGAGCTGGTGTCTTCTTATTGCCAGTAGCTTGCACATTACTGCAAAAAGGAGAAAATTTGAACATTTCTGCTTAAGAGTATCTCTGACAACCTTACTGAATGTACTTTGTGGGGAAGTGGGATCCAAACCACACTATCATGATTGGCTTGCTGTGTATGGACCAGCACAAAATCTGTGTCCAGTAGAACAGATAAATATAACTAAAAGATTCCTGGACAACAATGCCTGTCATAACCTTATGTTCTGTCTCTTTCTTTGTATGTGTACAACACCCAACATGTGTGTAATCATTCATTTAGATTACAAGTAATCTGAGGAAAGAAACCATCTCTTTGCTTTGCAGTTGTGTTGTACCTGGCACAGAGGGGCCTTATAGTAAACTGGACCTCTAACCATAAAACATGTAAGCTAAAGGGACAGAGCATGGAGGTGATTGCTGCTTTCCAGGTTCCAGACCTTTGTAATATTCAAGCAAGTATTTATTCCTGATTCTTGAGTGGTGAAAGGTAAACCCTCCTGATATAAATCTACTTCTACTGCCAGTTCAAGCTGGGGATGCTCCTTCCATGCTATGTCCTTCCCAAGGTCCAGCTGAGCAGGGGCACAGGGCAGAAAGCAATGCAGCCAGAGCATCAGTATGCTCCACCAGGCTTTGGTGGACTCCTTGGAGTGGCTGCCAGCCTCCAGAAGCTAAATTAGTTTCAAGGAGCTCAGGGGTGCAGCTTGCTGACTCAGTCCCCAGCAGACACTCAGCTCTAAGTGATAAAAATGACAGAGATCAGCTGTCTCGGAGCAAGGAATCTGTGACCAAGTGGGATTCATCCTAAAGCTGTGATTTCTGTAGGCAGCTGGTGGGGGTCAGTGTAACCTCAGACTCTGTGGTGTCAGCTCTTCTGATTTCACTTTCTTCACCTTTCTCTCAAGTCAATCTGCTTCTACAGAAATCTGGTGCAGAAACATCAAAGAAATTGTTCAATTGCAGTGCTGAGCCTCCAGAATAATGAGTGTACCTTCCAACTTAGCTAAGGGATATATGCAGGTACTTTCTCAAATGAACAGGCACATCAGTGCATCTGTGTACTCTGTAGGTACTCTATAGACAAAAACCACTTGTCCATAAATGGACAACTTAAAGAACACCAAAATCCATAGAACCATGGAATGGTTTGGGTTGGAAGCCACATTAAAGATCATCTAGTTACAACTCCCCTGCCATGAGCAGGGACAACTTCCACTAGACCAGGTTGCTCAAAGTCCCATGAAATCTGTCCTTAAGTCCCGTGACTTCCTCAGTGGTCTGTAAATTATCTTGAACTATTTGTGACCATTCAAGCTAAAATTTGTCAGGACAGAAAATGTTGTCAGACATCCCTAATTTCTAATCCCAGCCTCACTGCAAATTTGGTGGGTACCATTAGATGCATCTCTTGACCTCCCCAGGCCAGTGAACTAGCCTGTGAAAGGGTGTTGCCTTCCTTACTGATTGCTACAGTATTTATTTATTAATATTTGTAAAGCATTTTCAAAATCATGTAAAGAATTCATGCTATTCCAGTTTCTACTAATTTTTTTATGGGTTTGAGTAATTTTTTTTAATAGAGCATGACATCTCATCAGCTTTTGTACAGCAAAGTTTTCATGTGATTGAGTCAATTTTGTTTTAAGAAATTGATGCTCTTAGACAAGAAGAAGGTTCTCCTGACCTACAGTACCAGGCTGCATGTATTCCCAGTCCAGAGCAGGGCACAGTCATACTGGGCCATCTCTCCCATCTTGAGAGTCATTCAGGTTTGGAGAATAAATGGGAGCACACATGCAAGTAGTTACCTTGTTCCAGGGGTCATGAGATAACTGCATAAAACTCAGCAGGGTTATTTTTTGGCATCTTCACCATAGGAATATCTATTCTTGAAAATGTGCACTGAGTTGGCTTAAATTGATTTTGTAAATCAGTTTACTGATAGCAGGGAAATAACTGGGGTTTTAAAGTAAGGAAATTTAAAGATACAATTGCATCAGTTTAGCTAGATTGGTTCCTAAGCTGATTTTGTTGCTCCAGGTTTGGGGGTTTTGGGGTTTCTTTTTGGCATGATAAAGTTTCCAAACGAGTAAGTAAAATTTCAGTTTTAGAATTAAAGTGAACTAAATTTTTCATCTCTGCAAGAGGGCTCATTTTAGATCTCTCCTATTACATTGCTGATAGAGACTGAAATAGTGAAACCCTGGTCCTGTTTAAGTCACATTACTTAGACTGAGCAAAACTTTCATAACTTCAAGGCTTGCCTGTGTTTTTAGCCTAATTACTGCAACAGAGACTTTGTTTATATAACAAGGCATGAATATAAAGTGACAACTCTCAAACTACTCTTTTGTATGCATTTCTCTGTAAAGCAAAGTTAACTGACAGTTCAAAGTATCAGTACTGGATTATAAACCACATTTTTAAATAAAGCTTTAGATTTGATTAAAGTGGTAGTTTAGAGAGGCTGCAAGTCCTCAGTATCCCTGCATTGTAGGAACAGTGTTGATAAAACAGCAAGAAAGTCTCCAGACCTTTTCCACATTGCATTCAGCAGCTTTGGCATAGCTTTCTCAGAAATACCAGAAACATGAACTTCCAGAGAAAAGAGATGAGAAAGGGTTACACTTTCCTGTGGAGTTTTTATTTTTTGAACCTGCTTTGGATAAATAGATAATTTCATCCTTCAGCTTATCTCTCCTGAGTCTTTAAAAAAAAAAACAACAAAACAACTGTACAAGTATGGTTTTTACAGAGTGATAAAAACTACATCAGAGATGAGCAGCAAAAACAGAAATAAAAATATCTCATTCCTTCAATCCCAGGACAGTTTTCCTTTTGTTAAATTTAATTTCACTGAGGGAAACTGGGAGGTGTTTTCTGGGGTTTTTTCTTCTGTTTGGTTTTGGGTTTACTCTTTGTTCAGTTCATCAAGGTAACTTGAAAGCTGCACCCTGGGACTCTGGGAAAACCAGTTTGTGAGCAACACTGCCTGCTGAAAAATACTGCATGGTTCTGTTTTCACAGCTGCTGGAGCCTGACACGGAGGTGGTGCTTTCCCTTCTGTATCCTGTTTTGGGGATGCAGAAGAGGCCAGGATGTTTCCCCCCAGCAGATCCTCATCCCTGATGCAGGCTCAGTGAAGCCCAAAGGGATGAAACAGAGGTGTTTGCAAATAAAACCTCTTCCAACTTGCCTAAAAACTTGTTGAGCATCATTTGTAATGTTTATTTCTTCCCTCCTGTTGGCCCGTTCAGTGCACGGATCCATGCAGAGCAAGCATCTCCCTCCCAGCTGAAGGACTTGCCAAATGCTAATTGACTGTTAAAAACATTCACATCAGGGTACAAACGTTGTGCAGCTTTGCTGGCAGGGACCAGCAAGTTACTCCTCAGGCTGCTGCAAGCCAAGCTCCATAGGTCTGGGAACATGATGCCCCAACTCAAGTGGTAGAATAAACATGGCTTTGGCTTTTTGAAGTGCTTTCCATTTCCTCTCGTGGACGCAATTCAACATTCTTTAATAAATAACCTTCTTGTCATAATTCAGTTTCCTAAATTGTACCTCAGTCCATCAGCCATGAAATAAAAAAGGTTCCCCCAAAAAATTGCTTGACAAAGATGTGTTTTAGAAATAGTTCATGCCCATTGCTGCCCCTCTGGGATTTTTGCACCCAATTTGAAAGTCTCACAATTAATTTTAAAAAATAATTTTAGATACTTTTTTCACCTTTTTTACCACATATTTACAAGGTGCATCAAGTCGGGCTTTGGGCAATCAGAGTGTTTCAGATCCCAGTTCTCATGCAGAGAAGCATTTAAGCTCATAGCTCTTCAAGCACATGAGCAGCTTTACTGAAACCAGTAAGCCTGATCACATGCATAAACTCTCAGTGAGAGTGTCATACAGCAGTAACCAAGCATGAAAGTGAGAAGCAGGGATGAGAAAACTTTCTTTGCCTGAAGCACATGTTTGGCATTGCAACTGAAGAGACAGTGAGAAAAACACAAAGGAGCAAAAACAAGAGGTCTTCAGTTTCTATTGAAATCCTTTCCTTTCTTACTTAACACCTCTTCTTTGGGTCTATGCATAGTAGATATATCCCAGTGGTAGTTGGTAAAATCTCCATCTGTGATAAGATGTGGAGTTAAAGTACAAAAGCAAGAAAACCACCAGAACCTTATCCCAACATCTTTACATCCAGAGGATGAATTTTCCTTATCAAGGTAACATTTTCTCACACAGCTCTGGCAGGCTGTCTGTTATCCAACACTAAAACAGGCAGAAAAGCCACTTGGCTAGAGGTAGCTTAGGGTGAAGGCAGAGACCACAGGCAGTGATTCATCTGCTAGAAATGCTAAAGAGTCAAAGAAGATGATGTGCTGAGTACTGTGACACATAGACACCCTGCACTGTATTTCTAGTAGACTAAGCTCAGTCCATGACTGGGCTCTCTGTGTTCCATTGGTTGCATTAGGCATTAGTCAGACAATTATATTATATATGAGTCAAGACAATTTAAATGGGCATGTGTCAGAGAAACCATTTTCCAAATAGTTTATTTCATCATCTGAATTGATCCAATCCGTGTATTTCTTTGGATAATAACTACTTTTTTAAAAAAATAAAATGTGTTTGTATGGCCAAAATATGCTGGTGGTAGAAAAGCACCAACAAAGAAAAACATGTTTCCAAAAAGAGATGGGTATGATTCTAATATACCCATATCTAATATGAGGACAATGTGCAAAGAAGCTGAGCTTGGACTCCTGCCTCTGAAACTTGCTGTTACTCAGGTAAAGCCTATTTGGGCTGCAGATTTTAAGTTCATAAAATAAGATTGATGATATTTCTTGCAGTTATTTTTCTGGAGTCCTTGCTAGGGAGTTGATGCAAACAGTTGGGGTAGTGCTTGCAGTAATTTTGTATTCCATCTCTTAAAACAGCTTTGATCTTGTTACCATTGGTGGAATCTCCATAATCCTGCACTTTGAGCGGGCTCCCTTCATCACCCAGGAGCACACACTGTGGCTGCCGTGGGATCGCTTCTTTGTGATGGAAACCATAGTCATGAGGCACGAAGAGAATGAGATCCCAAGCTGTGACCTCAGTAACTTCGCCAGGCCCAACCCTGTGGTCTCTCCATCTCCGCTCACTGCTTTTGCAACTTCCTGCTCAGAGAAAGGTCCTATTGTTCCTGAAATCCAGGTATGAACAGTCTGAGTTGAGGGACAATAACTCATAAAATGGTAACATGGTTTGGGTTGGGAGGGACCTTAAAGATTATGTGTTTCCAACCCCCTTGCCATAGGCAGGGACACCCTCCATTAGACTGGGTCGATCAGAGCCCCACCCATGCTGGCACTGAATTGGGATTGGGGCATCCACAATTTCTCTGGGCAACCTCTGCCAGTGCCTCCTCATCCCCATCTTGTTTTTGTGCTTTTTTTGACAGCTTTGAGCAACACAAATGCAACTATTCTCCTGCCTTCCTAACTATAAGCATTCCTCATTTGTTACGCCTTTTTTCAGACATTTGACAGGAGCACTCACTCCCAAGCACTTGCTTTACCAGATTTCTCTTATCCCTGAGAGACTGAGGCAAAGCACTTGTGACTGACAGCATGTGAGCTGGGACCCTTGTGTGACTGACAACAAGCCCTTGGTCAGCCCTTCGGCATTCAACATAGCCAGTACACCAGGATGATGGCTTTCTTCTGCTCTGATGCCTGTCTTCTGTTCAGGAGCAAATTCCACCCACTAGGCACCATGAACCTTGCTGGTGGTGTGTTGGAGTGAACTTCCTCATGGTTGGAAGTCACATCCCTCCCATGCTACACAGCTGCTGAGACATGCAGTCAGCCAGCAGATGGCTGAGAAGGGGCCTGCCTGCAGAGCTTGTCAGTTTTATTACATTTCATGACATTTGGAATAGATGAGCAGGGTGAGAGGGTTACCTTTAATTTCTCATCCCCATTTTCCTTTTTTTTTTTGAGGAAGCATGAGTCAGATAAAGAACCTTAACAATCCGCTGTGCCTTCAAACTGTTTTGTCAAATGGAAAGTTGTGTTTTAAACTGAATAGTCCAAAGAATCAAATTATCAATTTTCCTTAAAAACACTAATTCTGTTGAAACATATGAATGTAGCAGTATTCAACCTTTGCTATCTTGGACATGTTGTTCTCTGGATTTTATATGCCAGTGTTCAGAATGTCCTGAGTATTGCTTTTAGTGACAATAATCTGCCAAGGTGGAAGTAATAACGAGCATAGAGACAAATTGTGTGCTTCCAGCGTGACTCCATTGGGGTTGCAGTACCATTAATGAGGAAAGAAATAACTTTATACCTTCTAATTTTAATAAACCAGGTGCTAAACCCAGCAACAAATAAAGCTAGTGGTGTCTTTACCTTTCCCTCTGGACCAAGTCTTATGATCCTTTTCTCACACTAATTTCCAATTACCATCACCATGTTTGTCCCAGCATAATTACTAATTAAGTCCTGTATCTTGTAAAGTCCTCCATGTTATAAATTCTTGGTTCAGAATCTTGTTTTCCACATCTTTTTATTAAATAAACAAGCACCATGAAAAATAATGGTCAGTGCTGCCTGGGAAAAAGCAAATGTCTGATACAGCGCAACTGTGATCATAACCTCAGTCATTACTTGGTACCACAAACACCTTCCAGTAGACCAGGCTACTCAGAGCCCCATCCAACCTGGCTTTGAATGTTTCCAGGGATGAGGCAGCTACCATCTCTCTGGGCAACCTGTGTCAGTGTTTTACCACCCTCACTGAAGATATTTAGTTCCATTTGAAATGTCCTGATGATATCCTGCTTGGCTTCCAGCTGCCAATCCAGAATGATCCCATTGTCAGTGTCCTGCGTTATATCTTCTGAATCCTTGTGAACAGCAGATCACTTGGACATCTCAAATCCCACTAGACACCTGTAGTTATGGAGTCTGATACATAAGAAAGATTAATTTTGATATAAGGAGTTCATATGCAGTTGTCTGGGTAGGTGCCAAATATCCAAACTCCCATTTAAGCAGACCGAAATCTAATCAGTACATCAGTGGAGAATCATATCATTTAGGCTGACCACCCTGAAGCTTTCTGGTTCTCACCAATGGTATCAGTTAGATTCCACTGACTAAAATTGATGTTTACATGCCTACCTCACATGAGCATATTTATAAGTTCACATCTAGATTTACATGGTTAAACTGGAATTGAATCTCACTTTTAAGTTTACAAGGCAACACCAGCCTTCTAAAGAGTCTTTCTGTATATGGTGTTAGTTGTAGGGAAGACCTAAAAGAGCGGTTCAGAGAAGACACCTAACTTAGGTTCCTAAGTTGAAAGAAGATGAATCCTGTACATGATGAACACAGTGCTTTTCTGTGTGCCATATGTCTGAGCAAAAACCTGTAAATCAATATTCCACCTCAAATATTGACAGGTGAAGGTTAGCAGAGTTTGTGGTACAGGAGTTTACAAGAGAATCTGATTTGTAGCAGAGTACTGTGCTGCATTTCAGAAATGGACTACTTTTCATTTCTATACTGGATGTACCTACAGTAAGAAATAACTTAGCTGTCCATTCCTGCAGCTGCATTTTATAATACACAGTTCTCAGCAGGGAAATGTTAAATATAAAAGGTGTGAGCACATAGCTGGGAGGAGAAGACAAGCAGATATCAGGGCTGGTAAAGAGATTTTGACAAGTGGGTAGACAAGAAGCTCATGAGCTCCAACAAAATAATGCAAAAATAAATGCAGTGCTCTCTACCTGGATGCATTCAAAAACATAGTAGTGCATTTTTAATATTTGATTCAGGTGCCTATAGACAGATTTGAGGCCATTCAAGATGCCCTGAAGTGTCCCTTCAGGTGTCCAGCTGTAGCTTCAGAAAGGCAGAGATGTCAGAAAGGTCCATGTCAGAGTTGTCATACCCTTGCAGAACTTTTGGATACCATAGAACATTTCAAAAGCACTGGATGTCTATGTTAAGGTCCCTGAATCAGACTCTAAATGTTTTCCCTTTTTAAAATTCTCTCTGAGCATCTTACAAAAAAAAAAAAATACACTGTTCCTTGCCTGTCTGCTGGTAGACTGAAGAGTAGCTGTAAGAGACGTGTAACTCCAGCACACAGAAACAAGATTTTCTACCTTGTCTCATGCAAAGAGTAGAAAAATTGCTACTAAGACAAGAACAGATCAACACCACAGAGCCAAGAGAACATGACAGTGAAAATTGCTACCCTGTGTAAATCCCCAGTAAGCCTGAAGAAGCAGCTCTTCTGCCTGCCCAGCCTCATGGCAGGACCTCTTTAAAAGAGCAGATTATACTGGTTAGTCTGGGATAAACTCTAAGAGTCTTTCTCAAGGCCTGCAGTCACAGCATATGAATGTGACTGGACCAAGCAGCAATTATCAAATAGAAATAAAGGCACAATTTAGCTTGTTACTTGTAGCACATTCAGATTATTTCAAAGCTTGTTTTTCCCCTTTTCTCTCACTGATATCCTACTGAATTATATACCCCCTACCAGTGCCGTGTTTTGTTGCTAGTTTGTCACCATTTACAAACTATAAATATATTTTGAATCACCTGAATTACTATTTGAGCCCTCTCTTCAAGCAGACACCTTTAAACACAGCCCCTTGTGCTGCTCAGTGCCTTGGCAGCATTGAGTTGACCTTTTCTTTGGAGTGGTGGACAGCAGACAGATCAGGACAGAGAGAAATAATTACTTTTGACAAGGATCTGAAACAGACTTTCCAAATAGTATCTCCACAATAATTATTTTGTCTGTTTTTATCCTAATGAGGTTACATAATTGATCCAAGGGACTACCTTTACTTCAGTTTGGCTCAGCTGGTCTCTGCTTGAGCCTGGTCCCCATCCAGCTTGTTGCTGATCTCATAAAATGTATTTTTCAAATCCTGGGTTTTCCCAGTTCTGTCATATTTCAGCATCCCAAGCATTGAGATATGTAAATTAAAAAGACTGCATTAGAGAAGGTAAATATTTATGAGCACAGTGGAATAGGGCTTTAACTGCTGGATGTGTCCATTTTTCAAGTGCTGCAATACTCAGTCTTTTAGTTATCACTTGAAAAAGTGTTGGGCCTCGGATAACATCTCAGAAGAGGTGTTTTTGGGGGGCAGATTGTAAGATTTGTCAATTTTGATAACACTAACAAGAAAACCTGTAAGAGTTGAGAAACTCACTATACCAGGGAAGTTTGCTGCTCCCACATAGAAGGACGTGGGTGTAGGAATGACATAACTTTGAAGGCACAAGGATCATGGAATCCCAGAATCTCCTGAGTGGGAAGGGGCCCATAAGGACCCTTGAGTCCAGCTTCTGGCCCTGCACAGGACACCCCAAGAATCTCACTGTGATAGATGTGATCCTTTCCTGATGGGTGTATCTCTTGACCCACCTGCCTGCAAGCTTCCTTGCCTTTAATATTCAGGAAGATTATTATTGCTAGGGAAGTATTTTCCAAGCTCATTTAGGGTCCAGCTCACTGAAGAACTTCAGAAGTGGCACAGGAGAGAACTGTGCCAGCTGTGACCTTTTAACACATCCCATTAACAGACCAGGCCTCCCAGCTCACTGATAAGCTTCTACCTTCATTTTCCAATCTTCTCCAGAGGTTGTTGACTTGTGCCAAAAATGTCCAGGTTGGGTGCTTAATCAAGAGTGAAGTTTTCTTGAACGTGACTTTTTTTTTTTTCTCCTAAGATTTTCTTATTAGCATTTTGCATGGAAAGACCAGCACAGTGACAGGGATATACTTGTATCACTTTCCATAAACTTTCCAAGCATTTCTCCATTAAAAAAAAATAAAATAAAATAAAAACGAAATTTTAATCTCTGATGATATTTTAGCAGGTAAATTAGCTGAAAATCCCATCTTAATTGAGAATTCTCTGTTCTCAAAGCAGAAAAATCTTTCCTGAAGTTTTGTACTGTAATGGGTACCTGTTAGATAACTGTCCCAGTCAGTCAGAAATACTTATGGCTGGAGGAGAAAATTAAGTAACTCACTTAGAATACAGAGGAGTTTGGAAAAGAAAGAGAAGGAAGAATGCAAGGGAAGGGAAAGGAGTCATAGGTGGTAGGTCAGGCCAACAATTTTATCACTTAAGTAAGAAAGAAAGGAATTTTAAGCAAGTACCAGAATGAGTAGGAGCAAATGTGAGGTCAGAAAATAAGGACAAGAATACAGATTTAAAAAAAGGCTAGAGGTAGATAGCAGATCAGTTAGAGAGGGTCAGAGGGGAGGTAGGAGAGGAGCAGTTTCAAAGGAGAGATGGGTAAGTCAGAGGAGGGAGAGTGGAATCAGAATTCATTCATGTCTTAGAGAGAATTGCATGTTATGCTCAGGACCAGGAAACATTCTTAAGGCCAAGTAGGGCATGATATTTTACTGGTAAAAGGAAGCCAGGAGACAAAAATTAGAGGCCTCTAAAACCTATGATGATAAAAGACAGAAAACGGAAGCTAAACTGATGGGCTGTAATTATCTGAGATCCCAGGCTCTTTTCTCCATGGGTCCTGGTACTCCTTTTAAGAATGAGTCCTTTTGTAAACAGACTTATTGTGACACTTTGTTCTTGTGTCGTCCCATGTAACAGAGATGGAGAAGGTGGGAGGCATTCCTTAGCTTCCAGAAATAAGTTACATATATGATTTCATACTTGATGCCTACTAGGTGCCTTTTTAGACATGCCTGCCAGAGCTTTTATACAGGTGTGTTTGATAAATTACAGCTTCACTGCCTTTTCCTGTCTGCTCTATGCTGATTTAACACCTCGTGGATTGCTTTTCCACAGGCTCTACAAGAGGAGATTAACGTTTCTGGCAGTAAAATAAAAGTGAGTTACCTGAGCAGTCGCACAGCTGGCTACAAATCAGTGCTGCGGATCAGCATGACCCACCCCACCATCCCCTTCAACCTCATGAAAGTCCATCTCATGGTGGCCGTCGAGGGACGCCTCTTCAGAAAGTGGTTTGCAGCAGCTCCAGACCTGTCCTACTATTTCATCTGGGACAAGACAGATGTCTACAGCCAGAAGGTGTATGGGCTCTCAGAAGCCTTCGGTAAGTGACTCCAGGGTTTGTGCCTCCTTTTAGAAGTAGCCAAGTGGCAGTGATAGACCTTGTCTTAGATCAGTATGGTCTGACTGCAGACACAGGAAACGGTCCTTGCAGATTTGCTGCAGCACTCATTCCCCAGCAGACGAATCACAGAATAGTTTGGGTTGAAAGGGATCTTAAAGACCATTTTGTTCCAATGCCCCAGTCATGGGCAGGGCTGCCACCCATTAGATTGGGCTTCCCAGAGCCCCATCCAACCTGGCCTTCAACACTTTCAAGGACAGAGTACAAATACTAATCTGTTCTCTGTCTCATGGCCCAGCACATACATCCCGAGCTGCTCCCATTGTATTCATACAGAAGGAATTAACTGGGACTAGAAGCATTTAACTGTCTCTCACCTATATCCAAAAACTGTCAACACTGCTTTGAAAGGAATCCCTAGAACAGAGCCCTCATTTCCACTGCTCCTGTACCTGACCTTCAGGACTGGTCTAATTTTAGTTTCCCCTTCGTTACACTTTCAAGAATGCCATCCCATACTGGGTGTTTAGTGAGCAGAAGTAATGCAGTGATTGCTTTCCCAGCTGTCAACACCCAGTGGACATTGTTACAGGTCTTCAACTGAGTCTAGGCTAGACCTTTCAGGCTGCCAGGAAATTATATCAGCAAATGGGAGAGATCCCAAATTAGTAAATACAGCTCCTTTTGACAGAAGGATGGTTCACTGATGCCTCATAGATCAACTGAAGATAAGTCTTTTTTAGAGGACTTGCAGGATGCCTGGTTTTCCAGGAATAAGAACAGGTGCCTTCCTCATCTCACTCACATTCATCTGCCTTGAGCAGGCTGGATGATACACCTTGCTGAGCCTTACCCAATTTGGAAACCACATTGAGAAATGTGTCCTGGTAGTCCCAAAGGACTCTGTGTGCATGCTCTGTAAGATGCTAGATCATCAGTGGGCCCTGGAGTATTCCGTAAAACAGCTCTGCAGCTCCAGAGTACCCAAGCGGGTCTGAAGACATCAGCATTCATGCCTTCAATAATTCCCACCTCCAGAATAGTGGACAATATTGACCTTTCATATCCGAACTTGCTTCTTTTTCTGATACAATCTGCAAAAGGCTATGTTTGATAGCAAATCCTGAATTCTCTCCGCACTCAGCACTTTTCAAAGAGGCTGGTAAACCTGGAGGATCAGACTTTTTTATTTCTATCTAGTAAGAAAAAAAAAGGTCTATGTAAATGCTTTTCATTTGTGTGGAACTTGCAGTTCTGCTCTGCTTCAGCTATAAAGATTAGAAGAAAAACAGACCAATGAAAATGGTCCTGCTTCTTCTGAGAAAATTGTAAAGGAATCATTGTTCTGTCAAAAACATGATTTTCCTTCTGCTAACATAATTTTAGGCAACTCCAGAGTGTTCAGCAGAGTTACTCCTGAAAGGCTCTGATTAGACGTCACGGCAAGCAAACTTTGGACATTAACAATGACCACAAGTCAACCTGGCTGAGACTGCTGCCTCTGAGTGACTCCCTGGCCCATGCATGAATTGCACAAGTCTTTGACTTTTAAGAATGATTATGATCAAGACCAAGTTCCTAGCATGTACTCTTTGATCAAAGAAAATAGATAGGAGTAAAATTCTCTTATCTGAGAGTCCAGCAGTGGTTTACACTCTCAAATCATAGAATATCCTGAATTGGAAGGGACTCACAGAGATCAAGTCCCAATTCTAATATCCATTGTTTTAAAATACATCATTAAAACAGTGTCTTTAAAATTTTTAGCACATTTGCCAAACCTCTACAGTGGCATTGATCTTTTTAAGTGCAGGATAGACTTTAAAGAGAAAAAAATTAGAATTGTGGGTTATGATGATGACATTTTCAATTAAATCAGCAATTTTCTGTAGAAATGCTCTTACCCCTGCTCAGTTGTGACTCTGTGCTGGCACTGCATTTCTGGGTTACTAATCTAAGAAGTCTTTTGTTTCTCTCTTGTTCACAGTTTCAGTAGGTTATGAGTATGAATCCTGTCCAGACTTAATCCTGTGGGAGAAGAGGACAGCTGTGCTTCAGGGTTATGAAATTGATGCTTCCAAACTTGGAGGATGGTCCCTGGACAAACACCATGCCCTCAACATACAAAGTGGTAGGTTGTCTGTGACACATAAGAGGAATAATAAAGCATTTGAGACCCAGTTGTTCCTTATCATTAAATATTCAAGAAAAGGAAAGGAAAGAAACTTGACCAACACATGTGCTCTCTCGTGTATTTTACTAACAAATTATTTCTAGTAACCTACATTTAGAAGCAATTTGGTATGCAAAATGTAAAACAAGCTGGCCATCATGAAGTACTTGAATGTCAGCCCAACTTTGTAGTGTTGTAAAAGAAAGGTATTAACTAGGAAAATATTCCTAAAATAACAAAAGGAAGCCTATTCAGATTGGAGCTGTCACTAAGCATAAATCCAGCCAGAGGCATCTTCCAATGTGCCAAGTGAACTTGCAAAACAAGAGGCTTCATGGGTCCTACGGGAGAATGAAAGGTTCCAGAGTTCTTGAGGACTGCTGAGGACTGCAGCAGGGAGGCTTACAAGAGGATCAGAACATGTTCAAAGGTGGAAGCATTGTGTCCCTTTGGATAACAGTGGTATGGGAACAAACATCTAATTCAGCCCACATCACTGCTGAGAGCACAGCGCTTAAAAGGAAAATAGACAGAGCTCCTCTAAAATTTTGCAGATGAAACATTTCTCTAGAGAATGTCCTATGGTCTTCTTGGCCCTTACTTTTCCATGAGCTACATAATTTCTTTTTTTTTATCTGGTAGGCTGCAAATTACAGGGCAAGGAGGAACAGACAGGGCAGGTAAAAATTCATAAGATGCTGAAAGTGTATTTCATTCAAAGATAAGGACAGTCTTGTTCTCCCTACATATTTTCCTTCTGCAGGAAATGTAATGGGCCTTAATTCAAAAAAGAGGCTCCTCTTTTGGACCTATCGCAGAACAATACTATGAAAGATGATAAACCTTCCTGCTATTTAACAGATTCCCCAACTGGCATGCAGCATTGCCAGTTTGTGCTCCCTTTGGTCTCAGTCTCCCTGTTTCTTTAATTTCCATAATACTGTTCTTTCTCTCTCTAGGCATCTTGCATAAAGGAAATGGGGAAAACCAGTTCATTTCCCAGCAGCCGCCTGTAATTGGAAGCATTATGGGCAACGGCCGCAGACGGAGCATTTCTTGTCCAAGCTGCAATGGTCTGGCAGATGGAAACAAACTCCTGGCTCCTGTTGCCCTAACATGTGGGTCTGATGGAAGTCTTTATGTTGGAGATTTCAACTACATCCGAAGGATCTTTCCCTCTGGCAATGTCACCAACATACTGGAGCTGAGGTACTCTGTGCTGAATGTGGGCGTTAGAGTAATGCTCTTAAGTTCTGCAGAAATCCTATGTACCCAAAAGAAAAATGAGAAAAACTCTTAAAAAGAAAGCAAACAACACAGCAAAACAGAGAAAAAGCTGTCTGGATCTGCCTCTTCTGCAACTCTGCTGACTTTGATTTACACCAGAGAAACACAGGCCTAGCAAGTTCTTCCAGAACTGAATCACATGCCAAAACTATTGACACATTTCTGTGCTGCTAAATCAGGCTGTGCTGATGTCTGCCCTTTCCTGTAGTCAGAAACCATTGGGAATGCTGAAAATTAACAAGCAGCCTCTGAGATAACCTAAACTTGGAAGGACACAGAACTGATGATGATATGTAGGGGTGAATCAGGACTGATAATCACTCATAATTTAGACAAGATGATCATTGAAGGCAGTCACAAACTGGGGGTTTTCTAGTTGTTTTTTGAGGGGACAGCTGTAGCAGCCCCCTTAAGTTACCAACTGAGCAGCAGTGTCAGTCTGAACATGGAGATGGGGAGAGTCTGTAAATAAGTGGAGAATTTCCTTCTGATGCCAGAAAGCAAAGGAAAAATATATACCAGGAGAAATAACGAGGCAGGGGCAGAAACATCCATTAAAAACAATGAAGCAGAGGGAACAGTATGATTTGTCACAAGTTCTGAGAAAATGGAATAAATTGTGACTGAATCAAATTTCAAATTGACCTCACTGTGGATATTTTTACTATCTAAAGTTTCCACAGCAAATACATCTATCCACTTCAAAGCAATGGGGCCTATTTCTGAGCTTTGCATGGCCAGACAAGCCTCACTCCAGGAAAGTCAGATACAATTAAGGGAGTATTCCTGAGTGAATCTTCTGTGCTTGAACTCAGCTCCTGAGAAAGTGAGAATTTTCCCAAAAGTAAGACCCTCCCTCCTCAGATTTAATATCCCCTGCTGCTGAGGACAAACATAATACTGCATTTCTGCAAGCCAAATTTGTGCAAGATCCCCTTAGTCCCTTGTGCACAAACATGCCACAGTCATTAGACCTTGCCAAAAGTCTTATTTGGCACACAGAACCATCCTTGTAGATCATGGTGTATGGGAAAAAAAATCCAGACAGCCACCAGAAGGCTGGCACTTACAGAATAGTTGCCTTGGTATGTGCACCTCAGAGGGCTGGGGCACCTTTCAAGTAAGAAAGCAAGAACCTCATTTTTGCTATTCTGTTCCATGATACATGAGAACATAATATCTCTCATGTTTGTAAGGTGGGAAGCTGGGATAAACCTTCAGACCTGGTCCTCGTTAAGAGTGTAATATCCTTCCAGTGCCAGAAAGTTATTTTAATGACCAAAGGTAAGATTTCCAGAAGAGCCTAGGTGAGCCCAAATCCCATTGCAACAGAGTAGGATTAATATATCTTTCCCAGAAGTACAATTTCGAAAACCCAATCCCTGTTTCATTGTCAGTGGAAATACCAGACCAAACAGAGGTTTTGCAAAGTATTTCCTCATTGGGGAAGAGAAAATTGGAAGCCTTGACAGTGTAGCCTTGCTGGCTGTTGTGTAGAGCCACAGAGTTAAATTTACTCCAGAGTTAAATCTGCTGCAACGATTGCTGCTTCATCTGTGCAAACACTCAGGTTACTGGATCTAATGAACATTTCTTCACTCTGGTGTGCTGTAAAGTGGGTTCAGATGTTGGCTGGTTAAAAGCTGTGGAGGAAAGCCATTGCTTTTGGACTAAATGGAGTTTGCTTGTGTCTTTTCAAATCAGCATCTCCTTTGAGATTAACACCCTCACTATTTGTCTCCGAGGTTTGTTTGCAGGGGTGGCTTTGGAGTGTAGTGTTCTGGAAAGCAAATGCTGCATTGTGGGTTGCAGAGAGCTGCAGCTGGGTGTGTAACTTAAATCTATGAAAAATGTCCAGCTCAGCATTTCATTCCTCTGGGCTGGAATTCAAGAGGTTACAGCAATGAACTGCCACCTGTAACTGTGCAACTCTTAAGTTACCTTTGCAAATTACATGGTGTTGCTTTGACTGAGGGTGAAAAAAACTGGAAAGATATCTGGATCTTTGATATCTTTTACATCTTTTTAGCTCAGTGCTGCATTGAATGATAGATAAATTCTGATGGTCCTATCTCTTGTGTGAGTGAAAAACTCCAAGCAGGTGAGATCACACTTCCTTTGTGATATGTGGCAGTACATAAGTGAGTTCACTGACAAGTAATATCCAATATAAAATACATCAGTGTCATTCCAGCTAAGTCTTTATTTATTATTGCATTGTGTGATATAGTTACTGTCAAGTTTTCAATCTGCTAATAATGCATCGAACTGAGCTGCTAACTCCTCATTCTTTCTTCTATTCCCTGCTTTCCTGTCTTCTGTCAGAAATAAAGATTTCAGACATAGGTAAGCCAACCAGTGGAGAATTCTTATGCTGCTCCCTGTCTTGTTGCATGTTGTTACACAGTGAGCCACAAGTGCCATTTCCAGATGATTCGATAGCAAATGAAGCTGGCGTGATTAAAACTGGCGTAGGCAATCAGTCATCAGAACTGGGAGCCATTAATCACAATGTGAGCCATGCAAGCTTCTGCATGAGCTGTTATAGCTGGAGACAGGGGAACTACAGGCAGGAGAAACAGGGTAACAGGAGGAGGAGGGGGGAAGAAAAATGGGTGGGAATTAACCAAGAAAGTAGAATGGGAACAGCATCAGGATACAGGTCACTGGAACAACTAGGAGGGAAAAACAATCTTCATATGGTGAAATGTCTTCATTTGAGCTTGGGAGGGATTTAACAGACATAATGAAGATCCCTATGTGCCCCAGCATCACCTACCCAGGGAAGTTAGTTTTGTAACATTTTTCAGTCTGAGCTTTCATAGAGATTTGACACGTGAAAGTCTGTCAGACTCAAATAGGAGGTAGCGCAAGTCAGAACCTTAGCCAGGAATTGCAATAAAACAGTAATGACAAGAAAACAAGATAAAAGAGAGACTCCTAAATTGGGGCTTTGTCACTAAGAATATTTGTCACTTGGGTTCACTGGAGTTTCAGTGGGTTTGATGCAATCAGTTGCATTCCAGAAGATGTCAACTTCCTGTCACTGCCTGTGTTTGCAAGGACTTCTCTGACAAGTTACCCATCCTTCTCCCTGGTTGCTTTTTTAAATCAGAAGTTTAGACTGTGTGGAGTTGGGATTTGTGTGTATGTGTGTGTGTGTGTTTAGTTTTCTTTTGCATTTGGGATTGGGGATTTTTCTTGCTATATGCTTTTCATTTACTATTTCTTTGACTTCATAGAGGCTATGCTAAACCAGAAATGTTCTTTTATCTGCATGCCTGGAAATGAAATGAAATAGAAACTGATTTTTTTTTTATCCTATTGCCAGAACAATAACGAAGGGCTGAGCTTCACAATATAATAGACCGGCCCAAAGCATCTATTAGCAGGGCTGGAGGTTGTTACCCAAGACCTTTTCACTAATTGTCCTCATCAGGCTGAGTTCCAGCCCCTCTTTCCCATCATTAGAAGGCTATAGAAAATTAATTTCTCTTTGGAACAGCCAGGTTGTATCTCTAATGCCCAAGAAATACACAGCCACTGAAGTGCGTTTGTTTTGACAATGAAGGGCAGTAGTTGTATACCTGTTACAAGATGAGGTTTTGTGTACGAAAGCAGTAACTGAAGGAAGATCTATGGACTGGCCACAAATGCTGCAGATTGGCAAGCAGGGCTGGCAGGGCTTCAGCCTTTACCCTTAGCCTAAAAACTAAGAAAGTATGTGAAAGAAATACAAGACATGCCTGCTTCAGTGTAGCCCAAAGGGCATCAGGGCGGGAGGAAGCAGGTGAGGAGTTCCAGATCAAATGCTCTCATCTGTGCCTGCATTGAAGGAGTCACCCATGCAGAGTAGTGCCTATTCTGTGTCATTTGCTTTAATACTTCCTGCTAGGAAATCACTTTGCTCCTGACCCTCAAGGAAATGAGTGGGTGTGGTCTCAGCTAAAGCTCCAGTGCTTTGAACTCCAGAAGGTCCTGAGCTTGACACTGTGACCAGTAATGGTACAAAGGGTGAGATGCATAGGGTTGAATCTTAGTGGTTTGGAAAAGCTGAAATCCATATGCTAAAGCTGCCTCAGTTCAGGGGAAAGGAATTCCTCTTCAATAGGTGGGCTGTGCTGAGCTTGATCTTCAGAGGTCCTGGACATACCCACTAAGAGGCTTGGCTTTACAGCTCTGTGTACTGTAGCCAAGGTCTAACTCCGCAACAGCCTAAATGAGGGATATTAGCTAAGCCAAAAAGCATCGCCAAATCATGATGCCTTCTCTGCAGGAACATGGAGGGCAGTGAGGCACTGCTGTTTTGCAAATATACAAAGTGGTCACACTTAAATTTATTCTTTCTTTCTTTCTTTTTTCCATTCATACTGTAGAGAGATGTCTACAATTAGTGACAAAGAGAGGTATCTCAGCAAACAGCTCTAGGATCATATAAAAGTCTCTTGCAGTCTCTGGCTTGGCTTATGGCATTGTTATAAAGTTTTATTGTCCAGTGTGTCACACTAGAAGAGCTTTGGGCATCACACACAAACTGCAGACACTGAAAGACCAAGTGTAAATTCAGCTCATTGCACTGTGTGGCCTCCTTAGGTATTAATCTATTGAGTTTAACTCAGAGAAATAGGACCAGTACCTTACACAATTAAATCGTCTGATTCTGAGCTGCAGGGTGCTCAGCATGGAGCCATGGAAACACAGACCCACTGGCAAAAAAACTCCTGGCTGCAGGAATTTGGTAGTTCTTTAGTCACCAGCAAATGTGCATAGCCAGCAAGGCTCAGAGGGGAAGAGAGTAGCTGGCACAGAAGAAGAGATGGTTTTGTCCTTAAACAGAGACATCATATCGAAGGAAACCCCAGGGGTTTATCCAGGTCAGTGGTTGTGGGTAACCAATTTTGGTGGTGTGACTGGTCCTGTCTGTTGACCACAGTGGGAGCCAGAGCTGTACTATTACTAGCAACAGAAGTTGTCCTTTGCTGAGGTGGTAGATGCCCTTGCACTTGAGAAACTAAGATACAGTTCTTCTTGTAAGATAAATGCTGAAAATAGTCAGACAAATCCTACTCCAAAAAGGTGATATTTCTGTCCACTTGTAAAGGGAATTAAGGCAGCATCTCTGATGTAAGCATCCACTTTGTAACTATCTAAAGCTTGATGATATGAATCCTTTGGCATTTTACAGAAACCACTAATAAAGTACAGTCTGTTGTGTTGATGTTTTGTGGGGAACCTGCTGAAAAAAGGGACCATCTCCTTTTTCTCATCTCTATTCCATAGAGACTGGCTTCCCACTCTAGAGCAGGAGGTTCCTTCCCAGGACTCCTCCAAAACATGGGCTCTGGGCCCAAAGGGAAAATACCAGCCCTTTTTCAAAGGCTGTGCATGTATCATAGTACAACTGAAACAATCCACAATCCAAGCCTCATGCCTCTGCCAGCTCACCCAATTTTGTATCCCGTTTCTTTCCTATGCCTGTGTGTAAGGAATCACATAAAGCACAAACACTTTAAAATGGAGTCCAAATCTTTTAATGCAGAGCTGCATTAATGGTATTGGCACTACCCTGTCCAGACAATGAGAATGATAAAAAGGAGAAGGCAGATGTATGGAAGAGACTATACACAACCCCAAAAACAAGTGGGATCACTTTGGACTTGGAAGATTTCCCTGTGCTTTCTCAGCACATCTGTGTCACAAGTATACAGGGAAGCAGTATCACCTCCATTTCATTTTGGCTTGCAGAGCCATGAAACTGTTCTCATTCCCAGTGACTACACTATCATGCCCTCTAATACCCATCAGAGTGTCAGTTCTTGGCTAGGGATCAGCCCATCCCATCACTGCAACTTCCATGTTATTGCTTCAGGGGGTTTAAAATATCAATGTGTTGCTCAGGTTTTCTTCTAAAAAAACTGTAATAGCTCAAGGAACACTCAGAATTGGAAATCAGCTCTTCCTCCACAGTAATTTTCTAGTGGCTGTGCCAGCATGGGGGATAAATATTCTAAGACTACAAATAGTATAGCAAATCAAGTCTTTCGAATAGTAAAAAGTCTTGTCTTTTGTTTTGGGCTGTTACATAGCTGAGAAATAAGAGGATGAAGGGGGGAAAAAGCCTTCTCTACTTCACCCCAGGCATATTTATTTCAGTTGCTGTTCAGCCCAGTCCAGTTTACCATTTGGATTTGCCTGTTGATTGTGGCTTTAAATAGAAAGTGAATCCCCAATGTTCCTGGCTCCACTGCTCATTCACTATCACAGATAAAGGGAAGCAGTTTTGGAGATTTTATGTGACCAACATATGTTTATTTAAGCAGTTTTCACCCTGAAGGATCTCAAAGTGACAAAAAAAAACCTCTCCAGTGTATAAGACTCTGCAATTCATGCCAGGGCAGAGCATGATACTATCTCTCTGCAGTGCTGAAAACAGTTGGCAGAGTCCAGGGGGGTAAATTCCAGCTTGACCATTTTTAACAGATTGTTTCAGCATCTATTGTATACAAGATCTGGGAATAGAAAATTGTTTCAAGAACTCTCTTTTTCACAGAAGATTGTAATCAATAATAAAATCCACCAGAGTGAGGCTGTGCAATCCAAAAATAAATCACAACAGTGCTGGGAGAGGGGAGCAGGAATTTCTCTCTGTCCCCATTTTTCTCCGTCTCTGAGTAAGTCATTTGCCTTTGCCCATCTGCACATAGCCTGCTCTAAAACTCAGGGAAAGTTATCTGTGCTTGCCAGTCAAAGATGGTAAAGGATTGCAAAGTGCCATTAAAACTGTCCTCCTCTTGTCCACCTCTCATGCAAAATAGAGATTATGAACAGCTCAAAAGCTTACTGACATTCAGCAAGGCTTTGTTAGGACAGTCAGCAGAAAATGCAAGTCCCTGATCAAAATGGATGATGGATTCCCACAGGGAACTTCTTCCACCAGAGTTGAAGCCACTTGCTTAGTGTGAGTGACATGCAGGTAAATGAAATAATACCCTCCCAGTCTGCTGTCATTGGGAAGGAATACAGATGGAGACTGAACTGTCAGGCTGGAGCTGTCTTGAAGGTCAGAGCATTTTATTTAGCAAGAATCAGTGTCATTTTTGGAGATGAAATCTGTTCAGACTTTAATAGGCTAAATCACAAGGGATATTCCAGAATAAATCAGAAAGGTTCTTTTCCCCCACCCCCATAGTATTAAATAATTTGAATGAAGAACCAATTTACTGCTTTTTAAAGAAGAGAATAACTCAGTAATTTTCACATGTCTGAAGAGGGGGTAATTTTCCTACTGTAAAGGTTGAGAGAAATTTTCTATATGTGGAATAGAGTCAACTGTGATCGACACTTAAGTTTCTAGTCAACTTCTCCTGGAACAATTCCATTAAGTGCAAAAATGTGAGCTGTGGCCTAGGTTTTTATTATGAATTCTTTGGACTTGATGAGTTTGGGCAGATTGTAGGTGTTCTGGAGAAAAGTAGATATTTTTCAGACTTCTTCTACTTACTACTTAAGCTTTCTTAAAAGGAAAATAAATTTGTTTGGGACAGATGTTAAAAGTGTAACCTGTTGTTTTCAGGCTTAGAAAAGATGCAGCTCAATACACACTAGTAGTCAACAATTTTAATAGAAGATATGAATTACTTTAGTATCTGTGTTAAAATACAGGTAACGTCCTTGCAAGACAATTGTTTAAATTTTGTCTAAACCCATCTGGTTGGGTTTTTTCTGGCCAGTACTATTGGATGCTTTCTATAAAGTGCATTCTAGTTTATTAATTTCTTCATTCTTGGGCTCATTTAATGTTGCAGTCATGGAGCTAAAAGTATTATCATTCTGTTTGCTCATCCCATTTTCTCAGCCACCCTTTCTGTGTGCAAGGAAACAGTGAGCAGAGCATGTTCAACAAGGGACTGATTTTCAGGTTCCTCAGCCTAATACCAAGTCATGCTTTATCTGGGGAAAAATGTTCTACTTGGGGAATTATTTTGATTCTATCATCATTGAGGTCCAGCTGAATTCACTGGCAGGATTCCCTTAATCACCCTGAGGGCAGGACACAACTTTAGAGTCTTTGCTGGAGTCAGCAGGAGCACCAGATGAGCCTAGATGCAGTGACATTACAGGGTATATCTTCAAGTGCTTTATACAGGGAGTCTCCTTTTGGAGTTTGTATTAGTCTTTGTTGGGAGGGCAGATATTTTTTTTATTTTTATTTTTATTTTTTTAATTAATTTCCCTCTGTCCTCTGTTTTCCCTTCACTTCCTGGCACTGCACGAACACCACTTTCTATAACAAGTAAATAAAGCAAACACAGGCACTGGAACTCAACCTGTAGTAGTTCCTGGCATGGTTTTGGTTCAGAGAGCCCTTTCCTTCACTTTCTTCCCTCCATGCCAGAGAGCACACCAGGCACAGCGATTGCTAGTGGATACAGCTTGGGATCCTGTGCTGTAATTCACCATGTACTAACCTTGTCCAAAACAGCACTCCTTCACTTTCCCAGTCTTTCTGCCCTGTGCATTTTTATTCTCTAAAGTGTTCGCATTGCCTGTTGACTTGAAACACATCATCCAAAAAATTAATAATGTCATCCCCTTGTTTTTCAGCCACAGCCCAGCTCATAAGTATTACTTGACCACAGATCCGATCACCGGCTCCATCTACCTCTCGGACACCAACAGCCGACGTATCTATAAAATCAAGTCAACCACGTCAGTGAAAGACATTGTGAAGAACTCAGAGGTCTTGGCTGGAACTGGGGATCAGTGCCTCCCATTTGATGATACCCGCTGTGGAGATGGAGGCAAAGGCACTGATGCCACCCTTACAAATCCCAGGGGTGAGACTGCTTCTTCTCCACTGGCATTTTTAAAGGGGGCTTTTTGAAAGCAGCTTGTTTAGTCACACTGGAGATTGCTCTCCTCTCCAATTCTGAAACACATCCTAAGGGCTTTCTCCTGGAAATAAGTGAGTATGTCTCACTCTCATCTAGTCGCATCATGGTTCTTCAAATTCACATGGCTGGGAGAAATGCCAAACCAGAAGGGTTCAGTGATGGGCATGTGTCCAGAGGGAAATGGAATAAATCCACCCTTCACTTTTATACCCATTGAGTCACTTCTCCTCCTTACTAACAGTGCTTGGTCCCTCCCAACCTAGGCAGGATTCACTAACATTCAGTTGACTGAGGCTTTCTTGGGATTAAAAAAAAGCCCTATAAGCATTGCTGTGTATGTATATATATATATATAAAAGGGCAGCAAAACTAGCATGCAGCTCAAAGATACACAAGAGTTGTTTAGACATTGGCATTATATATTACAGCATCCAGCTTAAATCCTGTAGGGGGTGGATACTAACTTTGATATGGGAGTGGTCTAATTCAGCTTAATTTCACCTGGTTCCAACATACTGAAATGTGATAAAAGCACAGTTGAATCAGAATAAAAGCATCACACAGCCTTCATGGCTGTGAACTAAATTGTTCAAAACAGGTTTGGCCAAACATATGCAGTCCTGTGTGTAGCCAAGACTTCAGTCTGGCAATCTCAAGGTAACAAGATCTGCAGATGGAGGATGTCATTCCTCCCAGCTGTCCACAGCTCCCCCTCCCCAAAAAAAAAAAAACAAAACAAACATATGGGGGAACAGAGATGACATGGACAGGATAGAAATGAGGTGGAAGGCACTGTATGTACACAGATTTTTGACCATGTTTGTGAAGAGGGCTGAGAAGGGCACCTGTGCAGGAATTTTTTTTGAGACGTGGCATTTTTGCCTGTTATGCGTCATCTCCTGCACAGCTGTTCAGAGTGCAAGGAGTTATTTATAGTTTCTTGGCTTTGACATCAATGTGCTGCAGGTTTTCTTTTTCATTGCATCAGGGAGTGGTAGCTCCCTCCTTCCTCACCACTACAATGGCCAAGCCTATCCCAGCCTCTTTGTAAAGCAACCCCTCAGGAAAACCTGGGGATCCTTTAACAAGTGCTCCTACCCATGACAACAGGTTTGGACTAGATGACTTTCAAAGGTCTTTTCCAACCCAAACCATTCTGTGATTTTATGGAAAATTATTTCACTAAGAGTAGATTCCCAAAGAAGTTGTGGCTCTCCCATCCCTGGAAGTGTTCAAGGACAGGTTGGATGGGGCTTTGATCAACCTTCCTAGAGGAAGGAGTCCCAGCCCATGGCAAGGGTTTGAAATTAAATGGTCTTTAAGGTCTTCTCCAACCCAAGCCCTTCAGTGATTCCACAATTCATCATTCTCAGGAAGTTATTTTTCATCACATAGAGATGACATTGTTGTTACAGAATCCAAGAAACCCAAAGTGATTTAATGAGCTTTTGCGTCAGGTCTGGCTGTGATTTTTATTTTTTTTTCCTGGCAAGAATGCAGAAAAATATACCTTGGATAACCTGTTATTTTTTTTGGCCAAAAAGCATCAAAACCCAGACTTCTATCCCTGTAATATTCAAAGAGTCCAGAATGGTTTCCAAGCTCTCCAGAATTCCATGAGTTAACCATTATATTGGGCTAAAGTATTGCCAGAAGCATAGGTATAGTGAAGGAACAAACTGGTGGTCAGTTTGCACTGTAGAATTTGTCTCACTGAAATGAGAAAGCTGACTGAAAAGAAAATTAAGTGACTTGGGCAGAGAGATACAGGCAGTCCAGCAGATGAATCATGAGATCAGGGAATCCAGAAATCTGTAATCCAATTTTCTGCACCTCTTTGAAGTTCAATCAGTGCAAAAAAATACCCCACCACTTTTGTTGGTCCTCTGTTCTCCATTGTACAAGATAAGAGGGATATTATTCATTTCCATCCGTGTGCGAATGTTACAAGGTTTAGATGACTTATGTTTCTGCTTTGCTATAGCAAACAGCTCTGGAGTTCAGAGTTTTCAGCACTGAAATCCTTCTTGTTGGCAACTGAAGCTCTCAGGAGGCCATTCTTCCACCTCAATCATATAACAGCAAAATTCATGCATTCATTCCTCATAGCTCCAAAATTTCACAAAACAGAAGTAAATTGAGGGTGAAAGAGGAAATGACATGAAGCAAAATGACAACAAGAAAATAATAATGCAAAAAGCTGGCACTGCCAATAGAAAGTTCCTAAACAGTGTTCCCTGATCTGATTGTAATATGACTTTGCAAATTCTGCTGAGGCAACGGCTGTGGCAGGTGTGACTCACTCCCCAGACCCTTCTATAAATGATGAACATGAAAACTCACGTTGACAGTGTAATGACACCATTGTTTATACCTTCACAGTGGTTCATCCTAGCAGAAGAATCTAGCAAATGCTCTTCCCTCATGTATTTCATAATAGTTCAAAATAAAATTGATTTATTGTATAAGTAACCAGTAGATCTCAAGTGACCCTCTGCTTCTGTGTCTTGGCAGGCAAATAAACACTCATAAGGGAATGGTCAGAGGAAATTAGAAAACTACTCTGTAGCTATAGAGATATCAGTTGGCTGGGGAAGGACTTGGAAAGTCAGTTTTTCAAGAATCATTGCTCTTCACAGGATGCTACTTTTTAAGCCTAAAGCTATTTTTTTTTTGCTGTGAACATAATTGCTTCATGCCAAGTAGGATTTCTGTATTTTAAGGACATCTTTGCAGTTTTTCAAATAACATAAGGAATAAAAGTCTTGCCTTTCATGATATTTTAATTAGCTGGTATTTGCAGCTTGTGGAAAATACAGAGGGATACCTTACTGCCAGATGAAAAACAACAATTCATTAAGACTGGAGAAATAGTCGTGAGCTGTCAACATATGCCTTTGCATAAGCCTTTAGCCTCTTGGACCAGTCAAACATCTGGTCTAAGTAGGTTTTTTTGGAGTCCCTTCTTAGTGGAAAGAAACTAGTGAACTAGAAGAAAGAAACTAGAACCTGAAGGTGGTTCATTCTGTGACATGTTCAAGGTGGGATGAACCACGTTCTGGGGGCACTGGTCTTTTCCTGGATCTGATAGCCTGAAGGATGAGGTCCCCACTGCAGCAGACACTGTTCAGAATGGTTCTTGCACATTCTGAACAGCAGACCTTTCCCAATTGTTTTGATCACTTCCTCCAGTTCTCACCTCCCTTGAGTTCAGAGGGGATAATTTCATAGAATTATAGAATGCTTTGGGTTGAAAGGGACCTTCAAAGACCACCCAGTTCTAGCTCCACTGCCATGGGCAGGGACACCTTTCACTAAATCAGGTTGCTCAGAGCCACATCCAGCCTGGCCTTGAACACTGCCAGGGATGGGACATCCATAGCCTCTCTGGGAAACCTGTGCCAGTGGCTCACCATCCTCACAGGAAAGGATTTCTTTCTAATATATAATCTAAATCCATCCTGTTTTAGTTCAGAACCATTATCCCTTCTCCTGTCAATACATTTCTCTGAAGTAGCTTCTGGGCAGAGGTTCTTGTCTCACCCCAGTGAAGGAAGAACTCCTTTTAGACCATCAGCTTAGAAAAGACATCAGGAGGGGTAAAACTCTCCAGGAATTTCACACTTTACCCATCTTTGGCTTGTTTAATAAATGTAGGCTACAGGAACACAGGACAGATAGATCCACAGATGAAATAGGGGTGGCAGTGGTTTGGTCAGGGTATTTATCATAGCTATTAGGAACCAGTCTGATCTGTCCAATTCATTTGCCACAGAGCACAGCAAAGCTTTCAGATGCTAATGAATTTCAATATATCCTTGCAAATTAAAGTGTTACCACTTCCTAATTATCATCTGCTAATAATGATCCTCTTCTACAAGCAATCTAAAGAAAAATTAAAACTCCAGCTTGTCAGAGCATTTCTTTTCATCTGAGTACTCACCATTGGTTCTTCTCAGGAAAATGTTGTGGCAGAGAAATTACTAAGGAGCTTGCAATTAGGAAAGATTGCAATGACAAGTCTGACACAATAGGAGGAAGGTTTCAGAAGGCATGTGGGGAGGGAGGGGGTATCTCATTCATTTAGCACTGTAACACCAATGTGAAATGAAGTAATTAATTTGGGGACAGATTGGTTCTTTCACTCTGTCCTGCTGAATGTGTAAACAAAATCTCAGTTGTTCACTAAGTGTTGAAGAGTTCGACAGAATTAATTGAGGAAACCAACCCTCCACAATCTGTTAACATTTTTATGGTCAGATAATAATAGGACCATTTTGGAGAAGACCAGAGGCTGACTGAATAAAATTTCTTGTCCTTTACTCTGGCCAGAAAAGACACTTAGGGAGAGGGGCAATGTGTTGTTCCTGTGCTAACACTCCAGATGCTAGTCATCAGCATTTAGGAGACATTCTGAAGGGGTTACACCAGACTTGTGCTTATACAGTAGCATCAATTGGCTTAGAAACCTTCCTGAGCACCTAGTTTTGTTATTCCAGGAACCCTGTGCTAATAATTTCCACAATTTCTTTAGCCAGGTCATGAAAAAGAAAGGTCCTTTTGAGGCCAAACCACTGTTTTCTTTTTTCTGTGTCTTTACTAACCTTTGCTGTCTTGTAGTTCCCTTCTTGACCAGTGCATAGCACCAAACTGATCTTAGCAGAAAACTTTTCACAAGAATTCCAGAATCTTTTTCCTGTGTGCTCTTCTTCAGATTGTCAGTGTGTATGAGTAGTTAGGCTTTCCCGTTCCCCTGTGAATTCCTCTGTACTTATTGACATTGATTTTTATCTGCCGTTTTATTACTCAGTCATTCAGCATCCAGTCAGAGAAGAAAGGTCCAAATCTGGATTTCTTTTAGCCACCTTGTTTTTCAGTTAAAAGGGTTTTTTGCCCTTTTCCTAACTAGAGCTATGTGCACCATGCAATCACTTTTAGTGGTTTGTCTTATAGAAGAAACTCACCATGTCCCAGTAGCTAACATTGTGCTGTCACCTCTTCATACTACAAGGTCCTGACATTTCAAGCAAATGTCATCACATCACAAATTTCTATCAGCACAGCTCACTGGTGTGATGCACATGGTGCTACAAGGCCTTGTTTTGTAAGAGATCTCCGCTTATGCAAGTGGAGCCAGCATGATTTCATAGTGTATGTATTTCATATCTCAGAACTTAAGGTTTGGATCTGCAACACTACCTGGCAGCAGTGGCAGCAGCTGTTTCCTCTCAGTAACTGTGAGGTTGAACTTCGAGCTATATGCTGAAAGGCTGTAATTCCCTTATGTTCCTATGGAAACATGAGAGGAGTCTTCCGCCAAAGCAAGCCAAGGCCTTGGGCTTAACACGCATAACATGTGAATTATCCATTTTGGTGCCTGTTTGCAGGAGCCAGCTCCCAGCACTGGAACTGTGCCTATATGAGAAAGGAAACACAAAAGTCCAACCTAACCTCTACAATCTGCTGCAAAGCATCATGAGATACGTCTTTCCCTTTTCACAAAAGTCATCCATCCAAAGACACTTGTCTGTGGGATAGCAGGGCTCTTTTCCATAATTAGGTTTGATTCCAAGACAATCAACAAAATCAGGAAGAGATTGGAGCAGTTGCCACATAAGGAATGTGTGCAAGTGGGAATCTGGGGCTTTGACAGACTGCAGACTCTGCTGCCCTGAAGAACATCTCAGGAAATATGAGGCAATTGAGATTGCTTAGCCTCCATGAAAGAGGGATAAGCAGAGGAGTGCTCAGTGATAAGAACATATTCACATACCATTGCCCTGGAGCAGGGTGATAAGTGGTAACTTTGCTATCCCACTTCAGCTTACCTGGGTGTGCAAGTTCTTTGTCTAAGCTGGAATGCAAAATAAAGTTGTGCCCTATCAGCTGATCAGAGCTAGCTCGAGGGCCAAAGTGCATCCAGGTTATTATTACTGTAACTGGGTAATCAGACCAGCCATCAAACCCCAGCACTGCACACAGCGAGCCACTGCCAGCAGACACTGCTGATAAGTCCAATGCAATACATATGGAACTAGCTAAGGGAGAAAATTCTGCCTCATTGAAAATCACATTATCCAGACTGCCACCCTTCACTGGCTTTTAGCTTGTCACACAGCCTAATGGACAGGCACCCGGAAAAATACTTGTTAGGAACCAAGGAATGGGTAAGAAAGAGACTCTTGTGTTTGACAAAAGCCAATTAAGATCAACTAAACCTTCTATCATGCCTCTTCCACAAAAAGCACATCTAACATGTTGCTTAAAGAGATCTGTTGTGTTCCTGGTTTTTAAGCAAATGCCAGCAAACATAAAAGAACTTGACACTCAATAGGCAAAATAATTAAGGAGAGGAGAGACCTTCCACAGCAGATGCCAGTGACAGGTGACATGTGCCAGTATCCTGGATGACTCATTGAAGAGGGCATGGTGCTGACAAATCTCATACCAGGTAAAGATAGTTTCCTGAAAGCCATGGATGCCAGTGACATATTGATGCTTATCCCATCAGATCCTTCTACAAGTATTTAACAAAGTGCTAAAATACAAATGGTGTGTTTATATTGTGTAGTGAGAATAAATGGCCACCGCTACTGTGGCTTCTCCCATAGCATTCATAAATCATAGAATGGTTTGGATTGGCAGGGACCATAAGGACCATCTAGTTCCTACCCACCCTGAGAGGGGGACACCTCCCACTAGACCAGGTTGCTGAAAGCCCATCCAGCCTATCCTTGAACACTTCCAGGGATGGGGCAGCCACAGCTTCTTTAGGAAACCTTTGCCAGTGCCTCACCACCCTCAGTAAATTCAGATGTTCAACAGTTGTCTTGTGCTTCTCTGGGAGGCTTTTGTTTCATGGTCCTGCAAAGATGAGTCCTTGGCATGAATTGAACACAGGTATTAAAGTATAGGACTATAAGCAATCTTTTAGGTCATTCAGTTCTGTCATCCATTATCTCAGCAATCCTGCTATATTATCCTCTCCAAAATTAATGAACTTCATCTTGAAACAGCAAGTAATTTTTTTCCTCACTGCTGTAGAGGCTATTCTGAAACCACACTGCTTTGATGGTCAAATATCCAATCCAGGTCAAAGTGATGCCCTTCAAGCAGGATGATGCTGTGAAGTAACGAAAATGCTGGTTTTGCCTCCTGGCAATAACACACAGCTCCCATTCAGCTCAGTGATCTGAAACACCAGTTTTCTGACTCCTAATTTACTTTGAATCAACAGGTTACAACCATGTCTGAATCCTTTCCTTTACCTCAGCTCAATGGAGAAGTTTGTTCTTTCTCTCAAACAGTGACTTAGTCCTGATGTTTTTCTGCCGGGCCAGATTATCTTCTGTGGATTTCCTTGTAATCAAATCTGCTATGTTTTTCCATGTATCACCTACCTCCATGGCATCCAGCCCTCACAATACTTACAGTGCTGGCTGAAGGCCATGATTTTAGTTGCCAAAGCAATCAGAGGATTAGTCCCTGCTCTATGAAAATCTATAATTTTTGATCTTTGAACTTCTGCATCTGCACTTCACAGCAGAGCTCACAGTCAATGGAGACTGTGGGTAAGTGTTTCAAATAAGGGGATCTGGCTGCAGAACAGCATTTTGGAAAAACACAAGATCTGATCACTCCTAAAACATTCTCAAAGCTTTCTATCTGAAACAGTATTTCCATCATTTCTGCCACCAAGATGACAACCAAAGAGACATGCTAGTGAGGATTCAGCTCACTAATTTAATCTGCCTACAATATAAATGTTTTCTTTAGAGATATTTGCTGTAGTCTCCTTTTATAGTCAAATGGAAGGAAAAGGTATTTCTAGCAGGATTTGTATAATCTCTCAGGGATATGGGCTTTAGGGTGATACAAATTGCACTCTCAAAGTAGATTTCTCTCTCCACTGATTGGAATAGCTTCAGAAACTTGCTTAGATGCACAGTGCAGATGTCTGCTTTATGCCAAGTGATTGTTAACCTGGCAAGGAAAAGAAATCAAACAGGAAGATTCTAATATTCATATATTTCAAGCAGAATTTTCACTTGCATAGAAAAAGATGTTACAGGCCTCTACATTCTTTTTCTGTTTCTTTACAAGCTTTTAGTGTCTTTAACACACTCAAGTATTATAATGACTGACATTCTGCCTTTGAAGGGCAGATGAGGTGAATGACTTTATTAGTATCGGTGGAGTTATTTTAATTTATACTTGCACAAAGGAGAAGTGAATAGATCCCCTAACTTCTTATTCCTGCCTCAGTCATGACCTTTCTCTGTGACCTTGTGAGAATTGCATTATCTGTTAATTTTCTGATATGTAAAATTAGAATGATCACATTCATAGACTTTTGTGAGGTCTAATTAGAAAGTGTAAAGCACTCTGATGGAAGATGCAGAGGGTAGCTAGCCTAGGATAAAGAGGATTAAAGGAGGTTGTGCTAACATAACAAATACTTGAGAAATTGTGCTTAGGGGAAGGTGAAATGGCACATATATGCAGGGCAAGAAATGAGATCAGCAGCCTGTAACTGCTGTCAGCAGACCTCAAATCCACTGACACAGGAGTATGTCTACAAAGGAGGTTTAGACAATGAAATTAATCACTAGCAGAGTTCAGAATCAGGTGAAACACTGTATATTAGTAGGATTATCCTAGGGCAAACCCTTTCTCATTTATCCATCTGGAATTTGATTGACCTGATGGATCTTTCACAGGCTTTTTTCATTGCCATTTTGGAAAGATTCATCAGTGTAACATTTTTACGTGCATGGCTTACCATTCATACAATGAGCAATAAAACCAGGGTTCTGAACATGTAAGACAGGCAGTTATTAGAAAACCTTTTCATTTCAGCATTTCACCGAATGCCATGCCCTTTTCCAGAAGCAAGCTGGGATTTCTGCATTGCATTGTGTGCCACTTGAAAATGCCTTCCATGGAATGATGCCAGTTCAAAGCTCTCGATAACCAGGACTCCCACATCCTCTCATCCCTTTGGAATGCCATAAAATATATTGCTCCTCATGTCAGGCTGCCATCACTTTGACTCTCCTTCTTTGTTCCTCCCCAGGCATCACCGTGGACAAATTTGGGCTGATTTACTTTGTGGATGGCACCATGATCAGGCGGATTGATCAGAATGGGATCATCTCAACTGTGTTGGGTTCCAATGACTTGACATCTGCTCGGCCTCTCAGCTGTGACTCTGTTATGGACATTTCTCAGGTAGGACAGTGGTTTGGTTCGGTTTTTATAGAGCCTACACCTTCACCCTTATCTGCATGTCTGTGTGCTTCCCCAGCAGGTTTGGCAAAGAGGTAAGGACTCAAGGAGAGTTGCATTTCTACGTAGTTTATGGTATAAAATTGGCCGGATCATGGAAGAATTACCCTGTAAAGACAGAAGAAAACACTTGACTGTCCTAGCTCATAGATTTCCAGGGATGAGATTTTTAAAGGTGTCCCAGCTACAGAACTGACTTCTTTCAGAGTTCCCAGTCAGTGCGAAGACACAGATTCCTGGGAAGGCAGGTTTTGTTACACACATGTCTCACTGTATGCCATGGACTATATGCCATGCTCCATTATAACATCTTAGCTAATAACAGGTTTTTTTCTTTTCTTCCCCTCACCCTAATTTGGCCCAGCACAATTTTAGACCTGAATCAAATTAACATAGGAAATACTGATTGGATGATGTGGTGCCAAAATTAGCAACAGCAGGAAAACAAGAATGTTGAATTGCATCAGATTGCAAATTGGTTGCAGCTACCATCATGCTGGGCTTTTAAGTCCTGCTGCTTCAAGGTGGAGAGAAAAAAAGAAGAGAGAAAAAGAAATCTCATGTTGATGATTGCTTTACTGCTGGATGGTGCAGAAAAGAAATCTGTTACAGCCCAGCACTAAGTTTTCTGTGGCACTGGCCAACTTGTCAAAGTGTGCCAGTTTAGGGCAGTGTCCTTTGAAACCTTTGTGCCACTTGTTGTTTGCCTGACTGCAGGAACGTTGTCCTCTCCTATGAAAATATAGATCATAGCTGGAGGTCTAAGTACTGTTATTCAGCCACAATAGATATCAATGGGGTTTCCTTTTCCTAACTACCTAGATAATTTCCATGCTCCCATATGGAATCTGTTCTTGTTTTTTTCCCCTCTAATTTGAAAAGATTATTCTTGCTTCCTTGCAACTGGCTCCCACTGTCTGTAATTTATGAACAAGCTGAAATAATGACTTTAAAAGTTGTTCTGCCTTCTGTAGAGGCAAAATTTTGATGGTTAAAGGCCACCTTGTAATATGTTTCTCATCATACAGACTTAGTTTCTTCTTTATGTGTATTTCAGGGTCAATTAGCACAAGACTGTTGTTTAATCAGGTTTTAAAAATTATTTACTTCCAGGTTATGTAGCTCCTATGTAAACCAATGTCATGTTCAAACACTTCTGAGATGAACATATATCAGCTGAAGACTCCTTTTTCTTTTTATAAAATGACAGGAACTGCTTTCAGATTAACCTGTACTGGGACTGGCAGATTAACCAGTCCCGTACTAGAGAAACATACTGAATACAAGCTTAATTAAAAAATAAAAGCCAGCTTGGGAAGCAGCTTTTCATCATTTACAGCGGATAGAAGGGTCTTTCCTGCCAGGTCCCTGAGGCTCCCTGGGACATGAGGACATGAAATATTTAGCTGCCACTGTTGACAAGGAATGGTTTTTAAGAAATTGAAAATTCCCTTGTCAGTTCAGAATAAACTCAGCTCTTGATGCTAACTGAAAACTGCAGAGCTTAAAGACCACTGGAAAGGATGGAGGCATGAATTATTAAAGAGAAAACCACAGGCTATAATGTTTTACTACAAGAAGGGTTAAAATAGGCCAGGAGCTGAGAAAAGGAAGGAGATTTTGCAAGCAGAGAACCAGAGTAGACAGAGCTCAGCAAATTGTTTAGCCATGAAAATAAGCCTCATGCACCCAGGTGTTAGAAGATGCAATAAACTAAATACCTTACATATGATCCCTTAAAAAAATGCTTAAAAGGCATATAGAAGCATCAAAATAAAGCATGGCTGTAGCAGAGATGTTTTAACTACAGGCCTCAAAAATAGGAATTTCCTGTGTTCCTGTAGATCTTACCTGGTCTCTTCTTACTCCTTCAAGTAAGAAGTTTTAAATAAAATCACAGTGCAAGATGGTTTCCTGGATCTGAGTCTGCTGACATCCACTGCTCCTCCTTCCAGTAATGTTACAAAATACTCCTCTAAACTTCGTTACATCAGACAAATGAGAAGCAACTGAGATGGATGGTGAGAAAAGAAGGTTCAAAACAAAGAAACTATCCTGGAACTGATAGGTTCCCATCAGCACAACACTGATTTTCTTTCTATATAAACCTGAAATAAAATAATATAATCCAGAAAAACGCACAAGTTTGAGTTCTTTACAAAAAAAAAAGTTCTGAATTCTGTTGGGAAACATTTTTTAGGTTTAGCAATTAAAAGAGAAGACTCGCTTGGAAAGAGTGTATTGCAGAAGTGGAGCTAGAAATGAAGTCATTCTAGTGTTCACTCACTTGTGGTGTTGTCAGTCACTGTTTTAGAGGATTATCAGTGTAGTACTGGGATGTGCCACTACTGAACCCATTTTTCCATTATGCTAAAACAAAATGTGAAAATCACCGTGAAGGCACAAGTATTCTACTGCATGAACTGAAATTGCCTGAATTTCCTGTGAATTGCTATTCTGCATTTTTGAAGCATAAAGCAGAAAACCATAGGTTATAACTTAGATATTCACACATGCTGGCCCAGCTGCCAGTTTTGTGTCTATCCCTCCTTCTCATTTACCAAGAGGAGTTCAGCCACTTGTGTGAAAAATCCTTTAGTAAAAGAGTCACTGTTTTGTGTGTCTGATTTCATAGCACTTCACACAGCAAAATTTACAGTCTCTGGTCTCTGCTATAAGGTCCAGCTTCCATCAATTCAAAAAGCACAGGAGAGGGAGAATCATAGAATGGTTTGCCTCTGTCTGTCATCCTGTTCCCACCAGTGTTCTAGTGCAGAGTATGGGTGTCCCCATGTGACTGTTTCAAGTGACCAGGAGCTTAGCCCCCTCGCTCACAGCAGGTTATACCCTCTATGGCCACCTATCAAGTAATAATTACTTGTGGGGTTTTTCACCCATTCCCCCTTTAATTCACATTGATTCCATCCTCATTGTGGTTGATTATTATGATCATGTAGTAGAAAAATATCTTGCTATAAAATGCCCTTGTGTTTTTTTACCATGAAGGTTCGTCTAGAATGGCCCACAGATCTGGCCGTGAATCCCATGGATAATTCCCTCTACGTCCTCGACAATAACGTTGTGCTGCAGATCTCTGAGAACCACCAAGTGCGCATTGTGGCGGGGAGGCCCATGCACTGCCAGGTGCCGGGCATGGATCACTTTCTCCTCAGCAAGGTGGCAATCCACGCCACGCTGGAGTCTGCCACCGCCCTGGCCGTGTCCCATAACGGGGTCCTGTACATCGCTGAGACCGACGAGAAGAAGATCAACCGCATCAGACAGGTCACCACCAACGGGGAGATCTCCCTGGTCGCCGGCGCCCCGAGCAGCTGCGACTGCAAGAACGATGCCAATTGCGACTGCTTCTCAGGGGACGACGGCTATGCCAAGGACGCCAAGCTCAACGCGCCATCCTCCCTCGCCGTGTGTGCAGATGGGGAGCTGTACGTCGCCGATCTGGGGAATATCCGAATCCGCTTCATTCGGAAAAACAAACCGTTCCTCAACACGCAAAATCTGTATGAGTTATCCTCACCCATAGACCAGGAACTCTACTTGTTTGACACCAGTGGGAAGCACCTGTATACTCAGAGCCTTACCACTGGAGATTATCTTTACAATTTCACTTATTCTGGAGATGGAGATATAACCCTGATCACTGACAATAATGGCAACTTAGTCAATATCCGAAGAGATTCCACAGGGATGCCCCTATGGCTGGTGGTGCCTGATGGCCAAGTCTACTGGGTGACAATTGGTACCAATAGTGCACTCAAAAGTGTAACAACACAGGGGCATGAAGTAGCCATGATGACTTACCACGGCAACTCTGGTCTCCTTGCCACTAAAAGCAATGAAAATGGTTGGACAACATTTTATGAGTAAGTATTTTATGAATATTAGAGCTGCTGCCCTCATTCTGTGTTCTCTGAACCATGCAAAGTTGGTAGAATTTAATTCCCTGATCAGAATTATTGTCCAAATAAAATGGCCAGAACAGAGAGTATTAGATTTCACTCAAACACTAGATATTGGCAGTAAGTGCATTAGAGCTTAAATAAGCTCCCTCTACCAAGTCAAGAGTCAAACAGAATTTCTGCTGAGTTTTTCTCAGTAATTTGGACACCTGGTCCTCCTTAACTGTAGTCAGGACTGGAGATTTAGGTTGTGTGTCAGAAAGTTTTTCTTGGCTTTGAAAGCCTTGGAAATACGAAAGTTCCATCAGAGCCTCTCTTTTCACAGCTTTTCACCTACTTCCTATGCTGCAGTGTCGTTTTTGTGCCTGTTTGAAATGTCTGATGTAGAATGACAATTGGCAATGACTAATGAGAGCTTGCTCTGGAAACAATTCTGTAATTAATGGACTGCTCAATTCCTGCTGTTGCAATTTGCCTCACTAAGCTTTAAAAGTAGTCTTGGAACTGTTCAAGACTATCCCCAAAGAGTTTTAAGCAAAGAGAAGACAGGATGCATTGAAAAACCCAGTATCTTGAATATTTGTACTTCTTTTCTGTACTACTGTTAGCAATTCCCTGCTTATAAATATTGTGAAGACAACACATTTCTGATATAAAAAAGGAAGAAGATAGATAACTGAGTGAAGAGCACCTAGAAGGATTCATCCTGCTATTGAAAGCCCTTTCCCCTCCCTCTTCCTTAGTTTAATTTTTATTTAAAAGTGTAACCTCTTGTTATGCTCCTTTAAATGCAACATTTCCCATGTGGTTTGAATGGTTATATGGAAGCATTCAACTGCTGTAAGAATAGACCCATTGTACGAATCCAATTTGGCTAGAATAGACAGTTCTTAAGATGACAAACAAAAAAGTTGTTAAAAAAAAAAAAAAGGGAATCAGGAAAGGAAAGCTGGTTAAACCCACATATCTTTGTGTTGATACGTGGTTGATTTGGTTCTCTCCTTAAAATGTTCCAGGCCCAATTTCAAATTTTTTTGCTTAATACTCACTGCTTCAGCTCTTACCTTGAAAAGAACTGATGGAAACTCTGTGATGAATCTTTTGAAATGTTATTAGCATTTCTTCAGTGTTCTGCTTGCAATTGCTGTAGCAATATTCCTCAGTGAATCCAAGTTAATACTCTCCACCTCTTACATTGAATTTGCTAGAGGAAGGCCTTAGGGAGGAAAAAGAGGAGTTTTTTCTCCACAAGAGTGAAAGCCAGCTGTATTGTCAGGACCATTGTGCTAAATCAAGGAGGTATTTTCTTTTTGCAAGGAACCCAATAGTTCCTGTGCTTGAAAACAGATGCAGCCAGACAGTGAAGTAAACTAAACAATACAGCTCATAATGGTCAGATTTATACCTCAAACATAATCTTTTATTTTAAAGTGCAACTGAAAATATAAAGGAGATAAAACGAGACAGAAGCTCAAAACCAACTTGCTCTGTAGATATATTTATAACAGTGATCCATTATGATGTCCAGCAAAATAGAGCATTTGTGAAAGTCGTCATTCTGGTCCTTTTATGCACTTCAGAAGAGTCATAAGAAAGCTTTTTAGAGCTAATGGAAGACAGTATTCTCCAGTGGCTGGACTATGGAAATTTTGACTAGAGCAAGTCAGCACTGTATGATAGCACAGCATCACTGAATATAGAATTGTGACTGTGTCTTCAGAGATATCTCATTGAAACCTGTGATCACTCATCTCTATTTAACTGTTCATGACAGTTTCTGATGCAACTATATAAAACTATAGGGTAAAAGTCTGTATCTGAATTAGTTACTTCAACCTCCCTTTACAGGCAGGTGGAGAGATACAGGCCCCTTCAAGGTGAATTTCTTATGAATTATGACAGGTATTTCCTTTAGGATGAGAAGAGTTGTATTCTGAAAGTTTATCTCTGCAAAGGTAGTAGAGAATGATGAGTTCAGATACTTCAGATGTTTACATTGCAGATGGCTACAGTCTGGTCAAATGGATCCTATCAGTCATCTGAGTTATTTATAAATAGTGATAACAATATATTTACCTATATTATTGTTACTGTTAAAAGCTTTTTTTATATGCTCAGCCTAAATCTTCTGTGCTTGAATTGGAGACTATTCTTTCATCCTATCCTATCCTATCCTATCCTATCCTATCCTATCCTATCCTATCCTATCCTACCCTATTCCATCCCATCCCATCCCATCCTATCCTATCCTATCCACTACGGACTTGGAAAGCAGATCAGTGAATTAAAGGGATTGATTCTGTCCACGTTTTGCATGTGTAACCAGGGAAAGAATATAAAATCACTGATAAAATTAGAATAGGAAACAAGGGTCAAATATTTCAATTGCTAGGTAAAGTAGGTTCCATTTAAACAAAATATATTCTTCTACAGTCTGGTGCCAGGGTACACATGTAAGTGGGCTGAGCCTTGACTCTCAGAGTTGCAGCAAGGTATCAAGTCTTCAGTGGGATCCTCACGTGATTCCACAGCAAATCTGTCTAACTTGTTTCTTGGATGGACAAACTAAATTAATACATTTACTCATCACATTCTACTTGTAGTTGCTAGTAGGAAGCTGATTGTTTTCCCTGTGCAGTGTTGATGTGACTAATATTGTCAGCTCCAATGCAGTTTATGAAGAACAGTGAAAATTGAAGGCTGGGCATAAAAACTCTACAAAAATACATTCATGGGGAGAACAAGAAAGACTTGATCTATTTATCTCAACATGAATGAGACTGGGAAGTGTCCAGATCACAACATGTCAGCCAAAGCTCTCACCTAGACAGGGACTCTCAGTTTAGCAGAGAAAGGCTTGTGAATGGTATGGGGCTGGAAAGCAAAGCTAGAGAAATTCAAGTTGGCAAGAAAGTGTGATTTTGTAAGGCTGAGATGACCTAACTGGTAGAGTGACCAACCATGAAAGCAGTATATTCTCCATTTCTTGGTATCTTAGATCAGGATTCTGATACCTTTCTTAAAATACAATCTCAACAGACAGGATTTGCATGACTCAAACACAAGCTGCAGGGATGAGTGTAGGCATGGCAGGATGATGTCTAAGTTCCTTGTTATCAAAGAAACTGAAGAAGATGGTGTAAACCAAATAAAATCAACATTCTCTACCTTCATGTTATTGGTTTCTCTATCAGAACATCAGAAATGTACACTGGGAAGGTTTAAGTGATTTAGAGAATTCCTATGAACATGAGTGTCTGGAAGGTGCTCCAAAGCAGTTTCCAGTCCTGACTGAGGGGAAGGGTAAAGTTCATATTTCTATTTTGCTCATGGCAAAAGAAATAAAAGCATCAAATCTGACTCTGAGGAAAAGTTTCATGTTTCTCACAGAACACAATAGCTGTTTGTGGGCCAGGGCAAGCTGGACAGTGCTGCCTAAAAAGTTAAGAGTAATGTAAATACAGCTGGCAAGTTTACACTGCATCAGTGGTCCCATGAATAACATCCTAAAAACATTTAGCTTCACCTGACTGCCTACAAAGAACCATAAATCAGAAACCCAACATGACAGAGCAGTGGTGTTGTGAGAGTGGCATCACTACACGTGTTCATCATGGAATCACGGTATCATAGTATGGCTTGGGTTGGAAGGGGCCTTAAAGAACATCTAGTTCCAGCAAAATAGTCAGCATCTCTGGTTCTCCTCCAGGTGCTGTTCTTACCAGGGCATTTCTTAGCCTTTACCATAAGGCTGCAAAGAGGTCTGGCATGTGGGCACATTGGTGTGACTCTGGAAAGGAGGGAAGGAGGCAGGTTACACTGGGGCAGTACTGGAGGTCTGTCTCCATGACACACCAGGGAATCCAGGTTCTCCAGGGCTTCATGGTGGACTGGCACATTGTCCCTTCATTTCTGTGGGGAAAGAGGCAGGTGATGGCTTCAAGCAGTGGCAGACTCACTCACAGCATTTACACCTTGTCCTTTCACACATCCTACACCCAGACCTGCTCTAACAATCCTGTTTTATCAGGTTTAGCTCTGAGTAAGACTCAGTGTATAATGGTATGCAGTTTCCCTTTTTGTTTAAGAGTGAAACTTAGGTCTCTACAGCAATTAGCCTGCTCCCAAAGACCTGTCTATGACTGTTTTGAGGGTTTTAGCATTATATAGACCTTTCCTGCCCCTGCAGTGGGCTTGACATTATCTGTCAGTTAATGTCAGTTAATGCAATGCAGCTGAGCTTAACTGGATTAAGGACTTTTCTTCCCGTTGAACTAGTGACGGTGACAGTGATAATCAGCAGCAAAGGAAGTTGGTCTGGAAACTCAGCTAAGGGAATTACTTCTTGTTAACTCCTCCAGTCAAAGGATGCTGTGTGACTACTTGCTGCTTTGTTGTTGGTGCTTTTCAACTTGACCTGAAAAAAATTGCTACCAGGCTTTACAAAGTTTCTTAGCAGTTGCTGTTTGTCTGCTTCAGAATCCGGAAATTCTTATTAATGGATTTGTTTAAATCAAGAATACGGCAATTATCTTGATTAGTTCAGTGAGATGTTATCACTGTACATTAATTCAATTTCCCTCTGAGCCAAAGTCAAACCTTCTATGCATTATTTAGCCCAGATGAGGCTCTTTTACTTACATCCTTTGTGTGTCCAATTAGTTTTGAAGGTCACCTCCTCCCATACAGACTCAAATGCTTACACATTGCTCCAGCCAAGCCCAGAAATTCAAAACCTTTTCACAGACTCCCCAAGAAGTGGCTCACAGCTGCCTGGAGGGCAAAGGGTCTCATGGAGCCAGGTCTTCAGATGAGTGGTAAGGGGAGCTTTGACCCGTAACACTGGAGACTGCTTTGCAGAGAACCAAACTCTGCCAAACCTCACACACTGTAATGGGTGGAAAATAGGAGCCAGCTGGACTGAGAATGCAGGAGGACCTTGAATGGCTTCCCAGTGACCCCCAGGGCTCAGCAGAGGTCCCACCCCAGCACCAGCAGTTTTTGGTGCCAAAGCCAATGCCCTGGTCTGTGTGACTGTGATTTATCAGGTCATACTCAGAGTTCTACAGGCTTTGATTTAGTGTAGATCAAGTGAGGGTCTTGTTCTACTCCTGCAGCAGACTAGAGTATGAGAAACACCTTTGGCTTTTGTCCTCCCCCCTCTTCTAGCAAGGTTTCTTGGTTCCACTTGTTCCACAATTTCTACATGATAAAATGATGAGATTCTCATTATTTTTCCTCTGACAAAGTTGCAGTGAAACTCCAGTAAGTGCCATGATAAAATAGCAGCTCTCCAGTACCCTCACTAAGTTGTGAGGTCACATTTTGAGCTACTGCCCTGCCCTGAAATGAATGCCTGATAGCAAAGTTTAGTTGAAAACCAAGGGAGTTATGAGTATCATAAAAGCTAGAAAGAGATCTTCTTCTTCTTTTTTGGGTAGTCAGAAAATTTAGCAGACTGTGACCACAACCTGGCCTTTGGTCATTAGGGAGAGGACTTGCCTTCATGCATTTTTGAGTATCATCGGTTTGTCTGTTATAGATTTATTTTTAATGTTGTGTTTAATGTTGTTTGAAAAATTGGGATGAGGCGAGCTTGTTAAGAGGCACTGGGTGCACGTTGGTATAATTACATGCAAAATATAGTTTGCAAGGTCCATTTAGACACTTTGGCACTAAATGCAATATTATTATAGTGAATTTTTTCTGATCTATTTGACTTGTGTTTTAAAAGGCTGATGAAATGTGAGGAAGCTAAAATGAGGAAATGCAGAAACTCGGGCAAGAAATTGATTTCTGAATAGATGGTACTTAGGATGCTCTTTAATTCCCAAGGTCCAGGTCTCTACACAATGGTAATGTGATAAATGAAAGCTCTGAATGTTTACAAGCCAACAATTAGACCTCATAAGCACCAAATACCATTTTAATTCTGTGCATTGAACCTTAGCTAAATACGTTTCCAATTGGGAATAGATGGCAACAGCTTCCTTTGCTGGCCTAATAATTGCCACTGTAATTGTAAATGCTGAGGCTTTGCAGCAGGTTTGAATGGGAGGCAGCAGCTGTGTTAGCAGGTGATGGATTCATTGCTCCAAGTGGCTGCTGTGTGCACTCCCATGCTTCAGTATTTCTTTAATTCTGGGGCTTTCAGAGCATTTGGAGAACACAGAAGTCTTAGGCTGTGATGAAAACTGGCCCAGCCCTAAATCCCGATGCTGTGAAAACAGGCTAGGCAGCTTAGCTGCAAAATGAGGTGACTAGGAGAGATTTATGTTACTGCAAATACCAGGGCACACCTGCAGCTACATAAGAGCCAGTCACTTGGCCTTCCTCTCCAAGCTGAGGTGTGCCCTGTAAGGGCTTTTATAGGGCAGAAAGCAGAGGTGGAAGGAACCAGCACATTTAACTTGTTAAGCATATTATCTCTTTGGGATGTGCAAGTCTTCACATCCCTGGGAGACTGTGGGTATGTGATAGATGATATCAGGTATGTGTTGTGTGAGCTAAATCGGGAAAAAGGGAAAAATGCTCCAGTTCTGAGTAAAAACAGAAAAGAGAAAAAGAACTGCTTGCCAAGAAGAAAATACTGTGTGCGTTCATGCTAATGGACTTCCCACACCTCAGTTTGCATTGCCACCACAGTGCTAAAAAGAGCTTTAGTCTGGACATGAGCATTTTACACTTCATCTGTCACCAGTTAAAAATAATAATAAAAATGGGAACAGTCTAATTGTCTTACCTTCTCATTTTTCTGCCTTTGTAAGGCAGCATCTCCTTGCAGCTGTAAATCAGTGAGCTGTCCCCGCCAAAGACAGTCCTTGGCAGGTCCCTGTTTGGCTGCTGGGCAGAGAGGTGCAGCAGCTCTTGCACATGCAGAAAACACAGATGGTCCTAGTTCCTTCTGAAGGAGGTTAATGGGGTGACTAAGGATGTGCCAAAAGTCTAACGTACTTCTGCTGACATCTTAAACCTGTTCCAGCAGATCATTCCAGACTGTTCTGGCCCAAAAGGAGCCTTGCTTCTTAGGATCCAAAGTCCCAAAAGGAAGTCCTTGCACTTGATGAAGTACTGTGAGTTTTGTACAGCTGTTAAAATGTAACCGTGTAAATTAAGTGTATTGTATTTAGTCATTTTGACTTTACAAGAAAAGTGTGTGCACAGACGTCTAGGCACCATCACACTCTTTCATTCTTTTTTTTCTTGCCATTTTAACCTAATTTGTACAAGCAGAGGTTACTGGCCTATTTCTCCAGTTGCATATTTGCAAATATTATTTATTTGCCCAACAGAAGTGGAGAATCATTTGTGAGGGTGGTAGAAGCTTGACGTCCAGGAATATTATAAAAATATTATTAAAAAGGCACTACTTGCCTTTTAATAAGAGCATGCTGCATTAAGACAAGGGGAAATGGTTTTAAACTGAATGAGGATAGGTTTTGGAGTAGATGATAGAAAGAAATTCTTTGCTGTGGGTGTGGGCACAGGTTGCCCAAGGGGCTCGGCCAGTGTGATCTTATGGAAGGTGACCTGGCCCATGGTGAAGTGGATGAAACAAGATGATCTGAAAGGTCCCTTCCACCCCAAACCAATTCATATTTCTGTGATTTGATGAATATAAGGAGTTGACTGTCTGCTGTTGCTGGGGGCTGTTAAATCCATGGGATTTTGAGGCTTTCTTTGGAGCACATAAGTAGGACTTGCATGGAGTAAAGGTTTTGTGCTGACTCTCAGCATTTTTCTAGGTGCCATTCAATTAGGATAAAAAGCTATGACTCACAGAACATTGACTCAGCACTTACTACATGAACAAGCTCTCTGCCTGCATCCTGGCTTTTGCACTCCTTTTTTCCCTAACCTGTAGACCTGCTTCCTTTTATACTCCTGTTACACCAAACTCTTCCTGTTAGACTTCAGTGCAGCACATCTGGATTTTTTAGGAGAAGAATCAGGTTTACTTTTAGGAGCAGCTCATTTTTAAAATCTAAATAAAGCAATAGAATAAATCCCTCACACCTACTAATCCACCAAGTCAGAGGTGCCAAATTCAGACTCATCTTAGTAAAATTTCAGAATGTTTGCAAACTTGATTCTATGCTTACAGTTCAGAATGTTTTATATATATAGGACTATTGATGTTGTGGTAGAAGAAGCTTCAGTGATAACAATGTTTTTTCTGCTCAGGGGAGAGACTAAATCGTATCCCTTGTGTCTTGTCTCAGCAGATGGGGTAAAGAGACTGCCTGTGATGTTTTCTATTTAAGATGCACATGCTGGTTTAGGGGAAGATGTGCAGGTGACTGGAGACAGTACAAGCAAAACACATTTGTCTCAGTGCAAACAGGGCAGCCACAAATCTGGAGTAAATTGTTTTGTACTGGGAGCACTTTAGTTCTGGCTCTTGCGTGGAGATGCAGTTCAGATCCACGCTGTGTGCTGCTAGCTGCTTGGAAAAGCTTTAGCTGATCTCTGCCAAACTCCTGCAATGCAGCCCTGTTTTCAACCTTTTCTTGGTTTGTTTTTTTTAATTCTTTCTTTTCCATTTTACAAGTGGCTGATTTATTGCCAGGATATTGGAGGGAAAGGGCAAGGCTTGGATAATCTGTGACTGATAGTCTGACTGTGGAGGGCAAATTCTTTCTCCTATCTTACTACCTCCCCCTCTGCTCAGTGGGCAAGAAAAGCCTCATGTGATAGTGTCTCCAAACCTGAGGGCTGGGGAGATTTGCAATGAGGTCACACACTTAGTCACTATAACCTAAATATTAAACTTGGGCAAAAATCATCTTTTCAACCAGCCCTTCCTCACATAAAACCACCATATTTCAAAAGTGAAGTACCAGCACTGTGTTTGAATCTGAAAAAATGAGAGTGAAAGAGGAGACAATTTTGTTTTTATATAGTGTAGAGCCATTCCAGTGACTGCTCATGGGTCTCTCACTGGTTGCAGTTCAAGAGTACTTTGTGGTTTCCTCTCCTCCCCTCTCCTTCCCTCCCCTCTCCTTCCCTTTTCCCTGCCCTTCCCCACCCTCCCCTCCCCCCACCGCACCCTCCACTCCCCTTTTCTCCTTGGGTTTTTGTTTGGTTTCTGGGTTTTGTTATTAGATGGGGTGTATTTTTTTATTCCCCAGCTCAGAGGCTCAGAGTAGTCCCAATGAAAAGCATCAAGAGCTCCTCAACCATCTTCTCCCTCCAAGGTTTGATCATCTGTATCCAGATCCCTTCTAAGACATTTCTCTAACTTATTCTTAAAAGAGCTGGGCAGTGGGGTTTCCAGTGCTCCATCTGTTCCTCTGCTCGGAGCAACCATGGGCCTTGAAAATGTTCTACAGCTTTTAGCCTGAATTTTCATCATTTCCATTTACTTTCTGTCATATCCTCAGTAGACATGAAAAACAATTTATTATAATCGTCTTCAGAACACCCATTGTTGGGGTGTTGTCTTCCTACTTCCTTGTTTCCCCTTTTCCAAATTACTCTATTTCAGCTTTGCCTCTTACATCAGGTTTTCTAAGCTTGTTATCCTTAATATATCATTTACATCACCTTGTCATTCTGAGGAATGGTGCCCTTCACTGGACACTGCATTCCTTCAAAGACTCACCACTGGGTAGCACAGGAGAACAAGACCTCTCTGCTTGCCTACCATTTACTTTGCATCCCCAAGTGATGCATTTTCATAATATGATCTACTTAGTTTCATATAAATCATTCTTAAAAGAGTTGTGGGCAGGACTTGAAAAAAAGTCGAACATTTATCCCTGATTGATTTGCTGGATTTTTTCTGTTTCTCCCTAACTATTTAAATAACCCTTCCCTGAACATCCATCTCATCAGAAGGTCCAGCTCCCTATTGCCTTCCATTTCAACTACAATAACCTCACTGCAAAGGTCCCTTGCCAACCTTCTGGGTCTGTGAACCTTTTTGTAATGCCACAGACAGAAGGCATAATGATGTGTTTGCTCTCTTAACTCAGGAGGGCTCTAGACACAAGTGGCTGTTTCTCTTTTTATCAAAAAATAACTCCCCCACCTCGTTAACTGCAGTGGGGCCTGTGTAGATGAAGCTTAATTTACCTGGGCTCTGGTATGTAGGTGTCCACATCACAGAAACTTTCCCAGATGGTGCTTATGTTGATTCCTCTTTGGAAAAGCCAAGGACACAGTAGGGGTGAAAAGTGGTCTGCTTTTTTACACTTTTAAATCAGTCCTTCCATATGGTCCTAGGAAGAGTAAAAGGTAGACACGGGTGTTCAGCTGTGCTCAGGACTCTACATCATGTTCACAAAGGACAGTTCTCTACCTGATGTGGCATATCTGGTCCTCACTGCTACCTTAGTGTTTAGTTTTTTTTAAATTAGACAGGGAAAAAAAATTAAAATAAATTTCTCATCTCAGGACACAACCAGACAAATCAGTTGGTGGCCTTCAGAAATTCCTAGTTCTGCTACACAGGATGCACAGGCCAGTGCTTTTCTGTAAGTAACAGCATAGTAGATGGGAAATAAAGTTACTTTTGTAAACAAGAAGCATAATGCAGGTGAGGAGTGTTGGAAAAATATTGTTAAAACACAATAATAGGTATTTAATAATTTTCTATTCTTTACTTCATTTTCTTCAGCTAAAAGCTGTGATTTTCTTCTCATGAGGCAAAAAAAAGTCAAGACTGTCTGAAAGAGTGACATTTTTCTCTGTGAAAAATCTGGATGGTGACTTGAAGAATTGGTCTGTGCTTTATAGGATGATTTGTCCTGTTTTGATTTGATGCTGTTGACTTCATTACATTGTCTCTTTCAGATACGACAGCTTTGGCCGCCTGACCAACGTCACCTTCCCTACTGGCCAAGTGAGCAGCTTCCGCAGTGACACTGACAGCTCTGTGCATGTCCAGGTGGAAACCTCCAGCAAGGATGATGTTACAATAACAACCAATTTGTCAGCATCAGGGGCCTTCTACACCCTACTCCAAGGTGAGTTGGGCCAGCATCCCTCTCCTGAGCGAGCTGCACACAATGGATTATCCATCAGGAAACAGGCATCGTCTTGATAATCCCAGCACCAAAAATCACCTGCATTCTCAGTGCCACAGAGCTCCCCACATGCTGGTAAAGACACACACTCGCACCTACTTAGCCTCATTCCCTAGCACAGTGGATACTCTGCAGCTGTTTTTCTGCTCTGTTCCCAGCCAGTCCCCTCGCTGTGCAGGTTCGTGCAGTACAGTCCTCCGTCATCATTACCATTATTGTTGTAACTAAAAGGGTTGCATAAATCAAGCCACACTTCGAGCCAACCCCTTTGCTTCAGTCTCTTAATGGCTTCTGACTTAGCAGTTGCTCTCCTCTTGGAACAGGCTTCCAGCTGGTTGCTGGAGATCTGGTTCTTTGTTCACTGGTGTTTCAAACATTCACAAGGAAGCATCCAGAAAAATGACCATCCCTGTGCCCAAAAGATCTGTGTTTGAGCTAAGAAGTGGTGTGGAGAGGCACAAAGGAGAAGTTGACAGGTAGGGTAGGACTGGTGGGACCAGTTTGTGACTGTGGGAAATGAGCAGGGTTGTGCCTGTGGTAGGAAGGTGGAAAGCAGAGGACTGATTAGGTAGAGGAAAAGGAAATGAAGTGGGAAATAAAAGAGGAATAAATAGCAGGGGAACACTGTGCTGACATGCTGGTAGTGGCAGAACCTGTACTGCACAAACAGTGCCAGCCTGGCTCTCTGGGTTCTGAAAGCTGAAACCTCCTTAGGATCAGGATGTGCTATCGCACCTGTTCCCTGGGGCTTGGAAGGAGGGATGGAACTTTCAGACTCTGCTTTCTTTACTCCCCAGATTTTCTTCACTCTGTGATTGATTACAACGGGGAGTGAAGCATCTTTCCTCCTCGTGAGGAGCGAGCTGCTCCAAGTGGGGCAGGCATATTCCAGAGTGGCATTTATTCCCACGTCTCTGGGATACAATTTCCTTTTCCCTCCCTGTAACAATACTAACCTTCCCTAAAAGAAAGTGTCTGCTATGCCTGAAACACTGTTTTTACCCTTCTGGAGAGAGCAGCTGAGAGAGTTCCAGTCCCCTCAGGCTGTCCCCATATTCCTGTAGGGAAATACCATGACTTTCTTATTCTTTACTTCAGCCTGTAAGGCAGATGCAACCTTCTCCACCCCATCTCACTCACTCGCATTAAGATGTGTGGCAACTGCACAGACATGAGGTTGGGTTCACCTCAAGAGCCTAATTAAGCAATAGAGCCCACTGTTGGGGGCTCTTAGTGACAAAATTGACTGTGGTGTGATTCATACACTCAGTGCTGAAGGCACAGTTACATAATGGTACCACAGTCAATTCTGTCATTGTTCTGCCCTCCAGCACAGGGACATTGTGGCCATTAGAACATGCAGAATTATAAACAGCTTAACTATCTTCAGAGGTATAAAATTATGAAACTGTTTGGATCTGAACAAACTCACTTAAAACAAAGATATGGATAATGCTGCAGAAGAAGTGGCTTGGTAAACCAAATTCTTGGTAACCTTTCAGGAAACTTGGACCACACTGTGAACAGGTAAGATCTGAGAAGGCATTTTCAGAAGATTGCAAATTCCTATAGGATGGATTTAGGAGCTTCTACAACAGGCACATCAGCACTCCAGTGGGATTTTGTCTTCTGGACTAGTGACAAAGTGAGCATTTGTTCAATGCCAAAGTAGGGCAGTAGAGCCCTAGAGCCAAAGCAGCCTAAAATACAGCTTCCAATGGCCCATGTATTTTATGTAGCCCTTGAGAAATGCCTGCCAGAGCCAGGGAAGAGTCTTCTTTTGGGAAAATGTTGAAAGTAGAGGATTTACATTCCCCACACTGTACCACAGCACAGGTGACAATAACCCTTCTGTGTTGCTTATGTAACACGAAGGGAACATCATGTGTCTAATTTTCATGTAAACCTTCAAGCCTTCCTCTGCTTCCCAGTGAAGGAAAAAAGAGGGAGGAATATATCCACTATTCAGGGATATTTCACTGATTTGATTTAAAGCACATTTCCTAATACTTTAGCATCAAACCAAGCATCTAAGAAAGGTGTGGCTGCTGGCTGGCTGGACCTTCTCTCCATTTTCAGACTCAAGTGTGGAGGGGTTTTTATCTGGCTGGGGTCTATGTCAGACCATCAGCTTACATACTCAATGGTAGAGCTGGAATACTTGGATCTGCATTGTGGATCACTGCTGTATGTTTTTGGCAAAATTCTGTGTGCCGGTGGTTTCACTGTCACTCCTGTAAAGTTGAGCAGTGGTTCTCCTGAGATCTCTGTGGGAGAACTCCATCTGGCTACCACAGGAGCAGGATGAGACCTGCATAAAAAAGGACCAGTTGGTGCCACATTTCCTTCCCTAACTATACCAAACTGTGCTCTTTGCTGATCTTCTTGGGGACAAGAAATGGTAATTTCACTGTGATTTTGTTTCCTGCTGAGCTATGGCAGAGCAACTAGTGAACAAAACCCAGCTTGCCTCAGAAAGGAAAAACACTTAATGGGAATTCAGTGGGTGTTTTTATTCACAATTAAGAGTTTATGGCAGCCTGAGAGACAGAAATTGTAATATTTTCCAGCTTTTGAGGAGCTTCAGATAAGGCAGTGTTTGTATAATAAGTCTTTAAAGCCATTTTGCAGTGAGTAAGTCTCATGCTTTCTTACCCTTCATGAGCTACTCTCTGTGGAGATAAATGCCAGCTGGAGATTCAAAGGATGAGCTTTCAGCCTGCCTTATTCCTGAAGGATGTAGAAGAGAGATTGCTCTTCTGTTCAACTCCCGAATTCCCAAATATTGGCCTCAAAATCTGATCTTTCAAGAGCTAGTGGAGGCCAGATGTATAGAGAAGTGTGGGAGCTTAATGCCTCTGCTTTCTCTCCAAACATGAGGACTTCAGTTGCCTCCTGAAAGCTTTCTCAAGGGAAAGGATTTGGCTGTTGTTTGGGGAACTGGTTAGCATTAACTTGCTGTGCAATTTCCTGTCACTTGTGAGACAGTGAATGAGCTGAGGAAAGTAGGTGGCTCCACTTTCTCATATACTGTTGTGAAATTAAGATCTTTAGGATATAAAAGCATGGAAAGTTTTCAGTCAGACTGATTTAAAACAAATATCTCACCACACAGTGTTTCAGCCTAGAGGAAGAGGTTTGAACCTGCATCCTTTGGTAAGGTATTACACAGTTTTTTCACTTTCTTAACCTGTGCAAGACTTCCTGCAGGAATATGAGGTGCCAAACCTCATCAGAATGAAAAAGCAATTGTCCATGTTTGCTTTCCCTGATTAATCCAATGTTTTGTTCCCATTGAGTGGGACCAATGCATTTGGTTACAGCCATCTGAAATGCTGATGCAGCCTAGGTGAGGGAGCAAATGAGGAGCTGGAGCTGTATCCTCAAAGATCAGCAAAGAACTCTTTTCTGTCTTCAGACCAAGTCCGAAACAGCTACTACATCGGGGCTGATGGCTCCCTCAGACTGATTCTTGCCAATGGCATGGAGGTGGCCCTGCAGACTGAGCCACATCTGCTGGCTGGCACCGTCAACCCCACGGTGGGGAAGAGGAATGTCACCCTGCCCATCGACAACGGCCTCAACCTTGTGGAGTGGAGGCAGAGGAAGGAGCAAGCGAGAGGGCAGGTTACCGTCTTTGGACGTCGGCTGAGGGTAAGTGAGAACCACGAGCAATTTTGGCCTCCACTTCCCATCTCATCAGTCCCAGTATCATGGCAGAAAGGGATGGGTATGATCTGTAATGTCTGCAATAGGGATGGAGCTGCAGGACAGAGAATTGGCTGTTCACCCTCAGTGACAAAACATTTATGACTGGAGTATAGCATTATGTGTCCCTATGTGCTGCTGTTCCTTTAGCCATCAACATACCACTACTGCTGATCTCCCTACCAGTCCTCTGCATCACTGGGAATGTGTGACTTCCCATCAGACACCAAAGGTTTAGCCATCATCTCAGGCTGTTAAAAAAAGCCAGGAACAGTCATAACTATAAAATACCACACCAGTTAGTGCAGGTGTTTTCTATCTGTGCTTCTGGCAGTGATAGAGCAGAGCACTGAAAGCTTTCTAAGCATATCAGGACAGGCTGAGAGAGCTGGGGTTGTTCAGCCTGAAGAAAAGAAGGCTCCAGGGAGACCTTAGAGTACCTTCCATTACCTAAAGAAGCTCCAAGAGAGCTGAAGAGGGACTTAGGACAAGGGCATAGATTTGTAGGGCAAGGGGGAATGAATTCAAACTGAAAAATAGAGGGTTCGGATTAGGTATTAGGAAGAAATTCTTTACTGTGAGGGTGGTGAGACACTGGCAGAGGCCACCCAGGGGTGATGTGGCTGCCCCATCCCTGGCAGTGTTCAAGGCCAGGCTGGATGAGGCTCTGAGAATCCTGGTCTAGTGGAAGGTGTCCCTGCACATGGCAGGGGGGCTTGGAACTAAGCGAACTTCAAGATCCCTTCCAACCCAAACCATTAATAATTCTATGAATACCATTCATTGGGAAACCCCAGAAAAAAACTCTGTATTCCTGAAATTGCTAATCTGTTGAACCTGTTGAAGAACTGGGCTCACAAAACATTGCACCACAATTGCTATTGTTCCCTGAAGTGTTACAAGCAGCTCCAGCCTGACAGTATTCTCCCTCCAGGAGTGCCCAGACTTTTCTGTGCTTGAGACTGATGTGTTTTGAAAACATTGTTCCGCACAATGCACCTCATACTTGTCAAGGTGTTTAAAGATCTTGCCCAATAAGCTGTAATTCATCTGCTAACTGCTGGCAAAGCTGAGAACTTGTAATAGCAAGTCCTGTGCACTCACCCCGCACCTTGCTAGTCTCAGAGTCACAGGCTGATGAACGGTTCCTGGGAAGCTGCTCAGCACCTGGCAAATTCAGACCATCTGAGAAAAATGCTTAGTGCTGTGTAATGCCACCACAGCAAAAGGACTGCAGCTATTTATTCACACCTAAGCTTGGCAGTAAATATCAATGCTCTGGTTTCAGGATATGTGTTTCCCAGTCCTTGCTCTTCACCTCTCCCTATTCCCTGCTGCATGACCCCTGCCACTTTGGTGTGATTTCTGCCGTCTCTCCTCGCTCACACTTGTCAAGTATTTCTCTTCAATCTCTCCACCCCAGCCTCTGTCCTTTTCCCCATGTGTCAATAGCCTCATTTTTTGTTACCAGGAGAAAAAATGCAAGCAGTAATGAAAGCTGAAGCTGCTCTTTCAGTGTGAACTGCTGTGTATCTGCAGATCAGTTGTCATCATGCTTTTTTTGTTGGGTTTATGTTGGGGGGGTTATTTTATTTTATTTTATTCATTTCATTTCATTTCATTTCAATTACTGATGAAATTTTCAGAAAGGCCTTTTCCTGAAAAGAGATGGCCTTCTGAAATCTACATCTGTGTCACAGCTATTTGGTGTTCTAAACAGTTTCCAATCATTTAGGCACTGCTCAGCTGCCTGTGTAAATTTTGTCTCCCAAAATTTTTGCAGTAGATTCAAACACAGAATGTGTCTGTGTTTTATATTGTACTACAGTTGGAAAAACTGTAATACAGTTGGAAAAACTCTTGCAAAATTTCAGGCTAGTTGTTGGTATCCTTATAAATCTGTTAGCATTTATTCACATTTTGAGCCTGTCAGGGCCCTTCTAGTGAAGCAGAAGTTCATCTTACATGGTCAAAGGACTCAATTACTGCTGTGTTCAGAGATTCAAAGTAGTTGAGGGTGTACAAGACATTTTAAGCTCTGTGTCTGTGTGTACATGGCAGCATCTGCACCCCTTAGACAAAAACCTGCAAGGTGCTAATTGCCTCCCTGGGGATTGCACAACATTTAACATACTCTCTGTGTGATGTTCCCCTCTTCCCTCACACCAATAATTGCTGCTTTCCCTGGCAGGAGAGAAACTTAGGAAAGTTAAATTCAACATGTTTTTGTTCATTTTGGGAAATATTACCGTTTTCTGCTATATGTGACTAAGTTACTACTTTCCCTCTCCCCTCACCCCACGGCTCACATGAGACAGCAGCAAAGACATGGTGCTCCATGAGGAAAGAGCATCCCAAAGAGGCTCCAGCATCACTCCATGAAGCCTTTGAAGTGAGGACAGCAGGATCTAGACCTGTAAAAGAGTGATCCTTTCTGCTGTCATCACAAGGATTCACTTTGTATGCATTGTGCCTCTTCCTCCATGGTGTGCTTGGGGAGTGGCAACCTGTTGCCATGAGCTCAGCCAGATCCCAGAACAATGAGGCCACTTTCACAGCTGCTTCCCTGACCCTCCCTAAGAAATAATACAATACATGGTTCCTTATTGCATGGATAATGCACACAGCAGAGACTTGTGCATGGATGAAGGGAAAGGGGATAGACCTGATATTTTTTTCCCTATTCCACCAGTGCTGACCTGGCTCTGTACTTGGCCAGGCAGCTGTAAAGCAGCACAAATATGTTAAAGCAGCCCCTTTCACTTTTGCCATCCCACACACCTCATGAAAATTTGTGGTGCTCTATCCACCCATCCAGCAGTGAGGTATCTCTGCAGACTGGCTGGCTGTGAATTCCACCTATCCCTGGCCAACAGCAGCAATAGATTCCATTTGCAGAGTGAGCATTAGGTAAATCCTGCTTCAAGGAACAGGACTCTTCCCCTTTTTCGTTTTTTTTTTTTTAATTAAAAGAACTTGAGTTTTTCAAAATAGAAGGATAATAATCTCTGACAATAGAGCAAATAGGACAGCAAAAAGAGACAGAGCTGTTGTCTCAGTTCTTTTATTTATTTAACCGTGGTAACTCCTGTCATAAGTCACTTTTTTTTTCCTCAAGACATTGGCAGCAGGTTAATGGTGACATCAAGACCTAGTATCCCAGAAATCCCCAGAGCTGACATGACCAGAGTGGGATATGGTGCTTACCATTCCTGGTATGCTGACTAATAAAGATGGTCCAAGATGATCTCCACAATTTCTGTAAGACGTTGAGGTCTGGCTATGGCCACTCCAACACTTTTAGTAATTTGCCAGGGAAGTTCCTTTGTAGGCAGCCATTCATCACACGGATGTTGTTGGCTCCTGGAGTTCTCATTACAGGAGTATTTTTTGCCCTACTCTGCTGAAGGTTGCCAGGCTGTTTTCATGAGAATCCTCTCCTTTATTGTGCTCTTGTGTTCCCAAGGAGATCAATGCAGGTTGCTTAATTATCATTTCAGCTAAAGCAGTGCCAAAGGAAGTATTGGAGAAATCAGAGATGGTAGTGTGTTTATGCTCTTTTTTTTTTTTTTTTGCAGAGGAAGCTAAAGGATTGAATAAAGTACTGTGGAACGTGAGTTCGGGGTTAAATTTAGTGTCTCAGACATTTTAAAGGGAATGTCAAATCCACTCTGAACTGTGGATTTAAATTAACCCTGTCTTGATCCTGGGCTGATCACAAGCCTTGTCAAACACTCTGAGGGGCAAAACCTTTTTGCAGGAGGTTTTCAGACTCCATTCTAGCGTAAGGTCTGGGATGGAGGATGGCACCTTATTTAGCTGTTCACCATAAAACACAGTTATTGAACTGCATCCTGCAGCCCTGTCAGTTCTTCTGCAGAAAATTCACTTCTATACAAGGCATGCCCTTGAACAAGTATGAAAAAGATTTAGACCCTCTTCAGAGGCTACTGGCAGGGTAGGGTTCACTTTCATTATCACCTTGAGGGGTTACTGTTAGCACTGCAGCACTTCTCAAATAAAAGAGACAGTATACCAAGAGAGCAGAAAAAAACAAATCATTAAAAAATAAAAAACAGGAAAAGGGAGATTAGTTCCAAGTAGTTGCACAGACATTTTTTGCCAGAGCATAGGGAGGGTGGAACAATTTATGGCACCAGTCAGGGGATACAGACATTTGGACTGAGCTTACAGAGCTATCCAGGGACCTGCTGTTTGGTCCTTTCAGCCCAGTGAATGGCACTGCTGCTAACATACTTCTTAGGAAACCTCATTCAGCCTGGATTACTGTTCCACCCTAGAAAAGCTCTTTCCAGCTTTCTTGGCAAAGACCTAGAGCAGAAGAAGCTGCAGCTGCCAGGATGGAGCTGCTCTGTGAATATATGGGAGGCAGAGATGCTATTACTCCCTGCTTTCCTTTTCTTTTTTTTTTTTTTTTTTTTTTTTGCAAGGACTTGCCACTCATGTTTCTCTCTCCATAGCAGCAAGCACCTAGGAGATACCAAATTCTTCTTAGTTACACATGGCATCTGTACTTAGGAGTCTTGATGCCTTCTTAATTATTTCCCAGCTTCCCTGTTACAGTGGCTGATTTCTTCTCTCCCATTGCACATTTACACTCTATTTCACACATATTTAATTAGAGCATTGTCTACCTTTTTACAAAGTTTCTTCCCTCAAGTCATACCCAGCTTTTACCCTTGTTATTCATAAATTGAAAATTGTTGTTGCATTTGCCTCTTCTCTTACATTATCCTCACACTTACATCATGGCAACAATTCCTTCTCTCCCCAGCTCCTGGGATACCTTCTTTTGAATTCTGCCTTTCTGGTGTCTCCATTCTCTAGTCTTCAGCACAGATGTCTGCCCATGCAAGACAAAGGCACTGCAGTGATTCAGTCTTTCCCTCTTCTGTTCTTCCAGATCCGAGGAACCTCTTCTCTGTTGATTCAACCCCATCCTTTCTCCTGCTGTTTAGCTCTCAGATGCTCCCACATCCCTAAAAATACAGCAGGAATTTAATCATGAATCCTTGCCCATTGAGCAATGGCCAATCTCAAAGCTGGAAGGGGCAGAGAATGGTGCTCAGTTCACAGAATTATAGAATCAGATATGGTTTAGGTTGAAAAAGACCTCTAAGATCATCAAGCCCAACCATGCAAAGTCCTACAAGTCAAACTAAAATAAAGACCACCACCATATTCACCACTAAACTATGTCCTCAAGTGCCATATCTGCATGTTTTCTAACACTTCCAGTCAGGAGTGTCAGTGTTACCCAGAGCAGGATAGGGCAGTGTTTTTAACTTGATCTGAAAACCTCATAGCAAGCAGCAAACTCTGGTTTACTGACTGTAGCTGAAGGGCTGCAAAGGGATCTGAAAATCAAGCCAGCCCTTTGGAGTTTGAGATTCATCCAGAAAGAATCTACATCCTTCCAGAAGGAAGATATTCACTAGCTAAAAGAGATTTGGAAGTGTTGGGATGGAGAAAGAGCTATCATCACTGACAAGCTCATACTGGGAATAGTGGTTTTCCTCCTTGCTTTCAAACCAGTACTTTGCCGCTGTGGTGGTGTGGCTTTGTAAGTCTCCTTGTACACGTGGCTAAACACGAGTTGTATTATCAACTCCTTTTTGTACTGCTGTGCACTGCAATCCCAGAGTCAAAATGTATTCCTGTTCTTGCCTTTGAAGTAGATACCTTTGCTTACCTTCAGTGCCTCTGCATTTCCAAAGATTAGAGTATAATTATGCCACTCTGAATAACCCTGGGACAATGAAGTTGAAGCTCCAGCTCTTATAGGGAAGTCGCTGTTCTGTGTAGTTAAAGCCTCCATATTTCATATCAAGGGAAAGGCTTAACCTCCAGTGCCTGCATTATATTCAGTAAACTCAGAGAAAAACAGATTTCTGCTATTTTGGTACAACATGCATCTCTTTTCTACAAGTGTTTTTTGAAACTCATCAAAGCAAGACTCAATATTCTAGGTTTGATAAGTAGAATGTCTTGGAAATATTGCTTGCAACAAGCTGTCATTCTGTGTTCTGTAGGTCATATCTGCTGTAGCAGTCCTAAACCTAGATTTGGGATATGAGCAATATTCCTTCACTGTGGTGATGTTTCTTAAGTACCATACTTCTGCCTCTCTCCTCACTGAAATCAATAAAAGCAATGTTAGGACAACTCCTTGCTTTAAAAATTGTGTCTTATCCAGCGGCAGTGATCAGCTTGATACTCTTCAGTGCGGTGTAAAGCGGTATTTGGTGAAACAAGGCTAGTCTTTCTAACCTGAACTGTTTCCAGCTTCCTAATTCTCCCTCTTTTTCCTGTAGGTTCACAACAGAAACCTGTTGTCCCTTGACTTTGATCGTGTGACAAGGACTGAGAAAATCTATGATGACCACCGCAAGTTCACACTCCGCATCCTCTACGACCAGGCGGGGAGGCCCAGTCTCTGGTCACCCAGCAGCAGACTGAACGGGGTCAATGTCACCTATTCCCCAGGAGGACACATTGCAGGCATTCAGAGGGGCACGATGTCACAAAGGATGGAATACGATCAGTCTGGTAGAATTACGTCCAGAATCTTTGCTGATGGTAAATCATGGAGCTACACCTACTTGGAGAAGGTAAGAATGCTCTCACACTCAGAGATGGTGCATTTGAGGCATATGGGCTTTACTCCTTTGACATCAGGACAGCCGCACTCCTTCACCTCAGATAGTTGCTGCTCCTTATGGAGGACTCCTTATGGAGGACCTCTGCTTCCACAGAGCAGTTGAAAATGCCTGAGATGTTTTTTCCCCAGTCATGCTGAGAGCATGTGAACTGTGAAGCTTTGACATGTGATTTTTTAAGCACGATCTTGCTTTATTGATTTGACTGCAATATAAAATATGCTCAGATAAAGTCAGCAGAGTGAACAGTAGGAACTTCCAGTAAATTTTCCATGTGAAAACAATCTATAGTCTGACATCCTGCCTTCTTCAAGTGGCCCATTTCTACTTAAAAAAATACATGTAATTAATAAGTGAGGCATTAATTCAGCCACACTGTTGTAGCACACTTTGCGGTGTTTCCCAGGGCCTGCACTCTGTAGGTTAGCATGGAACTTATATTTTCCAGGTATTACCATTCAGCATTACACTGCCCAGTGACCCACAGATCCATACACTATATACCTGGGACTGGAATTTTTTATTCCTGTTTTTTTTGAAGAGTGCCTATCCCTAAAACAGTTTAAGGAGACTGTAGTTGTGCCATATTAAATACTTTAAAAAGTAAAAATTATTGACTTATTCCTTGTACTATACAATCTATGGGGATTGTTTGTTATATACAAAAAAAAAAAAAATAATTCCAGAATAATTAAGCATGCAGGCAGAAGTTTGGAGGAAGAGGATAATAGAAAATGGGTTGACACAATGAATAAATTCAGCATTGGAAGGTGTTGGGAAATACTTTTTCAAGCATTGTTTGAGTATCTCCACCAATTTTATTTAGTTAGCTTTCAAAGGCTGTTGGCACAGGGAATTTGGTAAGACAGCTATAGGGTAGTGATTTGAAAAACAGCATTCTGAACTTGGACCTTCCTCGCTGCATAAATGGTTTCTTCCACTGACCCACTTCTGTTGGAGGATTCTTGATGTGCCATGTGCAGCTCCTTACCTTTGGCTGTTGAATTCTATGAGTGCAGAGATTTTTCCTACTTGCCCTGCAATTTGTTTGGATTGAGGAATCTTACGGATTTTGTGAGAGTAGAATTTTGCTCAAAAAACAGGGATATAATCTATACTTTTCTTCTTCCCATCCAGTCCATGGTGCTGCTCCTTCACAGCCAGAGACAGTACATCTTTGAGTTTGACAAGAATGACCGGTTGTCCTCGGTGACCATGCCCAACGTTGCCCGTCAGACTTTGGAAACCATTCGTTCCATTGGTTACTACAGGAACATCTACCGGCCACCAGAAGGCAATGCCTCAGTAATTCAGGACTTCACAGAGGATGAGCAGCTCCTCCACACTTTGTACTTGGGCACAGGGAGACGTGTCATCTACAAGTATGGGAAGCTGTCCAAGTTAGCCGAGATGCTCTACGATACCACAAAGATCAGTTTCACGTATGACGAAACTGCAGGCATGCTGAAGACCATAAACTTGCAGAATGAGGGGTTCACCTGCACAATCAGATACAGACAGATAGGACCCCTCATTGACAGACAGATTTTCCGCTTCACTGAGGAGGGCATGGTGAATGCACGCTTTGACTATAACTATGACAACAGCTTCCGGGTGACCAGCATGCAAGCGGTCATCAACGAGACACCTTTGCCTATTGATCTCTACAGGTACGATGATGTGTCAGGCAAAACTGAGCAATTCGGTAAATTTGGGGTCATTTACTACGATATCAACCAGATTATCACCACTGCTGTCATGACCCACACTAAACATTTTGATGCCTATGGCAGGATGAAGGAGGTCCAGTATGAGATTTTCCGGTCTCTCATGTACTGGATGACTGTGCAGTATGACAACATGGGGAGAGTGGTTAAGAAAGAGCTGAAGGTTGGCCCTTATGCAAACACAACTCGTTACTCATATGAATATGATGCTGATGGCCAGTTGCAGACGGTGTCTATCAATGACAAACCTCTCTGGCGTTACAGTTATGACCTAAACGGAAACCTCCATCTGTTGAGTCCGGGGAACAGTGCCCGCCTTACACCACTCAGGTATGACCTCAGGGATAGGATTACCAGACTGGGCGATGTGCAGTACAAAATGGATGAAGATGGCTTCCTGAAGCAAAGAGGCAATGATATTTTTGAATACAACTCAGCTGGCCTGCTCATCAAAGCCTACAATAAAGTGAGTGGGTGGAGCGTGAAGTACCGCTATGATGGCCTAGGAAGGAGAGTCTCCAGCAAAACCAGCCATGGTCATCACTTGCAGTTCTTCTACGCAGATCTGACCAACCCAACCAAGGTCACCCATTTGTACAACCACTCAAGCTCCGAAATAACCTCCCTGTACTATGACCTCCAAGGCCACCTCTTTGCAATGGAGCTCAGCAGCGGCGATGAATTCTACATAGCCTGCGATAACATTGGCACTCCTTTGGCTGTCTTCAGTGGGACTGGCTTAATGATCAAGCAGATACTGTACACAGCATATGGGGAGATCTACATGGACACTAATCCAAACTTCCAGATCATCATTGGCTACCATGGAGGACTGTATGACCCCCTCACGAAGCTTATCCACATGGGGCGGAGAGACTACGATGTGTTAGCGGGTCGCTGGACAAGTCCAGACCATGATATGTGGAAGCATCTGAGTAGCAATAACATAATGCCTTTCAACCTGTATATGTTCAAAAACAACAACCCCATTAGCAACTCTCAGGATATCAAATGTTACATGACAGGTAAGACCTTTAAATTAATAAACATTTTCACAAGCTTACCATCAGCAAAGAGGTGTCATGGTCTAATGCCAGATGGAACTAAGCCCCACACCACAGCTGCTCAATCACTCCTCCCAGGTGGGATGGAGAACAGAAAAAAATGAGAAAACCCATAGACAGAGATTGAGATAAAGACAGTTTAATAGGAGAAGCAAAAGCTGCTTGTGCAAGAAAAGAAAAACCGGGAATTCCTTCTCTAATTCCCATCAGCAGGCAGTCATCCCCAGGACAGCAGGGCTCCATCCCACAAAGCAGTGTCTCGGGAAGACAAACACCATCACTCCAAACATCCTCTCTTCTTCCTCCCCAGCTTTACCTGACACCCTATGGTCTGGGATATCCTTTGGGTCAGTCAGGGTCAGCTGTCCAGCTGTGTCCCCTCCCAGCTCCCTGTGCACCCCCAGTCCCCTCGCTGGTGGAGTCAGTGAGGAGCAGAAAAGGCCTTGGCTCTGGGTGAGCACTGCTCAGCAGTAGCAAAACCATCTATGTGTTACCAACAGTTTGCAGAGCAAATCCAACACACAGCCCTGTACCAGCTACTGTAAAGAAATTTATCCTCACCAAAACCAGCACAATAGGTAATTCCTCTCTCAGTGTCCTAATCCCCATGAGGTTTTCCATTCTTTAATTAATGGACATAAGTTTTAGTTTGCCAGGTGGACCCCCATGTACAGGGCATGTTTAATTCATTAGCATAGATGGAGATTGTAATTCCCAAACCTGTTTTCTTCTCTCTTCTTAGGTCTTTGTTCTTTTCATTTTCCTTACAGTTTTTTGTCCACTCAGATATCTGAAATTTAGCTACCAATTAATGTCCTGATAACCTTTCTCTGTGTAGAGGGGCAGCTCTGTTTACAGTTTTGCGTAGATGGTTATTTGCAACTAAACAAATGGCATACAGATTTGTTTTAGTAGAATGGCAAAGCAATTTAAACCTTTCATTACAGTCAGCTATTTCAGAGCATCTACATGACTGCTACACTATTAGCTATGTAGTTCAAAGTTAATCTGTCCCACAGAATTAAGTGTCTACAAAAAGTCAAGAAAAGAAAGTGCATTAGGCTTAAAGGACAGATTTTGAGGCACACCTACCCCAAAGCTTAATACAATCTCTGAACTGCTTCCCCTGAAACTTTGTAAAATCACTGTAATATGAGCTCTGGGATATTTATACAGAAAATCCTTTTGTATGTTAAATGTCTTTCTTATATTCATAGAATTATAGAATCATTTAGTTTGGAAAAGACTTTTAAGATTATAAAGTCCCACTATTAACCTAGTACTACCATGTCCACCACTAAACGGTGCCCCTAAGTTCCTCAACTACACGTCTTTTAAATCCCTTCTGGGATGGTGTCTCCACCACTGCCTGGGCAGCCTCTTCCAGTGCTTGACAACCCATTGTGTGAAGAAATTTTTCCTAAAACGTAGTCTAAGCCTCCCATCTGCAGCTTGAGGTTGTTTCCTCTTGTCCTATTGCTTGTTACCTAGGAGAAGAAACCAACCACCACCACACTGCAACCTTGTTTCAGGGAGTTGTAGAGAGTGATAAGATCCCCCTGAGCCTCCTTTTCTCTGGGCTAAACACCCACAGCTCCCTCAGCCACTTCTCATCAGACTCGTGCTCCAGACCCTTCCCCAGCTCCACTGCCCTTCTCTGGACACACTCCAGCACCTCAATGTCCTTCCTGGAGTGAGGGGCCCCAAACTGAACAGGATTTGAGGTATGGCCCCACCAGTACCATGTACAGAGGGACAATCACTGCCCTGGTCTTGCTGGCCACACTGTTGCTGATACAGCCCAGGATAACACTGGCCTTCTTGGCCACCTGATCACACTTGCATGTTTGCTGCCATCCCCACCCCCCGTGCTGAGACAGCAGCCTGAAGGACCTCCCTAGAAACTGTCCCGTTAGTGTGCTGCCCCCAGGTTTATCTCCAGCCAGCTTTGTTTTATCCCTTTCCCCTTCAAACCTATTTTCATACAGTGTGCAACAGTCGTAGCAATGAGAAGAGTTTGAGAAGACTTTTTGGTGGGATTTTTCTTGATACTTCCCATTGAAAAGACAAATGCCACAATCACACATCAAATGTACATACTTCTTAAGGAGATAGAATTAACTTTTAAATGCTCCTGCTGCATCTATCACAACCTTCCCGTATTCAACGATAATTGCATTCCCCTGAGTCATGAGATCTACTTAATAGAAAATAAAAGTTACAAAGTAAAAATCCTAGGTTTTCTATCCTGCTTGTTTTTCTAGCCATTAGGATTTGTGCTCTCAGGTTCTTCTGCAATATTCATAAGGATTAGATCATGGAGTTTTTTCATGAAAAGTTGTTTTCTCCAGAGCTGAGAAGATGATGCCACAAGGGAAGTAAAATATGTCAAAAGATGCAGGCTAAGATCTGTATGTTGCTCTCACTCTGATAATTAAGGCTGGGAGGGAATACCTCAAGATAACTTTTCCTATCAGAAAATGCTTTTTTGTCAAAACTGAACTTGTTTATGGGGGAGGGTTGAGCTTGAGAGATTTCTCAGCAGAAGCGTAAACAGCTCTCAAAATTGTCTAAATGACAAATTCCAAAATGTCCTTAAAGAACAATTCATTTTGGATTTTCAGCCTTTTCAAGTTAAGTGTAAACTAATGATTAAAACCTAGAAAAGAAAAAAAAAGAAGTCAAAACCAAAATGTAGTTAAATTCAGAAATTAATTGGAAACTTTTGGTTTGAACTGATCTGGTTTTTGAACTGTTGCTTTGTGACACATTAACAGATTTTTGTTTTCCTGCGCAAGTTAAGACAGGACAAAATATTTTTCCTAGCCCTGTGTTAGAACAGGTGCACAGCTTCCCACACAGCTCTGACAATCAAAACCTGATACACTAATATTTTATATGCATCAAATAATTTTTTCCTTGGTCTTGTAAGTTCTATTTTTAATTTTTCAAGAATACGGAGCCCAAATACATTTACAAGTTTCTCCTCCCTCAGTGCATGGAAGAAGCAGGCCATGCTATGGGATGAGTGCTGTGACACGAGGCTGCTGCCCCAGCACTTCTTTCTGCTTGGGCTTTCAGGCACCTCGTGGGCAGGACCCATGACAAGACTGTCCTTGTCATCACAATCAAATCTGCCCAGATCTGGGCACAGGGAACCGCTTTCTGTCCCTCCATTCCCCCTCTGGGACCTGCTTCTCCCTCAGGGAGCTCAGTGCCCAGGACATGGGTGACCAACACGTGCTTTGGTCCACAATGATGAGGTCTCTGAGCTTATGGAAATTGAAGGTACGTGGAGGGGAGAGCAGGACAAGCAGGTATTTATGTTTTGAGAAGCCCATTGTTAAACATGAATATTTTAGTGATTGTACACTTCATGGCACAGAGCTTTGCTGCCAGCTTCAGCAATCCTGATGGATTGAACTGACATTTCCATTACATGTGTCTGCATTAAGCACTCTTTTTCTTTGCCCTCAAATGAATTTACTGTGAAATGTGTTGGCAGGGTTACTGTAGCTGAAAAAAACCTCTGTGATGTGAAATGTACTTTTCTGTCAAAAAAGTTGTCACTGCCTCCTGTCAAATTAGTATTTTTCCCTCTGTTTTCTCAGCTCCACACCTTCCTCCCATGGTTTCAGGTTGTTCGTTTTGGTGGGGTTTTTTTGTTCTGGGTATTCCAACACCTCTTCCCAAGAAGAACAAACTCCTATTTGCAAATGTTTTAGAAGTCAGTTTTCTGAGAAGTATTAAAAAACTCCCTGTATTGGATATTTCCAGACATGTTACATATTTTTTGGCAGTTCAGCATCCATTCCCTGTATTCTTTTTAGCATTTTTGAAGTGCTTGGGAAACGATTCCTGCACCAATGCTGACCTTCACTGTTTTACTGTGTTCTTCTGACCACCTGGTCCACAATATGTACATCAAAGTTCTTCATTTGAGATAAGAAGGATTTGGAAGCAGGCTGGCTTAGCACTAGGCAGCAAAATAATCAGATGAGCCTTTTCATTTCTTTCGTACCCCCCCAACCTCTCTGTTTCAAAGACACTCCAAAAACAATCTGTACATTGAGTGAACAGAAGTGTTTTTATTACAGAAATCCTCCCTCTTCCACATGGATTGTCGCAAGGGCTTTTTGGACATCTGCCCAATCGCAACATTTTGGCCTGTAGGAAAACAAGCAACAGATAGTGTGTTTGTTTGGCTCTTGATTCTCCAGTCATCTGGAACGGCATTATTTGCCACTTGCATCCATAATTTCTTTCCCAACCAGTTCTTCAAAACATTAATTTAGGCTCATGGGAATAGAGAAAAAAATATTCAAAGATGCATATTTGATTATTTAAATTTATTTCTGTTGTCGGATTGTTTCAACAGCACTTATTGAGTTTAGCAAAATGAAAATCAGCCCTCTGCACTTCCAGCTTGAAGCAGAGCAATCACCAACAAAATTCCAGTTACATCCAAACACTTAAGACTCCTGGGAAATAATATTAGTTAAACTTTACCTTCATACATGTATTTACCTTGCAATTGCTATTGTGTGCCATATGCATACCATATTGCTTAGGCACTGTAGCAGGTGTGTCCTCTGGAGCTAAGTGAAGGCAAACAAGGTGTGTTCATCAAATGCTCTGAAGTTAAGGGGGGGAAGTGATGCTAATCCCAAACAGATCTAGGAGTTACCCAACCTCATAATTTTTAACTCCAGCCGATTGACTTTCAGCTGCTATTCCTAATAGCTGTGCAATCAAAAATCAAGGAAGACTTTGTAATCCTACTGGCAGGTAAATGCAGGAATGATGTCCCAAATGGATGGTTTTCCATCATGTTCCCTTTAGTGCCAGTGGTCCCTCTTTTGTATAAGACAATAATTTATCACTAGTAGCCACCAGTTTTCTCACCATCCATGGACTTTTTTTAAGGTGTTTGTAAAAAGTACCCAGGCAAAATATCTCTCTCGTGTCTGTACGATTATTTTCACTATAATGTACCTTTCAGATAGTATGAAGGCTGACTATATATATCACTATAAAAGATGATGTGACTTAACACTGGTTTAATACTCAAACTACAGCTTTTTACAAAAGATGCCAGGAAACTCTGGACTGAGGTGGAAATCCATGGAAAAAGCAGAGGATATATCCAGAGCCTCTTCTGTGAGCACCTGCTAAATGCTTGAGCTGTCCATCCTGGATGTCTTGGTATTCTGGTACATAGTTCTAAATTTAGTCTCCAGCCTGCAGGCCCTTTGAGAGTCCTCAGGAAGAGAAGTATTGGGGCTGAAGTGTTCTAAGCTGACTGTAGGACTGGATAACACTTCCTTGTTGGATGGAATATCTCAGCCTCTGAGTGTGTTGCTGTTGCTGCACTTCTGCACACCTTCAAACAGTGCTTGGTTTCTGCTGATGAAGAAAAGACATGAAGTTGGCTTTGATTTGGGCCATTTGCTCACTGCCAACATTTCTGTTTCAGAGCTGGTAAAGTGCAGAATTTGGCTCTGGCTGGAGGTGGAAAGGCCAGATTTTGGCACATGGCTCTTTCTAGGAGCATTAAGATTTCTGCTCTTCACACAAAGCGGACACTCATCATTTTGTCTAGACTGCTACAGTGGTAGCCACTGTGGGGTACACCTCTGAGCCTTCTCCTGGGCAATCCAGCTTGAGAGATCAGATAATCTTACTTATGTTTCTTTTCCCTTCCAGATGTCAACAGTTGGCTGCTCACCTTTGGGTTCCAGCTGCACAATGTCATCCCTGGCTACCCCAAGCCAGACATGGATGCAATGGAGCCATCCTATGAACTAATCCACACACAGATGAAAACCCAAGAATGGGACAATAGCAAGGTGATCCATGTAACTCCATACTGTATCTTATGCCTTTATCAGCAAACTATCCATTTGCAGTGTTGGTTGAAAAACCAGTGTGTTGAGAGATGAAGAGTGATTTAGACCCCATACCAGTACTGAACTCTGACCAAACAATCACATATTAAGTTCCCTACTGCCATGGTGCTTTTTCCTGCAATATTTTCTGTTGGTTGCTCAATGAAGTGGTGTGTTACTGTTTCTTTCTCCCACAAGAGGCCCCACTGTCACATATTGCAGGCTAAATTCAAGGCCTTTACACTCAGGATTTTTAAAACTTAAAAAAAAATGAATCTTGATACAGAATAGGTTTATGAAGATTTTTTTGTTGTTGTTCTAGAAACTTAATCATTTTGGTTTAAAATGTCTTAAACGAGAAGCCACACTATTTCTATAGGAAACTGTTTTGCATTGCAGAAAGTCCCTCCAGAAAGAATTTTTTGATGATATTAAACTTTAATTTTATCTGACCAGGTTTAATCCCGTGTAACTAGGTCCTGCTTTTAAAAACAATCTTGTTTCCCAAGCCATTTTGGTAGATGCTGGTGCAAAAATCAGTGATAAAATTGGCAAGAAAAAAGCTTTTGCAGCCCAATCATTTCCCCATCTTCCTGTAGAGACTTACTTAGCTGAAAGACGGAAGAAGCACTGTTAAAGGTTAGAACACGGGGTCAGGATTTAAGAGCCCTGGGTTAACTCCCAGCCCTACTGCTTATCAGTGTATAACCTTGAAAAAGTAATTTACCTCTCAGGATTCTCTTTCATTTCATAGCTGTTTGTATTCTGGGGTGGCTTTCATCAGTTTAGTCTGAATCCTCTTTAGTCTGAACTCCCACTTGCTGTTGCAGTGTGTTCAAACATTGCAAGAGCAGTGAGGCACCAACATGCTTGGGGAGATCAGGACATGCTCACCACATTTCTGCTGATAAAACAATAAAAATAGGCAATGGAATTGATTCCATCTGCCCTCCTAGCCTCTCTACCTATGGTTTCACTGAAATCTTGATGTCCTGCAGCAGATTCTTGAGGTATACATCTTTAACCAGGAGGTCACATTTCCTGAATCAAAAAAGGTATCACTCAAAGGTACAAACAATTGCTGTAGATTGCTAGTAGTCATGTATCAGTCATCACTGGTACTCAGACTCATAGCCATGCTGAACACAAGTTAAAATGTACTAGATTCAACTTCAACAAGAAATTTATATGAAGTGTCACTTAATAATATAGGGAGAACTAAAAAAACTGCCTTTTGCTACCATGACTGGATTGATGCTTGAAAACTTTTACAGTGCAGTAACTCAGTTGTGATTTGAAGCTCAGAGGCTCCATTTTCATTTCTTATTTCCTTGATTAAACCATAAAATGCTAATAGAAGTCATTTTTCTAATGAGGATTTTTCTTCCTCACTGCTGGGACACAGTCTCCCTGGGCAAAGCTGTACAGGAGGCAAACAGGAAAGGCTCAACCAGAGACTGTACAGAAGCCCATCTTTGTGTTGTAATGTGCTGTAGATAATAACTCTCACAGAACCACCACAGAAATTATTATTATTGGTAATGTTATTATATCGTTATTTTATTATTTGTTCATTATGTGTATTATAGTTATATATATATATATTTTTTTTTTATTTTTTTTTTTTTAGTGTGTATTATAGTATCATTATTTGACTTACTGAATAGCCAAGCAACTTGAATGACAGCTTGAGGTGAAGACTGACCCTTGCTCATACAGGCAGATGGGCTGGAAATAAAATCAAGGAGAGCCCTCCCTTCTGTCCACCCATTTAGGTGAATCTGCTTGAATGAGCAAAAAGAAGGAAGGAAAATCTCCATGTCCCTCACAGGTTTTTAAAGCCAGAAGCTGCAGTGAGGCTGTGCAGGGACCTGCTTGTTAAAAAGAGGGCTTTATACTGTCATGAAGGGACAGTATACTTATACTGAGGGAAGCTGTCATGCTTCCAGATGAGTCCCTTTGCACTCAGATGTTGAAAGTGGAATTTAACCATTGCAGGCTGTTTTATATTCTCCCCCTGTGTTACGACAGCAACAAAACACGAGCATTTTTATTTCAGTCTTCAGTTGTAGGATCATGCTGTGATAGCAAGTGGCTCTTAAATGCTGTAGAGCAGGATTCCCTTGCTTTCTGTCACACCCAGCATATTGTAGGCACATATTTGCATATACCAAATTCATTCACATACGATACCTGAACACATGATCAATTTTTTCCTATGCCTATCCATGCATCCAATACTAATATCTCACATAAAGTTCTGTTCACTCCCAACCCTTCCAGTCATCAAAACAAACTCTCAGACACCGTCCAGTCCTCTTTCCCACTGGCTGTCTCTGTATTTATTTATGAAGCATGTGGAAGAAAATAGAAGCTTTTGAAAATTTAACACAGGAAATGACAAAATTGAACCAAGGTAAATGGAAGCACAGGACATATTTTCAGTTAATAAGACTGATCAAACTGTAAAGTGGTATTGCGAAGCATACAGAGTATAGACCTTTTGTCCTGTAAAAGTAGCCTGGACAAGGCATTGATCACTGAATGATGTACCACAACTTTCTCATCTCCATGATCCCTAGTTTCTCTGGGTCACATAACTCCTTATGTTAGACGAAAGTATATTTGAGCTACTGCACTGGCTTTGCTGATCAAAGCTATGGCCCAGCAGAAACGACTAACAGGAGCACAACAGCAAAGCAACTAACACCCATAAATGGCTGCTTCATCTCTCTTCAGAGTGCATAACCAGAGGGCCCTAGCATCTCCTTCCAAAACATTTTTGGTACTTGCCTTGCAAGTCTGGAAGGCAAGAGAGATAATTCTGACTTTCAGCATCCACCACCTCAAAAACAGCCAGCATGTCATAAACTTTGCACTAACCCCCTAAAGCTCTGAAGTGACATTTAAAATCCAATACTCCACTGTGAAGCACTTCCCCCCACCTCCTCCCCATGGCTGTGAGGCTGTCACTAAATTGTTTGTTGAACAAGTTCAGTGTTATTGGCCACTGGGGGACTCTGGGTGACCTCTGGCATATTGTGGAACTGTGGCACCTGAATCCAATTTCTCTTCTAGTTTTTTGTTGTTTGCTTTTTTTTTTTCTGCCCTTCCTTTTTGTCTTGTTGAGCTGTCAGGTAATTGCTGGAGCCAGAACAACTTCATTTCCAGGGAGATGTGTTTTAATAATACAAGTTAGCACTTGTATTATTATCTACATCCTGTTATAACTACCCTTCCCTCCATCCCATGGGCACTGTCTCCAGGAATGGTCCTGTTTTCTGCAGTGCCTGTTACAGGCTTTGCTGGAGAAGTAGTTTTTGGCATCCCCTCTGGAGCAGCATTTTGGAGGCAGGGGCTGCCCTGGGATGCTCAGTCAGGAAGTGAGCTATGAGGCTGTGCTTTCTGACAGACCTTCTTCCAAGGACAATCTGTTTGAGGGACTGGCTCTGCCAGCATACATTCATTCAGGGAAGGCATCTGACGTTGCATGTCTGGGCTTGGACCATCACACTGTCTGCATGTCTGTCCATCAGCACCCAGTTATGTTTTACAAATGTAGTGATCAGTTTTCAAAGGATCTAATGCAGGGAAAGGAATTGAAGTCTCAAAGACATTAAGCTCTTGAGGCTTTATGAAAATAGATGAGAAATCTGAAAAACAATGAGCAAGAGGAGAAGGAAAATCCTCTTACTTCTCTACACTTGAAAACTGCTTAATGAACTCAACCTCACTATCCCCCTACAGTCATGTACAGTGGCAGGGTGGAGAAAAGACCTGTCCTCTAAGCCCCTGAGTTAGTGTTCCTGTTTGGCTCATTCCCAGCCTGGCAGCATCCAGAGCACTGGCCTTGCTGGCACATGGCTCAGCTCTGCTGCCCCACACACCACCTCTCGGACTGCCTGGAGTGCAGTTGTGCTGGTGGGCACATCCAAATGGAGATTTGCCTCCAGGTGATGGCTATGTGGAATGCAGGGAGGAGGCTGATGGCTGAACAATGGCTGTGTTAATGGAGACCTACAGGGTAAATAAAAAGGAGGCTTATAAAAAAAGGGAGAGCCACTTTTTACACTGGAAAATAGGGATAGGTCAAGGGGGAACAGTTTAAAATTAAAATAGGAGAGGTATAGAGTAGATGTTAAGAAGAATTTCTATACCCAGAGAGCCATGAGACACTGCCACAGGTTGCCCAGACAAGATGTGGATATTACATTTCTGGCATTGTTCAAGGCCAGGTTGGATGGGGCTTTGGGCAGCCTGGTCTAGTGGAGGACATCCATGGCCATGGTGGGGGGGTTAGAAAGAAGATAATCTTTTAGGTCCCTTACACACCAAGCCTTTCTGTGATTCTGTGATAAATAGGAAGGAGTTAAAAATGAATCATATATCAGAGAAATCATAACTTCCAAACCTTTTGGAAAAAGTAGCTTTCCGCATTGTAAGCCATATGGTGGCAAGAGAAACACCTATCTATCTATAATGGTACACAGATATAAGGAACCTTGGAAACATGTTCACGTATTTCACATCTTGGATCCTTGATGGGAAATTAAAGCTTTCAGTCTCACACTGGAAGGTGGTATTTAAAAACAACAGATGATAGGATCTGGTGATGGTATTTCAAATCCTCAAGAGGTGCCGGCAAAATGTAAGAGGCTATTCAGAGATCCTGGTAATGTGCTGCTCTCCTGAGCTTTGTGCAGAGAGAACAAATGATGAAGGTCGTTCTCTTCTCTCCAAAGGGTTGTTACTAGATAAAGTGAAATGTCACCTAAGGACATCTGATTAAAAAAGACTGTGAGGGAAAACAAACCCAGCATATTTGTCACTCACATCGAGCAACAAATATTGAAATAAAATAGCAATGAATTCCCTTCTTTCTTCTGTAAAACTGGTTTATAGGTGCCTTGGTTTACAGTTGCTAAAAGCAGCAGCAATTTTTAGAGAATAGCACATGCCACTACAGCTTTGGAAGGAAATTTTCTGTTTCTTTTCCTTGCCAGTTCTTTGAAATTAGTTCTAAGATTAAATAGAAATGGCAATTTCAAAGTCAGGGATACACTGCCTCTTTGAACTATGTATAATCTGTTTGCCTCCACCCTCTTTATATTCACAGCACAACCTACATGTTGGCTGTGCTCTGGTTTGCTTAAATTTGTTGGTTGGGTTGTTGTTTTTTTTCGGTTGGATGTGTTTGCTTTTCCTTTAACAGAATGCTGTTCCCAAATACACTCTTTTATCAAAGAAATGCAATCACAAAGTCGTTTCAAAGTCATCCTGGGCTTGTTTTCAAGGTAACAGAGATGCATTTAGTTATTGAAATAGTTGCTAGCTAATAGTTAAGTTCAAGCAACCTGGTATAGTGGAAAGTGTCCCTGCCTGTGGTAGGTTTGGAGCTAGATGATCTTTAAGGTTCCTTTCAGCCCAAACCAGTCTGTGATTCTAAGTGATGGTGAATGTTCAGCATTACAGCTTTGCACATCTCATTTCCTAGTTCCCTATGTGAAAAAAAAGGTGGAGAGAGCCCAGAAGTAACCAGTACTCAATAAAAAAACCTTTTGGTTGTGTTTTTGTTCTTGATTAAGATGCGTGAAGGTAGGTCTCTGCCTGTGAATTTTGATATAGGGTGGTCCAGATCCACTGTTTTGTTGGGTCAACCTAATTTGGAAGCACTCATAGAGGATCTTTACCTAATAATTTGCTCATAATTGAAAACATATTAGAGTTCCTGTAGCTCATCAAGAATAAGGTGATGAAGACAAAATAGAAGGGAAACAGGGGAAATATCTTATAGGAATTATTCATCCATGCCCAGTACTGCCTGATCTCCCCAAGCTCCCTTCCCCAAGGTGATAATCAGTAGATGGTGCAATTAATTCCAGGGACTCTTTATCACTCACCTGCTGGTAAACAAGGTGATGTATATATAGATGGCAATACAAAAGTGATCACAGGACATAGCAATGTAGCACAGAAGACCTGATTTACATCCTTGAGTGCGCAGTGATTTGGTATGAGTGCTGAGAGATGCCTTTTCCCATCACTGGTAAATGTTACTGAGGCAAGTTGGAAAGGCAGCATGACATAGAAAGTGGTAAAAGGACCACCTGGAGTCAACCCCTATGAGATACACCTGAGAAGAACTCTCCATTTAAACTTCTTTGAAGAGGAAATAGCTAATTACCAAGGCTGTGCAGTGTGCACTTGTTTAGAACAGTTAAATGTTTCAGGGAGCCTAGAAGCCTAATTGTTCCATGTCCATCATCACTGACATCTACATTAATTATGTCCATTTTTTGCATAATTAGAGCACTTGTGCAATTGGCAGAGAAGCTGGGCTCGGCTCCCTATCAGTCTGTTAATTATATTGCTCTCTAGGGGGTGTGTGAGATGCCCCACAGGCAGGATGGAGAAAACCAGAAAGAGCTCCTTTTTCATAGGAAACTGGTTCCTGCTCCACCTGCTATGCTGCCAATCAAAAAGGGAAAAGGAGAAAGTACACCAGCCTGCTCAGCACTTTGAACAAAAAAGTAATTTCTGGGAATTGTAATGTTCTACAACCTACAATGTGCTCTTGAAATTGTGTTCCTCTGTTCCCTTATAGTTTTCTCTTTTATCAGTCAAAACTGTGCATAACTTCTGAGCAAGTTGCAATGCTTAATCCTTTATTTTTTTTATTTTTTTTTTAAATACTTTATGATTCTTCCCTGGAAATGGCCACCATGGAAATGAGAGTTTATTTCACTTTCATTGTCATGTTTCAAGTCTTGTGTGAGAGGTCCACACTGAAATACCCACATCATCTGAATTGTCTTCTTGCACCCAGGATGTAAATCTCTAGTTCATGGACAGTTTAAGGCAATATCCTTCATGGGAGTTAAATTTTTTCAAAATAATTGGAATGGAGCAAACTTTGTAGGCTATTTTTAATCCTGGGTGTCATTACATTATTGAACTGAGCCGTTGGCAGTGCCAGGAGAGTTTTGTCATAGAATCCTCTTGCTTTTGTGAAATTTGAGCAAATAATTGTTCACAAACAGGAGTCTGTAAGAAGCCAGCGCTGCCATGAGTTGATGGGAGCATTTCCAGAGCATTATGCAGTAATGATGAGCTGCTGACTTGCTGTGTGCTTGCTCCATTATACACTAACAGCAAAAGTGACTTTGTATTACACCGGACTGCAAATGACCTGGGCTGGTGTCTCTCAGTATTTTTCCTTCAATATAAGCCAAAAGTTGAGCATCAGGTATGGTTGGCCTTAACTCAGGGAGCCTCACAAATTGTAGAGGGTTTGCAGGAAATCAGTTTTGGATTTAATGCCTTCCTTGAGTTTTGAACAACCTGCTTTGGCCAGGCTAAAATAGAATACAGAGAGGTTATGGCCACTTTGAGGGTCATGCAGGTCATGCAGGGCCTTTGAAGGCAGCACAAGGAGTTACAAAGTGGAGTTAAAATAGAAGAAACTTTTACAAATACTTCCATGCTTCACAGAAAATCTGAAAACATTTGGTAAAGCATTATGGCCATGAGACAAATTGTTTCTTATATGCAGAAGAACACTGAAACACAACCAAATTATGTGTCCAAACTCAACCCCCACACCACTGAGGCAAAAAAGTCTTTTTCTACCTTTACATCCTTCAATCTATGGGATTAAATACAGTTCAGTTTATAGAAACAATGAGCATTAAGGGGGACAACATGTCTCTTCCATGAAAAGGAATTAAAATTTTGAAAAAATGAGATAAGGGAAAAAGATAACGTGGGTCCTCATTACATGTTTCCAGAATGTTCTCCTGCTCTCCAGCATCCTAATAATGCCTTTGGGTCATCAAGTTTCTCTTTCTAATGTGTCGTCCTCTTCTTTCTCTCCCTGCTCAGTCCATTTTGGGAGTTCAGTGTGAAGTGCAGAAGCAGCTGAAGGCCTTTGTCACCCTGGAGCGCTTTGAACAAATCTACAGCTCCAGCATCGCTGGGTGCCGGCGCGTCAAGAAGAACAAGAACTTTGCTTCTGGAGGCTCCATCTTTGGCAAGGGCGTCAAGTTCGCCATGAAGGACGGGCGTGTGGCCACTGACATCATCAGCGTGGCCAACGAGGATGGGCGGAGGATCGCAGCCATCCTGAACAACGCCCACTACCTGGAGAACTTGCACTTCACCATCGACGGGGTGGACACACACTATTTCATTAAGCAGGGGCCGTCGGAGGGCGACCTATCCATCCTGGGCCTCAGCGGCGGGCGGAGGACCCTGGAGAACGGCGTGAATGTGACAGTGTCCCAGATCAACACAGTGCTGAGCGGGAGGACTAGACGCTACACGGACATCCAGCTCCAATATGGTGCACTGTGTCTAAACACGCGCTACGGGACCACCTTGGACGAGGAGAAGGCACGCGTCCTGGAGCTGGCGCGACAGCGCGCCGTCACCCAAGCTTGGTCCCGAGAACAGCAGAGACTGCGGGATGGGGAGGAGGGTATTCGCTCGTGGACAGAAGGGGAGAAGCAACAAGTGCTAAACACGGGCCGGGTACAGGGCTACGATGGCTATTTTGTGATCTCAGTGGAGCAGTACCCCGAACTCTCAGACAGCGCCAACAACATCCACTTCATGAGACAGAGCGAAATGGGCAGAAGGTGACAGAGAGGGTCAATGCGGTGACTTCTTGCCAAAGACAGCTACTCTTTTGTGGCCACTTACCTGACTGTGTTGTACTCAATCCTTTTTCTAAACTGAACAAGGTGGGGGGGAGGAAAATAGAATGAGAAGGAATAATACGGTTGCACTGTAACTCATGCAACATTTCTTTTTTCCCTCTTTAATTTGGCCTTCACACATTTTTTTAATGAACAGAAGGTATATTTTGCCGTAGTGTGATCACAGTGAAATTTACTGTCTCTTGTCCTTTTTTTGTTGTTGTTTTTGGGTTTTTTTGTTTATTTTCGCCCCTCTTTGTAAGGAATTTGAAGTGGGGAGTCGTCAACGTACGTCCTTAGGTGTAAGTGCGAAATGGGTGTCTGTGTTAACTTGTGTCATCCTAACCCGTTCTGATTTGGGGCAGGGAAATAACCTTCCACCTGGAACAGGGGGAGCCCATGGCATGCCAGAGAGCTCTTCCCAGAAAGAAAGGAGATGGAAGACAACGCGGATTCTGATACTCTGAAAGTGACCGTCCGAATCATGTGCCTCAAAAGAGACCTTACAAGTAGTTTTCACGTTTCACTTGGGACATAAGGTGTTTCTTTGGGGGCTCCTGCTGAGCAGAAGTAGATTATAGAGGCAAGGGAGCTGAATATAATACCTTGCAAGATGATTCTCTTCCTTCCTGAACTGGAATAAAAAAAGAAAAAAAATCAGTCTTTTTTCATTATGAGAGTAGATACTTTTTGGGGTTTTTTGTGTGTGCGCAAATCCTGGTTTTAGTTAAATAACCTAGCAAAAGCCAAGAAAAGGGACTCCTGCTCTATTGAGAAAAGCTAAAATAAATCCTCTCTCATACGTAGAGCTGTTCTATAGGTGGATTTAATGCACCCATGTTGTACATTTGCTAATGGCATAACTTCATTAAATGTATAGTGTTTCAGTACATGAGGCTACGTGTTTAACAGTCCACTGTGCTGTATCTGATAAAATCAGTTCATTTTTAGGAAGCTGATTTGAATTTAAAAGTAGTTATAGTATCCCAGTGACATACCACTGAAAATTAGAGCCAAACCCTGCTTTTCCTGATTCTGGAGCTTGTGTATTTATTGGCTGGGAAATGCAGTTTGGAGTAGCATGCTGGCAAGTCGTTTATGACTATGGCAGATAAATGTCTCCTGGGGACTTTGGCAGCAGGGATTTTAAAATGTTTAATAAGTAGCAACAGCTTGTGCGTGGTGGGACAAGAAGGAGGATATTGAAATCAACCCTCTCACTGTTTCGTACACGAGCTCAAATTTAATGGAGAGCCCAGTTGACTGTTAGCAGTGACGAGGGGGAGGTTGAATGGAAGTGCCCACTACAGAGAGGACCAAGTGCTTTAATAAGAAACTGCTGACAAAGTTGCTCGGCATGCTAATGTAATTTTTATTCACATAACCTCTGTGCTCTGGTATTTGCAAGAGTCCTTGAAATTCAAGGGAGCAAGGAGATGAGCTCAGCATCCTCTTCCCTGCCTAAAACAGTCCTGTGTTGTTCCTGCAGGCAGAAGTGTTGCCCCACCTCTCAGTGGAGCTCTGGCTGGAGGTGGCCAACCCCGGTCCCACATAGGTGTTTCTATCACACTGATACCTGCTCATGTCCTGACTCTACGAGCTCTCTTGTGTCTCTCTGGGAACAGCTCAGTCCTGGGTTTGGGGTTTTTTTTTTAGGTTTTTTTTTTTTTATTCCATCCACTTTGGCTTTTCCCAGTTCTGCAGAGAGATAACCCGAGACATGCAAATCCATGCCAAGGCTGTTTCCTTACTCGGAGTCCTACAATGCACCTGTGTACTCAGAGGCAGCTCTTCTGCACTTATGCCACCAGCACTGCCATCCTCCAGCACAGACTGACACTCCTCTGCAGGATCTCACCCTGAGATACAGCGGGGGCGTGTGTTGGCCACGCAGTCCTTGAGCAGCGAAACATTGGCAGCCCCGGTGCTCTCACGGTTTCTCTGGAGATGCCGGCTGCCAGCTCCGTCTGCCTTGCCTGTCTGTTCCCGGGTGCTTGCCAGGAGGAAGGTGTTGGGATGGAAATTCCCCTAACAGACTGTTCCTTCTCCACTTCCAAATCCCTAATACCTTTGGCTGCATGGCCACGACCAGCGGTATGGGTTTGATTTCTGGTCGTATCTCCTGCTTGCGGCAAGGGTGATGATGCTGGAGCTGTGACTCAGCTCTGTACTCTGTACCACCACCCCTTGCAGCACACAAACTTCATTACTTTGGCAGGAGTGAGGCACAGGCAGCTGGAAAGGGTATCCAGTTCTGGCAGAGCCAGGTGGGAGAAGACATGTCGGCCAGACCTGCTCCAGGCTTTGGCAAGGGAGCTGTTGCTTTGGCAGCTGCCTGACAGGGATGGTTAAAAGGCCATGGCATTGCCACCTGTATGGCTGGTGTCAAATGCTTGGTAATCCTGGGTTGCCCTGAGGATGCACAGGTGGGGGTCAGGGGCAGTGTTAGCCAAACCAGCAGTAACCACCCACTCAAAGGAAGCACCAACTTCTTGCCAGTGCTGTCCAGCTCCCTGCTTCGCTCTCTCCAAGTCACACCATGGACAAATCCTTCTTAAAACCTCAAAATTGTGGTGGCTGTGAGTGTCTCAAACAGCATGAATGGAACAAAAAGAGACCTGCAGGAAGCAGGGTCAAAAGGTATGATCCCCTGGTAAAGACATGTAGGGCAGAGAGAGCTCGATGTGCCTCCCCTTCACACTGCCCCACTCTGAGCAGCTCCGAAAAGAAGTGGTGCTTCTGTGTTCATCCCCGTCCAGGTGTTACAGTGCTAAGAGGAGCAGTGCAAGAGTAAATGGGCCATGTTTCCACAGAGCCAAGAAAAGGGATTTGAGTGTAAAATATTCATACTGGAACCCTGCCAGCCTGAGATGGCACCTCTACAGCCTTACACAGACTCTTCAGGTTATTACATGAGCTAATGACTTTGAGGAGTTCTCCTGTATTTCAAGAGTCTCCCAGCCCCACTACGTTTGTCCAGCATGCCCAGAGCCAGGAGCCCAGAGCTCTGTGCCATGGCCAAGGCGAGACCCTCGGGTTGCATTTCTCTGCATTCTCAAGCAGCACTGGGATGTGACTGCACCTCTCTGCCTGCCAGGTCCGTGACGGTCTTCTCCTGGGCCTGCACCTGGTGTGGGAACTATGGACATTGTGTCAAAAAGGGGAAAAAATATATATGTAAAAGTATATATATGTATATGTTGCTCCTTTCTATCAAAACAAAAACATTAAAGGGATGTGCTGTCTAATATTGGGGCAAACCTGTACAAAGATGGCCACTACATTCCTGAATCCTCAGCCTCTGTGAAAGCTTTCCACTTCACCTAGATGGCAAAATTACATTTTCAGTCCTGAAGTCCTAAATTTACCCCTTCATTAGTGAAAAATGCTTTTTCAAGTGCATTTCCATGGAATGGGCTGTGAACACTGAGAGTTGTGCCCTTATCAAAGGTCTGGACTCTGCTATCCACAAGTATTTCTACTCTACTGATGGCCCCATAGCCCCTTCCCAGCCTTTTGGTTGTCCTTTTTGCCTCCCCATGGGACCATTCTGGCTGCCTGACCCTTCTTGCTCTGCTTGTGTGCAGAAGTGTAGCAATCCATTGCTTCCATAAGACTGGAAGGTCGTGGGTGCCAATCTCACAGCACTAACCCCCTATCATAGGATCAGAGAGTGGTTTGAGTTGAAAAGAACCTTGGATATCATCCAGTTCCAACTCCCTGCCATGGGCAGGGACAACTTCCACTAGACCAGGTTGCGCAAAGCCCCATCCAGCCTGGCCTTGAACACTGCCAGGGATGGGGCATCCACAGCTTCTCTGGGCAGCCTGTGCCAGTGCCTCATCATTTTCACAGGAAAGAATTTCTTCCTAATACCTAATCTGCTCTCTCTGTTTGAAGCCATTCCCCTTTGTCCTGTCACTCCATACCTTTTTCCAAAGTCCCACTCCAGCTCTCTTGGAGCCCCTCAGGCACTAGAAGGGTCTCTGAGGACTTCCCAGAGTCTTATCCAGGCTGAACATTCCCAGCTCTCTCAGCCTGTCTCTGTAGCAGAGGTGCTCCAACCCTTGAGTGTCTTAGCAGCCTCCTCTGGGCTTGCTCCAACAGCTCAGCATCTTTCCTGTGTTGGGGCCCCAGAGCTGGATGCAGTGGGATCCCAGTGGGATCTGGTTAGGGCAGAGCAGGGGGGCAGAATCTCCTCCCTCGCCCTGCTGCCCACACTGCTGGTGATGCAGGCCAGGACATGTTGGGCTTTCTGACCTGTGAGTGCACACTGGTGGGTCATGCTGAGCTTCTTGTCCATGGATACACTCAAGTCCTCCTTCCCAGGATTAGTCTCAATCCATTCTCTGCCCAGCCTGTGTTTGGGATTGCCACAGCTGAATTTCATGGGGTTCACACAGGCCCACTATTGAGGCTTGTCAAGGTCCATCTGGATGGTATTTCTTCCCTCCAGCATGTCAACAATTGCTCTAGATGCTGTTTCAGAGGCCTGTTCAAAGGCATGGCAGACAATCTCCTGGGGAAAATGTCCCTGTGATTTAAATCTCAAGTGCTTTAAGGTTTGATTTTGAGAAGTCGTTTTCTTTCTTGACTCCCAAAAAGAAGCCCTCATCAAAAGGAGTTCCCCATCAAAATACAGAGGTGTAACTTCACTTACTTTCAACTCTGGTCTCGTTTTAGTGTAAAGGGTGGTGAGAAGGATCCTGACCAAATCTCACAGCTCAGAGGAGAAAATCCAGTGCTCTGGAGCAGAGAGGCTGCATCTCTCAACGAGAGCAGTAAGGAGCAACAGCTCAAGTCTTCAGTAGCTGGAGCTGGTACTGAAACATGCTCCATTTGAAGGGACAACAGTGATGGGTCCTGCTTGGTGTGGCATACAAACATGAGCAGTGCCATGAGGACTCTGCAGCTGAAAAACATCCTGTGTACTCAGCCCACGGGGAGAGGAGCAAGACTAATTAGGCATCACGAGAAATGTCACGTTTGTTTCCTCTGAGATCTTTATTTTATTTTTTTCCCTTTCAACTGAAGATTGGCACTTGGAAAAATCATTAAGCAGTGGTGACCGGAGGGAATCATGCAGCTCATCATATCTTTGTCATCACAGCTATTGATCAGAGCCACAGTGAAAATGGGCCAACAACGCTAAACAACGCCAGGCGAGAGCTGATGAGATGAAGGTCATTAAGAGCCCGGTGCTTGATTCAGGTTTAGAAGACACAGATGACTGGGAGCAGTCCCTGAGACACCATTTGGCTGTAACTTAGGAACAGTGAGGGATTTCTGTAATATATCTGTAGTTGCTTTATTGAGCGTAGGGACCGGCATGAAATTCTGCTCAGTCTATTATACAGACAGTGTAACCAGAATAAATCAAAATTGTTCAAAAAAATAACAATCTAATAAAGTACTTTTTCAGCTGTGACTTGTAAGTGTCACTGTGATGGATGGCAGCGTAATCCATTATGCAAAGACAAGGCTCTTAACATGAAATTTTAGAATTCAATTTTACGATTTACAGAGAGGGCCCCCCTCGTATTTACGGCACAGCAGTCTGTTTTGATTCAATCCCGGCGTAATTGAAACCAGGGCCAGGGATCATGGTTAGTCCTATGGCTGCCTTTTAAAAGGGGAGGAGGAATGACTGCCTATGACATTAATAATGGAGCTAAGCAGATCACTTTGCTTGTTAAATCTTACTCACTTTATCTCCTCGCCCTGGTGGCACTGCCAAACCTGGTCAATATGAACACTGTGCCTCCATGCCAGGGATGCATTTGATGGGGTAAAATCTGGCTGCCATGTGGCCAGCAGCATCCTCCATCCCATGGTGAGCATGGCCTGGGGCACTTTTGCTCCTGTTGCTACAGTCCTCCACAAGACAGGCTAGTTTTTCAGTACCTCTTTTTATTATAATCACTCATTTTATTATGATCACTAAATAGTCCCCTGTTACACCAAAGAATTTTCATGAGTTTTATAAAAATTAAAAAAACCACACTGCTTTCTTATGTTTGCTTTTTTTTGATTCTTATATTTGTTTGTGTGTTTTGGGTGGTTTTGGTTTTTTTAAATCTCTTAAATATATTTAAATAAAATTACTTGCGACTGTAGAGCAGACTTCAAACAGACACCACGGGGCATGGAGGGCCCTGTCCAGGACCCCCCTTCTTCCTCCTGGATGAAGGGCCATGGCATGTCCTGGAAACCATTTCCTGTGGCAGTTTTCCATCCTCTGCCACCCCAGCCAAAAGCAACCTGGCCCACCCAAGGGAAACCTTTTGTGTTTCTTTCCTACTCTCCTTTAATTACCATAAACCTTTGTGTTCCTGACCAAGTGTTACATAGCTCAGCTGTTAACTCCCATTCCAGAGATCAATGCTTTCTGGGGAGCATAGAAAACCACAAATGAAACTTAACTAAAAATATATACATATATATATAATTTTTTTTTTCCTTAGAGATGGAAACTGTTCAAGAAAACAATAAAACTTTTAAAAATGAAAAATAAAGTGTTTGGACAGTTTGCAGATGTTATTGAAGTAACCAATCAAAGAATCACACTTTTCTATTAAAAAGAAAAATGTTTATTTTGTGAGAGGACTTCTAATGCAGCTCCAGCCGAAAAGAGGACTTTGTATCAAAGCTGCATCTGTAAGCCCAGCACTGAAGACTCTTGTCATTACCCTGTGTAATAATTTTCCTGAAGTCTGGAACTAATTTTTTGAGAAATTTTTTTTCTCGATACTTTGTGTTTCTAATACTGTATTCTTGACTGTGTAAATACAACCAGGCTGTAAATAACTGCAGATGTAGATACCTTCTAGGAAAAAAAAAAAAAAAAGCAAACAGACAGAAATGACCATGTGTAGCCTTCAGTGACAAATAAAAGAATATTTTGTGTTTAAATAGTGTTTTGGGGGTTTTTTTTCTGTGAAAGTGTTGGAATTCTTCATCCCAGCTGTTTGGTCTTTACATGGGAAATGGACCTGGCAAAAGAGCTGGCCCAAATGTCTCCCCCGCTCCTCAAATGCACTGAAGGCGCATTTCCCAGCTGTACATAGGGTATGGGATTGCAAGTGCCCAGTGCTCTGCCAATCCAGGAGGCGATGCTTGGGATTCAGAGCCTCTTTGAGACACTGAGGGAGCCCCCATTCCAGTAGAAAGGTAACTAAGAAGCCATGCTATGAACTCAAAATAATGCTTAACAACTCAAGATGGCATTAGGTTTAGTGATATGTCCAGCAGAAGCCAGTGCATCTGATCCTCATTTATGCAGAGGGAGAAGAGAAGCTGCTGCAGCACATTCCACAATGACCCAGGAAAACCCTCATGTGATCCTTGATACCACCTGGTCCACCCCACTGGCAGCTTGTTCTGATGCTTCAGGAAAAAATGCAGAATAACTTCAGAAAACAGGGGCTGGAAAGATGTGTGCTCAGAAAATGTGTGTTGAGGGAGGTATTCTTGTGTGATCCTTGGGGACAACCTAATGGGAAGATGAAGCATAGGACTGCGTAGTGATCACTGGAGGAGGAGCCAAGAGTTGCTATCCAGCCTTACTGCCTCAGCATCATTCTCCTCTCCAAAACCAGATGAAATTTGGTCTTCTAGAGTAAAGCTTAGTTCTGTGTGGGATCCCTCCCCTCTGGAGGTGGATGGCTGTGAGAGGGGAAATAAACAGCATCTCTCTTTCTCCCTTGACACCAGGCAGAACCACAGGAACCAGCTGCATGCATGCATGTCTTGAGTGAGGTGAGAGGGGAGTCCAGCTGCTGGTGGATATTGATGCCTGCAAGGTTTCCCTAAGGTTTCTACCCTCACATGGCCATTCCTTGTGGGATGTTTTCTTTTCCACCAATGTGACTTTTCTTTCAGGGCCCTGTTCCACAGCCTTCATTACCCAACAACCAGATCTAGTGCAGCTCCTTGAGCCATCCTGCAAAGCAAATGCTCCCTTGACACCAACCAAGTCCCCTCTCTGTTCTTCCTGTGCTATGCTGAGCAGGATGGACTCCTGCAGCCTCATGGCACAAAGTCCATTTTCCAGCTGCTGGATAGTTTTCATTTTTCCATCCTCTGGCATGCTTCTTCAGCAGGACAGCTTCACTTACCTTGTGCACAAGGCAGGGTCTCGCTCCTATGTGAGAATCTATGGAGATTTTTATCTCCAAGAAAGGTGTTGGAGGTTGTCTTCTTTTTTGCCCTAGAAGGTGGCTACTGAGATAATTACACAGTAATCCTGATGTCCTCCCAAGCCCCTGGCTTTTCACAGGTCTGGTCTGGTCTCTTTTCTCCAAATGAGATGCCTTAGTTTGCATCAGGCTGTTACTCATGTGCCTTTTCCTGAGCTGTTCTTAGCCAGGGAATTCAGATCCCCCTGCCACGGTGACCAGCCACCCTCGGTACCTGCCATCCCTCACTTCCTGTGCCACTTGCAGTTTATCATCGAAAAAGAACCAGCCTTAAATCATTGATAATTGTATTGAAATGCACTGCACCAAGGACTAATCCCCAAGAGTAGCCAAGGAAACAGCAACATTTCAAGTTGTGGGCGAACCAAGTTAGCCTCTGCCTCATGTGGCTGATCCAGATAAGCCCAATATTTTAATCAAAATATTGCAGTAGTAAATCAAGTGCTTTTGGGAGGGCCATCCTGCCATGGCAGTCCAATAGGCCAGGGCAGACTTATCACATCATGTCTTTAATAGGGGCCATAGCCTGAGGACTGGCTTATCTTTCAGAACACTACAAGGAGACTCTCCTTGATTTTAAGGTGGGAGCACAGAACAGAATTGTCCTTCATTCCCACGGGAAAGCAAGTATAGCCTCAACCATGGACCACATCTCATATATAGTTGAAAAGTACTAAAACCGAAGAATGGTGATTATATTTGTCTGGGAGAAGTGAGCACAGGTAGAACACAAACAATGTGCCTTCAGGTGGGTCATCCCTCCAGGAGTAAGTGCTCCAGCCTTGTGACCCTTCTAAGGGCCAAAATGGTGCAGCTGGCTGGTGCAGCACATCACATCACATCTCACAGCTCGCCTGAGCAGGGATCCCTCCAGGGCTGTTTAGCCCTGCAGGTGTGTGTTGTGAGATGGTGCATGTGCCCCTGCACCGATAAAACAGCGTGGGCAGGTAAATCCCGGCTGCAGCAGCCTGCCTTCCCTCCCCTGCACAGCATGGGCAGGGCACTGCTGCAGCCCCAGCCTGGGCAAAGTCCAGGGCTGCAATCCAATGCTCCCAATGCCTTTGGCTCCTCCACAAAGGTGTAGGCTACAGATACAGCTGAGCTGCTGCTGAGAGCAGGGACAGAGACTTCTGCAAAAAGCAATTTGGTTTAAAAAATCACCTGGTCATTAATCCATCCCTTTGAAACAACTGAGCTCAGTCTTTGTCAAATCATGGCAGTTCTGGTTTGAAACAGTCATTTTTAGGTGGTGACCCTTTGCAGAGAATTTTCCAGGGCAAAAGAGCTCCTTTGAATGCAGCCTGCTGAAACAATGACAGTCCAGGCAAGGGAACCTCATGAATTATTGTGAGTTGGATGCTTTAAAAGCATTTCTTATGTTCTGTCTAAAAAACTGCTCCAACCACCAACCCACTACATAAACCACAAAATTCAACACCTCCTTCTCTTCCACCATAGTGTTTGCAAAAGCTTGCCTACACCCAGCCAGCACATCCTTGTCAGGATTTACTCAGAAGGAGAAGGAGAAGGATGTGAAGGAATATAGGAACAGGGTAAGCACTGCATCCTTACTGCTAACAGCACAGCATGCTCGGGCCTAAAACCAGCTCATCTCCCCCTCTCTGAATTAAATGAAATAGAACCACAGGCAAAACACAGCTCTAAGCTTGGACTTCAACCTGATGCACCACTCAGTCTGCCTGAGCATCTCCAAGCCTCTCTCTCAAGAAACAATGGAGTTTTTTAACCCAAAGCTCAGAAAACATTTTTTTCACCCCAGGGTTTCTCAGGCAGGAGTCAGTGTGCAGCTAATTACAGCGACTTTGCTCAGCAGAGCCACGCTACCAGTGAGATGCTGCAAACCAGCGAGAATGTGAGATGGCTTTGATTTCTGCCTCCAAGAGCAGGAGATGAGAGGGATATGTTAACTCATTGCTGTGCTGTTATTTACTATCCAGAAGACACTCATGTCCTCCAGGAGCTGTATGCAACCAGACCTCATCATAGAATCACAGAATCTTTTAGGCTGGAAAAACCCTGTAAGACCATTGAGTCCAACCATTAGCTGCCAAGTCCACCACTAAACCATGCCCCCAAGTGCCACACTTTCACATCTTTTGAATCCTTTCAGGGATGGTGACTCCACCACTTCCCTGGGCAGCTGGTTCCATTGCCTGACAAGCCTTTTGATGAAGAATTTTTGGTGAACTTCCTTGCAGCAGTGACAGTTTTGGGCCATTTCTGGTGGTGGCTCAAAAAAAGGAGCCATCAGCCAGCCAGCAGCAGCAGCAAGGAGGGGAGTTCCAGAAACAAAGTGGATAAGGAGGAGCACAAAGAAAAATCCAGTGTTGCACTGGGCACATGTAGAATATTACCTGAAGAATCTCATCATGCCTGGGTTTTGGTCCAGGAGGCTGAAATGGCAGCTGTAAGAGGTTAGAGTGTTCTACCTGTCATTTTGGACATGTGCTGCACTTGATTTAGAGCTCTCTTCAGTACATTCTTGCTTGGGTCAGCTCTGTGTGGGGGCAAAGAGCTGTGCCAAGAGGATTCTGTGGATGGCATTGCTCTGCCTCTCCTCCAGACCCTCCCCAGTGCTCACTTGCCTCTGGATGTTATGCCAAAAAAACCCACCTCCAGCATTTGATAAGGCAGCACCAAGGGAGGTGTCCTGCGTGCCCATGGCCTTGGGAAGCTCAGGGTTTCACACCTACACAGCACACAGGCACACCAAGGTGTGCTGTGCACAGCCTGCAGCTGAAACAGAGCTGTACATTCCCACAGAAATATCTGTGCATATAGAAATAAGTGTGGCTTTTCCAGAGAAGCAGCCTCAAGATGGATTTTCACATATTTATATGCATTTAGAAGATTCTCCCTCCCTTCCTGTGCTCCCCCCCATTGTCACAAAGTCACACTCCCATCCCTGCTCTACTCCCTGCAGGTGCACTTTGAGCAAGCAAAGCACCGTGTGATTGCTCTGTGCCCTACATCCCCAGGTCTTGTCATCTGGCAGCTTTTCTAAACACGGCTTTCTTCCTCTCAGCAATTCTGTGGGGACCTTGAGAAGTGACTGCAGCAAACATGCCCTGGCACTTCAAAGTTGGAGGGCTGACGACTCTCGAAATGCACTTTTCTACTTGTCTCTTTTTTTTTTTTTTGCCTCTATATTCCCCTCACACGTCTAACAACACCATCTGTGCTGGCACAAGCCCTGGCTCTGGCCTTGAACCTGTGCAAGAGAGTGATCTGGGTCCAAGGATGTTTTCAATATTTTCTATGATCAAGCAGGGAAGGGCAGAGACCTCTATGAAAACCCTTGGGAAGACATAAAAAGCAGTCCTGTTTCAACACCTCAACATAAAAATACTCAGAGATGGCCAAATTCCTCCCCCTAAATTTAGTTTTCTATCGCAAACACGTAGAAGAACCCACTGCCACACGCTCCTGTACAACCAACAAAGAACAAGTGATTGAGGTCTTAGGTGAGCTGGTTGTGTCTTCTGGCCATGCCCCTGTCCAAGAAACCAGCATCCTCAGGAAAGTGGATGAACCGGCTCTACAGCAAAATAAAGTCAGTGGAACTTGATGGAGAAAACCCAACCCAACATTTTGAACTCGGGCTTTTCATCTTTTATTTTCCACTCCTGGAATAAGAAATGTAAATTCTCCCCAGCATCCTAGCAGGAAACATGCTGTGAGGAACTCAGCTCCTAAACCAGCCAACAGGATGAAATTACAAAGCCAAAAATATCTTTCATAAAGGTCCTCATTCAGGAATGGGCTGAAGTACTCATTTCAGCTGGGACTGGAATGAGCATCACAGCCCCACTTGTCCTTGCTCAGGCACTTGTATCACAACTTCTTCCTTTTCCTTTTCTCCAGCTCTGGCTGCTGCCTGCCTCCTTCCCTCATCCCAGTGTCTGTGACCTTCAGTGCCGCATTAAAAAAAAATAAAACCTCGTTTTACACCCGTCTGTGGGTTTCTCAGAGACAGGAGCCCACAAAACAGCGTGCCCACCCCACATTTAGAAATGTTTCTTTTCTCTCCTTACAAGACCTCCTTCCTTGTGTGTTCAGACCCCATTGCTGCTTGTGCTCCCTTTGTTTGCAGTGGATTTATGCCTCTCTAGGCACTCAGAGGCCTGGAGTCCAGCTGTGCCAGCGGTGGCCTCACAGTCACAACCAGCACCTGACTCCGCCACAGCAGCTGCACCTGAAACGCCCTCAGGAAGGCTGGCTTGCACACAGCCTGTGCTGCTTTTATTCAGCTCCTCTGCCAGCTGCCATCCAAATCCCCGGACTGATGAAATGTTAATGGCTGGTAATTCCCAAGGTTTACAGCAGAGGAAAGAGGCTGGACCAGGCACCTCCCGTGTCTACGCTGATGAGCTGAATTTCAGCCTCCTGCTTGCAGACCTTTCCTGGTGCAGTTGCTGCTCTACTGAAAGAGGAGAAGAAAAGAGGCCAAGCAGAACTGGAAGGGACAGTTTGGACTCTTTGGCTGAACAATGGTAAAAAGCTCAAAAAAACCATTCAGCTCTCAACAGAATGAGATGGGGATGTTTTAAAAATTTTTATTCTTTTACCACAAGCCAATCTTTGTAATAAAAAGGCTGATATACAATGAGGATTTCTTTAAATAGCACTTAAACGTGTAAAAACACTCATTTCCATTAATCCATAAAGGCAAAAGTCATGTTTTGATATTCCTGGAGTTTTCCTGGAAATTCTTCCTGAATCTATTCAGACATAACTCAAACTCACAAAGCTTGTCCTACACGTCACTTTGACAAACGTGTTCGTGCTGCAAACATCGTGGTTGTTACCTGTCAGTTTGTGTGTAAGGGGATAAAATAAGAGGTTTAGAGCAATCATTTCCCCTTTAACATCTTCTTCTCTTAAAAGAAAATCTGGAGGTGTTTGTCAGCCTAAATTTTGATATTTTCTCTGCCAATGGATCAAACTACCCTGATAGTAAAAAGGAAATAAAATCAAAATATATGACATCTTTGGATAAATCTCCTTTCTTGAAAATAATTTAAATATAAAAAAATAACATAGCTGAAGCCTGTAGAAAATGCCCAGTACTCCAATTATTTGAGATAAATTCTACATAGCCCATTTTTTTTTTTTTTTTTTATAATATGAGTTTCTTTTGACATGATCTATGCATTTCCAGCTGCTGGAAAGGAGAAAAAAAAAAATCATTCCCAAGGCCATTCAAGATAAGCCATAGTTTCCTATCTCTTTTGACTGAAAATACCAATGAAACTTCTTCCAGTTATTCCCCATCTTCCTCTGGTCTCTTCTTATTAGTCTTATCATTTTAGAGCCTCCTTTGATATATAACCCCTTTATGTTGTGCAATGATAAATCAAAATAAAGTGCACCACTGAGTGATTTTATTGTTATTAAAAGGTCAGCGGTAAGAGGGTCGCATCCTATCACATATCCTAGAGAATTAATGGGAGGTGCATTAAAAAAAAAGGAGGCACTGTGCTTCTTGAATATGTTTAAAAGCTACAGCATCCCCACAGCTGGGCTTTGTGGTGGATCTTGCCACACAGTGTGGCCCAGGCTGCAAAGGCTGCAAGAAGCACGTCCCTGTCCTTTGCAGGGGGCTGCAAATGTCATCCCTGGCTAATGAGAACACTGAATTAGTGCCGAGGTCTCTCGTGTAGAAGGTGATGTTTCCCCGGCACCTTTCAAGAGATCAGGGCCCGTCAGGCACCACCAGACCCTGCATTATCCCCACCACAGCCCCCTGCTGCCCTGCCTTGCTGCCTTGGCAGGAAGGGTGGTTTGGGGACATTAAAACCTTCTTCAGGGGGTTTATCACCCCCTCTCTCACACAGCAATGACCCCTGGAAGATTCATTTACTTAGCATTTATTAAGGACCTGTCAATACGCTCTTCCGGAAAGTGATTTAAAATACATCACCGTGCCTTTTCCCATCACTTGCATCAATGCAACAGTCTGATCCTGCTAGAGCTTAGCATGATGCCCAGGGGAACATCCCCCAGAGCATCAGATTTTATTCCTCTCTGTATTTCAGGAGCAGCAATCTGAGCGCTGCCAGGTCAGGGTGGAAGGTGTCCAGCAGCAGCTGAAGACAAAAAAAAAAGACAAGGTAAGAAAATGCACAAGAGGCAACACAGAAGGGAATATGGAAAATGTGTGGTTCCTGACTACCTAAGAAAAAAGCTGATGAAACACTCCCTCATAGAGGGGAAAATAAAGGGTTTATTTATTTTATTATAAAATATTTGGCAAAATAAAGGGTTGGATTTCCCCTCCCTCAAGTTGCAACTTGCTCATTTTGGGGAAAAAAAAAAAAAAGAGCAAAGACAAATTAAGCTGTTCATGATTGTACATTTTCAGGTTTTTACACAGCTCCTTTAAAAAAAAAAAAAAAAAAAAAAAACAAAAACATCCTCTTGTTTGGATGGAAGAACTCACCAGAAATCAATAACCAGACACAAACACTGACAGAATTAACTCTGAAGCACAGGCAGCAACAGGCAAGTCAAAACCCCCAAATCCCTGTGTGCACTGGGGAGCGTGGCACAGGCTCAGACCTCCTGTCCTACCTATCTGGGCAGCAAGAGGTCATCAACCACCCTTACCTCTCCCCTTGCTGTTCCCGATTTCTGGAGCAAACCAGCTGCCAGATGTGCAGACACCCTGCAGATCTCCTGCCCAGGACCGGCCCCCAGAAACCGCCCCATTTTCAGTGACTTTTCCTCATTCTGGTGTGCTCTGCCACCAGACGTGGTGCACAGAGCTCCAGGAGCTCAGCTGTGTGCAGAGAGGTCCACGCTGGCCTGGGAAGGGCGGGGATGTCAGGTGCGAGCAAAGCAAGCAGAGGAAGGAGGAATTACCGGGGAGGTGGCAGATGCCTCGTCCCCACCGGCCCTGAGTTAACAAAGCACAACAGAAACACATCACACGGTGTTTGCTCAAAAATGGCTGGGGTGAGCTATTAACACTTCATTAATACGTGATGAAAGGCAAATTTAGAGAGCTCCCCGAAGTGACTGAGAACTCCGAGAGGCCCATAAATGTAATGATAATGTAATGTAAATAAGGCTTCGGAATACAAAGGTTGGGAATTAGTGTGTGATCTAACAAAAGCAGCTGGATATTACCAGAAATGCATTCCCCCATCTTCCCTCCACCTTCCCCAGTTCCGTGCAAAAGGTGATACTGGAACATTATAAATTGCAAGAACAAAACTTTACATCTTCTGGGAAAAAAATAAAAAAAAAAAATAAAAAAAATGAGGAGCCGAAGTGGAAAAAATACAGGTTTATATAGATACATCAAAATCTCCCACATTTGCCTTTAGTGGGTTTTTCCCTTTCCCCTCCTCCCCACCTCCACCCTGCCCTGCTCCCTGGTTATTTCTGTAGAAAATGCAGGGACAGAAAGCACAGCAGTATGCAGAGGACATAGTCCTAGCATTTCAAAAATTGGAATTGATGTGTTTCTTCGGACTATTTTGAAACAGTATCAGTCCTTATCTCACTAAATATTTTACAGCTGTGCCACCTGAAATCCCTAGAGGAGTGCCTGTGTTGCTCATTAACTCAGACAGAATTAGCTTGGGTGATATCGTCTGACTTTGGCCAATGACACCAAACACATTTTAGGCAGAGAGTGGATAGGAAGAAGTCCATTAACATTAGTATCTTTCTAACCATTAAAGAGGCCATTAGTGTTTGTGCTTATTTTTAGGATATTCAAAAAGGACTGAGTGAATCCACTCTCAGTCCCATAAATCCACCTCTGCCCATTTTTAGGTATTTATTTTGTGTCAGGATTTTGTTCCAGCCTTGAGGTCGCTGTGCCACCAGCCATCCAGGAGAACAGATAGATTTTCATGCAGACTTGAAACCAAAGCTGTCAGCGATCCTTTTCAGGCCTGTCACATGTAGTAGAAGCAGCTTCTCCTCCAACACAAGTGATCAAAGGAGGTGTCCACCCTGTCCACCATTAGGCTCCAAAGCATTGCCATCCATCCCACTAATTGTGATAGTCTCCCATTACAGTGAATCCAGAGCAATAGGGCTGGGATCCATCTCATCCCAAGACAGATGGCTACATTAGGGCAGGTGCTTCCCACTCTGGAATTCACTGTTTCTCTTTGCTGGCTATGAAGGAGGTGAAGCTGAGCTCAGATGGTGGCTGCTTTTTGGCTGCCATGAGTCTCTCCCTCACCGACATCTCCTTGGCCATTATCCCACCCAAGAAAACAGACTGGGAATGTGGCCTGGGAAGAAGCCTGCATGGAAAGGAAAAGCTTGAAATATTCTTCAGCAGTAAATCTATTCCCTAAAAACAGTTTTTTAGCAAGTAGATGGGAGAGATTTTCTTGGAGGCTCTGTGAAGAGTCAAGGAAGCATGGAAAGTTACGTGTCTTTGGGGGGAAGAGAAATTCCTGGCTTTCCAAGGGGATATTAATGACTACCAGATGGTTATGAGGCTAGGAAAAACAGACAGTTCAAGGATGCCATAAAATAGGACTCCTGCATCAGGCTACCCACTGCATTAAAGTATGAGGTATTCCTCCTTTTGTGAATGGAATCCACCAGCACTGATCTGTTCAGGCCAAGACAAGCAGGTTTACATCCCTGCCCCAGCCAAGCCCCCAGCTGCTACTCATGTGAGCCTTCACTGATCAGGTCAGTGAGCCCATTGCTCCCACCACCACATTCCTGGAAGCAATTTTTCACAGAACTGTAATGTGAAGTATGTTTTTCATCACTTCTGGCCCTTTACACTCTTATTCCACATCCCTCTGTGTGTTGGCTAATGTGAGAATGGTAGATTCTCACAACATTTGCCTGTTTCCAAACCTGGGATGAAAGTCTGGGGATTTTTTCATCTTTCCATGAGCCAGTTTGGTTAGCCTTATTATTGCTATTGGCACACAGATCAACAGTCATCAATAGCCAAATGCATAGCATTTGCCACGGCTTCTCTGGGTGGCAGGTCCTAACAACAACAGCCTGCTACTTATTAACTCAAATACATCCAGTTTTATATCAATTGACAGATGTCTGGTTATTTGGCACAAAAGCAGGAATTGAATTCCCAAGTACATGTTATTCAAAAAAATCTAGTTACCTTCACAAAAAATGCAAATGTCTACTTCTTCCATGATGAAGAGCAGCTCTTCACATCCCTGGCTGAATTAAAGCAATTTATTTCCCTGTCTCTGAGGGGAAAAGGAAAAAAGAAAAGGTCCAGAATCACGTCCAAAGCTTAGCAAGGCCAATTGCTGACTAGCAAACATCTGTCCTGTACCCATGCAAACCCCACCAGGGAAGTGCAGGCTTCCCAAGTTCTGGGAAGGAGGACAGCAGCGCTGCTGGGTTCCCGGCTGGAAGCAATCCATGCTGTACACATGGCTTGGACGCAGAGAGCTGCAGGAATGCCACTGCAGTTTAACGCCAACCAGCGGCTCATGTTTTCATCCATTTTCTCTGCACACACTGCAGGGTTTATAAATCTCCACTTTGTATCCAGAATGTTCCTGGGAAACAGATTGCTTATGACAAGTATTTCTTTTTCATTTTTTTTTTTATTTTTTTTTAAATATAAGGTGGTTTGTTTTTGGGTTTTTTTTTAATACAACATGCTTCCATTGTGTTATATATTGCAGAAGACAAATTTCCCAGCTGGTAATTTCCAATCAATTATAACACTGTCGTGAGACCCTGTATTTTTATATCATACCATATATCTGAAATACATTGGAAAATATAAAATTATATGAAACTGATAATAAATATGTCTCAACAGACAGACACACGCATGAGAAAAATTTCTGATTTTCTTCTCTGCCATATTAAGTCTTTATGTATTCTCCACGTATCACTCTCCAAGGCTTTTGCTGGGAGTTTACCACTAGGAAACCCGCAAAAGTGAACAGCCTGTGCTGAACAGCAGCCATTTAATTGCAGAAGCCGTTCTCTCTTAGCCTCAGAAAATCTCAGCCTTTCTTCATGTAACGAGCCATAAAAAATCCCTTCCATGTCCATTACTTGACACAATCCATGACAGAGCAATAGACCCAACCAACCCTGCTTAGAGGGGCAGCAGGTGGAAGAATTGGAGCACCAGACAGCACTGGCAGCTGGGGTGAGTTAACCATGCCCTCGCAGATGGGATTTGTGACCCACTGGTGAGCCTGCAGTCAAAGTTATATGTCTTCTGATGGCTATCTCGGCCTGGAAAACTGGCATCTTTAGAAGCCCATATCTACCAGCTCTTAGAAACCCATTGCAAGCAGAACTTGCTACACAGGAGACATCCCCAGTGAGGAACAGAAGAGAAAGGGAGAGGCGTTTTGCTGAGAGCTGTTTGTAGCACACGTAGGTGCCAAGTCATGTAGCATCCCTCTCCCCTATGCTCCCCTAGCCCCTCCCTGACATTAAGGAATACAGCCTCAAGGTAAGAGAAATCTCAGTATTCTCATGGGAAACTGGAACACTGAGAGCTCAAATAACTGGCCAAGATCATGTAGAAAACACATGTCAGAACACGTCAACTGAAAAGTAAATTCTTGCAGTTTCACACTGGCTATAAAGCCTTCCCCCCCCTTTAAAATAAGAGGGTCAAATGAGAGATTAGGACCCCTCCTCATGTCCCTGGGAGAAGCAACACAGTCCCAGGGTATATCACTGCATCTTCAGTTCAAAGGGGCACTTGCCTGTAGCAGAAATGGTTTGGATACAGAAGGGGGTGACTCTGTATACCAGACCCACCAAAGGGATCCTCCCCACTGCTTCAGGATGTTGTTTACTGTGTGAAATGGCCACAGTCAGGTATTGCCAACAAAAGAGCATCACAGAAACGTGTCCCAGCAATTGGACTCAACAGTAACTACGAACCTGGGGGGTGCTCCCCACTGCCAGTCAGGACACTGCCCCACAGGTGGGAACCAGGGGGTTCCACAGACCGAGCTTTGCTCTTAACCATGTTGTTCCCATTGGAAAAGGCACCAGGATAGCTGGAAACAAGCCCTGTGTGACCCACCACAGAGTCAAGCAGCTGCCCAGGACCAATGGAGCTGCATTCACAGCAGAGTACACTGGTCTCACCATGGGGTAACAGCTGCTGACCAACATCTTGTTTCTTCCACATGCTGCCCCCACAACTCTGAAAATGTCCTAGATGCATTTTCTTTCATCCACTTTTCCCCACTTTTTTTTCTTTTTTTTTTGGTGGTGGGGATGCTGCAAAGCATTCACAGGAGGCACCACCAGTCTCTGCTTGGTGTGGGAAATATTTCCAGATGCTCTTGAGAGCACCTTTGATTCACAGCATGCTTTTTGTTACAGCTGAACAGGGAGAAAAGCATCTCCCTTCCATGAGGGTTTTTGTGGCATGGAAAAACAATTCGGAATCCAGGGCTGGGAGAAAATCTAGCAGAGTTCACCGTTTTCTTGGATTTTACCCTGTTCCAGATGCTCAAATTCCTCTTCCATCAGTTGTCACTGCCTATTCTTCTCCTGTTACTCTAGGGGGAAAAAAAATAACATTTAAGTATGAAGCCCCAAAGAGACACTGTTGTGTGTGGCTTGTTTTAGTTCAAACCTGAAAGCCCCAAAACAGAAGGTGGGAGGTTTTATAATCACGTATGATGTATTTAGTAACAAACTCTTTTTACAGATAGAAGAAGGCAGAAAGTTCTTCCTGTCACTGGAAAGTTTTAGGGGTCTTCATGTGAGCAATCTGACATGTGTCAAACAGGACCACAGCACATCTTTTAGATGCCAGAGGACCACACCAAGTCAGGTGCCCAAAAATAGAAATTTTCCAAATAAGTTCAGAAAATCATGGCTACAGTTTCTGGTGCTTTATTTGACTTGACAGTGAGGAGGCCCTCAAACTGTGTGAGTAAGCATTTCATGTCAAGAAGGTGAGATTCTAGGGATGCAGAAGCAATTTGGGGTGGCTTTTCCTAAAGCAGCCGAATTTTGCTCCCATTTTATGGAACTGGCTCAGGGCTCAGGGAGGATTTCCAGCAGCCACTGACTCTGGGAAGGTGCAGGAGCAGAAGGTGCCTTTGAGCACCACAGCATGCATGGGACACCACACCCTATCAGCAGCTTGTGGTCACATTAAGGAATACAGAGCCAGGTTTTCCCTATAATTGGCTTTCTGATTTACATGTCAAACCCTGCACATGCAATCCAAGCTAACTTGGGTAAGGTTGCATGGGTGGTTTGCCCTCTTTTTTGGTACAGCAGATATCACATGGGTCAGGACATGCACTGGAAGGTGCCATTGGCACCTGCAGGATTAACCATGGCAGCCTGGATTTGCTCCCTGTAGCCCACAATGTGGCACAGGCACAGATGGCATGAACTTGTTTAAGGAGCAGCAGCTTAGGACCAGTGAGGTTCAGAGGAGACGGCGTGCTTGCAAAATTCTTATTCTCCAGTCTGTGACGTGCCAGCATTTCCCTCCAGTTCCTGCCTCTGCACTCACACTGCCAAGTGGCCATGATAACTTGATGTTTGGACAAAAATAATAGTTTCCTAATCTTGGAGCAGAATTAAACACACCATAAAGATGTCAGCAAAAGGTTTTAACCCACATCCACATAAAAGCCAGTACTGCTTACGAATACCTAGCAAGCCTTCATGGCTGGAGATGGCAGGGTCACAGCTGCTTCCATGAAAACTCAGTGCTGTAGCTGCTCATTGCCTGGAAAAAGGCCTCCACATACTCTTTCTACTTAGTGCATTAACCACAAAGTTGACCCACTGTGTGTCCCTGAACAGGGATATCTAGAGCACCCACAGGAACCTGGAGATGGCTCATCATAACTTCCCATACTACTTAGACTCCAACCACTTTAGGATTTTCCAAAAAATGCCATCATTAATCATGTGCTTTTACTGTAATGCAGTTAAAAATGAAAGTATGTTCCTATAAGACATTATTGTTTGCAACTAAAGCACACATTATGGTTGTAATTAGCACACAGAGAAAAAATCTGGTCTATGACAAGTGCAGGTGATCATGGTAATAATACCTGCACAGATGCAGTCCCTGGAACATAGCCCAGTCTCAACTCCATTGGTAATAAACCAAGGCAACTTAATGAATTTGATTGAATTTGTTCTATGTAACAGAAAAAGAAAAAAAAAAATGCCCCAAGGGATATTTTTAAACATATGTGCATGTGTATGTGCATTTCAGATGGCTTGATAAATCCACAGCTATCTGGATTTGGAAGTAATCTTACCCGGTCTGTAGCCAACATGCTGGAAAAATTACTTTATGGGCAACAAGAATAATTCTTCTTAGCCATAAATCAAAGCTTTTCAGGAGGGAAAGATGCATCATGGAATTTTTTTGATTCCTCTTCCCAGAAGGTCTTACATTCAAGGCCACATTAAAAGACATTTTCAAATGAAAACTGAAAATAGTTTCAGAAAATAAGACAGCAGAAAGCACATGGGGCTTGGTTTAATGCTAAGGCAATATAGGCTGAAGGAGAATATTACCAGCAGTGATTCATCTGATGCAAGAGACTTTGCTTTCAAAAATAAAGCTGCACGACAGAAGGGTCAAAATTTTACCTGGGATTTAGGATTATGTTATCTGCAGTTCTGCAACATGGTGGCAGAGAGAAAAGTCTCCCTGATAGTGCTGATAGCGGGAATTGGAGACTGAGGATTAAGCAGCGGCACAGATAGCAACCAGCTTTCTTCTGTTAGCCTTTCATACTTTGCAAAAAAATTAGAAAAGGATGCCTGCCCACGTGAGGCAGACATAAGCTCTGTGCCCTGTTGTTGAGGCTCTGGGAAGGAGACAGATAACTACCGGAAAAAGTTGCATTATTATTTAAACCAGGGGTGAAGGAATGTCTGAGACCTTCCAAGAGGGCTGTGGTTTGGAGGAAAGTTTCCAAAACTCAGGAAGCACAGATGTGAAAAGGAGGGTTGAGCCCTGCTCCAAGCCTCTCAAACCAAGGGCACTCTTCAGCAGCTCCTGTTGCAAGCCAAGGCTTGCAGCTGTGCTGGGGACGTGGCTGAGGTGAACAGACTCCTGGCTATTGGTATGCCCTCCTCCAGCTGCTCACTCCTGCTCTCCTTCTGGGACAGTGGAGCTGCTCAGCATCCATGTGTTCAACCAAGGCTGCTGATAGCCCAGAGTCTTGTGGCAAAGCCAAATGGGTGGCAGCTGCTCCAGTTTAGGAACAGGCCCTCGTATCACTCAAACATTTCTGTGCCTGCAGTGTAATTTCCTTTATGCACCAGAGCCATCAGATATAAACAGAGGATCCCTCTGGGGATCCACGGGATTGAAATCTGCTGTGAATCAGACTGTTTTCCAGGCATTTGTCCATGGTGCAGAGGGAGTGCAAAGGAAAGGCTCCACTCCCCATTTTGGCACCATTCAGCCCAAACAGCTCTTTCAAACTCAGAAGATATGCAGATCAGACAAACAATGGAAGGAATTTTTTTAAGAAACAGTATTAAAAATAAAAAATAAAAATTCACTTGGCCTTGCACAACCAGTAAAGACAGTGCTGGAAGCCAGCAGTACAAGAAGCACTACCCTGCTTTGAATGTGAGGGGTTCGACAGGTGACTGCCGCTCCCTTCCAACCTCAACTACTCCAAGAATAAGGGTCAGAACAATGCTTTGAATTTTCTAAGGCTCCTTTCACCAATAAACCAGCCTCACACTTCTTTCCAAATGCTAAACTGCACCACACCCCATCAAGACCATTTTTGTGCATTTTAACGACTGTGGAAGAGCTTAAGGCTGTGCTGGGTTGAAAAAACAGATCCAAATCTCACAAGTGAGTGACACAGGCCCAGCAGAAGAGCCCAGATCTTGCAACACCCAAACTAATGCCATAACCTCGCTTATTAAAGGCTGCTCCCTCCCCAGCTGCAATCCCAGGCACAACTCTGCGCTGCGGGTGCATGTGCTCCTCACTCGCTAAGATTTGCTCTTCCCACAGCCAGGCAAAAAATCCCAGCCAGACCCCGTGATGGGAGACAGATGCAGAGCCACTCCCAACATCCTGCTCTGCCTCACGCACTGTCTACCACATCACCACCTAAATTGGTTCCAGCATCATCCTCGCCACTGATGAGGTGCAAAGCAGACGAAACGCAGCCAGATCTCGCTGTGCCAGCTGGAAGAGGTGAGCTTTGGTTGTACAGCAATAGACTCAACTCAAACGGGCGCCATCAGACAGATCTAGTGCCAGAAGTTCTAAATACCTCTTTACATCACAGGAATCACTTGCACCTTGAATTTGTCCTCGGTGCCGCACAACATTACCCACTAACGTTACAGAAGCAGATAGGAATGTCCAGGTTGAGCAAGAAACTGCTTGAACAGGTGCCAACACATCCCAGACTAATTGGGTAAGAAAGCCAACGTCCATCCACCCTGTTTGCTGCATTCCAGGTCTAAATTCATCCCCCATTTATTTGCTCCGCTGCACCAGGGCCAACATGAAGGTGTGTTCTGGCCATCAGAGCCAAAAAAATTATTAGATTGGGTCATGCATTCAAAAAGAGAAGCTGAAGAAAGAAGGCTGGGGGACTCCTACAGAATGGCAACAGGAGGTGCATTGTGACAGGTGTGAGTTGGAGCACAGGGCTGGCATTGGCTCCTGGATTAGTGGTGGGATCGCACAGAGGCAGCCTGTAAAGCTTTGCTCTGGGGAAGAACATCACATGAAGAGAGTAGATAGGAAACAGGGATGGGAGACAGCAGGGAACCTGATAGGAAGATTTTGGCTGCTTGCAACAGGATTGCAGTGCAGAAGAGAGGCTGGGCTTGGGCCAGAGCTTCTCAGCAACCTTTGGTCCCTGAGGCAAATGTGGTTGACAACCTCCCTGGTTTAGCTGTGCAACAGGGTACTGTTAGATTAATGGCTGGACTCAATGAGCTTAGGGATTTTTTCCAACTTTAATGATGCTGTGATTCTGTCACTGAATTTCCTAATTCTTCTGGCACTGAGCTGCAACAAGAGGAAGCTGAGCTGCAGGAAAACACCACAGGCTAGCACGTGCTCAGCACCAGCAGGAGTCAGAAGTGGCTTAGTGCAGTGGTGGACTCTGCAAGTCCAGTCCTGGGCACAGGACCTTATGGGAGAGCCTCTCTCATGTTGAGACCAGCCAACAGGAATCTGAAGGCAGAAAGTACAGCAGCTGCACTGGACTGGACAACTGGATGAAGTTGGATGAGGTTTTCCAAAAGGAGATGGTAGAGCAGAGCTCACAGGACATGATTCCAGTGCTGTTTGTAAGGAGTTGGCCCCTTGTGCAGAGGCTGGGTTTCTGTTCCTGTCCCATGCTGCCACGTGTCTTCTCCAAACTAGGCACTGTACATCATCTGCTCAAGCATCAGCTTCCTCAGCTGCTGCCCCTCTGGATCCAGCTGTGCCCTCTGAAATTGGGCTTGGCTGACCAAGGCTGTGCAGAGGCAGAAAGGGGTTCACAAACAGTGAAGTGCACACGTCAGTTCTGGTATGCTCAGGAACGGGACAATAGCGTGAGTGAGCGTGCACTGCACCAAGAGCCAGCGTGTACCTCTGGACTGTTTCTCCTGTGCCATTCTCATGGCCAGTCACCCAGTGCTGCACTGAAAACCATAAAGTCTTACCTCTGGCTTAGCTGGGAGCCAATGCAGAACAAAACAAATACCCACGTGCCTACTTATTTATTGTGTTCTCTGACTTCCTGAACGCCTCCCCTTCTTCTCCCAAGCAATAATGCAAGGTACAAATTATCTACCATCCCCTGGCAGCTATTGATTCACGATGCTATCAACAAACAGAATGACACATACGTCTTATTCAATGAGCAAACGCTCACCCATGATAGCACTGACAGCAAGAAGACCCAGATAAATTCCATGAATAACAAAAAATTCATGAGTACTAGAGAATTATTAAGAGTTCTAAAGTACATGGAGTACATAAAGCACTAAAGAAGACATACAGATTCTTCCTATACATCCTTAAACCGAATTGCTGAGGAACAAGGTATTTTCTCTGTAAATTACTTGCTGTTCTAAGTCATGAATAAAGAAAAAAAGAAATCTGCTGTTTGAAAGCAATAATGGACCAGTTCTTTCCTCTGACATGTCCCCAGATGAAGTCCTCCAGAGCATCAGCAGAGCAGTTCTGCTGCTAAGCAACAGGCAGATGCCCAGGCAGCTGATCATTTTACCAAATAGACAAGTGCCAAAGATAAAACATGGGCAAAAGCAGCAGTAGCTTTCTTCTCCCCACTTTTTCTTCCCACCCCCAGCAACTTCATTCAGATTTGACAATCAGCACGTGTTGTTTCAGATTTTCATCCACTTCTCCAGACAAATGGAAACAGATACCCAAGGTATTCAGACTTGTGCCACTGACACCTAGACCTAAAGAGAGCTTCTTTACTTGCCAGGAATGAGATGTGCAGTTGCACACCAAGATCCAAAATTAGAGGGCAGCCTTGGACAGCTTCCCTGGTATGCTCCAAGGAGGCATCTGTGTCTTCATGTCGGGTTAGATTTCTCTTCCCTTGGCAGGTGACTTTTCCTACGCTCAGATAGTCTGGTGTGTGAAGGCAGAGTGGACTGTGGTGAGACAGCACCAAGATGAGTTGGCAGAGATTGTGCATTCCCACGTGCCCTGTGTGTCCCTGTGCAGCCAGCTCGCCAGCCAAGGAAGAAGGCTTTAATCCAGGAGATAAAGCATGGCCATAATCTATACAAGTCCAGAAACATGAGCTGCATGACTGAATTTTCTTACAGCAGCTTTAATCCAGGGCTTTTCCTCTACGTAGTGCACAAGTGCAACTTTGTGGAGCGTGGTACAAAATCAATATTCACCCAGAGCTGTATCACAGAAAACTCACATTCCATGAATATAAAATGTCTGTGAGGAGTTTAAAACATTCCTAGAGTATAAAATCAGGTATAGGGCTAAGCATCCAGAGCTTCCTTCAGTACTTTTGGAAAACAGGATCTTTCCAGACTCTTTTTGGAAGTGAAGGTGCAAGCCAGAGCATATCTCCTTGTGTAATTCAGAGAAAAGCCCACCCTCTGGGAAATCAGTTCAAATAAATGGGTAATCTAGAGGTCCAAGGCTGATTCCTTTGTAACAGCTCAACAAATCTCCCCACTTCTTCTGTTGCTTGGTTTGAAGACTCATTGCAATGCAAAAGAACTCCATTTTTCTGAGGCCAGCAAATATTTTTAACAACTTTAGAATCCACCTGAAACACAAAAGCTGGCTTCTCTCTGTTTTCTTCAAGTTCGACAAAAATCCTTTTGCCTGATGGCTTAAACAAATGCTCAGGTATAGTGTAAAATAAATGCCACACAGAATCCTTCATTATCTTGTTGCCCAAAGAGTTTGGGACTACCTTAGTAGAGCCTTCTTAAACATAGAAATGGTACAGATAGATTACTGTCAGACAGAATGTACATGAGAGAAAAGGTGAAGACCTTCTAAGGGCCTCAAACAGAATTCCCATTGAAATAGCAAACCAGGCAATGTCATTGCATGCTGGTTTTCAGCATTATGCTATACCCAACACATGGTTGGTTTGGTGACTGTCACCACTTGAGGAGAAGAAAATACATCACAGATTTTTGGTCATGTGGCCTTAATTTGTATGAGATGGAAGTTCATTATCACATATAAAAGAAAACATCAAGATGTTGAAATACTTTTGTCCTGATCTCAGAGCTCCTACACTCAACAAGGAAAGAGAAAACTCTACATTTACTATCCACCTCTAAACAATTAAGGAGCTCAATGCAACCATCAAACACCTTCTGAATCAGGACAGAAATTGTCCCCTAATCATAGGGCTCATCACATTCCCAACTTTGCACCCTCTTCTTTTGCTAAAGAAAGAAGTGTCAATTCTTGAGAATGAAGGCATGGGAATAATGCTCCCATCTCGGACTGTGATAACTCACATAAAAAGCCTGAAGAAACAGTTAATTAAATTTTGGCATAACTGAAGTCACAGCCAGTAGTGAGAAGATTTGAATTTTGTCATTTAAAGAATCTGACAGGAAGGCCATTAGGTCCTCAAATGAGTCAGTTTCAGACCTCAAACAACTCAAATCTGTATCGAGCTTCCTGCCTGACAGCACAGGTCTGGAAAAAGTGCCACTTGCTGGTGAAATTTCTCTTTGTTCAAATTTATTAGCATAAATGAACAGCATTCCATAGGGCTACTCAGACACACTGTTGATATCTTTGCTTTCAGCAGCACTTTCTTCTTTCTTTGAAAAAAACACTATACTTGATCCCCTCAGCTCAAGGCTTCTGGCTAGGAACGCTTTCTCCACAGTACATGGGTTATTTTCTTCCTATTAGGTCTCTGTTTCACCTACCCCAAAATATTACTGAGATTTTCTAACTGGGATTTGCAAAACTTCCTGGTGAACATGCCCTGGATTCTCTCCTCCTGTTTAACTGCTTAGCTCCTACAGTCTGTATTTTTTTATTTTCCTGGAGGTAAGTATGATGTAATCTCTGCCAAGCTCTCACAGCTTTTCAGAAAGCAGCACTGAAAGCCTTGAAACTCCCAGAATCTCCTTTGTAAGCTCATACCATTGCAGAGTCCATGTCTTAAATGTAAGTGGGACATGGCGGAATCTAATTATGCAAAATCTTGCTATCCTGAGCTGAAATTTTGCCTGAATGAGGGACCTGATGTTATTCAAAAAATGGTCAATCAGCCTGGAAAAATGCCCCTCAATTTCTGAATCTGCAATTTCCCATCCTTACCAAACCCACCACCACCTTGCCCACGAGATGTACGCAGAGGACCAGAGGGTGCTTAGAAATCACATCTCCTGCTGAGCCACTGGGAAACAAAGACGACAGAGAAAGAGCAAAGTAAAGGACCCATGCTCTTCATGTGCCATCAAAAGCCTTTCATTTCCCAGGGTAGGAAACCTTCCCCATCTGCAATGCTGCAGAAAAGAAAGCAGCTGAGAAGGTGTCAAGCTGCAGTGTGGAAATCAGGGGCGAGAAGAGGTTTTGCTTTGCAGAGGAATGGCTACATCTCAGCTAGAGACCCGAGCATGTAATCCATGACCTTGTCTTGGATACTCTGCAGTTACCCAGAGGAACAAAGCTATGGAGAAGTCACAAAACATTCAGAAATTCCTGGGCATTGGTATGAGGGAAAGTAAAGGAAATGGGAGTTTATTTTCACTGCAAGAGGCAGGGGGGAGGCAGCGATCTAGTTGCCAACTTTGGAAATCATGGAAAGCCTTGAAATTCCTCCTAACAAACCTCTGCACATTAGGAAAACATGGCAGTGTAGAAGTGTGCAATGTGAATGCTGGCATTGCTTTCCCTGGAAGGAGAATAAACATATGGACCATATTACCAGGGAGATCTAAGAATAGGGGGAAAAAAATAAAAATAAAAAGAAGGTATGAACGAGATCAAGAGGGAATAAGTGAAAAAAACCCCAATCGTGGTGGGCCACCAGCAGTTCTCTTTCTCCCTTCTTCAGGGATAGGTTACACAGCCATACATAAATGTTTTGCTCAGCCTTTTAAAGGCATTTCAAAGCTTTTCTGCCCAGCTTGAATTTTAAGCACGATTTGCAACAGTGCTTCCCCCACGTGCATCCGAGGGAAGAAATCTCTTGCCAGTGGATTTTGTGCCTAGTGCCAGATGAAAAGAGCAGCTCTTTGCAGACTAAGGCTGGAGCTGTCCAGAAGAAGATCTGAAGACCAGGTTAGACCCTGTTGACTCTGACTTAGCATTGAAAATTTGGCTCAAGAGATGAAAGGGTAGCCAGCTCTTTAGATGTTTGCTTCACAGAGGAGAGCACCATCCAACACAACACACAGGGTTACAGACAGCTCTCTGGGAACCAAGCAATCAAGAAAAGCTTTTTCTGGATCAAGACACCCAGGAATCTGGAGAGCAGGGAAGAGATGAAAAGTAGCTGGTGGAAAAATATTTTCTGAGGAGCCTGGGTCTACAGCAGAGTCTGTCTTGGAAGTTCTGGCACCATCAACTACAAAACTTCATTCAAGAGGGATCCCCTGAAAGAAGAAGAACTGGGGCCAGTGTCATGGGATGCATGCAAAATGCATCTCTCCAGCAGCAGCAGTGCCTGCTGCGGGGACTGAGCCCGAGTTGCTGCAGGTTGGCTCTTCTCCAGAAACCAGCTGGCCAATTCAGAGCCTGCTAACAGCCTGCTGACATGGGAATAAGAAACTAATGAGGCTTTAACTCCTGTATGACTGCAGGCCAGGGTTTGGCTCAGAGCATAGCTTGGAGCCTGGCCAGGCTACATGGGAAATTGTCACCCACGTTCAGAGGAGGAGGAGGATGAGGGTGGCAGTGACCGTGTGCCAGGATGACACTGCTCTGATGCTCTGGCATGGTGGCACTGCCCTGTTTAACAGGGCCCCATCACCAGCTCCAGGCATGGGCACCAGTATCACCCCCTTGAGAACCTTTTTACTGTGCCTGCATTAAAGCTGCAAGAGCAGCAGTGACATTTCCTATGTTTGCTCTTCATTTCTTTCTGGTTGTCCCAATTTACAGCATAGCAATGAAGTATGAAAGCGACAAAGGAAAAGCAACTACCATAGAGAGACCAGAAAAGTCCAACTTTTTCTCCACAGAAAGCAAAGCAAAATTTTGCTCATGAAGCAGCTCTTGGGTTTTTCTGCTGAGTGCAAAGAAAGAACTGGTGCAGTGTGACTGTTATGTGCTGTATCTTTACCATCAATCACGTTTTAATGAGAGTAAATTGAAATTCCAGGCACACATTAATAATGAATGGATGAATTAACTCTGAGGAACCCTCTGATGATGCTTTCATCGGGCTGTGATGTCTATAGGCTAACATCACATTAGGTTACTTTCTGTACATTTATAGGGAAAAGTTTGAACTAAAACATTTGCTCCGAGGCCCAGATCTGCAAAGGGACTTATGTGCCTGCATTTTGGTTTAACTGGAATTTTGGAAGTCACAAAATATGGTGACTCACACGAGCCACACATAGGCACCCAGGCATTTCAGCATTCAGAGGGACCAGAGTCATTGGAACAGGATGCCCAGGGCACTGGTGAAGTTACCATCCCTGAAGGTATTCAAAAGGCATGAAAATGTGGTGCTTAGGGACATGGTCCTGGCTTTTCTGGGTTAATGGTTGGACTCACTCATCATGGAGTCTTTTCCAGCCTAAGCAATTCTACAATTCCATGATTGCCATAAATGTTCCTGCAATGCCTCAATTTTCACCCCCAATTCTCAACAGGCACATTGCCCCTCAGGTCACACTGTTCCATTGGTAGCTATCAGACTTGAAATAGCATCCCAAAACTTTTGTCTGAAATCTCAGAAAGGCCTGTTACAGCCCAGCTGGTGAGGGAAGTCCCAGCTCAAAATCCAGAACAGATGCTCTGTCACCTTTACAGGACAGATGGATTCAGTGTTCACTTGGGTAGCAGAAGAGTTTGATCTTCAAAGAAAGCAACTCAAGGGCTCTAATGTCTCCCTCCTGTTGTGAATGATGCCAGGCTCCAGTAAGTCAGAGCAGACATCAGGAGCTTTGTTGTCAGGATAAAATGCCTAAAACCCATCAGCTGCATTGCCTGGAAGTGCAACCCACCATTAACATCACTTAAAAATCCAGTTTATCAAACCTTGGCTTCTCACTCTGGAAATTCCCAGCTCATTTCCCACCTTGGCAGCCAAAAAAGTGGCTGCTATAGCTGGTATAATCAGTTTGGTTGGATCTGCAAGTACCACAGCATAGGATGTTTACTCTGTTTGGCCAGGGGATGCTTGTTCATTTGAGGATTTTAGAAATACCTTCCTTTGCAAAGCCTGGGACACATTTTCTGTTTAAGTGCTGGGATTTTCCAGTGCAAAGTTTTTAAAGAGGTCTGTTACATAGAAAATAAGAGATTTTATGTAATCTTGGAGCTGGATGGCTTTGGTGGACTTGGGTCACATTTTAATTCCTAAAGAGCTGCTTGGCCAAGGCAACCAAAAACCATCCACTACACCCAAGTAGTTTACTTGAATACTCCTTTCTCCCAGTGTCTGTTGATGACACTGAGAAATTAATGTTATTGGGGGCTGAGGCAGGAGTAGGTTCTGATCTTTCTCAGCAGTGTTGGACCTCCATGTCTCCACCAGCCCCAGACACCATTGCAGAGTATCTCCTCTCTCTCAATGACAACATGACCGCTTCATGCTTCATTGCAGAGGAGGCTTTACAGAGGGGTCTCTGCACTTTGCCACTGCTCCTTGGTGAGGTGCTCTGCAGAGCTGAGGTCCCTCCCCCGTACCCTCACCCTATCCCCTCTCAGCAAGATTCTGTCTGGAGACATCCCCCCTCCAGATGTATTTCTGATCAATACAAGGCTCCAAACCCACACATCCACCCTTCAGAGCACCTCCAGAACCAGAGGCACGTAACACCCAATTTCTTACACCATGCTGCCGACTCTCTTCAGCACTCTCTAGTTTTATGGGCAAAACCCTCCTTATGCTGGACAGACCAGTCACAGCATGTGGATCAGAAACAGCTCTTTCCTCCAACTCACAGCACAGCTGGAAGAAGAAGAGACCAGACTACTTCTCCATCTTATTTTCCCTTTATCATAAGCTTATCTTTTGGGTCCCTTCACCCCCATCCCAATATCTGCAATCCCTTCCTCCCCACCATATGGCTTTTTTCCAGCAGCCTGCCGACATGCCTCCTGAACTTATTTATAGCATGGCTTCAGCCACCTCACACGTTAACCTGTTCCATATGTTTATTCTCCTTTGAGTAAAAAGGGGCTCCGCCAGCTCTCCTTCATCCCTGTGGCCTTTTATTTTCAGGTGGTGGCCCCAGCTGCTCAGCCCCTCACATGAGAGCTGGTTCTTTGCTCCAGTGAACAAAAGAGCAGCTCAGGAAGGGTCCGGGGTGATGACAGACATGCCAGCTCTGGACCAGCCCTAACAAAGACAGATACCCAGCAGAAGGCTGGCACACCCTCCACAAACTGCACAGCCACTGTTACATTCCAATAGGGTGGAAGTGGACTAGGTCACCTGTATCCAGAGGGATAGAGACTGTAAAACAGCACTCACCAAGGATTCATCCTTGGATTTTCCTTCACTGAATTCCCAGCACTGTTTGCAAACTCTGTTCTTAACTTTTCTCATCATCTGTTGGCTCATCCCTGTGGCTACTATGATCCAACCTCCCAAGCTGCTTTGAAGCCACTGCTCATTTCTGGTGCCCCACAGCTGGCCAGTGCCCCCAGCACACTTTCTGCCACCCCAAATCTCAGGGACCAGCTTACCAAAAGCAGTCAGGTTTGGGTGGCACTTCCTGCAGCTCCAAGCGCCTTAACCTTCAGATCCATCCAAAGTGAAACACGAGCAACACCCAGGCACCACCACTCAAATGCCTGGAAGAAAATTATGCAATGAGCTGAGCCACTGCTTTAAGGGAGATATTTTCCATGATGTGGGTGATAAAACATTGGCATAGATCCCCAAGAGATGTGGTGGACACCCCGTGCCTGGAAGTGTTCAACACTGGGCTGGACAGGGCTTTGAGAAGCCTGATCTAATGGAAGCTGTCCCTGCTCATTGCAGGGCAGTTGGGCAAGTTGACCTTTAAAGGCCTTTTCCAGCCCAAACCATTCTATGATTAGCCTAGCTCCCCATCTCACTTAACTTGCTAAGAGAGTTGGTTGCTCACATTTATCCCTCAGAGCTGGAGTGGCTGTGTGACAGGTGTAATTTGCACACAGGGCCCCATAAAAGAGCCACTGTAGTGGCACATCTGCCCTTCTCACCTTGTCTGCCAGCCCAGCTGCAGCCAGCCAGAGCTCTGCTCTGCAGAGCAGCCCCCAACGTGTCATAAATGTGTGGAATAATGGCTTTCCTGGGGGACCATCAGAGATTGCAGCCGGCAGTGAGAGCCTAAGGGGCAACACCAGACACAATAGGTCCATGTTCAGCATCAGGGCAGTTTTAGAGCTGCTAAAAGCAAGCTGAAACAGCAATGGATCTCTCCTTACTGACTCTCTTTCTTAGCAGCTTTTTCCAGGGCTCTGCATGGAGCACTCTGGTTTTCCTCCTCCTGACTTGCAAGGAACATGTTGGTGGAACTCCTTGGCATTTGCATTCCTCATGCCCTAAAGGTAGCCTGTTGTAAACCCCACATCTCATAGCCAGATTCTCCCCCCTGACTGCTCCAGCAGCTGCTCTCTCTTTTTTTTACTGTGACAGCTTATGATCCTTTCAATGGACAACAGTGAAACACCCTGTGTTTTTTCAGCCTCATAGCATCCCTTCCCCATCGATTGCAGAGACCTTGAGAGCACACTGTGACCAATACCCTACTCTTCTCATTTTACAAAGAGAAATGTTTTCAGTAGTAAACTCCCTAAACTTGGTGTTTCTTATGTAAAATGAATGAAAAAACAAACTTCCCCCCCCCCAAAAAAAAAAACCCAAAAAAACAAGAAAAAAAATTATAAAAGTAATTTTTGGCAACCAGAAAGGATCAAAAGAGGGTTATGTTTCCCCTGCTTTCTTCTTTGCTCCTTTTTTCAGGTCAGCTTTAGACAGAAAAAAACACAGGTTGACAGTGATATCTCCAAGGCAATTTAAGGGTTCCCCCTAGGAAGCAGCAGGAGTCTCATTATTTTATATTCTCCCGGACAGAATACTAAATTTGGGGAAAAGCCTGCCCCAGCCATAGCAATAAGAAAAGAAACTTTCCAAATTGCTCTCCAGAGCCCTCGGATTCCTGTTTCATTACCTCGGCACGAGCAGTCCCAGGTGTCCTTTCTTAATCCCTGTTGATCAACAGGGGCAAGGCTCGGCACGTCTCTGGCCAAAGGCTCATTCAATATTATGAGCAAGCTTTCATATGAGCACGGGGAAGGGAAAAATACACACTCTGCAAATTCATTTCACCTTTTCTGCTGTAAAACATGCTGGATTTTAATGATTTCTATGTACCAGAAACCTTGGATTACCTTTAAAGCCTTTAGCTGTAATTTTGTTTAGTTTTTTTCCACTATGCAACAAATAAAACAAAAAAAAAACCAAAATAAACAAACAAAAAACCCCAACCAAATAAAAAACACAAACAAACAAAACAAAAAAAAAATCCACAAAAACACAACCCTGCTTAAGACCAAACATAGACAGGATTGCCAAATCTCATTTCTCTGGAAAACTGCCGTGCCGGCAAGGGCAGAAGGAGATCGTTCAGATACAAAGAGGTGGTGGTGGGGAATCAGTTCCAAATACATCTGCAGATAAATATTTTACGCCCTTTGCGAATAGCTGGGTGGGCTCAGGCGAGCGTACAAGAACCCAGCGTTGTGTGAGGCTGCCACCTCCTGGAGTGGGCAGCCCTGACGCCAGGGCATCCTCCAGAGAATGCGCTGGATTCGGTATTTTAACCCAGAAATAATCACTTCGCAGGGAACGTGAACTGATGTCACCATCTGCAGCTTTACAGTGAGTGGGGAGGTTTGCTAAGAAGTTGGTTTGGAGTTTAAACATGCGGGTGGATGTGCCTGTTAGCACCTGAAAAAGTGGTACAGAGAGCTGGGGAGGCAGCATTTTATCGGGAAAGCCACATATTTCCCCATTTATTGCAGCTCCTGTTCTTTTATTGCAACGATGTTTCCTCCTGTTCTGGCTCCACCAGCCCACAATCAGTGACATCTGCTGTGTCCCATCTCCTGGAACCACCCGATGGCACTGCAGAGGTGGACACAGAGTCTGATGGATTTTGCTGGGTGAGCAGTGGTCTGTGAGAGGGGAGAGATGTGAGAGCTGCCCCACCACCCACTGTGACTGCACAGCTCATGGCATCTTCTGGGGGCTCATACCCCATCTACATGCATGAGAACAGCTCTGTGTGTGAGCAGGGATCGACTGCAATTATTGTTTATGGGGATGGGACAGGTCTGGGTGCTCTTGACATGGTCTTGGTCAATGGACAAGTTTTGGGTCTGGGGATGGTGGTGTTACCCTTGGCAGAGGGCAGGCTGGATGCTGATGGGTTCTAGGAGCATAATGGTATTGGTTTACTGCAGGAGAAAAAGTCCCCTGCTCTGCACAAGAACAAATATTAAAGGGAAGCAGCACAAGCTCAAAACCAGAAGAGGAAGGTTTTCTCAAGTAGACTCCCTCCTGTTTGTCACAGCACGTTGCCTTACCACACACTGGACACAAAGGTGGCAAAAGCCTATGTCAGGACATAAAAGCAACCAGATACCTTAATGCTAAAGCTAGAAAAACTCACAGGCCCCAGGTGTCCTAATAAAGTGGGGAAAAGCCCAAGTTCCTCACTCATAGGCTGATGGCTGATGCCAGGCTCTCTTGCACAGAGAGAACCTGAATGGGATGCTGCAAGGAGTCAACCTGGAAGTGACAGCATGAAATGCCCCCCACACCCTGCAAAGTTTCTGCCTTCTTCCAAGGAGTTTTACTTACCAGGAGCAAACCCCCATAATCACTCTGCAACTGCTAGCAGCTCTCTGGGTTTCAGAGACAGGAATTAAAAACAAATTAGAGGTAATGATCTCTTAAATTGCTTCTGAATCTACTCCGTGGCTGAGAATTTTGGTAGATTTGGACAATCAAATCAAGCAGGACACAGAATATGCAGAAGGGTGACATGGAGTTTAGGAATATTTTCAAGCTTCCCATTAAATATTAGATGTGATGCAACAGCCCCTTCTTATTGAAGACAGTTGTAAGAAACTCAATGAAAGCCAAAGCCAAGAACCTGACTCATCCCGGAGAAAGGCTGTTTCCCCCATGTGAACTGTGTCAGCAGAGCATTAATTGGCTTCTGTTGTTAGTTATTTCTTCTGTTCTTCTAGAACAGCTATATCTAGCTATTCTTCTATTTTTAGTTACTCCAGACCTAAACGGGGACAGAGGATCTGCAGATAGAGAGACGGGGCAATGGGAACCAAGGGACTCTTCAGTACTCTCCATCTTTTTCTGCACTGTAATGCCATGTTGGTTGTCAAGGCTCAGAAGAATGAGTACTTATAGGACATAGGACTGATTTTAGGAAGGGTTAAATGTGCTGCACACTGTCATAGCATGGATGGGGCTGTGTTTGGCAGTTCAGATAAATGGACACCCTGCACAAAAACACCATGATCCCAGTTTTGAATGTCAAAGACAAGGTGGTGGGGCACATCTTGCTGTTAACAAATGGCTGAAGCTTATCTGTATAAATTCATTTACTAATCAAAATCAACACAGTTTATGTGTTTTGGAAGGTGAAAGCAACAGAAGTCAGTATTTAGAAGCAGGACAGGATGAACCCTAAGCCACTTAGCACAAACTTGTTTGCAATGTCCTACTAATCCCCTCCTATCCTGTCTTCATTACCCTCGTGTACACTGCACCTGTACAACTGATAACGCAGCAGTGTTTGGGAAGCAGATTTCAGACAGCCCCCTTCCCCACCAAGGGACCCCATCCAGCACTGTTTTAAAGCAGGTTTTGTATTTCATTGGAAGGTTTTTTTAATCCAAGCTTTTAGGGGAATAAAGAAAGCCAACCCCTGGGAAATGTGGTCTTTGCCAACAGCAGTCACCTCTGCTTGGAGCCTGGAATGTCCTGGTCTCAGCCAAGCACTGTCCCCATGCACAGAAAACAGTTTTTCCAGGTCATCCCCAATGGCAGCACTTCTGGACACTTCTGTGAGTGGATTTACCCTTCTGAAAATCATACCACAAGCAGAGAAGCTTGTGAACAGGGCTGGGAGCAGGGATGGGATGCTTCATATGTTAAGGTATCCTACAGATGTTCCCCTCAGCATTTGAGAGGTCTTTGAACAATGTCCTTAATAGGATGTTTTAACTTGGCCAGCCTTAAGCAGTCAGATAGATGGACTTAGAGCATTCCTGTATGTAGGTCCCTTTCCAACTGAAATATTCTATTTTATTCTGTGTCACCCTGCAGCACCCAGGAATGCCTGGGGAATACAGCTCCAGGGTTGTGCCCAAAAATGCCCTGTGAAGCCCATGGCCATCTTGGATATAATCTGGCCACACACCTGTAAAATTCAGATGTGTTTCTGTGCAAGGTCAGCCCTATGGATGAGCCCCAGGGCTTGTGAAGGGTAACAATGATCTCACACTGCTCCTTGCTTTGCTAGTCCCTTTTGCCCAGTCGAGGTGGGAACAAAGATTCCTAACAGTTTCTCATGTGGAAAAGAGGGCTGTAGCATCCTGTTATAATCTCACCAGTCTCCTTTATTTTCACTAACAAAAACAGTGATTTTAAGGCTTACTTTTAATGGAGAATAAGCAACATGTTTCTTCTTTTTGCTAGGCAAATAATCTGGGAAAAACACCACTTGACTTAAGCCCCTCCAACCTGCCTTGTTAAGCATTCAGACCTGATTTAAAGTATCTTGTTTTAACAAGGAAAAGCAACATGATTTGGTTATCAGACTCCCTGTCTCCCAGGCACACCTTGAGGCATTCTTAGGCCAAAAGCTGCACCAGACCTTGCTCCAGACAGGTGACTCAATTCCTGCTGTAGCCCACGAGGTTAAGGTGCCCTCTCAACAAAACTGCACATAAACTGCCACATAAGCAAGGCCAGAGTAAAGAAAAGCAGATTATCTCCAGGAGTTAATCTTCCCATTTTCCTCTATGAAAATTAATCTTTCCACTCAATGGAACTGGGGCATGAGGCCTCTGTGCTCCCCACAGTCTGGGCAAAGATCTTGTGCATCCCATCCTCTGGCAGGAGTGTGACACTTTCCCTGGGCAGGCCAGGATTAATATAAAGCAGTTAACTTAACTAGCAACATATGTCTGCCTCTTTTTTCCCACTGCCATTTAATCTCTCTTATCCACTGACCATGCAAGCCTCCTATAATCACTGCAGAGTAATTATGTGATTATTCCAGCCCTCTAAATTACAGCTGCAGCCTGGACCCCAGCAATTGTGGGTGATGCAGCAAGACTGACTTTCTCAACTGTTAGTTAATTACAATTAGACAGAACAACAAAAAAAAAGCAACAACCCCCAAAAATGAATCACACAATAATAAAAACTAACCTACACAATAATAATAATAATAATAAAACAACCTGCCAGAAAATGCAACTTCTGCTGAGACTTTTCACCCCAATCTTTCTCATCACAAGGAAGATTAGAGTGGGAGCCATTAATAAGATGGCAATTTATGCTAATTTATCAGCACCTAAGCCCAAGAGCTTTAATAAAACTAGCTAAAAGAACCTTTATGATGAACAAAGGCAATTATGTTGTTGCTGTTATTACAGTGGCATTTCAAATCCTGTTATGCTGCGGTTTATTGTCAAACTGGCTTGGGCAAATTCTAGTCTCTTGGAAGATGTCCCTGCCTGTGGTAATGGGGCTGGAACAAGATGGTCTTTAAGGTCCCTTCCAATCCAAAGTGTGCTATGATCCTTTGAATGAGGCTTTTACAAAAGAAGAGATGAAAACTAAAAAAAGATCAAGCTGCTGTCCCTCTTCTTGCCTTAATGACCCTTTCCTAAGTATGACTTTCCTCCAGTGTCAAGGTCTTTTCAATGGCATTAAACTGGTGCTGAGATTTTTCTTCAAGGTAGGGATGGGAACACAGAACCCAAGGGAACTGGAGGTACTGAAGGAGGAGAACATCTCCAAATGCTGCAGTATTTTTGTTTGGTTTTGGTTTGTTTGGTTGTTTTTGTTTGTTTGTTTTGAGTTTTATGGTGGAGGGGTTTTTTTTCATTTTTTCATAGCATTTGAAATGTCTGATGAGAATTCCCAAAGTGTAAGTGACTTTCCAACTGGTTAAAAAATAGTAAAGTATAAGAAATCAGAGGGGATTTTTATTCATTTCACTGTTTGTGGCATGAGTGAGAAATATCCATGAATGTTCTTTCTGAATCTGGAAAGTTTCAGTCAATTCAGCTGAAGCGTCCCAAGGTGTCCTTCTCCTGCACACTGACATTCCCAGGCTGGGGTAAAGGAGTTGGGCAGAAAGCTGGAAAGGGCATGAATGAAAAGAGAAGGGGAAGGAAGATACCTTCCCCAAGGAGCATGTTAAGAGTCCACAGGCGAGCTCTATCAGAAATGAGAAATATGAAGTTTTAAATCCATGATGATCTAAACCCCACTGAAATGAGTGAAGAAACACCCAAGGAGCACAGATTATGTCTTGACTCTGATGCAGAACCACACACTACTGCACCTGGGCTGAGCTGTGCCCACAGTGGATGTAAATCCTCTGGGGGTGTAAATCCTCATCACCTGCAGGATTTGATCCAGCATTTCTGTCTGCACGTGGCATTCCTCCTTTCTGTTCAAGCTTATCCCTCTGTGCTGTAATATAACTTGAGTGCAGGTCTTCCATCACCCTTAAATTCATCTACCAGGGAACATCACGCTGTCTGGATACTCCTGGTTCATTCAGGGCTCACAAAGGGACAATGAACTGGAAGTGTGACCCAACCTGTAATTGATGCCAGTGGCAAGTTCAGAGCTATGTTTGGGACAGAAACACTGTAAGAGGCCATTTTAAGAAATAAATCATGTTGGGTCAAAGGCCTCATGGTGGTAACGAGCAGAGCCCTGAAGAATGGGAAACAAGTTTCTGTGTACAAATACCCATGGGCCACTGAGATTCTCCCCACAGTGCCTCCAAGAGACAATGTTTGTTTTGGGTTTTTTTGCAATGTGACATCACAGGGTGATACAAATAAAAGGATGAGCAAAAAAAACTCAAAACTGGTGATAAATTGTAAAATAAACCGGTTTCCCAGCAAACCAATGGAGGGAGAAGAATATCCTCCATCTCCAGAGGGAAGATGGAGTATGGCAAAGATGCACTTTACAACCCATTCTGCTGGTAGAGACTAGGGGTCTGCTGACATTAATTTTACACATTCCCTTCTCTTCCCTCAAAAGAAAATCGAGCAAACCACTATGATTTAAGAAATGATAGCCCAGCAGACTTGCACTGCAGGCAACCTCCATCAAACATTAGCCTCTTGGCTGCACTGCAGAGCAGTCAGTTTTCAGTCTGGTTTAGAAGATCCTTATTTTATCACTTGCTGTTTATGATCAGAATATTTCATCTATCTTCACAAAAACCTTCTGTAAAACTCCCCGTTTAACTGAAAATAGCAGGAGTTTTCCAGTCATATTTGGGAAATAGTCATTAAAGTTCAGAAAGACTTTGCTACTGGCATCATTTTTTAAAAGAGATTAGAATTGATTTTGCTAAACCACACTTCAAAAAAATAGGAGAGGAAAAGCTTCAGCAATTCTTCTAATCTGGCTTTGTTTGCTCTGTACTAATTTGTGAAGTGCTAGTGTCTGAATTCACGTGAAGGAGAAGCAACCGCAGCAGTTAATAATTTCATGTATATACTACATTTGGGCTACAGAGTTCAAGGACCTGAGGAAACGGAGGAACATCAATGAACCAGCCAGCCAAAGATAACATGAACCACTGGTACAAACGGTAATGAAAAGCAAATCTTCTGGTTTGCCAAGACTCCTGTGAGCCATTGGCAGTGCCTCCACTGGAGGTTACAGCCAAAGGAAAGTCTTATATATTCATGAGATGAGCAAGTGGCTCAAAAATGCTCCTGGCCTTATAACAGGATGAGAAGGGAGTAAAAAACCACCAAACACCTTTAATGGATTACCTACACCAGGGAGTTAAGCATTCTCAGGACCACTGCCAAGCCCTGCTTGCATTTACAGCCTGGGCTGCTGCTGTGTCCCTCGCACAGCTGTGACACAGCTGCGGTAGCGTTCATCCAAGCTGTGGGCAGCCCAGCTTCTGCCCTGCCTCGGTCCAAATCTGCACACCCCCATGGCTATTCCAGACACCTGTGCTTTGGATGACATCTAGCTGGGGATAATCTCACTTCTCCTGATTTTACCTGGTGAAAAAAAATGACTGCAGCAGCTGAAACACAGAAGCCAGAAGTCACGAAGGATCCAGAATCATATCAAGAGGCATGACCTGGTTGGGGTCTTGGCTGTAAAGACCAAGGTGCAAAAGAGAAATGTTTGCTGAAACAGAACCCAGAGTTCTGAGCTCCTTCTCTCACTGGGAACTCCCTCAGTGCAGGACTACATAATAGACAACATTTTTGCTTGGGCCATATGATACAATGCCCCTCACCAAACAAGCTCAGCAAGACACCTGGGACAATGGATGATGACAGCCATGAATCCAAATGCAAAACCTGCTGCAAGAGGAATCAAATGAGTCTCTCTCCTTCTGGAAAGATGTTCCAGAAGGAGACCTTCTTGGTGGAGGTAGGGATCCTCTATTCCTCCAGCCCTGTGTGGAACCCACTGTGGAGCAAATCCAGCACAAGCCAGATATACAAGGTTCCACATCATCACTGAGCCTCAGCTCATGCTCATTACCCATAATACTGGAGACCTTTAGGCCAGGGACAGATATGGGGCTTTAGGGAAGGTTAAGTGGCAAAAAAATAAGTTTGTGAAGAACACAGCTACCTGCAGAAAGAGAAGCAGCCAAGCAGGACAAGAGAGGGATCTCCATTTTGCATCCAGTAGCTGTAGGGCAGTTATGTCCTTCAGTGAACATATCCTGTGGTATTTTAGGCATCTCCAGAGAATACCACTTGCACCTAAATGACTTTTTAATCAGGCCCAAACACTGCTACCCTTGTCCTAAGAGCAGGGCCAAGGATGCTATTGGGAGCTCCATTATCTTTTCGTGCTCAGCTCACACTATTCTGTTTAAAAGATTAATGAGACACAAATTCTCAACGAGACACAAATTCTCAATCATGAAGCTGTTTCAGAAGCTCTTACTTCCAATGGTCTGTACAGTCCAGCTAGGAGCATCATCTGCCCTTCTTTTGGTTGGGAGTCTCAGCAAAACATGTTATGGATATTTATTTCCCCGAGTAGGATTTGCACATTGATGGATTGAATATTGATAGTGCTGAAGCCAGGTAACCCATGCAGATCTAACAGTGCAGGGAGTGTGCCAAACTGTCCAACAGGAATTTGGGGTAGGAAGGTGCAGAGATGAGGATACTCAGGCTTTTTCCTTGAATGATGTGATGTGTTTTGCATTTGAAGAACACAGTGTCCAGGGGTGGATAGCAAGGAGGTGAATAACACCTGGCTGTAGATACGTGAAGATCCACAGATGGTGGATCTCAGACAGGCTGAGCTCCCCCGGCTGAGCGTAAGAGGACTTCTTCCATTAAACAAGGTATTACCCTGTTTCAAGAATTCATAATTTGTGTCTTGTGGGCCTCACCTTGTCCATCTCATTCTGCCAACTTATGTCTGCCTCAAACATGAATTCCTGGGAACTTTTCTTGTCCCCATGTAGCTCAGCATCAAGCCATGGCAGAAAGATGCAAGGGGAGACCACAGGAGCAGCCTATTTCTGTCCTCTGATTGTTTTAAAGGTAAAACAACTGGCCAGACTTCAACTTGAGACACTCTAAGTTGGGTTACATGACTTGCAAACAGAAGACAGGAAGCCAGAGGCCGTGTCCTGCTCTGTCACCAGCCTGGGATGTTCAGAGGGAAAGGTTTTGGCCATGGTTTTCATGGAGGGAGAATCAAGACACTGGCTCAGGCTCCCATCAGGACAGCAGCCTGAGCTGAACTTGCAGTAGAAAAGTCAAGTTGTAATAATGACATTTAACCGACTCCAGAAGCCTGCTGGTGCCTTTTTGGGTATCTCTGGTCAGTATCACCTTGTTTCTTGTCCTGAAAATCAATATCCTCATAACACAACTCCCTGTTTTTCAGCTGTAAATTAGCTCACATTGCCATTTGTATTATGGCACTTAGAAAAAAAATACACATTCAGCTCCACTTTAACTGTTTTAACAGCACTCAGTCAGTCTCTCAGGAGCTCCCAGAAGCACTGTGTGTGCTGGCTGCTCTTCTAAGAGGCCCATCCATCTCTGTCCCTCTGCTCATTCTTTTACAGCGCTGCAATGTTCTCGTTTTTTCCTTTACTTTTAGGGCTATTTTGACAGGTTTCATAACCCTATTCCTCTTACTCAGAATAGCTTGCAAGTGCACTCTGATTCTTCCACAAATCTTCCTCCGGAGTTTGTATCTCCCTGATCCTCTGTGGTAACAATGTGTACACCAGCTGCAGGGTCTTGAACCCCTGGGTCCTCCTCACCAGATTTTGGGTTCACTGTGCAGACATTTACCTTTGCTCACATCTTCCACCATGTTTTTTGTATGGCTTGGGACAAGGAGAAACTCAAACTCATGAACAACTACAAATCATCTGAAGTCTTGTCTATTGAACCAGAGGGTTATTTTTGCTTCTAATTATTGCTGGGATCCTACATCTGGCAAATATCAGAGTAACATGACTGATGATGGATTTGGTGCTAGTTTTTCGACTGAAGCAATTAGTGTTAGGATGAGTATGCTAAAGCTGAGAAACAGCCACTCTTGTGTCATGTACATGTGCTCCATGGCTTCAAGTCCTGATTTATTAGCACAAATAAAAAGGTAAAGCCTCAGCAGCTACAAAGAGAGATCTATCCATGGGCATCACTGAATGTCTCCTGTTGCTTGTGTCTTCTGCACCTCCCATTTGCTTCTTTTGCAGCCCAGTGCAGTTTGTATTTTAGTCCAAGCTCTAAAGCCCCTTTTTCTCTTAGCTATAACCTATACTTACCTCCTGGTGCTTTCCATCACCTTGTGGCAAATCGCTGCTCTTTTTTTTTTTAGCCTGTGCAGCAGGAAATTTGATTTCAACAAGGTAAGTAACACCACAGATCTATTTATCTGAAATTTCAATGGAATGTTTAAGAAAGAAATTAATGGATATCTGGAATTTAAAATCTTTTAAAATCTTTTTAATATCTAATAAACAATATATTCTTTATCATTATATGCTACATAAATATTTTGTGGTTCTATTAAAGTCTTTACTTCCCAATAGTGACAAATACACTCCACACATACAATAGTGCTGCATACAAAAGTGCCTGCATATGTTTTATCTTTATAAATACTGATAAAATAGGTAGGGAAATTACAGACTTGAAAATAAAAAGCATCAATATTGTTGACTTGCAAAAAAAAAGGAACGTTACATCCTCTTATATTGTCTTGCAGACAGAGAAGAAAATCTTCATCATTCAGGAGGAAAGATTGGGGGAAAAGGCATTGTTATATATATATTCACTATAATTCAGTATAACAAAGCACTGTGAACTACAAGTAGTAAAGTCTAAAAACTGTGGAAATCATTGCTATTAATATTATACCATTTGATATATATTGATATCATTGAGAATATTTAAGTAACAGGTAGAAGTGCAGAAGCAATAATATAATACTTACTCTAAAAATGTCCAGGTTTTATTCTGAATGCTGTATTTCACATGAAGTGCATTTTCTGCACTTCCCCAATTTTTTAAGTTTTCTACATGAGACCTCAGAAGGAAAATAAATAAATAAATAAATAAATAAATAAATAAAAATTAAAAAAAAAAAAAAAAAAACAGGCAGAGGAGAAACTCAAAAACTGAGGGTTTTTTTAAAAGGTTTTCCTACCTCTACTGGAAACACAGAACAGAGTTGGGGCATCAAGCCAGACTCCTGGGCTTGTTGAGTCCTGGCTTTCCAAGGACAAACTGACTTATACAAGTTTTGCTGGTTTTATGTGTAGAATGCCACTTTGGCTTTGCCCACCTTGAGTTTGCCTTCAGTCAAGCTTGGTCATGAGTATCCTCATGAGGGCATCTCGTGCAGCTTCCAGCACAGCAGAGAGATGTCCTTTGAGCACAGAAGCAAATCCAGAAGAGCCAAGGTGTGCATCATTTCAAGACAGGCAAGACAGTGCTTTGCAATAGTATCACATGCAGTTTGGCACTGGTTTTACAGTGCCCAGCTCACTGCAGAAGGCTGAAGCATGCACTGTGCTTTCACACAGACAGAAAAGACTTGCTGACCCAAAATGGTGACCAGCAAATGAGGCCCTCCACAGTACTGCATAAAAATCTCCACTCGTCCCCATGCAATAATAATATATATTTAAAGCAGTTTTACTTTCACAGCGCAGTTAATTTATCATCTTGAGCCAACTGTGCAAGGTTTCATGGCAAGTCAGCAAGTTTAACCTTATTTGAAGCAATTCCTCAGAATAATTTACCAAGTTGACTGATTTTTGATTGCATATCCTTTAGGCCTCCATTATTTTTTTATTAACACATCTTAAGTTAAATATATAATTAATTACAGGTAAAACTATGGCTCTTTGTAACTGGTTTATTGCAAATCAAATTTAAATGTCATACATCCTTAGATTGTTTCAAAAAAGGACTTGAAAAGCTTTTAATTAACTTTATGCTTTCTTAAAACTCATTTAATAAGTATTCCCTTTACTGCCCAATGTGTAGAATCATTTCTTGATTTTCTTCTACCAAGACTAAATGTCTTTCAGGAAAATATGTTGTGGTGGACTCAAGGGTTTGGGCACAAAGGAGGAGCAATGGGTTGGAATTCACCAGTCTGTTATACAGCTGGTCACATCTAATGGTCCTTTTAGCCTTCAAATCTACAAAGGTAAAATTACCCCTTCTCTTTCCCCTCCCTTCTCCAAACCAGTAGTTAAAAGATGGCAATCCACATGAGTTAAGTCTTGTACTTTAATTACTAGTCTTGTGCTTACATAGGAACCAAATAGTTCAAAGTTGAATGTGCAGTAATTAAAGTATTTCCAGATGTGTTCAGTGATCCTACCCTGTTTTTACAGTCTCCAGCTGTCAAATATTTTCCTTCAGTGGCTGTATTAGATACAAAAGTGAGTAATTTTATTTTAAACAGTGTTTTTGAACAAGAAATATTCCCGGATGTCAGGGCTGGTGTGACCAGTATCTTGATAATGAAATCTCTGATCCAGCAAAACACTTCAAGATGATCCTGGCTTTCCATATTTGACTCAATCCCTATTGACCAAAATCTCTGAAAATGCAACAAACAGAGCAAAGAATTCCAGAGATAATGTGAACCACATTGTGGAATTAGAAACGGGTGGAAAAAACCTTTTCCACTAAAATCTGCTGAAGAAAATGTTCTAATTTTAAGATTGTGCTGGTTTCCCCTTTTTTCCCTAGTAGGCTATATAATATGATAATTTATCATGCTTATGTTTTACATCACTAGTGAATACTGAGGATCCTTGAGTTCCAAACTTACTTTGCAAATGAAACAGAAATAATGGCCTTATCAACACACAAGGAAAATGTTTTTAGCACTAGGGAAAAAAATAACAAAGTGCAAAGTGAAAATCTAATCTCTACCTTGGCAATGCCTGAGTGCTCCTGCCCATCCCAGCAGGAAAATTACCAATGGAGCTAGCAGCAAAGATGATAGAAGAGGTTTCTCATGCAGAGAGATGTGCTGTAAGCAAGAGAGCAGAGCTGTAAAATTGTTAGGATGAATAAATTTGTGCACAAGGCAAAAAAAAACCCCATCCTACAAACTCTAAAAAGCTTAGCGGCTGCTAACAACTTGACAAACCTTCTTCTTTTCCTGATTGGTTTTGATAGATCCTAATTAAAATGCTATCTGGCAACTTTCCGTGAAATCAGAAAAGCTTAAAGGAGTCATCTCTCATGTTTTCAGGCTCTGAGCTGTTCCCCTCCACACAAACCAACCCCACCCACTCAGGAGATTAAATATAACAGTTCAGACAAGATGAAATGCAGTGCTCCTACAGTTTTATTTGATTTATTAAAAGGAGAGAAGTAACCAAGTGGGAGGATATGCTAGTTTTGGCTGGGGTGGAGTTAATTTTCTTTGTAGTAGCTGGTATGGGGCTGTGTTTTGAATTTGTGCTGGAAACAGCGTTGATAACACAGGGGTGGTTTCACTACTGCTGAGCAGTGCTCACCCAGAGCCAAGGCCTTTGCTGCTCCTCACCGACCCCAGCAGCGAGGGGGCTGGGGGTGCACAGGGAGCTGGGAGGGGACACAGCTGGACAGCTGACCCCAGATGACCACAGGGATACCCCAGAGCACAGGGTGTTGTGCTGGGGAAAGGAGGAAGTGGGGGACATTCATAGTGATGGATTTGTCTCCACAGGTCACCATTACACGGGATGCAGCCCTGCTCTCCTGGGGATTCCTGAAGACTTGTCTGCCCATGGGAAGTGGTGAATGATTCCTTGTTTTGCTCTGTTTGCATGCACAGATTTTGCTTTTCCTATGTAGCTGTCTTTATCTCAACCCATGAGTTGTCTCACTTTCACCCTTCTGATTCTCTCCCCCACCCCACCTGGGGGGAGTGAAGAAGCAGCTGAGTTCCTGGCTGGGTTAAACCATGACAGAGGAAAATAGGTCAAACATTCTAGATTCTTATGAGAAGCCAAAAGCATGATTTCAATTTTCAACATTGCTTTTAAATTGCTACTGTGCACTTTCAAGCACACATTAAGGTACTGGAGGGGCTGGAGTGAGGAAAGAAGCCTGGGTCACCTAAGGATGCTGATGAGTGGAGGAAAACCCAAAAATATTAATTTTCAATTTCCAAGCCAGCATCCCACAGCCCAAAGACACAGCAATGGTACCACACGCTTGGACAAGAGCTGGGACAGGACAATGAGGCATTTCTAGCATCAGCCATGCCCACACCTATAATCCAAAGCTCTGGCCATCTCAGGCTTGTCCATGAAGTTGTGTAAAATATTTTTCCATGAGGAACATATTCTCTCAGGTATTAAAAGGGAACTGGGGAACTACTAAACAAGAAAAAAATACCTCACCTCTAATCTGCCTCTCTGGTTTTTAGGAGTCTCAGCCCCACCTATCTGATTAATTACCATATCCTCTAATTCTACTTTTCTCCATAAAAAACATCCAACTGCCTCATAACCTTCTCTTCCATCTTTACTTCAATGCCCTTATTGGTTTTATTGCTCCACCTCTTATGTCACGCAGGTGCTCAAAGGAGTACAAAATTTTTATTCCAAATAAATTAGAATTTTATTGCTGTTACCAGTGCTGGGATGTCCTGCAGGTAATATTGTCTTCCACCTAACTATTAGTGAAAAATAGGTCAGGATCACAAACACAGTATTTGTGTAAGCAGATACTTTGTGTAACCTGCATAAGTAGATTTGTCTCTGTTAGACCACATTCATGCCTTGGAAAAAGGAACAATAACATATTGTCAGGCACTGCAAAAGCCAGGTGTTCATTCATACAGGATCAGCCAATTAGTCACCAGTGGCATCACAAGTGGCTCTGCAAGACAGCGGTGGTTGTGCCCTTCACCTAATCAGTCACCTGTGACCTCGCCATCCAGCCAGTTTTTCACCCAGTGAAGAACACAGGACACAATTTAATACACTCTGGATGGCCTGTAGCCCTCGTGCTTTCATGCAGACAAAGGCCAGAGTCATCACACCACAGCAAGTGAATTCATCCATCCTCATCTGGTCACGAGTACTGAACGCTTACGGACTGGCCACAACTAATGACTGCATTGCCTCTCAAGCGTTGTTGCAGTAACTCCCAGAATAAACTTCTCCATGAATTTACCAGGCACAGAAGAGAGACTGTTATCACCAGGCTCTTCCTTCTTGAACACAGGTCACCCTCCCACGGCCTGGGACCTCCCCAGCCTCCCACAAAACAGTTCAGGCAGGCACTGCTCATGTTAATGGTCATGTCAATCAAGTAACTTGGGGTCTTTAATGCACATCTACACTTTACCCCTGGTTCTGTTTGGCTACCGGTCTGCCACCTCTCTCCTCAGCAATGATCAGCCAGATGCTCTTTCCATGAGTCAGAGAGAGCCATGGCTCCTTGCCTTGAAGAGAGGATGGAAAAGCAACCTGAGTGCAGGGAATACAAGAAAACTCCCTCACTGTCAGCACCAAGAGAGAGCACTCACAGGAGCTCTTCTTGGCTAGTGATGATCCTGCTGTGCGTGGTGTGTGGGTGACTTCAGGTAGCTCACCAGCAGTAGACACAAAAATTATATCCTGCAAAAAAGTGTAAATCCCCTCACATCTTTTTTGGTCTAGATTCAAGCTAGTCCTGGCTGTGGGTCAGATATTTTAGCACAGCTCTTTCATCTCAGTCTTCCTTCCAGGCATAATACTCTGCATTCAGACTCCACACCTTCTCCCTGGCTGCCACCTCACTAAGCCTATCTGCTCTCAGTTTCACTCTTTCGAGGACACAATGATCAGCAGGTGAGAGAAAAACCACAAACATTTGGCATGGGAATTTTTAAATTGTGTCATGTCACTTTTAGAAAGAACAAGAGATCTACAGTCTTCATTAACTGAAGACTTTTGAGGATGCTGCACCCCTGGGCTAGACCTTCTTGGCATTTTAGAGGTCAACCAGCACCTCAGTCTTTAGATTATCTTATTTGCATGTGACAAAGGATAAACTTCTCTTCTGAGCCCTAAATCTTCTCACAGATAGTCAGAGGTTCATTTTCTCCATGTATCCCATCAGGAAACACATCCCTTCCTCCCATGTTGAGTAGGGGAGAAAAATGTCCTCAAATTTATGACAGTGATCCCACATTCAAGAGCATAAGAAAAATAAGTTTGGCTGCATTAGCTCTTGCAAGGCAATGATTTTGCAAGAGCAAAATCCTGTGATGGAGGACAAGAAACTCAGTACTGCCTGTCATATCACCAAACAACAAAACTGAACCTCCTTTGAAATACAGCAGGTTAAACTGATTTCTCAAAATAATTAGGTTCTTCACCATATGAAAACCATTTTAATTGAAGAGAATTGAATTCAGTTCTTTCACCAAGTGTATTCTTTTGTTTGTTAAGCTGGACTCACAGGCATGTCAGCATACCTCTCCTGCAAATTTCATTTTGATCCATCCCTATGCATGCCTAGAAAGAAACCCCAGTCACAATTATGCTAATTCATTAGGACATCACACAGAGATTATCTTCACTTTCTTGGAAAAAAATGAAAAATAAAACCTTTGTCCTTGGTAATTTTGTACATGAACATAAAGCAAATGATGAATTAGAAGGGCTACACAGACAGACCCACCCAGCTGCAAAGAGTTCCTTCTGCCATTCACAGCCCAAGGATGATAATTTTCTGCCATATCTCTTAGCTGGTGAAAGGAACATACTTGGTTTTATACCACAATTTCTCAGTGATGATCTCTCAAGGATGTGGCAGATTCTTTCTTTGATCAGGGCACTGTCAGGCTGACATTATTGCAATCTTGCAGTGAAAGGGGGGTAAGTATAAAATCAACAGAGAGCACAAAACGGAGACTCTCCTCCTAAGCTGAATTTATCAACAGAAAATACATCGCTGTGTGTAAGTTAGCATAGAAAATGGGGTTCATAACTTGGAACACATACTTTCAGATTGGCCACATGAATGTCTTTCTAAGAAATGTGCTACAAACTCAAAATTATGAACTCAACACAGACATTCATGGCTGATGTGCTTTGAGCTTTGTTATGCAGGAGGCAGGACTACAAAATCATAACGGTGTCTTTAAAATCTATAAATACAGAGCTCACCTTGTGATTAAATCATCACACACCTCCATGAGGAAAGGGAGTTATTGTCTCCCCTTTATGGAGTGGGAAATTAGGCACAGCTTTACACCAGTCATAATTATCTTCTCCACCTATGGGCTCATAATGGCTCACTGTGTGGAAAAACTCTGCTTTGCAAGTCATTCGTGAAAAAGACCATGACTCATTTTTAACCTATCCCCATGACAAAACAGCCCTAAATGTGTAGTTGTACACATGCCCTTTCTGATGTCAGCAGGAAAGCTCCAGAGATAGGGATGGAAGGACAAATGCAGCCCCAGTGTGTTTCTAGGGGGCTGGAGAAAGCAAGAGGGTGGCTCTGTCTGTGGACCCTCCACTGTGCTCTGAAGGATGTAGGAGATGTGCTCTCCCCTGAGCTGGGATGACCCCAGGAAGGGCAGGTAGCTCCTGGGCTACAAGGCTTGCAGGCCTTCAGCCCAAGGCATGCTGAGAGGAGCGGTCTGAACATAAGGAGCTGCTTCTCATCATGAGTGTGAATTGCAGAGGGATTTTGTGCTTCACACAGTCACTTCTAAAGAGGGGAATGCTAGCTATATAATTTGTATTTCATATGCCAGGCCTCTGCAGAGACTCTGGATTCTCTCAGAAATGCCTCATAGAAAGAAAGCCTGCAGGGAAGGGCTATTTTACTTGCTTTTGAATTTTAATAGCAGACTATTTTGTACTGTTACCAGGCGCCTTGAAAGCATCTGGATTCTCTAGAGAAAAAGATCCCCAGAAGACATGTTCCATTTGTTTCTTGTGCAATGCTCTGTGGGGGGATGGTGGTCTATAAACTTCAACATGTTCTAAGCCAGGACCGGCCAAAAGTAATTTTAACTGGGTTTCACTTTATCCATGTTAAATGACATTGAAGACTATTGTCTATTTATTGTGGGTCAGGCACAATGAACAGTGTGCTAGGGCAAGGAATATCAAAGAGTTGGTGTGGGACAAGAGGTTTGGGATATTTGGTAGAGGCCTTGAGTTTCTGAATTAGATTTATGATGGAGAGGACTACAGGCAGGAAGAGATCTAGGGAGTTACAGTACACAGGGCTCTGAGCAGGAGATATCTGGCATTCTCCTGACCTGGAAAGTCTCAAATAGAATCCATCTCGACTCAAGAACAAACCCCTTGAGAACCTTGCTCTTATCTCCTTCCACTATAGGAGGTATGGTCATCCTCCGGAGTGGATCCCTCCTTTCTACATCTCATCATTGCTACTGGAGGATCTGATTTAGGAGGAAGCCAGAGATTGGTTTAATCCCTACATGTCGATGTCTATGTGCAGTGTTCACATGAGCCACACATGTGAGTTTCTGCCAAAGTATGTGAAGTATCAGGGCACTTGTGGAGTTGGGAAAGCAACTGAGCCATGCAGGTCTAGGTGTCTGCTTCCCTACAGGCTGAGCAATACACCCCATGTTATCCATGGGGTGTATTGACTTGCAGTTCTATCTGCCTGCCCACACAGATCTGGTCAGTGCATTTGAATTGTTCTGGTGTTCTGCCCATCCTCCAGGACTGTATAGGTGTCTCACAGATTCTGTACTGAACTTACCAGCCTTCTTCCAGATGTCCCAGGACCCCCATAGCCTCTGTACTGCACTAAGTGCTGCCACCTGGGCAATGCAATGAGCCTTACGCCTCCACTGACTGAATTCAAATCATGTTGAAGTGGGCATCCAGTCTAAGGCAGTCCCTGGGCCCCCATCATCATCAGTGCAGGCAGTGGTGACATGTTCACCCCATCACTCAGCCACACCAGCTTCTGCGCTGCATCTTCTCCAGCACAGCCACCACAGCATCCTCTCCCCTACAGCCCATGGAGGCCTATACGAAGCCTTCAAGCAGTCTGTCCACCCTTGTCACCCATCAGACCCAAATGAGTGACCTGACCCCGGGATTTCTCCCTCAGTGTGTGCCATGGAATGACAGCTCTTGTGTTGGAATGTGACCTCAGGGAGTGAGAACAGCTGCTGAGCTTGTGAAGTGACCATTTCCTTTTTCTACCAACACCTGCGAAGCAGCAAAAGGCATCAGTTCTTTTATGACTGGGAGAACAAATAAGGAATATTAACAGTAACATTGTAGACAAATTCTGCACTACAACTGGAGCAGCAGGAACTCCAACAAGAAGGGTAAACCTGAATCTTTAACAATTGCAAAGCTTTCTCAACTCCACTAAACAGCGTTATCTAATTAATCCTCATCTTCCCCATGGAAGATGAGGGAAAATATATGGGCCCAGAAATAGAAACACAAAAAGGTTAGGTTTAATGTCTCAATCCACCTGGAATATTACAATCAAGTTCAGGACTAGACCTTTGGACCAATTGACTCCAGGCCAGTTCCTAATCCAACCTCAGCTGCAAGCCATTTGCCTGGTGGTGCAGGAAAAACTGCACTGCTTCTGGGTTTATGTGAGTTCTGCTGCTAGCTAGGGGACTGCAGCCTCCAGGGTTGTCTAAGCACCTTTTGCCAAAACTGAATGTAGAGTGGCTTATGCAGTTTTGCTTGATTTACTCGTTCCTTTGATGTGCAAGGATTTAGTGACATGCTTAGCAATACGGTACCAAGAGACTCGTTGCATAAAATCAAATCACTGCTGGGGCAGATGCTTCCAGATTTAAAAGTTTGATTGGTACCACACACACGTAGCTGACTAGCTGCAGGCTGTTTCTCCTGAGGCTCAGCCTGTGGGGGCTTTTCAGGGCCCCTTTTAGTCCCAAAACCGCAGTAACAAGGCTTAGAAGTCATCCTTTGAACCTCAAGGTGAATGTTTTAGGTCAGTAGTAGCTGATCTATAACATTCAGTCTGTACCAGTGTCTCTAAAGGGCTGCTTTCAGCTCTGATTCATCAGTAAGTGCCACCCTTCTCCCCTCCCTTCTCCACCCTGCCAGCTGTGGACATAGCCAGGATGACCTAGATACTTGTCACCTCCAGGCTGGATTTTACCTTGATTCACGGTTTTTAAAACAGGACATGAAACAGATGGACAGATCCTAGCTGGTTCACACAGGAACTGCTTTGTGCTCTGGGACATGTCAAGTGCTGTTCAAGGTCTTCTGCTGGTGATGGGCATGCTCCCAAACATTGTTAGACTCTCCCAGTGCCACATCAGTCACCACCTGAGCCTGGGGACAGGGCAGCTTCCAAATCTGTGGATGAAGCATGTGACATCAGTAACATCAGTGGAAATGAGGTATTTGCATGGTTGTTTATGAATATTCCACCTATAGCTGCAGAAGCTTAAATATCTTTCTCAGATTGCCCCTGCCAACCTTCCCCCTAACCTCCCTCCTGTCCTCCCCTCCCCTCCAAGCTACAATGAACTGGGAAGCATCATTCCCAAAAAACCTCTATGAGGAACAATTAGAGCATGACACCAAAGAAATAATATCCTCTTCTGTCCTTTGTCCAGCTGTGGGACAGAGACTGAGTAACCAGAAATGAAAATGCTGGCTGTTTTAGTTTTTCCATCATGATACACTACAACAGTTCCTCAGGACTGTGATCCTGCATGGTTCAAGTCAATGGGAGCAGAGGGCCCAGGACTGCTTACAAAGGACTCCCCGTATCTGGAGGTTATCAGTGCCTTTGAGATTATAAATTACACTGCAGGTAAAACAAAGGCAACAACCACAACCTCGGTAAGAAACAATGTGTAAGCTTCTAGCCGCTGACAAGAAGCTTGAGATACATTTTCTAGTTTTGCAATATCTGAAAGATTCAAGTGGTCTCGGTATCTCCTCTGCTCTCTTTTTGACAAGAACAAAGTCCTGGACCATGCCCAAGAGCTGCAGGCACTGAAGATTGCTGTTGGGGTTGTAGGTTTGAGAATTTTTTAATGAAAATCCTCCTTGTGAAATATTGTCGTGGAATCTCCTATGAAACTATGAATAAATCAAGCAGAATGTCTCCTAAAGTGTCCTGGCCTTTCCTAGGAACATAGATCATACCTTCCCCACAGAATACCTTTGTACAGATCAGAGACCTGGTTCAGTTAATCATCAGACAAGGCCCATGTGCTCATGCAGAGCTCTCTGCTAGACCACAGCCTGAATCTGCCTCCTTCACAGCACCCCAGTACAGAAATCACCCATTTGGCTGACTCATGTCAAAACCCCATGCCTTTTCTTTCTTGTTACCTGCTAAGGGTATTCCTGATAACAGAATAATTTATAATTAAGTATCTTTCTTTTTAAAATCACCTATTTTACCCTTTAGTTAACTATGTCACTTATCTGACCCATATTCCACCAAGAACTACTGTGCATTCTAAAACCCATCCATCCATCCATGCTTTTTTCCATCCTGTCTAAAGTATTTATGCTCATATTTAGGTGCCAGTTTCCAGTTATCACAGAAATCCTCCCTCCAGGAACCACCTATCTCTTGGGAGCTCAGTTCTATATCTGAGAGTGTTGTACAGAGCAAGTTGTTGGAGTGTGCTCCAGTTGCTTATATCCGTGAGGGCTCCTGTTGGATTTAATAAGATGGATTTGGAGAGCCAAGTATAAAACAAAAGGCATCAAGTAAATGTGAGAGAAGAAGTATTAAAAATAGGATGGGGATGATGGAGGCGATGAAGCAGGAAAATGCACTCAAGTAGCTCCACACAAAAAGCCGAAGATTTGACTTAAATACAGCATTTGTACATAATCTGCCGGATAAACAAGTAAGTAAAGAGTTATTAAAAGTCATCAGGATGCCTTGGGGCACCCACCCATGAACTGCCTGGTACAGAAGTGGTGCCTGCCCTGGATTCAGAGCAGTCCTTGGCATGTCCTCTGCTGTCATCTAGTGACAAAAGGGAAGAAGTAACCGAAAAAGAAGGAAAATCGAGGTGAAAGAGTGCAATTTGTGCCTTGGAATAAAAAAACTGGGCATTTTGTACACCTGAAGGTCACTATCAGCAGTGAGGTCTCACCTGTACATGAAAAGACACTAGAGATATTTTTAAGATCTCTCCCTCACATTCCAGGGTGGCTCTAACTCCTCAAGGATCGCCTGCAGCCAACAAAGCTCTAATGGGTACATCCAACCATGGAGGATTCAACATCCAAGCGTGCCATCACAGCCATTCCTGTGGGCATGCACCTAGGCTAATTTAGATGTCTATTTCAGGATGGGGAATCATGGTCCCTAGAGGAATTTATTTGTCTCCCATAGCTATGAAGGGACTGGAACACCTGCATGGCAGCACTCTAGAGTTAGGCAAGTTGACTGCTGCCACTAACTGGGAGGTGACTCTCACCTGGAGAACAGGTCAGAACTTCTCCTGAAACCTTCTTGTTCCTATCCTCATCTTTCTTGATTTTGCAGGGGAAAAAACTCCAGTTAGCCAGCTCACAAAGCAACTGACTTTGAGAAGAGACCATGACCTGGTCTCTTCCTTCACACATAGCGATGAGTTCCTCCAACCTTTTGGAAAAATGTCCTACATGGGCACATGTCCCCTGTATGGACATGCTGGAGGCAGCAAAGAGCATCATCGGCAGCTGGGAGACGTTGAAGGCAGGAGAAGCTATGTGGAGTGAAATGAGGCATGAGAAAAACAAGAGTTGATGGTGCGTACACAGAAGGAGACATCAGAAGGTCAGAGTTCAAATCCCATGTGTGACCTTGACCTTTTGTGTGATTTAGGGCAAGTTGTTTCACCAGTGCAGCCCAGTAAAACAACAGGATACTGGTTTCCTGTGGGAACACTCCAAAGGCATTAAAGTTTGCTGGTACAGAACACCACAGTGATGCTGGGCACAGTAATTGCCTGCAGACACTCCAATTTGAAAGAAAATTCATGTTTCACCAACAAAGAGCTGATTTTCTCTCTCTGCTTTTTAAATATTATGGATGTACAGTGGTTAGAAAACCCTAGGTTTTCTCTTGTCACCAGGCCTGAAGCAACTGAACCTGAATTTTGCCTTTGTTTGCCTTTTCCCCACAGTATTTTCCAGCCATGTTGCAAAAGTGTGTAGGAAACACAACCAACACTGTCCCGCTCTGCTGGTAACAAGCCCTCTGTTCCTTCTGTATCTCTATGAATCACTCCATTAGGTTCACAGACCTGCCAAAGGATATTTCAGAGATTTCCTTTCAAATCTTGAAAATAAAATATTAAGTACAATCAATCATTCCTCATGACAGCTTCTTTGTCCATGATTTATTTCAATTTATTAGGAACCCTTTCTTTAAAGGCCTCAGTGCATGGGAGAGGACAGATATTAAGGAAAACAAACGACACCACTTCTTGATCCTAACACAAAAACATGGTGTACTTTTCTTTGTTTTCCTGTTAGAGTCACATATTTGAGCCACAGCCATGCCTTGAACAAAGCAGGAGCATTACTGATGCTCAACAAGGATCCAGCATTTAGGGCACCATTCTAAGGGCAGACCAGGATCTCACAGTGGGCAATTTTTCACTCACACAATCAGCAAGCAAAGCTTGACAAGAAGCCATGAAATGATTGAGAAATGCCTTTCTGTGCCAGATGAGGTCCCAATGTGAGCTCTGAAAGAATGAGCTCATGCCAGGAGCTTACACCTCAGGGGGTCTGAAGAGCATGAAGCTCCTTGGGACCAGACAACACTGGAGACCATACTGGGCATCAGGAGGGACACAGATTCATGCATCCAAATTCCTCCTGCCATCCCGTAAAGTAGAAGAGAATCAGCTGCCCTGTCTTTTCAGGCAAAGTGGGATATTTCTGAGCAGGATTACGGGCTTTTATGCTGTCCCACTGGTAGAAGCAAGATGAGGGTGAGGGCAGGGCCAAGGTCTCAGCTTGACCTACTCTTTACCCTTCCTCCACAGCACAAAGCCACATCTTTTTGCTGAGATGGGGTTTTCTTACTGCCAAAGTGATGCTGAAAAGAGTTGGCAATGCACATCATCTTGGAAGGTGCTGCAGGGCTCCCCCCGCCCCAAATGGTAAGTATCTGCTTGGAGAAGACACAGCATACAGCAGCAAAAACAAAAGCAACATTTCACAGCAGCATACGGTACAGGCAGCTCACCTCAGGTAAATATGCCACAGATGAATAATAAAAAGCACCCCGTTTGCTTGGAGCAGAGGCTGTCATGGAAACCCTGGCTGCGAGTGGCATCATTGAGGGGATTCAGTTAGAAATGACAGAAGAAAAGTCGAAGTTTCTTGGGAAGCATCAGAATTCAGAGATTAAACACACCTAGCAGTGCTGAAGTCTGGGCTCAGGAGCTCTTCAGCAGGTTGTGCCCATCCAGCCAGGATGTACTGCTAACGTTCAGTGCCTTTCCTGCTGGAGTGGATTCTCCCTGTCAGACTTGTTGAAAGGGTGCAATCCCTGCAGGACAAGAAACATTTCTGTGTGCTAGTACTTAGGCTACCATGGGAGAGATTGTAACTGTGAAAAAGTGGTTGTTGTGAATATCCACCATCAGGTTTGGCAACAGAACCTGAAGAAAAAGAGATAAAAGGGCTCTGTGTGCCCTCCCTCCAAAATGTGATCAAGAAGGTCACGGCCAGTGATGCACTCTGTCCAGACCAGCATCCTTCAGTGCTGAAGGCTCAGGGAATGCTTTCCATTTGATCTGAATTAACACTATTTTTTAAAACAGTTATCTTTTTAAATCTTTTTGCAAATCTGGATTTATCCTTTCCTCACTGAAAGATCACAAATCACAATGCACAATTTGCTCTGTTGCCTAACAGATATGCAAGCACCCTCCTCCTGGCAGTCACTGATGAGTTTTACGTCTTAATTGGCATCCCCCAAACCACTCCAGCATGAGGACAGACAACCTGATAAATGTAAGAAACTGCCCTTCCTTCGGTGCCTTTTCCAGCGTGTTTCCCCTTCCAGACAGCCAGAGCTGTTTTATCACTTTCTCCAAAGGAAAGCGCTGCCGAGTCCCCAAACCTCACAGCAGCAGGGCTCTGTAGATAAGGCAGGGAAAATATTTCACTCGCAAGGAAACTGTGCTCATCTTGCGCTAACGTCCCTGTCCTCTGGAATCCAAGGCAATAATTACAGCAATTTGTAGATAATTATTTGTTAATTAAAAACAGGCTTGCTGGGTACAGTTACCAATTTCCTTCGCTGGCTGTGTAGGGCTGCACAAGGAGACACTGGGGGATTGTCAGTCTCATAAAATCATTTCCTTGTTCTGTTCAGAAAAAAAGTCCCCAGTGGGTCATCTCCCCCCTCTCCCCATATCCTGGCAGGTCTGATTCATTCTCCTAAAACATCCCTAATACAGATTTGTGCCTAGCTTTCCCTTGGTGATTTCCAAGGAAGGTGACTGCTGCATTCCCCCACTGCAGCCTGTTTTCTCAGCTAATTTAATGACCCTTTGCGCACACAGACTCATTTCCAGACACTTTTAAGTGAGTAGCTCCTAAAGGAATCGTGACTCCAAGCTGAGGTTGTGAACCTGAAAGAAGCTCACTTCCATCCCACATTTATGTGAGTAGTAATAAGTAAACAGTGTGGAGATGGAGCTACAGCTGAGAACTAACTGAAGCTGCTGGTTTAAATAGTGCTGTTGGGGCAATTATTCTCCCCTTGACTAGGCAACGTGGGGTTCATGATCACCTCCCAGGCCAGATGTGAGAAGAAGCAATGACAGGTTTTCAGATGTCCCCCACTAAATACTGCATCCACAAGGAGCGTATCTTGGGATGATGGTCCTCATGCCTTGGAATGATGGCCCTCATGAGTATGAGGATTTTTCAATCTTCTAAGTCATCTGTCTCTGCTTCTGCTGTGAAACACACCATCTCCTGGTTCCACCACATCCTCCAGCCTCCAGGGTCTCCCACAGCTCCAGAACCAGGAGAATTATTTAGCCCTGGAAGCAGGAAAGTCACATTGTTCCTGATCTACTTCTGGATTGAGCTGGGCATTCATTTCAGATGCCCCTTCTTCTGTGGCACTGAGGAAACAGCTCATGGAGATCTGAGAGTTGGCTCTGTGGGTTCTGCACAAAAATAGTACCAGTAGCATCAGTATAAACTCTCATGGAAAGACAAGCCCACAGGGAAGTATCATGAGAGGTGAAAGCAAGCAGTGTCCTCCTCCTGGTTGCAGCAGAGCAGCTTGGAGCCACAGTGACAAGGATGGGACAAAGGAACAACAAGAACGTTTTGTCTTCATGTGGCCAGAGCAGAATGTTTCCATCTCCCTTAGCAAAACAGCAGCATCCATAAGAACAAACCAGTGATAATGGGTAGGGGAAACAAATTAGGCTGTCAATATCCTCTTCATGGAAAAAATCTCAAGACTGTTAGTCACACAGGGCTGCTTCGCCCCTCTAATTTTCTCCTGTACGTGGGCTTTCGTGCTCCTCTCATCACCTTAGCGGCTCAGTGCCTGCACCATGTGCAGAGGAATCACAATTAAGCAAAGTGGCTGGATGTCATGATATATGGGACTACATCTCTGCTTCAGCAGCACAGAAAGCTAACGAAGAGCTGAGATTAAACACTAGGTTAATTAGTACGTTTAATTAGTTCACAGTTATTAAATCCTTTCAGACCCTTAGATAAATTGTTCATAGAACAAAACATTCCTTGGAAATGCTACTGTGTACTCCCCCTTCTCCCTCTCTAGGTAGGTGCAGGGCTGGGAAGCTGTAGCCTTCCTCTTGCTGCTTAATGCAGAAGTAGAGTCTCCATCCAAGCCTCAGTGGCTCAGCATCAGTCCCCAAGACTACCCTTGAATCTTCAAGTCTGCCAATTTGCAAATTCACGGTTCTTCTGAGCGGGCACGAGGCAGTACCCATGCTAACATGGACAACAGTTAGTAGGGAAAGGAATAGCATTAGGAAAAAAGCAGGGAGCAACAGTTTCTTTTAACTCTGAGAGACACACACAGATTCAGAGGTTTGCTGTGGACTTAGTCACCCAGCAGTGTCTCCCTTTCCATGTCAACTTCCTCTGTGGTTGCAGTAGACAAGCAGAGCAGCCCTGCAGGAAGAAACAGCAGGCATGAGTGGAGGAACTTCTCACACAGGCTTTGGAGCATTGCCAGTCACTGTGCCAGTTAGGCTGAGGGACAAGAAAGGCTCCTCCAGGCTGCTGTTATCAGTCTCCCATATTCACAACACTGAATGATTGCCCTGTGATTTCCATGTTCATCCCAACAATCCATGCTACTCCAGAGCAGAGTGGTGCTGAAGTCCAGCTGACCTTCAGAGAGCCCATGGCAGCGCTGCCAGACGCTGTGCTCATAAAGGATTTATTTATGGCAAAGGAATCCAGTTTCTGAGGTCACCGTGGAGACTTACCCAAAGCATTTATCACTTGGATAATGCAGGCCTCCGAACAACACAGGTGCAATGAGCTCAGACTCTGGGAAGGCTGGAAAACTGATACCTATGGAATAAAATCTGTATGCTGTTTTCATCATAGTTCTCTGGGAAACTGATGTTTGGGTCCAACAAAGGGGTTTACAACATTTTAAGCACCAAATCTTTTTTTCCCTAGTTACCAAAAGCTGTGGTGGTGGGCAGGAAATTCAGGTTCTCCAGATGCTAGAGACCTAAATCCATAGGCTCAGAATTAATAGGGGCAAAGGGCTACATTAGATGTGGCTCGCTTAAGGGAGTTTGCTAAGGAAAAAACTAACAGTAGAGGATTATGCTGAGGGATATTCCTCATTGCACCAGGAAAGATATCCCTGAACAATGACTTACCCAGCTTGTAATTCTAGTAATTATAAACTATTATAAATTATAAATATAAATTATAAATTATAAGTTATTAGAAAGCAGGAAGCAAAGGCTGGGATAAGGTACTATTGGCAAACCTACTTTTTGAGAACAATAATACAGCTTTTTGGAAGATAATGTCTCTCTTTTTTCCCCTGTGCAGTTGCAAAAGAAAGGTATTTAATCCTTCTAAAAACAAGTATGAATGTGTTTTGCTTCCAGAGGCTCCAAAATATGTCTGCATCAAAGCAATGTGGAGACATTTGGGAATGAAGTCTCCTTTGAGAGACTTCATTCAAAGAGCTACTTTGATACTCATAAGAAACCATAGCCTTGGACTTTGTCTCAGAGAACTAGACTGACCTTTTAGCAACTGATGATAGCTCTGAAATGACTTCTCATCAGTGAAAGCCCAATCTAGCATCACTTAAAATAAATTAAAAGCTATTGCTGGCTGCTGCAGATATTGGATTTAGACCATATAAAACCCAGTTGAATGCTGGGAACCCAAGGAAATTATCATGGTAAATCTAAATTCTAGTGAAGCTTCACAGGCTTCAAAATATCTCTCTGTAGCCCCATTAAGAATGGGTTTCCACTTAGCTCATGTATAATTCACTTTTTTTCTTCTTTTGATAGTACCCCATGAACTAAGCCAGCACAAAGCCCAGCATTCCAGCCTCCTTTTTGCTCACAGCAGATCCAGAGCATGTTTCTGTTGAAAGAACAGTCCAGAGAGTAAACACCTGAGAATAGACACTGCTTCCCTTCAAAATATCTCTTCTGATTTCCTGCTGTCCCCACAGAGCTAGGAACAGCTCCTCCCAACATTTTTTCATCTCCCCATTTCCAGTCACCCTGGGCCACGGCAACAGTGTGACTTCTAAAATGACCAGGATCTGGAAAGACTGACTTACCTTTAGGAGTTGGTCCTCATACACAACTTTGTCTATATCCTCCTGCTAATTTTTTAAGCACTTGATCTTCATTTCAGAAGGACAAAAGCTTGTTGCAGAACAAACCAGCTAGCTGGGATAGCCCCACTGCTGTTTCCATGGGAGAAATTTTTGCTGTTAAACTAAAAAAGAGATGAAGAGTGGTGGCCAGTTCTCCTCAGGAATCTCTGCTAGCCACAAGAGGAATGGATATCATACAGATTACTCCTTCAAACCACTTATCATTGCATCCTTTGTTCCAAATGCACTGCCTTTAACGTGACCTCACATTACACATCTCCCAGCCACATTCACCTTCAATCCTCTCTCTTTCTTCCCTCAGTGAAGGACCATCTTAGAAGACAAATTCTGCTTCTACCAGAAACATCTACTGGGAACATTTCATGTCTCCTAAACCCAGATGTAACTACAGAAGAACCATTATTTCCCATCATCCTTTTAAACCTCCCTCCCTGCAGACACCCTGACAACCAACATCCAGCTTCCCAGCCCAGACTGACATTACTACTCCGATCCTGCTGGTTCCCCAAGTTTTTTTCATCCTGGTTCAGCCCCAATTCACCGTATTTGTAAACTCTCTAGAATGTTCTCCCTTTCATCAATCGCCATTGGCCCCAGTTTGCTGCAATCCTACACCCCTGTTTTCCTATTGGTTGTTCCTGTCCCTAACCCTGCCTCTGCACCATTTTTCCCTGCTCCCATTGGCCCTTGACCCTCAAAGCTGCCCCTGTTTCCTGATATATAATCCTGGACCCTCAAACCAAGTTTATGTTGGTCCCTGGACCGCTTCAAAGAATAAACCCTTTCAGATTACCAAAGAAAGACCTGTCCCTCGTCTGTCTAAAGATTTTCCTCTGCACTCCAGGCTGAAGAAGCACTGGTTGCTCTCAGGCCATGTTGTTGCACAATGCAACAGTTCTGATGTTGCCAAACTGCTGGCCAGTGAAGACAGCATCCAGCAGTGAAGAGAAGATGGGCAGCTATAGGAACTGAAGCCTACAACCCTGAGATTATGCTGTGAGATGTGTGGCTAAGGGATTCCTGAGGGCGTGAAGACTGTGGGGGGATAGTTTATCAGATGAAGGCCAGGTGACCCTCACCACTGCAAGAGGTGGAAGGGGAGTGATGCTAAGGTGTCATGGTTCTGTTCCACCCTTGTGCAAGATCCACAGCCTTTGTGATCGCCCTCTTTGTTACTCTTGATAGCCCTCATTTACAGACAAAGTGGCTGCCCCACCACTTATGACAGCAGGAAGAGAAGATTTCACTATGGTCTCACCTTCCCCCAAAAGTATAGTGATACCATTTGGTCTTTACAGAGAAGGATATTCAGCTGGATGGGAAAAGTTCAAGTCCAGTCCAAAAATATGTGAGGCCAGGCTTTCCTGTGTTATGCCCCTGCCTTCAATTACCCACAGGTGGTCCTGGATCAAATGGGTCTGAGGGGAAGGACCTTACCCATTTCTTGATGTGTTTAGATATTGTCTAGTGCTACCCCTAATACTTCCTTAAATTAATTTTTTAGTTGGCCTGAAGAGGCTTTTATAAGTCAAATAACCCTGGAAAAAATATGGGCAGTATGGCAGAACAGGAGAAAAAAATCCATAGTTGAGAGCAGTAATAAATGCACCATCTGTGACCAGGCACAGAGAACGTGTAGGATGCACTGAGCAGTCATTACATACATGTTTAATTCTCACATAAAGACAGGAGTTCCCTGAACGACAAAGCCCTAATTTCCTACCAATTTACATCCCCTGTCTCTGCCTGATACTGCAGTAGTACCAGCTCCTTCCTGCACTGTGATTCTCTAAGAAACCACATCACAGCAGTGTAGCAATGTACAACACAACTCAATGCTGGCCCTTACAGGAGGGTATGGTGATTGGCATTAAAATAAAACTAATTTTGCTCACTCAGGAGTACAATGAAATGTATCAGTATTTTGTGGAAGAGGCAGAACCTCTCCCAGACAGAGGGAGATGTCTTAAAACATGATTTATTATTCTTCTTCTACAGTCTCATGAAGTTGTAAGAACATCTTCACCATATTCACCAGATGTTCTTGGTCAGTGGTCACAAGAACAGGTTACAGGGATTTTTAAAGGTTAATTAGCCAATAAACATCTGTCACAAAAGAATGTTTCTACTTTCACACCAATAGCTAATTATTTTGTTTTATACATCTTTGCCGCAGTGTGGACTTTCCTAACCAATCGCATAACGGCACACAAAACCATTTTTTATACCTCAAACTTCTTATTACCTTTTTAACTGCTTCTATATCTTAATTTTAAAACCTTAAAACTTTCCACTACCTAGCTTAATGTCTTTTCTACCTAAATTCACATTCTTACTTATGATTCTAAATCTGGAAGCCTTCTCCAAGGTCTTAAATAAAACCCTGTGTTCATGTCTGTGAGCTTGCATACACGAGATTTTGAGAGCTTTCTGTGCTTGGAATTCCCACAACGAGTGCCCCTGTGTTTCCATTCAGCACTGAGGCAGTAACCCATGTGTGTCCAGGCAGTCTGCATGATTCCATGCAGCGGCACAGAGGAGAGATACTGGAAAAGCTGTCCTCGCTGCCTGAGCATGCATTTCTATCCCTCCCTCTACCCACCTTTCCTGTACCCCACCCCTGAAGTCTCCTGTCCTACCTCTCAATGTCTTTCTCATCCACCTGGTTATGTCTGTGCGCCTGCCCTGCAGCTCTAATTCCTCAGGATAGCAGGTCAGAGCTCAGGTCAAGGGGGTGAGGATATCAGCTTACTTGGAGCAAAAGCAGAGGTGAAGGAAGGCCCTGGCAAGCAACTTTGGACTTTAAGGACAAAGAAGCTTTTCATGCCCAGATAAAAAGAATCACATGGGAAAGTCAAAACCAGGCATCTACAAAGCTTTCCTCTCTCTTTCCCATGAGCCCAGCTTGTTTCTTCTAAATGCAGTCTCTGCTCAGCAATTCCTTTCTTACTGTGACTTTACAGCAAGGTAGGGATTTGTCTCCCTGCAAGTAGTGTCACTACCAAAGCTGCCTCCCAGCACCTCCTGGCCCTGGGGCATCCCACTGCTGCTCTCCTGCGTCACCCTGAGTGCTCCAATGACCAAAGCACAGCAATGAGGCAACCTCTGACCACAAGTACAGCAGACATGTTCAGCTGCTGCCTTCCTGCAGTGATGCTACAGAAGAGGGACAGGCACAAATCAGGCAAGTAGAGAAGCAAAGACTGGGCTGCATGAGGAGCAGCACTGACTTCATACATTTCATAGACTCACAGAATGTTTTGGATTGTAAAAGACATTTAAATATAATCTAATTTCAACATTCCTGTCATGGGCAGGGGACCCTTCTATTAGACTTAATTGATCTAAGCCCCATTTAACCTGACTTTGAACACTTAAAAGGTTGAGACAGCCACAGTTTCTCTAGGCAACCTCTTCAGAGTTCCACGGTAGAGGATTTATTCATCATGTCCAATCTAAATCTACACTCTTTCATTTTAAAGCCATTGTCCCTTATCTTGGCACTAAAATTTTCTCTGTCTTTCTTATAAGCCCTCTTTAAGTTTGGAAAGCTTCAGAAAGGAAGAAGCCTTCTTTTCCTCAGGCTGAGCAGCCCCAACTGTCTTAGCCCATCTCCACAGCAAAGGTGCTCCAGCTCTCTGATCATCTTTGTGACCTGTTTTGTACTCAGTCTAATAGGTCCATATGTTTCTAGAGCAGATGAGCGCAGAGCTGGATGCTCAGGTGACGTCTCACAAGAACAGGTAGCAGAATCCTTCCCTCACCCTGCTGTCCCCACTGCTTTGCATGCAGTCCAGAATACAACTGGCTTTCTGGGTTGCAAGTGCACTTTGCTGGGTCATGTCCAGTTTTAAGCCCAACTCTATTGCCAAGTCATTCCCTGCAGGGCTGGAGACCCTGATGGCTGCTCCTCACCATCCACCCAGAAGAGCTGGAAGGACAGAGGGGCATAAGCCTCAAAAAGAAACAGGAGAAAAGGTTTATTCGTCAGCAAGAGTTGCAGAGCAGACCCAAGTCCTACGCCTCTTATCAGGAAAAGCGAGGAATGTCGAGGGGCTATGGTCCCTGAGAAAAAGCCAGGGGGACGGGAGAGTAGCTGAAGGTCCCCGAGAACCACCCCACGCCATCTCCAGACCGGGCTCCGCTGAGGTGGTCCCAGAGATCAGCAGGATCCCCTACCCCCGCCACGGGGATCCTTTGTGTTCCACCAGGGGATCCCTCTCGCGGCCACGGAGCATCCTTCCCCCACTCGTGGGGATCCCATCCCCACGTGTCCCGTTAGGAGCCGACACCCAATAAGGGGAACTACATTTCCCAGGGCGGCTTGCGCCCGAACGGCGGAAGAGGTGGGCCGAGCCGCGCATTCTGTTCCGATTGGCTGGCCAGGGGCAGCCCGAGCGGCCATTGGCTGGGTGGGAGGTCACGTGGGGCGGCGGGAGTCAGGCCGACTCACGTGGGACTGTGCGGAGCGGGCCGGGAGCGGAGCGGGAGCCGGGAACAGGGAGCGGCCGGCCGGGCTCGGGCCGGGCGTCTGGGGGAGCGGACCCCGCCTGGCCTCGCCATGCTGGGCGCCCGGGGCGGGTGGCGGGCCCTCCGCCGCTGCGCCTCCCTGCCGCGGGCCGTGCGGCTGCGGGTGCGCGAGGCGCTGGGGGCGCGGGAGCCGGCGGACGCGGTCAGAGTGCAGGTGTGTGCCCGGGAATGGCCCGGCCCGGAGCCTGAGCGGAGGGGAGGGAAACGTGGGAGCCCTGCAGAGCGTTCTGCTGAGCTCCCAGATCTCCTCTGCAGTCGCGCAGAGCCTCCCCGTGTGTTCTCCCGCCCTGCCTGCTCCCCTGGCTGCTGTGGCAGGCAGCGAAGCTTTGGAGTCACTGGGCACGTGCAGAGGAGCCTTGTCGCTGTGATGGATTGTACTGAGTGTGCCCTCCGCCACGCCGGCTTTATTACCCGTTCTGTTCCGGAGAGCGAGCCATGGCCTGCGTGCTGTTCTTTTTAAAGCTTTTCCATTGTTCTTGTGCCACGTGCATCCAGGTTTAGAGCAATGTTAGCAGAACCATCGATAGCACTTAGGTTTAAATACAACTGACGTTTGTATTTGGCTCCTCCTGAGAACGAAGATAGACTGGAATTAATGGGCATTTTAGCTATGGAGCTGTTTTCCTTAACATAGGATTGTGTGTTTTCCCCTGTTTTCTGGTGTTTCCAAATGGCAGAGCGGTGCTTGCACACACTGAGTCCCTGCTTCAATGCAGAGTTGTGCAGCTGTCAGTATTTCTCCACGAATGTGAAAAGGACTGGGGTACTGGGTAAGAGTTTTAAACACAACTGAAAGAGGTTAGATTTAGATTTATAAGAAAGAAATTTCTCACCGTGGGGGTGGTGAGGCACTGGCACAGGTTGCCTAGAGAAGATGTAGCTGCCCCATTCCTGGAGGTGTTCAAGGCCAGGATGGGACTTGGAGCAACCTGGTCTAGTGGATGGTGTCCCTGCCCATGGCAGTTAGAACTGGAAAACCTTTAAGATCCCTTTCAATTCAAGCCTTTCTGTGATTCTACTGACCCAAAAACCAGTTTGTAGCACATGGGTATTCCTGCTCACACATAGGTGAAGCCTGATAGGTTTGGAAGAAGCTCATCCTGTGTTGGATCTTCTCTGATGTAGTTTGATGAATGATGCAAGCTAGAATAAACTGATGCTAAAATTTGCAGTAGTGGCATTCCTCCCCCTTCCCTGTCCTCCAGAGCATTGCTGCTTTGCTCTTCCCCTGAACAGGCAAAATGTGTGGGTTTTAAACTGGGCTAGGGATGTGGTTGGCTTAAATCCAACCTTACTATGGCCAGATTATTGGGATGTGCAGTCTAGTCGTTACAGTCAGGATTGTCACTTCTATTGTACATTCATTCTGGTAAGATGTGAAGTGGTCAAAACATTGCTGCCACAGCCTCTGCTGCTCCGATACAAGCCTGTGGGTATGCTCTTACTTCCTATTGCAGGAAGGCTCCTCTTTTTTATTTAATTGATCCCAGAACAGCTTGATGAGGTGGCAAAAAATATTCCTGAGATTCTTTCTTTGTTCATTTTTATTGGTGTGTTTTGTTAAGGAGTGTTTGTGGGTAGGGACAGTGAGGAAAAATATCTGCTGTTCTACATTAAACATGTATCCAGTATAACATACATGGTGTTTTCTGGGGATTTCCTGGAATACAGAGGATAAGTACAACAGCTTCAGGCATGCTACTGCATGAAATACCTTTTACTTTAACCGTACAAATAAAGAGGATGCCCAGATAATCTTGTTTCTTGCATTAGTTCTTCCTTTGGGTGGAACACTCTGCACGGGTGGTTTGCCCTGCCTGACTCACTAGGTTCATGTCTTTAAAATCTTCCATGGTTCTTACATGGAACATGGAAAGCATGTTACACAAGCCTATGTAATGCTTTGCCTGTGTTAGCAGTCGTTCTTCAAATTATAACATGTTTTACTGGTGGTGCTGTTTAATTCTTGGTTTGATCTCTCTGGGTGACAGAAGTAGATGAATTTGCATTGGTTTGTCTGGTATAAAATCCCTGAAGCACTTGCACAGTTTGAAGTCATTGGGACTATTTGGTCCCTTACAGTTAAGAAAAAGATGAAACTGGTTGGAAAAGGCAGTTTGCTTGTTTAATCAGCAGTGGTTTTGATTCTTCTCTACAATATTGTTGGAAGATGAGCTGGAAGGCCCCCAGCAGATAATTTTGCTTTGAAAGCCAGCTTTGTCTCAACTCCGGTGAGCTGAGGAACAACTGTAGGAGTTCTCTTTTGGATGCTATTACTATTGCTTGCTGCCTTGGTACTGACTTTTTAAGGGAAAAATATTTCCCTTAAAAAAAGTAATTAAAATTTATATGTCATTAAAAAGCTCAAATTAACACATTAGCCTGCATTCTATGCAGGTCATGGTCAGTTCTACTGTTTTGCTGTTAGAAGGAATTTGGGTATTATTAGTTTAATTATTTTCATAAAACTGAACAAAGTATTTCTTAATTTTTTTCTTATTATATTTTTTTTTCATGGTCTCAGTGGAGCAGTCTTGATTTTGAGATGAAAGGAGAAACATCCAACGCAGTAATTTTTTTGGTTTTGCATGAATATGTAGTTTTTCATGTGAATCTATTGGCTGCAACATTATTTTACCATTCCAGCAATTTAGGCCACATAAACCACTAGTGAACAGATTTGAAGATTTGAAAGATTGGAACCTTTCTACAGGGATACAACAGCAAAACTGATACTAAAAACCATCAGAATGGTCTTGAGTGTATTGTAATGCAGAATGGTGCATTACTGGTCTCTCCTCTTTTTGTAAGAGTTCAGAAGGGACACCACTGATAGAAGTATGCACTTTGCCAAAACACTTGACATTTTCAGAATGCTTTGTTGCTTTCCTTATTCTCAGCTCCCCAAAGATGCAGATACATCTTATTAATCCTCTCTGTTCTCAGGAAGAGACTGCCTCAGAAGGATGTCTCTGCTTAAGGATTTGTTTCTTTCTACTTTGAAGTCAAAAGAAAAACTGACACTAACTTTTTTTTCTCTTCTTGTTTTTTTATTATGATTAATTTTTTGCCTCTAAAGAAACAGTTACTTTGATTTCAGTAAGTGGTGTGTCCAGCTCAGCTGGAAGAAGAGCATGAGCACACAGCATTCCTGCCAAAAAATAACAAATCTCTTTTTCTTTTACCTCTAGGGCTGGGTCCGCTCTGTCCGATCCCAGAAGGAAGTTTTGTTCCTGCACATAAATGATGGCAGTTCTCTGGAAAGCCTCCAGGTGGTTGCTGATCCCAGCCTGGAAAAAAGGTAGGTCCATTTGAAATAACTGGAGAGCTGAGCTGTGCTTGGAGGTGTTTGCTTTGGCCTCCTTCCCTATGCCAGGGACTCACCAACCTCATTTGTCCCCACCAAGAACCCCTTCTAATAAATACCTGTCAGTTTTCTCCCCACTTGTCCAACATTCCTGGCTTGTCCTAGATTCTTCTATAGCTTTGTTAATCTCTTCCCATTCACACCTCTGCATTTAATGATTTTTCATTTGATCTCAAGTGATCCAGCTAAATTAACAGAAATGTCTTTTCTGAATGTAGTTGTATCAGCACCTAGTTAAGCTGTTGTTTTTTCTTGATTTCTTAGAGACCTGACTTTCGGAAGTGCAGTGGAAGTGCAGGGGAAGCTTGTCAAAAGTCCTCATAGGATGCAAAACATGGAGCTGCAAGCTGAAACAATTCATGTGGTGGGACCTTGTGATATTTGGGTATGTCACTGCAGCAGGAGGGATACGACTGCTGGAAATCAATTTTTGGAAGGTCCAAGTATACAGTAAAACGTGCTTGAAACTGTATTTTCTTTAAGTCTGAGTGGTCCTGCAGACTTTGTCAGCAGTGTCTGTAGGCTGCATGAAGGGAGAAGCACTGGATCACCATGAAAGCTCATTTCTGGGGCAGAGCTGTTTCTTCAGGGAAAATGTGCACAAGCTGACAGTGTAGAGTTTGCCTTTATCCCACTCTGAAGCACTTATCTGTGCAAGTGGCTTACCTGGTAAGTCTGGCTTGGATATAAATTGGCGAAATAGTGGAACCGGCAAGATGCTTCAGGTTGTGCAGCTGGAAGAACCATATCTGGCACAGGCACATTCAGAACTGGCTTTCTGTTGCAGCAGTGAGGGGAACAGCTGGATTTCAGTGGGGCTCAACCTCCGCAAAAGGTGGAGCATTTTATAGTGCTAATACCTCCTCTTGTGTTCATGGTTCTTGCTCTTCTGTAAGCACTGTAAAATACACAAAATAACCAGAAAAGATAGGCAAGAACATCTAGTTATTCTGTGCTCTGTAATGATGACTGAGTTTAAGTAGGGACAAATGGCATTCTGTGAATAGCAGTAAAACTGCATGGACTTCCAAGTTCTCATCCTGTTACTTTGATTTCCTTGTTGTTTTCAGTCATTTCCCCTGAAAATGAAGGAGAGGCACCCGCTGGAGTATGTCCGACAGTTCCCTCACCTGCGATGCAGGAGCAACACGCTGGGCGCCCTCCTGCGAATCCGCAGTGAAGCCACTGCAGCCATCCACTCCTTCTTCCAGGTAGTCCCTTCTGTACCAAGCCTCGTGTGTAGAACACTTCACTCAGGCTGGCTTTATGGGAGCAGGTTAGGAGGGAAGGAGCATGGTATCTTGCCTGCAGGGTATGGATTTTGCTGGGCCTTGGCCAGACTGTTGCTTATGATCAGGTTAGCGCATCTGTGGCCTGTCAGTGTCTTTCCACCCATTTCCTGTTATTTATCCCTTTCACAGAGTTGCAGTACAGTTGTCTGTGAGTGTGTGGTCTGTGGAACACAACATAATATGGACTTATTCAACCCATCCTCTGCAGTGACCTTATGGTCCTTGGACAGAAGCCTCCTCCCACATGGAAAAATCTGTGATACAGGAGCACAGACAGGCTGACTCAGGGCTTCATGTTATTCTCAGTTCTTGCCTCTTATTGCAGTACAAGTCTGGATGCTGACATTAGGAGACTCCTGTTCTGATTCATTTGAAACTGATGGGTGGAAGCCCCTCGTGTTTTCTGAATATGTCACTCTTAAGCTGTTGGCGCAGCACAGGCATTGTGCAGGCAGTGAATTGACTCTGATGCCAGTTGTCACATAGAGACCATGTGATTCTTTGTGAGTAGACAAAGGAAGGTTACAAATCTTCCAACACACCTGAGCTTTTCTTTAAAGCTGTTACTGGAAATAAGCATGTTTTAGTTTAGATAAGCTGCCTTTAGTTAGAATAGGGTCATACTCAGAGCATTCTGATGGCTAAATTCGTATCTAATAATTAGTGTGGCCCAAGGAACAGTTTAGAAATGTCAAGGTGAATTCCAGGTCCCACGTGTGGTGGTCTTTGTTGACTGCAAGTTGCAAAGAAGGCTTGCTGACTCTAAGAGCTCTCTGTGTGGAAGTGCATGGCGTTTGGATGACTTTTGTGGGTTTCATTGGGTGTCGGGGGCGTGTTTTATGTTTTTTTTAAGAGAAATCCCGTGTCAGGTAAAGCTGTGGGTTTCAGGATTGTGCCTAAGACAGAAGCCAGCTCTGTTGGGAGTCAGTCTGTGCTGCTGTCGAGCCACTAGATGGCATTGCCTACAACGGTTTGTGCTTCCAAACCTGGACACCGAAGGCAGCCCAGATACAAACCCATCTTATTCAGGCTTTGCTTCTCCAGATCAGCTCCTGCTTAGGCCCTGACATACCTTCCTGTTTACAGTGCTCAAGAGCAGAGCTCTGTTAAAAAATAGAATTTGTCATCAATTTAGCAGTGGCAGCTGCACTTAAGTTTTTAAAGGAATAAGAAAGATTTGGTCCCAGACCTGATATTTACAAATGCTTGTGTGAGAACTCTCCTAAGCATTCTCCAAGGAATGTCTAGGGTTTTATTCCATTTCTAATGGAAGGAAGTCTTAAAATTGCCACTTGCATTATCTCAAGAGTATTACAATTTTCTATTTGTTAATGTCAAAATATACCATAGCTACAAAGTTATTCAAATTACTCAATAGTATTCAAAATATTCAAAGTCAGTCAAATTCTTTGAGCATCTCCACTCACCAAAGCTGTAAGGAGCCTAATGGTGGAAGAAAATAAGTGGAGTTTGAATACACAAAATTATCAAGATTCTCTGTAACTTTAAGAACCTCTATTTTTTAGCCTGTTCATTTCCAGGAATGAATGATGAGTGCCAAATGCCTTTGGTTTGGATGTTGAAAGCTAAAATGTCCTCTTTAAATCTTCTTCTGAGAATTGTGGTCCATGTGGGATAGGAACATTGCTCCTAGGCACAGTAAGATAGTTGCATTGTGAATGGCAACTTCGTTCTGCACATGAAGTTCCAGGTTTGTGGGAGCCAGTAATGCAACTTGAATTATTTTAAAAGCTTTTATAAGGGAAATTATCCGAGAGGTTTTTAGGGGATTCTCTTATTTCAGATCTGTGCAGTTTGCTTTACTTTCCAAAGCATTTACGGGATCATCTGTGTGAAATCTGCTTCTTTGCAGCAACTGCAACCACTGTATGAGGGATTTAGGCATTTTTCAAACATCTCCAGTAGAGCTGGGAGGCCATGTAACCAGCAGGGCTCTGAATATGCAGTGAACTGTGTCAGAGACATGCATTTTGTACTGGTAGGCTGAAGCTTCCTCCTCCAGGCAAAGCAAGTAGTTCCAGATCCAAAACTTCCTTCTGTGCAGTAACTGGAGCCAAGTGAAGAGCCAAGGTCTTTGCACCTGTAACCAAGGTAGCCTATAGCTGACTGCAGGGACTTTGCTCCCTCTTGGTTGTGTTACTGTATCCCCACAAATGCATTGTATGTCCATAAGAGGTTTTTGTTCCAAATTATTTTTAGTTTGATTCTCAGAATGGGCAGTAAATACTACTCCTGTCTTCCTAGCCCCTTAATGAGCTGGTTAAGGACCATGATGTCTCACGTGACTGACTGAATTGTAATATTCTGGTAAAAGCTATGAAGCTAAGATGTATCCATCCACTGAATATTGTGTGGCAGCTGTTTTAAAAGCCTAAGGTTGGACTGCAGAGAAATCCAGAGAACAGGGGCTCTTTCTTCATGCAGCCTTACTGATGTCAGAGGCCTTTGCTGGATTTATGAACTATTACATTCATGTAATACCTAGAATGTGACCAAGCCAGGGTATACCCTGTCTCTTAAAATCAGCTTGATTTCAGTATCTTAGCAGATGCAAGGCAGGATTGATACTTTACTGGTGTTTACTGGGTGTTTTTAATGTCTCTTTCATCTAGTCTGTGATTTCTGTCATCCAACACATTTGATCACTTCTTTTAATGCAGCACACGAAGACTGTCCTTTGCCTAACCACTGCCTTCCAAAAAGCTGAAAAAAACAAAGTGTTGAGGTCATAGAGATGAATTTGATCAAAACTGCCCAAAAATATAAAATTGTGGAAGGAAGTGAGAAGAAAGGGGAATGGTGTGGAAATTGCCATTGCAAAAAAAAAAAAAAACAAAAAAAAAACCCTCATAGTAATGACATAAATCTCTCTTGGTTATGGAACCTAGAGGAGCACAGGTAGTAAACACTGATTTCTAAATCATCTTGGCATTTAGTTTGTCATCTGTCCCTGTAAGGCAGAAGCTGCACAAAAGACTACGTGTGCTGTCCTGGCTGGGATAATGGCCTAGTTATGTGTGCTGGTTGATGTCATCCTTCAGGGTGATGTTTGGAATCTTTAGCTTCTTAACTTTGCTGTTCTGTCTGTTCCAGGATAATGGGTATGTGCATATTCATACCCCCATAATTACATCCAATGACTGTGAAGGTGCTGGGGAACTCTTTCAAATTGAGGTAAGTTGGGTTGCATAAAATTTGTTTTTGTTGTTTTGGTTTTTTTGCAAAGGAATTCTTGAGTTATTCAAGGTTAGAGGAAATGTTTATCTTTATAAAACCCTTTTATGCAATATTGTGATTTTTTTTTTTTTTAATATAGCAATCCTCTGCTTCAGCTAATAATTTAGACAGTTAAACAGATACATTATCTTTTATTTTATTGGTATTTTGTGCATTAATCAGTACCTTTTGTACTGATGAGGTTGTTCCATCCCTGGTACTGTGGAAAAATTTACAGATGATAATGGAGGGAGGTGGAACATCTTAGGAAACAGAACGACGTGATCATAAGAGCCCGAGAGATGGGATGGATCATTCAGGACAGATTACTACACTCAAATATTTCTTAGCTTTGAAACAAAGAATATAATTAATCATGAGATAATCATCAAAAAAAAAAAAAAAAAGTCAGCTATACCTGAAACTCCTTTTCACCAATGTGTACATACAGGTTCCTCCCTACAAGCTACTCCTGTTGTATGTCACAATTCTCCCTCAATATTGTCAAGCCTCCCCATAACCACAAAGTACTGCCACAATCTATCATTATAAGAGTACTTCACATCATGGGTCGGAACCTCCTGTGAAACTGAAACACAGCCATGGCCACTAAGATCTCCCCCACAGATTTCTCATGATTCCTGAACCCACAGTCGTTAGTCATACTGCATCCATTAATTCCATCTGAATTTTATACTTCTGTATCTGAAATTCACTCTTCTGTCTCAAACAACGGCCTCCTTGCCACTTACATGTATTGGCTCCGGTTTTGTGGGTGATTCATCTGTAAGCAAAAGAAAAATTGTTGAGGTAGCAGTTACTTGCTATGGGATCACATCTTCCGCTCTGCACGGCCTCATGACAAAAAAAGCTTCTGTCTACTTGTTCTCCAGGATCTCAAGGTCTAACCTGTGCTACCAGTGATTCCCTTCCAGACCAATACATGTGGCTCAGCTTTTTCCTTGCTGGGACAATAGGGTTGATTAGCTAGACTAAATTGTTCCTGTTTAATTGAGATGTCTTAATGCTACCCAGGGTTCACTCCAGGCTGTTGCATGCAAATTAAGACGTGGAAACAAGTGACACTTAATGATGGAAACATTATGCAGTTTGCAGCTGTACAATGTATTTCGTCTTCAGTACAAATTGTATCCACTTGAAAGCTGTAGAGGATGCAGGACTACAGCGTAGGTGGCTGGTAGTGACAGAAACCCTGATGCAAATGTTGAATGAGGTGCTAAATTGTCAGCCTGAAACTTGTATAAACTGGCTTTTACCTAAATGCATGGTTCAAGGCAGATATTTTACTCCTTTCCAGTGGGATTGCTGAGGTGCACATAATACCTGTCTTGGAGAAATGAAACTACAGCTGTGCTTGAAAGGTGTGCTGCAAGTGCCATGTCAGACCCCATTAAATGGCCTGTGCCATAAATGAAGGGCTTCACAAACCCACTTGCTGCTCGGGAGAGGGAAGTTCTCCCTGATTTCCTGTTTCTTCTTTGAGTACAGCTTCATTGTCTGGCCTCATTTAGGACTTAGTTTTGTTTCTGCAAAGCCCTGTTTACAATTGGTCCTGGCTAGCAGATATCTAAGACTGCATGCTATCCTGCTGGGATTGCTTCACTCCACTGGAGCAGTGACACTGTTTTTTGACAGTGAAAACGTGGGGAAGATGAAGCCTGCTTTGGGCCATGCATACGATGCTGTCAGACACAAAATAAGAATGACAGAAGGGTGTCAGACATAATAATAAAGGCCTGGTATTTGCAGCAAAGCCCAGAATCTTCATGTGCTTTTAACCAAATCAACTATCAGGACATTCTTTTCTGCTGTATTCAGTCACTTTTTAAACTAGCCTTTAATTCATTGGTTGAACAGGACAAGGGGGAATATAAATTCACGTTCCTCTTATATTTGAGAAGGAGCTAAGATTTCTGGTGATGGGAATTGATGAAAACAACCTCCAAATTATTCAGTTTCAAAAAATACTTAAATCCTGTTCCTTCAGTTTTAAGGTCTATCTTCTAGCTGAAACCAGAATTGGTGTCCTGTTACTCCTGAATTTGTAGTAGTTGTAGTACATCTACTGTTAAGAGGTTGGAATTTTTTCTGCCTTTGGGTTTTGGGTTTTTTTTAGCTCCCTTGGGCAGTACATAGAACTAATAGTCTCACCAGTTTGGCTGACCTGCTGCAGGTGGAGTAAGTTGAAAACTTTAGTTGAATAGCCTTCAGGACCTAAGTAGAGGCTGCTTTTGCACCACTGTGAACTATTGCCTTTAAATAGCTGTTTTCTCTAACTGGCAGAATTTTAATCCTCTGATTAAACATCTGATGGCTGCTCAGGCCTGTGCATTCTTTTGAAGTGATGGAAAGTGAAGAGAGTTGGAATATGTTTTTACATGTGAATTGGAGAGAGGGGGAAAAACGTATCTGAAGTTACAATGAAAAGGCTTTTTGAAATATGGTCTTTGATTCCTAAAACTCTTAATCCTGTAAGATTTGTATTTGTTTATATTTTCAGTTTCCTCATTACCTTTGTTTGGTTTTGGATGTACTGATTAGTCTGTACATGGCTTTGGTTGGGATGCTCTCGTCTTAGGACTTGGGATGGGGGAGAATCCATATTCCCTCTCTACTGGGCGAATTAACTAAATCTTTTTAAAATTATGTACTCTAATGGTGAAGAGAGTGCAGAGGACATTTTAAATAATAAGTCGCAAGATGGTAACAACTCCAGAGGAAACTTCTCCACCTGGAAAGTGTGTAGGTTTGAGAAGAAACTGCCAGAATTGTGAAGACAGCTAGGCAGACCCTAACCCACACAGAGAACATCAGCAACACCAGCTTGTGGCTTTCTGCACTGTTGACAGTGTCTTCCTGTGGTGGGAGCGTGTAGGGGAGAAAGCATCTTGTTTGTGCTTCTTTCTTTAAAGTAAATATATTGAAACTACTAGAAGAGCTTTGACTGTTTAAAGCAGCATTTTAGTATCATACAAAGCAGGATGAGGTAATTCTTGAAATAGGGAGAACGCAAATCAGCAGGGGCAGATAGCCTTTACTCTATTTTAATCAGAAAATAATTTTCCCATACCAGCAGTTTTAGCACCTCCACCTCAGCACAGATTCTTTCCTTGGTTTTGAGGGTTTTTTTGCTTGTTTTTCTCTTTTATTTCTTCTGAAGTCTGAAATTCTTAGCAGCTTTGTATGTTGCAAGAAACTTTACCCAGTCTCCTTCTGTGGCTGCATCCTAGGAAATCTGCCTTGCTTTTTTCTTTGTGACCCAGCTGTATATCTGTTTCCTGCTGTTTTCAGTAGGTTCCCACTCTGTGTGCAGTGTTGAAGACTCCCTGTTTTCTGAGTCTCTTGATCTCTTTTCCACTTTGCTCCCTGGAAAATTTTCTCTCAGCTCTCAGCTGCTGTGGAGAAAGGTGGAGGCTTCTCTGTGCTCTGTAAGAACCTGTCTGGCCCAGGACACTCCAGTTGGTTCAGTGTGGGTCTCCACAGCCACTTTCCCTGTTTCCCAGCTGCAGCCTCTTAAGAGAGCTCAGCCTGAAGTGAGTTTCAAAGCATAACAATTGTATCATGCATTCACAGCTCCTTAAAGTAGATCTCATATGCAGTTTTTATTGTCTGTGGCTGTATTTCTTTCTGGGACTACTCTCTGCATGTAAGGAGTGCTGCACTGATGGCTCAGCAGAGGTAAAATGTGATCTCTGTGAGGCTTGTCTCTTTCCACACACCCACCTCATGGCACCTGAATGGTGTTTGCCTGAGCCCAGAGTCTGGATCAGGCCATTTCAATACATTAATGGATATTTAACTGTAAACCTGAAGAAGCACCCAGATATAGTTCTTCTCTAAATTGCATCTGGAGATCATACGGTGTTGGGCTTTCAGGGTTTTTTTTGCCCCTCGCTCACAGGAGTGAATGTCAAATGTTTTTAGGTTCCTGAAGGTGAGGGTTGATGGCTGTGGCACCAGCAATATGTACCTGCTGCTGAAGATGCAGAAACTTACTCCTTCCACCCCGTTGGTACTACTGAAAAATATCCTTGTCAGCACTGAAGAAAGTTGGGATCTGCTGGGGAGAATCACAATTAAACGCAACAGTGTCAGTGTCTGTAAGGTGTTTCCCCTTTTAGAGATGTGTGATAGTCTGGGAGGCAGCCAGTTTCTGGGAGACTGGTGCTTCAGAGATGTGCTTGGCAAGGATCAGGGTAGGCTGGACCTGAGATGAGGGACAGCTTGCTTTTTCATGTTCTAGCTCTCCCATTTTCTGCTCATTTCTCCCATTTTCTGCTCATTTCTACCTGATTCATATCCGGCCGTCCAGTCTGTATTTATGAGACGTTATGCATTCCAGTACATATTTATGAGATGGGTGTCTCAGCAGAACCAGCTGCTATTGTTCAGTGCAAGTCCAGCTGATCAGAATTAGGACTGGAATTGCAAGGAGGACTTCTTGGAAGTTAGGAGTTTTGCAGGGGTTGTCTAAAAAAGAAAATCCAGTCATGTTTATAATGGGGTGTCACAGAGAAAATCTGGATTAAAGATGTGTTTCTGGGAAGCTGCAGCAGCATGGAAGTGTGGGTCTCGGCTAGAGCTACAGCAATGATTTTTATGAGCTTTTCAAGTGTTCTCTGATCCCTTCATGCTTTTGGCTTGCATAGAGTGTAAAACAGAATCAAACAGTTTGTACTCTCCTGAAGCTAATTGCCTCAAGGAGAAGTTAATACAAGACTGACATCAAAGGGAATAATTTTAAATTAAATCATTAGACATTTGAGGAGATGGAGAACAAAACAGGTACTAAATCCAGTTGTTCTTGTATTTAGAATGAGAATAAAAGCTTTTGAAGTTCACGTCAAATACTAGTATGTTCATAGCACATTTACTTTGAGGCACCAAGTTGCTTCATACAGGTTCCCTCTCCCTTTTCACCCATTGTAATATGGATAGTTTTTTTGACTCTGGGATGGAAAGAGCTTGAAAGGAAACCCGTAATTCCCCTCCCAGTCTTTTATCAAGTCCTTGTTTTGGGATTGGGAATTGGGATAAGTGTCTATCTAATTGAAGTAAAAGCACCACAGTGTTGTTGCTTCGTTTTGCTAGTCATGGGCATGAAAACCAATCTCTGTCAGTAGTGAATGGATAGTGTCCCCTACCATTCATTTGTCTTGTACCAGTGGCTGTGGTTTCAAATAATAAAAAAGCCACCTTGATTGAAAAGGTTGAGCATGAATCTGGGACACAGGCACTTGGGAATATTGGCCTGTGCTTGAATGTGTCAAGTGGAGGAATCACCTCCAGTGGCTTAGCTGATACTTGTTCCTGTGAAATGTGCAGCTGCTAATTATGGAATCTCCTCTTGCTGAAGGTATCCCTTCTGAACAAAAAGGGAGGCATTTAATTTTTCCAGCATAGAAAAATTTTCTGCATGAGCTGTGCTGCAGCTCACAACACCCAGTTGTATCAAGTATTGTGCCTTAGGATGAGGAAGAGCAAGTGGGCAGCTGTGGAGAGGGGAGGAGATCAGATAGTGATGGGGCAGTACAATTTTATATAAATATTGCTGTGTTTGCTCTTCACCTTCTGTCAGAAGCCATTCAGGAGCTTCTCACAATGCAGACAATACATCTGGGGGTCTCTGTGACCTCTCAAACAGGCTGCAGGTTTTCAGAAGCCCAGCTGAGTTGTAGATTGTCTCACTTTCTCCAGTCACTTACTGTGTTTCTATTTTCCTTATGTCTCTCTGAGATCACATCTGATTTAGAGAATGAAAAATGACACAAAGTTGTTATAAATAAACCAGGCCCCAGCTCCTGGAGACAGCTGTATCCTGTTTGTGAATTTGGGGGGAAGCACTGAGATTTTGTGGCTGATTTCTTGTTCTTTTCTTGTTTCCAGTTTGTCTCTTTCTCATTGTTTAGAAGTTGCATCCTACAGGATTAGGTGGAATTTTTCACTGGTAGAATAAGGAATGTCTGAACAAAGCTTGCAGGGAAAGAGAAACCATGAAAGAGAAACCAGAAATCATGGCTCTTCAGTGTTCTAGCCATGGTTCTGGGGCTGCAGTGTGTGATTGTTTATTAATATCCTTATTGTTTTTGAGCAAATGCTCTGGGTTTATTTGATGAAAACAGCAGGGACCTGCTTCTGCATCCTTGGAGTTTGGTGTTTGATTTTTTCAGAACCACAAAACCTCTGAAACAAAGGAAGCAGTTTTGGAGTTGCAGCCACAAATTGTCATCTTTGCATTGATCTCTGTGGAACAAGGCAAGCTTGCTTTTTTCTTCAGTGTGATGCTGTGAAGAGATAAAACTGCCTTGTGATCTGAGGTTTTTGGAAGTCACTGTTTTATCTTTGTGATGAGCAGCAGAGCTTTTTGAGAACAAAAGCAACACCTTCAAGCTCATTGAGAAAAATGGCAGCTTATAGACTATCAAAGGCTGGTGAACAAAGCTACCTGTGACAGAGCAAGTTGAGGAGTGCTGGAGGCAGTGGCATACTTAGCTGAATGAGCAACACTTAGCATGACTTCTAGGAGCTACACCTTGAAAAGTGTATTTCAGACTTATTTCAGAAGAAAGTCTTCGTTTGGAAGTGAATGTAGATCAGCCAGACAGATCTCAGATTAGCTTTGAAGTTCCATTTTGTTTTTCTTCTGAACTTTGGCTCCTCCGAAGTTTAGGGATGACATTGAAATATACAAGATGTTGAAACACACTATCATTTATCTTCATGTTTCTTTAAAAGTCACTGAGTTGTGGCCTCTAGAGATCATCTAATCTGTCTCACTGTGTTCAAACAGGGTCAGCTGGAGCAAGTTGCCCAGTACTCCACTACTGAGTTTTTTATATCTCCCCAGATGGAGACTTTACAGGCTCTCTGGACAACCTGTTCTAGTACTTGACACTAAAAATATTAAATATTAAAGATTATTCTTGTTTTCAGATAAATTTTTGTGTGTCTTTTTCTAAATCCATGCCTATTGTCTCTTGGGACCTTTGTTTTTCATTTTTTATTTTCATAATGGAACACTGAAAACTGCTAAGTTTTCTATTACTTGTAGATTTTTATGCTTAAAATATCTGATAACCTGAAAAAGCATGCAAAAGCTGAAATGAAACATAGTTTATTTTTCACTGCCTATATAATATGTAAGCTCTGATGTCTTCAAAGTAATATTGTTTCAGTTGTGATTTTTTTTGAAGAATGAATAACAAATCTTAAGAGGATATTGCATTGCCTTTTTTTTTATTACTGTTTGTCATTTTCCAGTGGAAACAAATTAATTTCCCCATGAAAAGAAAATAACACTGTTTTTAAAGTTTCTGAAAGTCAGTGGGACTGACACAGAAAACACTCCTCTATTTTCTCATCAGGCTTGAAATTGAATTTTGAAGGCAATGCTGTATGAAGCTTCAAACTACAAGTGATAGAGATTCTTCTCTTCCTCCTCGCTGTTCATCTTGGTAGGAAAGTGAAAATCAATGCTTTGAAAAGAGGGAAAAGAAACCAGGTACTGTGCTTTTTATTTAAACACCAGTGGTCTGATTTGTTGCTCATTGTTACAGACATCAAGAGAGGCAAAGGAGTCTGCAGAAAAGACCCAATTCTTCAATGTGCCTGCCTTCCTGACAGTTTCTGGCCAGCTACATTTGGAAGTAATGGCAGGGTGAGCAAAATTAGATGTTTTCATCTTTGTGGGATATTTCCAACTGGTAATTTTGGTATCCATTATATATCTGTCATGGTTATCTGCCAGAAGTGGATTGAGTGGCAGTGGCTGGGTGATGGGCATGGTGAAAGGCCAGCCTAGACAGAGGGCTGGAGCATCTGTTGTATGGACACAGGCTGAGAGAGCTGGGGTTATTCATTTATATCATTTATCCAGGCATTCAGCCTGGATAAGAGGAGGCTTCAGGGAGACTTTAGGGCACCTTCTAGTACTTAAGGGGCTACAAGAGAATTGAGGAGGGTCTTTGGACAAGGAGTGACTGGGCAAGGGGGGATGGCTTCAGATAGCAAGAGGAAATGTTTAAATTAGATATTAGGAAGAAATTCTTTACTTGAAGATGGTGAGGCACTGGCACAGGTTTACCAGAGAAGCTGTGGCTGCCCCATCCCTGTATGTGTTCAAGGCCAGGTTGGGTGGGGCTCTGAGCAACCTGGGGTAGTGGAAGGTGTCCCTGCCCATGGCTGGAGAGTTAGAACAGCATTGTCTTTGAGGTCACTTCCAGAACCATTCAATGAGTCTATACTCTGAAGGGTCTCAGAGCATCTAGAGAGTTAATGCTGTGTGATGTATCTGTGCAATGCTTTTGCATCTAGAAGAGCTTAATTTATTTTTGAAGACTGAAGGGATTCAATACCACTTGAGCGGCAGGCCTCAAAAACTCAGTGTACTTAAATAAAATAAAAATAAAAGGAGCAGGTTCCCAGAACAGCTATGCTCCATTACGAATAAACACATCTAATTTTAGATGGCCCTGGATTCATTCAAAATGCCTGTAAGAACAGCACACTACTGTAAAATAGGAACATGAAGAAGTAATGTACTGCATGCTGAAGAGAATTGATTTTTTTATTTATCTATCCTTAGAGAGCAAGGTACATCTGAGTGATATCAATGGAAAAAGTATTTACCAGACAGGTAATCTGCCAAGTTTAGCTTTCTGCTCTATCTTAGAGCAGACTGTGTACTATTTGAGGGGTACAGCCTGATGTAATAGAGTGAGGTTGTATTTCAGGTTGATCATTAGAATCCATGTTCTGTCTTTGAACTTATCTGAATTGTGGAATTACGTCTTTCAGTAAAGGTCACAGCACTTGATAGTCAATTAAGTCTAACACAAACTCATGTCGTCTCATCTTCCAGGGACAAAATTCTCCCCCCTTCAGTTAAACAAATCTCTTCCTCATTAACTTTCCCCGGCTAATAGCTGAGATTATGCCAGTCTTTCGCTGTCAAGTGACCTGTGTTTTGGCCACAGCAGGGAGGGTACCACATGAGAAACATCCTGTCTATCAAAAATGCCTAGCTTGAGTATTTCAGCATATCACAGACATTGAGCTGGTCTGAGAAGAGACCATGTCTCTCAGGGAGAACAAACCAGGCAGAAAAGAGATTTCTGAAAAAATTTATATGTTTTGATTTGTATGCAAAAATTGCCCTTTGGACAATTTCACCGCAGCTGTTTATCAGCAGCCAATTAAACTGTGCAACAATGATTACATAAAAAAAACTCCAGCACTGATTCTCAACATTGCATATGAGGCATGGTCATCAAATACTATTAGAAATACAGGTCAGAACTCCCAGATGAAAAGGCCAGTCTTTAAAGTACACATTTTCCAAAGCTAGGATTTTATCCCTCCCATTTTCAGAAGGTCACCACAGTAACTGATCACTTTAAAAGTGTTTCTAAAGTTACCATAAGTTCACGATGAACCCCCTTAGTGCGTGGCAAACAACTGCAGTGCTACCTCCCTCAGATCTGGTCTCTGACAGGCTCTATCAGCAGTCCAGCTGGCCAGCAGTGATTTGGCTGAAGTACCATGTCTGAGGAGAACCCACATTGCAACTGCTCAGAAAAATGTGCCTTCCAATAAGGGTTATTGTGCTGATTTCATGCCAGCTACTCAATATACTAATTCAGTTAATTTATTGGGAAGATTCAGTGTAGATGAAGACCAAGCCCATTATGAAAGAGAACTCTCTCTTTGAAAGACATGACACTTTCACACTTAAAGTAGTAAAAAGTAAGTCTTCCACCTCCAAAATGAAAATATTCTGGTGTTCCAAATAAACAAATCAGGTAAAACATAAACATTTATCTGTTTTGGATTTGATTCCATGAAATTTACCCTTTATTTTAGCCAGACTAAATTCTTCATGTCTGTAAAATTATCTAGTCTTCAAAAATCAACCTTTAGCTTAAATATAATGTTGAGTGTTGCAGTCTTAAGACTCTCAAGAACACTTTGTTCTTGATAGTTTGTGGGAGGAGACTGAGGTAGAAATGCTGAGGAGAACCTTCCCCATCCAGTTTTGACCCATGTTCTCTTGTGACTTGTAGACCTTGGGAGAGAGACAGATCCTGCAGAAGTCCGTTAGAAAGCAGAGGTGGAGCAGGATAGGTGTGAGAGGCAGGTAGGAATTTGTCCTTTGTGGGGGTGTATGTGTAGAAGGGGAACAGAAGGTCAGATAGGCAGTCATGTAATTTTGGGGTTAGCTTTTAGCTTTACAGAGCTTATCGGCAGCCTCAAAGCTGTGGTTGGAAAAGTCTGGAAAGGGAGGTATGGAGAAGACTTACCAGATGAGTCTGGACTCTCATCTTCTGTGTCCTTGCAGAGAGTTCATCTGCAGACCACAGGGTATCACCTGAATGTCCATGCTTAAGTGTTGTCCAGGGCTCAGGGTTCTGTTTCATGGCAGGGTTGCTTGGGATGCTATTCCTGATCACAGGAGAGAGCAGTGAGCCATTTTTAGTTGGTGAGTTTTTTCTTTGAGGAAATGTGGGAAGAGAGATGTTCCTGCATTTATTGATGGTCTACTGTGCTATGTTATTGAAGGCAAGGTCAGAGGAGTTCATCTTGTCTCCCAGTGTGACACAAGCGGCCTACTTGGCACAACTTCTTGTTTCATTGTGCCTCATCTCAGCAGTGACAGCATCTAGGCTGTCTGCTCTGCATGTCTGAATCATTGTCAGCTGCTGTAAATCTATGGGCTTTCTAAGGTCTCCAGAAAAGTCTTTATTCAGTAATACAGCTCTCCCCTTCAGTCTCCTCAGTCTCTGATGAGTCAGTAACCAGCGTGCGTGGTAGGAGTGTAGGGCTGTCTGTGTCCTGATATCTGATTTTAAATGTCATTGGTTTGCTGTGAAGTCCATGTGGTATTTCCTTTTCCCCAATCCTCTGGTGAGGACAAAGGCCCCTTTGCGGACCTGAACTGGGCTGGAGGGTCTGTGACAGCTGAAAATAATTCAGAGGCGTACTGGAGACAGCCAAAGCCAATTGTTGTCAAGAAGTGCAGCTCTGCAAGAAGTTTCTCCGAAGACAGGCCTACTCTTTGCAGTGGTGAATGACAGGAGGACAAGAGACAATGAGGATAAGCTGAGAAAAGGGAAGTTCTCAGTGGATATAGGGGGGAAAATAATGGAGAAATTAGTCAAGCATTGGAAGAGATTGATGAGAGAAACTGTGTGCTTTTCATCAAAGATGCAGCTAGGTGGAACTGTGAGCTGGTCTGGCCTTGCTGCCCTTCTGCTTTGAACAGAAGACTGGACCAATGACCTCCTGAGGTCCCTTCTAGCCCAAGTAATTTTCTTCTTTGAAGTTTCTTCTTGCTCTTGTTCTCATTGTCCTCTCCACCTATTTCAGGCACAATATCATCTTGGTGAATGATCTCTCTAGTTCAATTTCAGTTCAATATCCCCAGGACTTGTGTTTTCCTGCTAACTTAAAATCTCAGCCCTTAATTCTGACTTCTGCCTGTTAACACCTACTTATCAAACTTGGTTTAGATGCAGCATAATTAATCCCCCTCTCCTCAATCACATCCCCTTGATTGCTAAACCATCGTGTATTCTGCTGCTCTTCTGCCTAATCCAGATATTCTTTGCAATCCTGCAACTGATTTTGAAGGTTGCAGAGAGGCTCTAAAAAGCATCCAGACTATTTTGACTGTGTCTGCCTGAGATTGTAGAGAGCTGAACTCAGTGAATTTCCTGTCGTTTGGAGAAGGTACTAAGTCACACTGATTTCACTTTTAAAATGCCAGTACTTCAGTGTTTTTCAAAGCATGGAGGATGGAGAATGAGAGAGAGAGCTGTGATTTTGATGTTCAAGCAAACACTGCAGAGCTCAAAAGAGATGTGTTTGAGGCTGCCTTCCATAAAAGAGGCTTCATTCTCAGCAGTCTGGCAACACACTCTCTTGAAATTTGATTCCAAAATGACTTGCTAATGATGAAACAGATTGCATTGTCTTTTAAACAAATATTTGCTCTACACTGTACAATTTTAAATGCTTCTGAATGCAGCTGCAGGAATGATGTCCAGTTGTATAACATTCCTGTTGCTAAGAAGTAACAAAAATAAGTGTAATTATTTATCTTGGGCGTCTGAAAAAAATTTCTTACATTTCTTGCACAATATTTGTTTGAGTCTGAGTCATAATGCAGACTCTTATAATTAGTGCACTAACTTCCATTAATTAGGCTGACACTTAATTGGATCTATAAAAAGCTACCGTGGCATGTCTGGTTTTAATCAATTACTGCATACTTCAGTCTGGTTCACGACTACTGCAGTGATTGTTAATGACTTTGTATTACTGGGAGACCAAATACATGAACTCCATAGGTACAACAGTGAGTCTAGAGCTGCTTGGCTAGTTGGAGCTTTACAGTCCACATAGATGTCCTGTTGGTCCTTTTTACCTCTCCACCTTTTTGGGAGGGTAAGCAGGTAATCCGCTTGCAAGCATGGTGAGTGTGTGCTGAGGATAGGTGCAGTTCAGCCATGTTCTGGGATCCTCACATGGAGAAGGGCTGAATGCTATCCCAGTAGTCTTGGAATATGTGCTCTTTGTGCTATGTCCTTGCTGTAATTAAATCAAAAAATTAAGTGCAGGTAGCAAGAGAAGAACCAATTTTATGCTCATCTGGTGAAAGGTGTCCTCAGCTGAAATTCTTGGTTCTCATTTTACAAGTAAGCTAAGTTGAACCAGTGCACTTTTGTCTTGAATCAGGTGCAAAGCCCCTTTTCCTTCTCTGAGTACCTCGTCATCCACATACAGTGTGTGTAGGGCCTTGGAGTTCCACTTCATCCGTGTGCCTGGACAACGCTGTGAGAGCTGCAGGGGTTTAAGAAGCTGTGGCTTTGTGAGTGACAGTAGGGTTGTCACAACCCTCTGCCCACATGTTCCTGTGCCATAGTAGCCACATTCATGGTGACTTCTGCAAACTTATTTTACTTTGTGACTGAGACAAGCAAGAAGCCTGCGGGCAGCTCAGCTGACCATCGGTGGCAAAACAGCGCCGTGGCAAACTTGATAGCTTGTGAGAGCATGAATCTGCCTTGTGTCCAGGCTGCAGCTCCTGCTTCTCAAGGAGTCTCCGTGCCTCGGGAAGTGGCTCCAGGATGAGATGTGAAATCAGGCAGCTTCCTCCCTATTTGCTCCCACAGCTTTCCTTAAAACAGATGCACAAATCCATTAGCACATGCCCTGGAATTCTTGGATTTCTTGTCATTGTGCTAAAGTAGAATAGAATATAAATACATGTTGTAGTCATCTGAAACATATTGCATTTTATAGGGATTTTAGTAATCTTTTGGATACAGTTGCTTACTTTGTTTAGTTACTGTAGAATTTGAGGCTTTGGTGGTTTTAAATAGTCACACCCAAACTTTGGAATGTGACTTGAACCATAACTCCCTTTGTGCAGTAATTCACCCACTGATGCTTTTTCATCTTGTGATTGATATTTGCAGAGTTCATAAAACCGATGTGCATCTGAAAAATGAAAAAAATTAAAATTAAATGTCCTCTTCCTGGCTCTTATAATGCAGTTTCTAAAGAACATAGGGTTTTTTCACTTTAAAAGAGATCTAACCCAATTGGTCCCCCTGACATGTTGGTAATGTATTTTAATGCCTTAGAGTAGGAGTCAATGGGGTGATTAAGTTTGAACAACATCTTAGCTACCTGTTTTATTTAAATCTTTAAAACATTTTGTATTGCTCCTTCATAGAATATCTCTGTTAGCTAGAGCATGGGAAATGATTATTTGAATAAATCCTCAGCTACTCTGGTGGCTTTCATGAACCCAGCTTGAGCTTTCATTGGTAATCGGTCATTTTATTGACTTTAATTAGAAACAATAATATCAAAACTAGGAGAAAGAAAGACTCCACTGACAATAAAATAACACTGTTGCATAAAAGGGTGGAGGACCCAGGCTGATGAGGTCTTCAAGCCTGGAGCAGACGACTTGTATGGCTCTGAGTAATTCTTAGGTCCTTTGTCCTGGTTTTCCCCTATTCTCCTGCCATCTGTAGACTAACAATCCAGTGTCTGGCTGTGCTATGAGGTTTAATAAACAAACTTCTGGGTGCTTCGCCAGATAATTAGGATATATGGGTCACTTTGTTCTTAATTACTCAAGTGTGCCTGGATCATATTCAAGCAGAGGGGGGGTGACTTGGGAAGAATCCTTGTCCCATCTTCTGTTTTGTGCCGCTGAAGCCAGAGCAGAGGCTTGTGCAAGGGGGGAGCAGGTCCTGGGGTGTGGCCAGAGGGTGCTGTGCACTTGCAACCTTGCTGGTACCGTGGATCCCTCTCCTTGGAGGTTGCAGCGAGAGAAGCTGCTGCATTGCTTCAGTCTGGACTGGCTGCAGGGGGAAGTTGGCACTTCCCAGTCCCTGTCTGGGAACTTAGACAGCTTTTTTTCTTTTTTCTTTTTTTTTTTTTAATTTATGTATTTATTTTTGGCTGCTTACAAAAGGAAGTACAGTCCCATCTCATTGCAGCATGAGCCAAAACCTCAGCACTCAGCACACCAGCTCTGCTGCCCAGGCCTGAGCCTCACATACTGCTGCAAAAGACTTGTCAAGATGCAGCTTTTTCTCATCATCAGAGGGCAGGCAGAAATGGCCTATGTGGAGTTTCTCAAAACTCATTTTTCTGGGTAAAATTCAGTCCCTTCTTCTGCCTTTTCAACAGAAATGTGCATTTTCATTGGGCAGAACCAACCAAACCACCAGACAATAGTAATGGGAGTATTATTTTTACCCTGGGGTTAAAACCCAGATATTTCTGTCCAACAGGTATTTTTTAACACAGTCTACCCAACTTAAGGATTTAAAATATTCTGCGTCTTCTCCACGATGCTGGATATCTGAACCTTGTTATCATCATTAGGAGCTCTGGGTTTCCAGCTCCTCTAAAAACTAGACCCGGGAAACATTGGGCTGATATTTTGAATGGTTGCCTGTGAGTGTGTGATTTTGTACATGGGGCCACAACATCTTTCAACAGACAAATTTCAGCATCCCTGAACAATTTTATTCATGTTCAGGTCAAGCACTGCAGCCAACTGGTGTGTCCTGGCAGCTGAGCAAAGTCATCTGCTTATTTCAGTGGAGCACACAGGTCCTACATGCTCAATATGAATATGGTCATGCCAGAACAGAGTGGAATTGAATCAGATGGCTCACTTTATTAACTTCTTCCGTTCTTAAGAGAAAGGACAGTGGGTAGATAAAGCTAAACTCCAGGGCTTTAGGGTCACCTTGCTGAGCATTTCTCCTCCTCTGCTGACATTGTGTGTTGTTTTGTATTTGGGTTAGAAGTTGTTTCTAGATTTTGCTGTGTGTATTCCAGGGAGGGGTTAGTGGATTACGGTGCAGGGGAACATACACTGTGTTGAAGGGTTACAGGCTGTGTTCATTTAGCATGGCCAAAGATGAGATTTGGCACAAGTCACTGTTCAGCTTAACTCATCCCTGCAGATCTTGCCAGAGTAATCAATATATTTGTGTTTACGTAGGCATCTGTTACATTTTGGGGTGACAGCAAGGGCACCGTGAAAATGAATTGTTCCCTCTCTGCCGTGTTGGTAATGTATTTTTATGGCTTACAGTAGAACTCACTGGGGTGATGAAGTTTTGGAAAACATCTTTGCTCCCTGTGTGTACTGGTATGGTTCAGTGCTTAGCCCTGAGTCACAGGAACCAGCTTCTGCCTCCAGCTGTGTCACTACTTTGTGGTGTGACCTTGGCATTGGTTGTAAGCTGACTGTGCAGGGATTGCACTTTCTTGATTAATAGCCTTGTTCAGAGTTATATGCCCTTAGCTCAACAGCACAAATAAGTCTTTATTACCTTGGTAGCAGCGTGGAGTCCTGGCTCAGAAAAGGAGCACAATCCATTCCTGGCTTGGGAATCATCAGCACAATTAATTCTATTTGGATTGCACCATAAAAGTTGCCAGTAAGGCAGAGACACTGAGGCCTACAAACATTGCATGAGTTTAATTAAAAGAATGATTTGAAGCAGCTTTGGGTACGGATACTTATTACTTCTCTATTGGTTCTTCTCACTTCCTCAATAATGAAATGTCAATGAACTCAAATGAAATGAGCTTTCATTCTGCATGGCAGAAGGCTCCCAAAGGTGTCTGCTTCTGGACACTGTTTTAGTAGTGTGTGAAATAAAGGTGAAAGGTAGAAAGTTTCTCCCTTCCTGGCTGTTCATAGGGTGGAGAACACAAGTGTGGCCTGTGCAACAGTGCAGCCTCCACCATCTGTGCAGAGGATAGCTGTGTCCCAGCAGCACTTCCAGGTACTGCCTCAGTGTCCAAGGGGACTCCTGGGAGCCTTTAGCTAACAGGGGCTGGGCTCTTCACTGGGCTGGGGTGAGCAAGCTCAGCATTTTGCAGGATGGGGCGCTGGCTTTTGATGCTTTCAGTGTGTTTGAAGGAGTGCTGTGGGTATTCTCTTGGCCTCCACATTAAGCTCTCAAATTTTCCCAGAGAACTGGGCAGAGCAAAATACAGTCACAGAAAGGGAGCAATTAATTAAACGGTTCTGTGCCTTCTTGTGGCGTCGACCCCAGCAGCGCCTGTGAACTGCATAAATGCTCTTGAGCTTGCTGTCCAGAGCTCTGATCTGGGCAAAGCTGACTGCAAAAGGACTCGTTTCAAAGCCTCTCTTGTATTCTTTGGTAGCACGTACAAGGAGAGTGTTACAGACATTACTGCTCTGCCTGTAATGGCTAAAGAAAAAGGCTCAGCAGATTAGTGGGCTTTTTTTTTTTTTTTTTTTTCCCTCTCCTGTGTGTATGCTTTTGTTGGAGATGAGGAATTAGCACTACTGATTTTTTTTAAAAGACTCTTGAGTGCCCACAACCCGAACTGACCTAAGCACTTTTGGAGACTTAGACAGAATTTTCAAGTTATTTTTAAATGCTGGAAGTCTTGCAGAGGTCTGGGAATGTTAAATGATTGATTATTTGCATCATAGAGCATAGGAGTCACAGCACTGCACTGAGGCTCCATTGTGCTAGGTGCTGAATGCACACAGAACAAAATGACTGGGTTTGCTCTCAGTACCATTAAATTGGAGCAGAATCAACTCCCATCCCTCTTTTCTGATATATCCGTACGTGGTCAGTGTGATACAGCAGTGTATCGAATCACAGATATGTTTTTTATAGCAGATGAAGTACAAAGAAAGGCTTGATTTGTATAGTGGGCATTTGCTTACTATCTTGAATGGCAGGGCACAGTAAACAGTATATGAATGCCTGGATGGAAAATAATTGTTCACACACAGAGTTGATAACAGTGACTCTGTGTATTTTTAGCTGTGTTTCTCTGTTATATCCAGGCCTCTGGTCAGTGCTACATTGCTGTTACCAGATGACTTGCATTTACTGCACTCCTTTGATCGCTTTGCCAGCATGACATCTGGCTAGTTTCCCTTTGCCAGGGTCCCAGTGAAGTTCTCACAGTTACTTGTATCTGTCCTTTCCCTTTACAGTTAGCGTGAGAAATGAATGCATCCCCCTCCCTGCAGACAGGGGTTTATTTGATGGGGAGGGGGACTAGTGAGTGAGTGTTGTTTTTCCCCTTTTTCAAGGGTTAGACAAATTCAGCCCCACACCAGGGATGTTAGGTTCTACAGGTTATCACAAAGCCCTTACACTTACTGTCACCTTGGGATGGTCCATGGAGTTGCAGTGCTAATGGTTTGTTTTGTAAACATAGGTGGTTCTCTGTGTACAAGTGCCTAGAGCTGAGGAAAGACAGCAATTGGTTTCTGTGGGAGTTGTTCTGCACTTTCCCTGCCCAGAAGCTGTCTTGGGCACAGAGGAGCTTTATTCTAGCACTACAGAATTGATCTCTGACTATGAAGTGTTTGACCATGTCTGACATCTTGGAGCAATAAGAGGGTGGGGGTTTTTGTTTTTGATTGCTTTTAGGCATCTTGCAGTCAGCTAGCCCCTTGAAAGATGAGTAACTAGTCATTATGCTTGGGCTGCTGGCCATTAGGAAATAAGTGCAGTTCAAAGTGCTCTTAGTAGTTTTCATTGCTGGAATCTGTCCTGCCACAGTATCCTGCAGTAACTGAAGTGTCAGTGCCGGTGCGTGGACAGCCGCTGAGAAATGTCTGTCCCTGAAGCCAGGCTGTTGGCTCTGTGGGAAAGGATCTCATGCTAGCCTGCTAGTGTCACACTTTAGTTCAGTGTTACTTTGAGGCCTTCATGTCACTGAGACATTAGAGACTTGCACATCAAACTGAGCAGACCTGAATGAGAACTTCAGCAATTGTAAGCTTTTCATAATATTTTCATCTTGTGTCTGATCCTGGCTCAGTCACAAACTGAACTTGTGACTAAACTCATTTATTTAGGAAAAATTCTTTCTATAACTGAAGGGCCTCAAATTGAAATATTTGAGCAAAAGCCTGAAACTTGGGAGCAGGTAGAACAAGAACCTGCCTCTAACTCCTGTTTCCCACTGCAGGACAACCTCCGCAACCTGGCAAACAAAAGCTTTTGACCAGTTCTGCCTTAAACATAAAATGATTTTGACTGTGTGACTCACTGTTTCGTATTTGTTGTTTGTATTGCTATAGCAGTAGAGGCTCTTAATCTTTGGATCCAAGACCTTGTTGTGCCAGGTGCTGTTAGGAGCATGGGAAAAAAAACAAACCAAAAAGGTCATGAGAGGAAGAACATGAATTTCTGTATAACCCAAGACAACAGGTGGCTACAGATGAGGGATCACAAGGAACTGATGATATAATAGTGAATGACCTCCACAGTGAGTAATAGTCTTGGTACATCACTTATCTAAACATTGCTGAGGTTTTATAGATGCTACAGCAAAGGGCAGTTTGAAGGAAGATGAATGAGTGACAGAAGTTTACAGTAACATCTCAGCAAGTGAGGAAGGCAACAGAGGGAAAAGTGGCATGCTGAAAATGATGCTTGAAGGAAGATGTTTGCTGCAAAATCTAGTTAGTTGGTTGTAGATACTGTGGTCGTATATGAGAGAGTGCAGGTACAAAAGCAAAGTGGAGACAGAAAGTATGTTTTTTGGAAGAGGGAAAACAGAGCCATGGGGGAAAAAAACCTACAGGCAGGCTATGTATTCAGAGTCTTGACCTGAAACTTTCTTCTGGTGTGTTTACCACTAGCAGCTCTAGGAAAAAGAACTACAACTAGGGAAAAGAAAGTGCTCTTTCTTTGGATTGTAACCTTTAACCAACATGTGACATGAGGGAACAGATGAGTGAAGCAGAATGTGTGTGTTCCTTTATTTGTAGCACAGATGTCTCCAAAAGGGGCAAAGGAAAAATGCTGCTTTTTGTAGTCTTGTTTATTTAAACTTCAGTTTAACAAAATTAGCCTGTTCAGAAACTTCAGTGAACATCCTTTTTAAGTTGAAAGATTGCAGAGCAAGATGCAAGTCAAATGCCAGCCCCAGCAATTAGCACGCATCACTTTCATGAGTGTCAAACTGTGCTTAATCTCTACTGATCGGGTTCTTGTTCTCCTACACACTGTCTGCAGCTAAAAATAACATCAAGTTAAAGATGTGCCAAAGATAGCAGCTGCCCAGTTCATGGTTTTTCTGAAGCAGCTTGCTCTCTTCCCCAATCATGTTTTTTTTCCCATGCAGCATGAGAGGAAACACAGATGTCATGGCATGTATGTGGGAAGCTCTCACTGGCTTGAGGGTGTCCAGGAGCTCAAGTGCTCATAGATCACAGTGTAGAAGGTATTGCTTGGAGTGCAGCTGCCCACATAAAATCAAAACTTTTAAAGGCGTGTTGGTGTTTGATAGGAAGGTTTCTCATGGAGGAAGTGGAAACACAGGATGATATGACTGCAGAACAAGAGAGGATGTATTTAAATAGACTTACCAGAAGGTGTCTGGAGAAATGGCTTCATAATAGGAAATGCATTGGTTGCTTCAGCATTAAATGCTGTCCCAGATGTGTTCTCTGTAGCAGTGACCCCTTTCAGCTGAACCATTTTTAGCTGGATGGAAGAGCCCAGTTCTTTATCCCCAGGGCTCTCTGAGCAATGAACTTCTGTCTTACCACTAGAGGGGGACTGCATGCCATACACCTCCCATCCTGCTGGGCTTCACTGGCCACCCCTCAGTGCCCACCAGCCTGACAACTCCAGCAGCACGGCTCACTCTGCTCTGTTGAGCACTGGGGTCTCACAGCACCTGTGAAGGTCAGGCATTGCAGCAAAAGAAATGTAAAGGCACGTGGGTGGGGGTAGCATGATTGGTGTGGTATCTGCATGCTTCTCTAGTTATCTGATTGTGCAGAATGGTGGAGTTTATTCCCACACAGTTACAAAAAATGTCCTGAGCACAACTTGTGTTCAGAGAAAGCTGAATAGTGTGTGTGTGTGTGTGTGTGTGTGTGCGTGCGCGCAACATCTCTGAGTCACACAATGTGAATAACCTCTCTCCATACCTGGATGAAGGAAAGTAACAGCAGCTTATTTAGCAGTGCCATTAAATTGGTCAGAGAAGAAATGGAAACATGATTGTTTCTAGATGCTGGGAGAAAAGTGAGGGCTTTAGGTGTAGTAGACCCAGTTGAGTGCTGGACCTGACCTGCCTGTTCCTTGCTGCCTTGCAGGGCTTTTACTCACGTGTTCACCTTTGGCCCGACGTTCCGAGCAGAAAACTCACAGAGTCGCCGGCACCTGGCGGAGTTCTACATGGTGGAGGCTGAGCTGTCCTTCACTGAAAGCCTTCAGGACATCATGCAGGTGGGCACTCCTGCTGTCTGTGCAGGACTGGTAACAGAGTTTCTTCCTTTTCCCTGAGCTGTGCTCCTTGCCCTCAGCTGAGGTCACAGCTCCTCTCACCATGTGTGAGCTAAGTAGAGGTTGCACAGGTATTTCCCAGGGATGAGGGTTTGCTCAGCAGAGATGAGGCCATAGAGGGAATTTGGAAGGGAACATGTAAGTGCACACAGCCCTCATCTGAATGGGAAGCTCCACAGTTGTTGTATTGCCAGGGAATGTGAATGTGCTTGATTAGTACTAATGAGTGGCAGTCTCCCTTTCAAAATATCCAACACCTTTCCACTGAGTGATCAGTGTTTAAGCAGTGTGTCCCTTGGTGTGCTTTGTAAAGGCCTCCTTGAAATCTGCATTGAAATCTGAAGAAGAAACAGCAGTTTCTGGCATACACTGTTCACTGTGGGGTTAGCAGAAGACTGGAGGAAATCCTTACTCAGCTGGCTTTTGATTTTTCAGGACTGACCTCTCAGTTGCAGTTTAACTACATGATAGATGCCTATACACCTTACTAGTGTCAGCATAAGCCAGCTTACACCCAGTGGGACTTGAGTAAACATATACACACACTCTCATTTATCAGATAAGCTCTGTGGAAAGTGATTGGAAAAATAGCCTTATGAAGAAAAATACCTGAGGCACTGGCTGCAGATTTATAAAATAACATCCAGGTGGTGGTTTCTTCAGCATGGGTCATAAACAGTACTGAATCAGCATGGCCTGAGAGCAGAGCTGGTGTGCTCTGTATGCTGCTTCTGAATCTGGGACCTCTGGATGGCACTGGGCTGTGTGGACTGATCCTTTGGGATTCTGCTCCATCATGAATAGCTCTTTCTTCTGACTCTCTTTTTCCCCACAGCTTTGTGTATTCTTAGAGCACGGCCTGTGTATATGTGCACACCTTAATTTCTAAGGCCCTATTTCTCTAGGTTATCAGGAGTCAATTGAAATCTTCACTACTTTTTCTCTAGTATAATAAGCAGGGTCTTCTGTTAAGTGGTGTTTGAACCCTTCAACACAGAATCAACATATCTTGTGCAAAAAACCCTAATTTTTTGGCTCTGGAAGTATAGACAGCCAGTTCAGACAGTTCAGAGAATTATACTTGAGAACTGTTCTGGAATTTGTAGGGAAAGGGGGAACTTTCCCTCTCAGTTTTGCCTTTGTTGTTGCTAAGTATCTTGTGAAATTTTAGCTTGTACTCTCGTTTAAATCTTCCTTCTGTCCCAAAGTCCTTGACAAGCACCTTTCCCTATAACAGAAAGTCTCCTAGCAGCCGTTATTTTGCATTCCTCACAGTGAGTTTGTATTGCAACAGGCTTAATTTTGCGGTGTTCTTACTTGGGGAAGTGGAGTTCCCATTCTGTTTATTTTTAAATCATTGGGCAATCTCTCTTACAACAAAACAAATGAAAAAAAAAACAACCAATCAACAGAAAACCTTACTAGTTGTTCTAAAGCCTAAATGTCTTTCCTGGTGTAACTGACCTAAATTCAGTGTTTTCGTATGTATCTGCCCATCGGGTATTTTGCCTGTTTGTTGTCATCTGCAAGTCTTTTATTCGGTGCAAAACACCCAGTTGAAAGCCTTCAGGGCTCTTGGCCAGGGTTATTATCTGAACTTTGTCCTCACATAAAGAGCTGGATTGTTAAAAATTTATTTTTAAAATTGCTATTCAACATTTGGACTAAGTATCTCTCACTTGAGCAAGTTACTGTGCTGGGAATGCTCAGCTTCTTCAGGGACATCTTGAAGTATTTGCTTATACACCATTAAAGAGCCTTGCTACAAAGATGTGTGTGTTTACCATTCACTGGTGAAGCTTGGAGATGTTTCAGCCAAAGCTCCAAAAGAAACATTATGGAATAAAATGAAAAAAGGAGATTTAATAACCAAGCTACATGTATTTGGGAACAAAGGGTCTGAAGTCTTAGAGCAGCAGCCTCTTTGTAATTGCACAGGGCAGTGCTCAGTTATTCCTAAATTACTAGCACAGTTCTTGTGAAGTCTCATGTGTCTTAATCATACAATCTTAATTTCTGTTCTGTGCCAAAATGTGTTTTAGTGCTACAAAGAAGCTTCGACTCTCACAGTACTGGTTTCACAATACTTTCTGTGGAAAGCCCCATGTGCTCAGTGCAGTGCTTTACGCTGCATGGCTGGGTGATAGTATTTCTGCTTTAACGTACAGGGTACATGTAAAGGTATCTAAGGAGAGACCTCTTTTCGTAAGTCAAGTTAAGAAGTTGGGTTGCCAGGTTGCCCAAAATGGATGAGAAGGAGAAGGATTTGGGAAAAGTTCAGGTAGACAGTAGAAGAGGTCCAGTTGTGGAAGTGTCTGGACTCCCTAGAGCCATTAGCCCTTCCAGTACCTGAATTGGTGGTCCAAGGTCTCCAGTTTCATTTGTCCTCTGAGATGCCTGTTACCACTCTCTCCCTTCAATGCTGTGTCATGTAGCTCTATTTGTAGGCCATTATCTTCAATTTTTCATTCCACTGTATCAGCAGTGCAGTATATTTAAAGGATCCCACTTCACTCATGACGCTAATGGAGTCTCAAAGAGGCCATATGATACAGTCATTATTGAATTTCATCAAAAGAACATACGAAGCCATGCTAAAAAAGACATTATTTAGTCTGTAAAGTTAGGAAATGCAAGAAGGAAGTTTTCCTGAGGGCATTGTCAGGAGTTTATGCATAGTGTTAGTCGTCCTTAACAAGATTACATCCTAGCACTACTGTCTCTTTAAGGGATGGAGACTATATCTCTTTAAGATGGAGTATACAATTTAACATTCAGTATTTGAGCTGTGTCCTGAGGGCAGGAGTATTGTCTTCCACTGGTTATGTACTTCATCAAAATTAATTTGCTGTCATTACAGCCTAGTGACATGGAGCATTATTACCTCCATTTTACAGAGGGGAATTCAGGCATGAAATGAAATCAGTAGCACTGATTTTGGGTGTCAGCTTCAGAGAGCTTGGATCTAAAACACGTATGTGATTTGACTTCCAGACTAGTTTGCACTCAGCGTTTTATCTTCAGTACCAAGGCTGAGGCACTTGGGCAGGTCTGACTCCAGTTTTGAGGGAGCAAACATCGGTAATTGCATGGGATGGCTTTGTTCTAAGAGTTTTGCACAACAATCTTAAGGGACATTGGCCTATCTGCAGGACTGTAGGTTCCTTGTCTGAAGTGGCATCCAACTGCTGTAGCTCAGGCTTGCTCTCTTCCCTAACTTTTACCAGCATTCAGTTTCAATGGCCAGTGGAGCAGTGGTCTGGCAGACTAGTCTCTTTTCTTGCACAGCAACAGCATCTCTCCAAAATCGGGCCTGAGCTGTTGGTTGTGTTGCTGAGAGACATAGATCAGATGTGAATCCTCCCCTCTGTGTGTATGGGCACACACAGAGTGGGTGTGAGCAAGCATGGAGGCAGCAAACAGTGGCCTACTGGTGAGTGTTTCATATGTAAGTAGCCTGTGACCTACCCAGCATCCATATGCAGGGCCCAGGTAAATACATACATAAAAATCCTACTGGCAGGTCATGCAATTTTTCTTACGTAGTAAAGATGATGATTTGAACCTTTCTTGGAGTGCACAGCACCTTCAATTGCTGCTGCTGACTTTTACTGCTGTTTTATAGATGATGTGCTCTGTTTCAACTCTGGTCATAATTATTGGGCTTTTGGGACAGCTGGTGTCCCACCTCTGACATGAGCTACTTGCTGTGATTCCAGTGCCTTTTTCCCTGTGTAAGTCTCCTGTCAAACATGCTTCTTACAGAGTATGTTCACCAATGTGTCTGTTCACCTACATCTCAAACTCATGTGTTCCCTTAAACCAACAAGCCAGTGATTACATTTCTCCACACATTTTTTCCTATAGCCTCCTTTGCAGTCCTTCCTTATACTGTCTGCTTAAAGACATAAATTCTCAGTTTGAAGTATTTTTTTTTCCTCCTTTTCTTTCTTTGCGTCTACTGTTTGTGCCTAGTATTTGTTTGGCATAAATAAGAGCAGTGAGCAGGCCAGTGTACGACCCACGTATCTGTCTTTTTTGCCAGGATAAAACCTCAGTCTCAAACCTGGAAATATTTCTCAGATTGTTTTTCCCATACCACCCACATCTTTTTTCCACAAGAGGAAGCTGTTTATGTTGAATGCTGTGGGAACCTAATTGTTACTTTATCGCACAGTGAGGAAAAAAAGTGCTAATTAAACAACATGCTTTTCTGAAACCAGATGATACTTTCATTTTCTAGAAAGAGGAAGCTTAATGTAAAATCCCTTCGTCTCTGCCTGGTGAAACCAGATGAATTGCTAAGAAGTTTTCTAATTTCATTTGCATAAGCCTTTTTCTAGCTACTTTGAAGAAAGTTCAAAGCTGACTGTTTGGTTATTTGCCACTCAGCAGCAGGAATTCTGGCTTTTCATTTCCTCTGTGTTTGAGTACCAGGAGGCGTAAAACTGTTCATCTGCATATGATAATGCTGTTCCCTTATTTGCATCTTCCCTTTTTTTAAAAGGAGGGCCCAGGTTGATGCAGGAGTTTTGAGTCTGAGTTTGGCTCCAGAGAGTCCAAATGGACTGCTTTACCAGCTTCACTAGGCTGGTGGGTTGCAGAGGTTGTTGACCAGCACAGAGCAGTGTTTCAGCAGCTTGGGACAGGTGTGAAGGATGTTCATCTGTGCATAAGTGTGAACAATGTGTCTGAAATCTCATTTTGACTGTATCAGTAGCCTAGCTGCTTTGTTTCTGTGTCTTGTGTTCCTCTTACCCTGTAACTTCTGGTTCCTTGTAAGGCACAGACCTATTGGGTCTTCTTGAGATCTGCTGACTGAACAACAGGTTCGTTTTCCACCATCACAGGCTTTGTGGTGTCTAGGGGCTGCTGCTTACCTAGATATAATTAGTGGAAAATTCACTTCTCTCAGGTCTGCAATTGATGAAGCAGTTGTTACACTCACAAAAAAACAAACAAAAAAACAACAAAAACATCAAAAAAACAACAAAAACAAACAAAAAACCACAAAACCACCACAACCATCCAGGAATGTGCCAGAACTTTGAGATGCACTTTGTTAGGAAAAACCTTGTCCCATCTCAGGCTGAGACAACATGCAGTCCCATATGTATTGCTCTGTTTTTACAGTGAAAATGGGACTAGGAGGGTGATTTTGAAGAAGAGATGGGATGATCATCAGTCGATACCGCAGGTGTCAACTGCCTGCTTTGTGCCGATGTAAGACTACAGGGAGCCATGGGAACTCTTAGTCTGCACAACAGCAAGTGTCTTGGATGGTTTGCTTGGCTTAACCAGAAGAGAAAATGACTCTTAAAATGGGTTGATGAAAATGCAGCAGCATCCCATGTGGGGGCTTTTAATGACATTTTAATTTCTTAATGAGTGAAGCCCGTTTTACTGGATAAGTATATCCAAATTGGATGATAATGTCATTTAGTTAATCCACATTAGTTTAGGGAAATGGAACCACATATTTTTAGTTTCTCAAACATCTGTGCATTGATGTGTCCTCTGCTTTAGCTCTCTACTCATGTTGTATATGTTCACTTTGCCCTCACTGCACAGAGTCTCTACAGCTGAGATCTGTTTGATGGGCTTGCTCTGCATACTACATGTTTATTCTCTTTCCTTCAATTTTGTCTTTTCTAACAACAAAGCAGAAATCCAGAATTGTTCATTACAGGACAAATGCCTCACTAAGAATTAATCTGAGACTGGGCCCAAAGATGGTTGTATAATGTGTCTGTGGCTACCCAGGGTTGCTGCTTGAATATTTAGCTGTGATTTTTTTCATTGGAGATACCTGACTGAGGATACTGAGGCCATCAGCCAACATTGAAGCCCTAAACCCATAACAAAAATAAAGATTCCAGTTCTCTTCAGCTACTAAGCAAGCCTGCTAATTAGGAGCATTAGTGAGGTGGTTCCCTCTTATGCAGTCTGGCCATGCAGAAGGACAGAAACTCCTTCTGTACCCTTGGCTGATGTGTACTGTGTTTAATTTATAGTCTGGGGCACCTAAGCAATGTTCATTTTTCATGCAATCCTTTTTTCCCTATTAGGTTATGGAAGATCTTTTCAAGACAGTGACGAGCACTGTGCTCTCCAGATGTCCTCGTGATGTTGAGCTTTTTCATAAATACATAGCTCCTGAACAGAAGGTAATGCATGTGACAGGAAAGAACTGCAATCCTTTTGTGTCTTTGGGGGTTCATGGCTATAGGAAGGCTTAATTTTTTTATTTTATTTTATTTTTACTCTGTTGTCCTGTGTTAAGAAACTGAAAATACCATCTTGAGCTTAAGTGATTGTTTAGGCTAATAGCAACAACTTTCTGTAGCTGGTAGCAAGTGTGGTAGAACTGTAATTGTCACTTCATCTGGTAGCCTCTGAATCATCAGCTTCAATAATTTGGTACCCTTTTAGCACTGAATGGCCTGGAGTGGATTTTGACCCATATCTAGATCAGAATGCAGTCTACAAATTACAGTATAGAGGGAGGTCACTTTCCTGAGTTTGCCCCTGAACCCTAAAGAGTGGCTTTACATGTTTATGTTTTTCTTGTTTTGACCAAGGGCAGGTTGGAACAAATACTGAAGCACAAATTTATGATGTAAGTACTATTTCAAAATGATCATGCAGAGGGCTTTGGGGGAAAGAGTTCCTATTTTGTCTATGTGCTTTTTCTTTCACAACTCAGTGTCTTCTGGGTTAGCATAATGTCTCCAAAAGAGCATGAGTTGCAGTTCCCTTTTACTGTTTGTCAGGTATACCCTTTCAGCTCTGCATGAGACTGACACCTGAATCTGCTGACCTTTGGCTTTTACTCCCCTGGACAAGACCCTCAAAATTATTCTCCTTCCAGCATGTACCTGCACAGTGGTTGCTCACAGTTTTGCTTAGTTTTGGCTTTGATGCTCTGCTTTCATTCACACTTTGACTCCAGTGGCTTTCCTTTTATGAAAGCATTTTATTATATTTAACAATTCCAATTGGTTTTCTATTCCAAATTGATTGTGTTGCTTCTACTCCCAGTTCTTTGTGCTAAAGAACTGAAGGGCTTGAGTTTCCCTCAGTGGCCCCCAAGAGTGCCACCACCTCCCTACTCCTGACTTGTCTCTTCAAAAGGTGGAGCTCTTGATTATCCCACAGAACATTGTAGGGCTGCTCATCCCAGCGCTGGTTATCTTGTTAATCAGCTACAGCCACACCTGGGCAACAGGATCACAATTGATCCCCTGATCCTCTGCCTGCATGAGCACCATGGGAGTCCTCAGTGAAGTTACCATCTCCCTTTTCAGACCTCTCTTTGAACCCAACTGATACTCCTGAAAGGACAAAGTTGCATGCAGCTTCTCCCATGGACCAAGGAAAAGGAGAGAGAGACAGACCATCTCTTTCTCCCTCTCTGTCTCTCTTCATCAGCTGCTGGCAAATCTGGGGCATTCCTGGCTTGCACACATTGGTTACATGTGTTGAACCTGTGCCAGTCATAGACCTCATTTGGTCTGTGGCCTCACAAAACCCAAACATGTAGAGCAGTATATTCCTTCTTGAGGTATTTCCTCCAGAAGCCTTCTGTTTTAGTGAAACCTTGTAATGGGGTGCAAAGATCTTGCACTCCATTGTGCAATTTGGTTTTTAATTGGATTAGCCAGTGAGATGAAATTATTGTGATCAAGTTATTATTTCTTCTCTCTGTCCACAACATTTGGCTTGGCATGTTGAAAACTTGGCTGCTACATTATCTTCCATTGAGTCTTGATTTCCAGTTAGCAAACCTGGAGCATTGTTCACTGCACTTTTTCTGTTTGCTTTGCCATGATGCTGTTCTTTTGTGCTGGTGGAAATTGGTGGAGAATCTGCTCTCAAATCTGCCAGAGAAGTAGAGAAACATTTCTGCACATATAAATCTCATGGTTTTTGCAAAGTAAAGTGGAAGCATTTGAGCTATGAGCCCTTTGCACCCTGGACTGTTATTTTTGCCTAACACACCCGGGACTAGAGCTGTGTTGTTGTAGCTATGCTGATGAGGACATATTGTTTTCTTTAAAAAAAATCACAAATTTCTATGAAGCAATTCCCTGCAGAACTCACTTCTGACTAAAATGCAATATTGCAATAATGCAGAAGTGTTGAGAGCTTAGCACTTCCTGCCCTGCATGTAGCTGAAGCACAGGAAAACATAGGATTCTTGCCATATAAAATGCTTTTTGGTTTCTGTCCAAAGAAGCATTGCTGGGAAGTCTGACATTACACACAAGTTGGCATGGTGGTGGGGAAATGCCTCCTTAATTTTCCAGCATGGCATTTAGCCAGAAAACTTTGTTATTCCTTTCATAGTTATCTTAAAGACTTTTTTCTTCCTCTTGCAGAATTTCCTACAGTGAAGCAGTGGAAATTTTGAAGCAAGCTCCTCAAACTTTCACTTTCAAGCCAGAGGTAGGTCATTGCCAGCTGGTTTGTCCCTGTGCAGAGCCTGAACTTCGTAGAATCTCTGCACACTCTCTCTCTCTCTCTCTCTCTCTCTCCCTCTCTCTCTCTCTCTATCTCTCTCTGATACTACAAGAGTTGTTTGCACGGGTTATCTGCCTCCTGGGGTGTTTTCTTTGCTGGGTTGTAAATCCAGTGTAACTTTTGCCCTTTGGGGTTGAGATGGGAGCAATACAAGGAGTGAGATCTGTAGCAGGAGAACATGTAACACTTTCAGGGAAGGAAGTGATGAGATTGCAGTTGAAGGACCAAGGCTTTAGCAAAGGCACTTCTCTTTCCTGTATGTGACTAGTGCTGAGAGTGTTGCTGATTCAGTAGCAATCATCTAAGAAGAGTTGCTGTAATAGTTCTCAACAAAAGGAAAGGTAAGAGGATAGCAGCAGAAGTTTGACAAGGATTAATAAACCAATACCATGTGAAAATACCTGTAGTCTACATGTATGTAAAGGGAACCCCTTGTCTTTCTGAAGCATAGATGTTGACTGGGAAAAAGAGTAATGTGCTAGTCTTTCTAAAGCTATGGGATTATGGTTTTCTTAAAAACATATTTTGTCCAATTTCAAATACACGCTCCAGTATGGGACAGCTTTTGTGGTGGTGCTCATCTTATGCCTGTATTGTTTAATCATTATCTCATTATGATACTTTGAGGAAAATAACCCTCTGGCTGAAGCCACCCTCATAGCCAGTTGGGTAAGTGTCTCATCCCTGTGCACAAGTGGGTGTAGAACCTCAGATCTTGTCTATGTACTACCTGGATCTGAGACAGCAAACTTGGGATATTTTAGTATTAAGAGAGTCTGGGGGAGATCTGTTCTCCTCTTCCCCTTCCATTCCCCTAATACTCTTTTGCATGTCCTATAAATGGACTGGGGAGTCTCAAGTCAAAAGCCAAAGGATTTATAACATCCCTGGAAAAAAGGAAAAGTGAAGGGCATCGCAAATGTCCAAGGTTTGTGATAACAAAGAATTGGTTAATAGGGTGCTAGATTTTCTTAAGTGAGAATTAATGTAGCATGTAACAGGAGACAGCAGGGAAGAGAGTAATCAGCCTAGGAAAACTGCTTTCTATTCACTAAAGGTAATACTGAAATAAGGTTGGTTTGCTGGATCAAGTTAGCAGGCTCTGTTTTCCTTTAGATATGCAGAGTGTGATTTGGTGTTTTTGGGGTTGGGATTTTTTTTGCTTGTTTTGGGTTTTTTTTCTGATTTGATACCAGATGCTTGGACTTGATGCTGCAGGGACAATCTGGCCCTGTTAAGTTAAATCATATTGTTTTACATGCTTTGCTCTGCCTGAAAACTCATCAAAATGTCTACTTCCCGGTGACCTGTATGAGAAGTTGTTTTGCTTGGTTTCATGTTATTCAAAGCAGCGCATCTCTCTATGTACAGGGATTTTTCTGGGTCTCTTGCCGTGGGCAAGAGGCACCAAAGCAGATTCCCAGGCCCCTTTTGCTGTCCTTACAGTGGGGCTGTGACCTCCAGACGGAACATGAGAAGTACCTGGTGAAGCACTGTGGGGAGGTTCCAGTGTTTGTGGTTAACTACCCATACGACCTCAAACCTTTCTACATGCGGGACAATGATGACGGACCTCAACACACAGTGAGTCTATGGGTCACACCTCCACCACTTTTTTGTCTAGGAACATGTCTTGGCCTACTGACAGAAATCATCTGCTGGGCCTGCCCTCAAAAAGATTGAGATAAGATGTGACCATCAGGTGATCCTGTCCATTTTTTTCTTATTGTAGAAAAAATATCCAAAGTGGGAACAAGAGGAGGAAGAACTGGGAGTTGGGACAGTGTTAACTTTTTCCTTAATTGCCTTAAGACAAATTTGCCATAGTTTGTTTCTTTTCCTGGTAAACTTCTGTACTATTAAGTGAAAGGCCTAGAATTGGATGGCTCCAAGTAATCTGTGATTCTCTTGTCATCCCAGTGTAGAATCCATGTAATGCTCAAATAGCAGATGAGCACAAGAAAAAAGCTTTTTATCAAGTCTCATGCTTTGAAATTGTGATTCCTCCACTGATTTGAGAAAATCTGAAGCATTGCTTCTGCTAAAAAGACCAACAACACTGCCATGCACCACTGTGTCTTCAGTGGCTTTAATTCTAGCAACATTTCAGCTGTGAGATAAGAAAAATAACCCTAGAAGACAAACCAGAGAAGACAGACAGCCCAAACCTAACAGCCTGAGTGGTAGCACTTGGATCCTAATACTTGGATGCAGCACATCAGTGCCGTTGGTACCATATCCATTAGAGCTGGCTCGAGGAATGGGGATAGATAGGGCTGAACACAAGCTACAGCATCAGAGCAGGGAATCAGCACTTCAAAAACTTTTCCATATGTCTTTGCTATCTTCTGAGCTGCTCTTGTGTTCCTTATAACCTCACACAGGTTGACACCAGAGTAACTTGGTGAGATTCAGTTCAAACCATTTGCAGTAGATGTCCTCAGTTTGGGACATCGCTGCTGTCATTTAAGTTTTCTGTAAATTACTGATGTTTATCCTTGCAAAACTTCCTCCCAGCCTTCTCCTGTCAACAAAAGGCTTTTAAAGTACGTGCAAATCCTTACCTGAGTGTCCTGGACTCTGAAAGAATTACAGTAGGTTTTTACAAAAAAAAACCAAACCGGAATCAGCTGTTCTTCTGCTAATCACTGTGTGCCTATGTGGCATGACTTAAATTAGGTGTTTTTCTTTGAAGGTTGCAGCTGTTGATCTCCTTGTACCAGGTGTAGGGGAGCTGTGTGGAGGCAGCTTGAGAGAGGAGCGACTGCCCTTCCTCGAATCACGCTTACAGAGGTATGGAAAATCCACAGATGCCAGGAGACTAGCCTGAGCAGGAGAGTGTTTCAGCAGCTCTCTGTGGTTGGCAAGACAGAGGAGTGGAAGGGCAGCTAATAGTATTTAAAAGAATTCTATTTTTGTCTTTGTGATGTCTATTTATCTGAGTAGGTGACTGAAAACTGGTGAAGAAGTTCTTGTGCTTTTGTCGTAGGTGTGCAAAAGGCCTCTCTGTTTTAGCTCATCAGAGAAGAAAAGTTTTCTTTATGCTAAGAGCCCAGGGCAGTAGGACGCCTCAGCTCTGCTGCAACTGTCTGAAGCAGGGTCTGCTGTGGGATACTTCATCCTTTTCTTCAGTTTTTGTGGCTGAAAGTGGATTGTGAAGGTGGAAGTTGTCACATACACAGAACTTAGATATCTCTTTGTCATCACATTGTGTAACTGAGGAATTGCAGTTTTGGTCAGAAGCTTTTGTGTGATGCAGCTGGCCTCAGTGCCTGGCCTGATTTCAGAGAACATGGCTCTTTGCTAATAGTTTCATGGGAAGCTTCACTGGAGCTGCTCAAGGCCTGTGCTGTCACATGGGGCGCTCCTCTTTCCCTGCTGCTTTAGTCTGAATCTTGTTACTTTTGGTAATTTTAGGCTAACTTCAATGTCAGAACATCAGAGCTGCTTTTTAATTAATAATTGACATTATACATTGGGTAATTGTCCATAGACAATTATGCTCTGGATCCTACCTGATTGTTCAAAAATTTTGTAGAATCAGAGAATGATTTGGGTTGGAAGGTACCTTAAAGACCATCCAACTCCAACCCTGCTGCCATGGGCAGATTGTGCAAAGTCCCACCCAGCACCTGAACACTTCTGTTTGGGCCAGTCATACACTTGTGCAAAGCAGTGTTGGAGGAAGGTTAATCCCAGAGTAACACCATTTGCACACTGGGAATTAATTTGTTCCTTAAATCAGACACATGCTCACACAGTTATATCTAGTCAGTGGAGAAGAGCAAAATCTACTTCAACATAATGAATCCAAAAGGCACCAGGCAATAAAAATCACCAGAACATTAATTCTCAGTTTTTAGTAGGATGATGAGCTGTGCTTCCTGCTGCTCTCCCTGTAAACCCTCTGAAGCAGGCATGCTTCAACTCATGTAAACTACAATGTTGCCTGCTGCACTTTTTCAGTCAAAACTTTTTGCCAGTATCTGAGTCCACAGTCCTCAGGAGGAGGAGAAAGGGTCCATGTGGAGTTTGAAGCCAGACTTTCTTGTTTGTCAGGAAAGTCATAGAAGGCATTTCAAGGCACAAATGGGGTGTGTCTTCACTAAATCACACCTCACATGTTTATCTCAATTTTGAGTCCTCAGGATCTCATTTTGTTAAGCCCAAATACTTCAGACCTTTAAATTCTATTTCCTGCATAACCAGCATAACCTTAGAGAGAAAAAACAGGATTCTTGTCTCCTTATGCATGCTTCATATAATAGTTCACCAGGCTTTCCCCTTTTCTTGTAGCATGTTCTTCCCAGAAAGTGCTGCTTGTGTGGAATAACTCTGTTCCTTTACTTACAAGGAGTTTTCTTTTTGTTTCACAGATTAGGACTCACAGATGCCTATCAATGGTAAGATGCCACCTTGCTCTGCAAGCTCTTTTTCTTCTTTTAAGACTGTTCAAGCAACTGGAATTAATTTTTGTTTGTTTGTTTTTTGTTTTATTATTTCTTTGCTTCTGAAGGAACAATTTTTGGCCCTGTTGTCCTGCCATCACTGCCAGTCTAAATGAAATAGCCAGTTCATTTAAACAAAGGTTAATCTAATGCTACTTAATTTGTGCCTCGAATTTGTCCGCTCACAACACAGGTCATTCCTCTCAGGATTGCATGAGGTGGATTAATTTACAACCCATAATGATTTTTGATATTAAATCATTAGGCTGTGTTGGAAGTTGGGTAGATTCTGACCACCGTGCACGAGATAAACAGGTTACAGAACCACAGCAATTTGTGACCTTTAAGAGGTCCATGAATAACTCCCTTTGCTATTGACAGGGCAATTGGGTCAAAAAATTTTCCCTGACAAAGGAGTTAAAGCAATTAAAGCTGTCCTCCTAAGGAAACAGATCAACCTTTGAATTAACAGTTTATCCCATTAAAATGACAGAAAGTTCATAGTGTTTCTTACTACATACTTTATCATGGCTACTGAGAGAGTGCTAATGCAGAGAAAATTAACTTTAGAAGAGAATTTTCAAATATTCTGCAGTATTTGGAGTGATCATTAGGCAGGCTGCCTTGAAAAAAGGCAAAGTATAAGTTCTTCAGTCTCCTCTTCCTGCAATATGAAATCACTGAGGAACAGCCCAGTGTACGGCAGATCTTCACATCATCCATGTACAAAGAGAGTGAATTTAACTTCTTCCTTTGTTGTTGTATTTGTGGCCCAGAATACACCATATCCCTTTATCTAAGGGAAGGATTATCCTGAACAAGGGTGATAAGTTGTGTGGTTAGACACTGAGATACAGCCCAAGGAAGTCTGGTGTTCAATGGCAGAGCCATCCAGCACTACTAAGATAGCACAGCCCTTCCCCATGCTTCCTGCAAAAAAAAGATTAGGACATTGCCTGTCACCCATTTGCATTTTCACATGATATGTAATGATCATATTCTGTAAACTCTTCCTGCTGTAATCTTGTTTTAGAGACTCTTTCCTCCTTTATTCCCTCCACTCCATCACAGACAATTTAACTTCCTGGAGAACATGATAGCTGTTGTTACCCTCTGCCATAGCAGAGTCTGGTTTCCTAGGAAGGTGTAGGATAGTAGTAATTCTGGATGCTTCTGGACTGCAATCCAAAATCTGCCAGAATTCAGGTAGGTGGCTTGCCAGCATCCATCTTTTCAGTGGAGGTGGCAGGAGAGACTAAAATTAATCTCCTCCAATTTAGTAATTGAATTGAGCCTTCAAAGCTGACTCACAAACTCTTGGAAGGAAGAACAGTCATTCTTTTTTAAATATAGTATTTGCTGACTTTTGAATGTGATCTTCCTTTCAAGTCCCTTAACCATTGCCATATCTTTGATTCTACCTGTTTTCTTCCCCCCACTAGCAAGAGGATATTGTGGGGTCTGACTGTTTCTTGGGCAGTTTCAAGATTGCCTTGTTTGTGGGTGAATCATAAGGCAGAGGCAATTGATGGTCTGAAATACTGCTCTGCTTCTTGCCATTCCTATCTTTTAGGAAGTGTTTCAAAAGATAGATAAAGTGACATGGTCAAACTCTATGAGGCTTCTTCAATATACTACATCTTTCCTGTTATGCAGGTTTCTTTCCATGTAGACTATCAGTTGGAGTAATATCTGGCTTGATTCTGTAGTTATTTTATCTTATTTTCACATTTTTTCCTTTGAATTCTAGATAGAAAATAGCTCAGAGCTGTAGATGATGATCTTGGCTAAACTGAGAGGTCTGTGGAAATGAGATGGGAAAGTCAAGTGATGAGAGTACTCGGGGAGTTCATTGATTTCTCTGTGACCAGGAAGTATTAAGTATATTGCCTTGTAAACAGGGGAGTTGATGCTGTTTGCAGCCTCCAAGTGCCATCTTAAAAGTAGCAAAGCAGGAACTTTGTAATGAACAATGTGTTCCCACAGCCATCCGCGTGAGCAGTGTTTTGGGCATTCCTACGTGTAAGGCACTGCTTTCCTTCTGATTATCTTCATGTGCTTCAGTGGAGACAGTTGTCTCATACGGAACCCTTTAGCAGTCCAGGTATCTTTTTGATCTTCTGGTATAACACTGGTGAAAGTACACAGTAGCAGAGCAGATGTTGTTTACTGTCTTCAAGTGGATGTTACTGTGTTGTTTTGGCCTTGCACCTGCTCTGGGTGAAGAAGATTGAGCTGTGTTGGGCTCTTTAACTTCCAGTAATCTTTGAAGCTTGAATGTCAGAGTGTTCTGTTGGGTCCTTGCGTGTCAGGGTAAAAAGGAGGACTTGGGCTTAGGGAAAAGTAGCCATGGCAAGCCACTTGCAGCCCATGGCCAGTGACTATACTCACCTCACCCTTTAACCTTCTTCAGAGCCCAGTGAAAACAGGTAGCCCATCACTGTCCTTGGCAGCCACCTGTCCTGGAATATTATTCCTCTTTTGGGAAGAAACTGGAGTGCCATGCTGGGCCAGACAGAGGCAGGCAGAAAGTCAGGGAGGTTTTTCTTAGGCACACATACATACACACAGTAGAATATTCAGTTTCATGGACTATAGTACCTTTGTTCTTTCAGCCTTAAATTTTTCAAACTGGCCACAGAACCTTCAGCATAGCAAGGGGATTGCATAAAAGATTGAGGTTATATTTGTTTTGAAAAGAGACTGAGAAGAACACATTCTGTTTATGAATGGTCACTAGGAGAGCACTGCTCTTCATAGTGCCTTGCTGTGCAACACAGGGAGCTCATGATGATGATAAGAGAATATAAATCTTTAAAAAGATGAACAGAAATGTTCTTCTAACATGGCACATAATGAGCTCCTGGAATTCATTGCTGGGGTTCATTGTTACAGTACACACTTTAGTAAAAGATTCAAATCTCTGAAGACCTACCAGTGCTCTGGTACAGAGCAGGAACACCTGGGCTAGCTGAGGTCACAGAAACTTACTTCCCCTGTGGAATAATGCTGCATGGTCCACCAGTTGCCAACAGAGTGCTCAGCTCCTCTCTTAAGTATGAGCTACTAGCAAAAACAACTAGACTAGTTCGTGATTCTTTTTGAGGTGAGAAACATCCAGAGTCTGTAGACTATTGAATGAAGGAAAACCTCAGGGAGCATTTTCCAGCCTAAAGGGATTTTTCTCTTCATCTGCAGGCAGTTACTTTTCCTTTCATCTGTAAAGAATGGAAAATTTCTCAATTCTTCTGCTTCTTCTATGCACAGTCATCAGAAAGGATTCACTGTCTTGATCCTCAGCACATTTGATTCAATGTACTTTTTCCATTAACTTTGATGGGTTTTGTTTCGCCCCTTTTGCCAAAATGGCTTCTCAAAGTGCTTTGAGATCTACTGATCAAAGTCTTGGATAAGCAAGGGTAGAATTTATTATTACTGTTCATCTGGAAGTAGCTATTTCATCTTCTCACAATGACTTTATAAACTCTGTTGCCAGCAAAAAGGGAGAGAAGATGCTGGACTTAGTCTCAACTGCAAAATTGCAAAAGCAATTGAGACTACAACTAGAAGGCTGATGCACTTACAGACATCATCAGAAAAGTTTGTGCTGTTACTTGTATTCCTGGTTACAGCTAAAGTAGTTACCAGCTGGTTTGGCAGTTCTGCTCAGAACCCCTGAGCTGGGTCAGACTGATCTGCCACAGCCAGCACCCGTATCCCTCACATTTATGAGGTCTTTCCTGTTTCGTGAGTCACCACTCTCAGCATCAGGTCTGCCCATCACCTTCATTGCAAACCCCTGTAAAGCTGCGCAGCAGAGCTCCCCAGGAGCAGTTCCAGGGTATTTGCAGAGACTCAAGTTCTTAATGCAGTCTGTGTAAAGTGGGTAGAGATGAAGACCATCATGCTGTTACACAGCCTGCATGTTCATATCCACGAGCATAATCCTCATCACAAGATGTGGGGTGCATACACCAAGCCTTAGTGAGCCAAGCTAACCCAGCAGCACAGAGAAAAGCACATGGGTCCTGGTCATCAGAAAACATGTCCCACTCTTGGGCCTGATGTTCAGCTTGCAAACTGCACTTTGGGTGTCAGTACTACTAGGAAGAAGTAAGTTCTGCCTCTCTTTTTGCTATTTGGGCAGCAGAGTGGAGGGAAAAAACACTGGGGAAGAAAAAACCTGAATATTGGATTGAGTGTAATAAATGGTTTCCCACATTTTTAACTACTGCTAATGAGCTGTAAGGAAAAACAATGTTTCATGGAATGAAAGGCATACTGTCAAACTGAGCAACAGGGCAATCTTGCAGCTGTAGCATTTGTGGGAGAGTACTTCTATTTTGCAAGTGAAGGTGATCATGGGCATTACTTTGTCTTCAGTCTGTTAAAATTCAGTCTTCAAGCCAAGAAAAGATCTGATGTCCAAACAACTACAATCAAATATACATAATGCATATTTTACATATTTATACATATATGAGTATATATATATATACACACACAAATATAATATATCCTTGCAGTTCATTAACAGTATGTAAAGTTTGGGAAGCCATTTATTGCAATCAATCCAATCTTAATTTCTTTCACAGTGTTCTGCCCCCCTCTACTCCACTGCATAAGTAGTAAAACATATGCATTTATATTTAAGTGCACTTGATTTTTTTCTAAACTGTGATGATGAAATATTCATACACCAAGATTAGAAGCAAGTAATACATCTGGAGCCACTCAATCCCCTACTAGTGCATTCATATAAAGAAGAAAAACTTAGTGCCCTCAGCAAACTCAGAAGTAGCCCCACAAATCAATAGAAGCACTGAGATGTTTTTCACTTCTATTAAAATAAAACTGTTGGTGAGAATTTATAGCTGCAAATACAGTATCATATCAGCCACAGTCCAGCTGTGAAATGGGTAGCTATAGAAAAACCATCATCATAATCTTGTTGACACCCATATACTCAGAATATCTGCTTCCAAACGTTTTCTGTGCACAACAGGTGCTGTTCTGCAAAACAAAATGTCTTGTTCCAGGTCTCATTTTTAGAGAAGATATGTTCAAGGGTTTTTATTCTGTCTTACTATGGAAATAAATGAATCCGTCTGTAAGAGTGATCAGGGAAAATGTAGCAAAAAGCCATCATAATTACCTTAAAAGAAAAAAAAAATAAAAAATGCAGGAATGTTGAGCAGACAGACAGCAAGACCTATTTAAGCTTCTGAAGAAATTACTGAAAATGAAATTACTTAGGCTATTGAAAAGCAAACAGAAATTGAAAGAATTTGCAGGGCAGATTTCCACACCAACATGGCACAGGCTAGACAAGCCCAAGCAGAGAGCTTCCCCTCCAGTAGTGGAAGTGCTTTGCGATTCCGTAGGAACCTGGGTTTGTGCCTCTGCTAGGGTTACTTTAGGTACTAGAACTACAAAGGTGTTTTCCATGTGAGCAGAGCTATGGTACTCAAGCTGTTCTGTGTACCCAAATGCATTCTTGCTCCTAAAGAAACATGCTGTAGTGTATTGGCAAAGCATAGCTATGCTGGTTTAAATGGGCTTAAACTTGGGGTTTCTGCTAATACAATTCTGCTTCTTCATACCCCTGACCAGCACAGAAATCACAATGGTTAGGGTCAAAGGGAGGTAATTAAGATGGAAAAAACCCTAGAACAGCTTACCTTAATGACATCAGCATAACCATGCTGCAAATGTAACTGTCTGTTTAAATTACAGGTATCTAGACCTCCGAAAATTTGGATCTGTTCCTCATGGAGGCTTCGGAATGGGGTTTGAACGCTACCTGCAGTACATCTTGGGAGTTGACAATATCAAAGATGTTATTCCTTTCCCCAGGTTTTCTCACTCCTGTCTCCTGTAGCTCAGCAGTTGACTCATGTGGAGAAAACCGCTGGTGTAATTATGTGTATATAACATACCAGGATATGACCGAGTGTGTTTTAGTGGGAAATCAAGATCATTTTTTACATCAGTGAAACTTTTGGTCAGTTTAATACTGGGTTATTGAAAATAATATATGTTCTGGTAAAATTATGGAAGGACACTGGCAATTAATTTGATAGCATCTCATGCCTTTAGTGCACTTCAGGAGTATTAATAAATCCCACTTAACTAAAGGGTTACGATTCTCATGAGACTAGTACAAGCCATGGAAGTACTGAACAAGCACTGAAGGTAGCAGGGGGTTTTATGTGAAATATTAATAAGGAAGTGTGACCTAAAATATTGTCATGGCTGTGATACACTTGTTACTGCTACAGTCAGGAAATAGCTACTGTAAAGCATGATTCTCCCCACTCTGTTTTAAAAGCAAATACTGTTTACCTTGGAAAAATCAGCCAGACCTAGCAAGACAATGTCATATTGGAATTGCTGGAGTGAGTTTGTTGAATGATGTTTGATTTTGTGAATCATCAATAAAGATGTACACTGGGTTGTTTATAACTCTGTATGGCTTCTTCTTCTGTTATAAAACTGTAACTCTCAGCATGAGTGAGTTTCCTTCAGTGTCTTTGGTAGAGGTTTCATTTTCTGTATAACCAAATTAGTTGCACAACTTCTGCAGAGGGTATTTGTTTTCTGTCTCCAAGAAAGCACATATTCATAGCAGACAGAAATGTTCAGTTAGATGAGAGTTTGTTCATCCATTCATCTCTCCAGAGCCAAATTGCAGTTCTTGGGGTTTTGTTGTTGCTTTGCTTTTCTGTTGTTGTTATTGAGAAAATCTCTCATGTGCTCATCAGACCAAGCAGTTTGGTCTATATTGAGAAACAACCAACAGATGTTCCCAAGCACTGCTATTAAGTAATTGCTTATCGCTACAGGATCTGAACTCCATGGCAGTCTGTAATGGGTTTATGCTCTCAGCTTCTCTGCCAGGTAAAGAAATACTTCTGTTTTGAAGACAGTATTATGGGAAGACCAAGTGACTTGCCACAGGCAGGTGGAAACCTGTGATTTATTTGGGACTTGAACTGAGGGTTTCTAGAAACATTCTTCCCTTCCAAATTATCACAATCCAGAAAATGATCATTTGCATAGTGCTTGCTACTCTGTAGCCCACTCAGGCTGGAGTATAAACAATGTATATAAAGAGAAAAAGCAAGGTAGTGGCCTTACTGCTGATGAACCCTCTGTATTTTGGCGCACACTATGAGAAGTGGCTGCAGGACAGCCCTGAAAACTTCTTTTCCAAGTAGATGGAAGTGATTGAAAAATAGTAATCAACTAGCATTGTACTGGTACTACTGCAGTCACAGATCTCTCTGCTAAGGCTGTGTAGTACTGCACCTGCAGCATCTAAAAATACCTGTTTATGTCATGTGGCACCTGCCGTGTCTCGGTGTGCTCCGTGGCTGGGGTTTTCACCTGTTAGGATCATGCAAGCAACATCACCATGAAGTCATTACTTTGGGGGGTTTCTTGTGTGCACTGAGACATCTCCTGCATATCAAGACTTTTTCGTGTCTCCTTCATCCACTTGATTAAGCAGGTGTTAATTGTGCATTTGCTGGTTTGCATTTCCCAGTACAGCCCTGAGTTGGCAAGTCTGGTTCCACAAAACAGTTTGAGCACCTGCCTTCCCTTTGAAACCACTGAGAAGTTCCAACATCAGACACTCAAGTATCTTCCTGCATTTAGACCACCTCTCCTTTGTATGTTGTCTTAAGTGTTATTGCTGGCCTTTATGTTATGGAATTACTTCTCTGCAGAAAAATGTGGGAAGAGTACAGCTGCCAAACATCCCCATCCACAGCATGTTCCCTAAATCACTTGCAAGGAGCAGGTATCCTTATTGAGAACCTTAGTCACTGATTCTGTCAGAGTCCCTGTAAATGAGAATGCCTGCACTGGAAGCCCATCTTCTGAGAGCAGAGTGGGGTGATGGCAAAACACCTGTCAGCTCTGCTGTCAATCCCCAACAGCAGCTCTGGGCTGCCTGTGTTGGTTTTGGCATCAATGGGAAGTTATTGATCTTGCCTTGAGATGCCAGGTCTGATGGGCAAGGTGGGGCTAAACAGCAACAGGTGAAAAACAAGATGTAAAAAGAAGACAATGGAAGGTGCCAAAAAGTTCTAGGTTAATGTGGCATGAGTCACAAGTTACAGGGAAGGACACAACTGCTTCAAACAGGTTTGCAGGGTGGCTGTCAGGGTGACAAGGCAAGAACAAAGAACTGGTCTAATCCACCTTCCTTTCTTTGCCCTTTTCAGAGATTGTTGCAGGACTGAAGATAAAGGTCAAACCTTTGATTTGCAGATAGGTAGATGTAAGTTAGAAAGAAGTAACAAGGATGCACTGTGAGTGGGGTTTTTCTGTGTTTCCAACTAGGTGTCCGTGAGGAGCAGTTTCCCCAGTCTTCTACACGTCCTGGTTCATTTCAAGGTGCTTGATGAGCTGTGTATCAAATTAACTAAGGGGACATTGTTCTTGGGTCTGAAAGCTCAAGAAAACTACCCCCGGTAATTTGGCAGATGAAGCAGGAGCTGGGCAGAGTTGTCCCAAGAGGGGTAACCAGATGGCTTAGAAGGGGAAGGAAGGGCTGTCTAGTCTTGGTAACAGCCTTCAACATGTGCTGGTTTTGCTAGCAGTGAGAGAGAGAAGAGGCTGAGGCCCTGTGCATTATGATCCTGCTCAGGGTTAATACCGAGATTGGCATTCTTGTGAGAAAATTTATGGGTAGCCAGCAAGGGTGGGAGCCAGCCCTGGAGTTTCCCTCCAGGCTGGCATTGTTCACCTCATGCTATGTATATATAACACGGACTGGTATTGCCAAGGAATGCAACATGTTTTTTCTGGGATTTCCATGTGGAATGTCATGTATTTCCTTTGAATCTCCCTTCCTAGAACCAAACGGAAGTTAATCTGGAGGACAGGGAGTTCATTTCTCCTGGACATGTAAGCAGGGAAATGCATCAAGATTTTCTTCATTTAAGCAGCTTTCCTTGCTACATCTTCTTTCAGAGTCTGCACCCTGACAGTGACTGAAGCCAGATAAAAACTGACACTTCTTCAAATAACAAGCTGTTACTCTTTGCACACAGGAATTGCCTCTTAGGCCAACTGTGCAGTGTAGTAGCTGACACTGGGGTGTTCTTAGTGCCATAAGCAGTCAGCTCTCAAGCCCAGGTGACCAGCACTGTCTCTGCTAGCATCATTTTGTAAGTATTTCTTCAAGTTTCAGTTCCTCAGCAGCCCGTGCTTGCCTCTTTTCAAGTTTGTCCTTACTCTGAGCTTCACAGGAAAGAATGAGTGTCATTGATTACTGCGTTGGTAGCTTTGCAACATTAGAACAGAGTGATGGGAGATAAAAGACCTACACCATAAACTGCATAACTAAATGCCAGCCTCTCAGAAGAGTGTTTAGAGGAAAACATCTGTTTTTTTCACTTCAAGAATATCAGATAATCCCATCACTTAATTTTTTAATGTCTAAGATCAAAGTATCCCAAAGTACTCTATTTTTAATTGAAAAAATAATACCTGCAGAACTAACACCCTGCTTCAGTCTTCTCATTTTTAAATCCACAGGAGAGCAAATGCACACTCGGAAGCAAGGAGTAGAGATTGCTGTTCTCTCCCTTATGATTATGTTGTGATACTGTGGCAGTGTTCAGATCCTGGACTGTTGTACCTTCTGTATAAGCAGAGACAAAAAGGTACATGGGCCAAATGTTTAAAAGCCAGCAGACCAGCAGAGGTATTTTAGCTGAATTACCTGCATTTGGGACCCCAGACCTGAGGGAAATGCAGCAAGGTGCCCAGCTCAGCAGTTCTTTCTCTGGCTTTTTGGTAGAAGTTGTAATTTATAAAGCATCACTTGTTTGCCAAGACTTTGATGGGAAACGTAAAATACAGTTTTACTTGCTGGACTAATATTGATTGTTTTGGGAATAGCTTATAGATGTCTTTTTCCTCAGGGGGTGAAAGAGACAAATTTGCCAAGAAACACTTTTGTCATTGTTTCCATTAAATGTGTGTATAGAGATAAACGTGGCTTTGCTGTTGCTGAAACCAGGAACAGCCATTATGACTGTTGTTTTAGCCTTTACCTTACGCTTAGGGACAAATGAGAGATGGGTCCAAAGGAGAAATAAGACTTTGTATAAAGATTGACAGAGTTCTAATTTCCTCAGATCTAACCAAAGCTGCCGAAGCCACAAAAACGGTGGTCTCAGGGGCAAATTTATTGTTTTGTCTTACTGTTTGTTGCAGAGCCGTGACCTTCAGAAGGGTTGTAAAGTTTTATTTTACGATCCTGCTGATAAAGAGACATATGTAATTTACTATACGAGTTCTTACAGACTTGGCTAACAACAAGCTTGACCCGGAGTTCAAAGAAATTATGGCTCCCGTTGTTTTATGGCTGCTGTGCTGCAGTGTCTGCTGCACAAGGTGTACAGAAAAGATGCTGTAAAGGGAGAACTCTCACATAAAGGGCGAGAGAGAGACAAGACTGTACGGCCATTTAAAAGTCATGTACCAGCTACGTCAGAAATTGTAGGCTCTATTGTGAGTGAAATACGGATGAAATTACTTTGAAATCCATGTTGCTCTTATTGCTGACACTATTTTACTGCGGGGAATTGAGGCACAGAGCAATTAATCTGTTTGCCCAAGGTTATGGAAGATGTGTGGCAGAAGCATGGAACTGACCCAAATCAACCAAATCCCTGCTTGGCGCCTCCTCACGAGACTTCCCTCTGTTTGCCTTTGGGTGCACTGCCACACCAGAAGCAAGGCAGGATGTTTGCAACTGATCCGGTTTCAAACGCATTTTTGGCATTTCTAAGATCCTAGACTGTGCTTCAGTGATTTTTATCTATCCCTGTATGTCCCGAGGCCTTTCTGAGATAGCAGTCCTGCTGTTTATTTTTATTACTCTTACAATTGATTTTTTCCCTGAATATTTTGAGGCAGCCAACAGAGTAGATTTTTCTTTGCAAGGCTTGGTCTTGCTCTTTGCTCTTCATTGATATCTGTGTATCTTGCTGTCTTCAGCAGGTTAATGTACTGATACTTGTGCTGAGAGAATGGAGTTCAGGGTTTTTAGAAGTCTCTGATCATACAGGTTGCTATGCAAACTGCTCAGAAAAAAACCAGTGTGGTCAGGTAGGAGGCCTTGGAAATCATGTAAACATCTAAGTTTCAGTATGGAACTGTTCCCTACTATCTGCCATGGCTTCAGAATGAGGCTATATTTCCAGTCATAGTGGAAAGTAATTACACTTCACTGACACAATGTTTTTTAGTAATATTTTTATGGTGCCTTTACCTTCAGAGTGAGCATAATTCCAGTATCTTTGATGGCTGTTTGAATATCCTGGGCTCTCTGTGCTCAGTACTGTGGTTAAGCTGTGTGAAACAGGCATATGATTCACATATTTCTCAGATACAGGTCTCCCATTTTCTGTTTGTCCCCCAGATTTGCTGCTGCTCCGTTGATGAATGCATGGCCATGGGCTGCACATCCAAGCAGGAGACAGCTGAACTCCCACCTCAGCCAACTCAAAGGCTGACTGACCTCTCAGTGTCAGTGCTGCCAGGGCTGTTCACAGCTGGGACAGATGCTGCAGGTCAGTGACAGATGAAGGGACTTGCCAGAGTCTGTGGAGGAAAGCAAGAGTCAGGATTAGGGTTTCGTTTCCAGGCTGCCCTGTCAGAGTTGAGAACAGGTTTCTCCCATTTCTGCACGAACTTACAGACACTCAGTGCTCCATCACTAGCCAGTTTGCAGCTCCAGGAGATCCAGCTGTGAGCACTTACCTACTGCAGAGATTCTGTCATCACTGTAACTGAGAAGGTCTCCTTTTGGCAGGTTGGGCTCACGTGATGGAATCTCTGTGAAGCACTTGAAATGACCTCTGCAGTTGTTTAGTATAAATAAATCACCATGTGCTTTCAGGCTGGCTCAGCAGCATGTACATGGCATCATAGCTGCTGAGACAGGGATCTGCACGGCAGCTGGAGTCCTGGGACAGGCATGCTTTAGGTGCCTGTCTGTAAACATGCCTGGGTGGTGCTTGTCCAGATCACCCTACAGGGCTGAACTTTGCCACCCGCAAAACTCAACCATACAAATCAAATCCCAGGGCCTGGTTTATACGGTGGCTTCAAAAAGTCTTTCAAATTCCATTACTACTAATGGCATTAATAAATTACTAGTGTTCATGGTGATTTAGGAACTATAAGGTTCAAGTGTTTAACACATTTCATGAGCCTCTTCGTTAATGAACTTGATGGATGACTTGCCAAGCAGGATTATTTTGCCATGTCCTTGCAGTACATGCTAAAACACAATGTTTTTAGCACTGTGTTACTCCAGTCCCTAATTGAGATCCAATACCATCTGTAACACTGCTGCCATGGATAAAAGAAAGAAAGTTTGTGCTAAACCCTCTGAGATAGAACATTATGAAGTGTTCATTTCCCAGATCATTAGAAACTTAAAATAGCCATCTGGCCAAAACCAGAGATGCATATGCCTGCAACCACAGCTTAACAGCATTCATCTGGGAGGGTGGCTGCTGTGTAGCATTTGGGGCTGGCAACTGCAGAGCAGCTTTTGCTCTGATCTCGGCAAAGTCTCTTCTTCAGAAGAGCCTTTAGACTTCTAGGAGACGTCTGTTTAAAATGCAGTCGACATCTCAGCCAGGAATATAATACACTCTAGATGGGCTAAAATGCTTTGAAACCTCAAGGGCATATCCCCTCCATGCACTGCTCCAGTGATTATTTTCACTGTTAAAAAAGTGCCGTATTTCAGCCTTTGTTTGCCTGCCCTCAGCATCTTTCAGGAGTATATCGGTGTGTCTTAACTGCCACCATTTGAGGGGCATTACAAAAGACAACAGACTCTTGAAGTTGCAAAATGACACCTAAAGCACGATGGCTTTCACATGTTTGTTTCATGACTTAACACTGGTAGTAGCTGGGGGGTCTGAAAATAAGGTCTTTATGTTGCTGCTTTTGTTACATTTACCAGATACCCCTCTCTCACCTATAGATTACCTGCAATAGAGCTATAGGTCTGCCATGACGACAGCATTTTGTATATTCCATGTTCTCAGATGGTGGTTTACAGTGGAAAATAGGACCTGGGGGAGTCCATCCTCATCAGCCGCTCATTCCTGCTCATGGTCTCAGCTTCCCTACTTGTATAGCTGGAATAATAAGATTTATAATTCTAAAAGCTCACGTGCATAGTAGCTCTGTGTTCCAGTAGTTTTGGCTCTAAGCTGCGCACAGTCAACAATTTTAGCAAATGTAGAGATACATATTCTAAGTAATTTACACTTTGTAGAAGAGGCCTGGACATAATATAACAGCAATGACTTCCTTCTTCTAATAGAATTTTTAGTTCATTATATTGGCTGTACAGGGCAAGCTCATATCCTGGAAGGGTGTCACTGGAAGGAGTAGGGGGAAAGCATCTGTTTTTATTCTGGCTTCTGTTTTGGCCAGCAGATATAATGGCACATGACCGTTGAGCCAACAGTAATCCAGTTACAAAAGTCTTCAGAGTTACTGCACCAACCAAATTAAACTTGATTACATCCAATTATGCTGAAAAGCCAGACAACAGCTCTTAGCTTGGGGTGAAATAACTTCTTGCAATCGCGTGTGGGGAGGCCTTGCAGGGTGTCAGGAGGATAATTGCTCATTTGCTCTACCACAGAGCACCATCTGCTCTTGAAGTAATGCCTAAGGATGAGAGAGTATACCAGGGTTGGGTAAGCAGGCAGGGGAGCACGGCAAAGATATCTCCCTGCCCGTTTTATTATCATTTGTTTTATGGTTGCTTGCCCTGGGTCCAGCTGTGGTCAAAGCCCCATTGTGCCAAATAGTGTCCGTAGAGGGAGTCCTTCCCATTCCGAGCTGCTGGTCTCATCAGGGAAAAACAAGGATGAAGTGGCCTTTATGCTTATGTCAGAATAGTGTCTGTGTCTGGAGCATTGCCTGGTGCACTTTCCACCAAGCAGTTGTATAATGGCTTTCTGTTTTGAGGAGGTGAGAAAAAAATGGGAAACCTCCTAGTTTCCTTTCCTTCTGTGGTAAAAATAGCATAAGTTTGGGGGGGGAGGGGTAGAAAAAGGTAAAGGTAGCTGCCAAAAATGTCTGGATCCAGGCAAGAAAGTTTGCATGAGGACCTCATCCATCCTAGGAGGAATCACCAGGCACAAAAAAAACCCCCAAAACTCTACCTGGCTCCACAACTGAGAAATGCATTTCTAGTGTTCTGTCCCAGCTCAGCTGCAGGCAAAGTTGTTTCTAAGTGTCTAGTTTGGTGAGAGAAGTAGAACTGAGCTTCAGTGTGAACTGAATAGGAATAGGAAGTCTTCTTTAATAATGTTCAGGTGTGAGGACTGGAAGTGTCCTCCAGCTGCATCCACTGATACTTTCCAGCTCAGCACCCCAGGCCCCACCCTGTGCTGCCCAGGGGGTCTGTATCCATTCTGGATGGGATGTGCTGGTTCTGGCCAGGATTCCAACAGAGAGAGGACAAAGTAGGACCATCAACTCCACACAAGCCTATGTGCCTTGAACACTGCTGGCCTGCAAGTCTTCTCTATTTCAAGCCTGTATTCAGGCATCAGAGCTCTGATGTCCCTGTCTTTGCCAAAACACTGTACTGAAGATGCTTCAAACTGTCTCATTATCTGATCAAAGTACCTTGTGCTACTATTCCCTCTGCTCACAGAAAGCAGCCAGTGCTGCTGGAGCTGCTGTCTGTCACAAGAAGGAAAGGACTGTCTTGTGGTTTGGCTTCAATTGCAGTCGTTCTGGGGGGCTTGCTGTGCTCTTCTACAGAGGGTGGAAAGCTTGAAAAGACTCGAGTTCTTGAAAGAGGTGATCTTTTTTTTTTTTTTAACCTTGAAAATTCTTCATGAAATCAAAAAGCTGCTCCCATCCCGCTCTGCTGCAGGAACTGTTGTGTGAAGATAAAGTCAGGTCTTATTGTTGCGGAGCTGGATCTCAGGAGACTGAGCATTCGCTCAGAATTAAAAGCAGGCAAGGAGCACGGCAGATTTTTCAATCCTTTCCTTCCCCCCGCTCCCCCCTCAGCCTACTTCGGTTTATATCAACCACGGTATAGGGCATTTCCAAGGGATTTGTGCCTGGCTGGGGTAAGTAGCCCGAAGCGTTCCAGCCAGCTGGTCCCTAATCCACAGGAAATGCCCGGTGTCTCCATCCATCCCCACTGCTTGCACCGGCGGCTGGGAGCGAGCACGGGAATTGCTCCGCCTGCAGCTTTCCCGTCTGCCAGCAGATGGCACAGCTCATTTGAATAAATTTGGAGCACGAAGGAGTAGCGGTGGACATTGTGGTTTCCTTCTTAGAAGTTCTGATTTTTCGGTTGCAGACGTGAAAAACAAACCAGACTGAAGACTACGATTAAAAACCCCAGAGGTTTCTGCAGAAGAAAGTGTCACTTTGTCGTGCATCCCAGCACGTTAAAGACAGTACAAGTACTTTTTCTTAGAAAAATGTTTCTCTCTCAGCCATACCCTCGTTCAAGGAATATTATTTCTTACGTGGCATCTCTTAATTTCTCCCTTGCTAGGCCTGCTAATTCTGCTGTTCCTCCTTCAGTTACTTCTGCTGGCAGAGATGGATTCTCGATGGCTTCGCATAACTCCCTCGGCAGGTTTTTCCAACACAGGGATGTGGTTTTCACACAGTTTTCCGCCAAGGCTGCTGGCTGTTAGCTCACACTCCAGAGATTTACACAGTCAGCTGGGGCCAGCCTGAGTTCATTCTCCCCTGCTGGTTGGAGGAACAGCTTGAAGTTGGTAAAAACTGTTACGAACGTGCAAGCGCTGCCAAATCGAGCTGTGCTCATGACAGACATCGTCTTTAACTCCCAGGGGCACTGAGGGTAGTGTTTGTGCATCTTCCTGGCCAAAAGCTTTAAGGAGGGCCAGCATTGTAAGGCGTTGTAATGTTACATGCATTGGATCATATGTAATCTAGGAGCCTGATGCCAGAATTAACTCACTGTTCCCCCTCTGTGTACAGCCACAGTGGAATTGGGAAGACACGTTCACGTGCAGCATCTTTGTTTGAAGCATTTTTCTGCACAGAGCTTATGTTACAGTTGGACTCCATGATCTTGGAGGCATTTACCAACTTTAATGATTCTGTGATTCTGTGTCACATCTGAGATGGCAGCATATTTAAATGTACAGAAAATGCAACCCATTTCCCATCCAAAAATCCCAGCAATCTGAGATACCTGTGTCAGGCATCACCAAAATCATGGAAAAAATAATTCACAGGAGTGTTTCATGTTTTAGACACTGTTCAGATATATCTTGTGATATAACCAAGTCAGTAAATGTGATCCAGAATAGGGGATGAGCAGAGAGAAGGAATAGTGCAGCAAGGGAGCAGGGTAATAAACCAAGGGCTGTCACAGAATATGTAGAATAATCCGTTCCAATTTACACAATGATAATTATGGAGCATTTCTTTAAACATCCATCACCCAAACGAAGTGTTCCAACTCTGTGTGGTGGAAGTTGTTAACATAAAAATGCAGACAGGGTTCTCTGCGACTGGTATTCAAACTGATACCACTTTGCATTGGTGTCAGTATGAGTGAATTCCTAACCTGTGAACCATTAACATACACCATGGAATACTTTTGCATGATACCTGTATATTAATCATGATCACGTGTTCTTAATCGAATCTTTCTGTGTCCCCAATAGCTCACCGGCCTCCCTGAAATTTCTGTGTGTTTTGGGAAGATCTCTCAAGTGCACATCACCGGGACAGAGTTTTCTGTACAAATGCACAAAATCCCTCTAACCCAAACTCTAAGAAGAGTTTGCAGGTGAGATTTTCATGTAGTGTAAATTGATATAGCTCCAGTGCACTGAATAAGGCGATGCTGGCTGAGGCCAGCACAGAACTGGTCTCTCCATCCTCCCCTGCTCTCAGCCCATTGCGCACACTGCATTGGCAGAGATGGGCAAGCTGATCTGAGCATAGCCTCTCTCTGCAGAGATTGCCCAGCACTGGAATAGGATCAAGCCATCAAGCCCTTCCTTTGGGTAGTGAGAAGATAGAAAATTCTTCCTATTTAGCCATTGCATTTCAATGGCAGAAAAACAAAGCTGTTGAGAAAATACATTCCTAACAAATGACTGACTTGTTCTATAAGGGGTTATTCCCCTACTCTGTGCATTCACAAAGATGATAAACAACATATGGCTTAACCATGCTGTCCCCATCTTGAAAAGAGGTGTTGTTCCTACCTCCCAGAGGCACTGCAAGTTGCAATTATTGCTCTGAAGTGATGCAAGATGCCTGCTTGAGCGGCGTTATATAAAGGTTGTTGTTGTGTGACATACAGTAGCACATCCAGCCAGCATGAAGTTGTTATTGCACCAGCTACAGCACAAACACGTAAGGAGGGACCCTCCCTGCCCACAGAGGTTGGACAGGCAGGGAAGCTGAGGCAGGGATGACTGAATGTGCCCGAGCAGGTTTGGGGCAGAGCTGTTGTATAGAGACAGGTCTTAGAAATCCATCCCTAGCAAATGGGTTGTGTTTTCCACATGAGCGTGGGCTAAGAGGACTTAGCTTTTATGGGAGCCATGCCCAAGTTTTGTTTTAAAGGCTGCAGTGAAAGGAAGGTTAGAGCATAATCCAACTCAAAGGGCTGTGGAGGGGCGTTTTATTACTGCCTGAGCTGGGGAGGAGAGAATCGGGCTTTGAGATGTACAATGTTTCTAGATCTGAAAGTTGATAGTGAATCTCAGCCAGGGTATAATACACTGTAATACAAAACCTGGCTTGTCTGCATGAGACTCCAATGGCAGTCAAATCCCCTTTCAGTGGGCACTGCTCCATTACTTAAAAATCAATAATAAAATACGAAGCTTTTATTGATTCCCCTCCTGGTTTTTTATTGCTATTTTTTTTCTCTAGGAGGGTTTTTGGCATCATTGGTGTTTAGCTGTTTCTTGCTCAACCTCTTTGTTTTCCTACGGCACCTCCACCTCAGGCACAAGCCCCTGAGCACAGAGAGGCTGAATCCAGCCTCGCCTTTCCGAGGTGAGAAGGACCTTTTCCATCAAGAGAGGAGAAGGGTCCTGGCGTAATGAAACCTTACGGGTGAGAGGTTTGGGTGGAGCTGTACTTTTTAATTAAACAAGCGTTGCGCTGTTACGAGGTCACCTGCTGCGGTACGGATAAAGTTTCTCTACAGGCACTGTATGAGTGTGGGAGGGACAGGGACGAGCGGCAGCCCCTCGGGGGCGGCGTGGGGCCGGGCAGCCCCTCTCCCCGCGGGGTTTGTGTCTTTAACAGGGCTGGCGGGGCGCCGGGCGGGCGGAGGCGTGGTGAGCCGGGAAGGAGCCAGTTTCCTGCTTCCCCGCTCGCAGCCGAGCGGCGGCGGGGGGAGGCGCTCGCCGCCCCCCCCATCCATCCCTACATCCCTCCCTCCCTTTTTCCCTTCCTCCACCCACCCATCCATCCATCCGTCCGCTCACCCACCCACCCACCCACCCCCGCCCGCCCTCCATGGGCCGGCGCGGCCGGCGCTGAGCGCCGGGAGGCAGCGCCCGGCGGCGCCCGGCTGCCGCGATGAGCGGCGGGGAGGTGGTGTGCTCGGGCTGGCTCCGAAAGTCACCGCCGGAGAAGAAGTTACGGAGATACGTAAGTCTCAGCCCACCCTACCTCATCCTTACCCCGGCCCCGGGAAAGCCGGGATCCATCCCCCCGCCTCCATCCCCGCTCCCCCGCCGCCAGCCCGGGTGCACCTGCCGCCGCCTCTGCCGGCGCCGCGGAGGCTCGGCAGGGCGGGGGTGCCCCTTGCCCGGGCGGGGAACGAACGCTCCTGGCTCCCCGCCGCTCGGGGAAGGCGAGTGGGAGCATCTCCGGGTCCCCCGGCTTGTGGCCTGGCCCGGGGTGGTGGCGAGGGCGGTGACGGCCGCGGCCGGAGCGGACACTCGGCGCTGGGGCCGGCGCTCTGGCTGCGCCCCGCGGTGGCCGGGCTCACCCGGGACCTGCGACGGTCACACCCCCGCCTTTGAAATCGGCTGTTTTAGGGGAGGCTGGATGTACCTTGGTCCCAAAGAGTAAAGGTACTAACGCATCTTGGATCCCCCCCCGACATTCCCGTAATAGTCGCTCTCCCTCATCCCGTGCAGCTTTCCTATTAATCATTGAACGTCCCAAGCCTTTGAAGATAGCACCAGTAGCGCTTCGATAGCCTTTGTGTCGTTAGCGGCTGAGATCAAACACTTCAAAGAAGTTGTAAAAAGAGGGTCCAAATGCCAGCTCTGTCACATTCCCCACTCATTGAAAGAAATAACTGTTCTTTGCGTCCTCCGCCTGACAGTCCTGCCGTGTGCCACGAGCATCAGCGCTCAGAAACGCGCTGCCGTCCTATGACTCGGCACATCGCTCCCCGGGATGCCAAGGGTCCCACTCCCTGACGCTAATGACCAGCTTCGGCCAGCCTTCAGATGACTGGAATGCAGGCTCTGGGAGGGAGCTGGATGCTCTCCCTTCCTGGAGGGAGACACCAGCCGGATCATCTTTTGGTCCTGTTGCTTTCGCCTGCGTGCATTTCGGGAATGGCAGGCAGAACAAGTGCAGCTGGTGTCTCCCCAGTGCCTGTTATTGATTGATGGAAGCATCACTGCCTACCCTTGAGAGGGAGATGGATGTCTGTCGTCCCGTACTGCAGGCTAGAGCAGGACTGGGGTTGTGTCTGATGTGTGACAGAGTGTTATTAGCCTTGTCCAAAATGAGTTCAACCCTGTGTACATCAGTGGTACCACATCCCTTTGCATTAGACTGTATGTCCAGTTGTTCTTGGCAATCTTTTCCTTGTATGTCTTAGGGTCTTCCAGAGAATATCGGGTTGGCACAGGGCTGTGGGGTGGAACTGCTAGGGAATCCAGTAAGGTAAACCTGAGTGTTTATGTGGGAAGTATCAACCCCCTAATGAATGTAGGCAGGATTTGTGGGAGGTGGACAGAATGACTTTGTGCGTGCTGAACTGTGGAGGATGCTTTTAGCTTAATGGAGCAAAGCACCTTCCTCCCACAGAAATCAACTAATTGCTGATCCTGAGTCACCAATGGCCTTAACTCATCAAACATCATTAGCTCCCCAGCATCTGCCCCGTGAAAGGGCGCTCACATCACTGTCTGAATATCCAGCTTGTGCTCTGGCATTCCAGCAAGAGCCAAAATCTGCTAAATGCTCTACATGGAGGGTGTGACACGCCAGCGGTTAGTGCTAATTATCGATGTGCATAAGACTGCTTTTCATCCATATACATCCCAAAGTGCTTTGCAAGCCACCTATGTTTTCAAAACATCCTCATTCCCCCAAGAGGAAATGCGGCCATGCTGAGATGTGCCCGGCCATCCCACGCAGCCTCCGCGGGGCAGGAAGCGGTGCTTGGCAGATGTCACTCGAGGGGATCTCTGCACTGGAGCGGTCCTGGCGCTGTGGTCAGTGGGACTTCCCTTCCAGTCACGCCAGTTGCACCAGCTTCCTGCATCAGAGGCTGGATTTGAAAATGTTGTCCTTTAGCTTGGACTGTGTCTCACTTTGTGGTGCCCTGTCCCTTTTGCTTTTTAATGTATTATTATTGATACTGTATTTATGTAGCTGTGGTGTGCATTCAGGGTGCTGGTGTGTGGATCAGGTTCTCCTCCAGAGTAGTTCAGAGCAGCTTGCTGGTCCAGAGTCTGAGGGTGATGACTTTCCTCCTGTAAAACCTGTCTTTGTCCACAATAAACCCACATGGTTGGACTTTGGTTTTTGTTCACAAAAGGCGGTTTGCACCAGCTTTTGTACAGCCTCAAAGGGAAGGTGTTGAATCGCTGGCTTTACCGCTTTCCTTGTACCTTTGGTTTATATTCTGCTTTGAGACCTCAAAGGAGAAATCTCAGGCTGCAGGATGCTGCTAATGGGGTTTGAAGTTCCTGCTCTGGCAGTATTGACACAGGGTAGAGGATAGATTTATTTTTTCTTTGACAAGTGCATTTGAAATGTATGCGTCTGCACATGGGTGTGTTGCTAATGCTGTCCTTAAAGTGCTGTGCTTTTATAAGCCTGGTTTTGTTTTGCTTTTATTTTTCAAGGAAATCTATGGCAGGAGAGGAAAGTACTAAATTTACTGTCTAACTTTCACCCAGGGTAGTTGGGAAAGGGGATTCTTCTCCCCACCTGATCTGTGCAGCATTAATTTGCATTTGCAGTAATACCTGCTCTGTTTCACTTCAGAGGATTGTGTTTATGTGAGATTGTGGGACCTATTTGTACAATGCTCTGGGAAATATCAACGTTGTTTCTCTTCTGTTGAGGGACATTCAAATGATCAAACAGTGATTGCTTAAAGATTGAGACAAAGTGTACCTTTTTTCAGACACCCAGCTGCAGACAGGGGCTCATGTAGATTCTGGGCAGTTTGGCTGTAAATGCTACTGTAATATTGATAATGAAAGCTAAGCAAACGATTGAAGGTCAAAAGTAATTGAAGTACCAAAATATTTTTTTTCACCTCTGTTCTGCTTGGGACATCAAGCTCCCTCGTCCTCTTGCTTAATTGCTTTTTTTCAGACAAACAGTTTTTGTACCTTCATAGAATGGCTTGGGTTGGAAGAGATGTTTAAAATTCATCTATCCCAATCCCCTGACAATGAGCAGGGACAGCTCCAACTAGACTAGGTTCCTCAGAGCCCTATCCAGCCTTGTATGTTTCCAGGGATGGAGCATCCACCACCTGTCTGGGCAACCTGTGCCAGTGTTTCACGCCTTCCCCCCCCACCCTCCCCCCCAGTTTTAAAAAAATTTTCTTCCTCATACCTGGTCTGAATCTACCCTCTTTCAGTTTAAAACCATCGTCCTGTGTCCTGTTGCTACAGACCCTATTAAAAAGCCTGTCCCTACTTTTGCCTTTCTGACTTTCATGCATGAAAGGATCTCCTTATGCACAGCCACAAAGCACAGAACTGTCTTTTAATTCTCCTCCTAGCTCCTCCTTAGAACACACGTGAAATTTTTTTTAAAAAAAAACCCCAATCCCTAAACAAACCCCTGGGCTTTAGCTGTGTGACCAGCGAGCCGAGACCAGGGCATGTTGTGCTGGTCCTGTACTGACTCACTGTCTCCTGGTCCTCTCCTGCTGGACGTGCCTGTCTGTTGTTTCCTGTGTTGGACGTGGGTTTAGAGCAGTGTTTTGTGTCTGTCCGCTGCCCGGCACGATGGGCTCTGGGGTGGACTGTCTGGCAGGGAAGCACTGTGAAAAATAACTGCTGTCGTAGAGCAACTCGGCTCCCTATCGTTAGATCAGTGTGCTCTGCCTGCTCATTTATGTACCATGAAGTCAGAGTATTTTCTGTCTGGCTGAGATGTATGTCTGCAGTTCTGACTAAAACAAAAGCTTCTCGTCATGTACTGGTTTTACAGTCCTTTAGTGCTTTGGGTTTGTTATTTTTTTTTTCCTTCCCAGCTGGTTTATCTGGGTTTGGCTTTGTGCATCGATGTCATTCTTACATCAAGCAAAAGCAGTTTAATCAAAGTCATTGGAAGAGCTGCTCCCCTCTGATGGGACAAGCAAGAAGAGGTTAAAGGGCTGATTTACTGATTGCACCCCTATTCCTAGGGGCAGCTCCTTGATGAAGGGCTTATTTTGGTTCCTGAAATAGACTCTTCATATCCCACCTGAAAATGCATTTTAAGGATGTCCTTAAATGAGAATGTGGGATGTGGACTGAAGTAGGACCGTTAGTGCAGAGATATCATAGGCTGTCAAGTGGTGGAGATACCAGGTGGAGTTTGGCACAGTGCTGATATGGATGAAATTTTATAGGAGGGAGAAGAAAGAACATCTCTTTATTCTGCAGCAAAGTGCGGAAGATAGGTATTGTGCAAAATTATCTCCTTTTTTTCCTCTTCTCTCTAAGGAGTTTTAATTGGTCACTCCCATGCTCAGCTGTGCCATGTCTCATTCAGGATGCTCTACCCACTTACAAAAATAGGAAATAGTTGCAGACACTTCAGAGAAAAGCACCAAAAAATGAGCAAAAATATAGAAAACAGAAAGACTGAAGGAAATGGGGTTGTTTGGGGATGGGAGGGCTGAGAGGAGAAATAACAGCCCTCGAGCATGCCAAAGGTAGCTGTAAAGGGGAAGGGGGTAAACTGTTCTCGTGGCTGGTGATTGGGGGCCAAGAAGTGCTGAGCTTGAACTGCAGCAAGGGAAACAAGTGTAGGAAAAACTTCCTAACCTCTGATTGCCAGAGGAGTGGAGCAGTGGAACAGATGGTTTGGGTTGGGCTTAGAGTCTCCATCGTGGCAGTTCTGAAGTGCAGGTTGGCCAAACTCCACTTCAGAGAGCTGAATCTGTTTTGAGGCAGTGGAATAAATTTGACAAGTTCTCCAGAAGTTCCTTCCAGTGCTGGTTTAGGTGAATTTATGGATTTTGAGCCTGGATGTAAGGAGGGATAGATAAGAGGCTTAAGGGCACCAATTATGTCACCTGGATCTTCTGATGGGACTCAGAGAAGTCCTGACAAGTTCTTTGTAGAAAGTTTTGACTGCACTGAACTCCATGAGTTTGCACTTATTCCATCTGTCAAACTGCCTTGCTGCACCCTGCTCCTCCCATTTAATCTCCTAGCTTGATTCCAAAAGACCATCATATATTTTAGCTATTGTTATCTGCCCCATGATTCAGAGCAGGTATGAACACTTGCTTCACCAGAGAAGGTTTTGCAGGTCAGGGGGTGCATTTTGCTTGCAAAGGCAGTGCTTGCCAGCACTCCTGCTACACCAGCTCTCTTGTGCAATGCTGCACAAAGGTCCTGCTCTCTAACTTGTTTCTGTGCTGCATTATTGCTGATGAGTCAAAACACATGACCTCTTCCCTACAACCTCCTTTTGGGGTCACTGGGTTTTTTTGAGTGTGGGGCTGCATTTCTTTGCCCACTGTAGCATTTTCTGGAAACTGTCAGGTGGTGATGTATTGTCATCGTGATCATTGTGATCTAGTAACAGGCAGGTATGTGAATGATGGTTATGTGAACAATGGAGTCAAATTCTTCCTGATTGTAGAAGGTGACAAAATAAGGAGCAACAACCACAACCCAGCTTTGTAGGTTCAGGCTGGGTCTTAAAAAAGCCCCTCCAGTAAGGGGGTCATGGTGTAAAGGAACAGGTTCCCACAGAGGCTAAGGGTCTCAGTCTTTGGAGGTTTTCAGGATTTGTTTAGAGAAAATTCCAACTGACCCAATCTAGTGACACCTCAAATGCAAGGCTGGACTAGAAACCTCCCAAGGTGCCTCTAACCCAACATTTCTTACACCTCTGTAAGGTGGAACGTGGAGCCATGAATCTCAGAAGCAGTAGAGCTGTTGTAGCCCAGCTCACTGTGAAGGTGGATGGTCTTTGTTTTGTTTGCTGCCAACACACGTGCTGGGGCAGCTTTTCAGCTGCTGAAACCCAAACTGGTTTGGTCAGGACTAACCCGTGCATGTTCTGAGGCATTGCATCAATTGTGGTGGACATGCCCACAGAAGTAAGGAGTCCATGTATTGTGTGGGGGGTGAACCTGGTGTATTTTCCTGGTGCTTTGGCTTTGCTAAGACAGCTTGAGTGAATCCTCAGCTATCTGTCATGACTTCAGAGTTGGCTGATTGTCCTGGCAGTCCACAGTGGATGTAAAAGATGGATGGTGGAAAAGCACAGATTGAACGTAAGAAAGACAATACTTAAGGAAATGGTGCGAGGAAGCCGGTTGTATTTCTTTTTGAAATAGAGCAGAAGTGATACTGAAACTATTTTTTTTTTCCCTTTTTCTTTTAGCAACTATCAGATGGAAGACATGGTGCAAAAGTGTTTACCAGACTGAAGCACATAATTTATAGTAATGACTCAAAGGCAGAACAAAAATTATTTATCTGTATTTCAGTAGCAGCTGAGGTGTCTGGGGCTCCATGTCCTGTATTTGGGGAGACCACATCTGCCCTGAAAGTCTGGTCTGATGGGGAAACCAAGGCATGGAGCAAGTCAGTGATTTGTCTGCACTTGTGTTTAGGATTATTCCCACAGCTGGAAACTCACCTTGGCTTTATGGTTTCTACCTTAGCCAGGGGCTTCCGAGCTGCTCACAAGTTTCTGAGGATGTGTGAAGCTGTGGAAACCGATTGCAGCTGGTCCAGAATGGTACATAATAAATCTATCAGGGATTTGGATGATGAGGATGCCAAGGTCATCAAGGGTTTCTCTGAGATGAGTTGATCCAAAAGGTTTGGAAATTACTGCTTTTAATATAAATAGCCCTTCCTTTCAGTATTCCATTAAAGTCTCACTTTTCTATCATAATGCTTAGGTGGATTTTTCAGCATCTCACAGTGATGAGAAAATGTATCTCGAGAGGTGGAAGAAATGGGAGAGATATTTTTATTTACTTCAGGGTGCCCATAGAGCAGCAGTAGAGCTGAAAGACATTTTGCTGCCATTCTGCGTAGCTCCTCCACCTTGCTGCCAAGTGCAACCAGCTTTGTGGTTATCATGTGGTTATCATGGGTTAAACCACAGCAAATTGGCAGAGAATGTGGGAGGCTCTATAGATGGAGCCAGGGTAGAACATGGCTGGTGACTGATCTTTAGCAGAGTTCTGCAGGACTCAGTCTTAGGGCCAGTGCTCTTCAGCATCTTAAAAAATTACTTGGGTGCAGGACTCAAAAGGATACTTAGTAAGTTTGTTGAGGATAATAAGTGCAGAGGAGCTGTTGACTTCCTCCAAGGCAGAGAGGATCTCTCTGCAGAGAGATCTGGACGAATTAGAGGTCTGGGCAATCACCAACCACATGAAGTTTGACAGGGGAAAGCACCAGATTCTGCACCTGTCATGGGTCAATCATGGAGGTATGGACAGCCTGGGGAATGAGATTCTGGAGAGCAGTGCCATGGAAAGGGACCTGGGGGTCCTGGTGGGCAGAAGTTGAGTTAGAGTCAGCAGTGCCCTGGCAGCCAGGAGGGGCAACAGTGTCCTGGGGAGCATCAGGCCCAGCATGGCCAGCTGGGCAAGGGAGGGGATTGTCCTGCTCTGCTCTGCTCTGCACTGGGGCAGCCTCACCTCCAGTGCTGGGGGCAGTTCTGGGTGCCACAGTGTATGAAAGATACAAAACCATTAGACAGCATCCAGAGGAGGGCCATGAAAATGGTGAAGGCTCTGGAGGGGCAACCTTACGAGGAGCAGCTGAGGGCACTCGGTCTGTTCAGCCTGAAAAACAGGAGACTGAGGGGAGACTTCATTGAGGTCTGCAACTGCTGTGGAAGCAGAGGAGCAGGCACTGATCTCTCTGTGGTCACCAGTGACAGGACCGAGTGAATGGTATGAGGCTGTGTCAGGGAAAGTTTAGGCTGAGTATTAGGAAAGGGTTCTTTACACAGAGGGTGATTGGGCACTGAAACAGGCTCCCCAGGGCAGTGGTCACAGCACCAAGCCTGGCAGAGTTCAAGAAGCATTTGGACAGTGCTCTTGGGCATGTGGTGTGACTCTTGGGGTGTCCTGTGCAGGGCCAGGAGCTGGACTTCAGTGATTCCGTCCCTTTCAGCTCAGGATCTTCTGTAATTCTGTGATCACATTTTTTTCTTATTTGTGATTAGTGACATAAAAAGCAAACATTCATCATGTGGATTCACAAAAAACAGACCTGAGACCTGAAGAAGAGATCCATACCATTTGCATGCTGCCAGGCATACACAGTTGCATCAAGGCGTGCCTACCGTGACCTTGCAATGCACAAAGAGGATTTCCTCAAGGTCAGTGTGCAAGCCTGCACAGTGCCATCATACATATGTCATCAATCTTATCTAGTCATACAGCAGTTTAAATATGTGCTGTGTTTAAATAGATATTTTTTTTTAAATACTTAAAAAGCAGTTTTGGTCAAAAAAAAAATGTTCTTAGCTGTCTTTAGCCTGCAAGCTGTGCTTTTAAAGGACAGGAGGAAAATCTGAGTGCTGGAAGCATATGTTTCTTGCTGTGTAAGATAGCCAGCGGTGCCTGTTTCTCCAATGAATCTGGACTAAATCCAGCAACCTGGGGAGGGAAGGGGGGAGCTGATTTCATCTCTGGATTTGTGTTTTCGTATTTGGTTCCTATTTTTTTTCCTGCATTCTTGTGCACTTTTCCTGGAGAAGGTTCTGATCTGGGAAATCTTGCATCAGTCTGGTTGTCTGCATTACACTAATACCTAGAAATGAACTTCTCCATCCAAATGTGAATATTCTTGCCCCAAAACGATGTGTGTTCAGGGTAGGAAGTTCTCTCTTGGGCCAGAAGTGGGACATTTTTATTTATAGTTTAAATCTGGTTTTGAGGCAGGACCAGTTGAGAACAGCTCTTCGACATTTCTGTATTAAGTGTTCAGATTACTTCTTTTCTGTTGCTTCAAAAGCTTTTCTGTCTCTGCCTACTCCAGACTTCACATGACCTCTAAATTTTTAAATGCTGTATGTTTGTTCTCGCTGTTACAGAAGTAATAATCTGTTGACAGAAATGAAAATCTATTGACTGAGCTATCTTCTGGTTGGTTTTTTTTAATTATTATTTATTCATTCTTTTGCTTCTCCACGCCTTTTGGACACATCCAAACTATTTCCATCATGTCTTCTGGATCGAAGATACTGTCCTAATAGCATTTCAGTACTTGTTATGCATCTTATTCCATTTAAACCTGGTGTTTTCCAAAGGCGTTTGCTTTGGAAGGCATTTAGACATTTCTTTGGTGGAGTTCCAGGTCCCGCATCCATATGGTAAGATGGAAATAACATTCTGAGTCAAAGATTTGCGGCCTCCTGAATTTCATGGATTTTCAGTGATTAAGTTTTGCTGATGATCCCAGCTGCTGCCTCGCCCATTCTGGTTCCTCACTGACCTTCAGAACAAGCCAATAGACTTTTCATGTGGCTGCCAAAAATTGCAAGTTGACTTGCTAAATCCACTTTCTGGCCACTTAACATACTCCAGCCAGGGATTATGTCTCGTTTCCAAAAGGGACTAGTAAGCTTTCATTTCTGTCCTCTCTACTGGTGGCACTGGGGTGTCTTTTAAACTTTCAGCTTTGAAGAGCTGTGTTGCACATACGTGGGAGCTGTGGTACCGGGTGCTGCTGTTGAACTGGACAATGCTTTCCTTTGTCTGCATTTTTTTTATCTCATAGTAATTTCAAGTAACAATACTTAATGGGATTGTTAGTCATTGCTACCGATCTGTTCTTCAGATCTTCATCCACATAGTTATTTAAGGATCTTCTGGCTTTTTTTTTTTTTTAATTTGAAGGGGGGAATATGTGGTTTTACTGCTCTCTGGATGCTCTTGGCTTGAAACTGTGCCCCCATGAAAAAGGGAAGGTTGGCTATGCAATTCAGGGTTTTGTTGGTTTCTTCTCCATTTAAAAATCTCCCATACCACTCCTCTAGAGGCCACATCAGCAGCTCCAGATCTCCTTTCTTCTCACACTGCTTGCCCACAGGGCCTGTGTTTGAGAGCCATCCAGCACAGGAAGGGGCAAGCGCAGTAAACCACAGAATCAGAGTGGTTTGGGCTGGAAGCAATGTTAACGATCATCTAGTCCCAACCCCCTGCCATGGACTGGGACACTTTCCACTAGACCAGGTTTCTCAGAGCTCCTTCCAACTTGGCCTTGAACACTTCCAGGGATGGAGCATCCACCACTTCTCTGAGCAGCTTGCTACAAGTGCCTCACCACTCTCACAGTCAAGAATTTCTTCCTATTGTCTAATCTAAATCTCTCCTCTGTTAGTTTAAAACTCTTCCCCCTTTTCCTATCACTATGTGCCTGTGTGAAAACTCACTCTCCCTCTTTTTTATAAGCTCCCTTTAAGTACTGGAAGTCCACAATGAGGTCTCCCCAGAGCCTTTTCGTCTTCATGCCCTTTCCATAAATGCCCCTCTGTAAATGCCCCTTCTGGCTGATAGGCAGCATAAAACAGCCACTCTTCTTCCATGCCATCAACACTAGACACAGCTCCTTTGATTCTGGGTCACTGTGTTGTTCCTAAATAGCTCCCTCCAGATAGGAAGCTCCCGGGAAAACCTTGTTTGCTTTGACCCAAGAAGAATCGATGACTTGAGGCTTGTGTTCTCCCCCCGTCTCGCCTTCCCTGCCTGCCTCACCCACTGTCCACCACACGTAATGTCAGGCCAGAGTTTCCAGCAGGCTGTGGGGAATAGAAGAGCTCATTGTTTTGGGGGTCAGGGCACAGGGCCAGGGTGGCAGGAGAGAGGGGCGCAGAGCTGGCAGCTGAGCCCCACTGCTACCTCCAGCATGGCCTTATGTTATCCACAGGGGCAGCCATGCAGACAGTGGGCACTGTGTGATCATGGCTCCTTAAAGCCTTTGGGGGAGGGAATAAATAAATAATATAACTGAAAGGAAAAAAATGAAGAGATGCAGAAGATACAAGGTGTATGGACTGACAGGGGTCCTTTTAGCTGTCCTGACCAGAAGGAGATGCTGAGGAATTATGTAGGCTGGCTCCTGCTTCAGGCTTCAAAACTGTCAGTTGAGGTTTTAACTGAGCCTTTTCTGTTCAGGTCCTTCTCTGAGCCCTCTGTGTGCATGGAGTGAGGCAGGACAGGGAGCAGGAAGTTTTTCTGCCAGCAATCAGGACTTTATCCTGCAGCAATATGTGTGTGGGTGGACCCCTGACACCAGCATCTTTGGGGAAGGGTGATGAGAGTGATTAGGAGCCTGGGAAAGCTTTATACAACAGGCCTCCAAAGCAGCGAAGGACAGCCACCTTCCAAGGAAAGTGAAGGAGAAAGTGCCCTGATAAATGTCCTCAGGGCTGCTGTCCATGCAGAGGGGGGACAGCATTTCAGCTTGGCTTGTGGGACTTCTTATGTGAGCACCCCAGGGTCCTTCTTTGGGAAGTGTGACAAAGCGTTTGGCACATCACCAAAGAGGGTGATGTCCCATCCCATCTTGGAACCTGCTCTTGGAGAGGTGAGAATTGTGCCTGGGAGAGGTGACCAGATGTGTCTGACCCCTTGGCATCAAACACAGTAGGGGAGCAGGCTGCAGATGTTGAAGCTTGTAAGATCTTTTTGTTACTTCATCCTTCAGCAAGTTCTGCCTCTGCTATTGATATGTGATGGGGGAGAAGCTGTATCCTTCCTACCAGTGCTGAATTTGCACCTTATAAAGTAGATGAGATATGAATAATGTGCATATCTGCAATTTTAGAAGTTAATAGCATGAAGAAAACACTGGAAAGGAACAAAACTGTTATTTTGAGGTTTAAAGCAGTCAAACAGTTGAGGATGTGTCTTTCCAAGAGATAGGGCTCTCTCCTTTCCTTTACAGCGAATTTCCACCTGTAATGGGGTGAGCATTAGTCCAAGACTAGCTAGATCTAGCACCATAGCCACAGAGTTACTCCCACAGCCATTTTCAGCTGCTCCCTTCAAAGTGAAACCAATGGAGGGAGGGCCTGAAGGGCTCAGGCCATTATATCAAACATTTGCAGAACATGTTGGCTGAGGCTTCGACTGGCAATCGATCAATACGCTCTTTCTAGCATCAAAACAGTACAGCCAGCTGGCATGCAGATGGGCTGATGTATCATGTGCTGTCACAGGGAGGTGCATTGAGGAGCAAGATTTGAAGACAGAATCATGTGTAGAGGAAAAAAGGTTGCCTGCAAAGTTCATTTCTTTGGGTTTCTTTAATACTGAAGGCGCCTCACATGCAGCAGAAGGCAGAGCGTGTTAGAGGTTGGTGTCATGGGCAGTGCTTCACTAAATACCCAGTGCTCAGGAGTGTGTGTTGGATGTTCACAGGGAGGTGACAATGAGTGTTTGTCTTGGGCCTCATGCATTGCTCTGGGCTGGGGCTGAAAAAGAGAAATAAAGCAAATCTTGACCTGTGCAATGTATAGGTTGTTCATGAGGCTTTTTAATGAGTTCTTGGTAAAGTAGGGTGTTTCATGAGAATGTTCTAGTGGTGATTTTTCTCTGTCCATCTTACTTCTCGGGACAGTCTGCCATGACCAACTTAGTCATGTTAAATGTTGTCATTAAGGCTTGTGGGGTGCGGTGTGCACCTGCTGCTCTGACACGCTTGGAATTTCAGATAGAATTGAGCTGTTGAGTACCACTTGGGAAGGACAAGCTTCAAGATTTGCATTTGTAATTAGGAAGAGCTTTTAAAGCCTGTTCTTTTCATTTCTTTGTACCTGGAGCCTCCCACTAACCAACTGTAGCTCAGGTTGTGGAGGAAGGTGAGAAGCCAGAATGACATGTTTGGGGTTTATGTGTTCCCCTCTGCTGTGCACATTGCTGCTGAGTCAGCTGTAATTTAGGCATGGTTCAATTCTTCTTTGTCAGTGTGGAAGGGCCAGGTCAAAACCTTGGATTTCTTTCCTTCAAAGCATGGGAGACTTTTGACTTGCAGTATATATTTAAAAACAAATATAAATGCAAACCAAACAAAAAAACAAAACAAAAAAACCCAACAAAATACCGCTTTGATGGAAAACGAGACACCCAAGCAAAATCAGAAATGTGGCTGTGGTGCTCTTCAAGTTGTAGCTCAGACATTTATTCCTGGTCGGTTTATATTCCTGGATATTATCATTTCTGCTTCTTCCATTTTCCCACCTTTATCCTTTTTGTCCCCAAAGCTGAGTGGTGTGGCCTGGGCTTGGGTTCATTTTCTTTCCCCCAGGCTTTGGTCCTTGCACCTTGAACTCTCACTAATACTCATACACCTACCCTGAATATTCCAGGTTCTTGGCATTATAACACTGAGATGGGTTGTAAACATAAATTATTTTAGCTTTGCCCATCCCAACAAAGGAAAGAGTCGGCACAAGAGATTGGGCACTGACTGAATTTCCAACCTTTCCACCCCTGGGCTACCAGGTTGCTCACCAGACTATTGGATCTTTACTGGTCCTGCCTTATAAGTAGGAAATTACAGTGTACAGGGACTAAGTGAATGTTTTAGAGCTTGCAACAAATCTGTCACAGAGCTGGGAACCAGTCACCAACATCCTTCAGTCTCATCTTCATCTTCCCATTTCTAAGCTGCATCCCAGCTTGCTCAGTCCCTGCAGTCTCATGCTGAGAAATCCCAGGTTTCCTGAGCCAAGTTCTCTCACGCGTGCCTTGCCTTGAAGTTCATTGCATAAGGTTAGGAGTGAATTCATCCTGTTTAAAAACTCAGTCCAGCTGCCAGACAGGAAAACCTGGTGAGTGGAAAGTCAGACGTGGGAAAGGAGGGGGAAAAGGTGAGTGGTTGTTGTGTGCTGGGCAGGGCTGTTGTGCCAGAATCGGTGGATTTACCCAGTTTTGGGAGTACACATGTGGCAGGGCACATGTGTGTGCTGGTGGGTGAGCTCAGTTGGGTAATAAGAATAAATCTGCTCTGCTTTTGAGTGGCTGGGACTGAAACACGGTGTAATAGCGATGTGTATAATTTTGTACGGTGAGACAGTAATTTACTGTGCTGTTTCAGCCATCAGTGCAACAGCTAGAGGCTGTTAAGATAATTTAGCGGAGGTTTGTGGTTATAAATACATTTCCATCGTGACTAAGGATTCTAATAGAAATTAAATTCAGCCAAGGGGCTTTTAGTATTTTTTTGTTGTTGTTGTTGCATACTCCTCAGTGTTTCTGTTTTGATTTATTAATCTTAAGGAATAAGCTGAGGGATGGCTATTAAATGTTTTTTTACATATAAAATAAGAGTTGTAAAAGGAAAAAAAAAACCCAACACTGGATGTTGCAATTAATTTAGCATAATCTAGTTGTTCAGCAGGGGGGCTCTGAGGTGTCCTGCTGTTGGCTGCTGATTCTACAGACATCTTGGGTAATGTGAAAAGTTACTGTAATGCAGTTCTTTGTTATGTACATGTTTTTCACTTTGAGTGTTTCAGGTAAAAGAGAAAATAGTCTTCTCCATCCATCTTGGCTTCACACAGGATAAGTTGTTCATAATTAAGAACTTGTTTCTGAAATTTAAACACAACTGCATCGGAGTGTCCAGGTGATCTGAGTATCAGCTCAGGACCTCAAAAAAAACCCCAGGATCTTAGCCCTGGACTTCCAGCCGTGCTCTGCATCTGTTCAAAACCCCGCTTCCAGCACTGAGAACAAGGAGTGTGAGTGATGTGATTTGCTGTGGGAATGCCTCAGCTCTCCCACTCTGCTGTCTTAATCCGAATAATAACAACAAAAAGTTTGAGGGCTTAGTTGAGAATTGGATAGCTCTCCAAAAATAGGCTTTCCCTGAAGATATCTCCTACTTCCTGCTGGGCTGGAAAAGCTCTGCTGGCAGTCTGTGCACTTGGATATTTAGGCATCTTCTGGAGCCTAAAGCATGAAGGAATGCAAAACAATAGAGCAAATCAGTCGAACTTGTTAAATTTCAGAATAGCATTTGGTTTGTGCTTCAAAAAGTGTTCTCCCCCACACTCTTCCTGAATAAAAAGGCACTTGAGCCAAACCCCAGTATTTACAAATACTTTTGAGATCTTCCAGGTGGTGGAGCTCAAAAGTATTTGAGTTCTTCCAGGATAGACCCTCTTTCTTTGAATAACAGATTTTGGCTTGAATGCATCTGAAAATTGTGGACCCCAAACAGGTCCCTGTGCATGCAGAGGTGTATTGGCTACAGCTTCACGTGCTCCGGACTGGGGGAAGGAGTTACATAAAAAAAGTTCTCTAGAGCAATAAACTTTATTACTTTGTTGCATTGAAAGGCCTCTGAATGTCTCAGGGAACAGCTGGTACCATCTGGTCTATCTCAGGAGTTTGTCATCAGGAGCTTCATCTCCAGTTGCCTTTGGGACGAGGTGGCAGGCACAGAGGTTTCCTCTGCACAGCTCTCTGCAGGCTGCATGTTTTGGTACCCTCACCTGTCCATTTTATTTTAGTCTTCTTTTCTCCTTTTCATATCATGTGCAACCTTTAGGGGGTTGTCAGCACGAACACACTTTTCCCAGCACGTGACTTGTATTTTGGTTGCTGAGCACCTGGTTTTATGGCACTGAGTGGAGCTGCCTCTGTGAGCCTCTCTTAAGATGAGTAGGAATGAGCACAGAAAGGCTGACATGGCCATCCCCATGTGCTGCAGAGAATCCCAGAAACCCAGCCTCAGCCTCTGCCTGGACACAGCCATGCTGTGAGGAGCAAATCCCATTCCAAGCAGGACTCCACAAAACCAAGGCTAAAATTTTAAAAAGCAGTATTATTAACCTGACTCCCGTGTGGTGAGCCTGTGCTTAGGAAGCTGGAAAAATCTACATTTCCAAAGTTGTTGGATAGGAATTTTAGCGTAAAATTCTTTCCCCCATCCTCCTGCTAATAAGGTTTCCACAGGGACTATTGGGATGATGCAGACAGCTGGTAATTCACCCCTCTGTCTCCCCAGCCACACCAGCACCAGCTCTAAAAGCCGTGTTGGGAACAGAAGTTTAGAAACACAGTCTCAACCTTTCCCGGCTTGTTTTTCCCATCTGTTTTTAACAGCATGTTCTTGCCACTTGGACCTTTCTGGGCTCAGTCTTGTGATCCCTGATGTAGTATGACATTTCCAGTTTATTAGGAATGCTTTTGTTTATTTGCTGGGTGGGTTTTTTTTTTGTTTTTTCTTTATTTCTTTATTTCATTTTTGTCCTTTTCCCTAGGTTGTGTGGAGGCTTTCTGCCTCGGCTGCCAATACAAACGTCCCCTCCCGTGCTGGGAGGTGCCACCCACACCCGTCCTCTCTGAAACAAGGACAGCTATCTCACCAGTTTCAAGTGCTTTGAGTGGTTTGGGGGCTGTTATTAAACTAAAAGGAAGGGTGATCATGTTTTTGTATTTTTCTGTCCTTTTCTACCATTTCATAATAAAAAGCCAGGTCCTAGAGCACTGAAGCAAATGAGGTTTTAAAATTCAGTCATTGCTTTTAAACTTAAGAGCAGCAAGAAGGGCCTCAGGGCTGGAGTTTGCTTGCTGGTGGCATTTTCAGTTTACACAGCCTGTCTTTGCTTTTCTTAGCAGATTGAGTTTATTGCCTGTTGCATGCAAGTGTGAGTTTGCTTCTAAGCTGAAAATGGCTCAACCAGCCTTCAAGTTGCTCCATCTTTCCATTTTGCATAAAATTCACCACACTTCCCTCTAGTGCTGGTCAAATATCATCAACAGATGAGTATCAATGCCAGAGCAATATTGGGATTGTGGTCCAGCTCTGCTGTGTGCTGCTCTCCATAGCCTATGTGTCCTCTATAATTTCCTTTGTTCTTCTTGAAATAAATCAAATGATAACTTTTGGAGGCCAGTTCTCAGTTCCTGGCTGATATAAACCCACTGCCAGCTTCAGAAATGCTTAATTGCTGTTTTCAAATACTTTCAGCTATTCTGTGGCAGCCAGTGAAGTGTGTGGTAGTGCGAGAAGCTGCAGTCTGTGTGGTGTTGTGTGGGGGTCTCAATCTAAAAAATATGTCTTAAATGGGCAGGAGAGTCCTGTGAGCACCCATGGAATGGATGGGGCTCATGGACAGGGTTTATGGTGGCATGGGCTCTCAGGGACCTTGCTGCACCATGAGGAGCAGTACTCCCAGTCATATTCCTGGCCTGGGGATAACAAGGACATGGAGGACTGATCGCTCCATCAAGCTTATATTTACTAAACTGAACCAAATCTCAACTGTCAGGAGAGTAAACCTAGCAAGTGCAACATGGCTTCAACATGCTGGGAGTAGAGATGAGGCTGATTTCTTTTGGGTCAGTGCAGCCTTCACCTCAGCAAAGCTTCAGGTCCAAATTTTAATTGCTGTGACCTGTGAACGATCCTTTGAAAAAGTGAAGGTGGTGGTCTTGTGGTCCTTTACAAACATAAGCTGCAGTTGCATGTGTGATGAATCTTGTTCTTTGCCACAACAGTCAGAATTTGGGTCTGTAACCATAAAGGTTTGCAGCTAAAGATCATTTATGTAGTGGTACCCAAAAGAGTTTAGAAAGTCGTATTTGCATAGTGAAGACCATCCAGAAAAGCTCAGAAGGTTCTGGGGAGCTCGGAACTGCTGTGCCTGGTTTTTAATTTTTTTAAACACTGGCCTTCCCAGAAAAGGATGCCTCCAGAGACCCCACAACTCTCATTGCTTCCAGCCAAGCAGCAGTGGCATTTTTTCTGTTCAGTGAATCTGGTTTCTGCATCAGCTTTCCCAGAGACCAGCCTTCATGTTATCTGTCTTTTCACTCTGTGTAGAAATCACCACACTTAGCTCCAGTGCTGGAATATCATCAACAGATGACTGTCAATGTCAGAGCAATACTTTATGGCATCATAGAATCACAGAATGGTTTGGGTTGGAAGGAACCTTAACCATCATCGAGTTCCAGCCCCTTGCCGTGGCCAGGGACACCTTCCAGGTTGCCCAGACCCCCGTCCAACCTTGCCTTGCATACTTGCTCTAAGGCAAAAAGAGCTTCTTAATATCTTCCCCAAATGAATTGGAGACTCTGCCTGCTCCTGGGGATACCTTGGGACATGCTTTGAGCAGCATGGGCCCAAGGATGCTCCCAAAGACCTCACCTCCTCCCGTGCAATCTAAGACTTGCTGGTTCACAGCATTAAACAAAATTGAGGTGAAGCTCATCTTCCTGTTGCATTAATGAGGCTTGTTTAATGATAGACACACTAAAAATAAAAGGAACCAGCTGTAAGGAGGACTGATTGAAAGTGCAGATGCTTTGGAGCAAGGTAAGGGTGGCAATCTGCACGTAGCAGCTGCTCCTCATCTGCATGCCTGGTCCAACTTCAGGACTGAGGGATGCAGAGGATGAAACACCAGGCAGTACCAGTCCGCTTGGATGGATTGTTGTGGCACGCTGAATTAGCCTCTGTGGGTTTATTTTCAACAGTGGGGAGGGCCTTGTCTGCTGGAAGTAAAACTAATCGTGCTTGGCATCCTCATCTGGCTTGAAATGCCTCCAAGGTGCCTATGTATTGCAGAGTCTTTGACCATCACCATTCCCAGGCACCTGGGGAGGAAGCTGTGGGGAAAAGAGGATGGGGCAGATGCTGCGGAGCCTGAGTAGAATTTGGCCTCTGGGGATGCAGGGGTTTCATATCTGCTCAGGACCCTCTTTCTGCTCTTTCCCTCTTCCATCCTGCAGCAGGGTTTTGGAAATAATAGGTGGTTTTTATCCTTGTGGCCAATTTATGAATCAACTTCTACCAAGGGGTTTTCCTAGGGGAGGGGGCTGCTAATTTTTTCTTCACTTGTTGGACTTGCTGTGTGTTTCCCTGCTGGAGGTTTATGAAGAAGGTTTTCAATATTTGCACACTTAACTAGATTGTGAAAAAAAGGCCATTAGTTCCTCCAGTTTGATCTCAGATCATTAACTCCATGCTACTGCTTTCCTTTGCCTTCTTTTATTCTCCATGTCCTTCCTAAGTGTTGTTTGTTTTTTATTGCTCTGTGTATCCTGTCAGCAATAGTGCTAGCATATTTATTATTATTAGTTGGCATATGTGCAACAAATGTCATGCAAGGATCACAGGAGCCGTTGCCTCGGAGAAACCGGTGTATTTATCCCACATGGGGAATCAGAGGCACCAGAGAAACCAGATGGGCATCAGCTGTAGGCATGCTCCAACAGGGCTGCCCATGGTTTCATCCCAAGAGGCAGTATGGACCTTGCAATCATTGACACATGCCTGCTTTGAACTACTTCAGCTGTGCCCTGGAAACCAGGTACTACCCAGGTCTTTATTCCAGCAAACCTGGCAAATTTCCTGCCACCTTCAATCTTGTAACCGTCCCCGTTATGCCATCCAAAACCCCCAGCCTACAGTGGGCTGGAGCAGTGCTGCAAGGCAGAGAAGGGGAAAATAATAGTAATAATAGGAGAGACCTGTTCTGGAGATGATAATGATAATAATTTTCTCAAGGTGTCATTTCAAAGCTGCCTATCTAGGTTTAAAAGCAAGGCAGGCGGAAGGACCAATGCCGGGGCTTTATGCAGACTTGAGAGTAAGAGTAAAGCCAAGAGGACAAAAAGGAAGGCTGAAATTCCACTTGATTATATTTTTATCCCACTGAGTTGCCTCTCAGTCTTGACAGGGGACAATAGGCACTTGTTCCCAGTAAATGTCTCCCAGCTGACAGCCTGTGCTGCAGAGAGGACTGGGAAGGGGCTCCCAGAGGTTTGCCCGTGGCTGTCAGCCCCCGGGACTCGGATCAGCCTGGCCACCCGCCTGCGTCCCACCGCGCCAGGGGAGTTTATTTTTCCAGCACTCCCACTCAGAAACATTTGGCGAAAGGAAAAATTGTGGAGGAGGTTTAGCTCAAGTGAGCAGAAAAACATGTGTCCATGTAGTGTATCGCTTGCTGAGTGGTGGTTTGGGAGGTTTTTTTCCTTTCATTTTTTTAAACATAACTGAGAGCTTGGGAATCGTGTGAGGAGGATGGGGGTGATACCTTTCAGATGGACACGGGGCTGAGTAAACACAAGAAAGGGAAATCTTTTCTGCCTGATGTAAGTTCTCATCCCACTTAGGATGAATGAATGTAAAGGTGGTAAGGTCTTAGGGAGCCTTTCAAATCCTGATGTAAACCCCAGTCTTAAGCTGCCCTTGTCACCAGCATGATCATCCATCCTCTCTTCTCATGACCCCTACAAAGTCTCTGAATGAGGAAATGGACTACTGTATCACACTGTGTCTTTTCTTGCCCTGTGACTTGGCTACTGTAGGGGGAAAAGGGACAAGGGGCAGGAAAAGTTGGCTCCTGGACTTTAAAACTAGGGAGCAAAAAGCCATCCCCCTCACCCTATCCCAAATTTATTCTTGCACACAGACTCCTCTCTCCTATCCTCCACAAATGAAACATTGCTTCATCCAGAGATGAAATGCTGAGCAAACAAATTGCAGGTCAAAGTCTCCCACTCCTTCCCCTGCCACGTTCCCATCTGCACATTTTTGTGCACCATCCCTGCTGCCTTTTCCCATGCCCTTTGTGGGGAGCAGGGTGGGTATGCTGGCTGTCAGCACAGCGAGTGCAGCTCTGCAGATGTGAGCTGCCTTTGGCAGGCAAAAGGGAAGGGAGTTGTTTGGGGAACAGTTTGGAAGTCTGGGCAGATGATTTCCACCCTTCTTCATGAACTGAGATCAGCAGAATTGTTCTTGAAGAGAAAACAATGGTACAGCACCTTTTGGTGAAGTTGGTTGCAGGCACTGAAGTCTGAGTCAAATCTCTGCTAAGCCCTTTCTTGTGTTTGTGCAGGGGCAATGGGGTGAGAAACCCCCTCTTACCCCATGGGGATGTATACAAGGAGTAATTCATGTGGATTTATGTACCCTGGGATGGTACATCCCAAGGAGGAGCTGTGAAGCTTGGCTGGAAGCAAGATGGGGGATGTCAAAATATATTAGATAAAACTCCTGGGCATGCTGAGACAGCTGCCAGGAAGGAGGACTGTAGGGCAAAAGAGGGAACCAGAGGACTTAGCAATTTTGGGGAAAACCAGAGTATGATGAGTGCCCTGGTGTGGGGCAGAGGGTTTGCAGAGTGGAAGGTGGTTGCCTTCTGGCATTATTTTTTTCACTGTAACATGGAGACCATTCACTGATCAAACCATCTTGTGAAGTTAAACCCATACCCCCCAGGAGCCTGGAGGATTCCTGCTTAAGGCTCCAGAAGGTATGGTGGACCTGAGTAAAGTGAGCTGGAGGGTACTGCTCCAGAAGGTAGTGATGTAGAACCACTGCTCCATCTGCTAGTCCCTGACATCTGTACTGCCTTGGCCAAAAAAACCGTGACCTAGATAAAGATGGAGACAAGCCTTGCAAGCTGGCATATTGCACTGAGTCTCAAGCACCTGCTGTAGCCATCTGAATTCTCCTTTGGCTCTTTCTCTAGACAGTTATTTTGTTTTCTGGCTGGGAGCTGATACAAAGACACTAAATGAGAATTTAATAGTGAACTGACTCATCTCGACTTGATCACACTACAGGCATGCAACTCACATCGCCGTCTGGGCGGCTCTGTCCACAAGACTGCTGTGATAGCCACATGTGGGAGAGGAAAGCTGGGGCTTTTACGTGCATGAGCCGTGCCCAGAATACGACATCTCATGAGCTGGCTTGTAGCTACTCCAGCTGGTTGTGCCCTATGAACTTGCAATTTATTTTGATCCTTCTGTGGAGCTGACCTGAGGTGCTTGAGTTACCCTGGGGTAAAAAAAGTCTCAGATGAATCTGGGGTCTCATGTGAATCCATGGTCCATCGGCATTCAGGAGGGAGGCAGTGGGAGTACTGGAGGGAGGATCACTTTGCCTCTTTGTCATTCAGGTTGGTAAGCTGTGTGTTTTGTCCATTAGAGAATAACTTTGCTTTTAGTGTGTGCTTTTCCCCACATCTGTGTTCTACAGGATGGGAGAGGATGCTTGCAGGACATATGTTTAATCTCAAACTCTAGTATATCCTGAACTCAGCTATGACAGTCCATAAAATTATACAGAAACTGACACATCAAATTTATCATATTAAAAAGTCTTCTTGTGACAGACTCTGCATCCATGTAGTGTGTCAATGTGGTTCCTGCAATGAAGTTTTGTCCCCTCCAGGTGGTAGACATCTGTGCTGATCTGCTGGGCTCAAGGATACAGGGGCAAGGGTTCCAAGTCTTTTGAAAGCTAATGGTTTGGTTTTGTGGTGTAATTATCTAATTATCTTTGTATTCATCTTCTCGGTCATTTTTGATGCTGCTGAAAGGAGCCATCTGTAAAGGACCCTCCCAGAAAGCATCTTTAGCTGTCCATCTTGGTCCTTGGGGTTCTTTGTTTAAGTGTTAGGGAGCTCATCTCCTAGAGTACAAAGCCCACCTGGGGTAAAAGGGACTAATTTGAACATTAGCATGAAGATCTAACAGGACATGGTCCAGTCCAATCCCAGTGGCTGTAAGATACCATCTTGGAGTATAATGGATTTAGACTGATTTTCACATGGATGTCTGTGGATGGATGGGAAATCCATCAGAATATGAGCATCCAACTCCGTTATGCTCCTCCAGAAAATCATTCAGGTACAACAGTGTATCTCTGGCAGCTCCCTGCCAATGAGGTCCTTATCAACTGCTCATCCATTGGTTCAGCCTAACCTCCTTTCCTGGGCATCCAGAGACTGTGTATTCCAGAGAACTTCTGGGATTTTCTGTCTTACGAAGTCTGAAAGGGCATGTTTTACATCAAGTGCTAGTGGTGTAAAACCTTGAATAGAGCTGTCAACACGAGCTGCTGGACTATCTCAGCACATGAGGAGAAAGGGATATGACTTCTCATATCCCTGCCTTACCACTTCCAAGTTTTCCTGCATGGCTCAGTCAAACCAGTCCTTTCCCCAAGAGCACATATAGTGGAAATCTGACAATTTGGCTTCTTCCTGCAGTTTTTGTTGCTTCATTAGGTCCGAACTGTTGACTCAGCAGTCTCTCTTCACATGATTCCCTTGAAATAGCTTCCCCCAGGCAGATGGCATGAGGACAGGACAGCTTCAGTGACACAACTTCTCTTTGAGGAGCTGCTGTAGTGGTGGCTTCTTCCAGGGTGATTCTGCTCTCTGCAAGGTTTTTAATTTCACCTAAAATCATCTAGGGGAAAACCTTCTTCAGCAGTGTTTTTACCTAAAAGAGGGCAGCTCTTGTGAGCGACTTGGACACAGCTGACAGCCTTGTGTGCTGTATGTCATCTGGGTCTTGAAAGCATTTTTGAAACCTTGGATGCAAGGTTGCTCCTCCTGAAGAATCTCCCCTTCCCATTGGTCAGAGTGCCAGCAGAAACCCTGACACTGATTGTGAGCTTGTGCACCACCTCTTATATAACATTGTTTAAACCTTTCTAATTTAGATATCTCTCGCCTTTTAGGATTCCTTTTTTGGAACAAACCCAAGGTTTTCTTGCCAGAGCCCAGGGTGGGTGTCTGGAGGAGCAGGGAGAAGTGATTGCTGCTGATGTTGGTTTTTAGGATAGCCCTGCAGCCCTTTGCTTGCAGCTTTCTCAGAGCTCTGGCCCCTCTCTGAATGCTCCACACACCCCGGGTGCCAGCTAGCATCACTGTCTAAGAATGAGAAGTAATTTAGTTCCTAAGCAACCTCTCGCCTGGCCTCTTGCTAAAGAGTGACTTAGCATTTTCCGAGGGAAAAAAGAGACTCTGGATAGGGATGTGTTGAGGCAGGTTCTTCTCATGTGCTTAACCCTCCAGATGCTGGATTAATGAGCATCCCCTGAGTGTTGGCTAGCTGGGTCACTGCCAGTGGGGTCAGGGTGGGAAGCCAAGTTCAACCTTTCTGGGTGAGCTTCAATAAGGATTAAAATCTGTGGCTGCTAGGAGTGTTTCTAGGATTGTGAGGACTGGCTTTTTCCTTTGTTCTCACTGCTTTCATTTTCCTCCTGACCTTAAGATATTTTGCTGCTTGTCAGTTTGTTTCATTGCCCCTCCCACTCCTTCAAAAACCCAGTAAAGAAAATATCATTCTATGGAGTGTTTCTGCTGTGGTGACTACAGGTTTTATCTCAAGTCCAGAAATGCTTGAAAAATGAATGAGCAGGTCACATTCCTGTCCTAACCATCTTTGTCTGTCTGAGATATATTTCCACCACCTCCTTTAGCCCTATACCTCAGTTAGTCAAGATCTTTACTATTTTCATCCTTCTCACATCCCTGTAAGGCGAAGCTTCAGGTAGACCATTATTATCCCAGGTTATTATTATGGAGAAGCCAGAGCCAAAGCATCAGGCTCAATTTGTACCTTCAGGATACCTGGCTTTCACAAAGGACATGCTGACTCCTGACCTGCTGTTTTCATTTAGTTCCTCCCAAACCTGACCCATTGAGGGTCTCAATTCCTCTGTTGAGCTGTAGGGTTGGAGGATGAGAGGGTGTTAAGCTTTGAGCAGCAGCTGGGAGGATGACAGCGTTGAGCAGCTGCACAGAAGGGACAAGCAGCTCAGAAGGAAGGTGCCAGGTATGAGAGAGGGGGCATCATCCACTGGAGCCCAGAATCAGTGAGGCTGGAAGGGGCTTCTGGAAGTCACCTCATTCAACCCCCTTTCCCAAAGCAGGATCACCAAGTGCAGATTGCTTAGGATCTCCACAACTTCTTTGAGCAGCCTGCACCAGTGTTTAACCATCCTCGCAGTTAAAAACAAAGATGATCCTTATGTTTAAATGGTGTTTTCTGCTGGTGTTATAAATCTGTGTTTTGCCCCAGCTCCCTGCACAGTTACCTAGCACATACTTCACCGGTTTGTGTATGAGGACCTTATGGGAGAGGCTTTGAAAGAAAGCATTATTAGCATCCCAGTAAGAAGCACCCCCTGCTCTGACCGAGCCAGTCATCTCCCCATGGAGGGCCGTCTTGTTGGTCAAGGGTGATTCAGGGGTCTTACTACAGAATCACATGGGGTCAGAGGGGATTGTAGAAGGTCAAGATATGATTTAGCAGTAACTGGAACAGATATTTCAGTTTTCTTGGAGCGTTTCAGCCATGATAGTGTAATTAAATTAAATGCTGTAGTAACATCTAGCAGCAGGGGAGGTGTTGGCTGGGCAGGCACAGGGCTTCTTTGTGGAGCTCAGCAACACACAGGGGTTTGTCATTCAGGATTTGCCCCCATGTCTGCCTGTAATGGGTGCATTGACGCCAGTATGTCTCTCCTGATCCGCTCACATCCCTGCCTATGCTGTGGAAAGGGTCTCCTCTCTCCATGCTGCTGTACGTAAAGCCCCACTCCCCTCTGTCCTCTCTGAAATACAACATGCAACTCAGTAGATACATGCAGTGAGGAGCAATTTTTCTTTTTGTTTTCCCCTACTTGCATCACTTTTGCAGAGCTCAGAGAAATAAGAGCGACAGCTCTGTACACTGGTGAAGCCCAGAGCCAAGAGGGGGCTCTGCCTGAGGAGCAGTTCTGCCAAGTAAAGTAACACTTTCTAACACAGCTGACTGAAGCCAAAGAAGACACCAGTGTGTCCTTACACTATGCAAGAGCCTTGACAGCTCTTGGGGATCAGGTTCAAGCCAGAAAGAGCTGATGGCAAATTTGGGAGTAGGACCCAAGCGTGATCCAGTGATTGTGGATGACCCACTTTGCTGCTGTGACTTGCCTATATACACTAGGAAAGAAACACTATTTATTTTTATTCCTCTTTATTTACAAAAAAATAAAATGGTCTGACAGAGTCAGAATGCAAGGAATGGGCAGGCACACTGCCTTGTTTGTTGGAATGGCTGACAGATTAAATTAAGGTTTAAAAAAAATTTAAATGAGGGAGGGAGAGAGAGAACAAGTGTTTTCTATTGGCAGAGTTCATTCACAAGTCACTCATTTCTCTTGCTCTTCAGGGAGTGATACAAAACAATTAGCTAATTGGTTTGGGGAGGTGACCTGTCAGTGACTCAAGGAGGAAATGTCTCCTGTGCTATCTGACATAAAGAATATATTTTCAGCCCGTTGTGACAGCTGCAAGCACCCCCATTAAAATCAAGGATGTAATGGCTGTAATAACGGCAAGCTTGGAATCCATCACAGTGAGGGAAAAGTAATGAAAAACCTGATAACACGCACTAAATTGCAGCCAGAGCTGATATGTTATGTTGTCAGGTTGAAATATTTCTAAATTATCTTATCATTAGCACTGCCTAAGCACCTAAAGCCTTTCTGAGGCTGAAATGTGTCCCCAATTACCTTTGTAGTTCCTTTAGTTCTGCAGCTCATCTGCCTTCAGAGCCGGGTACCTGCGTGTCTTCTGCATGTTAGGGCCAATGATTGTGTGTGAAGCTGGGAGGACTTAAGATCTGGGATTTTAGCCCAAGCCTTTGGAAACAGGGTTGCTCAATTTGCCAAGAGGTTGTGGATTTCTCACATTTTTCTCTAAGTTCTCAGGACCTGTTCTCAGAGTTGAAGGAATGGCTTCTTGTGTTGGGAGGCATTCTGGGTAGGACCTCAGCTGAGATCTTTGAAATATCCCCTTCAACCCTCTGCCCTCAATTTTGTGTGTTTTGGCAAAAGCAGTAGGCTGGGGGGAAGCAATGAGAAGGAAGAAGTTTGGCCAAGAGGGCAGCATTGCCCTCATGCCCTCAAACTCATGCTTCCACACCCCTCCATCGATCTCACTGATGTAGCAAAACCCAAAATACTGAAGTGAGCATGTAACAAAGAGACAGCAGTCATGAGATAATGAGATGAAGAAAAGCAGGAAGTCTCCTTCAGCCCAAGTGATGTAATTTTTCCACAAACAAAACTTCATTCATGTGAATGTTTCAAAGAAAAAAAGAATAAGAAAAGCAGAAATGCAAGTAGGGCAACTGCAGCTTTTAGCTGCCAGTGGTTGGAAGGAGCAGCAGGTCTCAAGTTGGTGCAGGGAGGTTTTCCTTAGGGAGGTGATTGGTCCTTTCTGAATATCAGATGCCTAAAAATTTTATTATTACTGTTGTTATTATTATTGTCATCATCATTATTAAGGTTTTGGAAATTTTGGCTAGCAAAGCAAGTTTCCACCCCTTCCCACAGTCCAGCTATTCACTCTTATTTTCTTGTGCTGTGCTCCGTGCTCCTATGAGACTGGAACTACATAGGAGCAGGAGGAATGGCTTTGCTCATGTTGGTGAGTCTGGGTTTCCCTGGTGACAGTGACAAGGATCAGCCCTGGGGACAGGTTCAGCAGAAAGAAGAGATAGAGTGAATAAGCATACCATGTCTGGGAGGCTTCTGGCACAACTGCAGACATCCTCCCCAACCCTGCTCTGCAGATCCCTATGGGAAGATGTGCTGCTGGGTGTCCAGCATGAATGGGCAGGACTTGGTGGGGGATCTGGAAGCACTGGGTCAGTCCAAGTCCTGTTTGGCTCGATGAGTTTAGGCCAACAGTGTTTATGTGATGAATTAGGAAGTGTGATGTTTTCCATCTTGGTGGTGTGTCTGTGTTGATGTCAGACGGTTTCACTGCAGCACAAACAGGAGATGGTTGCTATTTTAATCATTGCTACACAAGACTTTCTCGTAAAGGTCATAAAATCAAAATAAACCTTGATGGTCTGACCCGTTATTAGTGGTAAAAGCAGCTATGCACCACTCGGGCATGTCCCACAGTAGGGCAGCAAGATGTAGGCATGGTTTACAAACACAAAAAAACCCTGACATTTTTCAAATCCATTTATTTTTCATTTGTGTTGCAGAAAATTTTTAGAATACCTGGTTTGCTGGGTATCAAACCTTGTTGAAGTGTATGGACAGCTCATGTTTATCCCTCTGACTCCCTGATGTTCATCCCTAAAGATGATGATAGAGCAGCAGAGCTGCACCATGCTGGATCTCACAGGGACTGGATTCGTGTTGAGAGGGAAGTAGAGGCAAATGAAATAATTACAATCACATCAAGCAATTAAAAGGGGGGGTTTATCAGCATCCAGAAGAGCTTATTGCTCAGCCACCACTTTTATCTCTTCACACAAGCAGTGTTGGAGGCTGTGATTTGAATACCAAAAGGGTGAAGCTCTGATTTAGCTAATGACCTCATGCAACATTTGGGGTTGAAATTCCTGAATCCCTTCATTTTCTTAAGGGCTGATTTTCTTAAAGGTTTTGTCTTCAAACCCTAAAGCCAGGTACCTTGCCTGGTACCTGGGCCTGGAAGAGAGGCTTGTCTTGAGGAACTATGCATCAGGAATTGTGCATAAACCAAGATAGAGGTCTGAGATCTCAGTTATATTAACAGACTGAGGTGAGAAATTCTGGATAAATTATTTTTTGGGGTCAGAAAAAAATTTAAATTATTTTTTTTTTAAAATTAAAACTTTGCTTTTCCTTACTCGAGAGGAAAATTCAGTGGAAGTGAAGAATAAAAACTTTCTGGCCAGACCTGGGCACCATCACCCTGGATTCAGGGCATCCCATGTACGGAGAGCTCCCCTCAGGGATCCCTCCAAATATTGATCACTGTGGTTAGTAGGGGACACTCTGCCCGATTTTGGCAAGGATGGGATGGAGTTTTTACATTTGTCTGTTTCCCTGGGGCTATCTTTCATCTGCCCCAAGAGAACTAACATTGGTCCAGGCTGTTTGCTGGGAGGTGTTTACTGAAATCTCTGCATCGGGAGGTTTCTATACATACCTCGCTCTGGGCTCACTGCAAACATCCTGCCGGGAAGAGGAAACATTTCCTCTGCCCCAGGATAACCTACCTTCCTATAGAAAGAGAACTGATGTTTCCGGATGGAGCGTATGGATGTGGAAGAGGAGCCTGCACGTGCTCCTGCTGTGCCCCAAGGGTCAGTTCGAGCTCTGGCCACAGCCAGTGGGGTAGCTTCACATGCTGAATGGCATTTGGAGTAGGACTTGCCTGAGGATGCTCCCTGGAGCAGTTTTCCAGGTGCCGGAAGCGGCTCGGGGCATTGGATTCCTCCCATGCAGCAGCTGTGAGTGCAATGCAGGTCCATGCTGGCATCCAAGGGTTGGAGCTGGATGTACAGGGAAAGCTGCTGAGTGTCATGACCTGGAAACAAATAGTTAAAAACAGGGAAAATGGAAAGAAAGAAGTAAGGCAGAGAGGAAGACTCCAGGAAATGAGGTGATTTTTTTTGTTGTTTTGTGCTTTTTTTTTTTTAAGTAAAACAGCCAATAAAAGATTTCCTGCTGCATGAAATTGACAACACAGGAGGGGAAGCTCTTCCTAAATATAACAAGAGCTGTCTGGCCTGCTAGACAGCTCCTCCACAGGGACCCTTGGGTTTGATAGGAGGATGGAGCAGGCAGTTCCCAAGGGCACATCCACTGCAGCCCTCTCCTTCTCATTCAATGGCAATGGATTGAAACAAAGCAGAACTGGCTCTTCCTCTCCTTCCTTTCCCCCAGCACCAAAAATATCTGAAGTCTATCATGGAAGGCAATGGGAATGGAGGAAGGGAGGTGTTGCAAAAGGGAAGGGCCGGGGGAAACCCTGGATCTCTGGCACATGCCTGGCAAGAGGTGAGAAATAAAGAGGATGAGATGGGATGTCTCACAGAGTCTGAGGGTGTTGTGTGTCTAAGAGCGGATGCCTGACTCTGCAGGCACCAGTGCTGTGAAGCTGTGTCAGCTGTAGGGCAGCACCTCAGGGAAGGCAACCAGCAGATGAAAGAGTGTCATAATTGGGATTTTGAAAGTGCTGATGCTCTGGCACAGGCAAGTGGGAGTATGTGGCAGCACCTGGCTACCTGCTTGTCTTACTGCTGCTGCAATCCATCAATAGAAAGGGGAGAAAGGTGAGATCTGAGTGCAGAAGTCAAGAATTGAGTTCTTCTTCTTGTCTCTCCTTGCCATGCCTGGTGCTCATCCAAAAGGGCACTTCTTATTCCCAGCTTCTTCATGTCCTCAGAGAGCTGGCAAATAAGAAACACAAAAGGCAAAATAGCAGCAGGCAAAGAGCTATGGATGATTCCCAGCTTCATCTACTGTAATAGGCACTTCTTGGAAAGGAAATTAAAATAGTAATGATGATAAAATTTTGTTGTTAAGTTTCTAAAATACTCATAACAAAGGAGAAAAATAAAAGGAGAAGAAAATTACTTATTTGTCCTTCCTGCATGGCACCAACACCAGAGAGGTCATCACATTTTAATATGTGACTCACAGCTTTCTAGGGGCACAGTTCCATTGCTACAGCTCAGTCCCACCTCTGAAGACCCCAGGCTGAGTTTCCAAAATGTCACGTTTTGTGACAACTTTTGTTGCTATCTCTTGGTTCAGTACAGAGCCAGCCTTTGGATTGCTCTGGCTCAACAGAGCAGCCAAAAGACTCCCAGAGGAAGCCAGTGCTTTTATGGAGGAGGAGATTATCCACTTCTTAATGACATTAAAATATAGGCAAAAGCTTTTGGAGCACTGTTACCTGATGCATTTCTCCACATCGGCCACAGCTGCAGTTTGGGGGTTGCTGAGCCCTGCGTGCTCTACGTGTCCTGTGCTGCCTGGATTAGGGGGATGCTGTTCCCACAGTCAAGTGATTTCAAAGTTTTAGGGATTTCCACACCTTTCCCTGGGACATGTGACACCAGTTGCACTTTGGGGATAAAGAAGAGGCTGGAAGGCCTTTGGCCGTGACCCAGGCTAGTAGATCCCAGGTAGTCTTGGGGAGACGTACCGAGCACTGAGGGTTCAGCATCCCGAAGCCAAAACCTCCCATATCTGAGCAGGTTTTCAGATCTTCCTCTGGAAAAATAAGGGAATTTACCCAGTTAGCAGATGGGAGATCGCTGCTGTCAAGTCACAGCTTTCTTGTAGTCAGCGCTTACGGCTGAGCCAAGTTGCAGGGAAGTTGTGGCACCTGGAGGAATGCCAAGGGGCTGCAGCTTTTGATGGCTCTGGTAGTTCTTGCAGCCTCTCAGAGAAGTAAATCCAGGAGAGCTTAAAAGCAGTGGAGGCTGTCTGTATCTTAACCTGAGTGTCTGAGATGAGGATCGAGCCCTAAATCTTTATTTTTGCTGCACTGATGGCTTGGGCCAGGCTGAAGAAGGTTTGGCTGTTGAAATCACCATATTCTGTATAAAACCTACATCTTCTTCCTGTTGTTTCAACCCCTTCATTAGGGCAATGCCAGCCTGTTGCCTTTCCCCTCCCCCATCCCAGGATCCAGAGGTGAGAGCAGTCACATTCTCCTAGCTTCACCTTAAACTTCTTTAGTTAAATGATTCTTTTCCTGAAAAAGGGGAAAAAAAAAAAAAAAAAGGAAAAAAAAAAATTCCTTCAATTTCTTCAAATTGCATAAGACATTTGAACATATGAGAGACTGGGACATGCAGTGAGTGGTTGCTGGACCTGACCTGAGGTAAGCCCAGAAGAGTCTTATTCTGAATGAAGCCCATCAGTTCTTGCTCATGTGTGGCATCCTAGACAATCTTTTCACCCAGCCTTGATCAGCAAAGCCACAAGCATTTTGTTCATCCTGTGAGCCTGTGCATAGGAAACACAAACAGATCCTTCCTGGGGTGCAGTTCCTATGTGCTCTCCTTGGATGGTTCCCAGATGCTCTGCACGGTGCCACGTGATGAAGTAATGTTTGTAATCATTGGTATTTTCACCTTCTTGCCCAAATAACTCCAGGACTCCCTGGAGGAGCTTCCCAGCTGCTGTAGGAACCTGCTTGGGGAGCATGCATGGATGCTGAGACATGCAGAGTGGGAAAAGACAGTTCTGTACGATCAGAGGGATGCTGTGAGAGACCATAGGAGGTGAACAGGGCAATTTTTGCAAGAAATGGGTTTGAAATGGAGTTTGTTGCATGTCACAAACACTGGCCATGTCTTGCTTTATAGTTCCAAATGGGATTAATGTACCCTCCTAGAACAATTCTGCATTTCTGTGAGCCTACAGAGGGCAAAATCTCTTTCACCACAATGTAAGAATTGTCTCCAATGCCAGGAACATGGATTCCTGCGGCCACTGGTAGCCAACGGGCCAAGCACAAAGCCCATCTGATGTCCCCCAGCACCCCAAAACAGATCAGGTTCTACAGCTGATGCAAGCTGGGGTTTTCTTAGCCAGAGATTGGGGTTCAGGGTTTGGTTCTGAAACAGCAACACTGGATTGATGCAGTGATGTTCGGCTTTTCCACCACTGCTTGGAAATGTATTGGGAATCCAAGGGGGCAGTTAAATCACAGAAACAATTTACTGTAGGTCTTTTCCACGCAGCTCTGAGATGGCTGATGGTAAATACAAGAATATCAATATTGTGGAGTGCCCACAGGTTTGGAAGTCAGTGACACAGCAAGCACAAGGCATTTTAATGCTGTGGAGGAGGAGGGAGGGATGAGGTGCCAAAGATGTGCTGTTTGCAGGTAGCAGCATGCTAACAAGTGAGTGTTGGAGCCTCAGCAGCCCCTGGGGCAAATCACAGTGTTCAGAGGGTTTCAAAGCTCTGTGCCATCATGGAGGGGGTGGCATCTCTGCAGACACTCCAGGAGCACAAGTGTCCAAGGCTGCACAACAGCACCCTGGTGAAGCTGCTATTACCTCTCTGTTTTAGGAAAGCATCTCTGTGGCACCTCAATTTTGGTAAATTAAGGAAGAAGCAACTGCTGAGAGTTGAAAGCCTGGCTCTAAGCATCCAACAGGTCCATGCATTGCTGTCATAGCTCCTTTGGAGATGTCCCACTGTGGCTAGCAGGCAGCCTGCCCACAGCAAGGCAGTGAGGTTCTTCCAGCAGCTCTGCCTTTAAGCAAGAGCTAAGAGCCAGGTCTGGAAGGATGCAGGGTGGTGGAGATGTCTGAACTCCCTCTGCTGAGGTAAAAATTGCTGGTCGTGAATTATTCCCAGAGCACTGTGTGAGTAACAAAAAGCTGTGGAAAGGGTTTTGATCTCACCTGGAGCATCCATGTTCATTCCTAATGAATTTAAGGGAGGAAGCAGTGGCTCCTTGATTGCCATAAGTGGGTGTGCTTGGTTCTCTTCAGCCCCTTGCCAGAAGCTGGGTCATGTACTGGCTGTTTACCCCTATTGTTATCTATTCTTCACATCCAGCACTGGATGCAAGGACAGCCATGGCCTGGGATAATTCAACATTCTCTAATAAAGCAGGAAGTCAAGACTAAATGAGTAATGCAGAAACTTGCCCCTTTGGGGCAATTTGAAAGATTCTCCTTCTTGTAGTAAATCCACGTGATTCCAGATGCCTTTTTTCCCCATGTAGCTTTCCCTTGTTTTTCTGTAGCTGGGTAGAAGAGCTGAAATGGGGAATTGTCCCAGATGGATGCAGCATCACACAACTGTCTGACACATGGACATCCATCAGGAACAGTCACAGGAGTATGCCGGGCAGACCCCCAGCAAGTGTGAGTCTCTTATCCTGTTGGAAGACAATATAGGATGAGGCATTAAGATAGCCCTCATTCCTGGGCATGAGCAGGGGAAGCAGGTCTCTGGCTGACCCTGCTAAAACTGAGACTGGACTTATTCACCTTTCACCTTTCCTGCCCCATCATCCTCTTGGCACGTCCAGCCTGGTAATAAATTCAGGTGTGTTAAGTGAAACAGCTGTGGATTTGCAAAGAAGCTGAATGCAGGTGTTTTCCAGGGAATGCACTGCCCATGGACAAGTCTGGGTTTGCAAGCTCACTGCTTGGAGGGATGGAGGCATTGGGTTTTCACCATCATCTCCAGGCATCCCTTGGGAAGCCAAATATCCCACCCTGAAATCCTTTCCGAGCTGGGACATGAAAATAAGTGAAACCTGTTTAGTTCTTACAGGTAGGATTTAATCACCTTAAATTACTCTAAGTGGATGGGGAAGCATCCTGTGATCTCCAAGCCAAGCAGGTCACCTTTAATTTCCTTTTCCTTCCCTCAGTAATGCTGGTGGATGGGTGTTTGATTTATTAAGCGCTGAATAACAGGGCTTTTATGTGTATTGCTGTCAGAGAGATAAATAGGCCCCTTTGAAGGCAAGTTTCAGGGATGTGGCCATGGTTTTTTTGAATGTATATATCCATAAAGCAATGCAGACCACCCCCTCCGTGGACATCCGCAATCTCTCAGACTGTACACGGCTCCTCCCCATCCGCCCTGGGCCCTCTAACGTGCTCAGAGTGATGATCCCCACCGTGCCCTGCTGGGAGGATGATTAATGCCTGCAAAGTGCTTTGAGAACATCAGATTAGTAGGACAGAGCCTCATTATTATATTAGCAATCACCGGATCCTTGGCCTTTTTCACTCTCAGCGCACTTAGAGCCGCATCTGAAAGCCAAATGCTGTTTACTAGCAAACCTCTCTGCCTTTGGATACTTTGGGGAGGGCTTTTTGTGTTGTTCACAGGTTTATTTATAATGATGCACCTGTGGTCCAGACTCCTCCAGGGTCCCCACAAACCACTACCCTGCTTTTCAGGCAAACACTGTGCAGATTAAAAATAAAGACCACTGGGTACTCACTGTTATAACTATAGAAACCAAATATTTGCTTCAACTATAAAAGGCAGGAGTGTTTATGAGTATGAGGCAAAAAGGCATTTCCAGCTGAAGTGGAATGTATTTTAGTTCTGCAGACTATTTATAGATAGGCAGCCACTCTAAATTTGAATCTTCCCTTCCGTAAGCAATTTTTTTGTGCCTACTGGGATATATCCTCGTCTGGGGTTTAGCAACGTCTCTCCAGGGTGTCCAAACAGTTTGGAGTCACCTTATGAGACATGAGACATGGTGACTTGTTTTGGGGGGTTTCTCTGGCAGTTCTGCGAAGCCACAGAAGTTAGCTTGAAAGATGAATAAGTATTTCCTTTGACTGTAAATTAAATATTTTGATTTGGAGCAATTGTTTTAACCCTTCCAGTTTGAAAGCAAGTGTGAGTTGAACTGAAAAATCCAAATATAGTTATGAAACGCTAAAATTAATTGTTTTAGGAGCTTGGACAGGAAATTAAAGGATGTTTTTGTCCAACCAAACAGAAAAAAAAAGTTTGCAGAATTATTGTGAGTTAGCAAAACATTTCTTTCCGTGTCTGTTCAAAGATTTGAGCTAAAAATCATCCTTCATCCCTGTGCTTTAGATTTGAAACTGGTAGAGATAGAAGAGAATACAGGGTGTAGGTGGGGAAGTGTGCTTGTTGAACAGCCTGAAGGCCTGCTGGGAACAGGGCTGTGTGGTGTTAGATACCACTTGCCCTTGCCTTGGTGAGCACCAGCATCCAAAAGCCTTCTCCTTGTTGGCATCTGCAGGTGTAACACCCGAGGTAAGGGTTGTGTGTGCTTCTCTGAGCCCCATCATGGCACAACAGGTGCTACAGAGACCTAGAGAGCAGCTAGTTTATTTAGTAAAGCTAGTTTTATATAGTAAATTTACATGGAGAGACCCAAGCCCCAGTTAGCAATGGTGGTGAGTGAGTGCCTACATTCCTGCTCAGCCTACTCTGTAAAACTCCCTCAGTGATTTCTCTCTTGTCCTTGGTGTTTACACCCTTCAAATATTTGCAGACAGTTGAGTTGCCAAGCCCCTGCTAAGCTGCTGTTAAGCCAAGCTAAACACATGAGCTCAGAAAGTCAGTCTCTCTGGCTCCATGATAATAGTTTGCTTTGTTCTTCTCTGAATTTCCTGCAGTTTATTGATATTTTCCTGGGATCCTGGCACCTGAACCTGATGGTGATACAGGAGGTGCCATCCTAGGTGAAAACCAAATGATGAATAGGGAATCCAGGCATATGATGCCAGGAATGCTGGGTTTCATAGGGCCTAGGTGCTTCCTGGTCTTGTTTGACCAAGTGCAGACAGGAGGTGGCCCCAAGGCCCCTGGCTGAACCCAGGGACCAGCTAATCGAGGCCAGCTGTTATCCCAGCTCCACCCTGTTCACTACTAATACAGGACCAATCTTTGTGGAGGTCAGCGGGCGCCCGTCTTGATGCTTTGAGACGGCTGACCTTGAACAGAGGCTAGACAGAGTTAAGAATAAAGTAGTTATTTATTGGAAGGCCTTAAAGAATACACCTTTGGCAGTACAAGAGCCTGGCCAGGGCTACACTCAGGATGGATCTAAAATGGTCACAAAATGGAAGGCCGGTCACGAGGTTACACAGTTTTATAAGTTTTGGTCCATCTGCATATTTGGGTGAATTGTCCAATCACAGCTTCAGGTTATGAAGTCCCATCTTTCTTGTTTTCTCTCTTCAGTTCACCATTGCTTATGCTTTGGGATCTGAAACTTGTAATGATTGTCCCTGGTATCAAGCTGGAAAAGGAATTGTTTTGTCTACCTGCTCTGTGAAGAGTAGTATCAAGCTCAAAATTACACACCTAGAATCTGAAAAATATGAAAGCTAAAACTTAAGCCATCCTTCCCGTGGTCCTTCCTTGGAATCATCCCTCCTGTCTTCTTCTCCTTAGTGAAGTTATCTGAAACTGAGCTTTGCCAGACTCAAACCCCTCTGAAGACCTGCAGCATCAAGGGGATCTTCAGAGCTTCAGAGTTTCTCTCCCAACTCACCTGTGTGGGGGGGGGGCTGCTTTCTCCCGTAGAGAAAAACCCTACTAAGCCTCATCACTAGATATAATCATAGATATATATAGATATAATTTTGAAACACAGACTGGTCTTGCTGGCAGATCTTCTGAGTCTCCATTCTTCCCTGCTCCTGCTGTTATAATTTCTCCATTGGTTTTTCTGGCTGTAGCAAAGAGACATACTTGGCTTGGTGTTGGACTTCCTTCTGCATCCTGGGATGCTAAGAGTGGTTATCAGGAGTGCCTTGGCTACACATGGAGCCCACCCTTGCTGTGAAGGACAGCTGGTCTCCAGCGTTTGCTCAGGGTGGAGAACCCAGCAGGGTCTTCATTGCTTATCCTTGCTGGTGGGAGGGTGAGGAGGTGATGTGTAGACAGGTCAGGGATCCATCGTGGGCTTCACTCCTATTTACACAGCTGCAGAAACCACTTGAGCTCACAAAGGGCATCCATAGAGTCAACACAAACCACGTGCAGCAGGGCTGCTGCAGCTTGGTGGGGCGGCATCAGGCTGGACTGGGAGTGCAGGGATGCACAGGGCATTCAGGAAGCTCACAGCAAATGCAAATCACGGGATCCCCTGCGCATCGGGAGGTGATGTAATAAGGAGTGCCTTCCCTCAGACGCCTGCAGAGCACAGGGAATGTCCTTGGAAAAACATACCCTTGGAAACACCCAGCCAGGGAATCTGCAGTATCAGATACCAGTGTAGACTGCCCATCTTTCTTTCCCAAACCCAGCAGCCTACTCAGGTGGGGGCAGAAAAGCCATGTACTCCATGCATTCTCCAGCACAGCAGGGAAGTCCCATATTTTATTAATGCTGCTTTCTAAAGATGAAATGCCTCCAAAGAAGCTTGTAAATGGGGGCTTGTGCAGGAACACAGTGACTCCTATCACCTGTAGGTGCAGCCCCTGATCATGGCATGCCTGCAAGCCCGTGCCCACACCTTGGTCCCCTGCTCGCTGCTCTGAGCCTGAAATATGCTAGTGGGAGAGACACACCAGTGTGTCAGATAAGCAGGAAAATTTGAATTGAGCAATGGTGGTATGAAGGGGTAGCACCCTAAAACAATCTTTCAACTTCACTGTGCACAGACCTGAGCCACCAGATCACCAAGCTCAGCCTGCCCTGCCAAAGAATTTAGGAACAAGGACTCACAGTGAGAGCTGGACCTGTTTTTCCTTGGCAGTCCATGCAAGACAGTCCTTTCAGCTTCTGAGCAAATCAGTCAGAGAAATGCCACGCTCCCTTTGGAAAGTATCTGCGGTATTCCATGACCCCAGATTGCTTGAGTGATACCTCTAAAGGCCACACTTGGCTCAGCAGGTCAGGTCCTTCATGGAGGTTGTCCACAAAGAACATTTTCTTCTGTCCAGACACAGTGTTCCTGTTCCAAGATGGATCCCAGATGTGTGTTAGCATTACAAATACATCTCAAATCCCAGCTGCCAAGTCCTCCACCCCCATCCCGGTCCATCGTCTAGAGAGATGATTAGCATATCCTGCAATAAAAGTGATCACTTACTGCTCTTTCCACCCCTCTTCGCTGCAGGTTCAGGTTCCCACGCGCTGTGTTCTACCTCCCCTTTTGCAGAACTGATGCCGGGAGAAAAATTACTCCTCAGCCATCATATAACCACACTTTCCACCCCCAAAGTATTTTTGCAGATGGCAGTTCAGTCATCTTTCTGGTAACATCCTTCTGAGATTGAGTCTTTATTTGATGCTTGGAAAAAGGTGGCATAACAGGGTAAAACTCACTTTCTCCAGGGGTTTTTGACAGATTAATGGCAGCAGCAGAGTCGGGTCTTGCAAACTCCTTTCTCCCAGTTCTGCATTCAGCCTTCTGCTGCAATTTATTCTGTTCACTCCCATTCTGTGTATTTCAGCTTATCTAACACCTAGGATATGTGAGCTTTATGAAGCTAAGAATAAGCAGGGGTTAATGTGTTGCATGCCCTTCCTCCAGGTCATTTCTTTAGGGCTGAAATTTCAGATACTTTTTAGGTGTCCTGATGAACCTTTCATTTCCTACTCCCTTAGTATCAAAGTTATTTGGCAGTCCCAAATAAAGAGCATCACACCAGAATGAACCACAAAAAAAAGCATTTGAGCTTTAATACACTCCCTAGCAGGAGCCTGGTGTGATAGTCAGGACAATGAGCAAGGCACAGGATGGAGCTCCCAACCCCCCACCAGGTTTGAAGGCATCTTGTGGTGTCTTTTTGTCATCGCTGCACTTTCCAGGTGCTTTCTCAGTGATAAAAGCAAATGGAGCTTCTGTGTCCTCTCTAATAACCTGAGAGTCCTGTAGAGCCTGAGCATTTTGTAGGCCACCTTTCTGGGAGGAGAGCAGACTTTATCTTTATGACACTAATGGAAAAACAAGACCTAATGACAGCTAATCCTGCTCGTTTACAGGGCTACTTTTGGTGCAGAGTGATGTTTGCGCTGTCAGTTCTTCTTTTGCTCAGCAGTGCCCTGCTCCTCCACATCCCATACGAGTTAGTTTGAATCTGGGATTTCTGTGGAGCAAATCTAGTGATTCTCTTGCTAGATAACAGGAGCAAGTAAGAGGAGAGTCTGAGTGTAGGTCTGGACACTTTTGGCTGGAGGATGGTCAGGATGCACCTTTGCTGCCTCATGAGGAAATCCCACCAGGTGAGGATGGGTTCATCCAGCACCCTTCATCACGTTTCCCATTTAGGTTGTTAGAGGAGGTGACATGGGGAAAAATCAAGGTTTCTTTCCCAAACCCACAGGTTCGGGGAGGGATGAGCACTGCCTAGGAAGCGGGACCGGGAAGTCTTGTTTCTCTGGCTGTGTCCACTTGGCATAGGGGCTGAATGTTTCCTTTGTGGTTTGGTCTGTGAAGGCTTGTGTCTAGCCCTTTGCTCTTGTGCCAGGGAGTCCCGGCACTTCCATCCTGGAGCTGTCTCACTGAGACAAAGGACATCAGTCTGCACACAACTTCCCCAGCTCTCCCTTTCGCCCTTCTGACAGTTTTGTGTTGGAGTGGAGCATGTTTAAGTGGGTCAACAAAGAGGTCATTTTTCCCAGTACAAAGTACCCTAATAAATTAACCAGTGAGAATTTTAATAATACATGAAAGGAGAGAGGTTTGCTGCTTTTGGAAAGGCTTTTCAGCTATTGATGGGGTCAACAGCTGGGTCAGTGGCCATTTGGATTCCACTGGAGGGAGAGGTGGTGGGCATCATCCTCCACCGATGACCATATCCGTGCCATCAGGACAAAACAGAGCTACCCCTGTTTCAGCCCACTGGTACAAGTGTTGTTATCGGTTTTTGAGCACACATTAATGGGCAGATGGAGGAACTGCTGTGGAGTGCTGGTAATGTGGAATTAGTACCCACCCTGCTGTCCACTCCTTTGAAGCCTGAGGCACATGGGCTCCAAGCTGAGCTTCCAGCTGGGTTTTCAAAATAAAGAGAGTGTGATCAGTCAGGGGAAACAGTAGACTACCACAGTTGTGTCTGGCTGCAACCAGTTTTAATGGAATAATTTAACTTTAAGGAGAAAAGGCTAATCCACAGAAGCCACACAAAACAGTCCTGTTGATCTGGTAGATCCTAGGCTGTTGTGAGGTGCTTTTCAGCACCTCAGCTGATTTACTTCCTTTGGCTTCCTTGATTTTAAGGAAGTCATTAAACAAGCCAATCTGTCAGCATGATCCCAGGTTATTTTTCTGCTCTGTCCAGCCAGATGTGTGGCCATTCTTCAGGTCAGAGTCAGAATATGTAATGTTCTTACTGTTCTGTTGGTCGGATGGGAAATGGGAACAACCAGAAACCCTGCAGCATCCCAAATACACAATTGCACAAAGTGCTTCTATAGGCTCTAATTTTTAGAAGACAATAGTGGTGTGACCATTCATTAGGAGTAGGTTGTCTTTGAATGGACCAACTTCTCAGCCATTTGATCTTCTCATCCATGTTGACTGAACCGTACTACTGTTTATTAAGTGACCTATTATGCACTTGAGTTCCCAGAGCCAAACAGAGTATTTGAGCTCAGGAAATATCTTCCCTGGGCTTTGTTTGCTGGCAAAAGGCAAAGGCTGGGGCAGTAGTTAATCAAATGCCTCGGCACTATATTGACTGCTGTTCCTGAAGGCCATGATAGACTCTGCCAATGCCCAGTCATCTGCTCTTGCAGCACCCATTAAACCCTGGTCATCTGCCTTTGAGGTCCTACCTTTTGGGGAAGGTCTTTCTTCCTGCAAGGAAGCCGAGGGCTTTCCTTGCTCTCTTCCAGATTCTTTGGGGATGGTCTTTGGAGACTGCATCTCCTAGAGCCTTCTGCTGCAACCAAAACTCTTCCACCTTCCCTTTTTGTAAGGGTTCCCATCACTGAAGGGCCATGGAGAGGTTTGAACATTGGTATTTGAGAGAAAGACAAGCAGAGCAATATGAAAACACATGGAGGTCCAGGAAAGAGTGATCTTCTCACCTTTCCACCAAAGCATGGAAAAAGAAGACAACAGCTTTCCAGATATGGGCAGAAACAGATTAGGTTAATCCTGATCCAAGGGAGTTACTTCCAATCCAGAAGGCAGAACAAACATTCAGAAGGGACTCACTAGGCAGCAATAGGTCAATGCCCAGCATCAATCCTGGGCCAAATAGTGGAGCCCACAGGTCTGCCAGTGTGAGGCGAGCTGTTGGGTAACGAGGGCTTAGCCCATACAGCCCCAGGCACCTGGCAAACGAATTAAAACCTGGCAGATCCCAGGAAGATGTCACCTACAAATGGGGCTCTTCTTCATGCTGTTTTTCAGGGATTAAGTCTCAGCATTTCCCTAAGTGAAGCAGATCTAATGGCTCCTGTGGGGGGAAGCTGCCAGTGGCACAAAGGGTAATGAAACGGTAAATGCTGAAGACAAATTCATCAGACAGGGCAGTCTGGACCACTTGGCAAGCAGAGCACATTTGAAAAAATATTTTAGAAGACAGCCCAATGCAAAATTGAACATCAAAGGAGAAAGAAATAAGATTGTTCCTACAGAAAGGAGCAGTGAATCACCAAGTGCAGGATTTTCTGGGTTTGGTAGAAAGAAACTGCGTGAGCAGCTCCTGATGTGAGTTGAGGCTGTGGCAGAAACCGCTACAGTGACCTTTGATGTCTAAATGAAGGGGTAGGAGGTGCGTTTATTTTTCCTTATGTGCAACAACAGCAAAATGTGTTAGAGTAGCTGGCTGCTAATGTTGATGCCGAAGAGGAAGAAAGGAAACATGACAGTACTGCAGAAATGGTGTTTAGCACAGAAATCCTTAAGACTGGCAGCTGGTTAGTTTCCTGGATGAGATGAGGGGTTGGAATAGCCAGGTGATTGTGATATTTTCTCTCTGTGAACATGCTAAGAGAGCTCCAGTCTAGTGGAAAAGGGCATCATGAGAGCCCTTTGCAAGATGTCAAGCCCAAGAAGTGACAGATTGGAAGCAACCCCCTGCTTGTTTTTTTCTTTTCTGGAAGTGGTGGCTAAATGTGAGGACAAATGAACGGTTAATGAGGTCCATATGGGTATAAATGTGCATTTAATTAAAGGCTTATAATATAAAAGAAATCAGTTTACAATCAGAATAATTCAAGTTGGAAAGGACCTTAGGAGTCTTGAACTGCCTGGATCTGTGATTCACACAGGTATGGGGGAACTTGGAGAAAGTTTCCTTTTGTAGGCATAGGGTTGTGGAACTGGAGGTGTTGTGAGGATTCAACACAGACCCCATCCAAGTGTTGTCAATGACAGATGTTTGGCTGTTGGGCACATCTGGAAAGATGTACCTCACTGTAGCAGGCTTGAAAACAGCAGTTTTTTAGCTGGCCACCCTCAACCAGCTGTGCAACAGGTGAGATCTGGACCCTTGCATGGAGCAGATTTAGGGTTGTCCCATGTGTTCCCTAAATTATCCCCCACTGCCCTCCAACCCGTCAGCCTGACTGCCTGAGCAGTGCCTGTCAGCAGAGCAGTGGGCAGGGCTGTGAGCTGGCAGGGCCGAGGGAGAGCCTTGGGAAGTCTCTGTGTGTGCATGTGCTTTATGTGAGTGTCTCCTGGAAACCAGTAAACCCCTAGCTGGTCTCAGAGAGGCTTGACAGAAGGATGAGATAATTAAGTCTCCATGAGTTTCATCCAAAAGGGTGAGCTGGAAGAGGGGAGAAATCATTTTTAGCTAAAGAAAGGCTTTCACACAAGCTTACATGTTATGAAGCACCAGGGAATCCACTCATTCGGGTGCCCTTTCAGGCTGCAGGAATGAACCTGAGGCTCTAAAATCAACTAAACCTTGAGAATCCAGCTGAGGGGTGAGTGCCATTGGTGCTGATCTCCACAGAGCTGTCTTTCTCATAGCAGCTTTTGGCTCCATTTCTCTTTTTTGCCCACATTTAATGTGTTTGGCTTCAAAGCCTTCTGCCTCTCTGTCTTGCCAAAAGGGAAACACCCACGTTTCTCAGAGTGAAGCATGAGCACCCATGTGAAACCCTGAAGGTTGAGCTCTGCCATGAGGGTCGGTGTGAACAGTGCTGCCTCCCTTGCCCCTTCCAATTTGAACATCTCTAGAGGGTCATTCCCAAGTCCCTTTGGTGTGGAGTGTTGCACAGTGGTCAGTGAGCCAGCATCTAGGCTGTCAAGACTCCCTCCTCCTCCTCCTCCTCCTCACAGTATTTTCCCTGTTGTTAACAGTTTCCATTGCAGACATCCATCATCACACAAGTGGCACTCAGCGACCTTTGGGGGGATTTTGTTTCTGTGACCTTGTTCAGTCTCCAGCTGGGGCCAGCTAAATTTGAATCCTCCTGAGCATCCTTCAGCAGGGTCATTACTGTGTTGCCCAAAGGGAAGTCACCTTTTGTGTGTCCCAGACCTGGCTCCTGTTACATTCCTGTGCTATCCTGTCATTCTTGTCTTAGGCGAGAGTGAGCAAGTCATCTCCATCACCTTCTCCCTGCCACTGCTGGTTTCCTCAGCATCTCTTCTCTGCTGACCCTTTTCCAGACCTGTCTCACTAGTTCCTTGCAGAGAAGCAAGGAAATGCAGCCCTTGGATTGTCCTTGTTGCCCCCTTTGTGCCAGCAGCTGTGGTGTTGGCTCTGCCACCCAGACACCATGAGGAGGTGCAAAGGCTTGTCTAGCAGACTGTGAGTTCAACATGAGCCAAATCAGGCTAATTTCTCCTGCTGCAGAGTTGTTACAGTTGAGCTGGAAGTGGCTACAGACGATGAGACAGCTCATTAAAGTGGCTGAAAATTAACAAGCCTCAGATCTTTTCTAAAATTAGAAATCATCTCTGGAAAGGCAAGCCTATCCCTAATATTGTGCTACAAGGCAGACTCCTTTAGATGACAGGAAAAACATCCTCACACTTTACTATCAGCTTCACCCCCATGATATCTCCAGCTCATCCTACCAAACCAAATTAGGTGGTGCTTTTTGCTGTGCATAGAGCCTGTTAAGCTCAGAAGAGTCTCAGTATCACCTTGTAAGGTGCTTTTTCTGCAGCCTTTAAGCAGAGGAAGTAGCATGCTAAGGAAAGGAGAAAGCATCCTGACACACCTGTCATTCCTGATATCCAATTCTAAGTCCATCTGTATTTCCATCCGCCTTCACCTGAGAAATTGAGGGCAGCCGTTTAATTATGGGATTCACTGCTAGAGCTGACATGGATGTATATCTCCAACTGATTAAAACAAAACCTCAAATTGGCTTTTTCAGATTCTTTTATTTGTTCAGAAGCGCTGCTTTAATTCAGCCTTGCTTTGAAACACAAGCAGTGTTTAGAGCTTGAAAAGGGTTTGCTGAAAGGGAATAGATAGCAGTCCCTTCCCTGTCTCTCTCTGGGTCTCATGGATGCTCATGGATGTGGGACAAAAGAAACCCCAAAATTCGATGCCTTGCCTGGAAATTTTCTCTCAGCCAAGCCCAAGCCTGGTGAAAGTAAACCTCATCCTCTCTTGAGCATCTTCCTGGGTGTCACAGAGGGCTGGCAAGAGGTGACAGGGTGGAAGAGCAGCCACAATCTCCAGGAGAAGGCAGAGGGGACATGTGCAGTGCTGTTTTATCTCATGATGCCCCTAACTGGGCACTCATGGAATGAGGCATCTGTGCAAGGAGCTTTTTGTGAGCAGAGGCTGGTGTACATTTGCCAGCCTGGGGCAGAAACTGGCCCCTGCCAGCACAGAATGGGTGCTTTTGGAAGCAGCAGATCCCTGTTCACAGAATCACAGAATGGTTTGGGTTGGAAGGTACCTTGAAGATCATCCTGTTCCAACCTCTCTGCCGCAGGCAGGGACACCTTCACTAGGCTTCTGAGCCCCATCCAGCCTGACCTGGAACTCTTCCAGGGATGGGACATGCACAGCTTCTCTGGGCAATGAGGGTAGGAATTCAAGGTAGCCCAAAGCTAGGACAGAGGGAAGGGAAATTGCTGACAGTGCTGAGGAATTTATTTTGATCTTGCAGAGGCCAGAAAGCTAGAAAAACTCAGTTATCAAAATGCTTTGCTCCAAGTCATTTATTCATGCTGCGTTCCCATGTCCAGCCCTGCTTGTGTAACAGCCGGGAAAGCTCTTATCAGAGACTGATACCACAGTCTCAGGAGGGAAAAAAATCTCTGAACAGTTTGCTTTTGCTTCCAGAAACACAAAGTTGAAAAAGCAAACTAAACTCTGCTCTTGCTCTAGGTGTGCTCACACGGTCCAGGCTGACTTGCTCTGCTGGACTGGTTGGCTCTTGAGCGTGGGGTTGAGTGTAGCCAGCGGTGGCAGCTGGGTTTTACAAACAGACTTGGAGAGCAGCAGCCTTGATGTGCAACACATCAAGTATCTATGTCTGTAGTATCATAACATATGTGATAAGTGAAATATCACCTCATAGGCGGCTGGGACATCCTGTTTGGTTGTTGCAGCTCCATGTCCTTCCAAGAGGCCACAGAGTACAAGCCTGGGTATCCTGTAGGTCTCCAGGGAGCCACTGGCTCTGTCTATCCCACACCCACCCACCTGCCTGTACCTCCTCTGGGTGCTGCTCTGGTACCCCACAAAGGATGTGCCCTGGCAGGGCGGGGGGAGAGATTTCAGCTAGGAATAACAGAGTGGAATACAGAGCAGGGCTGAATAGCAGGAAATAATTCCAGATAACAAAATCCATGCACAGCGGCAGGAATGCACTGGAGGCTCTGCACATGCACCATTCACAGCCAGCCTGAGGCAAGAGCCGGGCTCCGGGTTCTTCCTGTGAACCCCTTGCTTTCCTAGCACCTTCCCACTTGCAAAGGTGCCATCCAGCTTTCAGCAGAAGGAATTTCCCAGAAAAGGTTGCTTCAGTCAATGAGAGCTGAAAAATGCCAGTGCTGTCCATTCCCCATGCTAAATGCTCTAGGTGGATGTGCAATGGGTGGCTGCACTGGTCCCACATCGGTTCTCAGAGTCTGAGTGGTCTCATCAGGTTTCCATCTGACAAGTTCAACACTCTTCACCAGGAGTGGACCTGATTATGGAAGAGTAATTTATATTTGGAGATAACTGAGGTTGGATGAGACCTTTGGAAGTCTCTGAACCAACTCTCACTCAAGGCAGGTCTAGCTTGAAGTTACAGCCAAGTCTGGAGGTAAATCATGCTACTCCTGGTCTTGTCCAGGCAGGTTCTGAATATCTCCAAAAATGGACAACACCCCATCTGGGTTTTTTGTTGTTCTTCCCCTCATTTTGAAGCCTTTTCCTTACATCTAATGAGGCTTTTCCATTGCATCTCATACTATCCCCATGCTTCTCTCAGTAGATTTGGGTCCATCCTTTCTACACCCTCCAGACAGGAACACTCCTGGATCTCCCAGAGGTTCCCATGTCCTTTGTTCTCAGATAGTCACAGCTTGTCTGGTGATTTAAGTACAGCCTCGCTATTTGGTATTTTGTTTTTCTATCCCATCCCTAATCAGGTGGTCCAGCATCCCTTCAGACATTCTGTCAGTGCCCTCACATCCCTGAGAGAAATCTTTATTTTCCTAAGATTGACCATGCAGCACAAAGCTACTGAAATCTTTCCAACTGGAGAACTCAGGTAAAATAAATAGGAAGGGAAGTGCTTTCCACATTGTGTCACTGCTGTGTTGCTCATCCCATTCACAGAGAGCTGAGGTGGGGAGCGGGTCCTCCAGCTCACACCAGTGTACCTGTAGCTCCGAGCCATCCCACACCTTTCCTTCCCTGGTAGCAAACATCTTCAGCTTTTTATGAAGCTTATGTTTTTTTTAAATGATCTTAAAAATAAATAGGCTTTAGCTTGTGTTTGTGCCTCACCTTCTTGAAACCCCCTCTCACCCAGCTGTGAGTGATGCTCGGTGCAGGACGTCTCCTGCTGGCTCTGCTGCCCTTGGGTGGATGTCACATGTGGTGATTCCGTGTGTGCTCTGAAGCCTAATTACACCTCCAGGAGTGGACAAAAAAAAAATCCCAGGAGGGAAGGTCAGTTTGACAGCCTGAGATGTACACTGGGTTGAGGGGGGAGTTTCTGCATCACCTTCCCTCTGTTCCTCAGCAAGGAAGAGCCTCTTTGTACCCCAGCAAGGTTCCCGTGCCCCGCAGGCTCTTGCAGCTGCAGCGTGGTGTTATTAGCGCTGCCAATCACGGCTCCCCCAAAGCGCTGCTGATAATGAACCCACCGTGAACTCGGCCACGGCTGGAGCCTGATTAGCAGGGAACAGTCTCCATCCCTTCCAAGGGTGCCAGGAGTGGGGTTGGGACCTGTCTGTTCCCAGCATCATGTGGAAAGGTGCTGTGAGCAGGCAGGGGGCAAGGAGAGCCACAGGGGGATTTGGAAGAGCAGGACTGGGGCTCAGGGAGCTCCTGTTTGTTCTGGGAATTGGGGACACTGGGGCTGTGTGAGGGCACTCAGACAGCACAAACATTACCTGCACAGACAGAGGGGGCTTTTCTTGCTGCTTACAAATCTACTTCCAAGCCACATTTCCTTTGAGTTAACACTAACACACGGAGGGGAGAGGTGTTCTTGCATGAATAATAAAACCAGCATCCTCCTGTCCATCAGACGAGTTAAAAAGCCCCCAGGGACACAGAGGAAGACAACATTATTATACAGGTCACCAGGAGGTTATTCTAGAATCCTCCTGTACGGAGCTTTGCTTGCTGATGCTGGTAGCACCAGCCACAGTAGGGGACCCTGTTCCTGCTGCAGGGCTGTGGGGAGGGGTGGGCAGGACAGGATCCACCCCAGCGCTGGGTTACACAGTCCAACAGCTGTAATTGTTGCAGATGGCAGAAACAGTAGCACCACTGAAGGACCCAAGCCCCCTGAAACATGCTCTCAGCATACCCACATCATCTCTATCCCCTTTTCCCAGGGGTGATCTTGCCAGGTTGGCTAAAGTGGTGGCTGCCTGGTTGGGATATCAAGGTGGCACAGTGACCAGGAAGAACAGTGAGACCTTTCCAGGTGTTGTAGTCTTTCACACGTGCTTCTCTCTGTGCTCCTCAAGTGTGAACTCCTCTCTGCCACACCAGATGTGCCAGGAGCCAGAGGGAGAACATGCTCAGTGGGACGCAAGACTAATCTGCACTGCAAAGTGAAAACTGTGTGGCTGGGACAGACTCCTGGCTTTCTGTGGATGTGGTGGCACCCCCACTGGCAACTCGTGGCCACAGGGGCAATGACACGAGCCATCCTGCACCCAGGGCCTCTCTGGTTCTGGGCAAATCTGGGACACTAGCACCTGCTTGCCCTGCTGTGGGGTTTCCTGCTTGAATCACTCAGTCCTCAGCTTCATCTTGGTGTGAGAAATTGGCCTGATGTCATGGCTAGGTCGCACATCCTGCCTGCCAGCTTGGATTAAATCCTGTGATTTGTGTCAGATCAGATTTTGGAAGGTTTATTTCACATTGCTGATGTGCAGTGCTGGTGGGCATGAGGTTGTGTCAGGGGGAGAAGGAACAGGACAGAGAAATTTCCTGGGATATAACAGGTTCTCTTCTCTTCTCTTCTCTTCTCTTCTCTTCTCTTCTCTTCTCTTCTCTTCTCTTCTCTTCTCTTCTCTTCTCTTCTCTTCTCTTCTCTTCTCTTCTCTTCTCTTCTCTCTCTTCTCTTCTCCTCGAGTCTCCTCTTTCTCCCTATATGTACTATAAGGGTGTGGTGATAAAAATATTAATATTTCAGATCAGAGAGATGTGGCTCAGAAGTTGATCCTAATTGAAAGAACATCCCTTTCAACCCAAAGCTAACAGTCTCTGACTGTTTCAAACTCCTCACTTTGGAGCTAAGATAATACTGGGTGGGCCACTCCTAGAGGCCCCCCCAAGAGCCAGCTCTCCATGTTGTCATTGTTTGATTCCTTCTCACAATTGTGGCACTTGGCAAGTTCCCCAGCAATGGATACCTGGCTTTACTGGCACTTTATTATTTTCCTCACCTCTTTTCTTTTTATCTGAAACAGTGTATAGGCTGGATCTCTGTGTTCACTTTGCAGAGAACAGGGCAGCAGAGAGGAAGCTGTCCAAATGTCCCTCACTATAACCATAGTTAATAAATCCTCTCTCTGGGCTGTCAGTCAAAGCATTTGGATTTTTAGGCACTCGGAGGCCCCAGATTCTCTGAGCTCTCAGCCCTGATGCCACCAGCTCTGTCACAGCATTGCACCACCAGGACAGCCACAGGGGACATGAGGGACCTCACTCCTGGAGTTTTGGGGCGCTGTCTCCCACCACCCATGGCAGTATCTCAGTTGCTCAAGAGCAGCCAGCTGTTTGGTTTGGCTCTTCTGGTTCATCACCCAGCAGGAGGAACAGGAAGGGTCCCAACCACTGCCTGAGCCCCCCCTGAACATCCTTGCTAAATACACTCAGCCAGTGAACCCAGCAGCAGTGCCTCACCTCTGCCAGCCCAGCTCTCCATAAAACAGCCAGCTCCAGGTAGCATCCAGCTGGAAAGAGTTACGTTTTGTAAAATTTAACTTTGCCACAGCACTATTGAGGTGGAAAAAAATTGAGCAGCAGCCACAATTCTCAGTGCCCAGGGAGAATTCACATCACAACAGGAGCATGATGGGCACTTTTTTTAACAAACAAGTCTTTAAAAGAAGTACTTGCCAAGTGTCAAAATATTTGTCAGTGATATTAAGGGCCTTTGGCAGCCGTAATTTAACCATGAAAGAACCTGATGCCGGCGAAGGACCACACAGCTGGAAATTTGTGCTGCAAAGCAGCATTTTATGGCTGTTAAGCTGTTGGCCTCTCAACATTGTAAAGCTGTTAAACAAACACAGCCCTTGGCTCACAACACGTGTCAGGGAGGCACAGTGTTTTGGCAGGAGGAGACTGATGGCAACAGGGTCTTCAAAAGACCTATGAAAAGGTAGAAATAAGCAGAGAAGGACAATTCAGGTGGAGGATGAGATGCTTCTTGGCCATCACAGCCTCATGCTGGAAGAAGGTAGTCTTGGAAAGAGTGTGTAGGCTCACATGGAGTTGCATCCTCCCCAGGTTTGGCATCAGATAAGATTGCCATGCACATATGGATCCTGTACATTGTACCACTGTCATAGCTGCTGCTCAGTAGACCCTTGAATCACTCTTTTGCAGGAAGGTGTTATCCTAGGGAAGCCTAAATGTAGAATATTTGTATGATATTGGTAGCTTTGAATGGGGAAATAAGTGTCCCAGGAGGATGAGCCACATGCTGCAAACTGCATATCCTTTGCTGCACGTAGTGACGTGTTGAAGCAAGCTGTGTTAGTGACAAAAAATGCCCCAAGAGCAGCCACAGCCTGGCAAACACAAGCTGAGCCCTGGTCCCAGGGAAGCATTAAAATATACTTGCTGAACCCAGCACTCAAAAATTCAGAGAAAATGCCCACAAAAATAAGGAGGTTCCTATCTATTTCTTTACTGTTTGCTTCCATTCTCTCCTAGCAATCATTGCTCATTTCTTTGGCTTGGAAGCCGATCTTAGGAGGCAGGAACAGCTGGTCCTGCTGCAGGGAAGTGTGGTGGGAGATGCCTCCAGCTGTGCTGCCTGCAGCCACCTGTCCAGGACAGGCACTCCTTAGACTGCTGCCATGAGCTCTTTTTCTGGGTCAGAAGCTGTATTAGAAGAGCACCAGTGACTCTTTATCATCAGGAGGGCACCACAGGGATGGACAGGGTGGTCTTCCCAGGCCTTTGGGACTCCTGCCCTGTCCAGTGGTACCCCCGTCCAATGATACTCCACCTCCTGGAGCTTTCCAAGAAACGTTATGCCTGCAAGGCCGATTCTTTCACAACTTGCCTGTGTTAAAACTTACCCAAAACAACCAGACTCTGTGTGTTACACTCTTCGCTCTTCCAGATCTTGACTGTGTGGTACCTTTCATTGCTACCAGACAGACCAAAGAGAATTGGAGGAGTTGTGGTTCTCACACTGGTAATAAAAAGAGAGGTTGTGGTAGCATCATTTGTCTTGCTTGCAGCATTTCCTCCTGTTTTTTTCCATGGAAACTCTAAATTCCAGTATCTAGTTTCTGCACTTGGTGGGTTTTGTTATGCAGTGTCTGGGCCATGAAGGGAGGCTGCAAGACTGGGCTGTAGATGGTTGGAAAGCAACAAGCTAAGCAGCAAGAACCAGTGCTGGATGTCTGCATTCAGGTGCTGGTCCATGTGGTTGCACAACTCCATCTTCTTGCAGTCCCCTCACTGATGTGTGCCCCTGTCTTAGGTGGCTGCAAAGAAATTACTCAAGTGTGAACAGGAAGAAGCTAATGGGACATTTACCACCTAGACCTAGGAAAAAAATGTTTGTGGGTTTCTTTCCCAATGATTTGGGTGATCCATTTTGAGGAGATGGACTAGTAAATTATTACTGCTGTCTGGTGAAGTTGGTTTTTCCCCTCCCTGATGGACACAGCTCCACTGTGTCTATTTTGTCACTCAAAAACAGCCATTTTGATGAGAAGTGGGTGAGATTAAGCCAAAATCTGCTAGCCTTGCACGTCCTCTTGCTAAGCAATTTGCTGCTTCACTGCCTTTGGAAGATTGCACTGAAGTTGCTTTCCTGGCACCAGGAACCGTTTTGAGAATTAGTGCAAAACTAATTTGATTACAAATCTCAAAGACACTAACAAAAGCTATTTTTAAGCTTTTGAGAAGTAGGGTCTGAATCAGACTGTTCAGGGAAAACACCGCAAGAGTTTCTTACTATTATTTCAGCCACAAAATTCTCCAAAATTGTGGGATTCTGGTGCAGTTGGCTGGCTGAGATCTAGCATGTGTCCATCACCAGTATGTAGAGCTTGTGGTCAGCGCCCGGGGAGCATCATGAGGGACCCAGCACACTGCTTGCCTTGGTGCCTCTCTTGGGTTACTAAAGGTGTTTGTTCTTCCTTCTTAAAAGTATCGTGTGCTTCCTCATAACCCAACCTCTTATAATCATCAGAACTCTGGTTATATATAAAATATATATAAAATATAAAATATAAAAAAAGGTAAGTCTCATTTAAAAAGCACCACTGTCCAGAGCCAGGGCAGGATGGCAGGGATCACATCCACTCCTTTGACATCCTCTGGTACAAACTGAGGTCTGTGTCAGGTAATACAGGAGCACTGGTCATAATTCACATCATGCTTATCCACATGCACCTCTCAAACCTTTGCTGCCTTCAAAGACAGCCTGATAAAGCTGTTTTAAGGACTACACTTGGATGTAATCCTTGCCTTCCCAAGGCCATGGGAGCTGAGGCCTCTGCAAGGGAGCATAGCTCTGCAAAAGGGAGGAGCTCAAGGTGGTCCCTCAACCCCATTCATCCCTCACACAAGTGCCATGAGCCTCACTCACCCCAGAGAAACACTCTGCTCACCTCATGGGATGGGGGGTTACACCTGCACAATTTTCCCTCAGTTTTAGCCTTTAACACGTTATTCTTGTGGCTGTTCCCCTTCCTGTGGTCTCCCAACTGTGTCTGGCATGGGGAGGGAAGCAGGGCTGAAGCTCTCAGGACCAGGGCTGATGGCTGACATTTGTTTTTCTGGTTAGCTTCAAACTCTGCAACCCCCAGAGTCCATTCTGCGGGTAGTTTGGCTGGGGGCCGCCGTCAGCAGTGCTTGGAAGAATCAATGATAACCTTTTCCTTTGCTAAGGAGTTACCCATGTGCCAGGGAGCAGGGGATGCTGAAAAACAAACGAAGCTGGGAATCTCCATGGGTCTCCCTGGCATTATTCCTGATATTTGAAAAACAAACCAGCTCTCCTTTGGTTTTATTAGTCTTTCTATCCTGGCATTTAAACAGAGATTGGCATGGTCAGTATCTGCAGACACATCCTATGATGCTGTCAGGGGTTTATCTGAAGGTTAGGACACTCAGGGTGCTACAAGCGGAGTGCCTCAGTTCCCCTGAGCTGCTGGGAGGCATTTTGGCATTGTGACACTTGGTAATGCCACTGCACAGATTATCCCATAGCACGGACAGAAGGGCATTTGGGTTCAAAAAAGCACGTCTGGGCTGTAGGGTAGAAGCAAGGTTCCTCTGAGCCTCAAGACCGGCACCTTTTGGGGTCATCTTATGCTGTGATGCTAGTTCAGTATTTAATTCTCCTGGATTTTAGTATCAAACTGAGGAACTGAGTCTTGCAGGTATGCCTGAGCATCATCCCAGAGAACCCCATGGTGGATAAGTGTCATGTCCCTCTGTCACCCTGTGCCTAGCAGTGGCTTTTCACTCTCACAGATTGAGCAGTGGGGTTCACGCTTGTTCTTGGCTTGGTTTCAGGCATGGAAGAAACGCTGGTTCGTCCTGCGCAGCGGTCGGATGAGTGGTGACCCTGATGTCCTGGAGTACTACAAAAATGACCACTCCAAGAAACCTTTGCGTGTCATCAACCTCAATTTCTGCGAGCAGGTGGACGCGGGCCTCACCTTCAACAAGAAGGAGCTGCAAGACAGCTACATCTTCGACATCAAGACGAGTGACAGGACCTTCTACCTGGTGGCTGAGACTGAGGACGACATGAACAAATGGGTTCGCAGCATCTGCCAGATCTGTGGCTTCAACCAGTCCGAGGAGAACACAGGTACCATGAGAGACAGGTCCATGGCTAAGAGCATCTTCTCTCCTGTCCTCCCAGTGGGCCCAGGTGCTCTTTCAGATCAGACCTGTAGGAGGGGGGTGCAGCCTGCCACAAGGCTGGGAGGGCTAAGTGGGAAATGCATGGACATGTGGGAAACTTTCATAAGCCTTCCTGCCTTTGACATCTGAAGAGCTTGACTACTGTGAGAGCCAATCATTTTTTACCCTACATAACTACCCTTCAGTCTCTAACAAGAAATTGGTGGTGTTTGGGGACTTTTTTAGTTGCAGCCTTTGTCCCTATCCATCATCAAAATCCCCTTTGAGAGTGGTGGAAACCAGCAGTGAAAATCCCCCTTGCTCAGGGGTTTCAATCCCTTGATGGAGTAGGGGGAGAAGCTTTACTGTGACCATTTTCCTCTCCACTGCTGTTGTCCCCACTGCTGGCAGGCTCTCATGTGGACGACAGCCATCCTCCCTTCAGCTGCATCCCCATCTCTTCCTGGGACCCTCAGGGAAAGCACTGGGAAGGCGGAAGGAAAATTCCAAGTAGCTTATGTGCAGTGAGGGGACTATTGTCTGACTTGTGCTCCTCAGCTGCACTTGGGCAAGCCTCTGCATTAAGCACTGCTGAGCTGCCTCTGCTTTCCCAGCTCACAAGGGCACACATAAATCCCGAGTGAGATGGGATTGGGGGAGTGAGCCTGGGGTGCAGCTCTGCAGTCCCCTGCCCATCCCATTATACCTGGTAGCACCTCTGGCTACCTTTGCTTCACCTCATCCACGGTCCAGTCTCATCCAAGGGACTGCAGGCCTGTGCTGTGTCTACATGAAACTCGCTATAATAGCATCCAGCTCGAATCTGTTTTGGTCCCTCGTGGAGCAGCTGCCATCCGCAGGAGTTGAAACCCTGCCAAGAGCTTGTCAGGCAGGACAGCAAACAAAGCATCGCAGCAGCGCGGATGCGATCTTCCCTGACTGACGCATGAAACAGGATGTCACCTTGGCAATGGGTGCACAAGTGGCAGAGAGGATCCTTGATAACGTCGCCAGTCAGGTCTTTCAGGGAAAGGTCAGGCTAAATAAATTACATACCGTTCCAATGTCAGCAGCGCAGCCCTTGAGGTTCAGCAAAATTGTTCAGGCCCCTTTTTTAGGGGCCGTTTCATTGCAGGATTTTCCATTTTGCGTGCGTTCAGCTGGGGGAACTGTTTTTCTTCTCATTTAGTAAAATGAGCTTTCAGCCCAGCAGCAGAGGATCGATACGGGACTTCAGTGAAATACAAATCTGGGCAGCAAAAGGAAAAACAATCTCCCGCTTGCAAGTACATCTGTCCCAAAGGGCACACAGGGATCATCAGGCTGCAGAGATCCAAGCACTATTCCCTGCAGGATCATGAAGTGACATCAGCAAAAGAGGAACAAAAATCCCTATTTGTAACAGAATCACAGCTCGTTAACGCTGTAGGGAAAGTACCCACTTGAAACAGTACCCAGCTGCCAAAGTGTGATTTTCTGAGTAAGCCAAGAAAAAGGCTGCAATGGCAAATGCAGCAGATGTGTCCAGATGCTGCAGCAGAGAGGGAACATGAATTATTCAGGGCCAGTGCTTCACTTCAGTCCTTGCCTAAGCAGTGACCCCATGCTCACCTTTCCTTCACCATTCCTGCTAAGTAATGGCAAATAAATCATCCATTTCTCAAAGCGGGTAATGCTCATTTGAAGAACCCATGGCCTGAGGCTGGACGGAGAAGTTGAGGGATCACTGGAGCATGATGGGTGTTGGGAGTCTTGTCCATCTTAGCATATACAAGCTCATCATGCATCCTTCATGAGGTGCCATCTGGAGGGGGCAATGAAACAGTCGTAGCAATGTTTGTAACGCTGTTGTGCTGTGCTGTGCTCCCTCTACATCAGCTCCTTGAAGTCAAGGGTGGATGGATGGGAGAGGATCAAGAGTTTGTGCAAGATTAAGACAGTTCCTGGGTAGAAACAGAGCTTGGGATACTTGGCATTTTGTTTTTGGACCTTCCTTCCCTCATCCTCAAACTTGTCTGTGCCTTGTTGTGGCCTCTGCCTTGGAGAATGGAGGAGTTGGTAATTGGATGAACCAAAAAGGGGGAGGAAAAGGTAACCATCATGGGCAGGAATAGCTCCATGCTAATTGTAGCAATTAATTAACTAAACCTTCTCCCAGCAGACAGGCAGCATGGTGGAACATGATCAGAAACTTCCAGAGAAGCCACTGTGCACATTTTTCTGGTTGTACTTGTTCCTGGGTGTGTGACTGCTTTGTACTGGCCCAAAAGCCTTGCTGGGTCTGGCCCCACAGCCAGGCTGTTCCCAGCTGGGCTGTACTCAGCTAGGGAAACACTCCATCACTGGCAAACACATTTACTGCAGTTGCCATCCTATGTTGATTTACTGCCTCTTTGAAGGGACACCCCACATCAGCTGAGCCCCAGCCACTAGTCAGTCACTAGTTTGCTTATAACCCAACAGTGATGGAGGACAAACTCATCAGCTTTTGGGGCAGTTTGGGTAAAAGCCTGTTCCACCAGCTCCCCGTGATGGTAGGGAAAAGGCAGGGTAAAAATGCTTTTTAGCATGATTTAGTAAGCAAATGGGCAGCCTGGAAGCAGTGATATAAACTGGCTGCAAACCCTCTGCAGCAGTGTGGGACCGTACTTAGGCGCTTCCCATGCTCCCAAAAGGCAAAACAATTAAAAGGCAAACAGATTTACACCCTTCGATGCCTCTTTCCGTTTGCAGCTCAATGGGAGTGTGTAAATTTTCTGTCACTTGGTTTTCACATTAGTCCTTCATGTCCTGTCTAGACAGGGGGACTCTCAGGATTAAGGAGGAGGCTGGACTTTAGGGCGGTGTAATGTCATGCTATGGCTCACTGCTGGTTTGCTGATCTCCAGCTGCATTATACATCTGTTTCAGCGGAAGGAAGCTCGTTTCAGCCCCAGGGGCCTGAATGTCAGTGAAGCAGAGGGTCCTGCCGGCTGTCCCAAGGAGCAGCCGCTCAGCAAAGCCGCCCCGGTGACTTTGTTCCCTGCCCCGACCTGAAAATAATTGCAGAGCAGCACGATTACATCTGCCAGGAGAAGGGAAATTAAACTGATTCTAAAGTGTTTACCCAGACTGTGGCAAAGCTCTTTGTTTCTGTTAACACATATTTACTTTGAGAGCTAATTACTATTTTTGAACAAGCAGAACCTCACAGGATCCCGGCTCCTCTACGTGTCTGAGGAAGCCGACCGTGCTCAAGGAAAGTTGATTTGCTCCTGTCTCAGTGCTGCCTTTACACTGCATTTTGCCCTGCTGCCACCTTGAGTGGTCCAAATACAATGGGGAGAGACTAGCCAGGGACCCTGGGCCACCAGCTACATGAGAAAGGCCAGCGCGTGGGTATTTCAAACCATCTGCATTTTCCCTGCCCTAGTGGGCAGGCAGCCAGGGCTCAGCTGTGAACTGAATTTTCTCATATGCTTTGTTTGTTGAAGTTAAAAAAAAATACCAAATCCCACTAAACGTATCTCATGTGCCATTAACCCTTTCTGAAGCTGATGCTTCAGCCAAAACCCCTCCTTGTCCTATCCTTAGTATGACAGCAGTGCAGCTACAGTAGCCTGTAGTTTCATGTGTCACAAAACAGTGTGTACCCATGCAGTGAGCATGTCCTTGCAGGGACCCCATGCAAGGATTAGTTATTTTGGAGGAGTCAATAACTTTATTAACTTTATGGCAATTTACCGTGCCACCACCAGCAGCTCCCTGGAGCTCCTCTTCTACCTCCTCCATGGAAAAGAGGCTCTTTCAGGGGCTTGGACTTGTGGGTGCTGACCAGTCATGGGTGGGAGTTTAAAAGCTTATTCACACACGTCATTAATGCACTGTGCTAGAGGTTTAACCCACACATGAAACCAGGGAAAGGAATATTTGCAGGTAAGTAGATGTCCCTGCTCTGAGCTGAAAGCTCCCTTCACTTGAGGGGGTGAGGAAGGCGTGAGAACAGGATGGCACTGGGCTCCTGCCCTGATGGGTTGTGTCTGGCAGCAGTAGCCTTTCCCACCCAGTCTAAGCATGTTGTCGTCTTCTTTTTTTTTCTTCTTCTTTTTTTTTATTATCTGGGACTTAATATCTTTTATTTATTTCTCTGCTTTCTGGCAGGGAGTTGCTCCAGGGCGGTTCTGGATTCTGGCTAACTCCCCACTCCATCTCCAAGGCTTGGCATTGGTATTGTGTGTCATGACAGGGATCAATCCCCAGCAAACCCAGCAATGTCTCACTGAACATGGGTCAGGGCTGAGCATTAAAGTTTAATGGAGATGTGTCTTTCCTTCCCTTCAACTCAGACCTGCTCATTCTAGTCTGTGGATACCAGTCACTTTCTGCTCTCTCTGGTGAGATCTGCACTTCACATGTGTGGGTCTCTTTGGCTTGGTTCTGCCCCAGACCCTCCACCAGTTGCCCCATTCCAGGCCATGAGAGCAAATTTATTGCTCTCACTTGACTTGCTTTGGCCAGGGGTCCCATATGGGCTGCTGGCTGATTGTCCCCCAGCCTGTTGCCTGCAAGTCTGTGTTATGACCCCATCTGGCTGCTCTTGCACCTTCCTTATGTCTCTCCCAAAAACATCTTTGTCCTAGCAACAGGCCAGTGACACCTCCAGCCCCATGGATTCCTTGCAGACAGGTTTGCCCAACAAAGGGAGCTCAAGATGGACCAACAGAGAACAAAGAGAGAAGAAAACAACATAGATACCTCTGAAGACTTGTTGGGAGGACAGGAGCTGCCCAAAACTCAGTGAAGAGGCTGTGGGCTTCAAGGCTAGAGTAAAACCAGGTTTGAACATTGTATACCACTCACCTCTCCCAAACACTCCCAAGTCACCAGTGTTCCCCATCCCTGCATGCAGGAGCAGGGCACCAGGGAACACATGCAAGTGACAGTTCCTGCATTCGTGTCACCACTGCCTGCCCTGTGGCCAGGAAGAACCAAAGCAGAGGGGAAATACCCAAGACCAGGTACTTCCTTGCTATCGTGCCTAGCACATGCCTCCTTCCTTCCCTACTTGTGTCCTGGAGGAGTTACAAGCCCAGTGTCCAGCCAGGGAGTGTGCAAAGGCTGAGGAATGTGGAGTGAGAACTGGGGGCAAGGAGGGATATGTGGGGGTGTCCTTGTGTCCCTGACATCACCCAGATCCTGCTGTGTGTTGTTTGGGGATCTGCAGGCAGCAGTGCCACCTAAGGGCACCGGAGCAGGCAGCCCCTTGTGGATCCTTGTGCCCTCAAGTGGGACATGGCTTCCTAGAATCATAGAATGCTTTGGGTTGGAGGGGACCTAAAGAGCATCCAGTCCCAACCCCCCTCCATGGGCAGGGACACCTTCCACTAGACCAGGTTGCTCAAAGCCCCATCCAAGCTGGCCTTGAACACTGCCAGGGGTGGGGCATCCACAGCTTCTCTGAGCAACCTGTGCCAGTGTCTCACCACCCTCACAGGAAAGGATTTCTTCCTAATATGTAATTTAAACCTGCCCCCTGTCAGTTTAAATTTAATCCCCCTTGTACCCCTTGACTTTTTAGCTTCTGTTGGCACAAGTCAATTGGTCTTGACTCCCATCTTTAAACCTAGTGTGAGTTGTACACTGTTGGCAGACAGTACAGTAAGCAATGAACAAGAGTATGTTTGAGTTGAGCTTGACAGCTCAATGGGATGGAATTCTCTCCAGATACCTCACTTTCCCATGTTTGTTCACCTACCCAAAGACCTAATGTCCCCTGCCCCATTTGTGACTTGGAGGTGGCTTGTGTTGGGACAGGAATGTGGAGCTTCGAGCCCTGTACTCTGACCTGCCCATGTATGTCCACCCATACATGCAGATGCAGGCTTTTCCTCAGTGCTCCCATCAATACTTTCAGCACTCAGTGCCAAGGAGCTCCTTCTTTTAAAACACCTACGTCCCGTACAGATCTCCTGGTTGCACACCTCAGAGGCATTTAGATCAGAACCGCCTCATCCTTTCCTTCCATTTTGTACGTGTTCCTAACAAGGGAAACAGCTGTGGCTGCAGATTGACTCTGGAGGACAAATGCAGATGTCATATCTCAGCCCCAGGTTTGACCCAGCCTCGCTGGAATAGGTGGGTGAGACCTGGTGACACAAGCACACTTGCACCAGGCTCATGCTTAAACTTCAGGTGCATGCAGGCACCTTCTTGCCAAAGTCACAGTTCATTCCTTAGCCTTCCTGCCACTTTAAATTTGCTCCAAACTTCCCTGACCCTGGTTTTCCTGCTCCACAAACAGCAAGTTATTTTAAGATCTGACACTATTCAGCTTTTATTTCTGTGTAAACAATACCGGAGATGGAGTGGTATTGGCACAAAGGAGCAGCTTGAGAGCAGTTAACTGCGTGCTGTCTTTTTCCCCCTTTTCTCCCTCTTTCCCTCTGGAGATAAGCTACTTGAGGTACTGATGAGTCTGCTGAAGAGCAGAGCAACACTAATGACCTCGAATTTGCTTCCTAGAAGACAGAAACAGGGAGAGATCCTTGCTGATCTCTACCAGCTGGTCAGGGTGTCCTTGCTGTGATTCCCCTGGCAGTTTGGAGAGGGAACTGATGTCGCTAAGAGTGAGACATGTTTGTGTGGTTGTAATCTGTCCACTTCTAGGGAGAAAATTAAAAAATATGTCTAGAATGAGGCTAATCATTTGCACCCTGAAAGTGGCCATTTCTTTCCCTTGGTTCTCCAAGGAATTAGGACTGATGAGCTCAACTGTCCACTTCCTCCTAAAACTCACCCCACCTGTCTCAGGATTGCTATCAAGGCCTTTGCTATCAAGCTGGATCTTCAATGATTTCATCATTTCATTTGCACCAGACAATGATCAGCCCCTGCTATTCTTCCATACCTTAGTTCCCTTGCTGTACTCTGCTCTTCAGCTCTTCTGGGTTCTCAGAAACACGGCAGGACCAGTGTCAACACTGCAGTGCAGTGGTGGTCGCTGTCCTTGATGCCAAGAGGAAGTCTCCTGCCCATATAGGTGCCAGGAAAAGGACTGAGGCAAGGATGCAGAGGGTTTTAGCAAGGGAAAAGATATCTTAAGGTCTCTACACAATTAGAAAACCAATCCTCTGGCTTCAGGGCACCTGATGTTATCAAATCTCTGACATTTGCAATGCTTGGACCAAGACTTTCTTCACAGTTTGGGTTTTGTAAATTTAGGAATTTTTAGGATTTTCTTATTTAGATGTTTTCATTGTGACTGTGGACATTTTGAATACTTAAAACTGAAAAAAATCCAGAAGATAATTGAGCCTTGTGCTTGCAAACCTATAACTCTGCCATCCCAGAGAGTCCACTGGAAGATAAGTGTTTGTTGAGCCTCCTTTGACCATACCCAGCACTGATGGGAACTGTCAGAGGATGCAGCTGTTTGTGGGAGCACAAGGTTTATGGGCAAAAAATGCTCTTATCTCACTGCAAATAATAAAACCATCAACCAGCAGAAAATAAAATTTATGCTCAGCTTTCAGAAAGGACCAATGGTTCTTCTTGACTGTTTCCCAGCTGGCGCCCAGCTCAACGGTATCCAACTGGCCTCTTCTGAAGATAAATACAGAACTGGAAGACTGGGGCCTTTGGGGAAAATCCTGCCCTTTCCTTGCCAAAGTCCCACTGGGTTAGCTGAGCTGAGGCTGGGATTTGAGCTGGGAGAGAAAGAAGAAATGTGTAGTTCAAGAGGTTTGAGGTTTTTTTTAGAGCTAAAAGCATTTCCCAGCCTTTCCAACACAGGTTTCCTAGCAGAGATTGACAAGCTGAGTTCACATCTCAGCCTTGGCCAGAGCTTTCTCCTGGCCTGGCACCCAGAATCAGAAACCCATTTAACGTAGTTCTTTGTTTTGTAATTGGCTTTTATGGATATGAGCCCTGTCAGATGAGCTCTGTGAGTTTAATGGGCACAGAGGAATTTTTAGGGTGACTTACTGACCGTGGAAAAATGAGCGTGGCAGACGGTATCAGCAGTGCATCAAAAAACAAAACCATGTAAAGCCCTTGGAAACAAAAACAGCTGATGGACTTGAAGTGACACTGTCTGAGCAGAACTGAGGGAGAGAGGCATTTTTGGGTGTCAGCCAGCTGAGAGGAAACTCACAGTCAGATTTGCCTACGTTTGTATTTCCCAGAGGGGTGTTGGGACTGTTGTAGTCCATGTGCCCCAGTCATGCACTTTGGGATTCATGGAGCTGCCATGAATCTGTGTCTGCAGAGTTTCTCAGGTGTTAGGGCGGGATACAGACCTACAGGTGGTGCCCAATACATAGGAACCAGCATGGGAAATGCAGTGGACAGAGATCCCCAAAATGCAAGTGCAGGCAGGTTGGATGAGGGAAAAAAATCACCTCTTTAAAGGATAATTTTCTGGCAGTTTTTCACAACATGACAATATTTTTTTCCCCCAGGTAAATGTATTTCCTGTTTCTTACCTCCATATTTTCTACTGTTCCCTCCAATGTTTTGAGAGGGACATGGTTTAATATGCCCTGTGCACTGCTTTGTAAAACCTGATAAAAGCCAGGATAGATAGAGACTCTCATTTCCTGGACTCCGGTGCCTGTTTGTTTGCTGGTTTGTATTGCTTTATATTTCCAATTAAAATCGAGCCTGAGCAAAAGGAAAGCTTTCAAAAGCCTTTAAAGCCTCCAAGTGAAGGCACATGGAGCAGGAAGGAGACACGAAGCTGTGGATTCCTGTGAACTTTCCATGACACCAGTCAAGGTTTGTTTCCAGACTGATTCTTATTTATGAATGCAGCAGCATTTATTACTGATTTTATCTGTAAAGATAGCATTTCTTCCCTAGATGGTTTGTGTGCCTCAGTTATAATTGCTGCCTGCTCCTCAAACATACATTTATGTATTGTGGTACAACACCAGAGCTGTAATATTGTCAATTGCTTAGGGCTGTGGGGCTTACACCTGATCCAGGGGCAGCCTCCTTCCACGGCCCAGCTCCCCCCAGGAAGGCTGGGAACATCTCATTGTAGATGTAGCCAAGAAACATGTCTTCTGCTATCTCAGGTGCTGCACAAGCACTGAGCAGAAGGGCAGTCTCTGCTTGGAAGGATTCATCACTGAGGCACAGTACAGATGTGTTGGAGTGTCTTTTCTCCTGCCTGTAGCCATTTGCTGCCTGAGGCACATCAGCGATGGTGCCTGTTCCCTCCAAGCCAGGAATGGTCTTTAAAGGGACACTTGGTCACAACTCCTGGAAAACCTGTTTAAAAATGAGACTGTCCAGGAAAATTAGATGTTATGTGTCTCTTCTGTTCCCCACTTGCCCACAGCCAGCTGCTTCTCAGTGGGATTCAGACATAGAAGGGAGTTATGGTTTCCACCAGGCATCCAAGGACCATCTTTGCCATTTTTCCATGCTTACAATCACTGTAAGCCACAGAGGATGAAGCAAATTCTTAAAGATGTGTGGGGAAAAAAAAGTCCAGCCCCCCACAAAAAGCCAACAAAACCCACCAACCTGAGTCTTCATCCTTGGAGATACTCAAAACCTGGCTGGACATAATCCTGACCTGCTGTAGCTGCCTCTGCACCCCTCTGGATAAAAAATCTTTTCCTAGTATCCAACCTAAACCTCATGTCAGCACTTACGGAGGATGTAGCTTCCTTTCATACTTACTGGCTTCTTATCACATGCTGAGGAATGTGACTTGTTAGCACCTTTGATTGATTGCCACCCATTATATCTGTTTATTAAAATGGAAAATAACATTTCACCTCAAAAATTTCATCATGTGCTCTCTCCGTTCCACATGACCTAATCCCATCCCAGCCAGCACAGCTGCTTGTGCCAAGTTTTGGTATGATTACCTTCCATCGTTTCACTGCCAAACTGTCCCTGTGCTTGTACGTCGTTGCTTTTGAAAGTAAACTGGAGTGACTCATTGCAATTGGTATTTTTCTTTAATTTTTTTTTTCCATAACTGACAATGAACCCTCTTTTTGAAGTGTTGGGCAGGTGTCTGGGCACTTGCAAATACTTCATCACCTGTGAAAGTGTAGTGAACGACTGTTGTGCTGCCTGTGGCTCCATCCTCACCTTCATCTCACGGCCGATCACCTGCCCTGCCAGGCACCACCTTGCTTGACATTGCTGTATGTGTAAACCCTCCCCTCAAGCCTGCATGTGCTCTGCACAGTCTAAACCTTGATATAAAGCCTTGACAATGATAATTATTTTTGCTGGCTTGCCATGATGGTTCATATTGCTCTCCAGTGAGTCATGGTGAAGTCTTTCAAATACTCACTTGAAATCCATAAATTCTGTGATGAATCTTTTTGCTGCTTGATGGTTGCTTTGATGATTAGTGTTAGGGTCAAAGCCTGGTCAACACATGGTCTTCCAATGAAAACAAAAAGGGAGCTTATTAAAAAAAAAAGGGAGAGTGATTTTTTTGCATGGGCAAATAAGGATAGGACAAGGGCGAAGGGTTTTAAACTAAAAGATGATAGAGTTAGATTAGATGTTAGGAAATTCTTTACTTGAGGCTGGTGAGGCACTGGCACAGGTTCCCTGGAGAAGCTGTGGATGCCCAGATGGGGCAGTGTTTAGGGCCAGGTTGGATGAGGCTCTGAGCAGCCTGGTCTAGTGGAAGGTGTCCCTGCCCATGTCGCAGAGTTGGAATTAGGTGGTCATTAAGATGCCTCCCAACCCAAGGCATTCTATGATCCTATGAAAATTCTGCCTTCGTCTCTTGAGATTTGTCTGAAAGAAACTCCTGATAGAGCAGAAGATTGTTTCTCCCAGAAAGCACTGTGGTATCTCTTAAATCTTTACTTTTTTTTTTACTTTTTTTTTTTAACGTTTTTTTTTTATTTTTTTTAGGTATCTCAATCCCAGTTTATTGACTCTTGTGGCTTTTCCTCATCCCTGTGATTCTAAGAAAAGGGGATGGATTTGTGATTTTTATTTGAAGCCCATTGATACTTTTACAGCTTTATTATGGTTTTTAAATACCGTTATATCTCCTCTTTGGCATCAACATTAACTCCTTCTGAGCATCTGGGGTCCTGTTGGCTTTTCTGTTATGCTCCAGAAACTCACTTCCACCATTTCTTCTACCTCTAAGAAGAACTCAAGAGTACAGACTCAGAAATGCTTTGAGTTTCTTTGGCACAATGTTGGAAGGACCACCCTGTCCTCTGCCTGCCAGTAACATTTTTATGGAGATAAATCTATGCTGTCCAAGTCCTGGGCAAACAGAGCTTTGTGTACAAAAAAATCCACTCACATCTCAGTGGTGAGAACACATGCTACTGGTCTGGTGTCTTGTGGTGCCATCTGAAGGGAAGGCCAGCCCTGTGTTCACAGAGCTGTATGACGCAGTGCCTTGTTCTACAGATAAAGTGGCTCAAAGAATTAGTGCTGCCATGACTGCACTCAGTCATGTTAGATAAGTTAAAATATTTGCTTTAATAAGGTTTATGAGTGATGAGGTGACGCACAAATGGGTTTTCCCTGCGGGTGCATTGCTGCATGAGTGATCCCTGTGAAGTTCTCTGCTGTCTCCAGAGCAGTTGTGGTTGGGAGATTGGAGCAGGCTAGCTTCCAGTCTGGTCTGGTCCCAGCAGTCCCTGCATTCCCATGGTCGTAGCCAAAAGCCATTATATCCTGGCTAGTTCTTCCCACCATCTCTGGAGAGAAATGGGTCTAATGTATTGTGTATTTGTCACCATTCCACTTTTCATCCCATAGATGAAGGATGAAGATGGATCTCACCCAGATCTGTCTCAGCAGCCAAATACACTAAGTTCAGACATGTGTCACATCAGTAATTAAAATCAAAAATTAAATAAATCCCACCCCTGTGAGGAAGAAGGAATGCTCAGAAGTTGCCCATATGGAGTCAGAGCAATCTGGGGAAATGCTGTCTTTGCATTATATACCAGTGGAGCAGGTGACAAGCCCAAAACAAACTCCCTTTCAAAGGCAGTGAAAATTCAGCATCTTCTTTTTCACTCCCTCTGGTATTCATTTTCATACTCTTTCAGTGCTGATTTTGATTCACACCTTTTCATTCTGAATTTGAATGAATTTCAGGAAAAAACAAGAATTACACTTTCACATCTAAAAAGCACATGATGATGATTTTCAGTCATAGAGCAGCAATCTGCACCCCAAAAATTATCCACTGATGAGAATGAATTGAAATACCTTGACCTTCTCCCTTTTTACTTAAAATTCACTTTTATCCTCTGAAGTTTTCATGTAATTTCTGGCTTCAAACAATCCCTTGGCAAGCTCCTATTTTGATTGAATGGTGTTTTCCAGCTGGACGATGTCATAAGATTTCCAGCTGGCCCTAGGCCAAGTGCAAAGCACTGGGTGAACCACCGGGCAAGAAGATGTGGATTTTGCTCTGGCTTCTGGTTCCAGCTGTGGTGGGTGCAAGGCTGGGTGAGCTGCAAGGGGGGTGATGTCACCTGCTGCTTCTGGCTTTTAAGAATGGGCTCACCTACCACACTGTGAGCTGGTTTAAGCAAGGAAGAGGAGGGTGAGGAAAGGCTGAGTAAGCCCATGGGATGGTTCTCAACCCATGAGTAAGAATCAGAGCAGGGATGGTTTGCTCTGGTCTTTGGATGCCAGTGGATGTTTTGTACCCAAGTCAGGTGATCAATGCCAAAATCCAAAACTGTAACTGTGAAGGAGATTGTGATAAGTCTGCCCTACCCAAGTCTCCTGAGGACCTCAAGCTCTACATTACGCTCCATTGCTCCACCAAACACAGCTCTACTGCTGCTGTGTGTTAAAAATAACCACAAAACCAGCCTGTCCTTTAGTGCACAGGGTTCAAACAGCAACATCCATGGTGGGAGTTTGCTCTGCTTCTCAGTGCAGAAATATCCAGTTGGGAGAGACTTGCTTGTGCATGACCAGATGTGCCGGTGAGATGGAGGGTGTCCAGGTGGAAACGCTCATGCACAGGGAAGAGGAAGATCAGAACGTAAGATGGAACTGAACTGATGTTGACCAAAGTCTATCAGGATGTTAAGTCCAGTGGGAGTAAAGACTCCAGCCCAGCTGCATCTCAGCTCCTTCTTGGGGTGGTCCCACAGGGGCACAGGCCATGGTGGCTGGGGAATGTGGGGACAGGGACACTACTGGAACTGACCCTAACACAAAATCACTTGTGGGAGGAGCTGCCGGCCCCGCATTTCTGAGTGCAAATACCACTCCAAAGTATTGCACTGCTTTCAACCCACACCAGTTCTTGCCTTTGGCACAAGCTGCGCTCCCCACTCCCTGCCAAACCAGTACAGATGTTATAACACCCACCAGAGCCCAGATAATTACAAACAGAATCAAAAGACTGGTCAGAGTTGTTTTCTTTTAATTGCCTGAACTCTCAGCCATTCTCAAGTGAGAGGATTCCCACTTTCTGACACTGAATTCAAAGACATTTTTGTGGGACACGTTGCTAATACTCACTTTATGATTAGTGGAATGTCTAGAAGTCCCAACCAGGATGAGGATCACACCATGCCTGCTGATGTAATGGTTACCACAGAGTGAAACAAGTGCAGGGAAGATGAGTACAGCAGCTGAGAAAACACTTTCTTGGGAAATTAGAGCTAATTTCTTACCAGCAGCTTTTCAGCCATGGCATTGCAAAGCTCAGCTCATTTTCAGACGGGTTTGGGGAGTGTTTTCAATGGGACAGAACCATGTGATCAGCTGGTGGGAGCAGGTCAGAGGACGCTGCAGGTCCTTCACATCCTAGATCCCCATGAGAGTTAGTGCTTACCATGGAGAGATTGTGAGCAGCGAGATAAAGGAAGCAGCAGCATTTCCTTTTGTAACAGAGGGAAGCCAGTAACACTTTCTTCCTGGTCTGTGCCTGTACAACCCTAAAGTAACAGGAGTGTGGCCCATGATGAGAAGCTTGGCTCTCTCAGACCAGTTGGAAACAGCCAGGTTTGAGTTTCAAACTCGACTGAGCATGAATGAAACCAGTTGTCATACATGTGTGCCCTGGGGCCACTTAGAAAGCATCTGTGGGGAGGAGGACCAAGGAAACCTTCTCAGGATTTGCTCTACATAAGCCACATCATGTCTTCTCTTTTCCATCAGGATGCTTTGAGGTCCTCCTGGATGTGCAAGTGAATTTTGTCCTTGCATTTGTCATCACTGACTGTTTGGGAAGGAGCTGACCAGCACAAGCCTGCCAGTCCTGATGGGATCAGGCTGTCTTCATGACTCTCCCCCCAGTCCCTGATGAAAAATTCCTTTTTTGCCATGCCCAGACATGAAAATTTCTATCTGACGTTATTCCAGTTCATTTCTGGTTGCTGTGGAGACCAATTTAAATGAAACTCTAGTATTTTGAAAGAGAATATGAGTCGAAGTCATTTACCATGCAAGGTCCCATGCTAATAGCATTAGCATATTATTTGATTATGGTGATGTGTAGGGAATAAATTCCAGGTCCTTTTGCCATCCTTGCATCTTAAAAGAAGAGGAAGAGAAAAACCTCTGGGCTTTAACTGGTACTGAAGACCTTTACTGCATGTGAACTCCCGATTTCTGAATGCATAAAGCTTTGGGGGTCACAGGCATTTTTAACCTCAGAGCAATGTGAATAGCTTGCTGCAAAGGACCTTTTCTTTCTCTGCTTCCACTGAGCACTGTTAATAGACTGTCTAATGGGCAGGACTCAGGTTTTTAATGATAGGCAGAAAAATCCAGGATGGCTTTTTGAGCTGTTTGCATTTTTCCTGGAGTGCTGGTGTTGCAGAACCCATCAAGAGAGCAGCTGGGCTCTCCCATTCTTATCCTCCCATTGCTTATACAGGTTTTCACTTCTTGTGTTTCATCCTCTAATATCTCAAGAATGGCATTGCCTTCAGGATTTCTTCAGATGATCCCAGTATGTGGACAGGGTATGCCAATGCCCCTGAATGAAAAAAAAAAAAAACAAACCAAAACTAGAAAACAAACAAATAAACAAAAAAGCACATGGAAATCCCTTGCAGATAGGCTTATTTTGAGAGAAAAAGCTGCAGAGATGAAAAAGGGAAGCTTTCTTCCAGCAAGAAAAAAACAAAGCCTAGTCAATCTCCACCCCTACAAGCATGTTTTCTGGAGCTGGACTGGCTCTTGCTTGCATTGACTTCCAGGCTGTTTTGTGGCTGCTTCAGGGTCACAATATTGTGTCCATGAAGGTTAATGACTTCTTCTGTGTCCTCTCTGGATTTCTGCAGGGCTGAACACAATGAGCTCACCTGAAGCTGTGTGAGAAATGTGGAGCTCTACTGCATCCACCTGTGCCCATCTTGACCCCTTACCCCTGCACCACAGCTCCCACCTCCCTTTCCTTTTAACTCATCAGCTAAAATACCACTCACAGAGCAAAAATAACATTTATCTTACATAGAGGAGAGAAAAACAGAGTCAAACTCCTGCAGTTAGGTCCCATGCATGAGTGCAAATGCACCCATGAAGAAGGGGACTCTGAGAGGAGAAATTTGGGGGTGCTCCCTTTTTCCAAGCACTGCCTAGGTGAGCAGTGGTAATGCAGACACATAACAATGCTGCTGTTTTATTGACTCCTCGACAAACTGGGAGTTACAATGTTTCTTCCCCCAAGGTAAGGTGAGATCGAAATAAATTACTTCTGTAAAGAGCTGGGAATGGCAGTTCTTCTTTAATACAAAGTGCAAATATTTGGGCCTGTTGTGCGCTGCCTTGAATAGAAATGGTCCTAAATCATGCATAAGTAAAATGGGTTCACGTTTTCTCTTAGTGAAAGTTTTTCTCTGCTCTCCTGGAACATTAAAGACCTCTGCTCCCACTGTCTATAAAAAGGGCTATAAAATTTAAAGCGAGCTGTTAAGAAGCCCTGTCAGGGATTAGACCAGGATTCATTCTTTCTCCTCCATCCCTGCCAAGTGAGGCGTGCACTCATGTTTGCTCAGGCAAGGAGAGGTTCCCACATACTTGCTTGCAGTGAATGAAAAGATGATGAGGAAAATTTTGTTCAGGACCTAAAAGCAAGTTTTTCCTGGGCTAGGGGAAGTCAGTGGTGCACCAGCTTCTGGACTTTTTGATGATGTGTTGGTCCACAGCACTTGGGTGAGATGGTTCTAATTACACCGTAAAAAGTGTAATTTCCAAGGGGAAACTGGGTTAGGAGGTGCCAAAATCATTAGTCATCATCATGATCATCATAAATAGTAATAACCAAGTATAATAACCAATAATAATATACATTGCAATCCTCTGAAACAGGATGCCAGAGCTTCATGTCACACAATAAGAGAACTGGTTTGATCCTGGGACATCATGAGTCTGCCTCTGGGGAAAAAAAATCCCTTTTCTCATATAAATGTGTCCTCTCATTCTATAGCTCTTTATTTTCAACAGCTTCAAGTCTGTCCTGCAGCACTGGTCTCCACAGACTGCTTGTACCTCCAGACAGACTTGCTAAGGATGCCCCTGGCATCTGCCACAATCACATGTGCCACCCACAGACAGAAACCAGCTAATTCTACACATCCCCATTGACTTGGTTTTGCCATCTTATATACTTCCCCTGACAAAGGCAAAAATACCCACCTTGAGACCACTTTGTTTTTTACAGTTAAGCCACATCATCTTTGCCCTTTTCCTCTGTTCCAGCCTTTTCTTTATCCCATTTAATCAGATGGGTGTTGCATCTCCTCAGCAGATTGGTTTTGCGATATCAGAAATGATGATCCATGAGGCAGAGCGAGATGAGGTTAGTTCTGTGCAGCAAGTGAGGCCCAGCCCAGCCCATGCTGCCCCCTGGGACTGTCCTTCATCCCTGGCTGTGGGTCACTGTCCCACTCCAGGGCTCTCAGATAAGGGTGTCCCACGTGGGATGCTCAAGGGCACACATGAGCCATGTCTGTGAGCATCCACCTTCATCTGCTTTTATCTCCAAGCACTGATGCCCTTATAACAAAAATACATAGGTGCACACCAGGCATCCCAGCCTGGCCAAATGTTCCAAGTATTGACACAAGTGTTGAGCTCCACGATCAAGTGGCAGATTTGCACTTCAGATGGTAATTGCCATGTCCAGGACATGTTGATATGAAACAGAGATGGGTTGCTGTCACCAAGGGGAATTTCCCAGGGCAGGAATGGGATTTGGGGCACAGCCTCATCTTGCAGAAGCAAACCTGTGTTTTCCAGGGAGAGGCATTGCATTGTTTCTGTTGCAGTCTGTCTTACTTCTGCCCATTTGTCCTTCAAAGAATTGATTACTGTTAAAATAAGTGAGATATATAATGCTTTGAGGTCAGGACTTGATTCCTTTCCCTCTCTTCTCACTCACTCACTCTCCAGTACTGTGACTTTTTTCCCCCATTTCCCGTTCTTCTCCAAAGCAAATGCTCTCTTACTTTGCCACTATTCTTCATTGGTTTCATACAAATGCAAACACACCATTGACACTAATGGAGAAAGACGATGCTATTTATTGTCATTTTTTTCTCCTCACTGTCTCTCCCATAATTCTTTCTTGGTTAATTCTCCCTATCCTCTGTCAAATGTTTAAATAATTGGGAGATTTCACTGTTCTCCATAGAGAAAAGCTAAGGAAATTAGCATAGGCTAAGTATCATTTAGATGACTGAAATTGTATAACAGAAACCATGCCCTCGGCACTCAGTGCAGCAGATCCTTGTCTGCAAAGGAGTGATGCTCCTCCTTTCCTTTGGCCAGTCTGTCCTGACCAGCTTCCCAAAGCAAATGGAAACGAGCGTCACAAACTGGAAATTAAAAGCTCAAAAGCCCTGTGTCACTGTTGTCTCTCTACCCCTCAGCTCTTCAGCAGTCAGGATGAGGCTGTGCCCTGTCCTTGCTTCTGGGAAGCTCAGCTGCCCCTGCTCGACACCCAAAATTCAGGCAGTGATAAGAATTGGGGTGCCTGTGGCCATGCACACAGCTCTCTGTTTTGAAGGAGAGGGGAAATTATCCAGATCAGATGCTGTGTCCCACTAACCTTCTGGAGAAAACCTTTATAGTGATCTGCCAAGACATCCTTAGACTGATAACAGCTTTCCCAAGTGCCAACCAACTTGGAGGCAATAGGGAAAGCTTAGTAAATAAACCTTGCTCGATGCCATGCTCATCCTCATGGCATCCCAGGGCCTCTTGGCAGCACTGTGGTGTGTTGACTCATCCAGTGGACATGTTGTTTGTTCTCTTCCTGCCAAGAGAAGCATGTGGATGGCTTGTTTTGGTAGGGTTGTTTGTCTTGTTTAAATTATTTCTTGGTATTTGTGCTTGAGGAGAGAGCTGGCAGCAAAAGTGGGGATGCAGGGAGATTCCCATGAAGAAAATTCCCCCTCTTTTTGCTCATAAATGATGGAACTGCTCCAGAAAGTGAGGAAGACGATGGTGCATGACCATGATCTACTCTATGCCCTCTAGGGATTATTTCTAGTAGATTTCTACTATTCCCTCAATAAAGAGTCATTTGCCACAAGTTTTAACTGGCACAAAGTCAGCAATGTGGTCCATGGTACTTCGTGGCCAGAGCAGATTTGAGGAGCTCTTGTCTGTGGAGCTCTTGGACCAGCCCATGCCAGTTTGGTGTTGGGGATCATAGGAATTTTGTGCCACTCAGAGATGCCAAGCAAGCCTGGCACCTTTGCTGCTATCAACAGGAGCACAGGAATTTATCCACAGTATCATTTGAAGATAGCGGGAGTTGCAGTCTCAGCCTCTGCCTTCAAGCAGGGAAAGGTGATGTTGTGGCTCTGGTGGAAAAGGACATTCAGAGCAACAGTTTCCAAAGGAGGCTGAGTTATTATCTTGCTCAGATAAGCCCAGGAATACTGTGTGGAGCTATGTGCACACAGCAACAGTCGAGTGCTCTGAGCAAGGGAATTCAGAACTGTCAACAAGGAGGGAATTACCGCTTTGGGGGATTGAAAACATTCATAAAAAATTCCTGGCTCCCAGCCTAGTCCATCCCATTGCTGGCTGTACTCACAGTTGTGGATTTTTGCTTTGAGGGTGGATTTCCAAGTTTTTTTTCCCCACTTTGCTGTAACACATGGACAAAAAGGTGTATCTTAACCTGGACTAGCAAGTTCCAAAAGCCTTCAGCCAAGGGCCGCTGACACCGTGGGGTTTTGCAGGGCTTTGCTGGTTTTTCCCCACAGAGCTGCTGGCTTCTTGCAGGGGCCAGTGCAACAGCTGTAGCCTGAGCCCAGCAAGATGTATGTGTATAAATCGTGCTGCTGACAGTGGATTTTAGCTTGTGGCCGCCCAACAGTGCCTTTTCCAGACCGTGAGAGTCTAATTCCCCAAACTCGGAGGAGAGCTGGCCAGGAAACGTGAGGTTAAGATGACACTTCCCACATGGCCCCACTACATAACTTTAACTCTGTCCCCCCTGGGAATGGCAGTAGGAACTGCACAAGATCTTATCCCTTCTTGGCTGTACTTGACACATTCCCTCAACATAAACTCAAGATATCAACATCAAGCCAGAAGATTAGAGGGTTACATCTACACTGTTAAATGAAGGAGGGCCCTGGGTTTATCCATGGCCCCAAGGTGGATGGCCATGAGGGATTGAGAATCATCATTCTTTTTGGCTTGTGGAGAGACTGAGTTGAGTATCTTTGGTCATGATGCAGGTGGGACCGATGCCTGGAGGCATCCAGATGGGATCCCATGGGGATTGTTCACTAAGAGCTCTGTGTGGATTTGGGAAAGGAGTGTTTGTCCTCATTGCTTGGCAGCTGGGCGCTGCAGCACGGCAAGTTAAAATGTCTTTGGGATCTCTGGCTTGTATTCATCCTCTATGCCTTACCCTCATGGGGATCTGTCTGCATTTCAAGTTCACATGGTGCCCTGATTTTTCCCTTAGCGTGTGCTAGTCTGCAGATACTGTTTTCCTGCCATGATTTCCTTTCTTGCCTCCTTTCCTGCCCTCCAGCCGGACCTGCTGTCAGTGTGTGACCTGGACACATGAGCTGTCCTTTATTCTAGTACCAAAAAACTCCACAACATAAAAAATCCAGACCAATCTTGGCAGTCTCCTTCAACAGAATTTATCTTCCCAGCACTTGCAATACCCTCCCAGCCCTGCAAAGCAATCCATCTCTCACCTACTATTACGGAGTTCATCTCACAGACCTAATGGAGTACGTGAGTCCTGAATCGGCTCCCACTAATGCTCTTGGTGGCTGGGTCGCTGTGGGAAGCAAGCTGGGAATTCATTTTGAAAATCAATGAGGATGCCAATAGAGCGGCTTTCCCTAGGGAAGTGACATGCTTTTACCAGGCATTGTCTCCTGCCCCCCTTCATCCCCCATTTTCATTTATGTATTTGGAGTAACCGTGGAGTAACTCATCCTAATTTCAATGAGTGCATCTTTTGCGCTGTGTTCTCCGGTTTCCTCAAATCAGACTGATTTTTGGGGAAAGATTAAGGTCTCCTGGCAGTGCAGAATGCCAGGGCTCCCTGAAGTGTTACAATTTGGAGTTGCTGTGCCCTGGGGTGTTGCTGGGGACTGTCTCCTCTGTGCAGCCCCATCTCTCCCTCAGGCTGTGTTAGCACAAATAAATCAGTGTTATTTCTAACTCCTGCGTGTATTTTGCCTTGCCATGACATTTTGATGCAATGGCAAGTGCAGAGCCTGCAGGGATAGTGTGAGAGGACAGCTCAGAGGGACCCCAGCACAGTCCACTTCATAGTTGTCCCCAGAGGTGACCTTGATGCTGGGATGGGAGCACACTACCAACCTGTCATCCTCATCATGCCCAAAGAGTCCTGGCCAAAGCACGGTGCCATGGGCAATTCTTGCTGGTGATTCGGGAGGTGGCAAGATGGGGTTCCTGAGAGGAACTATTTTCTAGTAGCAAAAATAGCACCCCTATTTTTGATGGCAGTGTGGGTTTGGGGTCTCTCATCCTGGCTGATCTCAAAGCACTCAATTTGGAATTTTCATAGCTCTCAAGATTCCTTTTCCAGTGGGGATCATTCTGCACTGCTATGGGATAAATATTTAATAGGAATGAGGGTCAAGACACTCTTTTGTCCGAGGACACCGAGATGGCCATTTACTCCCATGAAGAGCCCCAGGGGATTTTTAATGCCCATGCAAAAAAGACAGGAATCAGGGTTTTAAGCTGTCATCCCCCACCATTAATGTCAGTGTTAAATATCGATCCTTTCTGTGTTTAGCACAAACCAAACAACACAGTCAAGCCAGGCTCTTTGGCTTTTATTCATGTATTTTTTGTGCACCAGGTGAAGTTTGCAGCAACACCAGGGAAAAAATGTAACAGCATTGAATGAACAGCAGACAGATTGATTTTGTTTCTTGACATGATTCAGAAGTTGGTGAAAATTCACCCTGTGTGGATCTTTTCCTTTTCCAAGCCACGACAGCCGCTTTATAGAGCACTCACTTCTCTGTAACATAAAGGAATCAGGTGCAAAATTTCTGGTAGGATCTGGAATTTGAGGGAAGGAGTAGAAAAAAAGAGGTTGGTAATCTGTAAAAAGTCCTTGTGTTGGAGCATGGATACCTGAAGTCAGATTTGAAGAGCCAGTGAACATGGTGTCAAGGAAACCTGAGATCAATCCCAAAATTAGTGGTGGCTAGAAAATGCATGGATTTCTCCTTTTTGTTGGGGTTTAGGTTTTTTCTGTGTTCTGTATCAGCACCAGATAAATGTAAATCACACTTATTATATGAAGTGTGACTTCTGTGAACCACAGTGAGTGGAGTGGTTTTCACATGTCAGGAGTGCATGGATGGGCTTCTGTGTGTTCTTCTGCAACCAGAGATGTGTCAGCATTTCCAAAATATTCTGCAGCTTGTGGGTTCTCTGGGTGTTTTTGTTTTGTTTTGGCTTTTTTGGTTTTGTTTTTTGTTTTTTTTAGTGGGAATTTACAGCTTGGCTGTAAAAATTCATCTGTGGTTTGAATTCATGAAGCACATTTATAAGAGGGCTGGAGTAGCTGGGTGATTATTCCTGCCTCTGGGATATTCCCCATTGAAATTAATATTTTAAGGTCTGTTTCTCCTTGGGCAAGGGAGTAGGCACTAAGTGTCATGCTTTGGGTCTGCATCCCTTTTTATTCACAGAAAACAGCAGCAACTCTCTTGTGGTCACAAAATCAATACAGAATTTGGAAACATGAGAATATTTTTCATCTTTGCTGTCATTATGTCCATCCAGATTCCCACCCCATTCCTCAGTTAACCCAAGTGTAAAGGGATAGCAGTGATGCCCTTACACAGAGGGTTGGAGGTGACTTTAATCAAATCTCACTGCAGTGTGAAAGCTCCTCTCTTTTAAATCAGGTTTTAGCAACCCACTGAGCACCCCATGAAATGGGTTGACATCCTGCAGACATCCCAGCAAGCCACTATTTTGTCACTATGTGACAAAATATTATAAAATTATGAAATACGATTTATGATTAAACATGCTATTTTTTTTCTTTCCATACATGGCACCTATAATTGCATGTGCTCTGACTAAAGCTGAGAGAACCACTTGGAGCCATCAGCAAACTGACCTCTCTAAATGCCAGAGCATTTACATAAGGAAAACCCTGGGAAGATGGGATGTGGGGTAGCTACATCTCCCACTCACAGGTGTGTTTTTTTCCCTGCACAGACACCCTGAGGAGCATCGCCTCCATGAACCACGCCCCGCGCTCCTCCCCAGCAGAGCTCAGCAGTGCCAGCCACCACCTGCTGCGAGAGCGCAAGTCCTCAGCGCCGTCCCACTCCAGCCAGCCCACCCTGTTCACCTTCGACTCGCCTGCCAGCCACCTCCAGAGCACCCTGTCTGCCAGTGCCCCCCAGGACTACCTTTTCCTCCACCAGTGTATGAGCAGAAAGTCAGAAAACGCAAGGTATTGTAGCCCGCCCACTCGGGGACAGCTGAGGGGAGGGCTGGGTGGGAGTGGCTCAACCCACCTCCATCCTTGGAGGTCTGCAAAACCCATCTGGAGAAAGTCCTGAGTGAGTGTCTCATCTCATCGTGGTTGGGAGAAGGTCAGGGTGGTAACCTCACAAGCTCCCAGCTTTCCTGGCTTTTCTGGTGGTGTTAAAAACTGACTGAATGGTCAGACCCAGAGGATGGTGGTCAGTGGCATGAAGTCTAGTTGGAGGCCAGTCACTAGCAGTACCCCAGGGGTCAGTATGGGATCTGGTTCAAAGGGACATGAAGTTGCTGAAGGGCTGGAGCATCTCTCTTAAATGGTAAGGCTGAGAGAGCTGGAGCTGTTCAGCTGACATGTGAGAAGGCTCAGAGGAACACCCCCTGCAGGGAGGGTGCAAAGGGGTCGGAGCCAGGCTCTTGTCAGTGATTCCCAGTGCCACAGACCAGAGGCCACGGGCACAAACTGAAACACAGGAGAGCCCATCTGAACATCAGGAAACATTTTTTTCACTGTGAGTGTGACTGATCACAAGCACAGGTAACCCAGAGAAGTTTAGGAGTCTCCCTCCTTGAAGATATTTAGAAGTTGTCTGGGCACGGTCCTGCCACAGCTTTAGGTTGCCCTGCTTGAGCAGGGGTTTAGACCAGATGACTTCTACAGGTCCCTTCCAACCTCAACCACTTTGTGATCCTGCAGGCAGGGCCCTAATTCCTGCCTTTAACCAGAAAAAGGACAAAGGGATGGGCAGGGTTTGCACCACTCTGCCATTCACCCCTTCCGGAGCTCACTGGGCTTCGTGGCAGCTGGTGGTGCACGGCGTGGGATTTCTGAGCCAGTGACAACTCCCTGCCTCCAGACCCAGCCAGTTGCCTTAAATAGCGAGGAGATTTTTTGACGTGAAGAGTTTTGGCTCGCAGGAGCGGGCAAGGAGGGAGGGAGGGAGACAGTCGGAATCCAGCTGGTGTGGAGTGAGAGCAGAGCTCGGGCTGCAGCCTCCATTGGGCTTTCCTGCTGCAGCTGACTTTCCCTACTTGGAAAACATCAACAGAAAACGGCTCAGAAAAATTAACTTCAGATGGAGTTAATGGAACAGTGTTTAAAAAAAATGGTCCTCTCACACTCCAGCTGTAAGGATACCTAAAAGCCACCCTCTGAGAACTTGAGCAGGGCTGGGACCTGGAGGAGAAGAGAGCAAACACCAATGCTTTGGTGAGCAGAAGCAAACTGGCCAGTGGTAGCTTCTGCAGCTGGGCCAGAAATAATCATCTGATCAATGCCCAGTGCATGGGGCCAGGCTGCAGGACTGCTGGGAATCCCTGCCCTTTCTGCTCTGGAGCTCTTACTTTACTCATCCATAAAATGAGGGTAATAGTAGCTAATTGGCAGGCAGTGCAGAATAATTAACCCATGAGATGTTTCAAGTCCTCGACCGAAAATACTCTGACAGAACCCAAACCACTGAGGTCCAAAGGTGGCAGGGATTCATTTGTCTTATCGCAGCATCGCTTGCTTTTTCCCCTAAATAAGCCCTATTTCTGAGCGCCATCTCGTGCTGGCTCCATGAAACAGAGTCCCTGTTGTCACTGCAGAGCATCAGCCACACCAGAGCAGTGTAAACCAGCGTCTCCCAGCTTTTCCCATAGGACTGGCACTTCCCCAGTGTTTTGCCACGGCTGGAAACTGTCCCCATAACCATTTCACTTTCTCACACCACAATGATTGATACAGGGCAGAGCTTTAGTCTGTGGGCAGGGTGTTTATATGGGGCTGGCTGAGCCCTGACTGGGAGAGTGTGGTCCCCAAAAGCCTGACCCAGGTATGGGATAAAACAGGGATAAAGCAGGGATAAAACAGGAGATGAGGTACCTTGAGGGGAATCAGCAGAGGAGCAGTGGCTGTCCAGCAGTTGTTAGAGGCCCGAGATCTCTGTGCTCAAGCCCCTGTTCTGGCGAGTGTCCCCAGGCATGACCACGTGTAAGTCAAGGAATCATTACCAAGGCATAGATCTAGTGACCACACTGCCCTGCTCACCCTGGAGGACTCAAGGGCTTTTACAAATCTGAAATTAGCCCTGAGATTCATTCCTCCCTCCATGCACGTCAGGGCTGCAAACCCCAGATCCCAGCTGGAGACTTCTATTACCTCCCCAGTGCTTGTCCTGCAAGAGGGCAGGATGATGACATGGCTGGAAACTTTGAAATAGTCCCCATCAGGAATTTTCTGCAGGCCTCCTCAAACACATTTGCCAGGCAGAGGTGAGATGAAGTCTCCTTCCTCTACTGCAGATGGGTGGTCAAGGCAAGATGGCAATTCTGGCAAATTGGCACTTTGCAGCTGTGCCCTGGGATGTTGCCAGCTGATCTGCAAATTGCCCTTTTGGAGCAATTTACATCTGGGCAAAAGGCTCATCCTTGCCTATGGTCCTGGAGTGCATGTACCTCTCACTTATGACAGAGTCATTTTGATGGTGTTTGGGGATTAAGTGGCTTGTGGGCATGGTTGGAGGGGTCTGAGGTGTTCCCATTGCTCTGGGGTTGGGCAGTGCAGGTCAGTAAGGTGATAAACCGAGGGAGCAGAGCTCTCTGCACCCAGAACCAGCTCTCCCCCCACTTCAGCCCCTTTCTCCCCTCCCTCTGCAGGAGTGCCAGCTTCTCCCAAGCCACAAGGTCTGCCTTCTTCATGCGGAGCGACACGGCGGTCCAGAAGCTCTCGCAGGGCAACGGGCACTGCGTGAACGGCGTTGGTGGGCAGCTCCACGGCTTTTACAGCCTGCCAAAACCCAGCCGGCACAACTCGGAGTTCAGGGACAGTGCCTACGACCTCCCGCGCTCCTTTGGCTCCTACACCCACCCCAAGTCGAGCCTCACCAGCTCTGAAACTGATAATGAGGAGGTCTACACCTACAAGACTCCCAACAACACCCTATGCAAGGAGTTTGGGGAGCTCTCCACGGACTCCTATGACATCCCTGCCACCCCACTCTCCATCTACCAGATCCCCAGGACATTTACACTGGACAAGAACCACAATGCTCTGGCCGTGGCCGCCAGCGACTCACCCGCTGCACCACCCCCACGGCCCCCGAAACCTGGGCAGACAGAGCCACGGTGGGGCAGCCCACCCCAGCGGCCCCAGCCTGGTGAAAATTTAGGTCTCACCCCCATGGCAGCCACCATTCCCCGGAGAAACACGCTGCCAGCAGTGGAGAACAGCAGACTGCACAGAGGTGAATTTGGAAGGGGGTGGACCTGGGGGTGTCTTTGTGGTATCCAGCAGCCTTGGGTGGATCAGTCCCACTGGATTGTGGCAGGGCTGGGGTGCAGGTGGCATCAACCAGGGGGTTGAACACAGAGAAGCTCTCCCCAGCCAGGATCTGGCCCTGTTTTTTGCATTCAGCAGGCATGGAGAGTCATCTGCAGAGTTCTGCCCACCAGAGCTGCTCAGCTGGCTCTTGGCTGTGTTGTACCTGGAACCAAAACCCCAAACGTGCTTGCTTATGCAGCCCTTCACCAGATTTTTGTTATTTTGGCCATTTTTAGCTTACCTTCAGTTCGTAACCAGATTTATCAGAACATACTTCAGCCTGGAGCTGCCTTGGTTTTGCGTATTTCCAAAGCCCAACATGCCCAGTGCAGCAGAGCCAAAAGTGCCATTGGCCATGGGTGGGCTGTAGGTGTGCATGCCCTTTCCAAACCTTGTGCCTAGGATGAGATAGTTGCAAAGTAACTTAGAAAAGGTGGCTGGAGAGAAAATATGCTGTAAATTATACACATAGCTCTCTCAAATGCTGCTGCCATCTACTCCTACCTAAATGCCTACACTTAGACTGAGATCAGATCCACGCTCAGCAGGACAGACTGGTCTAAGAGCTTAGCACCCATCCTCCTCTTACTGGAGGCTGCCAGCCTTTACATTTACTGAGCAAGCTCTAACAGAGCTCCCCCTTAACCCGGTTTTGTCACCATGATCTGCCTTATCTGACACCTTTACCCCTGGGATTTTGCAGGACTTCAACAGAACAGGGTTAGGTCTGCACGCCAGATTGTGCAGTTGTGCTGATGCATCAGGGAGATGCTAATTGGGAAGGAGCATAGCAGAGAGCCTGTAACGAGCTAAAGATCACATCTTCTCATCAGCATCTCAATCAACAAGATCAGATACTGCCCTACCCGTGCCTGGGTTTTGTTTTCAGGGACCCTTTTTAATTAGCAGTTGAGATGGGACACGTGCATTTGTGGTTGTGTTGCAGCTTCTTCTTGTGAGACGTACGAGTACCCCCAGCACGGGGGCGGCAGCGCTGTGCAGTCAGTCGAGTCCATGAACGATGGCTACAACTCCTACCTGGTGAGTTAGCCTTGGTGTGGGCCACCACACGACAGGCACCACTTGCACCTTACAGATTCAGAGACAGGCTGGTTCCAAGGTGGCACTCACAGCCCAGTCCTGCAGAGCTAAGTCAAGAAGGGGTCTAATTAGTGGTTCCAGTTTAAAGATGGTGACCTGCAGAAAACAGATGGAGTGGCCACCACCTAACCCAGGTGGTGCAGAGCTTTGCTTCCACACAGTGTATCTGCCTGCAGCTTTGGCCCAAAAAACAAACTACCCAAGAGTCTGCCTTCTTCCTGAAAGCCTGGGATGTCGCTGAGCTAAATTTTGACATGTTGCCAGAACAGCCTCTTTTGTGCACTTTCTAAGATTTCCTGAGCTGGAGATGACATTAAAGCAGCCTTTCACACTAAATTTTAGTCATGGACAGAGACTAGGGAAGAAAGACTTTCCAGGTTAAGTATGCTTCTCCAGTTCACTGTGATCATGAGGAGATACTCAGGTCTGGGTGATAAAGACCTTTCTGAAAACTCAGGATGTTGCAATGTCCTGGAAACAAAGGAGGTAGAGCCTCTCATTGCAAACTGATGGGCGAGGAGGCAACAGATCATTCCTTCCCTCTGTGTTTAGACTGCAGATTGAGTCTCCCCTCAGGTGTTGTTTGGTTATGATGAAATGAAGGGTTTGTAGTGGACGGCGTTGAGCAGTGCCTGATGCTCACAGCACATCCTCCCCCTTGTCCCCCAGCAGGCCAAGGCAGCGGTGGCCCGCTCCCACAGCACCGACTCCGAGGACAATTACGTCCCCATGAACCCTGGTTCCTCGCCCCTAATCCACGCTGAGAAAGCCAACGACAATGCCCAAAATCTCTACATCCCCATGAGCCCTGGGCCGCATCACTTTGACCTGGTGGGGTTGTCCTCAGCCACCCTTCCCGTGCATAAAGGAGGAGCCGTGGCCCAGTGCCACAGACGGCTGAGTGAAATTCAGCCCCCGCCAGTCAACCGCAACCTCAAACCCGACCGAAAAGGTAAGAACAGTTGGTTGTGCACAGATCTTCCCATGAAGATCTTCTTTTCCCTTCTTTATTCTCTTCATACTTCAGACTAGATCTGTAAAGTTTTGTCCAGTCCTGGGTGGGGTGTGCTTTGCTACTGCCAGTACAGTCAGACCTTCAGATGCCCCTCATCCCCTTCCTCTTTCAGGAGCTCTGTAGTGCAAGTGTAGCTTTCATGGTGCTTGAGCAGTCCATCTCAAACCCTTCCAGGCCTTTACAGGAAATGAATGTCACAGGCAGGATTTCACCCCCTTGGCCTGCACCCCTCCCTGTGCTCCACCCCAGAAGTCTCAATGTTGTGTTCAGATGACACAAATTTTTCCTACAGTATCCTACTGGCTGGTTCCAGGCAGTTTTTCCTTGAGGGCTTTGCTGACATTCTCCAAATCTCTCCCTAATCCATTGTCTGACAGGTGGCCAAGGAGATCCTGAGGATGAGGGCTCCCATCTCTAGGGTGACACCACCCAACCCCATGAACACTCTGTTTAAGGACTGGCGTTGGAGTGTAACACTCTTCCACCTAATGAACCATCCATAATGAGAAAAGCTTTCACACTACCTTGTTCTTTCCCATTTCCTATGGGAAACCACTCCACACAGAGGCATCTCAGGCCTGGCAGAGCCTGGTCTTGCCCCTATCTAATGCATTAGTTACTGCAGGTATCTAATGAATGGTTTTGGGGTTTGGGCATTTTTAGCATATCTCCATTCCCTGGAAGGCACATTCCCCTTTTGGGACCATCCATCCACTTTGGGGCTGTGGAGCAGAGGGAGAAATTCACTGTTTTCTCCCAGTTCTGGTGTAAATGAGCACAGGAGTTCTGGTTCAGAGTATTTGTCATCAGCAGGGAGGGCTGGGGGGCCGATCAGTAAAATGGGAAGTAATCAACCATCTGTTGGGGACACTCTCATGCCAGTCATGGATGCTGAATTGTAGGAACAAGCTGCCTCTGAAAAAAGTCTTTTTCCCTCCCCAGCAAAGCCATCACCGCTGGACCTGAGGAACAACACTGTCATTGATGAACTTCCCTTCAAATCGCCAGTCACAAAATCCTGGTCCAGGCCAACGTGAGTAATGGCTGGGGGATGAATTCTTGCTTTGCTCCAACAGCAGCTTTCTGGTCTCATTCTCACTGGTGTCCACATGTAGGCATGCTGTCACTTTTGCCATGGATTAAATATTCCCCACATCACAGCTGGTGGCAGGAGGATAAATTCTTTTCGGTTGGGATTTCACATGGAAGTCCAGCATGTGGCTAACAAGCTAATTAAGATCCCTTGAAGACATTTCCTGTTTCTGGGATCTGACCACTACTGGAGAGCCATGGCTCCGACCTGAGACCTGTGGTCTACCATGATTCATGATGCAGCTGAGCCAGACCAACTCAGCCACGCTGTGTGGGGGGCATGATTGCACGTCCAAGCTATCCCCCCCAAAACCCCACTGTTGTCTCAAAGCATAGGGTGACTCTCAGGGTCTGACCAAGCTGTGTTTTGATTGCCTTGAAAGCAAAGCTTAGCCTGAAGGAAGTCTGCAAAATTAAACCAAAGCACTTCAGAGTTACGTCTGCCAGCCAAAAATAACAGGATTCACACAATTCAGCTCTGCTACTAATTCATGGTCTGATGTTGTCCAGTAAAAGGCAGAAGCAAAGCTTGGCTGTTATGACTCCTCTAATAAATTGGATTGTGTGGAGACTGACTGCAGGGCATGAGTGCTGTGTGCTGAAATCACTGCGCTGGGAAGCAGCAAGCAGGCTTTGATTGACAAGAGGTCTGACCCTGGAGAAGCTAATGGATTTTTCCCCTATCAGCTAATCATATGACCCTGCTTTACTGAAAGGCAACGAATAGCTTTTTGAGACACACATTTTAATGCCAGAAGCTGATTTCATTATTTTGTTCGGTGTAATTAGATTTGGCCAGCTGAAAGCAAGACAATTCCTCAGAGGATTTGTTTTCCGGCAAAAAGTTTGGATAAGACCTGTACGGTAAACAAATCCTGTAGCTGTGGTGAGGCTGGAGGTGAGAGGCTTTACCAAGGCTGCCCCTCCATCCTCCACAATTGAATGTTTCCTGTGAGATGAAAGAGTTTGTGGAATCTGATTTGTGTAGATGAGAGCAGGAGAGTTACGGGTACACAGCAAGCAAAGTGTTGCTAAAAAATTCTAGAAAGAAAAAATTGAGGAGACCAAACCCAGGAATTTCCGACCCATGGAAAGGACAGTCTGGAGAGCCTCAATGCCACCAGCTCTTCTTCATGCCCAGATTGCATCACAGTGATGGTTGCAGGCATCAGGGGCTGCCCTGTCCCATCCCTCCTTGGTGAAGGACAAGCAGGACCTGAAGCCATCAATAACACATCAACCCTTGTTCTTGCAGCCAGACCTTCAATGCCGGCTCTCTGCAGTACTGTCGCCCTGTCTCCTCCCAGAGCATCACCAGCACTGACTCGGGAGACAGCGAGGAGAACTACGTGGCCATGGTAAGGGCCCCACAGCTAAGACAGATGGTCCTGGCAGGACATGTACTTTCCCCAGCTCGGCAGATGCATTCCTAGCTCATGACGTGCTCAGATAGCACTGTGTGCAGTACTTCCTTATGTGCATCCCTAAATGCACAAAACAGGGTGTTTCCTTCTGAGAACGACGTGTCTCATTGGAGTTTTAAATGTGTATGAGAGCAGAAACATGTATTGCCTACTTTGTCAGGAATTAAGAGGGGATAAAAATTTATATGGACTGTCAGGGTGTATTTTCCTAATTAAAGTTGCTTTTTTTCAATTTTTTTTCCCCTAATAGCTGCTGACATCATGCTTCTTTGGGACCAGGGGCTATCAGAGAAGCAGCAGGGAGTGGCACTGCTTACAGGGAGGGGATTTTGTCTCTCTTGGTGAAGCTACTGACTTGAAGCATATTTTTGAGGCTGTGTAACTAATAGGGTAGAGGAAATCTGTGCTGTGTGCAGCATGGTTGTGATTAGTGAAGATCCCAGAGCTGGCCCGGCCTCTCTGAGGCGTGGTTCCTGGGAAATGCTGAAGCCCACGTCTGTTGTCAGGCATACGAATCAAATCAGCAGAAAGGCAGCAGAGCTGCTGTGAAGCATGAAATCAAGAGCATGAGCTTGAAATATTTGTCAGCCCAATATACAACATGTATAGTATCCCAGCAGTTCTTGCACATCCTTGTCCCAGTGGCAGGTGAGCAAATCCCCAGGATCTTTTAAAGGTGCCTCCAACATGCTTCATTTCTGGTTTTGTGTTAATTTCCTTTTTCCTTTCTTCCTTCCCATTTTAATCCTCATTATCTCTCCTGTCTCTTCCCTGCATTAGCAAAACCCCATTTCTGCTTCTCCTGTTCCTAGTGGTACCAACAGCCCAGCACCTAAAAAGAGTTCGGGGAGTGTGGATTACCTGGCCCTGGACTTCCAGCCAAGCTCACCAGGGCCACACAGGAAGGTAAGGGGGCTTTTATAAACTTCTGATTAAAAGTGATGCATTTCTAAGGGCTTCTGTGCACATTGGCAACAGCATGGTCCAAAGCCCCGGACTGTGGTCTCAAGAATCTCTGTGCTCAGAGCACTGGAGCATCTCTGCTGTGGAGACAGGCTGAGACAGGTGGGATTGTTCAGCCTGGAGAAGAAAAGGCTCCAGAGAGACCTTAAACCATCTTCCAGTGCCTAAAGGGGCTACGAGCGAGCTGGAAGAGGAACTTTTTACAAGGACATACAGTGACACTACAAGGGGTAGTGCCTTCAAACTGTCAGAGGGCAGGTTTAGATTAGATATTAGAAAGAAACTCTTGGCTGTGAGGGTAGTGAGGCAGAACAGACTGCCCAAAGAAGCTTTGGCTGCCTGGAAGTCTTCAAGGCCAGGTTGGATGAGGCTGAGAGCAACCTGGTCTAGTGGAAGGTGTGTCTGCCCATGGCATGGTAGCAATGAGATGATCTTTAAGGTCCCTTCCAACCCAAACCATTCTGTGACCCACTGCTATATTTACTCTGGGTCAAACTCAGTCTCTCTTGCATGTCTGCAGCTTTGCTGGAAGTGCAAAGCAGAAGCATGGATGCGCAGGGTTCAGGGATGGTGATGAGACCACAAATTAAGCTGGAGACTATATATTGAAACAGTCAGGAGGTAATCTCAAGAAGTATCAGAATTGGTTTTTGCCTCCTTCAAAACAACAGGTCCTCCAAGACCAGACTTGGATTTTGCATCTGAAAGGTGAAGGACAAGGGTTATATAAACCTTTGTGGCAACCACTTGTGATTTGGCCTCTCTCTCAAACACCACCTTGTTTCCTAGGCAAAACATCCCACTGGTTAAGTCATTTTACTATTTGACAGTTGTCCCTTGATGGTTTCTTTCTGCCCAGCAATATTTCTGTAAGTATCGCACATTTAAATTATATCCCATGCTGGAAAAGTGATTTTAGAGCAATAAAAAGCATTTTCCAGCTCCAGTTAAAAGCAGATGGAGGTCCTCTGAAGTACTTGTAGAGTCAGAAGAGACTCCAGGGCTCCAGAAGCTATGGTAAAAACTATCTCCTTGTTCTAAACACATCTCTTGGGTGACCCTGCAAACATACCTGTTGTTTTGGGGATGAAAATGAGCCAGTGCCGTAGGTGGGTAGAGTCAGTACAGCTAAAAGGTACAGAGCTGGTATTTTTATGTATATCTCTTAAGAGTTCTGGAGTTCTTTATAAGAAAATGAGCAAGATGTAAGGCTGAACTCAAAAAATCAGCAGTTAGAGAACACGATTACGACCAAATATCCATGTCCCAAAGTTTGCAAGGAGTTAGAGACCCACATGCTGTTTCTACCCTCCCATTGCACTGCAGTCTCATGACAGCAAGAGGCAGAGCAGACTGAAATCCTTCATCCAAGTGTCTTTGGGAGGTTAGAGGGAGGGTGATGAGTGGAGTCTACAAGAAAGCAGGGATGGTGCTGGTGGACTTGTGGCGCCCGCGGTGCTGCTGCAGAAAGGAGCGAGAGGGAAGAGCAGGGAGCTGATGAGTGACCAGATGGTGCCCTGTTTCTCCTCCCCACAGCCCTCCACCTCATCGGTCGCCTCAGATGAGAAGGTTGACTACGTGCAAGTGGACAAGGAGAAGACGCAGGCGCTTCAGAGCACCATGCAGGAGTGGACTGATGTGCGGCAGTCCTCGGAGCCTGCCAAGAGCACGAAGCAGTAGTGCCTGCGGCAGGCAGCGAGACAGGAAAATGTCCTGTTGGTTTTCCCCAGCTGCGGCCCCGCTGGGCAGCCATATCCACTTGGGCTGGATTTCTAAGACTTGTCTGTGGAGGGGAGGGGGTGTCATTTTTTTTTTTTTTTCTCTTAAAACAAAACAAAACTTAGTTTCAGGGGAAGACTTGGCAGATACTGTTTGCCGGTGATAAAGACCAACTATGTTCGGTGGCTAGGTTTGTGCTTTAGCTGCTGGATGCACTATCCAGGAACTTTGACTTAGCAATACCAGGTTTCACCCTACACATCTTTTCCTAACAGCTATTAAAGCCACCTTGTATGTGCTAACACTGCATCATCTCTCCCCATCTTCTTCCACATCTTACCCTAAACCATGCCACGCAGGTTTGCAGCATCTCCCATAGGATATCCTTCCCCAGCTCTGATTCTCCACTCCTTATGGTTGTCCTCTTCTCTGCCTCCTCCCAGTCCCAAAACTGAGCAAGGACCATTGCTTTTGAAATCACTTTTGTTGTCCTGTCTCTTGTAAATAATATGCTCAAAACCTCTGAAGGCTGTTCTCCTCCTGGCTGGACAGCCCCCGAGGTTTTGGTTGGGGTTGTTAACCTTCAGGAGCTTGATGAGCATCCACACCATCCCACTGAGCTCACTTAGGAGCCCAGAACTTGCCCCATCATACACACACATACACGCCATCACATGCTCACATGAGTTTGTTGGGGTGTCTTCTGTTTATATTCTCCCATCATCTCTCAAAGTCAGTGGGCTGGAGAGAATGGCTTTGGAAGGGGCTGGAGGGATTGGCTTTGGAAGGCAGAATTTAAGCACTGACCCACTGCCTATCTAAAACCAGTTCCTGTGAGTCTGACCCTAAAACCCAAAATTTGCCTTTTGTGGCACCAAAAGAAGCCCATAGAGTGAGAATCCTACATCATGGCCATTGTGAGAAGCTCTGTGGTTGAGTATGAGGGGGGAAGGGAGGCTCTGGAAACCCTGTGTATGTGGACTGGCACAAGGATGAGTGACAAGAAGGGAGTGGAAGGCTGCTGCAAGGACTGGGAGAAGGCAGGTGCTGTACTGCAGAGGTTGGGTGAGGAGGTCTGGTGGAATGTTTCTTGGGAGAAAGAGGAGTAATTGAAATGTTGGTTGATGGTGAGGTCATAAGCTTGGGAAGAGGCTGGTCAGGAGAGTCAGGGCAGGGCGTTTCAGTGTGAGCTTTAAGGTAGCATTGTGGTTGGTTTGTGGAGGGTGCAAAAGGCCGAACTGTTTTCCCCTCATCTTCAGCAATGTTTCTTCAACACAGAAGTGGGGCTTGCTGACATTAATGACCCTGTGCTCTAATTATGGGTGGGAGTCTGCCGTTGTCCCTTGCCAGCATCCTTAACACATCCATTGGGATCGCTCACCAGGCAGCTGCTGAGCACAGAGAGAAGGACGAGACAGTTTAATACAGAGATAATAATTCATGACCTCATGAAAACAGGAAGAACTAATGATTGCCATGGAGCAGCCTGATTGCCAGACAGCAAGCGCTGACACGAATAAACAGGCTGACCGCAAACCAAGAGCCAAGTGAAGGAGACATTAGAAAGATTAGGTAATAATATTTATTAAATAGCTGGAGCTATTCTTTCTGCAAGCTGAACCCCTCCCAGTGCTGTGGGCTCTGTGTTCCAGCAACACCACCAAGTTATATTGATTATTAATGCTTAAGCATTAGCACGTTTGCTTAATCTTGGTCTGAGCTTGGAAAGGGCCAGGTGTGACCCACATGGGGATAGGATACCAGTCCTTTAAGGGCTGTGTGCTGCTGTGTGCTGGTAAAATAAGTCCTGAACTTCCAACACCATTTTGTATTTTCTTCTCACATGCCATGAAAGGGAGGGATGTTAATGGAAAAGCTCTGGCAACCTTGTTAAGACATTGAAGTGTTGGACTTTTATAGAAACGATGAAGAAGATATCTTAATGTTTATGTTAAAAATAGTAATTACTATTTTTAGAAGGGGAAAACCCCCAAAGCCTCAAAGGGGAAGCTTTAGCACAGTTATATGCTTTCTGAAGGTCAGGGGGTGTGTTACAGCCTTCAAGGGCCATTGGCCCCCTTTTGGGGGCTTGCACACTTGCCTGGTGAAATGGCGAACTAAGACTAGAATGCAGTACTTCATATTTCTATTGCCCCTTTCATCTCTGCATCCCAGGGGAGACTAAGCATTGGGCTTGATCCAGAGCCCACTAACGTGTGCATTCACCCATCTGGGAGAGAGCTCCCCATCTTCACCAAAAGGAATGTTACTCTGCTAGGAAGCTGATTTTTTCCTATTTCTTCTTCTAAGCTGTTAGCTTTAGTGGCAAAAGGGAGAGCACAGTGGGTTTAAATGCAATTTGCTGAGAGGGCACCCTGTGCTTCTGCACTGGGACTAGGTGCATCCAGTGCCCACTCCCACATTTAATCCAAGGCATTAATTAAGACTGGAAAAGCCTTTTGTGGTACTGGAGAAACTAGTCCTTTTTCTCCACGTTTCACAAATGTCTTTGTTCTTTGGGCAACCACTGGCATGGGATAGCTCTTTTCCCAGGCTCACTGTGTTTTGGTAATTTGCTCTCATGAATATCCCCAGTAACTGGTCCATTTCATTTGGCAGACTACAGACTAAAACAGCCCAAAAGTAGCTACTTAACAACTGCTGGTTGCTGGCCTCTCTCTGCTTTGCAGTGAATTCTGTGTTTTCACTGAAACAGATACATTCCTCTAGCATTTCCCCTGCAAAGCACCAAGCAAACCACACCACCAAACTAAGCAGAAGCCCACAGACTCTGTGCCATATAGACATGACTGTATCAACCCCCCCTGAAAACATTAAGTAATCAATGGCTTCAGTGGAAACAGTCACCCATGATGATTGCCAAGCTGATTACAGCAGTCCCTGGTGATTAATGTTTGTGCAGTATTTAGTCTTAAACCATATTGAAAAGCAGCTGCTTTAATTACACAGACTGCCAAGAACTTTGTCCTGAAGGCATTGAGTTTATCACATCCACTTAATACTTGGATTCTCAAGTATGACAGGCTCCTTTGTTAGAAATAGGTATTTAAGGAAACTGAGAACATTGCAAATTATTCATTTTAATTGAAATTAAACTGGCTTGAGCCTTCACGTCAGAGCCTGCTTACAGCTCTGTGGTCTGATTTAGAAAAGGGATGTGCTTGCATGTGTGTGTGCTCATGAAGAAGGGTTGTCTCTAGGAAAAGCATCATGACCTCAATATTTAGTTTCATGAAGCACCAGGTCCATGGCTCAGAGCTTTTCCCAAGCTTGAAAATGACTAAGCAGATGGTTTTAAAGGCAAAAGTCTCCAAAAGTATGTATCCCTTGCTGTGAGTGTGCAAATGCTGCACACCGTTCCTGATGAGATGTGTGAGCTGCCTTGGAGCTGATTTGCTCTGAACTGGCATTTGAGTGTTCAGTGGGAAATAACATTTCCAGCTCTAAATGGATGCCAGGCTTAGTCTTAGTCTCAAGTTGGCGAAAGAAAATAATGTGTGAGCACAGACTGTGCCAGGGCAAAGCTGAGAGTCTGGCAGATGGGGCCAAATGCAGAGTTGGAAACAAAAGGTGGGGAAGGCTTGGCTTGTCTGGGAGCTAACTGGGATGGATTTGAACTCTGGGCCACCAGTCACTGGCAAGGGTGAGATATGGGAGAAAATGAGGCTGGGACGAGAGAAGGCAGGGGGGTTTACCATTTACCATTAAGGTTCTCACCATGTGCTCCTTTGGCCTGAGTCTCAAGTCAGGTATGCGGAGATTGTGGGTTGTGGAATGCTCAGTAAAAGCCATGGTGGGAGTGGAGCTTCCACCGCCCTTGAGCATTTCAGTCTCAAAGGGTTCATCCTGCCATTGTGATGCCTGTGCTCTGGTGTTCAGGCATGCTTGGTCCATTCACCCAGCTCTGAGGTGGGCTGGAGAAACCCTACAAGAAATGTGTGGAGACCAGCACATGCTGGGGACATCTTGCTGAGGGGCTTCTGTGAGCTGTTCATAGGGCAGCAGTGCCATGGTTTTACAGGGTTGTCCCTTGAGGTGCCATCTTCATCCTTGGAGCTTTTCAAGACCAGTCTACGTCAGATAGCTGACCCTGCTTGGAGCATCTTTTTCACACTGAGACCCTGTGCTGCCAGGGTTGAGTGGAGACTCCTCCATGTGAGGGAAGGGGCCCAAGGGTTTTCCTAGAGCCCTATAACATCCAAGACAGGGACAGGGCCACTTCTCTGGCCATGAAGCCAAGTTCAAGGCACACAACTCAACCCCTAAGGCCATACTCCCCAGTGAGAAGACCTAATCCACACTGGGCCTTCCCTTGCACCTGGGAGAGAGCTGGCTGGCCCAGAACAAGTAATCCAGGACATGGACAGGCTGTTCCAGCAACTAGGAGACAGCTTGAATCTGTAAATTTGTTAGGCTAGATCCAGAGCTCTCAGAAAACCCATGCCACCACCACACCTTGGCATACCAGGAAGAGTAGGCTTGTTTTGGCTATCCAATGATCATAGCTCCTTGGGTGGGGAGGAGGGTACAGCCATGTCCCAGTCCTATGGAAGATGTTAAAATAGTTCCCAGGTCCTGTCTGATCTTTCTGGCCTAGGAGGCAAGTAAAAGGATGGTTTTCTCAAGTCGTGCTTGCACTGTGTTGGTGTTTTCCCACCTGGTTATGTAAAAGTTCCATTCCATGTAAAAGCTGACACCCACACTGTGTGTGCCACTGGAGGGAATGCTGTATAGATGAGATGGATGCAGTGGAGCTGTGATTATGGAGAAGCCCTAGTTCTACAGGAAGGGGGAATGGCAAAGCCTAATCCTGGCACCAGCCAGAGAACACACATGGCTGTCAAAGAGCCATCAAGGAAATCAGAGGAACCAGTCCAGCATCAAATCACAAGGGCCAATAACCCAATTTAGGGCCTCTGATGAGTCTGTCTCTTCTCTGTCCAGCCTTCCCACATGTACACAATGATCTTGCAGCTGTTAATGGGGCTCTTGCAAGTCAAGACGTGCACTTTTTGATCGTGATTCCTCCTTGGCCTGGAGCAGTTCAGCCCTCTATCAGCCTGTCCTTGGTGTCTCATCATTGTAGTCACAATTTTATCTCCTTGTTCACAACTCCTAGTGTTGTTCTGTTGATCAGGTTTAGATGATTTAGTGTTTACTCTTGAGAAAAGTTGATATGTAGCAAGGTATCACAATATAGCTGTCCCCTTCCAGCCCACGGCCAGCTGGTCCTGGTACGTGGTGTTCAAGTTTTAACACCAGCCAGTAACATCTGAAACAGAAGCTGGGCCCCATGGCTACATCTCTAAAAAAGCTTCTCAACAGACTTGCTCCAAATCAGCAGGCTCTTAATTTTTGATGCAGCCCATTTCTAACATGTAATGGGTTCATTTGTAGGCCAGTGGGTTGACCATATGGGAGAGGTTTGCCCCAAGACCAGGAGATAAGAAACCATCATTTTTATTGTCATTCTCTGGGTGACACCACACCGTAACTTCATGTGGGACGAGAGGGTTCATGTGAACTCTGTATCCTGCTTTTTCTCCGGCTTGTAAAATGAAGGTTTTTAGTACTTATTTCCCCACCTCACAGATGTGTCATGAGCTGTAATTAGTTGACATCTAATAATGCAAAGAGCTGTTTTGAGTCTGCAGGCAATGGCTGGGCAGCATGTGGTGCTACCCTGTTGTCATGCCCAGCATCATACACAGCACTGGAACATCCCACTCTGCAAAACTCATTAAAAACCCCTTCTTCCTTAATTACCCAAGGTGAAAAAAAAACTTGGCAGGATTTTCTTCTGAGTGAGAGTGGTGGGGGAAATACCATTTGCACAGTTTTCAGTGTTCTGCTGCCACATTGACCCTGAAAAATAACATGTTTTGTATGAGAGCAGTTTGGATGTGGAGGTTGAACCGCGTTGCAGAGAGGGGAAGGGAGCAGGACCCTGGGCTCCACAGGGAGCCTGTCGATGAATCCCATAGGGTTAGGACCAAACCTTTAGAGTAGTTAGATCCCACTCAACCCCGCCCTTGGCAAAGTCAACATGTCCCCGCTGACTTGGGGCATCATTGTGTGGGAACAGACCCAGTCAAATTAGGGTAGTTTTCTCCATTTGTTTATTAACCTGCTGCGAGGAGGGGTTGGAGCCCCAGCTGTGAAGCTGTTGCGTCAGCAGCCGATTCGCAGGGATGTTTTGTGTGTTTCAAAGCCTATGACTGTTCTTAAAGAGGAGTATTTTTAATTTTTTGATTTCCATTTGTAGAAGGAAGGACAAGAGTAATCTGTGGCAAACTGTACAGTATGTGTCTTCTTGTGGTGTCACTGTTTGAATGGTTATTGAGTTTTCAAATCACTGTGGACAGCTAATCACTTAAGTTATTAATTTATTCTTTGGGGGGTTGTTGTTTGGTTTTTTTTAAAGTAATTTGAAACAATTATTTATCCTGTAAATCAGTCTTGAGTGAAGCCTAGATAATACTTTTTTTGCTGTTAATAAACATGGTACATGCCTGACGTGAAGGTGATCTCATTTTTAAGTACTGTATATGCAACGGAAAAGCAACAGGAAAATAAAAGAATGATAATAAAAATACATATTTTCCTGGTGATTCCCAGCATGGATTCATAGCAGGGAAAGAAATAAGCAGATCAAGTTTGATTATGTAGCACCTTTAAAGCTTTCAGAGCATCTTCTCAGGCTGTTTGCCACGTGTCTCCTACCAGCTTCAAGTGTTCTGTATGGGTAATGAGGGCCTTTAGGATGTAGCTAGGGTTTTTCCTGATACCAGAGCCCAAGCCATGTATTTTTAAGCTGCTAAATTGAATTTCATGCCATATATCTGTTCTGCTGCATGCAGTGTGAGGACAAATGCTGCCTTCCTCACCCATCAGCAGCTCAGCAACCTGTGAGCCTCAGCTCAGGACACCAAAGCCCCCAGAGAACCTCAGCAAAAGGACAAATCTTTTTCTCCAGAGTTAAAAGTTCAGCTCTCCCTTTAAGATTTCCTGTTCCTGTCTTATTTTAAAAAAAGACAACTGGGAAAAGACACCTCCCCTAGGCACAGCTCCTCTAACACCTCTTTTAGACAAGAGTAGCATCATCTCACATCTGCAGCACATGTAGAATCCCAAAGCAAGAGCTGAGGACTCCCCTATGGGCTCTCCTTGACCCAGAGACATGTATGACAGACAAAACAAGCCATACTGTCCACATATACTACAGCATATACTTTATCAATATGTCATATGCAAAAATGACACTAACACTACCATCAACATAGCATAAACTGTACAGATATACTATATATATATACTATAATTGGTGTTGCACAGATAGTAATACACCACACTCATACTATACTGGACTTCTGTGAGGCCTTTAATACAGTCCCTTTTAACATTCTTAGCTCTTAACTGAAGAGTTTGATAGATGGATGGACCATTAGATGAATAAGGAATTGGCTGGATGGCCACACTGGAAGAGCTACAGTCAATGAAATGACTCAGTGTCCAAACCAGCAATGAGCAGTGTTCCTCAAAGATCTGTACTGGGACCAGTACTATATTTAATATCTTCCTCAAAGACATAGTAGGATTGGCTGAGTCCAAAACAGAAGTCTAATGCTAATAATTGGAGGAAATTAAGAGGGGCTAAACCATTCAACCTCATTATACCACTGACACTCTCCAGGCTGCCATCCATCCTGAGAACTGCATGCTGTTTACCTCTGCTCATCTCAGAAAATCTTCAGGAAAAAAGACATTCAGGAAAGAGCTTATCTATGATACAGTCATTTTCCATGTTGCTTTGACTATCTGCCTTCATTACTTAGAATATGATCTCATCAAGTTAAAGACAGTCTCCTACAAAAACGCCTTACAGCAAACAGCACAGAAAATGCCTTCAGGTGATACTCCAGAATAAAGAAAGGAGCTAGCATGACAGCAACAGGAAAACTTTTGGCAACCTCTTTGAACAGGAAATAAGTAGAAGTCTATTAATAAAACCAGGAAACACTGTCCTTTCTCTGTGACACTTCAGCTTTGGGTCTTCATTTACTATCTCTCAGCACCTGGCTTAAAAACAACAAACACACTGCACTGCTCATGTACAAGGCTCAGCTACTAGTATTGTGATCTTCTGGAGGGCACATAGCACTGCACTGAGGTTCCCATTCCACCTCTGCCCAATCCCCTCTTCCAAGCCACCACTCTGCAGGACTGCCCCATGTCCTAGATGATAGCTGCCTCAGCTTCTCCATCTCTTTTTTGACCCATCAGCTCAATATCAATGAGTAAGACAATCATAAATAAGACTGCAATAAGACACTGAGTCTGTATGTTGAATTAATTTCCTTTATTTATATATAGGAAAGGAAATAAAAGAATATGATGGTATACACCAGATACTTGACCCCAAGTGTCCCCTCTAGCAGACTTTCTGCACACATTACCCACAGTAATGTCTGTGCTTTGCCTTTTCCTCCACAAAAACACTCCTAAAAATACTCCTACCCCAATAGTCCGTGGCCAGGATTAGGCCCTCCACTTAGGACCTAAGGCACAAGTCTCTGCCACTTGAGCCAGAGAAATCTCTACTACAGGTGTGAAGGAGGAGCAGGCAGGGGAAAACAGCTAGGGAGGGACATGGGAGGGAGCTGTGGTCCTGTAGATGTGCTGCCTGGGGCTTGAGTTTGCCATCTGCCATCAGAATGAGCCCCTATCCCATTATTGATTTATATAATACATTGGTTTACATAGTATATATTGATATTGGATTGATATAACATATCTGGTTGGGCTACTCACTTTGCAAATCAGCATTTAAAACAACAAAAAGAATAGGTCATGAGTTTAGGGAGGCTCTGTCATCTGCTGCGATATCCCAAGGGAAAACCTGTATTTTAAAGGGCAGATCCAGCCCAGAAAGCCATCAAATGACAGCAGCAGAAAGAGACTAATCAAATCCTAAAGACACATCTGGAAAAAAAAGCTGTGTGTCTTGGCCTGCTGTGCACACTAACAGTATCCAGAGGTGATCACCAACCCAATGGGTCTTTACTGGAGCCCAGAAACCCTAACTGGATCAGGTCAGTCTCTCTTGGCTGGAGGGGTTTGTCCCCCTCAATCTCTTCTGGATGTCTTGCAATGCAGCATAACCCACCCTGGCTGACCTGCCACTGCTTGTCTTACAAGCTTACTGTCTCACAGATGAGCACTGCTGCATTTTGGCATTTTTCAGACTTTTTTCTACCTTCAGAGCTTTTCATGGTGGGTTCCCAAACCACATTAAAGAGAAATATAACTGAGCAGAGTCGTCCCAGAACCAACTTAGCGCCACAGGAAGGGCTGCAGATGGGATGTGCATGGGACATCTCCATCCCCGGGGTCCTGCTGGGTCCATCTTCCCATGCCTGTCCCAGTCACCTCCCCAGGCTGCTGGCATGGCTCACAGCAGGCAAGACATGGCTATGCTGAAGCAAAAGGGCACTTCTCTGAGCTGTCAGCAGCTGCTCATCTCTGTGTTAGCTTAGGTACATTAAGGCATGAAGACCAAGTGCATAGGAAGCAGCGAGACCCTCCAGGTGCCTCCAAATCAGCCCCTGAGACCTTTTCCATTGAAATGTTTCTCAAGTCCTCCTCCAAGATGTTCACTCTCATCAGGGTGAGGAAGAGAAGCTTCTGGCTTTGGGTTGACCCCATGAACACTGCCCATCTGAGTTAAGCTGTTGGCTAAAAGACAAGTCCATGGAAGGAGCTGGATCCACCCCCACCCGCTGCTGGGCTGCAGCCCCCAGAAGAGCTGTCATCATCCTTGTCCCTGTCCAGGTCTCTCCACCACAGCGGGGATTTCGGCAAGGCAGAAATATAGGCGGCTCTGTTCCTCGCTTCTTTTTCCTGCTCCTGGGAGAAGGAAAGGGGAAAAACAGCACAAGGATATCAGCAGATAAAAGACCCAGGTGGGGGGATGCTCCCACCACCCCTGAGAAGCCAAGGGTCTGTAAGGTTCCCCCTGGGAGCTTTCTTCAAATTAAACTGGGGTGTGGAGGCCATGTGCTCTAGAGGTCAGCAGGAAGGCTGCAGCAGAACATTGCAGCTCTTCAGCGATCAAACCCAGCCCTTCCATGTCACCTATGGGTGGAGAGGAGGGACCCCTCAAATAGCCCCACGTGCAGGTCATGTCATATGAGACACTTGTTTGGAAAGCATTGAATTCCATCAGATGAATGAGATCTGTTCCAGTTTGTATTCCCAGCTCACCCATCTGCCCAGGGAAGATGTGAATGTCCATCCCTGGAAGTGTTCAAGGCCAGGTTGGATGGGGCTTTAAGCAACCAGGTCTAGTTGAAAGGGTCCTTGCCCATGGCAGAGGGGTTGGAACTGGATTGTCCCTTCCAGCCCAAACCATTCTGTGAGTCTATCATAAGAAAAGAAAAAGGGAAAAAAAACCTACTTTGCTTGCAATGGCTCAGAGTGTCAATTGAATGTCAGAGGTGGTAGGAAGGAACTGCTAGTTACCAGTGAGTGAAGGTGGGAAGGAGAGCAAAGGGTAGAATGTAAGGAACAAACATTTTACAATGAAGGTGGTGAGGCACTGGCACAGATTTCCCAGAGAGGCAGTAGTAGATGCTCCATCCCTGGGAACATTCAAGGTCAGGCCAGATGGGGCTCTAAGCATCTGAGTTGAAGATGTCCCTGCTCATCCTGCAGGGGAGGTGGATTAGATAGCCTTTAAAGGTCCCCTCCAATCGAAACTATTCCATCATCCTGTCTTTCCCAAGCACTTCCAAGAAAATTTCAGGCTGAGCTTCCAGGAGCAGACAATAGCAAGTCAACCCCAAGCATAGCCACAAGATATCTTGTACCAATCTCAGTGCAGGAACTATAACCTGTTTATATCTGGGTGCTAAAAACGAAAAGGGATTTGGCTTCAGGGAGTGGGTGGGTATCTGAAGGATTTTAACCACAGGACAGTGGTTGCTGCTAGATGGGTGGGAACGCGGCCCATTAGCTGGACAGCCGCAGGACCGCACACTGCTGTGCACGGCAGCAGGAGTTACCTGCAAGAAGAGGATGTTATCTTTGGAAATGGCTTCCATCAAGTCCTTGTGGAGGGAGAGTTCGCCATGCAGGCGGCCAGCCTCAGCCAGAGCCTCATGCAGCAGGCAGCTCTGCCGGCCCGGCCGCTGCCGGTAGAAGAGGACATAGGCGGTGTCTTTGGGGAAGAACGAGGTGACGTTACTGACTGACTCGAAGGAGGAGAAGGAAACTCTGGTGTCATTGAAGAGGTACCACTGGATTTCAAAGTCCAATTGTTTGTCAGAGGCCTGTTTCGGCACCCCATCCCGGGGCTGGCCATGGGGGACAGTGTCAGTGCACTCCCTGGAGTAACAGTAGTAGTGGCCACTCTCCGAGGAGATGCCCGAATGCACCACCACACTGCAGAGGTCGTACACGACAGTCATGAAGCCACTCCCTGGGGCAGCACCATCCTTCCCACGCCGGCAAACCTCCTCAGTTTCCTCTGGAGCAACAAGGATGGGTAGCTTGAGCACCACAGGGATGGAGACATTGTCCAAGATCTTCTTCCGCTTCATAGTCCGTGGGTCAAAGGAAAACCGCAGCAGTGTGAGGATGAGGTAGTGTGGACCCTCTGTCAGCTCTGCCACCTTCTCAGCATCCTGCAAGGATGCACATTTCTCACAGTGGTATTTATTCTCTGCTGTCAGTCTCTCCGGGGATAGAAAATAGTTGATTAAATCTGGGACAGACCTGGAGTCCTTGGGAGCATGTGCCTGCTCCCCAGAAGTTGAGACAGGGTCTTTGGCTGCATCCACCCCAACATCATTGCCACATATGGGATTTGCTGCTTCTCCTGGTTCCTGGAAACCTAATGTTTCCACCGACACTGTTGGGGCTGCATGGTCACCGGCCATGGGGGCCTTCCTCTGGATCCAGGGAGAGCCCATAAGCTGGCCTGCATTTTCTGGAGGCTCAATGAACTGTGCACCAATTTCTTCCACTGGTAGAACAGATGTGGTCCCACACATGTTCCTGTCCGATGGAGGAAAAGCCAGGGACAGGTCTGTGAAGGCTTCTTCTCGGGACGAAACATTCAGGCACTTCAAGCAGCGGATCTTTGTCATCATTTTACCCCCAAACATCTTCTCAATCAATGTCTTGTTTAAGTAATGATGCTCCACTGCCTGAGACATCAAGCTGGATTCCTTGAGTTTCTGGTAGATCCTTTTTCCAGTTTTTTCTTCTTCATGCAATCTTTGGCAGGGGAGAAAAAGGCTGTGTTATGCATCAATATAACACCAAGAGGTAGTTTCTAAAGTAGGGCTCCTGTTCTTCACTGCAAGTGGTTGATCCCAGTTAACCTGCCTGAACCCAGGGGTCTGATGCTGTGGGAAAAAGGTGGGAAGGAGTCAGACAGGATTTGGGAACCTGAAGTCTTAATGTGCCACTGACCCCACACTTCTAGAGGGATCACTGAGACACCACTGACTGGGACATTTGATATTTCTAGGTAAAAGTCAAAAATCAGCATTTTACAGATTAGGCTGAGTGGCTTGTCAGGTGAATCTCTATGATTGGTGATTTTAGATTAGATATTCCAGGAAAAATCACTGGAAGGGTGGTCAGGCATTGGAAGAGACTGACCAAGGAAGTAGTGAAATCACTGTTCCTAGAAGTGTTAAAAAATGCATAGATGTGGCATTTAGGGACATGATTTAGTGGTGGACTTGGTGGTGCTGGGTTAATGGTTGGACTCAACGATCACAGGGGTCTTTCCCAACCTTAATGACTCTGTAATTTTATGAATTCCTTGTGTCCTCAGAGCAAAGGCAGAAATTTTCAAGTTGAACTAAGTTCTGACCTTACCCCTAAAATTATCCAAACAGGGTTTTATTAATGAACCTCAGACCAGTCTCACCATCCCAACCCTCCACTCTCCCAACTCCTCTGGCTCTCAGCCACTGTTTGTAAGTGGGTGAGCACTAAACATCGCATTGGGGCTTAGGGACACTGTTGTCACCAGGCTCCGGGATCACAGCACTCGTCACATACCGGTCCAGCAAATACTTGAGGTACTCTGAGCAGTCCTGCTGAGCTCCAGGGGTGAACCAGGGTGGCCAGGAGGCAGAGAGGAAGCTCTCAGGGGAGATGGCAGGTCGCTGGCAGCAACACAGAAGAAATGCATTTAATCCTAGCAGTTTTTCCTCAATTCACACAGGAGGATGGAGAGGTGAGAGGAATGCGTTTTTTGGCTGGTTCACTGGGAGGACAGTGTTCTGTGCTTGATAAGGTCCCTTTTCCCCCTCCTACAAAGGCTAATCCCTGTGCACAGCACTTGGTTTGCTGTGAGCCAGGATGGTAAGGATGAATTTCAATTATTTTACATATACTTCTATAAAATACCCATGTGTTTATTATTCAATTTTTTAATGGTTTAGTGGCTTGATCCAGATAATTCTACTTAATTCAGCCTGAATTTAATTTGCTGCTCCATTTAATTTGATCAGGATCTCTCTCATCAAATCCTCTTAAAAAAAAAAAAAAAAAAAAAAAAAGGAAAAAAAATCCACTAAACTTCCACCAAATATTCTGATCACTGCAGGCAGGTAATCTGTTACCAGTAATGTAATTGCTGTCATTAGGAAACAGATGTCTAATTAACATGGAAAAAGACCCATCTTTAGCAAAAAAGTAACTTTAAGAACAACCCAAAGAAGGAAAATAACTGAAAGGAAATTAACATCAGCCACACAGCAAGGAAATATGCTTCTGTACTTGCTCATCACAGAACACAGACACTCTAAACTGCCATCAAAACCTAGACTCTTCTATGATCAAATATTAAATTTAACAGGATGTCTATATTTCCCCCCAGGTCATCTGTAGTGACATAATACCACAATGCTACCAGCCAGCTCTGCCAGTCAAGGCTTGGGAAATGGAGAAGCCTGGATGACTTGCTACCCAGCAAGGGAAAATTCACTGGCTTTCCAAAACCTGGTTTTTCTAGGGACAGAAAGATACATTTTCAAGAGAGGAATTAGATATGACCTAGCTGTATCTCCAGGAGTCATATTTGTCATGGAAATGTTTACAATTAGTTTAAGGATGTTATTTTTATTTTACTTTCCTTCACGTACAGAGAGATTCAAAGACCATTGGAATCTAAGGGGGCTTTTATAATTATCCTTTTAACAAAACCACTTTTAAAACAATTTTCACCAATTGCTAGTGCTTTGCTGGGCAGCAGTGGGATAAGCGAGCTGCTCCAGTCTTCTCCCTTCCTGCAGAGCAAGAAACAAAACCTCTGCTTCACACCACAGGCTTCTCAGCTGACCACAGATGTAAACTATTACCTAATGGACTTCATTGTCAAAACCATTAGCTATTACATCAACCCAGCCCAGCCCAAGAGGACCACAAGTTAAAGACAGGCAGCCTGGTGTGAACATAGCCCACTTTCATGGGTGATAGGAGTTTCCCCTCCACCTCTCCCAAAATTAGCCTCCTTCATATAAACAAAATTTGTCCCATTACAAAAACCGACCAAGATCCACAGCTCCTTATCAGCACGTTAGAGCCGGCAGGAAGCAACTTGGAGACGAGCCTTTCCGCAGCCGACAGTCCAAACAAATAACTAGAACATGAAATAATTACCTGACTGTGCTCCAAAAATGCAAAGAGCCACTGGAGCTTTGTCATCAGGGGCTGGGAGTTGCCCTCAGTTAAATTCAACACTGAATGCCGAAAGCTGTGAAAGAAAAGCAGAGATGCAATCTGTGAGATGGAAAATCAGTGTGGGACATGCAAGGCTGGAGTGACGAGCACCCCCTGGAGCAGTCTTGAACGGGAGCAAGGAGGAAAAACTCACTCTGAAGCCATGAAAAGAGATTGTATGATGCTGTTCATGTAGCAGGTGTTTCCCAAGTTAATTAACCCAATCTTCCCCGTCTCTGATTTGGATGCCAGGCGTGGGTAGAAGCAGGCCAGCTCATTCTTCTGGGAGGTCCAAGCATTTTGTCCCAAGAGGTGTTTAATCCGGTCTTCATTTGGAATTGGGAGAGCCTTGGAAAGGGAGATCAGTGTTACAAATCATTATCTATTCTCACAGGAGGAAGCTGAGGGGCAGGCATCGATCTCTTCTCTCTGCTGTGACAGGGCACAAGAAAACAGCATGAAGCTGTGTCAAGGGAGGTTTAGGTTGGATATTAGGAAAAGCGTCCAGCATGGACTGGCTGGACACTGGAACAGGTTTCCCAGGGAAGTTGTCATGGCACCAAGCCAAGAAGCATTTGGACAATGCTCTCAGGCACACGGTGTGGTTCCTGGGGTTGTCCTGTGCAGGGTCAGGAGCTGAGCTCAATGATCCTTGTGGGTTCCCTACAAATCAGGGTATTCTATGATCCTATGACTGATCTTTTCCCATGAAGAATTAATAATGGGCAACTGCAAAACTCCTCTGCTAGAGGTGCTCACACGCCCCATATTTCCTGTTCTTCACGTGAACCTGCCTCCATGAAAGGAATAGTTTACCTGTTTGTATTAGTCCTTTAGAGGCAATTGAGAATAACATTATAGCTAAAACCTACAGGCACTATCAGGGCTTCTGCAGGCCCACCATTAGAGAAGTAACTTCCTTCAACCTGCCTACACAGGGCTCACACTCAGAATTCTAATCCCCTTTCTTCTACCACCATCTGAGGTGTTGAGGTCAGGACATCCCTACCAGTGGGACAGTCCCTCTATTCCAGGCTACCAACAAAGATGCCATTTCCATGTGGAAAGCAGTAAAATGACTGAGAAAAGCATGACTTACTTTAACTGCTTCTAGGACTGGTTCATAGAGGTCTGGGAATCCTGAGAAGCGGAAGAACATGCAGTGGATGAGCTCGGCCAGCTGCTCCAGGGAGCTGGTTGCAGAATTGGAATCCTCCTTCTTCAAAGAAGCCACCAGCCTGGGGATGTGGGGAAGTAGCTGGAAAAGAAAAATTCACTACAAAAATTACTCCACATTATTCACATAATTTTAATACATTTATGGGAATGAAATTCACCTGCAGGCAGAAAAGACTGAGCAGGAGTTCAGTGCCATTCTAGACTTCATCCTTCACCCTTTGAACTCAACAGCAACTCTCTTGTTGATTTTGGCAACCCTAGAGTATTTTGTGTTGCATGACACCTGCAGGTTTGTGCTACTGCTTTGCTGAGCTGCAATTGCCATTCTTTAGTCTCCCCTAAATCCCACATCCACAGTGGAAAGGAAATGCTGACTGCCAAGTGCAGGGATTCAAACCTGCAAGGTAGAGGGGATTAGCCTAAAAGGTATGTTGGCTGCTGTGGTCTGGTGTTATTTTATACAGAATATACTGAACTGGAATTGGTATGGTTGGATGGATGGCAACAGGCATACAAACAGCACATTCTTTACTTTGCTTTCATTTCAAAAATGTAAAAAATGCACAAGCAGATGCAGATGCAAATGCAAATGATCCATTGCTCACGGGCACCCTCTGCTGACCCTGCAGCTGCACACAGAATTAATAACCTATTTCCAACCCTGCAGATGTGCTAGAGTGACCCAGGCACTTACATAACCTTTTTCATATTTATATTTTAAGTTATTTTTAGCACAGCGCAATGCTGGAGTAAAGTATCAGGACCCCAGTCCAGCCATTTCCTGGTCCTCTCTTCCTCTCCTCTTTTTCTTTCCCTACATAATATTGAGATTTTTTTTCCCTTCCAACAGGAAAGGCTGTTGGGGGAAGCAAATCAATTGCAGCACCTTTTTATACATCAGAATTTTGCCAAGCTGTGATGGGAACATTTCTCAAAACCCTTCCAAAGTGCCAGGGCAAACACAAAAAGACACAGTTTGGCCCTGTTGGATTTTCAATATTTTTTTTAATAAAGGAGAAAATTTATGCTTATGGGCTACAGATGGAAACTTCAAGCCAAGAACAACTCACAGCTTTTGGAGTGTTTGAAAATTTGATGCCCAGCTGACGACAACACATTGGAATGAATATTTTTAGAAACCAAAGAGTTTCTCAAGAAATTCAGGTTCCTTCAAAGTATCTCCAGCTGAGAAAGGAAAAAGCATCAGCTGAAAATGTTGGCTAGCTTTGTTTTTTCCTAGCCTTATCTGTTTATTCTGTGAACTTTAGGTGAAAAGCCAGATATGAGGGCTTTAATGAGAAAGTACAAAATCAAACATTAATAGGAGTAATTTTTCATCACTGCTTTTATCAGTACAATCACTACAAGCATGCTTTTGCCTTCTGCCTTACTTTTTAAATTCAGCATTCCAGAGACAACACCAGCAGGAAGCAGAGCTGTGCCTTAGTGCCAACAGCAAAACAAACTATAAAATATCACTGTGGAAATTAAAAGGGAATATTCAAATGTTGCCATAAGTTGTTTTTTGCTTTTAACAGAGAATTTGTGTAGTGAAGTGTTCTGATCCAATCTTCTGGTCTTGCTGCATTGATGCTGTACAAACCTTTCGAAGATGACCCACCACTTAAAGAAATGGGTGCCACATGTTGGTGACAATTTAAAGCCACATGTGGAATGGGGCCCACTGAGTCCAACAGACAGTGAGGCACCCGCTTAGGAAAAGCAAGGGCTGTTTAATAACATATTCCCTGCCCTCCACAGGGAGAGCACTTTGAGATGTTCTCAGTGCAAAGGATCCCCCAAACGCACTCCAAAGCCAGAGTGGCAACATCTGCCACACCTTAGGCCCCCCACTATCCCTGCTGCCCCACAGCAGGGTTACGCTCAGTAACATCCAAGTGCCAGACACAGCCTTACCAAGTGAAATGCCTCGTGGGAGTGCTGGAAGCTCAGCAGCATGTACTGCAGGACAGACAAAGCTCCCTCCCTCACAATCGGGTACAGCAGCTTGGAGAAGACCTGGTGGAGGAGAAAAAAAAGCAAGTGAAATGGCAGGATGGCAACCAGCAGAAGGGAACAGCAGGAAACAGAGGCACTGGGCATCTACCATGGCTGCCGGTCTCTTCCTACTCTATGCTGGTAGTTAGCAGCCTGTAACTAGGTCTCCAGGGTCATCTCCTGCCCAGAGTATTGGCTCAGGGCACTCTTAAAAATACTGTGTGCTTTATCCTCACCCTTTCAGGCTTGTGTAATGCCTGTGCTGTATCTCCATATCTCCTCACAAAGAAGCCATGCAAGCTCAGCAGAATGCTAGATTTTCTAGAATGTGCCTCTTAATTCATTCAGGTATTTGGAACTTTATCACTAACCTTTCAGACAAAGATATAAAAAGCAAGCATCTTTTTCAGAGGCTACATAATGATATTTATTCTATTTTACAAAAAATACCTGTATATCCTCTACTGCTGTCAGATAGTACTTTTGAGGGGTTTCCAAAAATCACATGTTATTTTATGGCTGTGCCCCTTTCCTATGCATTAAAAATTAAAGGAAAGAAAGAAAAGCCAAAGATGCTTGGCTACTGTCCCACTGCTCAATGCACTTGAGGGATCACAAATGCAGTTATTGATAATGTTCTATTACTGATAATTATAGAATGACAGTATCATTTAGGTGAGAAAATACCTCTAAAATCATTGAGCCCAACTGTTAACCCAGCAGTGCCAAGTCCACCATTAAACCATGTCCCTAAGAACACTGTCTTAGTAGTTTCTACTGTGACTTCTTCTGGCAGCTCAGCCAGGTTTTATCCCCATCATTCGAAGGAGGGCAGAGTAGGACCACAGAATGGAAAAAGTTCTGAAATAGTGACCAGTTTCAGTGCTTGATCACAGTTTTCTGAGATAGCAAGTACTCACTGCTGAAACAGGTAATGACAACAGCAGCGAGGGCTTTATCCACACTAATAAAAGAACTAAGCCAGGGCACAGGCTTTAAAACTGACCTGTGACTCTGTAGACTATTAATATGCTCACTGATATGTACTTTGCCTGTGCCAGCCAGCAATGACCCAGGCACGGTCAAAGGAGAGCATGTCACATTCCCAAAAGCAAGTTTTACAAGAGCTTCATAGTTCGGGAAGGAGAGTGTTCAACTGGTTTGAAAATTCTTGGCTACTTTATTTCATAATTTTTAAGATATCTGTACCTCTGCAGACCACAGCCTACAGAATCCCAGGTTGAACATCACTCCTAGCTGCAATATCAGTATCCCTTGGGACAGCAAACTCTTTTTTTCTCTATGTATCTCATCTTGTCATTTGAAAGGCAAGGTGATATTTCAGGTACAAGATGGTATTTCTGTGGTTCACATTCACATTTGAAAGAGCCAACTGACCTTTTCTATTTTTGAAAGAGTGACTTCAATCAAGATGCTGAACTTTTTCACTGCAGCCAAACCCTTCAGCAGAGCAATTATCCACTTGTCTATGTTCTTTCCCAGGGGCCAGGACACCCAGTCAATCATCCTGAAATGAAACACAAACTCTTAAATAAGTTTAACACATGTCTTATAAAAGTCAAGCTCCACTCTGGGTCAAACCTCCTCCAAACTAGTGACCAGTCACTGGGATGAGACAGGCTCTTCACAGGGCATTTCACATGTTATTCAAAGCACAGCAGAGCCTGAAGCAGAAATACCCCAATGTCACCATAATGCTGTGGTTCATCAGAGGATCAAGCCCACATCCATCAAGTAAAGTGAGGATTTTCTTCCACAAACTTCGGTCTAGTCAAGTTCAAGTTTTTAAAACTGGTGTAGTGCTCTATATACTACTCATGTGAGGGTTTGATCGAGGTGTCCACATTGTCACCGTTAGAAAACAAACGATACTAGTTTAATCTCTGCATTTTTACTGGTAAGAAAAAACCACTCAGATTCACATATTTTAGTTCTCTGTGTGGGAAACATTGATTTCCAAGAACATATTTTAAAAATGCCATGTGAAAACTAATAGAAGCCAATTATTCCTGAATGTCACAAGTAAAAAAATTAATTTCCAGTCACTCAACCACTGTGTTGCCATGTTTCTGCAAGAAATAAGTGCTTTACAGAAGTTTCTCATAAAACAATAACCTAAGACTAAGTGAAGACACATTGGTTCTGTTTAAATTTCATGTTAAACAGCCAGGAAGTAAATAAGACTTGGGATCTCCGAGTATCAAACTTTGCTGACCATTTCAGTACCTTTGATTTGAAGATACCCCAGACCTTCAGGTTACACCATAGTCCAGCTATTTTACCCAGTCAGATCCTGTTGCTTATCAATCTGTATCTCATGCAAAATCAAAAGAAGGGAAGACAGATAACTAACAGCCACAAGGCAAAGAGCAGGAATTAGTGAAGTCTACAAGGAACTGGGAAAATTGAAGTCTAGTCAGTAAAAAAATCTTTAAAAGCAGAACATGTTGGGATGTTGAAAAATAATAAAAGTCAAACCAAGTTGGAGGATAAAGCAAATGCCAGAGAAGCTTGCACAGACATTTGCACCAGAGGAGAACAAGGAAAGCCATGCGATCACTGTATGTGAAGATGCACAGCTGTCAAGCATCATCAACACAAGATCAAGGAGTCACAAGGAAGACCCTGAGGATTAGAAATGTAGAACTGGAAGGAAATGTATTGATTCAAAAGGCATGGAAGCCACCAGGAGCGGAGGCTCCAGTAACTCATCTGCTTGAAGACAACCAGGCAGATACCAGGTGACTACCAGTTCCCAGTGTAACAGCAGCCATGGAAAAGACCAGCACCATCTGTGGTGCAGAAGGAAAGGTCTCTAGAGCAAAACAGTGACATCTGAGGCTGTGGTGAGGCTGTCATGATGAACATGGTGCACAAACACCACCATCTGTGCCCATGACCAATGAACCATGTTGAAGAAACATGTTCAGGTGGCAGGGGAAATGAAGAACACTTCCTGCAAGGAAAGCTTAAAATAACTGGGCTTGTTTAGCACAGCCATGAGAAAGCAGAGATGGGAAGGGACAGCTCTTCCTGCACATATTGAAGGAATAAACACCAGGGAGGCAACAGATAGTTCAGCTATTTCTGTTGGCATAACATCAAATGAACTGTAAGATGGCCAGAAATACACACAGACTGGCTGTCAGAAGAGAGATTTGACCCACTAAAGCAACCCAGTGGTGGAAGAGCTGTGAAAGAACAGCAGTGGGAGCATTGTCCTGCTTTGAGAAGCAGAGTTACACATTCATGAAAGGGGTCTGTAATGTCAAAGCTATAAAGCAGGGAGATTGATCCAGAGATTCAAAGGTCCTTTTTCTCCCTAGCTTCTTTAAACAGGCATAAAATAACCTTAGTTGCTTGAAGCTATACTTTGCCAGCACTGGTGGCTAAGTTACAGTGCTGCCCATGTTGCTACAGTGGGAAGAAATTATATTTTAAATTCACATTGCACAATCCAGAAATGTTTTAGTAGTGATAACCCTAATTTGACAAAGGAGTAATCGATTTGGTATGCTAAACTTTTAAAATCCCAGACCCTGATCTCCAGAGATAGCAAGTGCCTGCACAGCTGTGTGACAGCAGATGCTTCCTACATCTGGACCTGGGCTCTTTGGAATAGATACATCCCCAGGAAAAAACAAAACAAAACAAAACAGACACACAAAAAAACCAAAAAAAAACCAAACAACCACCAAAACAAAACACAACCCAAATCTGTGAACACCTCTTACGTCATAGATGCACAATAATAGAGTTTATCTAAAAATAGACAAACTCTGTAAAAGAGACTGTGGTGTACACTTATGCCAGCAGGTGACAGCCTTGCTTTTTTTTACCACTACTTGTTCTTTACATGCTTGACCAGAAGCTCCACCCTAAGTCCAGTTTTTTTCCTGCTACTTCCAAACCTAAACTTCAGAAGAAGACACTTCTACGTGCAAGCAGTTTGTCAGGGATTCTAAGCTAAAAGATCCTTCAATTTGTACATTTTCCTTTGATTTTCTAGGCATGGAGCACACACATCAAACAGCCTGTGGTCACACTGTTTTTGAGGGACCCACTTGCCATAAACATGCTGCCAAAACACCAACATTTCTCCTAAATTATCTTAATTACATTTTGCAGGCTCTGACTAATATTTATTTGTCCTTCTTCATGACAAAGAATGCTTTAAGCAATTTTTAAGCAATGATGCAATTGATTTGGCAACCTCTGTATTTAGACACTTGAACTCTTAGAAGATTAACCATCTGGAGCTTGTAGCAGCAAGTGTCCAGAAGGGGAAAAAGATGGAGAAGTGGGTTAGGAACTGAACTAATAACTTAATCTTTTGTCTTGGGTTACTCTGGATTCTGGGAAAAGCATGACCTTGCCCAGCAAGCAAAAGAGAAGTAACCCTTTTCAGCATGTATAAACTTCCCATCAGGAATAACGTGTTTCTGTCATGTAACCTTATTGGGAGGGAGACACAAATCCCTCCCTGTAACAAGAAGAGGAGAAAAATGCTTCCAGTGACATCAAGTCACTTGTGTTAAGTGCACACACCACTGCATGTGAATATCATCTGTTTAAATGGAGAGCTCTAAGGAAAGCATGGGTTAAAGACAGAATCATGGAATAATTTAGGCTGGAAAATATCCTTAAGATCATTGAAGATACGCCTGAGTAAGTGCAGAGCAAGGCACTGGAGCACAGAAATGCTGTAGGACTTGGACATAAGGATGCAAAGAAGATGTGGTGATGCCAAAGAGGGCACTGGTGCTGCAAAGACCAGGTCTGGAATATATCAGGTAGCATTTCACCCTCTACTCTTCATCATGTTTTGACAAGGTCTCCACTGACTCTACCTGTCCAACTGCAGCACTTCCTCCTGACAAGGGCCAAGGTGGGACCTGGAAATCCCCCTCACATAAGTCTTTAGCTGTGACTGATGGCTTAAGATGATGTCCTTCTCAAGGGAGACAAAGATCATCAGGAAATCCTGAAAAGAAGATTTCTGGGAAGAAAAAACCCTCAACAGCTTCAGAGGGAAAAAAAAAATCATCAGACGTCTTTAAGATACCCTGTATTGGACATCCTTTAATACAATTTATTTCTAAGAAACTAAATTAAACCAAACAAATATAATAATATCCATAATCATAGCAACAACCACTCTTTAGTTCTCTGGAACCTCAGGGATAGAAAAAATTATACAGAAGTTTTCTTTTTCCCTACACACTCCTCACCAGGCAACACCAGCCAAGCTGCTTGAGATAAAACCACACAGAGCATTTCTCCAAACTGAGCTAAAGCTTTCACTCACACAGCCTCTCCTACCTGCCAATGGCCATCATCATTTGCACATCAGTGATGCTGTCATCATTGGTGAGGTTTCTTATGACGCCATCCATGAGCTCCAGAGGGACAAACTGAACCACACTGGCCAAGGCATTGGAGGGAGCTTCCTGTTCCTCTGCAAGACAGGGATGGCCCCCAGTAATGAAGATGTTAGCTGACAGGAAAACCGGGCACACTAGGTCATTTCTTGTCCTAAAAACCAAATAATTTCTGCCCACAAAAATAGAATCATAGAATTGTTTAGGTTAGAAAAGCTTTCTAAGATCAAGTCCAACCCTTAACCCAGCACTGCCAAGTCCACCACTAAACCACATCCCCAAGAGCCAATCCACACATATGGAGCAGATATTGAGCTGTTGCCAATGAGCAGTGTAGAGTCCACCGTTAGCTGTGCTAGGAAGATAATTCCTCAAATCCCAGTGCAGCACATAATGAAGCTGGATCTTAGCAGATGCCTGTTCCCTGAAGCCATATGTAGCCCCAAGGGAGGAAGAGATCACAAGCATGTGTTTGGCCCAACTCAGGTATTTTTCCTCTGTTTGCTCTCTTTTTACTAAATACTGCAAATAATTGCAAAAAGATGCAACTGCAATTTTGCCTGCCTGGAAATGGGCCTCCTTCCAATGGATGAAGATATCATACTGAAAAAGCCATTTCCTGTGGTCTTAGGAATAGCTAAAGCAGGAGCTCACCAGCCTTTCATGGCACTGGTACCTCCAAAAACTGTCTTAAACCCTCCACAATAACCTAAAGGCACCAGAATTTGGATAAATATTGTCTGTCTCACTTTAAGAGGCAACCACCCTTCAGACAGTCAGTAGGGCTTCATACCTCTAGGTCAGTGAGAAATAACTGCTTAGCTTTATCCCTATTCTCTGGCAGGGAACAGGCTGCAGAGCACCACCAAGTCAGCCATAAGAGAGCAGCATTTCTAAAAGCTCTCAAGTTCCACTCCAAGGAGCCGCAGATAAAATGTTTTCCCTTAAGCCCAGCTAATGCTGGAAAGTGCTGAACACAAACTTGTGCTGCAAATGCTTCGATCCTGTTAACAGCTTCTGTCTGCAGACTCTCTCTGGTTTTCCCAGCTCAGAGCCCCAGTAACTTTTAGAGGTGCTTGTCTATTATATTTCACCTGTGGCTGCATTTCTGTAGTGGATGAAAACCCTGCAAGATGTCAAACTAATTGAGTTTGCCTTCATGAGAGCCAATGTTTACATTCCCAGTGTTTTTTAAATTATTATATTTAAATTACCTGTTGAAGAAATTATGGTGAACAATTCTTTCAAAGAGGGCAGGATGGCTGAGGTCTGAGTCCTCCAGATCCTCTGCAGCAGACCACTCACTTTGTTCACCTGCTCCAAAAACTCCATGATCTCCTCTTCCCCCTCAGAGACGCACTGGAACTGCCCGATGCACCGGATCAGCTGCTGACAGAACAAGAGCTGGTGTTTTCCCGTGGGAATGCACTGAGGATGCTGCATTAAGAGTTTGCTGATCTTCGCACACTGCTTGGGGCTGGGCCTCTCGCAGACTTTCCGGAGCACCTCAATCCTCAGTAAGCTGAAGATGTTGTTTGCTGATGGGCTTTCCAGGACAAACTGCAGTCCTAACTGGATATAATCAAGTACATAATGGCTTCTCTTTCCCAGAGGTCCATAGCCTTCCTGGAGGAGACTCAGCAGGAAGCGGACATTGAAGAATTCCTCAAATTCCTCTGGGTGATAATGGCCATAGACCTCCAAAACCTCTTTCCCAATCTCTCTTTTATACTTGGTGTCCCCAGTGAGATAAAGCTTGGTGGACAGCTCCAGCATGGACCAGCACTGCTCACTGTCCATGGGCTGCTTTGCTGCCTCGATAACGCGCCTCACAAGACCTTGCTTCACATTGTTGGGGTAAGAGGACATCACCACAGCTTCCAGTATCTTATCCATCTCTGCTCCTTGCTCCTAAAAGAGAGGGACAAAGCAGCAGGTTAGTTCAAGGAGGGTCTGCTGAGCTTTTAAGCCCAGGTTGGGGCAAGGGAGGTCACATAAGCAGAGCTCTCTGGAACCACTCTGAAGAGGATAATTCTTGTGGCCTTTTCATGTAGTATTCAGAAAAGTTTCCACTCCAGTGATGTTTGATTGAGACTAAAGTCCCCCAAAACCAAATGAATACACAAAGATACTGAACTTCTTCCGATTAATCACACATTTGAGCATTTCTGTCTTGCAAACAACCAACTACAGACCCACAGAAGGGACAAGTGGGGAATTAAGGGAGCCAAGGTCTTACTCTGGTGTCTGCTGGCTCAGGTGTCCTCAAGAGGCAAAGATGGTCCCAATGATTGTACTCACATTCAAGGAAGGAGAGAAAAAGCCCAGGGAAGCAGAGGTGGGATTGCAGCCTCTCTGTGCAATGTCAGGGGTGTTTGTTTAACATCTACACCGTGCTGCCAGCCACTCCATCCGAGTGGTGCAGTCTTGGCTGCTCCCCAGGGACCTGCCGCATTTGTATGCGAGACCAAAGCGAGCTGGGAGAGAAACTGCAGAGTCAGGCAAAGTTCCCCATTTGTCACAGCCTGAATTCACCAGCAATAAAGCATTAGAGAAGAGTTTTTTTAAAAAAACAAGTAATTCCCAAGGAAAAGCTCAGAATAACATTTATAATCAGGTGTTAAAATACACTACAGCACAAAAAAACCCCAAAGAACCCCAAACAAACAAAAAATCCACATTATAGAGTGATAAAATTAGACAGTCAGGATTTCTTGTAATGTATTACAGAGACTAGAAAGACTCATCCCCAGCAAGTCCCCCCAGTGCAATGCACTCCACAAATAGATGTTTGGAGAAGGTCCCTTTCTGCCTATGGCCTAAAACGAGCCACACTCATGTATCTGACCAGAATAATAATCCCCACCTTTCTGTTCCTCAGCTCCCTAATCTGTGAAATGAGAACAACATGCACCAATTCCTAGTGGGGCTGGTTAAAAGATCCTTCATTAGCACTTGGGAAGCATCTGGAGTTTTTCAAGTGGACAGAGCTACAAAGAATATAAATGCAGATGACATGTACCCCAAGTATGGTTTTCACAGATGACATCCAGAAGAGACCTCAGCAGATGCCATCCATGGACCATGCCATCCCTGGAGTAAGCCTGAGAATATCTTTTTGCCTGGTTGACAGCTGCTTGAGGGTGAAGAAGTAGAACCATGCCAGACACAAACATCAAGCTCTGACTCACACCTGCTTGGCTGGAAAGCCTTCCCACTTCACCAGATATCACCTCTTCCCATCATTGCTTCCCCACAGTCTCACAGGATGAAAAAAAAAAACCATTATTAATAAATATATATACATGTATATAGCCACCTCCCATCCAGCCATGACTGCAGACTACATTGCAATCAATGCCTCTCCAAGAACCACCTTGCCTTTTCTGGCCCCTGTCTGCTGACTCATACATTCCTCCGCTCACATGCTGGATTTATTTTTCCCCATCAAGCATTACTGCTGCCTTCCCTGCAACAAGCTATGGCAAAGCTAATGCTCTCCATCACACTGTTTTCCCAGGATAGAATATATAAACAGGACTCCTGAGGGACCAGCCTGCATTAAACCAGTGGCAAACGGGGACAAAATAGAAGACAAAATCCCACAGATGTCTTTTCACCTCAAACAGAAAGTACCACAGTATCAGCAAAGGTTAAAAGTTAACGTGGAGAGCAGATGGGGCTTGCAGACAGTCCAAAATCAGGAGGAGCATTTGTCCTTGCTGTAGTTCAGTGGTTGTCTTGGCCAGACAAAAACTGACACACACCTGCAGTCAGGCTGGTACCCCTTTCATCTCTCTCTGCAGAAGCCTGAGCCCAGACACCCTGGTCATCTGGCACATAGATAAGGGGCCAGGAGGAGATAGAAGGATCTACAGTTCTCACTGGTTATGTCTCACTATTACTTCCCTGAAGCAATCCGTGCTGAGTCTGGCACAGTGATTTGGAAATACCACACAGGCAGGATGGCCAAATAATAGCCACATTTCTTTTAGGTCTAACCCCATAAATCACCACAGTCCCCTAGTGTACGTGGTGTTGGGTGCTCTCGCTGTCCCTCTCGGATGTAATGGCTGCCCACTACTGCCCCCACTATGATCATGCTTTTAGCTACTCTAGTATTGCCAAATTTCACCCAAATTTTTGATGCAAAGAGCCCAATTTCATCTGAATTTTGAGATAAACTTGCATCTCCTAAAATGACTTGGTTCTTCCTCAGGCTGATCACAGAAAGGGACAGGAGGATGGGCTTCCTCAATGTTGCTGCCTGGAGTGCAACTGGGTTGCATCTGACACTGTCTAGCAGGACAAAGCTGAAACAAACTCCCTTCACATTCAATAGGCAAACAAGTCCCAAAGAACCATCTGCCTCAGCAGGAAACATCATAGTGACTTATATGGACATTAAGACCTTGAAGACACACAGGGAGAACCACCTGAGGTGACCTTGTGATGAAGGGTCCATGCTCTCCTCACCAATGAAGGGCTTTACAGGACAAGGCTGGCCTTTAGGTAATACAGTCCCACCTGCACCTCTCCAACGAACCTGGTGTCAGCGAGAGAGGACAAACAAGCCCATGCTTCTGCTGGTACCAGGGTAGACCAAACTGCTCCCTGGGTGTGGCCAGACAAGGCCAGGATGAAGAATGCTAGCCAGGCCATATACTATAATCTTAGCACTACATTAAAGCAATATTTAAGTGGCTTTGTAATATGCAGTAATAATATTATAGTCTTAAAAATACACTAGAAAATGCATTCTACACTAAAAGATCTTACACATGTCAAAGGCTAGGAATTAAGATGGCTAATTCAAGACAAGCACAACTCTAGATGCTTTCAGAACAATATTAGCTTAAGCATCTGATATTAACTTCCCCCCCCCCTCTCCCAAGACATCCCTGGAAAGTGAATCAGCTTTGCAGTGGAGGAGTAAAGTGATTTGGAGTGTTGTCTGTAAGATCACAGTCTCATTTGTTGTAGAAATTGGAAGTGTGTCATAAATAACCCAGGGAACTGTAGGAGAGGGAAGGACAGTTCATTGTCAGGCAGCTGAATGCTGCCTTGGAGATCTGGTCCCTGGTTCTCCTCTGTTTAATACTGAAATAAAGAGACTAAATAATCAGACAGGCTTCTATAATGAGGGTTCCTGAAGTAGAACAACCTTTCTGTACTTCTTCCTCACCAGCATCAAAACTGAAGAGCTGAGAAAATTGGCTCATTTCTGCATGTGAACAGAACCAAGTTCCTGGAGCACACAAGAATGAAGTAGAAGGTCAAAGAGTTAATTATTAAACTGAAGAGTCACATTGAGGTTCCCATCTGTTTTGTAGCTCACATAAAACAGAGAGTACACAATAGGAGCTTTACAGAGAAAAAGAAAAAATTTCATGAAATGGCAAAACTGTTCTGCTACCCCAGTGAATGACTGGCAGGAACAATACGGGCAAAATCACAGAATGAGGAGAAAAAGAACCTTGGGAGGTCTCTAGCCCAAACCCTATCCACAGCCAAAATCAACCCCAGCTGCTCAGGGTTTTATCCATGAAGGTCTAGAAAATATTCCAGGATGGAAATCATACAACAACCCTGGGCAACCAGCTCCTGTTCTAATTGGCTCATAGTGGGAAGGGTTTCCCTATTTGCAATTGGAAGCTCTTGTTTAAGTTTATGTCTGTTTTTTCTTATTCACCTGCCTTGTACTCCTGCAAAAAGCCTGGATTCATCTCCTGAATAACCTCCTTGTAGGCACTGGGGAACTGCTCCCCAGTGAGTCCCCAGACAGTCAGTCCCAAGCCTTCAACAGTTCAAGGGGTTAGTCCATCCCAGTTGAATCCATTTCAAAATACTTTGCATTTGTCCTTGTTGAATTCCATGAGGTTCATGTCAGCCACAGCATGTCCTGGCCCTCCTGTATGTATCCTCCTGGCCCTGTCATTTCCTCCTCCATGTCATTTATAAAAAATATTAAAAAGGAAAGATCCTAGGATAGTTCCAGTCTGCTTCCTACCCAATTAGCAGTCCATATATCTGTCTTTGATACAAGAATGGTTCAGGGCATAATCTCAAAAGCCTTACAGACATCAAAGATGCTTGCTGAACACAAGATGGGTCCCTGATAGGACAGGCACCCAAGCATGTTCTAGAAACCAGAGAGGGAAAAGGAATTTAAGCAAAAAGCAGCATTGGTCAGCTTAGTGTCACTCTCCAAAATGGGTAAACCGCAAAAACAAACCCCAAAACCCAACCTCAGGATGAAAAATCACCTTTGACTTTGCCTGGGTCTAGTCTTCATACTCTGTACTGTTTCAAGCTGTACTTATAGTTCTCTTCTGCCTATTCTTTTTCTTTAATTGGAATCCATTTCAATTGAAATCTATCCAATTACTTTTAAATCAATTCATTACGTTAGCCCTGCCAGCAGCAGATTTCCAGTAAAGTCTCCTCAGTACTTCTTGCTGAATATAGTACCAGTTCCCCCACCCTAGCTCTTAACAAAGCTCTGAAAACATAGATGCAAGATGTACCTTACCTTTAGGGAACCTTAGTAATAAATTCACCACATTTCCTACAATGGCATCATAGAGACTTTGATAAATACCACTAAAGAAGGAAAAATAATTCCCACCATCCAAATATAGAGTGATACATAAAGTGGTTTTCTTCTGACTTAAAAAGAAAAATATCTATTTCCCTGAACTCCCTGGAGGTCTGGAAGTACCGAAATGAGACTCACCTTTTATTGTCCTTAACTCCTGCCAAAATAGTTTCTTTTATGTCAGCCAAGACATTATTGCTATTCCTGCTGCATGCTCCAGGCAGCCAGGCAATTAGGGCTCAATCCTGCAGCATGCTGAGCTGCTGCAGGATAAAAGGGAGCTCACATAGTGCCTTCCTAGAGCAGAAAAAATACCCTATTCTCTAAAATTTCTACAAAATTTACCATGATACCACTTGGTATACAACTTCTTACAAGGACCAGCCCTGCTGTCACCTCTGTGGGTCTGTTTTCCAGAAATGTCAAAATAATTGTGTTCTAATGACTTTTTTTTTTTGCAGGGAACAAATGTCCAATGAATTCATAGGCGAAGAGGATTTTTTTTGGTTGAAAGTACATCTCTGTTCAGCCAGCTAAGAAGGGGAAAACCACAGCCTGCACACCATTACCACATCTAATAGATACTCATGTTGTTGTAGCAATATGAAAACTGAGGCACATCAAGACCATAGAATCATAGAATGGTTGGAAGGGACCTTAAAAACTATCTCAGTCATAGCATTTGCTCAAGGAGATGGAGTAGGTTGTGACAGAGCCAGCAGCCAAACCTCTCCAGACCTGCAAATACATCAATGGCAATGCTCCACTGTACTTTGCTTTCAGCTGCTGAGTTGAACCCCATAAAGTGCTGTGGCATAGCAGAACACCAGGTAAATTTTTATGAGATCTAAGCAGAAAATCAGAGCTAATAACTGCAGAAAAATCACATTAAATAGCCCTTTAGAAAGAGAAGTGAGACTCTACCCATTTGCAGTCATAACAGGGAAAAAATTGCCAGCACAGAAGCCTGGCTGAATTTTTTTGCATGTGATTATAATCTGCTTTTTTTAAATTCACCTTCTCATTTCAAGGAGATCACATATTCCTTGCTTCCTGTCCCAGACTGTTTTCCAGTAGCAGATTGGACTCGTGTTGTGTGTCTCCTACTCACTAGAGTTAATTACTTTTGGCTGACGAGGCTCTTCATGCTTTTCTATCCTCAGAATCAGAACTGCCTTTAGTACAGCACTGATGGAGATTGTCCTTCACCACAGGCAGCAGAACTGGAGCAGGACATTGCCCTGCACCACAGGAAGTAGCAGATTCAGAGCAGGAGGCTGTCCCTATGCTCTACAGGACAGTAGCTTTCAGTTCTCTCCAGAAAGCTCTGTAGCTTTCTGCTCTCTCCAGAGAGTGAAGGTTTATTTAAAGCATTGTCACCCAGCTGGACTGCTGGCATTTTGCACGGCTTTGCTGTACATCAGGAGCTCCACCTTGGGAACAAGGAGTTCCTCTCTTGTGGCCACACTCTTTTAGACAACTCAAAAAAGTAACCAACCAGAAGACAGATATTTGCAATCAGCCTAAATTTATCATATAGTAGTCCCTACTTTCTTTAAAATTTGTTGATACTTTAGATCCACAGACTACTGCAGACCCTTTTCCTTTTTTCTGCAGTACCATGTATTTCATTGTTCTTTTTTCCTCTAAAACATAAATACGTTTGACCACCTCATGCAATTCTATCAGTCCTCTCCAAGTGACAGTGCTGGGCAGGCTGCCCTACCTCAACCCATCTATCTTACCTACCCTACCCTGCTCTCTTATTTCTCCAGTGCTTCTTCTTTGATCCCTTTAGTACACACAGATCCCCTAGCTTCTTCTCTTGCTCTGTTTTTTGCTGTTAGGCACACAATCATCAAATTAAAAAAAAAGCTAAGGGTGGACATCAAAGCAATCCGTGCACTACCAAATAAAGTCCAAGGCTCTAGAATTTCATTCTTTCTTTCTCCAGACTCCTCCTGCCAGCTCCATTCCTTCCCTTCAGTCAACAGCCACATACACACATCTCTAGTACCTATCTGGTATCTTTTTCTAATAAAGCATCTCAAAACCGTCACTAGCATATTACCAACTATCCTGGTACTGATACAGAAAGCAAGACATAAAAAATTAAGCTCTCCTCTCCCTTGAAAACCAGCAGGAGAAAAAGGCACATGAGGCAAGGCTTGCTCTAACTACCAGACCAGCAGTGACAAGCCAATGACTCTGTGGCTGAGCCCAGCACCAACTCCAGACAAAAACAACCCACCCCAGGTGCTTTTGATTTCTCTGAATTTATTTGGCATTGGATGCCCAAAAGCTCTGTCCCGCCTGCAATAGGTAAGTTTTTCCCAGTTTTCCTCCTCGCATCCTCCAGTTGAAAAGATCTTCCTTTTCTTTCCCCAAAAGACTTCTGCTTTCCTGCTTAGCTAGAGCTCTCAGCCTTGGCTGTGACACCCTACTTCCATAAGGCTTTATACTAGAAGTGCCCAGACCCTGCACTGACCTTCAGGCCAACGTCCTTGCTATCACTGTTCCTGGAGACTGTAAAAACATCTACTCCGGAAAGCTGGTTGTTTTCCTGAAGGTATTTATAGCATTAAAATCACTCTTCTTTCTTCAGGTTTCTGTCTGCTTTTGTCTCTGTACAGAAATTAAAACCCTGGATATAACCCAAGGAAAAACCAAGTCCTGTTCACCAAAGCATACCAGACTGAGGGCAGATACTGAAAATGCTGCCTGGGATTCATCAGACACTGCTTCACTGTTTGGAGACAGATCTCCAATTTTTGGTGGTGCCTTCAGGAAAGGAAAAATGGGGTATGGTTCCCATTTGAGACCTCAGTTTCCCTCCAGCTCCCAATATATTTGGCTTTGCATCAGCCAATTCAGAGAGCAGGAATTCCAAGTGAGACCATGGCAAACTTTATGAACTCCATCACAAAGGTGCCCAAAGCATTTTTAGACCCCTCCTCAGGTAAAGCTCAGTTGCATCCTTTCAGTCTAGGTAGGGCACGCTATTGAAATTTCCCTGCCACTAGATGCAGCAGAGCACAGTTGAGCTCCCAAAGTGCTGTGAAAACCTCACAGCAGTGCAAATATTTCAACATCTGCTTTTATTCTTCAGTAACACCTGAAAAGTCCAAGCAAAGGCAGATCTAACATGAAATTGGATTGTATTTCAGCTAATCTGTATTTGTCCTTCACTTCTAGAGTCTTTGGATCCCTTTGGGATGGGAACATCCCTAGATGTCTCTCCCCAAGCCAGCTTCCCTGGGGAAAACCTGAATCTGTCTCGGACAGTTTGTAATAACAAGATGCTGCCTTATAAACAGGTTTGCACGGCCCTGCAGACACTGAGGGAATGCACAAACCCCCATTTTCCAATGTTGCTCCTGTATTTCTCCCTCCAAGCATTCACCTATAGCCTGATTCCCAAAAAGCCGAATGGTCAAGCACACATCCTCCACCATTCCCTTCTGCACCCTGACCACAGAGCATCCCTCTGTCCAAGCATCTCTCTGGGAATCCCAAAACCTGGGCCTTTCTCCCAAACTCCTCCCTATAAGCATTCCTCTCTTGAGCATCCTTCCTGCATCTCAGCCTTTTGAGCAGTTCTCACTCCAACCATCTCTCCTGCATACCTCACTCCAAGACCTCTGCTACATTCCAACCCCAGAACATCCCTCTCAATATCCCTCCCAAGTACCCCTACCCTTATCCTGAGCATCCCTCCCTCAGAGCATCCCAGTTCCTGAGAACACCAACTCTATCCTGACCCTCAAAGAGCCCTTACTTCCAGCTCCTTCCTGCATCCCAACTGCCAATCATTCTTGCCTTTGAGCATTCCTCCTGCAACACCTTCCACCAGCACCCCTCCTGCACCACTTCCCTTGATCAGCCTACCTGCATCCCTCGCCCAGAGTATCCCTCATTCCATACATCCCTTTCCCTGAATACTGCTCCTTCATCTCTTCCCCTGAGTACCCTTCCTATACCCTTCTCACTGAGTATTCCTCCTGAATGCCTCACCCAGAGCATTCATCACCCCGAGCACTCCTCCTGTACCTCTTACCCAGAGCACTTCTGCATCTCTCACTCAGAGCATCCATCCAGGACTCCTTTTCCCAACTACTCCATCTGCACCCCTTCCCCTGAGCACCCCTCCTACACTTTTCACCCCGAATATTCCTCCTGAATCCCTCACCGCAAGCACATCTCCCTTACCTCGCACCGGAGTACCCCTCCTGCATCCCTCACTCCGAGCGTTCCTCCTGCATCTCTCACGCCGAGCATCCCTCCTGCATCCCTCACGCACCTCTTTCCCCGACTCCTCCTGCATCCCTTCCCCTGAGCTTCCCTCCAACATCCCGAGCCCAGACCTCCGCTACTGCACCACCTCCCCGGCATTCGACCCCCGCCTCCTGCGATCACCCTAACCCCTGACCGCCCGGATCCTGCACCCCTTTCCCTTCCGCCCGCCCCGCGTTACCTCCGGCCGGGGCCGGGATGCAGCCTGGCCGGCTGCGAGCCGCAGTCCCGGGGCAGTACTGGGCAGGGCCGAGGGCGACGGGGAAACTACATCTCCCAGCGGGCCGGGCCGAGCCGTGCCGGGCCGTGCCGGGAGCGCCGCGCCCCCCCGCTTCCTCCGCCTCCCTCCGCCTCTCGGCCAGCGGCGGAGCTCGGCGGCTGGAGGGGGCGCAGGTGGGTCCCCGGTGGGGCTGGGGGGCGTGGGGAGGGCCGGGGGCACCCCCAGCGGAATTCCCCGAGGGGGGAACGGGGGACATAGGCACGGGGAGGAAGGGGGGACCTGCTGCCGGGAGCCGCGCAGCTGGTCCGCTGTGGGATGCGGGAAGGACGGGCGAGCCCCTTCTGAAGGGGAATTTGGGATTGTATTTTTTTAGCATTTTAAGCTAACGTAGTAGTGTGAACGCCTGGCTATATAGGGAGGAGCCGTACCTACGATTGTTCGTAACAGGGTCGGGGTTCAGCGTCACTCTGCAAACTTTGCACATTCCCCTGCCCCCTTCCAATGAAATTTCTCCAAAATTTAAGTATTCACAGCGAATCCAAGTCCTGTATGCCCACACCCGGGACACGCAGCCAGCTGGGTCCAGCTGGGCGATGGACGTGATACATTCTCTCCAGAGGGTCTAATTCTGGGTGGTGCCTACCTTGTTGGCGTGGTTTCTGAGTGGGTTTTGCTGTGGTGCAGCAGCATCCGTGCTGGGAATCAGCCGCTCTCTAATTGCAGGGATGTTCTGGAAGTAATGGTGTCAGTGGGAGATGAGGTGGGCACTGGATTATTGAACCACCCCGTGTGTCCAACAAGCAGGCAGTGGGCTACCACGTGCGACGTGAAGTTGTTCAGAGACAAAATAAAGTGGCCCGTGAAGGAAATAAAGAGTATCTGGAAGATACTCCAGGCATGTCAAGTCATACTTAAATGGGTGCTGGGACAGGACGTTGAAAATCAGTGAAAACTTCTGCCAGAACCGGCATTAAATGGGTGTATTGGACTGTACAAAGGGCTCCATCAGCTTGGAAGGAAAAGTGACGCTCCCACTGCCCCGAGACCCCAAGCAAGCTCCTTTCTGGCAGGCGGTGGCAGTGCCCTCCTGGCCATCTGCACTGCCCGCCCAGCAGCCCCTGAGCCCACGGGTGTTGAAGGTCACACCAGGGGAGCGCCGAGTACTGCCAACACTTTGGCTTTTATTCTCCAGACTTGGCTGTAGCCGCATCCCTGTGGCTCTCCACTCCCTCTCCCCCTCCATCTTGTCGTCAGCCGTTCTCTTTCGGCGGCACTTAACCTTCTCTTCGTTCTCCTGCTCCCTGCTGTGCGCTGCTGCTTTTGTTCCTCCACTCGCAGAAGGAACCTGACCTTTGCTTTATTTCGCTCCTGGCTTTTACTAACTGGGCACCAGCTTTATTTCCCTACCTCTCCCTCCCTACCCCTTCTCTTTATGCGTAAATTCAGCATCTGCAGAGAGCCTACGCGAAGCCTCCTGGATTCAGCCGCATCCCTAAGCACGCAGCCCAGGAGATGCTCAAGGGCGTGGAGGTGCAGGTTTGGAAAGGGATGAACACACACCATCGTACCCACAGCAAACCAGGGCTGTTACCAAACTCCCGTTCATGCTTTCCCATCCCTTACGCGGCTCACTGGCAGAACAGCGTTTCTGTGCATAACAAAGCAGGGTCAGCAAATTAAATATAAATTAAGTATAAATTAAATATAAATAACTGGCAGATAAGCAGCTGCGCTCCGAAGGTGGATAGTCAGTATGTCTGTCTCCCAGCACTGCAGTCGCCGGCAGATCCATAGCAATCCTGTCGCAAGAAGAGAAAGGAAGGGTGACCCGTCGTTTCCTGCCTCACGCCTGCTGGGAATTTGAGTCCCTTGTCAGAGCTCGTCACCACGTCCCCCGTGCCAGCCTCGGGGTGAGCGGCCTTTCCCCAAACGCCTGCTGGAAATTTCCAGAGGCACCACAGCAATCCCGAAACAAAAAGCTGCTGTGCCTCCCCGCAGGCGCTTCATTTTGGGATCTATTGCTCCTGGCAGGCACGCCATGCTCTGCTTCACCGACTGAATTTAAACCTCTTACGTGCTGCTCAGTTGGAGGGTTTCATATTAAGTGTCCAAAATCAGGTGGGTCCGTTCTGCAGCAATGAGAAAACATGGTATTTCCTCTCTAAGATTGCCATAAATAAGTATATAGGGTGCAGAGACGGTATTGTAAATGTTTAACTTTCTATAGTAAAGGATGGGCTAAGTGAATGTGCATCAGGGATAAATGAAGGGGGCCTTGCAATGGATTTTGTCCAAAATTCTTCTTAAAACTCAGCTCTCATTGGTGCCAACTGTCTGCTGAGAGCTGGGTAAGTGGTCAGTTGAGGTGTGGTTTGGGGGGGGGGAGGGGTTAAACCCTTAAATACTATTTTTTGTTGTTTCTGCCCACCCCCTTTAGTTAGTTTTTATTATTATTATTATTATTATTATTATTATTATTATTATTATTATTATTATTATTATCTTGTCTTTCATGAGGTGACTTCTAGGCTTCAAACTGCCATGTTTGCAGCCCCCCTAACACAGAAAGGCACGAGGTTGTAGGGTTTGGATTTCCTCCATGCGGTTGTCCCCTGGAGAAGGGACAAGGCACAGAACTCTTCTGCAGGTAGAGTTACAGCAAGTTCCATGGGCTTGGCTGTGTCCAGGTCTGGAGTTCTCAACTTTATGAGGGTTTGTTTGTTTGTTTCCTCAGGGCTCAGGTGTTTTGTAGAAACTGGAATTTTTACCTCAAACCAAAACATGTATTTCAGTAAGACACAGTGGAGCAAACTGATACATGCCAGGCGTGGGAAACTGGGGAAAAAACCAAAGCAGAACAAGCTTCACACAGGAAGAAGCATCTTTGCCTGATTATGTGTTCACAGTTAATATTCCCTAATGGAGCAGACTGGAGCCCCATCCTGCAACAACCATCTTTTGCTGAATCCCATTTAAAGTCTCCAGCAGCCATACAGGTGCCCAGCTTTTTCTTTTTTTTTTTCTTCATGCTTCCTTTTGAGCTGAAATCAATCCTTCCCTTCCCAAGGCAGAATTACTTCCTATAAAGCACTGCCTGATCTGTCTCTTGTAACATTTGTCTACTTGATGTAGCTTTCACCAGCTCTCTTGGGCAACACTCAAAAAGCCAGAGTGGTTTTTAGTCTGACTGCTCTTCCTAATGCTTAGCAGAAATGGTCCCTGGCATGCTTTAATTCTGTTGCCACTTAGGTATCATTTGTTGCATCAGCCTAAATAATTAATTTCTTCTTTTTTTTTAATTTTTCTTTTCTTTTTCCTCTGTATATATTTTGCGGTTCATTGTTAGTCCTCAACTATTTCTTACAGCAGCTGCACATATTTCACTGTCCTAAATACAGATTTTCCAAGTTTTAGTTGTGGAGGGATATTTCACAGGTGAGGTATTGAAGGCTCCATGATAAAATTAGCCAGCCATGCAATACTTAAGACATAAGGTTAGGAGGCACTGATACAGGCTACACAGAAAATCTGTGGTTGTCCCATCCCTGGAAGTGTTCAAGGCCAGGTTGCATAGGACTTTGAGCAGCCTCATCTAGTGAAAGGTGTCCCTGCCCATGAGGCGTGGGTTGGAACAAAATAATCTTTACAGTCCCTTCCCACCCAAGCCATTCTATAGTTGTGTGATTCCATGAAATTAAAACCATTAAAACAATGACTTTGTAAATGGCTGTGTAATGCTACATCTTGCAGCAAAAACTCTATTTCTGTAATGGCATATGTTAACTCATATTTCAGGGGATGCTACAATTTTAATGCTTTTAATACCATGTATAAGGGCTTCAGAGGCCCTAAGCAGCCTGTGGGATGGACTTTGGAAACCTTAACAACTCAACATGATCCTCTTCAACCAAATTACAGATTGCTCTGCTTTGCTGTTCTGTGTTTAATTAATCTCATTAATTAAATTCACTTAATGACACTAGGATCGGCCACTCATCCATATCTTGGGTATTGCCTCTGAAATCCAGAAGGATTGATTCATTTTCCTTCCCTGACATTTTTAAAGTGAAATGTGTGTTGGCAATAAATTTCTTTTCCTGATTGAAATCCTATTTTAAATTGTCTTTATTTATGTATTTACATGTATATATAGAGAGAGCTATAGCTATCTTTTGTCAACCATATAAACATATCTATAACTTTAGATTTTCTATTAAACTGCATTCTTTTTACTGAAAAGGATAGATTACAGCTGTATGCCTTTTTCAGTGGTAAAAAAACCATAGTAATATTTGTGCCATTTGTTTACATTTTACTTACGTTGGCAAATTATGAGTGATGGGGCTTTTTCTTTGTTTTGATGATTACTGTACACTTGTGGGTTTTTGCCAACTTGGGTGAAAAAGGCAGTCAGTTAAATTATGTATACAGAATTTTATTTATTAGCTAATTAAAGGGCTCTTAAATGTGATGAATACAGGAGAGCTTATCCAAAGCTGTTCTACATTCAAAATGATTATGAAACAAAGTGGTATGATAATGATGATTCTAAATACGTGAAGGCATTGATCAGTGAAAACAGTTAGCTTTTGTCATTTTGCATACTTGCATACTTTCCTGCTGTGTCAATCCCCATCATTCTCCCAGCTTTGAACCAGTTATTTGCTGAACTAAACTCATGGGGGAGAGGGTTATTACAGAAATGTTCTCTATGCAGCTGTTGAGGATGCTCCTAGGAGTAGAACTCAAGTTAAAATTTACAAGCTGTGGTTGGTTGAAATGCTTATATGCTCAGGCAACAGCTTCGGTTCAGGAGTTTGACTTTTTAATGAAGCTGACCACTGCACTGCTGGTTTCTCTCAATTTACATCATGTGATAAGATCATGACTTTAAATCAAATGTAGACTTCCCCCTCCCCCCCATAATATTAGAAGAGGTACTTAAAAACTGATTGCTCTTAGAAGCACAAAATAAATCTTGTGTTCTTCAGCCAAATTTGCATCTTCAGCTGTCAAATTAGATCTGTAGCTGACCTAATTTGAGTGAATTTTAAATGCCACTTGGGGAGAAGCTACACAAAATTCTCTGCTTCCAAGAACTGTAACCCAATTTGTACTTCTCCTTGGTGACTGCAGGTTAGAAAATCATACAACCATAAAATGGTTTGGGTTGGAAGGGACCTTAAAGATCATCTTGTTCCAGCCCACCTCCCCCATGGGCAGGGACACCTTCCACTAGATCCGTAGCCTCCCATGTCCAAAATCAGATGTTCTTGGTACCTCCTCTTTGTGAAAATCTCACCAAGTGATTTTCATGCTGCATTCTTGGACAGCCTTTATATTACATCAGCAAAGCACCCAGGCTTGAAAAACCATGCTAGGGGCTGCAAATGGTGGTTGAATGATTAAAGAGAGAAAACTTACAACCCATTTAATTTCAACTTTTACCAGTTTTTAGGGAAAAAAGCAGCAAAGACTGACTTTCCCCAGCTACTGTCAAGTATGTTGGTTGGTCAATGCATTAAGTCCAGGCTGATGATAAATCTAGTAGACATTCATGCTCATTTGTGCTCATGTTTTTTGGCTCTTCTGAGGGTCTCAGACTATCAGATTCATCTTCACACTATGAGGATATAAATCTCTAAGAAATTGGAAGAATTAGGCAAAAAGAAGACAATTAGGAATGACAGCTGAGGAATAGTTATCTTCCAGCCTTATCCATGGGCAAGATGTTTGCATCATCAAATGTTTAAAATTTAATATAGTGCAGGGGTAATGGGCAGGTTCAAAATCAGAGCAGGCTGGTGTCCTGGAGAGTGAAATCCAGTCTGTATGGGTCTTTAGAATACACAGTAGCCAAAAGCAGAATGGGCTGTCCAGTGCACCTGTCTGAGCAATGCTCAGAGGTGGGGGAGGAGCAGAGCCCACATGCTGAGAGGCTGCCAATCTCTGTGCTACTCTTCCAGCTCCAGAGCTAAGGCTTGGTTAGATTTCTGATGCTGTTGTTGCCAGCAGAGATACAGTCTTCAGCTTCAGAGAGCTTATGTTACTCCCATATTTTTTTGGCAACCCCCCTTTTGGACTGCTGATAAGAAAATACAGTTACAGGTGATTTAAATGTTATCCATTAAGGTTGGGCTATAGCCTCTAATTCAGGCTATCAGTGAGGTGTTGGATCAGAGTAGACCTAGGACGGATGATGAGTTTGAAATGAAGATCTGTATCTTTGGGCTGCATGGTGGTCTTTGTGTTTGTGACTCTTTACCACAAACTCTGCCACATGAGGCCTTGTCACAGACACATCAAGGGAAACATCTTGCTCTGTGCCTGGCTAAGGCTGGCAGACAGAGTGAGAAAAAAACTCTCATGGTGTGGATAAGCAAGCTTGGGCTCAAAAATCTGAAAGCTTCACCTGTGAAGGAAGAATGGGTTGTTTAGTCTACAGCAGCTTGAAGGGCAGCAGAAGTGGGAAGCAATGAACATGGCTTTTGGAATCACTATCAGTCCTGCTTCTACGGACTGTGTTACTTGTAGGGAGGTATGGGGAAGCTTCTGTTTGATGAAATGTGAAAAAAAGTAAAATCCATTTTAGGCTGCTTTTGTGAATGCCTGATTGTTCTTGTAGCAATGCTTTTGCAGACATATTGCAAGCCCTTAGGGGAAAAATGTATGGTAGCCACTCGTGCTACAGAATTAGATCAGTTGAAGCCTCCACATGATCAAGTTTAAACAGCTCTTGAATCTAAATTGGGTTGAAGTCTTCAAGAGTGGGAAGTATGCTGAGACAGTAGCAAGGGGAGTTTAGCACAGGATCAGATTGTTTTTTCTAGAGTATATTTGGCTGAGGTTAGTCACAAGGATGGTCTGTGGCCATCGATGCATGTGGTGTTGCATTGGCCTACACATGCATCTTTATCTGCCAGTTTTGCTGGATGCATGGAACTAAGGGACACACAGGGAAAGCACTCTAGATTTAGAGATCTGCATCTTTCCATTATTGTGCAGTGGGATGTAGGCAGTGTGCCAAGGACTAAAGAACAAAGTGGAATGTTAGTCTTAAACAAGTTAAAGACAGGCTCTCCTTTGACTTGTCAATTATCTGCCCTAGTTGGGTGTTTTTCTTAGCAAAATGTGCTGCTGTCTAGAGGTGTATTTGTTTTAGAATGCCATTAGCACTGTTATCTGGGTTTTAGTAGCCATTTAAGAATTGATATTCCAGCACAGATGACCTTCTCCCTATCTGCATTTTGCTGTGACTCCAGAGCTGATAATAGTGGGTAGTGTCTGTGATTATTCCATTACTAGTTAGGAAAATGCCTGCACTTAAGTTGAATTTTAAGGGAGCTGTTTAGCAGCTTTCTGTTGAATGGCTGTAGTTACTACAGCAAGAGCTACCTCCTGCCTCTGTAAGTAAACACTGGTGAATTTCCTGCTGAACTGTTGATTGATTTAGATTCAGCAAACAAGGAAAAACAGATTTGCAGGTCCTTAGGTAGCAGGAATGATGGCCCGCCTACCCAAGACAGCTGAGCTGAACTGCAGTGGAGACAGCTGCACAGCTCCTTTCTTTTGCCTTGCTTTTCCCAGCCCTGGCATTGGTCCAGTTCCAACATGTAACAAAGCATGCTGAATAGAAAATACTGGGTTTTCTTCCTAAACTGGCTCATTGTGGGATCAGATGAGTGCCAGAGGTGGCATAAGGGATGTTATGGTGGAGGGGAAGGTGAGGCCACGCATGCCCCTTCCTAAGGCTTGACTGCACCTTAAAATTGCATCTGTAGTTCATGTCAGCTGATGGCAAAGGCTCTGCATGGAAACGACGTCAACTGGAATATGGCCCCAAATAATTAGAAAATGTTTTCTAGGGTAAAGCACATTGGAAGGAGAAAGTCTGGTGGTTTTTTTTTTAATGAAAGGAACGACAGACTGTCATGTGCTTACAGCAGCAATTGCTGTCTGGCTCCCTGTTATGCTGACTGCACTCAGACATACGTCAGGGAATTCTGCTGAACTGCTTTGTGACTTTAATCATATCTTCAAACACTATGGAAGATGTTGGGTTGTGTCCAATTCTTGTCCCGTCCTTCTTTGCTCCCTTTAAATTCTCTGTGAGGGAAATGAGATCATACAAGCCCAGAACACTACTTTAAAGTCAGCCCTCATTGTAGGTATTGGTGGGAGAGATTTACTTTTAGCATAATTATAAAGTTTTGGAAGACTCATGATTCCTGGCACTAAACTGAATTAAACAAAGTCCTGTTCAAATCTGTTAGAAGAAATAACATCCTTATGCTTGTTCTCAAGATACAACCTCAAAACATAATTTCTCGCTTCTAATTTCTATGGTGAATCCTTGCCATGTGGTTACCCTTATATATTTAGGACTATTTATCTCTGTAGTTTAACCTTTCAAAAAGATTAATGCAACTAAATGTGTGGTGTTGGATTTTTTTTTAATTTTTTTTTTTTTTAGAATTAGTCCCAGCACCGTGACTTTTCCATCATGTCAGAACCTATCACGCTCAATGTTGGAGGAAAACTCTATACCACCTCTCTGTCCACTCTGACTAGCTTTCCAGACTCCATGCTGGGGGCCATGTTTAGTGGGAAGATCCCAACCAAGAAGGACAGCCAAGGCAACTGCTTTATTGACAGAGATGGCAAAATCTTCCGCTATATCCTGAACTTTTTACGAACTTCTCACTTGGACCTCCCGGAAGATTTTCAGGAAATGGGCTTACTGCGACGGGAAGTAGATTTTTATCAGATTCAGCCCCTGATTGAGGCCTTGCAGGAGAAGGAGGTAGAGCTTTCTAAAGCAGAGAAAAATGCCATGCTCAACATCACCCTCGATCAGAAGACCCAGACCGTTCACTTCACTGTCCGAGAAGCACCCCAGATTTACAGCCTGTCTTCCTCCAACATGGAAGTGTTCAGTGCTCATATCTTCTCCACGTCATGCCTGTTCCTGAAGCTTCTTGGTTCCAAACTCTACTACTGTTTCAATGGAAACCTTTCCTCAATATCCAGTTACCTGCAGGACCCCAACCACTTGACCTTAGATTGGGTTGCGAGTGTGGAAGGCCTTCCCGAAGAGGAGTACACCAGGCAGAACTTGAAGAGACTCTGGGTGGTGCCAGACAATAAGCAAATCAATAGTTTCCAGGTGTTTGTGGAAGAAGTGCTGAAAATAGCCATGAGTGATGGTTTCTGCATAGATTCTGCTCATCCACATACTTCAGATTTCATGAATAATAAGATTATTCGCCTAATTCGGTACAAGTAGGAATGGCTGTTTGTTGTGGTGCCAGCATGGAGATAACACAGGTTAAGTGTTTCCCTTTAAAACACACTTACAGCCTAATTCAGAATCATGCTTATCTGGATTAAGAGTCACTAACAAGGAGATGATTTTCCTTTAATGTACTTACCAATACAACCTTTCAGAATGTGTCTATATTCCAGACAGAAGCAATATTGTCTAGCATCCTGAATTAAGGACTGGCACTGTCTCTGCCTCTGCCTCTGACCTGCTGTACAATTCTGGGGAAAATCACTTCTGTCCTCTCTACATTTTCCAGTTGGAAAATGAGTGATCCTTAACCTGCATTGCCAGGGGATGCGAGGGTTCAGTAACCATGGTTTGGATGTATCTGGAGAACGGATGCAGTGAAAGGTACCATGGAGCTGCAGTGCAGCAGACAGCCCTAGAAGCACATTTGCCATGTCTTGCTGTATCACCCGTGCAGAGCATTCAGGAAGCTTGTTTGGATCCGTGGAGAAGAAGCCTTCCCACATGTATTCAATACAGCTGTAAAGGATGGTGCAAGTTGCGAATGAGTAAGGGATCCCGTCTCTTTGCGTTCAACAAAGGATTTCTGTCACCCTGTGAAGCTGACTTGGGTTTTTTTCTGAACCCTGTGAGGATGCCCCTGCTTTATTGTGCTTTCAGGGAAGCTGTGTTGGAATAATGTGACTGGCAAGGAAGCCATAGAAGAGACAATAGCATTATTATAAACCAAGATTAAACCTTTACTTTTACATTCCAAAGACATCCAAGACAACTAGTCCTTTTCTTTCTCTTACAATGTTAATATTTGTCTGGAGGATGCTGCTGAAACTTTCTAAGGTGAAGACAGATTTTGAGGCTGAGGCCCCCAAATGTCTTCGAGACATTTGAGCCTCTTTTGGGCATAACTCCCTTCAGCAGTACCTGGAATGCATGGGAATGCATAGGATGGATTTCATTTGAAAAGACAACATTCTCACCAGGTTATACCTAACACTTTTCATCACAAAAGCAGAGGGTCATTTTTCCTACCCTGGTTCACTGAGCCTTTATTTTGTTTAATATCTTTGTGAAATGGTCAGGTCACTTAAAGAATTTTACCTGCTTGCTTGGCTTCAGTGTCAGCTTGCCAGAGGGAAGGCAGTGGGAAACCAGACGTCAAACTCTTCCCTACACACCTGGTCTGTTCTGTAATTAAGATCATAACTCACTAGCTGCATGTTGTCTCTAAATATCATTTGTGCCACGTTGAAGATGGTTCTTTCTCAGTAAATTATGTTTAAAAGTATCTTAACTGTATTTCCCTAACCAGATTGCTGTGAGTGCATGAGAGGCCCTCTGAATCATTTTCAGGTATCTTTCATGGGATAGAAGGGCAAATGCAATAACTAAGCTTTGCATTTAGAGTTTTAGTGCTTCTAAAGGTTTCTAGCATAGGGCTGCAAAGCTCAGTACTCTGTATGTTCTTGTTTCCTGAAGTAACTACTCTGTTGTTACACTAAGCTGACCTGTGAACAAGCATAAAGAAGCTTTTCTTTTTTCCTTGTAAAAAAAACCAGTGTGGTCAATGTATTTCTACTGTCCCAAGCTGTGACTGCATGAACAACACAAATCAGCATGCTGATGGGTAAAATGCTCATTCTGCAGTTGTTACAAACCACTACCCTTTGTCTGACTTGGTGCTAAACCAGCATATACATGGGACCATGTTGTCAGAAGGCACTGATTGGGCTTGAAGCCCTCAGAACCATTAAACGTGGCAAATTTTGTGTATTTTTGAGGATTGTAAACAGGATTTTGTGACCAAATTCCAGTCTGAGTCACCATGTTCTTCTATATTTAGTCTCATTAGGAAGAATTTCTTTTTTTTTTTTTCCATCCCAGTCCTGAATTACAAAATACAAGTTAGCCAGTCAATATACAAGTATAATACAAGTAGCTGGACGCTGACAGAGGTGATCGGTGCTGGTAATATGATTATGATCTGTTAAAAGAACCCTCTCATCAAATCTGTGACTTGAAACAGATATGCTGTTGCTGAATTCATGATAACAGAGATTTTAGGGATTCTTGACAGTATTTCTTTTTAACCCAGACCCTTAAGAGTAGAGTAGTTAAATGACCTGTAACCGGAGCTTTTGTATGTCATGACTAAAATAATACTCACCGGTAGGAATTTGTTTCCTATCAGCTTGAGTTTATCCAAAGGTAAGAGCAGTGGGCTTAGAACTCATTTGGAAGGGTGGAGGGGGAAGGTCTGACCTATACCCTTTAGAGCTGTGGATCAGTACTGCTCCATTCTGTTTCAGTAAAATGAAATATTCCATGGGAGAGTTGAATCATTACTGCATTTTTTAATTTTTTTTTGTTGAAAGGCAAGTAAGAGTAGTCTGTAAAAGGAGAGAACTGGACTCAGATCTTCATCTTCACCTGGAGTGCTTTAACCCATCAGTCTGTTATGCAAAAGATGAACACATTTATTTGTGTTCATGCAGCCAAGTCAGTAAAAGGTACAGCTGGCCCCAGATCTCTGTCATTTATTAATAGACAGTGAGATGCAAAGTATCTCTCTTTTATATGTGTATATAGATGCAAAATTTCCAACCAGTATAAAGACATGAGTGAAAGCCATGCTTTGGAAGGAACAGCAAAACTTGAGGTACCTCAAACTTGCTAAGCACAATAAACATGTAAAAAAAAGTATGAGGTACTATTTATACTGGAAATGGGCGGTAAGTGAATCACTTGTGATTGCAGTCAAACATATGTTCTACAAATGCAGCTGCTATTTCAGACTCTACACTAAGCTTAATTTATAGCTGCTCCCAAATTCTGCAGTCTGTGAGTTACGATATAATGACTGTTTATAGGAATGTTCTCTCTCCAGAGCATTTGTTTGCATTTTATCTGAATAGCTGTTTTTTGTTTACCTTCTTTTTCTGAGCCCTGGAGGTGTAACTTGCTCTTGTTTACCAGTCAACAGCACTGAAAATGATTCTTCTCAAGAGTTTTCCTGAATTAAAGAGAAGCAAATGTGCACAAAGCCTACTAAGTATAGCACAACCCCATCACTAGTCATGGAAAGCATTTGGCATTTATTAGCAATACCATCTAAAAATTATTTCACTGTTCAGTGGAATATTCACTTTCAGAGCAAACTTTTTTTTTTTTTTTCCTGGAAAGGATCGAGTGACATTTTCTTCCCTTAAAGTTTTGTGTCTGTTTTCTTTTACATCTTGTTGCATAACTCCTGATTCTGCCATATGCCTGTCTCCCTCAATACCTTAGTGTACAAAATGAGGCCAAGCCCTGCAATTTTTTTTTTTAATGGCCTCTTTTCTTTTTTTCTTTTTTTTCCCCTAAATGACCACTGAATAGGATGTTCAGTAGTGTTAGAGGAGAAAAGTACGAGAGTTAGGGCAGATTTTAGCTGTAGTCCAGTGGCATTCTCAGATCTGAACATGTGCATAGCACAGTGGTGTTTCTCATGTGGCAAAAACACTGTTACAATACATCTTAATGGGACTCCAGAAAGAATCACTCGTGGATTTCTTTACATGTTTTTAGGCTTGCTATCTCTTAAATATCTAACAACATCGAGTTACAATGATGAGACTGAAACTGTATATAAATAGTAAGAGAGACTTGGTTTATACAGCTGTTAAAGGCTGGGAGGAGTTGATGAGATGAGTGTTTGTTTCGGCAGGCAGTGGTAAAGAAATAAAATATTTACAATAAAGTTGTAAAACTTTAGATCTGAAAGAATGACATTAACAAGAAAACCAGGATTTAGAAGTGAGAGTATAAAAATATATTGATGTGTTCAGGAAAGAAAAAAAAAAACAAAACAGCAAGATAACAATGGAGACAAAGATTTTGCTACAAGAGTCTGTGGTTAGAATGATTCATTAGTCCTTTCCAGTTTTAATCTCCTATTATGCACTTTAAATATGGGTCATGATAGCAGCTTCTCAGGAGCAAGCAGCTTTGCTTCAATTTGCATGTGCTTGAAATCACCAAACGTTGGCACTGCTGTACTTAGAACTTTATCACTGGGTTGTTGAGTATAAATTGCTGCTTAAGTTCACTGGAAGCAAATATCTCCAGTCAATCAGATTTATTTCCAGGAATAAAATGCAAGGTGGAAGGGGAGGTGGAGTCCATATATAAGGTTGGTGGAAGTGATAAATACTGCCTTCAGCCACAGACTGTGGAAAACAAGTCCAGGATCTTCTGATACTTTACAGATTAATAGAGAAGTAATGAAGAAGACTCCTCTGGGCAGTTTTATTTTCACTTCATCCTGCAGAACTTGGTGCCCACTGCTCAGAATTTCAATGTATTTTGAAACATTTAACTTCCATTCTGCACCCACATGCTGATGGACACAAACATGCAGGGCACAAGCAGTGCTAATATGCGGCCCTCCCAGTGACAGTCTCATATGTGAATTAATATGGGCAATCACAGATAGTCTGTGCAAGAAAGGCTGATTGTGTATAAAGATCCAGATCAAGCTCACAGATTCACTTGGGAATAACACAAGGAATCTTTTCCCTGTGAATTCAGGAAAAAAAAAAGGAGCTATAGGGGAAGGCTATATCTAATAATTTCTTTTCTCCTCATCTTCTTGGCATTACCCTCAGCGTTTTCTTACTCCAAATCCTAATTGCAGGATTTTCCCATTGATCAGGATTTGAACTAGAGGCCGTGCTTTTTAATCAATAGTGTTTGAAAAGATGGTCTTTATTGCATACCACCTTCACAGAGGGCCTGCCTCTTAGGGCTGTCACATTTAAAAATCTGATTGCATTCCTCTGCTTGTAACTCTTTCTGTGAACTGTTACTAATATGTATTTTAGAAAGTAGTAAATAAAATTTGAGTGAAGCAGGAAGTGCTCTCCCTGACATATTTATTGAGAAAAAAAGCATGAGTGATGCTTGCTGCACCTCTAGTTTTCCCTTTCTCTAATCATTGCCTCCTTGTAATGCTTACCTCGACCTCAGTGGCTGGGGATTGCAAGCTCCCAAGGAATTTGTGCAGTTGTAGAAAACTTGGATGAACGAGCCTTTGTAAATAGTCAAAACCATTTAAAATGCATTAGCTCATTTATGTTTCAAATATTTATAAAGAGAGGATTCGTTTTTCCAATGAGAAGCCTTCTTAAACCCTGATGCTTTACTGCTGTTAGACTTGTCTCTAGTTCCTGAGCTTGAGCAAACCATAATATATGGCTGCTGTACAGGAAAATAAAAATTGAACATGTTAACTGTATGATTCCATGCAGCTCCTATAAGGTATGATAGATAGATAGATAGATAGATAGATAGATAGATAGATAGATAGATAGATAGATAGATGTTTGCTGTAAGGAAGCTAAAAAGGCATCAGACTTGAATGCATCCACCCTCCAGGCTGACAGGAATATATTTTTAAAAACTGAGCCTGTTCCTCCAAGAGCACTTTGTACCTGGAAGCTGACTTGGGCAGCAGCAAAACAGGTTGGAGATGGCACCTCCCTGGAGCAGAGCTAAGGTGGTGTACTTTCAAGCAGCTTCTGGCCAGGGGAGGTTGGGTGGCCTCACAGCACCAACCAACTCCTCGTTCACCCCCTCACTCCCAGGCTTGCTTCCTCCTCCTTCGGGCTCAACCCGAGCTTCCCTGTAGCAGCCTCAGGTGCTGGATTTCTCAAAGTAACAGCCTGGTACAGCAGCAGCTCAGCTCAAGCTGGGGGTCTGCCCAGAGAAACACTCAACAAAGAAGTGCCTGAGTTTTTTTACCCTCAGTCCGTGCACTCATTCTTCTCGCGCCTCTTGATCCAATGATGATTTTTGTCTCAGGTGTTCTCTTATGGGATTCTTTATCTGTGTTCGTGCAGGCTAATCATTAACTGTTTCCTATGCCAGTGCCTCACCACCTTCTCAACAAAGAGTTTCTGATGCTCAAGCTAAATTTCCTCTGGTCCCCCTCGCGCCCGTTTCGGCGCCTCACACCGCCCCGCCCTTCCCGCGCACGCGCAGCCCCTCCCTACTCCGCGAGCGGGCGGGCGGGGGGCGCGCGCGCGCTTCAAACCCGCGCGGCGGGCGCGGCGCATGCGCGGGGTAGGGTGCACGCGCCATGGCGGCGGGCGGCCGCGGCTGGTTCCGCGCGCTGGCGCTCGGTGTGTCCTTCCTCAAGTGCCTCCTCATCCCCGCCTAGTAAGGAGGTTCCCTGCGCGCTGGACGGGACGGGACGGAACGGAACGGGATGGAACGGGGGCGGGTGGCGTAGGGCTGCCGCGAACCCCCGAGGGTGGCCGGCCGCGGGCAGCGTGGCGCTGCGGTCCGCAGGAGGCCCTGAAGGTCCGTGTGACTCCGGGGTTCGTGAGGGAAGCGAGGCGGCGCTGCCTCCCTCGGCCGCGTGGCACGGCTTTGCTTTCCTCTGTGGAAGCCCTTCTGGCCCGTTCCGGCTGGCTGCTGCTCGGGAAGGCCTTTCCAGCCTAAGTGTGCTGGAACATTAATGCTTTGTAATTTTACGGTTTTATACTGAAAAAAAACCATAAAAAATTGCTGTTAAACTTCAGTTAGAACTTGGAATTTGACATTAATTGTCCGAAGAAGCCAAGCTATAAATAGTCCTTGCCTTATAAGCACCTGTATTAATGACTTTTTACATGGTTGGTCAGTCATAAGACAAGGAATGGTTGTAAACTAAATAAAATGGGACATTTAGATCAGACGTCAGGAGAAAAATTTTTACTTTGAGGTTGGCGAGACACTGGCACAGGCTGCCCAGAGAAGCTGTGCATATCCCATCCCTGGAAGTGTTCTAGGTCAGGCTGGATGGGGCTTTGAGCAACCTGGTCTAGTGGAAGGTGTCCCTGCCCACAGCAGGGTGGTTGGAATGAACTGGTCTTTAGGGTCTCTCCCAACTCATTCTATGATACATCTTTGGAACAAAGTTGTTGAGCAGCACCGTTGTTACTGTTTCGCTTACTTGATCACAGTGGAGTCCAAGAGCTGATAAATAGAGGCTTCCTTCTTACCTGCATGTGGTAATGTGCTCTGAAATTTTTCCCTTTTAAGTGCATGTGTGTATGTGACTCTTAACATACATCTTCTGTAGTTACTCCACAGATTTTGAAGTCCATAGGAACTGGCTTGCCATCACCCACAACTTGCCCCTCTCTCAGTGGTACTATGAGGTAAGGACATTTGGGGTATATAGCTGTGTATAAATTACAAGCACATTGGGTATGACAGACCTTGTGAATGCTGGAAGAGATGGTTGGTGACTGTCATGTAGTGGGACAAAAAGATGCCGTTCACAATTTGCTGGCCCTGTGTAGCATTTAGCTAAAAATTGAAAGTTAGCTGGGAAGCTGCAAGTACTTATGAAGGCAAAATGGGAAAAGCAGTTAAGGCACGTGGCTTATTGGAAAGGCTGTGTAGCAGAAGAGCAAGCTTCACTGTACTCTTAAATTGCTGGGGTGTGTGCTCTTCTCATTAGTGATAGACAGTTACCAGAATAAAGAGTGAATCATGCTAATGGGTATATACATCTATCTATTATGATTTCAATCACTGTATTGAAATTTTGAACCTTTGCTGGTGGGGTAGTAGCATGCATTGATTTTTATCTAGATGAATCATCTTTACGTTTGTCATAGACTCAGCCTACCTAATTGGGTTTTAATCTGTCTCCTGGTATCTGCTGGAGTACAGGGATAGATTATGTAGTGTCTAATAGTCCACATAAGCACCTAGAAGTCAATGGTTTGTGCACATCAGAACTTTGTAGGACTGATCCAAGGACTGTTTTACAAACAGATTTTTATAATGCCAGCATTAACCCCATGCCAGAGCATAGGATGCCTTTCATCAATACAGCATAAGCATCTGGGAACACACTCACTGAAAAATATACCCCATCCCAACCTGCTCTGTTCATCCCTCTTCCTCTCCTGTTTCTACAGCCAAGGAGTTAATTCTTGGTCAGGGCATAACAACTGTCCTTATGGGAAGAGATCACATAATGCTGTTGGATCTTTATATGGTTGTACGATAGTTAAAACTTGTTAACTGAGTGAAAGCAATTGTGAGGCTGGAGCAAGGCTGATTCAGAGGTTACTGAGAGAAAATGCATCAGCTGGTTTGCTGCAGTGAGCTGTTACCTGAAGGACTGCAAACAGCATGGTTTGTTACAAACTATTTAATCTTGTTTTTAGGCAACCTCGGAATGGACCCTGGATTATCCACCATTTTTTGCTTGGTTTGAATATGCACTTTCTCACATTGCCAAGTACTTTGACCCCCAGATGTTGGTTATTGAAAACTTGAATTATGCCAGTCGTGCAACCATCTTCTTCCAAAGGCTTTCTGTCATCTTTACAGATACCCTCTTCATATATGCAGTTCATGAGTAAGTCTTAATTCTGCGGACAGTGGGTAGTCTTTCATACGTGGGCTTGTTCTGCAGCCACAACAAGTAACTATTTGTACAAATAGACTTGTAAATGAAGAGAAATGCCAGAGTTGCTTGAACCTGTTCAAGGAGAATCTTGGAATATGCTGCTAAACACAAGTTAACATGTTCTTCTTGGAGATACAATTGCGCAGCATGTGATGGATTTGCAGGCACTCGGACACCAGCTGCTGTTTCACATGTTGTGCTTGGGTTTGCTTCTGTCACTGGACTCATTTTATAGGAGTTGCATGACAGCTGGTGTGCTCAGAACATGTTTTTTCCTGTTACTTTTCTTATTACTCTGTTCTTCTAGAGTAGAAGCATAAAGGAAATTTGTCACAAAATGGCAGTATCATCAAATATACAAAGGTGCTCCAGTGTTTTTGATGATAAACTGATTATTCCAAGTCTGATGTAATTAGGATTGGATGCTTTCAGTGTGGCTTGACTTTGTAAAGAATTATTTACCTTATTTCTAAAGAGTAGCATGGTGGGGTGTTCTGAGAAATACATTGCCTAACTTAATGATTTGGCTGTAAGAGTCTTCCATAATTTTATTCTTTCTGCTGAAAACTGGGTAGGAAATTCTCTGATTGGAGCACTGCCTAAGCTCCTTTATTTACTTTCTTTATTTGAAATGGGCTAGCTTTGCATTGTGACTCCTTTTCTTTTTATTGTTGATTCACGGATGAATGTGTGTGAGGCTGTAGGCTCAGGGCTGGTGTCTGCACAGGTCATTTTGCCAAGAGAGGTGGTATATGCCCTCTGCCTTTAAAAATTCAAGGCCAGGTTGGATGGGAGTTTGAGCAACCCAGTCTAGTGGAAGGTGTTCTGCTCATGGCAGAGAGGTTGCACTAATATTATTTCAACACAAATCATTGTAACTCTTTAATGTGATTTAAGACTGATTTCAAAAGTCCTATGAGCCATATTGCTTCACACTGAGAAGTAATAAGTTGCTTTTAACCAACAGAAATAACTCACAATATGGCAGGGGGAAGTGGTAGCAAGGTTCATGTCCAGCTGAGGACCTTAAATACGACTCCCTGTGTTGTCTCCAAAAGTAGCAATACACTGCTCATGATGGCAAGCAGGCTGTGACAGCTTAACACTCACTGAATGAGAGATTTGAACCTGAGGCTGTTATGTAATGTAAACTTTAGCATGTGGAACACACAACAACTATTGAAACTGAAAATCCTTTTTTTACTAAACTTTGTTCATGTTCATGATACTGTCTGACTTTGATGAATTTAGCAAGAATTTTATTGTTGCCTTGGATCCTGGTTAAATAGCTAACTTCAGAGTAAGTGCAGTTCTTAACTCTTAAAACCAACAGTGTTTCTGCTTGTATGCTTGAATTAAAGCTTCTGTTTCTTCTGCTCTTGTTTAGGTGCTGTAGATGTATAAATGGAAAACGAGCAGCAAAGGATATCCTGGAAAAACCAACATTTATTCTTGCCGTTCTGCTCCTGTGGAATTTTGGGTTGTTAATTGTGGATCGTATCCTTTCAAACCATTGTGGGTTGTTTGTGGTTTGTTTGGTTTTTTAACAACCTGTTACAGTTTGTGGCACAATCCTATATTATTGCTGTCATTGCAAGTAATACTGCTGGGTTTGTTTCAGGGGTTAGTGAAATAACTTTGTTTTCCTTAGAATCTACTGTTTGGCAAAATGGAAGTTAGTTCTTGGTCTGTTTTGCCAGAAGTGGAGGAGGTCCAACCAGTCTGGCAGCAATGTACCTGTTCCTGCTGGCTGTTCCTCTGCCTGCCTACAGTATTACCAGAGAGGCTGTGTGTTTTGGGTGTGGTTCCAAGTTTGTCCCATGGCAAGGAAAATCTTCACAGTGCTTCAAGATTCAGACTGTATTCAACTGGTTAACATTATATGGGAATTAGGAAGTCTTTCTAAACTTACCAGTCACAGAGTGGTTTGGATTGGAAGGGATGTTAAAGATCATTTAGTTCCAGCCCCCTGCCTTAGACAGGGGCACCTTCCATTAGACTAGGTTGCTCAAAGCATCATTCTGCATGACCTTGAACACTTCAAGGGATGAGGCATCCACAAGTTCTCTGGGCAACTGTGCCAGTCTCTCATCACTCTCCCAATAAAGAATTTCTTCCTAATATCAAATCTAAATCTCCCTCTTTTAGTTTAAAACCATTCCCCCTTGCCCTATCTCTCCATGCCCTTGTCAAATGTCCCTGTCCAGCTCTCAAAGCACCTTCTAAAGGGGCTACAAGTTCTCCCCAGCATCTTCCCTTTTTCAGTCTGAAATAACCCCAACTATCTCAACCTGTCTCCGTAGTAGAGGTGCTCCAGCCCTCTGAACCATCTTCATGGTTTCTCTGAATGCCTTCCAACAGGTCCATATCCTATATAAAAATAACTCTGGAAATTGAAATTACTGCAAGGCAGTCTTGGCACAGTGTACATTTTAAAGGAAGGACTTCATTTTCTCTGTCACAGTTCTTGTGCATGTTACCTGCTTACAGGTGGTAGGAAAATCAGGTCTACTGTCGCCATCCATTAACTAAGATGTGGCAGAAACTAATAACTTACAAATTAAAGTGGAGATTTAACCTTTTTTGATTTGTGCTACAGAAGTTGTACAATGCTTATGTAGGTTGTTGTGTTCCATTTTATCAAGGTAATATGTCCTCATTAGTGTATTTTGTGTCTAACAGTACTTACAGGTAAGGTTAAAAATTACTTGTGTCTGTGTGGTGTGAATTTAAGGTTGCTTTCTTGGATTTAAATTCCATTTTAATTTATTCCTCATAACTTTGAGTCTTCTCCAGAAAACATAGTAGTAAAGAAAGCTTTTTTTATTCCTTGACTCAAGTTCAGATATTCACTTCCAGTACAATGGCTTCCTCTTTGGGCTGATGCTTCTTTCTGTTGCTCGGCTGTGTCAGGTAAACCCAAGTGACTCTTGTCTATTTGTTGCCATGTGTATTTTGGGTGCTTTAATATAGTTAATAATTTATTAATATTAATATAATTAATAATTAATTTGGGTGCATCACAGGGCTGCTTATGTTGTGGGCAATGGTAGTGGCTTCATGTTGAGCTGTGTGAATGTACTGAATGTCTAATTATTTATTGAGTTTATGGGGAAGAGAAAAACTTTAAATTCACCATAATGCTTGCTGATGCTGCAGTGCTGCAGTTCCCCATAAGAAAGCTACATTCAGTGTTATCCCTGAGCAATGTGGTATCATTTCTTGGCATTTTATCTTCTTCCAAATCACCAGTCCTTCGAAAACATACTTCTGAAGCTGTGAAGAGGTGATTGTGTGACAGGATAGTTTCCTTGTTACACATAACATTACTGAATTTGTAATTTGAAATAAATACTTTTTAATATGTATAATAAATGTCCCATCACCTTAGGAGTACAACAGAGGACCATTAAAACTGACTACTAAGAGAAGAGCTTAGGTTTTCTTTTGTTTTCTTTCAGAAAAGGTATTTGGAGGGTGCTCTTCTTTTTGCTGTTCTTCTGCATTTCAAACACATCTACATGTATGTGGCCCCAGCATATGGCATTTATTTGTTACGATCCTACTGCTTTACTGCAAATAATGCAGGTAAGATGGGGTTTTCCTCACTGGCTTTTGGGGGGAGTGGTGTTAATCTGTGCAACTAGGAGAGCACTCATACCTGCAGATGCAATTGGAAGAGAATGATTCAAACAAAAATTCTGCTTGAGAGCAGAATTGGTAGGATCTTGAAAGATCTTTGAAATAGATTTCTTTTGTACAATTCCTGTTTCTTTAGGAGTTCTTTGTAAGATCAACATGAAAATGCTGCAGGTGGCACTTGTAAGCCTTAAGAATTATTCTGGATACGGAACAATTAAACATTATCAGAAGCTATTTCAAAGACCGTTGAATTTCTTCCCACCTTTTAGCAATGAAACATGCCTGATACTTCTCCTGTAAATTAGGGAAGGAAAATTTGGAAAATACTGAAAGCTTGTATAATGCAGGAGCTGCAGTGTGGGCAAAAGAAATGCCAGCTGTTGAAGGAAGAAACTTAATATATTGACATAGAAGGCTGTGTAACCCTTTTAGATAGGTGCTAGCAAATCCTTGTCAGCAGGGAATGCTTTGTCTCCCTTTCCACTTCCCACAGCAACTGTTTCCTTAATCTCTTTGTTTCTTGTAGATGGATCCCTGAAGTGGAGAAGTTTCAGCTTTCTTCATGTAACTCTTCTGGGACTGATTGTCTGTCTTGTTTCTGCTCTTTCACTGGGACCCTTCCTAGTATTGGTAATAACCCATTTTTTCACATGTTATTCCCCTGAACAGTTAGAAAATTTTGTTATAAAAATATAAACCATATCTCATCTAGAGGCCATTTCTTTGGTCTTCTTGTTTTCTGTAGGGTCAGCTGCCTCAAGTCATTTCACGGCTCTTCCCTTTCAAGCGAGGTCTCTGCCATGCCTATTGGGCCCCCAACTTCTGGGCTTTGTACAATGCCATGGATAAAGCACTGACAATTCTTGGTCAGTATGTTAGTCTTGCTTTTTGGTGCCTGTTTGCAGATAGAGCTGCAAAGATTTTAGTCTTCCCCATTTGAAATGTAGGCAATAAATGATGTTTTCAGATTGCCATAAATCATACGGTTGTCCACATAATCCAGTGCATAAGTTATCAGCAGTAGGTCAGAGACCAATTGCTTCCCTCTGCCATCCTTGGAAAAAAAAGAAAAAACTTGGCCATGTACTTAGTTCAGCTACTTCATTTTCTTTGTTAGCATCAGTTTATGGTTTTTTTTATGTTTTATTTTTAGGGCTGAAGTGCAATCTTCTTGACAGTACAAAAATCCCTAAAGCCTCCATGACAGGAGGGCTGGTTCAAGAGTTTCAGCACACTGTCCTCCCTTCAGTGACTCCGCTGGCAACATTAGTCTGTACTTTCATAGCTATATTGGTAAGAACAACTAATATTTTTTTTTTAATTTGATGCACTTTGTCCCTAATAGGTTTTAATTGATAGTACTTCCATTCACATCAATAGTAATTTACTTCACATGAATTTTAATTCTTGAGCAACAGAATGTTGTTACTAATATGTAGTGACTGATAAAATGTGTTTAGTGGCTTAGATTGACAGATAATTTTTGCATGCAACACAAATAGTGGGAAGTTCACTGTTGTCTTTAAGTCTGCTTTTCCATCCTGATATTTCAACAGAAATCCTGCAGTCTCTACTCATACATCCAAACAGATTGATTTCCTCCAGTGCAGTGTAACCCTTGTGCTACACAAGCACAGCGTGGCTGCAGTGGTGTTTAGTAACATTGACAAATCTCTTTGGACAATGCCTTGTCTTCAGGATTGCCAAGCTTTTCACTGAAGTCCTGTTTTTGCCTGTTGTTTCTAGCCCTCTGTTTTCTGTCTTTGGTTTAAACCTCAAGGGCCCAGAGGCTTTCTACAGTGCCTTGTTCTTTGTGCACTGAGCTCCTTCATGTTTGGCTGGCACGTGCATGAGAAAGCAATACTCCTTGCTATTCTGCCTTTAAGGTAGGTAAATTTTGTACAAAGTAGTTGGCCAAACTGAACCTGCAGCTACTTGTTGAGGAATGAATCCTCAAAGGGAATCACTTTGTTTTCAGTATATTTCAAAAGAGGAACTCTTACAGAATGCCTTAAGCTGTAACACTGTAGTGCACTTAAAGTAAATTAATTTCAGGCACAGTTGAGGTTCAGGAACAGTGCTGCAGTTCATATTTTAAAATGCTGGATAGATTGCTCAGGAGCCAGCTGAGGAAGGGGATCTTCTGCACTGTGCTTGACCAGAACAGTACACAGTTGCTACCAAAAGAGCTTCATGTCTGCCTGGGGTAGAAGTGAAGCTGTAGTTCATAAGCTGCCTGACAGTATTGCTACAAACTGTATTTTCCTTCTTCAGAGATTTAGTGATGTTTAAGCTTTTGTTTTGTGCTGGGCCTTGCTGATAGTTTTCTTCAGTGGGTGTGTGGTTTTCTGAGGGAAGGTTTCCTGGCTGATTGTTCTCCTGTGTTTTTATCTCTGAGGCCACATGGTTTGGAAACAGGAGACTTCATCACAGGTCCAGTGTTAGCAGGGATGGGGGAACTATGAAACTGTTTGACTTGTTCTTCCATCTTCAGTGAATTGTATATTGTTCTGCTGAAATTAGGTTTCTTGGCTAAAAGACAAAAGCATAACAAATTATTGCTGGTTTTAGCTTATTGTCTATTCAGAAAGTCAAGGATGCTGGCATCTACTTGATTCTGGCAACAACAGGGCATTTCTCACTTTTTCCATTGCTGTTCACACCACCAGGTAAAATATTCTTCTATTAGTTAATTTTTATCTAGTTTGCAACATAGAGATCAGTAGTCTTGATTTGGTTGTCATTTTTGCTTTACTTACTTCCTAGTTGTTTGTGATTCCTTTAGAAAAGGAAAATCTTATCTGTAGTGCTATCTCAAATAATATATATAAAATATAATTACTATCTCAAATAGTTATTATAATTTATGTGTTCAAAATGTTTATTTTGATAATTGAAGTAAGTGTATTGCAAATGCTTGGCATTTGCTTTAGTAAATGCTTGTGTTTATTTTTAGGTATCCTAAGCAGTAAAACATGTAGGTCTGGAGAAAATAAAGCCAGATAATACAAATGTGACTAGTAAGATTTAAAGATACTGCAATATATATGGCAAAAGCTTTTTATAATGAATTTTAAAAGTACATCATGTTCTTTGTTTTTCAGAACTTCCAATTAAAATACTGCTTATGCTGCTGTTTACTGTTTATAGCTTCTCTTCACTGAAATCTCTATTCAGGTAATTAAAGAAATTTATCTCGGTGCCAGGAACAGCAACGTTTCTTCTGGTGTTGGGAACAGCCATTGTCACAAGGGACAAACAGCAGAGAAAACTGATGCTGAAGAGTCAAATTAAGGTGTTACTAGTCAAAAGATGCTGCTGCCTCTGTTCTCAGGAGGCAGTGCTTAAATTAGGACTATTGCAGCACATCCTGGTTATTGTGACAGCTGCCCAGTTAGTCCCAGAAGGCTGTAGATCCCCACTGGTCTCATGCACTGTTAAAGCATGGAGTTGTGATGCTGCAACCTCTAAGGATTTAATTTGGTGTTTTAGCATTTACTACCGATTTGTCTGCAGATTGTTTATCTGAAATTGTTCTGTGGATTTTTGCAGTAACAGGATTCTAATATGTGGAAGGGACGGGTTGTAAATAATGCTCACTTGCAAACTGTAATTTGTCAACAAAACCACAAGTACTTGGCAGAACATACAATTGCCAAAGTCATCCTGTGAAGTTTCACAGCCTGTGGATGTCTTACCACTTGGCCAAAGATAGTGCTTATCCTTATAACCCCTGCAGTCCTCACCTGCCTCTTTCCCAAACCTTACAGGGCAAACCCAAGCTGTAATTAATGGTTTGTAATGAAGTACTGCAAATGTGTATTCAGTACTTCAGGCACATGCTTTTTGTAGATGATTTTCTAAATTTAAGACTTCAGTCATTCTGTCTCAAGAGCTCTAGCTAAAAAACTCCATAGGAGCTTAATTTTTGTTAAGAGAGTGAGCTTTTGCAGTTTTCTTGTTATTAACTTGCCAAAACATGAAATTCTCTTTAAACTACCTGTAGTAAACTCCTGCCATCAGTGTCCTTTGCAAGAGAGATCAGCTCACAGAAAAGTCCATCCTACAGAAAGCTTGGGGGGGGAGTAGGTTAAAAAAATTGACATTTCTAGTCTTTGGTTACAGAACAACTTTGGTGGAACAAGTCTTTGTATGGAGGGCTGTTCAGTTGTTCACTGAAATAGAGTGAGGGGAAGCAGAGCAATTGATGAGGTTTCTCCTTAGGCTTCCAAGGCACCCTGGAACTTGATAAGGACATTGAGCTGTACTCTTGGCTATCACACTGTGTTTTTTTGCTACTGAAACTCCTTAACTTGTTATTTAAATCATTATTGCAATCTAATGGGAGATCCTTTTCACACCGGAATAGCTGAAAAACAAAATAGTTATTTTAAGTTAACATATATTTTAACAGTATCTCTTTTTTAATTTCTCTGACAGGAGAGAGAAACCTCTGCTTAACTGGCTTGAAACAATCTACCTCATCCAACTAGTGCCCTTGGAAATCTTCTGTGAAATCATATTTCCCCTGACCCCCTGGAAACAGCACTTCCCTTTTGTCCCCCTGTTGCTGACCTCTGTGTACTGTGCTCTGGGAATCACATACGCTTGGCTGAAACTCTACATCTCTGTCTTGACTGAGAGAATTTCTGTCAGACAAAAGGCTGAGTAAAGCCACGGTGCTGGGACCAGTCCCAGGATACCCCGTGGAGGGGATTCTTGGCATGGTAAGGGGTTGTCACAAGGCCATCCATGATGAGACACAGTGTACATGTGCCATCACCACGCGGGAGCTCTTCTTTCAACACTCCTGTACTGCCCAACAAGGATACCTCTGATCAGAAGCACTGTCACGGTGACAGGGAGGGCTGCAGGTAAACTGTGAAGCTGAACAAGGTCCAGACTTCTGTCCTGAGGAAAACCTGCCTGATTTTCCCATTATGTTTTGTATTTGAATAGAAGTTGCTGTGGCAAATTACGAGGGATGATTGCTGTATAGGAGAGCATTGTAACTGTGTTCTATGGAATTTGTAAATTAAAAACTTGGTATTTTTTGTTTAAGCGTTTCTTGCATTATTTCAGCTGCTGTCTAAACCCTGGTTTTGAGGGACACCCATACAACCAAGGACGTAGTGTGTAGCTGGAAAGTTGTCCTGAGGTGCTTTGTCAAACTCGTGCACACTCAAATACCAAGTTTTAATATGTCCATGTCCTGTTTTTCTCCTTGTTTCATAGATACTTTGCAAATAGGTTTTAATATTCTTCTAGTAGTTCTTTTTTTTATACCAGATGACCAAATTGAGGCATGCTATTCAAGTAAGTATTTTAACACCATTAAATGTACCAGATGATGTGGCTACATAGCTGTATTTGTAATTAATGTAAAATTGCACAACACTTAACAAAAGACCAAGTGTCCACAGTTCCTGTAATGATTTAAGGAAAAGGTAGATTGTTGTCTGCCTGTGGATTCATGTTCCCCAAAGGATAGCAGCTATTTCTGCAATAAGTAATTATACCTTTTAAATCCTACATAACATCCCTGGAAGCTGTTGCTCTGAGGTTGGAATGTGGTTTGGATTCCAGTGCTGACGTAAAACTGTGAGGACAGAGGGATGCATTTTTTTAGTAATTCTATTACTATTTTTTACAGTAGTTTTTGAAATTTCTTACATGTTAGCTGAAGAATGGGACCCCTTCATCAAGGGTAGCTGAAGGGATAGTTACGCTTTTTGAGTTCTTTGAATATTTGGGGTGTTTAAAATAGAGTGGCTCTTCTTAGGGCAGCAGGTAGATTAACCACTGTGGATGTTTCTGTAACCAAGTACTTTGTACATTTATAGTTTTCACTGCCAGTGAGTTCATATTCAAGACATTCTCTCTCTGGTTTTCATTCTTTTCTCATAGTTTCTGCTATTTTTACACCACTAAGGGCTTTGCCATGTTTTTAGCTGCTGTGGCTGTCAGTGGTCCACAATGATTGCACTTGTATCTCAACTCCAAGCCTCAAACTCAACCCTCTGCTCAGGGTGAGTCATCCACAATGCTTGTGTATATCTGTCTGCTGTGCTGTCCTGTGTAGGGAAATGCTAATATGCAAAAAAACCCTACAAACACCGCTCTTCGCTCTTCTCCAGCTGAGCCTTTGCACATTGTGAAATCTTCCAAGAGGTTGTGCAGCAAAGCATGAGTGTGCCAGCCCTGGAAATGGTTGGATAGAGGAACCTGGTCTAGTGGAAGCTCTCCCTACCTGTGGCAGTGTGTTGGAAGCAGATGACCATTTAGGTCCCTTCCAACCCAAACCATTCCGTGATTCTGTGAAGTTAAACTCAGGGCATGACTGTGGAAGTGGCCGTGCATCGGCATTGTACGATCCCAGGTTCAACTGAAGTATCTCCCACTGCAGAGCAGTGATTGCCCAACCTCCTCCTGTGTGGATGTCAGGAAGACCCACAAATGCCAAAGGTTTATGTCCAAAAAGAAGTAGGGGAGTCCTTCAGCTTTATCTGAATAAAGGGAGAGCCCACTGGGGCACACACCTGCGGGGTTTTCTCTCGAGGTTTTGGAGGGTGCAGCCTCTGATCCCAAGCTGCTGTCCACATGTTGCCCTCTTCCTTTCCCCACTGCTGAGGCACTGGGAAGGTGCAGCCTTCCTGAATGGCCTAGCACATATTCCCCCCCTTGAACCTACTGTTCTCCCCCAGAAGTTCAGGCTTGTGCAGACTTTTGTTTCAGGGGCTGCGTTCTCTGGGCTCTGCTGCCCTAAGTCAGTAGAGACACTAAAACCCATTTCAAAAACAACACCCATACCTTCACCCATCAAACTGTTTGTAAAGGCATTAGCTTTCCTCTCATGGGCAAAGGCTAAATACATTTTTAGGAAAGAGCTGAGAAGCTCTTAAAACCTATGATGTGTTTTGTTAATGCAGGCTTCTTTAATAGTTCCATCAATCCTGCTAGAGGGGCGAGTGATTTAATGTGATTTCGTATTAATTAAAAACAAAAAAGCTAACACTATGGGTTAGGTCTCAATCTTTAATCTCAGCTCTGAAAATTAATTGGGTTCGATTTTAGTGCTTAATTAACCCCCTAATTTACTTCCCGACCTGGCTGCTTTCCTTTCCTCGCTGGCCCTGCAGCAGGGCCGCCTCACCCAGTGGGTTAGGGCTGCAGGAACCCCCTCCCTGACGCGGCTAAGGCCGCTCAGCCAGGGAGTTCGGGGCGGGCGATGGGTTTGTGGGGTCGGGAGTTGGATTTTGGGATGGGTTTTCTGGTAAGACAACCATAGGCGAGGAAGGCAGCGGAACGCGGGAGCGCGGCGCTGGCCGGCGGGGGAAGGCGCAGCCGCCGCACCGCTCCCCCCAGTCACCTTCGGCGGGCGGCAGCCATGGCGTTCCTGCCCGACGAGTCGCGGTCGCTGCCGCCGCCACCGCTCCTCAACAAGGGCTCGGTGTGGCTCGGGTTCGTGGGGTGGCTGTCGGCGCTGCTGGACAACGCCTATAACCACCGCCCCGTCTTGCGATCCGGTGCGGGGGGACGGGGGGAGCTTGAGGGGAGGGGGAACGGAGCGGGGTGCGAGGGCTGAGCTGAGGAGCTGGGGAAGGGGCTGCGTGGGACTTGGGCTCACTGAGGGATAAATGAAGAGGGGAAAGCAGCTAGGAGTGAGAGGCTGGAGGGGACATGGGGGCGGGCGGACGGATTTGGGGTGACCTTGAGGGTTGTAAGGGCTGGGGAGGAAGATCCGAGGCCAGGGGTGGTGCAGGGAGTATGTGGGCCTGGGAAAAGGGTGTGGGATTTGGGGTCACTCTGAAGGATAAATAAAGCAGAGGGAAGGGGAAACAGCCAGGAGTGAGGGGCTAGAGAAGGTTTGGGGGCTGCAGGAGCCGGTAAATGGGATTTGGGGTGACCGTGAGGGACGTAGGGACTGGGGAAAGGGAGGGAGCGCTGAGGTGAGGGAATGGGGAGATTGAGGGAGTGTGTGTGCCTGGGGAAAGGGAGGTGTGGGACTTGAGGTCACTGAGGGATGAATGAAGTGGGCACGGGAAGAGAGGGAGCCCCGAGTTCGGGGGGGCTGTTGCGGGCGAAGGGAGCTCTCTGTGTGATTGGGATGGGAGTCAAGGGGTGGGAGCCCTGAAGTGAGGGATTTGTTGGCACGGGGAGATAATTGAAAGGGGCTGGGAAAAGGGCATCGTTTGGAGGTGGAGGGGATCTGAGGTGACTCCCTGAGGGATTTGGGTGGCGGGTGGGGAAGGTGCCCTGAGGAAAGGGGGGCCTGGCAGGGGCCGTGGGAGGTGTGGGTGCTGCAGAGACCTTGGCAGGGGTGAAGCAGGGAGAGAGGAGTGTCTGGGGGGGCTGGGGAAAGCGGGGCTCTGCCTGAGGCCCCCGGGGAGCTAGGAGAGGTGGGGATAATTCCTCTCTCCTCCTGCTGCAGGTGTTCACCGGCAGGTCCTGTTCGCTACCGTGGGCTGCTTTGTGGGCTACCAGCTTGTGAAACGCGCCGAGTACGTGCATGCCAAGGTGGACAGAGAGCTGTTCGAGTATATCAGGCACCACCCAGTGGACTTCCAAGCGAAAACAGGTACACTCAGCTGGTATTTTAAGAGAGACCTCAGCCTGCCATAACCCGTGTGTAACGATGTTGCTGGGTTAATGCTTTCCTGCTCCTTCACAATCTGAATTGCAGCACTCTAAAGGATTTTCTGATGTGAAAATAGATATTGTTACTGAGCTGTTGATGCACATTGATGACCACTTCTTCCTCCTAAAAGCTCATTTTAGTATAAAAGCATCACAGCCAAAAAAAAAAAAAAGATAGGCCAAACGTACCACAGAAGAAGAAATAATTGAAATTAGAAATCACAGGTTTTTTTCTTGTAACTTCACAATTGTAATGTCTGTTCCTGTAAAGTGCCTGTTGCATATAGATTCAGAAATCTTATGAATATTCAGAAAACAAGCAGAACAGGTGAAAAAAGGAATAAATAGGAAGAACCAGAAACCTGAAATGGCATTGTCTTAGAGCAATGATGAAGAACAGGACTTTTTTTACTAAATGCAGTCACTGAGCCCAGTGATGCAATAGCAAATTTGGGTGAAAATTGTCCATTTTTTAATACAATACAGTTGTGTGACTCTGTCTGTTGGATTGTGGTCTGCATCATGCCACATCGGAAGGAATATGTAGAAATAAGAAACTGTTACTACTGAGATTCCTCCACAGGGACCTGTGGAGAGCCATATGAAAAAAAAAAAAGAAAAAGTTGTGCTTTTAGTTACAAGAGCAAGCTAATGGTTTGCTGTGGGTAGCAAAAATCAGATTTTTGGTGGTTTTGTTAACAATAAAGATTTAATATGAAACACCTTCCAAATCGATCTCAGATGCTGATTAGGTTTTCCCACCTCTTACAGAAAAGAAAAGAATAGGGGAGCTCTTGGAGGATTTCCACCCAGTTCGCTGAGGATTTCTCCAGTGGCGACACATCACAAGATGAATTCCTGCCATCCTGAGAACTTTGGCAAGGTGGCTGACTCTGTTGAACCGTCCATGGCTTAAAAGATGAAATTTTACTCCTTTTCATGTAATAAAAGCTTGATTAAATAGTTAGTGTTTAATTGTTTGCTCTTCTGTTCCTTTATAGTTTGTCAATACGTGGATGACTGATATTTCTAACAGAATAGGAACATGGATTAATGTTTTCTTCAGTTGTTTTAATTGCAAGACTGGAAAGTTGTTCATACAAACATATATTGTATAAAACTCAAAGATGAGTTCTACAAGTTCATCTTTATTATTTCTCAAAGGCATTTCTCCTGACCCTTGAACATGTTCTTGGCCAGCCCCTGTAGATGCTGTACCTAAAGTCTTGCTGTGAAATTCATTCTGAACAGCTACCAAAATACATGCTCTTCCTAATTAATTCCATCTCTATGTTTTTTATTACTGCTTTTTCTTCACTGATAATAAGGATCCAATCTTTCTCCTTTTTCACTTGGTTCCTGGCTCCTGAATCCAAACACTGACCACATAAGAGGGGGAGGATGTTCTGTTGATTTGGGATTTGGGATTTTCTTACTCATTCAATATTTGGGGCCAAAACTGGGCTTTATCTCTTGTCTTCCTGACACTGAGCCCTGTGCCAGGTCAGCGCTCTCTGATGGATATGATGTCCAAACAGATGTAAAAGAAGTGCTGCCGCCCTGATTTGATTCAACCATCTGAAAGAAGAAGACCTTTCACCGTGGTGGCCGGCGACAGTGTGGATGCTCTGGGAGCCTGTCCAGGGCAGCAGAGAGCTAGCACCCCCTGCCACGCTGGAGATGCCTGATCTGTCCTGTCTGCCAACATCCCACTGGGACCAGTGCAGAAACCTCTTATCAGCGGTGGCCAGCAGCAGTGGGCAGCAGCAGGGCAGCGTCAGGGCTTGACACATCCCTGGGGCAGCGTGATGCAATGCCCTGCAATCAGAGCAGGCAGAATGTTCCTGTGACACACCGGGCTCCGAGCCAGCTGGAGGGACAGCAGCTCTCAGAGACAGACCCGCGGGTCCTGGGGGGATGCAAGCGGCCCACAACACGTCAGCAAGCCCTTGCAGCTTGTCCCAGGTCACTGGCCTTTGGGGACATCCTGCGTCTCCCATTGGTCACATTCAACAGCCGTGCTCAGTGCGTCACCCCCGCTGTGTCCTGCTGTGACACTTCCCTGGGGCACCACGAGCCTCTCCAGCTGCTGAGCGCTGCCCCAGCCCAAAGCCACAGGTGGCTGCAGGTGTCCCTCACTGTCACACCGACGGGGTTTGACCCCAGCCAGCCACCAAGGCCCACACAGCCACTCCCTCACTGCCCCACCAGCAGGATCAGAGAGAGAACCAAGGGCAAGAGCTAGAAAACACAGGGGCTGAAATAAAACCACCTTCATAGGGAAAGCAAAAGCCAGGCATGCAAACAGAGCAAAACAAGGAATTCATTGGCCACTTCCCATGGGCAGGTGGGTGTTCAGCAATCCCCAGGACTGCAGGGCTCCGTCTCAGTTAATGGTGACCTGGGAAGTCAAAGGCCATCACTCTAAAAGTCTCCTACTTCTTCCTTCTTCCTCCCACTTTCTATACTGAGCATGATGTAATATGGTCTGGAGTACCGCTCGGGCCAGTTGGGATCAAGTATCCCACCAGTGACTCCTCCCAAGTTCCCAGGCACCCCAGTCCCCTCACCAGCCTGGCAGTTCAGAAAGCAGCAAAGGCCTTGGCTCTGTGTGAGCCCTGCTCAGCAACAGCAGAAACGTCTGTGCCTTATCAACATTAGGTTCAGCACAAATGGAACACACAGCCCCACACCAGCCACGGTGAAGAAAATCATCACAGCCTAAACCAGCACAGCCAGCCACGTTCTCCAGGGGACACAGATCCCACCCTTGAGCTACGGCCTGGTAAAGCACCAGAGGAACATCAGCCCTTCCGTGGTCTTCTCCTCACCGGGAACCGGTCTCCATCCATTCCTCGTGGTTCAACACCTGGCTCTGCAATCGGCATGGAGGGGGAAGAGCTCCAAAGGCAGAGTTCCATGATGCCGCAGCCAGAGGTGCCTCTGCAATGGGCATGGCCCAGGTCTCTCCCAGTATGGCCCGCACGCTCCATTTCCTCTGGATGAGACAAGGCTGCAACTTTGCCCAGGCTGAGGAGGGACACAGAGAGCAGGCCAGCTCTGAAATCCTCGCTCTGGATAGAGGGAATTGAGTTTGAGGGACTTCAGATTGGCAGCTGCTTTCCCAGAGAAGCAAAACTTCTGCCTGCTTGTGCAATGAGCTCCTTGGGTCTCTTTGGCCACAGGAATGGTGTTTGGGCAAGCCTACCCCACAACTCACCATCCTCCCGGAGAGCCCATCCAAAGCCATGGCTCAGGAGCGGGGAAACGTCACCTCATGTATCTCCAAATGGCCCCATGTCATCCCCAGTACCTCCTGCCAAAACATCTCCCTTGACTCTGATTGCCCCAAACCCCTCAGAACTGTCCTCGGCCTCCCCTGAAGCTGACCAGGACCTTTCAGATGTGGGGCACCTCTGGGTCTTGCTTCAGCTGCTTTCTCCAGAGCAGCCAGTGTCCTCAGCTGCTCACTCAACCACAGCTGGCTGGAAACCTTGTCACTGCGGCCACGCTCGGGCAGGACAAGCCAAAGCCAGAGTGGTCCCAGCTGCAGAGGGAATTGGCCTGATCAGGAGAGAGGAGATGGCAATCTCCAGTGCATCCCAAAGCTGGCGTGTCTGGACATGGGACTGGGTCTTGAGAGAGGGAGGCTACTCTCCAGAGGTGCTGAGACCTACAGCTCTGTTGCCCCTCACTCTTGCATGGCTGGGCCAAATGTGGGGCACATTCACGCTTTTTTGTACACAGAAATCAGGCACCAGCTTTTGTGGCGTTGCTGTCAACATTAGCAAGAAACTTTCCAGCCTGAGGCTGGTGGCACAAAGGAACGGCTGCCCAGTGAGTTTGCACTCAGTGGTCGGACACAGGTCTGAGCTACCTGGTCTAGTGCAAGGTGTCCCCACACACAGCAGGGCATTGCTCTGGATGCTCTCTGAAGATCCCTTCCAACCCAAGCAAGCTCGTCACTTTGAGATTCTTTGTCCCTTTCCCATTTCCCAGCATTGTCCCACAAAGTTCCCACCCTCCTGAGGCAGTGTCCCCCCCGCCCCTCACTGGGGCACTCCATGGGTGAAAGCACGAGACTGACAATGGATTGACAGGGATTCTTTTATTAGCAGAAACAGGGGAAAATGCCCTTGGAGTCCAGGTACCAGCTGGGAAAGGGCTTGGCAGTCTCAAGGGATTCTTGGAGGTCTGGGTCACCTCACAACACCCCCAGCTTTGTGCTCCTCTTTGAAAATAAAGAGGAGGGCACGAGCCTGCAGTTCTTCCAATGGACCTCCCGGCACAGCCGGATGCTTCTTCCTATGAGGATAAGGCACCACCCGGTTCTCCAGTGGTCACAACCCTCTCCGGTGTCAGTGCCAGTGCCGGGAGATCAGATCAGCTGCCACGGAGTGGGGAACGCGAGCGAGACTGGGAAGAGCCTGCGATGGTCAGCGGTGGGGACGTCTTGTGCTTCCTGACACCAGCACCTGTCCTGCAACAGCAGCATTCCTTAACTCCAAGGATCATCCCAGCGGGACGCACGGTCCATTGACCCTGAGTCCGGAGACTCTGAACCCCTGCAGTGTCTGCACAGAGCAATGGGATGGGTTCCTTCCTCCAGCACGGAGAGGCATATCCACCCGGGTTGAGGGGGCAGCCCCCACTTCAAGGCCCTTCCCAGCAGGTCCCCAGCCCCGCACTGTTGGCACCTCTCCAGGGAGAACAACCCTTGTCCTGGAACCTGCACCCCCCCAGCTCTTACCTGGTGGCCAGGACAGGGTCACCAGCTGGGCTGGCCCTCGCTGAGGTTGATCTGCTCCAGGATCTGGCTGTACCTCCGGGTCAGGGCGTTGGTGTCCCTGGTGAGGTGGGTGAGGACCTGCTGCAGGCCAGTCAGGTGGTGGGACAGGCGCTCCTCGAGCTGGGCGTCCCCGGCCTCGTTGCTGTCCGAGGATGTGTCCATGTCGGTGTCGGCACCGGTCGGGCTCTGGTCACCGGCAGAGGCCAGGCCTTTCTCCACCATGGGCTTGATGGCCTTGAGGAGCTGGTAGCGCTCGTAGAGGTCCGTGCGGCTCTCCGCGGCCGGGGCTGCCCCCTCCTGCTGCGGGAAGACCCCTCGGAGCAGGCTGGGGAACATCACCTCCTGCTCCATCTTCTGGGTGGCTGAGAAGTACTGCTCCATGGCCCTTCTCCTACAGCTCTGGCAGTGCTGCTCTGGGCTCTTCTGAGAGTGTCCCCTGCTCTCTGTCCCTGCTGGGGCTTTTTATGCAGTGCCGGGGCACGTCCCTCCCCTGCTGTCCTCCCCTGCCATCCCCGGCTGGGCCGGATGGCCTTGGGGTCGGGCTTGGCTCCAGCCCAGCTGGGCCTCAGCCATGCCATGTCCCTGGCTCTGTGCAGCCTCCCCTGGCCCAGCCTCCCCGTGGCCTTCGCCCGAGCTGGCCGGGGGTCCCGCTGCGTTCTCCGTGCCAGGAACTACGGCGGGTAGCATGGAGGAGAGGTGCCCTGGGGCTCTCCCATCCTGTCCTATATTATCTCAATCCCCCAGCATGTTCAGTTCTGGGGCCCTGTGGGGGTGGGTGCAGCTCCTGCCCCACAGTTTGGGCAGGTTGCAGGGGACAGTCACCTGCCCCCGTTCTTCCTGCCATGCGCTCGGGACGTGAACGCTCCAGGGACATTGAGCAAGCCCTCTTGCAGACGTATGCAAATCTCACTGGAAATACCCTGGAAGTCTGGGGAAAATGGAGCCTGCTGGGGTCCCCAGAAATATCCCATTCCCCGAAACTCTCGCTGAGTTCAGCAGGGATGTGGACAGGGACAGGGACTTGACTCCATGATGTGTAACTCCTGTGGCAGCAGCACAGAGCTATTGCTGCCCCCAGGGGATTGTGGACATGGGTACCCTGCCCTTGTCCCAATTCTGGGAGGGCAAAAGCCACAGCCAGGGTGCCAGCTGGCAGTGCCTGTCCCTTCATGTCCCTGTGGCGTGTGCCAATCAGGGAAAATGGCTGTATTTGGGGAAAGGCTGTGGGGTACTCCGTTCCTTTTGCGACCCTTGGTGCTGCAGCTGTCCCTCTGTCCCCACGTGTCCCAGCCAGGTGCCCGCACTGCCACGCACCCTTTCCCCACCAGACTTGTCCTCACCACCCCTCCTGTCCCTGGCATCTCTTGGTGTCCTGCCACGGGGCCCGATGCTGCACCAAGGTGTGTGGGTGCTGCTGGCCCTGTGCAGGTGCCAGACAAAGGCTTGGCCACATCAGGGCACCTGGGCCACAGCAGAGCTTCCTGGAGGTGTAGGCGCATCACAGGGCTCTGGGGACTGAGGGACACAGGGCATGCTTTGCCCTCCTGCTCTCCCCACCGCTTGCCCAACTGCTCATAGTGAGCATGGCAGCATGTCTGGGGGTGACAGTGGCTCAGCAGAATCCGGTTGCTCCCCAGATCCCCACCCTGGGGACATGAATACTTGCCAAATCCTCTCGGTGCCTCTGGGGACCCCATTAGCTAAAAATGGGCCACCACATCCCCCAGAGCCTGCTGGGAGAGACTGGGGAGAGCTGGGGAGCTGCCACTGCCAGCAGGGATGGCAGGAGCAGGAGGACAAGGCCTGCTGCTGGAGAACAGCACAGCCACCACGGGGGTGCAGCATGGCTGGGTTTGGGCTGAGCTGAACTGGGATGCCAGCCCTGGTCTGGGGCCCCTGGGTGGCTGCTCAGGGCCACCAGGGCCCCCGGGAGCTGCACTGAGATCCCCTGAGTCTCTGCTGACTCAGACCCCCAGGTTTGGGTGAACTTACCCCTGACCTGTTACCCTCCCAGGGAGCCCAGCCCCAGCCCCAGCTTCTGCTCAGAGTGCAGATCATGCCACCACATGTGTCCCCAAGTGTCCCCGTATCATCCCTGGCACAGCCTCCTGTCTTATCCCTCTGTGGCACCACGGGAAAGGAAGGTGGCAGCATGCTCAGCATACGGAGCTGGGAAAAGAAGGAAGAGGGACACAGTCAGAGTGACAGCAGTCCTCCTGCCAGGTCACCGTGATGTGCAATGGAGCCCTGCTCTCCTGCAGGTGGCTGAACACCTGAGTGCCTATGGGAATGGTGAAAGAGTTCCTTCTTTTCCTTTGCTTTCTTGTGCAGCTTTCGCTTTTCCTATGAAGCTGTCTTCATCTCTACACGTGAGTTTTCTCACTTTTACCCTCCCGATTCTCTCCCCCATCCCACCGCAGGGAGAGTGACAGAGCAGCTCAGTGGGGATGAGTTGCCAGCGGGGGCCAAACTTTGACACCCACAGTGAAGCTCCAGCCTCGGAGTAGATTTGTCCCGACCTCAGGTCACCCTAGCGGGGGACACTATGATGTCTCTGAACCTCCACAAAGCTCCATGGTGGCCCAGAAGTCTCAACAGCATGGGGCTGGCAGAGTGTGCACACCTCAGTACAGCACTGGGCCCCACTGCAGGATACCCAGGAATGCCTGGAGCAAGGGAGATGTGCCTGGAGAAAGGGACAAGAGGAGCACCCAGGAAGGGACAAGTGGAGCGGTGCGTTCAGGTCTGAGGGGGCAGAATGGACACCTGGCTGGGCTATGAGGGGACAGCGGGAGAGCTGCCAACACTGAGGGTTGCAAAAGGGATGAAGGACCCCGCGGCCTTTCCCAAAATAGAACCATTTCCTCCAATTGCCACATACTGCAAGATAAGAAGGGACGGGAGCTCACCCCCATCCTGGAGCAGAGGCCATGGCTGGTAATTTTCCAGAACTCCCGTCCCTTCTTATCTTGCAGTATGTGGCAATTGGAGGAAATGGTTCTATTTTGGGAAAGGCCGCGGGGTCCTTCATCCCTTTTGCAACCCTCAGTGTTGGCAGCTCTCCCGCTGTCCCCTCATAGCCCAGCCAGGTGTCCATTCTGCCCCCTCAGACCTGAACGCACCGCTCCACTTGTCCCTTCCTGGGTGCTCCTCTTGTCCCTTTCTCCAGGCACATCTCCCTTGCTCCAGGCATTCCTGGGTATCCTGCAGTGGGGCCCAGTGCTGTACTGAGGTGTGCACACTCTGCCAGCCCCATGCTGTTGAGACTTCTGGGCCACCATGGAGCTTTGTGGAGGTTCAGAGACATCATAGTGTCCCCCGCTAGGGTGACCTGAGGTCGGGACAAATCTACTCCGAGGCTGGAGCTTCACTGTGGGTGTCAAAGTTTGGCCCCCGCTGGCAACTCATCCCCACTGAGCTGCTCTGTCACTCTCCCTGCGGTGGGATGGGGGAGAGAATCGGGAGGGTAAAAGTGAGAAAACTCACGTGTAGAGATGAAGACAGCTTCATAGGAAAAGCGAAAGCTGCACAAGAAAGCAAAGGAAAAGAAGGAACTCTTTCACCATTCCCATAGGCACTCAGGTGTTCAGCCACCTGCAGGAGAGCAGGGCTCCATTGCACATCACGGTGACCTGGCAGGAGGACTGCTGTCACTCTGACTGTGTCCCTCTTCCTTCTTTTCCCAGCTCCGTATGCTGAGCATGCTGCCACCTTCCTTTCCCGTGGTGCCACAGAGGGATAAGACAGGAGGCTGTGCCAGGGATGATACGGGGACACTTGGGGACACATGTGGTGGCATGATCTGCACTCTGAGCAGAAGCTGGGGCTGGGGCTGGGCTCCCTGGGAGGGTAACAGGTCAGGGGTAAGTTCACCCAAACCTGGGGGTCTGAGTCAGCAGAGACTCAGGGGATCTCAGTGCAGCTCCCGGGGGCCCTGGTGGCCCTGAGCAGCCACCCAGGGGCCCCAGACCAGGGCTGGCATCCCAGTTCAGCTCAGCCCAAACCCAGCCATGCTGCACCCCCGTGGTGGCTGTGCTGTTCTCCAGCAGCAGGCCTTGTCCTCCTGCTCCTGCCATCCCTGCTGGCAGTGGCAGCTCCCCAGCTCTCCCCAGTCTCTCCCAGCAGGCTCTGGGGGATGTGGTGGCCCAGTTTTAGCTAATGTGGTCCCCAGAGGCACTGAGAGGATTTGGCAAGTATTCATGTCCCCAGGGTGGGGGTCTGGGGAGCAACCGGATTCTGCTGAGCCACTGTCACCCCCAGACATGCTGCCATGCTCACTATGAGCAGTTGGGCAAGCGGTGGGGAGAGCAGGAGGGCAAAGCATGCCCTGTGTCCCTCAGTCCCCAGAGCCCTGTGATGCGCCTACACCTCCAGGAAGCTCTGCTGTGGCCCAGGTGCCCTGATGTGGCCAAGCCTTTGTCTGGCACCTGCACAGGGCCAGCAGCACCCACACACCTTGGTGCAGCATCGGGCCCCGTGGCAGGACACCAAGAGATGCCAGGGACAGGAGGGGTGGTGAGGACAAGTCTGGTGGGGAAAGGGTGCGTGGCAGTGCGGGCACCTGGCTGGGACACGTGGGGACAGAGGGACAGCTGCAGCACCAAGGGTCGCAAAAGGAACGGAGTACCCCACAGCCTTTCCCCAAATACAGCCATTTTCCCTGATTGGCACACGCCACAGGGACATGAAGGGACAGGCACTGCCAGCTGGCACCCTGGCTGTGGCTTTTGCCCTCCCAGAATTGGGACAAGGGCAGGGTACCCATGTCCACAATCCCCTGGGGGCAGCAATAGCTCTGTGCTGCTGCCACAGGAGTTACACATCATGGAGTCAAGTCCCTGTCCCTGTCCACATCCCTGCTGAACTCAGCGAGAGTTTCGGGGAATGGGATATTTCTGGGGACCCCAGCAGGCTCCATTTTCCCCAGACTTCCAGGGTATTTCCAGTGAGATTTGCATACGTCTGCAAGAGGGCTTGCTCAATGTCCCTGGAGCGTTCACGTCCCGAGCGCATGGCAGGAAGAACGGGGGCAGGTGACTGTCCCCTGCAACCTGCCCAAACTGTGGGGCAGGAGCTGCACCCACCCCCACAGGGCCCCAGAACTGAACATGCTGGGGGATTGAGATAATATAGGACAGGATGGGAGAGCCCCAGGGCACCTCTCCTCCATGCTACCCGCCGTAGTTCCTGGCACGGAGAACGCAGCGGGACCCCCGGCCAGCTCGGGCGAAGGCCACGGGGAGGCTGGGCCAGGGGAGGCTGCACAGAGCCAGGGACATGGCATGGCTGAGGCCCAGCTGGGCTGGAGCCAAGCCCGACCCCAAGGCCATCCGGCCCAGCCGGGGATGGCAGGGGAGGACAGCAGGGGAGGGACGTGCCCCGGCACTGCATAAAAAGCCCCAGCAGGGACAGAGAGCAGGGGACACTCTCAGAAGAGCCCAGAGCAGCACTGCCAGAGCTGTAGGAGAAGGGCCATGGAGCAGTACTTCTCAGCCACCCAGAAGATGGAGCAGGAGGTGATGTTCCCCAGCCTGCTCCGAGGGGTCTTCCCGCAGCAGGAGGGGGCAGCCCCGGCCGCGGAGAGCCGCACGGACCTCTACGAGCGCTACCAGCTCCTCAAGGCCATCAAGCCCATGGTGGAGAAAGGCCTGGCCTCTGCCGGTGACCAGAGCCCGACCGGTGCCGACACCGACATGGACACATCCTCGGACAGCAACGAGGCCGGGGACGCCCAGCTCGAGGAGCGCCTGTCCCACCACCTGACTGGCCTGCAGCAGGTCCTCACCCACCTCACCAGGGACACCAACGCCCTGACCCGGAGGTACAGCCAGATCCTGGAGCAGATCAACCTCAGCGAGGGCCAGCCCAGCTGGTGACCCTGTCCTGGCCACCAGGTAAGAGCTGGGGGGGTGCAGGTTCCAGGACAAGGGTTGTTCTCCCTGGAGAGGTGCCAACAGTGCGGGGCTGGGGACCTGCTGGGAAGGGCCTTGAAGTGGGGGCTGCCCCCTCAACCCGGGTGGATATGCCTCTCCGTGCTGGAGGAAGGAACCCATCCCATTGCTCTGTGCAGACACTGCAGGGGTTCAGAGTCTCCGGACTCAGGGTCAATGGACCGTGCGTCCCGCTGGGATGATCCTTGGAGTTAAGGAATGCTGCTGTTGCAGGACAGGTGCTGGTGTCAGGAAGCACAAGACGTCCCCACCGCTGACCATCGCAGGCTCTTCCCAGTCTCGCTCGCGTTCCCCACTCCGTGGCAGCTGATCTGATCTCCCGGCACTGGCACTGACACCGGAGAGGGTTGTGACCACTGGAGAACCGGGTGGTGCCTTATCCTCATAGGAAGAAGCATCCGGCTGTGCCGGGAGGTCCATTGGAAGAACTGCAGGCTCGTGCCCTCCTCTTTATTTTCAAAGAGGAGCACAAAGCTGGGGGTGTTGTGAGGTGACCCAGACCTCCAAGAATCCCTTGAGACTGCCAAGCCCTTTCCCAGCTGGTACCTGGACTCCAAGGGCATTTTCCCCTGTTTCTGCTAATAAAAGAATCCCTGTCAATCCATTGTCAGTCTCGTGCTTTCACCCATGGAGTGCCCCAGTGAGGGGCGGGGGGGACACTGCCTCAGGAGGGTGGGAACTTTGTGGGACAATGCTGGGAAATGGGAAAGGGACAAAGAATCTCAAAGTGACGAGCTTGCTTGGGTTGGAAGGGATCTTCAGAGAGCATCCAGAGCAATGCCCTGCTGTGTGTGGGGACACCTTGCACTAGACCAGGTAGCTCAGACCTGTGTCCGACCACTGAGTGCAAACTCACTGGGCAGCCGTTCCTTTGTGCCACCAGCCTCAGGCTGGAAAGTTTCTTGCTAATGTTGACAGCAACGCCACAAAAGCTGGTGCCTGATTTCTGTGTACAAAAAAGCGTGAATGTGCCCCACATTTGGCCCAGCCATGCAAGAGTGAGGGGCAACAGAGCTGTAGGTCTCAGCACCTCTGGAGAGTAGCCTCCCTCTCTCAAGACCCAGTCCCATGTCCAGACACGCCAGCTTTGGGATGCACTGGAGATTGCCATCTCCTCTCTCCTGATCAGGCCAATTCCCTCTGCAGCTGGGACCACTCTGGCTTTGGCTTGTCCTGCCCGAGCGTGGCCGCAGTGACAAGGTTTCCAGCCAGCTGTGGTTGAGTGAGCAGCTGAGGACACTGGCTGCTCTGGAGAAAGCAGCTGAAGCAAGACCCAGAGGTGCCCCACATCTGAAAGGTCCTGGTCAGCTTCAGGGGAGGCCGAGGACAGTTCTGAGGGGTTTGGGGCAATCAGAGTCAAGGGAGATGTTTTGGCAGGAGGTACTGGGGATGACATGGGGCCATTTGGAGATACATGAGGTGACGTTTCCCCGCTCCTGAGCCATGGCTTTGGATGGGCTCTCCGGGAGGATGGTGAGTTGTGGGGTAGGCTTGCCCAAACACCATTCCTGTGGCCAAAGAGACCCAAGGAGCTCATTGCACAAGCAGGCAGAAGTTTTGCTTCTCTGGGAAAGCAGCTGCCAATCTGAAGTCCCTCAAACTCAATTCCCTCTATCCAGAGCGAGGATTTCAGAGCTGGCCTGCTCTCTGTGTCCCTCCTCAGCCTGGGCAAAGTTGCAGCCTTGTCTCATCCAGAGGAAATGGAGCGTGCGGGCCATACTGGGAGAGACCTGGGCCATGCCCATTGCAGAGGCACCTCTGGCTGCGGCATCATGGAACTCTGCCTTTGGAGCTCTTCCCCCTCCATGCCGATTGCAGAGCCAGGTGTTGAACCACGAGGAATGGATGGAGACCGGTTCCCGGTGAGGAGAAGACCACGGAAGGGCTGATGTTCCTCTGGTGCTTTACCAGGCCGTAGCTCAAGGGTGGGATCTGTGTCCCCTGGAGAACGTGGCTGGCTGTGCTGGTTTAGGCTGTGATGATTTTCTTCACCGTGGCTGGTGTGGGGCTGTGTGTTCCATTTGTGCTGAACCTAATGTTGATAAGGCACAGACGTTTCTGCTGTTGCTGAGCAGGGCTCACACAGAGCCAAGGCCTTTGCTGCTTTCTGAACTGCCAGGCTGGTGAGGGGACTGGGGTGCCTGGGAACTTGGGAGGAGTCACTGGTGGGATACTTGATCCCAACTGGCCCGAGCGGTACTCCAGACCATATTACATCATGCTCAGTATAGAAAGTGGGAGGAAGAAGGAAGAAGTAGGAGACTTTTAGAGTGATGGCCTTTGACTTCCCAGGTCACCATTAACTGAGACGGAGCCCTGCAGTCCTGGGGATTGCTGAACACCCACCTGCCCATGGGAAGTGGCCAATGAATTCCTTGTTTTGCTCTGTTTGCATGCCTGGCTTTTGCTTTCCCTATGAAGGTGGTTTTATTTCAGCCCCTGTGTTTTCTAGCTCTTGCCCTTGGTTCTCTCTCTGATCCTGCTGGTGGGGCAGTGAGGGAGTGGCTGTGTGGGCCTTGGTGGCTGGCTGGGGTCAAACCCCGTCGGTGTGACAGTGAGGGACACCTGCAGCCACCTGTGGCTTTGGGCTGGGGCGGCGCTCAGCAGCTGGAGAGGCTCGTGGTGCCCCAGGGAAGTGTCACAGCAGGACACAGCGGGGGTGACGCACTGAGCACGGCTGTTGAATGTGACCAATGGGAGACGCAGGATGTCCCCAAAGGCCAGTGACCTGGGACAAGCTGCAAGGGCTTGCTGACGTGTTGTGGGCCGCTTGCATCCCCCCAGGACCCGCGGGTCTGTCTCTGAGAGCTGCTGTCCCTCCAGCTGGCTCGGAGCCCGGTGTGTCACAGGAACATTCTGCCTGCTCTGATTGCAGGGCATTGCATCACGCTGCCCCAGGGATGTGTCAAGCCCTGACGCTGCCCTGCTGCTGCCCACTGCTGCTGGCCACCGCTGATAAGAGGTTTCTGCACTGGTCCCAGTGGGATGTTGGCAGACAGGACAGATCAGGCATCTCCAGCGTGGCAGGGGGTGCTAGCTCTCTGCTGCCCTGGACAGGCTCCCAGAGCACCCACACTGTCGCCGGCCACCACGGTGAAAGGTCTTCTTCTTTCAGATGGTTGAATCAAATCAGGGCGGCAGCACTTCTTTTACATCTGTTTGGACATCATATCCATCAGAGAGCGCTGACCTGGCACAGGGCTCAGTGTCAGGAAGACAAGAGATAAAGCCCAGTTTTGGCCCCAAATATTGAATGAATAAGAAAATCCCAAATTCCCTTCTCTAACCCGTCTCAGACCCCCTAATCATACGTCCCCACCCCCAGCCATGGCGGGGGGCCTTCTAGTGTGCCTCCCTTCTCACAGGGCAGGTTCCCTGCCTTTGCACCCCTGCATTTCAATTTTTGGGGTGTTCTGGCCTTATCTGTACCCCTGCTTCTGTCTACCACCTTCCTGGGCAGTTTCTGGGGGAAGGCACCCCACAAATTCACACCCACCCACCCCTGGTCTGGCTCTGTGGTCAGGTAATTTGGCTGTGAGCCAGTGAGGTGTGCTCAGGGCAAAGACAGTGGTGGGAGGAAATCCTTCCCCTCTGCTCAGCCCTGATGATGCCTCATCTGGAGTGCTGTGTCCAGTTCTGGTTTTTCTGGTACAAGAGAGACATGACATACTGGAGAGAGTCCAGTAAATGTGCCATTAATGTGATAGAAGGGCAGGCATATCTTCCATATGAGGAAAGGCTAAGAGAGCTGGTAGTGTCCAGACTTGGAAAGAGAAGGCTGAGAACAATCTGGTCAGTGTTTTTAAAGATGTGATGGAGGTCAAGAGGTGATCCAGAATTTTCCCACTGGTGTTCAGTGACAAGACAGCAAAAAAAATGGCAGGCACAAAATGAAACACAAAACAAATCCCAACAAACAAAACAAATAAAAAAAATCCCATTATGATGGGATGAGAGAAAAACTATTCTTTTCCTAAAACTGAAGGTGCTCAAACACTCTCACAGGCTACCCAGAAAGGGGGTGGAATCTCCATCCTCAGAGATATCCAGTACCCATTGTCCCATTGTTGACCTTACTTGAGCAGTTGTTGAAACAGACTCTCTCCAGAGGGGCCTTCCAGCCTCTCCAGCACTGACTCTGTCTCTGCCCCTGCCTTCTGCCCCCTGTGCTGTCAGCCCAGGAGCTGCCAGCAGGCTGCTCACAGCACCTGACCAGGAGGATGCTCTGCCAGGCCTTGGTGGAGGTTGGAACCCTGGCAGCTGGAAAGCTGCTTTGAGCTGGGTCCCACAATCTCTGACTCCTGTCACTGCCCCTCCAAGGACCCTCCTTCAGACTTGGAATTTTCATGTTTCTCCTCAGGCTGACAACTTCTGACAACTAGTCACTGTTAAATCCTGCTGCTGGTCATATTACTCCTTTAATAAGCAGTCTGGGGCAAGCACCCTTCAGACAAGTATCACCTGTTCACTATCACCTTCTTTTAGCAGGGCTTGCTCTCTAGACCAGCTGCCCATAGTTGGACTGGATGAAATCCCCACACCAGCACAGAAGAAGGTGAGTTTTCAGGCAGAGCGCATGGGAAATTCACCCTCTCTGAATAAACCCACTTGTTCTCTTTCTCCACTCCTCAAAACTGCCCAGGTCAAGGCAGCTTTCCCATGGTGTTCTCTGCAACCTGTCTGCCCTGGAGGAAGGCGCTGGACTCACCATCCTGGGTCTCCAGCAGTGGTAAGGATGGTGGTGACAGGGCAGGATGGAAAAGTACCTGACAGACCCCAGGCACCTTCTCACCACCACACTCGGAACACGGGGATGCAGCAAGACCTCCGGCCAGCTTGGGCCAAGGTCACAGAGAGGCTCAGAAAAGATTGCACAGAGCCAGGGAAATGGCATGGCTGAGGCCCAGCTGGGCTGGAGCCAAGCCTGACCCCAAGGCCATCCGGCCCAACCGGGGCTGGCAGGGGAGGACAGCAGGGGAGGGACGTGCCCCGGCACTGCATAAAAAGCCCCAGCAGGGACAGAGAGCAGGGGACACTCTCAGAAGAGCCCAGAGCAGCACTGCCAGAGCTGTAGGAGAAGGGCCATGGAGCAGTACTTCTCAGCCACCCAGAAGATGGAGCAGGAGGTGATGTTCCCCAGCCTGCTCCGAGGGGTCTTCCCGCAGCAGGAGGGGGCAGCCCCAGATGCTGAGAGCCACACGGACCTCTACGAGCGCTACCAGCTCCTCAAGGCTATGAAGTCCATGGTGGAGAAAGGCCTGGCCTCTGCCGGTGACCAGAGCCCGACCAGTACTGACACAGACACAGCCTTGGATGAGGGTGCAGACAGCAATCTGGAAGAGCGCGTGTCCCATCACGTCAACGGATTGCAGCAAGTTCTGACAGACCTCACCAAAAACACCAAAGCCCTGACCCGGAGGTACAGCCAGATCCTGGAGCAGATCAACCTTAGTGAAGATCAGTCCAGCTCTTGAGCCTGCACTTCCCATCTCTGAGGTAAGAGCTTGGGGACACAGTGCCAAGGAAGAGCTGGCTGAGGGGTAACATACTTTGTCCTCATGCCCCATCAGCTGTGTGGTGTTATAATGTTTGCATCACACCCCCAAATCCCAGGAGTTCTGAGTCTGCACTCCATTGCTCAACAGAAACATCCTCCTGGATTTGTCTTTCTCAGTTGCCACTGGTGCAAGCTGTGTCAGTGAACAAAGGCAACTCCGTGAGCTCCACGCTGTCCCCAAGACTCCCCAGTCTGCAGCATAGGCAATGTCTTTCTGCTGCTAGCCAGACACAAAAGATCCCAGGGACAGGAGGGAAGAGTGGTTGAAATACCATGACTGGACTCCAGGAGCTGCCAGACACTGGTGCTCCAGTTATTTCTCTTTTTTTTCTCTGATGGAAAATGCAACAGTCATTTTTAGGGAGTAGTTTGGCACTTTCAGGTTTCCAAATATCTAACTTTGGCACACCACCTGCAAACAGCTCAGACACGTCAATCTTCCCGTAGCCTGAAAAGCAAGCCCATTCTCCATCCTGGTGGGACTTTGATCCCTGAGGCCCCTTGAGGAGACTTCCCCATGATCCATCAGAGATGGGGTTCACGGTCAATGTCCTTGTAGTGAAATAAAGGGATTAAAAAATGATGGCAGCAACAGAGGGCATTAACAGGACTTTACCCTTATTTAGGAAGATGCTCAGACAGAAGTGAGGACATCCTGACCATGTATGTCATCTCCACAGGGTCTGTTGTCCAAGTCCAGTGGCACTTCTCCTGCACCAAGTTCCACTGAGGAGTGTCCTTCTTGAGCAGCGCAGAGCTTGGCTGTCTGCCTGCTGGGTGCTGCCTGTACCATCTGACTCGTCCTGCAGCTGATGCTGCCAGCAAGCTTCCTGCTTCGTTTCACTCCTGTCTTAGGGGGATTTCAGCGGGGCAGAGATGAGTGGTTTGTGTAGTTGCTTTGTAGAAGGTGTCTGTAACTTTGAAGCGATGCTTTTTTCTGTGTGTGCCTAAACACCTCCAAACTGTTCTCTTTGGTAATGTAAATGAAATGCAAAGCCTTGTGCAGATGTGTCCTGTGTTTCCTACCAGCTGTCACTTCTGCAGTACTACTGTCCCCCAGCACGAGGGTGAAGGACCTTGGCCACCAAGGCCAGGCTTCAGTGCAAGGAGATGAGCTGGGTTTCTTCGCCAGGGCTTTGAAATTAATGTTCCCCCAGCTTTCTGTCTCTCCCACCTTGCAAAACCCCAGTGTAATCCTGCCACCATTCTGTGCTTGGTGCTGGATCCCAGCCTGCTCCTCAGCATCCTTCCTTCCCTCCCACAACATCTCCTTCTATTCTGGATTCCCAGCTTTTCAGCACCTTCACATCCATCCCTTGTTCTACACTCATCCAGCCCTCCATACCCAGCACCGCATCCTCTCCTGTGAACAACCTGTTGGAATCCTCACAAGCCCCAGCAAAATGGGGGTGGTCCTGCTACTCCCTGCTTGGCCATGACACACTCCAGAGCTGGGAACAGAGGAGGAGGTGGGGAAGCTCAGCTGGGGTAGGAAGATAGGACCTTGCTCACCTCTGCAAGCTGTGAGGAGACCAGAGGCAAAGCCCTCACTGGGTGGGTGGGCAGGAGCTGTAAGCCCTTGACAGGCAGGTTGGAGCCTTCAGGACAGGTTGGGTCCCACTTCCAAGTGACTCATTCCCTCCCAGACACACCACCCTTGGGAAGTCCTACTGAGCTGCTTACAAGAGGGAGGTGTCCCCTTCCCTGTTCGGGACATTTAAAAAAAACTCAGTGCTTCTTTGGCTGAACAAACTGATTCTCCATCCAATTTCCACTTTTGATTATAAAACTGGAGATCTCTGAGCATCTGTGGTGAGAGGAGGATTGTCACCATGCCCTGTGCTGCAGGCTCTGGTTGTGTTCATGTTGCTACAGGTGCTCTCTCAATCTGCTGCACCACAAAAGTGAAATACCATCCTTCAGATTAAAATCAGAGACTCATCAGCTCTAAAAGCCTCCATATAAAATGAACAGATGTTCTGCAGATGATATCCCTATTTCCTCTATTCCCCTCCAGGCAGCTCCATGCCTTGCTCACACATTCATGTGGACCCCTTTAGTGGGGTCCTGATTGCTCGGCAGCAATTGAAGATCCACAACACGGTGAAAGGAAGACAAGAGCAGGAACTTCCTGCCTTGCTTTTATTTCAGTGAAACTTTAATTGCACAGAAAATAAAAGAGAAAAAATGTTGTGCTGTTTAACAGTGGAATGTACTGTGGCAGCTCAGATCTCAGATACAAGCCTTCAGCCATGCATCCTGAGAAGGTGGGTGGAGCTGATAAATGGCTGGAAGGCACCAGTTAGGAATGCTGACAGTGTTTGCACAGCACATGGTGTTTGATTTAGGAGTGGTTCTTGAATTGCTGAGTCTCTTAAACAGAGGCTGCCAATTCAATATATTGAAATAGGAAATAAATATTTTATAAATACTTTTATGGGTAGTACTATTTTCCAAACCTATGCACAGTCACAGAATCATGAAGTGGTTTAGGTTGGAAGGAACCTTAAAGATCTCCTAGCTCCAAAACCCCCTGCCATGGGCAGGGATGCACCTACTGGATCAGTTTAATCAGGGCCCCATCCAGCCTAACCTTGAACACATCCAGGGGTGGGACAGCCATAACTTCTCCGGACAACCTGTGCCAATGCCTCATCACTCTGAGTAAATGTATGTACCAGAACAGAGATGCTGCAGCTCACTGTTATATGCATATTCATACAATTTTCAAAAAACCACATATTTATGCCCCACAAAGTCACTGTCAATTATTCTTCTTTAGTAAACCAACATTTATAAGCAGTCATATGATAATTCTTATTATTCATATTGTGGTTGCTCATCCAAGGTCCAGGCACAGGCTAATTCTTTCATAAATAAACAGGGAGACGACGGTCCCTGCCTGAAAGAGCTTACAGGTTTGGAAATATCCCTTTTACATCAAATAAAAACTATGGGCAGAGGAACCAGACCAGCATGTGCATCACACTGAAGGACCAGCCATGGTTGATGTAGCAGTAGAAGAGTTGTGGACATGAGCTGGCAACCATTCCTTTTGCTAAAGTGGTAAGGATTTCTGTCGTGGCATTGAAGGTTTGGCCTCAAATGCCATTAGCCACCCCTTGATTCTGATTCTCATCTGAAATCTCTCAGAAGTGCAAGGTAAACTTATCTACTGCCCTTCACCCTGCCCTAGTGCAAAGATCGTGTGAGCAGAGAGGTGATAGTCCATCCATCATTCCAGTTCTGCAGCTGCAGAAGGAAAAGCTACCACCACCAGTATCGAAGACATGGTGGATGTGAACTCTGTCAGCTATATCCAAGATATTATCTGAAACACCTGCATAAGCCAGCCCAAAGAATGGGATTTGCAGCACTTAGAGGACTGGAACATGCAGATCTTCCAGGTCTCCCTGTTTTCTAATAAGCATTAATCTTTTAAAATTTATTACAAGTCACAAAACCTGGGATCCCAAGCAGACCTCAGTGGTGCATCCAGCACTACCAATTCTGCTGGTTTGGCAAAGGGAAAATTCAAACATTTCTATTAAAAGCAGAAGAGATAACTCAGACAGAGGTTATCACTGAGGATCCTCTGAGGATTTCAGAGAACCAAAAGCAAAATGTAAGACAAGTTCAATGACAGGTTTACCCAAATGCACACAGCATTCAAGAGTCTGGGCCCAGCTTTGATGGAGGCTTTCATAAGGACAGGCTTCAAGGGAAGTGAATCAGTCTAACTGTTTTTCCCCTCTGTGCATCAAGCTCCTGCTCAGATCAATGCTGTCTTCTGAGAGGATAAGGATTCAGCAAAATCCCTGGAGTATTCAAAAGCAACAAAGCTGGTATCCATGAGCACAATGCGGAATTTGTGCAAATTATTTCCTTATATACTGTGCTGTCAATTTTCATCGTTAATATCTCCCCCAGGGAGATTTTTAGGAAGTGCTATATTTGTCTGAGATTTTTTCTTTGGTTGCTGGTACAGAGAAGCAACTTGAAACAAAGGAGAGTGAGGCAAGGTTGGTAGAAGGGATAACATCTTTTATTAGACCAAGAGAAACTGGAAAAAAAAAAAAGGAAAAAAAACCCAAACAAGCTGAAGGAGAATCTGACAGACATGGGAATGCCTTGTGTGCCCTAAAACATGGATAGTTTTATCCATCTGTATCAGCTGATCTAATAAAATATATTGTCTCTCATTACAAACATTAAGTTACATCTCTGGACAATCATGCCCATGGAAATTTTGCCACCATAATGAAGCAAAGACACATAAGTGATGAGTGGCCTGTGGACAGATTTGAAAGCAACAATGCACTTTGAATCACCTAGAATGAAATAAAGGAGACCCTGCAGGACTGTGGTTTGGTTCTGGAGAGGTTATTTAGGCTAGCTCTGATGCAATACTCTGCATTTAATAAATTAACACAGACAGTCATCATAGAATCACATAGAATGGTTTGGACTGGGAAGGAACCTCAAAGATTACCTAATTGTAAGCTCCCCTCCATCATGAGGAGGGACACCTTCCACTAGACCAGGTTGCTCAAAGCCCCATCAAACCAGACCTTGAACACTTCCAGGAATGGGGCATCCACAGCTTTCTCAACCTGTGCCAGTGTTTCATCACTCTCACAGTAAAGAATTTCTTCCTTATATTTAATCTAAATCTCTCCTCTCTTATATTTAAGCTGTTCCTCCTTGTGCTGTCACTATGTGCTCAGGCAAAAATTCACTCTCCCTTTTTTATAAGCCCCCCTTTAAGTACTTTCAAGTTCACCTTCACTTCATCCTTGTGTTTTGATTTTGTGATAGTCTTACAACCACTAAACCTGTGGTGCTGTCCACATTCTATATTTGGTGGATACAGGATATTAGAAAACAATGTCATGCAAAGATAATAATCAAATATTTATGGCCAGTCGAAAAGAAGAGTTCATGCTCAAGCAGAGATTCAGGTTTGGTTTTATTTACCTTGCACAAGTTATTCAGTGCCCAGAGACTGTATGGGTGAGGAAGAAAATGTCACCACCACGGACAGGTTGTAGACATCCTGCAGATCTATCATCAGTGTGAGTGACAAATAGGATCAATGAAATTGTTTGGGACAAACTGTGCTTTAAAGCAACAGTGTACAGAGGCCAAAAAGCCGTGAAAATATTTGCTGGTTTTGATACAATCACTTGTCAAGGCCGAGGTGGGCACACAGGCACACCTCATGGGGCTCTTCAGAGGTGCCCTGGGCACTGGGCCTCCCTTGAAGGGATTATTGAGCCCTTAGTCACCACTCAGACAGCCAGGCACGAGGTGTGTGCTGGCAGCCAGCCTGAGTCCACCCTTCACCTTGCTGGTTGCCAGAAAACTAATGAGCAAATACTTCCGCTTTCAGGCTGTGCCCTCCCCTCTCCCTACACCTGCAACTAGAACCAGGGCTCTGCCTGGGACAAACTGGAGCCTCCACACCAGCAGCTGGGCTGGGAGCAGGGGAAAGCTGACCCAACAAAGACAGATCAAGTGAGAGAGGACTGGAACACAGGTGGGAGCCATCCTGCGTGTGCAGTAGGACACTAGCACTGAGCAGCAGGTTTTCCCAAACAGCTGAGTCCTCAGCTCCTGGGGAAGATGAGTATTTCGTCAGAGCACAAGCCCCTTGGGAAGCAGGTCACCAGCAGCCTGCATACGGTGAGTAAGGTATGTTCTCAAGGGAACAATTCCCTTATGTGGGATCAGAGCACCTCTGTTGGGCTACACTTGACTGGGGTTTTTTTTTCCCCCCATATGCTAATCTGAAGATACCAGGCCTCACCAAATATATCCCTAAGAAGAAGATTCTAGTTAAAAAGCTGTGTCTGACTCTGGCCTGTTTGCATCTGCTGTGTTTCAGGAGGGCCAGATCTCTCACATGTAAGATCTGACAACAGCAAATAACCAGAGTGGTTCTTTTCCTTCGGCAAGAAATGGAATTCAGTTAATACGAACTTTAATTGGTCAGATCCCTAAATAAAAGCCTGTTGTCGGTTTTGGGGGTTTACAACAAGTCTTATGAGTCTCTAATGATACCAAAATTGCCCTGTGTTGTTGACATCAGATGGGAACAGTAGTTTTTCTAGCTATAAGGAAAATTAATGGCAGTCTCAGACCAGCAGCATGTTACAAGGCAGAAATCAGTGATGAGATTATTTCTTTTTACTTTCCTCTGCTCTCAGTCTATTGCTAATCAATTTGTCCTCTTGGCTAAAGCTGAACAATCTCTTCTCCAGACCTCTCTGTATTAAGAAACCCAACCTTCCTACACTGCACTTTTCACATGTTAGTTGCAAAATGCTTCCCTATGGAAGTAACTGGTTTACAGATTAGTAAACTGGGGCACAAATAGATGGAACTTTCCTGAGTGTCACTTTACTGGCTAATTACAGGACTGGGAATCAGCTGGTGCCAGTACTTCCAGTCCACTGCGAACCAGTTTGATGACAGGCTAAAACCATTAATCAAGATGCAAGAACTTGAAGTTAGTTGGGCTACTGTATTAAGGAATAACATGTTATCCATTTGTACTAATGACGAGCAGCATGAAACATCTGACCTGCCATCTGAAAAAGGAGCAAAGACTCAAAAGCCCGAGACTCTCTTCACAAATGATCCCTGGTGGGGAGTGCTGTTGGTATCTCTTGGTCTAACGGCAGATCTCCCAGGGAGAGAGCTGACTACAGAGACAGCTTTGGGCTGTGTTTTTCAGTGGGTGGAAATCACAAGATAGTCTCAGACAGAATAGTGCTTCTTGAGTCTTCTTGACCCAAGTGAAAATAATTTATTACTCTTGAGATGAAACTACCCACACTAGTGCAAACCAATATTCCATCAGGGTTCTTGGCTTGAATCTTCTGTTGCTTCCCTGGCTTGCTTAGGGTGTGAGCAAATTTCTGCTAAATCTGATAGCTAGCTCCTGCTTAAAGGGAAGGTCTCTCCCTACACCAGGCTGTCTGTTCCTAGTCTCATCCTTTTGTCAGCTCTGTGCTTGTTAAATCCTCTGTCAGCCAATCCAGCTCACTAAGATGAAAAGAGAAGCAGAGCTGGCATGAGGTGAGCAAGAGATCACATAGGTAGGTACAAGAACAGGACGGGGAGCGGGCACGGGAGCCCCCCCCTTCTCTTGGTGTGCTCTGCAAGATCAGCTCACGTCATCCCATGGGTCTGTACCCATGTGATCCAGCTAAGCACTTAAGTACACACTTCACCTGAGACATGTGACCAGCAGCATTGAGGCAGCTCCTTTCTGGATCAGATCCAATAAAATGCAGGTGAGCTCCTGGAAAATAGGGTTGGTATTGATTCACATCTTCCCAATGGCAGGTGTGGCCCTGGCCTAGCTTGTGACTTGCATTACAGTAGCGCTGGCAGGAGGGAAAAGAACTGTCTTCTTTCTTCCCTTTTCTGTTCATCTGCTGAGTACTACGTAAAATGACCAAGTGCAAAGGGAAGCTAGTAAATTTTTTCAGGATTAAACATACAGGAAGGTCAATTTAAAAAGTCCAGCTTTCCAGATATTCAGGCCTCCTCCAATTCAGATAATGGTGTTAATACAGAGGGTTAAAAAAATGCAAATAACCCCACAATCTTTACATTTTTCCCTCTTAAGTCCATGTCAGTTGCATGAAATATTTCCTTTACTTCCTAACTAAAGCCATCATACATTTCTAGGTGCTTTGCTAAACAGCTTCTGTCCTGCACTTCTGACATGATGGATTTTTGTGTCTTACTTCAGTGTTTGTAGCTGAACCCCCAGATCAGTGGAAGCCAATTCTACCTATTTATAAAGCTTAAAGAGCTTTGCTTTCTCATTTGAAGAGAAAAGAACAGTTCAGGTGATGAAAATGGATTGGCACAGCTTTGGGCTCTATCTTTGTCCCTCTGCACATGGGATGGGTGAGAACTCACATACTGCTCTTGCTGTAGGTGGCCCACAAGGGACAGTGCTTGTGAGCGATTTAGGAGATCAGTGTTGGATCCTGTAGTCACTCACTGCTTCCCTGTGAGTAGGGAAGGGTACTTCTTTTCCCTCTTTCCCACTGGGAAAATGACACTTTTCTATGCCCCGGGGATGAGGTGATGACTTAGCCATTTAGAAATGTCCAAGTCTCTGCTGCTGTGCTTGTGAGAGCTGTATAAGCATCCTTCATCTGCTTTTTGCAATAAATCAGGTGGAGGTTCCCATCTGACGCCCACAAAATGGGAGCTCATACTTCACGCCATAATTCCATACTCCATCCACAATCATCTGGCTTTTCTTTGACACTTCCATGTTGGTGACCTCAGACTGAAAATGCACATGGCTTTTTGTCACCTTTTTTTTTTTTTTTTTTTTTTTTTTTTTAAGTTGTCACCAATTGTGGAGTTAAATGTTGGTGGGGAGATGTACACAACAACGCTGAGCACCTTGAAGAAACACCCTGGCTCCAAGCTGGCAGAGATGTTCACTGGCCAGCCCAAACTCAGGACTGACTCTGAAGGGAGGTTCTTCATTGACAGGCCAGGTACCTACTTCAAATACATCTTGGAGTACCTGCGCAGTAATCAAGTACCCACCCAGTGCATCCAAGATGTCTACAAGGAGGCATTGTTCTATGACATAGAGCCTTTGATCAAGCAGCTTGAGGACTCCCCACAGATCTTTGGGGAGCTCGTGGCAAGGAGGCAGTTTCTGGCTCGTGTGCCCAACTACAGCGAGAACATCGAGCTGATGATCCGCATCGCGAGGGCAGAAGCGGTTGCATCCCGACAGTCCGGCGTCATCGTATGTGTGGTCAGAACTGAGGAGGATGCAGCCAGGTGTCAGGATGCCTTGAACAGTTTGGACATGGATAAAAAATCCGTGGTGAAGTTTGGCCCCTGGAAGGCTGTGCCAAGTATTTCTGATCTGCTGGACTGCATTCAAATGGATGTAGAAGCCAAAGGGTATAAAATATCTTTTCAGCCCCATGTTGCTGAAAAAGGTTTTCGTTTCAAATCGCATGACTTCTTCTACAAGTTCCTGTTCACCTGGTGGTAGCAAAGTGCCACCATTGATAGGGAACATTAGAAAGCAATTACTGGAACAAATTAACCTGGACTGTGGAGACTAAACTGTGGGTTACCAGAGGGACAGGAAGAAATGCACAGGCCAAGGAAAGGATCTCGTTTGGCTATCTGCCATATCAAAGAGCACTTAACAGCCACTTTACTTGGGCTTTAGGGGATTTAAAAGGCTCCAGAAAAAGGAGGAATTTTACTCCTCAGTGTTGCTTACTATTCATTCACTTCAAAGAGATGGATCTGTGGATTGAGCCAACTTCACTCAACCTAAGGGAAATGAATAATCCCAAATACGTTTCATGGACATGTCGAGTTGCTCTCTTAGTGTAAATGGGAACAGGCCACATACATGCAAATCCTGACTGAAACAGTGACATTACCACATACTCAAATTAAATTTAGTTTCTTGATGGGAAGGCAAAAGCTATTCTTCTCCCTCCTTTCTACACTAGAATCTGGGTTAAAAAGGAAGGATTCAGTGTCTTATGATCTCCTCTTATTCCTCCAGCCTACTCTCTAGTCAATGTATTTATTACCATTATTTATTATTTGTTCTGAAGACAGAGAACCTCAGCTACTGTCCAGGATCAACAAAAGGCCAAAATACCATAACAGATGTGAGGAGTTTATAATCTAAGGACACACACTCCTCTTTCAGACCACATGATCTTAATCTCTTTCTTATGGGACTTGTTATTATGATGTTGCTATTTCTAACTGCATAAGCTCCTAGAAGAATTGGGAAAACCTGCCATGATTTGGTGGGAAGGAAGTGGTACTAAATCAACAGCCTGCAAATTCTCTTTTACAGAACACAAGTTGCATTCTACAATGTGTTTTAAAAAAATCTTAGAATTCGGAAGTTTATTTTTATACTGGAGATGGCTTGGGTTTTAATCACTCTGAGAATCATAATGGCTGATTTGATAAAGATCATATTTCCTTTACTTCTCAGAAGATGGATTTCTTCCAGTCAAGGACAATAATCATAGAACCATAGAATGGTCCTTGGGATTTCAAATAAATAACTTTTAAAGTTTTTTTGAATGATGCAGAAGTGCTTTATTTACTGCCATTTCCCCCTCTAGATCCCCAAATGCTAAAGACCTGAAGTTTTGTCTTTAGGGTAACAGATTTGAATCACTCCTAATGAAGCTGTGTTTCAGACGTTTCAGCATGGACCTTTGCCAGTGACAGTCGTCACTCCAACAACCGCAGGGCAGTTCTGCTGTGGGTGTGAAGGGACTCTGAGATGTCCCACATGCATAACCTTGGTAAGAATGGACACAGTCAGTGTCTGACAGGAAAAAAGGGTTTAGGAAATAGGCTCTTTTGATCATAACCACGTGGCTGGTGGTGCTCAGCCTGGAAGAAGAGAGATTGAGGAGGTCTCCCAACAGACAAATGTTGCTTTAAAGAGATCTGTTACACTTTGTACATACTAAGGCTGGGGAAGCTGGCTTAAGTCACAACAACAGAGATGAAAATTAGATATTAGGAGAAAACAACCTCAGTATAGAATAGTTAAAGCCTCACATCAACCAACCTGCTAAGTCTATCGGATTGCTGCCATGAGAAAGTTTGACACACGCTTCAATCCTGTGTTCAGTTTGGGGCCCCTCACTCCAAGAAGGACATTGAGGTGCTGGAGTGTGTCCAGAGAAGGGCAGTGGAGCTGGGGAGGGGTCTGGAGCGCGAGTCTGATGAGAAGTGGCTGAGGGAGCTGGGGGTGTTTAGCCTGGAGAAAAGGAGGCTCAGGGAGGGCCTTATTGCTCTCTACAAGTGCCTGGAAGGAGATTGTAGCTGGGTGAGTGACAGGACAAGAGAAATGGCCTCAAGTTGTGCCAGGAAAATAATCAGGAAAAATTTATTCACTGAAAGGGTGGTCAGACATTGGAGCAGGCTGTCCAAGGAATTGGTCAAGTCACCATCCCTGGAAGTTCTCAAAAAATGTGTGGATGTGGCACTTGGGGACGGAGTTTAGTGCTGGGCTTGGCAGTGCTGGGTTAATGGTTGAACTCAATGATCCTAGAAATTTTTTCTGACTTTTATGATTGTATAATTCTGATGGAAATAAATTTTCTAATTATTTTTAATTAACTGAGTTAATTAATCATAAGCAGTATATTATTCATTAGCACTGTATTAGTCTTAAGTCACTTTTAGCCAGCATGCAGACAAGTTTCTTTACACAAACTGTTATTGTTAGATTGGGAAAATCACTGAAACTTTCAGTTTTGCTAAACTAACCCTGATATGCTTTGATGAACAAAACCTTCGAGAGAGAGATGTATTTCTGGACACAAAATTTGCAGAATTTATAGACTACAAGGGCATTTTGCAGAAACCAGAAGATAACAAGAGACTGTCAAAGACTCTGTATTGTATGTGCTGCAAAACTCCCTACCTGGAAAAAAGATAACAAAAAGACTGAGAAATGTGGACTGATTAACATGAGAAGCAAGAATAAATAAACAGTAGGTGACAGAATACGAATTAATGAAGATAATGATATCATTTTTAATGAACATTCATTTCTCTGTTTGCTAAAAAAGTAGAAACAGGTAGGAAAGGCGGCTTAAAATCGAATGCTTGTGAAACCTTTGTGGGGAAGCAGGGCGGGGCAGAGGCCCTGCGGCCCGCTGGCCGGGTGTCTGGCTGCGGGGCGGACCGAGCCGCGGCCGCCATGTTGGGCCCGCGTCCCCATGGCAACGGGAGGCCGCCGGACCATCGAGTGCGGCCTCCGGGCGGAAAGAGAGGCCGCGCCCCTGGCCCCTCCCTGCGGCAGCTCTATGGCTCCTCTTCCGGGTCGCGGTGCGGCGTCATGGCGGCGCACCTGAAGAAGCGGGTGTATGAGGAGTTCACCAAAGTGGTCCAGGTAACACGTCCTCCCCGGGCCAGGATGGACGGCTCTGGGCTCTTCCGTTAGGCGGGAGGCGGAGCTGTGGGGAAACACGCCGGCCGAGCCTGGGAGCGCCGCCCGCCCGCCGGGCGTCGGGGCTGGGGCGGTCCCTGCGGGGTTGCGGAAGAGCGGGACGGGTCGTTCCCGAGTTTAAGAATGATGGAGCTGCCGGAGGGGAGAGGTTTGAGGGAAGATGTTCCCCTCAGGGTGGCGCGGGAGAGAGGTTGTGGAGTCTCCCTCACTAGAGATGCTCAAGAACCGTCTGGACGCAGTCCTGTGCAGAGTGCTCTGAGATGACCCTACTTGGGAGGGAGGCTGGACGAGATGACACACTGTGGCCCCTTCCAACCAGACCCATTGTGTTGATTTATTAACCTGAGTAGGGCCGGGACTGCTGCGAGGAAGATGCAGCATCCCCCAGCCCGGGACTGGGAAAAGAACAATCGTGAGTTTTTGGGCTGCTCCAGGCCGGTGGGAGTGAGAGAAGTCGTGTTTGCCCAGGGTTAGTTTTTCGGTGTTAGAAGCAGCAGGATTTGACCCAGTCTAGCGTGGGGAGAGGCCATGTTTCAGGGAGGTAGGGACTACTTGGGCAGGACAGTAACAGCCACAGTGGTCTGAGGATGTGTTTCTTCCTGAAACAGATGAAGGAGAGGCTAGTGACTGCCGTGAGATGTGGGACCTTCCTTAGGCCTCCACATACTCAGTCTGGGAAGGAGTGGGTCTGGATAGGCTGTGTTTCTGAGCCGTGTCCCTTTGCCCACAGCAGCAGCATGAGGACCTGTCCTCTAAGAAGCTGCGGCTGACCAAGCCCAGCAAGTCGGCAGCGCTCCATGTGGACCTGTGCAAAGCCACCTCGCCTGCAGATGCCTTGCAGTACCTGCTCCAGTTTGCCAGGAAGCCCGTGGAAGTGGAGAGCGTGGAAGGAGTTGTCAGGATCCTGCTGGAGCATTATTACAAGGTGGTGAAGCTGGGAGCCAAACATGCTTGCTCCTTTTGCTGCTGTTTGCTTGGTGTGGGATGTTGAACAGGGGCTCACAGGCTCCTGTGTTGCTGACTCAGTTGCCAACAGCCTGGGCTGAGAGTGAATAGCTGTAGCCCTTGACCCAGGTGATTTCTGACTGTGTTATTTGGCACCTGTACTGGTGGTTTCAGGAGCCTGTGACAAGGGTGTGGCAGTGTTATCCCTGCACATGCCCTGCGTGGAGGTTAACTTGGCAAGGGACAAAAGACATGTCAAGTTCTTCATGGAGCTTGGCTGTCCAGAGGTGTTTCAGCTTTATCTAACTCTTTCCTGAATGATGTGTGTTTACCTTGTTCTTAATTTTCTCTAGAAGTGGAGAAAACTTTTAACTATTGCTTATGAGGTAAAAACCAGCATTTTTAAAATCACAGAATCATGGAATGGTTTGGGTTGGAAGGGACATTACAGATAATCCATTCTAACCCCACTGCTAAGGCAGGGACACTTTCTGCTAAACCAGGTTGCCCAGAGTTCCATCCAGCCTGGCCTTGAACTCTTTGTGGGATGAGGCCATTTCCCTGGGCAGCCTCCTCTGGGCCAGTACCTTACCACCCTCTCAGTAAAGAATTTTTCCCTAATATCAAATCTACAAAAAAAACTGTCAGGGGTCAGTCTCTTCTACAGTTAGCAAGCAGTAGAACAAGGAAATGGCCTCAAGCTGCTCCAAGGAGGTTTAGATTGGATATTTGGAAAAACTTCCACACTGAAAAGATTATCAAGCACTGGAACAAGCTGCCCAAGGCAATGGTTGAGTCTCCATCCCTGAAGGTATTGTGTAGATGTGGCATTTGGGGACATTGTTTAGTGGTAGACTTGTCAGTGCTGGGTTAAGGGTTGGACTTGATGATTTTAGAGGTCTTTTGCAACATAAATGATTCTCTGATTCCATGAAATAGAGTTCCTAGTCAAATAACACAGATTGTTTTTGCTGGAAGTTTGTTTTGTAGCCTGTATTAGAAGAGAGACTCATGAACCTGCGGATGAGATCACAGGGGCAAGAGCAGAGCCTGGTACAGAATCCAGCTTTTAAAAATACTGCTTTCAAAACTACCGTAGCTGACATTATTTTACTTACAAACAAAATTTTTAAAGGAACTTGTTTCTTAGTACTCCATAACACTTGCACTTTTCCTGATCATTCAGAAATCTGACCGTGAAAGCTGTAACTGCAGTGGAAGTTATGTGATGATTTATTTGTTTGTAGTGTCGTTGTTTTGTTTAAGATGGTCCTGTAGCCTCCTTCATCCCTATATGTCATCAGTCCCCATACAGTCCTAATGACAGGATCTATCCATTGTTCAAACACATAACTTCAACCCTAAGATAAAAAATGCTTCTCAGTTGAATTGAGAAAGTGACTGCTCCCTTGGGTGTCACATTTGTCACTTGGAGGTAGTGTGTGGCAGTGAAGTCTCTCTTAAACACTTGAAAGCTATAACAGTTGTAACTGTAAAATTTCTTGTTGAAAGATAGGATATTTGTTATTGTAATATTTCTGCACCTCTCTCTTCAGTGTTGCACAAATGCTTGGTAAGATCCAGGTATGACATCCAGGTGACTTTTTGCCTTTCTGCTCTGCATTGGATATCCTTGGCAATACAATGAAAGAGGGACCGTCCAGATATGACCAGAAGTCTTGTGTGCATGAGTCTGTAGAAGCCTCAAAATAAATCTTTAAAATGCATGACCTTTTGAACTCAATTTTAAAGGAATATTAACTGATGAGGCTTACTTCTGTAATTATCACCTGTGACAGCATTTGCTGTTTCTTAAATGAGTAGATGTATGTAGGTAATATATGCTGTTCTCTTTTTTTTTCTTTAACCTTGCTGTGTTGGGGATTTTTTCTTGGTGTTGTTTCCTTCCAGGAGAATGATGCCTCTGTAAGACTGAAGATTGCATCCTTGCTAGGGTTGTTGTCAAAGACTGCAGGATTTTCCCCAGACTGCATTATGGATGATGCCATTAACACCCTTCAGAATGAGAGTAAGTCTCACTTTTGATGTGGTGCTTGAGATCAAGGGGGAATCATGCTGTCCCAAAGCATTTGAGACAGTGGCCAGCCCTTACATCTCAGATGTATGATTGAGAATTGCTGGTTAGAGTGTTTATTTTCTGGTTTTATGAATGATGACAGATAACCAAATGTTCCTCTGACCTGCCTGCTCTATATCTTTATTCTAAAGGAGTGCAAAATTTGCTTTTGCATCTCCATCTGAGAACAGTTGCCTCTGAAGTTCTCTGTTCTACAGGGCAGTTTTGTTTAAAATGCAAGTGTGTTTTAAGAGGAGTTTTTTAATATCATGCTAGAGGCCAGCATGATAGTGGTAGTCTCTAGCATGATAGCCATCAAGCTGTACCAACAGAAGTGTAGCCAGCAGGTCAGAGGAGGGTCTTTCACCTTTTTACTCAGCAGTGGTTATGCCACATCTGGAATACCTTATGCGGTTTTGGGTTCCTCAGTGCCAGCTCAGTGCTGGTAAGGATGGGTGAGTTCAGCAGAACCACTGAGGTGGTAGAGGACTCCAGAGTATGTGATGTACAAGGCATAGCTGTGGGAGCTGGGCTAGTTGAGGCCTTGAAAGGAGAAGGTTTCAGGATGGCCTTCCAATGTGGATCAGTCTGTGATCCTGGTAAGAGCATGGTAAGAGTTTAGCAAAGTAGTGCATAGCCTTTCACTCTTCTGTTTTGCAGAGTCTCACCAAGTCCTTGCTCAGCTGTTGGACACCCTGTTAGTGATTGGCACAAAACTCCCAGAGAATCCATCTGTCAGGATGAGACTGGTGGAGGTAGCCTGCAAGGTAAGGAGGCCTCCTTGGGCCAGGGAACTTTTGTCTCTGCCACAAGAAAAAAAAGAAAGGTAGTCAGTATTTAAATGATTTTCATTTTTCTCAACAAACTTGCAACACAGAGGTTAATCACTGCTAGGAAACGTAACACGATATTTAAAAGGGCTGAAGGAACAACAAGAATCCAGTTTCATCTGCTCGTCTCTTGTTCCACAGCATCTGACAGATTCTTCTCATGGTGTAAGGAATAAGTGTCTTCAGCTAATTGGTTGTCTTGGCCCGGTGGAAAAAGGTGCTGCAAAAGAGGCTGAAAGCCAGGCAGCCAAAGATGTCCAGAAGATCATAGGAGATCATTTTAATGATCAGGACCCTCGAGTTAGGACTGCAGCTATAAAAGCCATGGTAAGTCCAGCTGGTAGTATGGAAGAAATAGTTTGGGGGTGTGTAAGGAAGCTGAGAGGGGGCTGCAAACTAATCCAAAGAGGTTTGGTTTAGATATCATTTTAATTTACTGAGTAAAAGCCTGTTTAGAGTATCAAAACTACCTGAAAAAATATGCTAGGTCTTGAAATATTAGAGTAACATGAGATCTCAAAGGGCATTTGAGTGATTCATCACTTCTGTTTCAGCTATAGCTGAAGAAGCCTTTCAACTTGTTCATTCTTCTGCTTGTGTGTAGGCTCTTTCTTTTAGTGACAAATTTATTTCTTGATTTAGTATTGATTATCGAAACTACAATAAACCACTAGTGCTCCAAAATGCAGTAGGTATCTGCTTATGATAGGAAACCTGTGTGATAAGTCCAGAAATAATTTTGGCCTTCTGTTTTAAAGCAAATGTTTATGTTTTGCATCATGGTTACATTCATTAGTATTCTCTAACTGTTCATGAGATATATTGTATACTGGAGTTTTTTTTGTGTGGGGACCTTTCAGAAGCTTTTAGCTTTTCAAAAATGCCAGCAAAGACCATGCATTTCAAAATACTGCTTAATATGAGTTGCCTGTGAGCGTATGGGGATACAGAAGTTTCTCTATTATCCTTAAAGTTTATAACAATGTTCCATCTAATGTGATGGTCAACAAGGATCTCTGAATTAATGTTCTTAAACTCCAAAGAAAGAAGATGGATGCATTTGAGGAAATCAGATTCCACTTGAATCTCTCTGAAATCTCCCTCTTCTGGACACTGTACTTACGCATCCTTACACAAAGAAACAATGTGGGATACTTTGCTGTCCCTGTGGTTCAGTAATGGGAAGATTTACATGGCATGAAAATGCACTGGCAATGCTACTTTTGAATCCATGTTTCAGGAATGGTAGTAAAGTAATTAATTATCTGTTTTAATTGTGGTTGAATATGGCTAACACTAAAAAATTATTTGAAGTTTGGGAGAATGAACAAGCACTGTATTTGTATAAATTGTTTTTCCCTAACCTAAGTACGAATTACTATGAAGCTAAAAAATTATACTGAAGTCAAGAATATTATTTAAAGTACTTAGGGTCAAGATAATGTCATTTTCTAGCAGCAATCAAGAAATGCAAGCAGCTCAAACAGAAAAACAGTGGTGAAAATTTAGTCTGTGTCCCTTAAATATGTACTTACACTTTCTTTTTTTTTTTTTTCCCTGTAGCTACAGCTTCATGAAAGAGGATTAAAGTTACAGCAAGCTATTTACAGTCGGGTAAAACCTTGTATTTGTTTTGCACTTGTTTGCATATCTTTCTTTTTGAGTTCTCTGGCAGTGTGTTTTGTGAGGAGGAGGGCACTGAGCAGAGGAGGAGTATTTTACACTTGGGTTGCCAATATTCCTTGTTGTTGTATGACAGTGGAAATAAATGGGTATTTTGCATCTGTTGTGCTTAAATGCACGAAAGCATATGCTTTGTTATCTGTTGTTTGTTGGGGAGGTGATCCTGGGAAGGGCAAGGCATGAGGAAGTCATTCCTGTCATCTGGCAGTCGTAGTCTAGAAGTCTTAAACCCTTGTTCATTGGAAAGTACCCATAAAGCCTGTATTTGTTATATCAGTAAAGCTGTGCAGCTGCAAACTGTATCAAATCAATTCTCTTGCAGACTCACACTTCATCCTTCTTGCGTAGTACAGGCAATTCTGGAGTTTGTAACATGTGCCTGATTGACTTGATTAGATCTAGTCTGCCTGATCAAACTTGGAAATACTAGGGAGTAGCAGGGAAGACTGGATTTGTCTTGATTTTTAATCTGTCCTAACTGTCCTGTGGTAAGGGTGCTGATTACATTGTTGGAAGTGAATGACAGCTCCGGTGGAGATGTTTCAGGTATATTGGACTATGAATGTTCTTTCAGGCCTGCAAGCTGTTGGCAGATGACTACGAACAAGTGCGCAGTGCTGCAGTTCAGCTGATTTGGGTCCTCAGCCAACTTTACCCTGAAAGGTATGTCCTGCATGCAGTGTCCTCAAAGTACAGGCCAAGCAATCATCCTAATCCTGAGGGTTTCATGCTAGTAGGCCTCAGGAGAAGCTGTTAGGAAACTGATGTGAGCAAATGGCTGATGCCTGTTGAGAATGTACTGATGCAGTGAAGGATTGGTTCCTGGTATTTGTTGCACATTTATAGGAATTCAGCATAGTTGTTTCTTACTGATGCCATCCAGTATGGAATACAGTCAACAAACTGATTTCTCTATGTCAGCATTGTCCCAATTCCTTCTTCTAATGAAGAAATTCGCTTGGTTGATGATGCCTTTGGAAAAATTTGCCATATGGTTAGCGATGGTTCCTGGGTTGTAAGAGTACAAGCTGCAAAGTTATTGGTGAGTTACATTCTTTTCTTCTCTAGCAGAGAGTTTCTCTTACTTGAATTTTCATATATATTTGGGAAAAAAAAAAAAAAAAAAGGAATGGGAGGATGTTTAAAACATATAGGTATAGGTAAATTTCTCCCAAATTTCTGAAGTGAAAGAAATGAGGGAGGTTGAGGAAACCAAACACTTTTTCAGCTCAGCTGTGCAATGATCCTTGCTTTGAGAGTAGATGGTTAAGCATTAAAGAGAGAAACAAATCCTTGTCATAATTCCTTGCCCCTACTTCTCTATCACAGTACATGTGAACCAACTGAACTCAAGAAAAGCCATTTTAACTTCAGAGCAAAAAGAAGATGTTCCAACTCTTAAGTTCACTTTTTTAGACTCTGATGTACAATAGTGTCAGGCATTGCATAAAGCTGTTAAAATGAGTGGATAAGATAGGATGCCATCTTGGGATAAGTCAGGAAATTATATGGTGCAGTTTGGAATAATCCTGTTTCTCCCTTTTGATTTTTTTTTCCCTTTAGGGTTCTATGCAACAAGTTAGCTCCCATTTCTTGGAGCAGACCCTTGACAAGAAGCTCATGTCAGATCTGAGGGTATGTAAATGTTTGGGTTTGTTCTCCTGTGTGTAAGCACTAAAATCACACAAGCGATATGTTAATATTGAGTGTGCTTGTTCACCTTGTCCTTGCCTGAGGGTTGCTGAGAGTTAATTGATGATGACAGGTTTTGTTTTGAAGTCAATGAAGCAATTTCTAGTTTTAAATTTCATTAACCAAGCATGTAAGAAACAGCTCTAGGTTGTTCAGGTTTTGCAGCAACTGAGAGGCAAATGTTTGTGGTGTTCTGATAGTTTTTTGGCTAAAAGCTTTGCTTATTGTGTATGGAAAGATTGTATCCTCGTTCTAGGAGCAAACTCTTGGAAAAATCCTGCAAGATCTGATGAAAAAGCATCAACATTTCAAGAAACATGAGTAGCTAAAGCCCTGTGAGCAAAATTTTTCAGTACCATTCCTTCCTTAAGCAATATGCTCAAGGTTATGTTAGTTTTTTTATGTCTACAAAAGAATGGTGAAGAGCTGCTGTTTTTTTGTGTGCTGCTTTGTAGAGGCTGTTAAAGAAAAAGCTGTGCAGCACTATTTGGAGTGTGTGAGGAAAGGAGGCAAACACACTGAATGAATATCCCATTTTACACACTGCTGAACTCTGGATAGTATTGATAGCATTGAAGTATTTAATTGCAGTTTAACAAGTTGAACTGCAAAGTGATAGCATTTTTGCAGATCACTTACTGGGTTCTTAACTAGATGGGCCTTTGTTCTGACCCAGTTTGGCTTTTTTTACAATGGATGTGTAAGAATATGTTAATTAAAATGTATGTGTTATTATCCTTTCCCTATATCAAAACTACAAAGAGTTACTGGCAGTTAGAAATAGCCAAAGAAGAGTAGGTACTGTTTGCTTTTCTTAGCACTTGCATGAGTGTCAGTGTCTAAGCCTCCAGCTACATCTGTTTTCAGATCCAGTTTAATATTTTGTTCAGTCATCTTTTGAAGCTTGCATGGTTGTAACTGAAACGCTTGTTTGGACAGAGGAAGCGCACTGCACATGAACGAGCCAAAGAGCTCTACAGCTCTGGGGAGTTTTCAAGTGGCAGAAAGTGGGGAGATGACGCTCCCAAAGAGGAAATCGATACTGGTGCTGTGAACTTGATTGAATCAGGAGCTTGTGGGGCTTTTGTTCATGGCCTGGAAGATGAGATGTACGGTAAGTGTTAACTTGCCGTGGGATGCTAAAGGGGAGAGATGTGTGTTAGCTAGTAAGCATAATTTTTCAAAGGTTTTTTCAAAGGTACTGTTTCAAAGGTACTGGCTGTAGTGTTGTACAGAATTTTGGATAGAAATGTTCAGTTGAGTAGCCAAAAGCAAATAGCTTCCTATAAATGGTAAAGTTTTAATGACGTGTGTGGTAATAAGTGGTTTGCTTCTGGTCTGCAGAAACCCACTGGGATTATTTTTTGTTGTTGTTGACTTAAATTTAGCAGTTGCATGTGGCCATAAATTGGCAGAATTAGTTGCTGCTGTTCTGTTGGTGTTTTGTCAGCAGGAAGGAAATTCATAGAATCATTTAGGTTGGAAGATACCTCTAAGACCATCGAGTCCAAATGTTAACCCAACACTACCAAGTCCACTACTAAACCATGTCTCTAAGTGCCACATCCAGATGATTTCTGAACACTTCCAAGGATGGTGGTTCCAGCACTTCCCTGTGTAGTCTGTTCTAATGATTGACAACCTGAAAGTTTTCCCTAATATCCCATCTAAACCTCCCCTGGTACAGTGTGAGGCTGTTATTTGCATAAAGCATGAAAATTCCAAGCCCTGAATATTGTTTTTGAATTTGCCTTTTATGTTACTGGAAGGATGAGGTTAAGTTAAAACATAGAAAACCACCATAACAAAGATATCGTTGGAGATTGTGATGTAAAAGTGAGTTTATTGTTCCATGAGTCCTGCAAATAAATGCAGGTTTTCCCAGTAACTAAACTCTCCCTGAGCTGAAAGTGCACCTTTTTTTTTCCTGACTAATAAAAAATGTTTCACTTGTTCAGCTCCTTGGCCCAATGAAACATGTTCTCCAGTTTCTTGAGCCACAGGTCTTGTGTCAGTATGATGCTGTTGAGGAATGTGGATAAAATGAACAAATGTGAAATACACACAGATCTCTCTCTCCACTGCAGCATTTTTAAATACTGCTGAGCTTTTCCTGACTGGCAATGCTGCTTCATGTCTTGAATTCCATGTTGTAACTTAAATGTGAATTAGTGTGTCAGCTTATGAGAGCAATATCAGCAAAATATTTCTCTTCTCTTAATACCTGGGTCTTAATGACCATGGAGACTCAGAGCTGTGACAAAAGCTTCATTACTGAGCAGGCAGGGGTCTTGCTGTCTGTGCATTTTTGTACTTGATCAGAATCCTGAGGAGTCAGATGTCTTCTTTAAGAACAATAGCCCTAAAAGCTCTGCACAAGTTCAAGTAAATGTTTTCAAGATGAGTTAATTTGAGTGAAAATTAGAAGTATGTTTAAAATAACAATGTTTGCAAGACATCAGATTAATTACCATTTTTGTGATCCTAGCCACATAAATGTTAGGAAAGCTAATGAGGATGACTATAGGGAAGAGAAGCTCATGTCTGCCTAACATTGTTATATTTGGGTATTCTTCAAATTCCTGCACTATTTTACAGCATAAATACACTCGGGATGCTTTCTGATGCTTTTTTTACTTTAATTCAAATATTTTTTAATATTTAGGTGGCACCTTTTTCCTTTGTTTTGAGGAATCTATAGTCAGAAAGCAGAAGATTTTCATTTTGTTAACTGCTAAAATGTTGATTCTCTGGGGCTTTTCAGCAATTCATAAAGTGCTACATAGCAAGTTAAAAATGCAGTGAAAGCTCCAAGCAATTAAATTGTCAGGAAGAATAAAACAACCACAGTTTAATTAACTAAATTAGTTTGCTTAAGATACCAGTGTTAATGCTATGCTTGCAAAACACACTATGAAACATGCAGTATTTATTGATGGATTGGAGACCTGTTTTTCACCTGCATGTCCCTTTTGCAGATGCTTATGGCAGCAGCAGGTGCTGTACCCAAAGTGAGACTTGATTTGAAGATTTGCCTCTGAAAAGATCCCCAGTGGGTCCCTGCTTAGGCTCTGTTGCCCTCAGTGTTTCCTTGACATCTCCTGTCCTTAGCCCAGCCCTTGAAGAGTACAAGACTTCGCTGTTGAGTGAATGTAGTTTTAAACCAGAGTTTTAATTAATTTACAGTTAATTCCTTGCTTCTCTTTCAACAGAGGTTCGAATCGCTGCAGTTGAAGCCCTGTGTATGTTGGCTCAGTCCTCGCCTTCTTTTGCGGAGAAATGCCTGGATTTTTTGGTTGACATGTTTAATGATGAAATTGAGGAGGTCAGATTGCAGTCAATACACACAATGAGAAAAATTTCCAACAATATCACGCTGAGGGAAGACCAGCTGGATACCGTGTTAGCTGTCTTGGAGGTAAGAAATTCTTGAGGAGGGCAAGAATTGCTCTCCTGCTTGCTTTGGGGTGCTTAATTATATACTGCTAATCAGTCCCTTCCTCTGAGAGCAAATCCACCCTTTTTTGGGGTTTTTTGACTTTTTGAACACTGCCAAAAGTTCCTAAAATCTGGTAGCTTTTAAGCACCAGGACAGCAGAATACTTCTGAAATAGACAAATTTTAGATTAAAACTTCCTTTGATCACTGTGCTGTTGCCTCCACGTGTTTCCTTCTGTCTTGTGTTGTGGTCCAGCATTCTATGCACTTCATTTACATGCAGCTTCATTTTCTTGCTGCTTCCTTGCCTCAGCTGCTTTGGCTATACCTTTGCTCACCAAGCAGAGCTGGCCATGGGCCTGAGATCTTTTTTTCTGTTTAGACTGTTTGTCCGTGTGCTCTGCCATGTAATTTTGAGGATTCAGGGAATCAGGAGTCAGCTGTTCTTCCTGGTTGGTGAAGCTGATCCAGGAAGAGATTTTGGCTGTAAGAATTGTACTGTATCAAACTGCTTCCTTTCAGACCTTATTTATTTGCTGACCCATAGCCCCTGAGGCATTCTTTTTTTATTAATTTGCTTCTTGTAGTAGGCAAGTTTCTGCTTCTTTTAGGAAGTGCTTTGGGAGGTGCTGGAAATCCACTGTTTCAGTCTCTTCACCTTTTATTTCCTTGACCCAGGTCAGCCATTGCTACTGTCAGGTGTTCCTCAGGAAGTAGCACACTAATTAACCTATTTTATTAGTCTGTAACAAATGCTGTGGAATATGCCATGACTTTGCAAATGCAGCAATGAGCTTTAGGTGCTTCACATGTTTGTCATTATTTACATTTGTTTAAGGCATTGAGGTATGAAAATGTCCTGGTTAGGCTGGGATCTTCTGTGCAGATTTATCGTGTATGATAAACCCTATATATATTGTGGTTTATACTATCATAATTATTATCAGGCATTGGAATAGCTTAAGTGTAGAATTATTAACATTTTAATGTAATTGTCTGATTCTGAAAGAAGTTTGGTGCTTTTCTGTAAAATCCATCTTCCAGTACAAAAGTAAAGGATGTGGAAAAATACCATTAACTTTGGTGCCTACATTGGTTCCAGCAGCATAAATATGGAACACCAGGGTGTTACAGGTAACTTCTGTTTTCACCCCACTGCTTTCATTTTATCAGAATATCGTACCAGGTACTCCTTCCTTTTCTGACTAGACTTTGGAATTTATTTTCCCTCTTGTCCTTATCTCAGTTTCTATTGAATTGTGCTCATCTCTCTCCCTTCACATTGTTTGTTTCTTCTGCATTGTTTGTATTTCATTTCTGGTGGTTTGGAGTATTTTCTGTCTGTGGTTATTCCAGTCCTTAGAGTTTGTCTTCTCTGTGGTCATAGTCTGTCTATGACCAACAAAAACCCTTTGATCATTCGAGTGTGTTGGCTGTCATTGAAGAGCCTTTACAAGAGGATTGCTCTTTCTTCTTTTGTGTAAGACCGTGATGAATGAGCTGTTGATACATAGCAAATTATAATTTCAAGAAGGTAAAATCCACCATTGAAAAGCATCCAGTTTTTGTATCCTATCAAATTTTCACAATGTTTCCAGCAGCACCAGGCAAATGCTGATTGCAAGCAATATGATGATACATGGATAAGGAATGTCAAGGTGGTTTTTGGGAGAAGGAATGTAATTAATTCAGCTGAATATTCTAGTCTGTCCAGCCATTGACATGTCCTCAGTGCTTACTCAGACCCTCTGGAGGCTGTGGTGACTGGGCTGAAGGCCTGTGGAATTGAGCTCCCTGGGTTGAAAATAATAAAAAGCTGCTGTGAAAATGCTAAAATGACTTTTGGTGATTGTTTTACTGCGTTGCCCAGCGCCTTCCTTTTCTGTTGCTGCAAAGATGTTGCTGCACCCAAACCAAGTAGTTATTTTTGCTCTGCTTGAGCAGGTCAGCAGTGAAGCAGTTCCCATTCATTCCAGTAAAGGAAGCACATAGGGGCATGAGACCAGGAGCCCCTGCAGCAATTGCTTGGTCTGTCGCTTCATCTGTGCTTAGCTCTGGTAACCAGAAACAGGCACGGCTGTTCACAGAGCTCTTTTATTAACTCTGCCAAGGAACAGAGACTGCCACCTTTAAAGTAAATGTGTGTGCAGGCATGTTTTGCTCAGTGGTGTCTGGGTTGGGTTTTTATTTTAGGATTCTTCGAGGGACATTCGGGAAGCACTTCATGAACTGTTGTGTTGCACCAATGTTTCAACTAAAGAAGGCATCCATCTTGCACTGGTGGAGCTGCTGAAAAACCTGACCAAGTATCCTACAGACAGAGAATCCATATGGAAGTGAGTGTGTTCAGTGTCCTTGTGTACTTACTTTCCTCTTCTTTTTAATAAGTGAGGTGCTAGGAAATACTGAGCTTGCTAAGGAGGTAACAGGTGTTGCAGATGTACAATCCTGTTACTCGGTAAACATGCTTACTCATGACTGGTGTGGAAACTCTGTGTTGTTCTTGCTTGTCAATACTTCCACTGGAAATCCAGAACTGATGACCACTTCTGGAAATGTCCCACTATTCCAGGCACTCAATGTATTCACAGAAAAGATGAATTCAGTTTTCAGTTTAAAACTTCATCTCTTCTACACAAGTGTTTTTGCTCATTCGACATTGTGTTAAATAGTAATATTTACCAGTAGTTGACTACATCAGATGTGATAAGTGGATTGGCCATATGACATTGTGTTGTCAGAGGAATTTTTCTAAGAAAGATTTTTTTGTGTCAGATTTTTTGGTTGTTTAATGAAATCAATAAAGAGAATGGTGCTCCACACACATGGTTTGAGATGGAGTTCTTAGATATTACTGGAAACACTTATGTTAGCCTGCTTTGACTTCCAGTGTGCTTTTACACTGATTCTGGAGTTTGAGGGTTTTGGGGTTTTGACTCCTATCTTCCTTATTTCTGAATAAAAAAATTTCACTCATTCATTAGTCTTTAGTGTAAGAGCTTCCTGGATTGTATAACTCCAAATGTTAGCTATTTTGTGGACATTTTAAATAAAAACAAATTATTTACTGTTTGTCCTTCAGTTTCCTTGGATCCTATAAAATATTAAAGCAAATGGTCAGTTGTAAAGAAACAGTGAGCTTGGATAGCAGGATTTTCTTGCTGACTGTCTAAAAGTGTTGCTGCAACATAAAGTAGTAATGCTTTAGAACATTTTATTTTGAAATGTGCCTGTTTACTAACGTCTATTTCAATCTGTATTTCCAGATGTTTGAAGTTCCTGGGAAGCAGGCATCCCACTCTGGTGCTTCCATTAGTCCCAGAGCTGCTGAGCACACATCCGTTCTTTGACACTCCGGAACCAGACATGGATGACCCAGCCTGTATCTTTATGCATTAAGCCAGTTGATAATTTTGACTGCAGTAGATTTTATTCATGATTTCCTCACTCTCGCATTTCTTCAACCATTTCTTGCTGTAGCAGATAAACAATCCTGTGCCTATTTCTGAATCCCTGTGCACTTAGTTTGTAACCCAGCAAATGATGGAAAAACTGTTAGCTGGAACCATCTTCATAAATATCAGTGGACTGTAATTTGCCTTCTTTTTATGCTGTGATGAATAATCAAGAAATTTGTCAAAGTTTAGACTTTGCAGATGAGCCCTTTGATGTCAAAACATTTGTCTAGTTTGCATGAATTTTGAAAATGTTTTAGCTTTTAAATAAGAGTATTTTTTCATGTCTGTTTTCTTTTTAGGTAAAACTTTTGCTATGCTCACTGCTGTGCAGTTTATAAAACAGCACTGTCTCTAAGTACAGCAGCAGTGCCTGAATTCCCATAATGCTTTGAATTTTTCATCTTTCTGAAATAATTCAATATCAGAAATCCTTATATTAATGTTAGCTCTTCCAGTGCTTTAGAATACAAACAGTTACTGGTACACCCATCTCCTCAACAACAGGTGATGCCTTGGAAATGCATTTTTCCGTTGTTATTCCCCTTGCTTCCATTCTGTGTGATGGCAGAACCTAATATTATTTCTGATACGTGCTGAGACACATTGGACTGGAACCTTCCTCTAGAAGCTGCTCCTTATTTTTCTCACCAGTCACGGGCCATCAACCAGAAATCCTACACAGATTAAATGAATGCCTTGTGAGAATTGAAAAGGGTTAGAATCAGGTGGAGAGAAATGAATCTGTAATTACATGGTTTTGTAATAATTTGAGTAAAGTTGTCCTGTGAGTTGAGAATTAAAGGAATATTGCAGGGGGAGGAACGCTGCTGTTTAACTCTGTGCACCTTCCTGCCAGGAACCAGAGAGTATTAAATTTTACAGAGGCATATTATGTGAAGACAGGCCTGTGAGCCAGAAACTGAAGTAAACCTGAATAGTGTGTTTCCAGTGTAAATTGATATTTAAAAACATGGTTTTGTTTGCTTCATAGCACTTAGGAAATTTGAATCAGAGCTTATGCTTGGAATCAGCCCTGTTGCAGGTGTCAGCCTTTGGGCTAACTTCGAAAGGCTTTGGCTGATCTCAATTTCTGCGGGTCTCAGACTGTGAAAATGTGTTTTCTGTTTCAGAATGATCTTTCCATGTTTGATTCTTTGCTTAAATTCAGAGAGCAATATTTTTCAGGGCATCTTAGGTTATGCATCTATTTTCAAAGACTTGGCAGTAAATGTATAATTTTGGATTCTGTTAGGGCACCAAAAAAGCTGAGCAACTTGATCTAGTGGGAGGTGTCCTTGCCCATGGCAGGGTGGGGTTGGAACTAGTGTCTTTCAGGTCTCTTCCAGTCCAAACCACTCTGTGATTCTGTGGTACAAACTGGTGAGCACAGTGTAAGCTGTGAGGGAGAGTGAAACTCCACCTAATGCGCATGTTCTGTATTTGGGATCTCTGGCTCCTTTCCTTGTATTGCTTCTGAGCCATCCCATGTTGGCAGAACATCCTTTCTCCAGAATGGCTCACCCTGTAATGTTTGCACTTTGTCCTTGGTTTTCATCTGCTCAGACAGCTGTTTCTTTGGATTTTGCTCAATATTTTCCAACTATAAAGAACATTCTAGACAAATCCTGACCAAAGGGTTATTGACTTGTTGTTTTAACTTCCCATCCTCAAGGAGCTCTTCTTGCTGTTGATTATTTTTCCTTAACAATCCACTTGCAATAGACATTGCTGTTCTGGTTCTGATTTTTAATGCTGCTAAAAGTTGCCCAACAATGCCTGCCCTGTTCTCTGACCATACATTCAGACATTACGCCTATCTTCGGGACAGTCTCTCTCACCTGGTCCCTCCATTAAGAGTAAGTTGGACTTTTTTGGTTTGGACTTTGACACTTGTTAGAAATATTGCCAGTCTCTTCCATCTCTGTGTACAATTTAAAAGGTTTTTCTCCTGTGCACCACGGGAATTAAATTGTTACTATATGGGATTTGTAATATTTTGGAGAGAATAGTAATATTACTGCTCTCAATAATTTCAATTCAATAATCTCAAAAAGTGAGAATAGTAGGTAGTTTGCTGGTTAGATAAGAATACTTCGGAGGGCAGGATTCCTGGGAGTTTTCTGTAGCTCTGACTATGTGTGTGGGAAAGGCCTTTGTAAATCTTCTAACATTTCACTTATGTCCTACCTGAAGGACACAAGTTTAGTCGTGGGTGAAATGTGTTCCATTCTGCTTTGCAACATGTTTTTCCTGCACGGAAGTATGGGTGGGATTGAAGTTGGCCGTAAGTCTTATCAGAGCTGATAAAATGAGTGGTGGTTTGTGCAGTCTCAGATTTCCCTTGACTTCACAGTGTCAAAGTTAATGGATGAGGAAGATGTTTCCCTCAAAGGGATGTTGAAGTTTAACCTGAGGATCTCTAGTGCAAGTGGATTGTAAAGTAGGGAGGATTAACTAACAAAGATGCATGTTTGAAAGCCTTGGTATAAATTTTGTATTTGAGAAGTGAATTGGAGCTCTCAGTTTCTTGTTAAATAGATGCCAGCATTTTGCAGTGTTATTCCTTGTATTAGACTTTTCTCTTTTTTTTTTTTGTGTGTATTCCTTCTCGCTTAGTTGCCAGGTAGGAAGCTGGTGTCATCCACTGTCTCTCCTAGTATTACCCCACATGAAGATCCTTCCCAGCAGTTCCTGCAACAGAGCCTGGAGAGGGTTTACAACTTTCAGCACCTCGACCCACAGGGCATACAAGAGCTGCTGGAATTTACAATCCGGTAAGGCCTCAAGCTGCCCTGTTTATGGAAAGATGTGTTAGGATGCTCAATTACTCTGGTGCAGGTGCTTTACTTCTGAATATGAGTGCTGTAATTTGCTGTCCAGTGCTTAACTTGAGCCTTTCTTTAGAGACTGTTGTGATAAAATAGTGTTCATGACCTGTTTAAAATAAAATTGATGGTCTCAGGTCTGGCACAGCCCCCCAGCATAACCAGTGTGCATTTTGGGCATGGGGTATCTTTACAGAGCATGGTAAGGGTTGGGAAGCATGTTCTTTTTGGACTTTTCATTTATACTAAAATGCACACTCAGCTTTTATGGTTTATGGGTGACAGCCTTGTGTCTCATTCTCAGTTTTGTGTCCTTGTAATTTTGATCATGTTATTTGTAATGTGCATGCACAAGGTTTTCTTGTTTTGCTTTTGTTGGGTGGTAAGGTGTTGTCCCCTTTGCTCTTGCATTTTCTGGGTCCTGTGGCCTTTCATTCAACAGGAAAGGACCTGCTTCTGGTGGTTTGGGTTCTCATTGCCAGTCCTGCTTACAAAGGACTTGGCCATTCCTCATCAGTTTTCAAATCAGAGAGCTTTTCCAGGAATAGAAAACATTCTTGCATGCTGCTGTCTGCTGCTGTATAGATAAGGGTGTGTGGTGTTGCTTCTCAGCGTGGGTTTTGTGCTGCCTCTTGCATTTCATCTCTAGACTGATTTACGCAAACAAAACACTTGAAAAGGATCCTTTCAATGTGATTCCTCAGCTTGGAAAGAGCAAAAGAGCCTTATTTTAAGAGTTAGAAAAACTATCCAAAATGCTTTGTTTGGAATGTGGAATTTTTTAAAAAAAGCTTAGTTCTTTTTATTCCTTCAAAATAGCTGCCTTCTGTTATGTGTATGTTGCTGTGAATCACTGTCACACCCATCTGCAGCAAAGAGTAAACAGTGTGCTCCTCACTGAAAACCCAGCTGTGGGAACTGTGAGGTTTGTCCTCAGCTGTTTTGCAGCTGCTGTATGCCAGCCTGAAGTACAGTCTTGAAACATTTAATGCACTAAACACTTGAAACAGGTAATCTTTAGGCCAAGCATCCAGAAACTCTCAGGTATGAGGGTCTGGGAACCTCTCAGGCCATGACTTTGAGTTGGTGGAAATTTTTGGCTTGGCTTTTTTCCTGGTGGAATTGCCCCCCAGGAAATTGTACTAAACCAGCTGCTCTTTTCTGTCCTTAAGACAAAGGAAGGATTTGGACAAAGCCAAAAAAAGTGTGAAAGGTTGTTTTGCAGAAGGCAAGATATCCCTGCACCAGCAATTTTGTTGCTGAGAGCAGAGGGATAGAAGCAGCTAACAGCAGTGTCATGGAATATAAATCCCTCCTCCTTTATCATTGTCAACCACAGAAATAACAGACCTTGTGGAGTTTGTGTCTACTTGGGACAGTTTTGGCATTTGGGAGAGTTTTGGCTGCAGAGCCTGGTGGGGGAGCATCAATCTGCAGTGTGGTTAGAAATGTAAGACAAGCTGTTCAGTGAATTTGTCTGTGGCTTAGTTTCTTCATCTATACAAAATATTTTTTTTTTTCTTACAGGGATGTTGGAATCTGTTTAAGATTTGTAAGGAAATAGAATTAGAGGAATTGGGAACTGTGTAAGACTGGTAAATGGAATATCTGCCTAGTTGTTAGCTGAGAAATGACATCCTGTTCCCCATTAGTGTGTTTTGATGGATTGTGACATGGGAATTAAGCATCCAGGGAACCTTTTCTTCTCTCTTCTCTCTGGAAAAAGATGAAATGGAATCTCTGTGTAAGGTTGAGGCTGGCTTGGCTGTTGGTGCATTGTTGTTGAGAAATGCACAACCCCTTAGTGTGGCCAGGGAAGGGCAATGGAGCTGGGAAGGACTGTGGCACTATTCTGATGAAGAGCAGCTGAGGGAGCTGGGGGTGTTTAGCCTGGAGAAAAGGAGGCTCACGGGGAACTTAACTCTCTACAACTGCCTGAAAGGAAGCTGTAGCCAGATAGGGACTGGTCCCTTCTCCTGAGTGACAAGGAAGAGGATAGGAGGAGGCAGCCTCAAGTTGTGCCAGGGGAGGTTTAGATTGGATAGTAGGAAAATGTCTTCATGGAAAGGGTTGTCAAGCACTGGAAAGGGCTGCCCAAGGAAGTGATGTGTTCACCATTCCAGGAGGGATTTGAAAGACCTGTAGATGTGGTATTTGTGGTGGGCTTGGCAATGCTGGCTTAATGGTGGGACTGGATGATCTTAGAGGTATTTTCCAACATAAACAATTCTTTGATTCTCTGCTTAGGAAAGATTTTCTTTGGCTGCATATAATACACATAATCTCATGGGTTTTTGCAATGTCTCAGGGCTCAGCAACTTTCTGTTTTGGCAGAACCAAAATTTCACAATTTGAAAAGACAAATCTAAAATAAACAAATGAAACTGATCATCTGAAAAAATTAATAATGCAATAGGAAATGTGGAAGTCGAGTGACAATTTTACTAGACTTCGGATCAAAGCAAAGAGAAGAAAAGGCATATGTTGAAACCACATCATCCAACCTATTTTCTCTTCTGTAAGAAAAATTAATTTTGTTTTTTTTAATGCTCACATTAAGAAAACATGGCTAGGAGTAGAGAACTAAAGCCTTTTGGGTTCTATTAACTGCCAATTTTTTTTCTATCATATTAAAAGCTGCTTATATTGCTGTATGATTTACAAGAAATACCAGGCAACACACACCATCTAGTTGGGAAAATATCAGTACATCAGATTCTAGCTTGGCTTAAAAGGGTAGCTCTGTTTTAGATACACTTCATTGCATGAGCCTGACACGTTCCAAACAACCTTTCTTAGCCAACATGAATAGTTTGATTTCCCAGCAGTGTAACACAAATGGGTCGTTTGCTGCTGTGGAAGGCTGGAGTGTTTTAAGTTAAATCTGGAGCTGCCACTCTGTGTGGTTCCCATGGGGCTGCAGAGTAATGTGGGTTGACAGACTTAGTGCCTCCACTGCTGTGCTGGTGTCAGCTTCCCAGAAGAAGGGACATGCTGGGTCCCAAGGTGCAAACTGGTTTGTAGTGTGTGTTTTGCTGCTGTTTCTGGTGCTTGCTCTAATAAAAGCAGGCAGCAGGAATAGCTGGCTTTATTGTCACTGCCTTCTGAGTGTATTTGGATTAAACTGTTCTCTGTCTCAACATTATTTTCTCTCTCTCTTTTTTTTTATTTTTTTTTTTTCCCCCCACATGCTTCAGTGATCTTCAGAGGCTTGGAGAGCTGCAGTCAGAACTGGCAGGGATGGCAGATTTCACTGCAACTTACCTTCAGTGTCAGCTGCTCCTCATCAAGGTTTGACTTCATCTGGGCTTTTTTTAGCTGTTCTTCAAAAATGCCCCCAGTCCATCACAGTGGCATGCTTTCATGTTTTGATGTTCATGCTGAAAAGTGATGTGTGATGAAAGAGCAGGTTCTGTGGATTTCTGATAATCCTGCTTCCCTCCTGTGGCAAATAATTTATGCAGTGACTTTGCCAATGCAGACCTCTGCTGCTGTTCCTAGGGCTTATGTTGGTTCATGAGCATTTCGTCAATGCAGAGTTTATTATGTGACAGAAATCACACTGAGGGCAACTGTGTTAGGAGAGTAACTTTCCCTGCTGGTGGCTACTGGAATGTTTTTTGTTATTCTGCTGCCATGAGTGCCATTTTTATAGATGGTGATTTGCAGATAGCTTTATTGGCACCAATGCCAAAGGAGTTCTTAAGACTTGATTGAACTAAATGTCAGTCATGCATTCTTTTATAGCTCTGAAATTATCTATCTAATTAGTATTAGCAGGTCAAGTGGCTACTTAGACACCGTTGCAGCAGCCCTTTGCAAAAGCTCCTTTTCAAAATCAGCTTCTTGCTGTAAACAGGAGCTAATTTTTTACTTCATAGAAAATCTTGAGTTGGAAGGGACCCTCTAATTCCAATGTCCCTGCCATGGTCAGGGATTCTGCTGGATCAGATGGCTCAGGGCTGTAAGCTGGCAGTAGTATTTTAGTTAAGTCTCTTGGCATTCTTTGGTGTTTAACTTACACACACATAAAGCAGGAACTAAAGCAAGCAGCAAACAGTTTTCCAGAAGGAACTCAATGAAAGCTTTGTTATGTAAAACCGAAGAGGGATTTCAGTTGCTTTGCTAATGCATAGCTGCCAGTTGGCATATCTCATGGCAGGCCTCAAATCATTGGAATGTATTTATCACCCAAAGGTATTTCAGATGAGCAGTGGTACAGTTCAGTACAATCCAGCTAAATCCAAAGTGAAATGTGCTGTGCAGGCAGAGGACTAGCATTTGGAGACAGCTTTGTTGCCCTTCTCCAGGGTTTGACTGGAATGAACCAGATGGTTTTTGCATCTGGCAGAGGTGGGCTCTGTTTGGAAGAAGGGTAAAAGCTGCATCAGCCATTCTTGGCTTGAGCTGTGGAACAATCAATAGATCAGTGCTGCAGAGGAGTCAGTAATGTGCATGGAATGAAAAATAGCTGATAATATCAGGAATCACAGAGTATCTTGGGTTGGAAGGGATTTTGAGAATCATCTAATTCCAGATTCCTTCTTACAGGGAGGGACACCCTCTACTCCACAATACTATTAGAAATTCTGATACTGCAGAGAACCTGAATGTCCGAGTAGCCTTTTTCAGTAGATTTTTTTCCCAGTTGCTTCTTGTCCCAACAGAGAAAAAGGTGCTGGGAGGGAAAGTATCTTCGTTCCCCAGCCTCTCAAGGCTCCAAAGGTTCCATACCTTTACAGGCTCTACATATTCTGTGATTTTAGGGGTAGTTAGCTGGGATTCTTAGGCCAGCCTGTGTGAAGGATACAGTCTGTATGTTCTTGAGCTTTGGCTACAGCCAGCCTTGTGCATAGCTGTGTCTAAGGACAGGCAGCTTCAAAAAGGAGGCAGTGATACAAAACATCCAGTCAAGCTTTCTACATTTTTTTAAAAAACATGAAGCAAATAGGGTATGGTAGGTGGTTGGGTTTTTTGGGGCTTGGTTTTTTGGGTTTTTTTTTTGTTTGTTTGTTTTTTGGGTTTTTTTAATACCAATATCAGTGGCTGAATTAGACACAATATTCTTAGTAACTCCAGGATCTTTGGTGGAGCAGAGGAAGGTTCAGAAATGTGGCTGTGGAAGTAAATGTGTTTCTGGGGACAGGTGTTATTATTTGCACTTTTTGTCACCATTGCCCCAGTCTTGGTCTCAGGGCAATAACAAGTGTGCTGTTGGTTTTCTTTATGAAGTACAAGGAACTTGGCTTGATGAGTCTCATTCACAGCTTTGTTAATATGAGTCTCAACTTCCTTTATATTTTCTAGTTGTATAGGTATCTCTCTTTCTTTATAGAACACTGTATATTTTGGAGGCCTTGGTTCCCTATGTTGTATTTAAAAGCACAAAAGAAAGCTTTTGCATGCTTTTTCAACCAAGTATTTAGATTGAGTTGGATATTTATCATCATTTCATGTTTTTTTTTCTTGTAGGCCTTGCAGGAGAAGTTGTGGAATGTGGCAGCTCCCCTGTACCTGAAACAGAATGCATTGGCATCTGCTGCAGCAAAGCAGGTGAGGTGGGAGCAGCTGAGCTTGCACAGAAGCCAGTCCTTGGGTAGGAGTCTTTCACTGGCCATGGAACAATAACACACTTCTGACCTTCCACTGCCACAGTCTTCCAAGTAAATCTTAGTTCCCCAAACTGGGGTAATTTCTTTTCAAAGGCTGAGTGGTGAGGGAGGGACCCTGCTGTAAGAAGGCAAATATCACACTCATCTTCCAGAAAAAAAAGAAAATCCAGAATACTGTGGGCTGCTTCTCCTTGCCTCTTTCCTGGGGAAAGTGATGTACCAAATACTTAAAAAAGCTGTTCCTAGACAAAATCAACAAAGCTACTTGGAAAAGCCCAAACACATTTTTCAAGAGCAAATTATGGCTGACCACCATCACTGCTCTCTATGGTGAGGGGACTGGTGCCATGAACAAGGGGAGGGCAGTGGAAGTTGCAATGCTTCGATACAGTCTTCCATAATTTATTTTTCTCCAGACTTGCAGGATTGTGGCTGAATAAATAAGTGGTAAGGGTCCTGCAAATTGAGGAACCAGTTGGTGTGTTGGAGGGCATGGCTGCTGGTCTGAACAGACTGGGGAACTGGAATGAAGGGAACCTCCTCATGTTCAGTACATTGACTATAAGGCACTGCAAGAGGCCAGCTGCAACTGGGATGACTTGGTTTGGGAAATGATCCACCTCTGGGGGATGCCACCTGGAGGGCTGTGTTGTGTGTTGGCCTCCCCAGTAGAAGGAAGATGGTGACAAACTGGGACAAATTCAGCAGAGGACCACCAATATGGTCAGGGGCTGGAGTACATTACCTGCAAGGGAAGGCTGAGGGGGATGGAATTGTCCAGCCTGGAGAAGAGCAGGCTTCAGGATGGATTTACTTCTGTCTAGCACTGTATCATTACAGGATATAGAAGAGACAGAGCCAGACTACTGTGACAAGAGGCAGTTGGCAAATGATGAAAAATTTTGATCAGCTGTAAAGGGAAAATTTCCTGTAAGGATGGTTAAATACTATTGCCCAGAGAGGTTGGGGGAGTCTCTGTTGTTGGAAGTGTTCTCAATTTGATGTGGCCCTGAGCTACTGGATCTAATGAGACCTGCTCTGGGCAGGGAACCAGGCTAGATGATCTACGGAAGGCCCATCCAATCTGAGTTATTCTGATTCTGTGATGTAGAAGTGTATGAATGATCAGATCCTGGAAAAACTGAAGCTAAGCCCTAAGAAAAGGTAAGGAAGCAAGCAAGCTATTCAACAGTCTGATAACAAATCTAGGGTAAAAGCAAGTTCATAGATCTTGCTGATATTTTGAGTCTTCAGATAATTAGGATGTAACCGACAGGTACTGCTGTCCATCAAAGCCTTCTCTGCTGGTGATGAGTAGAAACAAAAGCCATCCAGCTTTTGAAATCTTCTCTGATTGAAATGTTTGTCTTGGGTGCCCTCTTGAGTAGCATGTGAATCCCCTGAAAAGTGTTTTCTGTTGTGATGGTGAATGTAGGTCACTTGCTATCAATGCAAGGTGAAGGGAATATTCTCTGATAAATAACTTGAAAGTTCTTGCCATCTCCACAGTCATATTGAACTCAACTGTATTGATCTGAGCATTTCCTCTTGCTTCATGTGTTCCTTGGTATGAGATAAAAATACCAGAAGCTGGTGATTGTGTTGTACCAGGGCTTAACAGTCTGATGTTTTTTTATCCTTGTGGTGTCTGTCTGGCAGATCCTGGAAGAAACTTACAAAATGGAGTTCATGTACAGCGGAGTGGAAAGTAGACAAGTGGTCATTATTCACCACATGAGACTGCAAGCGAAGGCCTTGCAGCTGATAGTGACTGCCCGCACCACCAGAGGGTAAGGATGACTTGGTCTGAGGATCTTCTTAGGGTTAGTTCTAAAATTACTGTCTTTAAGCTTTGTTTAAAAAAACAGCAAGGATAAAATAGACACATAGCAGGGTACCATGCCAGTAACCATTTGGTAGAGTAATTCAGAACAAAGAACCTTCTTTTGCCTTTGATATGGCTGTACAGGGACACAATCCTGAATTAGAAGACAAAACTATTGGGAAGATGAGTTTTGGGGGTTGAGTTCTCTCACTGATGCACATATAAATAGGTTAAAAACATTGTAGGGTTGATATTTGGGACCTGTTTAAATGAGGAAAAGTTACGTATCAAAAGAATGCACCAAACATGTTTGCTTCATTAAGTATTCATTGCTGAATTTTTAGGATCAGGAAAGTATTGGCCTCCTGACTGATCTGCAGCTGCTTAGTGTGACTCAGACATGAACTGCTCCTGTGCAGGCTTGGGTACACGAGAGGCTCTGAGTGGTTTGTTTTGGCTGCTGAAGTTAAAGAAGTGACACATGGTTGTAGAATGAGAACTCCAGCTGGTGGAATTAGAGCAAATTAGTTATTGTCCTAGTTTACTTCTGTTTCAGGTCTATTGCCGTCAATTTGCTGTGTTACCATGGAGGTCCATAATATATTTGCCTTTTAACCTCTTGTTTTGTAGGTGGAAAATGAGTATTTTCTAGCAGTGGCTTTGGGAACTTAATTACTGCCTTATGCAAATGTTTGGGGGTTTTTTGTGAGAAGGGGATATAGATAAGTGAGGAACACTTTTTTGGTTCAAAAGCTGTAAGATCTTCCCGTTTTTAGGAGGTTTAATGGGATTCCAAACCACCTAAATGTGTATAGCCAGAGAGCCATTTTTATTTCTTTAAAAGTAATCCAAGGAATATTATTTTCATTACAGAGTGGAACCTCTTTTTGGGATGTGTGAAAAATTCCTCCAAGAAGTGGATTCCTTTCAGAGGTGACAAACTCCATTGCTTATTCAATTTTTGTTGAAAAAAATGTCCACCACCATTGTCATCAGGGGATATTCACTTTGTTTTTTATCTCTTCACATCTCCCTTCCCTGCTGTCCTACATTGTAAGCTATCATGGGATAATAATAAAGCAAGAAGTCCTTAACATGGGGATATTATGCTGGTACTTCAGAAACATGTGCTCTGAATTAATTTCTTATGGAATAGATTTTTTTTTTTTTGTATTTATAAGGGTTTATCTACTTTGAGTGGAAGCTGTTTTGATAAATACTTAATTTTTTTGGTTTTGTTTGTTTGTTGGGGTTTTTTTTGAGTGGTTTTTTTGTGTTTTTTGTTATTCTGTCTCCTGGAGTCCTGAGGGTGTTTAAACCTTTCAAAGATTAATGAAAAAGCAGATTACCCTTGATGTACTCAACATGTAACAATAAGTCAGACAAGAATTCTGCAGTATCTTTCCTGGCCCTATCTGCTGCTTTTTCCACCTCTTAGTCATCTTTACTTCCAGGGAGAATAGATATGAAGTGTCAATTTGATGATCATATTGATTCTAGTGAAAGGTGTCCCTTTCCATGGCAGGGATGTGGAACTAGGTAATCTTTGAGGTCCCTTCCAACCCAAACCGTTCTGTGGTTCTGCTTCTGTGAGATGGTGATGAGTTCTGCTGATCCTGAGATTCAGTGCAAGGAAAAGGTATACAGGAAATTGCCAGTTCTGTCTTCCAGCTCCAGCTGGGCATTAGGGTAGGGCAGATTTGGTCCCCTTTTCTTATCAGTTAACCAGCCACAGCTACCAAGCTTATAATAAATGTGAATTTAGTCACAACTAGAAATAAAATTCTGCTCAGCCAACTAAGGATGCCTGTATCTCTGGAGTAGCTATTCAATTCCCTGATGAGTCGTAAAATCATAGAATCACAGAACCATAGAATGGTTTAGGTTGGAAAGGACCTTAAACACCATCTTGTTCCAACTCCCCTGCCATGGGCAGGGACATGTTCCACCAGACCAGAGCTCCATCCAGCCTGGCTTTAAACACTTCCAGGGATGGGGCATCCACAGCTTCTCTGGGCAACCTGTGCCCGTGCCTCACCATCCTCAAAGTGAAGAATCTCCTTCTAAAATTGAATCTAAATCTTTCCACTTGTAGTTTAAAACCATTCTCATTTGTCCTGTCATGATCTGCCTGTGTAAAGTCTTCTTCATAAGCCTCCTCTAACTACTGAAAATTTGCAGTGAGGTCTCCCTGGAGCCTTCTCTTCTTCAGGCTGAGCACACCTAGCTCTGTCAGCCTGTCTTCAGCTCCAGCCCTCTGAGCATCTTCATGGCCTCATCTGTCCTTCTTACACTGGGAACTCCAGAACTGGACACAGTACTCCAGGTGGGATCTCATAAGGTCAAAGAAGAGGGGGAGAATCCCCTCTGACTTGCTGCCCACACCACATAGCCCTTGATGGTGTCAGTTTGAGCACAAGGCACAGTTCCAACATAAGTAGCCAAAGTCATCTCTTACATGTGAGACACATCAGAAGAGGGATGTAGGTATCTAATTCTGTCATTATAACTAAATATAAGGATTAAGTAGCTTGAGTGAAAATAACAATACTGTGGAAAGAGTATTTGATTTTTAATCTATTCTTGACACAGATGTTTCATCTCTGAGCTCCCACATATGCAAGGCAGTTTTGTAGATAAATTGCTGGACTTAATGCCCAGACTTGTGACATCCAAGCCTTCAGAAGTGGTCAAGATTCTCCAGACAACACTCCGGCAAAGTACCTTCCTCCACCTTCCTCTTCCAGAGCAGGTTGGTTTAACAGAAAATTAAAATGCAATATCCTTGAGGACTTTCTTGGAAATTGACTGCTTTCTATATGCCATGAAGCTTTTTGAATTGAGGGTCTTGGTCAGACACAAGTTTATTTATTTCCTCTTTGTCTTCTTACCTATCATCCTCCGGACTACTGCTAAGAGCATGGAAAACATAGTAATTCCTGGCAGTATATAAAAAAAATAAAAATCCAGAGTTTATGCACATCTCTGTTAAGAGCAGAAGTAATTACGATTTTTTTTTTCTTTCTTCTTTCCCACACCTTCTGATTTTTGCCAATCACTTTACCCCTGATAGCTCCATAAAGCCACTGCAAATATCATTGAGCCTACTGGTGAATCTGATAATCCCCTGAGGTTTACATCAGGATTAGTTGTGGCACTGGATGTTGATGCAACTCTGGAACATGTGCAGGATCCCCAAGGAACTGTTAAAGTTCAGGTAAGAAGTCATTTCACATAAATGCAAACAAGATTATGTCTTGGGGGGAGTTTCTTTAAGGATGTCACTGCTTTTATATTCCAAATAATGATATGCTTTATTAGTAACAATGCTGGATTTCTGTGTTTTGACCAGTCATTCAGAAACTGGTTTGTCTGTAGTGCACTGAGAGTTGACTTGGGTGCAATTCTGAGAGTTTGCTTTGAGTGCTTGGATGTCATTCTGTGCTTCCATGTGCACTCTGCGTGTCATGGACATGAACACCAGTAAATGCTGGTGAGCTTCCAGCTGGTTGAGGGAGAGGAGGAGCAAAAGAAGTTGTTCCGAGTGGCACAGAAATATGCAGGCTCTTGGCTCTCTGTATTTCCAGGTTTTATTCCTGCTGCTGAATCACTAATCTTAGATGCAGCTGAGGAGGTAGGAGTGGTATGATCCAAGTAAAGTATGCAGCATCACTGCTCAACAAAGAAACAAAAACCTCAGGTACAATGCAGAGGAAGAAACTTATGTCAGTGTGGCCTTTTTTCCACCTGTGGGTTTGAAAGGCAGCATGTGGCTGTTATATTCAGGGCAGCTGAACTCCTGGCTCCAAGCTAAAGCCTGCTTGTCTTGCCTTCCTAACTCAGTCAGAAAACAGCCAAGTAGCACACTATTCCATTGTGCATATCCCCAGTGCAGTTGTCATTCCTTTGTTGTTTCCTTTTCTTCTTTATTTTTTTTGTTCCTCTCCAGGTGTTGTATCCAGATGGACAAGCACAGCTAATCCATCCTAAACCAGCTGACTTCCGAAATCCTGGCCCTGGGAGGCACAGGCTGATAACTCAGGTTTACCTCTCGCACACAGCCTGGACAGGTAATGTTAATGATACACATTAAGTGGCTGCACTTTCATTAAATACAAGTTACATACCCACAGTCTGGGAGGCTCTGAGGATCCTGGAGTCTGCAGCTGTGGATGGTGCTGCCCTTGGTGTTGATCAGGCCTTTGAGTAAGTACAGTTCCCTGATTACCAGGCACTGCTGCTCTGTAGGGAAATAGAGGGGCTGCTGTTTTGGGATAGCCCTGGGAGCCTTCACATGAAAGCTGTGCTCAAGGTGAGGTCACCCACTCTTGTGCACTCTTGTGCAGAGCAAAGTCAGCTCTTGGAGCCAGGTCTGCAACCTCAGGTCAAGGCAAGGGATCATGGTGAACTGACTCCTTCTAAGTCACTGTCTCGGGTCCCACAGGTATCTGAGCATGGCAGAGAACAGTACAGCAGTACAATTTCATTGCTGATTCAACTCTCGCTCTCTTAATGCCCTGAAAACCCCCTCTTTAGCTCTGATAGTGATGTGGCTCACACATTGGCCTTCAGTCTCCACTGCTGTTCGCACTTCCCCATGGAAGCACTTCAGTAATTGGCTTCTGGACTTCAAACAACAAAAGCAGAGTGTATTTCATTCACAGCTCCCTTTGTCCTGTTTTCTTTTAATCCCTTCACCTTTACTCAGATATGGGGATTTCCTCTGAGAGGTTTTTTTTCTGAGCAGTTTTTCATTGGATTTGTTGACCTTTTTTTTAACTAGCAGAATTTTGTTTATTGCTGTGTTCCTTCATGAATCCTTCTTTTTATATAGTACTTCCATGGTGTACTCAGTCATCCTCCTGTCATTGTTTTGTTTTGGAGAAGAAAACATGGTACTGTTTCTAGGACTGGAAGTATCTGGGTTTAAGGGTTGATTGTATTACTTCACCAGAGGGAGCTGAAGTCCTTATTTCTACTTTTTCAGTGTTCACTGGAAGGACATTTTAAGCATGGCCCTGAGAGATTCTGTTCTGGTGTCTCCTCTAGGCATTATTTTAATCATTAACTTTGACATTGGAACTTAAGCATATAAAACAGGGGGAAGACACTGAGCTGGGAGGGGCTCAGGAAACAGGGTCAGAATTCAAAGTGGAGAAAGTGCCTTAATTCAAGACAATGAAACTTGTTAAAGGCCGGTATAAAGAGTCTCGGGAAGGAGAATGCCCAAGTGCAAAGCACTGATTAACTGCCAGGTGTAGAGCAGAAGTGAAAGAGGTGACTGCGGGCTGCAAAGAAGAAATGGTGAAGTAACTGTGCAAAAGGGTTATTTCTTGTGTTTTGTCTGGTGCTGATGATGTCTCAGCTGGAGACCCCTGCAGTTCTGGACATGGCATCTTAAAATCCTGCAGGTTTCAGCAGGTTTCATTTAGGTTTCAATATTGTGGTCCTGTTATGGGTTATCCCTGATATACAGTTAAGTCCTGCACACCACCTGGTGCTTACTCCCCACTGGGACAGGTAGAGGATCAGAAAGGCAATGTGAGAAAACTCATGGGTTTTTCAAAACACCGTGCAGCAATAACTACGACATCCCTGTGTTACCAGCATTATTTTGGTCACAAATCCAAAACAAGGCATCTTGGCGAGCTACTATGAAGGAAAATTAACTTTCTAATTAACTATCTCCCAGCTCAAACCAGTACAGTTCATAAAGAAAACCTAAACAAATCTAGTACTCAGTCTAGAAAGGAGAATTGTTTTGGGTATGTAAATCCAGCAGTAAGTACAGGGCAATACTATGCATACTGAAACCCTAGTTCTGCTATGACCACTGTGAAAAGAGCAAACTGAAATCATCCTGTTATAAATGAAATCACCCAAATTTTATCAATAAGGATTTTATTGAAAAATTGAATTTCAGAACAGCCACAATCAAAGTCAGCATCGAGTCTGGGGTTGGTGCTGGGTGAACTCTGAACCAGCCTCAGCAGCACTGGCTCCCCCAAGTTCACAAACTATCTCTCGGAGAGATGAGTTTTATACAGTTTTTTCGGCCTGAGGCTATGCAGCTTCAGTTTCTTTCTCTTTCTTGGGTTGTTACATATTCATATTTCTGCTGGTGGTCTGTTCATGAGTTTTCGAGCAGGGAAGAGAGTTTGAGTAGATTTTTGGGAATTGGACATTGAGATGTATGGTCTTGAGGATTTCGACTAGATCAGTATTGGGCGTTAATTGCTGGGTCGTTAGTAGGCTGTCTTGCCTGGGTGTACCCATCTTTTCTCGATGCTATCTTTGTTCTCTTGCAAATTACTCCTTTTCCTGGGTTTCCAGCGGCTACTTTTGCAATCTCAAGTTTGTGTTTTATACATAAAACATGCTCTATACTTGATTTTATATGTGTGCAATAAAACGCGAATTATACCAACATATATTACAATCCTATGGATAGTATTAGGAACCTTTTTCTGCCCAGCTGCATAGCTGTCTGCAGTGTGAAAACTTCCAGCAAAAGACAATCTTCAAGTAATCTCCTGTGCCACAAGTCTTACCAGATGTCATCTGGATTGATCCTGACAGAAATACAGTGAGCAGGGCCTGCTAGTTCTGTGGGGGTTTTAATGATTGTTATAATTTCATTGGAGTTACTTTCCAACAGTTATTTTTTAAAGTTGAAAGTTAGTGGTGAGATTTTTCAAGTGATGACAAAGAGCAAGGGGAGTAAACCTAGAACAGTCCTTAGTTCTGCTGTGCTGAATGTAATGCCAAAGGCTTGTTTTCAGACACTAGGCTGGATTCTGGTCACTCCAGAACATCTCTGTGCATACCCAGAATACATGGAATTAAAATTCATTTGATGTTGATTGTTCACTACGCAATGACAATCACGTTTGGATTGTTCTATTTTTTTCTCTGCAGAGCCATGTCAGATTGAAGTGCGATTGCTGCTGGCTTACAATTCCAACAGGAGCAAAGCATCTGCCAGAATTCCTAAATCTACCTGGAGTGAGAGCTTGGAGGCTCTCCCACCCTCTGAAAATGGCATAGAGGGGACCATCCCCTTCAGCAAATCTGTCAAGGTGTATATAATGCCCAAACCTGCCAGGCGGTGAAGAAAAACCTATTTATGGGGTTTGTTGGGTTATATGAAAGCAAGACACTGTGTCCAAGATAGCAAACCAAGCCAAAACATCCTAAAGGGAGTCATATGTCAAAATAAAACTGAAGAACAGTTGGTCTCTTAAGCAGCAGGCAAATACAGGAGTTCCTTAGCTAGTTAGGAGTGGTTTCAAGAAAATACAGGGTTTTCTATATTGACTCAATTGAAACAGGACAGTTCTCAATCAGCATTCCAGTAGTAATTTCACTGTGCTGTACCTTCAGTTTTTACCTATCAAAAGTCTTTCTCCAAGGCCTCTAGGTTTTCTGCTATGTATTTATTATGTAAATGCTTGGGCACATAAATCAGTGTTATTTTTACAGTACTCTGAAGTGAAGCTGAGTTCAGCATTTTGTGGGGGCTTGCTGATTTGTTTCTGGGGTTTTTTGGGTTTGGTCGTTTTGGTGCTTTGGGTTTTTTTTTTTTTTTGAATGTCTAAAACTTACATTTGTGCACTGGTACCTAATTTCTTAACAGAAAAAATACTATTCTAAAAAGTACTATTCTTGTGTGGGAAGAGCACCTAGGAAGGAAGTTACCAACTGCTGTTCTACATCTCCTACAGCTGTATGGAAGCTGGTCCAGCTCTGGGGAGAGCACAGGCTGTTCATGGTACAGGGGCATGAGGAACGTCTTGGTGCAGGTGGCAGAACTTCAGTTAGCAGGACATGGAGTTTAATTGAGCTACAGCAACAAAGCAGTTTGTGTCATGTTGCACCTTTGTGCAGCTCAAGGAGCAATGTGATTAAGTACCAGTTGGAAAATTCCTAACCACTAAGTTTTACAGGATCTGTTTCTGTGTGATGATCCTGGCCTGAACCAGTCTTAGTGGGCTGTGAAAATCTATGATTTTTAATTCAGCAGCACTTTTGGTACTCAAAGTCTTTATTGTCAGTCAGAGTAACCAAACACAGTCTGCCAGCAGCAGGTGGGCAGCTAGTCAGTGCTCCCCAATGGAGGTGAGCTGGGAGTACAGAGGGACAAGAATTTAGTTAAAACATGATCCATCTGCTGTTCCTGTTGGGAAGTGTGTCTGTGCATTGCTTCTGTATTCCAGGCTTAGTGGACTGAGGAGCCTCCTGTGATTTGTAGCAATCCTTTGGTAGGATTTTTTAGGAGGACCTAATGTGTGAAACATTCTAGTGCAGGGGTCAAATGTTGCCTGTGTTCAAGAATTTGTTTGGATTTTTTTTCTTTTTTAAAAAAGGTGTATTTTTACCAAGTAAGCAAAACAGTGGAGAAATACTTTCCGGTTGTATTTAGTGTAAATAACCCCTTACATGCTTTCCTACAATAAAATTGGAATACTCATGTTATTCTGTTTCTTTTTTATAATATGAGCAAACATGGATGCCTGCATGGTCCTTGGCTAATAAGATCATTGCATGTTTCTTGTGATTTTAATTTTTTAGCACTGGTAAGTTGTAGCCCAAAGGCTCATAGCCATAAAACTTTGCTGCTGCTTTAGGTATTGTTGAATTAAATTTACTTTCTTATTGTTTCTGCTCTTACAAAGAGAGAAGTTCTTCTGTTTTTTGGTGTTTCACCTTTAGGGCACTGCTTTGAAAATCTCCCGCCCGTCTGACAGCTAAGTTATCATCTGACTTGTCTTTGGCATACTCAGTTCAGTTCCCAGCAGACAGGGTTGATGTATCTCTCATTAGGAAGCTGTGTCTGGGCAGATACTTGACAAGTTGAGTGGGCTCATTACAGACTTCTTCCTTTTTCTTCCTCACATTTTTGCATTTCACCAGTATTTTGTGCAGTGTGTCATCTCAGTAATGTTTCTAATTGAGATTGTGTCCATAGGCTCCAGACCACAAAGTGGTAGGCACAGCAGATATTTTCAATATCAAAATTTTGGCACCTTTCTCTCTTTTTCTAAGTACTGGATCAAATTTCTGCTATTTTGTTCTCCTCATGCTATCCTTGTCCCCTTTCTATATAACATACTAGGCAAAGAGTGAGTGCCTTCTGTATTGCCGCCAAAAATCAAATACTGCAGGATGTGGAAAAGTTCTTCCAACTGTAATTTCAAGATGCCTAAAACAAGCTGAAAATGTAAGGCTGCTATGAAAATTTCCAATCTGCTAATGAGAGCAGATTCTGCAGTTGGCTTCTCTTCTGTAGATTTTTCTCTGATTCCTGGTTTGGATCATGGAAGAAATCACCGCTTCTCCTTTCCTCCTTCAGTTTCACCTCTGCAAGCAGATGACTAATTCATCATCTAATCTAAACCTTCCCTCTTTCAGGTTAAAGACCCCCCTTTAAAGTCCTACCACTTCATGCCCTTGTCAGAAGTCCCCCTCCAGCTCTGTATAACCCCAGGTACTGGAAAGAGCTCTCAGGTTTCCTCAGAGCCATCTCTTCTCCAGGCTGAACAACCCCAACTCTCTCAGTCTGTTTCCACAGCAGAGATGCTCCAGCCCTGCCAGTGTTTTCATGGTCTCCTCTGGACTTACTCCACGTGTCAACATCCTTATGTTGAGGGCCCTAGAGCTGGATGCAGCACTACAGGTGGGGTCTCACCAGAGCAGAGCAGAAGGGGAGAGTCCCCTCCCTTGGCCTGCTGCCCAGATGCAGCCCAAAAAGGCAGCAGAGCCCTTTGGGCTGCCAGGGCACATTGTTGAGTCATGTTGAGCTGCTCACCCATCAACACTCCCAAGGTGTTGCCCCTCAGGGCTGCTCTCAAACCATTCTCCTGCAGCCTGTATATGTGTGTGGGACTGCCCATTTCACACCATGTTCCAGCATATGGGGAATTGGAAAAGAAATTTGTATAAAAGTTACTGTATTTTTTGAAATCCAGATGTTGACTTCTTCCTGTCCCCAGGTTTGAGACATTAAGGTTTTTCTGCTCTTGAAAACATCAGAGTTCATGCTCTTTGTGTCGTCTCAGAGGCATTCATGTCATTCACCCGTTGTCCTTTAATTCTGGATAATTGTTAGGCTTCTGCACTGCAATAGCCTATAAAATGATTGATCTCAGAATGAAAAGAAAAACAAAGGGCTGTAGTCACACACAAAGATAATTTGCATCTTTCATCTCTGTTGAAGGGGGAACAGAGGACTTCAGATGACAGTCACCCAAGTATGGGGAGTTTCTGCTCTCTCAGATGGTTCCAAGTGTAGGAACAGTGTGCCAGTACAGCTGCAGCCACAGGGAGATTGAGCAATCTATGAAGGAAGGGCAAATAATTTGATAAGAACCAATGATGTTGAAACATCCCTCACCTTTACATTATTGGAAGTAAATAATTCAATTACTGAGTCAAGATCTCATAAAACAATACATAAGCGTATTTGGAACAAAGTTGAAGCTTACGAGACATTAACTCAGACCTGGTGTGGCTTTCACCTATCTTATTTTAAAAGGACCAAAAAAAGTAAATGGGCAGGGACTCTCACTGCAAAAAGTACAAAGCGAGTTCTTGGGAAGATGAAAAAACAAGGCCTGCATTTAAATCAGGACTGCATGACATCACTGAATCATTTAGGTTGGAAAAGACCTCTAAGATCATGGAGTCCAACCATAAACCCAGCACTACCACACCTACACTAAGCCATGGCCCCAGGTGCCACATCCATGTGCCTTTTAAACACTACCAGGGATGATGACTCTACCACTTCCCTCAGTAGCCTGTTTGAAAGCCTGGCAACGCTTTTGGGAAAGAGATATTTTCCTAATATCCAATCTAAACCTCCTCTGGTGCAACTATAGGCTGTTTCCTCTTGTCCTGTCACTTGTTACTGACACCCCACTGGATACAATCTCCTTTCAGGCAGTTAGTTGTAGAGAGTGATAAGGTCCCCCTGAGCCTCCTTCAGGCTAAACACCCCCAGCTCCCTCAGGCTGCTCCTCATCAGACTTGCACTCTCCACCATGCTGTACTGGTCATCATCTTGGGTTCAAGCTCACAGAGATGGATTTCCTCTGGAATCCTGTCTTGCTTTTTTCATCTTATCATCATAATCACTTTTTTCATCTTATTTCACTGGCATCTTCTATTTTATTCTTAGTAACAGGCAATGGGAATGCAGAAAAGGCTGTCCTTTTACTTTTCAGTTTGCTAACGTGGTATCAGTGGGACTTCAAAATACAAAGTTTTAAGGCTTGTGGATGCCAGGCTTTGCACAATGTTCCTTAAAAATGCTGGTCGTGTTGCATTTGGTGTCTGTGGGCCTTTTATGGCCTGTTTCTCTTGGCTGCCAGCTCACACATGCTGCTTCACAAAGATAAAGGCTGGGGACTGACCCACTCGGCGGCAGAGCAGCTGGGGTGGAATCTTCCTGGCTCCCAGCCCAGCCGCAGCTCGGCTTTAATTTCAGCGTCAGGGTGGGAGTTCACTGCCTACTGGGAGATCGTTTTCCTGGTGGGAGGCAGAGCAGTGGTGTATGTAAGAAATCCTGCCCTATAAAAGTGCATTCCCATGATTTGGGCTATGAGCCCGTAATTTTAACAAATTATTTATGGCTCTAGCTGAAAGCAGCAATTTAACAAAGATACCATTTTGAGCTCTGCTGGAATTTTTTGATGAATCAATCCCAGCTGCTTCCACCATCTAGCAAAGCAATTTCAGACACCAAGAAGGAAATCGGGCTTTCAGTGACTGGAGCAGCCCAAGTGGAACAGATGCTGTTGTGGGAACTGACAGTGCTGACTCAGGAAGCTGTGATGAGTGCAGCAAGAGAAGACGTGGATGGAAAAGACTTGCAGCAGGTAATCTCCTTGTTGACACCTAAATTTCCTACTGGTGGTGGTGAAACTTAGCAGTTTAACTTTAAAAAAAGAAATTCATTTCTTTGCACACTGCAGCTCCCTGTTTTGGAAGTGGAATCTTCTGCATCCTACCAGTTGCCAAATGAAGGGAAGAATTAAGAGGCTGCAGCACAAAGCTGGGTAGGGTACACCCCAGTCACCTGGCAATGCAAAACAGGCTCTGCTTCCTGCATGCCTTTTGGGAGGACAGATCATGTGGCAGGAGCAGTGTGAGGAGCCCACAGCATTTGTCTCAAATGCAGGACCTGAGCTAGGCAGTTTTGGTGAATGTGGTATCACCATTAATGTGCCACATTAACATAAAAATGTGTTACACAAAAAAAAAAAAAAAAAAAAAAAAAAAAAGTGTCATAAAAAACAGACCTGGAGGAGTAAGATAAGATGTTTGCTCAACTTCTCCTAACAGTGTAATGTGCATGGTTCCATTTTTTTAAGTGTCCTCTCAGCCAAAGCATTACAAAGCCTTTTCCCATTTGAGGCTGCCTTAAGGCCCAGAAGCTCATAAAATAACACAAATACGTGACCACAATCAAGAGAGTGAAACCACCTTCACTATCAGATAACATGTAGTGCAAAAAGTCTCCACACTCTGCGGGCTGGTAGGAACTCATTCTGCTGGCATTCCCTTGGGATGACCACAGTCTTCTGGGTCAGTAGTCCACCTTCTCCTTCACACCAGGCAAGTTATGCAGAAAAATGTCACAGCAGCTACAATGAGCATTATACCAGCTGCTGTGTCAGACAACACAGATGCAGCTGGAAAGGCAATTCCTGCTGGGTTATGTAAGATTTTGCCTCAAATGTAGCTACACTAACAGAAAACATTGCTGTAATTAGGGGACTGCAAGATGAAACTTTCAAGTACTCACTTTGCCTTTGCACCACTTTATACTTCATCAGATAAAAAGTTTTAAATGATTACTAGAGCAAATAACAGAAAAAGAACATAGTGTTTTGTGTGTCTTGGAAAAGTTATTGTGCTCTTCTATCAATCTAAGCCTCTCTTCTACTGCTTGGATAGCTCCAAGTGCCTCAGGGCTTTTAAAGCTTCATCTTAGTACTTTTATTAATACACACAGCATTAATATGGACAGAACAAGAAACCGTGAGCATGGTGGGACAAAATTTCTACAGTAGTTAACTTGTAACTGGCAACACTGATAGAAGCCCACCAAGAACAGCAACCAAGAGAACAGTTTAAATCTTCAGTGTAATAATACACAGCATTTAAATCATCAGGTAATGATGACCAGTAACAATTCTCACATGCATCCCCAGCTTGCCAGCAGCAATTCAGACTGATTTAAAGATCAATTTTTTATGCTGCAAACTCTAGTTTTGTAACACACCTTTCTGATGATTTTAAGCATGTAAGAACTTCTGAATAGATATGTATTAGACAACTAAATCCTCACAACTAGCAATTAATAATAAAATTCTTCAAGGCACAGGTTTTATGCTTATACCCTGATGACATTTTCCCCTTCTTCAGGCTCAACGAAAAATTTAAAAGTGCTCTATTATGTGATATTCATAAATTGGAAAATACCCTGACTGAGGTCACCTGAAGGAGATAAAGTTGTATGTTCTGGGCTTGCTTTTTAATTTATTTTATTTTTAACTTATTTATCCAGTGGTGGTAAAGTGCTTCTTTATATCTACTTCATATCTACCATTTGTTTGTGCTCATCAGCTATTTTATGGCTGCATTCCAGTAGCCAGTAATGTAATTTTGGGCCATTTTCTAATAAAAGTATTTAAAACATAATCTCCTGATATAGTCAACAGGTGAAAAATTAAGTAACAAGACTATGGACAGCCTTCAGAGGAAAATTAGGTCAATATCAACAATAGATGGAAATGATTCTGTAATTGAACAATTTAATTACATTAACAGCCCTGCCTTTTGTTTAAATCCTGAACTAATAAACTGTTTTTGCATTTTAGATTGTCAGTGCACAAATGCCTTGGCACTTAAGCTCACCCTCTGCTGATTGCAATTTGATTCAGCAGAGGTGTGTCTGTGATTTGGCTGCGGGCCGGGAAGGCGGAATGAGCTGCGCTTCAGCAGGTGGAATGGAAGACCCCGCCCACTTTGACACCCTGAGCGGCCAGGGCATTGTACTCCGCCACAGCCTTCTCCGTTTGCAGCACCAGCACGTCAATCCCGTTCTTCTTCAGATAGTCCACGGTGGACGCTGGAACCTCGGAAGTGAAAAGGAAATCACAGAAGCAAGTATCAGATTCTTTTCCCCTTAGACTGCAAGACTTGTAGAAAACCAGGTACTGATGCCATTTGTTAAACACAGCTTAAGTAACTGCCAGTAGCCAAAATGATAATGCTCAGATAGTTGTAAGATTGATTTAATTTTTTTTTCTCTTCAATAAAGCTACTTTTATACAGACACCTCTCCTATCTCCTTAGCACACCTTAAAATGCAGTCCTCTCTTACAAAAAATAAATAGAATTGGAACTAAAGGAATTTAATCTAAAGAAGGTGTTATTCATCTCACCAGAAAGCTAGAGACTTGCTTCTCACCGAGTAAAGCTCAGCACTTCTGATCTGAGCTTTCTGTAGCTAGTTTATCTGCTGAAACGACACCCTGGCAACAATTGTGACAAGAATGCCTAATTACCAAAGTATTTACAGCAGGCTAGAGAGCCAGTTATAACCTATTGCAAGAGGAGGGGCCTAATGACATTCTGAAAAATTCTTGTTTCAGTTGCTCCTGTAGCAGAACATAAACCTGTTTACTGCTTGACATTGACACTAATACAGGGAAGCTCAAATGATGTTTCTTTCAGGACCTGAGGGACCCCTGACAGGAGCTTATTCACACTGATCCTCAATTTTTTCCCTCTTAGTGAAGCATCATCGATCTAATTTTTTTCCTCCTAATCAGAGGGAGAGGGAAAACAAACAGTTCTCTTTATGCTTGTCACAGAACAAAAACCTACCTGCAAAGCCTCACTCATGCCACGACCAATCACCATAGTTTTAACACCCTTCTTGACGACTTCTTCAAGGTCAGCTGGCTGCACTCCTGGAGAATGCTAAGTGTCAGGGAAGGAAAATAATAGTCTGTGTACTGAAAGCTGCATCTGTGTGTCCTGAACACAGAGCAGCAAGGTAAATTAGCAGAACCAGAATGTAACACAACCCTCTTCTGTACATACACACAGTAGACAACATTAGAAACTGAAAAAGGTATTTAATATGTAGATGAACAATGATAATTAATTGATTGATAGCAAGATTATAGTTCCTTATTAAACAGCCAAAACCAAAAAGATGCATTACACATTTCTAAAACATTTATGTTTAACTTTGGGCATTTTATAAATATCAACAGTTAAAGTGAAATCAGTAAATTGCAACAATATGCTGTTTGATTTCAATAACAAAATCTACTTGTAATAAAGATTGTTGCAAGCCAAAGTTTACTCAATTTAAATAGAAAGAGCTCCTCAGATAATTAAAAATATTAACTAATTTTCTTGTTTACTTTGCAAATCTCACCAAAGGGGACTGAAATGTATTTGCTGGCTTCATTTCAGCTAACAGAATCCATTTCTTCACTATTCTTGGTTTTGAGAAAAGAATATTTGAAACCAAACTCCTCAAAGAAAGAAGGAACTTTCACAGCACATTAACAGAGGTTTTAAAAAGTACACCCATTTACTGCTGTTATAATTTAAACATAAGAACAAGACATAAACACACCTATAATGTTAATATAAAACATTATGATGTTACAGTACTTCTTCTCCTGGATTCAGTTTCTGTGTATCTTCATGTGGTCAAGAGTAAAATACTGTACATCCTGTGGCTATAATTTGGGCCCTCTTTGGTGTGCATTTTTATTTTTAAAACATTATTTGTCCTTCCCCCTTTTGTTTTTAAGTAGAATGCCGAAGTTTTCTAGAGGTCTGAGTTTCTCACTTGAAGTAGGTAATGCTTATGCCGTGGAGGACTCATGGAGAATGGAGCAAGTAAGACTTTTCAAGCCTAAACAAACACATGAGCTCCTAAAGTTGCAGGTGAAAATAGCCTTCCATGGTAGAGTGCTACTTCCAATGAGTGAATTAAACTTATTCCACAAGAACACCTCAAGTTGGAAGGGATCCATGAGAATCATTCACAGGCCTATCTTAAGCTAAACCACAACTTAAGAGCATTATCCAGATGCTCCTGGAACTCTGACAAGTGTGCTCTGTGACCACTTCCCTGGAGAAGTCTGTTCCAGAGCCCAAGCACCCTCTGGGTAAAAAAACCTTTTCCTAACACCTCATCTGAATGTCCCCTTGCAGCTTGACTGCATTTCTGTGGGTCCTACTGGTCACCAGAGAGGAGGTCAGCACCTTCCCTGCACAGCCCCGCCTCTGAAAAATGTAGAGTGCAATGAGGACACCCCTCAGCCTTCTCTTCTCCAAGATGAACAAGCCAAATTGCCTCAGCTGCTAGTCATAAGCCTTGCCCTCAAGGCCTTTCAGCTTCTTCATCACCCTCCTTGTATCACAGTCTAACAGTCTGATGTCCTTCTTATGTTGAGGTGACCAAAACTGCACAGAGAACTTGAAGTGGGGCTACTCCCGCTCCAGAATGGAGGGGGACAAGCACCTCCCTTGGCTGTGCTGGTGCTTGACACACTCCAGGACAGGTCTGGCCTTTTGGGCTGCCAGGACCAAAGGCTGTGTTCCCCTTAGTCCATTTACATTCCATATCCACACCTGGAATGCAGAATTCACTTGAATAGGCAGAGCTTTCTCAGACCAAATCATTCTAAGTATTTGTTTATGACAGAATAGGCAATGCTTTCCCTTTGGGGTTTTTATAAGTAGACTCAAAACTTAGACAACAAGAATTGGTATGTTTTATTGCAATTACAATAATTAGATTCTGGGGAAGGTTTACTGTCACCTGAGAAGCATTCCTGAGACATTAAATCCATGGGACAAAAGGATTTTCTTTGGTTACACAAGACACTTTGATGCCAGTAAGAAACTAGTGTTACTAAAGGAAACATGTAACATGATGAAATAACTGTATCATTGTTGATTTGACAGCAGATTTCCTTGCCTGTTCTTTTATCTGGCCTTTATTTCAGCAATACCTACTTCTTTTCTTCTGCCATTAGCAGATGGCACTGAAATGCAGCCAGCCAGGGAGAGAGGGTGCCATTCATCCCCAGGGGTTAAGGCCACAATAACTGTTAGCGCTCAGTTACAGAACCTTGCAGGGCCAGTTATACAATTTTCCTGATGAAAGAATGCTCCACTAGACAGCAGTGTGACAGCAGAGGAGGAAAGGAAGCAATTTATTTCCAACTAGAGTGTAGGACATGACCAGCACTGCTTGTTTTCCACACTTCAGTTCCAGCTACCTCCAGGAAAAACATGCTTAAGGAAAGCAGGCAAACTGTAGTCCATCATTAAAAAAAAGGGCAGAAAATGCAGCTGTTGAATCCTACTGCTTCTAGTGCTGACAAAATTAAATTTTTGACAGTCCTTCTCAACATTGGAGATACAGTCTAGTAAAAGCTTAGTTCTATTCTTAATATTTGTTGTTTGCAATTTATTTTAAAAGAAAATCACCTCACTCCTCAGGTGCAAGGATAGAACTGACCTAAAGCAGAAGCTTTTCAAGTGACTTACATAACATCTTACTTTTTTTCCTAGCCAATTATCTGTTGCAGTGCAAGTTCTAATATGGGGAGAATTATCAACATTGTGTTCCTAACACAATATATGCTACACTGCTTCTAAATCTGAATACTGCTTCATGTACTTTCATCCAATTCTGATTGCGTTTACAGATAAACTTTAAAAATTACAAGGGCAAACACTTAGTATATGGCTACCAAGAGAAGTTGCTATGTGATTAGCCAGACTGTGAGCTTTTCACAGAGAAAATAGTGCATGAGACACTGTATCTGCATATTTTTCATCTGAAATATGTACAAGGGACCCCAAGGAAAAGGATATAAACCAAACCACATGCAATGTTGTCTTTCAAACATGCAAGGTCAGTTACTGTCTATATTTTTATTTTACTTACCGTAATTTCCTATCTCTCTCAAGACAACTTTGTTTAGACAGTCTGAAGAGAGGTTGCTACTGGCATCTTATGACAATTGCACTCTTAAGCAGATGAGGAATATTGTTTGTGAGCTCTAAGGTGTGTGTGAGTTGTCTGGTCGGGGTGGTTGTCTGTGGGGGACAGTGAGCCAGCCAACAATACACCCGTCCTTCCTCAGAGGGAAGAAACTATTTACTATACAGTTTGCCACTCTCCTTAGGGGAGAAACTTTAGCTGACCACCTTCGCAGGTGTGGTGAAGCAAAAAGCCACCTGTCCAGCATCCTTTTCAGTTCATGTTAATTCTGTGTTTCTTATTGGTTGTCCCCTTTAACATACCCTGACCTCCAGGAGATAAAAGGTCAAATTCCTGTAAGCCCAGTAGCATTTGTACAGAGATTTCTTGGGGCAGAGAGATGAATTAAAGCCTCCAAAGAGATGAAATATGAAGCTCTATCTCTTTTTTCTGCGTCGCAGAGAGCTGAATTTCACTCAGCCTTTTTAAAAGCTAAAGCTGAATTCACTATAGCAGCTGAGAGGTGCAGGGTCAAGGCACTCCACCACCACCCCAGCTGGCTACAGTTGTCAGAACTCATGGCAACAGTTGCTATATTCTGTTGCGTGTAGGATGTTGTGGGACTGCAGCCCTCTGACCCCTCCACAAAGTCACCTCCAAAACATACACTCAGTTCTTCCCAGGAAAATCTAATGGCTGGATGAAAGAAAAAGGCAGCTCACTGAATTTCTGGCTGGAACTTCGACACTGTCTTCTGGACCATTCTCAGAGTCCTGTTTTAAACGCAGGGTAGTAAAGCAGCAAACTTACATTAGTCCCGGTTTCTCGCCAATCCCACGTCCGACTTCCTCCCGGCCATACTTTGCAGTCCTTATATGTTGTAGAGCAGCCTTTCACCTTCATCTGACCCCAAGAAAGGGAAGCGATTTCAGGGGAAGACATCACGAAGTTGAAACAAAGTCTGGAAAAAAGATATTTAATACTTAACATCAGGCCAACATATGCAGCACATTAATAAAAATGGAAAATTCTGTCCTCGCCCCAAGGAGCTAGGAAGGAAACGCTATTACAGACTTTATGCACGTGGTTTTGTGACAACAGACTTGAACTGAGGATCAGCAGATTTGTTGAATTACCAGTCCTCTTGGGGATTTTGTGCAGGATTTTGTGCAAATCATTTTACGTGCTAAATCTATTCAAGTATTGGATGTTCAACTTTTAAAACTATCAACAAAGATCAGGTCCCAAAATATCCTCTCACATCTGGGTTTTAATCTTCTCCCTAAAATGAACAATGAAGATGATAATAATTTCCTAAAATATCAGAAATCTGCACTACTTGTTTGGCCACTTTCTTCTTTTACCATTAAAGTGGTAAATGAGGTTAAAAGGAAATGCCAAACAAACCCAACAATAAAGCCATGAACCAAACAGTGTAACTGCTATAGAAAACAAGACTTTCAGGGATGCAAAGGGGTCAAGCCTTTTCCCAGACACTGCTGACAGAGACCAAGTCTCCCAGGATAATTACACATCCACATAAGAACTTGTCTAATTGTTTGACCTCCATCTTCATTGTTTCAAGTTAAATCCATTATTTCTAATCCTTTCTGTTGGGGGCAAATAGAACAGCTTAATCTTTGTCTTTTTCACCATATTTTTTTTTTCTTGAGGATTTCACTCAGTATTTTTCTTATATTTCATTTAGATTAAATAAGCATCCCTTCAGTCATGTTTTCTGCCTATTTTCTCCCTTTTTCTTTTAGCAGCCAACCACTGGTACACATCTTCCTTTGATGTCAGTTGCCTAGAACTTGACAGAGCTTTATCAGTGCCACTGTAGCTCAACAGCTTTTTGGTGTGTGCTGCAGTGATGTTGGAATCAGCTTCCATGATCACTGCTGGGCACCAGCAGGGCAGGGACTCTGCCTCACACGGCACCTTGTCAGCTTGTCATTGGAAGCTTCCCACTCCTCACAATCCCTCAAGTGCTGCAGTCTGATTGCTGCAGTGATTCTGGCAATGGAAAAAGAGTAAACACAGGGTGATGATACCGTGGAAATGCTTTGGGCTAGCATGGCAGTCCACTGACACATCTCCAGGGCAGAGTTAGCTTTCTGCCCTTCCAATTCACATGGTCTGAAATCCACATTTTGAAGAAAATTTGATGTTTCTCCAGTAAAAAGAGGTCTACCTCTGCCTAATCCAGAAAATCTCTGTGGCAGATCCTTCCAGATACACAGATTCTCATCCTTTATTTTTTAATTGTTTACATTCACCAGGAATTGAATAGTTTAATTATATAAACCCTGGAAGCACAGATTAAAGGCACTGCCTTTGCAAAAGATAAATCTTTGGATGACCATGTTTCTAGTCCTCCTGGAAGCCTCCCTTCCTGTCTTGCACGTGCTACAAAAGATGCAGCACTGCCAGACACGACATGCTCTTCGTGGATTGCCAGAAGCAGATCTCAGTATCCCACCTAAAACATTGCATGAAGGAAAAAACACATTACTTTGGATTCATCACAGGACTGAGTTTGCCAGAGGTGCTTCTCACACAGGATAGTGGGGCATTCTTGTCCTTCTTACTCCTGTGTGAAGTTAGTGGCACGTGTGTCCTGACAAACAGGAAGCAAGGGAAGCAGCTAGAGGGGACTAAAACTTGCTTGGATTCATATATTCCAAATTCTCTCATCGCACATCCACGATGCAATCGTGGATTAGAACAAAAATTTGTAAGATTATTTTTCCAAAGGTCTGCCTTGAAGGGAGATTCTAGCTGAAGAAATAACCAGCAGTAGTCCAAACAGAATGAAATCAAAGAGCAAAGGCTGAATAAAGCACCCAGAACATGGCTCTGAAGAATGAAAATAATTTTTGCCTGTGCTGCTTTTCAGATGAAATGGTAGAATTAGACCTGGAGGTTAGACAGAAGTGGATGAACAATAAAATGATCAGGAATATCACCTTCCCCAATCCAAATAGTATCACAAGACTGGAACTCTGCAATCAAACTGGCACAAACTGCAGATGGGAGAGCAAGGATTCCATGCAATCTTTTCCTAACAGCATAAAAATAAGTAAATAGCAGAAATGAAGCAACAAAACTTACAAGGTACAAATAAAAATTTATCATCTAATACTATTTCCCACAATACTGCCAGAGATTATCAGTAAGGTCAAGCCACTTGAATAAGTAAGAATATCTTAGAATAAGAATGCACTCATTGACAGAAGCTTTGGGCATCCTTTGATGTAGAGTGTGGTCCAATCACTGAGGAGCAGGAAAATAGTTCTCAAACAAATTATTTTTTAAATTATTCACTGTGAGAAATGTAAAGTATCAAAATATACAGTATCACTTAAGATCAAAAGAGACCTTGAATTAAATGACTTGCAAGTACAACCTAAAACAGCAATTTCTGCAAACTGCAGTAGTCCAAACACAAAGAGACAAGGAGCAGAAATGGCTCAGGACTCTACAAGCAAAGTCATGAGAGTTTAAAAACATCAGAAATAAAGGAAGCAGAACTTAAAAGGTGGAAAAATGCATGTTTATGCCAGGGGACTATACTGAAAGAGATAAATGAAGTGGTGGATAAGGATGGCAGAAGACAAAAGTAGCTGAGGAAGAAGCGGAAGAAAGCTGAGATTGAATTGCAGCTGGGCAAGCTGGTGGGCTTTAAAATTGCCAGCACACCTTTGTTCTATGGAGGTAACCAGCAACAAAAGGAGTAAGAGGTGAACGGGAGCAATGCACCAGATAATATTTGATTGACACACTGCAGAAGGAAAGGACGTTTTGTAATATCCAAGGGGCAACCTGAGACTGAAGAGGATACAAGGGGAAGAGTAAATCGGTGTACGTGAAGTTTTGGGCAGAACAAATTCTTGTGTCAGAAGACAACGTGGCTCGCCAGCGCTGTCTAGGAGCAGGGTCAGGAGGCAGGCGACTTCTCATTCCAGGGGCTATAGGAGCCAGAGGAAGGTCAGGATTGAAAACTGACAGCAGCAAGGCAAATAGAAAGGACTGGAGAAGTTTAGATCAACTGCGTAGGGAGGGGGAAGGTGTCAAGTTCACGAAGGAGGAAAACACACTTTAGGAATTCGGCAATTCCATTTCCCTGGGGAGCCTTGTGACGGCACTTAACCGGGGAGGTCACGGGGATCTGGTAGTAAGAGAGAAGGGGGAACAGCACTTTGTGAATACAGCGGAGAGAAGCATGGAGACGGGGACAGAGAACCCTGAGAAGCACGGCGGGGGGATGGAGGGAGGGAGTTGGGAAGGTGCAGTTCAGGACCCCCCGAAACGCGGCCTTTTGGTGACGGGGCACAAGGACCGGCACTGCCACCGGCGCCGGCCGCGCCCTCCCGCCCGCTCCCCTCACGCCGCGGGTCCGTCGCGCGCCCGCACTCACCGCCCCGCGCGCGCGACCCCACTGCCCCGCCAGGCTCCGCCTCCGTCCGACCCCGCGGGGAGGGGGCGAGGCCTTCGCGCTGCCACCCTCCCATTGGCCAGGACTCCCTGCTGGCCCCGCCCTCTTCCCGTTCCGATTGGTCAGTCCCTGGGCCTAGCCCCTCCTCTTCCCCGCCTTGTTTTCATTCCCCCTCGCCGCGCGCGGCGGAGGGGAGCCGGCTCGCGCCGCTCTGGCCGCCGCCCCCTGCCCTCCCCTGCCTTCATCGTCCCCCCGGTGCATTGTGGGATAGTGGCGGCCCGGCCCGGCAGCGCCCCCTCCTCCCTCCCCCTCCCCAGCTCCTTCTCCATCCCCAGGTCCAAGATGGCGGCGGCGGCGGCTCCTCCGGCCCCATCCCCGCCGCCCCCTGCCCCGGCGGGCCCGCGCTGCCCGGGCTCCTGGCCTAACTTCGCCGTTGTCTGCTCTTTCCTCGAGCGCTACGGGGCCCTGCTGGACCTGCCCGAGCTGCCCTTCCCCGAGCTGGAGCGCGTCTTGCAACCACCGCAGGAGCCCGGAGACCAGGGTGAGCGAGTCCGATACCACTCCCGCCCGCCCGCTCCGGGGCGGCCGGCTGAGGGGGGCCCGGGGGGCGGAGGGGGGGCCGGGGCTGTCCCCCCCCCGCCTCCTCCCGGCCCCGGGGGTGGAGCGCGCCGAGGGAGAGGAGGGGCCTGGGATTCCCGGGGGGAGGGGAGCCCTCTCTCCCTGCTTTTTTTGGGGGGGGAGTAGCTGTTTGTGTGTGTATATTGGGTGGGAGAGCTGTCTATAGAGGACTTCCCCCTCCCCTCTCCTTCCTTTCAGTGCCGCCTGTGACCCCCCTCCGACCCTCCCTTCCCCCTCCCTTTCCCTCGGTTCGTTCCCGAGCTCTGTGCGGGTGGGACTCCTTGCAGAAAACAGGGATAAGACGAAATAACTATTTTCGTTCAGCTTGGCGCTGGTAGCCGGTGTCACTACCACCTCCTCCCTTCCCCACAGCTTGGGGGGCGCTTTACAGCCTCTTCCCCACCCCCCGTCCCCCTATATCTCTGTTCGTTTTTTACCTCTCCCCCGAAACAAGAAGGGAACACACGCACACACATATAGAAACACACGGGAATGTCCCGATCCCCAGTGACCCTCCCCCCCCTACACCTCCGTTTATTTGGGATGAGGAATGGGTGTCACGGAGAAGCCCTGAGCCCCCCCCCCCACGGCTGCTGTTGTGGGCCGTCTCCTCCCCACAAACACAGACAGCCATTGTGTGCCACCTCCATCCCTCTTTTCTTCCCCTTCCTCCTCCCCCATCCCCTCTTCCAGTTGCGGGGGGAACAAGCTGTGGCTGCTCGCTGCTGCTCCCCCGCCGCCACCTGAGACGTGCGAGGTGGAGGGATAGGTTATGCACTCCGCTGTTTGCTTCGAGCTGCTCTCACTCTCCTCTCCTCCCCCTCCAGTAGCAGGTTTGGTTGCCAGACTCTCTAATCCCAGCTGCCCGCGATGGATGCGGGAGGGCCCGGGCCAAGAGAGCAGCCTGGGGAAGGAGGGCTGTGTGGAGGCGGCCGCAGGAATACTGAGGGGAGGGAGCTTGTTGCTCTTGATCTCTTGTCTCTGTTATTCGTTTGGTTGTTGCCTCTGCACTCTTGCCACATAGGGAGCCCGAGCAGCTCATGGCGCATGCTCGGCAAGGCCCCTTGGAAACTTCCTGCTGCTGGAGAATCCCGGCTCAGGGCTGCTTTTGGTCCGAAAGCCCCTGCTTTTTCCCCAAAACGCGCTCGCTCTCGCCTCCTCTATCAAGCCGACCCTGACTGGGAGGGGAAGAGGGGTGTGTGTGTGTGTGTGTGATTAAATCGGCGTGTAGGTGTTTCCTCATATAAAGGAAGTTGTATTTTGTTAAGTGCAGGTGTCCTGTCTGTGAATTCACAACAGCCACTGCTGAAACAGAATGAAACATGATTTATGTGTTTTCTCCTCATGTTGTCTGTCAACATGAAAGAGACAGCTGAAATCTACAAAATTCTGTGGAAAACATATTTAGATTCAATTCCCCACCACTCCTATACCTCTTATTCTATATAAAGGACTGTCTCAGTCTTGAGAAACTGTTTAGAAAAGACGTTGTTCTGTTAAACTGCTGCAAAACTTATTAATAAAAATACCAACACGTTTAAAAGTTTGAATTTTTAGTGAAAACAGTCATTTTTAAAGTGGTGTCTGCAAAGAAAACTAATGCTCTTACTGTGTGGCACAAAGTGAATGGATATGTAAGAGTAGTTTAGTTGTGTGAACTGCAGAATAAATTAAAACTGAAAAGGTGAGATAGTGCTCTGTGTTTTAAAAATATTCATTTTATTAAAAGGTACCCGAACACTATAATTTCTGATGAGTTTTAATTGCATGATGGGGGTTGTCAACAGGGCGGTGTTTACTGGATGACTCTTTTCAAAAAAGATTTCAAATGACTTGTGTTACAGTTTGCTTTATGGGTTGATTTGATACTTGTCGAATTTTTAAACTTTATATCGCCCTTCCTGTTTGGCAAAGGGACATTCTCCCTGCTTTAGAACAGCCCCCTCAATTGGGAGCAGATGCACCTTCTGAAAATGTAATGTGTGAAGTAGTGGAGTTCTTTGCTTGTGCTTGGTGTAGCTGATGTAATTGTAGAGATAATTATTGTCTCTAAGAAAGAAAGTCTGATAATTGGTGGGTGTCTTGGATATCTTTTCCTTTGATAAAACCAACTCATTTGGCTTGGTCTGTAGTCTTGGTCTGTGGTGCACACTATTACCTGGTGTATTTTTGGGAAAATGGCTGCAGTGACTAGATTTCTCTACATGATTTTTACTTCAAGTAGCCCTCAAGGTGGTGCTTGTAAGGGTACAAGTTATAAAGTTGCTAAACACTGATGGAAAACTGAAGGGGTTCTTTTATTTCTGAACATTTGTTATTTACAATTGTATGCAGTTTTCCTTGTAATGCAGAAGGATTTTGATTTCAGTTTGTAATGTACAGTTAGTTTTGCTTTTGATACTAGCATTGCTTGACAGTGTATTTGCAGTGACATAATAAAATCTAGGGAAATAGCTACAGAACCTCATAGTGTTGGGGGTTTTCTCCTGAATTTTTAGAAATTAAATCTCAACTGACATAACACTTATTTTTAACTCCTCTTCATATTAATCTTGCAATCAAGGAAAGGAATCAGTAGTTTGAGGGTTTTCTTAATTATCTTTAAAACTTTTTTGATAAAAAAAGTTTAGATACTCAGCAGTTTAAAAATGCGGGGGTTTTTTGTGGGTGTTGTTGTTTGTGGTTGGTTGTTTAGGTCTTTTTTAAGCATGGCCTATATTGTCTTGTCTGAAGAGTTACTCTTGGGAGATGACAGCAGAAGTTGCTTCCTTGGCATTAGGAGCCCCAAGGAGAACAAGGAGCTTAACTTTGGATGTTGTTCAGTAGTTGTATAACAGTCATATTTTCTTTCCTGTTAACAATTAGAACAAAGTACTTGCTCATTATTAAGGAAGCAAGGTATAACCTTTCCGTACAGGAAGGGATGCTGAGCAGTTGCTGACAGCTAGGAAGCTATCAGTTATTTCTTAGGGGGTTTTTAGATTTTTGTAATCACACAGACAACACTTTGATGTATTACCTCTCCTTAGCTGAGAATTTCAAGACAAATAGTAAGGATAGCAGTGCTCAGGTATGAATAGTTTTCAATACTGGTCTGACTAATTGCAAATTAACCCATATTAGTAGCATGCTTTAACCTGCTGTACACAGGTTGGGATTTAGTGAGTAATGTCAAACATACTTGATTGGAAAAATAAGAATGTATGGTGTTGATTTCACCCATTGCTATTGAATAATGGGATAAACTGAGAGATCTGGAAATAGTCTGCTACTTACAAAAGCTCATTGATAAAATAGCTTAATTTTTCTGCTTGGTGGCTCATTTAAAAGTTGTAACCATTGAAAAAAAGTAATATGACCTATAGTTGTCTGTTGAAGATTTTATGAAGAATAATTATCCTGCCTTTATGGGTGCTTATTCTTGCTTTAAGTACAATGTTGTGACTTGTGTTGACAATCTTGAATGTCTTAGAAAAGGGTTAAAGTTGAGTGTCTGCCAAGATGGTGGCAGTGTTAACTCACAAGATTTGCTAGTTGATATGCCTCTGAAAGTAAATTGTTTCTTATAGGGTTTATTAAAAAGCAACTGCTGTGGTTTAACCCCAGTTGGCAACTCAGCCCTGTGCAGCCACTCACTCACTGTCCCCATGATGGGATGAGGGACAGAATCGGAAGGATAAAAGTTAGGAAACCAGTGGGCTGAGACAGGCAGCAGGAAAAGGGAAAGCAAAATGAGGAACTTGTTCACCACTTGCCATAGGCAGGCAGGTGTTCAGCCATCTCCAGGACAGCAGGGCTCTGTCATGTGTAAGGTGATGTCTTGGGAAGACAAACGCCATGGTTACCAATGTTCCACTCTTTCTTCTTGCCCCAGCTTTACATGCTGATCATGCAGTCTGGATATCCCTCGGGTCATTTGGCAGCTGTCCTGCCTGTGTCCCCTCCTATCTCCTTGTACACTTTCATCCCCCTCGCTGGTGGGGTTGGTGAGGAGCAGTAGAAGCTTTGGCTCTGTGTGAGCGCAGCTCAGCAACAACAAAATGAACTTGGTATTCACAGGAACAGGTTGCCCAGAGAAGCTGTTCAATTCCCCTGGAAGTGTTCAAGCCCAGGTTGGTTGGGGCTCTGAGCAAGCTGGTCTAGTGGGAGGTGTCCCTGCTGATGATAGGAGGTTGGAATTAGATGATCCTTAAAGTCCCTTTTAACCCAAATCATGCCAGGATGATAAACACTGTTTGAGTGCAAATCCAAAACAAAGCCCCATACCAGCTACTAGGAAGAATATTAACTCCAAGTCCACCACAGGGACCCAGTATATGATCTTAGCTGTAACTTCTGGTGGCTGAGAGCTGTCATTACAACCATGTTGCTGTACTTTTAGATGCAAAACTAAGGTAATGATATAGATCATCCTGCCTTATGCTATGGTACTGCATCTCCTTTGCCTCTGCTTGTTTCCAAAGGCAAAACTGCAAACAGGAACAAATTATCACAGGAAAGCAATACTTTTTCTCCTTGTTCTTACAAACAAATGCTGTAGTGGCTCTTTTGTTTGCTTGGGATTTTTTTTGTTTAGTTGTTTTTTTCCTTTTGGTTTGGTGGATTTTTTTGGGGTTTATTTTGGAGAGAGTTATTACTTGCAGTAGAAGCTGAAAATTTAAATAGTAAAAAATGTGGTAGAGGGGGGCAAAAACTATATTTGTATTTAGGACTGTGTTTAAGGAACCATGCTAACAAGTCACCACCTCCTTTGTGTCAGTAAATAGCTTGAGAATCGGTATAAATGTTAATTAAGCGTTTGGTCTCTTGTGAATGAAAATATTAGTAGAATGTTAGCTTGCACAACAGAAATCTAATTTTACACATGACTACGCAAAACACTTGCTGGTTTGCCAGGTTCCCTGGTGTGTGAATGGGAGAACCTCTCCCAGAGGTGAATGGCATCTTCCAAAGTGTGCTAGGCTGCATTAGCTCATCGATTTTTGCAGGCTTTTCTTAGCAGTGTGGTGTTTGATTTGTTCTTCATTGAAATGGTCACAAGTACACATGCTTTGTGTGTTCTTTCAGTAAAATTGCATCAAAATCTTGCTGGTGAAGATCATGCTAAAGATATTCTTGAAAACAGTAAGTGAATTTTGTGTGGATTTCCAATCTGAAGCATTTTTCCATGCTCTCACTGCAGCTCAAACTTCTTTGTCACCTTTCACTCTTGACAGTCACCCTGACAGATTGACCTAGCCTGGGAGATTGTTGCTTAATTGCAGCATGAATGTGTTATGTTTGACTAGGGTGTTGTAATAAAACCCCTCTGCACGTTTTGACCAGGGCTTATGATTTAAAGAAAGACATGGTGAGGTGCAAATGCCTGGTAGGAGGTTCATTTTTCTGGATCTCTTCTCCCCTTTTCTGTCTTTATAATGAGTGCTTAGGTTAATGGCAGGCAGCTTATGGCAAACATGTGCAAACTATTTGCAGGGTATACCTGAAAAAAAAGTCTTCAGGTCTACCATGCTTCAAAGCAGTAAGTTATGTTTTATAAGTTACTGTATTTTCCCTGAATCTTCTGGACACCTAAAACATTTTTTCAAATTAATTTGGGTATTGAAATAGTTTGTTTTCAGTAGGTTATGTTTGTGATTTTTTTACTGTCATTCCAATACCTGGAAAGTAATACAATGTTAAGCTCAAGGGTTCTTAACCATTCTCTGAAGAAGTTAACAGTTAAAGTTGACTTAAAGTGCTGCTGAATATATATGGGAGAAAGCTACCTGAAACTTTGTAGCTGCTTAATATAACAAACAAAGGCAACTCTATCTAATCACAAGGAGCTTGCAAGACTTTCAAGATCAGCTGTGTTCCCAAGGAAAAGGGTAGTGAAATGGTGTTCTGTTAATGTGATTTGATTTTTCTTGTATTTAATGTTTGATATCAAGCATGTTTGTGTACTATTGATCAGACATTACAGGGTTTGATGTTACTCTTAGGTAAAAAGTTGTGATACGTTTCAGCAACTCGTAATATCCACAGTAGATTGGTTAGTATTAAAAGTAGGTGATAAATGTGATACGGAAGTACAGTCAAACATTGCTTCACATTAAATTTAATAACTGATATTGTACATAAGATTTATTACTTGGTTTCAATGAAGAAGGATTATTTCATGCAGTGTCCTCTTATGTAAATGGCCAAAAATCTGACATATAATATTGGTAGTGTCTGTAGTGCTGGGTGGGTGGGGTTTATTCTCACATTATATATTGCTGCATCTTCTTCATTAACATATTAAGTATGTGGCTATATTGATATTATATTCTTCTACCCTAAAGCTGTATCAGGAGGTAATGCTTTTCATCTTCTCTGCAGGCCTGAGTGTTCATGTCTTTTCACACCCTTTCTTTTGTGAATAAGAAATTTTAACTGCTGTTCTGAATCAGTCAAGTAGTTATCACCTTAATGCAGGCTGACCTGACTGTATTTGTGGAATGTAAGTATATAATAGTGCCTTCCTGCTGCATCTAGGGACTGAACCAAAACATTTATGTCAGAGCCATTCATCCACCACCGGTTAGTAAAATGCTGCATTTTTAACTTAGGAACTAACTAGTGGAGAATAAAAGCATAGCTAGTGAACGTTAGAACTTGTTGTATTTTTTCTGTGCTTGTTTCATTTTTTGTGATGGAGGCTACACACTCATGTTTCTAGACACCAAATTGAATAATTTGTTTAAGGAAGACTTCAGTGACTTGGAGCTGATATCCTCAAACAGCGTAACAGGGTCAAATCTGGAGAAAATGAGTAGCCAGGGGATCATTCTTGTGTCGACTTCATGGGAAATAAGTCTCTAATGCAGAATAAACTCACCTGGTCTACACTTCAGTCAGTGTAGATTAATCTGATGTTAAGGTCAGTGTTCCACATCTACACATAGTCTTCAGTTATTCATTTAAGAAGTGAATTTGCCTTGGAAATAGTTATAACTATTCTTATTCTGTTAGTTTTTCCATGGGGAGACTTTACACCTTTATGTGTATTGAGCTGGCATGTCAGCTCATCCTAGTGTGCTTTTATATTTATGCCGTTAATACAGTTTTAGGTAGACTCCACATCTCATGATCCAGCATAGAAGCCAGGAAAACACTATTGCTGGTGAGAGAAGCAATTCAGTCTCTTTCCAGTAACACTGTCCATCTGAAAGAGATGGCAGAATGCCATATGGAATGGAAAAAAGGAACTGGGGATACTGCTCCCTGGGCACAGATGAGCTACAGAGCATCTGAAGCCCCCTCGCAAAGCTCAGCCTTCTTAGGGATTATGCAGATTCTGTTGGAGCATGTGGCTTCATTGAGGAAGAGTGGTATGTTTTTAGTAGGTGGCTATATTGAATTCCGACACAGTTTGGTTGGTACAGAACTGGAGGAAAAGCTTCTGATATTATTTCCAAGTCACAGTCTTAAGGTTTATTTCAGGGCAAATATATAAGAACTTATATATAAGTAGGTGGAAATTCTTGTGGCCAGTGTTCTGTGGTACATTTGTATTGAAGAATTTGATAAACATCAAAATGAGTTGTGTGTGACCCTATTATTGAATGTAAGGTGGATGGTTTATCCAGCAATCCATCACCACTTTGCCTTGGCCAGCTTCAGAGGTCTAGAGAAGCTCTAAGAGTTTCTCAGAATACTCTCCCTGCATCCATTGTTGTAGCTCAGGGTCTTCCTTAGTTTTCAGTACTTACCATGAACTTCTTTTCTCTTATGTGGGATTACTTCAAGCTGTATTGTCTAGTGTAAGAACACTTAGTTGATAGATATGTGCAATTATTAGTGCCCACTGCCTGGTACATACCCTTCTGAGCTCATCCCAAAGCTGACATTTACATTATAGAACCACAGAACAGGTCAGATTGGAAGGGAAAGTTGTGGGTCACCACTGATCCAATTTTGTGTTCAATCATGGTTATCCTAGAGCACATTGCACAGGATTGCATCCAGACAGTTCTTTAATATCTCCAGCAGGAGACTCCACAGTCTCTCTGGGCAGCCTGTTCTAGTGCATGATAAAGAATTTCTTTCTCATAATCAGGTGGAACTTCCTGTACATCTTTTTCTGCCCATTGCCTTGTGTCCTAGTGCTTGGCACCACTGAGGAGACCCTGGATCCATCTTCTTGGCACCCTCTCTTTAGATACTTACATACATGGATGAGATCCCCTCTCAGCTGTCTCTTCTTGAGGCTGCATAGGTCTTAGCCTTTCCTTCTAACAAAGATGCTCCAGCCCCTCAGTCATCTTCATAACCTTCTATTGGACCTCCTCCAGGAGCTCCATGTCTCTCTTGTACTGAGGAGCCCAGACCTGGACACAGCATTCCAGATGTGGCCTTACTGGGGCTGAGTGGAGGGGCAGGATCACCTCCCTCATCCTGCTGGCAAGGCTTTCCTTAAGGCATCCCAGGATACCTTAGGGATGGCCTTCTTAGCAACAGGGGCAGTGCTGGCTCATGGACAGGTTGTTGTTCACCCTGTCCAAAGGACCCCTGGGTTCTTTGGAAGGAAGAGAGCTCACTTCTAGCAGGTCAGCCCCCAGCCTGTGCTGCTCTGTGAGTTTATTCTTTCCCAGGTGCAGCACCCTGGGTTTGCCCTTGCTGAATTTAAGAAGGTTCCTTCCTCTCTGTCCATCTCTCCAACCTGTCAAGGCCCTTCTGAAGGGCTGTACAGCCCTCTGGGGTGTTGGCTGTTCCTCCCAGCTTTGTGTCACCAGTGAACTTGCTGCAGAGGCATCTACCCCTCCATCCAAGTAATTGATGGATGAGTTATACAGTACTGGGCTCAGTATTGAACCCTGGGAGGGGACACTGCTAGTGACAGGCCTCCAACTAGATCCTGTGCTGCTTTGGGATCAGCTGTTCCACCTTGCTGTCTACTCATCCAGTCCACACTACCTGAGTTTGTCTATGAGAATATTGTGAGAGACATTGTCAAAATCCTTGCTAAAGTCAAGGTTCACAATATCCACTGCTCTCCCCTCATCCATCTAGGTAATTGTTTCATGGTAAAAGCCAATTGGGTTGGTCAAGCATGATTGAATGAATCTATGCTGGTTAATCCTGATCACAATGACAGAAAGAATTCCTGTGTGTGGGGTGAAGCAGAGGACAGGAGCTACCGAAGAGTCAGGAAGGGGCAGATGATGGGGAAAATGATGAATAGATAACCTGATAAAGAATGCTGTGGCTATGTGCTCACTGCTGCCTCAAAGTGAGTTATCTTGCAGTTTTTTGGAACTGCCCATTTTAATATCAAGGTCTCTCTCTGGGCCGTACAATGCTTCTTGGTACAGCTGTGTTCTTCCACATTCATGACAGCTGGGAGTTGGAGGTATTCAGGACTTGGTGTTATCTGCCATAGTTGGGACAAGTCTCCTCTGGTATCCTCCTAGGACAATCTCTGTTGTGCTCCTCTGGGAGGGAAAGCAGGTGTATGGCTGGTGAGAGGGCTTAACTTGCATTCAAGGAGTATCTCCCTACGCAGGCAGTGTTCCCTGGGAATGCAGTGTGCACTGCAGGGATCACCCATCCCATGGTGGGGGAGCTGCCAGGCCGGCTGTGTGGGCTATGGTGCTGTGGAGCACCCTCCCACTGTGCTGCAGGCTCTTCAGCACTGATGATGGGGCAGAGCAGTGCAGCAGAGTTTAATGGTTGGCTGTTGATGTTTCTTGAGTTCAGTAAAATGTTTAAACCATTGAGAAATAATAAAATTTGTAAAAGGTGTGTGTATTTTTTTTATTTCCTCCAGCCGTGCAGTAAGTGCACAGTGTTCTAGTTGTGGAATAGCAAGGTCCGTGGCTGTTCATAGCAGTAAGCTGATCTTTCCACCCTATTTCATTACCCTTTCTCCTCTTCCATTTTTTCTCCAAATCAATGAACTTTCCTTTGCTTCAGCTCATTTATAAAATAGACAAACATTTTAGCATTAACAGGTATTCCTTAGTAGCCTCTAGCATTTGTCAGTGTGTCATATATTCCCCAAGAGCTAAACAAAGCTCTTAAAGCTCAAGCAGCAGAGAATTTTTCAGAACTTCTATAGATATTCTAACCATGTTGATGTCTAGTGGTCTGGGGAAAACAATTTCTCTAAGTGAGAGGAGGCCTAATTTTCGAGATTCCTATGTTTCAGCAGCTCTTTTTTAGTATTCAGTTTCTTTCCATTATGATCATTTAGGTCTTTTAGTACTTTGGTGAAAAATGCTGCTTATACTTTTGAACTCACAGGCTTGGTCGATATTTGAAGGATGGGTATGAAGCAAATTATACCTTACCTATCCTAATCTTGAAAATCCTCTTTTCCAGGAAAATGGTGCTTATCAGCATGAAGCTCTGCCTGTTTTTTTGGTTGTCTAGAGCTATATAATTTTTTTCTCCTAACAGTTGTCCTGAACCAGTAGTATGCTGAATAAAAATGGTTGATTAGATTTGTGTGTAAGTAAACACTTTATTTTCTACTCTACTCAGTGTCCCTCTGGTACTGCCCTGGCTATTTTCCAACTTATCTACAGCTATCTAGGAGCACCAGTGCCAGGGCACATTTATTTCATTTTAGTATTAATGACTACCAGGATTATAAAGGTTTTCTCTTGAGAACAAGCTGTGATAGTTCACAAAAGCTGTATTAATTAGTGAATGATAAAGTGCAGAAATTTTAGTTTGATCCCAGAGCCTGCAGTGTGTTGTTCTTGTAGTTATCAACAATATATTGCAATAAAGCATCCAAGCTGTGTGGTGGGGTGCAACAACAACAAAAAGGAAAACTTAACCCCTCTCCCAGTATTGCCTGGAGGTGGTAGTTGAGAGGGAACCAGTTTAAGCTGGCATAGTGACGATGTGAATGCCCTGCTTTGCAAAAGACACTTCCCTTAAGTGGCAAAATTATCCCTTGAAATGTATATTTAAGTTTAGACAAAATCTATAGCAGACAGCATTAGCTGACCTCCTAAATAACATGTTAGCACTGTGTATCAAGGTTAAGAAAGTTTAGCAGCAGGTAAGAAAAATTGGTATGGCAAGAGGGAAGCTTTTGGAAGACCTAACCTTAATAAAGGGAGACCAGAAGGAGTAGTCATAAGTCAAGGAATAAAAGCACTATCTCCTAGATGATAGAGCATGCTCACAAAGCTAGTAGATGTCTCTGAATACAGGTTGGACAAATGGGAGTAGGATGGTGAGGATAAGCCTAAGGGCCGGTTTGTATGCTGAGTAGAAATAGTTTGAAAGGTGGAAATCTAACCCCTCTGAAGTCCAGGAGGAGAACGTATTCATAGCTAGCAGTAGAAGCAAGGAAACTAAAATGTTCAAGGGGAATTTCCAGAACATGTGGACAGAAAAATGTGTTACATAAAAGGAAGAAAAATCTAGGAGACATGGATGGCTAAAATCATCAGCCACAATGCAATGATTAAAATAAGTATGTTACTGAGAACTTAAATAACCATATTGCATAAGGTGTTAATTAGGCTAATTTTTGATATCTTGGTTCTCTTGATGTCTTTTGGTATCTTTGGCCTTTCTGGTAAAAATGATGAAATATGGTGAAACTGATGTATTAGGAAATTATGTGGAACATGGTTAATAATGTGGAAGCATGCTGAATTGCCTGGATTAGGTATTAACTTGGCATTCTGAAAAAGTTTAGAAGTACAGCTGGTAAAAAAAAAATACAGGTGTGTATTTGAGTAAAGAAATGGAAATCAGAGTGACTACCATGTTTTAAACACTTCAGCAAAGATTGAGGAAATCAAAAGCAAGGAGCTTTTTACTTCCCGTTTTGATGAACTTCATGAAATTGTAAATTCATAGTTCTAATAGTTGTATTAGGTATTCTCCAGAGACAAATACACTGCTGTTTTCTTTTGAAAGCATGGATAGTTCCTCCAAAGCAAAGATACATGGCTCATGTTTGACATATGCTTACATACAGATGCAGTATTTTTAAGGAGGTCACTGATTAAGGTGGTTGACTTGGCGTTCCAGAGCAACCTTACGTGGCATGACCCAGATAGTAACTCTCATGCCCAGCCCTTTCTTTGACGTTATTCTTTGTGGCAGGGGGAATCAGGTGAGGCATGGAGAATGTTTTTGGCCTGTGCAGTCTACAGCCTAGCATGTTAATGCAAACTGGTGTTACCAGTGGTCTGTGTTCTTGCTGTTGATTTTAAGGCCAAGGAAGGCCTTTGCTTTCTGTCCAGCTCTGACAACCCTACCTGGCAGAAAGCTGGCAGAACATGAGGGAGTGCATCTCTCAAGCCAAGTCAACCACTGAACGTGAGCCAGCATCCAGAGTGGCCATCAGTTCAGAGGGAAAGCACCATGATAAACCTTAAACTGATTAAATAACAGGAAGTTGGTTAGAACAATAGTTTATTTTGTATTGGTCACTGTAGTATAAATAAAGTAGAATTCCTAATTTCTGTAATTTTGTTTTATAGCATGGACAATTAATCTCATTTGCTAAGGAGCTAGAAGGGCATGAGTTGTTTTTAAAAAGATCAAGGTGTAAGATGGCTAATTCAGCCTAAGGGGAAGCAGTGCTGTTGATAAAATAATATTGCCAATGGGCAGCAAAACTGGAAATGGAGAGTTGTAAGCATGCATCGCATCATAAAGGAAAATGTTTATAACAAATACATCCCAGAGTATTTAAAATTAGCTGTTAGCTCAACAAAATACTCTAGGTAGTATGGTGATAAGTCAGGAAAGCATCCTATTAACTTGGACATGGAGTTTTAAAATTAACAAAGTAACAGATAGCATGAGGAGTGGGCTGAGAATCATGCTGAAACTTGGGAGATATATTATTTTGAGTATGCGTATCTGCCTCTTGTTTTGTCATTCACTTGTTTGCTTGTTTGATTGCTCAGCTGTGGCAGCTCCACCTTGGAAGATAATGCAGAATGTAGAGGAAGGAGGACTGCATGACAGCTTATACTGTTGACTTCAGAGGGCATTTTTAAAAGTATTCAAAGCAAGACTCCTAGAGTTTTGCATTCCTTTTATAGTGTAAGACCAGAAAAATGGTGCATTGAATGATACTAAAAAATAATTGAGATTTAGATGCCTTTCACATGTTCTGTAATTGCAGCTGATTGCTGCAAATTATTATTGAGTCCAGAACCCAAAAATATTTAGAAACTGATGAACACTGAGTTGTAGTGAAAATATTTTAAAATAAAACTAAGAACATGAAGTTTCTTGTTTTTATGTTAAGCCAGGCTCTGTGGAAAGGTGATTTAAAGCTAACCTAGGAACAGGTAATTTTGTTACATGTGCTGTAGATTTTCTTTACGCATGTTCTGAGACAGCAGCTGGTGGTCACTGGCACATTGAGTGATACACACCATGGCTCATCGTTTTCTTTTCCAAACGCCGTGCACTCTCAGCTGTTTTTACTGCTCAGTGTGTTGACCTTCCTTTCTGTTTTGTCTTGTATGGGAAGGGAAGGAAGATTTGATGGCAGAAGTATTATGCTTTCAGATACTGTTGTGTGTTTGGGTTACTTTGTGACACTTTCCATCTGTCTGCAGCCCAAGCCGCCAGGTTCTTCCCAGATCCAGATAGCATGTGTCTCTGGTTGTGTAGGTTGGAGGGTTTGTATCTCAGACATGAGGACTCAGTGATGGCAGGCGTTGTGGAAATGATAGCAACAATTTCAGTGTCCCTTCAGGCTGTTACCCTTGTTTTACTTTCTAGCTCACATTAAAAGTTGTGTAAGAGGTGGCTGATGGCAGCTGAGCCTGAGTTACTGAGTGGCAGGGAGGCAGCAGTGCTGCCAGTCTGGCGAAGGGGTCTGAGGCTTTGAGGTTGCCTGGACAGAAAGGAGATAATGTTGACCCTGAAGGTAACAGTCTTGGTTCCCCTGGGAAGCTGCAACAGCCCCAAAGTTACAACCATTTCTTGCAATTAAAAGCATTATTTTAATGGGGGTAGATATCTTTATAGTGTTGACAGGTCAAAACATGAGTTTGCTCTTAGAAATTCATACCTAAGAGCTGGGCATTTCAAGGAATGAAACTTCTGTGAATCTTCACTTAGTGCATGATTTGGTTACCAATTCTCAAGAGGATATGGTTTGCTTTAAGTCTAAATCATTCTTCATTTTAGATCTAGACTTAAGGGAGTTGGTGAAAAACCACACTGTGTTTTTATGTACTACAAACACTTTGTCAGATAACTGTCTTGGACAATTCTGCTTCTTAACTTTCTATTCTCACATGCTTCCTGGGTTTCTTAAGACATAATGGACAAAAAGTTGCTACGAGCACTGAAATGATATAAAAGAACCTTCAAATTCTGTGCTAATTGGGTTAAAGTTGTAGAATTCTTTGTTTGGAATCATAAATTCATCTGTAGAATAACTTTCATCCAGCTGTATGACTGCTACCTTTCGCAGAAATCTTTGTCAGCTGCTGGAAGTATTGCTCTGTTATGATTGTTTTGCCCAAGTCTGAGATATGATGCATCTCATTCTGGATATCTGATGTTTTTATAAACTATTTTAAAATTTCACGTGCACTGCTGATAGATTAATGAACTCATATTACCTTAGAGCAGAACAAGCATGAAGTTACTTATTTCCAGTTGACAGGGAGTGTGTTCTGCATTGCAGAATGACTTGCGTTGGCTTCACCTTCAAAGTTTGCTTATCCTGATCCTTAAAAAAACCTAATGTTCACATAATGCTGCTGCTTGTCAAATACCAAATGCTTATTGAGTAGTACTCAAATGTTTCTGTGCCAGTTTGTCACTGCTGGATGCTTTGAAAAGCATAAAATGTGTGTATTTGCACTGTGGTTTTATTTTTGTACTTCTTTAGGGTCCAGTAAATAAAAAATATGAAAAAGATTATGGTTTGCAAGACTAGGCTTGCAAAAAAAAAAAGGTGTCTGCAATATTTGACAGCTACTGAGAAACTACAAAGAAATACTTGCCTGTTGCTATGGTTCAGTAAAATTGTTAGTAAATGAAAGATAAAATGGTGAATCCCTGAGTATAAATGAGTTTTATTTGAAATACAGGTTGGGTCACCAGTGACTGGAGAAAAAACCGTGCTGTTTTAAAAATTAAATCTGAGAAAGGATAGAAATGTCTTTGTAGTAGATCTCATGTGATGTGTGGAAGAGGATAAATATCTGGGGCTCTTTGGTGTTGTCAGGCTTGGGGTTGTTTCTTTTTGGTTGGTTGGGTTTTTCCATTTGAAGAGAAGATTGAGGAATTATAATTCCTCATATATACCATTCTTGGTAATGAAACTTGCTTTAGAAAGGTGGTTTTTATTCAACTTGAGTTTTTTAATACTGCCTTTTTATTCAAGTGAGAGATGTGGGAGAAAGTGATTTTGTAGTATAATCAACATCCTCCCCCTGTTAATGCTGTTAATATTCACACTTGGACAGTACCTGAGAAATGTGGCAAAATTGACACCAGAGGGGTGTTTCTAGAAACAAAACAAAGTAAGGGATTAAAATGCATTTACTTATTTTCATATAATGGGGTGAAAAAGGCCTTTGATTCAACTTATCCTCTAACAGAAAGTGTTAAAAGCAGCTTGTTATGTTCATTAAATGAATAAAGCTAAATAAAGCTGTCAGCTTCTTAACTACTGATGTGTACAGCTCTATGCTCATGTGTACTAAACACTTCACTTATTTCACTGAACTGAGGATGCTTTAGTTTAACATAGCAGGATATAAGCTTTCATCTGAAGTTAAGTGCTGCCATGCTTAGATGTGATTTTGTCTGCTGGAAGTGTTTGTGCACAGATAAATTGTAGGAGCTCAAGTCAGATCTGCAGTGGTAATTCTATGTGTAACGGGGAGCGTAAGAGCTTAGGGAAGGGTTTAAGAATGAGATGTACCCACCTCCAGTACCTTATAATACTCCTGTATCTTTAAGACCTCCCCCACTGAAAGAGGTGGTTTTTCTGGAAAAAGTTGCCAGACACTCTCTAACAAAATTAATCTCTCCAAATGTATTTAGCAGAGCTCAGATGTTTTACTTCAGGATGAGTTGACTCTTTCTGAAAGTGTGTTTCTCTATATGGGTTGTAAATGGATTATATGGAATTAGCTCAGGTGTCAATATCTACATTTGCTTAGATGACTCCTACTGCTATGCTGCTGCCCTTTCCTACTTCTTAATGGCAAAATATCTAAAAAATTCCAGGAGTTGGGTGAAGACACGAAAGCTCAGGCTCCTTTGCACAGGAATTATACTTTCTCTACTTCTTTCCTTGGTCCTTTGAATTTTGCATTTCTCTTCTAATTGTTTACCTTCTTTCTGGGCCACCCTCTTAGGAGAGGGTGTTGTAATTTTGGTCCGAGAGTAAATGAGGACACTGAATTAAATTTTACTGCTTGAATGGCTGTGCAACTTCCTAGTGTTAGATCAAAAGGTGAGCATGGTGAACATTGCCATCTCAACCTCTTTTGCTTACACCCTTTCTACAAGAGTGAATCTCCATGATTGTAGTAGCCAGCAAGTGCCTCTGTCCAGACTGACATCTGGATGTAAATCCTCCTTTTGCTACTGACATTTCTGGAGAGGGCTTGCGCTTCTGAGTATGTGCCTTTTTAGCATTTCTTATTGCAGAGTTGGATCAACCTGCTTGTTCTTTTTGTTACGGTTCTTAACTCCACTTGTGCCTTCTATCAGACACCTTTGTGCCTAACACAAGCAGAGTGGGCAGGTGTATTCTTCATCATGCTCCAAAGGCTGGCTCCTAGTGCCTGAACTGGGCATGTTGATGCCAACTACTGCAGCTCATCTCTGCTTGCTTCTTGCAGTGGAAGAAAAAGCTAACTACTGAAATTTCTCTGAAGTGATCTTACCCCAGTATATCCAGAAGCCATGGAGTTGCATACTAGCACTGAGGAGCTTTGAAGCACTCTAGAATCCTCTCCTAAAGTGTAATCTTTACAATAACTTTTCACCTTTGTCATTGAACCTTGAGAATTCTAATTACACAGTTCAGGGCTAAGGAAGGAAATGAAGAGGATTTTCTGTTCATGGTTTAATCGTCTTGGTTGTACTGGAGACTGAGATGCATCAACAGGCAGGAGGGTCCTTGAGTAATTTTAGTGTTCTGTTTGTACCAGCTAGAATGAAGGATACCTGTACTGCCATGTCTTTGCTTTCTTGGGGTGTGGTCCCATCAGTTTCAGTCAGGGTTTGCATATTCCCAGATGACAGATCAGCAAGTCAAGTGCACTTGACTTTAGACGGTAGAAATGTACAGTGTTGTCCCTGCATGTGAGTTAACTGCCAACAATGGCAGTCTGACAATTTCAAATGTATTCAGTACCTGTTTTTAGGGGCAGTCTGCTTGTTTGCATATTGCTGCCACAGCTTGATTTGTCTTACTTGCTCTTCACATGTCCTAAGTTTGTGGACTGGAGCCCATTTTTTATTCAATATGTTTTTTGAGTCAGTAAGTTGGGCTTTCATTTGCTGTCTTTCCTGGACTATTTCCAGTTTCTAAAATAGATTCTGTGTTATTTTTTCCTGCATTGTTTTAAAAGTAATATTCTTTTTTCTTCTACCTCCTATTCTTTTTCATTTCACAGTACAGCATGCTTTTCTTGCTAAATTTTATGCTTTATTCTAACATCAGTGCTGCTTTTGTTATCCTTTTTGCTGTTCCTTATAAAATATTAGCTTAAAAAGTCCCTAACATTTCTAGACACTTAATAGCCAGAGAATGAAATATGGGGCCTGTGAAAAATTAAATCATCTTCTATCTGCTAAAGGGCTGCTGAAGAACAGCCCTTCAGCAATTTTGTTTACTTTTGTATGGCCTTTAATTCCAGCTTCAAGAGTTATGCCGATGACAATGACAGTGATTTTTTTAATCTCAGTTTCATATACAGTGAGAAGGTGACTTATGGTAGTGTGGGCATTAGAAAGCAAAGCATATTGAAGCAGATTGAATGCTAGACAAGAGAAGATTGTAGAATAAAAGATATGGAAAAAAAGGGTGCTCAAGGTGGTGCTGTGGGTTTAGGAAAGAGTGTTTGTGAATCTGCTTCTTGGGAAAAGACTGGGGCATGTTGGTTGATAGCCACTGAACATGAGCCAGCTGTGTGCCCAGGTGGCCAAGAAGCTCAGTGGCATCATGGCCTGTATCAGCTGTAGTGTGGCTGGTGGCACCCAGGCAATGACTGTCCCCTGCACTGATGAAGCTATACACCGAATCCTTTTGTTGGATTTGTTGGGGAGTTGTGGGCCCCTCAGTACAAAAAAAGACATTGAGGTGCTGGAGTGTGTCCAGGGAAGGGCAACAGAGCTGGTAAGGGGTCTGAAGCACAAGTCTGCTGAGGAGCAGCTGAGAGAACTGGTATTTTTTATTCTGGAGACGAAGAGACTTGGGGGACCTTATCACTCTACAACTGCCTGAAAGGATGTGGTAGCCAGGTGGAGGTGTTGGTCTCTTCTCCCAAGTAACAAACAATAGGGCAAGAATAAATGGCCTCAAGTTGTGCTCAGGAGGTCTAGTTTGGATATTAGGAAAATTTCTTCATGAAAAGGCTTGTCAAGCACTGGAGCAGGCTGCCCAGGGAAGTGGTGGAGTCGCTGTTCATGGATTTACTTAAAAGATGTGTAGATGCAGCATTTGGGAACGTGGTTTAGTGCTGGGACTTGGCAGTGCTGGATTGGACTGATGCAATGAAGTCAGGATGCAACTCTGCTAGCAAGGTCTGTTATGTTGGGGATGTAATTTACCAAAAGAACTGGTGGTAGAAAAGGCATTTTGGTCCCAGTTGAAAACACTTGCCATGTTGGTCACGATTCATTTGCAAGCAGCAGTGAAAGAGGTGGTGTGCTGGGTTCCTCTCATGGGAATGTGTAGGAGGGAGTTTACCAGCAGGATAAAAATCTTTGCTGGCTAATGTTAGAGTGACCTGTGCTCTGAATAGTCCAGGTAAGAGGAAAGTCTTCTAATACGTATTTGTACAGATTAGAGAGATAAATGTACTCAGATATTTGTGTGAAAATGATCTAGCTGGTGAGCATCCAGATTTCAAAGTGCTTTCCTAGGATAACAATGTCATTTAAATGTGAGCGTGGTTTGTTTGTTTGTAATGCCTGCCAACAATCTTTCTAGGAACAGGATATAAAACTGCTACTTGGTGACTTGTTCGTTCTGTTTTGATCTGTGGTTTAATTACAGCATGTTTAATTGCTCTTTTCATTCACTCAGGAGGCAGAGCAGTTTCATTTTATCCCCTTTCCTGTGCGTCTTTTTATTTTTTTTATTTTTTTTTTAGACACTGTTTGGTAGGATAATACTCATCAAATGACTCAGAAAATATTTAGATTGTCCTTTAAACAGGAACAACTGCTCTTTTTCACATGAGGTCACATGATTCCAATTTATTATTTTTATGCCAAGCTTGCTGTGTGAAGGTGTGGAGCTCCTTATTGCCACATTTTTTTATCAGAGGTTTACTGAAATTTCTTGTCTGGTTTCAAACTAGGGGGTTTTGTCTTTCCATTTATTTATCATGCCAAGTTCATACCAAGGCTGCCATTTTTCTCTGTGATCTATAAATTTCTATGAATAACTAAATTAATCTCACATTTCCCTTATACTGAGTTAAGAAACAAATTAGATAGTTCTTCAAGAAGAATATTTGTTATAAACCAATGGTGGTGCCAAAGGGGAGATACTATTCCCTTTCTTTTAGTCAGCGTTTGCTAGTTGTTTAATGAAACAGATGAGAGATTTCTCTTTGGTTAAAACTAGTCTAGAAGACAAGATGTTTGCTGCCTCAGACTGCTAGTGGGACTTCAGACTTCACACAGAAATGAAGGAGAGTATTAAAGATGCTGGAAATGTGGTCACTTGTCAGTTGGGGACTCTTCTGCCTTTTGTAAAAGATGCAGCTGACTGGTTGTAAGCAAATTTATGCCTAAGGATCTGTCTGTAAAGGGAATTAACTGCATGGTTAATGTGTGTTGGGCTAAGTGGAAAATTACCATGGAATGGTTTGGGTTGGAAGGGACCCTAAAGATCATTCCAGCCACCATGCTGTGGGCTGGGACACCCTCTCTAGACCACACTCCCCCAAGCCCTATCCAACCTGTCCTTGAACACTTGTATGGGTAGGGCATTCACAGCTTCTCTGCGCAGCCTGTTCCACAGTGGCCACGTACTGACTCTTTCCTGATGTCTGAGGAGATGCTCTTGCCTTTGCCTGTGCTTCCAGGACAGCTCCTTCTAGTACTGACAGCAGAGCAGTTTGAACAGGGTGGAAACCATCTTCTGTTTGCCATTAAACTCTGTGCAGTGTAGCTAATCCACATCAGCTGTGTGCAGGTTGCTGAGAGCTACCATCCCTTAGCAGAAAGGAGGTGGGAGATCATCAATGATCTCATCAATTTCAGCTGTCCTCTTGCTCAGTGGGGTGTTACTTGACAGTGCAGTCATGGCATGCAGAGGTAATTTTGGTCAAGGCAGAAGAATGGAAAAGAACATAATGGTTAATGGAAATACTTGCCATATATGTCTTATGAGTCATTTTATTTCCTCCACTTGCCAAAACAAGTTAGCATGGAAAATGGTTTACTAGTGTAACTGGGAAGACCTGTTTGTGTTCATGAAGCATGAAAACTGCCAGCGGCCTTTGCGTCCCAGAGTTTTATTTTTTGTTCCTTTCACCCCAGGTCCCCCCAGCACTAAGAGTTCAGTGTTCCCTTACTGGGTCCCTGAAGGAGAACAGTAGGCATAGGCTTTGCAATCCTCATCAATATCAGGTGCTCTGTGTACATGATGATTCTGATCCTCCTGTCTGTGTCCAGCACTCCAGATCTGCTCTGATACCAAGGATTTTTTGTTTATAGTAATTTTCAAAATAACAGATTCCCCCATCCTCCATGTGGACTCAGGACTTTGTAATGTTTTCTGTTTTCATCCGCTGTTTCAGGCTTTTTTAGGTGAGTTGTAAGCCTTTTCATTTTGGCAGGGAAAATAAATAGGGGTGAAATGGGGTTATGGTTACATGCAAAGTTGTCTTTAATCTGTGGTGTTGTAGGTGTTTGGAAGTTACAGCTTTTCTAGCCAGATGATGGGGTTTTCACATATTTATATGCTTTCTCTTCCATTTCAATTATTCTGATTTTCCCAATATTAGACATGTCACTGATGTATGTATAGGATGCTCCTTGAAATGCCGGAGTAGACAGAATAGTGTTCAAAGGTCCGTATGACAACCTGCCCTCCAGGAAGGTACAGGGCTTAACAAATGGGCTGAACTCCACCAGAAGTCTTATAATTGTATATAGTGACTCATTCTTCCTGGCTTATGGCTTCTTCCCATGCAAAGTATGTATTTTTGAATATCCAGCAGAATGCACCATGCTTTAATTATAGCCAATTCTTTGAAACAGTTATTTTATATAAGTGCTGCGCAAATGCTATTAGCCCTGTTCACAGTCCTGGGTGTTTTCTCCACTGTGTAAGCATATTCCGAGAATGTTCTAGAGAACTCCTTATTGCTCTCCAGAGAGATCAAAGTTTCATAAAAGTTGGAGAAAATAATTCAGATTTAGAGGGTTCTTTTTGATATGTTCCATCAAGCTTTTTTGACCAAAACCTCACACACAATGGCAATTACACAAGAAGGACGCTGTGCATTGTTCCTTCCCTTATGTGAAATTTTTAAAAATGCAGAACATTCTTATACAAGTTCCTGAAATGAGTGATGCACGTCTCACATGAATGGAGATGAAATTTTGCAAAGGAGATAGTAGTCTACAGTTGTTAATTGCTGAAACAACCCAAAATAGTTATGTTATGTCCATTCTCTTTGGTGTTATGTTCTTTCTCTTACACGTAGGATAGAACAGTGTTGTAAAAATGATCCGTACTGATGTCTCAATTCAATGAACGCTTTTAAGGAATTCTCTGTAGTCTGAGCAAAAGTAAGTTAATTTATAGTTATGCAGGTTCAATGCATTTCTGAGAGGACTGAAGTTGTGTTTACTAGTGCAGCTTTACTCCCTGCCCGCTAAGTGCTCTGGGAGAGATTTGCCACCACTCTTTAGCCTTCCTAGGCTATCTCCCTTAGCTGGTGTTTTTTGGTAAGTCAGGTGTACATACTGTAATCCTTATTTACAGTTACTTTGGATTTAATACAGAGTTTGTTTCTCAGTCCTGTAGGCTTCTGCTCCTGTGGTTGTTGGGGCACATGGCTGATCAGGCTGCACTCCACACACTCCCTAGAGAGCAAACTAGACATCAGTTTCTTCTCCAAACCTCCTGCCTCCTTCATTACACCAGGAGGTTACTGTGGGATTCCTCTCAGTGAAGGGAAGAGGCAAAAAGCCAGCCTAGAAATCCAGTCATTAATATTGTGTAATACATGAAAAGCATCTTGAAAGGGTAGTAAACGGAGAATGGACGTGAAGTGTTTTGTGAAGTCTGTAAAAGTAATCACATTGATACATCCTGCAGATCCTGGAAATACAAGAGCTGAAATGCTGAAACTGAGAAAAGTGAAGTTTCTGTAGATACTGACACAACTCAGGATGTGCTGACCCAAGAGTACGCTATTAGTCCAATTTTTAAAATTTTTGTCAACAGTAAAGCTCTAGCAGGTTTTTTTTTTTGTCGACTGGGAATTTGATTATTTGAAACAAATCACTTGTGCTTCTTTAAACTAGGATTCCTATCAGTATGTACCCATAAAAAGAGGTCTGATTAAAAACAAACAAAAAAGGATGCTTAACAAAAGCTCTGATTTAGCAAGATTTTGAATACTCTGGCTCAGTTCTGTGTCACAAAAACACAAGCAGAGGTTTAGTTGTATGACTTAACATAGATGGAATAGAATGGATAGAATTGCTCATGTGTATAAAGTGTTTTGTGCTTAATTTTGTTAGTGCCAGCTTCTTGGCACTTATTGGGGTTAAGACTTTTGATCTTTTTCTTTTTAAAATAGGTGTTAGTCCAAAATCATGAAAATCATCAGTTTTCAGGAAAAGCAAGGAGAGGTACTAGGTGTCTTCAGTATGTAATGGAAATATTATATGCAAATGGAATGAAAGAGAACAAGTCAGGCAAGGCAGCCAACAAGTTGTTGCTTATGAATTATCTACACTGAAAAGAGGTTTCTTTGAGGGTACCAGGCTGGTACTTTTTATATTTACTTATTTATCAAAGGAGTTTGCATATAAAATTTCTTTATTTCTGAAACAATACAAGCATTTTTGTCAAACTGATTTTTTAGCAACTCAGTGTATCCACCTGAAAATCGAGGCACTTGATGGAAAGACAAATGTTGGGTGAATTCAAATTAGGCATTGAAAATTTTCACACAAGTAATGTAAAAATGAGTACAAGAGCAACCATCTCAATGATATCTAGTTTAGAACAAAGATATTTGATGTCTGAGTTGTTTTTCCTGTGTCAAATAAGCAGAAAAATCATAAATTGTGAGAATAAAAATTTTGGGGGTTTAAAGCTTTCAATGTGTATGTGCTTGGAGTGCTGAAAATGCTTTTAGAACATAAAATTGTATGCAGAGTAGAGAAACAAAAATACTTGACAAGTTAATTTTTGACATTTTCCTCAACAAATTACAGATGAGAAAGCTAATGTCACTGGGCATTCAGAGTTGCATTAATAATTATCAATTACATACTTTTTAGAAGTTATGATACTCATTAACTTATAAAATAAATGTTCTGCAAATTTGCCACTTGGTGGTGCCAAATTGATTTATAAATCACAGCTGTGAGCTGAGACAAGCTGCTTAAATTGTTTCTGAGGAGTGTACACTAAGAAATACATAAATTTGGTTGGAAAACTTTGATTTTGTGTCAGCAGTTGTGCAGCTGTACTCCGCAGCACTTCTGGCAACCGTTCCTCAAGCGCCATATCTTGTACCTCTGTCCCTCCAGTACAAGAGTAAGTGTATAGCAAAGCTATGTCTGTGAATACAGAGTTTCAGGAACGTTACTTCCATACCATGCACCTGGTGAAAAAATAGTTTGGATCCAGTGATATTCCAGGCATGGTGCAGAATATGTCTTTGGGGTTTCTGGAGGCAGCTGCAGGTGTGATGCTTGCAGTATTGTTTTTGTAGGTGTTTGACTGGAGTAGTTCCTGTACAGTTGTGGTTTTAACACTGCCAGAATTTCCACAGGTTTATCACTGACTTCTATATCCTTGAATTGAAGGGTGATGATTATCCTAAATGTAAATCTAAGCAAAAGGACTCATAATTAAATTAACCTTTCTCCATTTCTCAGTCACATGGCAGCTCTTCAGCAGGCTTGAAGGCTCTGTTTTATTAAAATGTCTTAATTTGTCACAGTGTTTCAGTGTTATCAGTGTTTAGCATTGAAGAATATTTGCACCAGACTTAATGACTTCTTTTTGTATTTTTCTTTCTCTCTGTCTCAATATTGCAGTACCAAAAGAATTGGTGGAGCTTCACTTGAAACTGATGAGAAAGATTGGGAAGTCTGTCACAGCAGACAGATGGGAAAAATACTTGATCAAGGTACAATATGCATGTTGTATTATTCTGCGATGCTGGAATATGGTTGTGATGAGCAGTTGTGTGAGCAAGACCTAATACGAGCTACAGGAGCCTTGGGCTGTGCTAGCATTGACACGCGTGCATCAGATCCCAGCTTAACTTGCAGGCTGCCTAGGCTTGTGGAATAAAGTCTCTGAAAATAACCTCCATCTTCTGCATGTGAAAGAATGTCCACCCCCATAATTGGCAGGAAAATACTTTCTTGGGTACTAAGACCCTAAATAAAGAAGATTTAGAAGCCTGCAAATGGGCTAAATTGAGCAGAGATTTATACAGTAGCAGTTCATTTGTATGTCACTTGTCCAAATATGATTTAATTACTGTGATTTGGCTGCTATTCATACAAGAACCATACAGAGGTCTTGTAGCACGTGTTGATAATAAAAGAAAGTATTGCAGTGATTTATATCTTCATGCTCAGGATGGCACAGCTAAGATGAAAATGTAATTATGCATCAGTAAAAATAGAGCATCCTATTGTTTTACATAATTCTGTCTTGGTATTTTAATTGCAGCTGTGTCTTTGTTGATACTTTACATACAAATAGTTTCCAGTTTAAATAATTTACTCTGCTTAAAAAAAAGAAAATATATAGATAGTCAAAATTAATAGGTTACCATGACCCCTCTGGATATGTTTCATGTGTCTTTCAATCCACAGAATTGTAATATTGTTATTGTCTGTACAGTCGTGGTCACATCTTGCGTAGAAATACAGCATCATGGTAATAGCAACCGTACAAATAATAGCACTTGGCAAATCCAGCTGCAGATCTCCCCCTTAAATGCTGTCTATAAGCTCTACATATGTATGACTTTGTCTTGAGATTTGTGTACCCTTTAAGATGATGATGTTTTTGGGGCTGGGAATGCGTTGAGAAATAACCTGCTAAAGGGCCTTTGTTAATTCTTACCTGTTAACCAATTGTAAAGCATTGGTGATAATTTTTAAAAATAGTACTGTAATGACTTATATAACTTGTGTGTACTTTGTGTATTACCAAGTACTGTGGTTACTGAATTGTGTTAAATTCCTTAATAAACCCAAAAACCATTGCAGCAAACTGAGAAAACCCAACTCTGACTCGTGATATTATGTACCCCACTGGAGCCACTTACCAGTTGTGTGGTAAGCAGAAAGCAGGGCGATAAAACAAGTTTGAGGGAATAGTTTGGAAAACCTTCTTCAAAGCAGTTTGGAAATTCTTCTTCAGGGAAGCAGTAAGGAAACCCTCCCTCACACCCCTGTTAAGACCAAGTAAGTGTTAATAAATTCTACTTCATTTAATAGTCTCCAGAGCTAACTTGAAGCTTATTCTGGCCAGTGGTTCAAAGGAACCTTGAAGAACAAAGGAATTTGAATATAACTAATTAGGAAGGTATGCTAATATTGTCCCCGTTTTAAAGGAATATGATTAATTTAGAAAAGCAAGGAAGAGTATTGGGAAATGCCACAAAAGCCAGGAAAAACTGAAAAGACGTGGAACCACTGAGAGCATTTTTCCTTGATGCCTGCGGTATTGTTGCACATATTATTGATGACACTAAGAGGCAAAGTTGACCTGTTTTTCCTTTGTTAGAAACTAGTAATGTGTTGCTTTGATAAAACAGGGCTTGATATATTCTAGATGTTCTTATTTAGGCAGAAACTTTAGTGGAGGACATTCAGACTTGCATGCTCTTAATATTAATTTAATAATAAAATTAAATAAAATTATAGATATTTTTATATTATTTATATAATATACTTAAATTTATATTATAATATAAATTTATATTAAAATGTAAATTTAATATTAAATGTGTGCATGTATATATTATATTTTGTTTATATACCAACTAATTATAAAATGTGCCTCACTTGACTGTTGTGCATATAAAGAGTATTATAAAAATTGTTTCTATACTGTGGCTAGTGTTTTGACAGATGGATATATTTTGGGATAGGAAGTGAACATGATAGTTGAGAGTTCTTTCCCTTCCCTCTTCTGGTGGTGAACCACCCAGGCTGGATCCACCAGCATGTGCACTAGTCTTTTATGGAAGAAAATGGCTGTAGGCCTCTATGAGTCTGACTTTCCTCCTCTGCACAAGGCATGTTTTATGGTCATGTATGGCTGAGGAAAGAAAATGCCTGGTCCTAAGCATTCCAGCAACTAAGAGGAAGTGTCTAGTTTAGCTGATTTTGAGAAGCATGTAGTGAGGTCACATTGCACTGTCTCCTGACAAAGTGTTTTGTTCAACTATTGTCAAATGTAACTTACATTTTTATACAGAGAAGATATCTCTGCACTAGTCCATCTGAAACCTTCAACCCAAAATCTATACTTCTTCGGTTCTTCAGTAATTCTGAACACATTTCTCATTGTTAGAATTCACGTGTCTATAGTCCCATGATGGAGACTCCTCTGTCAAGGAGACTCGTCTTTCATGTTCCTGTTTTCCTTGTTTAAAGTGAACACTTGGAATGTGTTGTGGTGTTGGATGCCATCATAGCTGCTTTGGAATTACTTGAGAGAAACGTTATAGCATTTCTTGCAGGGTGGAAAGGTACTGACCTTAGCATGCAAAATCCAGCAGTTCCTGCAAGCAGCAGCTTTGTGATCAGTGTGAAGCATCCTCTCTGGGAAGGCAGAGACTAAGATTTCACAGCAGAGCCTGGATCAGTGAGCTCTGTAGTTCAGGGTTGTGACAGTACTTGTCAGGAGAAAGCACAATTATCTGGTTTTTAATTGTCAAAATGTAGTCATTTCAGTTTGAACAGATGCTTCATCAGCTCTGATGTCTCAAAGCTTTTGCTTTGACAGTCACACACTTCGTAGCACATGAAGCTTCTTATTATTGCTCTCATACTTAATGAGTAAGTAATGAACAGCAACTGGCATATGCCCTGAGCAAGGGTTTTGATACACAATTTCCCAGTGTTTTTCATATTACATAGTTGAAAAGGAGAGAGAAAGGGGAGTAGCCTCATTTTGTGAGCGAGCAGTGATTGTCTCCTGCTGTGAGCTTTGGCTCGGCATCAGAGAAGTCCCTGTGTAATATTCCTTAACCTCAGAGCAGGAAAACCTGCTCTTCAGCAGGAGCCCTTGTGACCAGAGTGCTTGTCTCCGTTCTCTGTAGGTCACAGCTTAAAGTCAAAGTATGATTTACGGTTTGGCTGAGCTGACCTAACTGCAGGCTTACCCTTGTGCCACCTGAGAAATGGTGTCAGTACTAGGGGTGGTGGAGGGTTGGTAGTATGGCTTTGGGGACAGGGGAGGGGTAGCAGCCACTTTGCTTGGTTGGAGCCTGGGTGGAGTTGTACATTATGAGTCATTTAACCTGTATTTTTGGTGGGTGAAATTTAGGATTATTTTGCTGCTGTTTCCAGAGAAAGCTGTATTCAGATGTGATTGGAAGATTGCTAAGCAGCTTGGTTAACTGTGTCTTACACTTTATAATAATTTCCTGATTGGGAGACTGCACTGTTTTGCTTGAGTCCAGCCTTGCAGACTGAAGAGCAGTGACACTTCAAAATAATTCCAACTGGATGTGTAGCTATGATCAGCTTTTGCCTCATCATGGATATTTCCACTGGAATAGCCTCACTGACTGGAGATCCCACCATGTGTCCTCAATTGATGAGCAGCTTATCTCTTCATGAGAGTTGTCTTAAGCACGTCTGAGTTGTTTAGGAGGAGAGGAAATTTCTTCTTCACCTTTATTATTGGAGCTCATGCTGGTTCAATCTATTTCTCTACTGCTGCTTTTTCTGGTGATAGGATTCTTTTCCCCCATATTGGTGTGGTTGAATATTGAATTGATGTGGTTAAAATATTTTAAAATACTTGTCAAGCAGCTTGAAGGTCAAGATATTTTGTAAAGAATGATAGTTCCACAGTGTGGAGTGAGTAACAGTTGCATTTGTTATCTGCCATAAAGTTGAAGGACTTAGGGAGCCCCAAGAGACCCTGGCAACTTGTCTGCTGAGTGCTGCAAAGAGATAGAATAGGAAGTTGTGTCTACTTGAGAGAATTTATATTCTAAATAGACAGAAATAGAAAAATGTGAGGTATGTGCACAGCAAAGACAATAATACCCTCCCATTCCAGAGTCATGCAAATTTAGGATGTTCAGAGAATGTGGTGGTGATCAGGACCTCGACGATCTCCTCTTCATGAAAATTCAACAGTGCTTCAGTTTTACTTTTTGTTTTTCTGTAGGACTTTCTGACTGCAATCCCAAAGAGATCATGTGTAGTTAATTACTGTAGTAAGGTACTAGTAATAAAAATATGTAAAGTTGATTTTTTCTCTTAACCTTAGAAATCTGCTTATTTCATTTTTAACAGATATGTCAAGAATTCAACAGCACTTGGGCTTGGGAGATGGAAAAAAAAGGATACCTAGAAATGAGTGTTGAATGCAAACTGGGGATTCTGAAGGTACACATTCATCAGCTAAGGTTCCAAATTACTGCTTCCTCACTCACTTGAAGGTCTTGCAAATTTGGCTTGATTGAACCATAAGTGCATATATTAAATATAGAGCTGATCTTGGATCAGACATAGTATTTATTATTCATTGTAGTGGGATGGGCCCAAACTGCATGTAACACTTTGTTTGCATATTTTTCACACTTTGTATGAAAATAATCTCATGCTTACTGTTTTGTCAAGAGCTTTTTGCCTGTGCAATACACGCTTTAAAATGTGTTTTTTACCTTGCTGAATTCTAAAGGCAAAATGGGACTCATTTTCTGCGGCCTTGACAAAATTGTTAGTGTTGGTTCCAAGTTATGTATGGGTTCTATTGTAGCATGAGATAATTTGTACTGTGTAAAACAAGTTGACAATAAACCTTGTAAGCTGTAACAGGTTAAAAAAAACCAAAACCAACCCAAACCCTTGTATCTCATTTTAAAACAACATGGTCTGGAAAAAACTGATCGCTACAGCCTAAAAACAAGTTCTAAATCACACTGAAATGAAATGAGCTGATTTTCTTATTTCTGTTTATATTTTTGATACCTTACCAGTCTTTCTTCTTTTTCAGTATCTCTGTGAATGTCAATTTGATGACAATCTAAAGTTTAAGAATATCATTAACGAGGAGGATGCTGATGCCATGCGTCTGCAGCCCATTGGTCGGGACAAAGACGGCCTCATGTATTGGTATCAACTGGATCAAGAGCATAATGTCAGGATGTACATAGAAGAACAGGATGACCAGGATGGATCCACATGGAAGTGCATTGTTAGGTATTCCTTCTTTTTATTTTGGGAGGTTTTAGCTATTTTTGATTCAGTCTCAGAAATATATTTCAAAAAATCTTCATTTCTCACACAGTAGGATTCATGACAGTGGGATTTTCTGCATTGGCATCTATGTTCTAGTGAAAAATCATGTACAGAAATAACTCACAGATTTGTTGGTAGCAACCATCACATTTTGTTTCCTGCTAGTTCAAGCTACGATGAATATATAGAAAGGGTAGCAAGAGAAGACTGTCTTGAGGATGATGGCTCCATGTTGCTTGCTGGCCAGCTAAATGCCTTAGAAAATGGAACACTCTAGCTTCTTTAACTTCAGCTTTGTTACAAAAGCTACAAGTGGACAGATTTGTTCTTGGAGAAACTATATTGCAATTACTACTGTTGGAAGGAATCCAGAGGAGGCCAAGGAGATGCTCAGAGGGCTGGAGCCCCTCTCTATGAAGACAGGCTGAGAGACTTGGGATTGTCCAGCCAGGAGAAGAAAAGAATACAGGGAGAACTCAGAGCCCTTTCTAGTACCTAAAGGGACTCAGGAAGAGGGGAGAGTGATTTATTAAAGAGGCATGTAGTGACAGGACAAGGGGGAATGGCTTCAGACTGATAAGGGGCAAGTTTAGATTTGATATTACAGAGAAATTCTGTGTGAGTGGTGAGGCAGCAGCACAGGTTGCTCAGAGAAGCTGTGTCTGCTCCATCCCAGGAAGTGTTCAAGGCCAGATTTGATAGGGCTTTGAGCAACTTGGTCTTGTAGATGTCCCTGCCCATGGCAGGGAAGTTGGAAATGGATGGTCTTTGAAGGTCCCTTCCAACCCAAACTATCTGCAGGTTATTTATATTGCCATGACTTCAGTAACTGAGGGAGTCATACAAAAGTGTTTAAACCACTATCAATGGGCCGTAAAATGATAAGCATTACTGTGAGTTACATGTAGACAGCTGTTGTGGGGGAATAAAGTAAATGTATCCAAACAAACAGATCAAGAGCAGATCCATGCATCATCCACCTCTTCTATGCATTATAGACTCCAAAATTCATTGCCAAAAGAAGAAACCAGGGGTCTGCTGGGAAGGTTCTAACACTCCACACTCACAGCAAAAAAACACATTAATACATTAAGAAACCTGAAATGGTTTTAAAGCCCATGAAACTCCACATACTGGGATTGTTCCAGGCTTCCTTTCTTTCTGTAAACCTGGGGAAAATAAATTGCTGAACACTGACTTTGAAGAAGAGATGTGAGAGCCTTATTATTCTAATCCATTAAGAAGGCAACAACTGTTCAATCATGGCTCAAATTCTTTATAAATTAACGTGGTTTTTTTTTATAGTTGGATATGCAATTTAAATAAGGAGTTACACCGCACTCAGATTCATGTTCATACAGATGTGCACCAGCATTTTTTGCTGTCGTAACTTGAGTTGATGGAGTTCTCTAGAAACCTGGTATTGTTTGTTGCATGTGTTTAGGATAAGCACTTGCAAAAAGTACCTAAATTAATTTGTTGTTTGCTTTTGCAAATTTCACTCAAATGATATGGTTGCTTCTTTGGTGCATGAGCAGAGAGCAGTAGCTTGTTCTCTGCTGAGAGAAAAAAAAATATAACAAAGAATAATCAGTGATGGCTAACAAGAGGATTGTAAATAACAGAATAATAGTAGCAGCTTGGATGCAGACCCAGCAGGAATTAAGGGGATAGGTAAGCAGATAAGGTCCTTCCAAAGGCATAAATTTATTTTGGTATGGATAAATTGAAAGGTTTCTGACTGCAGAGGTGCAGCCACTTGTGGGACAAGCTTTTCACTGTGCTTATATTTTCACTGTATAACTCTAATATTTTCAGAGTAATTAATTTAAGCAGATAATGTTTGTTTATTCTTTATGAATCCCTTTGGGGTAAGTAAGTGCTTATCAGACAGTGTGTTTTTCTCCTCTAGAAACCGCAATGAGCTTGCCGAGACCCTAGAGCTCTTGAAAGCACAAATTGATCCTGCTCTGTTGAAAAACAACAATTCTCAGCAGGAGAATTCATCACGTGAAAGTCCAAGCATAGAAGATGAAGACACCAAAAAGGGTGAGGAAGACACCAAAAAGGGTGAAGAAGACACCAAAAAGGGTGAAGAAGACACCAAAAAGGGTGAAGAAGAAGCTGCACAAGGTTTTCTGCCTTCTTTTCTCAAACTTTGAGTGTTTTGCTGTGGCAATGTTAGAATTTTTAGCTTTACAAAAAGTTACCGTGTTCGATTAGGATTAAAAAAAGTAAATCAAGTAAATATTGAATACTTTGAAATTCTGAATATAATTGAAGGTTTTTCAGTACATATTTAGTCTCAAACATTTATTTATAGGAAGAGAGCTGTGCAAAAAAATGTTTTCTCAGTAACTTTTCTTCTGGACATTTTTTATAATATTTTAAATGCTCATTATTGTATGTTTTTGTGGGGCATTGAACTGCTGCCAAACTTTTCCTGTTTTAGCAACATTAAAATTTGGAAAAGCAAAAAATGTGCTTGTGCAATGCCATGATTGAAATCAAGACAGTATTGGGTGTGATGTTTATTCTTGCTTTTGAGTTAGAAACAAAAAAAAATATAGGTTATTTCCTCAAACATTTCACAGTTGACACGATATTTCAAGAAGACATGAGCTGAAGTTAAAGCAATTTAAAATGCTAAAGCATTGTAGAAGTGAGGCTGTCCTTATCTGCTTCCAATATCTTGTTGCTATTAAAATCACAGAATTATTTAGGTTGGAGCAGATCTCCAGGATCAAAGCCAAGAAGCTTTTTCCTTCCTTATTATCATGTCATTGCACGTATTTAGTAACTTGCCTGACTTGCTGGTTTGTGCATTGGCTTTGCTAAGTATCAGTCAGCCTGAAGTATTTGACTTTTTAAGAATCTGGTCTTCTTTCAGGTCATGAAAAACTATAAGCTTGTTTCCCAAGTAATTTTACCCAGTTTTACTACCTGGTCCTACTATTTTGTTAAAATATAGGAAAATGTTTTTACAGTCAGAAACAAAATTTAAATACTCCAATGTGTTAGTAGGTATTTCTGCAAATGTGTAGAAGTTAATTTGATATGTGGAATTAGCCAAGGCTTGTCTTGGTTTTGAGTATCAGAGAGAAGGAATTACTCTTCTGTTCTCCTTCTTTGCAACAAGCAGTGTGGAATGGAAGAAATAAATAAATATTTAGATAAAACTGTAGTTGTTGTGGAAGTACTAAGAGATGATTGTAGAAATGGCAGTAAGTTGTGACAAAACCTAGAAGAATTGTCTTTCAGTCTAAGGCATTTCCAGTATCTAACTCTGCATGTAAATGCCAACACAACCTGCTTAGTTACCAATACTGTGGAATTAATTCCATGTACTGGTCATGCTTTTATCTCAGTCAGGCCAACTTAAATCATCTGATTGAGACCAATGCTTTACATTGAATTCAGGAGCAGCCATTTGAAAGCATTTTGAATGTCCCTACTGTAGATAATTCCCCAAATCCTGTGGCACACTCACCTGGCTCAGTACTTGCATTAGGCTGTGTATTGGTGTAAGAACACCTCTAGGCATTAGTTGCAGAATCATAGAATAGTTTGGGTTGGAAGGGACCTTTAAAGGCCATCTAGTCCAACCTTCCTGGATCATCTCTGGATCAGTTTGTGCAGAGCCCCATCCAGCCTGACCATGAACACTTCCAGGGATGCAGCAGCCACAGCTTTGCTGGGCAACATGTGCCTCACACCCTTATGGTGAAGAATTTTTTCCTAATACCTAATCTCAATCTCCCTTCTCTTAAAGTCCTTCCTCTTTGTCCTGTCACTCCATGCCCTTGTCAAAAGTCTTGTAAGCAACTCCCTTAAGTACTGGGAGATGCTATAAGGTCTTTCCAGATCCTTCTCCAGGCTGAACAACCTATCTCTCAGCCTGTCTCCATAGCAGAGGTGCTCCAGCCCTCTGAGCATCTTCATGGCCTCACTCCTACAAGTCCATGTCCTGTGTTAGGTAATGAATAATGAAATTATTTACATTAGCAGTGATTTGAGTGCTGTCAGTATGTTCTAAGAACATTCCTTAGAGCCTTTCAGTTGAGAAACTGTAGCATTTCCTCCTTGTAGTCCAGGGATTGCACTGAATGCCCTACTAAGATGTAGGGAAAATATGCTGGAAGCCCTGACACTTGTTGGCTTTGACAGTTGTTCACGTATCATTAAACTAGTACATGCAAATACCTGGTAACCTAACCCAATGCTTACATGTTTACTGGCCTGACTGATTGACTCTAGTAGCGTTAGGAGAGCTTGTGCGTTGACCAAGTCATTTTGTGTATGTGTGAATTTTTTTGTGATTGGTTCAGGGAGTTGAACTGTAGAACATCTGCTGATTTTTGGTATGGTGAGGTTTTGGGATTCTGGTGGTCCTTAATGAATTTTGGGAGAAAGCAGTAGGTGATGGGAAGAAATGGCTGAACAAAGTTGAGACAGACAGAAATAAAGAGAAAGTGGAAGAATATGGACACAGAAAATACGTCATTCTCACTGTTACAGACAGGTATCTTTGCAGAGGCACTTACAGGGACTCTGAGTAGGGTCGCTTCTATGAAGGGGGAAAGGCCAGCCACGAGCCTTCAAAATGCACTCCTCTAAAGCAGCTTACCACTTCTGGAGCCTTAGAGATGCATCTTTACTGTACTGATACTGAGATTTATATGAATACGTGCCTTGTATTTGAAAATACAAGATCTGTGAATTCCTTCTCACTATTCTAAAACACTTAATTTCTTTGATGTAATTGCTAGCTGTCACGACATTTCCGCTGTATATTTTTAACCACTTTCAGAAGCTCTCATCATGCAAAAAAATTACACTAGCTCAGTTGGAGAGGAGTGAAGTACAAGGAAAAAAGTAAAATCTTTTTGTTTGCAGTTGTTGCACACTTGCAAAAGCATCTTCCAGGTGGCAGGAGCTGCTGTTCTGGTATATACAGTGCTATTGTATTTACTTTTTCTAATTAGTTGTATTTCTGGCTGATATAAAATGGTTGGTAAAATACAAAACCCTGAAGTCTCAAGAGGCTGTGGTAAAAATAAATAACAAGCTGAAGTGCATAGTGACAAAATAGCTGTATGGTTTATTCTAAATGCTAGGACTGTACTTCAAGCCCTAGTGATCTAAAACTGAGTTAGCAAAGTGGAATTCTTCTGATTCTTTAAGCTCTGCAGGTTTCCTGGGATATACTACTATTCATTGTTTATTTTAAAAACAGCAGATGAATTGAGTGTAGAGCGTTGTCTGCATGTACGAGATCTAGTCATTACCCAGAGAACCTGGATGAGTTTTGCCGTAAGCCGTAATGCTAAATGTCTTTTCTCTGAACTGTTACAATAGCTAAGTATATCTTTTTGAAATAAAAACATGTACAAACAGGGGACTCATTTCTCTGAGCAGTTTCTCTTGAAGGCCATGGAATCTTACACCATGTTCTGTTTTCTGAAATAGCCTAGCGACTCAAGTGAGATTTCATGCCTCTGCCTAGGTTTTGTGTATCCTCTGGAAGTATTGTGGTAATACTGAAGAAGGGACTGAGATGTGTGTTGAAAGAAGCATAAACCTAGAGTTCTGCTCTTAGCTTCTGAAATTTAGGTTTATCTTGGTATATAACTAGATTGAACAGTGGTTCTATAGCTAAAAATTGTCAGCCCACTTATTTAATGACAGTGTTAGACAAGCCAGATTTCTACTAATTCAGTGAGAGAAGAGTCCTTTGTGCAAGACTTGGACTGTTGGGTTTTTTAGGTATGCCTCTGTTTTGATGAAGTTCTTTGTAATCCTGTAGGTCCCTTGGTTGTTTCATAGCTGTTTTTCTCTGTCAACAGAAAATCAATTGAAAATCAAAGAAGAAAAAGAGGAGGTAGAGGAACAGTCAGTGGAATCAGAAAGCCTTCCTTCTCCTGTGGTCAAAGAAGACGAAAATGCACTAAAAATTGAGAAAGTGGAAGAAAAAGAAATTATAAAATTGCCAGTGATAGTGAAATTAGAGAAACCTTCAGAACACAATGAAGAAAAGCAAACTGTCAAGGAAGAAAGTGACTCCTTTAAGGAAAATGTCAAGCCTGTTAAAGTAGAGGTGAAGGAAAACAAAACGGAACCCAAAGACCTAAAAGAAGTAAAAAGCTGTATGGACAAAATAGCAGTTCATGAGCCAGAGAGGCTAGAATTTTGTGTTAATGTCAAAACTCCACAAGAAATTGTGGAGAAATCTGTGGAAGAAAGTGAAAAACTTAAAAATGACCAGCAGGCAAAAATACCACTTAAAAAGCGAGAGATCAAACTGACGGATGACTATGATAGTCCAATAAAAGGGCCCATGTGTAAATGTGTTACTCCAACAAAGGATGTCTTGAAGGAAGAAGGGAAACCAGAAGAAGAAGCTTTTAAGAGAGTCCCTACCATTACTGCTCTATGCCCTGATGGGAAAGTTCTAGTAAATGGAGAGGTTAGCTGTGAAAAAGTAACCCCGAGCGTCATACAAAATAGTAAGTCAGAACACTCTGCTAGTGCTATGGAAGACAGCCCCTCATTAAAAGAGAAAAATGGAAAAAGCGGGGAAAAAGTATCAGACTCTCTAAATTCTGTTAGTAAAATTATAAAAACATGTGAGATTGAGAAAAATGCAGTAACTGTCCTGAAAGAGATTGGGACTGTGGTCTCTGAGGTTTCTAATCAGAAAGTGCCTTCAAAGGAGGAATCTAGTCCTGTGGAAAAAGAGTCCCTTGACAGCACAACTACTGAGACAGTAGCAGAAGAGTCTTCAAAACCTGAAGACTGTGCCAAAACAACTGCAGAGAAACAAGCCACTGATCTCAAAAACGACAGCCTGCCACCACCCAAAGAATGTTCAGAGAAGCTAGAGATGTCCCCAAATTCATCTGCTCCTGCAGAACTGCCTAAGCTTGCACTGGCTGAAGAAGAGACTTTGAAAAGTAAAGATGAGCCTGAGGAGAAAAACGACTTTCCAGAAGCTGCTGAGATACCTCCTGCATCCACTTCACCTGTTACAGTAGAGAAACCTGTTTCAGAAAAGGAGGACTCTGATAGTAAAATGGCTCTACCTGAGGAGAGCAAAGTAGAAGAAAAATCCAGCCCTGAAAAACAAGAGGAAGAACCAGAAGCTGCCAAAACAGAGCCAGATAGATTAGATGATGCCCATGCATCAAATCTAGAGGACTCCTCAGAGAGTAAAAAGGAATCTCCAGTACCTAAAAGCAAATTTAAATATAAGCTAGTTTCTGAAGAAGAAACCTGTGCAACAGAGAATAAAGAAATAACTTCTGAAAGACAAAAAGAAGGAATTAAATTAACAATCAGGATCTCTAGTCGGAAGAGAAAGACAGAAACACCACCAGAAGAGGTCAGCATTGGCCGCACATTAAGGCGATCGCCAAGAATATCCAAGCCTACTCCGAAAGTTGTGGAGACTCGGGATCAGAAGCCTGAGAAGAAGCGACCTGAAGAGGAAGAGGAGAAACCTGCAGCAGCACAAAAACCAGAACGAAAAGAAGATGCAAAAAAGCAGGAGAAGGAGACAAATTCTAAAGTTAACAAGGTAAATGCAGTTTTATTACTTGGAAGTAACCCAAACCCCCAATCTTGTCTATAAGGAGAATATTCTTACATAGGAATACTGAGGATTATGTTCCTTTGGTCTTTCCTTTTGCAAGAAACTAACTTTCCAATCCAGTTAGTGGACTCAACCAATTTAAAAACATCCCCTGGGAGAGTGCTAATGTCTGTTGACTTTTTATAAACTTTGACAGTTTATAAAATCTGTCACTTAAACCAACTAAAGTAGACCAAATCAACCTGAGTGATTTTTTCTAAAAACTGGCATGATCAGATGTGATTCTTTCTGACTGTGTGGCTGAATAGAGACTTGTAACCCCACTGGATTTACTAGATGGATACTTATTGGTGTCTGGTTGGTCAGAGTGATCATAAGCTTAAAAGGAACTAACAAATGGGGAAGAATAAAAATATTATGACTTCTCTTTCTAAGTGAAGCTAAAGGTATGGTTGTGGTGAATTCATGATATAATTTAGCTTTTCTCACATATGTGATACATATTTTAATGTAGGTAAAGAGTTTTTTTTTAAATACTAACTTTTGTTTATGCAGAATAGATCTTTAAAAGTAAATGAGGTAAATATATCACAGAAAATTAAACATGCATTTATATGGTGTTTTTCTGAGACTGTGTATAAATAACCCTTTATTAATTTATCTTCTGTTTTCTCTGGATAAGCAGCACAAAACAAAAGAGGAATAATGAGTTTGTATTTTTAAGTGCACTTTTTTATATCAACTTGTAAAATCCTATTAATTTTCCACTACAACATATTTTTGACTGATGTAGCATTCACTCATTTAGCAAGCTTCTTTCACATACTACTATGTTGGATAATCTTAATGAAATTAACAAACAGTTGATTTTTAAGTGAGTGGTAACAGCTATACTGAAAAATTCTGTCACATGCATGGAGAAATGAAAAAAAAATTAATTTAAAGATTTTAATTAAAAAAGAAAACATGTGAAAGTAAGAGTGATTATAAGTCCTAAAGTCATTAGAATTTTGAAGTACTATTGCTTCAGGTGTTTTAACTGTTTTAACTTGATCTCTATTTGTGAAAGATCAAGACATCTAAAGATGTTTACTTTTCTAGAGAGATTTTAAAATAATTATGATGGAGGAAGAAGTTTGAGGCTGTTAAGCTTCTATCATTTAAACAGGATGAAGAATACCAGGATCTTTAATAGCTTACTTTATATCTTGGGGTTTCTTTTCTTTCTAAAGATGGGTCTTAGAAAAACCTGACTTAAAAATTGTGATGCTGTATGATGAATCTGTAGCCTAAACTTAGACTATCATGGATTTGAAGTACCTTTGCTACTAAAGCTTAGGGAAGAGTAAAATCTCTAAACAGGTAGAAATGGATATTAAGAACACGAAACAAAATTTTGCCAATGTGACAAATACTGCCTTGGTACATCCTGCAGGAGAAACTTTGTGCATTTTAGTTTATTCAACTTATTCAGGTCTGTGAGTCATTTAGTCAAAATCCAAAAAATGTTTTGAGTTGAAAAAGCTGGAAAAGTTACTTTCCATTTTCAGTGTCTGTGGGGCGGGGGTAATAAGTTGTGAGAGAATGACGGGTGTGAGAAACAAGCTGGTCAATGGGAATAAAAGTTTTTTCAGTTAGACATGTTGCTTTAAATCTAAAATATATTATTTGCACAAAGTAGTTTAAATAATTCAGTCTTCTGAATTTTAATTGAAATCTGTTTTTCATTCAAAATGTGGTAATACATATATTCAAAATATTTTCAGTCATTATATGGTATATGATAAAAGGGGGTAGATGCCCCTTTGATAAGCAGAAAAGAAGCACCAACTGAATTATGTTTCATGTAAGAAAAAATAATGAAAAAGTATAAATGTGAAAGAAGACCTAGACAGAAGTTATGCTCTTAAAAGGTGCAGTGCTCTTATTTCAAAAACTAACACATTTTCTAAAGTATAATAATATGCATAACCTTGTTGGGGAACAGGTGGGAGAAAATAAGATTCTCTTTGGGTCGAAGCAAGTTTGCATGAAAAAGTCAGAAGATTTAAGTGTGGAATTTACCATGTTCAGTTGGCTTTGTTAAAATAGAAAAAAGGGGGATGAGTAGAAAAATTTATCTACTTTTAAATCTTACTGAAAATTTCTTTATGCACATAGATGCAATTTTTTTCCTTTTATCTGGTTGCATTTTAAGGATCTTGGAAAGACAATATATTCATTCAAATGCTCTGCTGTAAATTTACTGCAGCTGTTCTGACTGAAATGAATCACTTCACTCTGGAGACAAATATTTTTTTAAGATCTGGGAAGAAACTTTGTGGGCTTCCTTTGTGTTTTTTCTTTGAAATGGTGTCTCACAGAGAAGCAAAGTTCGGTGGACGGGTACACGGACACGTGGCAGGTGGAAATACTCAAGTAATGAAGAGACTGAGGACTCTGAGAGTGAAAAAAACTCTGAGGAGGAGGAAGAAGAGGAGGAAGAGGAAGAAGAAGAAGCTCCACCTGCTGATGATGATGAGCCCTGCAAGAAGTGTGGCCTTCCCAATCATCCTGAGCTGGTAGGTTTTTGGGAAAAGCTTCTGTGGGTTGTTGTGTCAGATTTGGTGGGTTGGCTTTGATGGTGTCTGCAGGTACATCATCCTTCAGGGTGGCCATCTGTAGGAGAGTATCTAGGTTTTAGGTGTTAAACTCAGGGAGTAGATGAATTACCTTCAATAGGGAGGGACGGAAGTTATTTTTCCTGTTTGCCAAAACAAAAATAGCATCTTTTACAAGGTGTAACACTGTAACCATAGCCCTTTGATAAATCAGTCTGGGTGAGGCTTTGAGGGTGTGCTTGCAGTTGCAGTGAATACAGAGGAAGCAACATTAGAAAGAACCCCAGCAGTGTGATGTCTACTTTCCAAGGCATCAATGGCATAGCCACATAGCTACATAGTCATTAGATGTAGCTGCATCTCACCCTGAGGACTGAGTACAGTGAAATCCCAAACAGAGCACAACAAGATTTTGCTATATCTCATGATTCTCATTTATTTGTGGTAGACACCATCATGAATTCATCTGTTTGTCTGGGAGATCATCATGTGCAGTCCTGATACGAATCCAGAAAACAAGCCCAGTCTTGGGTGTTTGACAGATATCCTGGCATAGCTGAGAGAAAATTTGACCTTTAGGATGTTAGAGATAAATATTTAAGTAGATATACACACAGCTTATGCTAGCTTTGTTCTCAAGTTTTATGGAAAGGGATATCTCAAATTTTCCCAACTAGGTATGAACTTCTAGTAGTTGCCTAGTTGTGGATGCCCTGCAAGCTTGCAAGACTTTGTTCCTGCTGCCCAGGTAATAAAATTATCCTGACTGAGGAAGAAGGCCAGGTTTCCTGCATAAGATAGCATAGGGAAAATGGGTAATATCATGTCTTGTCTAGATGGAGTTTTCCACTTGTCTAGGATCTGGAAAGCATTACCAGAAAGCAGTACGAGATAGACTGTGTACCTTTACACTAAAGCTACATAGTCTATCTATATAGGCCACTACTACTAAGTACTGAGAAGATAAGTAAGTAAGAGGAAATCTGGTGTTAGCATGGAAAACGGTCATAAATAAACTTCTCCATAAAAACCACCCTTGGCCCTGGAAGTGTGGTACAAGGTAAGTAGTACAGGGCTTCTTTTTTTTTTTTTTTTTTTTGGCACAGTCCAAACACTTCTGCCTTGCCTGCAGAAATAGTTCTGGAGCTTGTTATATGTGAATGCCAAAAAATACTCATGACACGTTTTGTTTGCACAGATTTTGTTGTGTGACTCGTGTGACAGCGGCTACCACACAGCCTGCCTTCGCCCTCCGCTGATGATCATCCCCGATGGAGAGTGGTTCTGCCCGCCTTGCCAGCATGTACGGTTCCTGTGTGACTTCACTCTTCTTTGCAGCTTTCCTTGTGGTTGTGGAGATTGGCTGGGACTTTAACAAGTCCTTTCTATATCTCTTTGGTCTGTTAGCAAATGGACTGGGATGAATGGTAGGACTGCTGATCTTCCATCCATTAGTAAAACTGAGTTTGTGACGTGGTTTTCTCTTTCTTTGTTCTGCTAGTGATGCGTGACTGTATGTTGCTGATTTTTAGATGGGAATCTCCAGTCACACTGATTATGTCCCATCTCTGATTAAATCACAGGACTAGTATAGTATTAAAGATAAAATGTCTTAATTTTTCCCAAAAGAAATATTTATCATCCAGGAGACAGAAGCAGTAGGCAACAAGGGATGGATTAATGGCCAGAGCAAACAGCTATTTCTGAAGTGCTATTCCTTCTTCAGAGACATTTTCTCAGAAGCTGGTTAGAGAAGGCTGCTGCTGAATCTCAGGGTATAGTTTGTCTCTGCTGGGAAAGCCAGGGTTGTTCTAGTCAAGTAATAGGCCAGTATGAATCCTTATTCCAAGGTTAGAAGCGGGGTTGGTACTTGGGAGTATAAGCAGAAAGTGTGTGATGCTGCTCTTGTTAAATTAAAGGGAAACCATTTATTCACATTTTTAGGGTAATCTGCCTGATCCCAACCCCCTTTCTTGGTTTTAGAGAAAGTCTGTGCCAAAAGGGCTGTTGCCTGACAGTAAGCTAGTGACATTGGTCTTGATGTGAGATAACTCTGTTTGGTGTTGATTTTCAGTTGTCTTCTGAGGAATGTTTTTAGTAGTGATGATTTTGAATATGTAAGAATGTTTTCTTTACACTTATAGCATATCCTTGTTCTGCTGCTGTTGAAGTAGTCTTCAGTATGTAAAGTGATATGTAAAAGAGTGAAGAGCATCCTTGGAAATAGTGTAAGGAGGGCATTAACATGGACTCTAAGGCACAATTTATTCATTAAAAGTAATTTTTGTATACACCTCCTTGAGTATTTGGTAAGAAAATGATCCTAAAGTGTATCTCTGCTTTTTGCTGCAGTGTCCACTGAACTCATCTGGTTCCAACCTCTGCCATGGGCAGGGACACCTTCCACTAGACCAGATTGCTCCAAGCCCCATCCAACCTTGACTTGATGGTGGAGCTCATGTTTTAAAAAGACAGGCTTTATTGTAAAGCCTTGTTCATTGAAGAGGAGCCTCCACTGAAGAGGCTTCTTCCAGTTACAGACTGAGTGAATGAAGAGTGTAAACATTAGTTCAATGTGAAAATAGCTGGTTATGAAATAAACTAATACTGTGTTTCCTTCCTTTAGAAATTACTCTGTGAGAAATTAGAGGAACAATTACAAGATCTGGATGTTGTCTTAAAAAAGAAGGAGCGTGCAGAACGCAGGTACTGTTGTTTGTATGCACTCATAGAGGTGCTGTGCAGGGGGTGGTAATAATCGGGCAAGCATTAAAATAATTGGGGAGAAAAGCAGTGATGAGACTGGGAATTGCTAAGACCAATTTTTAGTTGCCACTGATTATTGCTGGCTCAGTTCTGGGACAGCTTGCAAGAAGGGAGGAAAAGTACAATAATTAGAAAAAAGAAGCAAATACATTTGTACTAAACTTTAGTTAAAGTGCCTGAACATAAATTTGACTTTCTTATACCAATAGTTAAAGGGTTTCCAGCACTGCTTCAGCTGACTTGTCAGTTGTGTAGAGTTCATGCTGTAAGCAAGTTCAAGTCTTGACTTTGCTCCAAAAGTCATCCAGATTATTGTGGGATTTGAGAGTTGTTGCTTTAGATTTTGTTAAACTCTGCCTAATGTACAAGATTATGCAGCAATTGCAGTAGGGCAGTGGGTGGGTGAAATTTCAGAGTCGCAGAAGATTCTGAGTTGGAAGGGACCCACAGGGATCATTGAGTTCAACTCTTCAGTGAATGGCCCGTGCAGGGATTGAACCCACAATCTCGGCATTATTACCACCCTGCTCTCACCAACTGTCCACTCCTGCCATTACCTAAGGCTAAATGCAAGCATTAGGAACAGCAGCCATAACAGTTGGAACATTCTATTGGCAGTTTTCAGACCTGGAAATGAGGGACATGAAACACAGTCTGCATAATTTATACATTTTAGGACATGTATTGAATACTTTGCAGAATTTAAAAACATCTGTATGTATTATTAAACAAAACTTTGCATGAATTTTATCTTAAAAGGCAAATTTCACCAGAAAGTGAGACCTTTCTAAAGAAAGTAATTGTGCAGGCTTGTATTTGTGGCAGGGACTGTAGTATTACATGAGACGTAGTGAGTCAGTGCTGGGAAGATGGGAGCACAGTCTGTGTCTGCTTTCAGCTTTCTTCAAATCTGTTTGTTATTATTGCAACAGCAATGATAATGACAGCTCAAGTACCAACTGTTCCTGATGTCACTACTTCTGCTCAGAGTGTATCTAGATCATACTGTGGTGAAATTATCCATTGCCAATTCTGCTGAATTTGTAGCTGTGGAAATGAAACTATCAGCTGTTTTTATGAGTGAACTCAGCATATACACACAGTCTCCATCTGTGCAGGAGTATGGGACACACAGGAACTCTGCTGCTTTGCTTTATGGTGGAAGTGCTCATTACTAGTGAACAGTATTTTTGGACTTACTTTGGTAAATATTCTGCTGGCAAACATTACATGGAATGCAAAGTTTTGCCAGTCTGTCTTGCTTTCTTGAAATCACCAGTGCTGGATAAAAACACAATCTTCTGAGAGCAGCAGGAGAAAATATGGTTGATATCATCACAGTTTTCAGTGTCTGAAACAGATGTTTAATAACTGTTTTGCAATTTGATCCTCATACCAAATGAACCTAATGTTTTATATTGTATGTTATAAAATTGAGCTTTTTATTTAGTTTCTAATTTTTTTTTTCCTTAGAAATAAGCTTGAGTTATGATAGACTTCATAATGCAGTAGTTGAATGTTGAAGTCTTCCAACTTAATGCTATATTTTAGCAAATAATAAGGTAAAAAGACTGAAGAATCATAATGCCAGAGGAAATGATAGTTGTTATTACAGCTCGGTGTATAAGTTAAAGCAGGTTGGTTGCTTGGGGCACAGACATACTTGAATGCAGTGTTTCTGGAAACATGTGGTTGGTGTCTCTCTTTTTGGCAAAGAGAAGAAATCCAACTCTGTCATTATGTATCTGTCTACCTAGTATGTTCTTTGAACCACTCTTGCTGTCATGCTCTTTGAAGTAGTGATGTTGTTGTGCTCTTTCCATCTCTCAGGAATCTGAGGCTGATTCAGCTGCTCAGCCATGTGCTTGCACATCCCGAAACTGTTATTTCACTGATTTTTTAAAATGAACCCTTCAGGTTTCCCGTTACTTACAAATACATGGATGAAATAATATCTTTACCCCTCCTTTTTCTGTTCATGAGTTGAAGGTGCTACCACAGCAACCTGAATTTTAGCTTTCTCATGTACAGCCTAAATTCTATAATTGTGTCCTACCACCTGCTGGATGGAGTGGACAATAGAGCCTTTTAGGATCTCCCTTTTAATCCATGTTAGATACTCTGAGACTTCTTGATGGAAAATCCCTCTAGAAGCTACTTGTCTAATTCTCACAGGCCAAACCAGGTGGAGTACATGCTTTCATACACACTTTTATAATTTCCCTGTAACAGCTTTTGCTGCTGTGTAATTGAGGTAACATGTTTTGTTTAATTTGCCTAGGAAGATGTTATAACCAGACAGTGCTGCCTTTGGAGATGTCTTGGTTCAAATGTTTAAACTCTTGGCTAGAGTCTTGAGCTCCTGTCTGCCACAAGGAATAAGGAATTCATTTGATATCATTTTGTATTTCATTTCAAAACCTTGACCTCAGCAGGATTGTCTTGTTCCATTTGCTCATTTGTTAAGCAGTGTATACTCAAGCCAAGGAGAAGAACAACAGAACTGGAAAACCTTGCTGATCTTGTTTAAAAACAGATGAATTTTTCTCATCTCCGGTATCTTGATGTTTTGCATTGCAAGAAATGAGAAGTTGAGTAAATCATCAAAGACACTTGCTGAATACTAAAATGTTTGCATTTCTAGTTCCTTTCTCATTTCAGTAATTGTATTCCTTGCTTTAAAATGTTATTTTAATTATTCTTTTCAAGAGCATAGTGATTATGCATAGCATCCTTCCTTCTCATCCAACCAACCTAATGGTACCCAGTTGGATGAAGATTTCTTTTCATCTGTCACTTAGGAATGTTTACATTAGGATACATAGGCATAATGATACCAAGTTTTTGAAGTCCCTGGCCTTTTTAGCTGTAAACATAAAATCCATTTTTACTCTTTGTAAGTATTACTTTAGGAACAGTGCTTGTTCATTTTATTTATGAATATTATGCTAGAAAGTGCAGAAGGCTACTCAGAAGATCTTCAAAATAGACATAGATTCTTTAGAACTTAATGGAAGTATTGGAAACAAAATTTTTACACATCAATGCTTCTATTTGCAAAACATAACACAGTGAAGTAAACATATCTAAAGTTAATATATGTCTTGGGTATTTTTGCAGTTATATGCATGATGTGTCCTGTTGCAACTCAAATGTAGTACGACAGACTCATACGAGCACTCCCTGTAACTTCAACAGTCTGATTCTGGTTGATTGAGACACTTCAGTGCAAAAATCCAGAGTCTTTCCAGACTGTAAATGCCACCAACTTTCATTGTGCTCTTAATTTCTTTAAATTACCCCTTGTTTTCCTAGAAAAAGGCTAGTAGGGACCTATGGTGATGAGAATTTGGTTACCCACCCTAGTCTGCATTGGTACTTGGCTATTCTTCCTCAGAGACTGCTTTTTTGAAACATCAGTCCAGCACCATGAAGGTCAGCATGTTTGTGAAGTGTAAGGAAATTCATCTCTAGTTGAGACTGACAGATACAACAGTACTTAGAGAAAACTTGTGTCCTTCAGGAGCCAGAGTTGTCCCCAAGGCAATTCATATGATGCAGAATGTCTGTGTTGAGAAAAGCAAAGTAAACTGAATTTTGCTTCCATAGATTTAATCCTGTAACACACTGTGGGCAAGGACAGCCTACTTCTCCTTACAAGAGTCTGTCCTGTATTTGAGTACTTCCCTCTCTCTCCCATCTTTGGACAAGTGTTCTCTACACTGATCCATCCTATTTTTTCAGCCCTTCTCTAAAGGGCATGTCTGCTACACTCCAGTAACTCCTACTGTCTAGGTCTTGAACTCTTCAGCTGGATCACATGTTTCTTGGAGAATGAGTAGGGCCCAGATGATTCTGAGTGCTCCAGCCAGGTGTGAACAGGACTGACTGCCATGGCAGGTGTCCTTCAGGTGTCCTGTCAGCTGTTGTCCTATTTGCACATCCATCTGTCATCATAGTTCTTGTGCAGCAGTTTGATTCTGCTGGTCTTTGCTCAGGCTGTTCTTCTCTGGCAAAGATTTGCTCTGTAGGCAGTTATTTGTCCCCTGGTGTTTCTAGAGTTTGTTCTTCCTGCTTGCGTCTCATATCTGGCATTTATCCATTTTAGATTGCATTGTATCTTTACGTATTTTTTTCAGTTGAGTGTGATTCTGAATTCCCATTTTCTCTTTCATCACCTTCACAATTGGTTCCAGTTACAGATCTGACAATGTAATCTTCATCACAGCATTAATATTTTTGGTCAGTTTTTACTTGCTTTTTAAACCCCAAATTCAGTAATTTCTGTGGTGCCCACAATCTTCAAGTACTGTTGATTGTCAGAACTCTTTGGAAAGCTGTTACATTATACATGCAGGAAATGTAATCACATGAGAATAAGCACAGAATCCAACTTCAATAACTTTTCACTTGGAACTTCCTCTTGGGATGTTTCTGCCTAATGATATAGTAAGATCCTGAGATGGTGCTAATTACAGCATTAATTGAGGTATCTGCAGACTTTTTGCAATCTTATTTTCATTTTCTTTCTCTCCTCAAGAAAAGAGCGATTGGTGTACGTGGGTATCAGTATTGAGAACATCATTCCACCTCAGGTAAGCTAGTGTGTCTATGTGTTATTATTGTTTATTTTTCCAAACTTCTCAGGGAAGAAGTCTCTCAGTACTGTGTCAGAGATGCTAATAGCATCTTGGAAAGAAAAATCCATCTATATGCAGATCAGAAATAATTCTAGACCCTTCATTTTAGACTGACTATAGCAGAGAAACCAAGGGAGCTTTATGGTGTTTATTAGAGCCACCTGATGCCACACAGAGTCCTCTCCCAGTGAGGGATTGCAGGACTTCCTCCCTGCCCATTACAGTTGGGTTTTGAGGTGAGTGCTCAATAAGTACTCAGTAGTTTATAGAGCTGGGAATCAGTTATTTAACTGTGGTGTTTGCTGTGCAGTTATTTAGGTCTGAGGTAATTGTTACAGCTTTCCTTTGGAACTGATGGAAACAAATGTTTCTGACTTATGATTCAGAGGGAATATGTAGTATCTCTAGGCAGCATAGCATTTGCTTTTAATGAGTGGATGTTAAGGTCACGTGATTAAAAACTGTAAACATTTAGTGTTTCATTAACAGATGCTTTTGTATGGTTTCTCTTGAGAAAAGAGGAAAAATGCTTTGATTCACATGAAGAACAGCCTCTTCTCACTTAAATACACTTTAAAACAAGTCTCTTGAAGTCTTAGACAAATGCTTTCATCTGGAGTTATATAATCCATTCTTTGCAGTTTAAAATGGAACTTTGTTCATTTTAAACATAGGCTTTTAACTCTGCCTGGATGTAACAAAGGCAGTTTTTCTCCCTGTCTCTGAATAACAGAAAAATTATAACAGATTTTATAAACTTGCAGAACAATCTATGGCTGAGAGCAAATATTTGAAAAATGCAGCCTGGGGGCAGATTATTTTGCTTTTAAATTAATAACTTACAAACAATAAAATAAAACTAACCTGCATGAAACTTAATTGAAACTGCACTGTGTAAAGATAGCCCTGTGCTCAGTATGCAGAGGTGGTGGCCACAGTTTGTTCAGCTGCCACATTTACTAGTCCTGGGAGTATCACCCATGATCTCAGCGTTACAGCATAAACATAATGATCCAATAGCCTGAACCCTTAAACTCTGCATTTGGAACGTTATGTAGCTTGTAAGGATAAAATGTGCAAATTCACCTGAACTGCTGTAATAGGTCACTATTTGACAAGTTAAAATGTGCTGTGTTGGGCATATGAGCTTTCTAGACAGAATGAATAATCTGTATTATGAGTTCAGTTATAATAAGTATGAAGGGAGGGAGAAGATAAAACTTTTTGACACTTCTGACTTATCTGAACAGGAGCCGGAAATACCTGAAGGTCAGGAAGAAAAGAAGAAAGATTCCAAAAAGCCCAAATCGAAACTTGAAAGGAGATCTACTAGAACCCGAAAATGCATAAGCTACAGGTCAGCAGCTTGTTAAAATAGCTTGTACAGCAAAAGTAATACTGTTGTTTCCTTTCTGAATCATCTTGCCACTTCTCATGTAAACTTTTACATTTAACAGAGAAGCCAAACTAAAATGTCATTGTTCTTTCCTCTGAATACTGCTTATGCTTGGTGGCTGTGAGAGCATGAGGTAGTATAGTGAAGGGCTGATGAATTAAAGAAATGAGAATGTATATGGTGTTTTGTTCAGGAATACTGGAGAAGGTTTCAGTGTGACTGCAGCTTCTGGAGTTAAAGCAGGTGAATTAAACCTCTCTGTCTTGCAAGGGAGACTTCTGCTTGTGTCAAAGGCCTGCAATTCCTTGCTCTCTTCCCCCACCGTAGATCTTCCTTACATGAAAGGGGCATGAAATTTAAAATGTAATCATCACGAAGTGCACATAAAATGCAAGCATTTAGAGAAATTGTGATAAAAATGCAATTAGTAAATGAAAGTGGCAAGATATTTTGACTCTGCATTCTGAAAGTAGAATAGGTCACTAAGGTTTTCAAAATTCAGCATGATCTTAAAAACAGCTTTTGTTCTCAGTGTATTACCAAGTTCTTTTTATAAACTACTTTCTAAATAATACCTTGTGACACTTTGTATCATCTTCAGTCCACCAGGCAAGCAGAACGCCCTTGGGATTAGAAAAGAATGTGGTTGGTTACCTGAGTGATTGTGGAGGTTTATCCTGGATGCATTAGGAAGGTTAAAATAAACCTCTATCTTTCCAGTAATTGCTGTATGTAGACCTTTATCATCAAAAACTGTAACTTTCCAACAATAACCATCGTTGAATTTATAGTCAACCTGGTTTTGCTGCTGAGGAGAGGCATGGTGTAGAGGCATAGTTTGTAGAGGCATGGGTTTTCCAGCCTGGTCAGAACACTCAGTCTGACTTTGCTTAGCTGTTGGATTTTGGTAAGTTTTTGAATGAACAGAAGTTACACTAATGAAAATGCCATTGCTGCTTTGGGACATTAAGCATTCCTGTAAGGAATGTTATGCTAGAGGCAAGACTACATAGACTGCTATTATATTAATGACAGGTCAGGTAGCATCTGACCAGGAGCAAAAAACCCCTTGCCTGTAGAGGGTGTGTGTGGCACGACTTCAGCAGGACCTGCGTTGTGCAATGGCAGTAAATTTTTATTGAATATAATGTTTCAGAAGAATCGGTCTTCCAACAAAAAGTGATAATCTCTTTCACAGACTACATAATACACATAAGTTTGAGCTGGTGAAAATATTCTATGTATCAGCATGTCAGATTTATATGTCTGCAGTGAAGTTCCACTGGTGTCGTGGAGAGTTGTGACAGTAGGGGAAAATAAATGCTACATAATACATAAATACTTATTCTACTAGGAAACAGATCTGTATTATGGAGCATCCTGGTTCTCTAAAGAATCTGTAATCCCTTTGTACTACCCATCTGTTGAGTCCTCTCATGAGAAAGTTAGCAAAAACCTGCATCATAAATAAAGCAGCAGCAGAAGAAATTATGTTCCATTACACCTGATGGACAAGCAGCTGTCAGCTCGTGGCTGAGCTCAGGTTATTTGTTAGAAGTGGCTTGAAAGCATTAAGTGATTTGTCACATTTTAAAGAGGGCTTTTTTTTTTTAGCTGTGTGGAGAGAAAACTGAGTAATGTGGAACTAATCTTACTGATGGAATAATTTCAGAGTTATTTCCTTGCTGGGTAAAGCTGCCTTGAGAGTGGCATGTAGTCATTCCTAAGTAATATAAAAATATTAGAAGTCAATCACCTTATTTTTCAAGGAGAAAGGGCTTTATGCTTACTATTGGGAATACAAAGTAAGGTATTAGATTTATTTTTTTTCTTGTACTGCTGGAGGTTTCTGTGGAGTATCAAGGTAAATATAACTGTAATCATTCTTTCATGACTAAGAACTGGAATTTTTAATGGATGTATTGTCCAGTTGTTAGTTGTCTGTATCTGAAAAAAATACAAAAAAATAACTTTTAAAAGAATGAGAACAAGAATTTGCATCTAAATAAAAGGTCTTATCTATATAGTTTATAAAATTTGTACTTTTGCATGTTGGAGTTCAAGGCATCTATTTTTTCAAACAGGTAACGATCCTTTTTTATTGAATTTGAGTTCATAACTGAAGAAACAAACTGAGGTCATTTGTGTTGAAAGTATTGTATCTTTTTTCTTCAGTTTGCTGTTCTCTTTAAATGAATTACTGAGGGTGCAGAGGTTTATGCAGTTTTATAAAAGCTGTTGTATGACAAGCACACTTGAAGACTGCTTTTGTTTGTCCTATTCAGTTATGTAACATTACATTACAACTTGTTTATGTAGATTTATGAGGAACTTTGTACTGTGTGTTTTATCTGTTCAGCTTAGAATGTTGCAGATCCATAATGTGTCATGAGCTTTAAGAGTAGAAAGCAGCTATGTGAAGTCAGTTCTGAATGAAAATGTGGACAGAATAAAAAATTTTACAATTAGTTTAATAGATGATTCTCAGGCTGTTTTGAAGGTTGGTAGAGCTAATGTGATCTAATAAAGTTGTGGAAAAAATGATGAATACTTTGTGTAAAAATGCTATTGAAACCATTTAAAGAACTTCCAGATAATATATTGTTCAATTCAGACGTCTTTTGTGTAAAATGGAAGGGGATTTCTGCTCATGTAACTCAATAGTAAGACAGACAGTGGTAAATAATCTGAAAGCAAATAGAAATAAAAAACACAACTGATTATAAAATAGCCATTTTTTAAAATTCTGGCCCATTATTATTTAATTATGTATCCAGCTCTCTGTCTGTGCAGTGTAATTTCTTCAGATTTTGAGGTATGTTTTTGTAACAATTTAATTAAGGTTCACTTCAAAGTGGTAAATGGAAGCTGTTATTTTTAGGTTTGATGAATTTGATGAGGCAATTGATGAGGCAATTGAAGATGATATCAAGGAGGCTGATGGAGGAGGTATGTTTGTGATGTTACTTATTTTGCATTGCAATGGTGATAAGAAGTTGGAGAGCAAATTTACTTTGGTATGAGAAGCAACAAAGACAATCCTCTCCTTTAAACTCTGTAGTTTGCCAGGAATTTTTTTACTGCTGTATTTTTCAATGTGAACTAAATAATCTCCCTTAGGACTGGCCATCCCACACAGCCAAAAGATGTCAGAAAATTAGTAAAAGTTGATAGTTAAATCCAGTCTGTACAGGTTTTTATATATATAATGAGTAAGTTTTGGATTTGAGATTGGAATGGCAGCAGTACTATTGACATTTGTCCCCTGTAAAAAGGGCTCACCAATTGGTCTGCAGTTGGACCCCCTAAAGACTGGGTGTGCCAAATTGTTTTAATGTTCATCCAGCTCTATTACCACTTTTCAGCTGAACACGAGTAAAGTGAAATTCTGTTCTCTGTTGGGACCAAAACAGAGATATTCAGCACTATCTGAGGGATGGAGGTGGATTTGTGCTTCTCTTAACTTGTCTGGAGAAAACAGCCATGAAACATGTTGTTTGGCCTTGGCACCTCCACACACTCACCAGTTTCAGAGGCTTGTGGATGTATGTAGACAATCTGAAAACTGTGTGTCTGTTGGTGTGTAACACAAAGTCTATTACAGTAAAAATGACCAAGTCTCAACACTTAAGTACCTTTTCAAAAACTCCACTTCTTGGCCAAGCCGCAACTGAAAACCTTCATTTCCCAAGAAGGGTATTCAGCACTATGAAAAAGGTGTATTTTCTGGTAATTGCCCTCTTAAAAGGCATTGGCATGGTAATAATGTGGATTGGGGTTGAGCATCAGAATGCAGACACTTAACCATGACCTTCTGCATGGACCTCCATATTTTTATTATATTTTCATATATTTCATAATATTTCCAAGTGACCACAGCTGGGCTGTGTGTGTCAGGAGCAAGACTCTGGACAGAGTCTTGTTTGACAAGAAAATATTCTGCTTGACAGAAAATAAACTGAAGTTGAGTACATGCAAGAAAGATATGTAAGAAGTGAAACAAGAAAATAAACTTGCTATTGTTTCCCCTTTCTGTCACTGATTTCAGGCATTGGCAGAGGCAAAGACATGTCGAATATCACAGGTCACCGTGGAAAAGACATTTCTACAATCCTAGAGGAGGAAAGGAAGGAAAACAAGCGACCACAAAGAGCTGCTGCAGCACGACGCAAGAAACGACGGCGACTAAATGACTTGGATAGTGACAGTAACATGGATGAAGAAGAGAGTGAGGATGAATTCAAGATCAGTGATGGGTAGGCCTGCAATTTAACTCCCACCACAATTCATTGACCTCTACAGGCATCTGAGACTCTGCAGTGCCCCTGAAATGATCATCAGGAGCATGCTCCCAGTACTGTAATGGTACTGCACAGTACCAGTAAAAATCCAAGAATGATAGAATGTTTTGGGTTGAAAGGCACCTTAAAAATCACCCAGTTCCAAACACCCTACCGTAGAGTCCTCCTGGCCCAGGGGAATGTCATTGTACTGGAAAAGCTACACTCTGGATCCATGTGCAGACATCATCCAATTTGTATTTTAAGCATAACGCATTCTGGAAATGTTACTGGGATGTTTGAGGCCTCACTGCAGGCTTCTGTTAGTAAAGGAGCCAGGTGGGCTCACTTCTATGGCTGATGTGACTTGTTGAGTAGAAATCTGTACAAAAAATGCAGCTAAAATGAGGCTGGTTGTTTCCTTTTAAAAATAAGAGTTAAAAAATCCTGTTTTTGTGGGGTTTTTTTTAGAAAAAATTGACAGTTTTTCTGATTGTTGTTTAGAAATTGGAAGAGGAAAATTTTCGTTATTTAGAATATCTAGATCTTGACAGGCAGACTCTGAAATTAGTTCTTGATTGCTGCTCTGTAGGATGTAGAGTTTGAAAACAAAGAGGTGGTTTATATACTCTAGAAAACAAATACTTATCATGTGAAGATTTAAACTCTAAATTAATATTGGTCTGGCTGATTGAAACTCAGTTTCCACTGAATTTTTCATCAATAAGTCTGGGCCACTACTGAAGTTAGAAAAGCTGCTAATTTTAGATAAACTTTATGCCTCAAAGAAGCATAAAGGAAGCGTGAGGCTGTAGGCTCTTTACCAGTAACATTTAAAGCTTTACAGCAATCATTGAGTCAATTTACTAAGTGTATGGAAAATCTATACATGATAAATGCAAGTTTTGGGCTTTGTTTTTCACCTGTGACTATGCTGAGGACATTTCAGTGGCACTCTGAATAATTGAGCTACATGTGCTGGAAATTTCCTTTTAATGAGTGTAGCTTGTGGAAATGTAACAGAATTAATAGTGCATTGATCTGTTAAAATGTGCTCATGCATTTTCAGCTCCATCCTCTGCTTAGGGCCTTCTGGATCTTACACTGGAATTCGGATTTGGCTGGCAGCCAAATGCAAGTGACTGTGTACCTTCAGTGCTCAATAGTTTTTTAAAAAGCCTTGGCTCACTTGAAATTATGGGAATGTTACAAGTTCATAAGGTTGTGAGGTGCATGTTTTGCATTAGAGACATAGTTTTGTGTTAAGATATGATATTCTAATTCTCAGAAATTGTGTGGGACAATGCTGGGTTTGTGAAGGAAAGATCACCTTTGCTAGAACATGGTCGATGTTTTTTCCCCTCCACAGTTACTGCTATGCAGACATTATTACACTGCAGTGAACCATAAGAACACTCTAGGATCTGTCCTATGTTAATGCCACTGGCAGTGTTGGTTTGACACACTGTTTATCTCCATGTGCTCTTGAGTCTGCTGTGTTATGTCATGCACTGTAGAGCTGTATCTCAAACACACAGCTGAAACCTCATGTCAGTGAGGTGGCAGCTTGATCTCTCTCTGGGTCTTTGCTCCTCATTATAAGATTTCTGCTTTTTTTTTTGTTTTGTATAAAATGATCCTTATCATTTGCTTGTGATAAATACAAGTACTAGTTCAATCCTTTGGCTGTAATACCTATCTCTGTTGTCTGGGGTTCTCCTTTGACCAGATCTCAGGATGAATTTGTAATATCAGAGGAAAATCTGGATGAAAGTGAAGATGAACCACCATCAAATGAGGACAGTGACTCCGAGTTCTGTGCCCGTATCTCCAGGCGACACCTCTCCAGGCCCATGAGGCAAAGCCGGCGGTTACGAAGGAAAACAGTCAAGAAAAAATACTCTGAAGATGATGAAGACGAAGAGTCTGAGGAAAATTCAAGCAGAGAGTCTGGTGAGTATAAGCAATCTGATATTTTAAATACTGTTTTGGAGAGAGGGAGAATAGCAGTCTGAGTTTTTGTCATGACTGACACTAACTTGTTTGCTTGCTTTGGTCAAGTTAGATGTCATCTTTGCTGTAAAGCATTTTTCTACTTGTTGTGCTGTCAGTATTTTTCAGGAAACTGGTATTGAGCTCTAGGTTCTTGGTATTTCTAGGTAATTATGTATTTAAATAAATTCTTGTGCTATGATTTTAGAGGCCACTGTTGTGGATAGTTGCAGCTACCTCTGTACCTCTCCTGTTTGGCACATGATTATAGGAAAGAGGATGGAGACAAAAGTGTGCTTCTTTATAGCTGGTGGAGGACCTTCTGAACGCACCTATGAAAAAGATTGACAGAAACATTTTCTTTCACTTTTATGGAAGAAAACTTCAGTTGTACGGCATTCTGTGTTTTCTGGGAGGCTTGAAAGCAAAGAAAAACACCTTGAATCTCTCTCTTCTGGAATGATCCTTAAAATCTTTAGTAATGGAGGACTCTTGCATCACAGAAGAACCTAATAATTCACTTTATTCTACTTGTCCTTCAACTACTTCATTTTCTGTTGGCATGGTTTGAAGTGTGAGAGTAGTACCTGTGCACTACATAAACTTTTTAATGAGATCAGCATCTTGCTCTGAAGACTGTCCTTCTCCTTTCTGCTTCATTTGAGACACAAAGTGCTGTGTAAATGAGCACTTGTTTTTTCTCACTCTTACTGTGAATTTAAGGTTCTAACTATATAGGAGTGTTAACTTACTGCAGTGTGTGTTAACTTTCCAGTGTTTTATCTGTCTGTCTAGAATACAGATGATGAACATGTTGGAGTAAGTTGCTTTGAAGTATTGATTTCCATAAGAAAGGTGGTTCATGCATGGACAGATGAAGACAACTATATGAGTGATTAGACTGATTGTTGTCTTCCTGTCCTCAGTGCATCACTGCACTGATCATAAGTTTGTATCAATGAAGGTAATGGCAGAAGTCTAAAGAGATTGCTTATCTGTTCTGAAATGCACAAGAGCAACTGTTTGTTTCCTGGTGGACAAACATCTGTGATAAAATCAACTGATTCCAGTAACATTCCATATATATCTAAAAGTATAATCTTAACTGTGTGTTTCTATTTTTCTCTTACTCTCATTATTGTCCTATATATGATCCTGCTTAAAGCAGGATCCTGCTTTAAGCTTGATTTGAGCTAAGGAAATCAAGTGCCCTGCAATAGGCTTTCTTTTCAGTCTCCAGAGATGGAATTCCTTTCTGAAGCTGGTTGTTCTTGCTGACTTGCTCTGTTTCTTTGCCTAATATTTTAGGAAGTAAAGAGGATGTCACTTTGATCTGTGACTCATGTCAGTCACTAACTTAGGAACAATGTGTGACTTTTATGGAACTGTATCTTGGGATAATTATTCTGGCATATCTCAGTGAAAAGCAGCTGAAGTTGGGTTGAGGCTGTTTTCAACTGATGTAAATAAATTTAATTTTTGAAGACATTAGCTGCAGTAGGCTGGTGCAGGAAGAGCTGTGATTGATGGTAAGTTTCTTCTGTATGGTTTCTGTTTTAAGCAAACCCACAATTGAATTAAACTGATTTTTGTTGTTAACTTACATAACTCAGGTTTTGGAGTTTCATCTTGTCAGTCATTTTTCATCTACCTGTTCTTAAAAGTCTTCTAGTAGAGTACTATTTATTTAAATTTTAAAAGCAGAACAGACTCTCCTGAGACACTGGTAACGTGCACCATCAACTCTAATTCAGTAAGGTTGTTTGCACTGTCAGGGTTTGCAGAGATGTCTTTGACACCAATAGAGATAATGCAACAAAAACACTGTATGGAAACTATCTGAATTAGGAAGCTTTACCTAATTTTTTGTGATGCAGTTTTGCTTTGATGGAATAATGCACTTCACTGTTTTGTTCCGTACAGAGAGTGGTGATTACACAGATTACAGTGATGATGATTACCTGGAAACTAGGAGGAGAAGATCAAGACGGAATCAGAAGAGACAAGTTAATTATAAGGAAGATTCAGAAAGTGAAGGCTCACAGAAAAGTGTCCGATATGGGAAGGAGTTGAGAAGAGTTCATAAACGCAGGCTCTCTACTTCAGATAGTGAAGGTAAAATAAACAGTCCAGTCCAGCATTTCCAGGAGCCAGGTGTATGTCAGCATCAGCATGAAGGGAAAGTTATATAATTCCAAGATTTCAGAGAATTGTCTTTCTAGAGTTCCTTGATGTTTCTCAGAAAACCTTTCCTTCTGAAACAGCCCACTGGTGCTTTATGATGCACTGAGTCACTTCTCAAATTTATCATTGCCCCTAATCATGATTTCCAGGCCTGAATTTACTGTGCCTGACACAGAGTGTTGGGATTCCAAAACTGGCACTAATGCAACTGTTTCACCACTTTTCTTTTAAGAGGTCACAAAGCTGCATCCCACAAGCCTCTAAAGATTGCCTTATGTAAAAGGAAGGGCATTGCATTTGGTACCCTGACTGTGTATGTGTTGGTAGTTCAGACTTATTTCATCTCCTGTTTAAGAAGCTGTGCCAAGTGCAGAGGAAGCCTCTTTCAGTAATGTCAGGCACACCACGAGTGGTTGGTGTGCTTTATGTTTTAGCTAATTAATGAGCTTTTGCAAAACCAGCCACTGACTTTGGCTGTTTTGGGTTGTGGGTGCCTGGCTTATCAGACCTTAGGTCTGGCTTTCCAAATGCTGGGTGGTGCAGGTTGCAATGAATACCAGGCTTACTCAGAAAATGAGCTGTCCTTGATAGCCTGAGTGCCTCAGTTTTGGAAGGGCTGTCCTGAGATTACAGGGTGGTAGAGTATCCTCTAGGTGAAGGGAAAAAGTATGTGATGCAAGTCTGTAGTATCTCAAAAACATGATCTTCAATATGGCCTGTTCTCAGGCTCTGTGGTGGCTTTTTTTTGCCAGTACTAGTGACAATTCACTGATTGACATTGTCTTTACTTCATAAAATCCCATTTCCTTGGGTATTTTTAGTATTGTCTTTCCATGTATTAAAATCAGCACCATTTAGAACCTTTCCAGGCTCTCCCATAGTTCCCACAGTGTATCATAAAACATGTAACAGTGTTACTGGAATTGTAATTACTTTAAAAATAGAGGAACACTGATAGTCTATATCAACTTGAACCTGCATTAAATAATACCCTTTTAAATGAAACTTGCCATGATTTCTAACGGGAATCACAAAGAGACAGCAAATTATGTTTGCTGTTTGATTTTTCAGTTTTCATCTTTTCTCATCACAGCTATCAAAGATCAGTGTAAAGGCTGTCAGTGTGTAGGCAATATTCCAGTTTGCCAAAGCAACAAGCTTCCCATTAAAGAGCAGCAAACCTGAGGTGACAGGCAGCATTCCTTGACTTTAGAAGAAGTTGTATATAATTTGGGAGTGGCAGGGGTATAGTACAGCTTTGTGTGTGTGTGTAGATACATGACAGAGTAGACATTGTTTGGGTTCTGAGTTTGTCAGGGTGCAAATAAAGCACATACTTTAGGGTATAGAGATGAGGCATGGAGTTGTGCTGTATTCCCAGCATGGAGTTAACAGTTTCAGGCGAGAACACACCTACTTCCAAAGCCTCCTCAGCTTGGAAACAGAATATCCATAAATTGTTGATACTTGCTACATTAGAAGTTTATTTAAAAAGTAAAAAGAATGCAAGCCTTTTGGCTTGGCTGGGGAACCTAGGGAAGGAGACAGAAATGTGTGTGCTCAGAGAACTGTCTTGTTGATGTATGTGAAAGATGAAAAATAAATGTTGCACTGAGATTTGCTAGTGGCTCTAAGTCTGCTACTTCTTCCAGAGAGCTACACATCTAAGAACTCTGAAGATGATGAATCCACAAAGGAGTCAAAGCGACTGATTCGAAAACGTCGGCGAAGTACAGATGACTATTCCGAGGAAGAAGGAGAGGATGAGGAGGAAGAAGGGAAGCCTGTCCGCAAACGCCTGAATCGAATTGAGACCGACGAGGAAGACGCGTGTGAAAATGCGAACAACGATGCAGAAACCCCCGCTCCTGCAGATAAGCTGCCAGCAGCACAAGCCCCCCAAGACAACCCCAAGAAGCACTGCTACCGGATAGAGAGTGATGATGAAGATGACTTTGATAATGTAGGGAAAGTAGAAAGCCCTTTGGACTACAGCCTGGTGGACTTGCCTTCCACCAATGGACAGAGCCCAGGGAAAACCATTGAGAACTTGATTGGCAAGCCAAGCGAGAAGACCCAGGCCCCCAAGGACAGCACAGCCAGCGCCAGCCTGGCGCCCAATGGGACAGGGAGTGGGCAGGAAGCGGTAGGGCCAGAGGAAGATGAAGATGAACTTTTGAGAGTGACTGACCTTGTTGATTACGTCTGTAACAGTGAACAGTTATAAGACTTCCATTTTTGTGCTAATTTATTCCACGGTAGCTCATACCAGCGGGCCAGTTATTAAAAGCTGTTTTATTTTTCCTAGAAATTTCTCCACTACAGTATCACTTTCTAGAAGCAAGAATTTCACCAGTCCTGCAGTCTTTCTGTGAAGTGACCAGTTTTGAACTTTGAAGATGAATTGCTGTAAATTCCCTCTCTTACCCCCCTTCTCCTTCCAAGTCCATGGTCCTGGGTAATTTCACTCACAAAAACCTTATAACAACAAGAGATTTGTATATTTTTGACTTTATATTTCCTGAGTGCATACAAATTTGTGGAAATGGGTGGCCTAAGAAAGCATTCCAAATCAGTCAGGGCCCAAACCGGAACTGGGGTGGGTTTGGCTCAAGGGGTGGGGGGGATGGGAGGGGGGTGGTGCAGAAGCACTTGTGCTTTAGCTTTTTCATATGAGATATATATTATATTTAAATGTTCACAACTTAGATTACAACTTAACAGACAGTTAAAAGCAAAATTAATGTCTGTACTGTCGCATTTTGTGAGTTGTAGGTTAACATACCATAGCTCATTTTAGTAATCACCTTCATGGAAGCAGTTTGATTTTAATACTGGAGGCAAACAGAATTATTAGAGGCCAAGAAGGTACCATAAACAAGAACTCTGCTATTCATTATGACTTGCAGACTTTCCTAATAAACATCCTTTAAAGTGTTTGTACAGTGAAGTGTACTGTAATGAAGTTTTTGACAGTCAAAACATTCTAGCCATGAATTTCTAAAGTGATCTCATGCACAGTTCATCAGATGGCCTTCAATGCACAGTGTCTAGTGGGAGGACATATTGATGTCAAATAAGTCTGTAAGCTGGATGTCAAGTAAGTCTGTAAGCACTGCGAACTTTTACAGACAAAAGAACCCTGCGGTCACTGCCCGGCCACGTGAATTTCATCAGCAGTCGGAGTACTCTGAACAAAATGTGTTTGTACAAACAGCATTGACCACAGAATGACAGTGCATAAGAGGATGGAGGGATTTTCAAATAAATCATGACTGGTCCATTCATGCCCTTAATATCTACTTCAAATTGAAGTAAACAAATGGAACAGTTTTCCTTTTGGAGGTTTCCTGTTTGGGGTTTGTGTGTGTTTTTGTTTTGGTTTTACCTTATCTGCCTGGATGTATCAGCAGGTTTTGAATGTAGTTGTTGGCCTTTGGCCATTAGAATTTTCTTAAAAATACAGTTTAATAACTGTCATGTGACCAACTGATTTCGAGAAGGCAGAGTTTCTGAGAGAAAACGCTTGACTCCAAGACATCTCAACTTTTGAGCGGGAATGAAGTGATATGAAGCTTTTATTCAAGGGGGGAAAAAAAGACAATGGAGGAATAAAAACCCCTCCAAATCAACATGGGGCACATCAAAAGCATTCTGTTTTCTCTTTACTCTGATTAAGATGCAGGCTATAGCATTTGTATATGTAGGACACAGACAGTTCAAACAGATCTGCCAAACATTGAAATCCTAAAAGGTCACATCTATTAATCCTTTTGCTCTGAGATTTGGATTTTTGACTGGTGTTTATGTCCATTGCCGGCAATGGATGCACCAAAACTGCTGCTGCCACTGAGGAGTGAGTTCTCCTTTCTTGCCCCACCTGATTCCCTTCCATTACATTGTATTTACTGGTCTGTTATTAAGCACTTCTGTTTTCTTGCAATAAAACCAGCATTAGGCCTTTACTAAATACCTCTCTAGAAAACCTAGATCCAAAATTTACTTACCTTCTGGCCTTTTAAAGTCTTGGTTTTGTTTCCCCACCTCTTCTTCCACAAGGTCAGTCAGAACCACTCCGTGACTCTTACTTGTTTGGGTTCCAGCAGTGTATCATGCTACAAAACTAGGATCAGAAAGATGCAAAAAGATGGAACTTGCTCATTAGCTGATGTGCTAAGCAAGCTTGTGATTAAAAACAAAAAGAAATCACTCTCTACATGGCAGTTTGATTTCATCAAAGATTAAATGTTTTCCTACCTTATTGATGTTAACAATTAACAGTTAAATGATTAAAAGGGGGTAGTGAAGAGCCACAGAAGCTTAAAACGAGTTCTTGAAAGCATATGTAGCATTATAAGCTACTCTAGTGCTTTTCTTCGCCTAGGTGATGTGTAAATGTAGTGCTTCTAAATTCTAATATACTTGTGTGTTAGAAGAAGAACATAAGGCTTCCATGTGTCCATGGTAGTAGCTGCTGAGCATTTTTAATACTTGCAGTGCAAACTGATTCACATCCATCAACTCTGTGTAATCGATTCCTCATTTGTTTTGGCAGTGCCATATTTTCTTTTGCTGTCTGATGGAACCTTTTAGTATCTGATCAAACATTTTTGCTTGTAGAGTCAACTCCAAAAGCTAAATACTTAGTGGGGATGTACTTGTGTATGTAAGAAATTAAAAAAGTTGCAATTCTGGATATACTAATCATGAAAAAAATTGAGTACTGAGTTAGAGCAATTTAAAAGCAGGAAAGACTGGGAAGCAAAATAGGAGCATTGAAGCTTGCAACAGAAGTGTCATGTTTCAAAAATGGCCAGTTGTTACCAAATTGTACTTTCTATAGGTCTCTTCTTAAAAGCAACTTTTCTGTCTTCTAAGAAGTCACCCTTGGTATCTGATATGGCTTCATCCCACAGGATCTAGAGTTCCTCCTTTGATCAGTGGGAATGGTGTGCAAGGAAAAACTGAAAAAAATTCTCTGAAAAGTTTTACCATTTTAAAACTTGGTGTTAATGTCATTTTTAAGGCTTTCTGCTCGGTGGAAAACGTATCATCTCCTATTTGGGAAGATAACATTTTTTGACAAGAGACCAGCTATCACACAGGATTCATGCTGTTACAATATGTCTATGTAATTCCAGAGTGAAAATGTCTTCCTGGTGTCTTTACAATCTTCTGCCCTTCTGTGTTCCATGTGAGATCAGAAGTTAGGTGTCTTTGAATAGTGATCTTCAGGTGTAGCTTTGGGCTTAAATTTCAAACCATATGGGAAATGGGAAACAGACTTGGGATTGATTTTAATGAGAACAAGCTACTGGCTGAGCATGCAGAGCATTTATTCAGCAAACTTGTTTATTCCACAATGATTGCTACTAAAAGCTTTGTCTTTTTTTTACCTGCAAGCTCTTCTGTATATATCTGATTGGGAAGAAAGCTGATCTCTGTATGTAGTCTAAGTAGCACTGCTGGGAAGAAGAATATATAAATCAAGTGGAGGAGTGGATGTTCTTTGTGCCACCAAGATAAATGCTGGCTATTTGCTTCCCTGTGTGGGCCTTCTGTGACTCAGCGACAAAAAACACACAAGCAGGGCCACTCTGCAGTAATGAATGGGGTGTGTTAATCTAAGCAGAAAGGGGATAGAATTAACTGGGTTGGTTTCACCACAGTCTCTGTCTTCTGCTTAAGTCTGATAAACCTGAGCATATTCTTGATATAAGATAGAAAATGACATCACATTTAACAACCCGTAGTAAGGTCACTGCTGAACAATCAACTTTCTGATACTTTCATTTTGTACATGCTGAATTGCATTATAAAATCACTTCATCTTCCTGATAATTTTTTAGAATGAAAAGATTGTTCTGGTCTAGCAGCATTTAGGAGGAACAACAGATTCTTTTTGCAAAAAAGCTCATTTTTGAAGCGTCACCTTTAAGATTTTGTTGTATTAAGTGTCTCAGTTACTCTCCATATTATGGGAGGTAATTGCTTAGTTGGACTTTTCTGTTCACTTCTGTTTTCTAATTGCTGTATCTGAACTCTTGATGAGAGATCTTAAATTGAGAAGCTCGAGGGGCAAAAGATGTATGTTCACAAAAGAAAAATTGTATGGTAGTGGTACATTTGCTCTGATTTCTTTTCACATCTATTATTTGAACTACACTGGTATCCAGATGCTACGACTGTTTAATAATTTAATCCTTCATTGTCAGGGGGTCCATTTTATACCTCTGTTTTCAGGTGCTTAGAACATGGTTTTCAGTTTTCTTCAGTAGGAAGCTCTAGTCTAAACCTTCAAATAATGATTTCAAATCATGTGTTTTTACAAACTTCTTTTATGAAAAGTAAACAAGGAATTTTTATGGTATCTGTTTTTTTTTAAATTCACTTTGTACACAATGATTTAAATAAATCATGGCAGTAATGCTTGCCCCAGAACTGGTTTGACGAAGAGAATTGTATCACCTAATTCAAAAAAGCTTTATATAGGCTTTGAAAATTGGGTTTGATACATGTGCAGTGACTGCTATTCACAGACTTGTAATATGGTTCTGATGTGGAGGGTGTACCCTACTAGGTATGTATTTGCATTTGATGTATGCTTCTGATTTGGTGGGTAGACAAAATAAATATATATAAATATATGTAGAAGATCAAGTATCTTCAAACAAAATAGTAACTTTGGGAAAAAATTTGCATTGCATATGGTGTGGGAATCTCTAGAAATACGGCAGCAGAATTTTGCAAGTCCTTAAGTATTTTTAAAACTTCCATAGAAGTGTTTAGGATATTGGCTAAGTAACAGTTTACAGGATTAAGATCACATTTTCTGGTAGTCTCTTCTGCCTCCCCTTCCCTAACAGCATAGGGACTGTATCTCACTTAAAATTTTGGAAGGCAGAAAGTTAAAAAAAAGTCCAGCAGAAATAATCCATTTGTTTTGGGGGGTTTTTTTTGTTTGTTTGTTTGGGGTTTTTTTTTGCATAGAGCTTCTGGAGGAAAGAATAAAACACTCTAAAGTAGATGAGTTTTTATAGTTGGAACTGTGTGTAAAGTGTTCCTATTCAACTGCAATTGAAAGCAAGTCTTACAACTTGGGTTTTTGACTATCATTTTGTAAATGCTGGTGCCCCACACCTGAGCTGAGGAGCAGGAGAGGGGACAGCATTGCAGTTAGAGGGGCACACGTGCCTGCTAGTAGATCTGCTGTTGCTCCATACAACCCCAAAGGTTGCTGAGGAGAGCTGAGCGACGGCGCGGCTCCGTTTGTTCGGCTGGTTTACTTTGTGCACTTTGCAGCACTTTGTGTATAGTCAGTCTCACTGGTTCCCCAGGTGCAGACAGAGTCACTCACTCCTGCTGTTTGGATGCTTGTTCCAATAACAGGGGGAGATGGGGAATGGATGGAGGGCAGTGGAATGGAATAGTGTGTATGCAAACTCATGCCATTTGCAAGACAGGTCTTGGACAGGCCTAGAAACTACTTGTTGCTTGTTCTTTAGAGGCTGGATTTCCAAAGGAAGGTCTCCATTTAGGAGAATCATCCCGATATCCTCCTTTTCTCATCCTGAATTTCAAAGTAACTGGAAAATGTACTTGATGTCTCCTTCCTGGAGGGAATAAATAATGTCCCTCCATCTGTGCAATGTGGACGTAGAAAAAATTGGGATCAGTCCGTAGAATATTATGACAATGTTTGTCTCCAGGGATGACAGTCAGAGTCCACACAATTTGCATTCTTGTTTGTTCCTCTTACTGTATCCCACACAGCTGCACTTGGATCAGTCTGTCAGAACTTAAGTGGTTCTACAGGGATAAAGTCCTTCTACAAAAACATATGATAGACCTAGTAAACAGTGCACTGTTTGTTAGTTAGAACAGATAAAAGTCCTTAATAGATACTAATCTACCACTCAAGGTAGTGGTAGAAAAGGAAGTCAAAATCATAAAGCTGTAAGCCTTGTTTAGTTTTCTATTTTGTACTCGTTATATGGACTCTAAAATCTTGTACAGTACCTTATTCCTATCTTATATTCACTCAAAGGATGCTCCTCCCCCTAACTGCATTAAACTGTTGTGTTTGCCAGTGCAGTTGCTGGTTCCTGCCTGTGTTTCACAGCTCTCCTGCTGCATCCAGGAGACGATGGGACTGACCCAAACGCATAATGTCACCATTCCTGGGTGCAGGGTAGTTCTCCCACAGACACAGATCCTGTCCATGAGACAGACATTGGGGATTCTCAGTGTCCCATGTGGATGTTTACCCTCCAGTATTCTTTTGAGAACTGAAACTAATCTGCCAGATAGGTCTAAAATTTAAGATACACTTACATGAAATGCAGTTTTGTCTTGCTCCTATGTGCTGTTTGTATGTTTGCAAAGACACCTTGAGTTCCTTAAAAATGGTTTCCACAGCTGGCCTCATCTTTTGTTTTCTTTCTCTAAACAATTAACACGGTAAAGTTGCACAAGCGGAGCTCTTTATGTTGAGTTTAATCCTTGCATTTTTTGAGTCCTGAACCTTGTTTTTTTCAGTCTCTCTTCAATCATGACTTGCTACAATATCAAAGGGAAAGGACCCAGGGGACACACACTGTGTGTGTGGGAAGGGGGGGAGATACCTTGAAAAAACTGGAAGTGTTATTGTTGCACATAAATTGGGTGGTGCTTTCACTGTCTTTTCCCTCCTACTGGTAATATCACGTGCATGTAAAACATGCTGCGTTAAAACTTTTTTAAATGGAAATCATGGTGGCATAGTGCTCAAAGGGTTAACTGCAGTTTATTAACAGCTAATGTTTTTAGATTTGCAGTACACAACTGATTAAATACTGTATTCCTTGTAAATGAAGTAAGAAAAAATGTTAAGGCTGGTGCCAATATTTTTGTTAATGAATTGTTCAGCGTTGTCTCTCACTACAGTCTGGTCAGAACTCTTTGTGTATAAGCTGGGCCTGAAGCCATTTTATAGCTTGTAGGCCTAATTGTGTAACTTTTCTTTCATAATGGTTTTGTTATAATATCTACTGTCATTTCTTTCATATAAATATGACATGTAAATTGTCATAATAAAAAAAATTGAAATAACTTGATGTACAAAGTATAATGTGTATTGCAGATACAAGTGCTTTTTAATGGGCATTATACATGGACACACGTTTTTTAGTTTTAGAACAAGCACTGAGTAATGCCTGCTGTGTATTGTTCCAGCCTGTGATGCTGCCACTGCCTGCTAGGGGAATGGGCAACTCCTGGTTTATGTTGGTTTTGTTATGTCAGCTCAACTGACAGAACCTTCCTTTCTTTGAGCAGCTCTGGCAATTGGTGGGGAAGACCTGATGGATTTGTTTTTGCAGTCACGGTGGTTTTCTGTGCATGTTCCATCTTTTACATACGTTTTATATCTCATCTCATAGTGATGTTGCAGTCGCTTGACAAAAACCAGTGTGCCTACAGCCAGCACTGTACCCAGGAAGGCTGAGCCAGCAGACATGAGGTGTCCACGTGGTGCTCCTGACAGAGGAGCCACGTTCATTTATTTAGGCTAAGATGTGTAAAACCTGGAAAAAATGGGGAAAAAGATGGAAATCTGCAGAGACACACTGAAGAAGCAGATGTTCTGACACATGGCAATGGACATGGATGATATTTTGGGACTTTACCAGGAGAAAGTCAGGGAGAAAGAAAATCGAAGAAGAAGGTGGCTTCTCTCTGAATTGCTGAAGCTTGTCAGTCTTTATTTTGAATGTATCTGTGGCTGAAGTTAAACTGCTGCGTGTTTCTGTAGTGGTGAAAAATTGCTGTGAAATCCATGCTCTTGCTCCAAATCCACTGCCAGAACTTTACACTTCCATTTTTAACAGATTCTGGGTATCTAAGTCTGAACTGGCCACCTTATGGCAGGCAGTGCTGTGGAGAAAAACAAGCTCCCCTGGATGCTGGCTCCTGCCCTCTGTGCTAAGGTGACAACCCTGTGAAGGTACCTGCTGCTCTTCATTGCCTCTGAACATGACCCTGGTTGATTAAATCACTGTTGGACATCCAATGTTCAGACATCAGTGTGGGGCTGGATCCTAACTCACTTCTTAAAGCTCTACAACTGAAGAAAATTTTTCAGGTAATGCCATTATGTTCCATTCGAACTTAGAGGAAATGTCTGCCTTCCCCCTCTAAGCTTCTCTTAGGTGCAGCACTCAGTACTCTGGTGTGAAGTGTCTGGATTGTGTAAATAAGGAAGATATGGATTTCTCGTCCTTTAATGTCTCATCCTCAAAACCAACTTCCTGCCTGGGCTTAAACTGTCCCTTTTCCTGTTTTCTTTTGGAAGTGTGATATGCCACAGAAGAAAGATTGGCATTTGGATGCAGGAAGAGAAATTAACTCTGTTCTACTCCACTGCAGCAGCTTCAACCAGCGGTAATTCAACCCAAACTACTCAGAAATCTTAATTTATAATGACCTAAAGTTGTTGTGTGATTTGGAGTTAACTACAAGGGGGGTGAGAACTCTCTGTGGCTGATACGTCAGCCACATTAGGTAAAGAGGTGGACATGAATAGGAGCGTAAGTGTGTAGTGAATGGTATTTCCATGTATTTGGATCTCTTCCCACCGGCTGCCATAGTCTGATCCATGTTCTTGGATGAACTGCAAATTTTTGTTTCCAGTTGACCACTTTTCTTGGTGTGGCAAACTTGAAGATGGTTGAGAAATTCCCTTTTCCTCATTTCATGTTGCCTCTGTTACAGTTTTTTTCAAGCTATTCCAGCCATGCTTAAATATCACTTCATTGTGGAATTTGTTTTCATTTCAGTCTAGTTGATGATTTGTATGAGCAGCAATTATTTGCATTATTATTTGCATAATTAAAATCCAAAATAGGTAGGCATGGTTGAGCAGCTTTCCAAAGCATTGTCAATAGCTCAGACTAAGAGAACCATGTTATGTTCTGCTCTTTGCTATCCAAGATCATAGCTAGGAAAGTCCAGGAGGAGGAAAGATGGAGACCTAGTTTTGTTAATAATTGGTTCATGTTTGTGAGAACCCATGTTTGCACACAGGTAGGCAAATGACTCCTAAAAAGTAAATTTAAAGTAATGAAAGGGAAGGTTAACATCCATGACAAGCTAACAACTTGTATGGGCTTTTGGTGTGTTTTTTTTATGGCAGAAGCATTTGCCATCCTGACAAGTCAGGGAGAAGGGATGTTTACAGTGATGCTGTCTCACTGATGGCATTAACAGAAGCATCCCCTGACAGAGATGTACTTCACTGATACATCAGTAATCCCTGTATCTCACTGCAGTAGCAAGACATGGTGTAAATCTGGGGGAAGAAGCAGGGCCACGAGGGGGTGGCAGCCTTCCACCCCTGGAATGTGCTGTCCTGAGATGCCCCCCGCTCACCAGGTACTGCAGTAGTGTCGGGCTCCTGACCCCAACTTCATCGCTGCTGGGGGAAATCAACTGGATACCCTTTAAGCAACTCAGGTACTTGTGATTTTTTTCTCTGTGTAGTTATGAGACATTGGGTGCTGGTCACCCACTAGAAATTCCCCTTCCAGCATCCAGTAATGGTAATTGAGCAGCCGTTGTATTTGTCTTTCCCTCTGTCACCTGTCCAACCAGACTTACAGGCTAAAATAGACATGGCAGAGATCAAGCATTTAGACAGCGCTCTCAAGGCACAAGTTGTAATTCTTGTGGTGTCTTGTGCAGGGCTGGGGGATGGACTCAATGATCTTTTTGGGTCCCTTCCAATTCAGGATATTCAGTGTTTCTGTGGCTGCTCTTGGTACTGTCAGTAATAGAATCTGAACGTTTTGAGTTGGAAGGGACATTAAACACTTGTTCCAAACGCCCTGCCATGGGCAGGGACACTTTCCACTAGACCAGGCTGCTCAGAGCCACATCCAGCCTGGCTTTGAACACTTCCAGGGATGGGACAGCCACAGCTTCTCTGGGCAGCCTCTGCCGGTTTCTCACCCCCCTCCCAGGGAAGAATTCCTTCCCAATATCTAATCTCACTTTGTCCTCTGTCAGTTTGAAGCCTTTTCCCCTTGTCCTATCCCTTCACGTCCTTGTCCAAAATCCGCCTCCAGCTCTTGTCCCCTTTAGGTACTGGAAGGGGCTGTAAGGTCTCTCTGGAGCCTTTTCTTCGGAGAGCAGCTCTTAGCCTGTCCCCATAGCAGAAGTGCTCCAGCCCTCAGCGATCACCTCAGCACTCCCCTTCGCTCCTCTTTTCCAGACAAGAACGATTTAACTCGGACTCGTGGCACCCAGACCTGAGTGCTGCGGGAGCGCGGCGGCGCCATCGCTGTCCCGGGGCGGCGCCATCGCTGTCCCGGGGCGGCGCCATCGCTGTCCCGGGGCGGTGACATCGCTGTCCCGGGGCGGTGCCATCGCTGTCCCGGGGCGGTGACATCGCTGTCCCGGGGCGGTGACATCGCTGTCCCGGGGCGGTGACATCGCGTCCAGGGCGGAACCGCATCACAGAGCGGCGCGTTCCGCTTCCGGCGGCCGCGATGGTGGAGCAGGGAGGCGGCGGCGGCGCCATGAGCTTCCTCAAGCGCTTCCCGCCGCCGGCCGACGGTGTTCGCCACCAGCAGCCGGACACGGAGGCGCTGCTGGCGGGCCGCAGCCTGGGCGCCGGCACCCTCTACATCGCCGAGAGGTGCGGGGGACACGCGGGGCTGGGACCCCTCGGGGGCTGCCCGGGGCGGCTCTGAGGGGCCCGGGATGGCGGCTCGGGAGAAGGGGCCGTGATGTGAGGGAAGCTCTCAGGGGCTGTGAGGCTCTGCGGGGCGTCCCGCTGCTCCTGCTCGTTTTAAACCAGGCAAGAGGGAGCAGCACGGCCGGGGACCCGGCTGGCTGGGGCGTTCAGGGCCGGGCTGGATGGGGCTTGGAGCATCCTGGTCCCGTGGGAGACGTCCCTGCCCAGGGCAAGGGCTTGGAACGAGACAGCTGTAAGGTTCCTTCCCACCCAAACCGTTCTGTAAAACGCAGCGTGCTGGAGAAATGTGCGCTCGCAGCCCTGAACGCCAGTTGTATCGTGGGCCACAGCAAAAGCAGCGTGGCCAGCTGGGCAGGAGAGGAAATTGTGTCCCGCTGCTTTTGTGAGACCCCAGCTGGAGTGCTGTATCCAGCTCTGGAGTCCCCAACATAAGAAGGACATGGAAATCTCGGAGCAAGTCCAGCAGACACCACGAAGTTGATAAGGGGACTGGAGCACCTCTGCTATGAAGACAGACTGAGAAGGTTGGGGCTGTTCAGCCCGGAGAAGAGAAAGTTGTGTGGAGACCTCATGGCAGCCTCCCAGTATCAGAAGGGGCATGCAGGGAAGCCAGAGAGGGGCTCTTTGGCGGGAACTGTAGTGAAAGGACAAGGAGGAATGACTTCAAATTGAAAAAGAGCGTTATGTTGGTTATTAGGAGAAAATTCTTTACCATGAGTAGAGTGAGGCGCTGGCACAGGCTGCCCAGAGAAGCTGTGGATGCCCCATCCCTGGCAGTGTTCAAGGCCAGGTTGGATGGGCCTCTGAGCAGCCTGGTCTGGTGGGGGGTGTCCCTGCCCAAGGTAGTGGTTTGCAACTGGACGATCTTTCAGGTCTTTTCCAACCCAAACCATTCTATAATAAAACCACAGCAGCTCTTCTCTTTTGACAGGGGAGTAGATGGGGCTGTTGGGTTTCTGCTGTTAATAACTACTCTGGTTCTGTGAAGTCTTTCATGTTGCATTAGTCACGTGGAGACTGTTCTTACTAGGCAGAAATCAGTCTGGTTATTCTGGAAGATGTTATCTGAGCTCTTCATGGTCTTCTTTCGATTCTTCCTGCATTGTATAGCTCGGAGAGACAGCTTGATGATTAAAACAATGTAATTTTCTTTAACTATGAAAAGTACTCATAAAATATGCTACAATTGAAGAGCATTGTTGGAACAAAAACATAATTTAAAATGTACACTGAGGAGTGAATTGTCTTTTAAAAATCTCAGACTAGGAAACCTTTATGAAATGGCCAATATTGTCAGAGGAGTTTTTGCCCCACCTGAGCTTGTTAGTGCTGTGTTGGAGAGGAATCTCTCTTGAATTTTGTTCACTGTTTTATTTAGTTTGGTTACAACTAACAGGACTTCTGTTTGTAGGGTTATGTGCTCTGAGGACATGTAATGTTGAGTTTCCTTGTAAGTTGCTTTCAGTAGACTTTTGTGTGAGGCACCTACAGGTCTGCCAGCTTCCTCTCCAGGTGTTTCAAGTGCATCACAGAGCTTTCACCAGAGTCACTTGTTGGGATGAACAGAAAACACCAGTGTTTGCAGGAGTGCCATGGGAGAATGGGGCATCCAGGAGCTCAGTGTGGCTCTTGATCCATGTCCTGACTCAATCATCAGCTGTAAATATCGAGGACTGGACAGTTGGGGCTAGGAAATAAATTCTTTGCTCCCACTGCACTGCCTCTTGCTCTCAGCCAGATTTTCCAGGACAAGGAGTCTTCTGTGACCTTTCCATTGGTTTTGTCCCATCACAAAAGCTTGTGAATGCTGAGTTTTACACATGTTTGAGGTCTTGCTTTCTAGCCCTGAGTATTTCTGTTCACTGTGTGACATCATTGATTACAGGCACCCAAATCTAGTTTGAATTTGATTACTGAGTGTCTAGAAAGATGTTGATTGTTCTGATATGAAGGAGGCAGCATCCTGGTGATGATAACCTGTGCTGTCTCTTGCTGTGGTTAGGGATGACAGTGAAAGTGGGGAAAGCAGAGGTTATAGTACATAAGTTGTGAGTGGAGGAGTACCCATAACCTGTCTCTGCTGATCACACAACAGGCTGTTTTTCTACATCCAGGCTATACCCACATCAGGTCTATAATCCTCTAGAAATTATGACACTGGCTCGCCTTTCAGTGTACTCTTCGTCTTGGAAAACCACATTTAATAGCTCGAGTTACAAATCACAGTCTGAAACCTCTGTAGTTGTCTTTGGAATGATAGATATCTGCAGGGAGGAGAAAATGGTGAGACAAGGAGGGAAATTCAGCATTTAGTGCAAATGTGATAAAGCTGTGATGTGTTTAGGGTTCTTAGCTTCACATTCTTTAGGCAAAGGTGTCTTTTACCTCAGCCATCAGTTAATGCTGTTGCAAAGTCCTGTTCAGGCAGGTCTGGGACTGTGTATGCCTGCAGAGCAGGCCAAGTGCCTTGCCCACAAATACTCACTTTTTGGGATTGGTTTGCTTTTTTGCAGGCTTCAGTCAGGTACTGTGGATTCCTCTGTTAGTTTCTACCTTGTCTCTTCTTTTTCTCCTCCCTCATTAGTCGCCTGTCTTGGCTGGAAAACTCTGGGGTTGGCTTCTCCTTGGATTACCCCACCATAAGTTTACATGCCGTCTCCAGGGACCTCAGCGCCTACCCAAGGGAGCACTTGTACGTCATGGTGAACGCCAAGTTCGAAGGTGAGGAGTGTTGCTTGCTGCTCACACGCAGTCCTGAGTGACAGGATTTCCTTCTCAGAAGGAGGAAATGTTGATTTTAAGTAATTGCTTGTGTTTTCTTTTTTATTTTCCTGAAGGATAGTTATTTTAGAAGCACAGCTTTGCATTTGTTTGGAGTCACTTCTTCACACAGTTCTGCTCTCAGCTTGTGGCTGTGTACACTGAAGCTGCTGAGAATCAGTCCTGTGCTCTCTTACACTGTTTTAAACAATTTAGTTCCTCTGCCAGCCTCCCTGTGATTCCATCTTGAGTACATTTTTTTCTTTATTGAATTTATGTTAATGTTGATGCCCCCTCCAGGCTTGATGAATTCCTGCTGTTTCACAGCCAGGGAACTTTTCATTCATTTTCTCCCACAGCTTGGTTAAATACAAACAAGAAAAGACAATAGGTCATGTTACCAGGATTCAGTGAATCTTTTTAGATGGTCCACAAAACCCACCTTTTTGAGCATTCTTGCTTTGATGCAGAGAAAGCAAGCTTTCTGTTTCATTGTTTGTATGAAGATTGTATTTATATATATAAAAAGTTTTCTTCTGGCAGACCTGTTAATATTTTAAGTGTGTCAAAAACTGCCATCGCAGTTGAAGATTAAATGAGTGTTAGGTATTGAGCAGGTCTCCTTTTCCCCTTCATGCCTTATTGGTCATCACAGCTAAAGTTAAAATCTGGCATTTAATTTTTTTTTAGTGTATCCAGAAAGTAATGACAAGACTCTGAGGAGGTGGAGATGCTTTTAAGCTGTTAGTGTTCTTCATTATTTCTTTCTCTTATGTTACTAATGTTCTCTGACAGTCTATCACTACAAATAATAAGAGGACATTTGCATACACCTCTTGGTTCCTCTTCCTCATTTTCCTTTAACTGTGGTTATTTTGAAGTAAAAAGAGCCTCATCTGAAGATAGATACTGTTGGTAGCTTTTAATTCATTCTGATGATGACATTTGAAAATATGGATATTCTGTGAAAGCCTTTATCTAGAAATCTTTAATAGACTGACTTTTTAATGGGTATTTTTTTGTGGGTATATTTTTTAGTGTATTAACCCTGCCTACAGTAAATCTTCCACAGCAGGTAGATTTTACTTTCCAAAGTCTAGCCCTGGCCTGCAGTTTTAACTGCTGAATAGCATTAAACCTTTCCACTTAGTTGGCTTCAGCAGTCTTCATTCTCAGTTGTGCAGGGTACATTGCGTTCTTCCTCTGAAAGTTTTGCATGTGCTCTCTGTGTGTTTGTGCCTTGTGCTCGCCCCTTTTTAGAAAAAGGCACTCAGAGGTTGACTGCATTGAAAACAAAGAGCTGGACTCAGCAGTAACAAGCTGTGCCTGCGGGTGTCAGTGGGAAAAGAACTGGATAGCTTCCTTGCACACTTCATTTTTGGGGCAGCTGGCTGGCAGCTTCTTGGCATCTTTGTATTCTTGGTGGTGCCAGTTTTGTGTGTGATAAAAACGACTCTCAGTGGAACAGCCTCTTCTCCTGTAGAAAATAATTGTGCACTTTTGAGGCTGTCAGTGCAGCATCCCCAGCCCCAAAGTGAAGAACTGCAGCCTTTTTTTTGTGGGGTTTTATTCACAGAAAGTGAAACACCACACTGATGCTTATTTATTCATGTACAAGGCATACGGAAGTAAGGGAGCACTGGAGCTGTCACTGGTTCTGGGTGCACTTCTGACATCTTGCTGGCTGACTAGGAATGTTGGAAATGGAGCAGAGATCCTTTGCACATGTCAGGGGCCCCTGTGAGGGGCCACACTGGAAGCTAGCTGATTTTGTGACAATAACGTTAAGGATCCATAAATAATCCATGTGATTTAAAAAATGATAACAACTGTGAATTGGGGGGTTTTGAGCGCTGTTGTTTCTAATAAGAATCTGGAAATTTTCCTGAAAGACTTGAATACATTGTGTTACCAGTACAGAAATCTTTACTCCTTAAGTTATAAACACAATTTTCATATGTGTTGCAAGTGTTGTTGAGGTGCTGTGGGAGGGTTTTATATATCCATGTGGGCCTTGGAGTCTCATGGGGTTTTTGGGAGAATGGAGTGAAGGTTTTGTGCCTCTCTTAGGTTGTTTCTGATTTGACTGTGTGTGTGTTCCTGACAGAATAAACAAATGTGACTTTTTTTTTATTACTACAAAATAAAGATGTTTCTTTCCAATACTTTCAACTTTTTAAAGAGGACACAAAAGAGGCTCCCATGACTGAAGGGGAGGAGGATGACGGTGATGATGATGACGTTGAACCGATTGCAGAATTCAGATTCGTACCCAGCGACAAATCAGCCTGTAAGTGCAAATGGGAATTGTGCAAATGTGAATTTAGCTGTTACTTCGAAGTCCCAGTTACATGTGGAAGACACTTGGGTGTAGAGATGTAAATACCATGATCCTTCAGTGTCCTTCTCCAGTGACTTGATTCCTGTGTGCTGGAAAGAACAAAGCAAATTGTTTTATCTGGCTTGAAAATGGACTCTTTCAAGCAGCTGCTTCTCAAGGAAAATTCCAATGCTTTAAAATACGAATTGTTGAGTATTTATGAGATTATCCACACAAAGTGGATTATCTCATTTACAGAGAATATGTATGGGAAATGTCTTTTTAATTAGAAATTCAGTGATGTTTGAGTCAGTGACAATTTCATTAAAAAACATGCTAATGCCCTGACACTACCACTGGAAAGCTGTCATATCCTGTCCAGTGTGGAGCTTACAGTTGGATTCAAGTTTTAGAATCTGATGGATAGAGATGCTGCAAGGATTCCTGCAGTAGGTAATCACAGACAGAATTGTCCAGAGATAAACCTTTATCATCAATGAAATAATGCAGAAGTGCTGTTAAGAAGCACCAGGCTGGATCTCTGAAACCTGATTTGTTTCTTACATGGCTTCTGGCTTGTTGGATGATGTTTTCAAACACAAATTCAGTTGTGGTTCTGCTACAGGAATATTCTCACTCCCTCTGATCACTCGGGGTGGGGTTTCTTGCCTGCTGCTTTGAGGTGTTGGTGGAGGTTTGTGATTACTTGTGTTCCTGCAGTGGAAGCCATGTTCTCAGCGATGTGTGAGTGCCAGGCCCTGCACCCAGACCCAGACGATGAGGACTCAGACAACGATTATGAAGGGGACGAGTACGATGTTGAGGCCCGCGGTTGGTAACAGTTTCTTCTTTTGAAATACCTGCCAGCACTTGGATATCTGGTATCTGTCATAATTGTTTATTACTCATCTTGCCTAAACACCCCTTTTGTCACAGGCACAGTATAGAAATTCATAAATCTGCAGAAAACCTGTAGTTTAGCTGTTACAAATGACAGGAATTCAGCAAAAGCATTGTTCTGGCTCTCCAAAGCCCACAGACACAAAAAGCAGCCTTTCCTGTTCCCAGTGTCTGTCCTAGCCCAGGTTCAGTGCCTGTGTTGCTGTGTGGTCAGTTCATATTGCTGTGTGTATTCTGTACCTGATGTAAGCAGCTTTTTAACCTCAGTCAGTCAATTTGAGCATAAATTGCTCAGCTGCTGCCCTATTCCTCTACCTCTGCATATTTCTGGCTCCTAAACTTAGGTCTGGTAAAGATGACCTTGTCTTTGCAGAGCTAGAACAAGGAGACATCCCAAGCTTTTACACATACGAAGAGGGATTGTCGCATTTAACCGCAGAAGGCCAGGCCACGCTGGAGAGGTTAGAAGGCATGTTAGCCCAGTCTGTCAGCACCCAGTACAACATGGCTGGAGTGAGAACAGAGGACTCCATAAGGGAGTTTGAAGGTAAGACATGCTTTTGTTTTACTAAAGAATATGTCTTCATCAGTGGCACAGCCAGCGGGATCGAGTGCACCCTCAGCAAATTCGCAAATGACACCAAGCTCAGGGGTGCAGTTAACACTCCAGAATGATGGGATGCCATCCAGAGGATCCTGGAAAACCTGAGGAGTGGGTCCATGGGAACCTCATGAGGTTCAACAAAGCCAAGTGCAAAGTGTTGCACCTGGATTGGGGCAGCCCCCGGTATCAACAGAGGCTGGGAGACGAAGAGCAGCCCTGCCAAAAAGGATGTGGGGGTGCTGGTGGATGAAAAGTTGGACATAACCTGGCAATGTGCACTCACAGCCCAGAACACTAGACATGTCCTAGGCTGTGCCCAAAGCAGCGTGGCCAGCAAGGCAAGAGAGGGAAATCTGCCCCTCTGCTCCACTCTGGTGAGACCCCACCTGGAGTGCTGCATCCAGCTCTGGGTCCTCAGCATAATAGGATGTGAACCTAATGGAGTGAGTCCAGAGGAGGTCATAAAGATGATCAGGAGTCTGGAGCACCTCTGCTATGGAAACAGGCTGAGACAGTTGGGGTGTTCAGCCTAGAAAAGAGAAGGTTCTGGGGAGACCTTACTGAGGCCTTTCAGTACTTAAAGATGGAGACAGACTTTTTTTTGTAAGGCCACTTGCTATAGGACAAGGGGGAATGGCTTCAAACCAAAGGAGGGGAGATTCAGATGATAAAAGGAGAGTTTTTTATGATGGGGGTGGTGAGCCACTTGCCCAGAGAAGCTGTGGATGCCCAGCCCTGGAAGTGTTCAAGACCAGGCTGAATGAGGCTTTAAGCAAGTCTAGTGGGAGGTGTCCCTGCCCATGGCTGCAACGTCCCTTCCTACCCAAACCATTCTGTGGTTCTATGATATGAAAGTGGTGATTCTCTAATTTGGCTAATCCGTAAAGCAGGACTGAGCAAGTGTGATGCCATGGGTGATACTCCCTGCAGAAGGTGAGGGACCACCCACATGCCTATGGGCACCCTGTTGCCTGCTGTGGATTGAGGGCTGCTCTGTTAAAGACAGAACTTCAGTGTTCAGAGCACTTGATTCTTCTTGGTATGCTTTCCTCTAAGAGTGGTGAAGTTGATTTAGGATTAAAAAAAACCCTAAACTTGTCAGTCTACACTAGGGTTAGAAAGCAGTTTCTAATCTAAATGAGTTGCAGTTTTTATTTGGGTTTTGATTTTGTTTTTGTTTGTTTTTTTTTCCCTAATACCTTAAATTATAAGCCAACAATTATCTTAACAGAATTAAGGGTGAATTCTGAATCATTCAAACACACTTAAACAGATTTATTAAAAAAGATCTATTTTTTTATTAAATATGCTGTCTTTTAATTCTATTGATTGTGTGTATTTAAGGAGTAAAATTTCTTTTTTGTTGATCTGACTTTGCAGACTCTGTCTTTTCTGTGCACTGTTTTCACTAGAGCAATACATTATCTGGGAGAAGAGCAGGGGAAGTAGTTCAGTAGCATTGCTTCTTTTTTATATATAAGTTGCTTTTTATATGCCCTCATATTTTTGAAAGATGGAAAATGATGCAGCAGTTGTGGATTTCTAGAAAATAACTAATTTGTTCTCATCTGCAGGGAGAGGTTTTTAATCTTGTTTTGTTAGTTGTTTTCATGGTTCTCTTTGTTCTGCAATTTTGAATAAATTTATGTAAAGAGAACCACAGGTGATAGGCTCCTGTTTCAGCAGTGCCCTTTGAAAATTTAGTCAGGTGTCTGAATCCCAAAATTCCAGAAATGAATATAAATTGAACACCAAGTGTGCCACGTGTTTCAGAGTAATTTTCTTCAGTTTTGTTTACTTTCCTAATCTTATTTGCTACAGTATTGCTGCTTGGCTTTCTGTAATTCTAAGTATCCCCAGGGTTCGGTTTCAGAGTTACTTTATTTTTAGACATTGTAGCATAGGGCAATCTTTCCAATGATTGTTTCAGAACAGGATACAGCCTCTTTCTGCTAAAGTTATTCAAAGGAATCTTGACATTTGTTACACCTGAATTTCATTTAAAACATGAATAGTTAAAATCCCGTGTTTAAGGCCCAATAATAAGACTGGGTGAGAGGAGGTTGTAGGAAGCGGTGACGTCTTTAAATGGCTGGCCAACAGTGCTGGAGCAAACAGAAGCTTGTGAGCTCATCGGTGTTTCCTTAGGCCGCTTTCAGAAGTTCAGTGAAGGGGTTTTCTGTCCTGGCCACCTCTTGTCAGCAGAGGGCACCCGCTGTCTTTCCCGTGAAAACATCATCCCTCATCCGCTTGTTTACGGAGCACTGGCTGTTTTTTTCAGATGGGATGGAGGTGGACGTAGCACCGGTAGTTGCTGGACAGTTTGAAGACGCTGAAGTCGATCACTGAGGAGGACAGGAGTTGCTGTAAGTTCTTCTGATTCCTCACATCAATGTTTTTCAGTCCTGCAGAGCCTTCCCTCTCTGTAATTTGGGTAATGTTTGTGATCCTACAGGAAGTGTCTCATGATACCAGGATGATGGTGATATAGAAGAAGGAAAAGGGAGCTGGAGTTATCACAAATGTAGAAAGATGTTTAATGATCTGTGCTAAAATGCCTATTGGCATAAACTGTTACCCTGCAGAGGCAACCTGCATGGATGTGCCTGTCTGGAAGACAGGCCAGCCTTTTAGTTGATTTAAGAATTGTCTGCTCTCAAAGGCTCTTAGATGCTGATCTATGAATGCTGGAGGCATCCCTGGGAAGTTACTGTCTTTAGTGTCTGTTGTTTTGCCCGTAGTGTGTAGGACTTCCCAGGCTGTTCAAAGGGGCAGGACGCTTCATAGCACTGCAAGTCCAGCTCTTCCTTTATTGTAAGCAGCGCAGGAGCAGTTCCTGGTAAAGTTACAGAGCTATCTGGATGGGATTGCTGTCAGGAGTGAGCAACTTAGAGACAACGCCCTGCTCAGGTGGTTATGCTAGAGTGATCCCTTGTCTTCCATCACCTGTTTTTCTCCTCCTAGTAACATTACAAGATGTGCCAGTGTTTCCTTGGTGGTGCTGGGAAGGAGAGGAAGAACAGCTTTTTCTGGGAGTGTCTGTAAAGATGCACGGGCACAGTGGGATTGTGATGCCACCTTGGCTTCAGCTCACTAGTGCTCAGTCTGTACATGCTGCCAAGTGGTGTTGTGTTGTACCAGCTCTTCTGTCTCAGACGGGAGACTGACAGCTCTTACCTTAAAGTGAGTGTCCAACTATCCCACTTGAAATGCCAGAGAGAGCAGCTGTGGAGCAGACAGCCAAAAGCTCAGGGGAGGAAGGAGGAAAGGGACACAAAAAGGAGTGTGACCCACTGAAAGAAAAGTGTGAAAGTAGTTGATTAGGGATTACAGTGTCACAAAGAAAGTCTGCAGTCCCCGAGGAGGGCAGCTGTGTAGGGGTGCTGCACAGCTGCATTCCTCCTCTGTTGCTTATTTTTCTTTGCTGCTGCAGTTCTGAAAGTCTCAGAGTAGCCTTGTGTTCTCTTACTGACCTCCACCACTGCCACTGCTCCTGAACTGGTATTTATTGTCTAGTGCAAGAGCTCAAACTTCTGTAGTAGCATTTCTACCCTAGGAAGGACTTTGAAGAACAGAGAGTTCTTAAAAAAAAAATCTGTATACTGGTCGTCCTGCTATTGGATGGTCCTCCAGTTTGGTAAAGGACACAGGTAAGAATCAGAGAAAAACCTTTAGCTGTAGATCAGGTGCCTCTTAGTAAGCAAATGGAAATTTAGGCTCTGATGACTCCATCTCCAAGATTACTTCGGTCGATGGATTACTGAAAAAGAAAAATCACGCTGTTTTAAAATACAAATTTGACTGCTTTATCTATTATCCTGGTTAAAATTTAACTGTATTAAGGAGAGTTAGTAGTTGATAGCAGATCTCTAAGAAGCCTGAAAGTGCTTGTGGAAGTGTTGTAGACTGTTCTTCTAGAAAAGGACAAATACACCCAGTAAGAAGTAGTGTTGGTTAGTGGAATTATTGCTCTGCCTGCTGTGGTACAGCATATGGCTGTGGGAGGTGAATGCTGTGAGAGGTGACTGGAGATTTTCTCCTCTGCTTCTGCGTGTGCTGATCACAGCTAAGGGGCTGATCCCTGTCAGAGCAGATCAAGTGACCTGCACGTGCTGTGTCAGGTGCTGCAGTGATATCACTCCAGGTAGCAGTTTGCGATGGCCCTTTTTAGAGTAACCCCCAGCCTGAGTGTGTGGATGTAATTTATGGAAGTTTAGGAATCTAGGCTCTAAGGCAGCAATAAAGAACTGAAGGTAGAAGGTGACAAGGACAGCTCTTGGAGGTCTGTGCTAATCACCCTGCTCAGAGGATGGCTTGGCTCTACACTCAAGTATGTAGGGGTGGAGAAGGAGCATGTTGTGATCTCGTGGGTACTCCATGCAGCAGCTTGGCCCTTTTAACCTCCTGAACTGCAAAATGATCTACAGGAATATCTTGTTGGTGATCCCTTAGAGAGCAGTGTGCTGCCCTGCCTCCCAAACAATGCCTTTGTGTGATGCTCCTGTTGCATGCCACCCAAATGAGATGTGACAGTCCCCTGCTGAAGCTCCTGGAAGACTTGCTGGCAGTTGGTGCAGGACATTTCCAGTGCTGCTGCAATAAGTGGTGTTTTGTCTGTGGCATCACGAGGCTGCAGCAATTGTTCTGATGCAACTGGTGTGTCTGCATGTGGGTGCAGCAGGGTCTGCCAGGGCACCCTGGTCCCTGCTGTGAGCACATGCTGTCCTTAGCTGACCTGAGTTAGAGCTGCTGCCAAAGGCAAAGATGCTCAGCTCTTCTGAAAATTCATGGGCTTGTAGTAAAATGTGGTCCTCTGACTGCAACAAACAGATAGCTACTACTCTGTGATGCTTAATAACCTTTTATTTTAATGCCAATTATGTAAACTTGGGTGTCTTGTGTCTTTCAGATTCCTCTTGTGGCACTTGCAGAATAAGCTGTAAAACCGAAGGCATTGCAGTGACTATCGGGTGTTAACCTTTCTTTTAATGACCTAAGTTTAGACATCTAGGTCTGTAAATGCTTGTAGAGATGTTTAAAGCAGGGTTTGACATTTGTGACCACTATGGGGTTATTTAAAAAAACAAAATAAACAAAAACAATAAAACCTCTTGCATCTAACACTTGAATGGGGCTAATCAGGGGTCATTTCATAGAATCACAGAATGATTTGGGTTGGAACAGACCTTAAAGATCATCTGGTTCCAACCCCACCTGCCATGTGCATGGACGCCATTGAGATCTGGTTGGTCAAGACCCCATCCTAACCTGGCTGTGAACACTTCCAGGGATGGGGCAGCCACAGTCTCTCTGACCAAACTCTGGCCTTTTAAAGAAGTCTTTGTAGGAATTCTTGGACTTCAGAAAAAAACCTGTAAGTAGAACAGAATTTTGGACTGTCCTAGAATTTTCCATATTTTTTTACCTGTCATTGACTCTGGAGTAGAAATGGGAATAGAAATGTTCCGACTGAAAGGAAATAGGGTTGGCCAAGGATTAAAGGAAAAGCTAAATTAAAACCCCCTTGAGTAATTGGTTTTATCATTTCAGTGCTATGCCTTTCATTTCTCTGAGAGCTGAGCTTGGGTGGTAGAGGAGATGGAATAAAGGCTGTAAGGTCCAGACAAAAAGAACTGTTTTGTGTCTTTGTATTAAATGTTAACATTGTTAAATAAACTAAGATTTTTGTATCTCACAACCAGCTCACTGTTGCAGTTCTCCCTCCTTTACTTCAGCAAGCAGCTTGAGCCCTTGAGTTTCAGAACTTTCTTCTGTAAAAAAAAATCTTCAGCGAAGCCAAAGACATTTTCATCATTGACGTGGATGTGAGGATAAAAGGGCAGAGCATTTGCAGAGTATGCCTGTGACAGAGTTAGTCAGACACATCCCAAATTTAGGAACCCAGCTTTAGATTGGCAAGATCTTGTTCCTGCTGGAGCTTTTCCTGTTTTATCTCTCTGTGGGGTGGTGATTTTGCCACTGGGAAATACCAGCAAATTCAGGTTGCTCCTCTCTTCTTCCAGTATTGAAATGAAAGTCTGGACCAAACTTCCTCCGTTCTCTTTCACTTTGAAGTTGAACTGTGATTTTTTTGGGGGTGGAGGGGAGGGTGAGGTATTGCTGTGTTGGTATATGAACAGTTTACTGGCCCTACACTCTGCTTACACTTTAGGATGTGATTTGGTTCCAAGGTACATGGCAATTATAACCACTCTTCGCTGAATATTGGCTAGGAATGCCAGTCAAATTAGGGATGTCTTAACAGTGCAGTGAACCATGACAGCTGAAAAAATGAGGTAGTCGGCATGTTATGCAACAAGACATTCTACAGGAATGTCTTTACCAGCCCCTTTGTATACATACAAACTGTTCACGTGAGTGTGTGCATGTTTTTGTTAGGGATTCAGAGTTACAAAGGAGGATACAGAGTTGATGTTTGATCCAGAGCACTGGCGTTTGGAGAATCTTGGCATCCTGAGATTTTGGGACAGGTAAAACTCTTAATTGGCACAAAAATTGAGCCAAAAGGCTCATTGAATTCTAAGTCACCATTCACTGTTGAAGCAGACTGGTGGGGTTCACTAAGGTGTGTGTAAATCAGAGTTGGAGTGGTGTTTCTGTTGTTTTGCACGTTAAATGGCAGCCCATTACATACCCTGGCAGATGGGCAAGGTTAACTCCAGGGCAGCTGGGCTGTTCACTGCTCCTCACCACATCCAGAAGAGAATTTGTGTTGTAGTAATGTGGAGATCCAGGAGCAGACATCTTGTAATGCTTCCAGTCAAATCAATGGAACAAGGCTGATTTAGGTGAGGTGTAAACAAACCTGCATGAATGCTGAAGGTAGCATTGAGAAGTGTCTAGTGGATTGACAAGTTTTATTTTCAATAAAACTTTTGCATTTAGTCTGTGTGTTAGTGTTCTGGACTTCATAAGCATTCGTTACCTCAAATGTAAAATACTCATTTTTGCCTGCACTACCAAAATCAGTTAAATTCTTCAGTTCCTAGCTTAAGGGTTTTTTTCATTATTTCTGCTGCTTTTGTTTTTATTTTCTTTTGTTTTGCATTAATTTAGTCAATTTAAGACTTATCTAATTCCTAGTGATTTTTTTTAAAAAAAATGTGCATTCCAGTGCCTATAAATACAGCAACTACTTGTTAATCACCCAGATTTGTACCAATTTCTTTTAAACTATATTTTGTGCCAAAATAAACAAGCCAGACATGGAGAAGTCAGATCTGATCTGACCTCTTCACTTTATGGACTTTGGTTTTGCAGGCCATCAAAAATGGATGTAGATGGATGTGGAAGTAGGGCCTCTAATCTAACAAATCTTGCTTGGCTCTAGGTTTGTATATCTGCTTTCTCTTTTCTTTGTCTATTTTTATGCTCTTTAAGGTTTATTTTTGAGACCTCTATCCTGTGGGCTCCATGGGTTCAGAGGAGACATCACGTCATGTAGATTTTGAAAGACTTGTTTCCATAAGACACGAGGTGAAAAAGTGGGGGGATAAAGTTTTTAGGTATGGATCACTATAAAAGGAGGTAAAAGAGACAGAAAACACTAAAGCAAGAAAGGGAAGGTAGAAACCCCAAAAAAGATCTGTTTTAGAAGCAGAACAAGGTATAAAAATATGTATTTTTTCAGGCTCAGTGTGCTGGTGTGTGGTCCATGCCATGGAGAGTTTTAACAAGGACAAGTTTCTTTGGTAGATCCACTCACACTATGGTCAAAGAGCTGCTGAATGATAAACCAGCAGTTCTATTTATCTTCATCATAATAGCAGGCTCATTTTTTTTATTATTAATAACTGAATACAGGGTCATGGATAGGACTCTTATATGTAAAGCACGTTTTGACTGATTCAATTTTCACAATCTTATAGGTAGTATTGATTTAATTTGCACAATCTTATAGGTAGCTTGGAAAAATAAAATGAGAAAAGATTTTATTGCAACAAGGAAGAAATTACATGGAAATATTTCCTTCCCAGACTTGCAAAAAAGATAGCTGACAATAGTAGCTGTTAAAGACTTCATCGGTTTACTGTGAAAAAAAACCCATTTTGATTCCCTTTGCTTAAAATATGGTTTGTAAGGTGACTTGGATGATGAGGTGAGGGATACAATACTGAGATCTTTGTAGAATTTGTTAACCATCTCTTCTTTCAGACCAAGTAGCCATATAAAAAACAAAAAAAACCTGAATTTACTCTTGAAATTGAGAAATATATTTTGGCATGTTTAGAAATTAAGCTGCAGCCAGAAGAAACCTTGTGCTAGTAACAGAGCTTCAGAGGTAGTACCCATCAGTGGTGTTTGCCTCAGCTGAGGCTATAAAGGCATGCTTGTCTATGTCACTTTTCTGTAGTTTTTCTCTCTGTTATTCTCCTGCACTGCAGATTCATTTGTTTTTTAAAGAAGTTGGGAAGAGCTACATAAAATCAAGGACAAATTGAGTACTGCATGATTCATCCCTATATACCATGTCTATGTGAAGAGGCAGCAGTAGTTGCTGATAAAAAGTAGAGGGTTTTGCCTAAAATGCCATTTGATGTGTGTGTCTACAGAATTTTATGGTATTTTATTACTGCTTTTTCCAACCAAGGTAAACATTCAACAATCTCCAATGGAACAGGATGGGACAGAGCCTTCCTGGAAGAAGGCAAGGGGTTACTTACCTGCACTCAGGTATTATTAAAACAATGTTGGTCATACAGACTTTTAATTTTGGTGTAGGGTGCCTCTACAATACAGGGGTGGATACTCTTCTAGGAAATAGTGTATCCTTTCTTGCTCTCAGAGGTAGGTACATGGTAAGTAGGAATATGATGAAGTCAATATAAGAAATCTTCAGCTCCCTTTTTGCAGAGGGGCCTTCAATGGGAAGAAATCAAATAAAATCAAACCTTGAAAGGACGGTATCTCTCTAAAATTAGTTTTGCATGCTAATAAAGGTCAGCAAATGGCACTTATGGCTAAAGTGACAAAGTCTGTGTTTTAACAGTCCTTCACATGGCTTAACTGAAAATGGTGGCAGATATTCCCAAAATTCCAAAATGCATTTACAAAATTATTACTTGAATACAAAGTGGTAAGTCAAATATTTCAAACATGAAATCTGAAAATACAGCATAAAGATGGCATGGAAGTCTGTCAACAGTTCTCTGAAAGCTTTATGTCTGCAGATGTTGAAAATATTTTTGAATGTAGTGCTCCCAAACTTCAGGATTTGATGTCTCAAGATACCTGAGGAAAGATTTCATCCCATATAAAAGCCACAAGTATTGTACCTGAAATGAGAAGTTACAGAAAGGACCTTTATTCAAATGCATTTGAGGACACAGTACTGGTATGGAAAATAAACATTACATTCAAATATTTGAGTGTCTAACACTACAGCAGGGACTGCATCAGTACTTTCTGCAAAGGAAGCTTCAACAGGCCATGTAAGTGTTCCCTGTGAGTTAATAACCTTGTTTTCCTTAGTATGGTTAATTCTTTGATCTGTGAAAGCCAAGCCAAAGGCAGAGAGTTTGGCTGGGTGAATCCAACATGGGCACCTTCCTATTCCTGATCAGGGCTCCTTTCTTTGTAGCTGAATGTATAAATGACTGAACCAGCAGCTTAACCTCCATCCCTCACCTGAGTTTGTTAGCTATGTCTGTTTTGATAACCACATGATTTTTAGGTGCTGCCAAGTGGGTATAGGATAGTGGGCTGTTTTGAAGATCATTCTCATTTTGGGTTTATTCTGAAGTTGAAAAAAATAGTAACATTTGATATAGTGTACAATTCTCATAAAGAAACTTCTCTCTCAAGTTGGAAGGGACCTATAAATCCAAAGAGCATCCAAATTTTACTATGACCTTTACTGCAGGGTAAAAAAATCAGTTTATTTTTTCAGAGATGAAGAAGAACCTGCTTGATGGTGTTGCCCACACATAAGCTTGTATTTATGAAACTTCTTAGATCACCAAAAAAAAACTTATTGGAAGGGGTTCTGTTTAGTCCAGTCTGTCACTCAGTGCAGAATTTTGCCTGTGTTGGGTGGGTCAGTGAGGCTTTCCCTGGCTAAGTCCCAAAAACCTCAAAGCTGGAGACTGTAGCATTTCTCCAGGAAACTAATTTCAGTGTTGCTGCACACTTCCTCCTGAATGTTTTCCTGGAGTCTAAGCTGAACTTCCCATGCCCCAGTTCGTGGCCTTGCTGTTACTTGTTGCCAAAAAGAATGGTTAATCTCTTGTAACTACTCTTGAAATAATGCTTGACTGTGCTTAAAACAGTCACTTTCATCTTACTTTTGCAGCCTGGTTCCCTCAGCCTTCCCTCTCAGATCAGGTACTCTAGGCCCTTTATCATCTTGGTGATCCTCCACTGCCTGGATCCTGTTTTTTGATATGTTCCTCTTGAACTGGGGGACTCCAAACCACCCATGTTCCAGATGTCACCTCACAAGCATTGAGCAGAAGGAGGCAATAATCACAGAATCAATTCATTTGGAAAAACCCTGTGAGATCATGGAGTCCAATCTGTGACCAAAAACCATGTCAATAGACCATGGCCACTGAGTGCCACATCCAGTCTTTCCTTAACCAGTTCTAGGAACAGTCACTCCACCACCTCCCTGGGTAGATCTTTCCAATATCTAATCATGTTTTTGGTGACAAAATTCGTCCAACCTAATCCTCCCCTGGCACAGCTTATGCCTATGTCTTCTCATCCCATCTTTGATTGCCTTGGAGAAGAGACTGACACCTCCCTTACCCCAGCTGGAGCCTCCTTTCAGGTGTTTGTGGAGTGATACAGTCCTCCCTGAGCCTCTTCTCCAGGTTAAACAACCCCAGCTCCCTCAGCCACTCCTCACAGGACTTGTGCTCCAGACCCTTCACCAGCTCTGTTGTCCTCTGGACCCGCTCCAGCACCTCAGTGTCCTTCCTGAACTGAGGGGCCCAGAACTGGACACAGCACTGATCAAGGTGTGGCCTCAGCTGTGCTGAGTACAGGGGGACAATCACTTCCCTGGTCTTGCTGGCCACACCATTGCTGATACAGGCCAGGTGCCTTTGACCTTGGCCACCTGGACACATACTGGCTCATGTTCAGCTGCTGTCAACCAGCACCCCCAGGTCCCTTTCCTCTGAGACAATTTCCAACCACTCTGACCCCACCCTGTAGCCCTGCATGGGGCTGTTGTGGCCAAAGTGTAGGACCGAGCACTCAGTCTTGTTGAATCTCATGTTGCTGGTCTCAGCTCACTTCTGCAGCCTGTGGAGAACCCTCTGCAGAGATGCTGATCCCAAATTGCTGAATTGTGCTTTGTCTTGCAGAGAGACCAAACTGTTGTGAACAAACTTCAATTCAGGTCACTGTTAAACATATTGTGGAGTATGAACTCCCAGTTCTGACACCAGCATAGTCTGCATGGTATTGGCCACCAGCCAGGTGTCAACCCATTGATTGTGACATTTTGAGGTCAGTGGTTTAGCCAATCTTTATTCCATCTAACAGTCCTTTTGTGTGACCCCGCTTTGAACCAAGAGCACTGTGGAAAGTGGTATCAAAAGCTTTACTGAAGTGAAGGTATGCTACATCCCTGCTTCTTCCTCACTGCTACATGCATTCATCACAGAAAGCAGCCAAGGTGGTCAAGCATGGATTACCTTCACTAAATCTATGCTGACTGTTCCTGTGTGTATCTTTGTATTGTTTAAATGGTTGGAAATGGAAATTCCAAGACTAGATATTCCATTATCTTCCCACTGACTGATGTGAGACCAACTAGCTTATGGTTCCCTGGCTTCTCTCTCCTTCTCAAAAGCGGGAATAGCATTAGCACATTTCCCATTGGCAGGAACTTCCTCCAACTGCTCTAACTTCTCATAAATGACGGACAATTCCAACATTGGACAACTCTACCTTAATTTCTAGGTGAATCCCACTAGAGTCAATGGATTCACAGTCACATATGTTGTTCCTATTTATTGTTCCCTATTTATTGCTTCCTTTCCAAAACCTTACTGATTTACATAGGGGTTTGGGAGCAAATTTTGCTTGGGAAGATTGAGCGGTACCTCAGCCTTTTCCATGCCATCCACTGATGGACCTGCATTTTCTCTGGATTTTTTTGTCATTAGTATATTTGTAACTCTTCATGTCCCTGCTCTTAGTTCCAGCTGAGCTCTAACCTTCCTGACTTTGTTTCCAAGTGCCTGTGCAAAGCTCTTATACTCCTCCTTTGCTGTCCCAGTTTCATCTTCTTACATGTTCTCCTTTGTTGTAGGGAAGCTCTTTGTCCAAATTCCCAGTATAACACTATGTGACAGATTCCTTCTGCACATCTAAATGTATTACTGAGCTTTCACGAGTTTTTCCTAAAAATCACCTTTTCCCATTTATAGTAGCTTCCAAGGGAATTACTACAGCCTTTGCAATTCCCTAAATAAGCAGAATTTTGTTTTGAAGTCCGAAGTCTGGACAGCTCTGCTTTTTATGCAACAGTAAATAGATACCTGCAGTCTTTCTCTGCACCCTGAGCTCTTGTGAGAACTACAACTGAAGTGGCCACATTCAGGACCCATTCTTCTCTGTAGGCAGGTCAAGTTCAGCATTACTACTCACTGGCTCTTTAGTATTTGAATTAGACATAATTACAGACAGTTTCTAGGAACTTCAGGGATTGCATCTACTCATTGCATAAGAGTTATTTCTCTGTCAGAAGATGTCTGTGGAGCTGCAAAACCCCTATGAGGACCAGGGTCTGGGAATGGGAGTAGTTTGTTTTCCAGCTGTTTCTTGAAAACCTCTTTTGCTTCCAAGTCCTTGAGAACACTTCACTGCACATGGACTTTGAATTCTTGTTTCTTTGCTTAAGTGTTCTGAACTTGCTGGCAGCCTCTGAATAGCCTCTCCTCTGAGCAGAAAAGTCAAAGTGTTACCTGTTGCCTTCTCCCTTGCTTGCCTCCTCCATTTACATCTACTGCTAAGTGACTGTTGTGGCACTTATTTTCTAAGGAATAGTATTAGTCTTTCTAGTAAAACTGATCTAAAAGAGGGGGCCTTGATTCTGCTTTTATAGTGTTAGAAGCATAGCAGGAGGCTGGGCCAGGCTGGACGGCTTTGAGCATCTTGGTGTAGTGTAAGGTGTCCCTGGCCCTAGCAGGTGGGTCAGAACTGGATGGTGTTTAATGTCCCTCACTCTACCATAAATTCTGTGGGATGCTAAGCTGGCACCTGTCCAGGAAAGAGTATTTCATTAGCTGAAAGAGCAGCATTAGCTCAGTCCCCATCATTACTGATGGTATAATCACGCCTGAACAGCCAACATGAAATCCTTTGGCAGTAAAACAGAAACCATCTTTGTTCCACTGGTACTTACTGAGTCCACATTCACAGTGCAGAACTTAGGCCTGCCTGTGCTAAGTTACAAACACTTGCTGGCATCTATGTTTATTGCAGGAATCCAGAGTTTAATGCTGCTGGAGAATCACCTTCACCAGAACACTGGTGAAGCCATTTTGAAAAATGAGTAATTAACTACAGTTTCAAGATTAAATTCCTGAAAGACCATTAATCACCAGTAGATTTGTTTCTCCTAAAAGAAAACTTCCATTTCATCATTGTCTTGTGAAAGTGATAACCAACTTTCCTTTTCTTCCAAGTGTTCTTTCTATGAACATTGTTTACAATGTGTTTACAGCCAGATCAGGATTCAGTTACATACTGAACGCTCTCCATATCCTTGCCTTCATGGATTTTTGCTACAGCCATAAATGAGAATATACTGCACTTTGCACTGGCAATTTTAAGTTCCTGATATGTTATTCCATGGTCTACTGTGTGGTAGTTATTACAGCAAAACACAAAAAAACCCTTCTGAAAGAATTTCCCAAAGTAAGGAAAAAGTAATTTAACCATCTAAAAGGCTGATGCTGGAAGAACTAAGACATCAGGTTAGCATATCATTGTGACTCTGCCAGTATCTAGGAAGTCTGAAACAATATTTCTGCTGACATGTGGATTCTGTAAGTAATTTTATAATTGTATTTTAAATATCCTTTCTCTTATCACCTACTTTCATGATTCTGCTTAGAGGTTCTTTCCACAAGAATTTATCATCATAACAGGTCATTTTCTTATATGCCTCATCATTTGATCCAATTGTGGAAGAAAAAATTCTTTTCCTATTATTTTCTTATTTTCAAAAAGTATCAGAAAAAGTTGACGTTAAGATTTGTAGATCTGCACTCCTGTATTCATTAATTCAATTTTCATATACAGCAATCCCCTCTATACTTCTACCTCAAACACTATATTTGTTTAAAACCCTTGATTTATGAGGTCTCTTAAATGTATCCTTGAAACATCCTTGGTCTGTAATGAGATATTTTTATCACCAATAGATTACTTGGTCCTTCAGGTGATCCACAGACCTGAGATCTGTCACTAAATGTTGTCTACAGCAGTGACACTGTGCAAGAAGTAATGTGTCCTGAGTAATCACACCTTTGTAACTGCTCAGTCTGGAGGAGTTCCTTTCCCTCATAAATCAAGAGACAGCATTCAGTGTATTCTGTATGTATATTCCAGATGTTAACTAATGACAGACCACTGTTTATGAATTTTCATAGAAATGTAACACTGCTCCCTAAATGCATTCTAAGTTCCTCGAGTCGTGGGTCCATTTTGGTTAACAACTGTTGATCTTCTTACATCAAAAAATCACCTGGAGGTTTTCTGCAAAGCTGTTCTGCAGGATACATCTTGGCATGTAAGCAGAACATGGGGTTTCAGAATGCCTCCCATTTCTTTAAATCACTTGCTAAAAGATTAAATCCCACATACTTACAACCTGGAAAATCTTTAAAGGGTTGTGAGGTTGAAATCAGTTAATGAAAGCTAAAGCTGAATTGTGAGAAATATTATGTGGTCTGTAAGGACCCAAGCAATGATGATCAGCTTTGCCTATGACATTTCATTAATTACTCACTGAACAGTTATCAAGCTTACTCTATTGTTCAGTCATCCTGTTTAGAGATCTAATTCAAGAAGATTATATTAAAGGGAATTTTAGTTAGGTTTAAACTTCTTCATTTTTGGCTGACAGAGTCAAGGCAAGTAGAACACAAACATATGTGAACGCAAGAAAAGGAAGTTTTTGGTCATAACAGGAGCCCTTTCCAGTGTTTCCTGTGTATATTTTACATCCTGTTGTGCCTTCACCACTGTTGTACCTTCTAATAGGATCAACATTCACGAAAGAACTCAGGATTAGCAGAGTGCTTCTTTATACACCCTAAGCAGAAAGCTCAAGATTTGTAGGGACCAACTGTAAACAAACAGCATGAAGTATCACGTGGACCATTTTCACCTGCACACAGCTGGATGTCAAAATCAATAGCTTCCTAATTAAAACCATAATTTAAGGTAGAAAAAACCTAGTTGCTAAACACTTTTTATTCTTAAACTAAAAGCATACCTTGTCCGACAGTGACTAGGGGTAAAACACAGAATGGGAAGTAAAAAGTTTAGACACTATGCAGATAAAAAAGATTTGATATCATAAAAGTGGTAATTGAGAAAGCATATTGAAGGCACTTATCCCAATATCTGTGGGTAGGGGTTTTTTAAAATTTATCATCCCCATGTTTTTGTAAACTGTCACAAAACAAGACAGACACTGTGTGGTAACCAGTATGTTTCTCTTTTTGAAGGTAATCAGGCTGATATTTACTTTCAGATAAGGACTACATGATCTTTAAAGGTCCTTCCCAATCCAAATAATTCTATAATTCACAAAACAGGCACTCTACATAGAGTATTAAAACAATTTGAAATTTACAGCTTGCATTTGTGAAATGAAACCATGATTCTGAATGCCTTAAACATTCATATATACATTATAATTTACTATTTTCTGGATTTATTTAATACAAAAATCAAGCACTCTCAAATGAAGAACACTTATTATGATTTATGAACCATGTACTAAATAACACTTTCTCAAACACATAATGTATTAAGAACTTACCTAAGCATGGTGCTATCCAATATACTAGTGAGTAACTCAAAAATTTGTCATAGAAACAATCTGCATGTAATGAAAAAGCCAGTGCTGGATTAAATATTGCTCCTGTGAGATTTCCACCTGCAATAAAATGTACACAGCATGAAATCAAACCATGTTACTTAATATTTACTTTAAATTCAAATGCACATACACCATACTACAAGAAATCTACACCATGCAATGAAATGAATTAGCAGAAACAGTTTGAACAGGTAAAACTCTTCTAAAGTTATTCACCTGATGACAGTTTAACTGTTTTCTCAAAGCTTTAAAACACGTGAAGGGTAAGCTATAACTTCCTTTCTCTCTTTCTAACAAGTATTCTTTGAAGAGATAGGTCTGGCTAATACTGAATGTTTCTACTGATAAAACTAGAATCTATTTCTGTATCATGATTTTAGAGGAGACAGAAATTTTAAAAAAACCATTACATTACAGCCTCATGTCACATGAAACACATATGCAAGATAAAAGAAAAAGCTGTCAAGTAGTGTTCTTGTTAAGCTCACCTCTATACTTTCTTATAAGAACACTAATATTATATCAATGTACAGAATGTTAAGATTTTCACATGGTATACGAACTGTGGGAAAACTCTATATGTTCAAAGAAAATAAAAGTGAGTGCCACTCCACTGTCTTGTAGAAGGAAGCCAAGCATCTTTCCTTGCCTCTGATTTCAGATGTAGATGAAGTTGTCTAAACATTTTCTAAATAACAAGATCCAAACACATTACACTGGGCACTAAACCGTAATTACACTGCAGATGAACCTGGAGCTAAGTGTGTGTTTAATTCTGACATATGTTGTTCCTCTCATTCCAGTTCTGCAGAAAAAGCATTACTCATAGCTAAACTACTTGTATTCCTGTCCTATTAGTTACTTACCACCCCATACCTGTTTTTTGTATTAACCTATTACCATAAAATATTCTATAATTGCATCTGTATAATTCCTTACAGCTTATTTTTGACTTCTCCCCAAGTAAGCTTGTATGAGCTTTGAACTTACCCATTGTACAAATTACCCTGCTGCTGTAATCCTCATTCGCTGTGACTGCGCAATCATTTATCCAAAGTTTTAGTAAGGTCTTTGTCATTCACTTCTTCTGTATTTCTCTTTCTATATTCTCCCTATTATTTCTTTTACTATTATTACAGCTCAGGAAAATTTTAATCTTTGTTTGCCTACTCAGTTTACTGTGGTTTTACACTTGTTCTCAAGAACAAGTCAGATTTACTGCACAAAAAAAACAAGTCTGTTTTTCTGCACACTGACACATTAGCAATGTCCATGGTTGCTAGGAAGCCCAGCTACAATAATTTACTTTGCTTTAATCTATTTATGACTCCACTGCTTCTGCTTTTCTATCCACAAACATACAGTTGAAAGCAGAATTTCACTCTCAGGATGCAGTTGATGAACGTCAAGCATTAGACAGGGTTTTAACTGCTGTATTTCTTCAATATCCATTACTAATAACTACTGGAATATCAACCATAGGCCAGGGGTACCACTGTAATCTTACTTAAAATTATTTATTTAACACCTCAGTCTGTGTACCAGAAAAGACAAATTATTTTATGGCAGAAGAAGTGTAATCTCTTTGATGGGGTATGCATAAAAACTTTAAAAGGGGAACTAATGCTACACAGTGCGTAAGAAAGTTATTTTACCTTTTTGCCTTTATTAAAGGCCAAAATTAGGAAGAAACTCAGAATTCAAAATATGTATGATGTAATTTGTACCTTGATATGTTAGGCTCAGAAAAGTCTAATCCATTTCATATGATTCTGACTTAACTGCAATGCTGCCTTTTAATTAAAAAGCCTTCAAAAGGTGTATTTTTATGACTCCTAAATTCGTACTTTTCCAAAGGAATTAAAATATTAAAATATTCTTTACCATCTTGTGTATGGTCTGCATCCTTAGATAATGAGCCATTCCTTTAATATGCAAAGACATAATGTTCTTTTTTCCCCTCTTTATTTAGTAGAAAAAAGAAAGTGAAGTATTGGACCTTTTGTGTACAGTATGTACTACTAAAAAAATTGGTTTGTGTAAGACTAAATGTAAAAAAAAAAAAATAAAAAAAATATTTTTAATTGTAAAAAAGTATAAGAAAAACTAAAGAAACAGCTTGTAATTTTGATAATACTGTATAACCTGATGTTATTTGTTGGAGTAAGGTGCATGGCAGACCTCTAAACAGTAAACAACGAGGTGCAGAAGATTTCCTGAGAATGATCCAGCCCAGCTAAATTATGCATCTGTCTGTCTTCACAGCCTGCAATTGAGAACTCATCCTGCTGCAGGCCACTATTTGTGACACCTGATTTGTCAGTGACTCTCCCTACTGTGTGTAAGAAGCAGAGGTGGGACAGACATGATTAGGGCTAAGCCATGAGGTCCACAGCATATTTGGGATATGTACTGCAGACACTGTCCATGGTCACTTACCAGGCTCCTCTTTACTGCCTGAGCTAAGACAGGATCTGAATAACTATATATTTTAATAGTAGACAAGAAGATAGCAGTTTAAAAGAAATGCAAAGAAAAATGTCCAGGTAGCACAGGGTGTTGTGCACACGGTGCAAAAGAGGCCTGAGGTTTCCTAGAAGTACGTGCAGATCGATCGCACCGGAGAGTCCCAACAAGCCCAAGTTTTATGGCACGGAAGGGCACTTGGTACACTCAACCTTCACGTGGCACACAGCCTTCTGCTAGAAAAAGATAGGAACCTGGCCAATGACACTGGGAGTGAATTCTTTGTATGAGTTAGCTAAAAGAAAGGCAGTGTGACACGTATTATTTTATATGACTGCTTGCTAAGCAGGAGAAGAATGTTAGGAATCAGGAATCCAGATTTTTAAGCTTGTAGAAGAGGGAGGAGGATATTTGGCTACACTCCCACCAAGCAACTCAGAAATATATTTAATGTCCTCAAATGCACTGACACCTTGCTTCTGCTTTTAGAAAGTAGTTCAAATTGCTAAGTTAATTCTCAAAATTCCCCATCGACTTTTATCTTTTAGGTATTAGCTAATTTCAGCTAAAGATAATGAGTAAAGATTTTTACATTACTACATCTGAAAATGTGACTGTACACTGTTCTAGATGCTATTATGTTAAATAGCATTAATACAGCTAAACATTTAGGACAAGGCATCAATAACATCCTGGATGCTTGCAGGTAAGAGAAGTGATCTTCCTCTCTCAAAGGGATTTGGTAATTCCCTAGACGACTTTTTCTGTGGTGAGGGCAGTAGCAACAGCAAGAGTTCCGTAATCATCTCTTTCACCTCTCCAAGCTATACAATCTCCTTGCCAGGAGAAGGACTCCCTGCAGGGCAGTCCTCGAGTGACCTAACAACTCTTGTCACTTCGATGTGGACAAGAGGGAACACCAACAGTCAGAAGAAAGAAGTTCAGATTGACTCCTCTCACCTCTCCCTTCCCATTGGTCCAGAGAGGATGCACAGGTGACAGCGTCCCAGCTCTGGGAAGCACGAGGTGACAATCAGGTAGTGAAAGGCAAGGATATGGACACACATGACATTACAGACAAGGGAGGCTCTAATAAAACAGGCACCTATTTTTTTTTTTTCTCTTCTATTACATTTGGTCTCATGAGGTATTATTTCTGTATGCATTCCACAAATAACCATTCCCACTTCTGACTGAAGGAAGTTGTTAAATAAACTGCACAGATATGAATTATGCATTATTTAAATGCAGAGCTTCTATATTACCAGTCTGTACTCTGCTGTTGCACAATCAGCACTTTTTCCTAGTGCAGCCAGCGGTGCTCTCCCAATGTCACTTAGTAATCAGAGCACATAGGATGAAATCTCTCACGCTGTATAAATAGTTGGATTATGAAACAATCCTTCACTGAGATATTTTAACACTTAACCATATGTACTTGCAGACCTGACATCACTTTAACTGCATAACTCATCTCGTTCTTAACCCCATACCTGCCTGGAATGCAACTGGGCAAACTTTATATAATAAACGCCAAATGAACTTTGCATATCTCGGACGATACAAAAAGAAATCATCAAGGAAAATGTAACTTATGAAAAAGCATTTTGCACCTTAACACTTCTAAGAAAGCAGTAAGAATCCCTTCCATTACAACTTTATTGCAGGAACAAAAGAAAAAAAAAAAAAGTAAAAATACTAACCTGCATACGCGAGCATGGTGATGAGAAGAGCAATCAAATGGACTCTATATTTGGGATTAACACTTTCGGCTCGCAGGACGGCCAGCTGGAAAACGACAGAAAAGAGCAGTTCTACGCAGAACGCCTGCATCTCTGTAGTCTGCATGGGGCTGCTGCAGCCCTGGGAGAGTGCTCCAAGATGTGGCTCTGCCATCTCCAGACTCCAGACAAAGTGCATGAAGACTCTGGCGAGCACTGCAGCCACGAACTGAGCGGCGATCTTGAGTCCCCCCATCCTGAGCGACGTCCCGCCGCCCCACATGGGCTGCAGGGTCCCGCAGGGATTGCATACGCTGCCGACGAGGGTCAGGCCGTGCAGGACGGTGAAGCCGTAGGTGAGGGTGAGGGCGGTGTGCGGCTTGGGCTCCACGTTGCCGAGCAGGGTGAGCTCGTTCGTGCAGGCGCAGATCTGGAAGGTGCTGAACATCTCCACAAGGAAAGCGAAGAGGAGCGGGCTGGAGCGCAGCCGGCGCCGGGCCAGCCTCCGGCACAGCCCCACGGTCACCACCACGCCGGACATCAGCAGCAGGGAGCTCCCGAGCCCACCGACAGCCATGCCCGGAGCTTCACAGGCCCTACGGCTGGCGGAAGGTCCAGCCCCACCACCTGCGGGGAGAAAGAAAGCAGGAGGATGAGGGAAAATGCCGCCGCTTTCCTCTGGAGGTAGGAACCAGCTTCTGTTCCCACCTGCGAGTAGCCTGACTCACCCTGCGCTCGGCGGAGCAAAGGGCAGGGCTGAGGGCAGGGGTTAGGACAGGGAAGCTCTCTCCCTGCGGTGGAAAAGCACGGGGAGGGGAGCGGGGCCGAGGGGGCTCGGCTGCCCCCTCAGCCCCTCCGCCGCGGGACGGATCGGGCTCCCCTGTCCCCTCAGCCTGCCGGAGGACAGGGAGGGGAGGGAGGACCTCGGCTCCCGGCCGCGGTGGAACGGGAGGGGAGCCGATTTCCCCGGCGCGATCGGCGTTGCGGTGTGTCCGTGGCTGCGGGAGCGGTTCCAGCCCCAGCCGGAGCCGGGCACGGGCTCGGCCGCGCCGCCCCCTCCGGCGGGCGCTGCGGCACCGCGCATGCGGGCGGGGCGCGCGGGGCGCTGAGGGAGCGGCGGGGCGGGCAGGGGCAGCTCCGGGGGCTCGCCCGGGCTGGCACCGGCACTGGGCACGGCTCCGGACACGGCACCGGACACGGCTCCGGACACGGCACCGGACACAGCTCCGGCACCGGCCCCGGGCCCGGCTGCCCGCGGAGATCACATCCCACGCCCCGCGGTTTGCAACGTGCTCGAGAGAGAGACACTGGTTATTTATTTAGAGCTGCGCAAGCCTGCGTGCTCGGTGGTGTTCAGCAAAAGGAGCACGCCAACTATCAGAACTTTTGTTACTATTTATACATTGTAGCAGACACAGGCATTACAGAATCACAGAAACAATTAGGTTAGAAAAGACCTCTAGCATGACGTGAGGTCCAAGCTGTGACCGAACACCATGTCAATAGACCCTGGCACTGAGTGCCACATCCAGTGTTTCTTTAAACAGCTCCAGGAACAGTGACTCCACCACCTCCCTGGGCAGCCCATTCCAATGTCTAATCACCCCTTCTGTGGAGAAATTCTAATGCCCAGCCTAAACCTCCCTTGACATAGCTGAAGCCTATGCCTTCTCATCCTCTCTGGAAGAAGAGACCAACCCCCACCTGGCTACAGCCTTCCTTCGGGGAGCTGTAGAGAGATTATGTCCCCCTGAACCTCCTGTTCTCCAGACTAAGCACTTCCAGCGCCTTCAGCCACTCCTCATAAGATTTGTTCACCGACTACAAGTTACATAGTTCTCTTATTAGTACTCTGTCTTCTATTGGTTAATGATTCCCTCACTTCTCATGTTATTTAGTCTGCATGCTCAGTGTTTATAATTTTTGAGTCAGTGTGCTTCTTGGGTTAGGGGTGCATGAGTTGGTGGTCGGGATCTCACCCTGCTAGAGTTACCTTTTACCCAGCTGGAGCTGATTCTGCACAGTTGCTGAGTTGTCTTTATTAGTTTCTTCCTTATCATGTAAGTTCTGCCAAATGTCCTTGTGGCCTGTAAATTCTGTGCTGCGGTACATCCTTCTTCCAAAGCTTCCTCTAGGCTGGAGTTCATTGAAACTTGTTGAACCCTAAACCTTAAAAAGACAATTCTACTGACAATTTGCTTTTCTGACACCTGGACATCACTTAGAGCTTCTTGGCTGCTTTCATGGATTAAACCTCCTTTCTTGTTGATCAGACTTGAAATATACGAAGATCAAACATTACAGAACATCCTTTCTTAAGGAAATTTTTACATGGACCACATTTTGTAATGAGAGGGGTTTCTTTCCTGTGTTTTTGGGAATCTGGTGGTGCAAAACGCAGGTGTGCAGATTGACTCAGCCTCTTCCTCCCACTCGCTTGCTGGGAGAAGGGTGTTTGACAGTATGCCCGGAGGAAGCAGGTGGTTCTCTGGTTCTTGGGCTTCTCTGGTGGAAGCAATGCTAAAAATAGGCATCAGCCTCATTCTGCTGAATGTGGTAAGGCTGGCATTCATAGCAGCACCCAAATGGCATCAGGACTGTCCTGGAAAAATAGTCATGGGCTCCTTTAGGATAATTCTTTTGGCCTGGTAACTAAGAAGGGTGAGCCCAGTGTGAGGTAATTGGGAAATTGGGAAATGCTTTCTGTCCTGTTAGGCTGGGACTGAGTTTTCCTTCAGTCTCTCCCTGTAGTGCTATTTTGCAGCGTTTGGAATGGGTTCTACCTCTTGCCAGAGTGTTTTTCTGGTGGGAAAAGAGAAAAAATTCTTGTGCCCAAGCTCTGCGCACAAGAATGGTTGTATCATGTATCATTTGGTATACTGATTTAGTTTTCACCCTAATAAGTCAAAAATAAAAGTGTTTTATGGTGCTTCTTCCTACTTTTCCTCCTCTCTGTCACTGGCTGGTGATGTGTTTTTAGGGGTGTCCAGATACTTGTTTTATGAACTCTAAAACTGAAGTGCTGCAAGCAGCAGTAACCACTGTGCTGCAGTTCAGTGCACCTGCAAGGAGGGGCAAATGCTGCATGTCTTTACAGAATTCCGATATTCAGTAGTTTTGCCACAAGGTGGCATCAATGACAGTTTATCAGACCTCGCAGGAATGACTTCTGCCAGATCAAGGTCCGCACAGAGTGTTTCCTGCAAGGAGGCGATACACAGATGTATTACTTCAAAACAACAACAGCAAGCTTTTAGTTGAAGGTCAACCTACCATAAAGATCAAAGTTGAAACATACGGAATTGTTTCTCTAGAAGGGAGTGACATGACAAGCTCTTCCTCGCTTGCAGAAATGTAGGACCCTTGAGACATCTGGGCCTAAGAAGTCTGGGGATAAATGGGTATTTGGAAGGTACATTTGACTTTGAGAAATAGGGTTGTTTTTAACAGGAGAGGGGAAAACCAGCAGTTGGACACTGATGATATAAAGAAAGGAAAGAGAAAATGACAGAGGAGTTAATATTTGGTTTTTACCGTTTGTACAAGATTAGATGTCAAAAAGCCTGAGTGAGGCAAGGCAGGAGACATGACTGTGTTAAGTCATTACATAAGTCTCAAACCACTTCCATGAAAACTATGCTTTGAAACAACTGTTTTACCCAGCAGTGATGTTGTATATATGTAATGTGGAAGAAAAAAACCCCAGTCTCTTTCAGAACATTTATTTACATGTATGACCAATCATGAATTTGTTATTTTAAAACAGACTAATAAGGTAGATGTTTAATTTAACAGCATGGTCTCTTGGTGGATTACCGGAGTGTGGATTGGAATTGATTGCATCTTTTAGTTACGTGCATGACCAGCTGTGAATATTTTACTTACTGGTGTACATATAGTTGTACTTTTTGACCACTAGAGGGTAGTGCCATTCCAAACAATTGCCTTTGGTGTGCTCCTATAGGAGCTTTATTTTGTGTTTTGTCACAAGGAATAGTGGAATAGAGAATAGTAGATCTCCTATGAACAACTTCAAACCCTTAATTTTGTAATTTGTAAAAACGAGTGTTCAAGTATGAAATGTCTCTTAAAATTAACTTTACAACATATAGTTTTTAGTACTGAGTTAGTTAGGCTTATCAGTTTCTTCTTGGTGGCATTGGTGGCTTTGCCTCATTCCAGGTTGTCCCTGTGTATGCTCTCTCCTCCCTGAGCAAGATTCCCTCATGTTCCTGCCTGCTCTATACCAGGACATGTATAATTTCCCTTTTGTCTGATTTGTCCCATTTACTTTTCTCCTCATTTCAGAGTCCCTCCACATCCTTTTCTCCCACTTTCCCTCCTATGCAAATCAGTCTTTGTGTTTTCCTTCCTATTTGTGTGTATTCCTACTTTCCTTCTTTGCCCAAGCCCTTCAATTTCCTGCTTTTTCTGTACACAGTTAACTGTTCTTAGCTTTGTGTATGGTTTCAGCTTCTTTCTTTCCTAAAATTCCCTCATCTACTTCCTTTTTCTATGGCAGGCTGAGTCATTTAGAGGGTATCAACATGCCAAGAATTCGTGGATGGGTTTTGCCGGGGTGGAACTGGGCATTATCATGCTACAAAATGCTGGCCAATGCTTCCATACACATTAATGTTATTGAATAATTGCAGAGGAGCTGATTCTGTGGTTCAGGTAACAATATGCCAGGGAATCTGTGTGCCCCATTTTCTCTGCTGTAGGTCAGTTGGTTCCCCCCAAAATTAGTCAATTTCTACTGACATTTCAAGCTGCATTGGAAATACAGAAAGTAAAATACAGACTACAGTAAAATATGACTACAGTAAAAGTAGTCATAGTGCCTCCAAACAGAAAATCCTTGCTGAGCAGGCCCTGGCAAGCTCAGGCACAGCTTCAGCACAGCTTTTCTTAGCAAGTGGCTATGGAGGTTTGTGACATTTCCCCTTTCACAGCAGTTGGATGCCAGAGCCAAGGTTTGCACCAGAGGGCAGCTGAAAGCCCTGGTGTGCAGAGATCCCGGTGCATGGGCAGTAGGGAAGAGCCGGGGATCACACCAGCAGGGGAATTGCTCAGTACACAGGAGTCTGAGCTCTTAGATAGTACACCCAGGAGCCTTTTGATTTCAGGGCAAGAAATGGCACTGAGGGCTCTTGCCACGAGGACCTGGCGAGGGCATTGGCACAGATCGAAGTGTGGAAATTGTACAGACTCTTTAAAGCTCTGCCAGTACTGGCAGATTAAACAGCATCAGGGATGTTCCTGAGCACCAAACTCAGCTGTTTCTACTGATTCTCATAATCCTTACGTGGTTTTAGCCGGGGCCAATGAGCAATATCCCAAAATATTCCAGGGTGTGGGTTAGAGGATACATCCTGCTGTTACAAATAGGCAGACTGTGCTTTCATTGACTTTCTGAGGCTTTCATGGACTGGACATTGGATGCCCTGTGCCAGCTGGCCTCAGGGGCAGAGACTGGTCCCAGACTTGTTTAATTTACTAATGTGAGTGTAATCACAGTGACTAGGCCCAGCCACTGGACTGAAAATCTGTTTTTGCAAACCCTGTTTGATATAGACACCAGGAACTGAAGGGAGGTTGCTTCCATCTGTTCCCCTACTCTGCCTCCAAAGGTTACTGCCTTATACAAAAGGGCCAGAAGGTTTATTTGCTCTTCAGTTATGACTGACCACCTTGCACTTCTAGCACTGAGTTAGACCACTGATTTTTGTTTTCTGAGCATGCTGTTGGCTTTGATGGGAAGGACTTTTTTATTCCTGTAAGTGTAACAAGCAGTGTTATTTTATGGGGTGAATCATGGGCAAAGGAAATCTCTAAACCACCTGATGTTCATAATCTCTGAGGTAACTAGACATATACAAATTAATTAAAATGGATAAAATCACTGCTTGGGAATACCCTGACTCATATGCAGGACCTTGAACTTCATTGAACTTCATGAGGTTTGCAAGGGCCCACTAAATCCGCTCTCATCAAAAAGGATAAAAGTTTAAAAAGCTAAAGGCAGAGAAGAAGCTTCACATTTTTCAGAGGCTCTTGTTTTTCAAGGCCATTTCTCAATTTTTTGTTTGTTCCCCCCTCCCCCCCTTCTGTATTATGTAATACAAAATAATCCTTGGCTTTACCTCTCTTAGGTGTTGCTGTTAGCTGCTATAGTCCAATCACAATAGTAAAGACACTTGCTAACAAAAATTGCACAGTGTGCAGTCCTTCATCTTTTGTTCCCATCATGTTGCTTTTCATCTGTTTGAAGCTTGTTCCAGAATCAAACTGCCAGCCTTAAAACATGGTCCTGTATTGAGCAGGGAGTCCCATGAAGTGAATGCTTGTTGTCTCAATAGATCTGCTACACCCAACTTTCAAAAGAATTTTTAAGTTGCTTATGAACATACTTTACTCGATTATATGAAGTAACACAGAACTGTATTCTAAGAACTGTAAATGCTGAAAAACCAGTTAGAAGGCCCTGAGCTGAAATTGCTAATTTTCAAGTATATTTAGGACTACAATCTCCAAAAGAACCAACTGAAATCTCTGCTTCTGTTTAATATGCATAGTACCATAGATCAACAAAAATTATTATTGCTTTATTTTCTTTTTACCTGTGATTGTTTCCAGGAAAAAGAAATGTGTAAGTGCAAAATACAATATTCTGTTGAGCTTGTAAAGAAAGATACATTACTGAATTCTGCTTGCTCTCACTAATACTTAGCTTTCTCTTTATGAAGTACCATGGAACAAACCCAACAAATAAATTACCACTGTGAATTAGAATAGCTCCAATGAATATTTTTGTACAAATACAGTTTTTAGGGACTACATTGTCTCATGTAGCACCACAATATATTTAGTATGTCTTTGTGTTTTGCAAGGCTGGGTTAGAGAGTTGGAATCCAGCAGTCTTTATAGCACACTGTCTTTAGACTCTTTGGAAACTTTTCAACTTGGTTCACACTCAGTTTTGTCTTTCTCCTTCATGTGTCTGGGTTGTGAGTGGCATTCACTGTGCTCTGTGAGCAGGAGGGCTTGTGCTAGGGGTGCTCCCTTCTGCACTTGTTACCAAAGCAGTTTGGTTTTGGCCCAGGCAAAGAAGTTCTTGAATTCGAGTTTGATTGTAGGTAAACTGTGTGTTCAAGTGTAAATCATCTCTCTGTATGATGCTGGTGCACACCTGCCAAGTGTCCTTCTGAACCAGTAATCAGACATCACATTCCCTCAACATGTATGAAAACATTTATCAAAAAACGTGTGTTAGCAAGCGTGCCAGAAACTTCTTTGTGGGAAAGAAGTGAGTTCTTTTGTTCTCCCTCTCTCAGTTGTTACTGATAGTGACTCATGTTGCTTACAGCCTCAAAAGTACAATAGCAGTAGCTCAGAAAGCAAAAGGGAGCTCTGCTTTTCTTTATGAACAGGTGATGAAAGATTTTGAGAGAAGGAGGCAGCCCATCTGAGAAGGATTTGAATCAGACAGCTGCAGCAGCAAGCTTGACCAAAGGTGAGCGGAGAACCAGGTAAAAAGGGAATGATCACAACTCTTAATTGGCTCTGATGCTGTCTGCCTCTGGTGCCAAAGGAAAGATTGTGGAACTGTGGAAAAGGAGCATTATTCTGATTTATGCCTGTTTTTATGTTTGCACCTTCACCTTGAGCTGTACCATGCCCATGTCCATTGTGGTTTCCTTCAGAGAGAGCATTTTGTAAGCTTGTCTTTGCTAGAATTCCTGTTGATAAGGCACATTTGCTCATTGTCTGTTCCTGATGCCATGAAGCTGAAGCAAAGGAGAACTTCAGTGTCAGACAGGAAGATTTTGAGTGAGTGACTCCTTGTGGCAAAAGTTTATGTCAGTGAAGCTGCTGCTTCTAGTACTAGGAGACATCTCATGCCTGTTTGTCATTGCATTCACATAATTGCTTTGAAAGTTTAATAAGATTCAAGATTTATTAACACAACTGAGTTTCTTTCACGTCACTCAAGCAGATACAGTATTTTCTTCTATAGGGGATTATTTTGTTTGCTTATATTTTATATTTCAATCCATGTATTTTTTTGCAGCATAAGAAGTGTTGAGTGGTTGATTCTTTCCATGGACAACTCATAACTCATTTGTGAGAGATGAGGTAATCTGGTAGCAAAGCATGCATGCTAGTCAAGAGAGATGCAGTCTAATCCTTATTGCATAACCGTGTGTTGTGGACTTGTTTTGAATCCAGCTCAGCCTGTCTGCAGCCTTCTACTTGTCAACTGTCAGTGTCAACACTTGGCTGTATGGATCATCACTGCTGAGTGGCATGCAGTCACATCTCAGATGGGATCTCCAGCCCTCGTGTAATACAATTAATTAGAAACAACAATGCTATTGGAATATTACATGAGCACTAAAAAGTGTGTTTCTACTATTACAAGCACTATTACAAGATGCAGTAAAACATTGCTCATTTTACTGGGCAGTAAACCAAAAGATTGTTAAATGCCTTGTCTGAGATGACAGGAAGGCTGTGGGTTATGTGGAGCCTCATGACTCCCAGGTTTCAACTTTGATCACAAAATCGAGGTATTGGCACCCTTGACAGATACTCCCTCCAGCCACTTCATGTTATTGGTAACCCAAGAACTGTGACACCTGAAAGCATTATGGAGCTCCTGTGTGTAGAGCACAAAGTCTGTGCTCAGGGGACTGGCTATGATTTTGTTGCATTTTCTTTATCTTCAGCTGCTCCTACTCAGATGTTCTGAGCCTAAAAAGGGAGAAATGGGTTTGCAATTTGCTGTGGGCATGCTGGGCCCAAGCTGAATCACCAGGAGCTTTGAAAGTTTTCATGAGGGTGAGATGAGGGCACTGAGTCTTCATCTCATCAAGAGACTCTTTTTCCTCAGAGACATGTTAGGCATCATACTTCAAGACAGATAATAGTAGGCAACTTCAAGTATAACACTGAGACACCAGATCTTAGAAACAAGCCTGCCACTTCTCAGCTAATCTACATTTCTATGAGTTTTAACCTGTGGAAGGGTGCCACGTTGAAGTCTCTCAGGCCTGAACTTCCATGTCACTTTTAAGAAAAGATCATTTAGGGTCAGATTCAGCCAGTGCATAACCACAGACAGCTGCTGATTTTCTGTAATGGCACTGGTTTCCCAGAATTGAAGCTTTTGTTAAAAACACCCATTTTCTCCCACCATCTTTGATTTCTACCCCGCAGGATTTCAAAAAAACAATTCAGTATGTGACTGAAATGAGTTTTCAGAATTATTTGGGAAAAATAGTCCTGAGAACCATGAACAGATGCCTTTCTTCTTAGTTGGTAATATTTCTGAACTTAACAAATGAAATAGTCTCATTTTAGTTACCGTATTATTGAGGAATTGGACTGAAGTGCCATCACAGTTTCCCAGTCCACCTAGGGGCCAAGTAATCATAAAAAATGTCACTTTTAAAGTTTATAGAAAATGTAACAACTGTGCTAACTACTTAGATAATCACTTAGATCTAGTAAAGAGGTAAGTGTTTATATGCATGTGAAGAAAACAGTGATACAATACAAACAAAAACCTATAAAAGCAATAAATTAACAATATTTTCAGGGCTAATTTTCAGGGGAGAGAAACTATGCTAATTAAATTTAGCAATGACATAAAATTGGAAGATAAAATCAAAACAAAGAATTGGAACATCTTATAGGAAGCCAGCATAACCTTGAGGACTGGAATAATAGAAGTCATATGGTCATGTACTAGGGACTAAGGAAAAAATCTGATAGAAGAGAAGAAATTTACAGAAAGAGTAGAGGTAAAACATCTGGATTCAGTTGCCAACTGGCAGCTGTAAGACATGCCTAGATGAAGGCAAATGAAATCCTAAAATATCTTTTGTTGCTATTTCAGAATACATGGAAGAAGCTAAAGCTCCACAGAGAGATGACCTGTTCAGTGTAAAAAACAATATTGACACAAGAACGAATGGAAAGATGTGTGAAGTGTGAAGTAGGCGATCATTGCTAAGCCAGAAACCAAACACACTTACTTTCAGCTTTGATTCCCATGCTCCTAGTAGCAGAGAACACAAATTCATGATTCAAGGATTCCTTTCCAGTCATGTTATCAGCTATGTTCCGAGAATCACAGCTGAAAAATGTGCAGGCTCATTTACTGTCAGTAATACTTCTCCTTGCTAAAATACAACAACCTCAAAGAAACCTGGGAAGTAATCTTAAAGCAAAGCCAAAGTCAAGTTACCAGTTACATCAGGGTTCAATGGGCTGTGCCAGAGCACCACTGATCCTGCATAGTTTGTCTAAAAAATAAATATAAACAGGAAGAAGGTTTTTATTTAAGCTGAAGATCAAACAGAGGATTTCAGTCATGCAATGCCCCTCCCAGTCTGCTCTCAGCAGAATCTTCAGCCCAATCTCTGAAAAATTAAATTTGACTCAAATTGGACAGGGGAAAACTGACTTGCATGTAAGAGCAAAACTGAAACTGAAGGTCAGGAAAGTGAGAAAGACATATGCTTACTTTCAGAAGTAAATATACCTTAAAAAGACAGAGCCTGACCCCTTTTGCATGAGCTAGGGCTTAAAAGAAATCTTGGTTGTGTAGGATTCTGAATCAGTGTTTGCAAATGTGCTCACTCCAGACCAATTCCATAATCTCCAACTGGTAAACCACCAATAACAAGGATAATAAATGCTTAAGGTTTCAAGACACAGACCTATAATGAACCAGGGAACTAGACTTGGTAATACTACATGGAAACTGAATCCTACTGGTTCTAATAAAAGGCAGTATGGAGAAAAAAAAGTTGCCTTTTATACAGTAAAGCATGCAATGCATTTAAAACATACTTAAAACATATTCAGAACGTATTAATTAGCTGCATGGATCCCATTGGGTGAAGTATTTAATAAGAATGTGTGAAAACCTAATACCCTCAGTGTTTATAATCTGAGATAAATCTAATGAACTGATGCTAAGAGTCAGTAGACCATAACTTTGCAAATTTCTTCAGAAATACGATTGATATTTTACCAGGGTAAGCACAGCTTATATGGAGACCACAAAAAAAGCATAACTTGCAATAAAATAATCAATTTCCTTTAATGACTTGTAATGGGGCCTCTGTTTGAGACTACCTATTTAGTTTTAATTAACTCTGATGCTTTTCAGCCAGGGGTCTGTTTTGCCCTGACTCATCCCTACCTCCCCCAGAAATTTCAGCCAGAGATGTTTAGTAGTTTCCCAGTATGAAAAGAGAAGAATAAGTTGGTTTTCTGTGTTAAAATATCTTAGAAGCCCAGATGCTTTTGTGATGTGGGAATTTTTGTTATTAGTTTGATTTTGGGGTTTCTTTTTGTTTGGCAAGAGGCTATGTGTCAGGTCTGTACTTCTTGTGCCTGTGAAAATTGACCTAAATTTGGCCAAGTCAGGAGCCCTTAAAAAAGAATCTCACTTCTCATGTTCTAGAGAGTTGTGCTGAACTTCAACAGTAAAATGAAACAGTGGGTGGGAGAATGACAGAGGCTGGATGAGATGATGGGAGAGAGGGGACATAAACAGGAAACTAGGACTGGCCTTATGAAGGTGTTGAATTGGCTGTGGGGGAGTAGAGAAAGATTTACCTAAACAGTTTGATGTGTGTGGGGACAAAAATATTGGACAAACAAAACAGAAATGACAGGATGTATGGGAAGTGAGAAACTGAGACTGAGCAAGAGATGTTCCCTATAGGACTGGAGAGATTAACTCCTCCATCTTCTAGGATATTATAATAATAAGAAAGAAATGTTGAGGTTCTATCATGATGAAAATCATAGGAAACTATAGGAAACCATATAATAAAGTAATATGCTCCCTCTCCAGGTTTGGCCAGCTTACAAGTGAGTATGACTTTGGAACATGCAGGAAATTAGGGGAAAAAAGGAATTGAGCTGCTGTTGCTTTAAAAGGTGGATTACTGACATATCTATGAATTATCTAAATTATGGTTTTGTAAGTTCATTGTGGCAAGTATTTCCAAAGGAGGCTCAGCTTACTTAAGATTGCATAAACTTTGTGCATAAAGACAAATGACATCAATCTTCTCTTGAGTGAGTGCTCTTTTTGTGAACCAAATGAGGAAGCTGGGACCTGTGGAAAAAAAGCACCAACTCAGGTAATTAAAATCCACCATAAGGAATAGATGCAAAGGGAAATTATTAAGGTGGTGCAGCTGACATTCACTTTGGCATTTTGCAGCCTTCAAATGCTTAGATTTGCAAATTTCATCAGTGTTCTTTCAGACTCTTTTTTGTGTGTTTAATTAACATTGTGTATTGTTTGTATAGAGGTAGAGCCTGGAAGCCCTAGGCAAGGATTCTAAGGCTTTGCAGTCACAACACAGAATAGCTGTCAGAAGCCCAGATTTTTCAGTTGCTACTGACTTGGACTACATTTGAAAAAGTGCGATGTAAGAGCTTTGGCTGGGAGCATGAACAGCAGTGTGTAGTCCCTGCTTTGTCTACTTAGACTGTGCGCTTTTTTGAACTGGAGACATGTTCTTTTTGCACAATCTCTGCTGTCCTTTGTTACCACCTTAGAACTCTAAATTCTGTGCTGATAAAGATGGTTAGTAATAATTTTTAATATAAAACCTTTTAAAATCCTTAAGCCTTGCTGCTGCATGTCAGAGCTCCCCAGCTGGATGTTGCAGGCTGAGTGCTGTTAACAAACAATAGAGACTGTAATTTTGTTTTGTTGTAAGTGTTTGTGGTTTTGAAGACATCCATTATTCTTCTCCTTCCCAGAGAGCTCAAAGTGACTTGGGCATGCAGTAATGACTGTGAAAGTTTCTGGCTTCTATGCATTTCTCACAGTATTAGATAAGCTACTTGGTTTTGTAACACATGAACCATGTAGAATTGTCTTCCTTGAAAATGCTTCAGTGAGTGTCATTCCTTGCCTTAGGCAGGCAGGCAGGTGATCAGGGACAGTCAGTCTGTCGTGTTCTTCACCCAGCAGTCCCTTCTGACTGAGCTGTGGGAATCAGGCTTTCTCAGGTCAGGGAACTTATCTGAGGAGCTCAGTCTCTGTGGATGCCAGCCATCATTCCGCTCCAGCTTTCTTCAGGTCTCCTGGTGCAGACCTTGGAAGTCAGTGCATTCTTTGGCAGCTGTGTCTCACTCTTCCTCTTTAAGCTTATTTGGTATGTTTAATACAGGGAGGTTGTGTGATACACTTCGGTTTCTGCAGCATCCTAGAAGCCTGGATGAAAGATTTTGTGAAAATGAAAAATAGACAACAGTAGGCTAAATATGTAGTGATTTGATTGCATGGAAGTCTGTAGACTTAGACCTGGAAGGTCTCTGGTCTCATGTGTGTGGCAAACCTGTGACTGACAGGAGAATTTGGCTCAGATTGCAGGCATGTGGGTGAACTGCAGGATCAAAACTTTCCATTCCAATTGGAATAACAAGAAAAGTCATCTCACGCGCTCAGACAACAAACTTCGGTTTCATCAGCTGCCTTCTTTTGATCTGCAGTAAGTACCAGCAATAACACTTTGAATGATTACTTTGTTAGACAAGGGAGAAGTGCTGGTATAGATGTTCCTAATGACGTCCCTCTCTGCCACAGAAGGTGATACCTCAGCTAACAAAAATAGTGGGCATAGCTAACAAAAACAGTTCCCTTGCAATTAAAGTGTAACACTTTGACATTATGACTTCATTGCTATATAATGCTTTCTTTGGAGTTGCATTGCAAGCAAAAAGGTGAATTACTTTAAAGAAACCCCAAATCTCTGTGGAGCAGAGGTCTCAAGTATGCTATTTCTTCGTTGGCCATCCTGCAGAGCAACCAGCAAACTGCAGCTTAGCCTGTAAGCCTCTCAGGAGAACTAATCTGGCCTTGATGGAAGCAGAGGCTTTACAACAAATCTGGAGAATTTAGAAAGAAATGGAGATCAGGTAAGAAGTAAATGGAGTTAACCAAAATAGATAGTATCACAACAAGAGTATGTTTATTTTGTGAAATAGCTGATTTTTGATAAGGAAAATGGGATCTCTTGGGACTTCAGTGAAGTAGCTGGTGTGTTGCCACAAAGAAAACTGAGCTAAACAGGTGAAAGTGAGGATTAGGGCAAGAAGGGTGACACAAACAGGTGAGGTCACAGTTCCCTACTTATTTGGGATTTTATGTGATTGCATCCTGTGAGCCCATTAAACTGGTTGCTTTATGACATATTGTGTATGTTAAACTAACAGGTCATGAAGGAAAGACTCATGGAAAATATGCAGGTAAACAGCAAAAGGGGCAAACCCCACTCTGGTTTTGCCAAGCTCTGTCTGGGCTGACAACTAGCAGCTGTCAGGGTGTTGTCACTGTGTATGTGTAGGCTGTGCCTGAGGGTTTTTTGGCTTATTTGGATATGCAAAATTGCCTATGATTGTGTGCATGACATGGTCTGCTGGTAAGTCCTGGGCAAGTGCAAATTCTGCTCTCTATACTGTCTGTAAACCTACAAAACAACATTTTTCTAGTATTTTATAAAGTAGATCAAGACTTAATTATTGGTTTTGGAAGTAGTTTGCAGAGTGGACTTAAGAGGGAAATTTCTCCTTCCTCACACCATGCAAAGCAGTAATTTCAGCTGTGTTTCTGCTCACCCTGAATACCTTCAAATAATTGTGCTGTTAAAAAAAACAAAACCAAAACAGACCTAGAAGGTTGAAGAGGGGGAACACTTTGGAAGTAGAGAACTTCCTAAATAGAATTGAGAATTTAGGTTGCTTACTGAGCTGCTTTAGTTTTTAAAAGCACTTAAGGGAATGCATTTCAGTTTATTTTCACTTATTAAGTGAGCCTTGTAACCTGCTATTTTTGTGATTTCTCAGCCATCAGGTTACCTTTCATGGTTTGGGAAAGAAAACCAGAAAAAGATATAGGCACTGGCAATCTCTGATTGGAATTTGTTTAATAATAGCGACCTGCTTACTTCTTTTTCATGTTTCAACACAAATCTTCAGTTCTATATTTACTTATTAAGCCTGAGGACCATCTGCTGAAGGACATTAAGCTCCTGTAGTAGGAAGGAACCACATGCAATTCCTACCTAGGCTAACAAAAGCTTAAGTGGATTTACTAGTGGTTTGACTATAGTACCATATAAGCTGAAGATAATTTTTTTTAATAGCTCTAATTTATATATATATATATATATATATATATATATATATGTGTGTGTGTGTGTGTGTGTGTGTGTGTGTGTATGTGTATGTGTGTATATGTATATATACATACATATATATATATATGTGTGTGTGTGTGTGTGTGTGTGTGCAGAACATGTACATAGTGCAGAAGAAAACAGAGGTGATGAACTCTTGTTATTCTGCTTCCTGGCAAAACATAAATGACTATTAGGGATACTGAGCAGAGGAGGATTTGGCCCACTCAGCTCATTAGGTTCTTCTCCTGGGTATATTTTCAGTGCCTGTTTGTTACAGGGATTAGTCATGTATCTGCAATGCTGGGTGGTTTTCCTCCACTTCTACAATAGGATGTGCTGCTCCCGGTGCAAATAAATAAATAAGCACAGTAACTCTTGCCTTTTGCAGTACCAGTGGGTGTTTTGGATGTGTGTGTGTGTGTGTCATGCTGGAGCTATTGAGTTCAGGCTTGGCAAATTATTATCAGATCATTTAGGCTGGAAATGATTACTCATAATTGGTGTTATAGTGGTGCCTATAAGCCGTGTCCTTGCCTTTGTGGGTACTGATAAAACCTTCAGATGGAGGCATTGATCTTGGCTTGTGTAAGACGTGGTTCAGGAATGATCTTCATGTATGGGCATTAAATAGGATTTTAATGACTGTACAGCCTAGGCTGTGTGCATGTTTTGTCTGCTTAGTTCTTAAAACTGAAATGTATCAGCCAAAGATTGTGGCATCCCTGGTGACTGTGCAGATTATACACAGGCTAAAAGCAGATAGCTGTTTCCTGTCTTTCTGTTTGTGAAGAGAGACAACACAGTGAAAAATTAGGATGATTAATAAAACAAGCAGAATTTCCAGCATAACAGTTGCTTCTTTGTGGCTGAGCATGATGGCACCCTCCTTATCTTAAATTTTATTATGGAGGCTGCAGTGCTAGTCTTATAGATTTTGTGTAGCTCTTCTTGCCAAAGGAAAGCATGGGAGAAAGCATCTCTGTGCTTAAAGGGAGTTCCAGCCTAATGAATAGCAGATGACACCTGGTGATACCTGGTACCCTGTTGCTCCAGGTACACCATGACACCCTGCCCAAGGGCATTCAGTGAAGCTGGAGATGGTGCAGCTCCTAGAGAGAAACTTCTTTGATCCTTTTGAACAAGAAAATGTAAGCACCATCCCACAGATACGATCTTTCTGCTAATGTAACTTACTGAGTTTGTTTATTACAGTGGTGTTCTCTGGCATGAATATCTAATGATCAAAATATTAATTTTGAAGCATTATTCTATTGGAATTTAGGTGTACAGGTTCAAAATTGCCCTTCAAAATCACTAGCCCAAGTGATTTCTTTCTGGCTGGCAAAGTTTCTTGCTTTCTGAATTTTTCTTGGCAAGCAGTTCAACTCCTGTACTGCTCTTAATTTTATGTATGATCCTCAGAGTAGGCATTCCTTTGTCTGCATCCACTGAAGGTTGTGATCTGGAAGCTGTGCCCCAGGCATACCTGTCTCACAGGGGACAGCACTGACCTGAACACACATCACAGCACTCACATCAGGAAACAAGTAAATAAATAACTACAGCGTTGCAGTTAAGTAGTCAAGATAGCCTGGACCAAGACTAGACATCCCTTTTCCCTGGAGTGTCTTCTGACCATTATGCTCCTTCTTTTTGGCATAGTAATTTCTAAATAGTTTGTTGCACTGTGACAAAATTCCTGTAGTAATTTTTCTTGTGATTATTTCCTTGAGCACTTTCATGCTTTTTCACAATTTACTTTCATCTTCAGGCACTGCTGGGTACACTCTGGTGAGTATTGTTGTGATAGTTTAAGATGTGGCTGCTTATTCTGCTCCTCTGGTGTGGGCTACTGTTTCAGTTCAGAGCTGTCAGAATGAGCAGGTGCTGAGGCTTCTACCTGATGACAAAACCAAACTAGTAGATAGCTGATAAAAATGTATCTGAATTAATACACTTGGTTTTGGAGAGGAGCAGGCAAAATGCAGGCACGCATTTCCTTTTGCTGACTTTGGTGGAGGGATGAGTGCACCCTCAGCAAGTCTGTAGATGATGTGTGATGCAGCTGATGCACCTGGATGGCATCCAGAGGGACCTGGACAAGCTTGAGAAGTGGGTCTGTGGGAGCTTCATGAGGTTGAGAAAGGCCAAGTGCAAGATGCTTCTTGTGAATCAGGGCAACACCTGGTACCAATACAAACTGGAGAATGAACGGATTGATAGCAGCCCTGAGAAAAAGACTTGGGAGTGCTGGTGCATGAGAGGCTGGACATGACCCAGCAATGTGCATTCACAGCCCAGATATGTCCTGGGCTGTATCCAAAGCAGTGCAGGCAGCAGGGCGAGGGAGGGGATTCTGCACCTCTGCTCTTGTGAAACCCCACCTGGAGTACTGAATCCAGCTTTGGGGTCCTCAGCACGGAGAGGACATGGATCTGACTAGTGCTGCAAAAATTACCAGGAGGCTGGAGCACCTCTGCTGTGGAGACAGGCTGAGAGAGTTGGGGTTGTTCAGCCTGGAGGAGAGAAGACTCCGGGAAGACCTTCCAGTCTCCTGGAGGGGCACCTTCCAGTGCCTAAAGGGCTACAAGAGAACTGGAGAGGGATTTTTGACAAGGGCAGGAGGTCAGAGGACAAGAGAAAATGGCTTTAAACTGAGACAGGGTACATTTAGATTAGATACCACGGAGAAATTCTTCCCTGTGAGGGTGGTGAGGCACCATCACACATTGCCCAGGAAGCTGTGGCAGCCCCATCCCTGGAAGTGTTCAAAGCCAGGTTGGATGGGGCTTTGAGCAACCTGGTCTAGTAGAAGGTGACCCTGCCCATTGTGGGGGGCCTGGAATGAGACGAGCTTTAAGGTCACTTCCAACTCAAACCATTCTATGATTCTGTGGGAGCACCAGCCTGAGGTACCAGCTTACAGCTGCAGAACGGAAACGTCTTAAACTGATGCAGCTGTTGCTAAGTGACTGAGCCAAATATAGCATTTTAGTTTTGCATTTTAATTTAGCGAATTTCACACATTCATATAGCATACAGGTGTTAATTTATTACATTAGCTATAAATATGTTTGTATTTTTTTTTCACTTTGCATTTGACATTGTCTGGCAAAAATGGGAGGAAATAAATTGGAAATTAATTTATCTGGTTTAATCATTTTTTCTTAGCTGATCCTGTGGTTTGGTTTGCATCTTGCCTTCTGATTCTTTAATTGCAGTTTGCACTTGAGAAAACTATATAATACTTGAATTGCAAGCTAGCCTCGTTAGAAGCAAATGACATAATTATTTGGGAAACCAATCAGGAAGCATTCAAATCTTCCTTGGTGATGTGCCTTCTTTAGTTGTACAGCTTGCTTCCTTCTGGATGGCAAATCTCAGTGTTGAGATTAGCCTGGCACTGTGAAAGTGCTTACTTGGCATTTCATCACCAGAGCGAGCACTGCTGGATTTGTGATGCTGCTCCTCTGCCAACGTCAAACGGATTTAGGCACAGCAGCCCTCACATGCTGAAACCTGGTCAGCTCTAAAACAGCGTGTTAAAACAAGAGCCAACAGTCACAGCTGAGAACTCAGAGACTGATACAGATACCTTGCAACTGGATACCCATGAGAATTAAAGAGCTGAACTGAAAGAGATTAAGCAGCTCTTTGTACATTCTCCCCTGTGAAGTGTAAAGAACTGAGAGCTTCATTGTTTTGTAACCACTTATAAACTAAAGGGGAAAAAGAATTACTTCAGCATGGGCTTCTTGAATATGGTTTTATGGAAAATGCTCTTCTTAGAAATCGAGCCGTACAGGCAAAATAAGAAATTCTCAATACACAGATTTCACAACAAAGCATGGTCCATCCTGAAGCTTAAATGCTCCAAACCCAGTTTCCCTTCAGCAAGTAGCTTTGCCCTCCTCTTTCAAGCACGGTCTGCACACATCAGCAGTTGACTCACTTTCTGCACTGTTTATTGGGTCTCTAGAACCTTTTTCTGTAGACAGCCATTTGCACCTTCATCTCTGTGATAAAGGCCACTGTCACCAGAGAATCGGTTTCAGTATCACAGTTTCCCGCAGGGCTGCTCTCTGCGAACGCAAAGCCTCTGGTCAGAGGCTGCCAATTGCAAGTGGCAATATTAAATGTTTCTTCCCTATAGTTCACCTGTCTGCTGAAGATTAGTTCTCTGTATGACTGCAGGCCCAGGTCCCTTCCACAAGGTTTATATTTGCTGCAATTGGAAGCTTTCAGAGGCAGCTTAAAGGATTGATTTAGTCTGAGAGCAGAAATGGGAAGCAGGAACTCCTGAATTCAAAAAGCATTATTTCAGTAGTTTTCCTGCAGAGCTTGAGGCTACAGATTGAGCTCTTACCTCATTTTCCTCATCTGTGATACAGCTCCTAAGATGGTTTGGTGATTAATTTATGCTGATGAAGTTAATTACTTGGTAAGTATGTAATAATTTGATAAGGATCTCTGCATATCCCAGGAAATGTGGCAAAAAAAGGGCAAAATAGCCATCCCTAATTCCTATCATTCCTAATAGCCTTTCCTGTTAATTAACAAACTGAGACAAGATGGTGAGATTCAGGATAGAAACCTCATCAGAGATATTATGGCAAATTGCAGCCAGTGCAACTTGACATTCCTCTGATTGCAGAGGCAACTTGACAGGCATGTAAACTTAGAGGTTGGTATGTTCCTGAAACCTGTTTTATGCAGGCAGTTTTGTGGTTTGCTGAGGCAGCCAGTGAAAAAGCTCAGGGGGTTGTATGTTGTTATTTAGCAGTTCCTGCAGGTATATACAAGGACTCAATAGGAAAGGATTATGCAATAAAATAATTTATTAAGATTTCCTGTGTCCTGCAGAACAATCTGTGACTCATCAGCAATTTGGACGGCACTGAGATGTACATCATATCAAAAGAATTCTGCAGGGCCAGCTCTCTTGGCAGGCTTGTTGTGATCTATATCTCTAGTGTAACTCTGGTTATAGTGTGACCAACCAGCATAATTAAATTGTCAGTGTCACTGTCCTCGGCCAAAATGCCCCCGAGCTTGTATAGCTCCCCCTATTGGGTTAACTATCAAAGTCGCTCTCTACCCTGCAAAACGGATGTTCCATCTCTCCAGCTTTTTAATGAGTTAATAACTTGAATTATCTTGCCTTTTCTATAGTATTTCATCTGCTCCAGGTCAGTTCAGATTATGTTGCTGAAGACCTTTACTTTGGACTTCAATAAAATTTTACTGTGCTGGTTGATGTTTGAAGCTGCCATGAAATCTCTCAAATTCAATGCAGTTTTCCCAAAACATTTGAAGTCAGCTACTCTATAATCTTTCTGTTATGATCCACTTAGGCCCTCTTGGACACAATGCAAATAGGTAGAAATGGAGGGCGGGGGTTTCACACTTTCAAAGCTTGCTTGTGAAACATCTGAAATGCCCAGAGACACCACGTCTGTCAGTGCTCTGCAGTTTTTGGTTGCTATTCATGTAACCCAGTGAGGCAGAAGAGCAGAGATAAGGCAAAGAACAGGGGAAGATTTCTCTCTGCAGTTTATTCTCCAGGGTTTTATTCAGTCTAGTTTTAAATGGCTCAAGCTACTGAAGTAATTCAAGCTATGACATTTTGGCAGGGTGTGAAACAAAATCTGGCAGAGGTGCTATGACTGAAGGACTGGTTTTGTACTCTGAAATGTGTGGCAAATCTTTCACTGGCTTCAGTTAAAATAGGATCAGGTCTTCAGAATCATTTGGTTTGAATAAGCTCAGCAAAACTGGCAAAATAATCTACTTTTGTGGTGCCATTAGGCTGTTACAATATCTCAGCCTCACCCTCCACTGTTTACAGTGTCCTCCCATGTAACTATGACTTTCTGCATAGAAAAATGAGCTGCTCTTGTTAGGTTTGGAGTAATAAATAACCCTGGATTAGTAGTCTCTGTCTGATGTCTCATTCAGACTATCTCTTGCATTGCCTAGCTATGTTTTTAAGCCCTGATACTGGAAAGGAAAACTCTCCAGAGGCTTTCTTTAAAAAGTCAATAAATAGAGGAAAAGCTAATTGATTTAAACATTATTTTTATTATTATTTTCTTTGCATGGTAGCCCATTAAACTTGGGGAGTCCCTAATGAAAGGTAAGTTTAGCACACTCTTTTTCTTCCACACTTCTGGAGTTGTGTCCCCTCATTACTATGCTCTCTTTTTTATTTCTCCCCACTTATGGGTAAAATAAAACTTAAAAAAATAGCATGGTTCAGAATAATTTGGATTGTTTTAACTTTCAGTAGTGTTATTCTTGTTTTGTTACTGGTTCAGCAGGAGTTGTTGAGCCCAAGAAATGCATAAATCTATTTCTACTGTGCTCTTCCACAGCTCTTCCACATTCTCACAGGGGAGGATTTTTCTCATCATAGGTCTACAATTAAACCACAATAAACCACAATTAAATTAATGGAAAAGTGATTCTGACTGTTATAAAACCATTGCAAGTCTGTAAGCTGAATCCTGGAAGGAAAACATGTCACAGACTTGTCTGTTGGGAAACCTGTTTTAGGTAGCAAGCTTACATTTGGGCAGTATTGAGTTATTTTTTTCTGATTTCTTTATATTGAGGAGAGAAATTTAGAGTCATGGTTCTGAGACAATGCCTAAAACCAGTTCACATGTGAGGCCAGGACAGTCACCCGACCAGTTCTAAGAAGCCTGTGCCACACAGTCCAAGACCTTGTACTGGTGGCTGAACAAAAGCCAGCAATCATAGATTGTTCTGTGATTTCTGTAGGTATTTTGTCACTTGGGAGACAGCCTCTCACGTGCTTGAGATGTTTGCCTGCCTGCTGTTATTGTGCTACTTTCCACACCTCCTTCACTGGCAGCAATTCCTTCATGCTCCAAAGGCCCAAGTGAATGAGCAGTATTTATGACCTCCCCCTTCCCTTCCCTCCCCTCCCTCTCAGCAGTGCCCCTCTTGCTCTCCCTGGGTGCCTCTTTGTCTGCTGCTGCCTGTGCTTTGTAAAGCAGAGCTGCTGACATGATTCTTCACTACAAGGGTGGTGAAACGCTAGAACAGGCTGCCCAGAGCAGCTGCACACATCCCATCCCTTGGAAGTGTTTCAGGCCAGGTTGGATGAGGCTCTCAGCAACCTGGTCTAGTGTAAGGTGTCCCTGCCCATGGCAGGGGGGTTGGAAGAAAATGGTCCTCGAGGTCCCTTCCCACCCTAATCGTTCTAGGATAATTTCCAGTCAAGATGGGACATAGACCCCTAAAAGAGTATCTAGACCATATTCACATCCTTGCCTTACGTTGGCTGGTGGAATCAGGGAGGAAAGGCTCTTTCAGAGTGAGGTGGGTCATTAAAAAAGGCTGGGAGGTGGGAGGAAGGGGAAAGGAGAGGAAGTAGGAATGAGTAGATGTTTCTTGATACAGCTGGGCAGGCAGGAACAGGGGGTTTTCAGACTGCAGGCAGAGTGAAGTTTGATGTAGGGAACCACAGCTATGACTGCAGTTGGAAGACTGAAAGACAAAATTCTGAGCCAAATTCTTGTTTTTGGAGCACATCAGTACTGTCCTTAATATCTGAAAACAGACTCTTCTGTTATGGCACTCATCTCCACAGATTCTTGCACAATGTAGGATTTATATACAAATGGTCAGCCTGTGGTGTGAATTCTTATTGCTCCAGTGACTGACCCAATGTGTTTGAAGTTTATACCTCCACCCACAAAAAAGAGCTTACAGCATTTAGGTATGTTTTTTACCTAAGATTACCAGAGCCTAGTAATATTATTTCCAAAACCCAAACTATTTAGATCATTGAGAGGACATATAAAACCTAAGCCAAAGCCAGGATTCTGTACAGCTCCACAGAAACTCACATCGCAGGGCAAAACTCCCCCCTTGCTTTTAAGCTTGAATTAGCAGCATGCCTCAAAACTCAGATATATGTGCTTAAATTCAGCTGTTAGCTAATGAATCAAAGACTGATCTCACTGTTAAGCCATTGCCCATCTGTATTTTATGACTTCCAGAGATACACAAGGCTTCCAGAATCAGTCATTTGTGGCTTCCCTAGTATTCCCCGACTTGCTGACTGCTCACCAAAGCACTGAGGGCTCTTAGCTGTCCCTGTGCAATTTCCTGGCTGAAGGAGATCTGGAATGTAAAAGTGTATTCATCACCAGAGGTTTTGCAAGATTCCAGGACTTCAATGAAGCGGTAAGAGATTATTTAAAATTGGAATGGCATGAAGGTTCCTCTGAGTTTTCCACCAACTATAGGGTAACTTAACCAACAAATAAGTAACCCATAAGAAGAACCAGAATTTTTTGGCATTTAAACATAAAAAAAATTCAAAAAATTCACCAAGTTGTAATTGCTGCTGTAACTGTACCAGACAGATCCTGACCCTTTACTGTGAGCTTCTTGGTACAGAAATGGAGGAATAAGTGGCAAGTGGGAATGTGTATAGTATGATGCCTTAACCATTCATCTGGAGTGAAACAACTGCATATAGTAAAATACTGAGAAATGTTTTTGCATAAGCTAGATTTTTGACTTCAGTGCTATGATCAAAACAGTGTAACCCAGAGCCAGCTTTGCTAAAATGGTGACCCCAGTTCTTACTCCTGTATTTAAACTCATTCTAGGCAGAGAAATCATAGCAAACATTTCTCCAGGATGGGAGGAGGTGCATGTTCACGTTAAATATGCATCAGAAGTAATGTGCTATTTGTGTACATTTTGGAAGTGATCTTAACTTCTGTTGTGATGAGTATTACACACCATCAAACATCAGGATATATAAGATAGGAACCAGATGCTGCTCTCTGCTAGTCAGGTGTTCTGGCCATTTTTTTTATTTTTTACTTTGCTTTTCTGGCACTAAAACTCCCTAAAACTTACTGAGGAAATGAAAGATTGTTGCTGTTGTGCTTTTGTGTGTTTGTTTAGCAAAAACATTTGTGCATCATAGATTTGTGTCCAGAAACACATTCCTCACTGCTTTAGTGTACTGTATTATCTGGACAGAAAGAAAAGGAAATAGTTGTGATTTTAAAGTGTTTTACATTTCTTTTCAGAGCTGTACAAACTTACATGATATGTAGGACAGTGATGAATCATAGTCTGTTTTCTTCTTCACTTCACACTACCATAACAACCTTACTTTGCTGGATTGACTTTCGATTTACTGGGTGAGAAAGCTCTAGGCAGTAGTGTGCTGACCCACCATCACCTTTCACTTGCTGGTGCTTGCTGTTTCTGCATCTTCACAGTAAGATATTTGGCTGAGGAACTTGGTAATTGTGTGTTGTATAACTATAGGACTCCATTTTTCTTTTTGTGTCTTTTTCCTTTCACTGCTACTAAGACCTAGAGACTTGTAATTAATTTTCAAGTCATTCATGAACTCTGGTTTCTTCCATTTAGTCAAATTTGTCTCTGTTTGCTTGAGCAGACTAAATGAGTGGACAGGTTAATGCAGGTGACTAAGTGGGCACATCCTAACAAGTTAATGTCCCTCAGCTAAGCTTCAGCTCCTGTGATTTCACATTCTCTTGTGTTCCTCCTGCATCATGTCAGACAAGATACTTGAGGATTTGATCTGGCTAAAAGGGAAAACTCCTAGGTGGACCAGTTCTTTGATCCCTTCCATTACATACTGCACAAATAGTTGTGTTGGCACAGTGCAGGGAGTAGCTCAGGAACAGAGATGCACAGCAGAGTAAGAACTATTGATACTGGTGCTGCTGACAAAGAAGAAATCATCAGGCTGGCCCTACGGCAGCTGTACTGCTTGTTCTGCTGTATGTCTGAAAGGGAGGAAAATGCACTTCTTATGTGATCACTGTAAAATCGATTGTTCAACAGAGTTGGTCCTTGAGCCTGGGCTCTGGTGCCAGACTTCTTCCCACAGAACACAGGAGACCCTTTTGAGGCGTAAGAAATCCCCTTTTTCCTCCATATTGGGAAAGGGCCATCTGACTTTAACCTGAGTGCAAGGCAAGATGGATCCTTTCCCTGAAAACACCTGAACACTTAGCTCTGGGTGCTTAGAAATGCAAATGAAATTATTTACATTTAACTCATTCTTTTCTCAAGTACCAAATTCTGGTTTTCAGTGATAGCTTTCTATCCTATTTTATGCTGTTCATGGACATGTTCCTCCTTTAGTTTAGGAACTCCCTCTGAAATATCCAGCAATAGTTTCAGACAAGGAAGTCTTGAACTTTGGGTGAATTCAGAAAACTCTAAGTATTGTAATTCCTGGATATCGCATTAGGATTCCACATTACTACAGAGTAGGAAAAATAGCAAAATATAAGGATTCTTAAAAGTTTTGGTGAGATCCCTTGAGAGCAAATATACAAAGATTTAATTAAAAGAATTTCTTAGCTAACCTGTGTATTGATGGTCCCCTCTCAGTTGTCTCTTCTCAAGGCTGCACATGCCTAGCCCTTCCTCATGAGAGATGCTCCTGTCCCCTCATCATACTTGTAGCTCTTTGGGCAGGTGCTTTGGGCAAACACTATGACTATAGTTATACAACCCACTCCAGGAGCTCCATGTCTCCCTTGGACTGAGGAGCCTGGCACTGGTCACAGCACTCCAGATGGACTTTGCCAGGGCACAGTAGAGTGAGGTACACCAGGTGTTTATGGACCAGGCCTTAGGTCAAATACTGCCGTTACCTGGCTTATCCCTGTGGTTGAAAGAATGTATTTGGTAAAACACCGTGTAAAACGGGAATGTTTATGGAGTATTTTGGGCTCCTCTTGCCTGACTTCAACATTTATTTTTTTAAAAACTGTCAGGGTGCATCCATATTTCTGAAAAGGCTTTGGGATTTCAAGCATGCTACAAAAGGAAGTCACTCTTCAGCTCTCAGTTCAGGGCCAAAGGGTAACTCTTGGGTTTTAACTCCAGCTTTGATGGAGCCCCCTTTATGGATCCAGCATTTAAGGTGAGCTGCATGGTTTTTGCCTCACTTCCTCGCTACCCCCCCAGCAGCAATCCTGTAAACTCCCGTGTATCTCTGGGATTCTGGACACGGTCTGATCCTGCCTTTGAAGTGATGTGACTGACACCTATTACCCTGAACTACATAAAAACCTTTATGTTGCAACCAGACTACGGCCAGACGGTGCTTGAGGGAGCGCATACAACCTGCGGTGTGCGTGGATTTGAATCCAATGTTAAATGTATCCGACAGAGGGAAGCGCTTCCAAGTGTGCAATTCCACAGCAGGTTCAGCTGACTGAAATCAACTCTGTGGCGTTCCCACTCTCCCTATCAGCCCCAGACTCGAATTCTCGCTTCCTCCATTTGTTTACTTCTGCGGTGTTAATTTTCTGCTGGTTTAAGTCTCGAACAAACTAATCACGGGAACTGATAAATGTCGGTACAAGGGGGAAGGGCGAGACTGTGGCAGCGCTGTTTTAATCTGTCGTGTGTAGGGGCACGCTGTCTCGGTGTACAGCCTGTCTGCCCTTTGCCTCTATCTACCTGTTTCACTTCAGCATTCCGCCTTGGTACTTCTAGAGAGCACGTCCCAAGAACACCTCAGCATGCCCGTGCTCTTTTCCCGAGAGCCCTGCGCTGTACGTGCAGTCAAACCCCTCCTCTTTTTCTCTCCAGGCACAGCACAAGCGCTGAGCCGAAAACTCCTGTTAACTAGGGTGACAAGTTTCCAGCGAGCTTTGCATCACGGGGAGAGGGAAGAACACTCGGATCCCGGCAATATAAGGTATAGACGCCTCGGTTCGTGCAGCACAGCAGCAGAGCAGAGCCCATTTTATTCTTGCCTTTTTTGGATCTGCACGCACACAGTGCTCAGCACAATGGAGCCGGCTCCGCGATAGCGCAGCGCGATACGGGCAGCACAAATAAAGTCATCGCAGCGCCGCTCGCCGAGGGTGCAGCTGCCGGCCATCCACCCCTGGCGTGGCAGCTCCGCTGATGGCGTGATCGCCAAAGCCTTGTGCGTCCCAGACAGGCCAGCGCCGCTCCCGCCCTCTGCCCTGCGGGGCTCCGGGAGCCGCCCGCAGCCGCAGCACGGCCGGAGCGCAGCCCGCGGCTTCCCGAGGCAGCGCCGAGGCGCAGCCAGCTCCGGGCTCCCGATCTGCTGCGCCGGGAAGGTACCACCCCCCTCCCAAAAAAACTTTCCACGGCGGGCCGCTGGGCTGCGATGCCCGCCCCGGCCGGCGCCGAGCGGGGAAGGAGCTGCCCCCTCCTCCTCCTCCCCGCTCCGCAGCCCGGCCCGGCGGGCCCGGCTGCCCACCTTGGCGGCAGGGGGGGCCGTGGGGCGGGCCCCCCGGAGCCAATGGCCGCGGCGAGGCGGGCGGGGGGCGGGGGGCGGCGCCGGGCCCACGATAGGGGCGGTGTGGGCAGCGGGGCCGGGCGGGGAGCCGGGCAGCACCTTGCGGCGGGCGGAAGGTGAGTCCCGCCGCGCCGGGGAAGGGGATTTCCTCGCTCCTTTGGTAACCGGGAAGTTTGCGCAGGGGTTGAGCGGACGGGTGCGTTCTTCTTCTTCTTCAGTCCTTCTCTTCTCCCTCCTTCTTTGAAATTTTCTTTTAGAAGAAGATACTGAGCCTGTCTTCCCCCCTCCCGACTTCCCCCTCCTGCCTCCCCGGCTCATTCATTTTAACAAAGGGAGTCGCTCTCAGCCCCCGGGCTTTGCGAGCGGGGAGACCTTCGGGGCCGCATGCTTGGGGTCCCGGCACAGAGGCTGGGGTGCAGTCGGGGCTCAGCCCACGGTTTTTGCCGAGCACCGCGTCCTGGCTTCGGCTGGAGGGGCGGGCGCTTTGGGCAGACACAAAGAATTGAGGAGCTGGACCCGTGCTGGGCGATGGGGTGACGAAGCCTCGGGCTTTGTGTGGCTGGTGAAGAAGGGATGGAAAGGTGGGAGCTTGTCTTTTAACCCCTCCGCTCGCATGTGTGTGTACGAAACCGTGGCTTTTTGCTAGCAAAGTACTTAAAAGCAAAGCTGAACTTCGGGATGGTGGCATAATTCAGATTGGAGGGAACGTCAGGTGGTCTCTAATCCAGCCTCCTTCAAAGCAGGGGCTTCTGCCTGGGGAGTGGGTATCAGTGAAGGGACATCGGAGACGGGTGGCACCTCTGGGTGCTCTTGAATGCGCCTGGGAGCTCGAAGGAGGAGGCAGCACCAGCAGGGCGAGACTTCAGAGGCAGTAGCGCTTCTGTTTTCTGCTGTGCATGGAAATGCCCCAATCCACGGCTCTCCTATGCCTGCAATCCCTGGTCTTGCTGCTTTTGTTATCCAGAGAGCTTAGAATTCACGATTGTTGGGAATAGCTGGCTCCATCCGTATGTGTGTCACGGTGCATCTGCTCCTGCTGAGCATTACTTTATTCTTATTCTGACATTGCCTCTAGGAGTTTTTCCTTCAGGAGCAAGATTTATAAATAGGTGTCAAAACCTGGCTCTTGCTTGGGACTGGCTGTAAGGCGTGTACTTTACGTGGTAATTATGTATGAGACATGTATATGTGTATGTGTGTAAGAACAACCATAAAAGCTGGTCAGTCAGCCAAGCTTTTCATTTTCAAAGTGAAAGCAGGTATTGTGGCTGGGTGAAATGGCTGTGTTGGGCACAGACTGAAGAATGTTTGTTTTCTTTGCTCGCAATTACTCTTTGCCCAGTGGCTTATGAATGCCTTTCACTGAACCACCTCTTCCTTCTCCATAGCTGGAGTTTCCTGGTGCTGCACACATTACCTGGCCAAGTAGGGAGCACCTTCCTGTCTGCTGCTCCAATATCTCTTAAGTGTGGGTGTGCTGATCTTGCTCTCAGCTTTATAGGGTTGGGCTGGAAAAACTCCTCCTTGTGGAACAGTTTGCATGTGTGTCCACTGGATGCTTGGAGACTGCTTTTCCCTGTGCATTTTTTGGTGGACAAGTCAGAGAAGTGAAGCTCATCTCTGCACAGAGAACAGAAGGTATGGTGGGAATTTGAGTGTGTCTAAATACCAGTTTGATTTAACTCTGGATTGCCTGTCTTGTGCCACAGAACAGAATTTGTTCTCAGCAGCACTGTGTAACAAAGCTGGAGTCTAAGACCGGACAATAAACTGCCAGGTGATTTTTTTTTAGCCTTTTTTGAGTCCTGTGGGGAAGGACTCACATCTTTAAATGGGATGATATAACTACCATTCTTTGATTTGGAAATGAAAGCCAAAAATAAACTTGAAGAGGAAAATGCTCTTGTGGCATGACAGCAAAAATGCTTTTACTGTTTTTTGGGGAATACTATGTGCTCTGGATGTTGCTCAGAAAAAAAAAAAAAAGGGAGGATTTTAGTTAATGCTTTTCTGTGCATCATGAGGATATTGGAAGTAATATGTGGCAAGTTCAATATAACTGCCACAAGTGAAAATATATTGCTCGTTTATTGTGTTTATGACTGCCTTGTTTGCGCTGGATTGAAAACTGATGCTAGCTCTCTTTGCTTGAGCGGTCAAAGAACTATTTTATTATCCTTTTCCAAGTCTCTGAAGAGAGACCTTTTCTCTCAGCTTTGATTCCAATGCATGCATTTTACCAGTTTGCTGACAAGGGTTTTGTCTTTTTATAAATGTGAGCTGCAGTATGTCTTCTTTCCTTATTTTTCCTTTTTGTGCACCTGTCTCACTTCCTTGGTGTGGGAAGTTTTGTAATTTCAAAAGCTTGTTGCTATGGTCCAATATCCTTAAGTGCTTAAGAGTGTACAGAACAACCTAGAGCTGAAATAAACTTTTCTCAGTTGAAAAATACAGAAATGATCCAGAGCTCCACCCTCAAAGTGTTCTGGTTTTACAGTTCATCCCGTCAACAACAGATAACAGAAGAAAATAGACTTTGTAAAGGAACTGACCAGTCTGGATGAGGATGTGCAAGACACAGACTGAAACCAGACAACTAAAAATCAGGCATATTTCTTAAGAGCACAGTCAGCCATTAGCTCTTTGACAGGTACTGTTGGCTTTTTACCTCTCTGAGAAGGCAAAACAATACTGTGTGCCAGAACTGTATTGTGTCAAAGAGTGTTTTTCTATACTTGGCAATGAGCTGAACTAATTTTCTCAGCCTGATGCCTTGGCTTATGTAGGAATTGGGGACAGTGTCAGCATGTTCTGCTTGATGCTGAAGGCTTGCTCTTACAGAGAAAAGAGTCCAGTGTGTGACTCTTCACTCTTCTTATACACTTGCACAGCTCTCACCTGGGAGCACCCCTGTTCGCAGAGATGGGAATGGCTGAGTCCATTCCCCTTGGTGGCAGCAGTCACTGTCAGCCAGTGCTCACTGATGTAGCACAGAAGTCAGGGATCAGTTCTTCCCATCTGAGGTTTAATCTGCTCTTTGGTGATGAGTAGGTTAAAAGGGCCTGATGCTGTTTGTACTAATCAGGTTTTTACGCAAACTGAAGTTCAAGTTTGAAATTCCTGCACTTGGGTGCAGCGGTGCACAGCATGTGCAGATGTGGATGCTGTGGCTGTGAGGGGTAATGCTCAGTGCTCCAGTGGTGATGACTGCTCCTGGCTTTGTGCAGGAAAGGGAGCTGCCTTTTGTCCCATCACACCTCAGGCACATCCTCTGAACTGTGGATGTCTTTGGGTCCTTCCATGGTCTATCTTCTTTTTGGCCCATGACACTGGGGTGCATGTCACAGTTTCAGGGCCCTTCATGGGATCCATTTGATGAACACATGGGTGACTCCAAGCTCAAAACGTGGTTGCTCTGAGATGAATGTGTCTCCCCAGGCTCCCACTATGAACTGCAGAAAAAAAAGGCACTTTTAGGATGCGCCTCTACCCTCCTGTAGATATTTTTAAAATAGCTCAGGGAGTTGCACTTTAAAAATGCTGATTCCTCTTGTAGTCTCCCTGGTCTCCTCTGTCTCCCATGTGTTGTATTCTATATTGAGCAGCTGAAAGGAGTTTTACCTGCTCCTCTCACTGTGGGGATGCAGGCAGCATTGCTAACAAATCCACCTGCAAAAACACTGTTGTCGCGTGGCTTTCACTTTTCCTCTTAATTTTAGCATTTTTTTGTTGGGATGGGGGAAGAGGAAACAAAAAGAGCCCTCTGAGAAGTGGATTTCCAGGGGAATTTGGAGAAAAAGTCCAAGTATTCAGTTCTGGTTTGTGTACTAATACACAATACTAATTGCTAGCTCTTTCAGGCTAGCAGTCCAAGTGTTCTGGCTTCCACTCATATACTATCAATCTCCTATGTGTCTGAGATGCAGGTTAAACAATAACTTCCTCTCCATAGTTTCTTTCTTTCTTGCAATCTGTACTCTTTGGACCTGCCATATAGCTAGTTTGTTTTACTCTTAAGCTGGTATAACTTCCTTCAAGCCATTTTATTTCTTACTTCCTGTCAAAAGTCAGAAGTGGTGCTGAATCAGTCAACCTTGTATCATCTTAGGTTTAACAAAAGGAAGAGAAAAAGGTGACTGGTGTACAAAAAAAAGTCCAAATTTGTGAAAATTGGGCCAAATCATAAGACTGCAGAAGTAGTAACTGAAGGTACTTTCTGGAAAGAAATAATTTCTACCAAAATAGCCCTTTGTAATCCCAACTATTGTGTGGGAGACATGGTACACAAAATAGACTGTGGCTGCCTTGAGTCATATGACATCTAGCTGCAAACAATTCCTTGATCTTGGTGGGCCTTTAGCTGTGAGACTGTGAGGAAGTCAAGTGGGGAGTGTGTGCTGCAGGCAGATGGGGCATAAAGACTTGTGTCTTGCCTTATTTTTTCTTCTTTTTCCATAAAGTCTGTCCATCTATAATCTAAAAGGAAATCAGGAGAGGAAAATAATTGCTATTCAAATTGTGAGTGTTTTGGGAATGGAGAAGTCTTCCAAGTTTACCTTAAGGCTTTGTTTCCTGCCCTTGCAAGATCTCCCCGTGTAGTTACAGTGTCTGTCCATGGTTTACTGCTGATGGCATTTGATGACTTTCCAGATGGCAGCAGAGAGAAGGAAAATCAAATACAAAAGGTTAGGACACAGCTTGACAGCCTGGCTTGCTAAGGTCACAACACCACTTTGAGTTACTTTCTCTAAGCATCAGTAGGGCTTTGCACTTTTACCTTTCATAATGACTGTAGGGGCACACCAGTATTTTAGATGATGCTTCCCTTAGAAGGCAAAGCCCATTTCTCAGGGCTGATGTTCTATTCATGAAGTAAGAGCTGGAGTGAGAAATATTTTTATTTGAACCAGAGGCTTGCATCATGTGGATTTTTTCCTTCTTTTGCATATAGTGTAATGCAAAATACCTTGTCACTTATGTAGCATAAAGTAATTACAAGATAGGATCAGCAGAGAACGTGCATTTGGGAATATATAGGTACAAATAATAATCTAAAATAAGAATGGCTTGGCCTCTTAATGCAATCTCTTCTGTAGAAAGAGTAGAGAAGTAATTCCTTTTGTCAAACTTGTATTTAATTTCCCCAGCTATCTGTAAGTAACCATTATGCAGTTTTGCCAACAAGTTCAGCTTGAAGGCTTTGTGCCAGGATGATTCTACAATTTGCCTTTAGTATTTCAAGAATATCTTATTTCAATCATGCTTTGGGAGTCTAGAAGTCACAGCTGAATGTGGAATTCATGCGCTTCCTGAGTTCATACTTGCATGAGGTGAAGCAAAAGCTGATTTCCTTCAGCAGCAGAAGGGAGGGATATTCCAACCCCTCTTTCCCAACTCTCTGCATACTACAGAAGGTGTTGGATTCATTCAGCTCAAGGCCCTGTGCTTACCTGTGTGAGGTGCTTGAAGCTGTTATGGCGCTCTCTAATGCCAGCTCTGTCAAGGTGGAGAAGGAAAAATAATAAGTCCGGGCTCATAATGTATCCTCTGCTTGTCTTGCTCATTAAGCTGGTCACCTGAGCCTGAACTCCCATGTCCCTTCACAATAGAAGGTAGATTTGTCAGGTAACAGCTGCAAAGACCAGGGAGTGCATAGCACAAAGAGGGATTAGCAGCAAACAGACACATCAGGATTCGAAATGCAATATTGATTAGCTCATTAAAATTAATAAGACACTCAATTATGAAAGTCCCATTACATTTTGCAGTTCTTCTGGAAATAGAACAATTTATATGTCCTCATCCTTTCAGGAATATCTCATACAAGGCAAATTTTGATGTCATTTTCCTCTGCAAACCACAGATTGTGTTGACTTTTAATAGAGCCCAACTTCGTCAGTGTTTTATTTAGTTAAACATTGTTTTTGGTAGGGCAATGTTTTTAATAGACTGGAAGATGGAGGCATAGTACTAAAAAGTTTCTTTTATTGAGAGTGATCTAAATTGGTGTATAATTGGGCTAATGTTTTAGGTAGGGTCAAAAAATAAATGGCAGATATTCATATATTGGCCAATTTTAGCAAATTGATGAATCTGTTTCAAAACACAGCACACAGATGGATTTTCACTCAAGCTCAGGAACTCAAGCATCAAATATCTGAAAGGGCATGTTCCTAAATGTGAAAAGAGTAAAATTTTTCCCAGTTCTTCAGAAATAAGTAAATAGTCTCCAATAGTACACAAATGCAATTTTTAAAGCTACAGATCTAATTGCCTTATGGAACCTTAAATTACTTAGAACTGGATTTCCAATGTGAATTTCTGTGTTTTACTAAGTATTGTGGGGTTTTTTTGGTTTTTTGTTGTTTTTGTTTTGTTGTTTTTTTGTTTTTTATTTTTTAACCCTTTGCTTGAGAAGGTTTGAGCCACCTCACTTGTGGTAATTCTTACTGAAATTACTCTAGCAGTACTTAGTTTCCATGCAAGAAAGAGTCCGGAGGAATATAAAGTCATAGAACTAGGATCCTGGAATGATTGCTAAGTGGATGACACATCTCATGGATGTGGTCATTGCTACTTTTTTTTTCTACAGAAGTTTGATTGAATTTTTTTTTGCCACACTGCCCAGGAGAGCTAATTTTCCTGTTTAACCACAAAATGTTAACCACAAGCTTATAGTTCTCATCCCTGTTTCACCCTGCCATTGTGCTCATCTTCAGTCCCACTTTGGAATAAGATGTGTGTTCACAGAAGTGTTGCTTCTCTGGTCTCGTGATCACAGCTGATCACAGGTGATAACAAAAAAAAAACTTTGGGAGCTGAACTCAAAGGAGAGACCCAGAAATGAAATGGTGATTAAACCACATATTCCTTCATCAAAACCATCGCCTTTTTGATTACCTAACTAATTGGTAAGATTCTTTGGTAAAATGTATGCAGTTGTGGGTGTGTGTTAAGGTGTTTGATGCTTTCTGTTCAACTCCAAGATTCTGGAGATGTAAAAGCTATGCAAAAATATGTCTCATATAAAAGTGACTTCTCCTACTCCTATCTGTAGAGAGAAATGACAGAATTTGATCCAAATGTGTCTTGAAGACTTAAATAAAGAGATTTAAGCACACAGAGGCTTTGATTTGAGCCTCCAGTTCCTAATTTTGGGTGAGGAAGTGATGGTATCTACTACCTCTTTACAATGAGTTACTAGCATTATAACTTAATTCTCCAAAATCACCGAAGTCTTTACCGAGTAGCCTTACAGAAAGCCAGAAAAATTGTGAGGGAAGGAGGGAGAGGAAACCGCAGCACCTGCAACAAGTATTGTCTCACAGTTATCTTGATCTAATATAAAAATCTGCATTTCAGTTTCTGGCTCATCAAATTTCTTATTGTTGCATCAGCCTATATGTCTTGGTAATAAGGTGTCTGGGAAAAATTGCAGTCTCTTACATTTGTGTGTGCTATAAAATTCTTCTGTGCAATTTTGACTCCCTTGTGGCAGAGAGAATGAGTAAAAAGGCTGTACCATATTCACAGCAATCAGCAGGAGTCTCATCCACTACCAGAAGACTCTGAAGTACTGAGGCTGGAAGTACTTTTCCAGGCCTGCTTTAATTCCTTTGCATATGTTCTTAAACCAGATTTTAAAGAGTATGAATAAAATTAAACTGACATTTTATCTAGATCTGTAACCTCCAGTGTCAGACTTGTCTCTTGCTGTTTCTGTGAGCCCAGACAACAATACTGAACTTAACTTGCAGTGTGTCTGGGACAGCTAACTTTTGTATTCTTCCTGTTTGGTTTCTTTCCTCTACTTCCATTCCTTGATCATATCTATTAAAGCATTGTTTGTTAGTTTGGTTTTCCTTTTGCCTTTCTACAGAAACCTTGTCCCTCTCCTGCCTATCTTTACTTTCTCCAGCCACTCCTAAGACTGATGAGAAACAGATTGCTCATAGTTCTGTGATCCTGAAGATACTGGGCAAGCACAGATGAGCAGCAGGGAAGTAAAACATTTTGTCCTCCACCCCAGTAAGAAGCATCTTCTTTGGGGCTTGGGAGGAGGATGAAAACTGGATAGGGGAAGAAATCCATTATTTTCCTCTATCAAGCAGATAGTTTTGGTGATCTGTAGATTTAATTAGGCTGAGGAGGTAAGGGTAGGGCTGGGAATGACGAAAGAAGGACTGGATTCAAGAGGAGAAAGCAAACAACTCAAGATTCCTTCAGGGCTCTCCTGCAAGACAGAAAATATGCAACAGTGTATTCCTCTGTGTAGGCTGTCTTGAAATGGAGGCAGACGGTCACAGGCGGTGTTTGGATTCCAGGTTCAATAAAGGCACATCCTTCCGTTAGAGGAGGCAAAACAGTGGTACTTGTTAGAATTCAAAATCCATCTCTAAATGCCTCAGTGACTTGTCATCAAGTGACTCACTGCACTGTCATAGTAGGGCTTCTGGCTTTCACATCAAAGTTATACTTGCTCAAACAGTGTCCTGCCAGCTCATATTAACAGTCCCCCCTCCCAAGCTTGTTTCCAATTTACTCATGGCGAAGAGGGGATTTGGAGGTGTCAGGGCAGAAGAAGGCTGCAAGGGCAGATCAGAAATCTCACTACCTTGTAGACTTCAGAATGACAGCTTTTCATTTGTTTTGTGTGCCTCTGAAACAAGTCCTTGAGTTGCAAAAGAAAAACATTCAGAAGTGATGAGCTGTAAAAAATGGTAAGAATGTACTCATTTACTTTGTCCAACCAAAAATGTCTTTTCTTGCAAGCAAAGGCTTCTTTTGAAGTTCATTTACTTCTTTAGAAAAATGTTAATGTTGAAATTCTCTCGACTTGATTTCCTTTATCCCCTGCAGTTTATTAGATGATCATCAGGATAATTTTTTTTCTCTTTAATTTACATAATCAATTTTATTCTAGATGACCTTTGTGTTTTTTTTAAGAGCCAATTCTTTCTAACACTAGGTACATCCTGCAGGAGCTCTTCCTGCCTTCTGATTCAATACTTATTCATCCCGGGACCTAGTCCAAATGCCACCAACAGTGCTTGTGTGGGCTTTTTTTGTTTGTTTCAAAAACATTTCATCACATGATGACAGATGGCAACATTAAATGTGTAAATGTGCAGTTTAGGATGGAATGGTCATGAATATGAAAAGAATCTCACCTGAGCAGCAAGTGGCTTTCTGCTTTTTACATCATACCTGCTTTAAATTTAGTGTTACAGTGTATGCTTTGTGTTTCTGATGATGTTGCTTTTTGAATCCCACCCTGTTATTTTGGCTCAGTGTCGAGGAGCAGTGACTTCAACAAGGTGATCTCATCCAATGTGTGGTGTGGCTGTATTTGTTTTTGAAGGCTTGAAATCCTGTTCCATCTGAACTTCCTGTAGCTGTAGGTAAATCATCTGAAATCCAAGATGACAAGCATGCCTGATCTCTGTGCTCTGAATCTCCTTTCTCATGAATTCTTGTGCTTCCCTTCTGTGATGGGGCTCTTGTGAGCGTTGTTTTTCCTTTTCTCTGGGGTGTGAATGGGGTGAGCAGGGAAAGGGTTCTCTATAAGGCATAACTTGTGCTAGTTTCAGCATTAAAAACCCTTTCTGTGAGGGCTCAAATTCCTAATGAATTAATTACAAATTTTGGAGGAGAATGTGGTTGACTTAAGATTCTTCTTGACTAGCATATGAGAAGTTTGTGTTTTGCTTTTTTTCTTAAAACCAGCTTGCAATCCCCTCCTCCCCCAGACTATAAAGCAAGGATGTGGCCATTGGCAGTTGTTTTCCTTTTGATGTGGTCAACTCAAAATTAACATTAAAAGTATAATTCTGAACTTGCATTTTCTTGGAGACTGAGTGCACGATGAAAGGATGGGAGGGATCTCTCTCCACCTGCTGGGAGTGTGCTCTTCACTTGAGTTTCTTAGGAACTGAGATCGGAGGATGAAGCTTGACACAGCTGAGCTCATCATGGCACACAGCCATCCAAAGGCAAGGCTGCTTTTCCTTTTCAGCACTTGGCTGTGAGCTGACCTGGCAGGAAACTTTGCAAAGCAGTATTTAGTGACTGTAGCTATGGTGTAGTATTAAAGATCAGGGAGCTGCCTGCAGGTCTGAGAGCTGGCAGTAAGGTCTGTAAGACGGTGAGATCTAGTGGCTCCTCAGAACTGACGCTCAAGTAAGTGCCTTTTTATTTTGTCATTGTGGTACCTGCTGTACACAGCTTTTTAGTTTGCTTATTTTGTTAGTATTTCCCTCTGTCCCCAAGCTCTCTGAACCTCTAGCACCTGCTCAGTCAGCTCCTGCAGGATCTGCTTATGCTGCAGATCTGAAAGTCCTTAGTGCAGAATGGATTTTATAGAATCATATAATTGCTTGGTTTGGAATGACCTTAAAGATCATCTCATTTCTCATTCCTGCCATGGACAAGGAACCTTTTACTAGAGCAGGTTACTCAAGACCCCATCCAGCCTGGTCTTGAACACTTCCAGGGCCGGGGCTGTGGATACAGCTGTGGATACAGCTTCTCTGGGCAACCTCTGCCAGGGCCTCATCACTCTTATTGTAAAGAATTGCTTCCTAATATCAAACCTAAATCTACCCTCCTCCATCTTAATACCATCCCCATCAGGGGAAAAAAAACATCAGGGTGGTGGGCCCTTGCCCTGTCACTCTATGCACTTGTCAAAAGTCCCTCTCTAACCTTCTTTACCTACTGGAAGGGGCTTTAAGGTGTCCCTGGAGCCTTCTCTTCTCCAGGCTGAACTGCCCCAGCTTTCTCAGCCTTTTGATTTTGACTGTTCGCTAGCTGGTTCTCTGTGGTTAATAAATGTCTTTGTGAGAAAGACCCTGACAAAAAACCACAACTGGATCATGTATTTCTCCCCGTCCTGTTCTGTTGCTCTGAATTCTGCTTTGATTCCATAATGAGGAATAATTCTTGTAAGCTCTGTCATGCTGTAGGGACTTCCGTACTTCGCCTAGTGGGTTCATTTGTTAGCGTAGCAGAGCACTTTTGGGATTTTCCCATCACCTATCTGGATAATGCCTTGTGTCATGTAAGGGTTATATGTATTCTTGAGAAGTCTTTCAGAATTGAAAGAATGATTATAAGCTGGGCCCAAACTTCTGGTGTTCAGCTTGAACTATATTTTTACTCTGAGACAGAATTAAGTTGCTAATGCTGCAGCCAGTCTCACAAAATTAAATAATCCTACTGTTCTGCTGTTCCCCTGCTACCTTGCAGTCCTCCACTTCATAGCCAAAGTGCTATAGTGTAGGAGTTGTACAAATGTTTGATGGCTTTTTCATGGAGGTTCTGTGATTCCTTGTCACCTTCCACCTAAACACTGCCAGTAAAGGCTTGCAGTGAGCATAAAATGCAACTGTGCTGGAGAAATAATATGCTTAGTTCTGTCATATAGGTGTAAAGGGCAAACAGAGAAGCAGCAGGCACAGGAGAAGTAGGAGAACACATTTCTGACACAGCATGATGCCATTTTATCTCTGAATACTCTGCAATATGTACAGAAAGACTTCAGCAACATCTGTGCCTCAGAATTCATAGCCAAGATGAAAACAAAGCTTTAATCTGGCAGGAACAGTGCAGCAGGTATTTGGTAAGATCTGCCTGGCATGAAAGAACAAAAACTAAAAGTTGTGGAGGGCTTTTTCTTTCTTTTTTCCCCCCCTTTTTTCTCATCTTTCCTCATCCTTCTTTTTCTTTTTCTTTTCCTTTTTTTTTTTTTGGTTTTCTTCTCGCTAACCAGGAGGCATAACTCTCTCAGTAGCCTGTGTGTTTCAGTGGGAACATTCAGGGACTGTCTTAGAAGCACTTGAGAGCCTAACCTTGAGAACAAAAGTAGTGTTTCATGTGGTTACGTACTAAAAGATGTGGGTAGGCATCTAGTGGGAATCCAGAAAGCGCGTGGGCGCTTGATTCCCTCGGAAACTGTTGGGATTTGGCACCTAAGCTGGTAAAGTATTTTAAAAAACTCTTAAATATCTTTCTGAAAATTGGGTCTGATGTTGCTAATCAGTGTGAAGGGTGGGGGGATTTTTTTATTGTGATGTAATGGTGCCTTTGATCTTTGTTACTTTCTAGTAGATAAACAGAAGGAAGTTGAAGGAAAGCAACAGAAGTGACTTTGGGGTTGGAGGGATTGACGCAAGAGGAAGATAAAAGCTATATACTTGTGTAGTTTTTATAAAAGGAGTAGGAGAGCAGGACTGCTATACTGAAGGGTATAAATGCCAAGGAATGGAGGGTGTGGAAGAAGGAGACTGAGTCTCTACTCTGCAAGTGCTTGTGCAGGCAGGTAGTTTCACACACAGCCTCATCCAAAAGGAGAATTTTCATAGAACCTTGTGAGTGTTAGAGGGATGTGCTTGTGAGGAACAGAAATACTTTGTGTGGCAGCAAGGAAAGTGCCCACTTTAGTACTTCAGTCGGGGGAAACCACTAAAATCTGTAGTTGTTTGCACCTTGCATTGGTTGGCATCTATAAATGCCATCACATCACACAGAAGCTGCTGTCCATTTGTGCTGGCCTTCCCAGACAGGAGGAGCTTTAGGAAACTCTGCTTTAGGCCTCAATTGCTCGTGTCCCAAACTTGGGTTGTTAGTGCTTAGATCTCCACCCTGCCTTACAGCTGGCTGCCATGGTGACAGTTTAATCTCACTGATCTCTAGAGGTATCTGAAACTTTCACCAGGAGGGAAAAGCAGGGTGACAGCTGCTCCAGAGCACATGTTGGTGGGAGGGGGACACCAGGTAGGTGTCTGTCTTGGGACTGCTCTTCTGAGATGTTAGGACATCACTTATTATATCCACTAGGTCATAAATATTATATGTGTGAGGATATAATCAAATAATATTTGCTTATTTTGGGGAGTGCTTGATGTCAAAGGTGTTAAAATGCTACCTGAAGATGCTAAAACGTCAGCAGAGGATATCGAGTCTTAACTGCTGAAGGTGTTGGGGATGTTCCTGTGTCAAGTGCACTTTTTGTAGCCAATAGATTGATAAACAAATTTGAGATAATTACTAAAGGAAAAAATAGACCAAATAGATAAATGTTAATAAGTCACCAGAGCTGGATGGCATTCAAGAGTCCTGAGGAGCTTGAATGTGAAATTGCAGAACTGCTGGCCAAGCTGTATAATTTATCACTACAGACGGCTGCTGTGCCAGAGGACTGGGGAGCTGCCAGTGTGATTCCCAACTATAAAAAGGGCTCTAGAGGGGATCCTGGGAACAACACAACAAAGAGTCATGCTACCAGGAATGGAAAGGATCTCTGAATATGCAGAGAAGTGTTAACTGTTGGGAAAGTCAGCGTGGCTTCTGAAAATGAAAATCCTGCTGCCCAATCCCATGAAGTTCTGTGGGGTGTCAATAAGGAAGGGTTAAAGATGTTTGGATTTTCAGAAAACTTCTGTCAACACCTTAAGCTCCTGTAAGTTTGGAGGAAAGGCATTTTTATGGTTTGAAAGCCACATGGATATAATAGGAAGTAAAAAATTTGGGACATTTTCACATCTTATGACAGAGAGGGAAACATCAGTGCAGCAGCAACCAAAAAGGCCACCATCCTCATTGGGAAAGTGATGAGTGACACCATTTAGCTTTGGTATAAATGCTCAATGCACCCATATCTTGTGGGTGATGTGCAGTTCTGGTCTCCATATCTCTTGCAGAGCACAATGGCATTACAGAAAGGGCAAGGAAATGGGCTACCTTCCAAGAAGAAGCTTAAATAGTTGAGATGGTTCCATATGGGAAGAAGGGAAGGAACACAGGTTTAAATCACAAAGTCAGCAGGTAAAGCTAATATCAACCATCAGCTCTCATGCTTTTACAGCCAAGGAGCTTGTGATTAACATGACGGGCTTTGATTTTAAAATAGGTGGAAGATCATACTAGTGCAGTGGAGAATTGGTGACTGTAGCTTCAGAACAGGTAGAATTTGGTGACAGGCTTTCAGGCACTCACCTGTGCAGGGCAAATCCCACTTGCACTTTGCAATACCCTTGCCTTTGCAAAAATCTCTGCATGACCCTTACTTTCCCCAGGGCTCTCCTCTGCAGTTTTTCATAGGAAGCAATTATCCAGGTGGCTGGCAAGTGTTCAACACTCCCTTGTGTGCACAATGAGATTTTTTTTTTAAATTATAAGTGACTTATTCCTTCCTCATAGAAATAATTTTTTTCTAATGCTGCTTTCAGCAGGGTGTGCATGTGAACTTTATTTTAATTAAGGGTGAGGAATCTGTTTTACATAACTATATCCCAGATTCTCATGAGAGAGTGAAAACAGCCCTGAGGGATTGATGAAAAAGCCAGTGAAATCCCTCACCAGTGGGTTGCTCACCAATGGGGAGGCCTGATTCCAATCCCTTAGGTTTTCTGTACCTGTGGGACTTGCTCCAAGCTGATTGACAGCCAGAGGAATTGAACCAGTGCAGCAGTGTCTCCACTGCCTCCTCACAGCTTTTATTTTGGGCCACTAATTTGTGGTTCTGGGCAGACACTGGGGTGGTTGTTGCAGCTCTGCCTGCAGTTGTTGTCCCCGTGGTGGGAATGGCCAAATGGGATGTGAATCTGCTTCCAGCCCTTTCTGCCATGTCCTGTTGCTGGCACGGACAACTTCTGCCACTGTTCCCATTGCCAGGGTATTGTATTCCAGCATTTGGTGTAGCCATCTCCCTGGGACAGGGGTACCTGTTATGATCCAAATGTGATCCCAACCAGCCAGCTGTGCTGCTAATTTAATAGCAGTTCTAATGGGATTGGGTCAAGATGGTTCTCTGAATCTTTGAGAAAGAAAACAAATGGTGCTGGAAGTCAACAAATGCTGTTGGCTAAAATTTGTTCTGAGTTGTAAGACCTGAAAGGGACAGGGAGCAGATTCGTAAAATGTTTCTGTACCATTAAGGAGGGAAAATCCAGGGGGTATGTGCAGCCTTTTGTTTATTTCTTTTCCTGTTAAGAGAAAAGAAGTGATAAAGGTGTTATAACTCAGCTGTTGCTGGAACTGTACTGGAAGTAGGGCATACAAATAAAAGACTATCTCTTTCACTGTGCACAAAGAGAAATATGAAAAACAAACCACAAACTCTGTAAAGAGGCTAATGAAGTTTGAGTCAAACCTGGCATGTTGTTAGTACCTTCTGCTTGTTTGTGGTGACTGAAGCAAGCATCCCTTTCAGAAAGTCTCTCATACTGGAGATAGTTTTACAATCCTGTTATCAGAACCTCAGTGTGGTTGAACAAACTGAACTGCTGACAGACTGCACAGCTGATACTTCAGCTTGATTCCTTCTGAATCTGGTGGTAGCTGGCAATTTTTTCTGATGCCAAAAGCCTAGAGAGGTTTGGCATGATGCCACTGCATGAGGACAGTGTTGGTTTTGTTCTATTTCTGCTTCTGCCCCAAGAGCTGTCTCTAGAGAGTGTCTAGAAATTTGGCTTCTCTTATCAGAATCTTACATGAATCAAAACAGGGTTTTGATGCTCAGTTCTTAATGTTTAATTGAAGTGGCAGTTCATGCCATTGATCTGAAAAGTGTTCAGGAGTTAAAATTGATAGGGATTAACTGGTGATGCTGGGGCTGCAAAGCCCCAGGTGGTCATCTGCCACCAATCTCCTGGGGAAGGAGGAAACAAATGAGCAAGGAGGTGGGGCAAAGATAAGCATGTGGGAATAGATGTCCTTCAGCTGTTCAGCAGAGTAACATTAAATGAATGCACTCTAGAGAGAAAGGAATGTGATCGTCATGTCACAGCTTGGATGTGCTTTGCTTTGGGGTGAATTCATAGGTTGGAGCATGTGCTTCAAGTGGAGGTCAAGAGATTCAGCCTGGTGTGAGGTGAGGGAAGTGGGGAGCAAGGTCAATGCCAGTTGTGTCGGTCTGAGGGGATGTGCTGAGGGCTTTAAGCACTCAGAGTTCAGAAGCTGTAGAGAAATGTCTGATGGTGAAATGTTTTTCCAGAGAAAGAGGCCTGACCATTTCCTTCATCTGAACACGAGGAAATGGCCTCAAGATATGCCAGGGAGGTTTGGATTAGATATTAGGGTCTTTTTTTTTTTTCACAACAGGGTTGTAAATCATTGGAACAGACTGCTTAAGGAAGTGGTGGAGTCACCATCCCTAGAAGTGTTCAGAAAATGTGTAACTATGGCACTTGAGGACATGGTTTAATGGAGAATATGGTGGTGGTGCTGGGCTGATAGTTGGGCTTGATGATTTTTTTTCAACCTTAATGACTCTATGATTCTGTGGCATGAGAATTCCATTCCTGGCATAGGTGGTTGGAACAAGAACACTATAAACTGTTCCAGGAACAATGATCCAAATCTCTGCTTTATGCAACTTGTGCCCTATAGGGAGTAGGGTAAAGTGTTGTAATCTCTTGGTAGTTTAAAACAAGAACAAATCTGTGAGGCTCATTCAGGTGGAAAGGCAAAAGAGAGTGAGCAGTGCCAGTGTCTCTGATTGGAAAAGTTGCACAGAAGATGGATAAGGATGGCAGAGCACTGCCAGTTCCTCCTGCTCTGAGCTGTTTCCATTCTGAGTGTGGTACCAGCCCCAGCAGCTTCTGCCTGGCAGCCTTTTCCAGCAGCAGGTCCCTGCTCCATGCCTTGCAAAATTAGCAGGGGGTTGGAGGGTTGCAGGTGCAGAACCAGAACAAGACAGAAGCCTGGAAGATGTGTTTCTTCTCTGCTGTAAACCTGTGTGACCTTTCTCAAATCACTCTAGCTATGTTCTCAGTTTACTGAAGGGTAGTGGAGTTACTGTGAACTTTCAGATATTCTGAAACATTAGAAGTTGTTTCACCCACAATAGTAACATTTTATCACTGAGTAGTGTTTTATGTGTGAATGGTTTTCTGTGCAGTGCTTAAAATTTAGAAAAAAGTCCTGAAATTTTATGAGCCTCTTATGTAGGCAGAGCTGGCCAAGAGGGCGGGGGAAGGAGGAGTTGTATGGTTTTCTGGAGAAACTCTTGTGCATTTTCTCTTCCAAAATAATTTCAGGCTATTTATTTATATCAAACCTTCATTAATTCATTGTGCAGTGAAACAGCAGATAGAGGGTTCTTTTGGAAAGCTGTACAGATTAGAAGATGCTTCAATACATAAGCCATAAGCAAGGAAATAAGAACACCATAAGGAATAATATGAAGTGTGATGATTTCTGGGCCTGCTACACAGCTGCAAAGCAATGGATGAAGTCAGATTTTGCCCACACAGTTCTCCTAAGCCTCAGTGCTTTGAGTTTTACTTTGCTTGCTTTGGCTTCTGAGCCAGCCGGTGTCTGGAGCTGAGGCACTCCGGTACTTTGCTTAGTGTCCCCAAAAGACCTGCAAACTTAGCCAAGCTTTTGGGCTTGAAAGAGATGAGCTGTGTAGCTTGAATTGCAACTGGGTGTCTCTAGTTCTGGGAGGCTGTAATGACTGTGACCTTTTGAAATCTTGTTCAAACTGTTTTTGTTGCACTCAGACAGGAATGTTATGTTCTTTGTTCCGTCTCCTAAAAGGCAAACTTTTCTCTATAGGCTGCTTGTGGCTTTTAGAGTTTGATATATATGGGTCAGGGGAGGAAGCAGGCATAGACTGTTGGAGGTTTTCAATCTGCTGAAAAAGTCTTTCTGAGTGCATGAGGTGGGTTTTAAGATCCCAGCTGAATTTTTGCAAATAAACTTGGTCTTGATTAGGAAAAGAAATAAGCCCCCAAATGTGGATTGCTTCCAATTTGTGTGCACACAAGCCGGTGGCCTGACTCTTCTCTGAGGCAGACCTGTGTGGTAAAGGGTTACATCTCTAATTCTGAACCCCTTCTCCTGGGCTTTCTTCTTCCTGGAAAGAAGCATGCAACATCTCAGCAACCATTACTGAAATATCACTGTTTTTGAAGCAGAATAAAAATATGCATTCAGCAGTTAAAATTGAGATAAAAGTTTGCATTGCCTCTTGGAAGGGTTCTTCTTGATGCCTGTACACCTTTAGGTACATGTCTCCACAGAACCACAGTCTAGCTGAGGTGAGAAGGGAACTCCAGAGGTCATCTGGCCCAACCTGCTGTTATCAAGCAAGGCCACCCTCAGCCAGTTACCCAGGACTATGCCCAGACAGCATTTGAATATCTCCAAGGATGGAGACTCCATCACCTTTCTGGCCAGCCTGTGTTAGTGCTTGGTCACTTTCACAGTGAAAAAGTGTTTCCTGATGTTTGGAGGGGCCTTCTGCCTTTCAGTTTGTACCTGTGGCCTCTGGCCCTGGCACTGGGCATCACTGACAAGAGCCTGGTTCTGTCTGCTTTGCATCCTCTCTGCAGGTATTTATTGACGAGATCCCCCTGAGCCTGCTCTTCTCTTGGCTGAACACTCCCAGCTCTGTCAACCTTTCATCATTGAAGAGATGCTCCCCTCAGCATCTCTGTGGCCCTTTGCTGGACTCTCTCTTGTACAGGAAAGCCCAGAACTGGACCCAGCACTCCAGGTGTGCCTTCACCAGTGCTAAGGAGAGGGGAAGGATCATCTGCCTCGAATCTGCTGGCAATACTTGGACTAATGCAGCCCAGGATACCATTTGCCCTATTGGCTGCAAGGACCCATTGCTAGCTCATGCTCAGCTTGGTGACAACCAGGATCTCCAGGTCTTTTTCTGCCAGTGTTTTCCATCTGGGTGACCCTCAGCACATGTAGATGCCTGTGGTTGTTCCTCCCTGAGTACAGAACTTTGTGTTTCTCCTTGTTGAACTTCATGAGGTTCCTGTGGGCCCACCTGTGGTTCCCTGGGTCTTCTGGAACATCAGGATTGACATTTGCTCTCCACCAGTCTGTGGGCCTTTTTGCCAGCTGCCATGATTAATCAAAAATTTACTGAGCTTGGCCTCACAATGGCATCCTCCAGCTCCCTTGGCATTCCTGGATCCATCCTGTTAGGGCCTGCTTACTTATTTCGAGTCTCTATCTGTAGATGTGAACAGAAACTTTTAGAGAAGAGCTAAGGCTTGGGAATCAAGCTGCTCTTTGGTCCTCCTTTCTTCTCTCCCTTTCTCCATTGCAGGCTGATTTCAGCCCTCAGCTACTGCTAGAGGCTCTTTGCTTGCATGACAAGGCTATTATGGATTCAGCTTTAGATTTAAAGCCTGCAGATAATGTGGATTTAAAGCCAGGACACCTATTTTGTAAAGGGCTGCTTCTGAGATGGTGTGTCATGTACGTACACAATTTGGTGTGTGTCTCCTGTGCAGTGTTTGCTGTTTATTCCCAGCTGAGGGAAGGAGTCTGCCACAAGGACTGGCTGTGCAACTTCAGCTCAAACTGCCTTAATTCACAGTATTTACTTTGGAAATTACAGTTTCAATTGCTGCTGATAACCCAGCTGATTGTTGTGTTTTACATTTAGCACAGTTTTTTTAGTTCTTTCCTTAATTACTTATGTAAATAATTTTAGAAGACTTAGCATTAATTTTGGAGAAGCTGGTGTATGGGGCTGTGAGGCTAGCAGCAGGTGCTGTAAGTAATCACTCTTCTAAATTAAGCAACACTTTGTGAGGCAGTAGGTTAATTTCTGGGTAAGCAGCCTGCATACAGATTCTTGGAATCAGCTGGATCTTGACCCAGCAAATGACTCAAGGGTTTGTGTAGGTTTAATTGCTTGAGTTATCTCACTGAAGCCTTTCATTTTTAGAGGAAACTGGGGCTGTGCTTGAATATCTGTTGAAATTCTGTTATCATGTTGAAATCTTTGTCACCTGGCTTTGTGCTTGTCTTTGTAGTCTTCACTGCCATTGGAGGTGTATTTGGAGCATGGGCAGTGTCATGGCTTAACCAGGTTAAGCTGCCTTGGAGCCAGGGTATCTATCATAGAATGGTTTAGGTGGGAAGGGACCTCATGGATCATCTCATTCCATCCCCCTGCCATGGTCAGGGAAAACTTTAACCAGACCAGGTTGGTCAAAGCCTCATCCAACCTGGCCTTGAACACTCCCAAGGATATTTCCTGGGGTATCCACAGCCTCTCTGGGCAACCTGTGCCAGTGCCTCACCACTCTCACAGTAGAGAATTTCTACCTAATATCAAATCTAAACCTGCCTTCTGTCAGTTTGAAGCCTTTTCCTCTTATCACTTCCTGCATGCCCTTGTAAGCAGTTCCTCTCCAGATTTCTTGTAGACAGCATTTGGGTACTGAAAGACCACAGTGTTCATGAGGGGCTCGTGCTTATGCTGAAGTCTGTGCTGCTGTGGCTTTCTCTCATTAGTACAAGAGCAAGCAAAGTAGTGCTTGAGAGCTTTGTGCTGTACCTTTCTCTACCTTTGTGCCTGAGAGTGGATTTCTACAAAAATATTTTCTATAATATTGCTAATGGAGCTCTCATGGGTCTGTAAGCAGTAACTGTTGACCAGATTGTCACCAGCTCAAGTGCTGCTTGTCACTTTTGCATTGTCACAGCTCTGGCCAGCATTGTTCTTGCTCAGGGCTTGGAGATTTCCTGCAGGAGCATGACCCACTCTGTAAAACCACTCTTGAATCTGTCAGGCTGATGGGGCCAGTGGTGTTCGTGACTTGAAAAATTAAATTATTTTCCATAGTCTCTGCAGAGCTCTGAGGAAACTGGTAAAATCATAATTTCTGTTACTACACAGAATATGATTTTGGAGTACTTTGTCTGACTTGAGTAGGAAGGTGCAGTTTTTACAAGCTCAAGCTCTCTTTAAAATCTATTTTCCTGTGTGAAGATTATGCCGAAAAGTAATGTGAAAGGAGGAATTTCAACTTACATGGGATCCCATGTGCAGTGGAATAGAGAAGGAAAAATGCCCTTCTCCAAGGATTCAAGAAAGAAGAGAACTTCAGAGGGCTGGTGAGAATAAAATGGAAATTTTTTTTGCCTCTGTATGACTGTAAGCTGGGACTTGCTCCATCTCTGGCTTAGAGTTGGTGCTTCCCGTGTCTTTGGATGTTCAACCTAATATCAAACTAGTGCTTGAAATCATATACCTGCTAAAATATATATATATAATATATGTAATATATATATATACCTGTTTGAAGCCACTTTCTGCACTCTTTAACTTGATTTTTTTTTTCTGTGGTCAGTCATCTTCAGACTAAAACACTCTAAGGATTGAAAGTGAGTGTTGGGATACAGCCCCTTCATGTTTAAAAAATTAATAATACAAATGACAGACTCCTGCAGGTAGAGGTCACTTCTTGTGAAGTGTTACAGAATGACACGGCTTTTATAATTTTTTTAGAGGTCTATAATCTCTTCTCACTTTTCAGGTTAAAACTTTACTCACTTCTTTGCTCTGAAATGTTGAAGAGGAACAGTTCACATGTGCAGAGTCTAACAAATAATACTGTACTTCTTCATAAAGGAAACTAGATGTATGAGCAACCTGTTTTTTTGATAGCTCAGCTTTGCTTGAAGACCTGAATGCTCATGTAGCTCTGAAGGCAGTCAGTCCTCTTTAGGTGACATTCTGGTTCTGTGGGAATTTGGACTGAAATATTTTTAAAAAGAAATGGTGATGAGGAAGTCATACACACACTCTCCACTCTTTAAGGCTCTTCTGGCAGTGGATGCCTTGTGGGTTTAACAGATGAACCAAATGCATATCGATGCATTCAGCTGATCTCAGGGCATTCTCTGGAATGCTGTGAGAAGTCTGTAAGCTTGGAAATGGAGAGGGGCAATGGGCAAGAGCTGGATGGACAATGAGTTGGTGATGGGAGCATAGAAACATGCTGATCTTGGACAGCGTTTTCAAAAGGGGTCAGAATTTGAGCTCTCTTAAATTCTGTGGGGTAGAAGGCAAGGACATATTTTTTTCCCAGATAAGTTAGCTCTTTGTGGGCGACAGGAATTGAAAGAGGTAGGTATAGAAGTGACCAGATGCTCAACAGGCTTTCTGAATGGACTTCTGAAAAGAAAGCAGAGGACCAAAATTCTCTGCTCCAAATTTGTAGATTTTGATGGGTAGTTTAAATAGGTAATTTAGGAATATTGCTTTGCACCTTTCTCAATGACTGCCCTAAACTCAGTCTATCCAAGTATTTTTTCAAGGCAGCATGAAGAATTTGTAATGCTTTCTGTTATCAAAAGCAGAACTTGAAAGAATCCTGCACCATACCAAAGATATGAGTGCTGTGCTAGGGAATTTGGACATATTAATAAAACCAACATATTACTCTACCACTCTCTCCTGTGAAATTAAACGTGTCAAGCAAATCGCTGAAACAGTAGATGGAAACTTGGCAATTGTGTTTGTGTGGCAATTTGATTCTGTTCTCCTAAAATACCTCTGGAGAGCATCCAACTGTAGCTCTGCTCTGATCCCAGGACTACCCTGTGGATGCCCTGAACTCAGACACGTAAGCAGCAAGCTCTGGCGGCCTGATCTGTGTAGTTGCTAGAAAGCTTCAAAATCAGGTTTGCTCTCAGAGGGCTTTCCATTTGGGAAAGGAACCGATATCATTCCAATTTTAACTCTGGAAGAGGAAGGGAAAATATAAAAGCTTCAGAGAAGCAAGTTTTTGTCTAGACTGTGGAGCCAGCTAGGTGTCTTGTTCTGTCTTGTCAGGCTGCCTTCTTGTTTGGGGCTGTGTCTGAGTGCTTGACAAGTGCACTAGCTCTTGTGAAAATAAACCCACTTTTGGTGTGGCAAATGAACCCTGGTCTCCCATGACCATTGCCTGCCACAGTTGTTTCAGCAGTGCTTTGCTGACCCATAAAAACACACAATCTTCTCTCCTTGTCCTTTCACTTCACATCATTTGAAAAGCTTTCCTCTGTTTTTGCCTTAAAAACTACTTTTGAAATGAAAGGTCCCTTTTGTTTCCCTTTTTTACTATAAAGTGTGCATGATAATGACAGGACAATTGCTGTGTTAGCTGAGATACTGCAGTGTTTCTGCAGGACAAAACCCTGCTCCAAGCAGGAGCAGTTCAGCTTCTCTCACTCAAGCCCCAGGGGCCAGTGATGAGGAATTTCCTCAGCTTTGTGCTCAGCAGTGACAGTGGTATCTGCTTGGATACAATTTATTGCACTGTAAGTAATAGTTTAATGGCCTTGAATGTGATAAATGCTGTTTCGTGCTGATGCGTGGTTTTCAATAGTATGTCAGAGAATTACTTACGCCTTTTAATCTGCATCATTCAAGAAGGTAATATTTTAAAAATGTGATTATGATATCAAGGGTTTGTGAAGAGCAGCGAGGCTTTTGCTGCTCCAAAGACTTCCTGTCTAGAGAATGTAAGTCATAAGTATGACAGCTATGGGGTTTTGGGTTTTTTTGCTATTTGGTTTGAGGTTTTTTTTTTTTTTTTTCTTTGAGTCAGACTTCTTTCCTTTTCCTGCATTTGGATCCTCTTAAAAATGACTAGTTTCAGGGAAAAATGCAAGCATCCTGAACACCCTCTGGAAGTCTGTAATTTGATAACTAATTGCTGCTTTTAGAGTGGAACCTGTCCTGTTTCTTCAGCAGCGTGTCTACTTAGCTGTGCTCTGGATCCAAGATGAGTCATGTTTCAGTCTCTGAAAGCCCCATTGTCCTTGACTGTCTTTTAAACTCTTCTTTTATCATTTGTTTGGGTTATTTTCTGTTGGTTGCTGTCAGGGAGATGCTGTGATAGCTAAAGAGGCTGCTCATCTTACCTATTGTATTTCAGTTGGCGCATCCCTTATGGCCTGACTTGCACCAACATTGCATGTTGACCCTGTCTTGTGGGTCCCTGCTGCCTCCAGGGATCCAAATGAAGGATCTTTTTAAGAATTAGATGCTACAGACCCTATGCTGTTGCCTGTAAAACCAGGAGCATCAGTTTGGGCAAGACCCAGGCCCCCCCATTCAGAGCAGTAATACTGTACAAAGCCTTTGGCCCCTGGAGTACCTGTGTTCCTTGTTGCTCAGCTCCCCACAGGATCAAGGCCAGATTGTGTTGAACAGGGCTCATAGACATGTTTCCCTCAGGAGAAACACTCAGCTCTGGCACATACTTACCTGCTCAATATTTGCATAGTTAAGTGTGGGACAAGGATGGGAAAGTTCATCAGCCAGCAGTAAACTGGTTTCCTGAGCATCAATACCATTAGAATTGGGTTCAGAGGTACTGAGTGGGCAGAAACTGGCCTCTCAGACCTTGGTGCCTCCTGGCTGTAAGCCCATCCACCTTGTCCCAGGTCGTGTTGGGGGTGGCAGTAACTATTACAGGGCAGTTCTGGAGGTATTGGGTGGGAAAAGATGGGAATTTGGGTGTTGGAAAAAAGCATCTGAAGGTGGGGGTACTATTGCACAAATTAAATTATATCCTGGATGCAACTGCTTTGTGGTTTGGTGTTGGCGCTTTTTTCCTCCTCTAAAAGTGTGGTTTGTTTGGCACTGAGTAGCTATCAGAGAGGTGTTTCTAGCCACTGTGCTTTTACAATCAGCATGCTAAACCCCCTTGGAGTTCTGAGAATATGTGCATATGCAAACTGGTGTTGGTTGAATTCAATTGTTACAAAACACACCCTTGGAAACCTCATCTGGGATGGTGTTGGCATGTCCTTCACATTTTGCCAGTTTTCAGAAGCTGTCAGGTAGTACTGTGTGGGAGGTGTTACAGGGATAAATCCTGAAATCCTAATTTGGGCTAAACTCCCACTGTTTTCAGTGGGTGGCTTGCTGGCATCAAGGCCAAGTACCCCATAGCTATTACAGATGACCTTTCTGTCCTTTAAAAGTCAAGGAGACTGAGACTTGATGCCTCCATCTTGTACTAGAGATCAAGCTGCAGGATTGCAGCCCTTAAAGTTTGTACATGTGCTGAGATTTGTGAACAAGAAGTCGGTTAACCAAAAACATTTCCAGTAACTGTTCTTTAGATTCTCAGTAGTGCTGGTTAAATGCCAGAGATCTGGAAACAGAAATTAGCTGGTGATTTAGAGCAGTGCATGAAGAAAACATTCTATTCATTCTGTAGGGGAAACACTGATGTTCTGAAAACTCTACTTTTCGTAAATAATTTTTTTTCAAAATATATAACCCCATGTATTTTAAACTGAAAACTTTGAATTCGTTCAAAACAGCAGCACAAATTTATTGAAATTCTGTTGGCTCAGATAACTGATTTTTATTTTTTTTTAGGGAATGTTTCTATGAAATGCAATTTTTGTCAGTATATTGCTTTCCAGCAAAATTGAATTAAATGTATTTTAGAAGTCAATAGTCTGCAAGTAGGTACTTGAAGTTCCTGACTATCACCAAGTAACTGAGATCATACGTTGTTCTGGCTTTGCCTCTGTACAAGAAAGAGGGAAGACATTGTGTTTGTATTGGCAACACTTAAAATCAAGCAGTATCTCAACTGTAAGAAGAGAAAAAGGCCCAAATCTCTTCAGAAAATGTTGCTGTGCAAAACTTGTCTGGCAGAAGGTCGTCCCAGCTGAAGAGCTTCTTTCCTGGCAGCTTGGTGAAGCATCACCATTAAAGTCTGACTGAACCCAACTTGGTGTCAGCCTCAAGTGTTATGCAAGGGCACCCCAAGAACTTGCTCAGTTGAAGCTGAGGCTCTGAAGCCCATACTGTGTTGTTCTTCTTGCCCATTTCCCCTTAGGTGGTCACTGCCTATTTGTATTTCAAGCTCAGGAGGGGTCTTCTACCCCATCACTGGGACTCCAAGGGGGCAGAAGGGTTTTCAAATCCTTCCATGCCCCTCTTTACCTCCGAGTTCCCCATCAGGATTGCATACATAGCTCTCTTTTTCTTTTCCTTTTTTTTTTTTTTTTTTTTCTTCCTGAGAATTTTTCTTGGGTGAACTGAAGTTGCAGAAGCTCCTGGAAGGGATTCTTCTCGTGCTCTCTAACTCCCTGAATTGCTTTTCCTTTAAAGAGGTGATTGGCTGATAGGAGGAGGGCTGAGCAGACAAGAAGTACTTTGGCTTTCTCCCCATCCTGAACCTCCAGGATCACAAATGAGGTCTCTGAGAACTGTGACAAGAGCTGGCATCTCCTAAGTACTGGGACTGTACTCCACACACTAAAATTCATGAAGGTGTTATGGTACTAATCTCAACACTTGTACAGATTTTTCTGCTCAAGGTTGTCATGACCACTTTTGTCTTCATCACTAAACTGGGGGCTTGGATATTGAGGAGTAAAAATGTGCTTCAGGCAAGTAGTTTGAATGATGTTGTGTATCTCTCTCCTTTAAAGCCTCAGTTTGTGTGGTTTGTAATTGTCGGTTGGCAGGAACCTCTGTATGGATAGTGTAGTCCAATTCCCCACCTAATGTGGTGGCAGCTGAAACAGTCTGAGCAGTGGCATGTCCAGTGGGGTTTTGAGCATGCCCAAGGATGGAAATTCCCATTATTTTCCTAAGCCATCTGTGGTTTTCTGGTTTCTGTGGTTTAGTGTCTGTCTCCCCACATCCCCACCCAGAAAAAAGCTGTGTTTTTATTGTGGGGTTTGTTCTTACAGTTAAATGGAATTTCCTGTATTTCAGTTTGTGCCCATTGACTCCTTGTCCTGTTGCTGAATACCACCAAGAGGAGCCTGGTTCCATCTTCTTTACACCTGCATCAGGTATTTATGCACATTGATAAGACCCCTCTGAACTTTTTCTTCTGTAGGCTGAAGAAAAGGCCAGCTCTTTCAACCTCTCCTTATATGCCAGATGCTCGAGTCCCTTAAATATCTTTGTGGACCTTTGCTAGACTCTCAGCAGTATATCTATGTCTCTCTTCTACTGGGGAAGGAAGCACTTGTCCCAGCACTCCAGATTTGTCTCACCAGCCCTGAGCAGAGGGGAAGGATCCCTTCCTTTGACCTGCTGCAAGTTGTTTCTCCTAATAGAGCCCACATGCTGTTGACCTTATTTGCTACAAAGGTGGTTTGGAGGCTCATGGTCCACCAGGAATCTCAGGTCTTGCTCTGCTTTTTCTGCTTCCTTTCTGCCTGTTGGCTCCTGAGCAACAGGTCTTTGCATTTTCCATTGTTGAAGTGCAAAAGTTGGTGTTGGCCCATTTCTGCAGCCTGTCCACATCCCTCTGAGTGGCAGCACACCTACTTGGTTTGTTAGCTACCACTTCCAATAGTGCATCATCTTCAAAATTCCTTAAAGTGGACTCTCTGCTGTCACCCATAGTCTTTCCTTTATAAAGAATGCAGAGCCCTGGGTGAAGTGTTTAATGAATCAAATCTCTCAACAGTTCTTGAAAATCCATTGCTGTTCACTTAGGAAAGTCAGAGATGAGGCAGCTTCACTAGCACTAACAGAACATTAAATACTGTGCCTTGTAGTAAAGGACTTCATTATTATTTAGGAATATTTAGGAATTTAATTCCTTGAATCTCTGGTAGTTTGTGCAATACCAGCTCATGCCCTTTGCTAACACCATAGCAACGTGCTATAAATGTCACTATATAATGTGGCTTGTTGGCCAAAAGCTGGACAAGGAATTCTTTTTAGGACAGGAAATCCATGAGGTCAGGAAAAAAATGCAGTAGAATGAGGGAAAAATCCTATTGTTATTTTATTATAGTATTGCAAAGTGATTTTTCTTTTTCTCTCCAGAACCGTGCCCTTGAGGAAATAGAAGCATCAATTGAAATTCTCTCAATGCTTTATCTATATCCCCTCCCCCAAAACCTACATCCTAGGCACAGTCTAAACCTCTGGGCTAACAGATGGTGTTGAGAGGGGGAGGAAGGGGGAGCAATTTGCATCTAAATAGCTGAAATAAGAAAGGGTCATGTCCCATGGACCAGTCCCACTCACCTGCTGTTTAAATCCCCCTGAGAAACAGGCAAGCGCACTTAGTTTTTTAACATCTGCGTCAGCTGTACTTGCTCTCTGAAGCTTTCTGCCCTAAAAAATCTGCAATCCTGTGCATCTTGCTGTATGGATTCTGTTCTGCCCCCAAAACGATGAACTTTTAAGGGTTTAGTTCTTTGAATGGAGTTGACAGCTGCGTCACTCCTGTTCAGCCCTCCCATCAGAGTGACTGCTGCTGTTGGTTATAGTAATTAGCACAAGCACTAATGATACAGAAAAGGTTCAGAGCAAATATTACCTCTTCTGTCAGCTTGCTACTCGCATGGCTGCCTGATTCCGCCTTCAGAGGTGCTCCTGCCATATGGTCCTGTGGACTCATGACGCAATATTCCGTGCTGGGCTTGTGTGTGTAGGTGGGATGGGCTTTGGCTCTGGTGACCACCAGGCTGTAGCCCAGTGGTGATCCTGATCCTGCAGGACCGTGGCATGGTGTCAGATGGCTGTGTTTAATCCTGCAGGCACGCAAAGCCAAGTTGCTCTGGCTTCCTGACTTGTGTCCTGTAAGAATTTCTCAGGTCTGACTGGGACTTTGTTGCTTTGTATTGATTTTGTTTAGGAGTGTAAGGGTCATTTGTCCACCACTGTTACACAGTCATGGAGACTACTGTGGGTCTACCCTGCTGTCCTGGCAGCAAGAAATGTGCTTCTGTCTCTTCAGGCAGACTTTGAAAAAGTTTAAATTTGTGGAAAGCGTGTAATAAGGTAAACCTTTCCAGTTCTTCATAATCATGTACACATTCACCACCCCAAAACCATACTGCCTTATTTCCCAATGATGTTTGGAGAGGCAAGAGGGCTTCACAATGAAGTTTAGTCTTAGTACAAAACGCCAAGATGAGCAAAACCTGGTTCTACCCGTCAGTTCCTTGGACTTCTACATTCAAATGCTAAAAATAAATAATGGGATAATACTCCAGGTGGTTCAGGAACTTTATTACTTTTGTCTGTTGACAACATCTTCTCTACTTCCCAAGAAGCCAGAGGCATTGGAAGGTTGAGTTTGGCAGACTGGAAAGCTCAGCAGGATAAGGAGTGGCAAAGATCATGTCTGAGGACCCACCACTGTCTTCTGTGTGTTGATTTGGTAGAATAAAATGTCTGCAAAGGAGGATTTCTGCTTCTGGAATTTGAAGACCTTGAATCTCTTCTTTCTTCAGCACAAGCCTGGAGGGAATTGGTGAGGTTAACCTTTGCTAAGCTGCTGGGTCCTGCCTCCCTCAAGTGTCTTGGAAGGGGAAATGGCCTCAAGAAGTCTGTTGTTTTTTTTTCCTCATTTAATTCCCAAATACATTTCAGTACTGTGGGTAGTAGTTGTTGATGTGCATTAGGGCAGCATGGATCTCGGCAACAGCCTTGTTTACATGCCTCTGGAGAATAGGTTTATTTATTTTATAATTTAATATAGATTCCAGTTAATAGAAACAAGATCCGGTGTATGAATGCTTACAGAAGCAATTGGGCAATGTGCAATACCAAATTATATTAATTTAGAGCAGTCTGTGCAAAATAACTTTCCACAACTGTTTTTCTTTTCAGTACTTTCGCTTGAGGATAACTATGTTTTATAAATGGTTATATCACATGATGCATACTCACTGTCTGGGAGTAAACAAAGTAAGTGAGTTAACTTGGGTGGTGCAAGTTATAGACACATATGCACATGTAAATGTGTGTGTATGTGTGTGGGTATACATGTTTATAAATCCACACTCTCTTCTGTAGGACAGACCTCTGCCCTGCTCCTTCTGCCCCCTTCTCCACTTCAGTCAGTGATGCAGGCAGGTAACTGGCTCAGGTAATTTAGCTGTGCTGCTGGTCTTTGCTGTGGATAAAGTGCTTGTTATGCAGCAAGGCCCCACAGACCATGTAAGAACAAATCCAGAAATTAAAGATGATATTGGAAATATTTATTTTCTGTTTTTAAAAACAAAACAATGCAAATTGCACAGCTATAGCAGAGGAGGCAAAGGGGGGACAAGGACAAAGGAGACAAAAGGGGGAAATATGAGGAATTAGGTGACCTTTGAGGTGAGGCTTGCAGGCAGTGGGATGAAGACTGAGGAAACTGGATTTCACAGACTCCTAGAATGGTTTCTGTTGGGAGAGACCCCAATGATCATCCAATTTTAACCCCTTGCCATGGGGACTGCCCTCTACCATGCCAGGTTGATCAAAGTCCCATCCAACCTGGCCTTGAAGACTTGCAAGGAGGTGATATCCACAGCTTCTTGGGCAGCCTGTTTTGGTGCCTTACCACCCTCATGGGAAAGAACTTATTCCTAGTATCTAATCTAAACCTGTTCTGCCTTATGGCCATTCCTCCTTGTCTGTATGTAACTCCATGCCCTGGTCCAAACTCCTTCTCCAGCTCTATTGTAGCCCCTTTAGATACTGGAAGGTGCTCTTAAAATCTCTGTGGAGCCTTCTCTTCTCCAGGCTGAATGATCGCAGCTCTCTTAGCCTGTCGGCATAGCAGAGGTCCTCTGGCCCTCTGAGCATCTTTCTGGTCTCTTCTAGTTTTGTTCCAGGAGGTCCATGTCCCTCTTACACTGAGGTCCCCAGAGCTGGATGCAGCACTCCAGGTGGGGTCTCTCCAGAGTGGAGCAGAAGTAGAGAATCCCCTTCCTCTACCTGCTGGTCACAGTGGCCTGAGATGTAGGCTGCTTTTATTTTAGCAGATGTTTTTGTTTCTTCTATTAAGTGGATTACCAAGTGGTTGACTGACATTGGAACATTTATTTCTGTATCTTCCCAAGCTCTCTAGCTGGAACAGGAATTTGCTGTACAGAAAGTACCATTATGGTAGTCTACAGTGTTATTTCAATCACTTTCTCTGTGTGGAACTAAAATACTAAATAAAAAGATGTGCTGGGTTGGAACCATGCCTAAAGCAATTCTCAGCATAATGGGATTGTTTTACTGATTTTTAATTAAAATAGAGTTCTAACTAGATTGTTTTGAGCATACATACAGCTCTGGTTTGTTACTGTTGGTTAATTGCCTTCTAAATTAAAGATACCAATATTCTAATCCACCTTCTCCCTTGGGATGCTGGCATTAAAAGAGGGTGTGGAATGCTATGTAAATAATTTACAGGCATGCAAGACAGAGAAAGGTCTTTAAAGGCATTAGCCAAAACTTAGGTTTTCCCTTTACTGTGATGTCTCGACAGAGAGTTTGATGAATTGTTATTTTTTGGTATGTATTTATTTCTCTGTCCTCACAGGTCTTTAAAATAGTTAGAAATGTAGTTGGAGGAAAATGCCAATAATCTCAGCCTTTGAGGAAGAAGCAGTTAATGAATCTCCAGGGAAGTACCCAGGGCACAGATGCTCTGTGGGGAAGAAAAGGTTAGGAGCCAGTGGACCAGGGGTTGGAGACAATACATCATCTCAGATCTATGCTGGAAGCTGTCTGCTGACAACACAAGACACTAAAATGACAGAATTATGGGCTTATTTGCTTAGGACAACTTTTTGAGAGCCCATTTTAAAAAGTCATGGTTTGGGCTTTGACTACTTCTATTTAATATGTCTTGATTAAATTTTGTCAGAAATAAAGCATTATCTTTTTGCAGATTTTTAATTATTTTCACTAATTGAAACCCTTTGGGGAAGTTTCAGCTGTGGGGGATGTAATTTCAAACCATGTTGTAAGTTTAAAGAATATATATAAGGCTCAAATCCAACTTCTATTTTTAAAGCTGAAAGGGACCTTACAAAGTAGCAGGCCACAAGTTTAGATGTCTGTTTTATAACATTCTAATAGAGTACCAGAGACTGACAAAACTTTTGTCAATGTAGAATATTTAAGCTCCTCAGATAAAACTAGATGTGCATTGAAGAGTGCTCACAGGAAAACAAGAGTTATTTCCAGCCTGAAGAGATTTTTCTTAAAAATAAAAGCAGCCGAACGTGCGCATGTTGGGAGGCTGTGAATCAGCACCTGCAAATACCAGCAGTACAAGAATAACCAGGAATGGAACAAAAAGTTGATGGGGCCCTGAGCAACCTGATCTGCTGAGAAGAATTGCTGCACACGGCAGAGGGGCTGGACTTGAGGTTTTAATTTTTAAAGTCCCTTCCGACCCAAGCCTTTTCTATGATTCTATGAAAACTTGGGCCACAGGAAACACTGGACAGAGTGGAAGAAGCAACCTCATACTTGCAAAGGAGGCAGTTCACTTAAGCCATCAGGTCGTGCTCTGTTGTGGATTGATTTGGAGGATCTCCTTTCCCACAGCTATTGTACATTACTTCACTGAACCCCTCTGCAAGGAGTGTAAGAACAGGAAAGATGGAGTTAATGCAGGCTGTGACACAATATGTGTATGAATTGTTAGTAAAGAGGAAGGCGGCGCTTACCTGAGACAAGTGTAAATGACATAAAGGCAAGGGGGGAAAATTAGTTTGGGAAGTGCATCCCCATGCATTGCTCCTGGGTATGCTCAAGGAGCAAACCTGGGATTTCTTGAGAACTGTGCAATAGCTGTTTCCAAAACTGACCTCCCTGTTTGTATCTTGAGTTTTTTTAGCAAACAGAGCTGTTACTGTAAAGGTGAGAGGTGAAAATATGGTGTGCTAGTTACATATTTAAATTTTAAATATACTTTTTAAATTTAAAGTATCATTTTATACTCTCTTGCCCTGGATAGGAGAGAGCGAGTTTGATCAGGTAACATGGGCTGGGTGCTGGGTTTGTGTGGCCAGAACACTGAGAAAGCTTTGGGTTGTGAATAGGTACCATAGCTCTATGACTGCATGCTGTGAGCATTCTTGACTCTTAATTGGGAGGATGGAGGGAGATCAGAAAACTGCACCTGGACTGGCTGCATGCTGTGCTCTCCTTATGCTGGTGGCCTTAGGAAGAAATAGCTGTAGATCTTGAGCAAGGTGATTTAAAGCAGTGAGAGGGATACTGTATTGAACAAAATGCCTTAACGCATATAATTTCCTAGAGCATCTGTCTTTGGTTGTTGTCTTCATTTTGGAAATCTGTTGAGTTTTAGCTACCACTTAGCAAAGGTACAACACTGTCTATAGAGCTTCTTGTCTGCTGAGTAGTGACCATAAAAAGATTTTTAGCATTTTGAGTACACAGAGGACAAACAACAAACCTGACAAAGCAGTCTTGAGATGAATAAAACATGCATACTGGCAATCCATCCATCAGTGAAATCCCAATTCTGCTGAATTTGCAGTTCATATTGTCACTAATTGTATGAGGCAGATGCTTGTCCACTGGGAATTGGATGGAAATAAGCAAGTCACTTGCTTCAGATGCTGACAGGGCTTTGAATGGGAGCTCAGTCAGTCTCCTCTGGGTTGGGTTTTATGTCTGTAGAGTTGCTGCTTCTTGAAGAAAGAATGAGTTTTAAATAGGTAGCAGTGAAGATCCATGCATCCTACTTGAAAGCTGCTTAGGTCACTGTAGCAAGAACAGAGGGTGAAAAGATCTGTGCCCCAGAAAAACCTTACTCAAAGATGTTGAGGAAAACCTTGCCTGCTATATCTAGCCTTGCAATTAACTCCTACTCCTAATTACATGGTGCCTTAAAATGGGCCTGCCACTGTAATAAATGATGTTATGTTTCCTTTTGTTCAGTGGAGTAAAAATAGTTCCCTTGGCTCATGGGCTTTATTTAACTGAGCGCTAATGCAGACTTGGTTGTAGTATCTTGCAGAAACAGCAGTTCCTTTGTGCCAGTCCTATAGAGCTTTCCTTTCTCTACTGACATATGCAGTAAGTATGATTGGAATCTGAGTAAATGATGTGATAAAAGGCTTGATGGTGCTTCCTAAAAACAAACTGCTGCTCATTAAATTAAACGATGATGATTCTTAATGGACTAGTTAGTGCTCTGCAGTGCATTTGGTGCAAGTAAGGAAGTCTAGGGACCTGAGACCTTGCCACTATGGCTCCTCCTGTATGTTCTGGAATCATAAAGCAGGTGGAATAGGGAGTTTTGCTAGATAGCATATAATGATAAGCACAGAGGTGATGTTCTTGTAGCAAAGAAGATTGCTGTGACAGTTTAATTAGGGGAGAAACTGTAAGCCACCTTAGGCTTTTTCATTTTGCTTTGTAAGTGAACTGCTCATAGACCATCTCATGTATTGCACTTGAAGGAGTAATCATTGCAAATCTGAAGCAGATTTATGTGCAGTTCTCAAATTGCTTGTCTTTACTGATATTAAATTAGCTCTTGCAGCACTGGGTACTTGATGGTGCTTGACTCTAAATTCAGTTTGTCTACAGAAACCTCTCATATTTGATGCAGAGCTTATCCTGTCTTCGGAGAACTATTCACTCTCCCTCTTTCCCCAGCTTTGAAGAACCAAAACTTTTAACAAAGCAGCATGAAACCGAACCAGTCTTTGTGATTTTATTTAATTGAAAACTGCTGCCAGTGTGAAAATCCTGGCTAGCAATTAAGGGAATGTGACAGCTTTGCCAGTCATTACATAAATACTATGGAGCACTGGGCTTCCTACTGTCATTAGCTGCAATGAACACAATGGAGCTATACACAGGAGCAAGCACTACTCTGATGATAAATGTTTGCATTTCCAATTAGCACTGAACTGTTGTGGCATCTTCCCCTCAGTCTAATTGAGGGTCTTGGGTGGCTTCATTCACTAATGATGATTGGTTTGTCTTCTTGCTCTTTACTTTCCCAGCAACAAAGGAGTTCAATGAGTTTTGCTCTTAAGAACATCGGTTTCCTCCTTGCAGAGGTCTATGTGTCTTAGTGTTTTCTCACCTCAGAAAAAACTCAGCTTTTACAGGTTAATGTAAACTTTCATCTATTTATGTACGATGGCTTTTTGCTAACCACTGCATTGCAGTGTCCTCTGTGCCTATGGGATGTTGTTGACTCGATCTGACAATGTTCTCATCATCTTACATATTTCTTACCCCCACCTCCATTGCTAAATGACAGATTTCTGCATTTAAAAAGGTACAATTTTTGCAAATGCTAGCATGTATTTAAAGTGTGACTACGTTGGACTGGGAATTATTCCACATTAGGAGATAGCAGGGCTTAATTCTGAGCCCTGTGCTCTATGTCCATCTTCTGCATTGGAAACTTTTGAATGGAAGAATGATTAATGATTCGGCTGCTCTCAGTTGCTGTTGCTGCTAATGTGTAGTTAGGACTCTGAGCCAAGTAACTTAAGCAAGAGTAGTGGGGGTGGGTTTAACTGTGTGCATTAATATATTCTCTTTATGCCTCATCTAGTCATTTCCTCTGGAGCACAGATTTCCTCCAGGAAACCTGCTTATATGAGCTTTGGATATGCTTTAACATAAGAGGCCTTTATTTTTCCCACCCTGCTTAGCAAGTTCCGACTCCAGCGACTACTTTGACTTGTGTGGTTGAAGCCCTGCCCTCCTGTGAGCAAAAGCAGAACCGGAGCCAAGGCTGCTCTGTGCTGGAAAAGGGAGCCTGTTCTGACATCTGCAACAGCCAACTTGCTTGTTCAGGCATGTAGCTGGGGGAGGGGAGGCAGCACTTCTGGAGATGAGGAAATGAGGAGGATGATTTGTGGGCTGAGAGCTTTTAAAAATGATACTCTTGGTGCTTTCTGTCACAGCTTGGATTTATTTTTTTTTTTCCCCTAGAATATGCATGCAATTTATTTCTCTTGGGCTGTTTAAAAGTGCTGTTAGAAGTGGGTAAATGCTTGGTCAAAATGAGGAGGCTGCTGCCCAGGGATGGGGTCAGCCAGAGCCGATGTCCCAGCAGTTCTCCAAGCCTGAGTACTGGAGCACAAGTAAGGGCAATTCATCATGTGTTCCAGGTACTTGGGTGTAGCTGGCATTGGTTGTGGAATGGTTATTGTTTGACATGGCCATTTATTTGTGCAACAGCTGAAGCCAAGTCTAAACACGGCAATTTAAGCTGGCATTGCCTCTCTGTGGTTTTGGATTCAAGCCTAATGTGGTGAAAAGGGCTTGACCTGCCTCAGCACTGCTGAAACCCTCAGTGTGCCTGGGTTACTGTCACAGTGGTCATGCATGGGCCCACACAGTGGAAGCTGATGAACATTGGGCCTTGATTCTTTCAAACAAAACAGAAAGAAGCTTCCTTAACTTGAATGAAAGGAGAACTCTGTTGCTAGGAATCGAGTGGTTATAATTAGTCTGTTCTTCTTTAGAAGCATATCTGTGCAGTAAGATGGGTTAACATGGATCCCAGGGAGAGATTTTGCAGCTCTTCTGCCCACTGTAGTGATGTCCACATCCTCCTGCAAAATCTGCACTAGGGAATCCCACCCAGCAGTTCTTGCATTTAGCCCAAACTGTTGGAGTTAAATTAAAGGATTTTTTTGAAAGGACTGTCCAGACTTTTGGCTTTTAAAATTCCAAGCCATGGAATTGTCCAGCTTTTCCTGTTGAGTTTTAAGTGGTCAGTCATCCTTTATGTCTGGCACTATGGAAATAAAGCTGGCAGTGGAGCAAGACTGCAACTGGTAGTTGGCCATCTGCCATGAGAGTGTTTCCCTTCCCCCTCCTCACACCCACTCACCCACCCGTGCTGTAGCAGTGGATGCATTCTCTTCTACGTGTGTACTGATGTTGAGTGATTATACTTTCATTTAATTGAGCAATTTCATCTGCATCTTTAGGTGTTGGCAGCAGCTGCTGGGGTCTAACAGGTAAGTTCTAAAAAGACATCAGCAAACACAGCTGTTTTGTAATTATTTGTTTGAACTTTATGCAAACCTGCTGTTTAGTTTGTTGGGTTTTTTTTGTTGTTTGTTTATATTTTTGTTTTGTTTTTGTTGTAGTTTACATGTAAATGCCAGGTCTGGGATGGTGCTTTGCTGGCTTTTTTGGTTTAATTGGCACATTTACACAGAGCTCAGATGTGCAGTAACTGGTTGGGGAGACAGCTCCATGCTACAATTTCTGAGGGTTTTTTTAATCACCTCTAAATTCAGTGATCGGTCTGTCCTCCCTCGGGGTGTGTGTTGCAGCTGCCTTTTTTGTGACAGCATGTGTTCCAGGTCCCATCTGCTGTTGGGTGGAGGAAGAGGACACCTCTTGCCTCTTTTTCAGGTGGAACGCGTGGGGTGCCTTTCCTTCAGTGTGAGACTGGTGTTTGAGACTTAGTCCCACGTAAAGCAATAAAAAACGAATGACTGTCTTTTCATTCTGTGTGGAAACCCAGCTGGTAAACTCTGATGTTACTTTTTCTGCTGGGATTTGCATGGAAGCGTGACACACAGGGAGGGAATCTGCTGTTTGCGATGTATTTGAGCAGAGCAGGGCACAGCCTGTGCTCTTTCTCACCAGGGCAGAGTGAGGGGGAAGGAGGAGATTTTAACTCTGTGTGTGCACAGGCAATTTGTACCCATGGGGTGGAAAGATGCAGGATTACTGGTGCAGGGGTAAAACACTTATTCTAATCAGGATCAACTCAATTAAAGGTTAAGACTCTCTTTTTTTTTGTGGGCAAGACCCACTTTCCGCACCCTGCCAACAAAGTATACTAGTGTCTTGGAAAAATGTGAGATTTCCTTCTGGGAGTAGGCAGAGAGGAAAGAGCAGTTGCTGAGCATCTTCCTCCTCCCCGTTTTGTTTAATATAGTTTATTCATCTGTAAGTTGTAGTGAGTAACTTACAGCTACTCTCTTGCCAGACTGCATGAATTATAGATGGCTCTTTTATGAGTTTTCATGTTGACTCCTGCAATTAGTATGCATCGGACATAGTTATCTGTATGGCATCTACTGTAGCGTAGGTTTCAGCCTTTCTGACTTTTTAATTGCTTTCTGTTTTAGCCATCAGTCATCTGTCTGTCTTGCTAAGGAATGCAAAGAGAACACAAGAAGCTTGATAGAAACTTAAGAGTTCAGTGTGGAGCAGCAGGTTTGAAATTATGTGCTTAAGGGGAAGGAAAAATGACATACGTAGAGGGTCTTTGTTGTCTGTTTTTTTATGCTTGTGTGTGTGTTTTTCAGTAGGGTCAGAATGTCCCACCTACCTCTGTGTCCCTGTGTGAGGTGAATGTCTCAGGGGGCTGTGCCTGTACTGCAGTTTATGCCTGTAGTTTAGGCATAAACTTCATGATTCCCAAGACATGTAGCACTTGAGAGTGTGATTTAGGGTTAACACGATGGTGCTGAGTTAATGCTCAGACTTGATGATCTTAGAGGCCTTTTTCAACCTTAATGATTCTGTGATTGTCTTTCGTGTTATATCATCTTAACAAAGATCATCAGACCTGCATGGATCTTTGCATGTGTGAATGTACTCTGAGCTTTTGGATGCCACTCTTGCCACATGTGGGTGCTGTCTTCTGTTCAGTACTTCTGCTTGTTCTGTCTTCTGCCTGTCTTTTTCCTGTCTGCGGAAGTGTTTTGTAGGAGTCAAAGGAGAGTTTGTCAGGTTTGCTGTTGGACTCTGTTGGGTCTGGGACAATGATATGTAGCTAATGGGCTGCAAAAGTTGATGGGAAGGGATGGGGGTGCATTAAAGACAACCATAACTTGACTACAGCAGTCACAGATTGCAGTATGTAATAAAACTTTTCATGATTGCTGTGTGCTGAAACAGTTCAAGCTTTCAATACTCCCAAATGTCTGCAGAAACAATAGTCCTGCATTACTGCTATGCCTTCCTAGTGGTGTCTGCGGAGTTTGGTTTGAGTGCTGGTATTTTAATATATATAGTAGTTGAGAATAATTGTGTCTGCAGCTAAAGTGTATTCCCTCATCTGACTCTGGTTGAAAAGTTCATGTGCTGTTTCATTGCTTCCACTGTTCACTTAATCACACCGTGGAAACCTAAGATGGGTTTCTCAAGGCAGAGTCGTGCTGGTGTGAAGGAGGAAATAACTCAGTGCTGCAGTGATGCTTTGCATTCCTGTTGGAATGGACTGCGCCGAGCAGAGTGACTCATTTCAGTGGCCTAGCACTGATGTTCTGCCGGCTGGGGAAGTGATTGCCTGGTGCTCTGAATTTGAGCAGCGCCTGCATGAGGGGGTTTGTTTAAAGCCTGCTTACATGTGAATTAGCAGGAGATTATTTTAGGAAAAGGAGAATTTGCTTAACCAGCTGGGCTGCAGTGAGGGAGATGGCTACTTCTGTAACCACTTGGCATGGCTCTGGGCTCTCAGCTCTTACTTGGGGGTATTATTCTGTCAGGAGGGGGTTTCATCTGCTTACTTTGAAGAGATAGAAGCTGCAAGTATAACAATGTTGCATTTGACCTCTGTATTGCAGTGGGAGGATTCACTTTAGCAGGTTTTTGGTTTTCCCTTTAAATACATAGTGGCACAGGGCTTTTGGGAACCTTCTAGTGCAGCTATTACAGTGGATAACTTCTGTGGAATAAGTCTCTTAGTTTTGTAGATCAAGGGATCTCTCAAACCCCTCATCTCCAAACAGCTCATGTAACTCCAAACACAAGACTTTGATGAAGAGAAAGGTCTGTGAGCGTAAGTGATGGAGGGAAAATGAGAGGTGTACTATAGGCTTTGCCTACAGCAAAGGTGCAGTTATCAAATAGGTGTGAAACAATATTGTTTGTAAAACCATGTAACTTCTCAGCAGTAACTTGCTCTTTCAGGGAATAATGTAAGATAAACAAGAGCTTGTACTGCCAGTTTCTATCCCTGCGGTAAAACAGTAATTCACTTGTGCACTATCCTTTCTAACTGAGGGATTTTGAAAAACTTTCTTATATTGAAGAAACTGAGAGCAGATGTCCCTGGGGTTTTGCAGTGGTGGAACTGAGAGGGAGGATGCTTGACACCCAGAGATTTTTCTCCTTTTTTGGAGGTTTTTCCTTATATTCTTTTTCTTTCCCCCAACACTTGACCAGCCTCTGCCTGTAATCTGGGTGTTTGTTTTTTTTTTTAATTCTTCTTCTCACTTCTTTCTCTCTAGCCTGGAGCCACATACTACTCTATTATAGTCTCATCCAGCCCCTAACTTAGTAAACTTTACTCTTAGTAAAACACTCTTAGTCCCCTGCTTAGTTTTGTGCCTCTGGCAGCAGGGGTACTGACCTCTCTGCTCGGTAGGAGAGGGACCCAGAAATGAGTCAGTCTCCATCCCAGCCATGCCTGCAGCTCCAGGAAGTCTGGCTGATGGGGGAATCTTTGGATACACCTTTATTCAAACCCCTGTGGGGTAAACCAGGGTGTTAGAGCAGCAGATGTGCCACTCCTGGGGAGCTCTGTTTGGCAGGCACAAGGCTGCTAACATTCCTTTTCCTTCTGCTTCCCTGTCTGCAGTATTTTCCTAGCACCTTCCTGGCAATTTGCTTTCATGTAGTTACATAAAATCAAAGCAGAGAATTAATCTCTTATGGGACACTGTTGCTTATGTTGTTTCAACTGGTTTGTGCCAGTTCAGTTCCAGCCACTGACACTGTGCTGTGCAAATCCCGTCAGGAAGGCCTCAGTATCTTCATGTTTCACAGGATACTTGTACAGCAGTGGCTGCCAAAATTTTTGGTTGGGTTTTAGCTTAGATTTTTTTCCACTGCTTAGGCAGGGAGAGTGTTCATTTGCACCAACCACCTCATGGCTGGCACTCCAGCTGTCAGTTGTGTTGTGTTTTATACCCAAGAATGGCATGAGGCTAAAGGGTGTGTGGTGGGACATGCACAGGGCACATGTGAGGACACGCCCAGACAAGTGCACAGATAATTTCCCCCCACCCCTCCCAAATGCCAGAACCATTGAAATCAATCCCCAAACGCTAGTCTGTTATTTAATATTCCATTGCATGGCTGTAATAGAAGGAAAATGGGGCTAGGGTCAGACCTTTTACAAAATTCCCTGTGTGTGAAGACTTGCCCAAAGCCTTACAGGCTGTACAACACTGTCGGCCCTCCCGTTTAAGGGTGATTGTGAAGAAACCGGGAATCAATCAAGTGGAAGCGAAGGTGGAGCCGCAGGCCAGCCATGGCTTGGCAGGTGACAGGGAAACACTGCTCTCGGCAAAACCTGGCACATTACTGCTGGGTGACTTCTGTGGGCAGTGTTTGCCTGCCTTAGCTCCCCACAGCAGTGAGAGCTGTGTGCTCTGGGTCCAAATCTTGCCAGTTATGCTGAGGGATCAGCAGCTTGGCTGAAGAAGACTCTGAAGGCTGGCTGGGTGCTGTGTGGCCGTAGGACTGTGCTGGTGGGATCTGTTTGGAGTGTGACTCAGTGTCACACAGAGTCCAGCCTATGGAAAGCTGCTTCCTGGCAGTCAGCAGTGATCTCAGCTTTGTAGTTAGACTTCTTACTTGCAGAGAGCAAACAGCTTCTGACTTTCTGCCACCCTGTAATTCTCCCTGGGTGAAACATCTTCCCTTACTGCCTGTGAAATTGGTAAAGCTGTTGAATTGCTTTTTCCACCCAAACAGAAGCTGTTCCCACTTTGGTCTTTATTCAGCAGTTAACTCCCAACTTACTCTTGAAAGAAAACATAGTGCAGATGAATTCCAGTTTCCAGAAGGATCTTGCTGCAGCCAGGCTGTGCCTGGAGTAATGCTGATCTCATTTGGGTGGAACAAGCTAGTTGTTGCAGAATAATCTATTACCCTGTTCCCAAGCTTCCGTCTTTAAATCTGCACAGCAGGGATTATTTACTTATGGATTTAAGTGTGTGTTTGGGATCTAGTTTTATTTGACCCTCCCATCAGAACAAAATGTAATCAACTTCCTGGTAGCTGGAGTTGCTCCTGAAGTGTGCTGCTACTGCAGAAAGGCCAGGGCTGGCTTGGCACAACCAAGGGCTATGCTGCTGCATCTGAGGTGACGTGGGTACAGCTCAGGGCTTCCTGGCCACCTCTGCCTCTGAACCCACTCAGCAGCTTTTTAGCAAAGGAGCCTGAGCATTTGTGTCAAAACTCTGAGTACAAACTTTAGTCTCTATCATGCTGTGCTGGAGACTGATGCAAACCTTCTGAGATAGTTTTTAGGAGAACTGGCGTGGATCTGAGAGGTATGATTAGCTCAGCAGCTTGTTGGCTCCTCTCAATTATCCTTATCCTTTGCTACCTCATATCTACCTTCCCACTCTGCACTTCTGCTCCAAGGTTTTCTTGAGAATTGATTGTATCCAGAAACAGGCTGTTCTCAGTGATCAATAACTCAAATGCTTGAACACAGTCTTATGAACAGAAAAAAAAGAAAAAAAACCAACTTGGGTCCTGAGTAGAATTTGTGCTGACACAAATTTTTGTGCTGCGTTTGTGTTGCTATCATTATCCCTGGAAGTGTTCAAAAAGCCTGTGGATGTGGCACTTGGGCATATGGTTAATGGTGAACACAGCAGTGCTGGGTTACTGGTTGGACTGAGGTTGCAGGTCCATCTGCAAATATCTGCTTGTGATTTGCTTGATAGTGTGTAGTTCCAGTCTACAATAAATAAACAATTGCAGCTTCTAACTTGTTTTTTTTTTTCAATTCCCAGTAACGGCCTCCCCAACTGAAGATGTCTAACAATGGAGTTGAAACAGAAGACAAACCACCTGCTCCTCCAATGAGAAATACCAGCACTATGATTGGATCAGGAAGCAAAGATCCTGGGACTTTAAACCATGGCTCAAAACCTCTGCCTCCCAATCCAGAAGAAAAGAAGAGGAAGGATCGATTTTACCGATCTATTTTGCCAGGAGATAAAAGTAGAGTGTTTTATCTCTTCTAATAAACCTGTCTGAACGTTGCTCTGCTTGAACACAGTCAAGCACTTGATGCTTAGTGATGGCTGAGGTTTTAGAAAACGTGTGTTTGTTTCCTGCGCATCTGTCTTGGTCGTTTCACATTGGCAATTGGTGGAGAGGAGAGGAATGCCTTTTGCTTGTTTTGTTGTTTTAAACACCAAATAATTTGAATTATACAAGATTAACATGCAGTCTCTTACTAGACCTGTCATATTTTGCCTTTTGGCCATTTACTGTGTTCTAATGTCTGGGTCAGGCATTATCTACTTGCTTTTAAGAACAATCTGTAACTAAAAACTCTTGCATATTTCTTGAGCACTGAAGTTTTTCATGTTCAAGGGACTGTAACAGATGGAAAAAGAAATAGGAACTGTGAACTGTACATGAAATTCTAATTCTTAGGATGAGGATATTTTAAAAAAATCTCTCATATGAATCTTTTGAAGTGATGCAAAAAAAAAAAAAAAAATAATTCATCCCCTAATATGTGCTGGTTTCTTTTTATATCTGACCTATTTTTTGGAGTTCCTCTTCGTAATACATCAGCTTTTTCTGTATTGCAATGGTTTCTAAGCACTTTGTAACTAAAGTCAAGACTAAATATCTTCAACTCCCTGGGCTTCAGGAGGGAGGCTGCCTCTTAATTTTTATTAGTGAAAATACTAACTGAAATGATAACTTCACTAATTTAAATAAGCATGGTGGTGGATCATTTTCTACAAAATGAATGTGGCATTCATTAGTATTATTCTTATCTGATACTTTTGGCAACTTTGGATTGTTTTACAAGTGTGGGGATTTGAACCTGGAATTCAGAAACCTGTGAACTCAGTGTTAAAAGTCTGCTAGGTCTGGGTTAGAACTTGTAATTATGAGTATGAATCCTAAAAAAGTGGCAGAATTTTTGTGTTGGCTTACTTAAGGGAGGATGGGTTTTTAAATCTCCAGGATCAACTGTTTCAGAGATCAAAGAAATCACCTGAAACTTGTAAAAGAGTAAAAGAAGTAGAACCTGAAATGCTAGTTTGAATTGGATTATGAAGAACTACGAACAAGGAGAAAAACGAAGGTTTGGGGAAATTTAGCAGACAGACTGCGACTGATCTGAAGCTGCCTATGTTTACTGAAGATTGGCCAACATGGCAGATGCTTCAAGACATGAGAGATTTTTGTTTAGCCAAGCCCAGCAGAGCCTTCTGTTGTAATACACCTGCCCAAACGAGAATGGTTGCTTCTGTCCTCTAATTCCTGTTGAGCAAAAAATTCATTTTAATGCTGTCACCTTCAAATTGGTTGATTTCTGTCTTATGAAAACTTCTTCTAGTCTCATGATGGCAGCTAAATTCCTAGTGCATCATGCTGCCTAAATGCAGGGAAATTCTTCAGTGTTCAGACACTTTGGTTTGTGCCTGAGATAATTTTGGGTGTTCAGTTTGGCTGAACTAAAAGGGAAGTTGGTTTCCACTCAGTTAGAGGAAAGTAATTTTGAGCAAATCTGTGCTAGCCCTGTACAGAGCAGAGGTGTTGTGTAAAGGATGCAAAGGGGCATAAATCCAGGGCCTCATGCATGTTTGCACACTTGCATTGAGCTGTACCCCTTGCCAGGCAGCTCTGGGGGTGTTATGCTCTGCCTGCAAAATTTAGGAAGTAATTTGTAGTCCCAATTTCCTCTGCCCAAGCCTAAACCACAAACCTGGTATTTAAAAAACCTGTTGGCTTAATACTGGGTGGGTCCTGCCCAATGGGATGCAGAGCTTGTGTGACTTGTTGCTCTTAGCAGGACTTGTGGATTTTTTGAATTTTCCTGGGCTCAGGGGATTCGTCCCAATTGATGGAATGCTGTTGTATCATGGTTTACTAATGTTTAGGCTTTTAGATCTGTTAGATAAAAAAACACCTAAGACTTCTGGATAACAACTTAACGCCCTTAAGCTTTTATAGGAATATGTTCAACTCTGCTGTGGCAGCCACCCTGGACCGTGTGTGGGTGTTCGTTGTCCATGCAGAACTCTTGCACAGTGATGCTGGTAGAGGTGTCCTCTTCTTCCTCACCTGAGCAATGGGCTTCTAGGCTGAGATGGCACCTCAGTCTTTGGCTTGGAAGAGTGGACTGATCCTGTAGGCAGACCTATGGAATATAGTGGCTCTGATGGCACTCCCTGCACCTCTTTGCCTCTTGCTTTCCATCCAGTGCTAGTGCATGCAGCAGCCTCTGTGCTGCAGATGCTCACCATCTGTTAGCCAGCAGCTGCTCCTGTCTCCTCCTCACTCCCTTCTCAGGGGTGGCTCCTCCAGCGTGGCTCTTTTCCCCTTGGCAACTTTGTTGCTTCTCTGTGATTCAGCTTCCCCCGTTCCCTTTGTTTGAAAGAGGGATCAAAAACAATCTGTTCCATCTTCATGTCCCAAATGGCGCATCTGATCCTTTTCTTTCTCCAAAATTGCTCTGTACAACTGTAGCTCTGTAATGATACAGAGAACAGTGCTGGAGCTGGCACTGAAGGAAATGGGATTCAGTCCTTTGGGGCCAGCCCTGAGCCTCTCTGCACAGCCAACCACAGCAGTGTCTTAAAGAATTGCTACGCTGTGTGTTAGCCTTGCAGGCTTCTCAAATACCTGGGGTTTGGCATTCATGTTGCCAAAAGTGCACTGGGGAATGTCAGCCACAAAACAAATTCTGTTTGGCATTGGATAAAAAAGGGGAGCAGCTGGGAAATGTAAGTGGTTTGCTCACCTTCTCCTGGCTCCACTGATTTCATAACTATAAGCAGCTGCAAAGCTGCCTAGAATGTGGTTCTTGCTTAAACTAATCTCAATTTCTTGAATACAATAAATACTAAAAGGAAGGTGGAGTCCTTAATGCATAATGAATATGGATGAACTTAATCCAGTACATAATGATAATCTTGTGTGAAGACCTCAGTTTAAAATTTGCAGGGTGCACCTCCTTTGATCTATTTCCTTCCCTGTTTCTTTATGACTTCAGCTCCTCACCTGCCAGATTCTGCCATCTTGCTCATGTCTTCAAAGCTGGTTATTAAAAACATCTGTAGTTCATTTTGTCAGCAAAAAAAATTAAAAGTGCTTTCACTCATAAGATTTTATAGCAGAATCCTACATTATATTTAGGTTTCTTCATAAACTTTTGAGAAAATAGGATGAAGGAAGCAATTTCTAAGCAGTATTTGTAGTTAATTTTGTACCTGGCTTTGTATGAGAGACAAGTGTATATTTAAAAGCACATAATTTACACACACACACATATATATATATTTAAGTTGCTTAAAGCAACAAATAAAAAAAATGTGTTCAAAACTGACTGGCTTCCACTTACTGCCACTGTAAAGCTTTTGACTCTGACCTGTGTAAGTTTGAGTGGATATTTTAGGTAAATAGCTCTCATGCTGTTGAGTCTACTAGTTGATACTTTACATACTGAAAATATCAGTTTCCTTCTTTTGTGCTTGACTTTTATTTCTGTAGTTCTTTCATTGTGGCTGCTCTTAAGTGTGGAAAGAAAGTTTTTAAACTGGCTGTTTGTCTGCTTCAGATTGAAATCCTATGACTAGCAAAAGTGGGGGGTGATTATGTAGGAGAATTTGAAGCTGTTGGGGAGATTTTAGTTCTTGATGCATGTATGGATATTTTTTTTTATTGTTGTTGTTTTTGTCTCTTGCAGCCAATAAGAAGAAAGAGAAAGAGCGGCCAGAGATCTCCCTCCCTTCAGACTTTGAACACACTATTCATGTGGGGTTTGATGCAGTCACAGGAGAATTCACAGTAAGTGAATCTGGAGGAAAAAGAGAACTGTGTGGTTTAGCTTATTGCTAGGAGGAGCCAGGGCCCATTAATCTTTTATATATTAATGCTGGAAGAGCTATTACCATCATCTATTTTGATCTAATTTGAAACACATCTGCGGAGGTTACCCACTAATTCATGCTGTGAGACCGTCAAACTTGGCACATCCCAGGAGCTCAGGCTGCCAGCAAACTTTTCCTTTCTGTTTATTTGGCTGTTGTGGTCAGCTAAACATGGTATATCTCTCCTTTCTTCCCTTCCCTCCCTCCACTAGAGCTGAAAGAAGTCTATAGCACAGTCTGTGTCCCCCAGGTGGGGCTCTGAGGGTTTTCCTTTGGGAGGCACACAGCTGTGTACAGCTACTTAGGCCAGAACATGTATGTGCTGCCCTAAGGCTAAATGTCAGATGCTTTTATGTGTGGTGGGTTTTTTCGTTCATTGACATGCAAAATACTGTAAAGACAGAGTTGTATTTCATCATCATCATCTTTTCATTCTTATTTTGGTTATGAGATAGTATTTCCTAGCAGCTGAAGTTGGTTGTGAACTTGAGTTGTTTGTTTCTACCTGTCTGTAATATGCTGCTTTTTCAGGGGCTTTATTCCCCTACCCTGAATCATGTATACATGTGTATTTTGCATGGCAGCCTCTAGACTTGCCCAGCTTACCCCACATGTGCTAGTGGGGCATTACCTGAGGGCTGTATCCAGCCATCCCTTTGAACAGGGAGGATTACTTCATTGCTCATGGATCCCAATCTCTGCCACTTTGTCCGTACAAACTGTTATCGCTGCTGGTGAGGAAAGGCACAAGTCTGGCTGTTCTCCAGGTGTGTTTATTTTCTGGCAGAAATTATGTCCCTATAATGAAATTGTGAGCTTCTGATGTGAAGTTAACACCTCTGCTTTCCCAGCTCTGGTTACAATGGGCACCACACTGCTCTTACCAGAGAACTCTAGTGCTACCAGAAGACCCAAATGTGCGTTGCGTGTCCATTGTGCTGGAGGCTATGCAGCATATGTTACTTCTGTAGTCTTTGTCTAAGTATGTGAATACCTGTGCATAAAGGATTTTGTGTTATGTTTTTTTCTTGAGGTTTTTCCCAAACTGCAGCAATTGGGTCTTCTCTCTTGGTTTTGAATTTTGGTCTGCAGAGGACCTGGGAGTCAACCAGAGACCCAAGAGCAGAGTGACATTTGCATGCCCAAGTGTGCTTTGTAACACAGGCAGTGGCTAGGGAGGCACACATTCACCACCTTTTTCTTTCCTCTCCCTTTCTGTCCTCTTTTGTCCCTGTTTCCCTCACGGTACTGTGTAACTCCAAGAGCTGGGGCAGAACTGTGACGGTGGGTTTGTGTTTTGTGCGTGTCAGGCCAGCCATGTGTCAACAAGGTGCCTCTTCCCACAGGGAATGCCGGAGCAATGGGCACGTCTGCTGCAGACTTCCAACATCACCAAGTCAGAGCAGAAGAAGAACCCCCAGGCAGTTCTGGACGTGTTGGAGTTTTATAACTCCAAGAAGATCTCCAACAGCCAGAAGTACATGAGTTTCACAGGTACCTGGTGATGGTCTCATGTGGATGCTTTGTCCAACTCTCCGTGGTCAGGGCATGTGGGGTTTCTTTTTGTTTAATCAACAAGTAGGTCTCTCTTTTCAAGGAAAATGTGAATGAGATTCTCTGGCTGCTCAAGCACCCTTCTTTTAAAATGCTGTTCTGTTAATCTGGATGCCTAGCATAGCTGTGAAAGAGGAGGTCAGTCAACTGGCTGAGCCTCCCAAACACATACTTTTTCTGATGCTCACAGCCAGCATCTGGAAGGCAGATCCCAGACTGCTGGGGCTGGGATCACCCTGATGGAAGTCCTTGGAGAAAACAGGCAGCTAAATTTTGCACCAGTTACAGTTTGCAGGGTGGGTGTGGACATTGCTTTTTGTGTACTTGGGGGATGAGAGTCTCTCTGCTCCCTTGTGCCATGGTTGAGGAATACACCTCAGCTGCCTGGTTGCTTGAAAATTGCTGGCTGGATTCCTCTAAAAGTCAAAACTGCCAAGGTTTTGTGCCTCTTTCTATAGATTATCTGCCCTCTGAAGAACATCTGCGAGCACCACTCCTTTTCCTTTCAACTGCAGCTCCTTCCCTTTCTAAATATTAACCCCTACATTGGTTCTTTTAGGTGTATAGAGCCATGTCACCAGATCTGGTACTAATTAGGAAGGCTCCAAGCAGGGAAAAAAGCACAAATATTCCCCATATGTGCCTGGATAGTCAAATGAGAAGCCCGTCATTGGCTTGTGAGGTCTTCTGTGCTATTCCAGCAAGTTTAGGTGGCTGAGACTGAACATTTTGCAGTTGGGAATCAGCTGCAGTGCCTCTGCTGGGGACTTAGTCCACTGATAATATTTTGTGCACATGGATGGAGGACAATATTCATTCGGGTTTTGCTCTGGGCAATTCCACCCTCCTGCTGCAGGGATTTGTTGTGACTCCTGCATTTGTCTGCATTTATTTACCCTCTGTTCCTATATCTTCCAGGGTTCATCTGGTTCTGGGAAGCTGGAGTTAGGGAACTAAGTCTGGGAGCAGCCTTTTTTCCTGCCTTTTCTAAAGAGAGTTTGTCCCGTTCTTCCCTCCCCACTGCTGCTGCATTTATAACTAATTTTTAATGGCATTATTGTCTGTCTTTCAGATAAATCAGCAGAGGATTACAATTCATCTAATACATTGGTAAGCCTCACATTGTGTCTTGAGTTTGGGGATTCAAAAAGCTGCAAAAACTACTCAATTACATGTTAACTTGTAGTTTGCTTAGTGTTTTAAAATCTGAACTATATATATTTGTATAGCCAGTACATATTTATAAAAGCAGGCAGGCTCCTTCACTTTTTTGTTCAGCTGATGGGGAATAAAGCAGATGGAAGTAGGATTTTTAGTGAATAATGAATTAGTGAATGGAAGTTAGTGAATTAATTAGTAGAAATAGCTCTGTTTGCATAGAAGTTTGTGTTTTCTATACCTAAAATTTGATAACCACTCTGCTGTCAGGTTTTATGTCTTTATAAACATCTGTGATATAATGATGTTTACTTACTAACCTGCAAGGTCTGATTTACCAAAGCTAATGTTGATTAACCAGACTAATCTCTAATAGAACAGGAAATAAGAGGTTCTCCTCCTCTCTGCTTGACCTTTACTCAGCCCTTGCTGGGGCAGGCACCACTTCTAATTGCTTTGTTAAGAGACATGATAAATTTCTGTATATGCCTGTGAGATGGAAGAAAAAACTTGCAGTTTAAGATGGTCCATAAAACCTCATAATTCCTTCATCTCTTGCTTTCTCATGGCCATGTCGTTACCTAGAACTGGCTTATTATGCTCCCTTCCAAAGGCAGCTTATTCAGATCTGATCATTTAGGACTCTCTAAAAAGAAAAGGAAAATGTTTCTGACATTGTTCATTATTACACGTCATTGTGTGTCAGTCCTCAGAAGTTTCAATATCTGAGGTTGGATTTTTAAGTAAATCCTGACAAAAGAAGTAGCTACCAGTCTACTGAGATAGCCTGAGGGAGGCCACTGAGTAATCTTTAATTTTGGGGATATTCAGGAAACTCCCAGAACACAGAGTTTCCTTGTTGCTTTTAACAAGCTAGGCTTTTTGTGTTATGTCAAGTGCATTTTGACAATTATTTGTCAGGATGATGGTGACTTGAAGTGTTTTAGGCTCAGCAAAATACTGTGTTGCTTTCCCTCTCTTTCTGAGGACTTCTAATACTTTTCCCCTGCCACTCTTACAGAAGTGATGATGTGCAAACAGAACTGGTCTAGTGGGTTGAGGACCTCACCAAATTTATTCTGAAATGTTTATAGTGTAAAGAATGTAATGAAATTCAAATTGAGTTTCAAATGTATATGTTTAAAACTACTTTCATTCCTAATCACAGTATTGCAGAAAATTCCAGATAATTTTTAACCACATATAAAACTGTTTTTAAACAAAACAAGTTTCTATTTTTCCATAAATTTTTATGTTAGGAAGTAATTTTAAAAGATATTTGAAAAGATTTTGCCAGATTCTGATTCCAAAATCTCACATTAATTAATTAATTCTCAATCACAGTACCAGAGGCAATGTTAACTTTATCTCCTAACTTTTGGAGAAAGCATTAAGAGTTTGATGCGAACTCTAGCATTTAAAGTCTGAAATCTTCATACTGAATGGTCAGGGTTTGAAACAAGCAAAAATCCCTAAGAGACAGTATAAATAGGGACAGATATTTCTAAATTTGGGTGTCCTAAAACTTGCTGGTCAGCTGTGTGGATGCTGGGAAAGCAGTGAGAGAGCCCAAGTCTCCTCAGGTCCTTGGGAAGAAGAGGATTGCTGCACTCAGGCAGATAAGGAGCTCTGTCTGAACAGTTGTGTCAGGCAGTGCTGGACTGCAGATCCAGTTCTCATGAAGACCCAGGAACCTTGGGTTTTGAATTTTTCAGACACTGTAACTCACCAACTTGTTCTGATTATTGTTTTTCTGCACTTGCTCAATTGCAGTCTCTGTTAGGAGCTTAATCCAGTGTTTGTGATTTTGTTTATAACATGTGATCGAGTTTTGATTTTTGCTATTTGTGCAACTCCATGCAGAATGTGAAGGCTGTCTCTGAGAGCCCTGCAGTGCCCTCAGTGTCTGAGGATGAGGATGATGAAGATGATGCAGCGCCGCCCCCTGTGATAGCTCCGCGACCTGAACACACCAAATCTGTGAGCACAAATTCTTTTTTCCAGCCTCCACTGCTGCAGTCACAGTCAGACCTTGCCTGTGACTCTGTCCCTCTGCATGGCTTGATGCTGAGCCCTTCTTGGGAGCAGGAGGGAGGCAGTGGGAGCCATTCCTCTGGCAGAGTACCTCAGTGTTGTCACTTGCCTAGTTATGCAGGGAGGGCACAAGTCCTTGATTAGTGGTGTTAGTTGCTAACAAAGCAGCTATAGAAATGCAGCCCTGACAACAATAGAAGTGTTTAAATCTTCACCTGACTTGTGTGTTTTTCTCAACAAAATTAGATATACACCCGCTCGGTGATAGACCCTCTTCCTCCGCCTACCAGAGATGTGGCCACCTCTCCTATCTCTTCTCCCTCGGAAAACAGCACCACAGCACCCGACATGCTGGTCAGGAACACAGAGAAGCAAAAGAAAAAGCCAAAAATGTCAGATGAAGAGATACTGGAAAAATTAAGTATGTCCTCGTTCTTTAAAAAAGTTAAATTCCAGGTCCTGCTGTGGTGGTTTCTCAGAATGCCAATAAGCTGAAATGTTTCCCCATTTTGCAATCCCTTACTGAAGACAGGAGCACACATTCACAACACAGAACTGGGGGCAGATGTAAGGGGTGAGCTTGAATTTAAGCTGAGCACCTTTGAGACTGTCCCCAGGGAGTTATAGTTCCTCAGGCTCTGCAAAACAAGCCCTGAATAAATAACATTTATTTAATGATGAAGTCTGAGATCATTCCACATCTTATTCTGTAGCTCTGAAGCATGAATGATTATATTGCGATGTTAGACATAAGGTGTCTAAAAGATGGAGAGAAAATTAATGCATCCCCAAGTTTTCCTTCCACGGTATCATGGTGTAAAGTGACTTGGTTATTTTTAAGTGCTTTAACATTTTGTGGGTAGCCAAATTGGTGTTTTTTTTTTCTCTGAGAAAAATTCAGCAAGTCTCTCAGTTGTGTTCTCGTGTCTTTAACATGAGAACCTTCAGTACAAGTCTTCACTCTGCTTCCTGGTGGTTTTGGGTTGTGCTGTGGCATATTTCAACAGCTGAACCAGCTCTTTCATGCAATTGATTGCTATCCTCAGCCTGGGCCAGGTTTTATTAGAGTAGAACATCTCTAATTCTTTGAACTACTAATCCTGTATTAGTTACATCCATGCCTTGTTTGTCTGTCAGTTGACTTAAATTGTGTTAGCACCTCTGTGCTAAGGCTGGCCTCTTTGGTTTGTGGGTATATTTGTCAGTATTTTAGGAATAAGAGTCCAGTAGTTAGATGAACGCTTAATCTGAGCATATAATTTTAAATTTTTAAAAAAATATTAAAATGGTATCTGAGTAACTCATGTCTCTAAATAAATCCTAAATTGACTTGATGGTTTATTAACTGGGGCTGCTTACTATTGGAAAACTCAGACCCATTGTTTCAAAACTTCACTCACTCAATTAGCAGGATCTGTTACATTAAGGATTCAAGACATTTTTGTGACCAGGTAGGGTGAGCAGCAACTGTGGCAGAAAAAAAGTGATAGTCTAATAAAAATACACCCGCTTCAGTCATGCAGAGAAATGTAAGTGCTACTTTTGGGAGTGTTGGGAAGCAGATGTACCTTCTAACACCATGTTTGCTCCAGGTGTCAGCTTCTATATGTGGGCTAGTCAGAAAAATGTTATGAAGTTTTAATCTTTAGTCTTAATCTAAGTAAAAATGTCTTTTCACTGAGGGCAATGGAGCTGTACTTGTGCAGACAAGCAGCCTTTTGACATTTTAGTTTGACATGTTACTAAAATAATTAAAACTGTAAAGCAAAACTATATTTACATGTACTAAATGTGTGCAGAGGTTAAAAGGAGGCTGCTCAATCTCTACCTCTCAGCAGAAACACAGCATTGGTGCAAATATTAAAGAATACTCACCTGACTCTTTGGAAGGTAGGAAACACCTCTACCCCCCATTTTAGAGTTAACAGCATTAAACTGCAAAACTGGCAACTGCTGCTTGTCACCACAGCATTCTGTCCAGTCTTTGCCTTGGGGAAACATTTGCAGTCTGAGCTTGTAGCCTGTGCTAGGCTTTGAGGGAGAATTTCTGAATATTTGTACAGAAATACCAGTCCTGAGGGCAGACAGAATTGCTTCTGTAATTGTAGAGTGGGTTTTGTAAAGCCAGATTTCTCTTCCTGCCCTCCTCTCCAAACATGGGTGATATTCCCTACCTCTACCTCTGTCTGTCCTAAACCCTCTGGATTTGGCTGCTTTCCAGTGGTGTCCGAAAATAGCCTGCTCTTGCTCTGCTTGCTACTGGATTTCTTGGCTTAATGACCATGAGCAGTTTCTTTGCCAATATACATCTGTTAAGGCTCAGCCCCAGAGCCTGTGAGAGAGCACCATATGTCACCAGCTTCGGTGACTTGCTAACACCAACTCGAATGCAGCTCTGCATCCCTTGATCCTATAACCACCCTGGTGCTGTTCAAGAAGAGACTGGCTCCCAGCTGAGCTCTAGAAATTGCTGGCTCTGGTTCCTTCACCCTAAAAAGGGTGTTATTCCTGCCTGCCGTAGGGGAGTTGTCAATATCAGTTAAAGTTTGCAGCCACTTGCAGCCCCGTGCTGTGGAACACCAGGCAAAGTGCTTTTCCCTTTGAGGAAGGCAGTGACAGACTTTCTTTTGGTGTTGGGAGAATGAGCTGAGATGGTCTCGGGTTGCTCTCCAAAACTGGCCGGATGCTGGTAACTGCTGCTAAAACCTGTGCTGGGTGTCAAGTTCCTGGAAGAGCAGCTGAGCGTTGTTCAGGACAGGCCAGGGGAGGTTTGGCTTTGAACGGTCTCTACCTTCTCTCCTGAGTTTTGCAGCCCAGTCACTGGGTCAGGAAATGGTTGTGGTTGTGCTGGTGCCAAAACATCATAAATACTTTTTTTTTCTGCTGCAAATTGTCATGGTGTAAGGAGATCTTTGACTAGTTTTATAACAGACTATTGCCTCCAAGATGATTGAGAGCCCAGCCTCCAAATTCAGAGACATTGCAGTGCAGGAGAATCTTAGGTCATCCAGGGTGTTGAAGCTGGGAGTGACTTTAAATAGCAGGTTTCCAACAAATAGTTATTTTTCCATGTGTTAGGCCTGTGTATTCCCATCCTGCACATGGTAATGACTGCCAGTGAAGGATAAATGTTCTTAACGTCTGTGTCCCATCATTTCTGAAGGGCAGTTCCGATACAGGGGAGTGCTGCAGCTGGTATGTGCACAAGTAACTTGGTGTCCCTGTGCCTCTGGGTTTCTGATGAGTGGTTCATGAGACACAGCCTGCTGTGGTCAATGGAGCTGTTCTTGCAGCTAGTTCTTGTAGCTGTATGAAAAAAGGACTTGAAGAAAATCCTCTTGGTTTTTTTTGATTTTTTTTTCTTTTTTTTGTAGGAAGTATCGTGAGTGTGGGTGATCCAAAAAAGAAGTACACGAATTTTGAGAAGATTGGGCAGGGGTTAGTATATGTTTCTTCTCTGTCCTAAACCTTTAATTTCCTTATGCTAAGAGGAATTCACCAAAACTAGGCTGAGTTAGCTTGCTGGAAAGGCTGTTTGGGATATTATGGAAAGTTTATTTTGTTTGGTTTTTTTATTTGATTTCTTGTTTTTGGTTGTTTTGCTGGGTTCCACATTCTCCCCAATCTTCTCCTGTTCCTGGCAAAGTGTCAGGGACTGGATTTTCGTGCAATTGTGTTGTAATGTAAGAAATTATGCCATTAGGTAATCAGGTTGATAAATATAGCTACAAGCAGGGAGAGACTTGCAAGACTATCTTCAATTTACAGATTTACCTCTAAATCATCTCTTCTCAAGGCTTGTGCTGTGCTCCTCTAAGCAAGGTAGGGGGGAAGGTAGAAGCTGTGGGAGAGATTGTACTGAGGCAAAACACAGATCTGCAGTCAGGTCCACGTGCTGAGGCTCAAACTCCTGTTTTCCTCACTACAAATGCCCTGATCCTGTTGCTCTGCTGTCATGTTGGGCATTCTGCAAGCCAGGGTAGTGTGGTCACGCCACTTGAAATGGAATAAACTCAGTCCTACAGATTGCTGGTTTAGCAGCAAGGGTTTGGATGACCACAGTGTCCCTTATTAGGAGCTTTTCTCTCCATAAATCCTCTGGCTTCTGCCCCAACAACAGCCTTGTCTCAGAAATATTTCAGATGATGTTTACCACTGGAATTATTGCATGTAAAGGAATGGGATTGAGAGCACTTTAGAGAGACAAGTGGGAAGGGGTATGTGTTAAGCTCTCACTTTTACTTTGAGACACTAATAAATTATTTTGTTTTTTCTTTCCTCTGCTTTGTGTAGAGCCTCAGGTACAGTTTACACAGCAATAGATGTAGCTACAGGACAGGAGGTAAGTGCTGCCAGAGTACCACAGCAGTGGATTTTGGATTGTGTCCCAAAAGTTCAAGTTGATGCTACAAAATAAAGACTGTCTTTCAGGGATTCATGACATTTTGTTTTTAATGAGGTCTTTATTTACTTACTAATGATACATGGTTGAGTGGTCTAAGCAGAGAACTGGAAAAAATGACTTCACAAGTTTTGATTCCTGAATAATTTCATATTTATAAAGATTCTTTCTGTGACTGTAAAGGCTAGAAGCAAATGTTTGGTCTGGGCAGTTCTTCAGTAAAAGTTTCTCTATTCTTCCTCAAGACTGCTGCCTGTCTCCATGCAAACTCTCTTATTTGCCCTCTGCTCCTTTGCTTCCTACACTTTTACTACTTAACTTGCAGAGAAATAGTTCCTGTCCCACCCTTTGCCCACTTAATTTCTGCCCTTGAATTGTGAGACAAGGAATGCCTGTCTTTTCTTTTTTCCCCTCACAGTAATAAAAAGTGACATGCTTATTGCCTGCATAATAAACTAATAGTGGTGGATACGCAGCATCTGTGGAAACCTTTATTTCTAGACGGAGGATTTTTAAAAAGATGAAAATTTGTGTGATTCCAGATATATTTATGGAGGTCTGCAACAATGTGTGCCTACTTTGCATTTGTACAGTGTAAGAGTTATTCACTAGTAGATTTCATTATTGTGCTTTTTGCTGAAATTCCTTCACCTCCTTTTTCAGTTCCTGAAGAATTAATACAGTTCAACTTCAGCCTTTAAGGAAAGGTTCTTATATTTATTTTGAAGCATTGAGAAATTTCATAGGAGGGGGAAGTCCTTTGATGGTTTTCTGCTTTCTTTCTGGACCCCTTGGGTGACTCCCATATGAAAATTTGAACTCTTGTATTACAACAGACTTTTAAAGCATTCCTATTACACTAGTGTGATCAGGCCCTGAATTTTTAAATCTACATTTGGGATTGCTGTAACTTTGTCATGTTGTTGCTTGTTCCTTTCTATGAATGCAATGAACTCAGGAGCTCAGTGCAGGGAAACACTGGGAATTTCTTTATCTGCATAAAATGCCTTCCCTCACTTCTTCATCTTTCATTCTTCTCTCTGGTCTTGTACAAAGACCAGCATGGGGTTTTTGTTTTTGTCTTCTTTTAAGTACTGTTTGGCAGCCCTTGTGAGTACTGTGGAAAACCAGCATGTCTGTCTGCTGTATGCTCTTGCCTTCTCATGTGTTGGGACTTTTGTATAGTCTTCCCTGCTATACTATCAAAATGCTAATTGTATCTATCTGTATTGGCACTCTGTGGCTTGTTTTTTTCAATCCTTGTTTTTGTGAGTCACTGTAGTTGCTGGCTCTGGTCCATTCACCCAGGCCTCTTTCTGTGCATGTAGCAGTTTTGTAAAGGCATAGTTTCACCTCATTCCAATTGCCTAAATATGGTACCAAAGACATTGGAGTCGTAACCTCTATGAATTATCTCTGCCTCCAGCTGTGCTGAGTAGGTTTACTGATTTGAAGGCTCTTCTGAGGGCCAGGTGCTCTCACAAAGTACTGATAGTGTGGAAACTTGAATACAAGCATTCAAAACATGTTGTAACTTTCCTGCTTTTTGCATACATACGTGCAGAGCAGGTCTCCTAAAACAAGAAGAAAGCTACTGAACCGAAGGGCTGCAGCTGACAAATCCATCCCTGTTGCTGTTCAGGCATGACTGGACATAAAGCTGACTCAAATTCATTTATTTTCAGCCTTTTATCTATTTTTATTGGTGCTTCTCTCCCCCAGGTCTTGTTGTCACAAAAGAAATAGTTACTGTCTTGAAGTACTAAGCATGGTTGTGTTATTCACCCATCCTACTTTAGATTTCTAGAAGCCAAAATTTGCATGGGAGCAGGGAATAAAAACACCAAAAGAAATTTCAGAAATTCCTGCAATAATGCTTTACTTGATCTCTTTTCACTGCAGGTTGCAATCAAACAGATGAATTTGCAGCAGCAGCCCAAAAAAGAGCTGATTATTAATGAGATCCTTGTGATGAGGGAAAACAAAAACTCCAACATTGTCAACTACTTGGACAGGTATGTCATTATTTGAAGGGCTCACAAAGGGAAACACTTCCTTGGCACACTTCTTAAGGGCTTCTGGCTCAGCTTAATGCAAGTCTAGGACAGCCTTGCATTACTTAATGCATGTGTCATTGTGGGTGTGTGGGTGGCCTCATTCTCCAGAATGAGAAGAGACAGGTATCTGAACCAATGTTAATGGGATGTCTAGGCTCTCTTTAGAGATGCTGGCAGCTAAGGTCCTGTCAGGACTCCAATTTTCGTCTCTCTCCTTTGCTAATTTTGACACAATAAACTTCCTGCTTATTTATTTTGTGTTAATAAAAGGGAAAAAGAAACAGTTTGAAATGTATTGTTTCTATTTGCTTTCCTCTTCTTTCTCTTTCCCTTTCTCTTTTCCTTTCCCTTTTTGATTCTGCAGTGCTGGTGTTCTGCTGCCAGAGGAGCAGAACTCCTCTGCTTTCAGGGTTAGATGTAGTCTTGTTCCTGTAACTGTCCACTGAGGTTTTGCACAGGAGCATAACAACAATGGGGGTGAATGACATGTGACGCATAACATGAGGTCAGGGCAGACCTCAACACAGCCTTGCAGTACTTTAGGGGACTTTTAAAAAGAGGGAGAGTGACTTTTAAGGCAGATAGTGATAGAACAAGAGGGAACAAAGTTTTTAGATAAAAGAGGGTAGATTTAAGTTAGGTATAATGAAGAAATTCTTTACTCTGAGACACTGGCACAGGATGCCCAGAGGAGATGTCACTGCCCTGGCAGTGTTGAAGGCCAGGCTGAGTGAGATTCTGAGCAGCCCGGTGTAAAGGAAGGTGTCCCTGCCCGTGGCAGGGGTTTGGGTCAAGGTGGTCTTTAAGGTCACTCTGAACCCAAAGCATTCTATCATTCCATGATGCCGAAAGCCCAGCAGGCAAAAGCATTCCATGGTGGTTTGAATTCACTGCCAACACCACGGTGCTGCATTGTGTCAAGCCTGTATCACTCACTTGTTAAAACTATAGCTCATTGCATTTGAGCTGCAGCACAATTGTCAGCCTGCTGCACTCAACATCTGAATGTACTAGTTCGGATGAATCACAGGTTTGCCTTATTGTATGGGTAAAGACTGCTTGGATAAGGTGAGCTGCAGACTTTAATCTTGGCAGCTTGGGTTTTTTGGAAGATACAATGAAGGGATGTGACCTAGAATCCCTGGAAATTTGAGAAAGGATTTGCACACTTTTTTGCTGTGTGTATGTCAAAATCTAATCAGCTGTTTCATTAATAGGTTTCTTTTGCAGGCTTTTAATGTCTTACCCAAAAAAGGTGGTACTTATATAAACTGCAACAGTTGCTCTGCTGAAATTTTGGTGCTGTGTCCCATGCATAGCCGTAAACAGCTACTTGGTTGAGGAGACAGAAAGTCTGCTCCTGAAATTTTTATGACAGAGGTGTCTGCAGGGAACTGATGCTGGGCACACACCCTCTTTCCTAGAGAGAGTAGAAGAATGCTACCAGTGTAAAATGAAACAAGTGGTTGTGAGTTGCATCTGGGCTAGAACTGTTATTTTCCTTTGGCTCATTAGAGGCTTTGTTTTGGCAAAACTGTTTGAGACATGCTCTTCTCATTAGAGAGCATCGCTGTGTGCATGCACTTGTCTTGTCTAGCCAGTGCATTCCAGCTGCAGGATAGCTCAGTGTCCTGCTGTTTTTTGTTCAAACTTTCAGCAATAAAAGCTGCTGCTTTTGTCCTCCATTTTTGCTAATCTTTTTCAGAGGGATTAGCTTTTGTTTGAATGGTACACATGGACAGAACAGAAACTGGGATGAGCATGGGGGTTCTTTTGCTGATTATGCCACTTCAGCTCTGCAACCGCAGGATACTGTTGCTGGGGAGCTGTGTCCCTCCTGCCCAGCCTAACATGCCTGTGCTTCCCAAGTGCTGAATTTGGATGCCACTTGCTGGCTTCTTCTGCCTCCTGCTGAAGGAGGTGGAGGAAGGATGTGCTGGACACTTTGGGTCCTGGTTTCTGCTTTGTGGTTCTGTTACGGTGTCTCGCCTTCTGAGTCCCTAATGGGACTTGCAGGGTAGTCACTGGCATAAACCAGTGCTCTCAGCTCCTGCCCTTATGCAGGGGTTTCCTGTGCTTTGTCCTCTGTTAACTGCATGGCCTACTTGCTTGTGGTTAAGCAGCTTTTCTGCTGTGGTCGTAGTGGCCAGTGCACACAGGTGTGCTGTGATATTTAAGACAGTGGGACGGCCTAATTCAGCTGTACTTGGGAGCTGGATTTAGAAGCAGCTGGCTCTGAAGACAGTGACACTAGTCTTCTGTACAAACAGCCACTTGTGCTGAGTTACCTGCTGGGGGTGCCAGTTCCTTTCTGCTGCATGAAAGAGGCCCTCAGAGCCCTGCTTCTAAACTCAGTCATCTAAACACAGGCTTCAGATGCCCAACTACCCTTGAGTTTTATTCTGAAGAACTCCTTAACTTAATAAACCCCCCAAATAAGTGGTGGCTTCTGTTACCCCAGCCCCAAACTGTAGTAGGGATGGATGGTCAGTGAATAAAGCCAAAGATGTAAGACAGTCACGCTACAAGAAGACACCGGTTTCTTTCCAGGCTACATTCACATTTGCATGTAGAAAGCATGTTACTCATGCAAAATTCTGTAGTGAATGAACTTGCACTTCTGGGCAACTCCAAATTCCATCAGTTTTATCAATAAAGAATGTATATTTGTGATATAGAGGGCTTGGTGAACAAAGTATCCTAAGGTATCTAAGTGGAGGCTGAAGAACACCTTATGGGATCAGACATTACCTGTTCCTACAGATGGATGAAGAGAAAGGTGTAGACCATATCCTTCTTAGAAAGATTTTCCTCAGGTTTTTCTTACTGCCAGCTTGTTTTGGAAGGTGACTGGATGACAATATGTGACACCATGCTGTGCCTGATGTTGCATCAGAGCAGCGTGTAGGTGTGTGGACTTCCTGGTGGTGTCTCTAGAACTGCTGAGAGAGTGGGTTTGACTCATGCCTACAGTGGGCAGCTTGGTGACTAAAGCTAGCAAAAGAGTGGAAAGATCCTCAAGAAAGTACCACCCTGAAATGACATTCCTTTGGTGGCAGCTGTCAGGGAGACACTGTTAATTTCACCTCCCTGTGTTTTATGCCAAATCTATCAATTATTGCGTTGCCAGGGTCTTGGCACATGTTTGTGGCTGCTCATGGCTCAGCTTTGGTTTCACAGTGTGGTTCTTGGCTCACTCCATCTGTTTTGGCTGCTATCTAAGAGAGATACCAGCTTGCTCCCAGCATGTGGAACCCAAGATTGCCATGCAAAGAGCCCATTCTGCCCTTATTCTTACAGTCAAGTGCATTTGGGCTGCAGAGAGTGCTACTGGCAATGAAGGGAAACCTCGTGATGTCCGTGGTGGGTGATCTGTCGAGAGGGGGATGATAAAATCTACAGAGAGCTTCATTTGCCAGAAGTGAAGAAGTAGCTATGGCATAGGGGCAGGAAGGAAGAGTGTGGGTGGAGTTGGGCTTTCAGAGCCCAACTGAAAGTAAATGACCCACAGAGTCAGCAGGAGTGCTTCTAAAAGCAGTTTTGCTGCTCCTCTCTCACTCAGATGGTACTGCTATTGCTGGGGTCTGTAGTGCTGAGAAAACAAAATGCCAGTGCATCAGCTTCTATTCTGTAGTGCAGTTTGGGACCTCTCTGCTGCAGGAGCACAGCCCTGTGCCCTTGGGCTTTGTATCCTGGAAGAATCTACAGATGGCACTTCCTACATAGTCTTCAGCAACAGCAAACCAAGACGTCCACTTTGTCTCTGGAATTAAAAGGTGTCCATAACTGTAACGCTGCTGTCATCCAGGTGTAGCTGAGACCATTAGTACTATTTAGGGGGATTTTTTTCATCAACTTAGTGTCAGTGTGTCCTTTGGGGGTAAATTCCACACCTTTCACACTCCTGTGATGTCTCACTCATTTCTGTCTACTTTTCTCGACAAGTTTAATGGCTTTTTTCTCCTTTACTATCGCTTTCTACTTAATTGTTCCCTGGTACGTATCCCAGCTTTTGCATTTGGCTCCTGAAAAATTCATTCCTCAGTAGGATGGAATATCAGAGTTTCATAGCAAAGCAAATGTATCCTTAATGAACTCTAATGCCAGAGGAAGCTTTTAATTAGGTTCTCTGCTGTCTCACTTTTGACTCATCTGTCCACTCATTTAAAAAATGAGAGGATAGGCTGAAAAGGTGGGTTTTCAAACTGATTACTCCTTCCTCAGGAATGTGTCATCCTGATGTATTTGTCATGGAAGTTTGTGTTGATGGGTCCAAAAAGAGGCAGAAATGGTTGGTGGTTTTTTGTTTTTGTGGGGGTTTTCTCGTTTTTTTTTTTTTTTTTTTTTTAATTATTTTTTGTTTGTTTTTAATGAGTTCTTGCAGAAGGCTTCGTCTCCTCTCTTCTACTTTTAGACATGAGTACACACACACACACACCAGAGAGGAATATCCCAAATGACTGAGAAAAGCCACTCTCATCTCAGCTGTCTCCTCTTCATCTTCCTAAGGGCCTATTTTAGAAAAGACCTGCCTTCTGGGGGTTTCTTTTTTTTATTTTACGTCTTTAGAATTGCTTTTTCATCCAGTAAGTTCTACTCCTTTGCCTTTGTGAATGATTCTGAAATTTTCAAACCAAATCACAGACTAGTTTGATAATATGGAAAAGATAGAGGTGATTTTCAAACGCAAGATGCTTTATAAAAGAAGTGCTCTTTTGTGACTGACTGTGGGTAGCCCTCTTTTGTGTCAACCAGAGCTGTCCCTGGGCTGAGGCAAAGCAGTCACTCGCTTAGGACAGCAGGATGCCAGGAATAACAAAGCAGCCCCCACCTCTTCCAGTTCAAGAGCCCTCAGAAGTCATTGGTGTGTGCCAAATACCTGGGTTGAATGCTTGGACCCCATCCTTCAGTAGTAGCTCTTTGCCTTCTCTCCCAGCACCAGGAGCAGTTGTAAGGTCCAGTCTCCATCTTAGTCTGCATCCTTTCCATGGCAGAAAAACTCAGCCTTGTGTTTATGGACAGCAAACTCGTAGCCAGCTCTCTTATCATATCTCTCCTCAGCCTTCTTCTCTTTGATCATTTGGGTTGTGATTGGATGCTCCCATGTGCAGAAAGCACCAGGAGTTTGTGGTTCCTCAGTGCTGCTAAATGCAGCTCTTGTTTTTATTGTACTTGTAAGAGAGCTTTAAACCCCTGTGCATTCTGATTTTAAAATCTGGCTGGGGCTCTTCAGTTACCTTGTAGGAGAAGAGCTGTGGGTGGTGATGGAGTACTTGGCAGGAGGCTCCCTAACGGATGTCGTGACGGAGACCTGCATGGACGAGGGACAGATCGCCGCCGTGTGCCGGGAGGTGAGGCAGCGCTCGCGCTCGGAGGGAGCTCTGCTTGGCAATGGGACACAGGCTTTCCACAACCTGTCAAAGACTCCGTGGAAATGTTTCCAGCTTCTGTACCGTGACAGTCATTCTTTTAGAGGATGGATTTCACTTGTGAGGTTGCAGCACACAATTCTAATACAAGATGTTTCACCCCAGAAGGAGGAACTAGAGTGGAAAATGGGGGTGGGATCCTCTTGGTTTTGTCTGTTCAAGTCTTTCAGGACTAACTGGTCCTCCTAGAGCTGCTGATCCCATTGTGACATCTCTCCATGGCCCTGCACATACTGAATATATGAAAGGTCCTAACACACTGCACCCTTACTACTAAAAATGCACATTCTGTTTGAGTCCTTTAGTTGGCTAATTGTGACTGGTAAATCATTTCATGCACAGTAAGATTATCTCAATTATTTTTCAGTGTCTTCAAGCCCTGGAATTCCTCCATTCAAACCAAGTTATTCACAGAGACATCAAGAGTGACAACATCCTGCTGGGAATGGATGGCTCTGTCAAACTAAGTATGCAGGGAACATTACTGCTGATGACTTATCAACCTGTGCCAGTTATCTGCTCTGGGCCAGGCACTTTAGGGAGATGGGTGTTTGAGGTGCTTGATGCTGTCATGATGAACAGGCTGTAGAAATGCTAGTGTAGATATATCTGTGGCATTTTTTTAATGGAGATTGGCAAACACAAATTCTTGTGAACCAGACTTGAAGTGAGGCTTGGGCTTCGTTTAGCTTTGGGCCATCTGTTTATGTGAACTAAAATAACAGTATTTTAATGCTACTCCAGTCTAGAAAGCCAAGTTGGAACATGTAAGGCTAGAAGTCTTTATTTATGAACAACCTCTTCAATCTGGAAAATACTACAGGTACTCAAGGGACAGGGGAAGTGGAGGGAGAATTGAAAGCTGTGTAACTAAAAATCTTTTAATCTTACAACGCTAAACCAGACTAGAGCCTAAATGTTGCTTCCTCCTTGTGGTATGACTAGTAATGAAAATCTTGGGACTGTTCTGTCCCTTGGGAGCTAAGGTAGCAGTTGTGCTTGTCATTGTCCATGCAGAGAAAAGCCTGGAAACCAGTGAATTATCATCTTCCACCTATGGCTTTAACAGAATGGTGCTCCCTTTTTCTTCCTCTCAGTTCTGTTGGCTAGTGCCCAACAGGCATAAATAAATCTATTTTTGTCAGCAGCAACAGCAGATATGACTCAAAATTCTCAGAGCGCTGATATGCTGAGTAAGAAGGTGGGGTTTTTTTGCAGATAATTGCTTTTTAAACTATAGCTGCACTTTGATAGAGCCACATCTTAGGAGTATTAGCAAGGAATAACTGATGGGGGCCAAAATGCTCTATTCTTATGGAATAACTTCTTTGAGCACGGTGTGCTAGTACTGGACTGTAGTTTAAAGTTGGAGAAATCCCTGTGGATGTGATGCAGTAACCTTCTGGATCTGAGCTGCTTGTTGGCTCTGCTGGAAATTTGCCCTGTTTATGAACCATATGTCCTTTCCTGGTATTTACCCTTGATGAAAACTCAGCTAGGAATCAGTTTAATTTTCATCATTCTGCCTAAAATTAGACCTGTAATGCCATAGCGGGTCAGAATGGGCGGTGCATCTTGCTGTGTTGATTCTGCTGGGCTCTCAAGAACAGATTTAGTTTTCTTTTGGTGAGCCAAATACAAATAAGACATAGGGTGCAGCAATCTTTGTGTGAAGGCCCTTTATCTTTCCCTCTGTTCAAAGAAAACAGTCAATATAAATGTAGGTACTTTAAATTTATTCTGAACACTCTTTGCTCTATAAAATAAATGCTGTTTGAGGGATGATATGTCTACAGGGGAAGTACTACCCCTTGGACTGAAAATATCACCAGACAGTAGAGTGTGTGGTCTGGGGTAAGTCATACTTGCATTAATTCCTGATTTCACATACCCAGGGATGGTCTTTAGACCATACATTACATAGCGTGTAACATTTGTGCAATGCTGCAGCACAGTTGAGTGTCTTAACTTCTGTGTGTGGTTATTTCCTGATCCCCACCTTTCACAGAGACAAGTCAGCAGCTCCAGAATCCTCATGACCTCAGAGTCAGGTTTAGAAACTTAGCTCTAAGCACCATCTTCTGCATTAGCCACAAAACCATTCCCCCTGTCACAGTTGCAGCTGCAGCACACCAGACAGTGCAGCAGGGTAAAGTGTAGCGTAGCTCTGGTGTCAGTAAGGGTTGTTTCTGGAGAAATCTGCTGATTCCTATGTCTTTTCCCTCCACCCTATTTTAATTTTCCAGCTGACTTTGGCTTCTGTGCCCAGATCACTCCTGAGCAGAGCAAACGCAGCACTATGGTGGGCACCCCATACTGGATGGCACCTGAAGTGGTGACACGGAAAGCTTACGGGCCCAAAGTGGATATCTGGTCTTTGGGGATCATGGCCATTGAGATGATTGAAGGAGAGCCCCCCTACCTCAATGAGAACCCTCTGAGAGTAAGTAACCCTGCTTTTCTCCTCAGGTCTTCACTAAGCTGCTGGTGAAAATGAGCTCATGTGAATCCTCCGGTGTGATTTCATCACCTGCAGCTCCATCTAATTGAAACAATTCCGTGGTCTCCTTAGATGTCATAGTGAGAACACTGAGATAGTCTTAGTTAAAAGCTGTGGTTTGCTCTGGGTGGCAGAGGTGTGGGTTCTATGAGTTAGATCATGCACACTCATGACTTTCCACTTTCTGGGATGCTAATAGAGGCAGAAGTTCCACCTTAAGGCAACAGAGCAGTCATGTCTTGAAACTTTCTACCCTGTGAATGAGAGAATTCTCCTCTGAGCAACCTGGTGAAGTGGAAGGTTCCCTGCCCATGGCAGGGATACTGGAACTGGGTGATATTTAAGGTCTTTCAACCCAAAATATTCTATGTTTCTGATTCTATTCAATTCTATTCTAGTAGGAGCTTTTTCTTATGGGCAAATTGTTCCTCCTTGCACACTCTAAGTAAAATTAGAAGAAAACCCTTTAGACAGGGTTTAAACCTCCTGATGTCTTTCCTTTGTTTAATTATTAACAAATGGAGATATGCTGTCAGCATGTAGGACATCACTGCTCTTTAATGTAAGCTAGGTTTATGGTTTTTTCCCCAGTTACATGGGTTGGAGTGATCTAGAAAAATTCTCTTTTTTTTTTCCCATCTCTTGCAATGGAAGTGATTTTTGGGACAAATGCAGCAGCCAAGAAGAAATATATGAATATGTTTTATAAGAAATAAAACAGTGTTAAGTTAAAGTAATAATACTTTGGCCTCATTTAACTTAATTTATGCCAACTCCCAGGCTATCAGACTGCTCCCATGGGATGTGTTGAGTGATGTGCTCAAAAGGCCTGTATATTAACAAGTCTCTGACAGAATTCTGCTTCTTTTGAAAATTCATCCAAGAAGTTTGTCACATGAAATCATGAAATGGATGAATGTTGAGTCTCTTGATTCTCAGAGGAGGATGTGTGAATGCTTTATCCCCAAGCAGTAGCAAAACTGCTTTTTTCTGCAGGATGTTAGAAGATGCCAAAGGGTCTGTTGGTCATCTTTTGTAAGAAGCCAGCTGCATCTTAAATATGTTGATGCTTTAGGCCTTGTGCACTCAGGCAAAGTACCAACAGAAAAAAAATCTATTTAGTCAGGGTTACCTTCCCATGAGGATGTAGTCACTAGAGGAGTAATGGTAGAGTCCTGCCAATTAACTTCCCTATGTAAACAGGGTCTGTTTTGTCCCTGTTTCAGGAATGTTGTTTTTGTCCTTGTAATCCCTTGAGAGGGCCATAGGATCCAAACCCAGGTTACGAGGGTAAAACAATAAAGGATTGGTAAAACAATAAAGGGCTGGCGACTATTCTGTTTGCTGAAATGTAGGCATTGATTAGTGACCCTGATAAGGTGGGGTTTTTTCCTCCCCATTGAACTGTGGGGAGGGAGTGGAGAAATGGGTGTCTCTAATCCAGAGATGGGATCTAATCTTCATAACCTCCTGTTTCCTGGGTGCTTGTTTTTGTCTCAGGCCCTGTATCTCATTGCTACTAATGGGACTCCAGAACTGCAGAATCCAGAAAAGCTTTCACCCATATTCCGAGACTTCTTAAATCGCTGTCTTGAAATGGATGTGGAAAAGAGAGGTTCTGCAAAAGAGCTGCTACAGGTAGGTGATGGGGAACAAGACTGGAATAGTGTAATCACACAATCCTGAGTGAGGCCAGGCTTAGTGATGAGATCTGCTTTGAGGTCTTAAATACTGCATCAGCTGAAAGCACAAGCACAGCTAAGGTAACCTCTCAGGAGAAGAAAAGCAACTGAAAAGCACAGCTCTCAAACATAAATCTATAATAAAGTGATAACAGATTGCTCCCTTTCCAGTACTGGCTACTGGCAGCAGCTGTGCAGCGTGTTCTGTGTCCAACCTCAAAAAATAGCTGCGTCCCAGGCCTGCCAGATGCTGAGCCCCCTGATTCCCACGGTTTCTTCACGTGGCTGGCCATGACACCTGTGTGTTGTCACAGTCTTCTCATGCTTGTTCCAATGTGGACAGCAGGAAGGCTTCTAGCTATCTGATATTCTGGCTGTCTCCTTTTGGGAGGAGCGATCATGAAGCTCTTTGAAATATTCATGGCTTCAATTGACTGGAGCAGTTTACTTTTACCACATTTTGCCTGATACGACTCCTTACAAAGAGGATGGAACAAAGCTTGTGAGATATCTTAATTATAGAGTGGCTTGGATTGGAAGAGACCTTGAAGATCCTCTGGTTCCATCCACTTCCTCTGTCATGGGCAGGAACACCTTTCACTAGACCAGGCTGCTCAAAGCTCCATCCAACCTGGTCTTGAACAATTCCAGGGATGGGACATCCACAGCTTCTTGGGCAACCTCACCACCCTATAATTAGATATTTCACTGAAAACCTGGTGTCTTAGTCTGAACTCCCAGTGAAAGTTGAAGCTCAAGCTGCCAGGATTTTTACCAACATGGATGAGAGGAGTGGTTTGTGTGTTCTTTTTGTCAAAATTTGCCATGAGGGTGGAATATGTAAGTCTTTGTAAAATATATCTGTGATCAGGAACGCTCAGACCTTATGTATCAGACAGTTTCCATTTTTTATTTTCCTTTCTCTCCACTAATTTGTGTCCTAGGCTCAGACTTGGATGTATTGCTGCCTTCCAGACTATAAGGAAACATAAATGTCTGACAGTATGCTAGTAGTTGAAAGATTTTTTTTTCTTCTGGACTTTTCATTCCTAAAATATCAGAAAGAAGTTATGTTCTGTTCCTTGGAGCAGGAGAACATTCTGGCTGTAACACTTCAACCTGTTCTTAACTACCTTGTGGCTTCTGAATTTTTACATTTTGTTTTGTTTTTTTTTTCCATCCTGAAGCATGTTGCCTTGAGGGATTGATCCCTTCTGATGCTCAGAAGTCTTGCAGGTTATAGTTGCTTTTTGTTTTCAGAACAGCTTGTGGACTTTTGATAATCAATATTGTTTTATTTAAAGAAGAGCACCTGTATAGGAGGCTGAATGGTGCTGTGTTGCAAGCCCTGTGCTGCTCTCCTAAATTTCAGCTGCTTTGTAAATTTATGATATCTTGTAGAAAGCAAAGGCAATGCTTTCTCCAGACCTGTGACAACAGGGAAATGAGAGGGGATTCCTGCATGGAGCCCTGTGCCTTGTGTCTGAATCACACAGGTTGGTTTTTAATGCACCTTTTTCCACACTGGATTTCACTATAGATTTTGCAACTTTTAATTACCACGGGGAATTCACTGAGTTTTGTTTGATCTCGAGCATATGCAAACATTAGATAATTTAGCATGTGTTGGGTGCAAATCTCTTAATTAAATTTTGTCACAATAACAGAGCTTCTGGATTCACATGTTCAGAGACTAGAGTAGGTTCTTAGATTTCATATGGGTTTAGGTGAAAATGTTTAGAATAGCCACTTCTGGGGCATGTTCTGAAAAACCTAACCATTTTTTCTTTTGTTTTGTCCTAGCACCAGTTCTTGAAAATTGCAAAACCTCTATCCAGTCTCACTCCTCTGATTATTGCAGCTAAAGAGGCAGCCAAGAACAACCATTAAAGCGGTGAAATCAACAAGAGTCATCATGTCAAGGCTTTTAGATGTTCATTTCAGAGACTGAATTATTTGCCCTTCTCCCTTTCTGCTCCTTCTTCACAGGGGTGTTCTTAAAACTTTGACTTGCCCTGAAGGGTGGCAGGGGCATCGTTCAGTGTACGTGGAAGGGCACACAACAGGGATGTGACTGATCTTACAGGGTGAACTGTACTTCCATCCTCGTGATGGGGACGAGAGGGGAAGAACATTTTGTATGGGTGAGAAGATCTTTCCGAGAGCGTCTGAACCTGACCTACAAGTAGTGAAGCCAGTTTGTTCTCATATTTCTTATGGTGTTTATTTTTAAAAATAATGTGGAGCCTTAGACCATGTTTATCTTAATAAATTAAATCTTTTGCTGGCTGCATTTTGCCTGCTTCTGCCAAGCTGCTATTGCACCACAGAGGCTGCTCTGTGCTTTGGATGACTCGAGGAGGGAAGGAAGCAGGCAGCAGCAATGTGAACAGCTGTCAGCTGAGAGGGGAACGAGGAGGTGAAGGTGCATCCCTCCTGCAGCACTGCTGGATGCTTCGAGGAAGTATGGACAAAGCCTCTGTGTGCTTCCTGCAGCCACTGAAGAACTTAATTCATGGATGGTCTCTTTGCCAAATTGTATGAACTGCCCCCTAGTCCTCCCTTCCCCCTTTAGTGACAACTCTACTAGTTAAACAAATCTTGAATATTTTTTTGTTGTTCTAGGAAATAAATCACAGGAAAAAACTGACAGGGAACTCTTAGGGTTATTTTATCAGTGCTGTGAGGCTTTTTAGAGATGTTGCCCTGTGTGATTAACAAACAGAGCAATTACTATTGTAAAGACAAGATTTGCCCACAAAATATGTTGAAAACTTGTTTCTTAGAGCAAGTCCAATGGAAAACAAACTGGTAATGGATGCTGCTTTCTCTATGGAGATGTGGGGACATGAATTTTTTTTTAAATGATGGTTTCTTTATGCTACTGATTTCTTGGGTTGCCAATATTCTGTAAAACAACAGGAAACCTGGAACTACTAGAAGAGGGATTGGTTGTAAACACTGGGCTTATGTTCAACTGTATACTGATTTTTAATAAAGTGACTGATGCATTTCTTAACCTGGGGCTAGAGGAGAACTGGACAATTCACTGTCACCAGACAAGTCTGTCATTGCTCATATGGCCACCAGGTTCTTGAATGTGTTGGATGAAGTAATTTAACCTTGTTTCTTACCCCTTCTTCTGCAGCCCTTTGGGGACAGTGAGTGTTTCCCAAGGGCGTGACTTTGCACATAGATAAAATCGATACAAAAAATGTGCATTGTAACTGTGAGAGCTGCTTTCTCTGTACTGCTTTGGTCCCATATGGGGGGAGCTCCAAACCTATTCTGGAGCAACCTCTCATCTCTCTGTTGGACAGAAATTCATTCCATCTTGTTGAGACCTGCTGCTGGCTCAGTCCTTGCCTCCCTGGACCTGGGCTTTGATTAAATATATTTTTCTGATTGGCTCCACAGTTTATGACAGCTCTTACACCAGCTTTAGTGGGTATAGGTGCTTTGTGAGTTCTTTTGCTTCTGAGGGGCCTTCTCCCATCCTTTGTGCTCCAGGGTGGTCACTGTTTGACAAAAGGCTGAGGGGTGAAATCTGTTGCCCAAATTTGCAACCTCTCTCCCTTTGTGTATGTATATTTCATCTCCCAGAACTAGGAGATGTTAGGTTTCCTCTCACAAAGCTTATATCCAAGGATGAGGTCCTTGGGCAAAACAGTACAGCTGCCAACCTGGAAAGGGATATGATCTATTGATGAGCTCATCTGCTTGGAGCTTAGATGGAGATGGTGAAATAGGAGGGCCACTATGTTTAAATAATTCTCTTTGAAAAGGACTTTGTATTCCCTCTGGAAGACTCAGGATGGCATATGTGGGAGGAATAGAATTAGTGTCTAGCTCTCTCCTGATCTGAAATCTCATTTGACTGTCAGATTTGGCAATTGACTATTTTTCAGACAAGGCAGGGTTCAATTTGATCCACAATGTGTTTAATGTCTCTGACTTCTCTTTGATTCCCTTCCCCACTCCCTTCTCTGCATCTCATTGAGATGAGAACCTTAATGCAGATGTGCCCTGTCTATGAGCATGCACGGGAGTTTATTTTCCTGCAGCAAGATTTCTGCTAAACTTCCCCAAACAAGATAGAAAAGGTTATTTTTATGTCTTTTAAGCTGCTCTTCTGGATCCTCTATTGCATAATGGAAAGGGATCTACAGTGACTATTTATCCCTCCTTTCACAATGTGCTTCTGTCTCATCGGCTTCTACATTGATTTGGTCCTGCCTGGTTTCTGTTGGCTGCTGGAGAGGATTGTTGCCAAAAGCCTTTCCTTCTGCTGGGAAAAGCTGCAAGACTGTGCCTATGCTTGTGTGTCATCTTGTCCCAGGCTGTTTTGTCCCCACTCGTGATGGGTGGGTGGGAAAAGGAGGCGATTGCTACAGTCTGCCTGGACCTAGTTTCCAGTTACCAGACACATCATATTTTTGTGTTCTCAGAAAATCCTTTAAAAAAAAGTGTAATTAGCCTAATCTTAGGAGAATGGGTTTATTTTGTTGTTCTGAAATGCATCCTTTCCTCTCCTTTTGTGTGTGAGTTGCCCGGAACCAGCTCCTCCGTTAGCTTTTGAAGAGCCCTTCCTGTCTATGGCACACTCCTGTCTACAGAGGGCTCTTAAATAGTGACCTTCTGACTTAAAATCTAATATTCAGGGCTTATTTTTCTGAGAATATCTTGTCCCTGCTGTTACTTGAAAATGTCTACAACTTGACAACTTCTTTGGTGCCTTTTTTTCCCTCCTAACTTTCTCTTATTAACTGATTTCCCTGAGTTGAAACCATTTTTAATCACAGCCCTTAATTATTAATTTGCCTGCTAATATTAAAGTTCTCTCCTCCATATTAGAATATTAAATTTCAGAAAACTTTCAGAAAATTGATTTTTTTTTGAGGGATCTGAAGCAATCTTATACCAGAAGTAATTTAATATCCTACAGTCTACAATGGGCTTGGTGGAGGGAGAGGCTAAAAGACATCTTATTTTCTTAAACACAGATTATCTTATTTAAGTATCAACTGGTATCTTCAATAGGACTTTTCCTGTGTTTTAAGAGTGGGCATTGATTTGCATTACTTTAGCTATTAGGATTTTTAGGGTTTAGAGGTTTTCTAAACAAACCAAATTTTATTTGGGTCCAAGAGTTTTTGTATGAGAGGGGTATGGAGACCATGTGAGAAGAAGATGGGTTATCTGGGCAACACTGTCAGGCACATGATTCTTGGAGTTGTCCTGTTCAGGGCAAGGAGCTGGACTCAATGATCCTTGCAGATCCCTTCCAACTCGGGATATTTTGTGATTCTGCGAGGCTGAGAGTGAAGAGCCAGGATAGGGATGGGAGGGTACAGCAGAACTGGCTGGCTGCAGCAGCAGTAGCACACCTTTAGCCATCCCTGAAATGTCTTCATTTAGTGGATGTGTGTTTAAAGAACAAAAATCTGACTGATCTGTTGCTACAGGCACTTCTCCAGACAGGCATTATGCTCCTACCAAACTGCCTTCCCCTTTGAAACAAAAGGGGTGCAGGGATTTCTCCAGGAAAGGAGGCTCCTTGAGAAAGGAGGTTTCCATGGAGACACTTACTTGACTTAAACGATCTGGCTAAGGCTTGAGAAGAGCTTTGGTGGGTAGACACCACATCGACACAAAAGACACTGTTTTGCAAAGCAGCTGGAGTTGCTGCAGTGTTTTGTTGCCAACTTGATTCCCCTTTTCAGGGGGGTTGGTTTTGAAAAAGTACTGAGAATGTTGCTTGGTCAGGACTGTGAGGTGTATAAAAGTCTGGCTCTTCTTAGCTGAGATCTGTTAGTATCCTGATGTATGTCTCAAAATGCTGCAGGTCGGTGTAAGTAGGGCACGTTTGCAGCAGAGTTCTCTGTGAGAAAGGATTGCAATGGTCTGTAGTCAGTGCTTGCTTTCTTGGAGCCCACCCTTCTTGGCTGACAGCAAAATTGGTTCTGACCAGTTTCCAAGAATAATACTTGTTTGAAGCCCACTCTTAATTAAGAGCATAATCTATTTATCTGGTGAATGAAAATATCCTCAGTGTTGAAATTGTTATAGGTGAACTGATTATCTGCTGATTATAAAGCGGTAAGGCTTTTTAATGGCTTCTTATTTCTGCTGTAATAGAGAGCCTGTAAATGTATTTTGGGGTCATAAGCCCAACTGGATGGAGCTACAGCATTCATATGTATAATGAATGCTGTAGCATCTTATAGTTTGTTGCTAATGACAACTCACGGTGGCAAAGGTGGGATCTTGGAGAAGCAGCTGCCAGCTTTGATGGGGAATGGCCAACAGCAACAAAGCTGCTGTACAGATGGGAGCTGGACAGAAACTTGCTGCCAGAGTGGAGCCTACAGTGAGTGGTGTGAGACAGAGTTGGTCCAAAGGGTAGGATGCAGCAAAAGTTAAAACTTCAGTTGTACAGTTGCTGAGGAAATTCAGGGAGTGCCCCAGCAGCCTGCTGCCTCTCAAGGCAGCAGCATCTCTGAAGGAGGAGAGCAGAAAGGAGTCTGGGAAGGGAAAAGGCGCTGAAAGTAGAGAGAGGAGTAGCAATATGGCTCTGAGTCACAGCCTGTGCTAAGAGCTGGAGCTAATCCAGGAGGTTCACAAAAACTTACAAAATTCAGCTGAAAAGGAAAAGTGGAGCTAGAATGGAGGAGATGGCCTTGATGTGCCAAGGAACTGAAGAGAGGGGCCAGATTTCCTGAATGTGTGAAACAGCAGAAACTAATTTAACACAGGCTTCTGTGGATGACAAGCAGCTCGTTCCCTCCTGCCTTGCAGCACCAGTGTCTTGTCTTTGAGATCAGCTCTGCTTTGGGATCACGTCAGCAGCTGCCCAACTTCGTGTTTGTAAAGAAGGCTTTTTGCTCTGCACCTACTGATTTCTGACTGCAGCTCTCCACTGTTGGTAGATGTCTTTGTGTTGTGTCCCACCTGGAAATACAGAGGCTGTTGCAGTTTTAAAATCTGCTGGATAATGTACTTCTCCCCATGCTGCCTTGGCATAACTCCTGTACTGTACTGCTGGGTTTGTTTAATGTGCCAGGTCAGCTCAGACATTTTAAAAATAAAAACTGAAACCTTAAATGAGACCTTGATTAGTTATTTGGTTCTGCTTGACTTGCTGTTTCAATGATCCTTGCAGTGATAGTAGAAATGAAGGGGGATGCTTGAAGAAGGGCTTGTGTTTCTCTGACCTATTTTAGTTTATTCAGATCTTATTTGATGGAGCAAAGTGACTACACTAAAGGCTGTTGCAGAAAGTGTGACTTTCACCGCTTATTTTAACTGGTTTGACATAGTTAATGTTCTGGAAGGCAGACTGGAAGCAGGATCTAGACCACAGCTTGAAGAAGAGAAGGAAGCTTGGATGGTTGTTTTCTCTGCAGATGAAGTTTGGTGTCTGAGGCTCCTGATATGGAGGAGGAAATCAGGGGTGGGTTTAAGATGAGTATGTGCACCCACCTTCCTAGCATCACTTTTTCTTTCAGGATTGGTGTGATAAGGCTGATGACAAGAGCAGGAGTTCATCATACTGCCTGGGTGTCATCTGACAAGGGTGTTTAACTCTCAAGTCTGAGAAGCCCAACCCAGGGCTGAGAGGACTTTCTGAGGTCAGCACCTGTGGAATGTGGGAGTGAGGAGCAGTGAGAAGCTCTGACAAGCTCCTGTGAGTCAGCTAGGTGCTGAGATGGGTTTTAGAGAAGTCACTGAGAGAAAACGGAACACCTTGAATGGGGGACTTGACCAACCAGAATAAGGAAATCAATGTTACTCCATAAAATCCCCTCTGCCTAGAAGAGATGCTGGAGCTGAAGATTCTTTCCATCAGCTCTTTTTTAGGAAAGCCAGAGGAAATACCCATTGAATTATGTTTTTCAAAGATGAGGGCCCCATCATTTGAGCAAGAGAAACGTTGCAGCTGAACTGGCAGGGATTTGAGGTATTTCTCTTTGCCATGATGTGGTAGCATCCCGTGCTGGATGTCCTTGTTCCATTAGAGAAAAGAAATCTGACTGCACCAAGACCACCTCCCCTTCACAGAATCGTAGAATGGCTTGGGTTGGAATGACCTAAAAGATCCTGTGGTTCCAACCTCTCTGCCTTGGGCAGGGACACCTTCCACTAGACCAGGTTACCCAGAGCCCCATCCAACTTGGCCTAGAACACTTCCAGAATGGAACATCCACAGCTTCACTGGACAACCTCTGCCAGTGCCTCACCAACCTCACAGTGAAGAATTTATCCTAATATTCAATCTAAAACTTCTCTCATTTTGAAGCCATTTCCCATTGTCCTGTCATTCCGCGCCCTTGACCAAAGTCCCTTTCTGTCTCTCTTACAGCCCCTTTAGGTACCAGAAGGTGCTCTAAAGTCTCCACAGAGTCTTCTGTTCTCCAGGCTGAACTGAAGCTCTTCCTCCAAAACTTCACAAAGCAGCGTACCAGACAAACTTTGATCGTGTAAATCTCCCCAAAATGCCCCTAAAAATACTACTGGATTGGTGTCTGGTGGCTCTACCCACTTCCCCATAAAGGAGGCATAGTGTATTCTAACTAGATACCATTATCTATGATTTCTGGGGAGAAATTTCTGTCTTGGAAGCTTCTTCCCTTAAAACAAGCTTGGTTGTGTTGCCCAGCAGTGGATGGGGATGGGAGATGTTAGACAATGAATGATGGCAAGGCTTTAAAAAATGGTTGATGTTGATTTCAGTGAAGTATAACTTGTCTGAGGACTCTTCGGAGCCCAAGGCAGCTTTCCTTGAAGGTAAATTAATAATCAAATTTAAAAGGAAATAATTATTGAAGGCTTAGTTCATAGCTTAATAGTTGGGGGGTCAGATAAATAATTCTGGAGATGGACACAAGGTGACGATGATCAGCTGATCTTTGGAGGGGGAGCAGGGGAGGAAAGACAGCAAAAAGCTTTGGGGAAAACACAACTTCGGGTCTGAGCCAGACACAGCAAATTGGCAGCTAAATCCTATTGGGAGCAGTTATCCTCTGTGTAACTGCACGATATCAGTTTATTTAGGAATGAAATGAGGGTATAAGCAGTAGAGAAGCAATACTGGCAGGTGCAACAGAGAGGAGGTTCTTTATCACATCTGCAGGAGCACTGCAGCTCCCTGTGCAGAGGATGCTTTGGGTCCCTCATTTTCTATCAGCACCCAGGTAGCTTCCAAGTTTTGGTTCTCAAGCTCACCTTTGAAGAGGATCTGTAGCTTGAACACGGTAAGCAGGGAGCTGGCCAGGCTTGCTTGATCCTTCCTCATTCCTGGGGCTGTGATGCCCTCTCCCGGTAGCTGCACCGAAGAGTCCTTTCCTTTCATGTTCTTTTTCTACGAGCAAGGTAAAAAGGAACTTTTTGTGTTTCTTTTGGAGGGAGCACGCTGAAGGCAGCCGAGGCACACGGGTGTGGATAAGGAGATCACCCTGACATGGAATCTGGTGTCCCGCTATGTCTGTTCCCTTGTGATCACCCCACCTCCAGCTTTGCTCCTCTCACATTTATAAGTTGCAGCAGCCTTGGAAGGCAAATGTGTTCCCCCAGGCTATGGGTTATGTGTGAGCCCTCTGCTCCCATCCCAGCATGGGTCCCTAATGCTCACCGACACCCTTGTGCTTCTCTCAGGTGTGGTGGGACTTTGTGCTGGGCCAGGTCTGCTCTGGCAGACAGGTTAAGCCTGGTAAAGGAGAAGGGGCACTGTCCCACAGTGGCTGGCAGGGTTGAGAGGCTGCTGGGCAGAGGCTCCTCCCCTGTGATTGCAGTCAGGGGTGAAGTGAACCCCAGCTCATCCCTCATCCCACACCTTGCCCCCTAAAACCGCTAGCCTGCATAAATCTGGGGCTAAGATCTCTTCTGGCAGTCAAGGTCACGGTTGTGCTGTCCATGTGTGCAGCTGTAGTGGTGTCCAGGGCTCAGGTGTGCCTGGATCGTGCTCTGGAGGGCAACAGGAAGGTAGAGTCCTCTTTTTTCTCAAGAGTGGAAAGCTGAAATGCTCAAAGGTGGACAGGTGAGTGAGTCTTGACTGGCACAGGGGGGCACTGAACTGGGGGGCAAACTGCTCTCTCAGTCCCACTCCTTTTCATTCCCCAGCCTTGTGGCTGCATGAACAGTGAGTCCCTAGATGGGAAGAATCTGCTGCTTTTTTCTATTCCTCACATTTTCTAAACACATCAGCCTCTAACCCCCACCTCTACCTTAAGGCCTTTGTGTTTTCTAGTCACTCTGAAGCCCCCCAGGCTTTGAGAACAGCCCAGACCAGGGACACTGTAAATTGTCCCATCTCTTTTTCACCATGAGGAATTCACCAGGTAGGTCCCAACCCAGGAAGGACCAGCATGAGGTCAGTGGTCATGCTGGGGCACAGAAAGATGGTGCTGTCCCCAGAGCAGGCACCACCCAGTTCAGGTCTCCCCTTGCACAGGGAGAGCGGGTTGGGTGGTCCTCAGTGTGAGAGCTTTAGGCAATGCCACCACTGGTGCTGGGCAAGGGAGGTCTCATTGATGGTGGGTCCCACTGGCCAGCTTGTGTCTCCTTGCCTGTGCCATCCACCATGAGAAGGATAAGAAGCACCCAATGAGTTCTCTGGACCTACCCTGGTGATGACAAGTGTTACCTGAGATGCTCCTTGGTGACAAAGCTGCAGCATGAGCACCATGGCCCAGGCTGGGAGACATGGTGTACAGCACAGTTTTAAGAGCCTGAGTGGTGGGAAACATCTTTGCTAGTCCAAAATGGACAGCAACTTTGAATCCCCACTAAACTCTTTGGCTGCTCAGTTCCCTGAAAGGTGGTTTATTACCACTCAGGAGCAGCAGGGTGTCCCCATCACTCTGGAGGGAGGAACCATCAGGGCAGGGGCTAACACAGACCTCCAGGTTCAGACCAAAAAGGAGGAGGAGGCAGCACAGAACAGCTGCCTGTGTGCTCAAGAAAAAAACTCTGAAGTGCTTCACTCCTGAGATCTGTCATGATTCTCCCTCACCATTTGCCACATTACATTTCTTGGACACAGAAAAACTTGGCCAAGGGGTGTTTTATCACACCTCTTACTCACTTGGTCCTTGCATGATTTTCCCCTCTGGAAGTCCCTTGGCCTCTCAGGGTACCTGAAGCTGTTTCCTCCTGGATGTGCTACAATCCCCTGATTTCTGCTAGGAATGGACAAAGTGCCATTTCTTAAAGGACAGTCACAAACTATGAAAGAAGAGTGAAGACTGTCCCTTCTCCCTTTAGATGAGGCTCTACCAGCTCCAGCAGCAGCCAGCCCTGCTGTTTGAGAGCAGGCAGAGGAGCTGCTGCAGCAACAGCTGTCAGAGGCAGAGTTTGTCCCCCCAGCTGCCTTGAGGATGATGTAAAAGGTCCCTCCATCCACTCAACACACCCTGTATGTCTGCTGGGGGGGCTGGCTCCCCACACTCAGCCATTGATGTATCAGCCTGGTGTCCCTTCCTGCCCACCCGAGGGATGTGGCTTTCCCAGGAATGATGCTCAGAGCCCCTCATAGAGCCCCAGGACTTGGGAGGACTTGCCTGGCAATTTGGCATGCATGAGGTGATTTTTTGAGTTTATATTTTGACTCTTGGTGTACATTTTGTGTCTGGTGGGTTGCACACGCCAGAAGAAACTGGTTGCACTTTGCACCATTATCCACAGCTGCTCCTGTCTTTGGGAAGGGACAGCAGCATTTCTTGGGAGTAAGTGTGTTTAAAACCAGCTCTGATCAGCCCAAGCAGCCTGAGGAGTGTTAGTGAAGGACATGTCCTAAGATGCAGGAGCAGGGCCAGGCCCAGGTTTCCATGGAGGCCTGCAAAACCTGCTGCTCCCCATTTTCACCATGCCTCTACTTTACCCTGAGTCTCCCCACACCAACACTTCGGGGAGAGCTGATGCTCTCCCTGTTTTTTGTGTGTCAGAGCTGTGTGTCAAAGGCTTTAGGCTGGGAGATGGCAAGAGGACCTCCCAGCCTGCCCCTTCCCCTGCAGTCTCATCCTCTGAGGCTTGACGTGAAGCTGTGGACATCTTTATTCTTGGACATGCTGTGCATTGAGGGGCTGGAGGAGTTTCTGGTCTCTTGTGGTGGGGCATGGAGCTGGCCAGGGCTGCTTTCTTACCCCTCAGCCCATCCTGTGTGGCTCCAGGGACTGACATTTCAGATTTTTGGTGAGATACTACTTACTGAAAAAAGCAGGTGTTGCTCTCCCCTGGATCAGTTCAGGTCACTTCCCTCTCCCCCCACCTCCCTTATCATTCCTGGAACTGCTGTGAACTGTGCCATTTCTATGATAAATCTTGTGGGGACATTGCTGCCTGCATGAGTCCCTGCTCTGAAACTTCAGCTGTTCCTTGGGCAAGTGTGCTGCGTGGGATGGGGACATGATGGAGACACACATTGGCCCCTCATGCTGCCAAGGCAGTGTGTTGTGAGAGGACAAATGTCCCAAGGTGGGGAGGACTTAGGGTAGGAGAGTCCTCCTCCATAGGAAATACCTATGTATTTCCCAGCAAAATACTCCATGATGTGGCTGGCAGCTGGGCAGGGACACCATCCCTGCTCCTTGTTTGTGGCATTTTTGCTCTGGGTTTATCTTCCTGACACAAACAGAGGCAAAACTCGCTGGGTTCAAGGCTGACCTGCCCTGCTCTCCCCTTGGAGAGGGTTTGTACAGCACCAGTCCCTTGCAGGCATTTCCTTTGTGGATTCATAATCTCCAAGGTTGGACGTGCCGGTGGCAGGGCTCCAGCAGATCCTTGCTTGCCTTTTTTCCCGGTTTTTGGCAGGTCTAGGACATTGACTGGAACACTGGGTGAGGATTTTGTGCTTGAGATAAGCTGGTGAACTCTGAGCTGAAGATACTGAAACCAGAGCAGCATCTGCCCAGCTGATCAGTCTTGCCAGGTGTTAGCAGAGCAAACTGATGCTGAATGCTTTGCATCTCCATACCCAAAAGAAAGCAAAATATGATATTTCAGGGCAAAGAACAGATATATCTGGAGATAAAAATATAATAAAAATATCCTAACAAAAAATGCTTGTTAGGAGATAAGACTATGGTAGTGCTTTTCATAAGCTTTTTCATTTTTCAGGCTCTTACCTCCACTGAAGGAGCTTTTTTTGGGCTGATGATGTTGCTCAGTCCTGTCCCTTTATCTTCATGTAACCCCTGGGCTCATCCACACCATGAGGATGCAGCAGATGGAAGAATGGCAGCCTGAATAGGGATGATGGTGAAGGTCCTTCAGAACTTATTTTGCGGAGCTGCTGACCCTACCACCGTCTTCAAAGGCAGAGGAAAGTGCTCTGGCTCTCTGTGCTCTCCACTGCTCTTTAAGCCTTCCAGGCCACCACCATGCCATGCTTCCCCTGGCCATGGACCTTCAGGACCTCAGTGTGGCCCCGTGACGAAGCTGGGCTCAACACGGCCCAAATACATAAGGAGAAAAATCCTGAGTGGATGAACTCAGGAGATTAAAACTGCAGGGTACCTGGAAAAGCTGCTTCTTCCTAAATCTCATTAGTGCTACCAGTCGTCTTAATCTCACCCTTTCCTGCCCTATTTATCAGATTTCCAGGAATTAGGCCATAAAGCAACTAATTTTTCTAGAGGCTCACACACAGTCCCATGCATTTTTACTCCAGACAGCTAGGTGTTAGCAGGAGAAACACCAGCAATAGAACCAGCTGCTTCTACCTTCATGTCTTGTGGTTCCTGCATTTATTTAACTCCAGTTCTCCCAATTCCACAGGAAGAGTGATGTTATTTTAGGACCAAGTGCTAAGTAAGGATTAGCAAGGCTGTTTTAAAGTGGGACTCTTCTATGCCTTCTGCTCATCGTCAAGTTTCAGAGTGAACCAGGCTGTCACATCTATAGCTCTGCATCTTCTGAGGAAAAGTTTCTCTTTGTAATGTGAACTTTACAAAAACTGATGGACCATCCTTTCTGCCTGTTCTTGCTCTCTTTGTTTTCAAGGGCAGTTTGCTGATTTTGCTTTTGAGGGACCCCCAGATCTGTCTTCTAACAATTAAAATTCCAATGTGAGAAACTACAGGGATGGAAAAACTGCACCAATGGTGTTTCAGAGAGCCCTCCAGGGCTGGATGGGATGTTTATTTAGCTTCTAATGCAGTGAGGAGCTTTTATGGAGAAGGAGGAGCTGCATGAGGTTGTGCAGCTTCCTATCCTGAGAAACTTTATTATGGGATTTTGTCTCCCTGAAAGCCCAGGGTGCATTTCCAAATGCACAAAATCCAACCTGCTTTTGTTGTACAGACCTGTCCCCTCTCCCCCTTCGAAGGAAGTTATAACTCTAATAGGATTTAGATATTAGAGTCCAAAACCATGCAAAAACCCAAGTAAAATAAGCTGTTTTGCACCCAGGGTTGCTCAGAAATCTGGTGCAGTGGATTCCTGCCTGGGGCTTACAGCCGTGGAAAATATTTTCATGGAGGAGGTTCAGGAGTTTTGATTCCAAGGGTCAACGATGACACACGTTTCCCAAATCTCCTTTGGGGCATTTCCTCAAACCCCATCCTTTGGACGCTTAATTCTGCCAAGGCGGGACGTGAACACCAACCTTCCCTGTTCTGGGTGGGCAAGGGATAAATGAATCAATCCTAGGTTAGTCCCCAAGTCGCGGGTGTCTCCCAGAGCCATGCCATGAGCAGCTGTCTGCGTCCCATGATGAGATTTTAATTTTTCTAGCCTTGGGGACTGAATTTATTCAGCCTCTCATGGCCCCTCCTCCCGTGGGAGGGACGGCTCCAGCAGCCTCTCTAATAGCGGGTGTCACACAGCGGTGCCACCATTCTCCTCTCTAATTCCCGGAGTGCCACCAGCAGAGGACACAGCCACCCAAGTGCAGCGGAAAGCAAAAATAAACCCTTCCATGTGCGTCACGGCGCGGTGAGTTACCTCCTCCTTCCTCACTCTCCAAGATGCTCCTGCCTGATGAACTTCACCCCTGCCTGCTCTTCCCTGCTTGCCTTGAAAGTTAGCACAGGAGTGGCGAGGGGTTTTTTTTTTTCACTTTCCCATTGTTATCTGTGGATTTTTGAGTGTGTTAGTTGGGATGCGATTGACCCGGCTCCCGCCTGGGCTGACGAGAGAAAGGAAGCCCAGAGAGCCGGAGAACAGGGAGAAACGATATGGAAAGGGGAGGGAAGGGGGTGATTTGTGAGCAGGGGGGCTTTCTGGTAGTTTCTGGCGAGGAGAAGGTGCTCAGCAGTCCTGCTTCAGCCGGGGTCCGTGCCGGGGGAGTTGGCTGTGACCTGTTGAGCGGATAAACGGGAGCCGGGATGAGACGGGAGCGGCTCCTGGGGTCGCTGTAGCTGGGGCAGTGGTGGGAGGGAAACGGCGGCTGAGCATTTGCAATCCTTGGGATAAAGGGCTGTTTCCATAGTAAAAGGGAGAAAGGAGCCTCTCTCTTTCTTCCCCTGAGCTTGCCTAGTGTGTGAACGGGGTGGTTGACTCAGGAACAAATAACCCGTGGAAGGGTAACATCTGGGAACAGCTGTAAATAATCACAACTTGGTTAGAAAGGCTGGAAGCTACGCTACAATCCACCATCTGCCCTGATGCTGCGGTCACCCTGGGAGCTGGGATGGGCAACTGTTTGGAGAGCAGCTCGGTTTGCAGCTGAAGCAGGATTTGACCCTGGCTTTAGTTGACCCTGCTGTTGTTGTTCGAATGCTTCCACATTCTTTGTAGGCATAACCACAATTAACAATGAAATGGGAATTTTTGCTTCTAGGAAAGAGTGCATTTTAATTCAGTATCAGGCACTCAGCAGATGTGAACCTGGGGATCGGCACTGGGACAACTTTAAGTTGCAAAGTGCAAACTTTGATTAGCTGGAGGTCCAGCCCATGGTGTACATCACCTTCTCTTCACTTCTACACTTCCTCTGGGAATCCCAGCCTCACAGTGTAGCATCTCCTCTGACAAGTTCTGAGAGACGATACCAGGTGGAAGGACAAGAGAGAACAGAAATCATTTCCTACAGGTGCTTAAGGATTTTAAGCTGTATTTAACCACAAGAAAAGGCATAATGTACCATGAGACCAGCTGGATTTTAATTAAAAATTGTTCTGAATGTAAAAGGAGACAAAGCTGTTGCTTCCTTTATAACTTTGTTATTGAAGTATCTAAAAGATGTGCAAGATTTTCAGGACAATTTGAAATCCTTTGCAGAGGATACGAACACAAAGCTTGTTCTCACGACCAGTCCTGGGACTTCCTTATGCCATGACATTGGACCAAGGAGGTGTGCAAACTGTATCTCTATGTACCACTTCTGGTGATGGGAACACAGTTCTTCCCATTTAGTTGTGTCAGCTTTGTTGTGAGAATGCCTGCAGCTCACAATGTACCTCTGTGCAAGTTGTTACCATGCAGTTCTGCTTAGTGTGATAAAGTATCGGCTAAAATAAAAGAGAAAGTTTGTTTATTTGTTTGTTCTTTTTCTCTAGAAGTTTGTGGCCCTTTGACAGTGTGACCTCCTTTTCTTTGCAAACCCAGAGACTCTCCTTCAGGCAACCCTTTCTGCTTGTGTGTAGACACCTTCAGAAGCTACCACTTACCAGCTGAGACACACGTGCTCCAGCGTGGAGCTGATCCTGCCCATTGGCAAAGCCCCAGCTCGGTGGCTTTGCATGGGGGACAGGCTGCAGGGAGCTCTGCAGTGGTCATTCCTTGTAGACTGCAACAGCATGCACATGTGCAGCAACAGCCTGGCTTTGGTCCAAACCTGACTCCTTGTCTCAGGATATCTTGCATGAAGAGGTCTGTACCTCCTCCTGGAGTGACCTGCTATTTGTTGGCCTGTAGAACTGCCCCAGAGACCTCTGTGCTGTGCAGCAAACAAAGGTGAGCAGATAGCATAAAAAGTTGGGAGAAGATCCTTTATGTAATGGATCTTACTGAAAGGAAGGAAAAGAGCTGGTGTGGGTAGAGACACAACCTGTGGTGCACCCTGGGGATGCACCCTGGGCTGCAGCTTCATGGCAGGATGAGTCCTGAGGGTGCTCAGGCTTGGCTCCACATTGCACCCTCTGCTCCAGCTACAGACACGTGGTGTGAGGGAGCTGAGCAACCAGCCTGCAGGTGCTCCTCTCTTCAGCACCTTGTCGTCATCCTGTTCTGCGTGTGCTGGACATGTGCTGCTCTCCCGGCAGCATTCAAAGCTGGCTGCTTTTTGGTTGCTGAGGGCTTGGAATTTTATAAAATCACAGTAAACAGAGGGTATCTTTGGTCATGTTCCCTGTTGTTCTCTCCACCAGCAGGACACTGGCATTTGGTGTACTTCTTGCTCTCTCTGGGAAAAGAGGAGGGAGGTAGAAACAGTGATACTTCAGAAGCTTGAACAGTAAGATGTCCCTGCCCATGGCAGAGGGTTGGAACCAGCTGATCCTGAAGATCGCTTTCAACGCCAGCCATTCTGTGATACATTGATTTTATGAACATGCCTGTGTCCTGGTCTCATATTGATCCCTTTTTCCTGTCATTGTTTGCCTTGCCAGTCTTTGTGGTGTCTCCAGGGAAGATGTTGTGTTAAGCATGATGAAAACCCGCTGTCAGGGTCAGGATGGGCTCTCCATGCTCGTGGCCTGGATCCTCTCTGGTGGCTGAGCAGTTGTAGCCTATGTGAGTGCACAAGATGCTGTAGCAGGACGGAGATGAGAAGCCCTGTCCTGGGACTCATCCTTGGAAGGTCTGGTGCCAAGGGAAGCTCTTGGGGCCACCACAGTGTGCCAGCTCTTTTCTTTCATCAACACTTGCAAGGAAAGGTGACAGGATAAGAGATTGGCTGTGATGGTGGTGTGCTATAATAGCAGCAGGGAGCACGAGAATAGCAGCAGGCAGGGAAAGAGGGCAGGGCTGGGGGAATGAGTACGTGTGTGAATGAGGCTGTGGCTGCTGCCTGGGGGGACTGTTTGGATGTCAGCTCCAGTGTTGGGTGCAAGTGGAAAGAAGCACATATCTGCAATCAGGGCACAGGCCAGGAGCAGCTCGAAGCATCACTGTAGGCCTGCTGGAGTCTCACTGCTTGTGCAGAAATGCTTTAGAGTCAGTCCCTGCCTTTCTCTCCTGCTTCTCTTCCTCTGTTCTCCAGTGCAACTGTGAGCAATTCCTTGCTTCTCCAGATTCCATCTGCTCCAATTAGGCTGGAAGGCTCTGGAAGGTTTTCAATCCCTGAGACACTTTTGCAGCACTGAGCCTCAGTGACAATTATGGGTCTGGTCCTCTCTGCTCCGGCAGCCCCGGCTGCCGCCACCGACTCAGTCTGGTCCTTTCGGCAGCAGCTCTTAATCACTGACCTTACTTTGGAAGGTCTCCAGAGCTGGAGAAATGAAAGACGCTTTAGGAAACGGGGAGGGGGGAATTGGCAAAAGCAGCTACTTTTTAAAAGACTACTTATTTCTTAAGATGTACTTGCTACTGATTAACCTTTGCTCTGTGATTGTTTTAATTGATTCATGCCTCAAAGCTGTCAGAAAGGTTCTGTGGGGTCATGGTACCTCTGTCCTAAGTGCCCTCTTTCCCTGCAAAGCTTTTAAGAAGTTTTTCGTTGAGCACAACCCAATCCTTGCAAGAAATGCAGGTAAATGACGCCACCTCTTTTATCTTCTCCATCCCCCAGATTTTCCAGCCTTCATCTTAGTGCTTTGCTGCTGTGACCTCTTCCTTCCCTCCCTCCCTGCTGCCCGTTGGCAGCCTGCTACTGGGCTGGGCCTGTTCTGTATTCCTTTGCAATTCATGGTAAATGCTGTCTGGGGAGATGGGTGTGAGTTTTTGACCCTTCTGTGAGAATGAAGCTCTGTAGGGTTAAGCACCCCTGCCCTCAATCAGCCTGTTGGTGCCTTACATGTGGTCCTACCCACGGGCCCACCTGTGGTCCCTGTGACTGCTTCATGTCACCCCACATGCAGAATTTCTCTGGCTGTCCCCCTTTGTATGGCTACAGGGTGACAATCCCCTGGCAGTTGTGGCCTTGTCCTCGCCGTGCCAGCATGCAGAAGTTCCTTGAAGGTGAACTGGCACGGTTTGCTGGGTTTAAGTGATGAATGTGCTTTCGTTTTGGGCTGGGCTCGTGCCCTGGCACTCTGGATGTGTGTGAGGCCATTCATCTGGCCTATTTAGACATCTGCCCTTGCAGGAGCTGAGTTGTGCCCATTTTTCTTTGCTGGCTGTTCTGGGTGCTCAGGGTGACCACTCAAACACGAAGGAGATGGAGCACAAGTCTGATGAGGAGCAGCTGAGCAAGCTGGGAATGTTTAGCCTCAAGAAAATCAGACTGAGGGGGCACCTTAACACTCTCTACAACCACCTGAAAGGAGGCTGTAGCCAGGTGGGCATCTCTCTCTTCTCCTAGGTAACAAGGTGAGAGTAAATGGCCTCAGCCATGGGAGGTTTAGATTAGATATAAGGAAACATTTCTTCACTGAAAGGGTGCTCAAGTATTGGAACAGATTGGCCAGGAAAGTGGCGGAGTCACCTGGAAAAAACATGTATATGTGGCATTTGGGGTCATGATTTAATTGGTAGGCTTGACAGTGTTGGGTTAATGGTTGGACTTGATGTTAGAGGTCTTTTCAATCCTAATGATTCTACAATTCTAACCAGCCCTTCAGGAAGACCAAGGGAAAAATGAAAGCACCCACCCCAAGCTCTCAGTTAAAGAAATCGCTCATTTCCTCCAGGATGCTGGGATGTGAGTGCTGCTGAGTGCTGATTCAGTAGATCTGACTGTTCAATGTGTCCTTGGCCCTGAGGAGGTGCATCAAGGCTCTGCCCATGGGTTATCTGTGCTAATCTTCTTGTTTTGCTAAGTAAACTCCATGTCTCACACCAGGAGATGGATGAAAATCAAATGAGCCATACAATCCTCACCTGCTGATCTTGTGGCACTGTTGGCGCAACCCTGAACTGGGAAACTGAGGCTCTGGGTGATGGCTCTGCTGCCTCTGTAGGTGGAGGTTAGGTATGGGGATTTGTGTGTCAGAATATCCTGTTGCTCTGAAATGAGTTCAGAATTTTCTGAGTTGGCTTATGCAGAACTGTGGTAGTGTTTAATTAGCTGAAAAGGATTTTTCTCTGAGAACAGCAGCAGCACATTCTTGTGGTGCAAAAGCTGGCTAGCCCTCATGCCTTTCGATACTGTCAGTAACTAAATGGATAAAGGTCTGTCTGGTGACATGGCAAACATCCTTTTTCTCCCCTCCTTGCAGGGTGTTTTGCTCCAAGGCCTGAACTTTAACACCACAGCCCGGGAGAGGGCCAGTGCTGGGGTCTTCAGCACAGGGGCTCTCCAGGGCTCCTGTCCTTTGTCCAGGCTGAATAGCACTCTGCAGAGCTGCTGAGCAGAGAGATATGCGGTGTGGAAACCTCTTTTCTTCTCCTCTCTTGGCTCAGGGACAAAGTCTTCCCCCGGAGATGATGCTTGGGGCAATGTGTAGCCCTTGGTGGGGCTGTGGGGCCGGAGAGGGTCCCCCACACTGTGTCCCAATCTCCTCGTCTCCCCTTAACAGTAGGGCACAAAGAGCCGCTTAGGCATTCCCAGGAGCAGAGAGGGACCCAAGCCAGGGCATGCTGAAATGCACAAAGTAGGATTTATATCTTCAAAGAAATATTTCCCTCCTTTCTGAGCTCTTTTTTTATTTTTTTTTCCAAGGGATTTATTCCTCCTCCTCCCGCCCAGGCAGGCTTTGAGGCGTGGAAGCACTTTTTGCCTCTCCACAGTGGCTTTTCAATGGTGGGAGAGTGACTTCTTAGAAAGCTGTGGGCCACCCAGGGGCAGAGCCCGGGGCTGTGCCCCCATGCTGCACAGGGCTTAGCTGAGAACGACTGCACACAATTGCTGCTGGTGACACTGCATGACCACAAGCACAGTGAGAACAAAACTCTTCCCTTCTCCTGTTGACCACACTGAAGTGTGGGGAGCAGCATCTCACCCCAAACTGGTTGAATCTTCATTTTCAGGCTTCACCTGGGGATGTATAACCTCAGATATGCTCTTGATTCCCTTTATGGGTGAACAAAGTGACACCCAGATGTGGTGTCACCACCTTGCTGCTGCCACCTGGGACCAGCATCTGGCTGGAGGATGGAAGGTCTCTGTGTGATCACAGATGGAAGGCAGCTGTTCCTGATCCCTTTTGGGGCTAGTTTCTGCCTCTGCTTACCTGTGTTGCCAAGGGGCAGGGTGTCAGCTTCTCCAAAGGGCTCTGTCTTTTCGGGGTGGGAACCAAGAGATCAGAGGTGCTGCATAACCCAAGAGAATGGGTTATATATGGGGTATATGAAGGCTGATCAGGGTCAGAAACAGAGGAAACACTCTGCTGAAGGGTCTGGCACCAACAGAGCCAAAGATACCTGTCAGTCATGCTCATTTCTGCAATGCTGGAAAAGTGCCCATGTACCCAAGAACACTTGGACCAGATTATGCCTGAGTCCAGCCAAAGACATGGCATTTGTAAAAAATCTTTCTCCACCTCTTTTTCTTTTTCTTTTTTTTTTTTTTTTTAATTTTTTTTAAGCAGCTATTCAGCTTTATTCAAAACACTCATTTTGCTCCTAGGAGGAGAGAGGGAAAATCTATTGTAGCACTTTGAGACCCTTTTACAAACATCATGATTTCCCTTTGCTTGTTTCCACGTGAAGCTGAAAGCATTTGTATAAAACCCATTGTAAATGCTCTGAGACTTGGCCAATAATTTCCTGGGCATACATTTGTTAATGTAGCCTGAAAAGTGCTTAGAAAATGAAGAAAAGCAGCTGTGATTTCTAATGATGATAAGTATGATTAAACAAGGTTTCTGCAAGTGGTTGTGCATAATGAGCCATCCATGGGGACTGGACACTGAGGACAAACATGCTCCAAACATAGAATCATAAAATGTTTTTGGTTGAAAGGAAACTTAAGTTCATCCCCTTCCAAACCCCCTGCCATGGGCAGGGACACCTTCCTCTACACCAGGTTGCTCAGGGCTCCATCTAGCTTGGCCTTGGACACTTCCAGGGATGGAGCAGGCACAGCTTCTCTGAGAAACATGTACCAGTGCCTCACCACCCTCACAGTGAAGAATTTCTTTTTTATATCTAATCTAAAGCTACCCTCTTTCAGTTTAAAGTCAGTAACTCTCTCAGCTTGTCTTCGCAGGAGAGGTGCTGCAGTCCTCTGATCATGTGAGACGCTTGAGAGAGGTACCTTGAAGAAATAGAGACTCTGAACAGTCCTGGGGAAGGATTTTGGGAGAGGAAAAATGTGACTTGTGCCAAAATGGGTTTCAATTTAACAGCTTTATTTCCTGTGGTGATCACTGTGGGATAAAACCAGGGATTAAGATGCCTTTTGTATGCTAAATTCTCATGGCTGATGCCAGGTTTTGTTTCAAGGTGAATAGATCTCACCTAGGAGTGAGGCTTGCTTTACCATGTAGGGGTATGTTTAGAAATTTGGGGCTGCAGCAGTGTTTCCAAACCCATATCACTCATTCTTAGCCATGGGGGCTGCTCAAGGGCTTCTCAAATTGACCCCACATAATCGATTGGTTGTCTGAGAAGATCTTGCCTTAAAGCATGTATTCACTGAGGCAACTATGGCTGAGCAGGGCACACCTTCCCAGCACAGCTCCTGCTGGATGTCCTCTGTGATGGGGTAAGTCCCTGTGTAATAGATACAGGATTTTGGCAGTATTTGTTTGAAGTGAGCTTGTTTCTATTTGTCTGTTCAAAATGTGGTGGGATGTTCCAAAAGGTAGGGCATGAACCTTGGTAGAAATCCCTCCATGCCTTTGGAAGCCACAGCCACTGCCTGTTAGAGGTATACTACGAAAAATGGAATGGAGAAGTGTTGTCCCTGCTGTCACAGGAGCTGTAATTCCTTGTTAACCCCTTCTACATCCACATCTGTTGGTTCTTTCCCATGTGAAGTCCTATTGTCTCTTTTTGCTAATGGTTGTGTTCTTCCACCTCAGAAGCCAACAGATAAGCTGTGCAGAAGACATGCCTGGCACGTGTTTGTCCAGGCTGTACCACTCCCTGGGATCCCAGACCAGGGCTTATCAAGAAACTGCTGAAGGTTGTACTGATAAATTATAATTAGCATCTGCCAGGGAGAGGATATAGATTGTATTCTTCATCACAGGGAGGTTGCAACTATCCTTATTTTATTTGATCTTTTTTTAATTTCCTGGGTTACGCCTCATTCATTTCCTGAAAAGAAACTGAGGGCAGATGATAGTCAAATAAAAGAGATCCTAGACTGTGGTCAAGAGCCTTGGGCAGATTGTAGGGTAGAAATGCAGGTTTAAGGGATGCTCTTTGTTGGCTTTTTCTGGCTAGTGTGCATCTCATGGTGATGGTCAACCAGCAGCTTGCCAGGAGGTTTTATTCCTTTGCTTCTGTTGGTGTGATGCTGTGGAAAAATCCCAGGGGAAAGGCCAGGAAGTGATGCCCTAAAGAGTGGTGGCAGGAATCTCCAGGCTAAAGAGCTGCAGATGCTGGAGAGACTCAGCTGAGGTTCAAGGAATCTCTTAGTCCTGGCATGGGGTTCACTTTCTCTCCAAAGCCCTTGGAAACAGTGGGATGGGCAGAGCGGGCATCACTCCTTCCTGCTGCCTTTCTACACCATCAAGATTCTTAGGAGAAGCTGGCCATGCTCAGGGGCTGGGAAATGACCATCTCCAAACCACCACACCCTCACATGACTCCCGTTGCCCACGTAATTTTTTCCCCCCAATTCTTTTCTTGCAGTGAACTGGAAAATGTATTTGTAAGATCTGGAAAGAGCCTGCAACCTCAGAATCAGAATGAAAAAATCATGGAATCAAAATGGGTCAGGCTGTTAGGGACCCCAGTGGGCCATGTGGTCCAACCTCATGGCTCAGGCAGGGTCACCCTAGAGCACATCGCACAGGATTGGGTGGTTCTTGAGTATCTCCAATGGGAGACACCACAACCTTTCTGGGCAGCCTGTTCCGGGGCTTGGTCACCTGTACAGTAAAGAAGTTCTTCCTCGTGTTTAGGGTGGAGCTTCCTGTGCACCGATTTCTTGTCCTTGTGGCTGGCTCCATCCTCTTGTCACCCTCCCGGCAGACACTTAGAGGTGAGCTCCCCTCTTGGTCGTCTCATCTCGAAGCTTCTGTGGCAGCTGACTCTGCTGCCTGTGCTGGAGCGCCTCAGCGCCCTCCCTGCGCCAGCCACTGGGACAGCCACTGGGACAGCCACTGGGACAACCACTGGGACAACCACTGGGACAGCCACTGGGACAACCACTGGGACAGCCACTGGGACAGCCACTGGGACAGCCACTGGGACAACCACTGGGACAACCACTGGGACAACCACTGGGACAGCCACTGGGACAACCACTGGGACAACCACTGGGACAATCGCTGCCTGCGAGAGAACCCGCGCTCACTCCCCGCTCACTCCCCGCTCACTCCCCGCTCACTCCCCGTGCCAGCCCCGCGCCGCTCCCCGTTCGCCGCTCGCGCTGCCCGGGCCGGTTTGAAACCGCCGCGGTGCTCCGGGCCCCGCCCGCTCCTCTCCTCCCGCTCCTCTCCTCCCGCTCCTCTCCTGCTCCTCTCCTCCCGCTCCTCTCCCGCTCCGCCGCCGTCAGCTCCAGCTGCTGCGGGGGCTCCGGGCTGCTCGCTGCTTGTCGCTCGCCTGTTTCCCCTTGGACAGCCTGGCCTGACCCTCACCCCCAGGCCGACCCTGCCTTGCACAGCCCTGCGCTGTTAGGTACGGTGTGGGAGATAACCTCGATGCAGGGGAAAGGAAAGAAATGCTCAAGAGGCCCCAAAGGAAAAAGCTATAGGGCAATGGCAGATTTGGCTGCCGTACCTTTGCCCCTTGGAAGGTGAATGCTCCAGCCCCAGCACCCAAACACACACACGTTTTTAATCCTTGCTTGTGCGCTGGCCTCTCAAGCAGCTTCCTCTTTTCAGTGCTTTCAGCGTTCAGGCTGTGTGGCTGAATATGTTTCCTGATTTTTCTCTCCTTCTCTTGTCTCTCTCATGCCCCCAGGCTATTTCCCATGCTTTTCCTCACTCTCTGCCAAGCAGTGGGAAAGCAGCAGCCCTGTCTGACTGCCTGCGATTATGGGGACTCTTATCTGCGAGCAAAGTCTCTGTTTGCCAAGGAAAAACCTGAAGTCCCTGGGGGTGTATGGAGCAGAAAAAACATATGTTACTGCTTTCATGCCTCACTTGTTAACAAGTCCTAAACTTTGCCATCCTACTGATGTGTGTTTACCTGCTTGCTCTTTGCTCCCATGGCTTTCCCAGTGAATGGATGCAAGTTTGCTGTTTCCCTTCTCTATCCATTTAACTTTTCTTGGTAAAGATGGGCAGGAATTGCAGACGATCTCTGAATTTTAAGAGAACTGTGCTTCAAATCTAGATGCAAGGACTGTGAAGCCTTTTGCTAAGTCCTGCCAAGGACTGAACTGTTTTTTTGGCTTCTGCATCTGCCATTTGTTTCAGTGTTGTTTGCTCCTTAGGTGCTTGTTGGGCCCAGTTACTGGGATATTATCTTTCTTAGGATCAGATGCTTGTGAATTCAATTATATCAGTGTTTGATGAGGTATGAGGTGCTGCAGATTCTGCCAGACCTTGGGAGTTATAATGTTTTTATGGCTTCAAGTTGCCTTGTCCCAGCTGTGGCAGCAGACTGGTAATTGGTTACCACGGATGAAACTATGAAGGATGAAGCCAAGGGATGGAGGGTCATGGAGAACCTGAAGGGTGGCTGAGTGGTAAAGAGGGAGCATGTGTTAAATGGAACACAATTACTTGAGAACATGGAGATGAACCTGAGGGCAGAAATGGAAATATGCAGAGGTAAAAGGGGAAGAGTGATGCCTGTTTGGAAGGACACATATAAAGAGAACAGTGGAGTGCCTGGAGATATGAGTACATTTTAGCTGAGAAGCACCCTTCTGATTGTCCTTGTGTCTGTCTTTGTTTTCTTCATTCTCACGTGGGACCTGGCACATCTAGGTCCAGGATTTTTCCTGGACTTGGAGTTGCCACTGGACTGTTTCCAGCAGCAGCCCAGTGTAAATGCACAGCAATACATGAATCCTGGGGAGCTGTAGAGGGAGATAGGCTCTTCTTAGGAGTTGCTGCCTTAAGAGTGAAGCAGCCTCAGATTGGGTTAGTTGTCCTTGGGCTTCCCTCTCCCTGTCAATTATTTCCTTTGCATCTCCACGCAAGCATCACCTTTTGTCTAGTGCCTTGAGCATGCCTTGTGCTTCATTGCTCAGCAGAGACCCAGCAGTCCCTGAAGCTGTGGGGCAGAGCTGCTCAAAGGCTCCCATTTGCTGGGTGAGCCCTGTATGCCCAGAGGGAGCAGAAGCCTTGGATCAAATCGTGGTCTGGGAATTGTCAGGATGGTTTCTGCTTTTGCACAAGAGCTCACCGCTATTTCTTCCTATGATCTAATCTTGACCTACCTCTCAGTCTGAAGCCGTTTCCTCTTGATGTGTTACTCCATGCCCTTGTCAAAAGCTCCACTCCAGCTGAATAGTAACCTCTTTAGGTATTGGAAGGTGAAATAGGGTCTCCCATCTACTTGAGTGGAGATAGACTAGAGAACATCTGTCCTCTGTACTTGACAAAATAAAATTTCAGTCCAAGTTTACTGCCATTTAGGATTCTTTGGCCTTTTGCTGGCTTCAAAGGAGCAGCTGAATCAGACAGCTTTGTCTGTTGGGGGCTGGGAGAGGAGGGAAAAGGTCTCTGGAAAGAAAAAAGGGAGAGGATAGGAAAAGAGGGACAGATGGATGCCGGCAGAAGCTAGAGCCCAAAGCAGGGGACAAATTAGGAATTTTGAGTCTCTTGATACTGAAAGGTGTTATTGCCATAGTGATACTGCTTGGACAGCTGGGTCAATGGGAATTCAGGGGATGCCAGAGAGAAAGGCATTTTGCTCTTTTTTGGCCAGCCTGATGTTCCTGTGAGAAACAGAGGCTGGTGGAGGGGGTTGTGGACAGCAGGTTGTGTTTGTCTTTCCCTCATTCCCCAGCCTCCTCTGCAATGAAGTGTCCCTTTCCCAATAACCCATGGGCTTGGAGAGGTGACTTGATTGGAAAGACTAAGGCAGGAGGTCATGAAATTTTTAATTATAGTGGTGTCATAGGTACTCTGATGCATAGATGAAGCTCTGATATTGCCCAGAGAAGTTTTGGATGCCACATCCCTGGAAGTGTTCAGGGGCAGATTGGATGGGACTCTGAGCAACCTGGGATAGTGGAATGATCTTTAAGATTCCTTCCAATCCAAACAATTCTGTCATTGTGTGATGAAGCTGAAAACACCTTTCCCTTTCTGATGGGGGTGAGTTCAGGGTGAATTATTTAAGCATGCAGAAGCTCAAGGCCAGATGATGTTTGATACATGAGAGAAACTGGATGCTGCAGGTATCAAGTAGCCTGTGCTATGGGTGAACAGGTGGAACCTGGACAGACTGTGGCTGTTGTGTGCCAAAACCCATGGGAAATGCCACAGAAATCCCAAATAGCAAGTGACTGTGCACTCCAAACAAGGATACTCTGAGGAGAAGGAAATATGAACTACAAGGAAAGATTAGAAAACTGGGATGGGTGAGGCCAGAGAAGGTTTTAGAGGAGACCTCTATATGCAAATACTTGTAGTACCTAACAGAGGAAGAGTTTAAGCTGTTCACTATATCCACAATAAACAAGACATGAAGTAATGTCCTTAACTGTAATACAGGGGACAAGACACTGGGGAAAAAAAAACGAACCCAAGTTTTAATTATAAAGCGAGTTAGGGCTTGTTCAGCCTGTCCTGAGAGATGGTGGGATTTCCATCACTGACAATTTCATGATGGGTAAACTAACACCTAGTTAAACACCTGGCATGCTGCTGTAGCCAGACAGATGATGTGACAGTGTTTCAGCCTCCATAATCTGTTTTCCTGTCAAATCCTGTGTGCTCAAAGACAAATATTGATGTGTGAGCCTTGTACCCACACCTGGGAATGTGAGAAGAAACCTCATGGCCCTTTGACAACAAAACTAATGGCTTTGGTCTAGTGTCCTGAATTCCTGTTGCTGAAGGAGAAGGGCTGAGCAAGAATGGACACTGTGCTTTGGTGATACATGGACTCATATCTTGGGGATCCTTGTAGAAGGTAACAAATATTGCAGTCCCATAGCGTGTGGCAACCTTCTGGTAAGAACTCTGAAGGTTCAAATATATTCAGAAGCTGTTGTAACTTGGTAATTTCTGGGTTTATGCCAGGTGTACTTTAGGCCAGTTGATGAAACCAGCTGGATCAGCTGTCATCTGTGCCACATCCCCCCAGCTGTGCTCTGGGAATTCTAGAGCAGAATCACCATCTTGCTACATGAGATTGGCATAAATTTTTAACTAAGGGTGACTCTCTGGTGCCAGGATCTGGTGCTGCTGAGCTTCTGGGGATGGCTTGACCTCACCACAAGTGTGTGTGACCCCACACATCCAAGTGTGTGTGGTTCCCTATGACTGTCCTGGGTGGATAGGCACATCTGTCTCAGGAAGGCATTCAGGGCATAACATTCTTAGCACTGCATAATTAGTATTGGTCCAAACTGAACCCCTCTGTTGCTTCCTTTCCATCCTCTTGCACTCCATCTGCCAATAGGCTGTGGCATTTGGAGAGGTTATGAAGGGAGTGTCTTTTCTGTTTCAACTTGCATCTGATGTCTGTGATTTATTTGTGCTTTCTGCAAACTGGTTAGTTATTTGGATGTGTCAGTCTGCAGGGATTTATGCACAGATTTTATCCACAGTCACACTGGGATCTGAGTTCTTTCCAAACACAAACCCTTTATATGTGCATTTCATCCATGTGTATAGTGCAGCAAACTGTTTATTCTGCCTCTTAAATTATTGTTATTACATCTAAGAAAATCAGGGAAATCTTGAGTCCTATGGTGGGATTTTGCAGCAGATATTCCAGGATCTGAACATGGTTGATGTGGACTCAAGGGTGTGATGGCACTTTTAACATAACAGAAAAATATCTCTGACTTACTCAGCTCCAAAAAAGAGCTGTATAATGGGGTTTCTTTACATGCCCACACAAAACTGTTTTCCTAAATCTTTCCTTGAAGTCTTGGTAGTGCCCTGCTGGGTGAACCACCCTTCAGCTAGCACTAGTCCCTGTGCTATTTGCTTTATTGTAACCACACTGGTTGAAATTTACCACCAAGTTCTTTGTTTTTAATTATAATTATGAATAGATCTCCCACATATACATCTTTGTGGCTGGTCTTTCTACACCTGAAAATCTGCTTCAAGTAAGGTTGTTTCAGCCAGGTAATAATTATTTCTTAAGAGATCAGTCTCTGCAGTGCTGCAGTTTTGCTAGGATAAGAGAGCTGTGTACCTGGTAGGGTTTAGCGCCTTTTCTACATGAGCTAGTTAAACTGATAGCATGTTTCAAATAGGTCACAGTGTTGCTAAATAATTCCCATAGCTAATCCTAGATTCAGGTTCATATGACATAATTTGAAATGTGCTTAATGAATTAATTTCTCAGAACTCCCTGTATAGCCAAAAGGAGGCAGAGGTAGCGTCAAAGGTGATTCAGACTGCCTAAGTTACAACCAGGAGCACCACTGACTGCTAAGAGGATTTGCAGTGACCAACTTTCTCAGCTGGCCATCTCACTTTAGTATATAAAATTAGATGGGATGTCCTCAGCATCACTTTGTGCTGGTCTCAGCATCTGCTTGGGAAAACTTTCTCTCCTTTTTCAAATACGGAAAGCTTACCCAACAGTCTCCCCATAAAACTTGCATTCTTGTTTTAGGGGGAAGATGAGATAAAGCCACTCAGATGGAGGCCAGTCCCACCAGCCTCAAGAGGCTCAGGTTTGGGAAGCTGAAGGTGGTGCGTCGGCGCTTGCTGCAGAGGTACGAGCACCAGCCCTTCATCTCGTGTCTGGCTGGTTTCTACAGCTGCCGGTGGAAGCGGTACCAGCGCGAAAGGACCGAGCCTGGGAAATGCTGCTGCAACATGGTAAATGAGCTCAAAATCAGCTCGGAGAAGAAGAAATACAAGAGGACTTGGATTTTTGTACTGGGGCAGGGCAGTCTAAGTAGACAAGGGGTTGATGTCATGGAATCCCAGCCCAATATCATTTGGAGCCCAGTGGGATCTGTTAGGCTGATAGTTTTTGCTCTAAATGCTTGATGAATTGCTGCTTCTGTGGCAGGCTAAATTTGTCTATGCCATCACACAGCTAATAAATGTGGACTTTGCACCAACCTCTGCTGGCCAGTGAAACGTCTCAAAGACATAGAATCAAATTAAAGAAGTAACATTAAGGTTGAGTGGACAGTAAGAATTGCAAAGAAGGCTGCTCTACATTGCAATTTCCTCTCATGTGAGGTGGTTAAAATCTCATTCCTATTAATTTGGGAAGTCATGAGTTTTGCCTGAGAACAAGTAGTGGAAGGTGGGCTTTTGAGGACATTTTCCTGGTTACAAGGGTGGGATGGGAATCCCTCTCCATATTTACTTCAGTTAGAATTCCAGCACCAAAGTACATATTTTTAGGGACAGCCTAAAAGTAGCTGCCATTTGCTTTGACTGCTCTGGGCTGGCCATAGCTCTGACTGCTTGTCCTTCCTCTCCCTCTCCAGCGGGAATGCATGTTCTTCCCATTGCTCGTTGCAGCTTTCTGCTTTTCTCTGGTCTTTCTGTACACATGGGGTGAAGGTAAAAATGACTACAACAGCTTTGACTGGTAAGTAACATCATTTCCTCCTCTCCTTCCTGCCCTTTTGGCAGGTCACTAGGATGACTGGAAAGGGATGAGCACCCTCCAGAGCAGCTGTGGTGCAGCAGGGCACTTTAGTCATGAAGCAAAGGTTTGGCACTTTAAACTCTTGGTTACAGCATCCAAATTGAATGTCCAGTGAGTCTGGAGGTGCTGAGACTCTGCCTTTGCTTGGGTACAATTTTTAGGTGTAAGTGTGAATTTAGGAGAAAGGGGAGAATCATTGTCATAAAAAATGTTAATGGAAGGGACTAAATAACTTTCCTTTTCTGAGTCTTTCTTTTCCCCCTTCCCTTTCTCCTTCATTCCACATGAAGAAATGTAGTGGCTGGAATCAGAGGCATTGCACCAACTATCTCACTAAAAGAGAATTCCATGTTCCCAGATTCAAAAGTAAAAAAAAATTGTCAGGGATTTATGCACATCTTTTCCTTCTGTAGTATGTAGGCAACAGTTATGCAAATCTAGCCTCTAAAATTAAATTAAAGCTGCTGAAATATTATGGGAAGGAAAAATATAATAATATGTTTTAGTCTGATGGTTAATGCAATCAGGGACTTTGGGAAGGAGGCTCTTAATCACTTTTGCATGTTACAGCATAGGCTATTCCTCCCCCTTCCTTTGTTTTATTGCTTAGAAAATTTCAGAATTTCAAGGAGCAGGGCTGTTGGTCCTCTCTAGTCCATGTGCTAACCAAAAGCATTCTTACGGTATTTTATTGGTTTATTTTTAGGTATAACTATGGGAACCTGGGCTTCTGGTTTCTCTGGTCTCTTGTTATCCTGATTGTGGCTGCAGTCTTGTTCGCATACATCTCACTGTTACTGGTAAGCAATGCTCCTTGTAAGCTGACCTTGGTTTGTAGCCCTGAAAGGTAAACATAGGGGTGGCTTTATGTGTCAGACCAAAGCTCAGTCTAGTCCTCCATATGATCCTTAGACAGTGAAAGTTGGGAGATGATCTGGAGCACAATGAGTGTTTACAGTACTTTCCCCCCGCATCCACCTGCAAATGACCAGTTTGAGCTCAGGGGTCTCTGAGCCAGATGTTGTTTCTGTGATTTCTTTCAATGACTTCCCTTTGATAAATGTGTACAATTCCTCCTTGAACCCATGGAAAGCTGACTCAGCAGTGCCTGGATTTAGATTTAGGGGGAACTAAAAATTGTTGCTTTGGCAGCAGGGAAATACGGGGCTCTGAGTCATGTAGCAGTGGTGATACCTCACCACAGCTGAGTTATTCTTCTAATCCTGGATAAAATGGTTTACTAGAGGAAGGAGAACAGAACTTTATCACTTGACTCACTCTGCTTTGCAGGAGGATTTTTCCCAGGTAGAAGCTATAGGTGTGGTCACAAAGTGCTGCTGAAGTTTATGCTGAAAGAGGTTCCTTCCCTTTTCTAAATCCTGTGAAATTTTTTAACATGGTGTCTGCTGTAGCTAGGGAAACATACCAACCCCAAAATTTTCCTAAAAATTTTACTTACTCATTCTTCTTCTCTGATCTTTCCCTCATAAGAAAGCTCTCAAATAAAGACAGATTTGCACCTGTTTTTCCACTTTCTTCATCCAGAGCTATAGGCCAAGAATTCACTTTGACTCCAGGCACTGGAGTCCACATAAGTCCCATGTCTGCTCTGACTTTCATTTGGACATATCAGGTGCTGAAGGTGAGGTTATGGCTTTGTCTCACCTCTGTGACCAAGACAACCAGCTTTTATCATCCATTCCTGCTGTTCTTACCCATTCCCTGATGTGTCATCATACAGTCAGTCTGTAAATTGCTCACGACAGGGAACCTCTTTTGGCTCTGTCCGTGCAGTACCTAACACAATTGGTTTCTGGGATCCTTTTTTCCTGATGTAGTACAAGTAAACAGTACTTTTATTCCATTACTAGTGGTAAAAACCCCAAAGTGGTAAATAGGACAGGCGCTTGTTCATGCCCACAGCGATCAAGAGCATCATAAGAGATATGGACTGACTGAGCTCTGAAAGGAACAAACAAAAATAATTAATTACAAGGATTTTGTGACACCATGGTGGCTCTAGGGCTCATGGACTATTATTCAGCAAAGCCTACCTGGCTTTCTCAGGGGCTCTAGAGTGGTGTGGGTAGTTTGGTGGTTACAGTACTACTCTGGGCAACTCAGAGCTTTGTCCATATGACATGGATACATCTGAGATGGTGCCTCAGCAGGCTGTGGATCTGGAGTCAGCCTCAGGATCAGACTAACTCACCATTGCCCATGACAGAAACCAGGATTTCCTGGGCTTAAGGAGCCTGAAGACCCCTGGGGTTGATGTGTCAGCTCGGTCATGCTCTGCCTGGATCCAAGTGTCAGTCAGTGCCTAAGCAGTGGACTTTCTTAGAGCATTTTCAGGTTTTTGTCACCATGAACATGGTGACTGCAAGCTATCAGGGCAGGTGATGGGCAGAGTAAAGCCAGAAAGGAAGATGGAAGATATGATGTGGAATTGGCGTCCTACCTGGTTTAGTTCAGCCCTGGTCTCACTCTTTATTATGTAGCTACATCTTCCTCTCAAGCCTCTCAGTTCTGTCTAATGAGGCTAACAACATTTACCTTCCCCAAAAGGGTGAGCATGGATAAACCTGAAAGAATGCAAGTAATCTGGATGGTGTCAGACAACAGGAGAAACACTCCAGAGGTTCCTCTGCTCTGGGAACGGTCCCTGCAGTGAAGGTCCATTTGCTTCTTGCTTTTATGAAGCTGTTAAGTGACCCAAACAAAGCTGCTGGGTGTCTCTGAGGACACTTGTCCTGCTCGATTGCATCACCATGCCACCATGTCCTTTGCAGCAAGGCTACTGCATGCATCCATGCTGAACAGTGGGTGCTGGGGGCATGAGACTGCTACTTAAATGTTACTAGGTCTTGAGGGAAAGGGGAGCAAGGAAAGTTATCACAGCCACCACTTACACTCCTGCAATCTCAAAACATGAAGGGTGTTGTAGCAACCATGGCTGGGCAAAGCTCACCCTAGCAGGGCTCTTTCAGAGGAGGACTATGAATCTGCCCCTCCACCACTGTTTACAGAGCTTCCCTTTCATGGAAAGCTTTGATGGACCACCCAGCAAAACACTGGGAACCTCACGGGCTGGTAAGAGTAACTCAGCCCTTCCACATCTAAATAAGACATTCAGTGTGGGCATTATACAATAGGTGGGTTGCTCTGATACATTTCAGACAACTGATGGCCAAATAGGTTTCTGCCATGATGAATTACATCCCAAGTTCTGGTTGAACAGTGTTGGATGGAGAGCACCTTCACCTAGCTGATGTTTTCTGGTGGTGTTTTGCATGAGCAGCCCATCACATCAGAAAACTGAACACTCTGATGCCCTTGTTGGACCAGAAAGATTTTATATCAGCCGGTGGCTGGTCTGGTTTTGCTTGTGAACACCATACCCTCTTTCTTAATGATGGCACCCAGCTGGAACCTGCAAGCATGCTTCCATGACCTTATTGTGACCCAGTGAAGTATACAGACTTCTGCCCACCAGCCACAAGTGGCTGAAGGAAATGCTGCACAAGAAAGCACTAGCTTTCTGACAACCATGCTCTCCATCCACATGCATCATTGTCATTTTTTCACACAATCAATTTCAATTAATTCGGTTGTTCAATCACTCCCCAAGACAATTTTCTCATCCCTATTAGGGCTAAAAGGTTAAACTGAGGGGTCTAATTACAGAACTGTTTATGCTCAGTGGAGAAGAAAAATCTTTTCTTGTTTAGTCTTTCAAACCCCAACATTTGCCTCTCTGCAGTTCAACCATGTTTTTTCTAAGGGTTGTGACTGTACAAAGTAAAGAGGTTCAGATGCTATGTGGCCTCTTCATTCATAGATAGAGAGAACTCAGAATAGTACATTGACACTGAAATCCAAAATGTGACCTCAAAATTCCGTCCCTAAGAGACTGGGGTACCAGACAAGTTGCGAGTTTTTGCCATAAAATGAATGAACATAAGGATCTGAATCCAGCTGCTGTGAACATCTAAGTGAGCAGATGTTTCAGGTGAACCAAATGTCTAAGTGCCTACCTGCATGTCCTTGTAGTGTAGGTTCAGAGCCTGCCCACAGCTCACCAGGTAGTATTGAGATGATTACAAGGTTGTTTCCATGCTGAAGTAGAGTGGAGTTATGTGTCTGCTGTCCACCCTTTGCAGCATAACCTCGTGGTCAATGCAGCCATTCAGAAAGAGGGAGACAGAAATGAAATTCTCATTGCAGTGAATCCATTTCTCTTGCCACTGGGAAGCATCCCTTAATCACCACTTTGCAATCACCTTTGGTGGAGGGGATACACTTCCACACCTCATTTAAAATAATATAAGAATGCAAGAGTTGGAGGTTGTAAGATTCTGGGAGATGATGGGATTGGCAAGAGGAAACTTTAACCTTGGCTGTATTAGTCAGAAACATACTGGTCACCTAAGCCCTCATGCCTCTGTACTTATGCTAGACAATTCCAGAAAGTATGTGGAAGCAATTTGGAGTAGACAGACCAGTGAGAAGACACAAGGGAATAAAACTGTATTAGTGAAGATCTAGGTTAGAAACTGGGAGAAGATTTTTCTCCCAGAGGATAGTTGGGCACTGAAACAGGCTCCCCAGGGAAGTAGTCACAGGACCAACTCTGTCTGAGTGCCATGAGTTCAAGAAGTATTTGGACTATGCTTTCAGGAACAAGGTATGATTCTTGGTGTGATTTTGCACAGGGCAAGAAGGTGGACTTTGATGTTCCTTGTGGATCCTTCTGGCTCAGAATGTTCTAAATGCTTGGCTTTACCGTACACAAAGACCAAGTCTTTGCATAACATCACTTGCAGCAAAAGACTAGAGTGGCTTTTTGCTCTCATTTTTTCACCCTGAAATAGATTATTTAGATGGATCTGATTTAAGCTCTTTAGAAGTACTTCAGTTCTCTCACAACTGGCTCACATGTTACTCATCATGTCATACTGGGTGCATTTACTCCATTAAAGGAATTCAACATGTCAGGAAGCACTTGTATTCACTGCTGAATCATAGAACCATAAAATGGTTTGTGTTGGAAGGGACCTTCAAGGTTATCTAATTCCCACCCCTCTGTCATGGGCAGGAATGTCTACCACTAGACCATGTTGCTCAAAGCCCTACCCAACTTGGCCTTATATCTTACTTCAAATCAGCATGATCCTAGAAAGAGAGTGTGTTTGTAGATGGATAGGAAACTTACTTTCACTTGCTGTTGAGTTGCAGAAAAGAAGATCTTCTTCCCCCAAATCTGTATATCTTGTTTTCATACAATCCCATTATCCTACAGTCTGGATGGATTTGCATCATAAATGATCCTCCTCAGTGGAGCACTGAAGTCTACTAACAGATACTTTTCTCTAAGCCCTGATACCTGATGATACTGATCCCAAAATGATCCTTTACCCTAGTTAGGAAGTTTCTCCTGGCATTTAGACTCCTGAGCATAGATCTGTGCATTTTCACAGCAGCAAAGCCTCTTTTTCGGGTGAAATTCATCTCCAGACTCACTGGTTACTTAGGTATAGAATTATGTGAAGAAGCTCTGCATGAGAGCTGTGGACTGACTTACTTCATTCTTGGCTTGTTGGAGTTCAAGACCTAGTGTAAAGTAACTTCCCAATGCAAAAATAATTCCAGAAGTGCCTCACTGGCACGCATCACCTTGTTCCACCAGAATGCATACAATGTCTTCTTGATTTCGCAGGTCCTCGCGATGTGTTTGCTTGCAGAAGGCCAGCAGCTGTACCTGCACTGGAGTCACAAGGTAGGCAGAGCCAGGGCTTTCTGGTAACTCTATGCTTCTAATGGAGTCTGTGCTGTTTCTTTGCACAGGAAACCTCTTAGACTATGGGAGAGCAGGAAGAGAGGGAAGAGATTAATCTTACGAGATTGAGATACCCATGAAAATGATATTTCCACCTGAGCTGATCACTCAAACTCCTTTTGCACTCAGTGGAGGGAAATGAATCCTCTTCAGTGCAGTTCATCCAGCTGGTCATGGGCCTCTAAATTCAGATGAGATGAATCACACTCAAAGAACCTTTTTTCTCCAATGACTCTGAAAGGTGCCTGCAGTGACTCATTCAGGTGAAGATGTCTATATTTGACACATCTACATATGGTAACATGAAGTCAAAAGCAAAGTTTTCATGAGAAGCACTGCATGATTTTCTGGAGCAGACCCCAGAAACACTGAAAAAAGTGTCTGCTCGCTCTGCAGGAGAGAAATATGGCTTTTCCAAGGCATCCTGGTGCTTTATGCTTTTTGGTCTTTGGATGGTTCCCTGGGAGTGGCCAAGGCCAGGCTGGATGGGGCCCTGAGCAACTTCATCCAGTGTGTGGCACCCATGACCTTTAAAGTCCCTTTCAACCCAAACTGTTCTATAGTTCTTAACTCTATTCTATGGTTTGGGAAATGTGTTTTGGAGTTTTGAAGATGCAGAAACAAATTATCAGGGAGTTGTTGTAAAATTGTATTAGAATACTCTTAAGTAGTTTTTGAGTCTATGTGAAACATTTGAAAATGCTTCTCTATCCAGTGCAGTTTAGGACACGATGCAATGTGATTACAAAGGCTGCAGTAGGAGGAAAGAGCTGAACATGCAGATGCTTGATCCTGTGTTTCTTCATTTAAGTAATGGAAGCTGAATGATCTTTACTATTGAAAAATGGGTTCCAGAAGAACCAGAAAGTTGTAGAACAATTTGTAAATAAACCAACCAAACAAAAAAACTAAAAAAAAAAAGAAAAAGAAAAGAAAAGAAAAAAAAAAAGAGGCATTATTGGGTGCAAGAGATTAAGAATAGGTTATTAAAGTATTGATCTGTAGAAGATCCCCGGAAGAGTGGTTAGGGCCTTGGCACAATTTCCTTTAGTTGTCAGCAGAAAGATGATATACCACAGTGCTGGTACCAAATCAAACAAGAAGGTGAAGAATTGACTGAGACACTGCCTCACCTTTTTGGTTAAAAAGTGAACTCTCATTTCTTTATTATGGGAGGCATTATTTTCTCTGAAGCCTGTTACAAGGCAGCTCACAGAACAAGGAAACTGTGTTGTTACCACTTTAGGGTGGAATTTGTCACTTCTGAGTTTAGAAGTGATGAATTCCATCTGCAAGTTAGGGATTCAATACAAGCTGGTCACCTAAGCTCCATCTATATCAATAGAGAGAGATTCCATCATAATGCAAGCAGGAATGGATCACCTCTGAAATTCCTCTTTTCTCCACTGATTACAGAGAGAATCCTGAGAACTTAGTTGAGTACCCAGCTCCTGAAATCAGTCCTGCCATACTGATAGAACTATGGATTTGGTTTTAGTCTGATTGTATCTCTCTCTCTCTGACCTGGCACAGTCCATCTCATGCATCTGAAAAAACTTTTCAAGCTGCTTAAATTAGCTGTGACTTAGATGGATGGCATACCCTATGCAGAAATGCTGAAGCTGATTTATGTCTTCTTTGTGTCCCCAGATTGGTACTTTTCTCGTCCTTGGCTTCTCTATCTCAGCACTCTTTGCATTATCTATACTCTGGCGAGATCACCGGAAAACTGTACGCCTGTCATTCCAGGTAAGAGGGGTTGGGGGTCTATTTGAAAGAGCAGCTTGTTTATAGAAGTATTTTGTGACAATTGGCAGAAGATACTCCGTATGGTGGATGTTTTCCACATATTTTTTTGTTAGCAGGCCATGCTCTGAGTAAACTTTTATTATTATTTAACATTTCCTGTTGAGGGAAAGGAAGCCAAGGCCTGAGGTTTTGTTTCAAGCTATGTGATGTAACACGTCTCAGTTTGGAAAGATACGGAAAGTTGCAACCCTTTTTTTTTATTCTTCCCAAAAATGTAGGTGTTCTGTTAAGTTTCAGCTGTCCAGGACAGGTAAATCACCCCTTAGGTTGGTAGGTTTTCCACGGCAAGAACTTTCTCCCTCATCCCTCATTCAAATCTGCTGGTACCTCAAAGTTTCAGTCTTTTGTGACTCAGAAGAGTTTAATCTCCTGAGGGCATGAGCACACTGAGTTTTTGGGGAGCAGGTGGAGAACGCTGGTGTCAGGTGAGACAAAATGCTGGATGCAGGAGGTCAGAGTTCATGGTTGCTGATCTCCTCAACTCTCACCAGCTCTGAAGGTGGAAGCAAGAGCTGTCCTGTGCTGTTCATTGTCTGAGCATTCAGGTCCACACTTGTATAGGGAAGGAAAAGGCAAGTAGCCTTTCACTACACAGCTGCTTTGCAGGATCCAAACCACTCTACAGTTCAATGATTCTGTGCTATTTGGGCCTATTTCCTCTCCCCTACGTGTCTTAGTGCTTTTGAAGGCTGGGAGAGCAATGCAAGTGGACTGGCAGAGGAATTGAAGACATGGTGTTGTAGGGTGTGATTAATTGCACATTCCTGTTCTACAATTCGCTAACCACTGGGTTATGCACTGGCATGAGAAACCATTGGCTTCTCCTCCCTGTGACAGACACCAGGGGATGTGGACGAGGAGAAGGAGAGACAAGAGCCTTTGGGTTCCCTATATGTGCTGTTTATTTCAGGTGACCATGCCCTTTGAGATGGCCTCCTGTTGCTGTTCCCAAAGGACATGAATCTCTTGTAGGTACTGTGTCTTGTCCATTAGCCCTGCAAATCCATCTCAGGTATTCTGGACATCTCAGATGGCACCTCTGCTTGCACAGCTGAATCCTGGTTCTGCTCAGGAGATGTTGGTATCAAGTGTCTGGGGCAGACAGTGTCACATGCAGTAACTTCTGTGACTGCTGCTTTCTTCAACCCTTCCAGCTTAGAGAATTGAGCATCGGGACTAAGAAATAGGAAAGGCTTGCATCTGGAGAGTTGTATTTTTTTCCTAGCACATACTTTTGTAACTGGCAGTTCTAGCTGGAATATTCACCACAGGGCTCTGATGAGCATGAGAAGATGATGGACTGGTTTCTAGTTCAGGAGCCCATCCAGGTGTAAAGGCTGTAGCTCTGATGGGGATTGTTTCCATCTGTCTCCACAGTTCATCTTTGACTAAAATCCTTTTCTTCTCTTTGACAGGTCACAGCTCCTTATCTCCACATAGGGGCAATTGCCATCATGGTCCTTCTTGCCTGGCCTGTGGCTCTTCATGCCATCAGAGCAGATAAGAAAGGTACGGCAGCTCTGGTTCCTGCTTCCTGTATGATAAAAGATATACACGAGCATGGGAAAAGAAGCATGCAGGAGCCCTTTCCACCCACACTTGCGCTCCAGCTGGAGAAGACTTTAAAATTCTGCATCTCCCAGGGAAATTAGTAGGCCTGGGGCTTGGGCTGTGCACTGCCCTGTTGCTGAACCAGTGTGTCACTGGTTTGCATGTTACCTTGCACTCTTTTGCCCTATCCTGAGGCAGTGGTGGGCATTGAGACAGAGGAGACAGAGCAGAAGCACCCATGTTCTGAGTCATGAGTGAAAATTTGTTTAGCCCTCTGCAGGAGAAAGCAGCCAGTGGCAGTATCCTTGGGTGATTTTTGCTTTCTGTGTACAGAAGGGATCTCCAGTCCAGTCAGACAAACCACATCTCAGGAGAGATCAGCTGAGTTAGGGAAAAGATCTTTTTGATTAGTTCCTAGTGTTATCTCACGGGAAGTTTCTGCCTACTACTTGGAAGAATGACCAAATGTCATAAGGATAAAGCCAGATGCCAGGAACAACTGCAGAAAAACCTGGCTGGGAGTGTCTGTTCTTCTCTTATTGTCTAGAGCCAAAATTACCTTCCTGACAGCCATCTTCAGATACTGGTTTGAAATAAAAATCACAGACAAAATGGACTGGTGAAAGCATTTTGTTTCCCTGTCCAAGGCTTTTCTTATTGAACTGCAGCTGGTGAGGTTGAGGGAGAATACACAGGGACCCTAGGCTATATACCACCATGCTTGAGGTACTCCTAGCTTAGTACATCATCATTTTAGCGTAAGCCCAAATTCCTTCCAAGCCACTGGCACAGGGGGATGGTGGTACCCACTCAGGAAAGAGGTGGTGGTGCACAGGTGCTCATTTCTCAGAAGAACTGTTTTGGTCCCTGAGGAGAAGCACTCTGGGGGCTCTTGGGCAATGTGTCAACAGACTCCAGAGAAGACCATAGATAATGACTTGGCAAGTTTGTAGGTACAATATTCATGCTCTCAGGGTCTGTAGAATTATCTAGGTCACACTGAAGGTCACTAGCAACTATCCGAATGAACCAGGGAAGTATTCCAAGTAAAGAGATGCAACATAGTTGAAGGAGAGGTACCTCCTCTTCTTCATTGTGAATTAAACTTGAAAATAGTGCTTGTTCTCATCTGAGTAAGAAAAAGTTAGCATCCTGCTGTTAAGGATTGTTTTTCTACATATGGATTTCATTGCACCATGTTTAAACAAAAAAAGAAATAAAGCCATATCTTGCTGTCATGAATAGTGAGATGTAATTAAAGCATAAAACCTGCAGTCCTGACTTAGACAGCTTGCATCCTTGCCTTGACCAATATGTTTTCCTGGGTTGCATTATTTGGAGAGAAAGTGAAAATTAGGAGAAGGAAAGGAAAAAGGGATGGGACAAAACCAGAAAGCTACTTAGCTGGAGGACTATATTAAAAGTGGCAAGGCAGACTCATATGTTACGATGTGGATTAACTCTAGCCTTCCTCCTTCAAATTCTTTCAGTTACTCAGGTGATAATTGTTGGTCCATACCTGGCTATCCTTCTCTTTCTTTTCTTGATACCTCTGGGGATGTATTCTCCTTGCATCAGAGAGATGGGAACACTTGGACCAAAGCCAGCCCTCATTGGACACCGTGGAGCACCAATGGTAGGTCTGAAGAGGTTATTTTACGTAATTTCTTCATCCTGTGTGTTGCTACTTTCATCATTGTCTTCTGTTGTTTCTTTGTTTTTCCCCCATGAAATCAGTGTGGGGTGGGAGACATTTCTAGTCATTGGGACTGCTTGCCAAAGGCATCGCTGCATGGGTTTGCTTACAAGGAAAACACTGTTCCTGAGGGACAAGACCAGGCTGAAAGGGGCCCCGAGTAACCTGGACTAGTGAAGGATGTCTCTGCCCTGACAGGGTGATTGGAACAGGGTGATCTTAAAGGTCCCTTCCAACCCAAACCATTCTATGATTCTGTTATTCTTCTACACGATGGGTTTGGCTAAAGTGGAAGAAAAAAAACAATAGGCTTTAACAATATAATGATGCTCCCTTAATAAAAAACAGATGCTACAAAGAGGCAGAAAGTGTTTGCAGAGTCCTCCAGAGTGTGTTTGAAAATTATCTGCTCATGTGCCTTTTTGTTCAGCTGGCGCCAGAAAACACTGAGATGTCATTTCTGAAGACGATTGAGCATGGTGGGGATGGTCTTGAAACAGATGTCGCAATAAGGTGAGGGCAAAACATCACATCTCACAGAATATGTGCTGCTTCTTCTAAGAGCTGTCTTTGGAGACATGCAGCTCCAGGCCACTGGGTTTTACTGATGGCTGGGACAGGGTCCCTCCCCTGTCATGTGATGTCAGGGGCTGTAGGGCATGGTTGCTGTCAGGCAAGTCAATAAGCTGCAGCTATTGATTTAACAATCGTTATTTCTACAGTGTGTTTTAAATGCTTGGCAGAGTATAAAAACAAGTCCCTACTCTAGTCTGACTTCCAGGTCACAGTGAGGGTTATATCAGTCTACAAACCAACAGAAAATTGTGTTCGGATTTGTGACATTTCCCTAATTATTAAATCTTTAATTGCCTTTGGTGAACCCGTTGCTGTGAAATGCTAACATTCTAACATTCTGTGCAGGATGAGCTGTTTCCAGGCATTGAATAAGAAAAACACTAACATTTAGATTTTCTACTAAACTAGACATTTCTATAAAAGAAAATTTTGTGTTTCCATCACTATCCATTCAGAATTCAGTTCTCTGGAAACCACAGAAAAACTTTGATGTCAGCAAAAAGAGATTCCAACAATAAGTTACTAATAATTTTTGAGGGAGCTGGCAGGCAAAAAGGTCATCTCCTTCACATTGCCCTTAGGGAAACTGGGGCACAGAGAAGCATGACTTCTGTGAGATCCTCTAGAAGTATTTAAGCTGGAAATAACCTGGTGTCTTGAGCCTCAGCGTTCGTCCATATTGCACTCTCTGCACTAAGGAAGGCTGTACTTCTGCATTTACTGTGGCTCTGGCTTGATTCTGTTCATCCTGTGAATGAACCTGCTCCCCAGGTGACCTGAACTCTTGTTCTCTGGCAGCTATGATGGGGTTCCTTTCCTCATGCATGATGACACCTTGAGAAGGACAACTAATATCCAAGAAGTCTACCCTAATGACACTGATAAAGCTGCTTCGTCATTCTCCTGGGATGCCCTGCAGAAATTGAATGCTGGAACGTGGTTCCTTAAGGTAAGCATCATAAAGGGCTAGAAGCATTCAAGGTCAGTTGGACTGGACTCTAGGCAACCTGATCCAGTAGGACACATCCCTGTTTATTGCAGGGGGCATGGACTAAATGAGCTTTAAAGGTCTCTTCCAATCCAAGCTTTTCTGTGATTTCATGACTATCACCAACTAGATGTAAAAGAGACACAAACTGTCTATATTAATTAACATCATCAGTGTTAGCAAAGGAACTGCTAGTTGAGTCGAAACTCAAATAAGTCAGTGTAAATCCTTCAGTTTGGGTCTCTACTTTGTTCAGTCTGCCTTCAGATTAAGAAGACCTGTAACAATTGGCTGGTGGGTGTTCTTGTATCACCTTATCATGGCAGCAGCAGAGCTCATGGGCTGCGGGAAGGACAAAAGAACTACTTGTGCAATGTGCTATTTATAACACTCAGAACTAACAAGGTGGGACAGAGAAGCACAGCAGAGATAGCTTTGAACTATGCAATTAAGGTGCCAGAAGCAATGTCCTCACAGCCTGGATTAATTTCCCCCATTTCTTATGTAGAAGAAATAAGAAAAAGAAAATATCCCCACCTGTTGAAGACTGACATCAAACTGTTTCCCTCTCAGAGATGCAGCTGGCTCCCAGAGCAAACTGCCTGATTTATTTCCTTTTTTTCTTTATACCTGTCTATTTCTAGAACAAACCATTTTTAGGGATGGGCTCGCTGTCAAAGGCAGATCAAAAAGAGGCAATGAATCAGTCCATTTACACGCTAAGTGGTTTTTTGCGCCTCGCAGACAGTCACAATAAACTTGTGATATTTGATCTCTACCGCCCTCCAGAGAAACATCCTTACAGAAACTTGTGGGTCCGCAAAATCCTGGATGTCATCCTCAAGGAGTCAAAGATTAAACGCCATCTGGTAGGGTGGTCTCACTCCATATCCCTTTTTCTTGCTCTCCTCATTGGGACTTTGGGACATACTCTGCATGATTTCACCTGCATAAAATTGGTCCACAGCATTTCACTTGATTTAAAAGGCATCATTTGGAGTATATTCCTAATATTAGTTCCTCAGAAGGTTCACAATGGTGTAATCTTTCAGCAGCAAAGGAAAAAAGGCAGTCTATATACAGCTGATGCCTTAGCCCTTAAACAGCACCCCTTTATAAATATAATTGTCAGTCTATTTCCTGCTACCCATGCTTGTTTTATACATTGCATAAAAAATCCTGGCTTAAATTAAAATAAATTGTGAATCTTTATTGCCTTCCTCACCCTGGCAGTGAATGAATGCTAAACTCATGGGAATCATGTTATGTACTCACTGATGTCTGGGGAGTTATGCTGATCTGTATCTGCTGAAGATCTTTTCTTCCATGCTGGAAGAATGGTAGAACAGAATATTTTTGGTTGCCTTTTCCATAAACTAAAGCTTTTCATTCATTTTCAGCACTGCATCTTTTGTTGGGCTGTGTGAAACGTACTCACTGATTTCCAGAGGATAAGCAAGGAACAATGGATACTTATTTCTTGATAAAAGTGACTTACAAGTCCTAACCATCTGAATATTCTGAAGTTCTAAGCATCTGAATATTATTTGATCATTGGGTGAAACACCATCTGACAGGCTGGGTTAAGCCCCTCAAGACATTATCTTTACTTGTGTGATCAGTGGGGCATATTAGGAGCATGAATTTTTCTGCTGAGAATTCACTGGTTCCTCTTGTCACCTGCAGGTCCTGTGGCTGCATAACGGAGTGAGGTCCTTTGTTCAATCTGTTGCTCCTGGGTTTCAGCACACGATGGGCAGAAAGGCACCAATAGAAGACCTAATAAAGCACAATATCGTCAAACTCAATCTGGTCTACACTGACATGTCCAGTGAAGATATCCGGTAGGTTTCAGCCCCAGGTACAGTCTTTGGGGTGCATCTGGACTACATTTGCCTCATGCATGGGGCAATGTCTCCCTCCAGTGACCAGTTCCAGAGACTATAACACTTTGAGAATAGGTCGTTCAGATCAAGTAGCCATCCCTGATGTATTTTAGGAGTGACAGACTGCAGATCACTCCTCCTGTTCATTAAGAGGTGGCACATGTAATTAAATCTGGTTGTCCTCAATTCCATATTGACAAGGATCTGAGGATATCCTGGTAAGAACAACACAGCTGTATCCTGTTTTCTTTCTTTTTATTTGTGCCATCTCCAGTCCCACCACCACTGAATCAAGGAGAATGAACAACTATTTAACCTCCCATGGCTCTTCCAACAAACACCAGTGCTGTTGTGAGGGACTGTCACCCTCTTGTAGCCAGTGTTTTGGAGACATAATTTCCTGTCACTATCAGTACTCTGTTGCATGTGACACACTGAAAATGTCATTTCTATGATGAAAGGCTCCACACTCATTGCAGGAGTTCCCAAAATGCTACTCTGACATGGCAAAATAACCCAACAAACAACCAAAAAACCCCCAGCATTACCTGTCCAGCTCTCCTTCTGTAAATAGGATTTTTTTCTCTTTCCAATGCACAAAACCATTGAAGTCTAGTTGAAATTAAAAGGAAAGGAAAAACTTTAATCCTTTGGACAAGATTAATGTTCATATTTTCTCAATTATAATTGTCACAGGATGTGAAATCATAGAATCATAAAATCACAGAATAGTTTGAGATGTAAGGGACATTCAGCACCATCTAGTTCATCTGCCAGGGGCAGGGAAGCTCCCACTGGACATGATTTCTCACAGCCCCATAGCCTGGCCTTGAAGACTTCTAGGGATGGGGAGTCCAAAAACTCTGTGAGCAATCTGTGCCAGTGTCTCAACTACCCTCAAAGTTAAGAATTTTTTCCTAATATCCGATCTAAACTTCCCTCCTTCAGCTTAAAGCCATTTCCTCTTGTCCTGCCACTCGGTGCCCTTTTAAAAAGTCTCTGTCCATCTCTCTCGTAGCCCATCTCAGTACAGGAAAGTTTTCTAAGGTCTCCTCAGAGCCTTCTTTTCTCCAGCCTGAAAGGCTATAGAAAATCATAGGCAGATCCATTTGGGCAAACCTTGGACAGGTCCTAGGTAGATTTCTAAATGTTGATATTGATGATACATTAGTTTACCTTTATATAAAGAATGAATGTACTTCATATTAAGTTTCAGTATAAAGCTTATAATAACTTGAGAAATGATGTGTTAATGGAGTGACCATAACAAACTTGGGTGGCCAGCTTCAAGGATTAGCTCAGCTGGTCTAACCAACTCAGGTGCTCTAACCAACACCAGCATTAGGGGTTCAATCCCTACATGAGCCATTAACTGAAAAGCTGGACTCTGTGGCCTTCTGTGTCCCTTCAAACTCAGGCTATTCTTTGATTCTTTGGTGGTTTGGAACCCACTGTGGGGAGGTTATAGAATAACATGAATGGTTTAGATTTAAATGATCTCTAAGGTCATCAAGGCCATCAATCCCAGCACTGCCAAACCCACCACTAAACCATGTCCCCACCTCTAAATGTTTTAAATACCTCCAGAGATGATGAATTCAGCACTTCCCTGGGCAGCCAGTTCCAAAGCTTGATAACCCTTTCCATTAAGAATTTTTTCCTAATATCCAATGTAAACCTTCCCTGGTGAAGTTTGGATCCAGTTGTTCTTGCTCTATTGCTTGAAGATCTTCCATGCTGAAAGAATGGTAGAGCAGAATATTTCAGTTGCCTGGCTACAGCCTCCTTTATAAACTCATTGTTACATTGATTCATATGGCAGAAGGATTAGAAAGGTTTTTGACCTTTTGGGCATTTTATCTGCATTTGTTTCCAGCTGTTCAGCTATTCTGTATTGACAAATTGTTAATAATTAATTATTGGCTGGTTGGCTTTCCTTTATGTTCCTTATCTAGGTCCTAAAGTAAGCACTTCCTACAGAAGATTACAACCATTTCCCATGATCTTCCCGAATCTCCTTGAGTAAACCCGAAGGAAGTACTAATCTCCTTGCTCAATGAAGGTTGTTGCCTTTTGGTCTTTTAAAGGAAATATGCTGAGGCAAACATCACCACCAACTTCTATGTGGTCAACGAGCCATGGCTCTATTCCCTGGCATGGTGCTCTGGGGCACACTCTGTGACCACCAATGCCGTCCACTTGTTGAAGGATCTCAGCCAGCCACTCTTCCTCATGGTAAGTGGAGGTCTTCTCTGTCTCAGGGGTGGGAAATAGGGTTGGGATGTTCATGATTACCTTCAGAGATGATGGTCCAGTTCACACATGGATAAAGCATCCCTTAAGGATCCTTTGCATAAGAAGGACCTGAGTTCAAACCTGGCTTCCTGGGAACCTTAAAGCCACTACAGGTATTGCCATACCCTTCTCTCTTCTCCTGGCTCAGGATGAAGCACCTTACTTGTTTGGATTATCACCTTAGGCTCTGAGATAAGGGAAAAGAAGTCTTATTGAGACTTGTGCAGGAAGAAAGGAAGGGCCTTTGGGAACACAAGCTGATGCATGAGGATTTCCAGTTCTAAGCTTTTCAAGCACATTACTGATGTCAGAAGTTTCTCTTTTCCAAGGGAATCCCACTGCCCTTGTCAAACTTGGTCTTGTTCCGCAAGTCCAAGGGAAACAACCGCAGAAATAAGCCTTCTTTCTGGAAGGAATTTTCACATAATTTCTCTATTTATTATTCTGCCTTGGACAGCCTGTATAACCAAGAAGCACCTGAGGCATTGGTCCCACCAGAATCATTTCAAGCACTTTAAACAGTTGTCTTCACAGTCTTGAATTAGATTTTACAATGCTCCCCTCCAGAGAACTGCAATGTTTCAGTCCATTCTAAGTTTGGGTGAAGGTCCAGTAGAAGGATGAATCTTCAGATGCTCTCAGACTTAAAGTGGAAGCCACCCCAGGCTCTCTGTGGTGTTCAGTGAAGGGCAGTTTTGCCAGAGGAAATGAGATACCACCAGTTGATGTTATATTTGGGGTAAAGCTGAGAAGTGCAAGACCTGCCTTACGAACAAGAGGTCTCTGTGGCATTCACTGTGATATGGTAAAATCTTCTTGGCTACACATCAGACTTGCTTTTATGAAGGAGAATGATTTTGCACCAGGACTCAGTGGCGAGTGGCCACTTTGAGATGCCACCAAATGCTTTAAACACCCAAGGGATGTTACTGCAGATGCAAACCAGGCAGCTGAACAGCCATGTTCAATCAGGGAGAAAGTGTTTGAGTAATTTTTTTTTTCAAATCTTGTGGTCCTTGGTGGTAGACACGACCTCTGTTGTTTTCTTCCAGACTCCACAGCAGTACAACATCATGTGGATCCTGACAGATCTGACCTCTGCGTTCCTCATCTCACTCATCTTTGCTCTGCACTGGTAACTACCAAGTTGTTAAGGGCCATCCTAACCTGACCTTTTGCTCCAGGTGGAGGGAAGGAGGGATGCTTTCAGGTGACTTGAAGGGTTAAAACTACTCTTGAGAACATTAGCTTTCTCTTCTGGAAAGGGAAGAAAGCCCTGAAAGTCTCCCGAGACCTCCCTGTTTCTCCTGCTTGCTCTCATTTTCCCTTTCCATTTTGGCAGCTCAGGCATTGTCTACCCTCAGGATTCAGTGGAGAACAGGTGGATTTATAGTAACAACATATACCAATTATCAAAGCTGGTGGGCTGAGAAAGGAACAGATTTTTTATTATTACTATTTGAGAGTGTTTCACTGGACTGATAGGAAAGTTCTCAATGTTAATATTTGAGCACCCCATGTCTCTCTACACATACCAGAGCCCCACAGGAAATCCATCCTCTGACACAAAAGTGTCTGACCGTGCCACAGACACCACATTTTATTTCCTTTCACTCTGTCAAAGATTATTGGGAAATCTGGGGCTCACAGAACGGGCACACCGCAGCTGCTTGTGTTTGGCTGCTGGATGTTCTGCTCTGCCACAGTTATATGAGGAACGTGCCTGTGCAGAAAGTTTGGGAAGCCCCTGGGTGAGCACTCTGGACTGCTGCTAGCTGTGACTTGCTTTGGTACAGGAAAAGGTTGGAGTGCTAATATTGCTCTGGGATGGTGAAAAAATTAATTAGTAGCACTTTGACAGTGATGAACTAGCAGCTGTACAGGCATTTTTGCTGGGCATCCAGGCTTTTCCCAAGGCAAGGTGGTTCCTTCTTTTCCTTTCCCTCTTACTGTGCTCTGCTCTCCTCAGGTCCCACTTTCCCCTTGTCTTCAAGACTGCAGGTTTCAGGGTGGTACAGAATCACCCCTGTAAAGCATCACCACCACTGTCAGGCCTTGCCATGCCCAACTCCTCCGGGATCATGTTCATGTTGTGTGCATTTCCCAGGGTCCTGTGGATCCTTCTGGCCCAACCAAACAACAGACTCCTCTGGACTGACCTTGAAGCAAGGGCATCCCCAACCCTCCTGGGACCAAAGGGCCATTAGCTGTGTCTCAGTGCCCTGTGTGGTCTTGTCAGGTTTATGAGCCCACCAAAATGACAATTTTTAAATTTTCCTGTCTGCTTTAGAACCAGCGTCTGTAAATATTTTGGAGGCTTTAGAGCTCTTAAATCTTGCTTAGAAAACAGGGCTTAGTCAGAAAGTTGCCTTCAAGATGCTGTTGCACACATGAAGTGTGGATGCTTAGACATCAGTCATGCACCTCTCTCAGTAAGGACCTGAGAAAATCCCAAAATACCTGCCCTCACAAAGTAGGTAAAAGCTGTCCAAGGCAGCAGGGGGCCATGAGGAACACCACAGCAGGCAGTAGCCTCTGACCCACTTTCTCTGGCCCATGCAGGTGGCGAGAGAAGAACTTCTCCTGCTGTGCCCAGGACAGTAACCCAATGATAGAGAGTGGTGGCACCTACAACAAATTCAAGACAGGTGAGCAGGGCAAGAAGAGCAGCTGCATCCTGCTCAGGGTGGTCTCTGTGGGAGTACCGAGATCCTGATGGGTGGGTTGGTGATGGGTGTCCATACTTATAAGGAAGGTTGTAAGGAAGGATGCAGTCTGGGTTACCTCAGCCCCAGACCCCATAGCAGCTCAATCCAATTGGCCCTGCTTCTAGCAAAGGCTGGGGCAGACACCTCCAGGTGTCCCCTCCAATACTCATTACTCTGCAGTGCTGTGAAAAGAGACTCTGGAGGCACTGAGCACTCTTGGTTCTGCCAGGCAGGGTGGGATTGGCTGAGGACCCTCCCATGCACCACATTTCTGCACCCATGGGGCTATCATCCAGACAAAATGGCCCAACCTGGGCTGCATGCATTTTCAAACAGGTTCTGTTTGCTCACAGTGGCTGTCAGAACAGATGCAGATGTTTGGTAGCTCACTGTGTGTCTCCTTTTCCAGAGCTCAGCGACATGCCTGCTGTCCTGGCCTGACATGGGCAGAGAGGGGACATGGACCTGCTGCCTCGATGAGGCCAGGGAGACCAGCTGGTGGGGGCTCAGATCTACCTGGTGAGGAGGAGCCATTTGCCTTCATGGCCCTGCTGGAGATGAGCACCAACCTTCCTCTCCTACAGCTTTTCTCATATTCCCATGCCTGCCAGGGATCCTTGGGGTGTAGGAGAGCACAGATGGAGGTGTAGCCATGAAGAATCTGTGCTTTGTGGTGAGATGCAGCAAGCACATGGGAGCTATTCCCCCCATTTACTCGGAACCAAGGGCATCCCACAGGGTTATCATTCCTGCTGTGTGTAAGCCCTGTTTCCACACATGCTGTGAACATCTGAGCATCCTCCAGCCCTCCTCATTCTCAGGTGCCCAGATTTCTCCTATCAGACCAGCCTCTTCTCCACACACTACCTCCTGCCCTCCCGCCTTGCAGGTGTCCTCCATCCCCAAGAGCACACAATGGTCAGGTGCTGCTGGCTGGGTCATTACAATCGGTACCTTTCTATAACAGAGGCAGGGGCACCTTTGGTTTTCCCTTTCTCCACTCTTGCCCTGCCATAGCCCAACAGGCCAATCTCCTCCCCTTGTCTGTGAGTGAGGGCACGTCATTCCCATGGGGGCTGAAGGACTTTTTAGTATCTTGGCCATGTAGCTACTGGGACTCTGACCAGTAACAACCACTTTTCTTCAGAAGGATGGAGCTGTGTGTGAATTGGTCCTACCAGGTATTTGCTTTTTCCTTGGAAAGGTCTGTACACCTGTTCTACAGCCTGGGATTTATTCCAATTTTCATTTCTCCCAGTGGCTGCTGGCACACAGTGGGGAGGGGGCCTATTCTCTGTAAGGGAGATGTAAACATCTCTCAGGTTTAAGCCATATCTTTCTACTTGAAGAGATAATATGTTTTTTGTAAATTGCAAGTGATGTTTTAAATACATTTTATCTCACCTATCCTGTTTTGTTCTTATTTCAGCAGACTGGGAAAGGGAAAGAATACAGTAGTCTTTACTTGATCCAGACTATAGACATACATAAGCCTTTTGTTAAATGAAGTGATCACAAGTGAGAGGGCAGCATGAAGTTTCAGAGTTATCTGTGCTGAGAAACATCCAAACCTTCCCAAGTTGCAATTTTGGAGTATTTTGGAGGCTAGAAATGCAAAAAATGAAGATTCTCCTTTGGAAAAAAAGTTAAAGGACTGAAGAATTGTTGTAGAGCACCTCCAGATCTATGAAATATGGGGAGTGGATGGTGTTAAATTCCCCTCCCCATGCCTTGAATACATAGGTGGTTCATAACTTTTCATGGACACCATGTAGGGTATGTGAGCAGCAAAACTAGGAGGTGGGGAGTGTGTTGGTTAAGCATGGTGTGCACCATGGGCTCCTCAGCCTGTGCCTTGGTGTTCTAGTCAGGGGTTTGGCTGTGGTTCCCCAACTGCTGCCTTTAATATGCATCGGGGAAAGCCACCTCAGTGCTCTCTGATCCATGTATCCAGCTGCTGCTTGGCCAGTATGCACTGGTAACTCCCTTTACTCACCCTCCCCATCCTCAGAAGCCTTCCCTAGGGAGAGCCTGGCCAGTTAGACCTGTGGTTCCCTTGAATGCCTTACACTGTCACATCTCAACTACTATTTTCATTGCTTCACAGCTAGCAAGGTCTGGCAACCTCGTTAAGCACATGGCTGGTCATCTGACTCCCATACACAAGCTTTTCACCCAGCACTTCCTACATGCAGTGATTAAGCTCAAAACTGACTGGAAGATTCAGCCCTTGTCATAGAGGACAAGCAATGGAGACTCCCAGACTTCACTGTTTTTTATCCTAAAAGATAAAATTAATTAAATTGATTTTCAGTTTGGAAATACTGATGGTTTGTTCCCCCTTGCTGGATGCTCTCCTCAGGAATTGCACAGTGCAAGGAGAAATCTTGCCCACAACAAGAACCCGGGATCCCTGATCCCACTCTTTCCCCTGGAGATGTCACCACAACTGCACAGTGCAGAACAGCCTCCCACAAGCCACTTGATGCTTTTTAATTGGATTATTTCACTTGGACATATGTTTTTTTTTTTCACGTTACATTGCTTGGTGTGAATACAAAGAGGCCAGCAGATGCTAATACATAAGACACACAGGTACACACACACAGAGTCCCAGTCCTGCCCAAAATTATGGGGTACATGGAATGCCAACAGAGCTGTAAGTGGAGGGATGAGGGTGGTGGAAGGGGAAAGATGACCCAGGACAGCTCTGGAAAACACTGCTGTGCTACATCATCTGCTGAGCGTGCAGTGGGTGGCAGGGATGGCTGGAGACTCAGAAAAAGCAGCGATGGTGTGGTGATGATAGGCATGTGTCTAAGGACAGGTGGGATCCCTGGGACCACTGGATCATGGCAGCTGGAAAAAGGAGGGAAATGTCAGAGATGGATGGTGAGAAGGCAGCCCCCAGTACAGCCTTGGTTGGTGTAACCATGCTCCCATCACCAGAGTGCTTTGGGTAGGGGATGATGGAGGAAGGGGATCTCCTAGCAGCCCTGTCTGGCTGGTGGATGGCTCCGTGCAGCATCTCATTCGCTTTGATGGAGCAACCGAAATCATAAGTCACTGCTGCATCCCACTTGAATGTCACAGTCCTCGAGGTCTGGTAGGCAGTGCTGCCAGTTCTGCCTGGCACACCATGGTGTTGGAGATTGGAGCCCAGCTGAGCTTAACAGAGCAGCACGTGACACCCCACAATATGGACTTCTACAAAAGCAGTCAAACCCAGCCAAATGCACAGGACCAAGAGAGGCCTCAACATCTACTGAGATACACTCAGTGTTGGTTACACAAACACCAGAGCTTGGTGGACAACTGTCCCCTCTCTTGATACCCCACACCCAGCCATGTGTTCCTTTGAAGCCTGGATTTTGGAAAGGCACTCCCAGGCTTCCCTCCCAGATACAATATGGTTTTAGCCTCCTCTCTGCCAGCAGGTCCCAGCTCTGCTCCAAAGTAAGCTTGTCCGCACTGTGTGGCATTGGGTGGCAGATGAGACAAACAGCCAGCAGATGAGTACAGCCAATCAAAGATGGAGAAAAGCCCACCAAAATCAAGGGTCTGCCCTTGCTGTGAGTGGTTCAGGTCCAGCTAGGACTCATGAAGAGCTGCTTTATACAGAAACACACAAAGCACAAGAAAATCAGCTGGTACAAACCCGATGGCCAAGTTCATGTTTGAATTGCAACCCAGTATAAGCTTGGCTTCAGTCTTCCAAGCATGGGGTGTTCAAAACCCCTATATCCATATTGAAGTTTGCAGTGAAAGTCCTCCCAAGGTTAATTTTTCTGGACACAGGAAGCAAAAGGAGATAATTCATTTTCCAAGCTTCGCTTCCAGCTGAGCCCTTAGGTTGGGAAAGATGTGCCTTACTCAGCCTCTGGCAGTCATGGCTCTTCTCTATTCTCATGGGGAATCTCTGGGCAAGGGATTGTTCTGCAGGTTGCCCTCAGCCCCAAGTCAGCATCCAGATACCGGCACGAAATACAGGATTTTTTTTTTTTTCCTTTTTAATATTTTAAAAAATAAATAGAAGAAGAAACAAAACTTTAAAATTTGTTCTTTAAATATTTCCAGCATTGCACGGATAGCACTTTAGTACTCTAGCCTGTTAGATCAGTAGTTTGTTTATTCTGATTCCTAGTTAAAATGTGCTCCTCCCAGCCTGTTTTTTCTTTCTGTACATCTTAAGAACATAGTGTATTCTTTTGTAATGACAAAAAACCAAGCCCTGCAGTGTTCATTTGACATCTTTCCAGCATGGATCAGGGCTCGCTTATTCCTCTTCAAACCTGAAATTCCCAGAACTTCACCAAAAACCTGTTAGCATCCTAACAGCTCTCATATTTAAGGAAAAAAAAGCCAACAAATGAAAACAAAGCAAGCCACGCGCGCGCACACACACACACACACACATAAATCCTCTTCCAAGAGCCTTTGTGATGCCAAACAATGGGTTCAGGCAAACCTCTTGCTGGAGTGTTTTTGCATTGGTCACTGTCTGAGAGCAGTGGTGTTCCCTGGAAATCTTTGAGGTGTAGGATTGAGTTGGGATGCAGGGTGAGGAGGTCAGAGATAGTCATCTTCACTGGAAGGGGAGGTGGGATTGGAGCCCTCAAGGTCAGAGTCCAGTGAACTCCCTGATGGTGTTCGGCTCATTTTCCACATCTGGGAGGCAAAGGTTCTTGCCCAGCTGCACGGGTATCCCACAGCCCTCAGCTGGTGAATTAGCCCCATGACCATGTGCCAGTGGCTTCCTGCAGTTCACTTGCTGCCCTTTGCACTCCTCTGTTTGCTCATGGCTGTTAGCATCTGGCTGATGTACGAGGTCAAAAGATCATCCATCTTGTACCCCTGAGGAGGAGAGGGAAGATGTTACCAGCCTCTAGAGCACACCTTACAGTCTCTGGCTTGTGCCTCCTGAATACACTGGCTACCAGTCCTTGACTTTCAAATTTTCAGGTACATTTTGACCTATTCCACTATTCTCCTTGGGTGAAATGCCACCACCATGAGGAACAGCGTCCAAAGATAAATTGCAACATTGAGACAGAGGAAGTCCCTGTCCCAGGATGCTGCTGACACTAAGGACATAGGGAGCTTTGGATAGGACATAAATTTTCAAATGGCCAACAAAATACTGAATGCCTCAGATGAGCAACAATTAATCCAGAAGGAATTTTCATCCTTTGCGCTTTGGTTTTAAGAGAATCTAGGAGGAGGTTTATTGCTGTGATTGTTACTAGGGACAAGCTGGATAAATGATATTGGTTAAAGGGATCAAGAGTATCCCTTGAGTCCATATCAGCTTTAATGTGTTTTTCAGTCCAGTGATAGGGAGAAGCCTCCCATGCTCCTGACACAGCAATATCCCAAGCATCTTAGGCTTGCTTGTTTGTTGGATGATGGAACATTTGAGAGCCCTGATTCATTGAGCAGTGCCATGGGAAAATCAGAAGAAAAAACCTGTTATCAGCGGCTCTTCTGAGAGACCACTTTCAGCCCAGAGAATTCCTGAGACACAATTTGCTGCCAAAGTCAGGATTTGGTCTAAATCTTTAATGCTTCTTACCAGGGAGGTCTCACAGAGCAACTTGCTTCCTCTCACCAAGTTGCCAATGGTTATGTGGAAATACGTGTTGCCACTGCTCCAGTTGGAGATCTTGGTGAAGGGGTGAGTGATGAGAATATCCTGGTGGGAACACAAAACTGACACTCAACATGCAAGAGAGCTTCAACTTCCATGAGGGGCTGTGGACATTTCTCATGACCCCGTTCACTTTCCATCACAGCATGCCAAGGATGTCTACTGTGATGAGACTCATGGGAATGGCAGTGAGATCAAGACTCCAGATCCTCCAGAGCTTGTGAAGGACTCCTACGCTAGAATGACCATGCAGGTGGTGGAAGTAAGATCTCATCTAGTTCAGCTCCTGTCCTATTGCCTGTTAAAGGATTCAGGAAGGAGTGTGTGCAACCTCCAGGTACAGGGCCCTAATTGTTGATGTTCTCAATCCATATTTTGTTGAAAAAGTCTGGGCTGGCTCTATGCAACAGTGAATTTCTGTCTCCAGAAAATTTTCTGTCTATCCAGCCTTTCTAACCTGGCTTAAAGGGAACTCACTAAGTACTGGACAACATGCTCTTTGGGATGTCCTCTGTGAGGACCTGGGGACTGGGCTCAGGAGCATCTGGTGAATAGCCAAGTTAGTTTTGCTTACCTTGGTTTTGGGATCAATGAGGCTGACTCCATGCTTATTGATGGCAATTAGAAGGATTTCTGGATAATTTGGCTCTGTAGTTTGCTGTTGGAAATGACACAAACTGGTTAGGGGATGTGTCAAGCAAAATCAGACCCCTTCCTATTTCCTCTCTCCCTGTCTTCTGACAGCACTGGCTTCTACTGTCCTTGATAGAACTCCAGCGCCATGGTGGGTGGTCTGGATTTGGTTTGTGGTGGATAGAGACACATCCCTTGGAAAACCACAGGTTCCCCTTTGCCTCAGCAAAAAAGAGAAAAGCTCTTGTGTGTTCAGCAGCTCAGCTGTGGGAGCAGCCCCAAAGACTGAGATATGCTGAAGCTCTACAATTATTCTGCCTGGGTAAAGAGGCAGGGCAGCAATGAACAAGTGAATTTGCCCTTTACTGGTGAAGACTATTACATTTTCCCTGTTTCGTTGGGATTATCCCAGCCTGGTTCAGATGTGGAACCCCTCTGTGGTACAGGGCTCCTGATCTTGGCTAAAAGCTGCCAGAGAACCCCCAGGGCAGGTACCTTCACTTCAAAGAATGCTGATCCAAATGTAGGCCACTTGAAGATAATCTTTAGAAAGGCAAGCTTGGCTTCTTCTCTTGTTTTGCCCGCGTGTTTGTTGTAGTATGCCACAATGGACTGCAACAGAGAACACAACAGAGATGGAGGGTTTGCAGTACCTGGCACCAGGGACATTTGCAGGGAGGGAGCATCAGTTCCACAATGATAGACTCATAGAAGAGTTTGGGTTCAAAGGGACCTTTGAAAGATCATCTAGTCCAACTCTCCTGCAGTAGACAGGGCTGCCTTCCCCTAGAGCAGGTTGCTCTGGGTGCTGTCCAACCTGACCTTGATGTTTGGTTCTAGCCTCTATTCCAATAACAGGTCAAAAAAGTGCTGGCTGATCACCAGAGCAGGGCCTAGAACCAAGGTAGGTCCTTTCTAGATAAGCTGAGCTGGTGACTCCATTAAAGAGATTATAAATTTTGGTTATCCAAATTATGCAGCAGAGGAGACTGAGAGATCTTCAACCCAGAGATGCTGATATCAGATAGGAAGCAGAAAGGACTTATCAGACTATTTCTTGACAGTGAGACACCTCTAATATTTTAAGGCTAGACCTGTTTTCACCTGTGCCACAGCTCTCCCTGTGTAAAGCAGGAAGAATTACACCTTTACTCAGTAGTCTGCATTAAATGACAGACCACCTCTTCACGAGACCATCTCTTAGCATGTTTCCATCTGGCTTTGCATCCACCACTACAGCCACAGTCTCAGGATAAAGAAAACCCAAGGCAAGGCATGTGTATGTGAACATGCATGTACAATTTCTCCTCTTAGTGGTGCCAGGGAAGCTGAAGCTCTGGTAAGGCCCAAGAAGGACCAGGTGTCACTGATTCTGGCAGTCCAGCTTCAATACTGAATGTCAGACAAGCTACCTGAGAGACTGGACTTCTCCCAGCCAGGCCTGGTGTATGAATCAAGCTGTTGGTTTACCCTTTTCCAGTCATCTGGAGAGAGCTGCCGGATGAGGTCCTGAGGCACCAGCTCCTTCAGGAGTTTGGGGATGCTGGGGAAATAGGACTTGTCATCCTCAAACTTGACCCGGTAGATGAGAGCTGCCAGCTGCAGAACCTCTTCCCGTGAGCACTTGTGGTAGCCACGCAGGTACTTTGGTAACTCCTGTATGGAGGAAGGAACAACAGAAAGATAGAGAGGATGTGCATGGACCTTCACCCTCAGATGTTAAATGGAGTTTGTGGAGGTATCCAGCCCCTGGCTAAGAGGCTATTCCCTGAGAACATCTGCAGATGGACAAGTCTTTGCAACCTATTCCTAATCCCTCCCAAGTCTCCACTGCTACTGCAGAGTCTCGGCACACCTGGTAATAGTGGAAGATTGAGTCTGCCATCGAGTCTTTTCCAGGCGTTGTGTTGGTCCACAGTTTTTTCATGAAGAACACTTGGTAGGTGAGGGAAGGCACTATACCTGTGTAAATGATGTAAACATAAGAGTGATGGTGTGAGTACCAGCTGGCAATCAGTGTCTGCATCCAGCAGTGCCCATGTGCCATCACAACTTAAAGGGATGGGACATTCACAAGGCCAAATGGGTTCTGACTTTGCAGAACAAACAACATCACTGCCATGCAAACCTTTAATGAAATGTAAAAAGTATCTGGGTTCTCTTGTACAACGGTACTTCATTGATAGTACCCATGTCTTACACAGGACAGAGTTCTACCCTGGAGGCATCTGTGTCTTGCAGCCACTGGTAAATTCAGCAGAGCTGCAACCAAATCCCCTTTGGATGTGGTCAGTGAGGTGAGATCAATCCCACCACTGAAACCTTCCTGCAGGCACTTCCTGGAGAGATGCCCTCCAGCAGGTGCTTCACACAGGGGCCAGGACTAGCCTTGGAACAGAGGTTTTGCTGCTCCTGGATAGACCACCTCCTAGGTGATGTCCCCAGGGATGGTGCAGAGAGCACCACCCCCACAAGTGTGGCCTGACAGATCACAGAATCACTGAGGCTGGAAAAGATCTCTGAATCCAACCATTAACCTAACACTGCCAGGAACACCACCATACCATGTCCCTAAGCACCACATCTACATTTTTTTGAACACTAGAGGACAGTGATTCCACCACTTTTGTGTACAGCCTGTTCCAATACTTGTGGCAGACTAAGTGGTCAATCTTGTTTCAAATGGCTGGAGGGCTGTAGGAAGGTTGAGTGTGACTCAGACTGGAAAAAAGTCATCATTACCATCTTTTGCTGGTCTTGCTTTCTTTATCCAGTCTGTCAGGTGTCTCACAAAGTCAAAGAAGAAATCTCCCTCTGGCACACTGATGACCTGGGAGGGACACAGTAGATAGTCATGATGGCTGAGCAAGTCATACAATAGGATCACAGAATATCCTGAGCTGGAAGGGACCCAGCAAGGTCATCAAAACTCATCTTCTGGCCCTGCACAGGATATCTTTAAGAATCACAGCACGTGCATAACAGCATTGTACAAAAGCTCCTTGAAATCTGTCAGGCTTGGTGCCACGACCACCTCCCTGGGGAGTCTGGTCTAGTGCCAAACAACCCTTTATGTGAAGATCCTTTTCCTAGTATCCAGCCTACATGTCCCCTGACACAGCTTCATGCCATTCCCTTGAGTGTCATCACTGGTCAGCCTAGAGGAGAGAGCAGTGTCTTCCCCTCCTCTTCCTCTCATGAGGAAGTTGCAGACTGCAATGAGGTCTCCTCTCAGTCCTTCAGGCTGAACAAACCAAGTGACCTCAGCTGCTCCTCACATAGCTTCCCCCTCAAGGACCTCCACATCGCCACAGCCTCTCTAACAGCTTTATTTCCTTCTTATATTTTTGTGCCCCAAACTAGTGGCAAGGCTCCACGGGCAGGGTTGGCCACTGCCCAGCCCATCCCCTGCAGTTGTTGCTCACTGCTCTGTACTTCTTACACTAATGTGTTATAAACTGCTGATGTGAGAAAGCCAATGACAGCACCTTGCTTTGGGCTCTGTCTAATTTCACTAATTACTCCTTATTGCAACCTGCTTCACCACAACACTTCCTTTCCTTTCCTGATGATATCTCCATAGATTTCTCCCAGTTGCCAGAGGCAGCTCTAAGCTACGCATTTTTCTTACTTGGTCCTTTCTTACAAACCCAATTCAGCAACAGGCTAGGAGGGCTTTGCCTGTCTGTGCTTTAAATCTTTTGGGGTGACTGCTGTAAGGCAGGGCTATAGGACTGCAAACCTCACCTGTATCAGGTCAGATCTGACTTAGACATGTCACACAGCTTGTAGTGAAATGCTTCTCACCACATGGCTCTGGCTTCACCAAAGTGTACCCACCGGCAAGTGGGTTGTCCCAGGTACTTCAGCCTCTGGGTGGGTCACTCACCTTGTCAGAGATTTTGACGAAGAGGCTGAAGCCCTCAGAGGACTTCAGGAGAAGCCTGTTGGAAATGTTCTGGCAGAAGTCCTTGGCTTTTGTGCTGGATTCCACCTCAAATGCCTACAAAGAGAGGAAGATCACCACTTCTGTCTAAGGGTTAATTTCCCTTTTTGCTCTCTTTGAGGAACTCCACGTACACACACACACACACAGAGGGGTTTAGATGCCCACCACCAATGAAATCAGTGACATTGAGGACTGGGGCTCTGGGCATCAGAAGGGATATTGCAGAAGCTCTGTCATGCTACTGCTGTACCATTGTACTTTGTGATGCTGTATTAATATCCTCTGGTTTATCCAGAGCTCCCCAGGCAATGCAAGAGATTTTTCTGATGTAACAGTGAAGTGTCAGAACTATTTGTTTGAGGAAAGAGCGGTGGGAAAGAGAGAGTGAGAGACCTCCAGGCTGATTTGTCCCAACTGTCTCTCCAGTGACGATGAGGAAGTTAGATGCCTGGCTTAGCCCAGGTCTAAGCCAGATGCCTGGTTTCTAGATAGCTGACTAGAGGAAAAATAATTCCTGTTGGACGAATATCTAAAGGATAGGATGTTTAAAGCTCTGTCCCATTTGTATGCACATTCCAATTCTGGTTCTGCCTTTTGAGCTGTGCTCAGCATTTACATTGCCTCACATCATGGTTTAAGAAAGTCCAGTTTTCAGCTGTGGGGCTGGTTCCCTGTGGGCACCTAGAAGAGCCAATCAGCTGCCTAGTTTGGAAGATCAAACCACTTACAAGGGCTGAATATGTCTCTATGAAAACACATTTAAGGATGGGCTAGCCCATGGGAAGCTCTCTTTGGTCTGACCTTTGAAAGGAAACTGGTCAGGCCAGCACTGTGCAGCCAGGGCAGTGCCACGTGGCCATGGCTATTTTGGCATGGCTTGCAAATGAACGTTGTTTACTCTGGGACCAGGAGTGGCCACCAGCATCCCGGTCTGGGAGTGGCCATGTGGCCGGGACTGCACAGCCAAAATCGGTGTGACCGCGGTGGCACCGTGCAGCTGCGGCTATCTCAGCATGACTGGTAATGGACTTCAATTAGCCACTTTTAGCCAACTGTGCTGTGGACAGAAGGACAAAAGGAGTGGCAGCAGTTTTTTTGTTTCCAGCACCCTGTATGCAGGGATGGTGCCAGCAGCCAGACTTTGTTTTTCCCCTGTAATTCATGGAATGCATTGGGGGGTGCAGCATTCTAACCACAGCTTGGAGTAGGAGCACCACTGTTTAAATAAGCAGATGTTACAGTAGCTGTAATCCAATGAGAAGCTTGAACAGAGAGAGATGAGAGTTGAAAAACTTTGCCTCAGGAATAGAAGAAAAAAACCGCTGTTGCCAGAGATGGATGAAAATAATTTTTTGTTTTTATGCTAGAATAGCTCATCCTTAAAATAGCACCCCAATAAGTTGACATGGCCCATGAATGCAGCTTTGGGAAAGCTGCAAGAGATGGGATGGACTTTCACATTGTGAGCAGATTTTCCTTTCCCAAGTGGCCAGTTTGCTGTGATATTGAAGCCACAAGAGAACTGTTTCTTCTGGAGAAGTCTTCATGGCATGGCAAGAGAGACTCCTCTCCCTAAGTGAACTGAAGAAAGACTATTTTGGGGTGCTAAACTGACTGAAAGTCCCAGGTTTTGTCTCTTTATGTTGTCAGTGGGAAAGAAAAGAGGGTGTGGGGGAAGGAGAAGTGTTCTGAAGGTTTATTTTAATTTTCTTATTATTTTTCATTTAATTCTGTTAATAAAGCTTTTCTTTATACCCTTTAAAAGTTTGAGCCTGTTTTGCCCTCCTCCTAATCCATATCTCACAGCAGGAAATGAGTAAATAATGTTAGTGGGTGCACTGGCATTTGGCCAGCACTAAAACCACTACAATAATTGGTGCACTGGCTGGGAAACAAACCAAAACCACTACACTTAATTGGTGTTTCTGCCCAGTTTCTGAAACCACTACACCTCAGTTTTGCTCTACCCACTGAAAGAGATTCAGCTCATAGCAGTTTAAGGAACTTAAGCTTCTGACCACCACATGCACAGCTGAACCACCATGTTCCACATCCCACAAGAGTCTGATCTGGGGTTCAGTGCTGCTAATGCTCAGAAGCACTTCAGTGCCAGATGCATGTTGTACTGGAATGATGCTACTCTGCCAGTCCACCTAGTGACTTCCATTGCCAAATGGATCACAGTAAACGCATCCAAGTGTAGAAGTCCCCACTGCTTCCTTCTACTGGTTCTCACACAGATGCATGTGTATGAAGTAGTGTCATGCTCATTGCTGGTCACGTAAGAAAAAATAAAATCATGAGAAACCCCAAGAATTCTCTCAACACTCCATTACAGATAAACAAGGGCGCTCACAGCTGCTGCAGAGGAATCATCCTTTTCTTTCCATGGGTGTGGACTCTTTTACAAATAAACCCACTTGGAAACAGGGAAATTTAATTGTACCCAAGGGTATGAGGGAAGAGAGAGATGTGAGCCTCATAGGAAGACTAATCAGTAGGTGAGACAGCAGCACCTGCAAGAACATGCCTATCTGCTCTGGCATCAATATGACTAGCTGCCTTATCAGCATATCAGATGCTTAGTGAGAGTTTTCTGAGTGCAGGTATGATTTCTGTGTCATCTCAGGTCAGTAGGGTTAATCTCAGTCACCCACTTGCCAGTGCTGCAATAGTCTGCCCAGTTCCCAGGGGGGCCCCTCATGGTACCCCCCTCTGGGTATTGTTGGGTGGACAATATCTGTTGGTTTAGGCTCTGAATAAGTGAGAACCAAGGCCTGTGAGCTACTCTGAGTGAATGGATGAACCTATCCAGTTTCCCTCTTTCTGCAGTCAAACTCTAAAGCCTCTAGTGAACACCAGCAAAGCACCCATATCTTGAAAAACACAACTTGCAACAAATCCGAGTGGAAAAGGATGGATTCTTCTTGTAATGCTTTGGCCCAGAGGCTTCTGGAAAGGCTGAGCTTTTCTAAATCAGAACCAGTATTAGCCTCCTCTGAGATTTTAATAAGCAAATTGACAGCCATCCCAACAGAAAAGCATTTCCTTCTCCCTCATTTACCTCATCAGTGTCATCAGGGAAGTAAACCTTGTGGAAAATTTGGGTTGTTTTGTGTTGAATGGCTTCCACTTCTACTAGATGGGGCGGGTATTTTCTGGATCCATTCCTGAAAAACAGGAGGTGGCAAGTATCACAGCATCATCATAGCAAGAATCCTTTGTTTAAATCTTCCCTTTTTAATGCATATTCTTTTTGAGTAACTTCAGCTACTTCCTTAATATTAAGATTTATTTTCCTTCTAAAAAGAAGAAAGTGACTTAAATGGACATGGATGAAGTTGATTAACTTCTGTTTTTCTGCACTGCTTATCAGCAACCCATTGTCTGTTTCAATCAGTTTGGTGGAATAGAGACAGAGGCTGTGAGCTTTTACTGTGCCCCCAGTCACCAAAATATCTCCAAGTTGTACTTTTTCACACATATTTGGATGCTGTGGTACAGCCAGGGCTAGGAGGTCTTTCAGTGCCATACCGTAGGGCTTTCTGGAGTCTCTGGATGCAGTCTGCTGCCAAGGGGTGATGTTTCCGGGATTGCAGGAACCTCTGGACGTGGGGCAGGAGGATGTTACTTGGAGGGAAAAGGCCTGTACACAACCACAGCAGCTCCCAGCCTTTCTCTTCACTGTATCTGCACAAGAAGAGACCCAGGAGGAAAAAAATTATTTGTGGCACAAACACTTCAGATCTGCTTTGCCCACCACAGTATAATGCATTTGGGCCAAGGGGAACAAACAGCTCTTACTTGATGTGGTTGTCCGTGAGCTGCTTGAGGGTCTGGCAGTAGATTTCATCTTTTAGGGGTTCAGCTTTCAAGGCACCTTCAAATATTTGGTCTGTCAGCTCATTGACTGAGCGGGTCCTTTTGGATGGGTAGTCACCCATATATTTCAGCACAGGTGGGAGGTAGGAGTCAAGGATGAGCTAACTGGGATATTTGGTGAAGCCCCTCTGTTGATGATGTTGTTAAAGACATGCTACACATGACTATGGAAGTGGCTGCAAAGGGATATTCAGGCATCAAACTCTGTCCCCAAGGCCATGTGGACTGGTCTGCACATTGATTAGGGCTTTAGGGCATCCATAGCAGGTGCACTTGGCAGAGAGTCAGCTGAACCAAGACAGAACAGCACTAGTGAATGTGGACCAGCAGGACTCAATAACTGCTCCCTGAATCCTCACTGATTAAGTAGACACACCTCAGATTTCAAGGATGTTAAAGTACAGATTTGTGGCGCAGACCCATATCCAAGGCTGTGACATGGTCCCACAGCCCTTAACAGGGACCACAAACATTTCTTTGGGCTTTGCTTGGAGCCCTAAAAAGCCTGGTCAGCCCTTTGCCTGTCAGACTTGTTGCTGAAGGGCACTCCCAAGCAGAGGAAGGATATCAATAAAGGCCATACAGGCTTCTTGGGACAGCTCCTCGCTGCCCAGGATCTTCTTCAGCAGTGGCTGTTTGATGGGCTCGCGGGTGTAACACCACAGCTTGTCCTTGCCACGGCTCTTGGTGATCATCACCCGGCTGAGGGTGTGTTTTGGAGGTGGCCTGGTGGCAAATGCAAAGCAAGAGGTGGAGAGATTACAGGGATAATAGGAACAGCTTACAGCCAATGTTTCACCTAGGACAGTTGCTCACAGCACCCGAATAAAGAGCTCTTACACCAAATGGGACATCACAATTTAGCAAGTATCCAGCTCCAGTTCTGCTCAAAGAGAACCACTTGCACTTTCCTATGGCTCAGAAGAATCTCTTATAGACCCTACCCCAGTAATGACACCACACCCATCCTGTCCCAAAAAGCTTCTAACCATGGGAAGGATGATGGCAATGAATGTCAGGGAAGTCACAATGAAAGCATATCACCTAGCAGTATAAGCCTGACAAGGAGAAGACATCTCAGAGGAACTGATCTGCCTGTTTGGATTGCCAGCCCATCCAAACAAAAGTGGGAGCGTTGGTCACCTGCATTCACCAGTGGTGCACATTTAAATTTTTGGAGCTGAGATGAAAATGCCTATATAGCCTAAGCACATCCTCCCATATAATATTAAATTTCAAATTGCTACACCACTGCTGAGAAGGAATCCTTTATAAAACCTTGTCTGTGGAAAAACTGCAGTTCAAGTGCCATGACCTAAACCAGAGGTTGCACTTGTACAAAGTCACACAATGGGGTATTCACAGTCTTTTCCAGTAGCAAAATTTTCCTGATTTCCAAGTAACCTGCAGAGGGATTCCTATAATTTTTGAGAATGGTTTAAAAAAAAAAATCACCTAAAGTAATCATAGGAAAATTCCTCCAAGGTGTATGGCTTTACTCTTTCTTCACTGTCTGAAACTGCCATCTGAGAGGTTCTGATAACATCTTGTCGTTGGTCAGGGGTCATTGTGACCAGGGCCTATGGGATGAAAAGCTCTCTGTTACCTGGTATATTTGAAATAAAATATATCTGATGTATTCAAAGAGAGGAAGCAGATATAAAACAAGAACAGTGGAAATGAGAATAATCCATCAATTCCCATTAACAGTCAGTTAGAACTGTACAGTTTTCACTTCTCTGTGTCATTCTCAGTCACTAATGCAAGGAATAACAGGTATTTCCACAGTGTGGATCATTTCCTAAGGAAGATAATGTGCTCTGGAACCTACAGATCCATACGTGAGTGTAGCAGTTCCCTCCAGCCATAAATACACCTTTAAGCAATCAGGCCAGCGGGAAGGGTTTAGCAAAATATGTGGATATTCCAAGTCACAAGTTTGTGGTGTCCTGAGTGCCAAGATCAGAAGAAAGGCCAACATTGCTTTTGCCTTGGACAACTTGTCACCTGTCTCATCCACTTTGGTTTCTGACTTATGTTCAGGGAGACTCTGGCCAGATCTAAGCACTTCACAAAGGCTTTGACCTCCCTGGATGTTGTACCAAGTAGTGTAATTCCGTAAGATTACTTACCACGATCTCCAGTGGAGGCATGGTGACTGTAGGCAAGACATAGACGGAATCAGTTGGGAAATCCCCTCTCTGCTTGGTCCGTTCATTGAACCCATTAGCCCAACCCGAGTTCATCACTTGTTCTCCCGTGTCCTGGTCCAGAACTATCAGGTCTCCTTTAAGGAAGCTGAGGAACCCAGATTCCTCTCCCACTGCAAAAAAATTGGTTTGAATTGTTTTTTTTTCCAAATTCCTCAGGAATATGAAATCTATCTATATGTTTACCAGTGAGCTGGGCTATTTACTTGCCTGGATTTGGGTTGTCTTGGAGAGTGACCACATACTTGGATCGTTTCCTTAGTCCTTCAAGGAAGGTCACCACCAGGTCCCGGATATCCTCTGCATTGTTGGAGGTGAAAGTGTATTCATCACCTTTAATGGTGGCCAGGGTGAAGCTCTGCCCTTGCAGCTTTCCTCCTCTGGGATATATTTTTATAGGAGACATAAACATGAAACATAATGACATCCAGAGGCAAAGCCTGGAAAAGAACTGATCTGTGGTAAGGTTGTCAGCCAAGTCTATTCCTCCTTACCTGCTGCTTGACACAGCTGTGATCTCTGGGAAAGAGAGCTCTAAGAGAACCTGCTCCTGTTCATCCACAAAGTACACCCCTGTCCAGTTGACAGCTACAATCACATCATTTTTAGGCAGACTTGGTCCTGGGTTGAAGATAAGACATTCAATCAGCTGATGAAAGGTGTTAGGATACAGAAAACATTCCAAAGGAGGATGCAATGATCAAAAAGCTCTGTGTTTTTTAAAGGGTGAGAAATAGTGGCAGACCTATAGCCTGAGCCATTGCTAATCAGGATGCAACAAAAAATAATGCATCCAAGAAAGACCAGCTAGATGGTTCCCTTCTTGTCTGTGGAATCCCCATCTCTCCTTCCTTTTGCTTCAGAGCATCTTGTGCTCTGAGGATGTGCTCTCCTGACTCACCTGAGAATTTGAAGGCTTCATAAAACCGAGAAAACAGCAAAGGCCACTTGAAACGCGCAAAATCCACCACTTCTTCCTTGACCTTTTTTGGGTCTGCCCTCTTCTGAGTATAAATTCCCTACAGAAAAGGCAAACCACAACCAACATGAAGCAAAACAGTTATATCCAGGAAAAGAGCAAGGAAAATCATTCCATGTAACCTGAAAATCTTGGAACAAATATTAATGGAAGTCTCAGTGTGGCTAAGGGCCAAACTACTACAGGAACAAGCGACAGTTTGGGCAAAGTCCTGGCCTTCAGTTCCCACTTTATGGAATAATTTGACTTGGAGAAGGCTGGGCAGGTATCTAGAGTGACCAGTCTCTGTAAGGCTTGTCTCAGCTGACTGTGGGTTTTCCTAAAGTAAGTGTTTACTTTTCAGCTTGACATTCCTTTAGCTGGAAGCAGACACTCATTAGCCCTTAAGTCCCTTATTTAGGGCATCCTTAGACACCTGACACTTCTGTACAAAGCTGTACAGGGGATGTGCAAGATCCAAGTGAATCCCTGTATCTCCACTGACAGTTGAGGTGAGACTCCTAATGCACTTGGAGATGTTTATATAGTAGGGGTCCTAATCTGAAGCTGGCTCCTGATATTACATGAATGCCCATCCTCATACCAGGAACATCACCCCTCATGGTGTCATGAGTACTGGGTAATGACTTATGGAAAGCGTTGCAGTGTGAGAGCATCACAAATGTTCTAATTGAAGTCAGGAAGGTTTTATACAAAGCTCAGCATAATAAATTCCTGACATAACCCACAGACACAAACCACCTCTGTAATACAACTGGTGACACCACAATCTCGTGTAACAGGACTGCCACCCCAGAGATGGCGTTCTGCATCTCACAGTAAATCTTTGCAGGATGTCTTCTGTCAGATCTTGCGTAACAACCAGTGGTAAAGCTGAATATGGTTAGTACAAGCCCTGCCCTTTCTCATTATTTTAGCTTCAGACCAGGCTAAGAGTTGAGCTATGATGTCTGACATATGTTTAAAAGGCACATGAAGCTATTGAAGCATGATGTGGTCCTCGACAGGTGATCTATTGTCCCACCTTTTTATGCGCAGCTATAATGAGCTGAGCCCATTTTTCCACTGTTTTTGAAGCTGTGATCTCTCTGTCTGGAATGTAGGATGGAATTAGATTTAGCAGCCTTTCCAGTACCATCTCTGACCCATAGTCCACGTAATATTGCTGGGAAGCCAGTTCTGCCAGATCTTCTTCCTGTGGGAGCCAACAAACCAAACTGATGCTGTCAGCAAGTCATCACAACATCCATCCTCAACCACTCAATGAGCCTGTTGTGGAGGCTGGGTGTACTACAGAATTGGGAATGCTTCCTTTTGGCAGAACTTCACCTTTTGCAGTTTTTTTGCATATCTAAAGTTCAGGACATTGACCACTAAAAGCTGTGATTAAGCCTTAACATAGTCATTGTTAAGAGTGGTCATGCAGCATGTGGAAGCATCCAAGCCCAGTCAGGAGGATGTGATTGCTGTAGCTCCTGTTTTCCATGTGAATACCACAATGCCCAAGCTAATGGGTGTCCAGGGAGGAATATTTATCATCTCCCTTGTTGTAACCTATTTCACCATCTCAAAGACACTTGTCAGACCAGTCAGACCTCGTCAGACGTGCTGAGGTCACATACCTTGTCACACCGATACTCCCCAAACTTCACCCCTCGCACAATCTGTTGGTAGATGAGATTGGTGGCCACATTGTCCTCACTGGGGTTGTGCCAGGGCGTGAATATCTCCTTTCTGAAGAAGAGCCGCCACGGTGCGTTGCGCTCCTGCGCTCCCTGCTCCTTGGCGTACTGCTCGCACTGGGACACAGCATCCATCACATGGTCATTGCCACTCCCCAACGAGGACACCTAGGCAGGGCAGAGAGAAATGTGGCATTCATCTGACCAAATGCAGACCTTTTTAGGTAGAGAGATCTATTTTTGAGTCACTCAGACTACCTTTATAATCCAAATATTCAAAATAATCAGAATAATCAATGGTTCTATGTCATCTAGCCAGCCAAGTTCTGCAGCATGGCTGGGTGAGCCATTCCATTTTGAGCTCCAGTTTCTCATCCAGACTGAAAGGGGAGCATCAACATGAATCAGCAAAGCCAATGGTCCCATTTTAAACTACTGTTGATTCCTACTGTGCTTTGAAAAACACTGTTTCAAAGTCATGGGCTTGGATCCAACCCAGCTAAGCGTCAGAAAAACCCAGAATAAAATAGTCTATCCTTTACAGAAATGTACCTGTCTTCTCATTGGGGTCTGCTGTGAAGTCCCCAAAGCACTATATCTCCTCAGACCTAGCATCCCTTGCTGAATGCCACCTCAAAAAAGATGAAGAAATCAGAGTATAAACTATTTTCTTCTCCATCTAGAAGCAGAGGTGGCCATAAGGTAGGTGAGAACATGCTTCATCCTCTTACACAGCAGCTCTTGGAATACTTGAGTTTCATTGACTTGCAGCTGTTGTCTCACCTGATGAAGCTTTACCCCTCTCATTTATGCTCACCTTTATTTTAACAGAATTTCTGAAAAATATATGTTTTAAGGTTAAATAAACCAGGTTAAATGCCAATGCAGCCATAGCAGTCTGGATTTTAGCTAATTTTGGAAGCTTAATTTAAACTGTTAGCTTTCCAGTTAAATTTAATTGTCTCTCTTGCATAAAAATCCAGCTAGGATGTTTTACTGGAAATTCATTTCTAATAAGCTTAACTAAGAGTAAGAGAATAGCATCACACAGGTGTATAGAAGGAAAGGAATTTCTAAAGGTTTCTGGCCCACCACACTGGTCAGAACAGGTGCATCTTTGAATGGGTTTCTCTGTGCATTTTCCTGTTAAATTCTGAATATCTCCAAGGAGAGACATTTTCCTACAACCCAACTTCAGAGTTTGACTACTCTTTTTGTGAAAACCATGCTGCCACTTGTACTGTAGAAATAATCCCTCTGCCTTCTGGAAGTTATGTGACAGCAAGGAGAACCTCCCCCTTCTTTCCCAGAACTATTCAGGAACAGGACTTAAGACATACCTTGTCAAAAAGTGCAATGTAGAGCGAAAAGCCAAATCGGTCCTTCAGGCTGATTTTGTCAGCCAAAGAATTACAGAGCTCTTTAGCAGTTGTTGCAGAGTCTGTCAACAGTGTCTTTGTTGTCCCATCCATAAATGTGACAGGCAGCATGATCGGTTTCTTGGACTTGGTCGCCTAAAGGATTAAAGTCAAACTTTATAATGTTATGTGTATTTCAATACTATTTACCTGCATACTCTTTACCCTACTCTGGTAACCACTTACTAATTCCTGATCCCACTGACTGGCTGCTTTTCAGTGCTACCACACCATATTTATCAACAGGATAATGTGCAGTCAGCCACTGGAAGCATGTGGAAGCCATAAATATTTTATTTAATACATTCAGTCATCAAGATGCCTAATCCAGAAAACACAAGCATGCTTGGAAATGCTCATGGACACTGGAGCACAACTGTATATGCTGCAAATCTGTTTAGAAAATGAGAAATTTTTGCACAAACTACTTGTTCCAGCTATAATTATCCCCAAACAAGTCCCAGGGACCACTCACAGGAGGCAGTTTGCCTGCAGCCACCTTCATCTGGAAGACAGTTCCTTTGAACACACAGGGGCTTGCTCTGTGCCAGCTGGCCTCAATGCCAACAGCACACATTTAATTTACAAATACTGATGCAGCCAAGAGGATTGATCTTCAACATACCCTGGAGCAAATCCAGGATGTATGGGGAATGCAATACGTTGGAATTTCATGAAAATTCTCAACAGAAATAGGCACTTTGCTGTCCCATGTTCTGTCCTGACAGAGATGTGGTTCTTGTGACAGTGAAAGGCTTAAACCCTGAGCCCCAGTTCCCTGGGGAGGCAATGGAGGGGCTCATACCTGCAGCTCCAGCCAGCTGGGTGGCTGTGTCCTTGTCCCATTGACAAACGTCCGCCTCAGCCTCTCTTCACAATAGGGAGCATAACCTGGGGGGCCTCCGTTGATGAAGTTCCTTAAATACTGTTGGCAGCAGGGAACACATTGTTCAGACCTTTGGCTTAAGAGGCCGGGCATTTGCAAAAAGTAATGTTTTATTGGAGAAAAGCCCTCTGTGACTAATGACAGTGATACCACTCAGGCTCAGATGTTCCTACATCACACCGCTGGGAGCTGAGAGGGAGTAGGACAGTCTGCACCCCTGCCTAGTTCTTCTACTGTGCATTTCTGGCCTCAGAGGAGATAAGATACCAGACTAGACAGACCTTTGACTGAAGCCAGAAAAGCAGCTTTTCTGTTTCTGCTATTGCTGCCCAGTGATTTCTATCTTTATATTTTAAAGATGCGTTATAAAATATTATTGAGTGTTGGCCAAAAAGATGGGAGTGAATGAAAAAGATGTGTAAGTAATGATTCAGAGGAATTGTAAGTGAATGCCATTCAGAACATTTAACTGACAGCACAAAACATCTTTCACAGTGACATTAAACAGATATCTCCTTAGTCAGATTTTAAATTGCATTTTGGCCTAAACCAGAATTTGAAGCACTTCAGTACATGTTAAAAGTACAACATTATTGTAGAGAAAATTAAATCCAGTGATTTCCACAATATGAAAGCAAACACACTTAAAAATATTACACCATCATCTTGGCCAAAATGTTAGCTAAGACTAATAAATCTGTAAATTGAATTTTTCTGAGAGACTTTATATTAAGATAAAGAGTTCTCTGAACGATAGCACACAGTTATTCTTTCAGAAACACAGACTGCTTTATAACACTGTCAGCCATAAATAACATGGCTAGAGAGACAGATAACTCTGTCAATCGTAACTTACAGAGACATTATGAAGTACCTACGTGATACAGGCAGGTTATAGGGATGAGATCTTCTGCAAATGATAGTAAGCAGTTGATGCAATGTAAAAGTGTAGTTTTAATTATGCTATTGCTAATAATGAACGATGCAATTACTTATTTTTTCACATTCCTACCTCCCTGTGACTGAACCTTCCCACCTAGGCCTACTGTTGGTTGAAACAAAGGTGCAAGGAACAGGAGTGCTAATGTGTCTTGGCCCATGTTTAACACATGATGCGATAAAGGTGTCTAATGGGATCCAAAGCACAACTTGAATATTTGGGAGCAGGAATACATGTTGAAGACCTGCCTCATTATCAGTGAAATCCTTCTTATAATGTTGAGTTCTAATTGATACTTTTGAATGACAGAATCATAAAAGGAAATGGATGCCATCCAGAGGCACTTGGACATGGTCAAGAGTTGGGCCTGCATGAACCACAGGAAGTTCAACAAGGACAAAAGCAATTTCCTGCACCTTATCTGGGGCAATCCCAAACACAGGCTGGGCAGAGAATGGATTGAGACTAATCCTGGGAAGGAGGACTTGAGTGTATCCATGGACAAGAAGCTCAGCATGACCCACCAGTGTGCACTCACAGGTCAGAAAGCCCAACATGTCCTGGCCTGCATCACCAGCAGTGTGGGCAGCAGGGCGAGGGAGGAGATTCTGCCCCCCTGCTCTGCCCTAACCAGATCCCACTGGGATCCCACTGCATCCAGCTCTGGGGCCCCAACACAGGAAAGATGCTGAGCTGTTGGAGCAAGCCCAGAGGAGGCTGCTAAGACACTCAGGGGTTGGAGCACCTCTGCTATGGAGACAGGCTGAGAGAGCTGGGGTTGTTCAGCCTGGAGAAGGGAAGATTCCAGGGAGATGTTAGACCACCTCCTGGCACTTAGAGGGGCTACAAGAGAGCTAGAGAGGGACTTTTGATAAGGACATGGAATGACAGGACAAGGGGAAGTTGCTTTAAACCAAAAGAGGGCAGGTTTAGACTTGGCATAAGGAATACATTCTTTACTATGAGGGTGGGGTAAGAGACTGGAACAGGTTGCCCAGAAAAATTGTGTCTGCCTCATCCCTGGAAACATTCAAGGCCAGGCTGAATGGGACTCTGAGAAATCTGGTCTAGGACCCAGAAGGAATGCCCTCCTGGCAGCAGGGTTGAACTAGATGACTTATAAAGATCCCTTCCAACCCAAACCATTCTATGCCTCTACGATACTATGATCTTGGGATTGTCTGATTCTATGTCTGAGTCTCCAGAACTACTTATAAATTATTTCTGACAAGTGCTTCACTACCCTAAAGTAATCTTCTGTTATTAAAGATTTAAACCAACACAACTTCCTGCACCATACTTCTCAGATCTCATTTCCACACATAATTTAATTTTCTGTGACTCTGCCAGTGATTTATCTTCTTTATTATATTTCACACTGACAAGGCCTGGGGATGAAGGAAGCATTTCTATTCCTGGCTTCAGCTCTTTCAGTGCTGAACACCCAGTACCTAATCTGATATCTATGGAAATTAATGGAACATCTTTATTTCCAGTCAGGCACTGGAACAAATTGTCCAGGGAAGTAGTGGAATCACCATCCCTGGAAGTGCTGAAAAAAATGCAGGTATGGCACCTGTGGACATGCTTTACTGGCAGGCTTGGCAGTGGTTAGACTTGATCTTAGACATCTTTTCCAACCCAAACAATTCCATGACTCTACAACTCATTTGGAAAGTAGACTGTTCAAATCTAGAACAGAACTTTGCCCGGAAAAGAGAAAAAGAAAGTACTTAAGAACAACCTGAATTTCAAAAGTGTCAGCCCCTTGGCATCTCCCATTGACTTCAGTCCTGCTGATCCACAGTGCTGCTGAAGATGGTCACATGAGATGTCATCTCATGTGGCTGTTTGGAATTGGTTGTTTTCAATATGACACATGATGGGGAACATAGCAGCATTCAGAGAGCACCTTTGCAAATGTACATCCACATAAATTAAATCCTTCCCTTTCTGTGTGCTTTTTTTTTAGTACAAATTCATATTTATAATTGGCTGTGTTCCATTCTTTGCCACTTTTGGTAGAGTAGATAGCCTGAGGTCATACTGTCAAAGCCAGTAGATGCTGAATGCACAGACCTTTGCATATAAGAAATAGAGGAGAAATGTGGGCTATTCTGGTTGTGTAAATTCCATTTGCAGCCTCCCACAAACAAATTTCCTACCGGAAGTCACTTAATCACGTCTTGACATATCTACATGCAAGAGACATCATCTAATTTGGATGTCTACATTACCTTTAGAGTCACAGGAAAGAGACAGTCACTTCTCAGGGGTGACTCATCTCATTGGCATTAGACATTGAACTTGGGATCATGAACAATTTTCTTAGGAACTCTGTCATCTTCGTTTCTGGCAAAGACTGGGATTCCCTCTACTGCGAAACCCAAGAGAAAAGCTGGTCCCATGAGTGGAAAAGAAAATGTACCAGCAGACAATTTGTTAGACAAATGTCATCTACAATTTACCTTCACAAACTTCTCAGAAGGAGCAAAACATCCCACACAAAGGGACATCAGGATCCAACCCCTAGCATGGCTGCTTTTGGATGGGTTCTGAGTCAGCTGCTTGCAGATTTGACAGTAGATTTCATCCCTACAACAGGAATAAAAAAAAATAATTAGAAGTTAAACAACAAAAAAAAGGAACTATTTAACATTAATTCCCATTAATAAACATAAACACATAAATTGGCTAAATCAGATGTGGAACTGCCCTATCCAATTTTTGAATGCTTCATTTAGAAGTTGAAATGATTTTGAATTTTTCATTAGTAGACCATTAAAAATATTCACACAAACAAAAGAGATACAATGGTCAAATGGAAAACAGAGCAGTGAGGAACAAGAGTAGGCATCTAAAAAAAATAATCCAGTGTCATTAGGACTTTCAGAAATGTTTGAATCCCTTTGCAGTCTTTCTACTGATATGGACAGTAAGGAACATGACCCAGCCCAGCCTGCATTATACGACATAACCATGAAAATTATGTAACGAGAGCTTTGTAAAGCTGCAGATAATATCAAACTTGTTTGAATAGCTCAAGAAAAGCTCAAGGAAGAAGGAATGGCAAGAATGGCACGTTCATGCCTTTGTTTTGATTTCTAACCTTAAGGCTGGCCTGAGGATGCCATTACCAATAATGAAATGGAGCTTCTCCAGGTTGGAAGTGGGTCGGTCTTCGAGCATGCTATTACCCTGCAGCGTAGACTCACCATCGTGAAGTCTCTTTGTCACCTGCCAACCAGACATATTGGTCTCTTTCAGGACAGCTAGTTACTCTGTCCCCCCCACCCCCATCCCAGGTGTGTGGTGCTCCCCCAGAAGGACTCCTCCACCAGCCAGGAGAGCTCTCAGGAGTTCTTCCATCTAGGATTTTAACAGCAATGGGAGGGTTTGACTGTGTTTGCTTTAATCATGTATGGGTGAAATTAAAAATGGTCCTGTCTAGTCACACTTCTACCTGCTTGGTTCTTCCCCAGGGTTTCTACAATGGCACTGCCCTTGGATTCCAGCTCTGAGCTGGTCCTGCTGCTGGGAGAGGGCCACCAAGGGTCTTTGGAATAAACCCAACTTATTTCCAAGGAGGACCTGTCCCTTTAACTTTATCATATTAAAATAATCATCAGTGTTTTCGCTGGCAAAATGGATCCATTCTGCATGCTAATGATGCAGCTGAAAATGCATAATCATGGTGCTGTTTGTGAAAACAAGGATGGCATTTGTCTGCCTAGCAGCTCACTAACCCCATCTCCATTTAGAGAGATGACATTTCTAGAGCATCTTCAGAGCCAGTCAGGGTGAGCTGGATTGGACCCTGTTTCTCCCCGCTGACCCCTAAGGGAGTATCTCACAGAGCAATCTTCAGGCTCTCAAGTAGCTACAGCCAGGTAAGATGGTGCCTGCTCTGGAAATGGGAAGTCTATCAATTGTTTCCATCACCCCCACCTGAAAGATTTATCATTCCTCACTCTTTTGAGATGGCATTTCTCAAAAGCTCTCAGCCTGGGGTGACTGCTCCCATGGGGAGTTTTGTCCCTGGCACTGCAGCAGAGCAGAGGAATGGGTGAGTGCCATTGGAGACCCCACCTCTGCTACCTATGGTAGAGGGCAGGAAACTAGAAGCAGGGATAAGAATCAGACCATCACAGAGTGGTGAGAGGTATCAGCAGCTGGATGGAGGGCTGTGAAAGAGGGGAGGGAAGGTGCTGGATGGATGGAGAACAGGAGCCGAGGGGAGGCCGGCGCGAGGTGCAGAATGACTCAAGGAGACACGGGAAGCCAACCTTTCCCCTTAAACACTCCTTAAATCTTTCAGGCAGAGAGACAGGTAGCGCCAAACCCAGAGGAGGGCTGGTTCTATGTTGTCTAGGGAAAAGCAGAAGAGAGTCAGAGAGGGCTGCAGACAATCCAACGGCACTTGTGCTGCCAGGCGGCCAAGCGTCTCCCCTCACCTCCTCCGTCAGTTTGGATTTCTTCTTGAGTGTTAAGGAGACCAGTTTGTGCCGCACACTGTTCTTCTTGTGCCCATCAATGTGAGTACTCTGCAAAGCAAGAGAGGTGGATGCAAAGTGGTGAGATGCAAATGCTGAACAAGTGGTCTCTCTGCCTCCCCTGGGCTCCTGCAAAAGACCATTAATCCTGAGCAGAGAGTGAGATGTTTCAGAGGCTGGAGGGAACCAGAAGTCTGGACCCATATTCCTGTGCCCCTTCATAATCCAGGGCTGGCTCTGAATTTCATAGATACTCTCTAATCATTAATATATATATTATATATATATAATATATATAATATATTTGGAACATATGAAAAACTCATGTCGAATACATGGCTGACTTGTGCTTAGCCCAGGTCCACCCAGTTCTGCCGTATGACAGTGGAAATGTGATGAGCAAGACCACTCTCTGAGACAAGCAAGACCACTCTCTGAGACAAGCCACTTACACAGTGGTTTTTAGCTGGAAGTCATCTAGCCAGGGATTCATGGACAGGTAATTACCCACTGTGGTAGCCTAACTTTTAACCAGCCCTGTGCCCTATCAAGTTTTCCAGAAGAACACCTTTGATGTGGGATAGTTTCAGGCACTGACTAAAATATTTTCAAATTACTTGCTCGCTTTCTACTTTTATAGCAAACTTCTGTACCCAGTTACCAGCCATTATATACAGCTTTGAAAAGACCATGATTTCACACCCAGTTGTCACTTTGAGTCCTGTGGCTGTGACAGTTTATATCCATTAAAAATATGAGCTGGTACTGTAAACCTGGATTTGTATATCATTTCACTCAGACATCTGTTTGTACTGTGAAGAGATGATGTAACCACAGAGAAAAAAGGACAGTTTACATTTCCTTCTGTACTACCTGATATCTCAGTTACTCAAAATATGCCTTTTTGTAATAAACAAGCAAGAGATTATGGGTAGAAGGAATGCAAGGTGATTCTTGGTGTATATTTTTACAGAATTATGATCCTGTGGCTACTCTCATCAGGTGATTCACTATAAGTATGATATCGTCATTTCTAAGAACAAGGAGATCTGTTAATTTACCTCTGCAAATACTGTAGAGATTTTTCAAGAAAACTTCTTGAAAATTGAATAGTGGCATCCAGAAGATGCCAACAGTGGATTATATCTTATCCTACTGAATAAAGCAATTGCCAAAGATGAAAATGTAGCAGCACTTGGACATTGATTTATCCGGAATAGTGTTTTGCCTGGGAAGGATACTAAGATGAAGTCCTCCAGTGACATCCAGAAGGATGCAACAGGGATTTTTTTTTTTTTTTTTTTAATTTTTATTTGGACAGCTTAATCTCATGGTAACTAATTACTTCCTGCTTCAAGATTAAGGGCATATTTTTAATTTAGTCTCTTCTGACTCAGGGCAGATCAAAAGGAAATCCCCAAATAAGAAACTTAGGACATTGCATTCTCCCCCTGTACTTTAGCCCTGCAGGGTAGAGGAGAGAGATCAAAGTCCTGTGAGGGATATCAGGGCACTTCCTTCACTGGGGAACATTCAGCTATGGGACAGTCAGTTCTCACTGTAAGGAAGGGACAGAATTACAGGCAATTCTCCCTTCGTAGCATAAGCGCAAATAAAATCAACAAACTGATTGCCTGAAGCAAACCTCACAAGTTGTTTCTTTCCAGCACATTTCAATATCCAGCACCTAATAATAATAATATCTGTTTTACAGATGCAGCAGTTACCTCTCCTTCTCCCTGCAGAGCCTGCAGTTCTTTCTTATAGGTCTTTTTCCCAAGAGTCTCATATATTTTTGTCATTACTGGTATCTTCTCACCACCATCACTCATGGCTGTGTGATATTTCGGCTCAGGGAGGTCTCCCATGAAACGCAGGATAGTGATCCATACAGCAAGTGCCGCCTATTTGAAATGAAAATTACACCCCATTAGCTCACACCAGAGTAGTGGAGAGAGTGGTAAAGCCATGCTGAGTCCATCAGGATCCTCACCATGGTCTCTCTGTACACCTGCAGGAGGTAAAATACTTCCCTGTGCCGCATGTAACAGTTTTGCCCGCAGCACACATCCTCTCTGAACGATGGGCAGGCTGCTGGCTGGGACCACACATTCAGGCTCTATGTTGGTGCCACCATGAATGTGTTTGTGAACCCTACAAGGGGTTTACTCCTTGACAGGAGATGCCAAACTTACCAAGGGACAGGTTGGCAACTCCTAACCCACTGCAGAGGGGAAGAAGAACCACAGTGAAGGCAAGTTCATGGATAATGTAATACACATTATGGCCATGCAGGTTCCATACATTTCTGCCCTTGCACTGCTGGCTATGGGACAAGTTCTTCTCTTCTAATTCTGCACTGGTGTGTACAACAAGGTCAGAAGCAACTTTTCCAGCTCCCTAGAAGCTTTACAAGTGGTACTGAAGCAACAGTTTCCATTGCCCATGCCATGAACCCAGAACACCTCACCGTCTTAACACAAATATCGAAGTACAGAGATGGACCCTCCTCTCTAATGTTCCATCCTTCTAATATTCCTCTAATAATTACTCAAAGCATACTGGTGGGACAGTGGCCATGGACACATGCAGCAGATGAGTGTATCCCAAAATGGAAACTCCTGGTGCCCTTTGGCTGAAGGCCAGGCTTGCTCCAACCCACCCAGCCCTGCTCAAGGTTTTTCATCCCCTGCCTCACCAACTGGTCTCCTTCATCCTCATGGTACAAGAGAGGCTGCTTGAGGGGCCGGCGGATGTACGTGTGTGTTGTTGTGCCCTGGAAATACGTGGCTGCAAACTTGGCAAATTTGTACTCTGAGAGGTCTTCTTCCTCCTCCTCAGGGAGAGGCAATGCTGCATCCAGGTCCTCTTCCTCCAGCTCCTTCTGGACTTGCTCAAGGTCCTGTTGTGGAAGGACATGTCAGACACCCAGTGTGGCTTTGGATATCAAACTACCACTTCCCTTTGGGCCTGACTCTTCTGCCAGTCTGACTTCCATCCCAAAAGGAAAAGTCAGCTGGAAGAAAAACATGGAATATAGCTCCAGAGCCCATGCAAAGCCCAAGCTCCAAAGGACATGCCTGTGCCCAGGAATGTCCCCAGAGCAGCAGAAGAAGCAATGAGCATGGCCCCACTCATAGCATGGGGAAAGGATGTCTAAGAGCTAAATGCCACGAGCTGTGATGAACCTAAAAGGAAAGATCTCAAAGGCCACAAGTCCTTGATGACCTTTTAGTGATACTGCTCTCCTCCATTTGGTAGTCCCAGGGAAAGCTGCCAGGCTGCCTGGCCATCTCTAGCCACAGTAACCTTTTGGGGCCACACAGGACAGCCTGGCCTTGAAGGAAGCCTTCAGAGACACACTTTTTTATTACTGTACTCTTCATCTATTAATGTTTTGCTAACACAAGTCATGTGATAGCCAGGCTCCTGTACATCTCCAGTACCTCGAAGCCATTGGGTGCCTGTCCCTCCTGGCCAGGAAGGGAGGAGGTTGTCCCCAGGAATCCAAACATTTTGTCCACCATTTCTGAGTCATTCACTGGCTCATTGCGAGCTCTCTCCATTTTCTCTAAGAGCTCTTTCTTACGACGTGCTTCCTCCTTCTCCTTTACTTCTCTCTCTGCATCTTCCCGTGCCAGCTGGGCCAGGCGTACCTGCAAAAGAAGAAGTGCAATGACTGAACTGCTCCTTCCAAAAAGCTGGCAGTAAATTCCACATGGCCTGGATTTAGGGAGGCAGACTGCCTGGTGCTTAGGGCACTACACCCATTCATAACTTGGAGCAAATCAGTGACATGGTCATGTCTCAGTTTCCCAACTGCAGAAGGACAAAGCAATGCATTTTCTCAATTCCTTAGTGCCTGTAGGGGTGTCGGTCCATGCACAGAAACTCTCACTGACCTCATTTTTTTCTTTTATACAACAGCCCTGCATGTCCACATACACACAGAGTGTCCCAGATCCCCCTTTATACAATAACAAAAGTGAATAATAACTATAATCTCTGGCATTCCTGTGCAGAAAATCAGAAATTCTGGAGCAGATTCAAACTAATAGAGCACAGAGTACTTTAGAGAATTAAATACAAAGCATTCAAGTAGGGCAGAAACCCCTTAGATATTTTTGTCATTGCCCCTCAAAGGAGCAAAACTAATTCCTGGAGAACAGACAGAACCCCAGAAAGAAATCAGTCCCCATGTACTTGGTGCTTCTTTTCTGCTTCTTCTTTGGCTTTCTTGGCACTCATCTCCTTTCGAAGTCGTTCCTCTTCTGCCAGCCGAAGCTTCTCTGCTTCCAGGCGTCGATAATACTGTGGGAATAAACAGAAGGGTTTTTCTGAATAGGCATCTAATTATTTTTGGATTCTTTTTCCTTTAAAAATGGATCCCAAGAGCACGTGACGCAGAAGCCTGTATTTCTCCCCTGTCCTCATCTCCATTTCTCCTCCACGGTACTTACTTCCCCCCGGAGGCGCTTGTAGAGCCTTCGGGCGATCATGCCCCGGGCGTAGGCCTGGACGGTGAGGACAGCCCAGAGGCGGTGGCGGAAAGCCCTACGGACCAGGTAGCCCCGGCATCGCGCCTGGAACTCGATGATCCGCCGGCGAGCCATGTGGTACTGCTTGTGAAGCTTGCGGGATCGGTACAGGGCCTGCAGCCTCAGGAAGCCAATCCGCATCTGCAAGAGGAAGCAGGATGAAGCCACCCTGACAGCCAGGGGCTCACCTACCGTAAGCAGATTTTTCACTGCTAACTTCCTGCTTGCACGGCTGTAAATAAGAGACGCTGAAATCAGACCCCATGACAGCAAACCTTCTGGAGGGAGGTTCTCCAAGAGGGCGGAGAAATTAAACCCTCAGGCTGCTGCATTGATTCAAAGCCCAGGAAGGACAAACAGTTTCTTCCCCACTGAGCCTTTGAGAGGCCTCTGGATGTCTGGTTGGCCATCCCAAGGTAGCCACAAGCCATGAGGGTTGCTCCTACAGAGGTCCAGCCTCTGTAAAACTCCTGGTTGACAGTCAAGATGCTGTTTGACAGCAGGGGGCAGCATCCTAGCCAGCCTGGAAGTGGCTGTTTTTATCAAGTTGCAGGCTTGAAAGATTATATTGAGATACTTTAGACCTTAACATACTTTCCAAAAGACCCTCCTGTCGGGTCAAAACCAGCTGGAAGAGGGAGAGAAGAGGACTATGGACTGGGATGGTGAGAAATCCAAATATGGCTGCACATGGAGATGGAGTCCATATTTTGGAGGAAGCTGTTCTTGAGGTCATCTGGAAACTAGGGGAAGACTTACAAAACCCCAAATGACCAGTTGGTGCAATGGACATAAAAGTCACAGGGGAAAGAACAGCTAGGGGGTGGTCTCTTCAATGAGACAACAAAGCAAAAGAGCAAACTTCCATTCATCGCTCCAAATGATAAAAGCAAACCTCACCACTTCTGACATTCAGTGGGACATTCTGAACCAGGAAACTCTTATGTATGTCCCAGGTGAAAGAGGCAGGAAGCACCCCTGTACTTACAGCACCATAGTTCTTCCTGCAGTTATGTCCACGCCAGTATCTCTGAATCATCAGGACTGAATTTCTCACTTTCAGGAAATTGGACCTGGAAAAGCATATCAATCATTTGGCTCTGTGGTTTGGCCACAAGTTATCACCATCTCTTAAGCCTCATTTCTTGGACATTTGAACCCGAGTGTCCAGGTGGAACAAACACTTCATTTTTGGCTTGAAAATATCTCCTTCCATAGCACTCCTTGCATTGATAAAAACATCTGTAGGCACTCTCTCTGAGGGGTCTCTGCAGGGAGATTATGCCACACTGGGATATGGGAATGGGAAGAACAGGAGATGCTAGGAAAGGTTCTCTCCTTCCCTCAGCCCTGCCTCCTCACACCTAAAATCTCTTCTCTATGTGTCCTTCCTATTTTGTTCTAGCACCTGAAAGTGGATTGAATCCCACCCTAATGATTTTGGGAGCAAACCTCACTAACAGCACGCTGCTATCCCTACCTGCTCCTCCAGTCCTCAGCCTGATCTGATTCTACCTGCAGACAACATAGTGACAATTGTGTTGGGAGGCCTTGTGGGGGGGTCTCACTATGATCAGTGAGTGAAAGATTGATGAGTTATTTAGCATGTGCCCTTTCTGCAAAGCACAATCTGAGTCACAGCCATGGCTTGAACAATCAAAGAGCATAAAACCCCAAGAACTGTCCCTCCTCCATAGGTGAAGCTTGTCCTTGGCTGTCGCTCCCCCTCTTCATCCACAATGGTGCCATGAGCTGCCTCTTCCTATGTATGGAAAGAGGGCTGCAAAGGGAAGAGTTCTGAACTCCTTGGGCCTTGGGGAGAGCAATTTTAGTAGCAGTAGGTGACCCAGCGTTCCCTCTGCAGTCTTGTGGGGATCTCCATAGATTGGAGTCTCAGTGCTGCCTTCAGCTGGCTCAGAGTCCACTGCTGCTCTGTCATAGCAAACACCACATCCTCTGAAGATGGCACTGAACAGGGACTGAAGGTCCTATTCTGTCCAGGTTTGAGGCAAGTAACACAGTTATCATCTTGCTTCCTCCTCAGTTTTCCTCCAGTACTTGCTGCACCTGAGTGCTAACACATCGAGGGTCTCCTCTGGTGATCTGGGCACCAAAGGAGTCAGGCAGCCTCCAGGAGCCACTTGCTGGATAAAGCATCCCCCATAGGCCATTTGGCCATGGGGTTCATACTTACCTGTCTTTATACCCACGAACCACCTTCTGGATGAGGATGACTTTGTCTGTGATGGCCTTGTCTCTCTCAATCTCCAGCAGCATGTCGTGGTGGTCCTGTGGGAGGAAGAAACACAGCATCAATGTCTCAAGCTCTCCCTCTGCCTGCTATGTGGTCAGAGTGGGTGGTACAAGACCCTTCTTCAGGATAGTTGTTCAAAAGAAACTCCTGGGTCATTTTACATCCCAAGTATTACTCCACCTGCTCACTGGGGAAGTCCTAACATAAAGCCTAGTCAACCATAGTCTTCATTCCCAAATGAACCAGAGCATTCAGAACCTGCAACTGCAATACTTCACAGTCTGAAAACAACTAAATTACATTGCCCTTCCCTGCAGAGCTCCCTCCTAGTGCTCTCAGCCATGGGAGCAGCTCCTATGAGCACTGGAGATATTTGCAAACAAACTCCAGGCAGCCTGGGGCCCATCACTTCTTCCAGCCAAGACTGCAATGACTCCCTAACCTAAGGAAAAAAAAAAACCTCCTCAAAACACTGAATTTCCTTTGCCCTGAGGCTTTCAGATGCACCAATCCAAGCTTTATTCTGATTCCTCCCATGTTTTGTGTGATTCAGCTTTCTTTCCCAGTCATGGCAAGCTGAGCCATGCCGCACTGGGTGCAGCAGAGGCAGTTCCACATGTTTCCTGCTTTGCTCGACCTCCCATGGCCCCTTGGGGCCTCCCAGTTTCTCTGTTTCCTGTCCTGACAGCTGTGAAATCTTGATAACAGGCTCTGGAAAGAGCAACTAGTGAGAACAAGTTCTGGGGAAGAGATGAGTGTGCTTGTGCTGGAAGTGGGATTTGGGGTTGAGTTTAGGTATAAGCAGTCAGGGTTCATCGTGGTTTTTGCTCAAAAGAAGCCTCACCTTCCCAGAACATCACAGAAATGGGTTTGTAAGGAAAGCTGAGTGTGTATGGGGCTGCAGGGAACCTGCAGTGTTAAACTGATCTGTGTCAGCTGGACTGATGCAGAAAAGGAGACTGTAGGCACATCTTGGGTTGCACAAGGATGCACAGGAAGCAAAATGAGCCTGTTGTGCTCATGTCCCTCTCTCTGCAGGGCCCTGCATGGGCATCCCTCCTGCTGCAGTGCCTTTTGGGTGAAGCCAGGAGAGGAAGCTGAACCACCTGGCCCAGGAGGGAAAAGGCTGAGCACTGGATGTGACCACTTCTGTGTCGGTTTGGATTTGTAAATGCATCAGTGCTGGCACTGTGTCAGGACTTCCTCCTGCCTGCTGCTCCTAAACTGGCCACAAATGTTCTGCCTTAAGCCAGGTTCTGCCCACTGACATGCCAGTCCAGAGACCATGGAAAAGGGTCATGTTTTGTGATGGAAAGGAAATGGTAGGACACGCTTCCAGAGGCAAGGATCCAAGATGGCAGGGGGAATGTGAAGAACCACCCACCTTTAGAAATATCTTTGTTTTGCCAATCTGCCAGTCATCATCCTTCCCCAGCACTGCTTCAGCAATGCGCTGGCATGTCCCACGCAGGTCACCCTGACAGAAAACGGGTTGAGATTCACCAGGACCAGACTCACCCATCGCTTCTCCCAAGCCCAGTGTAAACCTGTTCTGGTCCCAAACCCTGCAGGTTTCTGCTAATGAGGTTCTTATAGCTTCATTGTCACTTTGTTTAAGATGAGTGAGATGGACAGGCTGAATATGGCTACCTATCCCTGGCAGCCTTGTAGCTATTTTTCCTTCACTTGGAAAGCCCAGAGCGCCGCTGGGACACCTGGGGATCAAATGTTCCATAATTGATTTTGGAGAGTAGGCACACCCCATAAATATCTCTGGAGATTGCCCAGCAGAGAGCACTCGTTACCTGTGAGAGAGGATTCTCACCTGCTTGTACGCTGGCTTCACCCCGGGCATGAGCACCCGGTACCGGTCCACAAACTCCACAAAGGTGTAGCGGATGGGGTATCCAGCCCGGCGGATGCGGATGGTCTCCATCATCCCCGAGTACCTCAGCTGACGGACACACAGCTCCCGATCAAACAGCTAGGGAGGTTACAGAACACAGGGGCTTGATTGCAAACCTTTTAGGGCTACTTCATTGTACTTATGGACAACTATGCACTCCTCCACTTGGGCCTGATGAGGCACAGACTGCTGGAGACGGTTTTAGTTTTCTCTGCGTGGTTTTGTTATCTAAATTCATCCCACGCCTTTCTCTTGGACTAACCAGAACAATACTCAGGAGCGGCAGCACGGGATGATGTACAGACACAGAGAGCTCCAGCCAGCATCCCGATACAAACAATTTTTTTCCTCCCTAAAGCACATTTCAGAAGGAAGTAAAAGTTTTAGAATAACATAAAGTAACAAACAGTCAGGACTTTCCACTGACCTGTCACTTCCGCTATCCCATTTCCTATCACTATCAGTAGGTTTTCCTTCAAAGGCAGGGAGAGAAAATGATCTCTCAGACTATGTTCTCTTTTGCAGTCTCCCTGCACAGCTCTGTGCAACTTTATCTGGGATTTTTTTTTCCTTTGGATTATTAAACCAAGGCTAAAATTAAATTTGGAAAGAAATCACATTTCATATCACACTGCAGTCTCTGATACAGTGTTAGCTCACCCACTCAGTTCTTTAACGGGGAGATTAATTTCTCTTTGTCTAATTCTTTCAAACTTGAAACTGTTTTCCTGTCCCACTGAAAGTTTTGTAGAGAGATAGGTTGAACAGAGACTTCTGGCTTAGCACTTGCAGGACCTGATGAAATACAGACTTCCTATGCAGGACAGAAAATACCAAACTGAATTCCAAACATCCAGGTGTAAAAACAGCTCAGAGTCAGGGCATTTAGAATAATTTTCTAACGTTAGTTCAGGATGTACATCTATTTCTCAACCTTACCTATGTTCAAAAAAAAGATCTTGTTCTAATCTCTGCTCTCATGATAATCACAGATCAGACACATTGTTAAATATTTACCCAAGATATTCCATTAACAGGCTAATAGGTGCCTTTTTACTCTCACCAAACCCAGAATAAGAGCACAGTAAAATGATCTGAGAGACCTACCAAACCTTTTGCTCTGCATCATATTAGGTTCACTGAACAGCAAAAATAAGTTTCAAACAAACACTGCTTGTACACAACAGCTCCGAAATTCAGTATTTTATGCTTTTTTGCACTCAGCTGAGCTATGCTAACAGACACTGACCTTAGATAAAGCTCCAGGTCTGGCTAGATTATTTATTAAATAAAACTCTTCCTTTCCAAGCAGTATCACTTTTAACTGTGGTGAGCAAGAAACAGTGATTGCTCACAGCATCGGTGTCTGTGCCTTCAAGGTGTGGGGAAAGGGATGAGGGCATGCAGCACCCACCTTATCACCTGCCTTCTGCTGCAAAGCTCAGTCTCTTCCATGAGCAGGTCAGGGGGATTGAGAGCCATGTCCTTCTTTCTAATTTGCTCATAAAAGTTTGCTCCCATAGCGTTCATTGCTTTTGAAGCAAATCCCTCTGAACTGGAGCAAGATAACTCCTCTCACATCTCCTCTGTGCTATTTTGCCTCTTTTTTCCCCTCTGCTTTTAGAACCATGCTTTTGTAATCGGTGAAGAAAATAAAAAGGCAGTAGAAAGGATCAAAGGATCAAAGGATTTAAAATGAGGGAGATCCACTGGGAGCAAAGATTTTCAGGAAAACACCCACGGGAAGATGATTTTTAGAAAGCACTGAACTCTGCCACAGAACTAAACCCATGGCTCAGCTGAAGTCTCTGTCAGGAAGGAGCCTACCCCCTATGGAAATGGAGAGGTATTTCCTATAGGATAAAGGGCTGCAGGGGGAATTCCTTGAGATCGTCCTTGGGAAGAAAGGCAGGGTCAGGAGATACCCCCTGCAAAAAGTTTTGGGGTGCTGTAGGACTGCAAAGCAAGTGCCTGATTTTGCCAACCCTTTTGTGACTCTGTTGCTCGTACAGCAGGCTGTGGATTGGTTTTCTAAGTGTGCAGGGTTAATCCTGACTCCAGTGATACCCAAAGGAGTTTTATCAGTAGCTCCAGGGCAGAACGACCCTACAGGCAGTCCAGTACAAAAAGCAACCAGGAGAGAAAAGCAGGACTTACCATGGGCTTCTTGTACTCATTGGGCTTGATGCAGCGGACAAAGAAGGGCTGGCACACGCTGAGAGTCCTCATCAACAGCTCCAGGGAGCGCTTGAACTGGCTGCTGAGTGTAGGCGAGCGCTTCCTCGTCTCTGCTCCCTGAAAAACCGCAGCACAGTGCACTCAGGAAATGAAAGGATAACACTGCCTTTCCCCTCTGGCTGCATCCCCAGGAACCTCCTGCAACAGCCTGGTCTGGAGCAGGGAGTGGGGCCAGAGGTGGCTGAAAGTTGTGGCAGAAGATGGGAAGGGCAGGGCCCCTGAACTTGCAACAGCCAGGCTCCAGCAGCCTACTCCATATGGCTCTATGTAGGCAGGAAAAGTGCCACAATTTAATTTCTCCTGCTTGAACCTCCATGTGTGACTGGAAAACCCATCTTCCCAGTGTGGCACCATGAGGAAGATCCGCCCATAAGAGCAAACAGCCTCTTCTGGGCCATCAGAATTCTCTGTACTACAGGCTGGGGCAATGCACCTGCCCAGGGATGCTCTCAGGAGCAGTGTGGGCTTCCCTCTCCCCATGCATTGCAGCATGGGCACACCAAACCCTCTGTCACGGCTCCTGCTGTCAGGGCAAGGCTCCTCCTGCTCCATGGAACAAGAACCAGAGACCCATTTAGGGTAAAAGCTAATCCAGGAGAATGCTTGCTGAAGGGTGACTCTACAACACTTCTGCTGAGATTCCTCAGCCTGTACTACCACAGATTCAAGTTGCTTTTGGAAAAGAATACTAACTAGACTAAATGAGGTGAGTATTTAGGGGGAATCAGGATGATTTAGAGTATTTTTCTTGGTTTAGCTCCCCTGGTCAAATTAATAACCTGATCTCTATGTTGGGGCAAGTGTTTCTAAATGAGAATGTGTATGTTTCCCTTAATAGTCCCTTTTCCCTGCTCTGGGAAAACCTTGTTAAACCACCTCCAAATGAAGTCCTCAGCTCATTTCATGTGCCAGCCACTATTACCTGAGCTCTTTACACATCAGTCACAGTGGTGCTGTGTGTCCTGTGGGGTCTGGTGTTCAGGGAGCCTTTGTGGGGCAGCAGGTAATGCTGGAGGGTTGGAGGAAGAGTCGGGCACCAGGAGGCAACTCCCTCTTAATTAAAACCAGGGTGAACACGTAAAATGACCCATGACATGACCGGATGGCCAGAGAATTCCCCAAAGGGAGAGTTCCAGCAGGATTTTAATGCATTTTTCCTCCAAACATCCTCTTATTTGTGGGTGGTCAAGCCACCTGTGGAGTCACAAAATCCTCATCTGCGCTGGCCTTGCTGCCATGTTTTGCAGTGTTTATTTGCATATTTTTGTTCCTGTGTTTATTTCTACTTTTGCTAAAATATTTACACATGCTTCATCACATAGCACTAATAATCTTCAACAATCCCACCTCCCAAAACTGAGGCATTCCACAGAATCACCAAATAGTTTGGATTGGAAGGGATTAAAAATTCCCTCTAGTCCAACCCCTTTGTCACCAACAGGGAGTTTACACAGCTCAGGTTGGATGTGATGTTGAGACAAACCCAATCAAGACAAACACAAAGTCATCATGGAATTCCAACAAGAGGAAACCCAGCTCATGCAAACACCACAAAAACCTGGCCTGTTTGTCAAGAGGAGCATGGGGGCCTACTAGCAATCTCTCCCAGGAAAATCCTTCCCAGAAGGACAAACTGGTAACAAATCTAGAATAATTAATGGATACATCTGCTACCTGCAGAGCACCTTAGAGTCTGATGCTCATATTTTGTTGCAGACTTTCTGAGGAGAAGGCTGTTTCAGCAAGAATCCTGGTTTGAAAGGCTTTGATGAATGTTTTCTTATCACATTGCTAATTATGCACACGAGGTCACTGCTGTGAGATGTGGAAGGATAGCCACAGGGGTTAGAAGCAGCAACACATGCAGGAGCAGGGCTAGCAGTTGGAAACAATTGCATGTTAGCCAAATTTTAGTCAGTTTGGACTTGGCTGGGAGAGATTATTTTTAAGCCATGGTGTTAGAAAGGGAGTAAAACTTTGGATGAGGGTCTACAAGGGAGTGGTTTGCTCCCAGACAGCAAGAAATGCCTGTCCAGCTTGCTGGTGCCTTGCATTTCTTTCCTGCATGCATCCAGATCTGGCAAAAAGCAGGGTTGCCATCTCCATCCTTACATCTGAGAGCTATTTGCTGGGAGGGGTTGGAAGGAAGGGACAGTGACCAGAGAGCAGCTTGTCCTCCTGTCCAAATAGTCAGAGTGGTCTGGGCTCCCCCTGTCAAGACAACATCATCCCATTCAGGGATGACATTTCAGGGCCTGACATTTGTGCACAGACCTCTCTCAATGGTTGGCACCATCCCTATGGGCACTTTTTGGGCTCTTAGATACACAGTAAATACTCTGACAAGTGCTTTACATCAGCTTCATCCTTCAGGGATGGGTGACACCACTCGAGTAACTGGTTCCATCTGCCTCACCTCAACACCCAGCTTGGAGAGAATCACACCTCTTCCCTTACTTAAACAAAACAGCCCAAAAAAAACCAGAGAGGAGCAGCCTCTCAACACAGCCTAGCAAGGCATTGAAAGTACAGGATTTATTGCAGAGGATAAGCATTTTTTAAGCTAAAACCAGACCCAGTCCCCATAGCCTGATGGAGAAAGGGCTGATACATTCTGCTTTTCCCTGGCCAGACACTTCCTAGCCTTCAGACTCTGAGACTGTAACATCTCTGTGACTCAGACTACCTCTTCACTTGTGTCCATACAAAGCCCAGTAAAAGGGAGGATGAGACCTCTGTGCATGGGGAAGAATGAGCAGGATTTGCAGGTGCTGTACCCCAGACTGGAGCACGCAGCCCATACTCAACATCAAAGGAGGAAAAGACTCAAAAAACAGAAGAGAAAAACAAGAAAAAGAAGATATTTTAGAATTACGTGCAGACCAGCATGACATCCAGACATGCTTCAATTGTGCCTCTTTGTGCCATCTCAAGCCAGTCTGAACTGTGGAAGTGCAAACACACACACGGCTGTTTGCTGTAACTATGAGAAAAAAGGCAAGGAGAATGGCAACTACAAGGAGAAATGTCACTGAGACAGAAATGGTAGAGGTTCCTTCTGTCCCTCTGCACCTTCTCCTTGAAGGACAAGGCTGCTGGTGCACCAGAAATACCATCAGGAGACAGCCTGCTTCAGTGGAAATGCAGAAGGATGAAATACTTGAGGAGAGCCAGGGAAGGAGGGTAAAGCATGTGTCAACAGCAATACTTTGAGGAAAGGTTCTGGACAAAGGACCATCCTCCCATCTCTTTAGGATTATAAAGTCACTAAATTGGGCCATACCAATGTGACTTGCAGTTTCTGGGAAAAATGATGCTTTTTCTTTTTTATATTTTTATATGAAATATCACTGGGGTGGCCTTCAGGTGACCACTGAAAGCTGAGGCCACCCCATTCTGCAGTGTCATATAGTGAAGAGAGTCTTGCTATTAAAGGCTGTGCAGTCTGAAAAGTGCCTTCCAATGTAAAATTGCTATGGGCTACATACAGTGCCAAGTAACACTATTTTGAACTACAAGCTAATTGACATGCACATATATATGTATATGTGAAAAAATCATTTTTATCTTGGTTGTTCCACCTTTACCTCGGTGTCTAACAAATATGAACAATTATTATTCATTAAAAAACCTACAAAACAAAGTTTAATTGTAAGATCAACTATGAGAACAACAAAACTCCCATTTCCCTGTATCACCTGTTGATATCTTCAGAGGAAAAAGCTGCTCTAAATATTTCTGATAGATTTTGCACGTTTGTTCCTTGGATTTAATTCATAGAATCACATAATTATTAATGGTTTGGGTTGGAACAGATCTTAAAGTTTGTTTAGTTCCAACACCACTGCCATGGGCAGGGACACCTTCCACTAGACCAGGTTGCTCCAGGCCCCATCCAACCTGGCCTTGAACACTGCCAGGGATGGGGCAGCCACATCACCCCTGGGTGGCCTCTGCCAGTGTCTCACCACCCTCACAGGAAAGAATTTCTTCCTAATACCTCAACTAAACATTTTCTCTTTCAGTTTAAAGCCATTCCCCTTGTCCTATCACTCAAGGCCCTTGTCAAAATCCCTCTTCATCTCTCTCATATCCTAACTCAGGAAAGACTATTATTTTTGCTACAACTCTAGAGCAAGGCACAATATGGATATGTTCCAATTGAAACAGTTTTAACCATGATACAGAGGGGAAGGAGTCCACCACTGAAATTAATGGCTTTTGGTCATTTTGGGTCAGATCCTCCTCATTGGAATTCCAAATCCAAACATCCAAGATACCGCAGAAGTAAAAAGGGATGAAATTCAGCCCCATGCAGAGAGCTGAATTTTGAAAAGCAGGCTAATCCTCTGGTTATTAAGGGGCTGTGGAAATGTGAGCAGAGTCACAAAGCTTATATCATAGAACCTTTAACACACAATATGCTACCTTATGGCCAAATAACTAGCAAGCAAGTTTTGGGAAGTTATCAGAACCAGTCAGCAGATGAGATGCAACAGAAAAGACCTAAAGGAGGTGCCAGAAGCCTGTTTCGATGAACATGGCAAAATTTCATATTATCTTGTCTCTGAAGGCTTGGATCTGAGGTACCCCCTGAACAAGAACTAACCTTCCACCTCCAAAAATGACAGCATTTCCAAACAAACCAGAAATGCAATTCAAGGGATCTCTCTTTGCATGTGAGCTGTCTTGCTTCCAAAACTGCAAAACAGGGTCAGATTTGCAGTTGTTTGGAGGAAGGATGTCCCATTGAAGCCAATGGTGGCACCATGGTAAACATGAAGTTATTTAAAATTACCACCTGAAGTTGATCCACCTGAAGTTATTTAAAATTATTCAAATATCAGGAAAAAATCTGCAAAACTTCAGCTGAGCCTGGTTCTGATTTCATCCAAACCAAATTTGCATCATTACAAAGTTCGTCTGAGTTGAGCCCTAGAATTAAGTGACACAGTCATATACCTGTACCTATTCAACAAGCTGTAAAAATGCTCTCCAACACATTGGTCACTTGGAATGGATCCTCTATAGATAGTGCAGGAAGAGGAATAAATCAACAGGAGTAAAGCACAATCCTTGCCAAGGAGAGGTGAGTATACAACAGAGGAACTCATGTATTCAATTTACCTTTGGTGTGGGTGTGGGCGACTGGCCAAATGTGCTGGATGCATAGCCACAGAGAAACTACACGAAGCACAGGTAAAAAAACAAAACAAAACACAAAACAGAGACAGAGAAGAGCAAACAGTGAAAAGAAGGAATAACTGAAATGGGAGCCTGACATTTTTAGTCTTGGAAGTCCAGCTGTTATATATCTCATGAACAAAATGCATTAATTTTTAGATTTTGGTCTAAACATCTCCTGGCTTTTCTCCTTTGTCTTGATGTTCACTTCTCTGAATCTGAGGGAGCTGCCAGTGTTCAGCTCTTGCTTCTTGGAAACAAACTTTGTACATTTTTTAACCTCACTCTTTATCCATCCAATTTCAGCCATTCCCACTCTTCTTCTTCACACATATCTGCTTTCAATATACAGTGGTTGGGAAGGTGCTGGGACAAAACAAAAAAATTCTAAAGAAATCCCTCCCTTCCTAATTTTAATCCCAAAAGTCAGGTATTTTTCATAGAATTTAAATGTTTCCCATGGGAAAATCCCCCCCTCTCCCCCCCTAGTTTCCCATTTGTTTTTCACTTTACAGGGTTCCATCCTCCACTGCTCCTTCTACCTGTTCCTTGAGCAAGCAGTGCTGCCAGACCATACCAGCTGATTTCTCAGAGGAACAGTGTACACCTCCCACTCAATCCATAATTTCACCTGGCACCACTCAAAGCAATGTTCCTGTTCAGCAAACACATGCAGATAAACCTTCTCTGTGATGACCGTGAATAAATGAGACTTTCCAGCCCCATTCGTTCCAGAAATACCCAGTTCACCACACAGGTTTCACTGTCTACAAATATTAGGTCTTTCAGGGACCAAACAGTTATTACAGTGCTCAAATATACAATCTCAAACAGTTTTCAAATTTCTCTGAACTGTGGCGTTCTCAGGTTTCTGGAATATAAGGACCCTATTTGAAAGACGGAAGGTAAAGCAGATGTGGACTTTTAACTGACTCACAAAATCCTACAAACTCATCAATAATCTCCTGGGGACCAAAGTTTGGAAGGTGTTGAGCAAAATGCCTCATGATTTGATTTAGCCCCTAGCAGAGCAGTCACTTGATTCTTTTTAAGAGAAGATGTTATATTTGATTGACCAAGCCTAAGTGTCTCTGGAAAGTTCCTCCAGAGATTGCCTCACTGAAGCTTGGGGAAGGCATGAACAGTTCCCATGACACTTCAGCACAGTTCTTTGCTATATGCAGTCAGTTTCCATGACCCAGGCTCACTTGCTCCTTGCTTTGGGGCACATGTCCTAAGAAAAGGGCTGAAAACATTACTGAGCATTGGTGGAAAGCAATGGCAAAAGCATCTCAGCCCCATGCTGGATCTTGCTTGTCTGAGAACTGTTCTGTGGTGGTGTTCAGGGAATTACTGTTCTCCAGGTTCACAGTGACACTGTGCAGGACTAGGGGAGCTGTTACACAGTGTTGGCTCTTCTTACAGTTCCATGATGTCAAGCTAAAAATCTCTCATTCCAAAAAGAAAACCAGATATCATTAAAGTATCAAAGCGCAGAGACTACCACTTGGGACAGACTTTGAAGATGTCTAGTGAAACTATAAAAAAATCCCGAATGGTTTATGTTACTAAAAAAAAAGGATTCTGATGCTTTCAAAGGTTTCAGTTCTCAGATCCTAGACAACATCCAGGCAGACATCTCAACTTTGCTATTACATACTTCCAGCATCTTTTAAAGATGCTTTGGTAGGGATCCCTGTGAGAAAGCTTGTGTGACTGTGTAAACCCTTCCACTGATGCCCCAGAGTGCATCTCTGCTCTGCCCAAAGAAGAAAGAAATCACTTCCAAGGTCAACTGCAAAGCTTACACCAAAAATAAAAAGCAGCGAGGAGCAAGCAATAAAAAGCAAAGTAAGCAGCAGCACTGATGCTAAGGGAGTTAGTGTCTACTTCAACAGGAGTATCCACTTCTGAGGATAGCTCTGAACCCAACAAGAGTGTCATGCCAATTGGTAGCTTAATTAGTAATTGATAAATGTTCTCTTATTCCTAATGAAGTCAAAAGGATAATGATCATTAATTTCAGCAGGAGCAAAACTGAATGGCTAAAGGTTATGAACAGAGCTTGCAAAACAGCACATAGCACATTCGAAGAAATGTCTTGGGAATGTAAATATTTCTTTCCCTTGGAAAGTAAAGGAATTCAGCACTTACAACTTGGCACTCCTGAAAGTCCCTAAGTCCCTTTGTCCATCAGTGGCATTGGCTGGCATTTGGAAATGGGCCTCTGCCAAAAAAATTGTTTGTTTTGAAAAATGTTATCCCCACACCCTCTGCAGTCCCATGGCTTTTGCCTTGGGAAAGATTGGGGGATTTGGCCATAGTGAGCGATCTGTATAGACCTTCAGATTCTGCAAGACTGATATTTTAAAACACTTTCTACTTTAATTTTGGGAGCAAGGCAAAATAGAGAGATTTAGATGTTCAACTTCCTGAAGAAAATATCATGCATTTGTGTTATTAAAGGTGAAATGGTCACTAATTCAGCATTTAAGCTGGTATTCCAGTAATAAATGCTCACATGAGGTGGAAAGGGTTAAAGCAATAACTCTGCCTTTCTCTGAAAGTTCAAGGTACACAGTCTTCTCTCACACTGAGCATGGAGTAAGCACAAAACGTCCTGGAGGAGTGGGATTTTGAAGTTTAGCTTTCATAACTGGTGTTTCCTCTCTCTGCTGTTGTAACAGTAAAACACAACTGTTCACTCCAAGTCCTGCTGCAGTGCTTAAGGACAAAAGAGATTGTCATTTTGTTCTACTCAGGTCGAAAAGTATTTAGCTTTTACCTGGACTCATAGAAAGGTTTGGGTTTGAAGGCACCTTTAAGGTCATGTTCCAACCCTCCTGCCATAGGCAGGGACACCTCCCAGTAGACCAGATTGCTTGAACACTTGAACACTTCCAGGGATGGAGCATCCACAGCTTCTCTGGGAAACCTGTGCCTGTATCTCACCACTCTCACAGGTAAGAGTTTCTTCCTTACACCTAATCTAAAACTGCCCTCTTGTTAGTTTACTTCTCATTCTATTATACACACATCTGGATGACCTAACCGGAAGGCACAGTTACTTTTCTCTCAGATTTCTACAATCACAAACCTGATTGTTCCAATCCCTAAGCAATTCAGGGGGGCAATCAAAGCAAAATAATAATATTTGATGAACCAAATGCAGTGAACTGGGGGCGTGAGTGTGGATGCACCCATGATACGGCATTAACACTTCCTGATGGCTGACTCTCACTAACAGGTTTGAAACACCCCAAAGATCATGAGAGCAATATGACTGCAAATCTTCCACCCCTTCCAGAAACACCCCTCCTTGTGAATAAAGATCTTCTCCCGCCTGCATTACCATTGCCACATCTGCTTGGAAGATCTGCTTGATGAATTTGTTTTTTGAGGAATGCACCAGCTGAATGATGTCTCCATGCAGCGTGTCCCTGTTTTTCTCCAAGAAACCTAGAGAAATAATGGGACAACACAAAGATGACACAGTGCAATATGGTCAGCACGTGAGCTGCAAGCAGCTTCTGGGTTTTTGGATCAATGGATGCTCTTGGTGAGGTAATGGGAGTAATGAGCAGGCAGACAGAGAGGGACCATAAGAAGGAAGATGGAGGCACATCTTACACTGGATTAAAGATGCAGTGGTGCAAAGCACTGCCATGCTGTCACAGGCACACACAAATGAAACAGCACCAAACCCTGCAGCCTGTGGGCACAGCTGGAGGGTCAAGTCATTGCAACCAGAAAAGGAATACATTGACACTACTGTGGACTACCACCCTGCCCTGCTCTTCACAGCAGCAGCTTCTCTGCCCATGAACATCCCCTCTCCCCCTGCAGGGCCCTAGGAGCTGCTCCATACCTTTTGTTTCGTAGTAAACAATTCCAGCAAAATGGTTAATGCCAAACTGGGTTTCGTAGTTATTCTTCGGAGGAATATAGTTGGTGTTAAGCTTGTGCTGGGAGTTCAGCTTGTGTAACATGGTGGCATCTGTACCCTGTACATGTATGAAAAGATCTGACATTTAACCAAGGCTATTCCCATTGAAATAATTTTCCAGTCAATAGCACATTTCTTTCCTGTCTTGGTAATGATGTGCATTTAAACTGAGAAGTGATATGTCGGAGAAGATATGTCAAGAGCAGAAATTTAGGAAATTTATTAAATATTACTGGTATGTAGTGCTGTATTCAAAATAATGGTCCAAAAAGAGTATATTTAACATTACTTTCTCTTAAACTTTGCCAGTAGGTGTTTTTGAGCCTTGCAGGCATATTTTCCCATCAGAAACCCTTGTTATAGTATGGCTGTGACACTGATGGAAGAAAATTTAAGAGAACAATAAAAACTATAAATAGGCAGGCCACAGGTGAATGTGTGCTTGGGGCTGAGCAGATCTCTCACAGGGTGCCAGCATGTGAGTGCAAAGGGGATAAAATCAGGAGAGTCACAGGCAGCAAGGCTGAGCCCAAAACACACCTTGGGGAACTTGCTCTCCTCGTCAATGAGGGAGATGATGTTCATAGGCTTGATGGCAATCATGTCCAAGGCATCCTGGTTATCAGTGAACTCGATGTGCTGCCAGTTGATGTTCTCCAGGTTGTACTCCTCTTGCTCTAGCTTGAATACGTGGCGCACAAAGAACTGTTGCAGGTTTTCATTCGCAAAGTTAATGCAAAGCTGCTCAAAACTGTGGAGGGAAGGTCAAGAAAAGGCCAATTTAGATCCACCCTGGTTAATTTCTCTACATTTCTCTTCATGCTTGGAGCAATACTCTCAGACCTTGTCAACCACAGACCTTGTCAGTAAGGCTGCTGTTGGCTTAGAATTGCCTTATTGGTTCAGAATATCAGATTTTCTCACAAAACAATGTTATGTGTGTGGTCTAAATCAGTTTAGGAACTCCACTGTCTGCTGCAATTGATTAGCTCTGATAATTTCTCATACAGAAAAAGGCTTGGTCCAACCCAGACCAGTTCACTTCAGGAGAGGTGAAAGGACTGCAAGACTTTGAGCTTGGGCTTGTGAAGGAGGATTAAGACCTGGTTCTCCTTTTGCAGGCTCCATACCTGTTCACAGTGAAGTTCTCAAAGCCAAAGATGTCAAGAAGGCCAATGGATCTCCTGATACTTTTGAGTTCCTGGGAAGGAGGTCTGTAAATTGCAGCATTGATCTTCTCCACGATCCACACAAAAAGTCGCCCATAAATTCCCTGCAATATCCCAAAGATGGAGCTCACTGAGACAGTTCAGCAGTTTGTCCTGCTAGGCTGTGTCACCACTTCAGCCTTGATGGCATGGGATCTCCTAGAGCATGGCCAGCAACCAGAAAGTCCCTGAGGACGTGCTCACCAATGTTTGTGCCAGACTCTTGGCACGGTTTAAAGCTTCAAGAACCATTATGTAGGTCCAGGAAACCAGACCTGAAAGCCTAGCTAAAAGACAACTGATAGAAAAAACCCAAATTTGGATAGTTATAAATTTTGGATCTATGGGCTTGCTGTGAAGCCAGATAGTCCCTTCCTTGATTTCCACACATTTCTCTCTAGATCAGCAGAGCAGAGCCATGTTATGCTGCAAGAACATATTGCTCACTTGAACAAGGTGCTCACTGAAACATTGCAGCACTGGCTGAACAGTCTTATGACCTAATGACATAGATATTGCTGCTTCAGTAATTCCAGAACTTCATGTTTTAAACTGTTACTATCTTTCATTTTATAAGCTACACCAGTGTGACCAAGAGGGGAGCCCAATTCAAAGGCCCCTCACCACTAGAGAAGACACTGCCAGGATTTGCAGGCTAGTTAGCTATCAAACCAGCTTGATCTACCAATTCCCCACAGATAAAATGAGGACTCAACTTGGCCAAAGCATGCCAATAATGCTTGTCTCGCAATTTTACATGGGGCTGCAAACAGCACAGCAGCGATCCACACCCAGCCCATCAACCTTCATCACTCCAAAGCCTCAAGATGCTCTAAGTGCTCTGATGCTTTCTGGACTGCTCTATCCCTGGCCCTGTGTTGCTCAGCTGTATTTACTGCTGCTTATGCTCCCAAATCCTGAAATTCAGGTGTGGGTGCTAGAGGTGTTGGTAGAGTTGCTGTGATTTAACAGCAGCAGAGGATCTTTCCTGCAGCTGAGGTACAGTCATTTCAGAATGCTAGGTCCTTCTGCAGGTCCCCTTGAGTACAGACAATCTCCAGCCCAGACTGCAAATCCCTTGCAGAGCAGGTTACCTAGACTCCTTCCATCTCAACTCTTTGTACATCCCGATTAGAACATAGTTTCAAGGGCGTTTGCTGATCTGAGCTCACACAGGCACCAAGCGAGACCCTTTTCCTGGGAAGTGAATGCTCCAGTCTCAGAAGGGGCAGATTTCTTCAGGTTTTCAACAGAAGGCATAAGGAAATGCCCTAAGACTTACCTTTACAAAAGCATCCCTCACATCCAGCGCTTGTTCCATGCTGAGAGGGGTGGAGACGGTCTCGCCCCTTGTGATTATAGTCCGGCTGGTAAGGCAGTTCATCACATCCTGGGGCTCAACCTGACAGAGACAACACCAAACACAGCTGCTCTACAGGGGAGGTACCTCAAATGAAGACACAGGCACTTTCTGAGAGAAAAACTAACATTTTTCTACTGTATTTTAATCTGGAAGGTGTTCTTGTGACTTAGCATGAGATGTTAATGAGGTGTGGGAAGACAGGATGAGAAAACAAAGCAAAACCTGCAAAGCTGTATGCTACCAGCATGGGTTAAATCTTTGCATCACCTTGACCCTTGTTACACTTCTTCAGGGAAATGTCCACTCCCTAAGTGGGCAGAGAGCTGTGGATCGCACTCTGGGACCAGCAGTGCCTATGAAGATGAGATATGTCCCTGAGGGATCCCTGGTAGCTCTTGAGAAGGCCACTGAAGAATGCTCCAGTCACTGCATGGATGGTTTAAGTGAGAGCCATCTCACCTCACTTCAGATACACAGGGTATATATGACATTTGTCTCAGGTACCATTACAGACTTTATATCAGTGAGAGAAACACACTGCTTCAGGGACTGAGGTATTTTGTATGCCCTTTCTAGGACATGCCACCAGTGCCCTCTGATGTGCCACCAGAGGATCTGTTTCTATCTGCTGTATGAAGGGGAGTTCAGATATTATGATTGTGTAATCATAGGATAGTTTGGGTTGAAGGCACCTTTAAAGATCATATAGTTTCAACTCCCCAACAGGAAGAGTTTCTGCTAGACCAGGTTTCTCCAAGTCCCATCACACCTGGCCTTGAACATTCCCACAAGTGGAGCAGCCACAAAATCCCTGGGCCACCTGCTCCAGTGCCTCACCACCCTCAGTGAAGAATTTCTTAATATCTAATTTAAACCTGTCCTCTTTCAGTTTGAAGTTATTCCCCCTTGTCCTATCATTCCATGCCCTTGTCAAAAGTCCCTCCTCCAGCTCACTTATAGCCCCTCTATGTACTGAAAGAGGCTCTAAGCTGTCCTCAGAGCCTTCTCTTCTCCAGACTGAAACAGGCCAGATCTCTCATCCTGTCTCTATAGAAGCGATGCTCCAGCCCTCTGAGGATCTTTGTAGCCTCCTCTGGCTACTCAGCCCACATGGAGACATTCACCTTCATGCTCCCAATGCAGGACACAATATAGCTCATCCAGACCTCTTCAGCCTCCTAGGGCTGGTGGTGCAAGGAGAGGCTGGCTCAGATGAAGCTTTGCCACAGTGCTAAAAACCTGGGATCGAATCAGAAAGGGAACAGCAGCACTGCAGGCCCACTCACCTCTAGCAATGTTGCTGCGGTGATGAGCGATGCTGACTGAACAACCTCGCAGGCATCCAGGTTGTCATAGGTCCGAGCTGGGGAAAGAAAAACAGAGGGAAAGCCATCAGCAAGGGACATGTCTCTGCAGAAAGTGGATAGGGTGAGGGAAACGGTTGTTTTCCACTGCCTCTGTGTGATGTCCTGGAAAAATCTGGCCATCAGAAGGAAGAGAAAACTTCATGCATCTGCTGGAGTCCTGCTGCTGGCTGCGAAGGACCTGTACTCTGCTCTGCCAGACCAGACAGTGAAGAATGTAGAAATGTTTCTGGCATCTAAGTGCTCTAGGCTTCTGTCTTCCAAAGAGGCTTTTTAAATCACTGTGTCATTTCTTGCAGCTGAGTTTGGTACATTTACAAAGGTGTATCCAATCACAGTTGGCAGGCACCCATCAAACACTCCATTAGTCTCTCTTTGCAAAACCTGAGTCTACTGAATGGCCTGTGGCCATATTCAACCTCACAACACTCAGAAAATATGAATGTCATTGAGCACACTGCAGCCTGGCAGCCCTGCTCTGCGCAGGTGGAATTATTCCTTACTCCTTGTCCTTACAAATGCCACAAAAAACACCTGAGTCCCTGGCATGGCACCATGGCAGGTGTTCTGGATGCAGCCCTCCATCTCTAAGCTTAGCTCCCTGTCAGCATGCAGAATAAAGCGCAGCAGTGCACTGGACCATGTCCCTGTATTTTGTCCTTTTACCTTCATACTGCAGGTTGCCCATGTGCAGGATGGCAGCCAGCAGCTTGGAGATCTCCCAGTTCTCGGTGTCGGTGAACATGAGGACCTTCATAGCGGAGCGGATATTGGCGTACTCCTTGCTATCATCTCTGCCATCACAGGTTGTGCAGTTACCCTGGGGAGGCAAACAGGGCACACACTGCATGGGGCAGAGCCAGGGAGCACTGGGGTGTAACCCTCAGCTGTCAGGGCTTCCCCCAGAACCAGAAATGTTTTGCTTAAGGGATGCTGAACTTGTGGATCTGGCTCTGCCCTTTGTCATAATCTATGATTCAGTGCTCAGCCTCGTCACCTACACTTACTCTGTCATCCCCCAGTACCCTGTGTCTGACTGCTATAAGCAGAAGAGAAGAAGCTCTCTGAGATGGGGATAGAGAGCTAGAGGCTCCCACTGATCCAGTTAGAAAGCTGGGTCCCAGCCTTGCTGATGACCCACCAGCCTTAATTACACCTGCTTCTATCAGCTCCTCTGGATATCAGCAGTGGTATATAGGGAGTGGGGTGGAGATTGCTGGCTCTGTCAGACACCTGGAGCACACACATCTCAGCCCCATATTCTGCTGAGAACCTGCCATCCAGACAAGCACTCTATTATACCTCTGCCTCAAGAGCAGCAGGTCTTATCTAACACCCTGCTTACTTCCAAACACGTGGCATGGGCACCATACACCATCCCATCCAAGCTTGTGTCCTACTTCACAGAAAGTGTGGAAACAGCCTGGTCTAGACACAGGGATTAAGGATTTCCACTAAGACTATGAGCCTTGTGGTGGTGAGACAAAGAGATCCGTCAAACCTTGTGGCTAAGGCTCAGGAAGGTCACAACCAGCAAAGCAGCTCTTGGCTGCAGAAGCACCTCTTTTTTCCTTCTCCCTTGCTAAGAACCTTTCACCACCACACCTCTGTTTCACTGCTCTCTCACCATCGCAAGGTAGTTATAGTCTGTGGCTTTCCCGAGACCCAGCTTCTTCTTCTGCTCCATGGTCATTCCTCTCAGCATGCAGTAGAACACATGGTAATTCCTCTCATCCTGGGCCTGCAGGAGAAGAGAAGGTGTCAGCTCTGCGAGGAGAACAGCACAGCAAAGGCTGGCTGCCCGAGCACCAGCTCCCGCGCCTTGCAGGTGTATCACCTTACCTGCCTGCACACCCGGGACTTCTCCAGCAGGTACTGCTCAATCTTTGCCCCCTCTATGGCTCCCCTTTTGTTGAAGTGGATATCGATGTACTTCCCAAATCTGCTGGAATTGTCATTACGGATGGTCTTCGCGTTCCCGAAAGCTGCAAGAATTACGGTGAGTTAGAGAGGATCTGATGCAGGGAGGATGATGGATCTGGTGTCATGGGGGGAAAAAGTCAAAAGAGTGAAGCTGAGAGGGTTAAAATCAGCCCCAAAGCCTTCCCTTAAGTTTGGCTGGATCAATTTCCTCTCAGTGTGAGGAAACAAGATGTATATTGCATGACTGTCCTTGGAAATACAGAGAGAGCACAGAGGAGAAAGCTTGGGAATGGGGTCACCTTATCCAGGAAGAAGGGCTAGGGCAGCAGGACTTTGCAGCAGCTGATGAAATAGAAGGGAGTTGAGCAAGAGTGGCAGCAGTGTGAAAGGTGACACTGTGCAGAAAATGACAGAGATGCTGGTGAGTGATTTGATGACTGAGAAGGAAAGAAAAGGGAAAATACATCCAAAAGGGAAATACAGACAACTTAGCCAACCTCCAGCAGGAGACTTCTCCCTGCAAACAGACTGTGCAGAGAAAGGTACCCATGTCCATCCTCTTTTGGGTCTGGATGAGTGCCCTAAGCCAGCACACCCTGCAATTTCTGCTCCAGGATTTCTGGTATGTGCTTGATGGGCATGTGCTTGAATTACAGAGCCTCTCTTTCCTGAATCTCAGCAGGGACTAAGTGCATATTCAATAGTGTCCTGTGTGCTTGTCACATTTCTGTTGATTCCTAGAGGGCTATTTACCAAGCAGTCAATGTAAAAATCATGGAATGGTTTGGGTTGGAAGGGACCTTCAAGATCATCTAGTTCCAACCCCTCTGCCAAGGACAAGGATACATCCCACTAGACCAGGCTGATCAAACCTCCATCATTAGAGAACAACCCCAATGTTATTCTTTAAGGAAAATGTGATTTTTCTACACAAGCATGAAAGGCATATCTAGCATCATGTTGGGTCAAGCGGGTCAGATAACCTATTTAATTTACAGATATTCAATTAAAATAGTGGGGTTGATCACAGTAACAGCTTGCCAATGAACCTATTAAGGCCACAAGCTGATTCTCATTATCTGGTTCTTTCCTGGACTCCTCTATTTCTTCTTCTGCATTCTGCTGCCATTCACTGATCTTGGAAGGAAAAGGTGGAATTTGCTACTGTATACAGCCAGCACAAGGTGCTGGGAAGCTCAGGTCCTATTAAACTGATGTTTTATGGAACCATCAAAGATTAAGAATAGGATTTTTGCACCTATGGCCAAAAAAAAGCAAATAATTAGTTAGCTGAATGCAGCACTGAGGGGATATTGATGCTCTGCATGCAGTCCAGCACTGGAAAGATGTGGTGAGATTTTTCAAAAGAGCTTTGATTGAACATCAGATGCACAAAAAAGTATTAATCAGCACTTTTACATCCTACACACAGAATTAGGTAAAATTCAGGGTTTTGTACAGATTTTTTGGGGGGAACAAAAGTACTGTTTTAAGTAGAAAACCACTTTTTTTCCCAATTTTTAAGTAACAAAACAGTTGAAAAAATAATTCAGGTCAGCTGAAATGCTTCGCTTTCAACAATAGTTGTCAAAAATATAGAGGAAAACATATATATAGAGGAAAACAGGTTCTAACAGCTCAAATCAGAGAATATTAGTCTTGTGAAAAATAAATTCAGATGGCAGGAATCTGAATGTGTTTAGTACAAGTGTACTTAAGAAAGTTTTGTCACTTTTTTGGAAACCTGAAGTGTGACATAAGTGATTTACATTTGGTTATATTTTATGGTTCCTGAATTTGTTTTTTATTTTTTCTAGCAAAATAATTCTTTATTATCTGAGGCCTCACCTTCCAAGATGGGGTTTGCCTCCAGGACCTGCTGCTCAATCCAGGAGTGCTGACCACTGATTGCTGCAAGGAATTGTAGAATCAGTTTTGTACTTTCTGTCTTCCCTGCTCCGGATTCTCCACTGCAAAGACAACAGGAGTGGAGGTTAGTGAAAGCCAGGCTGCCTCCTCCCTGCCAATGTCCCTCCCTCTGTCTCCAAAGGAACTTCTGTCTCTGTGTCTCCACTGTTAGCGTAGGCAGGATGAGACCACTAAGGATGGGTTTCCACCATCCCAAGGACCGGTTCTGGGACAAATGGTAGGGCATGGTACCAGACAGCTTCCAGCCAAGATCCAGATTTGCTCTGTGTTCTGTTTGGCCCAAGCTGCTGCTTTAGTTTCAGTATCCCCAGCAAATGTCATCATTCAATCAGCACTAAGAGGGTCATGAAGTACTTTCAGTTAGTGCTTTTCCAGGTGTGATCACCAGACCATGACCCTGTGGTCCAGGATCTAGCTGTTCCATGTTCCCATGGGACGTCTTCATCACCAGTCTTGAGCTGTGATAAGGCAGACTGTGAAATACAGCCTTTTAACAGCAAGGACTTCCACAGGTCTCCTAGGCTTGTTCTAACAACGAGCAGGTGGGAGAGGAGAAGCTTATGGGGCAGGAAAACCAAAGTTATTCCTCAAACTTTTCACAGAAAGATAACCTCAGTTATCTTGTGAAGGGCTGAGCAGAAATATTTGGGTGAGTCTATGGTGTGTCTGATACATGGGGTAGCCAAAATAAGTGACCAAAACAGACCTTCCTGACACTGACTATCCAGCCCTAGCCTCATGGGCAAACTGTTTCACTTTTCAGGCCACTGCCACACTGCATTAACTCTCCCATGGGCCCCATAAGATGCTTTTTTAGACCAGGAAAACAAGCCTTCCTGAATGGCCTTTTCAGACTCATGTATCTGAGATACTGCACATGGGATGTTCCAGAGTTATGCTTTTTTATTCAATGAAACTTAGGGTAGGCATGCCTTGGGGAAAAGACTGTGGGTTCAGAATTTATAGGATCATGTTGGAGGGCTGATACAACCATTTGGGACAGATACTGGAGGGAACTATAACTGTAATTGTGACCAGGAACTTCTTGATACCCAAGGTTGATCGGTCCAGAGCAGAGCATGCATGGAGACACCGTTCAGGAGTCTGAATGACCAAGCCTGTCCCTGGCCCTTCCTTGTGAGAAAGTATCAATGTCTGCAGTTTTGATGTCTGTAGGAGTATTGAGCTTTAATTTAAAAGTGGAGGTTAAAAATAAACATGAGATCTATTGGGTTGTAAGGGTAAATACCAAAGTATTGATAAAGCACCTTTGCTAGGAACAGTGACTGCGAACAGAGACCACCTCTGCACCAGGAATATGTAGATGGAATATCTAATCACTCATTCAGTGTCTGATTCTATCTGATAAGCTGTTCCAAATCAAGCATGTTGCATCTCAGCACCTGCCTTCAGGATTTGGCCCACTTGGAAACTCAGCAACTCACCTTATGATACAACACTGGTCCTTGTTGTTGCGCTGCATGTTGAAGTAGCAGTTGTCAGCAATGGCGAAGATGTGTGGTGGCATCTCACCAATCTTTTTGTTGGTGTAGAGGCGTATCTGCTCAGGTGAGTAGATGGGTAGGAGCTGGTAGGGGTTTACTGCCACCAGTATTGAACCTGTGTATGTCTGGAGGAGAAGCACATGAAGGTTATGGGGACAGTGAGGTGTAGCTGAGAGACTTTGCAGCTTGCATGGGATGTGGATGGAGGCCAGAAAAATAAAGGCTTTTTAAAAGCTGGATGAAAGATGATGCTTAAGTCAGAGATGCTTGCAGGGGGAGCCTGGAGTAAAATGGGAACAGAAGTCCCAAAATACCGAAATCAGTTCATATTCAGCCTTGCTTATGCACAGCACGGTTTCAAGCCTTAATTCATATTTTGTATGCTCTCAGTTAAGATTCAGAGTCTTAAGAGAAGCTCATATTTGCAAAATTATCACCAGAGCCAGCATACATCCATACACAACTACTGCACTGCAAGTATGATGAGAAACCATAGATGAAAGAAACCTGACAACCATTCCCATATCTCACAGCAGGACGAGTTGGATCCAAACCATTCTTTCAGATGACTATCTAACCTGATTTCATCAATTCACAGCAGCTGCTAAGCTTCCCTCTGCAATGCATTCTTTGCTACCCTCTCTGCCTAGCCAAATCTCTCCATACTTCAGTTTAAACCTTGTCCTGTGCAGATGGATATTGCCCACAAAGTCCTGACATATTCCTTCTCATCTATCTCTGAAACTTTGTAAATGGCCTTTGGTCCAGCTCTCCTGGGCCTTGGGTAGCAAACTACTCTGTAGCATCTTGCTCTTTCATTTTTGCCCTTCCAAAAGCTGTTTCTCTCAAGCCTCTCATCAAAGGACTCATGAGCTTTGTTATGTTGCTCAGATGTAGTGACGAGGAGGTTTGGCCACATCCCAAGCTCAAGGCAGAGAATAAGGATCTCCTTGCCCTGTTTCATCTGTCTAGAAGTCAGCGTCCAGAGCAGGTGAGTCAACGGGCCTCCACCTTGGGTTAGCCAAGGGGCATGAGATGAAGGCTACTTTCACTCTGTGACTTCAAAGAATTCAAGTCACTTTCTCTAGGTTAATTTTTAGCAACTGAAGTTATAAAATTCATCTCACCTTTCTTTCCTGGGTAGAACCAGCTGTGAAGGTTCCCTCACTACTGCATATATTTTTTCAGGAAACAAAACAAGTAATTTCAACATTCATATAATCCTTATGGGTTTTCATCTGTATGGCCTAAACCCAATAAGGCTTTGGCACAAAGCAGCAAAGTGCCACAGAAAGGATGGTCGTGGGAGAGAAGAAATAATTTGCCACCATCTACACAAAACTTGCCACCAGTCTGGGCCTCCTGAAGGCAGCCAGTAGGTGGCAACTGTGTCCCATAGTAGGGATGATGAAAGCCATTAGGGGTTCCTCACCTTCTAGTCTCATGGCCAACACAAGAGAGCAACTTTCATTTCAATCTCATGTGAGGTTTGACTTTGTAGCGGTAATTGGGAAAGGACACCCTACTCTTCTCTGTAACAGGGGATTATGTGTCAGTAAGGGAAAAAATCTCTTTGAGCTCCAGAACAATGTTGTCCTAAGTCCAAAGGGTAGAAAATGGCTGTGAAATCATGTAGACTTGATTTTAGAAAAAGAAGGTATTGAAAAAGGGAGCAGAGATGTCCCTGAGAAGCCTTCAAAGGGAACAGAACAGGAAACCTCAGTGCTCAGAGAAGGAGGAAGCTCAATTTCTAAATGGGATTATGACATCAAGATTCCTAATGAAGACTCCTTTGAGTCCTATCTAAGATATTTGAAAAATTCTTTCCCTCTTTATTTATTCCAGGTTAATTTTAGGGACATTTCTCACTTTCTTTGAGCCTCTTTAAAAAAAACAAAACCCTAACTCCTTTCAGAGGCTTCTGAAATCCCTCCGTTTCAGCCACTCTGGTCTGCCCTGCCACAAATGTAAACAGAGAGGCTTTTAAAGGTGTTAACCATTAGGAATGTTTTCTGGATGCTCTCACTGACCCTTCCCTTGTGATCTACAAAACACTTTGTCAGCATGAACTGTTGTACTATTGCTTGTTTTTGTAGGTCATTCCTAGTTGATAAATAATCACAATTTTCCCAATTCTCACAGCTGACAGAAGGCAAAACTTTGTTCACTCTGTTGATGAGGGGCCAAAGGGCACTTCCAAGGAAATAGTAGCACACTGGTTTCTATTGCTGGGTGATGTCAAAGCCCTTTTCTGTTGGAAAAATAAAGCTCCACTGAGAGCAGGGACTCTGCTGTAGCTGACCACAGGAACCACATCTCACAGCAAATTCATTACTGCCTGCATGACCTACATTTTAATTAGCCCCAAACAAATCCTTTCTGAGCCTGCTTCCCTTGCTACCCAGAACACCATGGCTGACTTCATCTGGATTGTTATGGGGTTAAAGCTCTACCAAACGTTACTGCATTTTGGCAGCCCTTAGAGAGCAGCAGCAGGCACTGGTTTCATCTCCAGATAAAGAGATTTAACCTTATTCACAAATCCAAACTCCCCACCAGACTGACTCTCTTTGTACTCAACATATTTTCTCTTGCTGTATGCAAGCAAAACTAAGGGCAAGAAGCCCTTGTTGAAGTTTTTCATATTTTGCTGCAGACATTTCTTCCCTTCAAGTTAAGGCCATTACTGAGAAGCTTAAAGCTTTAACCACATTCACAGGATGGGGACTTTCCAGCTCTGGGAAGTTGTCACAGCTTCACCATGTGGGTCAAGCTCTGCACAGAGAAGATGGTTGCTCCCAGTGCATTTACAAAGCAGCAGCAATGGTGGTGTGAAGTAAATGAGAAGGCCACAATGGTGAACAGAAAAAGTGATCCAGTGGAAGGCATGGCAGCAATTGCAAATGACATTGCCAAGAGTCATACTTACCCTCCCGCCGCAGTTTGTCTTATGAGTAAAATGTGAGGGAGAAGAAAAAGGGAAATTACATTTTATTAGAGCAGAACCACATCCTCCACAAAGCTAAGGACACAAGGAAACAAGAGGAACAGAAGTCCCATTGGAAAAGCAATCATTTACACAGCAGGCTCAGAAATCCTTTCAAGCAGTGAAACTTCACTATCTTTAAGACAGGGCTAATTATACCACAGAGAAAAGCACCTCAGCAGACTGGGTGTCCCCTGCACACATGGCATCCATATGGTACCTTGGCTTTGCAAAACTGTCATCAATATTTACCACATCTGACACAAATCTACTCCTCCTAGTGGCATCACTCTTAACCACTTAAGTGCAACCTTAATCTAAGGTTGGGCTCCTGAGCCTCCAACTACACACCTGTAGACAGAAGTGGTTTGCATACCTCTCTATCAAGCTATGTACTCTCTGTCATTTTGAGAGTGTCATTCTGATTTCGAGATTGCACTAATTGCTGTGCTGTGCCCAGTTCTTGGGCTGGCACTCTAAAGCCATTAGTGGTGTGGAGCAATCAAGACATGGTAACCTGGAACCTCTGTGTTGCAAATGTCTTTGTGGGATGTGGCCATCCCTTAGGCAGGAACTCTGTAGGATGCACTGCACTGTCACCATCGGACCAGAAGAACTTGCAGAGAAACTGAAGTGGTTATTGTGTCACTTCAGGCCAAATCACCACCCACACTCACCTCCAGGCCAAAAGATGCCCTTTGCATCAGCCCTTATTAGGATGACACTTTGCCCAGTGCTTGTTTGTGCTACTAATCTTCCTGGATGCCTGTGAATAGCTTGGCAAGGGAGCTCAAAGATAGAGCTTTCAGGAAGGAGCTTGGTGTATTCACAGGCAATCTGATACTGCACACAGGGAATTGTATCTGAGGACCTCTGGTCACTTGGAGAGGCAAAGACACTTTCTAGGTAGCACAGACACCCCAAAAGAGACACACAGACACCACTGACAAAATAACCAACACGATCCAAACTTTCCCAGAGAGAGCAGCAGGAATCCACTTTGTGCCACCAAAGGGTGCCCACAAGCAAGGGAGAAAAAAGGGTAAACACAAGCTCCTTGAATGAGCCAATCACCTACAGATTATTGGCCATCTGTACTCCTTGAGTGGCATTCAGGTTGCTCGAATTCGGTTTTCCACATGAGTAATGCACCTAACCTTGAAGACGGATGTGCTCTGAGCTGGGAGGCTGGACTGTAGAAACCCAGCCTAAAATTTTCTTTCAACATAAACTCCTCTATGATATCCAAGCTCCAGTCAACTCTAAAGCATCTGAGAGGCACTTCTGTTTGTATAGCTGAAAGGCAATTTTGTCTCTGTTGGCTCTATTCACTCCTCTGGTGACTGCCATGGGTGCCATGGTGGAGACACCACCTCAAGTATGAATCTGGGCTGTTAACTTGCTAGTTTATTATTATAAATGGCGAGAAATTTTAATTATAAGGGGAGAAACCCAGTTCATCTAACATGGGAATAGTTTTCTGGTTATACTCTTTTTATCTAAACTGACAATACGGGGGACTTTGGGATCATGCACAACAAAGTGTCTGAGTGAGAGATGCATTTGGAGGTCTCTATTCTCCTCCAAGCTTTGGGGACCTATGGGTACCTTTTCAGCACCCGTGTCCCCTTCCTCCAGGATTGGACTCCATCTCTGAAATAAGAGACAGACATGTCCCAGAAAGGGGGCAAGGGACTATCATATTAACAGCCTATGAAGCAGAGTGGTGTCTTCTCCATCACTGCCCAGCCCTAATCCAAAAATATCCTATCAAAAAGCACTGCACATCAAGCAGCGATGAACGAACAGACTTGATAGATAAAATCCCATCCATACTCTGTTAGCTTATTTTATCTGTGAAGTCTGACTATCTTGCAATTCCCTCTGGCCTGAAAATCCAGTAGTCTCTAGAGCCATTTAAAAATTAGATGACCAGGAGGCTTTGCCAAGACCTTCAAAGCCACAGCAGGACATGACTGAGCTGACCTAAGGAAGGACACTGCTGTCCTCAGAGAACAACTGCCAAGATCCCAGGAAACCCAGGACTAATAAGTCATTAACACAGACTGGGAAGGTTTTTTAGAGGTGTTCTGGGAGTTACTCACTTTGTTCCCAGTTATTTCATGCATGCCCCTCTTTATCCTTTCTCTACCCCTTCCTCCTACAGCAGTGGTTGTCTTCACCCCTCTGGGTTAAACAAGTTAATAGTTCAGGGGGAGAGGGCAGAAGGGTCACATTCAGCATGTAGTTTACACCTCTACAGAAGTTTTTGCTTTTGGATGATGATATCATGCTCACGGCCTGGGCTGAACTGGTTATTCTGTGTGCAGAAAGCTAATGCACATGCCCAAAACTTCTACAGGGGTGGGACAGCAAGGTGGTGTGTACTTTGCCCATCACCTAACTCATGGGGTCTTTCACTGGGGTATCTAGAAGCTCTGCAATATCCTCCAAAGTCAGAAGCCCTTCACCACCTGGGACAAGGTGAAGGTAGAAACCCAGATGCTCAGTGTCGCCCTGAGAATCAGGCCATCGATATTGTTTTTCTACATGTTCTAGCCACTTTCCCAGGAAAGTAACTATAAACACAGGTGTTTATACATTCCATTAAAGATGTGCCTTTTGATGGACATCTCTCACGGCCAGTCTGGTTGGGTAAGTGTTAACCTGACTATCCAATCCCTGGTTGTGGTCAGAAACTTATAAATACTGAAAAGAAAAATAAAGTTCGCTCTTTCCTTCACCACACCTCGAACTGCGTCTGTGTGACTCATTTTGTGTCCAACAGCGACAGCTCAGTTCAGCCAGGGTTCCCACCCACAGGGGCTCCCCAGGGCTAAGGAGAGCAGGGGGGGGAGGTGAGGTGGACACTCACATAGATGAGGTGCTCCCGATAGCGGATCAGCAGGTTCCTGAGAATTCCCGCCTCGTTCAGGTCCCCTAGGCGGATCATGTCCTCCACTCCGTGGATGGAGGTGGGGTGCATGGGTTTGATGTGGCTGGCATTCTGTGGGGAAATCCAGTGCTCCTGGGAAAAGAGCAAGGCCACAGAAAAGTAAGTCAAATGAGAGACCACTAGGATGGAAGATACAAACAGCCCACCCCAAAGGCAAGGACCAGACAGAAGAACATACACAAGAGATCATCAGCACATCTACCACAGCTTCTATTCCTGGGGCAAGGCAGTGATGAATTTGAAAGATTTGTAACAGAAGAAGGAAAACATTTTTTAATTTGAGTTTTATTGGAGCAACAAGAGACAGGAGACACAAGACATCCTGGCAGGAACCTCCTCCAGGGCAATATGGTCACCCAGAACATCAGGGGAGTTTATAACAAATAGCAAATTTGTCTTCCCCTTCACAACTGCATTTTCACATCACTGCTTAACCCTCTGCCACTCTTGAGCAGAGAGAAGTAGATTTAGAAAAAGAGAAATGTATGGACAGGGGTGGCAAAGTCATATTTTTATTGGCAGTGTTATTTAGACTCACCACTTCTAAGGGCTTCAAAAGCCACTACAAATTGCCCACAAGGACCCTGCCAAACCAAATCTCTATTACCCTTGAGGGGAGTGAGAGCATTTACAATTACCTCAGCAAGGGAAAAAAAAAAAAAAAGCAGCATAGAGAAGCACCTTGATACAGACCTTACTCTAAAATAGCCACCACTGAACAAAAATATGGGAGGGAAATTGAAGGAGAACCAGTGTTTGGGCACATCAGGTATTGGTAGGAGGTCAGGAAGGATTGGATAACAACCGGAACTTCAGGTTGAGGAGGGTTTGCTCAAATAGCTACCTAAATGTCTTTTGTGGACTTCTGCTATCATTGTTCTCAAGAAGGTTCTCAATTTTTCACTCCCAGTACAGCCACAAAAACAGGGACACAACATTATCTTGCCTTTACAGATAGAAAACTCTGTCACAGTTAATTCCCAAGGAAATACGGGAAGTCAATAACAAAGTTGATTTTCATGGCCCTGGGATCCCCAGCCTAGCAAAGCCATAGAGTTGAAGAAGGGACATCACAAGCCTTTGTACATACATTGCCTTCATCATCCACGACCTGGATCTGTCCAGAATCACACAGTTTAACCACCGCTCCAATGGGGACGTCGAATTCCCGTCCAGTTTTGAGGTCCATCCACACATAATCCCCCTGGAAGCAAAGACAGCATAGTTATACTCAGTGCTGCAGGGAGTTCAGCATCCCTTGGGATATGAGTTGTTGATGTTTTGTACCCAAGTCATTAGCACAAGTCAAATGACTTCCCTCGCAAACCACAAACCACCCCTTTTCACAGAGGCTCAGGAAAGCAGGTGCTTTGCATGTGGTGCTTGGGGATGTGGTTTAGTGGTGAACACGCTGGTGCTGGGTTAATGGCTGGACTTGAAGATCTCAGAAGTCTTTTCCAATCTTAGTGATTCCACGACTCTATGAAATCCCCTGCAAGGTGCCAGAAGCAGGGCATGGTCCATACAGCATATGGACCTAACTCTCTGCTGTCCCACTGCCCTAACCCTCTGCTTCTCAAGCTCATGAGTGATTGCTGGCAACAGAGTGGTCACAGAACAGTGATAGAGGCAGAAAAACCCACCCAGGTGGAGGTTTTTCCCTGTGTAATATACAAACCTAAGAAATGACATTTAGGAGATTGTTTTGAGCTCTGCTAAGCCTTATCTAGGGGCTTGTGGTCCCTTTCTTACTTGCAGATAACAACTATCAAATATTCCTTGGAGATTGCTGAAAAGGGAATAACTAAAGATGGGTTAAGAACATAAACAGAGAGGCAGATATATGTTCTTCTTCAGGAGTTCTTCTAGCTACAGCAATGTGTAGGTGGGCTGTTTGTATTTAATACTTCTCAGTAGATTTTATCTGCTGTGAGCACTTTCACTTGAGACCTGAAGCTGTGCAAAGTTTTAGCATCCATAATCCCAAAAGGCTGTGTCCTTTCACATGTTTCTAATGTTTTACCGGTTTCATTTCAGACTTCTGTGTTTTCATTTTGAAAGACACAGAAAGCAGTTGACCCCAATCCCCTCACTTCATGTCACTACTGATCCTATACACCTTTGTCAGTCCGGATGTGCAGGGACTATCTGCTCTCATCAGCTCTGTGGATATTAAATTACTCAAATGCAAAGAAGCTTTTAAAGAAGCTGTTTTCCTCAATACAAAAGCAAACTCCAAAATAACTACAAACTAAAGCCCCAAGCAGGACCCACACTGGAACAAAGCAGAATTGTGTCCCACCCCTATTCTCAAGGTGAAAAGATATTAAAATTGGGAGCAATCTAGTTGTCAGCTGTGCTTTCATTCATGCAGCTGAGATTAATGCTGTAGACTTGTAGCCCCACCTAACACCACATTCTCGGGGACCAGCTCCACTTGTACCTATTAAGCATGATGCAAATGCAGTTATGTCCCTTTTGAAGTCCTGAAAAACTGCTGGGAGAGGGAGAAGGGAAAACCAGGATGTATCGCTTTGCATGTGCTCTGATATCACCCCTTCCTGAGTATCCACTATCAACCATTTCTGTGGACAGAGCATATTTGTAGGTCTGGTTTGGCCCAATAGGCTGCTAAACAATATTCATCTCTGTGCTGGGGGGTATAAGCTGGAGCCATCACCATCCAAGTCACCATTCACTAAGACTTCCAAGAGACACAAGCCTGTGAGTACCACCAGAATGTAAGGTTACTCAGGGATCCACACATGGAGAAACTACACACCAGGAATTCCCAACCATTTTGTGGCAGACTCTACCCTTGGCAGCTGCTTGCCAGGCTTACACTAGGATATCAACAAAGTCATTCTGCTTTCATGGAACTCAGGATCCAGTCCTTAGTTTAGGTTTTAATTTCCTCAGAGGACTGAGCTACAGATCTAAGTATCTTTATCCAGCTCATGAAAATATAATAATGTATTTTTCTCATTAACTGTCTTATCCTCACATCTCGTAACTTAGCTGAAAAGGCAAAAAAAATCACAGCTAATGAAGGCAGTGTCAGGAGCAGATACGTTATAAATCCATTTATATTAATATTTATTTTCTAGCTCCTTTGATCCAAGACTCTCAAAGCATTTCAGAATGTTCAGCACTGCTATCCTCTCTGCATCACTGGGTAAATTCATGCACACGGTGGGTAACCTGATCAAGGTGTCAGCAAGAGATGAGCCGGGTTGCTCAGCTCCTGCTCAGCGGAAAACCTTTCCAACACCTTAGCAGCTCTGTAAAAATTGCTTTTGATCAAAAATCCAAGAATTGTAATGCTGCTTTTTTTAAAAAAAACACACTCTAATATTGAATAGTGGTAAAAGCAGTCTGCTTCATATGGTGTGTTACCTCACAGCTGAGATAAAAGGAAGTCTGCCCTCCCCAAGGTAAATTGATATTCTGCTACCACTAAGACAGCTTCTGTGCTTTGTCTGCCTAATGCACAGAATGCTTGTCCCCTCAAACTGCTCTTTTTAAACTCATTAAAGTACAGTTCTTAATACTGGTGAAAAAAGTCTTAGGGGATGGGCTAAGTTGGTAAGCTCAGGAAGGTCGGGGGGGGTATGAAATAACATCACTTATTAAGAGTGCCGACCTATTTCCTTTTCTGACTTTAATCAATTCCATATAAACCCCATGGAAGTCTGTTACATTCCTTCTGCTGAAGCAATCACCTTCAAATCAGCCCCAACCCCAGCAGATATACTGGAGATTTCAGGGCAAATCAGGGTGATTCATGCATTTACCAGCTGTGGCTTGTGAGTTGCATAACCTGCCTCATGCCTACACTGGTGCAGTTTATTTCCCAAAATACATGACAGAGTACTGGAGAAGTGCAAATACCACCAGACCCTTTACAGTTTTAACATGGTCCACCTCTTCCTCTTCAATGCAGCCCAGTGGGTTTTAGTACCCTCCCAAACGAGAAAAATCTTCCAAACTGCTTTGGGGCAGACCCTCACAACCTGGGGGCAGTGACAACCAAACAGTGGTGCAAGAGGAGGACACACCACACACAGATCCACACAATTCACAAAGAGGATCTTTAGGAGGAGCTTCCAAATGCGAAGAGCAAGAAGGTTGCACCGCAGGGGAGCTACAGTGCTTGGCGGGGGGACAAAGGAGGAAGGTGAGAGAAGCTGGTGTAGGCAGTGCAAGGATCCCATCAACAGCAAGAGAGATTTCAAAGCAGCCTGAAAGCTTCCAGCCATGCTCAGGGCTTGGGACCCCCTATCTTACCGCTAACATGGTCGTGGGCTTCAGGACCTGGTTGACATTGCGAAGTAGTGTCCATCTGCCCTGGTCTCTCTCCTGATCTTCCACCACCTCAGGGCATGGCTGCATGAAAACGACTTTCTTCTTCTTCAACATCTCCGAAACTTTGCGGTGGTATTTGCCCCTGTCTCCTGCTTTCTACGTGTATTCCACCATGAATGCCCGAACACGGTGGCTGGTTTGCTCTAGACCTGCGGCGCGACCATGCCTGCTGCTCGCAGGACACCCTCTGACCTGATTCACAATATAGCTCTTGGTAAAGATCTTCTCCTAGCAGGAAAATTTCCATGCACCAGCCATGGTCCTCCCCTGGCCAGCTGACACGCTCACTGTATATGACCAGCCCTGTGAGAATCTCAAAGCAAAATGTACAGCTTTGCTTCTCTTCACTTAAATTCTTCCAGTCTCTCCAGCAAGGGCTTCTACTCAGTCAAGGACCTGAAGGACACTGCAACTACCCAGTCTGGAAAAACAACTGCAGGATTAACAGGAAACCTCTTCATTTCCCCAGGACTTCTCTCTGTTACCTTCCTTTCTTAGTGAAATAACCATCTGCCAGCTTGAGGACTTTCAGCACAGAACACTCTGGGATACTTATTAATCCACAAATGCAGTCAGTCCCCATGCAACACATGGCATTTAATTAACCTAATACCTTTACATACCAAATTAACCAAAGCGCAGTGGGAACTCAAAACCAGAGGCCATCTGCATTTTCTTTAAACTGATCGCCTGGAGTAGATCCATAGCAACTGAATTTTAAATAATTGAGTGGAAGGTGTTCAGAGCAGCACGGCCTCCGTGCCTATAGGTGAGAGGAGAGCCTGTGCTGTGGATGGAAATGGGCTCAATGCAAGGACCACCGAGACAATGAGGTCGCACTGACTCTACACCTGCCAGCTCCATGGACACATTTCTGCAATCACTCCTTCTCTATAGGGAGGTCTGTTCCAGTAGAGACTAATCAGGACCACTGGCCAAACCAGAAGAGCACAAGGCATTTTACAGTCACCTCAGATTTGCTTTGTTCTTGTCCTATGCTAGATACACTTGAAATTTCTCACTTTCATCTAAGAAAGGCTTTTCTGGTCATTTGGAGAATTTCAGACCACTATAGCTCAGCCCAAATTTCATCCATTAAAATTTTGAATCTAAAGCAGTGCTGTTTATAGAGACCAGAGCAATGCACGACTAGATAAAAGAGTGCAGCTGCTAAGACATTCTCATTTATCACTTTTAATGAAAAGCTCTACTGATGCCTTGATTCCATGGGATTTCAAATCCATTTGTCCATGAAGAACAGGGCACAGGGATGTGGTTTATTGGTAGGCCTGGCAGCATTAGGTTAATGGTTGGATTTGATGATCTTAGAGGTATTTTCCAACCTTAATGATTCTGTGATTTTATATGCTTGAAGGTAAACTTTCTAGACAAAGGAAGGCTTCGAAGGCACCCTTCATGGGGCACAGTCTCCAAGGTCAACAGCAGATGATGGGTACAATAAACTCAGAATGAGCTAGTGCTTCTCATCTGTGAGCAGCAGTGACAGCAGCGAGGCAACCCTTGCCCAAAGGACAGGCAACAAACATTGAAGGTTTAAGCTGGAACACTGAAGGTTTAAAGCCCAGGAACAATAAGGTGTATGGCTCTTGTAGCTGTGCAGGGAAGAGATCATGTCTCATGGATAAGAAGCCAGGTGAAGATTAATTAGATGTATGTCCACCAATGAAGCAAGTAAAAATGTACATGAGGCATGACAGTAATGCAGGGAGAAGAGGACAGAGTGAATGTAGCAATCCCAAGGGAGATGTCTACCTCCCTGAACATGAACACCTCCCTTCAGCATGCCCTGAACACACAGCACTGTAAATGACTGCAGTTTTGCTCCCCTAAAAAGCAGAAGATAGATGTCAAATCAAGGCTAAAAAACGGAGAGGATCCACGTGGAAGGGAAGACTGATTAAATGTATATAAAGGCACCCACAGAAGGGGCTCTTTGGGTTTGAGTGGGGTCCTACAGAGGTTCCTTATTCACCAGCACACCTCTCTTCACTGCTGTGACACAGAAACTGGAGCAGGGCAGGAGCAGCAGATCCAAGAAAGCAGCTAGAGCATTTATCTCACCTTGCACTGAAGCAGACAATACCATCCTTGCTCAGCCATACCCTGTACCATATTTCTGAGGCTGTGTGTCCCAGTGTGCTGCCAAAGAGTAAGCTAAGGAGCAGAGAACTGCAATGATTTGCCCTAGGCTGTCCTGGGAATGGGATCCAAAGGACAGACGCGACCCTAGTGGGCTGAATCCTGCCTCTCCAGTCCTATTATATGAGTATGCTTATTTTTGTCCTGGCACTGGGGCTGCTGAAGATCTGTCATTTCACACATTATTTTTTGCATTGCTCCTCTGCTAGTAGCAGATTTTCTGGAGACACTTAGGCAGAGTCACACGTGTCAGCCAGAGACACCTGGCATTTGCAGTGAGGTCTGCCTGAATGACCCGAGCATGCTGCCTCCTGGAAACGGGAAACCCCATTCCTTGGAAGGGATGACCCAGCTTGGAAACCAGCCTCCCTTCTCTATGCATCAAGAGGCAGAGCAACAGCACTAAGCCTCCTATCAGCCTGCTTCTTCTGAGGGAATGTGCTATGCCTTATGTGGGGAACAAATAAACACACTTAGTACAATAAGGGGACGGATACAGTTGAGGAAAAGAAACCTTTAGCTGGCTGGCAGCCTGTCAGCAATGCCATCCGGTTTAGATTACAGCTCCCTGGGGTAACATTAGATCCTTCCCTGCAGAGGCAGAAGTATGAGCCAGAAGAGCCATGCTGGACCCTCATCTGATGATTTACTACACCTCTGCAGCAGCAGGCGCAGCTGAGATCAAGGTCCTGCTGTGACATGCTTTGTGCATATTCATAGTAAGGGGTAAATGTTTATCCTAAAGAATTGATGTGACATGGGCAATATGTTTATGCTGCTGCTGAGGCCTGAGCTCCCATTAAGTGCTATTGCAGTGGCATGGACTTTACTGCTGGATCAAGAAGGGAAATTTCACCTGCAGGAAGCACCCTCACAGCAGATGAAACACCTAATTTAATGAAACTTTGGGTTTCTTTGTCCCAGACTGCTTTTCAGTCCCTAAGAAAATGCATCAGACGCTACCAGGGCTGAAGAAGTATTCTTGAATCAATTATTTTGGAGCTAGCACTGAAAAGCCAAGTTACTCAGTGACAAAAGGTCAGGTACAGCTCAACTAACCCAGCGTTCACCTCTCAGCAAGACATCCAGACCTTTGCTAGATATCATCCCTTTCAAACAAAATATCCTAGCTTAGCCTATTCTACATTCAAGGGGGAAAAAAAAGGCACTTCTATGGTCACCAAAGCAGGTAATTAAATTCAGTGAGATGATGCTGACCTAAAGGAGAGTGTGAAGAGGACAGTTTGGAGCTACAAAACCACAGTACCTGTGTGCAAGGCTAGCTAAGGTAGCCCATACCCATTGCATGGATACTGAAAATCCCTAAGGACTGATACTCAGTCATATCCTTGCTGAAGGATATGAAAAAATCAGTGGTTAGCAGAGGCTTTCTAAGGACTCAGGCCAGCAGTTACTCCCCACAGCTCCAAAACTTGCTTTTCTAAAATAAGAAAGATGACGCCCTGCAGAATGACTGTGTGGGCCAAATGTTATCTGTGGGTCATACCTCTCACAAGTGATGTTGTCAAACCAACCTGTTTGTGTGTTTGTGCAGTTGTTTGTTGTTTTTTCTTTTTGAAACAGACACAATCATATATCCAGGTTTCCAGAGCTGAATCCTTTACTCCCTTCCTGCTCATCTTTGAAGAAAGAAAATCCCAAGTGAACATAAGACCAGTGCAAACATAAGGTATTCCCCCAGCTCCAAATTTCAGTATGATTTAGAGAGCAGACTGAAATCCAAATGTACTGGTGCACTGCAGCTGATTATGCCAGTCAGGACTTGCAGCAGCTACCTGCATCCTTCAGGCAGTAGCATGTCTGTGCTTTACTAAAAACACACATCATCACCTCTAGATTTCACCTGTCTGATTCAGTTCAGCTCTCAATTACACAGGTGTACCCTGCTCAGTTTAATGGAGCTCCTCCTGGATTCACAGCTGTGCAACCCAAGGGAGAATCAGGACTGCTCATTGCTATGCTCTGCACTCATCTCTAGCTGTGCATTTGCCACTATCATCAGGAAGAGGTAGAAAAGGAAGAAAAAGCTTGCTTTTCTGCTTGATAACAAAAGATAACGTAGAGGAGAAGCATGCATGCTGGTAGCTGGTAGCACTAATAATTTTCCTGTTTCAAAGAAGATTCCATTCACAATTTCTTGTAGCAGATCAGGCACCAGCTGTCAGCCCAGGTAATGAGCTACTCACAAAGGCTTCCTGAAGCAAGGGGAGAGATACTAGAGGAGTTGTTAAATAATTCAATAATTGATGCACTGCTTACTCACCCTGTAACTCCGATACTGACAGGACTGAAAAAAAACCTCTCACAAATGTGGCACTCATCCCAACATTTTCCCATTTGGTGCTGAGGGACAGTCAAAGGCTCTGGGAGCAAAAATGATGGATTTAGTTGGATTTAGCAGGGTGCAACTTAGTGTGGTGTAATGAGGCTCAGCTCCCAGTGATGCTTGACCTCTTCCCTGGCTTTTGGCAAGGAGCTTGTTGTTGACTGTTTGGGACCTCTTGGCTCAGGAGAGGAGTTTAAGTACGCAGACAAACACAGAGATAGAAGATTTAATCCGTGACTCCTGTGGCATTACTGTCACGGGTGGAGAATCCGGCAATCCCTTGATGCTACAAGCAGATTAGGCTGTCCTCGGGTGTCACCCACCCAAAAGCCGTGCCAGAGTCCTGCCTATCAGGTCTCATACAAAAAGCTGATGGATGCTGCTTGGGATGTGATTGAAAAATCTGCTAAGATGCAGAAGTGGAACAGGAAATGAAGACTGAACCTTTTGGCCCCATGGCCGGGTCCTGTCCTAAATGCAAATGGAAGAAATCCAAATGAAGGCAACAGAGCAATCATAAGAAGTACAAATCTGGAAAGCTGGATTGAGGGAAAACAAAAACAGGAGGAATCAGAAGGGAAGCACTTTAGGGTGGGAGCACATAATTCAGTACTGTTTGACCAAGACATATTTCTTCAGGTCCTAGGAATAAGAGGTTGCTGGGTACCACTCTGGGACCTTTCAGATCCACTCTAAATCTGCCATGAATAGTCAAACCCATGCTCCCGTAGAACCAAGGGTGCAGCTAAATCTTCCTTACTTTGCAATAGCAGGCATGATGGAAACTCTTTGCCCTTACCCATCAAGAATTAAATACTTTGGGTATTTTTATATAAATTAATCAAGTTTCAGGAAGATGGTACTAAGAGAATGCCATCTCCTTCTCTAAGCATAAGGGGGCCATGATAATGCTCAGAAGGCTTGAGAACTTCTACTATGGAGACAAACTTAAAGAGGTGGGGTGTCCAGTCTGGAGAAGAGAAGGTTCCAGGAAGACCTTAGAGCCTCTACAGTACCTAAAGAATATCCAGGAGAAAGCTGGAAAGGGACTTTTTACAAGGGTGCGTAGTGATATGACAAGGGGGAATGGCTTCAAGTTGAAGTAGGGTTGATTTAGGCTATAAGAAAGCTGGGGACAAACTTTTTAACAGGAAAAGGGGGTAATGGTTTTAAACTAAAAGAAAAGAGATTTAGATTAGATGTTTGGAAGAAGATCAGGTTGGAGAGGGCTCTGTGCAACCTGATCCAGTTTAAGATGTCTGTGCTCATTGCAGGGACTCTGGACTAGATCTCTTTAAAGAATCTGTGATTTGTTTTTTCCTTTGACCAGCTCAGGGCATTAACCCAGCAGCAAGATTTTCATGTGTTTCTGCAAAGTGTTTTGCTGGTTTTAGTCCCTGAACTGACTCCCCAGGCAAAAAGCAAAGCCCCAGTGCAAGAGCAGGGAGAGCAGCAAGAACACAGAGCTGTTGGGATGGCCGGGGGAGTGGAGCTGCTGCCTGTGAGATACCTTCTGTGGCATCACTGAGCAGAGCTGATGGGGGCTCCACCACTCTCATGGATGAGCTTTATTCCCTGGATGAAGGAAGAGATTGGTTTGATATGATTCACGAAAGCAGAATCCCAGCGGATGAGCACAAGAGCTACAGAACTATGTAACAGATGGAGGTAAATAGGTATGTCTACAAAATGCTGTTCTGCCTCTGAGGCATACAGCCTTTTCAAGATCATAATGATTCACAGAATGGACAGTTAGAATTACATTGTACAGTACTGATTAAGGGGAAAAATAATAAAAAAAGAAGATGATACAGAGAAATGTAAATTGGAAGGGATGTTTCTAATCCTGGCTCATGCAGGCTGTTCAAAGAAGCCTAAAAACAACCACATGAATTTCACTGTTTTGGCTGATTTCATTCCTTTGGAAACAAAGAATGTTTTTCCATCATCTGCGATAAAATACATTTTACTTTTCACATGCAACCTGTCAAATTGTCTTTCAGGGTTTTACCTTTATCTTCCATGCTGTGGGAAGATGCTTTCTGCTGAATTTCTTTAGTTCACACTCTCCTTTTCTCCTCCCTGCCTTTTCACCACCTCACTGAGACCCAGTCTGCAACTAGTTCCTGTGTACCAAATAGAGGTGGGACTACTGGAATCTGCACAGCAATTCTTACATAAACAAAGATGTAGACTTAGTACAAAGAAGTGCTTAATCACACTGCAAATATATTATTTTCCTAGACAGTAGTAGTCTATACTTGTGTAAATGCAATTTTCCCAGCAGAAATGTGTCTGCACTAAGGGTCTGCATTAGCCAAAGTCACACTGATCTGTCTAGACAAACTCTACTACTTAAACAGAATACCTGATCTTTGGAAATATTGAATGAAAGGGGAGTAATGCCACTTTTCCTTCATTGCCACACCAGGTCTGAGCAGGTCTGTCCTTTTTGCACACCCTCTATGCTTACCCACTGGGGGTTGTGATGACTGCTGAGGAGAACGAGGGGTTCTGGTGGGAGGTTAGTTTGCACCTCAGACAGTAGCATCCCGAGGGAATTTGTGAGATGACTGCTGAAGGGAGAAGCTGACTATTTCAGGGGTGTGTTTGCAAAGCCAGCCCCTGAAAGCCACTCCCTGAGAGGAAAGGATGGCAAGAGAAAGCATAGCTGAAAACAACCAAACCATGCTGGCAATGCTTTTGAAGCAATTCAAAACATCTCAATACTGGTCTTTGTTCCTTAGGTGTCAGCAACAAAGGTGCAGAGATGCTGCAATACAAGTAGCATCCCTCCAAAAGGAGAAAAGACACTCCAACATGTAAAAAACCCGGGTTTAGATTAGGTTTAGATTAGGTATCAGGAAAACATTCTTGACAGTGAGGGTGGTGAGGCACTGGAAGAGGTTGTCCAGTGAAGGTGTGGCAGTCCCAAACCCAGAAGTGTTGAAGGCCTGGTTGGGTGGGGCTTTGAGCAACCTGATCCAGTGGAAGGCGTCCCTGCCCATGGCAGGGGATTGTAATGAGATCATCTTTGGGGTCCCTAAGAATCCTGTGAGTACTTTTCAAAACCCAGAAAAAATATCCGTATTTCACTACTTGCTTTGTTTTGAGGACTGCAGAGTTGCCTCCATACAAGATCACCTTGGAAAGGAAACTCACAGCAGGCTGCTAATTGCAACCACTTGCCTGGATTCTTCAATCCCTCTGCCTACAGTGTTGGAAAATCTTGTCCAAGTGCTGGTGGTGGGTCCCTCTGAGGGAGGAGGTGGACCAGCTGCAGAGCTGCGCAGCACAATACCAGCCCCATCTGCTGTAACTCTTTGGAACTACCAAATGCATCAGGAGACTTGTTTCTGATAATATCTCCATGGGTTTTAATTAAACTTTGATGCTAATACTATATGAAATTCCAGAAGGCTCTGGAATAATGCAGAGACCGCAGAGGACAACCTAGTTGTTAAGGGTCTGAAAGGACCAGTTGCCAAGTTCTTGCTTGGGACAGCTTTACCACTAATGGTTTAGAGCTTGTTGGGCACACACTGAAGAGACCTGGCCTTCAGAAAGTGACCATGAACCAGACATCAGTCTTTTTTACACACATGAATCCAGAAACATGTTTCAAAATCCAAATCCCACCAAATAATCCCCAGCCACTGCAAACAAAGCAATTGTCACAGCTTGGAAAAGGAAGTTGGACCTATTTCTTACAAGAAATTTTTAAGGAATGGTGGCTGGTAAGATTGCCAGTGGGCTAAGACTTTCACATGGGCATCCTGAACTCCAGTAGCTAGAAGAACAAAACTATAAAAGAAATAAGCTCAGCATTTTGACACAGCAAATAATTCCTGTAGTTTTTGTAATTCTTACATTTCTCATGGATATTTCATTACATGGACAGTCCATTCTGCATATGCTGCAAAAGGGGGATATGGCCGCCAAAACCCATTTTGAGACGGGCTGAATTACAAATAAGTTTTGCTAAATGTTATTCCTGGAACCAAAATTTTGGTTTGGTTGGGGGGTTTTCAGGGAGCCTAGCATGGCATGGAGATTGTTCAGAAACTGGCAGCTACTGGGTACTCATGTCTAAACCCAAATCATGTGAAGGAAAATTAATTCATATGAGTAATACTCATCAATTTTATACTTGCTTTGAGAAACTCAGTAATTGTCATACCGCTTTAATTTTGAGACTGCCAAGAGTTATTATCATATAGATATATTAATTAAGCCTATGTTTCAGGAATTAGCTGACAGTATCAGCATGGAAATATGGTTAATGCCCCCACTGCATTTTGCTGGATGCAAATGTTGTTTAACTTCCAGCGTCTATGCAATTGGAAAGACTGTCTGTTTGTCTCACACCGAACCTAGCAATTTTATGGGGTAAAGGGGCAGTAAAATGCCCTCTCAGAGTGATTTGTAGATCATGAAAATGTGGTGTGTGACCTTAAGAGTCATTTGCCAGCAATGGTGCTGGCAATAAAACGCCTGGCTGGGTGGTAGGGGATGCACATAAATCGTGCGGGCTGCACAAAAGGCCTCTGAGTCACGGTGGGCAAATCACTGTCCCAGACAGGTGCTTTTCCTAACCTTAAAACCAAGCATAATTTGGTTCTTTCTTCAGCACTCAGGACAAACCAACCTCTTCTTCTTCTGGGTTCTGCTAAAGTGTCTCTGAGGAAAGGATGGAGGACATCTGCTTCTTGGTAGAAGAGCTGGGAGGGAGCAATACTATCAGGATGCGCATGGGATTGCCTCAGGCGGGACATGCAAATGGGTGTGCAAGGTCAGGGCACACCAAAGGACCATCTATGGCAGGTAGCATCTTGCTTTCTCCAGTGGCCCATGACGTTGCCTAGGGCAGAGCAGGACAGGATGGATGAGATACTTCTTTAAAATACTCCTCTGGTCCAAAATTAAGGGGATATCAAACTCAGTGGTGGGTAGATCCAGAAAATAGCCATGGAAGAAGATGAGAAGTAAGGACATTGTACAAGTGCTTGGAAGGGATATGCATTAGGGACTGCTAACTAAATAAGTCACATCTGGCTTGGGAAATAACCAAGCTGAATAGTCAGGGGTGAAAGCCAGGAAATTAGCTGAAGGATAGGAAAATATTTTTGGGAAATAACAGTGTATGCTTACTAGTCCCTCGCTTTTCAGCAACAGTCATTTTGGATACAGAATGCCAAGTGGGACAGACCTGAGTCTGAACAAATCTGAATATTTGATATACATTGCCAACTTCAGCCCACTGTAACTATCTTAAGAATTTTGTAACAGTTTCTGTTCAGGAACAGAAGTCCTTATAACTTACATTGGTAAATATAAATTAGTGGTGAAGTTTGTAATGTAAAGTGAAGTTTGAAATGTAAAAACTGGTGAAGTTTTCTCCTTTCACAAAAACTGCATTACAGAGGGTGAAATCTTTGTCAACTTTTAAGATTGACCTTCGCCCAGTGCAAGAAAGGAGGATGTTTCCTTTGCCAGTGCCACCTCCCTTGTGCCACCTCCCAGACAGGGCTGATTTGTGAGGCAGAGAAGAAGAGGACCGATCCACCATCATATCACCTTCCCATGTTTGTAAAACTTATCCATATGGGTGTGGCCAACAGGGAAAGGGCAATGCCCTTACCCTGCAACACTGATGCACAACCCCTGCCCGAGCTGACCACTAGAGCAGTATCTGTAAATATATCCAGGAGTTGCGAAATGGAAATGCTAAAGTATCAGAATACAAATTCCCAAGTCTCAGTCCACACTTACTCATCTCATTCTCCCACTGTCAAAAGCTCCAGTACAAGTATCTAAAGTGGCAGCTGGCTCACTGGCCTCAGGTTATTTCACTCCCACTACTGAATTTTCTTTGTTCTTAAATAGATCTTGAATTCTTTTTCAGAAGTCTCCTTATACTCAAACAAACATTTAAATTATCTGACTATGTTGGCTACATTTATGAAACAACTGAAAATATATTTGATCTTCAAAAATTCTCATTATAAATTTTTCATAGAGATTTCCACTTCACCAAAACCTGTAATGCAACAGGAAAAACATATAAACAAAGCTTTTAGGGGAAAACACATTTTTCTGAAGTCTGACATGGAGAGTAGAATTTTGATGTTCTTATTGGAATTCTATCTCCAAATTCAGCTTTTAATTTCAATGGAACTATTGCATTTATTGACCAGGAAATTTCATCCTGACAGATATTCTCTATACCCCCACCACTTTCTCCCAAGAAATAAATGACATTTTTCAATTTGTGCTATTTGAAAAGGTCTGTTATTACTTTTCTTCCCCAGGATCCCAGGAGATGTTCTCAGCCTCTTGAACCTGATTGCAAAAGCCAGAGCTAAGTGAGTTTCTTTAGGAAAATTGCTGTCAAGTCTACTCTGTGCTAGCAAATGATGCTGTGTCGTGAAAAGGGAATGAATTTTTACACCATAAGAGCCAAATCTTTCACTGATGTACATCAGAGTCATTCCACAGAAGTGTCTGTAACCCCAAATCCATGAAATGTTGAGGGTTCCCTTTTTAATGCCTTGCTGTCAAATGTTTTCCAATCTTGCAAGAGGAATTTGATGAAGAGGAAGGTCACCTCTGACAGGGAGAGGCACCAGCCTGCTGCACAGCCCTTTGCACAAGGGGAAGACAGCAAACATGGTCCCACACCCCACTGAGGATGTCACATCACAAACACTCCTTACAGCAGACATGTTGGCTTCAATATCTACCTTTGACTCAAATCCCTCCAATTCTCAGTCCCTACATATCCCACCTGAGAACTGGCCTGAGTAAAAATAACAGGAAAAAAAAAATCATAATTTATGTAAAAGATTTTTAAAAGTACATGTGAATCATACGATTTTGGTGAAAATGTGGACAAGGTGGTCCAGATAACAGCTGTCTCACACATCTGGGACAGAGTGGATGGCAGACAGAAGCAGGTAGGTATGATGATGGGGATGGGGATGGGGATGGGGATGGGGATGGGGATGGGGATGGGGATAGGAGCTCCTTTGCTCTGCTGCTTGCACAGCTGGGATGAAGATGCTTCCTCCCAATACAAACAGTAATCAGAGGCTCCACAGCTGGTTGACTAAGGGAAATCAACACTTGTGTTGATCCCTAGCAGCAGGAAAAGACGTGGGGTGGATGAGAGTGAAAGATTTCTGATGTCCCTCCCCAAACCTCACTCCTGAAAAAGGGGTTGATAGATGGGCTGGCAGCCCTCAGCTCCACCAGCTGGTGCAGAGTGGCTAGGTGAGGTCCAAGATTCATGACAGGATGTTATGTTTTTTTACAAAAATCATGTAAATACAGTGAGACTTCTTCAGGATCATGTTATAGAATCATAGAATGATCCTAAGCTGCATTTATGTTAGACAGGACCCTTAAGATCATCATCTCCAACCATTAACCTAACACTCTAAATCACGTCCCCAGGTGCCACATCTTTTAAATCCCTCCAGGGATGATGACTCCAACACTGCCCTGTGTGTAGCCTGTTCCAATACCTGACCATCCTTATGGTGAGGGTATTTTTCCTAATATCCAATCTCAACTCCCTGGCACAACTTGAGGCTATGATGAGTTGGAGGGTTTAAGAGACAGTTTGAGGAGCTGAATTCTTCTCTTCTTGCTCCAGATGACAGGTTTCAGCAAGTTAAATGCATCTTTAAGGGCTCTAACATTCATGGAGAAGCTACCATCAAGCAAGACAAGATGATATATAAGCTGTTCTGCAAGAGCTCTCCCTGGTGAAACATGTGACCCCGAAATTGAGGTAAAATTTGTTATTGAATCCTTTGAAGTTTCCTATACCCTCAAATGAATGTCCTGTTGGCTGGGTATTTTGTTACTGCCTCTTAAAAAAGCAATACTAAACTCAGCTACACATACAGCAACCCTCACTCCAAGCCTTCTGTGTCTTGAATTCAAATAGATGAAGGTTTCAGTGCATACATTTCAGGGAAGATGGATCCTGGGGGTTAGCCTGAGGTATCAAGAAGCAGGAATGAGTACATTTCAGACAGGCTCTCTCAGAAGGTATCTTCACACCAGGGCTGAGATTGCTTGCTCTACCTTTATTTGACATCACACAATTTATATTCCACAGCCATAGCCCTGCAAGAACATCTCCCTCGCCTGCAGCTTCATTTTCTGCACGCAGCAACCCCAGCACTTTAATTGTCCCATAAATGTGATGGAAAGGATTTGATGCAAAGAGCTGTTAAAATGCCAAATGTCTTGAGCACTGCAACTAATGAATGGCTCCCAACGATTCATGTTTCAATCTATATGCAAATGTGCCCTTTGGTTGGCTTGTGCTGGACTTTTCACTGCTGCGTTACAGCTATCCAGGGAAGCCTCAGAGTCATAGATCAGACAGATACAAGGCATAAATGGGAGATGGCTTAAATTATTCAGTGTTTATGAGAAAGAGAATCCAAACAGCAGAGTTACACTTTGCTTTTTATAATAACATGATTACAGATGAGCCCCAAGCAGACCTACAATACTCTTGTTTTTCCCCCCTGCCTCTTCCTCCTTGCTAGCAAAATATACAGCACAATGAATCACTGGGCAAAGCTGAATGTGTGCTCAAAACAGTTTATGTCAGCTCCAGGTAAAGCTGTTGCTCACAGAGCCCAAGTGAAAGATGTCTGTGAAGGATTTCAAAACCTGGTGTCTGCTATTCTTACCCACAGCACAGAAAAAATATCTCCTGGAGCATCAAACAGAGACTCTGCAAACACTGGCAGTCACAACATTTATTTCTGCTCATTTACAAACTGCACAAATCCTCTTCACCTGAATTGCTATGTGCAATTCTGGTCTTAACAAGAAGAAATTAAGCTGGAATAGTGGAGAAAGGGCTGCTGCCATCACAGCAGGACTGCACAGCTTGTTTTAAAAGGTGGGAGGAAGAAGGTTTTGTAGGATTTTGGTCAATTCCAAGGGTATGGAGGTAAACTATAGCTCTGTATACAAACACTAAGAAATGGCAAGAAGGAGAAAGGACAATTTTATCTAAAGGCCATTCCTGACATGAGAGCAGGAAGCCACAAATATCCTCAAAAACCAGAAACACGAAGATATCAAGGATCATCTTGTTCATGTAGGCCTTGTGGGGTTTAAAGCTGAAGCTGCAGACTTTACATTCAAAGAAATGCCAGAGGTGTCACAGGAATTGCAGAGTAGATAGGAGCAAGAAAACTGAGATTTTGGCATTGCCCCCAAGAGTCACCTTGCCAGCAGGTCTGCCAAGCCAGGAGAGCAGAGCTGAAGTCTCTGACCAAGCCTTGGCTCCTGCAAAGTTTCAAAATTGTTGGAACAACTTCCTTTTTTTGCTGATGAACTAAAAAGAACTTTATAGTGTGAGGCATCCACTGTGCTTGACCCCTCAGGACCTTAATATCTGGCTGAACTTTGTTTTCCTTTATCTGCTTGGTTTAGGTCTCCACTGGTTTTTTTAGCTCTTATTTCCACTTTTCTCTCTATAACTGCAGGAACAGATTAGGGGGACACTGAGAATGGGAAGAGCCTGCAGCAGCAGCGATGCTCTTCATGTGGTCTGGACATAGTCAGGCGACTACGGTAACACAGATACAATAATCTGAAAAGTCTAGCTTAATGGATGAGATTTGCAGGATCACAGAATATCCTGGGTTGGAAGGGATGCATAAGGATCATCTAGTCTAACTCCTGATGCTGAACTCGGTCCTCCACGAAATACTTAGATTTTGCAGCATGATTCCCCAGCAGATAAGTGGGTTTGATTTCAATTGGGCTGGCCCAGCAACAGAAAATTTCCAGCACTCTGGATTTAAGACTGGGTTATCTGAGGGTTGACTACAAGAGCGAGAAGGTGGATCTGACAAAAAGAGCCATGCAGCAAGCAGCAATCTGTAGCCATTTTCCACCAGGAAAGCCCTCTGCCTGGCCAGGCTGTGGGGAGAACCACCACACCCTCCCTGTCTCCACTCCAGCTCCAAAAATGTCTCTACTTTAAGCAGCAGACAGAACGTGCATGAACGAGCTGCTGCTGTGCTGTGGAGCCAAACAAACTTGTCAGGCTGCCAAGGCAGGAATTCAGGAAGCCCTCGTTTTCCATCTTCCCTTTCTTTGTGCATTCCCTTTCTTTGTGCATTACTTGCCACTAGTAATTTGCTAGCAACTAAAGCTGATAAGTTTGGCTCCCTGCAGGCCCCTGCTGGGGAACAATATTGGCTTTTCTTTTGGGCCACTGGGTGGAAGACACAGGGCAGGCAGAAAGCTCTGTGTGCTTTCTCCTCCTCGTTGGAGCTGTGTGCTGACCTCAGTGCTCAGTTCTCCCCAGGGGAGACCCTGGTATGAATTGCTCTGATGGGAGAAGGGAAGGAAAGCAATGTCACAGACTCATCTTCAAAATTCCTGGATTAATAGCTGGGTGGAAACCAAGCAGTAAGGGCCAAATGTTCTGTGCTTATCTATCCCAGGTCATGATTTGGGGTTTTGTTTGACCTTGCTGGATAAAGTTTTCAGGGAAAAAGGGGTAGGATGGCAGGACTGTAAGCATGCTGTGCACATTCAAGAATGAGCAAAAAAAAAAAAAAAAAAGACAGAGAGAAAGCTCCTTGGAAAGTAATACAGGTCATGAACAACATAGATGCATTTCCAAAATCTTACACCAAAACTGAAGGAGGCAAAATAGGAATATTGCTGCTATATCTACTATATGCAATTAAGCATCACATGAACAGCAGTCTTCAGGGCAACAGAGAGCAAAGTGTTTCTTATGTGACTCAGAAAGGGCCTTTAGACGGGACAAACTGGTATAAAGTGACTTCAGAGAGGGAAGATCCCTGCTAACATCTGGGTAACCTTAATTCATTGTTAATGAATTATTCATTATTATTCATAATTTGCTCATCTTATCCATGCTGCAGAGATGTTTGCAGTAAGCAACAAATTCAACACAAACCCATTTATCTGATATTTGTGAGCAACTGCTTGGCATCTGAACCCACAGGGAGAGTGCCCAGAATTATTCAGGAACACGCTGCAGCCTTGCCTAGATAGGACACTCTGTTTTTAGATAACTAGGAAGGTTCTCAATTTGATTAAGGCTCTGCAAAGGTGAATTCAGACTGGTACAGAAGACTATAATCCAGTAGCTGAACCACAGAGGGGTAACACCCAGAGAGAGACATAACAGGCAGCCTGGAGTGATACCATCCTAGACAGAGTTTTTACAAGGTATTTCTCAACTGCTATTCTTTTAGCCTACTTCGTTTTAATTTCCACGCCCATTTTCCTCAGCATCACAAACTACATCAGGCAATTTGTGCACAGGGTCGATATCTTGGAGCCTTTGGAAGGAGGACTGAGCTTCCACACACCCCCACCAAAATGCAGCCTCTTTTTGTTGGGGTCAGGTTCCGGCAGGTTGGGGAAACGCTATAAAAAGCATCTCAGTTGCTCCACAAGAACTCTGGCATTCCTTCCACTCAAAGCTATGCTCAGCTGTTTGTGTTACTGCTGTAAATTGAAACTATGTGAGTGCCTTCAAAGCTCCCATGCTTTCTGCTGGACAAAAGCAGATTTACCAAGCAAGACACAGAATTCAATCAGAATTGTTGGGTAGATGTGCTCCATTGCATCAATGCTTGACTGTGTTGACAAATACACTTGAGTCTCTGCAGTCCCCTGGTGCGACTGGCAGTCGTCCCCAGGTGAGACATGGCAATGATAAGCTGAGAATGAGACATGTTACACCTAGACAAAGGGTAAACACTAAATATGAAGCCTTAAATTATTGCAGAATCTACGTGAGACCTGCTATACAACTCAATTCTTCAACTGATAGAATCTTAGAATGGATCTGAAGGGACTTTAAGGATCTTCTTGTTCCAAACCCCCTGCTGTGGGCAGGGACACCTTCCACTAGACCAGATTGCTCAAAGCCTTGTCCAACCTTCCTTTGAACAATTCCAGGGATGGGGCAGCTTCTCTGGGAAACCTGTGCCAGTACCTTTCCACTCTCACAGGAAAGGATTTCTTCCTAATATCCCATCTAAACCTGTCCTCTCTAACTTTAAAAGCACTTCCCTGGTCCCATCACTACAGGCCAACGTAAAAGTTGCTCTCCTTTTTTACAAGCTCCCTTTAGGTACTGCAAGGTGATATAAGGTCTCTCTGGAGCCTTCTTCTTCTTCTCAATCCCAGCTTTCTCAGGCTGTCTTCATATCAGAGGTGCTCCATCCCTCAACTTCTCTTAAATGTGAAAAAAGATTCTATTTTTACACAACCTAAGCAGAATTGTTGCTGGAAATTGAAAATCAATTTTTGACCAGATCCTATTTTAAGTCAGGCAGTAAGTTGTTTTACTCTTCTGCATGTCCAGGATTCATGTGCAGCTTTTGGGCCATCCCAGATGAGAAAATAGAAGTGGAACATGGTGTGAGGTTAATCTGGACTACACACATAGAGCAATGATTTCCTCTAAGCCAATCAAGGATTAAGGCTAATGAGTATCTCTGCATCTTGTAACACTCCTTTTAGGGAAATAAGACAGGACAAAAATAACCTGACTTGACCCTTCCCCTCCAAAAAAATATTTTTATTAGTGCCTGTGGTAGAGGAGTAAAACTAGAGAAGCTGAGGACAGGAATGATTCACTTACCTGTCGTAGAATGACCATGGTTCTTGTATAAACACATCAGCAATCACCAGGAATGGACCTAAATCAAAATAAGTCAGCAATTAATGACTCTCCCTCTGACTCAAGAGACCCAGCTCGGCGACTGTCCCAACCCTACAGCATTTCCACTGCCCCAGGTGTGGAAGAGAGCTAGTACCACTGAAACTCCCAATGCTTTCGTAATATTAATTCCAGACAGTGAGAGACAATCCTCTAAATACATCCAGATTAATGCTGGAGACTGGGACTGGAGGTCACTTATGCAAGTAATATTTTGTAAACTGAGTCCTAGAAAGTTATCCAAGTATTAGCCCAGCAAACACACTGATACTGATTTATTACATGTGTCTTTGGATCCTCTGGCATGAACTAAAGCAGATGGAGATGGGGAGTATTGTCCTTAATGCATCACGAGGCTGGATGGATTTTCATCTTTTTACCCAAATTGCTTTCAAGAGAGGAAAGAGAATATCAAGTCCCCTAACACATCCTGAAACTAAGACCTGGATGGCGTAGTTCCACTCTCTGCTCCAGCTTTCGTGCAAGTTGTATCTTCGTGGGATTTGCATGGGAAAGTCCCATGTGCTTGCTGCTCTGCTGCCATTTCATGGCTCCCAAAATTAAATATGCTGTGTTTGTATGAATGAAAAGTGCTTTCAAAGAATTGAATTTCTGCAGCTTTTAATCTCAGAGTCATCCTTGCTACGTGGCAATCAATAGTAGCTGTATTTATGGTGTGGAACATTTTCCAGCATAGTAAAAGTACTCAAGCCTTAAAAAGCAGGGGAAAAGGCACTCAATCTCAGACCCATGATTCCCACAGGACACTGGACATTGAAAACTGATGAAGGATAATCTTGCAGGACACAAGATATTTCCTTTCACAGTGGCAAAATAATCTGGACTCATCATAAAAACCTAAATATTGTGTTTCAAGTTTTAGCCATCATTTTCATTTTTGTGCTCCCCCCACTAAAAAGCAAACATTTCTCAGAGGGATGGGCAAGAGAAGTCTTTCTACCCTCCCCACAATCCTCTCCAGGTGGGATGTCCCAAAGAGACAGACTCAGTCTCACAAAAAAGGTACAATAATATCCCATGCCAGTGTTCCCACACACTTTCCTCATGGCCAGGAAAGTGATGTCTCTTCCCCACCAGCAGCAACTGCTTGCATCACATTCAGCAAGGTAGGATTTGGTACTGATCCTGCTGGCTGAAATTTCTGTAGCCTCTCAGGTGCAGTGGGAAACAAAGGGGCTCCCATCCTAGCTAGAAAGGATTTATCTCTCTCCAGAGACTGTAAAGGCTCAACAGAATCCCTTTACCTCACCAGGCCGCCTGCACCTCCTCTACATTTTCACAGACCGCATATATGAAGTAGGAAACTACCCCACTGAAATCTGTAGGCTTCTGCCATCCAAGTGCCTTCAACCATCTTAATGAAAACATCCATCTGCTAAAACCATCTACACGATTCACAAACCCCCTGCATTGCCTAGGAAAGGAACTGGTGTCCCAAGAGTAGCCAGGGCATCACCGTTCATTAGGAAATGCTCACTAGGCAAACTTTGGCCACAGGCCATATTTAATGAATTAATTTTGCTTTTCCTAGAAGGTAGATGCGTGGTGGAAAATCACGTGCACACTCAGGATCTGAAAGGCTGTCAGGCACTTTTCCTAATTCTAAGATTGAACCTTCTCTGTAGTACATTAAATTATTACTCTTCTCTTTAATTCACACAGATTGAAAATAACTTTCTAACCCTGCCAAGTAGCAAGCCCTGGGGCAGACTGCCTAGGGATGCTGAAGAGTGTTCCACTGGGAACAGTAAATGAAATCTTAGCCTGGCTCAGAGCAGGCACTGGGGGAGGTTCTTCAGAGGTCTGTGTGTGATGATCATGGGGACAGTGTTGGACACTAGGGTGGATAGTTGGATAAGAGTTCCCTGGCTGAAGGACATCTGCTGTGGACAAGTCATCCAGTAATTCCTTTCCTCCCTTTTCCACTCTGACAAACAGAGACCTCGCCCAATAAGGGAGCTCCTAAGTATCCCAGGCATAATTTTTATGCTAAGTAGCCAAGTGACCTGAGTGAGCTGGCCCCACTGGGTGTCCACACTGCAAAAACCATGCATGGGAAATCTATTCCAACAGGCTGGGCTAAAGGCACAAGTCCATGTCTCAGAACTGCTCCTTCAGTTTTTGTCCTGCGGCTGCCGAAACAAAGCACTTTCCCATGGCTATCTGGGTTCCCAGCAATAGAACTACCTGGTGTGTGGGCATCCTGCTCAGCCTGGCTTGTGGTGATGCTGAATACTCTTCCAAAACTTGTGCCAGGTTTGGAAGAATATTTATGTACCAAATCCAGACTGGTTTTAAACAGGACTTTGGTGCCCAGAATCTTTTGTGGGTTATTTTCATTTTAATTTTCTGAAGGTTTAGCATCAGTCCAAGCCACCACGCTTCATTTTGTTCAGCGTGCCGTCAGTCCCTTCGTGATGTCTTGGCAAGAGAGGTCGTACACAACAGAGAGCTCAAACAACAGCTTTCCCCACGGCTTGCTCAGCAGGGAACACCCCAAAGGGGAGGCAGCAGACCCCCGTGCCTGCTCTTCCCACAGGGATCAGTAAGAAGGATTGGGCTTGTCTGAGCACCAGAGAGATCAGCTGCCTACTAATTCATGAGGGCCCTGGTGGAACAAAACAGCCATCTGGACCCTCTGACCCTTGCTGGCAGGTGAGTGCAGGGCACTTCAATCCCAATCCTGTGAGGAGCTCTACAGATGGTCTGGGAAATGAGCTGGGCTAAGCAAAACATAGCCAGCACCTCTCCCAAATCACTCATATGTAACACAAGGGCAGAGACAACCCTCTGGAAAGTGTATTTTTGGTAAATACGGTTCATTTTGCAGCTCTTTGGCCATCACTGGTTGAGCATCATCTGAACTCAGCACCTGGGGGAGGCAGTGGGGTGAGGCGGAAGGGGCTCAAACTACATCTGGATGCAGAGTGATGTGTGACACAGAGCTATACATGCCATTTGCTTGCAAGCTGTGGTCAACAGAAGGCAAGGAGTACTTCAGTATGAGGTCTGCACCACCGTGATCTCCACCATGGCTTTCCTGGTTCTGAAGAGATCCTCATACAAAAGGAACCGGATGGAGTTCGACTCTGGAGGAAGAAAGTCTGAGGAACCTGGACAAAGCCATTATCCTGCAATTGCAAAGAAGGGGGTTGCTACTCTAATCTCTTTAACTGGCACTTCTGTGCCCCTTGTTGGCACTTCAGGACCGGAGTCCAACCACATGACTGGCCATACTTCCTGGGGGATCACTCTGCAGTGCTAATCCTCCAGAGCACATGCTCATTAAGCATTGGTCAGAAGAAATTCAGGTATTTCACTCTAAATGTCAAATCTATTCCTTTCTCCTGCACCCTAAATGATTTTCCTGAATGCAAATGAAAAAAAAAAAAAAAAAAAGTAATTTATGGGGTGTGTGCCTTCAAATTCAATGTCTATCCCCAACCATACCCATCTTGGTGTAGAGCCCGTCTTTTGGAGAATACCTTGTGCACTCCAAACGGTAAAAAATTTCATTCAGCTTGTGTCCACTTCACTTGCCTGGCAGAAACATGTGTCACCTTAGCTGAGCAAAGAGATTTAACACGGCAGTGCTCTCTGCACACTACCGCTTTCACCTCCTGCCCTCCTGCAAGGGATCTGAGAAGGATTAAGGATTTTCCAGTGTATTTTACTGTTCATCTGAGAAATGGTGAATAAAAAGGTCAGACCTACACACTCAGAGACAAGCACCTTTGTCCTTAGCAAAACCAGGATTACAGTCAGGAAGGAAAACAATGGCTCTTGAATGCAGTTAAGCTGACAAACCCCGCCAGTCTTTGGGAATCTCTGACCACTGGCTGTGGGTGACAGCGAGCAGAAAGGAGGAAGGCAAATGTCACTACACACTGTTCCTCCTAGTCTTTGTCCATCTGGAAGCTGGCACAACAGTTTGTATTTCTGCACTCTTCCTAGAGCCCTGAATGGGAAGAAGGGCTTTCAGGTCTGAAGGTATCAGTCTTAATATGGCAGCCACCCATCTTCTTAACAGGAATCTTTCCTGTGAGCTTGATCAACAAAGAAGCTCTCAACAGAGACAATCTACTGCTTCTCTAGGTAATGTGCTCCAGCTCAAACAATTCTTCATGTTAAAAAATACTTAAGTATCTTCTCATCCTCTGTATTTGCCTTCAGCTTCTCACTTGAGGCAGTCACAACTGACCAACTACAGCTGAGCACATAGATGATAGATGGGCCCACATGGAGGATTTTGCCTGGTCTAGTGGAAGTTGTCCCTTCCCATGGCAAAAGGGTTGAATGTGTATGATCTTTAAGGTCCTTTTCAACCCAACCCATTCCATGACTCTATGATTTCCCACATTTCTCCCATCTGAGCTTTGGGTTGAAGTGTTACAGTAGTAGCCATTCACTTACACCTTCCCTTCCCCTGGTGCAAATATCTTCATCCTTGCAAGAAGAAATGGTCATTTCTAGCTCCTCCAGAAAAGTCCAGCCTTCTGGTTTTGTTACCCATTATCTCCTTTAATGTGGAGAAAAGACACATTCCCACAGGAAACAATGGTATTGCCTGGAGTGCAATAAATAGCAATGGGAATTCACCCAGAGTGTTCACTGTTTGTTTTACACACAGGACAGCATACCCTGAGCTTTTGCAAGTAAGCAAACAGTACAAGTCTCTCGTGGCGGGGATGTGGGGACATGGCAAGCACCACCTGGCCATATGTTGCCTGCCAGCGGTGCTGAGAAAGTTCCCTTATTTATGCCTTAATTGCCGCCTCCACACAGACGGATCAGCTTGAGGTCATGCTGACAAATGACGTGAGGAATGCGAGGAAGCTCTCACCTCAGCAAGGCAGGTCACAATAGCCATAAGCTGCAGAAAACATTGGAGTTACCATTGCTCATGTGAGCGGTGCATCCATGACACAGCCTGCCTGCGGGCTTTGCCTGCACCATCATCAGCACAGAGCCTGTCTTCCTGGAAAAGCTCTGACCCAAATTCACTGAAGGTCAAGAAAAGCCTTTCCTACAGCTTTTGGATGAGAACTTGAGTGATTACCAGATATCCAGTGAATGCTGGTCTCAGGAGAGGAATATCTACTTGAACAAGAGGTGTATTTTGGCATAAAGAATTACCTCCCTGTCAGCTGCAGATCCAGCTTTCCAGACAAGTGAGGTAAAAAGACAACTTCAAGCAGAGCTGCAAGCTGACATGTAAAGGTAAACCTAATAGCAGGGTAGGTAAAGAGCCATTGGGAAGCCCTGGATCCTCAGAAGGGCTCCTTGGTGTGCAAAACTGTGCAACTAAATAACAGCCTGACAGGGCTCTTTCAGGAAATGTGCAGCTTTTTCTCTTGCTCTTTCTTCAACAGTCAGCCTTACAGTGATGAAAGGCGCAGGATTAGGTGCTAATTAGATTTGAGGGTACTCCTGTCAGGCTTCTCCTTCTCGTGGGTGGATGCTGTTTGCAGGGAAGACCTGGTAGTTTGTTATTGTGGTGGGGTTTTGTTTGGTTGGTTTTTTTGTGTTTCACAAAAATGTGATGCTATGGTCATCCTAAAGATCTGGAATCTCCAAACCCATAAAATCACAGCTCCCTGGAGTAATAACAACCTTTTCCACACAAAAGAACACAGAGAACCTGCTAATCAAGTAGCCAATTAACTACAGGATGAAAAGAACACAGCTACCAAGGTGGCTTTCTGTAATAAAGCAGCCCAGCACAGGAGGAGCATTGCTGCATTACATACACAGATACTTTGCAGTTCTGTACGTCAGGGTTTGTTTTTTCTTTCCCACAAAAGTAGCTCCAGGAAGAAAGTGCAGTGCTAATGCAGACTGCAGTCTGTCATTCTGCAAGTGCAACTGAAACCCGGGGAAATGATGCTCGTAACTGAAACCACCAATAAACAGGGTGTCATCTACACAACATGAGCGACAAATGAGTGTCAGGGGCTGTGCAGAAGGTAGAGTTTCCAGCCAAAGATTTCAGTACCTAAAAATAGGGTATGATTTTCAAGAGACCTTGGGTAGATATGAACAATATGAAAAATATCGCTTCTATCTGAAAACCAAGCACTTATAAACCCTGTGCTGAGCTCTCCTCATTGGTCAGGCTGACTGTGGACCAGTTAAAAATGCAAACAATGTTGTTTCTTTTGACTGAGCTAAAAAATCTCAACAACCAGATCCCCAGCAGTATCAGATGATTGAGATAAAATGACTTTGTTTGAAACTGCTGATTTCCACAAGCCGTGAGATGTGGCACCATGAAAAGCTGAGGTGGTGATCTCTGCTGAGACTGTGAAGGGTTTGAAAAGGCAGCAAAGGAAAGGAATGTGATCCTCTGTGCCTTCCTCCACCAAGAGCTGCAGCACTAATCACAGCCTGTGATGACAGCTCCAGGCTGTGCCATACTGTTTGCTTTTGCAAAGCACTGCACTGGTCAGTGAAAGGAAGATGGAGACTGCTCTCCAGATGCAAGGTCTCAGAGCTTTTTTAGAATCATTAAATAGTTTGAGTTGGAAGGGATCTCTAAAGGTCATCCGCTCCAAAACCCTTGCCGCAGGCAGAGACACCTTCCACTAGATCAGGTTGCTAAAAGCTCCATCCAATTTGACCTCTAATACTTCCAGCAATGGGGCACTGATCACTTCTCTGGGCAGCCTGTTCCAGTGCCTCACCATTCTCATCATAAGAAATTTCTCTCTTACATCTATTCTAAATAAAGTCTCCTTCAGCTTAAAGCCATTCCCCCTTGTCCTAGCACTACATTCCCTTGTCCAAAGTCCCTCTCCAGCTGTCTTGCAGCCCCTTTCATTACTGGAAAGGGCTCTAACATCTCCCAAGAACCTTCTGTTCTCCAGACTGAACGAACCCAAACGTCTCCTCTCAGCCTGTCTTCATAGGAGAGGTGCTCCAGTCCTTGGAGTGGACCTCTGCGGTCCATTTGATCCTCTGCTTTGTCACTACCAATCTCCTAACAGAGTTACTCAAACTCTTTCATATTTCAGGTGAGGACAATATAGACAGTTGCCCAAAGAGGCTGACACCCCCTGTGTGTTTAGCTATGTTGGGGGTGCATTCTGAGCTATCCTCTAGGACTACCTCAGATGTAGCCAGGTGGGCGTCGGCTTCTTCTCTCAGGCAACCAGTGACAGGACAAGAGGACATAGTCTTAAGCTGTGTCAGGGAAGGTTCAGGTTGGATATCAGGAAGAATTTCTTCACAGAAGGGGTGATTAGACATTGGAATGGGTTGGGAGGTGGTGGAGTCACCATCCCCAAAGGTGTTTAGGGAAAGACTGGATGTGGCACTTGGTGCCATTGTCTATTGCCATGGTGGTGTTTGGTCACAGGTTGGACTTGATGATCTCACAGGTTTTTCCAACTGAACTGATTCTGTTACTTTGTGCAAGAGTGCAACAGTCTGAGTTGACACCATGTCTCAAAGGGTTATATACTAGCTAACTCGAAAAACTAACCCCAAAACACTGTGGACCTCAGGATGTGATTTTAAGCAGAGCTCAAGACAGAAGCAAAGGTTTCCACAAAGCCAAGAGCCCGCTTTGTGATGCACTCACCACCTAGGGATGGTGCAAAGCGATGCCTGAACATTTCCTTGCCTCCTCCTGGCCATGCCACACATCACAGGAGAGCTGGGAGCAAATACCTGTCACTGTGTTTATCCACACAAGCCTGAGGACCATGGAGTAAGACAGAAGCATGCAAATCCTAGAATGGGAGCCCATTAGTGTATCTCTCAGTTGTGGCTTTATGCCTCACATCAGCATCCATCATTTCCTCTCCCGTGACAGTGCTATCATTTGGGTGTCTCTGTGGTTCTCAACCTTTTCATGCTCCATGTCCCATCTGACACCCAGAATGGGATTGAGCTGTTTATATGCAGACACTGGGTTTGATCAAGTCAACCAAGATTAGAAGGGTGAAGGGTCTGGAGCACAAGTCTGATAAGGAGCAGCCAAAGGAGCTGGGGCTATTTAGCCTGAAGAAAAGGAGGCTCAGGGGTGACCTTCTCTCCCCCTACAGCTCCCTGAAAGGAAGTTGCAGCCAGGTGTGGGGTTGGTCACTTCTTCCTAGTAACAAGCAACAGGACAAGAGGAAATGGCCTCAAGTTGTGCCAGGGGAGGTTTAAATTGAATATTAGGAATTTTTTTTTCATTGAAAGGGTTTTCAAGCATTGGAACAGGCTGCCCAGGGTAGTGTGGAATTGCCATCCCTAGAAGCGATCAGAAGGCATGTGGATAGAGCATTTAGGGACGTGGCTTAGTGGTGAATGTGGCAGTGCTGGGTTAATCTTTGGAACTGATGATCTTAGAGATCTTTTCCAACCTGAACATTTCTATGGTTCTCTAAGATCACCTCCATGACTATGGGGACACGCCAGTGCTTCCAAGGTCCAATTCATTCCATCCACCAGGATTATTTATCTCACAGACTACAGAAGAAACCTGAGGTGACTGGTTTCATTTTTATGTCACCTCCTTTCTCCCATCCCTGAGCAGCTGTGAATATGAAAAAAAGACCACTTAGCTGACTCTGAGGGTTTGATCCCCAAACCTCTATTTGGAGGGTTTTGGTAGTAGTGCCATGGAAAGAGACACCTCAACTGAATGAGTCCAAGCCAAAATGTTTCATTAAAGCAAGAAATCACAGAAAACTCCCCTCTCTGGAAAGTCAGAGAATCGATATGTAGTAGCCTCTGTTCATCTGAGAGTGGTCAGGAAACAGGCATCAATTTTTTAAGCCTTCAGCAGGAAGTTCAATAGATTTGCCCTGCATTCAATCTCCTCGAAAAGTCCAGCAGGCAGAGGAGCCGAACAAAAGACCTGACCTTTTCTCCCTCACCGTGCTTTCACATAGCCCAAGCAGAACAATGGACCACGGTGGCATCTGATCCCGACTCTCCACAGAGCACTCAGCACAGCCTCCTGAGGAGGGCAATTTCCTTTTGTGCGCCAACCTCTACCGGCGATTGAGCGTTTTTCAACCACCACAGTAATTAATCAAATAAAGTATCATTTTGCAAGGAGGTCAGGTGTAATTTCAGCATAATCCAGACACAGCAGGCTGAGCTGATCTAGGAAAAATGCTGCACTTGCAGGTTGGCTGAATGGTGTTTGCAACTGTTTTCATCTCCTCTGTACCTGTACATGAAATCCCAAGTCTTGCCCCTACACACAGCACCCAGCGCATGACAGGAACTAATTAGGAGTAAAGCCTTTGTTTGAAACTGAGGGTGATTTGAGACTTGAACATACTCTCAAGATTCTTCTTGCAGTAGGGCTGTGCTGTACTGGAAGCCCCGTTGCTTGTCCTGAGCAAATTGGCATGTCTGGACAGCACTGTGCCAAGACCAGAGCTCAGGACCTGCCTATCTGTGATTCAGAGAAGCACAACTAGCCTGGACTGAGCGGGCCAGCAAGTGCCAGTGGGGTCACCATGGGTCTGCCCCTTCATGGGCTGGTAAATCCCTGCTGTTTATAGAGCAAACAATACACACACACGTGGTGGTTGACTTCAGCCTGATGTGTTTTACACTGAATGCTTGGATTTGGGAGGGATGTACCACAGGATCCATGGTGCATCCTGTTTTGGGCCAGGTTTGGGAGGCTTCAACCTTCTGAGGCACCCATGCTCTGCCAGCCCTACAGTGGAACCACAGACATTAGATGCAGGTGTAACCCTTTGGCTCTATTGCTCAGACACTTACAAAAACTCTGTTATCTCTCTCAGTTATAACTCTGTTGTTATAACAACTCTGTAAAGGTCATAGAATCCTAGAAAGACTTGGGTTGTGAAGGATCTTAGACATTATCTTGTTCCAACACCTCTGCTATGGGCAGGGAGAATTTCCACTAGATCAGGTTGCTCAAAGAGCCATCCAACAGGGATAGGGCATCCACAGTTTATCTGGGCAGCCTGTTGCAAAGGCTTGGGAACCAGAAATCTAAGGAAAGGTGCTCCATTTTACAGCAGTCTCTAGATGACCCTCCACCACCCAGATAGTGTATGGCAGAGGTAATTTACTGAATTTAGCTCAGCTCAGTAAATTAATTACTAACCCACTTCTGGTTTTTTCCTATAGAAATGTTCTCTAAAAGTCACTGCAGTCATTGTTTTAGTTACAACTCTAGCAAGATATTATCCTGTGTTATTCCTTCTTGAATCCCAGCCTATTTAGGAAGAAGGGGCTAACACTATCCTCCTTTCACACAGAGGGAAACTGAGGCATGGAGGGAGGACGTCACTTTCCCCAAGGTTGTGCAGTAGAACCAGGGCACTCAGGTCTGTACCTATGACTTCAGAACAGAATGTCTTTAATAAAGGCAGCTCCTCTACTCTTCTCTATCCTTAAATTGGCATAATAAGCAGCTGTCTCACCTCTACTCTTGTTGGTCCCTAATGATCTGGCCTTGGCACTCTCCTTTTGGTGCTACTAATGCTGGCTGGAGCAGGACTTCTGCAAGCTGTTGTAATCCTGTGAGGGCTTTTGTCTCAGCAGTAACCCCTTTGCTGGGATTTTTACTGAAATCCTCCTTCTGCCTGCCCTAACACTATCCTCTTATTTTTCACGGTCCTAGAGAAATTCAGGGTGGCCCTTCAAGAGGCTGGGGTCAACCTCCAAATGCAAGGGCTGTTAGGATTAAGTGGGTTCAAATCATAAGATACCAATCCTGTTTATTCTGCTGAGATTCCTGCTGACTCATGAGGTTGTTTTGCTTGGACAGGGACTGTAAAATTAAGTGGAGACTCTGCTCTGCCCTTTCAGGGTGTCTTTTGTGCAATCACCATCACACCCCTCAGGGCAGAATCAGGCAGTGCTGGGAGACATCAGCCCTGTAATAGTCCGGCTGAGAGGGGGACAGACACTCCCTGACTCATTGGCTGCACATGCAAAAAGTTATATTATTAATTTTTCAGCTGGGGATTCTGAGTCACAGGGGCTGTTTGCTGCTGATCTGCTGCTCTCCTTGCTGGGTGTTATTCAGGGCACGGGATACTCTGCTCTAAAGGGCATCATCTGGCTGAGCTAAAGTCACTTGTACAGGTCAAAGCAGAGTTAGACTAAAGGGCACACAGACAGGAAGGTTTGGATTAGATATTAGGAGGAACCATTATACTGTGAGGGTGGTGAGACACTGGCACAGGTTGCCCAGAGAAGCTGTGGATGCCCCATCCCTGGGAGTGTTCAAGGATGGGGGTCTGAGCAACCTGGTTTAGTGGAAGGTGTCCTGTCCCCATGGTATGGGGGATGGAATGAGATAATCTACAAGGTCCTTTTCAACCCAAACCATTCTATAATTTTATATGTTAGGTGTTGCATAGGCATAAAAGTCATTGCATCCTGAAACAGCCTGGATGGACAAAAGGACTGCAGTCTCCAGGAAGTAAAGTGGCTTTGCTCCATGCCAAGTTCCCACCTGGCAAACAGCAGAGCCAGAAATAGATAGAATTTCATCTGTGAGGAGAAGTGCCAACAAAACCCTCATTTACAACGACAAAATTCCAAATAATAAGATTTCTAGATGGTCAGTAGGGCATAGACCCTCCTAAGAAGACTTTCCTGCAGGTGGGGCATCCATAATAGCTTTCTCACCCCACCTCAGGTGTCCAACAGGCACTGGCATCATGCTGCAAGGCACCAGATTTCTCCCATGCTCACTGTGTCTTTTCATGAAATGTCTAGGAACTTTGTTTCCTTGTTACAGCTCAAATTTGAAGTGAACTTGACCATCAAACTACCGTGATTAGGTGACACACCTAAAGGGACAGGCAGAGTGGCCACACAAGCCTTGTTTCCTATGGAAATCAGCCTAGATGAGAAAGCTAGCTTTAATCAGGTCCTTAAATTATTCCAGCATTTACAAGCTGCTCTGTTCCTGCCCTTCTTTGCAGTACTTTGAGATATCCACACACAAAGAAAGGGGTGGCTGTTGATGGTTGTCATTTGCTCTTAGCTACACTTAAGAAATCAGTGGTTTCTGGAGACAACTCTCATTTCCCTGGCTGAGCTCAGCATCACAGCTGCATCTGAAAAGCGTGACTTTAGTTCCAGCCCTGCTTGCTTAGTATCTTCCCTGACTGCTGAGCTCAGGGCTGGGAGGACAGGACCTGGTTTCCTGCTCTGGAGAGTAGTCTGCCCTGGGAGAAAAACAGACATAACAGGGCATTGGGGGAGATCTGGAGGGTTTTTTCTAAGAGCAGTAAGGCTGCCCTAACAGCTTTCCCTTTCTGTTACCCACCGCCCTAATTTGTATTAGGTACAATTAACCTGAATCAACTGCAGTCCTGATTTACTTCATCACTTAGCAAAGATCTTAGAAGTCTTTTTCCAGCCATGGAGAGCTCATGCAGACTTTCAGTAGACTTGACTTGATGAAGGCTCTTACACAGAAATGACAGATGAAATGGCCACTCCTTTGTTTCCCCACACCAAAACCTTGTGTGGGCTGTAGAGACAAACCCAGTGTGTGTGTGTGTGGTTTCTGGAGTTCATGTCAGCCCAGAGTAAATCTGCTGGCCTTGAGGGCACTGATCCAGCAAATCTGAGGGATGAAAGGAAGCAGGACAGAAATAGCTGGGGTATCATAACGTAACAGCAACCTCCACTGATGCTGGAAAACACCCAAAGGCTCAGACGTGGGAGGCAGCACTCTGATGCACTCTAGCTGGGCTCACAGGGCTCCTTCCTCCTCACCACAGCACACACGTGTTGGGCTCCTCTGTCCCAGTGCAGGGGGTCTGCCTCAGACTCAGCTAGGGAAGAGGACCCTACCTGTGGTGATGAGAGGTGGTGTGGTTTGTGGGTGCTCCCACTTCCCTTCCAGCCCCACTGCTACTGTAAAGCTGTTTGAGACCACTGAGCTCAGCAGGAGCTTTGCCTTGGCTGGCAACTTGATGCCACCAAGAGGCAAAGCATTTTCTTCTCCCAGCCTCTCCTGTTGGCATGAATTCAAACTCCAGTGCACCAATACACACAAGGCACATGGACAACTGACTTATGAAGCAAACCTCACCCCAACAAAAGCATGTGTTAACTCTGGAAATCACAGGAATCCACACACATCCACACACAGACCCCAGCTCTTCTAGCAGAAGTCCAGATGATCAATATCTTTGTGGCAATTCCTTAATGGCTTTCAGGAAATCTGATACAGAATCTACAAGAAATCCCATGAAGCTCCTCCTTGTACCTGCTGCAATAAAAATATTTTCAATGAAAAAAGAACAGGTTTTGCTGATTTCCCTCGACCCACAAGACACATGGCATTTGCACTAGAATGATGTGCTGACACTTTATCTACTCCAAGACAACTAAGAAGTGAAGTGAGGCTGATATCTCAGAAGAACTCTTTGAAGGAGGATCTCTGGGCATGAACAACTTTTTAGTGAGTTGAGCTCCACATAAAATAGCCCACACTGGATCCAGCCTGTGGGCTCCCCAGATACTATATTTCCCTGACAGAGGATGCCTAAGGAGCAGTATAAAAGCAGATGTAGTGGTAATTCTCTGTGATATTTGTCCAGAAACTTATCATTTGCAGCTCAAGAACCCCTAGAGCCAAAACAGGTTAGTTTTCTTTTTCCTTTCATATATATGCTTTATAGTTCTTAGAGGCTTTTTTAAAATGAAACTCGTTCAAATGGTTTTTTTAACCCAATCCTTTGAGAATCCACAGGGTTCTGCCATAAGGAGCACCCAAGATGCCAGATTGTGAAAACTCTTTTTATATTTGAGCCTGGTCTCTATAAGCTTTATCTGATGCTCCCTAATTTTTTGTATTTTAAAGGAAAATTAAGGAAAATCTTTCTTTTGCAATCATCATGCAAACATGATCTTCCAGGATCTACAAGATACCTTCTTCCCATCTTTTCTCAGCTTGGAGCCTTGGTCTAAACAATCATTCCTCCTGATGAAGGTGTTCCAGACCTCTGTCCATTTTTTCTTTCTCAGAATTCTCCCCAGTGCAACCACTTTTTGTTCTAGATGACTTGAAATGAGATGAATCATCAGAGGAGTGGAATGTGCTCTCTGGACAACGGCAGATATGAGGAGAAACACAGAAGGGCTTGGTCCCAATATGTGGGTCCTGGTCCCAATCTTGCACAGCCCACAGCACCTTTTCCCTGTGCCCTGGTGTTTTGTGCAGGTGAGTCCTGCTCAGGTGGAAGGTGTTTCCCAGCTGCAACCCGCGAGCCTCACAAGATTACGTCTCATGATCAAGGCCAGGTTGGATGGGACTTTGAGCAACCTGCCCTAGTAGAAGGTATCCCTGTCCACGGCAAGGTGGGCTCTATGAATGAGTTAATCTTTAAAGTCCCTTTCAGCCCAAACCATTCCATGATTCTGTAATACTCCTAAAAGTCTTTGCATTTACATGGAGATGTTGACAGCTACCATGATCCCTGATTTATCTTCCCATTTCCAAAATTAGGAACAGCTTAAGAGAGTGGCTTTGTCTGATGGGGCGAAGCCCCTTCCAAGCACAGCTCCCACTGTACAAGCCAGTGTCAGATGGGGAGAGAGGACAAGACCAGGGTTCACAGAGGCTCAGTTCTCCCAACACTCATGTAACATCAGGCACATCCTCTTGCAAGTCCTCCTTCCGCCACACTCATAAAGGTGGAGATCAGACTAGTTGTGCAGCAACAACATCAGTGCCAACCTCCCCCCTAGGCACCTGTGAGTCTACAGCCAACCTTACAGTGTCAGTTTTAACTCCTTTCATGCATGTGAAACTGTTCAGGTCATCTGCACCCCGGGTAAATGCTGTGCCATTACACCAGGTTAAATGCAGGAAAGGGGATGGCAGCAGCTGAACCAACAGCCTGGGAATGGCATTTGCTGGGACTGCAGTCTAAGAAGAGCTCAATTATTTTCTGTGACTGCTCTGAGGCTGACAATGGGACCAAGCACTGTTTTTTACTGCCAGCTGGCCTGAGGTAGTAGCTGCTACCTAGCTGCTCAGGCTGGGCAGGTCTCGGGGGGGGACTTGTCTAACAATGCCAAGAAATGGAGGGGTCCCCAGAGATTTATGGCTAGGGATTTCTAACTCTTCTATTTTCATTAAAATGCCTGTTTTTCAATGGATTTTCACATTTTGCACTCCCTTTGTACAGATGGGCACAGCTACACACTGCTCTCCACTAGTGTCTAACTACAAGAGCTGCATATTGGACAACTTTCTTTGCAGAAAGGGTGGTCAAGCACTGGAGCAGGCTGCCCAGGGAAGTAGTGGAGTCATCTTCCCCAGAGGTATTTAAAAGATGTGTAGATGTGGCACTTGGAGACACAGTTTAGTGGTGGGCTTGGCAGTGCTGGCTTGAGGGTTGGACTTCATGATCTTAGAGGGCTTTTCCAACCATTGTGATTCTACAGTTCAGAGCAGGGGCTCTGTGCACAGCTACAGGCACAGCAGGGATTGGGAGGGTCTGCCTGGGGTTGGACAGACAGAATAAACACGGACACTGCTGGGGCAGTGCTGTCCTGATAAGCTCTCTGGCTGTACCTAGCACTTTACTGGGGGACTGGAAAGCCACAAACACATAGGTTCATCCCATATCAGTTCTCCTTGGACAGTGCCTAGCAGAGAGGAGGGTTTCACAGCGCAAAACTGTCTTACACGCTGTCTCCACATCCTGTCAAACCCTTGGTACAGTGACACTTGTCCCACTCTGCTTTGGGAGAAAAAAGCACTGGCTCTGCTCCAAGAGCACAATAAACGCCCCTGGCTTTCCTCTCACCCTCAAAAGTGACTGGCAGAGCTGATGTGACTATGACTGGAGCCAGCACGGTCTTGATGTGGACAACCAAAAATGTGTCCAGGACTGAGTGCCTGCAGCCACCTATCCTGTCAGACCCTTTCTGCCAGGCTTGGAAGCTGTTCTCTGCAGCTCCAGGAAAGGCTTTGAAAAAAACTATTAGCTGACAATGCCTTCATTAATCACAGCATAATCCTTTCCATGGCAACCCAAGGATTGCGAAGTCACAAGTTAGCAAGCGTAAGACAGAAACACTGTACAGCAGCCCTCGGCCCAGGGAAACTTCACAGCTAGTGAGATGAATTGGCTGCTCTGAGGAGGGGAAATGAGTTAGAAATAATATTGCCTTGAAAAGACAGTCATCCCTGGCCAGGATTCAGATCTCATAAATGCCACTGTCTGTTGGGAGATCCTGTAGCTTCATGAAGCTACTCCAGTCTCACCCCAAAAAGCCCAAAAGGAGACTTTGGCCCTACCTCTTAGTTTTACAGAACACCAGCTCTTTCAAACAGGTCAGGAGAGAAGGACAGTTTGTCACCAGGCCACCACCACAAAGTTAAACACAGTTTAGATACACATATTTGGGAATTGTAAGGGCTCAGAGGCTGCAAAGCCACAGGTAAAAAAATTTTCACTATCAATGAACAGAAGTGCTGTCCTGGATTTTTTTTGCTCTTTTTTGTCCCTCTTTGGTTTTCTTGGGACAGTTTAGGCACAGGGTAGGGAGGGGACTTCACAGGGTCTCACAGGGAGGAAGGTTTTGACTAAAGCTTTGGCAAAGCTCAGTCAAAGCTGCAAATCCATTCCATACCTTCACACTACCAGTCCTGGGACCTTGCAGTCCCTCACCTCATGGGAAGAGTAAGACTCATAACATCCAGTAGTGGAGGATGGGTGAGGAGTCAGCTTGCAACTATCATGTGTTTTCTATCTTTATGTAAGGCATAGGTTAACCCCACAGGGTTGGTTCTTGGACATCCTTTTGCCCAGAGTATGGAGAGAGGCACTCACACCAACACCACAGCCATGAGAAAATAATTTCTAGCTTTTGCCACCTCCTTCTGCAGGGGAGACTTAACAGCAAGGGGCAACCAGGCAATCTCAGACCCACTGGTGTGTTGCCTTTCAAACTCCCCCTCCATTTTGTCTACATGACAGGTCCTCCACCACACACCCCAGTCTTTCCAGAGAGACCAAGATATGTCAGTTCCACTGTCCCATTTTCCTTATGATAATATACTTGTAAATATCCTAGGAAATCCTGGGATTTTATTTTGGTGCTGTGCTCAGCTGGTCCAGCACAGCCCATGTACAAAGCATCATACTCCCAAACCAGGCAGCAAAATGCAAACTGCTTTGTGGGAATATCCCATATCAAGCCTCAGTCCCTTCCCAGGGACAGTCCTAATAATTTCAATAGCCTGGGAGATCCTGGGTGCTGCTTACCAGCATCGGTGTGAGCCAGGAGACACCCCCCAAAACCAGCCTGGGCACAATCCGTGCTGTGCTGCAGCCGGGGAAAACTTGTGAAGAGCAGCACCTGCCTGAGCACAGGTTGTGCTTTATCCACCTAAATATGTGTTTGGAAGTGCGTGAAAGCAGGGAGAGGGTGAAGTGGACTGGGAGGACACTTGGGCTCTCGTGGCACTGCCAAGGGATCCATGTTGCAGGGACATCCCCCAAAGCCTCTCCCCACATTTAAGCACGTCCGGAGGTATCCCTGAATGTGAAAGGGCTGGGAGAAAAGGCGTGGAGGGCTGCACACCACAGCACAGGAGGGCAATGCCCTCCACCCTTCGCTCCAGCTCACTGCTAGGTGACCCCAGCCAAATTAAGCAGCAGCTAGAAATTACCGAGCGGCTAATCCATGCTGCAGGAGCCGAGCTGGCTCGGGGCTGCTGGGCACTGCTGGCAGGTCTGCGGTCGTGTCGCCTCCCCCCTCCCATCGAGCCCAGCCTCTTGCCCAGGTTTGATCCGACTCGCTGCCCGCAGCCCCGGCGGGGCACCCCCATCCATCCATCTATCCATCCATCTATCCATCCATCCATCCATCTATCCATCTATCCATCCCACCCTTCGCACCTCACCGCGCCCCTCCGCATCCCCGCTGCCTGGAACCCCACCCGCAGCATCCCCAGCCCCCGCCTGGCTCCCCCGGGTGCCGCTGCGCCCCGCTCCGCCTTACCTTAGCGGGGCATGGCCAGGGACGGCGGCGGGGACGGGGCAGCGGCGCCCGGAGCGGAGCCGCGCTGCCTCCAGCACCCAGCGAGGGCAGCGCCTGCCCCGGCTGAGCCTCTTAGCGGGGGAGGAGCCGGGCTACAGCCAGCCCCCGCTGTGGGTGTGGGTGTGCTGAGGGGGTGTCAGTGCGCCTGGGGGTGTGGGGGCACCTCCATCGCGGGAGCCGCAAGCGCCGCGCTCCCGCAGCATCCCCGCTCTCCAAAGAGACGTCCTCCTGCAGCCCCGAGTCCGCCACGGATATCGTTAAATCATTTGTGGCTAAATTAAATCACATTAAATCAGTGTGGTATCATAAAATCACAGAATGGCCTGAGTTGGCAGGGACCTGAAATATCACCTAGGTTCACCCTGCTGTGGGCAGGGACACCTTCCACTAGACCAGGTTGCTCAAAGCCCCATCCAGCCTGGCCTTTAACAATTCCAGGGATGGGGCAGCCACAGCTTCTTTGGGCAACCAACCTGTTCCAGTGCTTCACCATGCTCACGGCAAAAAAGTTATTCCTAATATCTAATCTTAATCTCCCTTCTTTAAGTTTAAAAGTATTCCCCCTTTTCCTATCACTATCCGCTCATGTAAAATGTTTTCATGGCACACATGCTATGAGTTTTGCTGCAGTTTCAGGTCCTCATTGAGCAGAGCCCTGATGGATGCCTAGCAAAAAGTGTGGCTGGAAAGGTCATCCTGTCCCGTGCAAACAGGTCTCTGGGCTGTGCAAGGGACAGCACTGAGGTCCTGTGGGGTGAGACCAGGAGCTGACAGGCATCCTTGTTTGAATGCACCAGCCTTGTGCACTTGTAAATGTGAAAACTGGGACGGGAAAACACTTGAGGACCAGGAAACTCAGAGCTGAGGTTTTGCCTAGAAGCTTAACTCTGACCTGGTGACTCCCTGCCCAAATCTGGGCTAGTGTCTTTTTTCCTTCCTGCTGAGAAAGGCGGGGTTGGATTTTAATTGTGCTACGAAGCACCACTGAAGTTCCTAACTTAGGTATAAAGCTTGTCATTTTAGCTAGTGAAAGGTGCAAAATACACCTTTGTATTTGCAATGTTATCATAAAAGTTGTTTCTAAGCTCCACTTTGGAATGACAGTGCTGGAAATCCTCCTGGGGACCCGACTGAATGTGGTTTTTTGGTGATACTGCCGAAGTAAGGAGCACTAAAAGGGAGCCTCCTTGCTTCAAAGCTAACTAGGAACTCTGCTCAAAATGTAGAAGTCACAGCACAGTCCACAGCCCAGCATCACTGAAGCCTTCCTCACTGTGTCAATGTAGTTGGTGTGGATTTGAGGGCAGATTCTGGCTGTGTCTGGGCTTTACTCTGGGCTGTATCCAATGTGCTTGGAAAAGCTTGGGCAGCCTTGCCTTGTGCCCAACAGGACCCATATACACGTGTGGAAAGGCAGCAGTGGGGCTCTGCCAGGAACACAGGGCTGGACATGCTTCCAGAGTGCACCACTGGGTTTGGAGGGGGGATTTGGAGAGTGCAAGGAGCTTTCAGACAGAACAGACTCCAGACTCCAATGGCCAGTCCCTGGGAATGAACCCGGGCTATTCAGTGCGGCAGCACCTGAACAGTTCTGAGGGCCAAGCAATGAACTCATCTCATTGCTGAAGGCCCTTCCAGCTCTGCAGCCCTTCCTGCTGGAAATCCCTCATCCTTTTGAGAGGCAGGAGGCTCATATGGTGGGGAATGTATACAGGTTTAAGGTGGGAAGATCATGGCTATAAGGGATACAAGTGCAAGAAGAAATACTTCAGCACCAACTTTCAGTAGGATGGATGTCTGTTCCTCCATGAAGATGCTCTTTCAGGTCAAAGGTAGACCCTGAACTGCCAATTTATCATAGAATCATAGAACCATAGAATTACAGAGTGATTTGGGTTGGAAGGGACCTTAAAGATCATCCAGTTCCAGCCCCCTGCCATGGGCAGGGACACCTTCCACTAGACCAGGTTGCTCAGAGCTCCATCCAGCCTGGCCTTGAACACTGCCAGGGCTGTGACATCATTCACAGCTTCTCTGGGCAACCTGTGCCAGTGCCTCACCAGGCTCTCAGTAACGAATTTCTTCTTTAGAAATTTCTTCTTTAGATAGTTCATCTAACCTCATCCTCATTCACTTTAAAGCCATTCCCCGCTTGTTCTATCAAAACATGCCCTTACAAAAAGTCCCCTATGGAAACTAATATGAAACTATATGAAACTAATGTTCTGAGCAGAAATCCCTGGCAAATGACCATGCTGGAGGGATGAGGAGATGCTGCAGAACCCTTGGTGAACATGGGCTGGAGCTGTGTGCTACTCTTATTACTTGCTGCTGGTTTCCACACATGCACATCTCCCCACTGACATGCTGAGGTCCCACACCAATTCCAGCATGCCTAACTCCATGCTGGTGTGCTGCACCACCAGCAGACTCAGGCAGAGCTGCAAAGCAAGCTACACTTTTAATCCCACTGCCCCGGTACCAGCAAAATCGAGGTGTGGATGTTGGTGCGAAAGCACAACCTCCGTGCCTACGTGATGGTCTGCGGCTTATCCAGGCTTGCATAGACCTTTTTTTCAGAATGTGCACAAAGCCAGCCTCAGTAAAGCCACCTGGTCTACATCAGAGCTCCTGTGCTGTGGCCAGCATCAAGCATCACAGCCCCATAAGTGCCCAGCCAGGTCTATTGCTCAGGATATCCTCCAGGAGAGGATCAGGATGTTTGGGGGACTGAGGTGCTTGTGAGGTTTCCCCCTAAGAAAGGTCCTTGCAAGCTGTTTCAGTGGTGGAGACAGAGGAGTAGGATGCTCATTCTCCAGGTATTATTTGGAGACACGTCTTGTCCCAGAGGATGATCCCAGAAGCTGAAGAGTTTGGGAAGACACCTCCACCCCACAATAAAGGGGCTTTTTCCAGGTGTGTGCTCCAGGCTCTTAAAGGTGGCCTGCAGGAGCACACAGATCCTTCATGCTGCAAAGTCACATGCACAGGCATGCTGGTGGAGGGAAGCTGAGATGGAAGCAAGATCCCAGTGCTAAAGCTTTGGATATGTTTGCTACAGCAGCAAGACTGGAGATTCCCAAGGGCAGAGCCAGGCTCTTCAAATGCTCCCCATGTGCATTGTGCAGGTTTGTTTTCTGAGGGAAAGCCACCCAAAATCCAATTCCTACTTCTACTTTGCCCATAAACTCTTCCCCCCTGACTCTCACTCCTTTTTTCAGAAATCTACAGAGCTCTTTTCCAAGTCAAGTGATGCTCATAAAAACAAGCTCCCTGCACTGTGGTGAGTCTGGGGCATAGGATACAAAGGTTTATGGTCAGAGGAGGTTACTCATTCCCACCATGGATTTTCCTAGTGAATGTGAGTATAACCTTGTGTGAAAGACTCATGCAGATCACCTTGCCTCAGTCTCAAAGTCTACAGAGAAAAGAATTTGAATGGAATTTGGTGAGTCAAGCAAATTCAAAAGGCCCTGCAGAGCCACCTTGTGCCCATCAAAAGCATTCTGGAAGAACACAGCAATTCAAAAGCAAGGAGTCTGAATAAAATATACACAATTTATTTATTTATAGGAGGTTTACAGCTGTACAATGTTGGCTTTCTGTTTGGACCACTCTCTGATCTTGTGCAGCACGACACGTCACTGCCTTTGGAGATGAAGACAAGTCACAGCCTGTTTTAACAGGCAGATGTCAAAAAGAAATGGGTTCCACAGAGTGTAATGCCAGGCTGCTTGCAACCGTTGAAATGATTAACAAAAGAAATGTGAAATAAATCAGACACATGTCCAACCCTACTCGTGAGGGACTGAAAAATGCTTTTCAGATCTGCCCTCCTCTCAAAAAAAAAATAATTAAAAAATCCCCAACCCCCCTGAATATTTCTGTTTACTTCATTCAAAGAGAAAAGGCATCAACAATAGGAATGGCATTTCAATAATTCCCCTCCCTCGTCTGCTGTACAAATAAGAGAAAAAGAAGAGTAAGAAAGGTAATTTTTGTTCTTCCATTGGAAATGTAGGGGAAGAAGGCTTCTGCACAAGCTTTTCCAAAACTTTCTTTTTTTCCTTTAAAAAAAAAGGACAAATATTACTGATATTAAGACAATTTGGTCCTGAAATAGAGCGATTTTTTTTTTTTTTTTAAGAAGCTATTAAAAAGCTGCCTTTCCTCTCTTTATGGCTTGATTCTCTGTAGGGAGGAGGGAGGCAGCCCATGGGTACCAGGGCACCACAGCTCCTTGATGAGCTTTGGCACTGCTCCTTGGGGGATCACAGAGCCATTTGGCACATGACAGGGCACTCCTGGACAAATGTCTCTCCTGTGCTGATGCTATCCACAGCCTGATTTCCTGAGAAAACAAGGCTAATGCAGGCAGTCTGGACACTTCCATCTGCTGATGATGGTGCAAAGCTCCTGTCACATTCCTGTAATGCCAAATAGCTCATCCCCCTGCCAGGTGAGGTACCTCTGGGCATCCCTCTCACATATCACTCTGAACAAAAGCCTGTAAGATCTTCTCCTAAGACCCAAATTATACCTTCTAACCCCACAATCCTGCTTCCATTTATTTTCAGTGATAAGTCTCATAAACCAAATTAGGATGAAATTATCTCTGAATTGATCTTCCTAAATTCAAGGATTTGCTTTGACCTTGGGATCAAAAAGTTGCTGTACCTAACTAGGAGCATTTAAGTCAATTCTGCAAGACACTGAACCAAATTTGGTCCCAGTGATGGCACCTGGAGTTGGGGGGTGCTCAGTGCAAGCCAGGAGTAATTGAGATCTGGAAAGAGCATCACGGGGACTGCTGCTTTAAGTCCTGAGAAACAAGACCTAAGAACACAAGCAAATTTGGTAAAAAAGCAAACTCATAACTGCAGGACTGTGGAGATGAGGAAATAGGAAAAGCAGCCTGGAAAAATCAATGCAGTTGCACTGTCTGCTTCTGGTTGCACCAAGCAATGAGCTAGCAGGTACTTTGGGGAACACTTTACCGTGTTTCAGACTTAGCAGACCTTTACCTTTAAAGAAGCCCAGACTTGCAGGACCAACACAGATATTTAGTAGGACAAGCAGAAACCCTTTGCTATAGCAAAAGAAGGCTTTCCTGTTCACTTTTGTTGCAGGAAAAGGACTCCGCTCAGATCAAAATTTACCAAGATTCGAAGATTTTATCGTATGTATTAATTTCCACTTGCATGCAGGTGACTGCAAAATATTTTCTTATAAAATCTGACAGAAAAATCCCTTAACTTGCACCACTTTAAAGGCACATGAATAAAAAAACCCAAACAACAGGAGAAAAAAAAAAATGGTTTGAAACTTGTCCTAGCCAGCTGCTGGAAGGCCAGACAACAGGTTATTGTTTGGTTTATCTCAGATGGTTTATAAGAAGCCAGATTCTGCCACCCAGTGGAATAAGGAAGATTAACCCAGTTTTCATGGAAATTAGTAGCAGACCATAGCCCTAGACACGTCCCCAAGGATGCATTTGGGTTGTGCTTGTGAGACTGGCTCTAGGACTGTGCAACTCGTCCTCCACAACAGGAGACTGGAAATTAAAGGTGAGAGATGGACACTGGTATGAATTAAAAATTCCCAGCATTTTCAGGCTGCACTGGGAGCAGTGCTCCTCTAGTACAAGCTAAAATCCCACAATTTTTAAAAAGAATTTGAGAAAGCGAGGCACTGAGAAATGATGCACTGTAGGCAGCAGTACAGATGGAGCCCATGGAGCAAAGCTCCTCGTTCCTTGAACTTGACATTTTGGCCTTCAGAGGAACAAATCTTCTCTTACCTAAATACTGAACTGCTCCAGCAGACAACCCACCCCAGCTCCTGGGGTGAGCTCTTGGGATGGGGATGGCATGGAGACACGGAGACAGGAGGCACCACGGCAGTTCAGGAGGCACCCACAGGAGCCAGGTCCAGACTGATTCAGAAACTCAGCCCCAGAGAACAATTATCCCACCACAGCTGTTGACATCTTCCTATTTTTCAGAGTTGCATGGGGCTGAGCAAGACCAGGGTGGAGAAAGCTTGTCCCCAAAATGATGGAGCCTTCGGTCTCGTTGCCCCAGTGGATTTGGGCATTTCCTTGCAGTTGCAGCATGCAAACCCATACCCAAAAAACATCCAACAGGCCCTGATCTGTTTTTCCTCTTCTCCTTTGCTGTGGTGCCTCCACAGATAAGCGATTACATGGCAATTTCAAGGGAGACAACTCCATGCACACTACTCTTAACCCAAGCAGACACACTGAAGATGCGCTGAAGCAGCCGGTGGGACCGTGGTAGCCACATGTGTGTGTGGTGGCACGTGTGTGTGCCAGCCTGTGTAAACAAACAGCCCCAGGGCATCGTGCTCTGGCTGTCAGGACACACAGCGTGCTCACAGCGGTCCCACAGCGCACGTGGCAGCCAGGGGGGCTGCAGAGGACGCCAGCAGAAGGATCATTGCGGTTCCCCAAAAAAAGGCACCATTTTTTAACATTGAAAACACAAAATTGGCTCCTTGGAGTGGAATGCATGCATGGCTCATATACACTTTGCAGATGGTAGGTAGGCTCTGTATATATTTATGTGTGCATGTTCATATTCACATATGTGGCACCAGAAGAGTCATCCTTGAGTACTCAGACGTTAGTGAGGATGTTACTGCTGAGCAGCATCACAGCAATGGTTCCAGGGAGGTCGTTTGACCTCCTGTTCCCCTTGTCCTGGAGGTGCAGTGTGTGCACCGACTGCCGGTCGCTGGGATCCCCTGTGAGCACCACTTGGCCCAAGAACTCGTCACTTATCAAGTTGTGGTTCCAGATCTGTGGAAAAAAACCAGGGATGAGGGCAGCTCCTTCAGGGATGCAGCCAACCTTCATGAACTAGAGCAAAGGGGTCATTGGGGACATGCCCTGAGCTGGAGCCAGGGAGGTGGTGAGGTCTGGGGGTGTCACTCTGGTAGTGAGAGGGGTGAAGGACATGCCTTTACCAGGTGTCACCGTGGTGGTGAGAGGTTGAGCTGCATTAACCAGTGATGCTCAGCCTGGGGAACAGATCTGCTGTGGACAGTGTGAGGAGAGGGTAGGGAGTCCAAGTGAGAGAAGGTCTCCATCCCTCAGCCCACTGCTTGCCTGCCAGGTACCTGAACAATGATGGGCTGTCCTGGCTTCTTACGGTAGAAGAGTCCTTTCACATCGAATTCTGGTGATACCGTGTTCTTCTTCACCGGAGAACGAACCTTTTGTCCTTCACACTTGATGATCACATAAGGGTCAGCTCCTGAGGAGAGAAAAGGGAATTTTTAGTTAGTTGTAGCTTCTTAGAGCTGTAATCCCTTAGAGTTCTTTTCCAGGGGTGTCATGCAGTACTTAGCTTCCATAGCCCACCAGAGGAGATGGGTATCTGCCGAAGGGTTTGTCACACCCCAGATGACGTCCATGGAGCTCAGCTGTTTGGCTGAGAATTTGTCACCTAATTCTATTAGGTGACATTGTTTCTGGGCAGCAGGTGCTCAGGGACTGCTAGGAAGTGGGGAAAGGGTCTGGATGGAGCACAAATCTGTTAAGGAGCAGGCTGAATGAGCTGAGGGGGGTCAGCCTGGAGGAAAGAAGGCTTGGGGGGACCCTGTCACTCTCTACAATTCCCTGAATGGAGGATGTAATGAGGTAGGGATTAGTCCCTTCTCCCAGGAAACAAGTAACAGGACGAGAAGAAAGGGCTTCAAATTGCACCATGGCAGGTTTAGACTGGATATTAGGAAAAACTAATTCATCTAAAGGGTTATCAAGCACTGGAACAGGCTGTCCAGGGCAGTGGCACAGCCACCATCCCTGGAGGAAATTAAAAGATGTGTTGATGTGGCACTTGGGAACATGACTTAATGGTAGACTTTGCAGTGTTGAGTTAAGGGTTCGACTCGATGATCTTAGAAGGCTTTTCCAACTGAAACAATTCTATGATTCTATGCTGCCTCTCTTGTCTCCATATTCTACAGGAACACTCCTTCATCACCCCAAACCCTTCTGACCATTGCAGTACATGTTCCATGGAGGACATCATCCTACTCAACCCTCCTTTCAGCATTTGCTCTCCTAGAGGCAGGCAGAAATAAAACCATGGAGAAGAGAGAGAGGCTCACACAAGGAAACACTAGATGGAGGATAAAATTACCAAGTTCACATACAACCAGCCCACAGCTGGAGAGGACCTGAGCTTCCAGGAAAAGGGAAGAGTCTCTTCTTAGTGAATACTTTGACCTTGCCAAACAAGTGCTTGTTTTGGGAATTTCAGTAGAAAAAGAGCTATTGCTATGGAAATTTAACTTCCAGAATGCATTTTCTTACCATGACCTTTAGTGGCTATGATGGAAACACAGAGCAGTTGGATGAGTTTTATTGTCCAGTGGAAATGAGGATGAATAAACAAGCCCCTTATGAGGGCCAGGGCTTGCCAGACCACCTCTTTGCTAGCTTTCTGTTTGCAAGGACCTGGCTCCCCTGGTGAGACACAGCTGCTGGATTGCACAGCTGTTTTTCCAAATTACCTTGTCTTTTGGGATGTCCCAATAAATCCTCAGATTCCATCAGCCAGAGCCAAATTCCTATCTGTAAATCACTATTTCCAAATTAGTATATAAGGTCTGGCCTGGGATGCATGAGAGATGCCACTGCACTGGAAAACACCAAACTCACTGATGGTGGTGAGAGCTGAACAGCTGGAAAACAGCTGGAAGAAAGCAATTCCCAAGGAGTTTTTGTGTTTCATGACTCCAGGATTCACACATTTTCTTGTCTGAAGGAAAGATAAACCTCCTTGTTTCTGTGAACAGTTCAGAGACCTTTGGCTACAGATTTTCCTACACTGCTGCAGGTGCATTGACCTGTTGTGAATAACACAAGAAAAAACCACTTGTCTAGGGGTTAAATTCCCTGCCCAAACACCAGATAGGGTATAAGGACTCCCTTTGTGGCATGTGATAAATGAGCACATTTGAATAGCCTTTGCTTAGAAAAGATCCCATCTGTTACTTTTAGGAATATAATGAAAGGCAGCCCTGATAATAATTATTGGGTGGGAAAAAAACCTGTAATTTTAATTGGATTTCATTTAGATTTTTTATTTTTTCAATTGCTGTATTTAAAATTCAGCTTGAAAGTGAAAGTGTCTGGCTAAATCTTCCCACAAATACCACACATCCTTGACTCAGAAAATGGGGGAGATTTCCTATTTCCATGGTGGAAAGACATTTGCTTCTCTAATCGCCACCTCTAGACCTTTCATCCCAACTTCAGCAATCTCCTAGCACAAGCCATCACTACCACTTGGTCCAGAGGCAGGCAGAACATGGGGCTCTTGCCCTCAGGTCCTGCTGCTGTCTTCCATGCAGGAAAAGTGATGGATGTCAGAATTGATCTAGATCCACATCATCCCAAACTGAGCTACATTTGGCATACCCTCTGCTGATAAGACATTTATCCAGCCTCCAGCTATGAATACCACACATCAGGCTCTTTCTCTGTCCTTCTTACAAAAAAGTTTTAAATGCAATTCTTGACTTTTACAGCTACTCATACCTGGGAGGAAAGCTTGAGTTGTTACAGGACCTCTGCTAAGGGCTTTGGGAAACTTTTGGGAGGGTCTCAGGTAACAGCCTAAATATAACAGCTCCTAGATCATGTCCACTGCAAGAAGTGAGTTTAGTTCTCCATGGACTTTCTCTTCCTCTGATGTCTGAAGCAGATATATCTGAGGATATAAATTCCAGCCATGTCCCACTTCATAAACCACCTCCCAACTCCTCCAGGGCCAGACAACAGGCAGGGAAAGACCAGTACCTCCTTGGGAATCCTGATTCTTGAGCCCAGCTGCAGCAAGGACATGGATCTGGGATACTATTTGTGGGTAGCCACACATCCCACTCCAGCAGGTGTGTGGTGGCTCATCCAGTGTCAGCTCTCTGCAAGGAAAAACACGTGGCCTTTGAGAGGTGCCCAGTCTTATCCCAAGGAGTTTGCTCCGGCACGATGAGGAGCTGTACAGGCAATTCCTTTAAGAGCTGGACTCAATGATCTTTGGATGATCCTTGTGGATCCCTTCCAACTCAGAATATTCCGTGATTTTGTGACTATGCACTGTCCACTGTCAGACTCTGTTCCCCACTCCAAGCTCCTCAACCTGGGTTTGGGATGCTCTCCCATGTTATGCTTAGGAGCAGAGTGGGAGCTTCTCTGCATGTCTGTGGGGAGACCTGTAAAGATGTCCTGTCTCCTGACCACCCTTAACAGGAAGCCAGAGAGCAGCTGCAGGCAAGGCTATGACCACTCAGGAAAACCACAAATCAGAAGGGCTGTCTCCGAAAAGCCAATTCCTCCCCATCCCTGCTCGCGCTCCTTACCGGCAATCTGAAGGCACGTCTGTGAAAATCCTGAGAAGGAACTCGCCTTCATGACCAGGGTCAAAAGTGGTGGGGATGATGACGTAGCGGCCTTCCTTCAGGTCTGTCCTCAGGAAGACGCTGCGGGAGTTGATGTAGATGGAGCTGGCCACCTTCTGCTGCAGGGTGTGCATCCGGTAGTTCCTGTTCAACTCCACCTGGGCAGAGACCACAGTGGGATGGTCAGTGGATTGTCACTGGCTGAAAAGGTACTGGTATCCACCAGGGGGCAGGGGGGGAAAGACTGCGAGAGTTGAGTCCACAGTGCCAGGACACCTGGAGTTAAGAGAACCAGCAAAACAGTCCCAGCTGTGCTGGGTGGAAAAGAAGTGTGTTTGTATGTTTCCCAACTCTTGACTCAGGGATACGTCTCTTGCATCCCAGCTTAACACTGCAGACCCAGAAAACAACACATAAGGATTAGTCTAACAGATTTCAACATTTGGAGAGAGAAGACTAATCATTGCTTTTAGCAAGAACTGCACGGAATCATAGAATGGTTCCAGTTGGAAGGGAACTTCAAGGTCATCTGGTTTCAATCCCCTGTCATGGGCAGGGACACCTCCCACTAGAACAGGTTACTCAAAGCCATATCCAGCCTGGCCTTGAAGATTTCCACGGATGGGGTATCCACAGCTTTTCTGGGCAACCTGTTGTCCATGCTGTCCCCTTTGATATCCCTCTTCCTCTCTTGAGGAGGGCAGGCTGTGCTGGAGGCACCCCAGAAGCACCCAGATAATGCTTAAATGAACAATATGGCCATGCAGGACTGATGTACTACTCCACAACCAACAAATTTACAGTGGCATTCAGGCCAACATGCAGGAAGCCCAGCCTACCTTATGGATATCAAAGCCTATGGCCAAGTTCTCCCCTTTGCCCTCTTTGCGGCTGGTTCTTTTGGGCTTCTGCTGGATGGAGATCAGCACTTCATCTTCTGCCTTCTTCACATCAAACACGTACTAGAAGCAAAGAAAGGAAGGTAAGGGAAATATTTATTAATACAGGATCCCTGGGCTTGGGTGGGGGTTGATTTAGCAGATCTAAAATCAGCTTCCCCCAATCCACCTCCATGCAGGGACAGCCTGACTTCAAAAGGCTAATAGAGAGCTGGAAGCTGGAAACAACTCTACCACATCCTCGATGACAACTCCTGCAATGGACCAAGCCATCCTTCAACTGCTTGTTAGATGAAGGACTCAAAAGGACCTGTCTTGTGATTGTGAGAATCCCAGTTCAGAGCAGGACAAGACAACTGTAGAATCATTTATGTTAGAAAAGACTTCTAGATCATCCAGTCCAACCCTTAACCTAGCACTGCCAAGTCCAGTGCTAAACCATGTCCCCAAGGGCCACATCCACACGCCTTTGGAATGCCTTCAGAAATGGTGACTGTACTACTGCTCTGGGCAGCCCCTCCTAATGTCTTCACCCTTCCAGTAAAGTTGTTTTCCCTAATGTTCAATCTAAACCTTCCCTGGCACAACTTGAGGGTTTTTTCTCTTGTCCTACCACTTGTTACCTGGGAGGAGAGACAACTCCCACCTGGATATGATCTCCTTTCAGGGCATTGCAGAGAACCATAAGGTCCCCCAAGACTCCTTTTCTCTAAAAAAGTTTGTTCCAGGAGATGAACTTCAAGCTAGAAGGAAATAGCTCTATGGGCTACACCTGTCCTGGTAAATTTAACAGCGTCAAAGTTTGGGCAGAAAAACTGGAATCCGGTCATTCAGATGTCCAGATTGTTGGAGATGACTCCTGGCCCTGTTTGACTGGAACCAATCAACAATTCTACCCTGTGGCACAGCTTGTTTTTGCCTCCTTCCAAGATGCTCTACACTAAGCACTTGGATGCAGTCTCCTTGATAAGAGCGATAATGTTAATAGAGTTGGCCTTGATGCTGGTCATCTTGTGCCAGAGAATTGCCATAAGCTCAAATAATCTGTTAGAGGTCTGGTAGCCATTTCAGCCTTCTAGATCCCTGTAGGAGAGTTAAACACTTGAAAGCACACGTGAAGGCTCCAGAAGGCCCTCTGCTCCATTACTCACTTGAGGGTTCTGCAGAAAAGTGTCCTTGTGGTTGATGCAGCCTCCGGAGCGGTTTTTCAAGGGGTCACTGCTTCTGGTCCATGCCCCATGTAGCACTGCCTCCTCCCAGGTCTTGTGGATGCTCAGGTAGGAGGTGTTGATCAGACGGCACTTGATGATGTCCGTGAAGTATTTGCAGAAATCTTCAAAGGTCATCCTGAGTCAGAAAAGGGCAGAACTGGGTTATGCTGCTTCTCTCCCTGCAAAGGTACACTGCAGGGATTTTCTTAATCACCTGTTAGAGTGTGTCTCTGTGTCTCTGGTGGCTGATGAATAACAAAAGTTGTTCATCAAATATCTACAAAAGAGATGGAGATACCTTTCTCTATGCCTGCAGTAAATACTTATTGAGTTTAAACAGATCTCTGTGTTTTGGAGAGGGAGAAGCAGCACAGTGCCCCTTTCTCCACACAAGGGTAAATGTACTGATATATTCCTGGTGAGGCTGTGAAGTTCAGCACATTTATGACATGTTCCCAGTACCCTGGTGAAATGGTTTGGCCCCCAAGTGATGCAGAGCGCACCTTGCAACTCCAGAGTCATGGCCATCAAAAGCTAACACCCATGGGCTAAAGGAGGGAACTTCACTGGAGATCCTATGGCTTGGAAGCCTGTTTTCTCTGGGTAGCAGTACACATGGAGAAGATGTACATGCTCCATGGGGTGGGAGGATAATGTGCCTGTGGTGACAAACCCAGGAGGGACTCACCAGAACTCTCCGTCATCTTCCACTGTCATTCCCATCTTCTCTCTCTCACTTTTACTCACTTTCTGCCACTCCTCAGAGCTGTGGGAAGAGAACAGCATCACTACTCAGAGGTAAGGGACACATGGCTTGGAACTTCAACTTCCCTCCTGACCAATGAATCCAGTCTGGCAAGGTTTTGTTTGGCCAGTACAATCACAGTCCTATCCATAAAGATAACAAAATTGACTCTGATCAAAAAGGCTCTGGTTGCACCAGCCTTTGGTGCCTCATCTCATCTCATCTCATCCCATCCACAGCCATCACAGCAGTCGGTGGTGGCAGAGGCTGGCTGTGTTGGGTGCTTATTTTGCTGGAATAAGACTGGGAGCACAAAGGTGGCCTATGAACATTCCTCACCAGTATGAATGAACATGGAATTACAGAATCACAGAATGGTCTGGGTTGGAAAGGACCTTAAATATAAACTCATTCTAACTCCCCTACTATGAGTAGGGACACCTTCCACTAGACCAGGTCGCTCAAAGCCCCATCCAACTTCACCTTGAACACTTCCAGGGATAGGGCATCCACAGCTTCTCCGAGGAACTGTGCCAGTCCCTCACCACCCTCGCAGGGAAGAAGTTCCCACTGAAACAAGCTGTCCATCCCAACTCACGTGTCACTCCAAGGGCCGTTCCACTCCCGCTCGCCCCACGGGTTGCGCATGCGGATCATGTCCAGCTTCTCTGACTTGAAGAAAGATAGAAGGCCATGGCCCAGACGGACCTTCCGCACGTCCGTCACCGCGTACGCGTGGCCCTTCACCAGTCCGCAGGCCAGGCGAGCCTCCATGTCAGCTGCTGATGTGGCCTGGCAGGGGGACACAGACAGTGCTCAGACCAGGGGGACATGACCACCTCTGCAGGGGCTGGGAAAGAAAGCAACTCAGATTCCCCTGCAGGTTTCTTTAAGCAGAAAAGAAGAGCATCAACAGTCAGGGAGAGAGCCAGCTGGCAAGTCTCAGATGCCATTTTATGTGCTGGATCCCGCCTTTTCTTCACATGCTTCATGAAGTCTCTCCCATACTGGCAACCGATAAAGCTCATCCTAATGGTTATGCTGGGAGGTTTGGCAACTAACATTTATAAAGACACCCAGATGCAGACACCAAAACACCTTTCTCTGAAGTGGATCCCCTCATAGCATTTAAAGGGTGCTGGGATGAATCTGCACTCTTGGACATAGCAACAAGAAATAAAGAGGGTTGACACTCAGCATTCACTCCTTTTGCCATCATCAAGAAGTCAGAACCCTTGGCCACAATTTATCTCATCTAATTTAGAAGTTTATGACTGTGTAAGACAACTGCATCCTAAAGCACCAATTCCCGTGGGTTGGTGACCACACTGGTAATGTTGCTTACCTTGATGGAGCAGCTGATGAGGCCTCCCCTGTTGTGCACCTTCAACACGCGCTCAAAGAGGAGGTTTCGCTTGGCTTCATCAGCAATGTAGTCCCCTTCGGTCAGGTCGATAGGTTCAGAGACCCCACCGGTGAAATCCACCAGGGCATCAGCTGTGTTGCCTCCATCCAGGGCCTCGTAACAGCCTGACAACCTGAAAGAGGGTGACAGTGATGGCACAACACCAGCCTGACCTTTTAAGGGGTCGAAGGTGATTCTTGGGGCAGCCTCAAGAATGGAGATGTGTAGCTGAACATTAAGTGAGAGAGGACAGCAAATTAGGGTGAAAGAATAGGACCCATATTCCTTGCTGTACTCTTGCTGTCATAGGACCAAAGTAAAAGGAACTTGAAATCTCTAGAATAGGTGTAATTTAAAGAAACATTGAAAGGTATTTTGCTTTGAGGGCTAGTGTAGGGTTTTTTTTCTTTGTGTTTTTCTGTTTTATTTACGTACCACTCTTCTGCAGGAAAGATGTTGTTTCCATTGCTGCAAACCAGCTGGTGAATGAACAGAGGGGAAAAACAGAGTGCCCAAGGTCCCACTTTATCCTGTAACTGCCTGGGTACCTACTTGGCATAAGCTTTCTCCACCAAGGCACACCAGAACTCATTCCTGGAGTTGGAGTGGCAGTAGATGAGCTGATTGTGGAGTGTGGGCAGGCGGTCATCGATCACCACATCCAGCCACTGACCAAAACGCCAGAACTGGAAGTGGAAGATCCCCACGTAGCTCTCAGGTTTCTCAGGGTTCCACTCTTGCTCCTTCCAGTCTGGGATGACCTGCAAAAGAACAGGCACGTAAGTTCAAAATATTTATTTTTTTCCCAGGATTGACTCTCATCCTGGAACTAATGCAGACAATATCAAAGACAAGGAAGACTGTGAGGGGGATGGACTTCCTTACAGTCTGATGGGGCCAGATTTTGGACCTGGTTCTGCCAATTCAGACTAGATTAACATGTACTGGAGTACATTAGACTTCACTGTCCCTTGGAAGGTGGAGTTAAAGACCTTTGTCCTCTTTCTTATAACCCTACCCTGGACATCTGCTGCCATCTACTTCTGTAGACAGGCTATTGGAGCAGATGAGTTCTTTGTCTAACCAGGGATTGTTATTTTTATGACCATGGGTTTTGTTTTTTTAGTGTCAGTAGGGTACCACTGAAAAAGGGCACCTTCTTTGATTCTCCTACTTGGTTCTGGTGTGCCCTGACTAGCCCAAGAGCAAGTGTGGTATTCCTCTACCTGGTGCCAATGAACAGGCAGCAGATACTCTGCATGAACCTACTAAAAGTGGGAAAAGCAAGGATCCCCATTCACTCAAGGTCACCATTCTTCCCTGTCACGAGCTACCACATTCACTGAGGCAAGCACAGGGAGGTGATTACATGAATGATGGGAAAGGTCTGAGTTGAAAGAAACCAAGCTGAAAGTAGCACAGCTGAGAGGCTGCTGAGAAGCCTCTGGGGAGGCACAGGTTTGGTGTCACTGCCAGCAGGACAGGCACAGGCAAAGGGGAACTGCCAAAATCCACAGCCTGTCATGGCTGCAGGCACCACCAGCTCTGCTTTGGATAGAAAATTCACCCAACAGCTGGGACAGAAATGAGCACAGCTAGGCACAGATGCTACGCGTAGGGGGATCTGCATCTTGTTTAGAGCCAGGGCACAGAGGCACACAGCAAGGAACTGCCCCAGCACAGTTTAGATTTGTTGAGGCTGGAGGCAATGTGGTTTTGCTGCATGGCCAGGGCAGGCTGTGAGGCCACCTGTAGTTACTGCAGTTGTTGGCTGACAAGTTCTGACTCACACAGCAGCAGTAATGTGACTGCCTGGCCACACCCCTGCTACTCACTTACCTGCTCCCAAAGGCTCATGAGCTCAGTGATAGAAAACCCCCAAGGTGTCCATGCAGGCACGCATTATGTTCCAATACACCAAATAATCACTTTCCTGTGGAGAGCTGAGTGCTTTGGGGTGGGATAGGACAGGACACAACTACATTGCTTGGAAAGAGCCTCTTCAAGAAGCCACAGGACATGGTGAAAACACCTGCACTATGCTTTGGGCCATTGGTCCAGCTGACAGAGCTGGGTTTTGGTTTTGTGGTTTTTTTGTCTGCTGTCACAAAGCAGGAATTGTGCAGAGAATTCATTCTGAAGAACTCCCTGACTCCTTAGCTACCAGCAATGATCCAGCCCAGGGCTCTTATTGCTCCTACACTGAAATATTAATGATGCCATCAGCCCTGCAAGCTCACAGGCACTCTTGAGTCATCTGGATCAATAGAAGCAGAGCAGACAAAGCCATGAAAAAGAGCCACATTTGGAGGGTTTGGTGTTTTATAGAAGTGCTAACAGCTATGTCCCAGAGTCCTCTCTGGAGACTGCCAGGAAAGGTCAGCCAGCCCTCCATCAGTGCCCATTGATTCCCTCCTGACTGGAGCTCATCCTAATGAATTGTCATAGAGGACCATGGTGATAATCAACTCGCTATTAATGTGGGCTTAGAAATGATCCCAGCATTGATTAGAGGCAGCTCGTCAGCCAGAGCCTGTAGTGACAGCTTCCAGCTGGCTGGGTCTGAGACTTGCTCCTACTGTCACTGGTGGTGAGACACACAGGTCCCCACCATCCTCCTCCAGTTCTTCACCTAGGGACAGCTCTGGGAGCACCCTCCACCACTGAAGGCACCAAAAATGGTCAGCTTTCATCCAGAGAAGGGTCCAGGAGCAAGGAGTGGTCGTACTTCTACACTGACCCACAATGAAATGAGAGGAGTCTGATCTCCACAGGTGCTCCCTGCTGGAGAGTATTCCATGGACCACCCATCTCAGGATCCAAACAAGTCCTGGACTTGGCTGTGTGACACTGGGGCAGTGGAAATCATGCTCTTCTTGTTCTTGTCCTTCACCCAGATGTGCTGTTTTTCCCTTAGGGACTCAAATCTGGAGCTGCAACACCATTTAGTGTGAAAAATTTACTGTGAAAGGGTTCAGAGACAGGTAAATTGGGAGCACAGAAATGGCAGGTTCACCTCCCTAAACTTATTTAGGGCTTTTTTCAATTTTCTTAAGAATGGCTAATTAAGAGAAAAGGTATCTGTGGTCCTGGAGAAAACGTCCCTGATAAGAAGGAGAAATTGGTACATGCCAAGTTCTCCAAGCCTTCTGCTGGGAACTTGCCAGTTGAGGATAAGGAGAGAGGCATGCAGCTGTACCAATCTGAACTGTGGTACAAACTGGGATGGAATTCCCCTGGGAGATGGGACAGGGTGGAGTATCTCAAAGTCTTCATGGGATGCTGGAACTGTGCAGGGATAGTTTCAGTGACTGGTAAAAAGAGGTTCATCTTCCCTGCAGCAGAGAGAGATCACACTGGTCCCCTCACCTCCCTCCTCAGTTCTGAAGGAAACAAGGATCCACTTGAGAATCATTTCCCCTTCTATGCCCAGCTTCAAGATGCTCTTGACCACAAAAGACCCACTCAATACTCCATGAAGCCTTTCACACCAAGAGAGTATAAATTAAATGTCCATCTTAAATTTTACAGGAAGTTAAAAGGGGCTCAAGAATACCAATATTGAGTTGAAATTTGGTGCTTTACTGCATGCAGGACTAGGGCAGTTTCCAAAAGGAGCATGAAGAAGACACAAACAGCCTCAGTCCTTTAGGGGAACCCATTGTCTAGGGTTTTATTTACTGCGGTACACCAATACCCAGTGAGATATCTGCAGCAAGAGCTCTACCCTAGCAACGTAGCAATGACATATTGTGAGACTTAGCATGCAAAAACCCCTCTGGATGTTGCCAGTGGCTCCTGTTATTTGGTCTAAAGCAGTTTGTAGTCAGGAACTATGCTCTGAGATGTACAAAGAGGGGTCTTCTACAGGGAAGTCTGCTAGGACCCTAGAGGTGTGTTTGGTCAAGCAGGGATGCATGCATTTTTCTCTCTACTCACTGAGTCCAGCACTTCTTGGGATCTAAATAAAGACTTCAACTTCTCTGGCATGGCTGTAGGATTTGGTGGTTGCTGGGCTTTGGTTTTGGGCAAGACTCACAGCTCCCACCACCTCTCCAGCCAGTATCTGATCTTCTGCCTTCTTCCTCCTCTCTGTCTGACATAATTTGTGCCTATCATTTTATACACTATTGTTGGGCTGGAGAAGGCATAGGGTCTGCATCTCTGGACGTTTTGGAGAAGAGGTTGAACCCTTTTTGGGTCTGGTCTGCATTAAGTCCACAGGCCCCAGGTACAAAGTCACCTTGCCCTGGCTTTCCCATCACTGCTTTCTCCTTACTCATCTTGGGAAGGTGTCAGGTTGCACCTTGAGGAGTACTCACACAAATTTGAGTGCAATCTGAGCAAAGAACCAACTGTAATAATACTTAGCTCTTTCAAGGGACTTTTCTATCTGTGTGTCTCAAGAAGCTTCAGTGAAGTACTCTCCACTTTTTGGTGGAGGAAAACATCCAAACATAACAGTTTACTTGCAGTCATGGGGCAAACTGGGCACAAAACTCTCTCCTGTTCCAATACTTAGAAATGTACCATTCCCCTCTGCTCCCATGGTCACCCAGACACCCTTTCTTGTGTTTTAGAAGGCAGGAGACACTGCTTTTTTAAGGATAGAAGCAGCAGGGTCCTGCTCTGTGGCTTGCAAAGTGCTCTGCAGCCTCAAGGCTCTCTATAGACACTTCAGAGTAAATATTTTCATGTGTGCTTTAAGGACAGAACAAAGCACAACTTAGCTCTGCTGCAGAGGACTCATTGCTGGCCCAGGCTGCTCTGAGCTGCTGGCCCTGCCAAAACACACACACCTGCTCCAACCCATCTTGGACCAACAAATTCCACCCTCCCCCCAGCACGAAACGGTGGCAGTGGTCAGAAAAGGCTGGCCCAAACTCCCCATTAGTCCAGTGGGTTTACAGTATCTGCAGAATACAGCCAGTCCAAGTGTTTGTACTTCAGCTTCACAGCAAGGTGGATTCTCCATGGGACTGCTCTTCAGAGACTCCAAGCAGCAGCAGCAGCACAAGTCACCAGAGCCTGGAAGCACTCAGCACCTTGCAAGGAGAGGAACTCCACCAAAAACAAGCCCTCCCTTTTTAATGGCTAGGATGGAAACTGGAAAGCAGGGCTCCCTCCAGGGGTCCCTGCTGCTTTCTGGTATGGCAATTACTTATTTTTCCAGTGGGTTTTTGGTGTGCAGTTGCTACAGTGAGAGGACTTAGGGCAGCCTTGTATTTCCAAGCCAGTAAGACCCTGTGTGAATCACTGATGAATTTACAAGCACGCAGTCTTATACTCCGGGCAAATCCAGCAGCAAGTTCACAGTCCCCTTCTCCCCATCATTTAGACAGAGGGCAGCACATCTGGGGAATATTTCAGAGGGCTGAGGGGCTCCAGAAGCACTGAGCTGCTCTCTGCTTTACCACAGTGCTGTCTCTCATTAAAAATAAAAGCACAAAAAAACAGATGCAAAAATGGAACGAAGAACTGAACTGAAAGAAGCGTAGCTGGAGCTTTGCTCAGAAAAGCTGAGCAAGAGGGGATCAAGCTTTAAAAACAATGGAGCCTTTCAGCTGAGCTGGTTCGAGGCCACCAGTGAAAGTGAGCAGAAAATACATCACCTTGCGGATCTGGGCTAATTCTGCTATCCGCTCCCCAAATTCCTGGGCGTCTGCCCCATTGCACTCCACCTCCTCGGCCCCCAGCCTCTTCCAGAAGATGCCCACCGGCTCCAGCAGCTGCCGGTTCATCAGGTGGGTGAGGTCAGGGGTCCAGTGCTGGGAGGTGCCAGTCACCATGACCTTCCCAGGTCTCTCCAGCTGCACGTCCCAGCGGAGGAAGCGCAGTTTGTGCTGCTGGATGAAATCCACTCGGTAGATGTGCTCATTGGGACGCAGCAGCTTCTCGCCATCCTGGGGCCTCGTGTTGTTTTGCTGCAGGCTCTGGAACCGCAGCCGCATGCGCTGGGTGAGCTGCTCATCGCAGGTGAAGGGCAGCTCAAGCATCCCTGCCTCAGCTGCCATCACCTTGGCTGCTCCTCTGCTTCGTCCTCAGCAGTGTGTGGCTCTCTAGCAGGACACGCAGGGGGAAAGATCAGACAGGCCCCTGGAGCTGGTGTCCCCTCTCTGCAGTCCCAGCAGTGCTAGGCAACCTGGGCCAGTGACGCAAAACACCTCTGGGGCTTCCCCTGGGTGCCCTCCCGACTCATTTGCAGATTCAGAACTGTTGGTGCTGCTGTGCACGGTACTCTATAGGGAAGGGATGTCTGATGTCAGCCTCCCTGGCAACCTCCCTGGCAACCATGGCTCATTATCCCAAAACAAAGCCAGGGATGCCACCTTGGCAGGGATGAGTGGCAGTGTCTTTCTCTGAGTGTAGGCTCATGGCTAATTCAGGCTGGAATGAGACTCTGGAGGAGTCTGGTCCAACCTACTGCCCAAAGCAGGACTTCAGAGTTAAATCATGTTTCTCTGGGCTTCATCCAGTCCATCTTTGAGTATCTCCATGGACAGAGGTCCCACAGCCTCTCTGGAACCTGTTCCAGTGTCTGACTGGGCTCATGCTGAAGATCAGCTGCAGCTTGTGCTGCTGTCCTTTGTCTTCTGTGCATCCCTGCAAGAGCCTGGCTCCATCTTGTCCACACTCCCCTACCCAGGCTGGATGGGGCTCCGAGCAACAAGGTCCAGTGGCAGATGTTTCTGCCCATGCAGGAGGGATGGAACTAGATGATCTTTAAAGGTTCCTTCCAAGTCAAACCATTCTATGATTCTATGGTTAAGTAGCTGCACACAGCAATGAGCTCCCCTTTTACCTTCTCTCCTCGTGGATGCACAAACCCACTTTCCTCCTGACCATTTTGGTGGCCTTCGTCAGGCTGTGCCATCCAGAAAAGGACATGAGGGTCCCAAGGGACAAATTGACTCTAAGTCAAGGAGTAGCAAACTAACATGACCATTGTGCCCTTTTCTGGATGGAACAGCTGGCAGGAGTCAGACACCACACTGCTCCTGCAGCAGCAAGTCAGCAACAGCATCCTGGCATGGCTTTGCCCTCCATTTTAATGTATTAATTTCTTTTCATAAAAATTAGACATGTCTGAAGGGTCATAGAAAGGGTGTTACAGAGCCAGATCATAAGCAAACACTTATAAGCTTTTAACATTATGCTATTAGCTAGAAAGTTTTCAAAAAGACATTGTAACCAAGAAAATTTGGCTGTTGTCATAGCACTTTCAACATCTTTTGTGTCTCACCTTTTACTTGTACCTTGTACCAATAAAGGTAATACTGAATAAAAAGCTCAAGGAGTGCCTACCTGCAGCCCTGTCCTGTTATTGATAAATAAAGATCCAACAGGGGCAGGTAAAAGAAAGCCTCTGAGAGTTAAATCAATGGAAAATGAGAAGTCACAAACACCCATAGCCAAATTGCCATGGGAGGAAAAGTAATGCCTGGCAAACTGAAATAATGAAGTGTCCAAAGGGACCCAGCCTCTGTTTGGTTGGCATTTCCCAGGGCAGAGCTGGAAGTGAATGTTGAAGAAGGATGACAACTTGCCCACTCACCCTTGGGAGATGCTGATGGTGAGGAACAAGCTAAACAACCCCATGTCACCCTTGTAACGAGAGCCACAGCAGTCACCACAGCAGCCATGGCAGGAAGCCTTATTGCTTATCTAGAGGGCAACACCATCTATCCTGCTCAATCAAGAAAAACCTTGATTTTAACAAAAAGTGGGGATGCCGCAAGAAATCCCTGAGCCTGGTGTTCATGAAGGAACCACAGGAAGCAGAGACTGGAAGAACCACATCACACAGAGCAGATGTAAAGCTGTGGTGTGGAGGAAACTGTCTCAGGCCCGTGGCTGTACGAGGTTGTGGGTGAAGCTGGTTGTGCTGCCTGCACACACTGGCTGCCTTTTACAGTAAAGTCTGGGAAAAGTTGCTCACTTGTTGGTCTCTTGCCCTGTGATGATGCAAAGCTGCAACAGAGTCTGAAGCCCTCTGCCTTGGTTTTCACAGGGCTGACATCTTGCACAGCTGAGGCCATGGTAGAGATGGGCACAGACTGCCCAAGGATGTGGCACTGAGCACCTCCTTCGCCCTGTACCTCTCTGCTTGCCCCCCAGGTCTGCAGCCCCTCGCTCTGGTGCGGCTCCTTGGAGGCTTTCTGGCCCACAGTACATTCCCTTTGGACCCCACACTTGAAGGAGCACTGCTACATGGTGCCATCCAGCCATGGGACATGCCAGGGATGGATGCTTTGGGCAAGCAGGGACTTGGGAGAGATGCTAACACCCTGAAATCAACCTACCTGTCCCAGCACTGGTGTCTGACTGCCAAGGTGGGAACACAGTAAATGGTGAAAGAGAAGGGAAACCATGGGGACTAGGGAAATGGGGCCAAATGCTGCAGCTGAGCATCCTGATTCTTCTTGTTAATTTTTACATTATTTTGGAATTCAAAGGGATCTGAAATTTGGGATCTGAAAAACAGGATGGGATTTGATCCACTTGGGTAAGGAGAAACTGGCCAAGGGTTTGGCTGGAGTGTGGTGACTGCAGTCATGATGACTAATGCTCTTTGCAAGACAGTCTTTTAAGGGAGACTTTTTGTTCATTATCAGCTTTTCAGGACATGAGGCATCCCTGAGAACCAGTTTTTGACCTGGACAAACACAACACAAAGCCAAGGTGTTGACAGGCTCTCCCCTGGCATAGGGAACCACTTACCTTCTGCCACAGAGACTCCCGGGATGCCAGGGAGGAGCAGGCAGCCACAAACCAGCAGTTCCCGACCTGGCCCTGGTGTAAGTCATGGGAGCTGATCCCATCCACAAAGAGATGTGGATCATTGCAGATTTCCTGTGGGACAGGAGGAGAACACACTGGGTCAGTGAGCAGACAGGGAAAACAGGAGCAGGGCTTCTTGGCAAAGGAAAGTCACTTCCTCTCTTCCTCAGATCCATGTAAACCTGACCTGCAGCTTTCTGCTGGCCTTGCTCATCACACTGGTGGCAGAAGGACCCTGTCATGCCTTCTGCTCCCACCAGGACATAGGCAGCATTACAAGACCTACTCCCTGTTCTGTCCCAGCACCACTGCAGCTTTGTTATAATCATCCCTGTCAAAAATAGCATGCTTTCACACCATTACAGCCCTTCTAAGTCTCCTCTTTCAGATGCTTCTACGCCACAACTGTTTTACAAAGGGTGAGGGATCTGCTCTTCCAGATCATAGCACAGCAGATAAAAAAAATTCAGTGAAGCAAAAGTTTTGTAGTTGGGTCAGAAGGATTAAATACTCATCCTGCCACTAAAGCCAGGGTGGTGGATTGTGCATTTCTCCATGAATGGAGAAACTTGGGTAGGAGGCAGCTGGGAGGTAAGCTCATCCCCCCATCCATGTACCAAGATCATCAGTTTTTCTCTGCCTGGCTCCTGCCAGGCTGCCCCCCTTGTTTCTCACTCCCACTTAGAGCCTGGCCAAGGAAGCACTTAAATAACAGAGGGTGTTGAGCAAGCTTCAGGTGACACACTGCTTTTTAAAAAATGTATCTTCTCCTCCTCAATTCAGTTCGTAAGTTCACATCCAGCTGGAGCCTGGGAGCAGATGGGACAGACAAGGAGCTGAAAGAACCTTTTCCCCTTTGTCATTACATTTAATTTGAAGAGGAAAAAGGAAAAGCAGGTTATCCTTCCCCCACACCTCACAGTTTTTCAGGCTGGTTGTACCCAGAAGAATATGCCCCCTCACCCCGACTTTGCATATGAGGACTTGTATTGCCTCTACCCATAGATTCCTGGAAGGGTTTGGGTAGGAAGGGACTGTAAAGACCATCTAGCTCCAAAACCCTGCACTCTTGGCAGAGACCCCACCCATTAGATTAGGTTGCCTAGGGCTCCATCACAGGGAGGAAAAGGAACCATAAGCACTTCCTGCTATTCCCACCTGGCCCAGCCAGCACCAAATACATCAAAATTAACCTGACACAAACTTGGGCCAGGATCAGGCCCAAGGAAAAGGACTAATCCCCTAATGCTGGTTCTGCAGGATGTTGGGATGAGCGCTAGGGGGAGGCAGGCTGACACCTGCAAAGGCAGGAGCCACCTGTGCCTCAGCACTGCTGCGTGCATACAGGGATGGGAGAAGAGCAGTGGGGTTCAGCTCCTCTTTCACAGCAGCAGGGAAGCACCCAGCAGTGGGGATGTGTCTGCTGGTGGGGGTGTCTGTAGGATCAGCTCTTTGTGATCCTGCTCTGGGGAGCAGAGGCTCCCCTTCTTTATCCCATCTGAGCACCACAGCTGCCCCTTCTGCCCTTGGGGGGATCTGCAGATTACAATAAAGGGGTTGCTTGATATACACAGACAGGTGAGAACACGAAAACATGAGAAACACAGAGCCACAAAATGGATTAGGTTGGAAGGGAGCTTTTAAAAGCCATCTAGTCCAAGTCCCTACAGTAAGTGGGAGATCATCAGCTGGATCAGGCTGCTCAGAACCCAGTCCACCCTGACCTCGAATGTTTCCTGGGGCTAGAACATCGATCACCTCTCTGGGCAAGCTGTGCCAGCGTCTGACCGCCTTCATTTTCAAAAACTTCTTTCTTATAGGTAGCCTAAATCAACTCTCCTTCAGTTTAAAACCACTACTCCTAGTCCTATGGCAACAGGCCCTGGTAAAAAGTTTGTCCCCATCCTTCTTATAAGCCCCTTTCAAGTACTGAGAAGCTGCAGTAAGGTCTGCCCTGAAGTGCAGAGCAAGGCTACCATGCTTCCCTGCAGAAGGCCCACACATCACACTCAAGCCCTGGGACTGAGCCTGGTCCCAGTGGTCTCAAAATCACCAAATCAAGGTGGCAATAAGGAATTTCTGGATATCATCCAGTCCACGCCCCCTAATCAAAGCAGGGTCAGCTACAGCAGGTTGCTCAGGACTGTGTTCAGTCAGGTTTTGAATATTTCCAGGAATGGAGACTTTGCAACCTCTCTGGGAAGCCTGTGCCAGTTTTTGGACCACCCTCACAGTATAAAGTCTTTTCTCATGCTTATTTGGAATTTCCTGATGTTCAGTTTGCACACACTGTCTCTTGTACTGTCACTGGGCACCACCAACAAGTCTGGCTGTGTCTCCTTCATTCCTGCCTATCTGGTATTCATGGACATTGCTAAGATTCCCCTGAGCCTTCTCTTCTCCAGAGTGAAGAATCACAGAATCATCAAGAAGACCTGTAAGATCATGGAATCCAGCCATTAACCCAGCACTGCCAAGTCCACCACTAAACCATGTCTCTCAGCACCACATCTATACTTTTCTTCAATATTTCTGGAGATGGTGATTCCACCTCTTCTCTGAGCAGTCTGTTACAATGCTTGAGCACCCTTTCAGTGAAGAAATTTTTCTTAATATAAAATCCTTGTAAAGGGGAAGGCAGCATTGCCTCCTTGTTCTAATGCTGTGGAACTGGGATGAGTCTCCTCCATGGGTCAGTTTCCCCAGCAAAGCCCCCTGAGAAGGTTTGCCATATTCCTTGGACTGGAGCTTACCAATATTAAATTACTTGGATTCTTCAGTCCCTATTGAAGCTACTGAGTTTCCACTCATATATTTTGTACCTGGTCTAGACTGTGTGGCCTCAATCCACTGGGATGGCATTCCCTGTATTCTCTGGCGGTACTGAGGTGAGAGCCAAGGACCAAGGCACTGCTTCAGCCAGGCTGCCATGCCTCAGGACTGCAAGGAGCACAGTGGGGCCCTGGTGTGTGATGCAAAGCACCCTCGGGGCCATGGAGCACCATGCCCACGTGCACAGGTGGCTGATGAACAAGATACCAGTGGAAACTAGGTCAAAAAGCCAAGAAAAGCTTTGGAACATTTAGTGCTCCTTTTCCTGTGAAGGAAAAGCTGGAAGTGATAAGGAGCTTGTTCGGCAGCCAGATGGAATTACAGGCCCTGGGATATAAATCCCAGTGCAAAAGGAGGAGAGGAGCAGAGATGCCCTGATCCGAGAAAGACATGACCTTGGTTTCCTCCCCTCCCTACCATGCAGCAGACAGAATCCAGGTGAGCAATACCATTTATTCAGGCAGCAAACACCACATCACCCACCCACCCCCACGACCCTGAGAGGGGAGGGCAGCACACCAACATCTACACCCACACACACCCTGGGCCCTCCTGGGTGCAGGCTTCAGCCCAACTGAAACAGCCCAAACTGCCTCTTGACACTCGAGGCTTCAGCAGACAGGAAGTCCATCCCGTCCTTCATTGGTCACAGCCAGATCCTGGGTCCTGGTTCCTCCTAGTCTGGACACAGGTGGAGAACAGGGAGGAACAGGGAGGGGAAGCCAAAAGCTACGGCTACAGGGAAGCTATGGCTTTAATGTGTGGTTCTTAGCTCTATCCTGGCCAAGGGAGTCACACATGTCTCTTCACCCCCAAGGAGAACCTGTCTCAGAGGATCTCAAGAATCACAGAATCATTGACGCTGGAAAAGCCTTTAAGATCACCAAGTCCAACCATTAATCCAATTTCCATGTTCATCCCTAGATCATGTTCCCAAGTGCTGCACCCACATGTTCTTTGTTCATCTTCACTCAGGAGATGGTTATTCCAAGGACCCTAAGCACCATCAAAAATGATCTGCCCTCCCTAAAATTGTCTGCTGAAATGCCTGCTGAGCTCCAGGCAACAAAACACAATTCAGAGAAAGCCTGTGTGGATGGCTCTGTGGAAAGATTCAGACTGATAACACAGAGCGGGCCAAAATAGTGATTCAAAGTTCTGGTGATTCATATCCTCCATCCTCCAATGGATGTGGGACAGAGGTGGAAATCAGAACCAGAGCAGGTCCCCGCTTAGGAGAGCTCAGACTGGGACAGTTTGCTCCCGCTGGCTTTGGGTTTTTGAAGTTCATTAAGGAAAAAAAAAAAAAAAAGAAAAAGAAAAAAGACCCAATCAGAGGAATTGTACTTTTTTGCTTCCCACTCAAAAGCATGTTGTCTTTCCCTCTGCCTTCTCTTTTGGGACACCTTCCCAAAATGCACACAATTTTCTTCCAAATGCATTTAAAGCAGAAAATATCTTCCTCACCTTCTCCAGCCTGTCCAATTCCACCCAGGGCTGTAAGAAGAAAATCAGTCTCTAATTTGCTTTATAATTGATGACTGTTTTACCATCAATGTTTCTTGGTACAGGTTTCTGAGATTTAGATTCACTGGTATCTGGATCACGTCAAACCAGATGTGGGGAGGGAAAAAGCTACATCAGGAGGAAGAATAACCAAGGGAGACACAACATCTGCTGCATGCCAGGACCATTTTTTGCTAACAAGATTTTGTAAGGAACAGACTAGTCTAATTTCATTGCAGAGCCTAGCTGTTTCAGACTTGCAAAATCAGCAAAATAATCTATTAGCATGGCTGTGCTTCCTCCCCTCCCTTCTGGGCAACTGGGAACCGAAAGGATCCTGTCTTAAATGTCACTCACACAGACAGGAGAGCAAGAGGAACTCGAGCATGGTGAGCAGCAGTGACACAGCAGACACAAAAGTCCCTGTGCTGCCCTGCTGCAGGTACTTGCAACTGGGATGAGATTTTGCAGAAAGGGGAATTAATAAAATTTGCACCAGGGTGACAAAGGAAAGGGAAATGGGGTTAATTTAGAATACCAGGGGTCTGCGCTTTCAGATGCATTAATATAGGATCACAGAATCATGGAGTGGTTTGTGTTGGAAGGGACCTTAAAGATCATTTCTCTCCAACCCCCCACCATGGGCAGGGACACCTTCCACTGGATCAGGTTGCTCAAACCCCGTCCAACCTGGCCTTGAACAGTTTCAGGGATGTGGCAGCCACAGCTTCTCTGGCCAACCTGTGCCAGTGTCTCACCACCCTCACTATAAAAAATTGTGCTGTTATATCAACTTTTAATTCATCCTTTTTCATGTAAAACCATTATCCCTTGTCCTGTCACTACTGGCTCTACTAAAAAATACCTACTTGGCAGATCAGCTTCACACACATGGAAGGGAAGGCTTGGTTGGGAATATCTACACCCTACAGAACTGTTTGTGGGGGTTTGTAGTGCCTCAGCCAGGCATCCCCAGTGCTAATCCATTCTCAGTATCTCAGTGTGTACACATTTGTATTGCTATCAGCTCTCACACCATGCAGAAGGCACTGGGCACTCCACCCACAGCACACAGCACTTGCTTGTGAAGGGAGGCATCCAAAAAACACGCTCCCCACAACTCCTCTACTCAGTTTGTGTACCACAGCATCATGCAGTGGTGCCTGTTCTGGCACCAGGAAGAGTGAGGGCAGTGTTTGTTTTGGCAACAGGAAGAGCAGGGACAGAGGCAAACAAGATCTAAAGGTCAATTTGCAGGACCTTGACAGGTCCCTCTGCAGTTTTACCTTCCGGGTATCCAAAGTACAAAAAAGGATAAAGAAATGAGAGGTGGAGAGATGGCTGTGAGAGTACTGCACTTTCCCAGGGGCAGATGGAGAGGGACTGGAAGGAGAATGGCACAAAAGTACAGGATTTGTCATTCCCATCCCACATGCCCTTTGCAGGGATGCACTCTTGGGAAGCCTCACCACTGCTCCACCCAGGACTGCTTCAGTCTCTAGCCAGACAAGACTGATGCAGAGGCTGGCACAGCCTGGCTTTTCAGCATCACCACACATCCAGACACAGCCCTCCCCAGGCCATCTCTCCCACAGCAAGTGCTTTTGTCTGGTGGCAAAGCCACTAAGAAAATAAAATAATCCCTGGATACCAACAGCCCTGAGGTCTGCAGAAGTCCCTGCCAAAGCAGAAAAGTCTTCACAAGGCTCACTGACAAACTGGGGGATGGGATGCTCAGAGCAGTGAGATGACATGCCACAGGTCACCCCATCGAGAGGCAGAAGTGGTCTCTCTGGGTTTCCAGTCCCAGCACAGCCCAGTCACCAGGGGAACCATCCTTCCTTCACAGAAATGTCACCTGGCTCCCTTTCATGCTGCATCCCCTGAACCAGCTGGACCCTTACAGCTGCACACAACTACAGTCTTCAGCTGTGGAGAGTACACCGAGCAAATGCAGCTCTCAGAGATGGCTCCACCTGGATCTCCTTCCCTAAATCCTGGTCCATGTAAGCATGGGCTCTAGGGAGCTACACAAGAGAGGTGGAGGAAGAGGAAAAAAATAAGCTCCCAAGGCAGTTTAACACCCTCTGACAGATACACCTGTGACTCAGTAGAGTGCTGCTGGCCACCTTTGCCCAGCTTCCCCCACCCATCATATCCCAATCTTGAGCTCTTCTACAGATCTCATTTGACCAGCTTCCCTTGGGAAGGAAGGGTGAACCAACCCTGGTTTGGCAGTATTGTGAGCTTAAAATACACCCACACTCCCAAGTCTGTCCTCTCACATGGCAGGCACACCATGCTCTCAGTTGCTCCAACACTTTTAGTTGTGGGGTTTAACCTCAAGCAGAGGAACTGCTTTGGCTTGAAACTGTGCATCAAGCCCCAAACCTGGAGGATGATGTGACCTCATACAAGTGAGGGACCACAGACCACAGGCAGGAGCCCTAAGGATGCTCCACATCTTGCACCACTTTTGGGCCATCAGTCCCCACCCCGGAGAATGCAGAGGTGGGGCCATGCTGGTGGAAAAGGAGGAGCCTGCCCAAGTATGTCCTGTTGTGAAATAGTATTTCAGGAGGAATGGTCCAAACCCAGCCATTCTTGACAGAGCTGATGTGAAAACCTGGAACAAGCTGATGTGGCCATGAGCTCAGCCACACAGTTTATGCCTCCAATTCAGCAGCTGCCCTGCCTGAAGGCCAAATCCTGTATCCCACTGAAAGCCAATCTTCTAAAAGAGTATGAAGAAATCTAAATTGTGCAGAATTTGTTTGTTTGTTTTTAATTAACCTAAGAGTCAAGTTATTGATGAGAAAAGAAGAACTGGAAGCTGAAAACTACATCCACACTCAGTTGCGTGGATCTCAGATCAAAATCTCCGAACTGCTTTTCTGTGGGGACGCCTCCCACACCCCCTTGAGCCATACTCTCTCCATTTCCTTGTCCCAGGGCAAAGAAATACCCTTTGGTCTGAGATTGTGTCCCATTCATAGCATCTCCATTCAAAAACCGGACTTGACCTCACCACAATCTAAATTAATCCCTGACTATGCAATGATGATGAAAAATGAGGTTATCATGAGTTTAAGCCATTTAAAGAAACTACTTTCAGCCCACGCCTATTCTGGTTATTCATACACTGGGTGTAGCTTTACAAACAGAATCCTGTTTTATGAGAGAGCCACCCTCTAGAGATGTGGAGTCATGAGCTTCTGCCAACTGGGAGAAGGGACATTAATTCTTATGTAACTCTGACAGTTTTTGCATTTGCATCAGACCACAGTCAAAATTTAACCATCCACGACCACTCTCCGTTAAGATGGTTTGTTCATCCTTTTCAGTCTTGGATGGGGACTGGGAGGAATGCATCACTGAGCAGTGGTTTCTTCACAAAGATCCAGAAATATCAAAGAAGCATTGTTTTCTATTTCCACTAACACACACTCACAAACTCACACACTCACACTCTTCATATTTTATTTTCCTTCTGCAAGAGGCAACACCATGCCTGATCAAGTCTTTTCAAGGGATTTAGTGAAAGACACTTGCTCCAGCAGGAATGCCTGCCCTTAACACAGGCAAATCACCACAGGCAAATCACCCCCAAATCCCATCCTCTCTGAGGGCTCAAAGATTAGAGCTCACAGGCAGTGCAGAAACTCCCAGCTTGCCCCAAGATTAAAAGCTTTGGCTGATTCAGAGCGTGCATCCAGCTCTGGGACCCCCACCATAAGAGGACATGGACCTTGCTTGCTGGAGCAAGTCCAGAGGAGACCACAAAGATACTCGGAGGCTGAAGCAGCTCTGCTAGGAAGACAGGCTGAGAAAGTGTGCAGTTTGCAGACAAGAAGGATCCAAGGAGACCTTAGAGCTTCTTCCAGTGCCTAATGAAGCTTCAAGAGAGCTGGATAGGGACTTTTTACAAGTGCATGAAATAACAGGACAAGGAGGAATGGCTTGAATGGCTTTAAACTGAATAAAATCAGGTTTAAGTTAGATAATAGAAATAAATCCTTTCCTGTGAGAGTGTTGAGGCACTGGCACAGGTTTCCCAGACAAGCTGTGGATGTCCCATCCCCAGGACAGGTTGGAGAGGGCTTTGAGTGGTGAGGAATACATTCAGTGCAGGTATCTCAGTGAGCAGCTGCAGTTTGAGCTCTGGGGAGAGAGAGCCCAAGCCTGAGACCAGAGGCTGTGAACTGCTGACCAAAGAACAAAGGGCACCTGTGTCCCATCCATGACTGGACACTGGGAGACCCTCCAGGCTTCCCCATGCTTGGACTGTGAGAGGATAAATACCTCAGGTTTCCTTTGTTTGGGGTCCCTCCTCAGAGGCACCAGCTCAGGCCATTTTTCTATCACTGCACCAAGATGAAATAATTTTAATGATCCAGGTGTCTGAGACTCTGTTGTGGGAAAGCTGGTAAGGAAAGCTGGTCTGTGACTGTAGGGAGTCAAGGGGGGCAGCCAGTGTCTCCCTGGAGCTGCCCGCTACAACCCAGCTCAAGTGGTGGGAGTGTGACCTGCCAGAGCAGCTCCTGGATGGTTGGACAGGAAAGTTTCCTTAACACTGAGAAACACATCTAGTGGGATGTGTCTCTCCCACGGCAGGGTGGTTGGAGCTGGGTGATCTTGAAACCAAACCAGTCTGTGGTTCTATGATAAGCAGCTCTGTAATTGCTCTGCAGGTTGAATGTGTCCCCCCAGGACCCCAGAGCTCAGTCTGGGAGGATTTGCACACTCCCTCCCATGGAGCTCAGAGGCAGCAGATGCCCAGGACTCCTTTCTCTGCTATTGTTCCGCTCTTCCTCATTACCAATACAATAATTTCTTGTGACCAACACGCAGCGGCACTAAGAAGCACGCAATGAATCTAATCCAGGGATTTTACCGTCACTTTTGCTTTTAAGGCCGTGTCCTTCTGATGATGAGGACAGAGCAGACGGGCTGGAAATTTCTTATCAAAGGCTGCACTAGTGCCAAGCAGCTTATCAATTCCAGTCCTCACTTGGGGCTAAGGAGGAGAGTGTGTTTGCCTGGCACCATGAGGCCACGGCCCTGGCAGGATCTGGCGAGACCTGCTGGAATGCAGCCAGGGTCAGCATCACATCTAATGGGAGTAGAGACCTTTTAAAATAAGTACAAATAATAACAATGAATCTCTTGTTCATCCTTGAGGGATGGGGTAGCCTATGAATGGCTTAAAAATGTAAAAACAAGGTCAATTCAGAGATTGCATTAAATGATGACCAAATCCTTTCCTGGCAAGGAACAGCCAGACTGGCAATCAGCTCCAGTTTTACTGAAAGCAGCAGATAAATTAACAGGCGAGTGGCTCATAAATTCTTAAGCTGAGAAATGCAAAGGTCTGGAAGGATTTTAACTCCTGTGATGGACCCCAGACAGAGTCTGTTGAGTTTGTTCAGAGGAGATGATCCTTCAGTCGATCCAGCAGCACAGAGGAGCCCCAGCGTCAACACCAACCCCAAACATTCACTGGGTGAGACCAAAACTGAGAGAGACAGGACAAGACTGCAAAAAGCTCAGTAAAGACACCCCTGGAGCACAGAAGTTAGTATTTGAGTCTTTCTGCAAGAAACGCTTCCAAGTAGGACACCAGAAGTTTTTTTCCACCCAATTGCCATGGAATGCCTCCCTGCTAAACTCTTGGTGAGCTCTGGAGAGTAAAGAACTACAAGAACCTAACCTCTGTCTTCACCATTATCCTCACTCTTGTGTTTTTGCCAGCTTCCCAGCCTGCACTACACACTGGGGAAAAGACCTTTTAATGCAGAAGCTTGTGGGCAGGGAAGTGCTGGTCCTGCTTTTAGTGAATTAGTACATTGACTCCTTTCCCCTTCCAGGAAACCCCCAAGGGGATTGATTGTATAATCCTCACTCAGCAAGAGAGAAGAGCTAAGTGCTTAATAATGTGCAGAAAAGTGGAGCTAAGAGATGCTCTCCCATCCTGCAACACCTCCTCCAAAGACAACAGCATCCAGTTCAGGAGACAATCCTGCATCACAGGACAAGGGAGAATGGCTTTAAGGTGGAATAGGGTAGATTTAGATTGGATATTAGGAAGAAATTCTTCCCTCTGAGACACTGGACCAGGCTGTCCAGAGAAGCTGTGGATGCCCCATCACTGAAGTGTTCAAAGGCCAGGCTGGATGGGGCTCTGAGCACCCCGATCTAGTGGAAGGTGTCCCTGCCCAAGGAACCAGAGGATCTTTAGGACCCTTTCCAACCCAAACCACTTTATGATTCTGTAAATGGACAAAAACCCCATGCACAAGTCACGGTGGATACATACCAGGAAGGCAGGGAATGGCTATTGAAAAATCCTATTTTCTTGGTGTCTAAAGCAAGGTTTCTCTTGTCGGTCTGGGAAAAAACCTCAGGTCTGTGAGAGCATCTCTCACCAGTGCCACAGTAGGGCTGAAAATGCCACAATCCTATTGCCCTAAGATCTCCTGCTTCCACAACCTTTCCCAAAATACCTGGTCTGTCTCTCTTCCCTCCAACTACTCTCTCAGGCTTTCCCCTCCAAATGACATTGCCTTCATCCAGACAAAATAAGATTCCCATTTAGCAAGAATCTACCTTTATGCTCTTTAATCAGGGACAATCTCCCCTGACAATTAATTCCTGCAGAGATAATTCAGATACTTGCAAGTAAATGCTGGAGAGAGATAAAAATACTGAGAAAGCGGCATGGAGGGAAAAACTATCCTCTGAAGACTGGGAGGGCGGACTTCATCCAAGAAGTTTCTCTGGTGGTTGCAACCATCTAGGCTTCAACTCACATGCAGCTCAGGTTCAACAACAGCCACACATCACCTCGAGCCACACAGTCACTGTGACAACAGCTGGCTTGGAAATCCTTGTCTTTGTCACAGCTCCCTGTTACAGCACATCTGGCACAGCTCAGCACAGAGATCCCACCTGGGCCCCTCCCAGCGTCTTTGGGATCTCATGTCTCAGCCACTCAGCATCTTAGGGATGACTGTGAATTGCTCCTGCCATTCCTGCTGTGGGCAGGAATACACTCAGCACACAGCAGCCCACCTGCCTCCCGGAACAGGGAGGAAGAAAACATCTCCAAGCTCAACCTTGCTCCCTGGGAAGAGCTGAAGGACCAGAGCATGCAGCTCAAATAGTTCAACATCACACCTGTGCATGGTGTAAGCCTCTCACCAGGCTTCATTGGCTTCCCACAGGTACCATGGTGCCCAAATTTGTCCTGGATGGTGACCCATCCCAGCAGCAGGTCATAGCTTGGTGGGCTGAACCTGAATCAAGTGGCTCTCTTGCTGCATAGAGAAAACAAGCCCTGGGTAAGGCCCAGAGGTATTAAAGACAGACTCCAATCAAAACCTGTAGCAATCCCATGGCATCACTGGAAGCACTCTGTACCCAAGAAGAGAGCTTGGGACAGTGATGATTAGAGGAGATGAACTCTTTTCCCCCATGGTAGATGAGTCTCTTCTACCTTAGATCATCATCGTTTTTTCCACAGGGGATCAACAGACACGGCAGATGCCACAAATCTCCCCTTATTTTTGCCATCCATCCTGCACCTCATCCATCCCCTTCTACTCATCTTTGTGCCACCCCTTCTTATTTACCCACCTCCCAAACATCCAGACCAGCTCACCCAATGCACAGACCAAACCTCCCAGTTCCAAGGTGCACTGCCAGCATTCCTGTCCCAAAAGGGGAGGGCAGAACTCAGAGCTTGAGGATCAGGCTGAGATTTCCACTGGAAGTGGTACTACTTGTCTGGATACAGGTCTCCCTCTCCTGTGCACAGCAGCATACAGAGCAGAAGGGAAAGAAGTTTCAAGCAAGGTGTTGGGATTCAGGCTAAGCTTAAAAGTTCTGTTTTAATTTCTAATGCAACAGCTGAGTGCTGCTGCCAAAAGGAACCACTGATGTTGCCTGAGTGATCTCCAAAATCTACTTTGGCTAGGCAATGAGCAGCCAGCTTTGTTTTTAAGTGGATTCACTAAAGGGGGCTCTTCAGGACCCCCTTCCCTGCTCAGGCTGATGCTGTGGTTTCCCTCCCTCTGAAGCACTCCAGTAATTGGCTTTCTGGCTTCGCTGGGCTGCATCACAAAGGCGTCCAGCAAACAACCACCGGAGCCAAAACACGATTAGAGGGCTCAAACAGCTGCTCCCTCTGCAAAGATCTGGCATCCAGAGCAGGGCTGGAGGCCAAGGAAAGCAGGGAGGGAGGGAGGACACCCTGCTGGAAATAATAAGGCTGAGCCTGTTCCAGGAAAGGCTGCAGTGCCGGATGCAGGAGGAAGTTGAAGCAAAACAACCTGACCAGGGAAGGGACCAGAGCTGTTCCTCAGCCTCTCCTTTTCCCCTCTTCCCAGAAAAGCCTCAAGCAAAAGCGAAAGCACTGCAGAGATTGGGGGTTCTGTTGTTTTGTTGGGTTTTTTGGCCAAAGCAGCCTCAAGCTTTGGGAGTGCATGGAGGAACAGAGAGGATGCTGGAAGAATAATTGGGAAGGCAGAGGTGCACACACAGAGGATAGACTGTTAGGTCCACACTAGCACAGTGGAAATATATGGAAAGAAGATCCTGCCTCTGGCAAAGCACATTCCCAGTAACCCAGTGAGTTCACTAAGGTTACTTTTCACATGCAAGTGCTCTACCTGAAAAATCACAGAACAGTTTGGGTTGGGAAGGACCTTTAAGGTCACCTAGTTTTGATTGCCCTGGTGTGGCCAGGGACACCTTCCATTAGACCACATTGCTCAAAGCCTATCCAACCTGGCCTTGAACACTTCCAGGGATAGGGCAGCTAGAGCTTCTCAGGGTAGAATTTATCTCCTAGGTCTGATTTCTTTCCACAGATCACAAGTGACAACTTTTCTGAGAAAACAAGTGGTTGTTTTCAACAGCGAACAGCTTTTATTTCCATTCTCCACCCACTCTGTTCTCACTGCAAAGCTAGAGACATGATGAGCTCTTATGTTTTATCACAGTTTTAGCTGGAACTCTCCAAAACAACCCATGACCATGGCCCTGAGAGATGAAAGTGTGTACACAACATCCCTTCCCTGCAGACAGCATCCCTGGGACTGGGGACTCCGTTTCTTGGTAAGGAAATCCCCAAAACAGCATCTGCCAAAAGCTGGGAGTATCACTACTTGCTTTTTCCTGAATGAGGTTTAACTGGGATTGCTTAAAAGAAGATTTGCTGGTTGTAATAGAAACAAGATGCTGTGGTTTAATAACTGCACCGTGCCATTCAATAGCACACAAGCAGAATAGATGATTTAAACTTCATGGACTTTTTCTACTCTACTGAATCCTGCATTAACTTGGAAAAGCTGATAGTGATTGCTTTCTTACAGAAGATGCTGGGATTTTTCCTGGACTCTCTCCCTCAGAAGACCAGTAAGAATCCAGGCAGAATCATTTCCAGCAAATAAAAATGTCATTTTGCATTGTCTGCTGGCACAAAGCAATTGTCCCTATGAAATTTAGTTACTTTTTCTGAAATTAAGAACTGAGAGAAAGAACACAAAGAAATGCTTTTGAGAAAGAGCTTTCTCAGAACTTCAGCAGCAAACAGGGCAGGTGTGAGCTCAGATTCTTTTTTTAACGGTGATTTTGTGGTCAAGACAGCTGAGTAGGTCTGATCAAGCAATCCTACCAGACAGTGGCATCATGAGTCTGCTACTGCTCAGCATGCACTCCCTCTGGCACCCAAACTGCTGGCAAAGTTCCCTTTATCTGGTGCAGAGGCAGCAAAACAAGGACCACCTCTGTTAAGCCACAGGACCTTGCTGGCACATGGGACCCACTTCCAGCCTCCATTCCCACTGACAGCCCATGTCAGAAAGAGCCCTGGTTCAACATCCTATGCTAACTGTTTTAAGGATTCCCTCCTAGCCAAACAGTTCTCTGATCCTATGAAACTGCAGAGCTGGGTGGCTGGAAAAAAGTTTGAATTCACTCTGTGCTTCAGCAGGGATAGGTCTGAACTAGGTGAGCATGACACCTTGCAGGTGAGGTTCAGAAAGCTTTCTAAGAAAGACCTCATGCTCTGAAGAGCAAGACAGCAAGAGGATAATACTTGCCTGAACACCGAGGGCTGCAAGTGAGATGAAAGCCAGAAAAGCAGATGGAGAAAAGCTCTGAGATGCCCAGCAGAACACAAGCAATCTTTGTCCCTCTACAAAGTGATCCAACCCTCCACCTTTAGACATATGGCTGAACTAATGTGTGAGACCTGACTGCAAAGCAGCCAGGGGGTCTCAAATACATCCCTACCTGTTAGTCCCAGAGAAAGTTGTTTAGAAAGTCTCAGCTATCACCTGTCTGCTCTATAAATGGCATGTGCAAGGTGTGTTCTCATGTTTGCCCCCAGAGTCAGACCATAGCATAGTGGGCCCTGTCTTCAGAAGGCAGCTGTGCACAAAGCCTCTTTTCCTTCCAGCAGACAAGGGGAATAAACTAAAACACACACAGAACTTTGCACAAATCCAGTGTCTAGGCAGAGCTGGGGTGGAAGACACAAAGGCAGAGCAGAGGGAAGCGAGGCGTCCTCCCACAGGGAGCCCAGTGGGATGCTGGAGGCTCAGCCCCTCTGGCCACACAACAAGAGTCAGTTCAGCTCCATCTCTCCCTTCACACAAATCCTTTTGTCCACCCCCTCCAGACTGCCCTTGCCCAGACAGACACAGCACTGTCTCGTGGAAGGCCAGCTGATTTTCTGGGCTGTCAGCGGGGGCGAAGATGACGGCAGCTCGGGCAACACTACAGCTCTCAAATGCCACCAAGCCACGTGTGGAAAAGCACAGGGTAAAAGGCTGGGTAGAGAGGGCTGCTGCTCCCCACAGGGAAGGAAGGAAACCCAGGTGTGTGAGATGCTGGGACACTGCTGCTCCCCAGCCACAATTATCACTGCTACCTGGGACTCCCTGTGATCCATGGCAGTCAGAGCACTGCTCTCATGGTCAACTCCAAGCAGACAGCCGTAACAAGACATACAAATCCTTCATAGTGCCCTCAGGTCCTGATGTCCTTGGGCTGGCACTGAGGGCAGCAGAAGAGGGACTGGCAACACTGGGGACAGGCAATGTTATCCCCAGCCTCCCACAACCTGCCTTTGAGACAGACACAGCAGCACGGAGAAGAGGCAGAGGACATGGTTTTTGCACAGAAGAGGAAGGATGGGTATGACCACCCTCTTCCCCAAAGATCCCCAAACCACCTCACCTACCCAAAACTTGTTTTCCCTTTCCAAATGGACCAGTTCCACTTGAATACCAGGAATATTCTAGTGGAAGGTGCCCCTGCCCTTGGCAGGAGGGTTTGGAACCAGATCTTTAAGGTCTGGATCTTTAGGCCCTTAGGAACCAGATCTTTAAGGCCCTTCCTTCCAACTCAGACCATTCTGTGATTCAGAGATAACACTCTGCCCTGCTGGACCCACCAGCGTTTCAGGAGTACACAATACCAAGCCAGCTGCAAACCATCTCTCTGGTTTATGCATGGGGAAACTGAGTGACAGAAAAGCCTCCTTTGCTCTTGGACCTGACTGGATGCAGAAGAGCCTGGACCTGAGTGCAGCAGGGGTTCCTGGCACCCTAGAGGCTCATAATATCAGGTCTGGGTAAATAATGCTGTTGGGGAGAGGAGATGTTGACAGCCTTGGTGAAGGGTGCACTGTGCATTTTCAGGAAGGCCTGAGAGCAGAGATGGTAGAAAGCAGTGTTGAGGGGCAAGGGGATGGGTGCACTTACTTTGGGTCGCTTCCACTGGATGCCCTGGATCCTTGACTTGTAGAAGAGCGAGTCGTCGTTGGCAGGGAAAAGCGGATCCTCGAAGAGCTGCTTCCGCCGCTGGCACTCCTTCTTCAGAGAGGCGTAGCGCTGGTTCTCGTACGGCTTCACTGAGGAAAACATCCTTCCCCACCGGCTCTGCAGGACAGGCAGAGCAGGAATGAGACAGGGCACGGTCTGGCCAGGGACACCCAGTCCTCCTCTGCAGCATCTGAGTGGCAGCACCAAGACACCGTGGCTGAAGACAACCACCTCAGAGCAAGAGTGCACCCTGTTGATCCCCCGGGGCTGGGACTCCCATTTACCCCCCAAGCTGGCCAAACAACACCAAACCAGGCATAGTAGTAGATAATAACTGGTGTACTCCTTCTTAACAAATTTCTAACTCATTTGGGAAAAACACAGCCCTCAGAGGCAAAGGAGGAAAAGACATCCCCTGCAAGATGGGATTTTAGGGCTGAGCCCTACCCACAGCACCCCCACCACAGAGCCTCAGCTCACAAAATCATGTGCATTTCATGATTTTGTCAGAGACACCAATTTCTCAGCAGACTTTATCAGATCGGGTTTTAATTAAAAAAAAAGGTCTCCTGGCAGAGCACCACATGTTTCTGGATTAATTATTCTTTCCTGACAAGTGTCTTGCTTCCAGGGCAGAGATGTGAATTTAACAATCCAGACAACAGCAGGAAACCATTGGTCAAATGCCTCCCAGAGAGAGATCAGCACCTCTCCATCACTGCTCCATCACCCCTGCCTTTTGGTCACTGGGTACCAACCCCTTTGCTCAGGCACAAGGAAAAGGGATGCTCTGCATAATTCCCCAGTGCCTAATCACAGACTTTCTCCAAAACTCCTTCCCTAAAGTTTCTCTGTATTTATTTATAACAGCCACGTTCAATCCTTATCTCTCCCCAAAACGGGATGTTCTTTTTCAAAAACTTCATTAGTGACCTCAGTCTGGAAACGTCTAGTGTGGATTCCTGAAGAAATGGGAACATGTGTGACACATAACCATGGAAGCATGGAATCATTCAGGTTGGAAAAGACCTCTAAGATCACCTGTGCCAATCACTAACCCAGCCCTTCCGAGTCCACCACTAAAGCACATCCCTAAGTGACATAATCCCAGCTTTGGTCTCCAGCATGGTAAAACCAAGGGTGCCCCATCGAGTGTGTGGATGCTTCCAGGATGCTGACCTCTCATCCCTCCTAGTGAGACATATAGAAACCACATGCTTGTTGTGGTATCATGACACATGGTGGAATAATGAAGTTGCAATAATGCCTGACTGGAAGCAGCTAATTTGTAAACATCCAAAATCCCAAGGATTATATGATCACTTATGGTTGGCATCAATTTAAGTAGCATTGTCACTTCCCTTGTTAATGAACCACTAGGATTAGCTAAAGGAAAGTAGGTGTCTGAGAGCTAAACTAATGCCCATTCTGATGCTCCAGGAGCATTGCCCACCCAGCCAGCCTTCTCTCCTCTGGGAGAGACAAAAACACTTCACTTATGGAAAGCTGAATAGCAAAGCACAGGTTTTAATTGACAACATTTATCAGCTTGATTAGCAGCACAAGTGCTCATCACTCAGAGCTTAAGTGAACCCAAAATAATCCCCTTGCTGGCTGCTCCACAGGTCTGTGCTACTGAGGAGGAGTTGTGAAAGCAGCTCCTGGGGATTTTCTCCCTCCTGTCAGTACCAGATGCTACAAAGAGGCCCAAGTGCTTCACCTGCCCTCAGAAAAGCCTTAAAAATAAATAGCCTAATATAAACCCCAACATAATTCACCAAATTTACTCCTTTTGGAAAGGCTGACAGCCTCATTGAGCAGTCAGAGGATGCACCCAGTACTCCAATCCACCCTGCTAAGAGGGCCAGGGAAGGCACTAGCCTTCAGATCTCCAGCAAAGGAAGGTGGTGAAAAATAAGGGAGATGTACCCAGGGAGGTCATGGGGACACCCTGGCACTGAACAAGCTCCTTTTGAGTGACAATCAGGCCAAGACTTTCACAGTGGTAACACTCACTGCTACACAGGGAAAACAGCAGTGCTGGGAAGGGATGGCTGTCAACTGCCTTCTGCAGGGATACACCAGGCTGAGAGAGGAGGGAGATGCTGCTAGCTGATATGCAAGATGAATTGCTTGGACTGGTGCATGAACTGGGCTGAGACATGAAAGGATATTTCCACAGGAAGCTGTGCAGAAAGAACCAGCAAGATTAGAAAGGGAGTCTGGAAAGGAGGGAGGAGGGAGGTCTGCTGCCTTTCTAAAAGCCATGATCAAGTTAAAGGCAGGAGTTTTGGGTTTAATGTAGGAGATGCTGGGTGCTGCTCTGCAGCCTGTACCGTGGCCAAGGGCTGGCACTTGGCTGCTCATTCATAAAATTACTGCTACACCCTGCAGCTTGGAGCTGTGCTTTCCAATGATGCCTGCAACACCGACTTTCACAAGGCACCCTGGGCAATGTCCATCCCGGTGAGAACGGGACCGCAGTCATCTCAGCCAAGGAGTTCCAGCCTTTCTGATGGCCAAATTCTCCTGAATTTTTGCCCTGCTATCCCACCCTACAGTGACTGTCACCTTGCCAGCCATCTGTCCTCGCTGCAGGGCTACTCTCACATGACAGTGTGTAGATGGATTTGAGTTGCAAAGGAAATGGCAAGCAGAAGGGGAAGGGATACTGTTCAGGATCATTTAGAAAAGCAAACAAATTAAAAAAAAACAAACCACCTTGCAAAATAATTAAAAGGAATGGGCAGAGGGAATGTTCTTAGGGCAGTGTTAAAATTCATTACTCTCTCTAATTTGCACCATTTCATGCTTACCGGGCTGAACTTCACCTCTGCCACATTAAAATGCTCAAAGGCTGTCTAATTACTCTTTGCCTTTTTGGACCAAGCTCAGATGCTCCAGGAGCACAGGAACTGGGTGTTTTCATCCCTGATTTGAAGAAACAACCCTACATATTATTTTTATATATCATTGCATATGTATTTGTTTGCATGTGGGCAGGGAGGGGAATCTGCACTCACCACTCTTAGCATGAATTTTTACAAACAGTGGTCTGATCCCAACCTCAGTCCTGCCACGAAGGAGTTAAACAAGAAACTACTTTGCTGGAAGACTGAGCCAGACTTATGACTCAGGGGTGTTGTGGGCTCCCCTTTTCACCTCCAGCATCATCCAGGTGCTCCAGCTCCTGCCAGCTGGTAAGAGACACGGCTCTAAGAACTGCAACAGGGAGAAGGATTGAAAGCGTTTGTGTTGGCCAGGACCAAATACCTGCTGAAAGGCTCTTCCTTCCTCCCCTCCAAACATCTTTCTCTCCTTGACTTCCAGCTCAGAGGCTTCCCAGGTGGCTGGCACAGGCTCACCAAGCTTGTGTTATCGCAAGGCTGCAGCCTGGCCAGGAGCAAAGCCTCCTTGCTTGTAGATCCTACAGCAGTCTGCCTCCAGGTCAGACAAAACACTTTGTTCTAAAGCACAGGATCTGCTGCCCTTCAGCTCTGTTCCCACTAGACAGGAGAGGGCTTCGATATCACATTGCAAAAGCACAGGATCAGCCAAGGAGAAGATGGAGCAGGAACCAGGCATGTGATTTCTCACTCCTCAACCAGGTGCAATGTTACGGGGCTCAGCAGTGGGGTGCTCAGAACAGCAGGCAGGCTTTTTCTAAATATGTTATTTAAATAATTAAACACAGTCCTTGGGTGTTTCTATTGACAGACACGTGTCAGTACCAGGGTTATTCTTTCACCACCTACCAACACAAAAGCCCAGCTAAGCAGAGGAAACCCTGTTGATGCAAGGAGAGCTTTACACACTGCTTCTTCAGGACCCAGGGAAGAAGAAGGAGTTGAATTGTTACTCACTGTTTACACTGAACACAAGATAAGCGCTCCACACCTCTTGGCCAACAACTCTATGCCAACCATGAAGAAAAAAGCTTCAAGGCATCTTAGTCATAGAATGGTTTGGGTTGGAAGGGACCTTCAAGATCCTTTAGTTCTAACCCTCCTCATAGAGCTCCTGTGGGCAACCTGTGCCATTCCCAAAGCCCTTTCCCACTCCCAGCTGTGCATTCACCATAGCTTTGCTTTAGACCCCAAATGGCACAGCCCAGAGCCAGAAGCACAGTGCAGCATCCTGCATTAGCAATGTCCACGAGGAGGGGAAGCTGAAACCGCACTGATGGAAATTAGAACACAAGACATCATTTCTTCTCAAATTGACTGCGGTTAACCAGGGAAGCTAATTCCCATGGGAAGTTACAGGTAGCTTGTGTCCAGATGTTTTTGAGCACAGTTGGACATCTTTACAGAGCTGCTGCTTTAGCCAAAATGCAAATTATTGAACATTTACAGTGGTTACTTGCTGAAACAAGACACTTGAAGAACAGAGCACTGAACGTCCCCTTCTGGCCTTTATCTCTTTTCTTCATCAGGTCATATCTCTGTTCTCATTTAAGAGCTAAAAGCTTTGCTAGGCTAAAGGAGAGATAATAATTTTTACTCTTAATTATGTTTATATCAAGCTCTGATTTTAATCAGTGATTTTCTACAGCACAGATGGCATCCAAACCAGTACACCTTAACATGGCACCTTTCAGCCTGAGGGTTAATCTTGCATGAGCAACCACAGGGACTAGCTGCTCCTCCTCAGAAATTCAGTGCAGTGGATTTAGCCCCTAAAAACATCCTGATGGGGCTAAGGGCTGTTTGTTTTAAGTGAGTAAGCTCTCTAGCTTTTTGCAAACATACAAGTACAGCAAATGCTCCCTGATGAATCCTCCCCCTCCATGGAGCAAGAAAAAGCATCACTCTCCCTCTGCAGAGATCCTGCTCCCTTCTGCAAAGCACTCCAAGACCTGCAAAGGAAGTTGCTGTCTAACAGCTGGCTATTACTGAAAATAATCTCCAAAAAAAAAGTCCTTTTGACAAGGGCATGTAGTGATAGGATGATCTGGAATGGCTTTAAACTGAAAGGGAGCAGGTTTAGATTTGATATCAGGAAGAAAACCTTTCCTGTGAGGGTGGTGAGACACTGGCAGAGGTTGCCCAGAGAAGCTGTGCATATCCCATCCCTGGCAGTGTTCAAGGCCAGGCTGGATGGGGCTCTGAGCAACATGGTCTAGTGGAAGGTGTCCCTGCCCCTGGCAGGGGGTTGGAATAAGGAGGTCTTTAAGGTATTTCCAACCCAAACCATTCTACAGTTGTATGAATAGAGATCAATCTCCCATTAAAAAGTGCATTTGCACCCAGGCCAGGAAAAGGGTGGGGTCACACATCCTGGCAGAAAGCTACTGCAAGTGACTCCGTATCACCAGAACACGCCTGGCTGTCAGCATCTGCACAAAATAAACTGGAGATAAGATGTCACATTTGGAGGCTGTTTCCGGCAATGCACAGTGATTTTTATCATTCTTGCTTTATTTCCTCTGGATTTTTTTCCACCAGAACATTACTCCTTTATTGCTTAACAGCAAGATGACACCACAGGGAGAGATGTAGCCAGCCAGCAAGTCTGCATGTATGTATGTATGTGCAGGATTGGGATATTTTCTTCCATGGAAGGCCAGGGTTAACAGGAGGGTCTGGGCATCCTTGAATGCCCATCTCCTTCGGAAGCCAGCGGGGTGTGCTGACCAGGAGCTCCCTTTCTGCTTGGATGACTCACACTGGGACAGAGGCCTTTGACTGGGAGTTCCTCATTCCTTGCAGCTATGAGTCACCACTTGCAAACACAGTCAGATGTTGGAGCTGCAGAAGAAAAGGCAGCCCCACTCTGGGAACACTCTCATAACCCTGTGCTGGCTCCAGCTCTGCCTGGCCAGAGCTTTGCACACAAGAGCTTGTGGCACCAGCCAGACTGGCCCTTCCCCCAGCACAGACTCTAAGATCAGATGGGACCAGGACACATGTCTAAAGGCATCCTGACACAGGAGGAGTAACAAGCTCAAAGCAAAGCTAGTGGCAGCATCTCCCACTGAATCAGAAAATGCAGGAGGCTGGAGGGATGCAGGAACAGCAGGGAAAGGGATGGAACAACAGCAAAAGGTGGTGGCAGAAGTACAGACCCAAAAGCAGTGTGAAGAGCAAGGCAGTAACATGCCACCAGCCAGCCAGCCTTGTTCTAGGGAAAGCAGAGACCTGATGAATATATTCAGCACTCAGGGTCCAGCTCACCCCAATCCACTCACAGTTTGGGGAGAACACAGAAGCTAAGTTTTGGGTACCTTCCACATGCTGTTTGGGCCCTCATCCAGCATCACTGATTGTGTGAAACACCAGCAATGTGTTGGGCTTGTTTCCCAGGCCACAGCAGGGTTAATAACCCTTGGAGATCAGCAGGAGTTGCAGGACAAGTAACAAAAGGTGAATTAATGGGCTTTGCCATGCCAAGTCCCTGGAGACAGCCATGACTTCACTAACCCCTCGTGCATCAGCACACCCTGACCCTAGTTAATAATTGTAAGGAGCAGCACAGAGTGCCAGCAACACCAAAGCACTCCCAGGCTCACTCAGCAGCCAGTGCAGCCTCCAAAAAAACACCTTTGTGCAGGAGAAGGCAGGAACCTTCTTCAGCACATGACACTGATCATGCAGAGCAGGTTTTCAGGCACTGGAAAAATACAACCTAGGAAGAGCAGACTCACATACAGAATTGAACTACCTGCACCTATGGTCATCCAGCCACATGGCAGGGGAGAGGGAGAGGGAGAGGGAGAGGGGAGAGGGAGAGGGGAGAGGGAGAGGGGAGAGGGAGAGGGGAGAGGGAGAGGGGAGAGGGAGAGGGGAGAGGGAGAGGGAGTTTTCTTTGCAGGATTGGACTGAGAATGTATTTTTATAATTTATTCAGTGTTTTTAATTGAACAGCTATACCAGCTCCTTTCAAACCCAGTCACACTGACTCCACTGGAAGCCTTGTGCCACATCAATATGCTCGCACTGGTTTTCTTGCTAGGTGGGCTAAAATATTATGGTCTAAGGGCAGGCCTGTACCTTTATGAGGTGGACAGAGGGAAAGACGAGTCACAGGGTATTGCTTGGTGTACCCATGTGAGCCTTTCTCTTGGGCATTACAGGTCACAGAGGTGCTTATTTAAGAGGTTGAGGAACTGGAAAATTCATTCAGAAAACTCATCATTAGTGCAGATAAAATGCAGCACGTCTCCATGCAAATGCTCTGCCTTCAATAGCTTCCGCAGCCTCTGGGATGATTAAAGCAATTGAACTTCAAACGACGCACAGAGACGCATTCGGGAGGAGCAGAAGAGATAACGGGGCTGCAGCTACTCTGTAGGAGAGTGAGGAGAGGCAGCTGGATCCTTCAAGATCATCCCTCCCAGCCTAGCTGTGATGTTTGTCCTTCTGGCTGATCCAGAGCACCCTTGCTGCAGCTTCAGCCCTGATCACAACACGCTCTGTCTGGAAGTGTTCATGGTGAGGATGGATGGGGATTTGAGCAAGTTGGTCTCGTGGGACGTGTCCCTGCTGATGGCAGAGTGCTGGAATGAGATGGCCTTCAAGGACCCTCCCAACCCAAACCATTCTGTGATTCTATAACAACACCATCCCCAAGGCAATAGGTTTCTTCTCTCTCCATCACCTCCACCCCTTGCTGTAGACAGAGCCTAAAACTCTGTCCTACCAGAGGCCTGGAGGTACAATCAAGTCCTTCAGGTCTCCTCTTAAGAGAGGCCATTGCAGAAATGTATTCCTTGACCTGCTCTGCTTCAAGCAGGACACGATCATCTGCAACTCCAGCTGATGGGGGCACCCCACTGCTTCTGACAGCAGGCTCCACACCACAGGCCTTGCCCCAGCCCTACAGCTGCTGGCCTCAGGTCAGGTCTCAAACCTCTGACAAGATTCCCAACTTTTGCTAATAAACAGTTTTAGGATTTTTTCTTTGCCTGACCCAAACCTGAATAAAAGCACTCTGATCCACTTCTGACTTGGCTCCTCCTTGTTCAGTTTTCTCTTTTGATAGTCCCTCAACCCCCTTGCCAGTCACTTCCCGAAACCCATATCCTATAAATCCCAAAGCCACAACAGCAAATATCAGACCACATCTGGGTACTGACTGATAAGAACATTCTTATTGTCTGTAAAACTTTCAGGATCGCCCAGCAAGATCTGCTATTTTTAAATTTAATTTTACCTCCATTTCCCTCTCTGTCTTAAATGAATTTTTCTTTCTGTGACTATTCTAAAGCATCAGGCACAAAAGTCGTATTTAAAGGCTTGCAGCAACTGATAGTACTTTTGAACAGACCTCTCTTAGGCAGACTGGACCACCTCAAATCTGAGATTTATTAGAAATCTTTGTTACTGGATCCACTCAGTTCTTACAAGTTGAAAGGTCTGAACACAAGTTCCCACTGCCTTAATTTGAGCTCTTCAAGCTGTTTCCGCCTTGGATGCAGCAACTCCTCCAACCTCCAGCCAGCTTCCCCCCACCATTATTCCTTCATTTCAGCAGTGCTGGCCTTCTCTAAACACAGAAGTAGGAGTTTGCCATACAGCCTTGGAGCTGCTTTCTCCAGGCAGGAACTGGACATAAACTTTCCTCCTCCTCCAGGGAGATGGATACAGGTCACAATGCTGAGCACTGCACGTTTTCTCCACTCAGTGTCCCAGATCACAGAGTAATGGAATGGTTTGGGAGAGAAAGGATCTTAAAGGTCACCAAAAGTCCAACACCTTCTGCCATGGACACATACAACCTCTCACTTTCCAGATGGGGATTCCTCCTCTTATGAAGACCTTTTGCTTTGCTGCAGCCCAGTGTGACTGGTGCTTGCTCCTGCTACCACGGCTGGCAGCCAGACCCATCACCCTGCTCTCACCCAAACAAGAATGCCTATCACTGCTCTGATGATCTTCTTCATGGCCTGGCTTGTCTTCAGGAGGTGGCTCAGCGCATGTGCCTAACCCACACTGAGCAGCAGGCAGGAGAATGTGGGCTGAGCACAGCGCTCTGGGATCAGGATTAAGCCCTCTCCTCCTTCCCCAGACATTACCCTGCCACAAGTCCTTGCTCTGTGTCTCTTTAGACACTCTCATGTGGCAGCAGCTCCGAGCTGGAGCAGCGAGTTGCAGAGTAGGTATGAGATGTACCCAGAGACACAAGTGGGAGTCTCACTCCCCTGCAGGGGACAGAAACCTGACACAGCCCCGTGTTAGATGCAATAAATCACCACTCTCCTGCATGAAGACCTGCCAGGATCCAAAGGCAACACTTGCTGGGCAAGCAGCCAGCAGCCACCATCCCCATCCTGCACTCATGCAGCTGTGGTGGTCTGGCTCTGAAAAAGTAGAGTCTGCAGCTTTTATCAAATCAAGGCTTCCCTTTGCTCAGCAGAGAAATCACCTCCTTTAATCACCCCTAAGCAATCCTCACAGTATTTACACATGCTCAGATGACTGGTAAAACCAGCTCTTCAAGGATTTGGGAGCAAGGAGCCTGCAAATATTTCATAGGAAGCTTCTGATTACCAGGGTGTGCCTCAGAAAAAATAAAACAAATGAACCCCAAACCCTGAGAGACAAACAGACATGCATCTGTCATCTCTATAAGGGACTGGAGGAAATGGTGGAACAGCCCAGGAGGGGCTGTGAAGGAATGGAGTCAATCAGAGGCACCTTGCATCCTGCAGCTTGCAGTCAGGGGAGCTCAAACCAGTGGAAATGTGATGAAAACTGGGATGGAGGGTGCTCACTGCAAGGGAGGCATGCCTTTTGCCACCCAGAGAAATCACTGTATGGATTATTTGGAGATGTAGCAAAACCACTCCAGCAACAGCCACAAAAACACAGTGCATCATGGTTTAAGGGAAGGTAATGCAGGAGCAGAGCTGGAGAGCTCTGCCCTTTTCACCCGGAGCTCAGAGACCTGCCTGTCATGCTGCAGCTAATTCTGTGTAGAATCTTGATGGTAAAAGCATGGCCCTGCCCTGGTCTGCTGCAACCTATGCCTAGGCTCCAAGATAAACCTCGAAGGAATCAACTAGGGCTGCAGTCTCCCTCATGTACGGATGAGCCGCAGCTAGGCAAGGAGAAAATGTCATAGAATCATAGAACCGTAGAATGGTCTGGGTTGGAAAAGACCTTACAGATTGTCTAGTTCCAACCCCTCTGCCACAAGACATCTTTCAGTAGATCAGGTTGCTCAAAGCCTCATCCAACCTGGCCTTGAACACTGCCAGGGATGGGGCACCCAAAGCTTTTATGAGCAGCCTGTGCCAGTGCCTCACTGCCCTCACAGGAAAGAATTTCTTCCTACCATCTAATCTAAACCCACCCTCTGCCACTTTGAAGCCATTCACCCTTGTCCTATCTCTCCATGCCCTTGAAAAGCCTCAGCTCTTTTGCAGCCTCTTTATGTTCTAGAATGTGCTCTAAGGTCTCCTTGAAACCTTCTCTCCTCCAGGCTGAATAATTCCAACCCCCTCAGCCTGTTTTCATAGTGGATGGAGGTGGTCCAGCCCTCTGACTGTCCTCATGGCCTCTTCTGGTGCCTTTCCAAGACATCTGTCTTCTGCTGGGGGCCACGATAAGCTGAGACTTACCCTGCATGGTATGGAGAAGGACCCCTCTCCCACAAATCATTTCAGAGCTTCCCATTAAGGTTTCCATTCTCCCAGCATGGGGCAGACTTAAGGTGGTTGGGATGCTTTATAGTCCCCTCTCCCTTTAACCTTTGTTGCCAATGGATGGAAGTCACAGGACAGAGCAGAGCTGATGCTCAGATGGATGGTGGAAGGACTAAAACTGGTTCTTCCTGCACAAGGGCAAGCCAAGGGGCGGGGAGATCTCTTCTCTGCCAGAGGAGTATTTTAAGGCAAAATGCATCAAAGTGTTATTGAATTGGGACACAAAAGCTGCAGGCAGGGGCTGAGGAGTTCAGTCCAGCCCCTCTGAAGGGCTGGACCAGGCCCAAAGGAGCCAGTCTCTGACCTAGATGCTGCAAACCCCGCGGGCTCCCAGCACGGCTTTGCAGGGGTATCATCTGTCACATCTCCAGTCCAGGAAGATACCCAAAGCATGAGGATCTGCAATATGGGCTGAAAAACCAATGCATCGTGCAGAAAAGCAAAAACTGTGAAGTCTCCTTGGCCACAGAGCGTGGAGCAGAAAGGATTTGCTCCCAGAGCAGGTGAAAAACTCAATGGCAACCATTCCTATTTCCCTCCACGACCTAAAGAAGTCACTCCTCTGTCGAAGGGGTGCATCCTACAGTATAAGCCAATTTAGCAGGAATAAGGTACAGATGAAAAGTCTCCATGGTGTGAAAGGGAGAGCTGAGAGCAGGTAATGGGTTAATGCAGCCAGACAGATGCTTGACTGGTGAAAAACGTAGCTTTCATGAAGCCACTGGATCTGTGTCCATTTTCTGCAGTGCCCAGAGCCTGACCCTTTCTCCCTGGCTAATCAACTGGAAGTGAGCAGAGCCAGAGTAATCACCGCCCCCCATTCCTCACCCATGACACTGCCCCCGGGGCTGGGAGATGCAGGAGCACTGTCTGGCCTGGAGCAGGACAGCACAAGCCCACTGTCAAGGCTTTGTGCCCCACAGCCCCTCAGAAGAGCAGTGAAGGCGAAGGCATGAAGACATAAGTATGTAAATGGTGCCCAAGCGTGCCCTGCACCACCCCAGCACGAGCAGAGGACAGCAAACACCTCTGTGTGGGCTGAGGAGGCTTCTCTGGAAGGGGCATCACCTCTGGACATCTGCAGAGAAAGGACTTGACACCTCTGGAAATTAGTGGGGAGAGAGAGAGAGCGAGCGCCTGATCCCAGCCTTCAAGGCACAGCTGCATCCTTCTCCTTCTCTCTGTATTAACCTGATGCTGCCCTGCTTGGAGAAAGCATTAGGAGAAGAATCTTGGCATCTCTGGACAGCCAAAAATATCCAATAATTAATGCAGAAGCGTGAGCAGATTTAGAGGATGCACCCGTTCTTCGTATCATCATACCCCAGCACGAATGCTGTCTAAATCTCCTCTTGGGATCAGAGCCAAAGCCTTCTTTATAGCATGGATGCTTTGTTATTAATCCACGCAGGAAAGGGAGAGATGGATTCATTTTTTTGAGGCACAATCAAAGACAAAAAATTATCTCAGCTGGGCTTCATCTGCTACATGGCTGGTCTGCTCTGGTCCCACATCAGGAAGATGGTGAGACCTGCTTGGCTAACACAGCCCTTCCCAAAGGAGACAACAGGACAGGGTGTCTGGACCACAGGGTGCCGGCCTCCTACACTGACAAATGCTAAGACCTCCTTATATCACAGCCAAGCACCTTGCAAGAGAGGTGATGTGCTCTAATTCACACTCTCCCACTCTCCTCTGATGTGGCACAGTTGCAGAGCCTCCAGATAAGCCTCCTAAGCTAAACTGAATGAATTCACACCCCAGCACCAGCACTGCCCCCAGTTAAAATCGCTCTTCTGCCTGCCTGGAGCTCACCCCTCGGATGTATTTGGAGTCAGCAAGCACATCCCCTCTCTGCCTTTGTTTCGCTGGGCTTTTATAGCCTCGTATAATAGCTCTCCATCCCTCTGAGCAGCTTCAGAGCCCTTTTCCCTGCACCTGCTCCAGGCTGAGTTAATCCCTCTCAAGCACCAGATCGAAGAGCCTGGTCCTTCCACGTTAACTCTTCCGTACCCATGTCCCACAAACACCCTCTGCCTGTTTCCCTTTGCCTTTTTGCAATGCTCCCAGGGGCATCCAGGACCAAAACAGCCCTGAACCCCCAGCCTCAGCTACCCCAGTATGATTCAATCTCTGAACACAGCACAAAGTCCAGACATAGTGTGCCCCACTGCACAAGCTGGTATACAACTTAGGGGACATCCCCACAGCCTGGAGCCCCTCCTCGAGCTCAGGTGTTCCCCTCTGACTGAGCACCTCATCCACCCCTCAGCTTGGTATCGCAGGCGAATCTCGGCATGAAAAATGAGAATGAGCTCAGATCCTCCCTGAAAGGCTTTAAGCAGATTTAAGCTCTGCTGCGTGGGCTTAATCTGTCCAGCAGTGCCCTTTGTCATCTCCCCCAGCCCCCCTCTGCAGAAATCCTCTCCACTGACAAACTCCCATATGCACCATGTAAACTGCTGGCACATCCAGGTAAAGGAGACCCGGAGCATCTCCTTTCCCTAAAAATGAGAGCACAGCGACAGGTCAGTCCTCTTCAGTAATAGTTCTGGGTTTCTATCTCCCTCCACCTCAGAGGCTTGAGAATACCCACGGTAGCTGTCCATCACCAGCTGAAAGCTCCCTTGAACAGAAAATGCCATTCATGGTGGGCACAGCAGCTGGGCAGGGATTTTCCTGGGCTTGTGGCCATATCAAAGCCACACCTGAGTCATTTTATACAAGGACTGGTGTGCTGATGGCAGGGAGCAGGGTGGACTGGAGTCTGCCACAAACCTCCTGAGTGCCTTGGTCATGTCACTTTGCCCCTGTTTCATGTGTCACTGCTTTGCAGATGGCATTATTCCTTCTGCGTGTCACCGTGCCGTGACAAAGGCACTTGACTTCTACTCTGAGCAGGGCCTGCTAGAGCAAGCCCTGCTGGCTTCCTCAAAACCTGCTTTTCCTTTCGCTCACTTTTCCTTTTTGACTTGATCCTTAATTCTGGTGCCAAGCAGAAAGTTTTTCCCAACCAGTTCTGGCACATGGCTGCTGGCAAGCACCAGCCACTGAGCGAGCCAGCCCCCTTGCACACAGCAGCACCTGTGCACACACACCCATTGCAGGAGGGGCTTAGACCTCACATCCCACTCCTAAGGGTAGAGAAAGGGTTTCTGAAAGAGCATTTCTTACTCCCCTCTTGGGTTTTACAACCCTGGGTCATGGGACGGAGCTGAGCCCCAGGTGATTCATACGAAAGAATTGCTCAAATAAGTGGGAGACAGCTGATGTTCCCGGGAAGGGTAGGGGAAATAGATCCCACCAGGACACATGTGCCTGTAGCAATATGTTGCACCGAGCAGAAGCTAAGTGGTGAGCACTTGGATCAGGCTCTGCACCTCCATCCATGCCTGACTCTTTCCCCTGTCCTAGTCCTTGCTGCCCCAAGGATGCCGCCTTGGGGTGATACCTGCTCTCACCTGTATCCCAAGATTTGTTCCTCCTCAATCCACTGCTGCCCTGAGCAGCAGGGCCAGCCAGGCTCCCTGCACTTTGGGTTACCCACTACCCATGTACAGAGCCAGGGGTGAGAGATGCAGCTCCAGGGACCCCACACTGCCTTCCCGCCAGTATAACACCGGTTCAGCCCGCTTGGAACCCAGGCTGACCCTGGCAGGAGCATCCTCAAAGGTACGAGATGGGATGGAGATGGGATGGGATGAAGAGGTGCCCTGGGGACAGCCTGCAGCATGGTCCTTGCTGGATGCAGAAGACAAGCAGCTGAGGATTTAAGAGCGTTCTCCGCGACACACCGAGCTCGCTGCTCTGCTTCCAGCTCCATTTGCCGTGGCTGTGCTCCCCACCACGGCATCCAGGCAGAAATGGTAACTGGTGATAAATAACTGGTAATACACCCAAGCGTGACACAGGGTGGATCTGCAGAGCCAGGCGTGCAGCCCACGCTCACCTGCAGCTACCAGTGTGGGAGGTGAGGGATAGAAGACCAGAGCCATAGCCAATGGGACACCCTCTGCTAGAAAGCACCAAGCCGGTGTCCTAAGCTCAAAATAACACTTTTCAGGGAAGGGAGAACAGGATAGGATTTGGGAAGCACACATTCAAGCTCTGGTTAAAAATGCCAAAAGCCATCAGTCTCCTGCAGCCCAGCAGCAAATTGGCCCTTCGTTAGAGCGTGAGCTCTCTCTCGCCTTAACTTTCCACGAGACTTTCTAAAAGCCCCTGCGTTTGTCCCCCCCCCAAAAAAAACCCCAAAAAACCGGAACAAAGAACAATACTGAAACCTCAGGTTTTTTTCTCAGCGCAGAAATCCTGCTCTCTAGCCAGCGCCGAGGCCTCGGTGCTTAAAGTTTCTGTCCAGCCTGGCTCCACAAGCTGAACCGGGGGCCAGCTGCGGGGTTTTAACCACCCGGGATGCAACTTTCCTATGCACCACGCCGAGTACCCCGACTTCCAGCGCCCCCAAGCACCAGCGCTCACAGCAGCGCTTGTTGAAGGCAAGGGCTGCAGCGTGCTCCGCGCAGGGGAGGAGGAGGAGAGTGCCTTCTTCGGGCTTTTTCTCCCCAGGAACCCTTGACGCACCTCCGCGCTCACATAGAAACACACGCAGCCCCCCACCCCGGCACGCAGCCGCCACCCGCTCCCCAAAGCCACAGGTGCCGCCGAGCATCCCCCGAGGACGCGGCGGGACCCCCGGGCGGGGCGCGGAGCCGTCCCCCCGCGGAGGGAGCAGCGGCGGGGCTGCAGGGACGAGCCACCATCTCCCGGGGCCGGGGCTCGCCTTACCTGCCCGGGGCTGCTGCCGCTGCCCGGTGCCGGTGCCGGTGCCGCCGCTGCCCGCAGCGCTTCGCCTCCCGCAAGCGCCGCCCCGACGGGCGGGCCGGGAGCGCGCCTGCGCCCGGCACCGCGCCGGGTCCGAACCGGCCCCGAACCGGCACCGGCAGCCGCGGCGGAACCGGCCTCCGCTGCCGCGAATGGCACCGGCAGCGAGGAGCGGGAATGGGAACCGGCGCTGGGATCGGAAATGGGATCGGGGACTGGACAGCGAGCCGGCACCGGGAGCTCTCACAAGGAACGGGAACCGGCGCCGGAAACCGGCACTCCCCACTGCTGGGAGCTGTGGTCGCTACTGGGAATGGGGACCGGCACCAGCCCGTAGTGGGAAATGGGGACGGCGCCAGCTGGCGCTGGTCCAGGAGCTGGGGACCAGTCTGGTGTACTGGGAGCCCTGCTGGGAACCGGGGTCCAGGTCCAACATGCCCGGGCACCAAGACCTGGGATCACCCAGAAAATGGACCCATCACCTGGCACCGATCTGGGTAGGGAACAGGAATGGGGAAATGGGGCTGCCCTGACACCAGCAGCACCAGCTGGGAACTGGATCTGGGACCGGCACCCACATCCCTGGACACTGGTGCTAGCCACTGGGACCTTCCAGGCACTGGCACTTGGCCCAGCATTGCCCTGGCACTGAATAACAGGACAAGGTCCCACTGTCACTGCCTGGGACCTTCCCCTGGCACTGGGAACTGGGAGCTGGAGCACCATGCACCACCACCAGCTGGGCCACCTAGACACAGGGGAGCTGGGAGGTGTTGGGATGTAACCCATGGAGGGTGCAGGGAAGAGTCTTCAGAGGTTGCAGGATTTGAGTGCAAAGAGCACATCCCCTGTAAGGAATAGCACAGGGCATGATCACAGAGGTTGAGGAGATGTTTTTTCTGGCCCAAGACCAAAGTGAATCCCCTTTTCTCTTTCGTAAGAGGGGAGCTGAGGCGCTGGGAAGGGGGGGGGGTCAAAGGCTGGGCATGCACTTGGCCCACCTGCACATCCATGGAGGTCGATGTGCAACAGACACAACGAGGCTGGTGATGGGGCCAAGGTGTCCAGACTGGTGGAAAGCTGTCCCAGCTTACAAAAAGACATTTAAGAGGGGAGTACCAAACAAGAGCCACACAAAAGCACATCCCCACCAGTGGGAAGGAACCAGTGAGGTTTTACAGACCCTCTGTCAGGGCAGCTCTGATCTGATGCGCTGACTTGACACACAAGTTTAATTGGTAGTGTTCATGGTTGATCATCATTTCAGCCAAAAATAGATGGCATGGGAAGAACAATTAAAGAAAACATTTGGAAGCTACAAGAATAAACTTCTCACATTTAAAATCATGGGTGATCAGACTCTTCTGAACAACAAAAAGCAGGGCTGAGGGTTAGCTGCTGCCTGCCAGTGACAGCGTGAATGCTTGAGGACATCTGCTTGCCACATTAGCGGTAATGCAGTGAAATTTTGGTGATAAAATTAGAAAGGAGGCTGTGCCCAGAGCAGCATTGGCCTGGCACAGGCTTCTGTTCCCATTGAGGTGTCACCTGCAGCTGTACGTGGTCACCACGAATCACATGAGTGATTCACCTCCTCTAGGACCAGCCCTTTCTTCCAGTTTCTCATTATCTGAAACCCTCCTGAACTTTCCATGTTATTTTCCTGTTAGTTTTGTAACTTCATTGCTTACAATTCATGCAATATTTGTGCTACAATTATTTTAATTCATTTATTAGTTAAATGAATAGGAAGGCCAAAAATTTGTAGTTCCATGAAGGCTTTGTTTGGCAGCAAAAGCTGTTTTTTAACATTTTCCTTCTCTTTGCTTGTTTTCCCCTCTCCTCTGCAGACCTCAGGGCTGCTCAAAACCAGGTGTTTCATACACCTCTTTTCTCTCCCCTCATCAAAATCACCCAAGAAAATAACCCTAACCCCTGCTATATTTAGGTCTCAAGCCTGTCCATGTGCAGTGCTGAACCATCGCCCCTCCACGGTGGGAAGCTCCAGCAGCAAAAGGCAAAGACCAAAATAAAAGACAAACCCTCAGTATCTGAAGATTTTTAAAGGGGAAGAGTAGACCCCAAAAAGTTCTCCAACCCCAGAATCCCCTTAGCAGCCTTAAAGCCAGCTGCCAGGCAGAGTAGGGCAGGGATGGATGGTGCTGCTGCTGCCCCCTGGGAGGGCAGGGAGAGCATAGAGCCTCTTTTGATTTGTGATGTGTTTTAATTGAGAGACATTCCATTGATATGAATTAATTAATATGGTCATCCATCCTTCCTCTCACCAGCAGAGGCACCTCTTACCCAGTTAGCCACTGTGGTCTTGCTTTAATAAAAAGTAATTTCCTGAGCTGTTTCACCAGTTTGACCCCAAAGCTGCCGAGGGGGAGGATCTCACTGCTGGGGACATGGGGACAGAGGGACACAGGGTGGAGTTTGTCACCCACAGGGGTGATGAGTGATGCTGTGCAGAACTGGATCAAAGGATTAAAAAGAGGAAAAATAAGAAGAGAAAAAGGACTCACCCTTGAGACAAATCAACAGCAGGAGCCTGGCTTTCATTTTGTTAGCAGGCTGGAGCGCTAGGGAAAAGCTGGAAAACATTAGGGAAAAGCTCTTCCACCACATTTAAGCAGCAAGTGGGTCCCCAGACATTCCTTTGCCCCACAGGGATGTGGAGCCCCAGCCTGCACTCGTGGCAGGCCCAGATCTTCCAGATTAATTTAGCTGCATTTTTGATTTTAGCCTCAGTGGGGGAAGGAAAATTATGTAAATACGATTTATAACAACACTTCACGTCTCCTCGGTGTCATGCAAATGAAGCCACACTGACAGGGCTGACATGAAGGCTGGGCAGGGGAAAGGAAGAAACAATGTTTTAAAACCAGGTCCCAAAAATAAGTAGGAATAAGGTAAACGGCAAAGTGGATGAGGAAAGCTGCAGCCAGTGATTCCTCCAACAAATAGAATATCATTGTTCACTCTGGGATTGCAAAGCAGATGACTTAGAGGGGTTTTCCTTCCTCACAGGAATATTTGGTATTCCTTCTCATGCAGGGGATCCCCAAGGTGAGATTTAATCCCAGGATGGTTAGAAGTGTCTACCTGCCCAAAGTAGTGGGAGTTGAAGAACTGCTCAATCCTGCCATCCCAGCTCCTACAAGGCCAGCTTTCCCCTCCTGAGGGCATGTTTGGGTGAGAAAAGTGAGAGGATGACTTCAGGTGGGTAGTTAGTGCCTGCATCCTCACTTTCATGCCATGGATATACAGGGAGCAACCTCCAACAGCCCCATCCCCAAGGCAGGAGCTGCCTGGTGGGAGTTCTGAGCACTGGTGATCCCAGCAGATTGCAATCTGCTGCTCCTCTTTGAAGATATCACAAAATGAGCCTCTGGTTGTCCACCTGCACTTGAATTAAACCTCATTGTTCTGAATTCTGCAAAGTTTTTCACCCCTGAGTTGCAGGCTCTGGAATACCAGTAATGTATTCTCTCCTTTCCCTCTCCACATGATTGCAGCATAATCTCCTACTCACTTGATTTATTTAAGCAGGCCTTCAGATGCTCCAGTAATGGGAGTCATTTAGGTCCCTCTGCAGATATGTATTTATTTATTGCTGTTCATTTAAACTGCAGAGCCAGTTGGCAGGAGAGACGCAAGGCTGGGGTCACAAGGATGTTAAATTATTCGCTGTCGAAAATAGCTGGTTGAGAAAGTTAAATTCAGCAAGGTCACTCAAGGTCATAGTCAATCACCAGAGGGAGGAGATGGGCATTAATTAGCTCGTTCATTTATGGGGGTTGTAGTGACCAAAGGACCAGCAGTTGTAACCAAAAGACAAACTGTAGCAACTCCTCGTATTTTTAGCCAAAGCAGCTCTTGGATGAGAAGCCAAATTGCTGCCCTTGACCATGATGGAGAAGCTGAGGCTATTGAAAAGCAATGTTGTGATGTACAGCAAGACCCTGTGGAGCCCCACAAAGCATGGCTGGGGGACTTTCTCCTTTCAAAGCCTGTCTCAGGGCTGAACTCAGCAATGCTCTTTCTACAAAAACCTTTGCCAGAGGCTGGGGAGGTGCTTAGCAGGGGGCAGGTCTCAGAGGACACCTGAGATACTTGGGGATAACTCTGGTCATTCATGCAGTCAGGCCTGAGATTTTGCCACTTCTCTTGGCAGACAGTTCAGAAGCTGCATATCTGTTCTGCTAATACTTGTATTTCATTTCCCATTTGAACTTCATCAGCATCTTCTTGCTACTATGAGACCTTGTAATACCCTTTCCCTCCTAATTTAAGATTGCCTAGGGTCAGGCTTCTCCTCCCTTTCCATTCTCTGCCATGCACTGCCAGGGACATGATTTAGTGGTGGACTGGCAATGCTGGGTTAGTGGCTGGGCTCAATGACCTTAGAGCACTTTTCCAACTCAAGTAAGTCTATGGCCAGTATAAGTAGGAAATTCAGCTCATAAACTGGGTAGGAATAACCTGAGGTCTCTGGCAGCCAGAAGATCCTCACTTTGTAGTTTGTTACATGACCATCCCCAGGAGAGCAGCATGGACACGGCAGCCAAGTCTTTATGAGCAATGACAAGCAGCAATGACATCTCTACCCAAAGATCTGAATTGTAACTGTTCATCATGAAGAGACCCCTTTTCCCCCAGTTTCTGCATACAATGCAAGGTGGAAACCATAAGGCCTGATGGAACCCACCCTCTGCCTCCCTGAATACACTGGGCATGGTTTGGGGTGCACACGCACTGTGATCTGCACCCTGGTCGGTTGGCAAACAGCTCGTGCTAATTGAGAGCTCTGCTGGGAAATCCATACCATTAATTAATTGTCTTTATCAGCTCTCACTTCTGCACAGTGACAAATCAAGTAGCTCTCTAATGGGCTGTCTGCTAGTAAAGCAACATGGAAGGCAAACAGCAAGAAGCTCCTTGATTAGAGGGATGAAATCATGGCAGTGGGGTTTGTACTGGAGGACAGGGTTGATGCGGCGCCTGAGATCAGGGTGGGAGCTGTGGCCCTGAGAGATGCTGAGACTGGCCTTTCCCTGAAAATCTAGCAAGGTAAATCAGCAGAGGAAAGGTTATCTGGGATTGTATCTATAGAAGATAACTCAGGTATCACAAACCAAGCTCTGGCAGCACCTGGCTGCATTTAGCATTAAGCATTATGCATTAAGCATTTAGTCTTCTCTATTCTGAATCCTCCTTGAATCCTTCTCCGTAGGGGTGACACCAGGTGACACAAGCATGGGAAATGGGGCTGAGGTCCCCAGTCCCATGGCCATGTGAGCAGCCTTTTGCTCAGCACTGCATAATCAGAAGAGAGCTGGACTTACTCTAACAACTTTCTTACTCTGGTCTCCTACGTGAGTTCTCACAGAACCACAGAATGGTTTGGGTTGGAACGGACCTTAAAGATGACCTAATAACAGCCCTCCTGCCATGGACAGGAACATCTTTTGCTAGACCAGGTTGCTCCAAGCCCCATCCAACATGCCCTTGAACACACCCAGGGATGGGTAGGACCTCTGTTACAGAGACAGGCTGAGAGAGTAAGGGCTGTTCAGCCTGGAGAAGAAAAGGCTCCAGGGGGACCTTAGAGCACCTTCCAGTGCCTAAAGGGGCTACAAGACAGCTGGAGAGGGAACTTTGACAAGGGCATGGAGTGATAGGGCAAGGGGAAATGGCTTCAAAGTGACAGGGAAGGTTTAGATATTAGCAAGAAATTCATTCCTGTGAGGATGTTGAAGCACTGGCACAGTGAGAAGCTGAGGCTGCCCTATCCCTGGAAGTGTTCAAAGCCAGGCTGGTTGAGGGTCTGGAGCAGCCTGGTCTAGTGGCAAGTGTTCTGGCCATTTAGTTCCCTGCCAACACAAACCATTTTACAATTCCTGGCCACAAATCCTCCAGGGCTTTGGTCATCATTCAGCTGTGACTACCCTGCTGGAGGGGACCAGGGCTCAGCTGCTTTGGCAGGAGTGCACCTCTGCCTGAGAGCAGACAGCATTACAGGAGTTCAGTCCATGACCTTGGTTTTTACACAGGCTTTTCCACAATGAAAAGCAAGACTGTTTGGAAAACAAGCAGGTTGCCAGCAATTCTACATTCCCTAGAGTGGAGAGGAATGAAAGGAGCAAATGGCACTGCTGTCCTCTCAACTCTTCTTTTTTTATGACAGGTCAGAAGCCACCCTAACAAATGCTGACACCAAACAGTCCTGACAAGCATTTTTCAGGCAATTTGTCTGCTGATCTTATTCTTAAAAAAAAAAAAAAAAAGAAAAAAGAAAAAAAGAAAAAAAGAAAACGAATTTTTTTTTCTCCTTCTGCCACCATCTCTGCCTTCACCTCCCAGCAGAGAGACATGGAAACTCCATACTCCAGCAGCTCCTGAGTTGGGCAAGGCAGAGCTGCATATCAAGGCTCTTCCACAAAACTCTTTTTGTAAATAAGTACCTTGTTGTGATATAAGATCAAATAAAATCTTGGCTTCACAAGCCCTAATAATCCCTGGGATCACTTGAATTACTTCAGATTTACACTGATATAACCGAGACCTAGTTTTACTTGATAAAACTTCCCTGTCCTACCAGACATGCTCTCTGTGCAAAACCAGTGGCTTGTTTCTGAAGGACTCACAGAAAGGCAGAATTTGCTTTTCCTAAGGAAATTTTGGAAAACCCTGCTGTGTTTTGACTTTCTCCTTGTTTCCCAGTTGCCTAGCAATATTTCCCATTTATAAGGTGTAGATACATCAAAGCACTGCCTGGTTCCTGTGGCAGAAGACTTTGTCCTTCCAGGCAGTGATCCTCAGATGTTACTTTTGAACTGCCCTCCTCGGCTTTTGGAGTGGCCACACCTGGGGAGGAGGGGCAGGCAAATGTTGGACATCATGGGAACACCTTGACCAAGTCCTTGCTACCACTAATGTAGAGGAAAGCTCCCAGAAGAAGACAAATGTGACTCAGATGATTCCCTGCAAGACAAGACAGTAAGATGAGTAGCCAGTGGATCTGAAATGACAAATTTCCCCAGGAATTTATTAATTTTGTGCAATATATTTCTTAGTGAGCCTGATGCCTTGAGAAGGCTGACCTAGAACAGAGCCTAGAGAGAGTTAAGAATAAAGTAAGTATTTATTTAAAGGCCTTAAAGCATAAGCATAAATACAAATATATATATTTGTCATGGGGTAGTTACTGGTTTAAAACCACGACAATATTGTATTAATTAGATTAGATTATATTATTATATTATCTGCCCCTTGGGCAGTACAAAAGCCTGGCCAGGGCTACACCCAGGATGGACCTAAAATGGTCACAAAATGGAAGGCCGGTCACGAGGTCTCACATTTTTATAAGTTTTGGTCCATCTGCATATTTGGGTGAATTGTCCAATCACAGCTTCAGGTTATGAAATCCCATCTTTCTTGTTTTCTCTCTTCAGTTCACCATTGCTTATGCTTTGGGATCTGAAACTTGTAATGATTGTCCCTGTTATCAAGCTGGAATAGGAATTGTTTTGTCTACCTGCTCTGTGAAGAGAGCTCACTGGCACTTAGTATGAAGCTCAAAACTACACACCTAGGCAGCACAGAATCTGAAAAATATGAAAGCTGAAACTTAAGGCATCAAGGTGCCTCCAACATACTCCAGGACCCATGGATTGGCCACTCACACTCACTGCTCCTCAAGGAAATGGATATTTTGGAGGGGCTGAGGATACTTTGCCACAGTGGCCATGTCCTCCAACAGCCCCTTTTTTCCTCTGCACCAGGAACCATGCCCTCATGTTTTCATCACTATCACCCCATGGGAACTTACACCTGTGACACCTTGGCACCCACCACTTCCAAGGCAGATATTTCCATTCTACCACCTTTTCTTCTTCAGCAAGGAACATCTCTAGGACATGTCCTGGAGGCTTGTAGGGTACTTCTTTCTCTGTATTGTTTATCAGCCTAACCTTGACCTAACATCAGTGTGCAGCCAACTCTAGCACTTGTGCTGACTCCTGCAGCTGGGGAGGGAACCAACTCCAAAATCTGCTCCCAGGTGTCTCTGATTACAGAGCTCAGGGGAAATTGCTTGGGTATTAATTGGAGAGGTCACCTCCACACCTCAGTTTCATCCGGGCTGAGCCTCAAACCACCAGCAAGTCAAGATTTATTTGCTGCAGTACAGACAGGCTGGAAAGATAGGCTGCGGGGGGAAAAATAATAATGATGTAATTCTTTGTGAATACCCCAGAAGCAAGGCACTTCTTAACATCCTCATCTAAGCCCTGAACTGTAACTGAGATGCTGTGCTTGGGAGTTCACAAGAGCCTTGACTTGGGTACTCAACGTTTGCTCAGAAATCATCCTCACTTCTTGCAGTGTCTGGTGATTGACTTCTGCCGCTTCCTCTCCTCCAAGCTTTATGTTTTAGGGGAAAAATACTGTACTGTAGCCAAAAAGACTGTGTAGGAGAAGGAGATGTTCCCAAATGTACTTTTTTCAGAGGTCTTTGACACCAGTAGTTTTTCATTGCTGCCAGTCTGAGAAACGAACTCAAGCATAATTTTAAAAGCTCCGGATATGCTTTTTTAAAATGCACTGGGAAAAGCAGCAATTATCCAGCACAGCTGATGAGACTGGTGCTTACCAGCAGACAGTCCCCTCACACACAAGTAATCTGGATGCTAATTAAACCAATGGCATCTTATATACATTGATTTCCCTCTTTTACAAAGTTTTATAGAATGAGAATATTTCAGTCTTGAGAAGACTATGATAATAATATTTGCCCAGAGAAGCAGTGGATATCCCATCCCTGGAGGTGTTCAAGGCCAGGTTGGACGGGCCTCTGAGCAGCCTGCTGTAATGGGAGGTGTCCCTGCCCATGGCAGCAAGGTTGGAACTAGATGATCTTGAAGGTCCCTTACAGCCAAACCATTCTGTGATTCTAATTTTAGGTGCTCTGTATCACCAGTGGAGCCTCAGGCATTGCAGACATGGTGACAAGGCACCCTAAGTTTTCAGAGAGTTCCCAGAAATGCTTCTCCACAACCCCCAAAACTATGATATGTCCAAGGCCTGCCTAAACTTCAGCAAACCCTGCTGATTTAGCTATAGGTTTTGTTTTTCTTTTCAAACCTTATTTACTTGGCTACCAAGTAGCTTTCTCCCATTATTTTTTTTTTTTTCACAACACCACTGCATCAGTCAAGTAAACGAATAACAGTACAGTTTCTGAGGAGAGCTATGGTGCTGCCAAGAAGCGGTTGCCTCATTAAATCTGTGTCATATCTACTTTCACTCACACAAGGAGGCATGTCTTGGCTGCTGGACAGTGGTCAGGAGCTGGGAATTTGGTCTTTTTTTGGATTCTCAGTGGCTTTTTTTTAAAGGAGTCGGTGTTGCACAGTCTGTCGAATGCAATGGCAAAGAAATCAGGAGCCCTCTGATCCTGCAAAAAAGTAAATATCAATCCATCTTCTGGAGAAAATTATATCCAGCTCACAGTTAGCATTTTCCTTGCAATGTGGAAGAAAGCAGAGTTACTCAATTCTCTCCTGACTCTGCAACTCTATGTTTTGTGCTGCAATTACTGATCTCATTTACAAAGCACTGCCAGACCTGGCTGGGATTTGGAGAGGAGATCTAGGGAAATGATAGGTGTTCCAAGAAGAGGTAGGGCTGATTCACAGCTTGGCTATCTTCCCTCTGAATCAGCAGGAAAATAATTAATATACAGGCTAGCAATTGTAGACAACAGCCAGCAGTCCTCCTTACAATCTGAAATCCTCCTTATTTTTCAGTAACTCAGCTCATTTTTCTTACTTTCCAGTTGTTTTAATTAGCACACAATTCTGTGAGGTGTTTGGTGAGGAAAAGCAAAGACAAAATTATTAGCTTTACCTTTAATTCTCAATGGAGGCTCTTGTTTCATGTGGGCAATTGTTTGCAACCTAAATGCCCAGGACTTATGCTTATAGTGGACCTCAGGGAGTCTGGGCTGTGGAAGGAGATAATTTCTGCTGCATGAGGTCGGTGGGAAGGGTTTGGGATGCCTGACCCAGGTGTTGCATCTTTTGAGAGCCCTTGATCTTGTTCAAAGGTTTCCTTGGGGGACGACACTGTCTCACACGCACATCTCTGTATTTTAAAAGGGAAAAAGAGAGAAAAAACAGACCCAGCAGTAGTCATATGGCACAGGAAGACCAATCACCATGTATGAGGCTGGGAAATCTTACTGCCCAAGGATATAAATCCATCTCAAAGCATCCAGATTACTTCATCTTTGCATATGGTGTTTTAATGGCTGATGATACACAGAGCCATTGAATGCCTTTTCACTGTTAGATGCCTTTGCCAAAAAGACATTAAAGCAAAAAAGAGATAGAGAAAAAAGTGTTTCAAAAGTTTCTGTTTCAGCTCTGAAGACTGTGAAAAAAAAAAATCCAGTTTAGTGACATCAATAATTTAGAGAAAAAAAGGAAGAAGAAATTCCTCTTCACATTCAGCTTCTTACAAGGTAAAAAACCCAAAGGATGGACAAGGCTTGTATCTAATTGAGCTATTGGGGAATACTTTCCAAGCCTAGCTTTGGAGTGGGCAGGCAGGGGAGGCTGTAGGATCCCTGTCATCAGAGGTTTCAAAGGAGTTGAACTGTGCTAGGGCAAGGCAGCTGTAGGGATGGAGCACCATGCCAGCCCTCACTGGCTTATCTCACTCCCCAGAGGGAAACAGGGTAAGTCCCAGGCACAAACACCCCTGTGCTTTTGGTACAGGTCCCACTGCCACAGTGAGTCTGTGTGCCAGTTTTGACCTCGGTGATCTGGGACTGCCACTCTGGGTGGGTTGGCCAGTGAGATACTTCAGCCCTTGTCCCTTCCTCTGGGCACCTCAACTGAAGAGGCATTGCTCCAGTCACACCCACAGATTGTTGTCAGCCTGAGGTCTCTATCAGGAGAGGTCCCACAGCCTCGTATCTGGGTGAGTGCAAGTGATTGCAGGAATCAGTTCAGTCACTTCTCATTCGCCAAGCCAAGGAAAAATGTATTTAATGCAAGAGCAGTAGAGTTTTAGTCTTCACATGGACATGAACCATTCCTTCACAACTCATACGGATATATGTTCCTTTCCAGGATCCATGTATGAGACTTAAAACTACTGTCACACCTTAATGAATAAAACAAGACTCTTCCTGCACTCTCTAATTTGCTGACTTCCAACTTCAGCCTTCGGGAGCTTGAAGCTTCAGGCTGCCTTCTCATATATTGGTATTATCAGACAGTAAATATATATACAATTAAAATATGGCTCTCTAAGCAGAGACAGCCAAGCTGGGCATGGATTCAGGCAGAATAACACCAGGGTTTCATTTGAAATCAGAGGTTGTAAAGAGATGTTCTTTACCTCCAGCCTCCCTACATGGGAATGTTTCCACTCCAGATAAAAATCACCACCCTTGCTGGAGGTAATTGCCTCCAGCACTGTGTTCAGCAATGTTGAATCTAATCAAGGCAAGAATGGCCAGGTTTTTATTTTGATTTAGGGTTCTGCCCTTAATATGTTTAAACATTGATTTCCCCTAAAGCCTGATCAACATGAGTTTGACCTGGGGTTGTTGCTCTCATGGTTGTAGAAACCTGACAAGGGGCTGCTGATGTGCCCTGTGATGCTTACTGGAGAGGAAGAGATCTGCTGGGATGTAACACAGCTCATGGCATGGGAAAAAGGCTTTTTACTCCATCCTGAACATGAACACCACATGATGTGAGCATATGGACAAAGCCACTTAGTATCAGATGTCCTGGGCGTTACTGAAGAGCCACAACCACTCTGGAGGGATGTGCATGAGTGCCTCGGTTGCAAAGCAAATTGATAGTGAACTGTCAAATCCAGGGGGATGTGGCAGAGAGATTTTCAGCAGAAACAAGTCCACAGCGTTAATCAGCCCTCCTGCTTTAATTAATGTCAGCAGAAAGAAAACAGCTGGAGTTTGTTTGCTTTTCAGATAACCTGTATAAAAATATCCTTTCTGTAGCAGCTCTGTTTTCATGCTGTGGCTTGCAGGTTTGTTGTTGTTTTTCATTTTGTAACTAGCACTTAATCTTGCTTTCATTTCAGCTGAGGTGGGATGTTAAAAATGAGATGATTAAAGAAAATATCCCAAACAAATAAAAAAAAAAAAAATCCAAACAAATCAACCCTCAGAGGACTCTAAATGAACAAAACCCCATTAAGCAATAAAACCCTGTGAAGCAATGACTCACAAGTGCCTGGACATGTTTGCCTGGCTGCAGAGGGGATCTGGTTGTTCTGTTCATCACTTCTCCTACCTGAGAAGTTGGATTTGTCCCCAGGCTTCTACAATACTGCAATATTTTAACAAATGTACTTCGTTCTGCTGTTCGGCACTGAGTCAACACACCAGCTATGAGGAAAAAGCAGAGCTAAGTTAGACATCCACATAAATCACTGCAGCTCTGATACTCGGCCAGCCTATAAATATTAGGGGTTTGACATCAGTTTACATCAGCAGAGTAACTTGCTTAATTCCATTTCTGTGGGATCATGCAAGCTGCTGTTGATTAGCATTCACCTATCTGATCTCCAGGATGAGAGATCAGAGTCAGCACCCTCGATGCCCCAAGGTGTTGCTGGGTGCTGAGCCATGGGCACGAGGTCCACAGGACCTGCACACCCCACACTCCAGCTGGTCCCTGTACTGGCTCTACGTGTGTGTCAGGGCCACTAATTACTGCTAATTTCATTAAGTTGGTGTGTGCCTCTTGCATACTAATTATAAAGTTAGTCTGAGGGAAGGTGATTAATGAGGTTGGATGTTCTTAGTGGCTATTTGTATTGCTGTAGCAGCTGGAAAGTGTTATGCACTGAGAGCCTTGGGTGTTGCATGTGAGCAAGGTGAGATACCCAGCTTGGGGGTAACTCACCTTGGAAAGGAGTTTAGGGGCCAGGATGCTAAATTTACTATAGTGATTGTAAAATAGGTCTAAAGTAAATCCACAAGGTTCCTGCTCGTAGGTTGGGATGTTTTATCCATTGCACACAGTGCTTCACACCTTAGTTCATCTTGGCAAGTACAGAGTATATTTGTGTACCTCACATACAAAAGGTGAATGAGGACATCATCCCAGCTCTGTTCTTGCTGAGGGTGCAAGGGACCTCTTCTTGAGCTCATCACATTATCTCCTCTTGGGTGACTGAGTTTGAACGCAGACATTTGTCCTTGTCCTTCTTCTGTTGATTCTCTCCTGTGCCAGCACAACCATTGTCCATGTCCCCATGGAGACCCATCAGAGGAGCCCTCAAAAGTGACCTACAGCTTCATTAGTGACTCCATTGTCTCGTCCATCCCCATGAACTTAGCAACAAATATCCAGGCTGGATAGTCAGCTCCTCTGCTAACTGGCTGCAACTCTCTCCATACAGCACCATGAACAGCCAAATCTATGTGTAGGGCCACTGAATTTAAGTGGTGCAAGTATAGACCTTCACTTTTAGCCCTTCAACGGGCTGAATAAAAAAAATAAAAAAACAAACAAACCAACCAACCAAGGGGGGACTTGAAGTAGGGGAAAGTGAGAAATTAATAAAGCTGCAATTTGCAGTCTTGAAAGGGAATCATCAAGCTCAAAATTCAATTTTTTGTTTGGGAGGAGGGCTTTGGCAGAACCACAATATTTTTATCCCCAGGGAAATTTTAAAGTATTACTCATTTCTAGACCAGCCTCAAGTTCAATATGCAAAGCTGGATTTCACCCAGTCCCAGAGTTCTGGCAACGCTTGTCTGTGGAGTCTGGATGTGCCTCTGTATGCAGCACCACTGAGAGGAGGTGGCACAGCTTGCCCCAGCCATTTACACCGCTGGCTCCGAGGTTTGCTGCCCCGTGGCTTGGCCCCTGAAGAGTTGACTCCAGGTTCTCCCTGCAGAGACACAGCTTTGAGAGAGGTAAGCAGGAGAAAATGGGGTCTCTGAGCACCTGGAAGAGCAGCTGTAAGTGAGGAAAACACCTTATGGTCATTACCAGACTCTGGCTGCTGGTGTGTGATGAGGCTTGTTGGATTAGTCCCTGGTTGTCCACAATTCCTGCCTGGAAAGGTTCTGCCCTGCAGTGACTATCCTCCTCTCTCACTGAAAGGAACAGGAAAAGGCTGAAGCAAAGTGTGTGCAAATTGCATGCTCTGGGGCTCCCTGCACATTCACCTTACTCCTGGCCTTTTCCTCTCCCACCCACATCACCCACCTGCAGTCCCTCCTAACTGGTGTGTGCTGGGAAAGGCCTTTGGATGGAAGGTGATCCTGCAGTATTTACAGCCAACACTACACCTCCAAGCAAGGCCCAGTGCTCAGAGGGCCCCACAGCACAAGGCAGAATGACTGGGGAGCTCTCACAGAGCTCTTGGCTGCTTCCCCGTCCATGCAGGACACACAAATCCTGCTGTTCCACTTGCACACCGCCAGCCAAGATGTACAACCACCCATCTACTGAACAACATCCAGATGAACCAGCCAGCCTTGTGCAACACATAGTAAGCCAAGAACCACCTGGAAAAGGTTGTATTTAAAACGAAATTCTTTAATAGTTTGTACTATAAAGACACAAATTAGTGCTTGACTGCAGCATGAATAACAAATTAAACATATTAAATATTTCAAAGCTACTCTGCTTTGGAAAATAAGATACGCTGATACATATAAGCCTAATGTTAGTTACCAGCTGGTTTGGTAGGAATAGTCAGCTCAGTATATCAAAATTGTCAATAAACATTTTTCTTAATGTAGCTGTGTTCTACAAGTCAACTGCTACTCGTCTGTCACAGTGTTATCTATCTGCAACAATGCATTGAACTTCAGGAAGAGAAACCCACATATTGAAACTCATAGTGTCCGTGTTAGAAAGTATGGTCACCTCATGAACAGGAGATTTCATGTCCACTCCAGGTGGACAGATGGTGTTTGATCAGACTGTAACATCATTGGTGAATTAAGCTGAGATCAACAATAAACATGAAACAGTCAACATCAATTTGGAAAAACAAGAGAAAAATTTGTTTCTCTTCAGTCGAAGGAGTAACAACTGCTTATGCTGCCTGAAACCCTCTCTTCCAAAATCCAGGGAGCAACAGCATATACAAACAAACTTCTTCCACAGCTTCAATGTAGAAAACATTTTGGTACATAACATGCTATGAGCCATTTTATTCAGCACTGTCTTTGGAGAAACATATATATGTTCTAGAGCTTTGGGGACAGGAGGAGGAATCTAAGATTGTGCTTATAGCTATTCCTGTGGACAAATAAGCAAAAGACCCTTTATCTTTGCATTTTTAAAAATCTTAACAATCTGCTCTTAAACATCAGGCAGATTAAATTTGTGTGATATATGTAAAAAAAAATAATTGTAGGCACTGGTTTAGGGTCTCACATGAACTCAGAACTGGGTTCTTAAATCTACAATTACATACTTAGTCTAACCAAAACAATTTCAACAAGTAAAATGAGAGAGTTCTGCAGTAAAGTAAGAGGTTCAGATGGTTCAGACATCAAACCTGTTTCTCAAACTGTACATATAAATCCCTCTGTCCCCAGCCCTGTTTAGAGTATCTGGCTGGGAGCTCCAATAAGGGCGCTCCACATAAAGTGCTTGCTTGACTGCTGTGCCCTCACACTGCCTGCCACTGAACTACACAACACAAAATAAACACCTCCTGTACAGCCAAATCCCTCACCCAGCTTTCAAAGCCTGGAAAGATACAACAGCATCAGGAAGGTAGATAGTCAGGCTCATGTTTGAGTCAGAGGCAGACATGTATTGGATAACTAACTGGAAAGCCACTAAAAATGGCGCTATGATTTCTGCAGAAGGAGAATTTTTAACTAAAGTTGCCATTCACCTACCAAAGACTTTGTCTTACAGAATTCAGAAGAAATCACAGCCCCAGCTCTCAGAAAAGCCTTGCAACAAAGAGATCAGGCACTTGGCAGCTGCAGGCAGTTGTGCGTGAGAAACTGAACAAAGAAACCCAAAACCAATTTTAATAGTTACACAGGATGTTCTCTGTCTTTAGGTTACAGACTCTCAAAGTTGGCAGAGGACATTCCAGAAAGGTCAGAAATATATTCATTCATATACAAAACAATCTGTGTCATGCTCCATCCTCATAAAACAGCCCCTAAGTCCTCTACAATGAACTGAATGTAACAGAAACTACGTAACTTCTGTGATGAAGAGAGCAGAGTCAACATGGAAAGTTAAATGTATAAATAGCAAAACATTCAAGTATCTAAAGTGCAGATACCAGGAGGGTGGTTGATGTAATACTACAGGATTCTGTGCTTAATCTTTTGTTATTCTCTTTTTGCGTAAGATTTCTTAATCTCCTTCTGGCTTTGCTCTGCTCATGTGTAATAAAGACTCCATCATTTATCCCTCTTCATGATAAAGTCTCACAACCAAAGAGCACTTTGCAGTTAAAGCCTCTGACTGCCTACTTATAAAGTGCAGATGGGGTTTAAAGTAAACTGAAAGTTTTACCTGAATACATTAATCTAAATTACGGGGCACACATTCGCCCAAAATGGATGTGTTCCCAAATTCTGATGTCTACTAAAGAAAACAGCAGTGCTGCTCCATTACAGCTCCTCTGACTGAGCAGTGCTGTACTGAATTGTTTCACTACCTGCTATTAAAATGTGTAATATATCCACAGAAAAACAGGTTTTAAAAATGGTATTACTGAAATTCTTGAATGCAGATTAAACAAGGTGATAGTGACTGTGAGAAACACTGATGGTATTGGGAGGATTTTCTGTTGCTGAGATTCATGTGGAGGTGCTTTGTGAAAAAGACATTCAGCTGCTTGAAATGAGGTGTTAGAAGCAAATCCATGATGGCCAAAAGAATCAGCTGTATTTAAAATCATACAATTCAGCTTTATCTAAGCCAGACAGCACAGGACAGGATTAAAAGAGAATTAAAACTAATCATGGAGCAGTATTTTCCACTATATCCCTCCCAAAAGATTTCACTCCACCTGTCTGAAGTCCTCCTACTCAAATCTCTCTAAAGCAGCCAGACTTACACAAGGATGAGCGGCAGACTGAGCACAAGCTGTAAGTGACAGACACCAAACAAGTGAGGATGTTTACAAGGAGAGAACAGAGTCAGCCACGAATCAATACAACACTTGCCAATCCCAGGGGCTGCAGGGTCTAAAGCTGCTCTGATGTGCACACATTCAGGCAAATGTAATTAAGGGCACAGGTATGGTACAATACATGACAGAGGTAGACTGGCAAATGGTAACACTGCATATTCCAACTCTGACAAGGGGGGAGTTTTTAAACACTCATGGGCAGCACATCAGCCCTGTGTTAACAGAAAAACCATTATGATGAAGTCTGAAGATAACTAATACTGCTAGCCAACAACATGGCCTTCAAAACATGGATGAGATTCCTCCTCACATTTTCAGTTCTGGAGAATGCATGTCTTGAGCTGTATCCAAAAAATCTAAATTCCCAGAATAAGGTATGAGTTTGATCTGTACTGCGAAAGTAATTTAGAAGTTTTTCCTCTTATTTCCAAGAAAGAATTTTTCGGCTCACAGACTGCAGAGCTACTCTTGCTGCTCACCTGTGTCAAATTGATGGTTGTATGGTGGCAGATTTCCTGGTTCTTCATAGATATAAGGAATAGAACAGTTCATTGGTATCAAGTCTGTCAAACACATCCTGTAGAATTCATATCAAATGACACCTGCTACTTCCATAATTCTCTTTAAAGTAGCTGCTGTCTGAATCCTACTCAAAAAATAGGATCCCACATGACTTGCTAAGATGTAGTGCAAGAAAAATGTGGGATATACTGCTCTAAGCAACATTGTCACACAAGTGATATAAATTAAAAGCAATTAATAGACATTTAACACATTACAGGAATAAGAATGTACGTCTTTCCAGGCACTAGAAAAGGCAGTCTGAATTTCAGTGATACCCAGTTAAAACTGGCTTGTCATTTTCAATATCACTCACAAGATCAGTAAGGCAGTCAAACCAAAGCACCCATGATTTTAGATTATTTATGCGGAGAAGGATACACAGGTAAATTACATTCTTCAGGGTCTAATATAACCTGGTGAAAGAAAGGCTGCTGGCAAGGTGGTAGAGGTGTGCATGTTTTTGGTCATTTGGAATGTAGGAAGAAGCCAATTTGCATATTCTTTTTTTTTTAAAGAAAAAAACATCAATGACAAACAATACATGAATGAAAAATAGCAGTATAAAATGAATATATAAGTTTTTCCAACTTTTTTTTTTTAAATCCTGACAATTCAACAAGTTCTGAAATCCCCCCATCATAGACTTCCTAGTTCCAAATGTGTAGAAGAATCAACCAATTTCTTTAAAATCTACCATTGTAGAGATGCCTGATCAATAAGAAAGTGGCTTTTCAAGACACTCTGGTTCTTGCAATTGCTAAAATAAACAGAGCCCCCAGATCCTTCAGCAACAAAACTAAGGCCACTAAAATAAAAGTTTTTTTCATAGCCACAAAAATAATATCATACCTAGCAGATGTAACAAGTGACTGTTGATATGTCTTGCTGCTGCACTGCTTCTCTTAAAACTTATGAACACATGTAAACATACTAAATAAGAAAATGGGATACAGTGTGCAGAAAAATGCTTGAGAAAGCATTTTTGAGAAAGCCTGGAGGTGAACAGGCAGGCACTTATTTTCAAGCTACATTTTTGAAACAGTTCTCAAATCTCTTTACAAAAAATATGCCTTCTGGATAATTAAAGACACCTGATCCATAACAGCTTTTTACTAGCTCTCTGTTAGTTCTGCTAATTTCTTTCAGTCTGAAGAACACTCAAATTTCCCAACACAGATGCTGACTTTGTCTATGGAACTGGAGCCTTCTGATACCAAAGCTGTTCTAAAATTACCCTTCAGGTGTCTTTATAGGGGTGTACAGGTTGAAATGCACTGCTATCAGCACATGCTTAAAACTCATTGAACTCACTCAAGGTTAAATATCTTTTTCCAGCCCAGAGTTTGGATTATTTGATCTCAAGGGTCCAGGTTCACCACATAACAGAAGCCACATTTTTATTTGGAGGTTCACATCAGTAGGAGAGTTACTGATGGATGTGAAAGATGCAGAGAAACTTCAACAGAGAAAAAGACATTAAAGGGAGGAGACTATTTTAGTCAGCACTGATTGTTCAATAGTCAGGGCTCTGAAACCTGGGAGACAGCTTTACAGCTACATTACCATGCTTTGCTGCTGTGAGCACTTTGTAAATCAACACAGAATGGGATTTTGGATCAGTCTGAGCGTTTCCCTTTTTTTCTTCATGGCAAGAAGGATAAATCCCTTAGAGCATCAAAAGCAGACAAAAATTGCATAGAATGGCAGCAAGTAGGCACAGAGATAGCCTCTGTTAGTTGCCCCAAAATCAAGAGCGTCAAAACCACAGCCTTCATATGAGGTATATTTTGAGAAACTGTGTTAGTTTAATGTTTTCTTTACATTTACTTATTAACTTTCATCAGCTGGGTATTATAAAAATTGCAGAAAACAGGGTTTGTCTCCCCCATTAATCCCCTAAATTTGGTTTTAAAAGGTGGTCAGCTTTCTCACAGACCAAGCACGTGATAGATTAAAAGCAAGCAAAGCACTGCCACTGTATTTGGGGATATCCTCAACTTCAGTCTTGTTCTTTACTCCTACTTCAAAGTTTCTGAATAAGAAGATGCTTATGAAAGTCAGACCCATATTTAAGACTTGTAAAATAAGAGAAAGATTAATTCAAAGCTGAACTGGAGCACATCTAAGGTGTTTGTCAATCATTTGATTCCATTGTATGAATGGGAAATGGGAAGTTAAAGAAAGGGATAGAAAAGGAAGGTATGCAAATAACAATTACAAAAAAATGAAAAAAAGTGTTTCTTATGTTTCTACAGCCACTGTACAGTTTTGTGATGAAACACTGGTGAAACAAATTAGGAACTGGGCTTCCAGACACAAGAAGGAACGCCTATAAGGCCTCACCATTTCAGTGTCTTCTGCTGATCACACTTTGGAACATCCTCCATGATGAACCTCTCAGTTGGACTAAAGAGAAAACCGAAGCTTGGTACAAAATTAACCAAATGGCACAGGTATCCCAACCATTTTGCTTAAAACATAAATTGCAAAGGAGGCTCTGGAAAAGCAAGGTAGAATAAAGGCCTAAATCAACCATTACATACTTCATTAATTGTATAAAAGTGCAAGGTTATAGTAGTTTGGGTTAAGCATTCAGTTCACTATAGGCCACACAAATGCTTAGCCTGGCCATCAATGGCCTGGTTTTGTCATTCAGTTACTAGTATTAGTTTATACCACAGAAGGAGCAAAAACTGAATGAAAAAACATATGCAATCCACTTCAAAAATGGTTAGTTTTCTGTGACCAGCACGAAATATTACATCAATATCATCCGCTATACAATATATACATAAAACCTTTGTGTCTTAATCTTTGTTTTAACAACTTAGAATAAAGCTGTACTAAGTGCTATTTCCCTAGTGTGCCAGCTCTTTGCTCTGTTCCTGGCCTCGTAGCACAGAGAAGTCCTTTAATAGCAATGGTTCTTGGATTGATCCATAATTTTGACACTTCAGCCAGAGTAACTGTTGAAATGCTTTATTCAGCCAGGCCAGGTGATCGTGTGTGGCTGCCAGGGCTCAGTCAAAGGTTCTTGGGTGGCTCCACAAGAAGAACAGGCCATATTCCAAAAACAAACTGTCAAAAGAAAAAATAGGAATAGGGGAAGGATTTCTTGGAATATTATATTTCTTGGAACAGAAACCAAACACTATTAAACATAATCTAATGATAGGATGAAAGAGGAATGGCTTTAAAACAAAAGAGAGTAAGTTCAGATTGGATATTAAGAAGAAATTCTTTATTTTGAGGGTGGTGAGGCACTGGCACAGGTTGCCCAGAGAAGATGTTCCACCCCTGGAAATGTTCAAGGCCAGGTTGGAATAACCTGGGGGCTCTGAGTAACCTGGTCTAGTGGAAGGTGTCCCTTCATCTGGCAGAGGGGCTGAAACTAGATAATCATTGAGGTCTCTTCCAACCCAAACCATTCTGCGATTCTACAAAAATTTCAACTGCATTTCTTGGGATGTAAGCAGAAGTCAGACAGTATCCTAACAGGCATAATTATTGAGCCCCACCAAAAGTTGAAAGCACGAGATATACCAAATGTACATTAATAAACACAAAATACTGCTTGCTTACCTTCACCTTTGGCCTGTGTTTCAGGAAAAGTGTCCTTGTATATAAACTGAGGAGAAGGAAAAAAGCATGCTTAAAATTTCAAGTATAAGGCAGCATATAAAGTAAGGATGTCCTGATCCCAGTTTTATCTTCTAGCTAGAAAATAATTGTTTCTGTGATTACAGAGCTACCCATTCTGCCTAGATTCAGTCAATATAGGAGATGTTAACTTACAGTAAGTCCCCCTGTAGTAGACTGATCAGCAAAATAATTTACCCTATCACCTATGTGAGGAGAAAAAAGGAAACCCTGAGAGTGGAAAAAAAAAATAATAAATTAAATAGGGGCTGGAGCCTGTCATTTTAGAAGGATGAAATTAAATCAGGGTACCACAAAATATAGCAGACGTTAAATGGGGTTGAAAAACAGCATAGCTTGATTCCATATGTTATTTTTGTTCTTAGACACTTTCTCCTCTCAGTAGATCTTTTCCTGTGAATGACCTCAGTTTTTTTTAAGTGGTAATGCCACTTTGTGGCCTGTTGAAAAAACCTTGCCTACGCTTGATTCCTGCAAGGAATTTTCTTTAAAATATTGCCTCAAGCTCTTTAGGGGGAAAGATAACCTGTAAAACAAAAGGAAGCAACTGTTTTCCATATATCTTGACACATTCAATAATGTATTTATGTATATATACATTTACATATGTGTAGGTAAATATGTTTGCATATATATACACACATAAATGTAACTATAAGCTATCAGATCACCTAATGGAAATGTACTTATTTTCCTTGCATGTTCCTTTTATTAGGTATTTTAACATCTAAAAAAAAAGGTGAATACCATGTTAGATGTAGAAAAATTGATATGTAACCAAGTTTTCTTGACTACATAGGATGTGTATGTAAAAAAGGCATTCTCTTTGTTATGGACGAAGTGGTAAAATATTATTTCATTAGATGACAAACAAACTGCAGAAATCCTTCACAGATTTCAGCTTATATTCTATTCTTGCCCCTGGTTCCACTAGATGGTGGTACAGAGCAAAAATGAGACAAAAAATCTGCTGGCTCCAGACTTGCTAAATTACATTCTTGTTTAAGTCTCTTCCTCAAACTAATACCCTGCCCTTTTGGGAACAGATCCACTACAATTACTTCAGCCATCACCCTTCTGCATTACAGCAGGATGCCTGCTGTTTTTCAGGAGTGACAGTGCCTATCAAAGGATTTGTTAAGTTCCTAAATTTAAACATGTTTAAGTACTTCAGGACTGCTTCTCAAGAACAGACAGGTATTAATGGCTTACATTCTGAAATTAATATACTGTCAAATAGTTTTGGTTTAACTGCCACAGGGTCCTCATTTCTGAATTAATTTTTTTGAAGAACTATGGCTATTTAAAGACTAGTGACTACATTTTGAAGAATACAGATTAGAGTTTTTAGAACAGTTACAAGGAGGAAAGAAAACTGCACAGCAGTTTAATAAATCATTTTCCTGCTCTTCAGGATGGTACAACATTCTGAAGTACATCTGAACCTCAGAAAACTCATAAGAGCTCTGTGAACATCCACTTTAGAAAACATTTCTTACCTTAGCAGGATATGAAGGTAAGAACCAAGGCCTGTGAGAATATGCCACCATGCATGAAACTGTGTCACAGCTCCCACCACGGGAGGCATCTTCTCTCGTAATGCTCTGAAAGAAAGAAATACCATGCAATGGAATATCTCTGCCCAGCTAAGCAATCTCAAAGCACCAAGTTTGATTGTCAGATCACATGTTATTGTTTCCATATCTCAGGCATGTGCTTGACAGGTGAGGGTTCCAGGAGTCGGGCTTTCACAGCAGGTGAAGAGCAGCAGTTATACTTCAAACTGCCAGTACAGAGAGATATCAGCAAACTGACTTTCTTACACATTTAAGGAAAACAGACATTTCTTCATATGATGAGTGATCTATTACTTCTGGACTCAAATTTCAGGGAATGTATTTATGGCATCCCACAGTCCCAAATGAATTCTACTATTCTCCTCCCCAAAAGCCTGTGAACTACTGCCCATAGGATGAAATGCTGAGTTTAAGGTCCAAGAGAAGAAATGAGATTTATCAGACATTATCACTCTAAATCTGGCAATCACACCACCCATTCTGCAGGTCCATGGAAGTTCAACTTGCCTCTCTGTTGGACTCTAAAACAGGGACAAAATGGGTGTTTAGTGAGGATGCAATTAAAGCAGAGGATCTGAAATACTCCACCAACATGCTTTGTAAATTGTAGTTATGGGGTGTAAGCAACTTGGGAAGGGGCTAAGGGATGGAGATAAAGAAATAAAGAGAAGAAACTACATTGTTCCTACTACATTTCTCCTGTTCACTAGGCTTCTGCAGATAACGCCTATTTTGGTGGATGGTGGAGGAACTGTTTGCATCTACTGTTCTTTTCATTTGCACTTTAATTTTGCTTGTCAAAACAAAAAATGGAAAACAATGATTGCATGTGTTAAGGAAGGAAAATCTGCAGCTCCTGGAATATGTCCTTACTGCTTGATATTACAGTGCTTGGTCCAAAGCTCCTGAGTCACAAATATTAGCACAGAGCTTCAATTGAGTCAGCCCAACAATGACACAGTGGAACATGCAGACTGGCAGCCCAGCACAACTTCCAAGCCTTTGGATGGTAGGAAATTTGAAAGCTGAAATTCAATTGTGTGGTTAAAACCAGAGAAACTGAGTGCTACAGATTTTTTTTAATTTTATTTTTTTTTAAATAAGCTGCAGATTTAATGAAAAATGGAACAAAACCCCCTGAATCAAAACTCAGTTTTGAACTTTAAACAGAGAAGGTAGGTGGATGATTCACAAGTTAGACCTTCAGAGAATAAAGAATTTCAAGGAATTGAAATGTATTTTCTCCAAAGGTTCAAATTATAATACCTCCTAGAGAAATCCAAGGCTCTGCAGATGTCTGATTAAAGCTAGTAAACAAGCACATTTTTTTTTCCAGCACCATGACCAAACAAGTATTACAGGAAAGACACTAACCTTTTTTTGTCCTTATGAAATGAGGATGGAAAAAAGTGCCTCAGCAGCTGGTGTCATTTTTGGGTCTAGGAACCAGTTCAAAAGCCCCATGGACACACAGCAGCTCAGCAGCTTTGGTGAACTGGGGGTTTTGATCTTACCAGTGATGTGAGGCAGCTGCAAAAATCAACCCTGATGCCAACATTTGCAAAGTAACTGTAAATCCAGCCACTTGTGCTGCCAATAACTACTCTATCCCATCTATCTCATTTGTATCAAGCACTCCTGGGGATGAAGATCATGTATTATATTAATTAAAAAAAAGTTTCAAGAATACTCTGTTGGAATTATCTTTCAGTTGGCTTAACCTAGGACAGGGATTGCAGAGCCAGAAGGGATGGAAAACTTTAGACTTCTTTACAGCACACTGTTATTTGGCTCTGACAAACCAGCCTACTAGGACAATCTGTACAACACAGACTCTGTGGCATAACTGTGTTTCAAATTGTCAAAAATGTATTTTTATGGGTGCTGGAATTAACCTTTCCACCTCCTCCAGCTTGCTGAGCAACACGGGAATTCCAACTAATTGCTGTTTATTGATAACATGGTTATTGTAATAGATATATCTTGAACAGTGGTAGCAGTAGTTCTGCATGTCTTCTTTAACATGCAGAATTACTATCTTTGTCTATTTCCCTGGGAAATGGCAATTGCAGAAACCCAAAAAAACCCAAACAAGCAGGATAAAAACACATTCAGATGAAATCAACTGTGAATAGCAGGCTTTAGCCACAGATCCTCAAAATTACTTCAGTGACATTATTTCTTCTCAATTTAATTTGAGGTTAAAGAGAAATAACAAAAAATAAATGGTTAAAAAAAAGTTTAAAAGCCCCAGGTTGAGTGCTGACTCTAGTCATGAGCAATCTGCATAAAATCTCATGGATGTTTTTTAGGCAACAAACCATACAGGCATTGAGATGGACTTGAATATGCACCTCAGAAACAATCCAGTCTTTATACTTAAAGGCTATTAAGAGCTATCCAGACAAGTGAAAAAGCTCACCTCAATTTATCACAGAAAATGTTGTCCACATTCCAGAGAAAAAATCCCATTAAAAATACAGTTAAAGATGTATAACCTAGACCTCTAAGCCATGGGTATACCCTAGAGAAAGAAATAATGCAAAGTTTAGTCCAGAATGCTTTAAGATACAATAACATACTAGTATATACTACACTAAATATGTGTAACATACAGAAATGCTGTTATACATAAATAAAATTCTTTATCAATTTGATTTTTGCCCCAAAAGAAAAAAATACCAACTTCAAATTACATCTGTTTAAATATTGTATTTTACTCCCCCCCTCTCCTGATCTCATATTCTCCAAGACTGCTCTTTTACTTCTATAATAATAATTGTTTTCCTAATTTCACACTCCTAGAACAAAACTAAAAAGTGGGAAAACTAACTTTGGTTGAAAGGTACTAATTCCTCAGTCCCATGTATATTTTTTCATTAAAAAAACCCCAAACAAACAAACAAAAAAAAGCCCTGCTACCAACTAGGACTTTTTCCCAAAAGAAGAGGGTCTTTGGCAAGAGATGATATCCCTATACTAGGGAATTTGTATAAATATGGTCTTTCAAAATTATTATTTTGTGAATATAGACCACCATGACCACTAACCAAATGAGTGGTATTAACCTCCGGCGCTTTTATGATCATCTTTGAATTGAATACTATTGTAAATAGAAAAATGGCTATTTAATTTGGGGAGAAAAAAAGTCTTATTTAAGATATGGAAAACACTGAAGAATCAAATGCAAGAAAGCACATCACTAATAAATTTACTTTCCCTATCTACATTCAAATTGGACCTTGGAAATCTGAACTTCCTACATGGAAGGCTCCTTTCCCATTAATAAGGCAAATGCAAAAGCAAACCCAAATCCAACTGTGAAAGGCTGCCATGAAGTACTGTTCAAGCTGTTTTTAAGCATTATGAACCCACAGTTGAGATTCTGTGTTAAAACACATTCCTGAGCTTCTTTTTCCTCCACTGTGTGTGCTACAGCACATTTCAGAGCTGTGAGCACTGGGAACCAAAATGTGCAAAACACAACAGGTAGCTTGCCCTGTGGAGGAAGCTCTAACCAGATAAAAGCTGTACATATTCACAAATTCACTGCCGATATAAACTATAGTCTAGTAAATGCATGGAGCACCATGCAGTACATGGCAAAGACTACACTGTAATGTTACCCCCTCAGTGCTCCAGAGACATGAGCAAGACCATGATATCACAGAGCACTAAATGGTATATTAAACATGCAAGTAATTAGGTAATTATAGCAGGAATTGTTGAGGAATAAATAGTGGTGTTTTGTGAAGAAATCAACTGGCATCACTTATTTATAGGGAACATGCTTTGTGAACAGAGAATAACATTTGCCTAGTTGTAATCTTGCGAAGAAAGCATTTCTAAGAAAGAGATGAAGGGGGGGGGAACAGGAAGGAGGAGGAACAACTGGTGAGGACAGGATGAGGTAGTAGCCTGGAAAGAATAACATGCTGTTCTTTGGGATTTTCATTCTAATCTCAGAGTGTGACTTCAAGGCCGCACTAAGAAATATGAGTGATAGGAAGTGAAGTAAGAGAAAAACAAGCAAAACTCAAGTCAGTAAGCTGGAAGTGGCTTGGCCAAGTGCTAGCACTACTCATGGAAACACAGGAATATGTTCTAGCAGAGCAGAGAAGGTAAAGCTAAGTGTGCTTGGGGATGAATTTTAGAGAAAAGAGTGGGTACCTTCAGGTTGGCAGAGCTTCTCTAGCAGAACTAATTTAAAATTAGTAGTAGTTTAGTTAAAATTTAGAAGCACTTTAAACCTACTTCTCTCCCCATCCCAAATTTCTACCCAGTTTGCATAATAACACCAACGGGGGAAATAAGTCTTTGTAGGGTACTGTTGCAATGAAGTGATCAAGCTAATTACGAATATACACTTCAAGCCTCCAAAACTGAAGCAAAAAGTAGGTGGAACTTCAGAGACAGACTTTGCTGGAGCAAAACAATGAGTGATACTTTGGGATGGAAGGTGGTGATGTTATTGATAAAAACAGAAGACCATGAAATGCTTCAGAAATAATGAGAATGCATAACTTTGTGGAATTTACAGTAGTAGAAAAATAGCAGGCCCAAGAGTTTGTCTACACAGACAAAAATAAATTTAATCTAAAAGACTAGAACTGTTCTAAATCTTTGAATAAAAACAAAATTAAAATTTCTTCAATTTGATTCAATTTAGTTCCCCTTGGAGGTGAATTAATGTAGTATCACTTAAGATCTCTAGGCGAGGATTAAAATTTCCAGTCCACAGGTTTGAAAAGTGCCTTTAAATTGATGATTGTTTCTAAAGCTGCAACACACTATCAGTTTTAAGTTCTTCTTGCTTAATAAAAAAGTCTGTGAACATTTGTATTTGGCCTGTGAGAATTTCTCGGGGAAAGCCAAACCGGGTGACCTGAAATGGCAATTGGAAGGCGATTCAGTCAATGTACTTGATCCTTGTGGGTCTCTTCCAACTCAGAATATTTGAGGATTCTATAATACTCTGAATTCACATTTTGTTAAATTCTTCCTTGTGTTCCTGAACAGACACACGTGGAACTTGAAACAAAGTTTAACAAAAAGCACATTTAAAATGATGACAGAAGAAAGAAATAAGTAATTTTCAGAAGCAATCCCCAAACACATGGGAACACCAAATATTCACAGTGGATAGACAGAAATGGGCAACCAGCTGAGCCCCTGAGAGCTAAAGGTATGTGTTTACTCCAATACTGATTAAATTCCATTTTCCTCCCTTTTACCTACCAAGTCTGTGCTCTGATGATTATAATGCTTCTCAATGTCTCCTAGCATGTTTAATACCTTTTGTTTGTTACAATTTTAATTTCAATTTCCATAACATTATGCCTAACTTTATCCAATGAAAACTCTAAGAAAAACTATTGTGTGTTAATATGTTTTAAATACTTGAGCAGGGAAGAGAAAAGGAAATTATTAAGTGATGGTTCCACTTTGCAGTCTTACCACTCTCCCAAAATTATCATTAGAGTTTGGATATTAGCAACAGATTTCACACTACCCAGCAATATGAAGACAAACTCAATTCCTGTTTAAATCCCAGGCTAACAGCTGAAGCCACCAGCAGAACACCTGACAGTAAACAGTGATCATAAATATAGAAATCTCAGCTTAGTTTAATGTTATCTCAGTGGCTTCAAAAAAATGCAAGATGATGAGTCATTCCCTTTCAGCCCAGGGGAGCCCAGGAGCTAACATTATGTACCTAGTTTAAGAAATTCTCCCATTGCCAATTTCTCATGTTAAGCCCACCAAAATAAAACAGCTGCAAATGCTATGTTGTAACTTACAATGCTTTATTAATGAATTTAATTAATTAATTAAATGGCTACTTACCATAATACTATATAAACAGATCTTAGGACTATGATGGAAACTAGTGTTCCATACATGATCTGAAAATAAAAAGAGATAAAATTCAGCAGTTGGGTTCAAGAGACCTTATAAAATACTACAGGAGTAAAAATTTTTTGCAGCCTCTGTCTTTTTTGTTTTTATTTTTAAGTCTCAGGAAAATAGCATTCCTTCTAACTTCATCTCCAGAAAGCTGTCTATTCAAGTTTCAAATAAAAGTATGATTATAAAGCATGTCCCTTATACAATTACAGGAAAAAGCCAGTTTTGTAAAACCAACGTTCCACCATTCTAAATCGGAAAGCAAACACTAGATGGCACTCAGAAAGCATCCTGAAATCAAAACCAGTAACTAACTCCTATTATCTCTTCTCTCTCTGTGCATTTTAGCCCAGGATTGTACAAGCATCAGCTAAAGCTGTTTTTGAAAGCAGTACTTCTATTTGATTAATGTTTTCCTGAAAGCAAACACCTGAATAGACTGTGCACTATTCCCACACTGAGCATCACTAAGGGGAAAAACTTTCCAGGAAGCATTTCAAACAACTATTACAGATTGTTTGGATTCACTATATAATCTAATTATATAGTGGGAAGGCTGCACACACTGAAAAGATCCATGAGCAAAATCTGACTCACTGTAGGCTTGATGAATTTGAATGCAATCACCTGACTTAAAAAAGTCAAAGTAATAATTTATTATTTGCCTCGTGATCTTCAAATCACTCTCCTTTTTTTATTCACAAACTTAAAATCCATGTAACACCACCTCCAAGATGTACAGATCTTAAAGAAGAGGAAAAAATGTGGCCAGTCATGCCCAAGAGTGATGCAGAAGTCACTGCAGCAGGAAGGATTTTTAGACACTGGTGACATTCAATTACTTTCTGTATTTTTTTTATTCTGAACACTGTTTCCTCCTGTCAAAAGGCAGTTTGTTCCAAGCAGCTGTGCCTCGCTTTTTTTGCCTCTTTCCAGTGGCCCACAAGCCTTCTAGTATCTTTTTCTTCCTTGTTCATTGACTTAACTCTCCTATTTTGCTTCTACTTAGCTACTATCTAATTCTACTACTTAATTCTGCCTTTGTTTTACATGAAACAGAAAAATTATAAACCTTTGCTGTCTATTTTTAAAAGCTGCTACACCTCACAGACAAATCTGTGTCCTTACCATATTCTATTTTCCTTCTTATACCCCTCTCCTTCTTTCTGACTGTCTTTGAGACAGGGACTGCCTCTCACTCTACTGTAATTGGGGCGTTCCGATCCTACTAACCTGTAAGTATGTCTAGTCATCTCACATAAAATAGGTTACTGTAATAATGCAAAGTGAAACACCCCTTCCAAAAATCCATAAAGGCAAATTTGCAAACTCCTTTTAGCTTTAAGGATGATGTTAGTACCACACACTGTATTATCAGTGCACGTATACAGAACAAGACAGATAACAGAGCCTTTATGTTTGACAACAGGTAAAAGTAAGCTCCAATACTGACTATTCAAAGTCAGTCAGCACAGCAGCTCTTCATTTGCATTCAGAACAAGATTAAAGAACTTCAGTAAATAAATTACTACTACTGTGTGTTCTGCTCTGTAGAGCTAAACAAAGCAAAACTATTTGAAAGGCTAATTGGTTCTGGCTTGTTAGTTAATTCCAGTCCCCTTTTTGGGGTGCAGCAAGTAAACCAGGAAAAAAAAGAAAACCAACAAAACCTGCTAGACACAGCTTAAGTGCTTATCAGTCCCAAGCTAAGGGTAGGAAGGGGAGTGCTCAGGTGTGCTAGCTGCTGCCTGCTGGTACAATTCTTCATCGCTGACATCATTTGCCTAAAAAGATCCAACCACATAAATACATTATTTGCCTCATTTAAAACAGCCCTTTTCATTTTTTTCTAATCAAATACAGCAATTTATTCTAAGAGAGAGATGGTACAGAGGAAGATACTCATAGAAAGGCTCCTCCAGAATGCAAATTACAGTTTGATTTGCCAATCTCTCTTTCTTTGCTCCTTCTTAAAATTTCCATTGCTAAAATACTCCTTTGCAGTAGAGATATGGGAAAAAATTATCCATTAAGAACAATTTCTGTCATACACATTAGGGGTTGTGACCACCCTTATGCTTGTACCCAAATTGCTATTGGATTGTTTGTACAAGGAGTTCAATAGTGTCAGACTATGCCTAGAGAAACAGATGTTACAGGCAGTCTGAAGCCCAGGTAAAATGCTACCTTTTCCAGCAGTTGCTAAAAGCAGCAAAGAGCAAAAGCTAGGAAAAGCTTCCTTTGCAGAGTTTTCAGCTTGGTATTTCCTAGTGAGTTAATGGCTTGCAGAAGAGGACAGTAGTAATGAAGGAAGGAAAAAAAAAAAAAAGAACCTTGCAGTGACTGAAGAAAAATATGCCCATAGCTGACACTTCAATTTCTTGCCTTTTCCGCTTCCCCACCCAAACAGGTTGTTAGCAGTAAAACACATTTGTGTTTAAAAGCCTGTAAAAGACTGGAACAACAAAATGTTCTGCTCTGTATGCTCCAATCCTCCTCACTGAAGGTGAGCACCCAGGAGGTGCTGCTGTGATATACAGAGACTGGAGCTGCACACCTCCCTCAGCTGTTTCTTACTAGAGGGCTACACACCAAGCTGCACAACTTAGTTCAGATGTCAGGCAGCAGTGCTTACTTTATGCCCTTTACCATCCATGGCTTTACTATTTCTATCAAGGTAAAACTTTGTTAGGTATCACATCCAGGCACACCCTGCACTCTTTTGGTGATCTGTGAACAGTTTAGAACAAGAATAGTTTGTATTTGTCCATCAGTACATCTCTTCCATTTCGAATCACTCCTCATCCTCAGGGTCTCCCAGTTATCTGTTAATTTCCTCCCAAACTTTGTATCATCACAAATACCAGCAGTACACTCTTCTTTTTCCTGCTACAGGTTGTTAAAAAGGAAACCAACCAAACAAAACAGTCCCCCTACTGATTCCAAGAAAATTCAGGCTTTTTCATAATCTCCTTTAGTCCTTTTTCACTAGTCACTACCTTACCCTATTTGCAACTCTCCTACTGATCTGCTTCATCAGCTGCCTTGGTTTCTCATGGGACACAAGAATATTCTAGAATGCCTATTTTTTATACAAAATTTCTTAATGTAGAAGAAACAGCTATTTAGTATATTTTTCCATTAACCTTTTAGTTATTTGTTTGCTAAAAATTTGCCTCAAACTGTCATAGCAGATGACTACACAAATAAAACACGGTTTTAGAACTGTTCCACTGTTCACATAATTTGGCTCACTAGCTGAACAAGGTTTTGATCATGACAAGTGATCAGATGTGGTATGCCACAAACAGACATCAGGATGGAACACGTTGCTGTGTAGTGACAGCTTTCTGGGCCTCATCATATTAGGAAGAAGGCTACTGGTAAGACTTGAGTTGAAAATTTAACTTCCAGAGTAACTACCCCTACTTCCAGGGCTGTCTCTGTATTTCTGGGGATCACACTAGCAGCCATTCTTCCCCTGCCCCTTTCCCTGTATACATGTGGTAAACAGGGATGAACAACTAATCTGATTTAAAATTAATTCCAAGTAGAGTTTCAACCTGTTGACTTCCCCAGTCAGATTCACATCAGAAAATAAATTTGTGTGCCAGATGGAAAAGAGAGGAGAGGCACAGCTGTTTTCTGTGACAATGATACTGGCTTAAAAACAACCAGGCAGCTGGTACATAGGGTTGTTTAGCACCTTGAAAACTAGGATTAATAGTGCTCTAGTTTAAGAGATTTAGATATAAACAAGAAAATATACGGTTGTAAAGACCATTAATATATTTCATTTAATTGCTGAGGTGGCAAAAAATACTAGATCAGCTGTCAAGCAGGAATTGGTCTTTTCCTTCAAATGATGTGCTGCCTCCAACTTACCAAAACATGCATCTCAGGCTTCCAACAGTTGAAGCAATAAAAACCTTAAAAATCTCCCTTAATATATGGATGCAGAAAAAAAAAGTTGGTCTCTGCTGCCACTGTGCCATGGACAACAAACTGAAATCACCTCTGTGCCCTGCTGGCAGCTGGCAATTTATGAGCCTAAATTGGAAAGACAAGTAGAAAGTAACTTAGGTAAAAATGAAGCTTGGATCCTGGTTGCTAAATGTAATAGGATCCTTTTTTCATTCTTACTGGCCTCCTTCCAGATGAAAAAAAAAACCACAATCCAGACTGAAACAATGAACAACAAAAAGTTATCTTTGTAGTTCTTCCTCTTTTTGCAAGGCTGACAAAATGATCACAGACAAACACCTGGAGGAACCAAATGCTGCTTTATCTCCTGATGCTGCTTTCTAACCCAGTTAGAAAGACTGTGATTTAAACTATGATTGCATGAACATATTTAATTTTACTTTAAGTCTAAGTGAACCACTCAGTTTGAAAATGCTTACAGAAATTATTTCATTTTTTATGCACTCTAAAATAATGTACAAGTATTAAGAAAATAACCTTACTTAGCTGTGCAACCAGGGAAATATTTCCTCAGGATTTACAACATATTTGGCAAAGACTGTGAATAAATGACTACAGTACTTGAGCATTTGGAATTCGGCCATAACAGTATGTTCTCCATAAAAATCAATTTGGAAAGAATTGTAAAAAGTCCAATACTTTTACGGGATCCAAATATTTTCTACATTGATTCCTCATGTATAAATTATAACAGGGAATTCATATTCTGAACCTAAGAGAAAACAGATGCAGAAAATTAAAGGCATGGGACAACAGTTCAAGGTTTCCCTCTTTCTCAAAAAGTTATAATATCTATTGTGTTAGTTTTTGTGATATGGGGCAATACCTATAACAAATGCATCAAAATGGACTATAGTGAAGCTGCAATGTATTAATTCCAATAAATGCAGCTTGGGAAAATAATTGATTAAAGAGATAAAAGTTCATTATAAATAGTAGATTTTGCCACTGCAGTTAATAAAACTACTCTAAGTCACTTCATTCAAAACCCATTAAGACCAGCTCAGTAAAAGCACCAGAAATTGTCACTTTCGTCCCAATCAGTACCTTTCTGCTGGAAATGTAAGTAGGGGGAAAAAAAATAAAGGATGTAATTAATATCACCAAAACATCCCATACCACAATTTTCTCTTTTATCTACAGGTAGGGTAACAATTCATGTTTCTAGGGGAGATTATTTGGAGCAGCTGAAAATTTATTCTCTTGATCAGCACTTCACTAATCCACCAACAAGAGCCACGTATCATTTTTACAACTGCTGATGCAGCAGGCATATTTTGACAAGCAGTGGCACTACCAATTTCAAAAAGCAAAGCTTTAAAGCTCCATCTTGCAAAGAGCTCAGTGCTTTTTGCTTGGCAATTTTTCAGCTGTTATCCCTAATAAAAAAAACATAAATGAGGGAAAACTACCCATGGCATACAGAAATGAGCATCGTTTCCTAACCTCCTGTGAAGAGGTAAGTGATGCAGGTCCTATCCCCACAGGCAGGGGATGCATATTAATACTGCTACAAAAGGAGCCTGTACCAAATATGCCATTAAGTCTGGACAAAGCAGTCTGGTGCAAAACCCTAGAAGGCATTCTGTGCTTAAACTCACCTTGAATTTCCACAAATTAAAGCTGAGTAGTTAAAAAACTCAAACTAATATGTTAAAGCAGAGAGAAGAATGTGGTGCTAAGCCAATCAAGACATCTTATAATGTAAGGTCATAGTTTCAAAGCAGCTGCTAATGGAAAGCAGCAGAAAAAGACTTATTTAGCTGTTCCTCTCTCACACCTCAGGGTCACCTCATTACCCTTGCCACAGATGAAAACCATAGGAAATATTAGGTCAAAAGCTGAAACACAACACACATTAAGCAATCTAGTTTTTCAGGTCACTAAGTAAGAGGATGGTGAAATGACAGGCAGCAATACTGCTTAAAGAAAAAACAAATGGCAAATTGTGCTTCTCTTCCATCTTTCTTCTAGCAGTAAAATACTGTAACACAATCCACTGAAATAGCATAGTTAAAAACCAAAACTAGCTCTTCCAACAGAGCAAGATTTACCTGATGGAATACAGGCTCTTTCAAATCTAGGTAAACCTGGAACAATTAAAAAAGAGCAATAATTTGCAACAGAACCATCATAATATTATTCATCTAAATATTGCCAAGGCTTCTCCTGCTAGAATCAAGCCATGAGTGCCTATCCATGCACCATTAAAGCTGATCATATATTTCAAATTTCCTCTGCCAAAACCTGAGGTTTTAACTGTGGAGTTATTTTAAACTAAGAAGCACCAATAGAAACATTAACATCTAACATAAGGTTTCTAATTTAGTAGAGTTGAACACATACAAAAACAATTAAGATACTGAAGTTACCAGATGTTCTCGATACGCACTGCAAGAAGAAAACATACTTAATTTTGATTTGCTATTATTGTTTTTGACAACAGTGTAATGTTTCAATTAATTTTACAAAAAGCTAGTAGTTCTTCCTATTAGTAATACAGCTAATTTAAGTTATGTTCTTGAAAAGGGAAGGGCACTAGACCTTAGGCATAATGTGCCACAAGTGTAAAAAATTTTAGGAGAAACAGAAGAGGCAAGTATTTTGGCAGCTGAAGATGACTTATAATAATACTTTAATTTTTAAAGAAATGGTTATCAATAAAAATTACATAGGAAATTCCATCTGTGGTTGACAGCCAGAATGAAACTGAATTTATTCATAAAGAATGAGCACTCCACTGACAAAGGGAGACAAGTTAGCCATGACATGACACAAAAAAATTAGAAGCATTTTAACAAACAGCTAAGTTCTTCTCTTATTCTGCCTGTTTTAAAACGCCAGTCTGGATTCTGGACTGGGTATCACAGTTCACTTTTTTGCAGTCAAACAGAATGATTCTTATTCCTACAGATGAATTAAAGTGAAAGAAGGTGAGACACACAGCTTATCCAAGGTCTCAAGTTAATGGCAACTGTTTTTCTCACATTCCTATTTTAGCAACTGGATTATTGCTTTTCCTCCTTATTTATTCTGTACAGTGGTTTAGATAGAAAGGTTTTAGGTTTCTCTGGCCAGCAACATAATTTTCCCAACAAAAGAATAATTTGTCTTTCTTGACTGGAAGTGACAGAGATTTAGTATTGCCTCTATAACATTCCTCCAACTGTCAGAAAAACTGCCAAACTAAGGGTGAAAATGCCATATTAGAAAAAGTTACTTACTATGCTGACTACGACGCTGTATGTTATTAACAAGAAAAGCAGTGCATAATTGACTGTATTCTTGTACTTGAAACATTCATACCTGGAAGAGAGGATAAAGGAGAGAGATAACATTCATCACTTACCATATAATGGATGCAATTTCCAAGGTATAATATTAAAAAAAGTGTGAGAAAATTGATCCAAATTAGTCTTAGGCCCCTCCAGAAATTCTAACTCCTTCCAAAAAGATGTATTATTTTAAGAAAAAAAATCATGCTCTTACCAATAAATGCTTTTTTAAAAATCTAAGGCAAAAAAACCCTAACACCAATAAGCTCAAGCATATGCCAAGAAGTAACCCACTCTAAGAAAAGAGTTTCTGAAGCAGAAGTGTTTTCAGAAGGTGCTTACAGGGTGATAATGGATGGCAAATTAGAAATTAGTTTAAAATGTGACACAGCTGTCAAAAACATTACTGAGCAAACAGTAATTTTTTGCCTTACAAAACGGTTAACTCAGATCTGTTAAAATGTAGGTTGTTAAGAGTTTCACTACAGTTGCAGTGCAGTAAATTTGCTAGATTGGGTACCAGTAGAAGTGGAAGGTAAAACCACCTGACTGCTCCCAGTATGTAAAACAACCAATTAAAATTACCTTCACAATGTCTCAGTCTCAGTTGTGATGGAAATACACACAGACTATACCTTCATCAGAAAAAAGGTCCAAAAAACCCAGCAGAAATGAATTTTGAGAAGCCCATTATCATCCGTGCTGAAGGAAGCTGTCTATATAATTCCAAGTTACATCTGTCTAGTTCCTTTGTTTATAAACTTGGAGAAACAGACACCATCATGAGTTGATAAAAGGAAATAAAATAAAAATACATCTGGGAAACAAAAAGTCTAAAGGCAGCACTAATGTGCTACTTTGCAAAATGGCTTGCTGAAGTAATTACACAGCTTGAGAATCAGCAGGACTGAATGATGTATAAGGGAATGTCCTGTGCACAACCACCTGCAACCTACCTTCAAGCAAACCAAAACAATTATTAAAGGCCTCCTATATGACATTAGCTCATTTTTTTGAGCATTTTAATTGCTACCAGACATACATACACAGAATCATACTGGAGTTATAAATGCAGTAACAGACTTCAGTGCTTTTGAAGATAAAGTAATGACTATACTAAAAAAAAAAAATCAGATAGATTTTTTATAGCCATTTCTCATCCTTTTTTCCAATCACATTCAAATCAGACAAATGCAAAGGCAATTTCAAGGAGATAGGGAGCTACAATGGAAATATTTCTGCTAAAAGAGGCATTATGATTCTGGTCCTGAGTTTGTACAAATCACACTAACATATGAGTCACAAACTGAGGGCAATTTCCATAGATAGGGGTTTCGTCCTAAAGCATCCCATCTCCATTGCAAGCTACCAGTAATCTTCACCAAGACATCACAATTTTCAACAGCTGAATATTTTATATGCTCAAAAGCAAAAATATATTTTTTTCTCTTTTTGTCTGCAACAAGTTGATTTATCATTAGCATTTGCCAAGTGACAGAACAAATCATATTCAATCCAGACCTTGCAGCAACAGGCAAGAAAAAGCCAACTCAGGGTATCTTTACATTATTTACATCTTTACATTATCAAATGCTACATTGCTCCCAAAATTAAATGGGAGAACATATTCTGGCATCACATTAAGCTGTCATGCATGTTCTAAGACACTCTCCCCAAAATATGTATTCAACTCCTCGTAAAATCTTGTCCCCTTAATTTTCCAGATGAGTGAAAAGCAGGTTTAGCCAGAAATATGAAATTTGAATTTTGAGCCAGAATACATCATAGAAATCCAGCTCCAATAAATTATAATGTTGCTAATTTTGTAGGCTTTACTGAAGTAGATTTTATTATGTCTGCTGTTTTTACAGAAGTAGCACTGAGCTCTGATTGTATACTACACTAAGGCTTTAATGAGTTTGTTTTTTCCCCTACTGAAAAAAAAAAAACCCATTGGTAAAATATATCTAAAGTAGAAAAACTAGGACTAAAGCCAGCCTGGTACTCTAGTATCATAATGCTGTACAAAAACAGATCTCACTGAAAGCAGTAGAAGTGTTCTCTCCATATATGCTAAATTTTGCTTCAGAGACTCTACATTTCAAAAGTTAACATTTCATAAATATTCAAGGAAAAAAATTAACAAGTACTTACAGGCAGTAGACAAACACACAACAACTGTATATCATTGGCAGTTCATCCAACAGCTGTAAAAAGCAAAGACATCAAAACATGAAAGCTACTTTTAACTCACAAGCTTGTCTAAGTTAATTAAGGAGAAGTAAGTCTTAAGTAAACAGAGTTTTTAAGTCATTTGGATATCCATCTTCTTGACTGTACTCTAACACGTAGCACTGTCAAACCCTGTTCAGCTGCATTAAAAAGCTTATTACTCTGAATCTTTTGAATATTATCCTTCATAAACGCCCACACCTTCAAAGAATCTTGACTTTTTTGCTGCACATGCCTCTTAAGATATTCGTAGGAATTAGTTCTGTAAAGCCAGGCTGAAGAGGACCATCCCATCTATGGCCTTACAGTCAGTAGCATGTTCTTACTTGACAGAGAAATTGAAATGTAATTTTTTCATAGCATAAATTACAATTTTAGCCCATTCGAATGGGCAATATGCTTGCATGTTTACATTCTACTTTTAGAAATTTCTTACATTGTTTTAATTCAGAGACAGGGTTTTTTGTTTATTTGATGTGGGGTTCTTGTGGGCTGTTTTGTTGGGGTTTTCTCCCAGAAATTATGGCTGCACATAAGGTTTTATTATCTCAAATAACTTTTATACTCTGGGAGAAGAATGATGTGTTTCAGCTAAAACAGTTACTTCTTCAGGAACTTGCCACCTTAATAGAATGGAATTAAAGTTGTAATCACACGAGAGTTGATTTCTCAATAGCAGGTACACTCAAAATTGCCATTTAACATTAGCAGGAAAAAGAATCATAGCATCATTTTCTTGTAGAACTTCTCACCAAAGAACTTTCATGAATTTCTGCTTATAAATATACACTTAAACTTACCTTCCTATTAAGGAAGGACTGAAAGTCGTGGAAGTGAAAAAGGATACAAAATGGATCAATGAAGATCCACAGCTCCTGATTGCTAATATTTTAGGCAAACATTAACAGTAAGAGCTTTTAGAACTTTTAGAGCTTGACTTCTAAGAAAAACAAGAACTAGATGCAAAAAAGATTATGACCTTTTTCAATCATCACTCAAAGTTCTTGATGGCTGTTCCTGTAAAGAAATTGCTTTCCTACTACTGCTACAGGGTACTTAAGCTCATAACAATGTTATTCTAAACAATGAGATTATTAAGAGCAGTAAGCAGCTCACTCAAACCCTTTTATAAAGCCAGCCTGATTCTGCTCAGTTTGGGATAATTTTCTAACTGCACTGTCAAAACCTCCATTTTAGCTTTAAAATTTCCTATTGTGAAAAAAAGAAAAAAAAGTGGATCTAATTCTTTATGAAAGAAGAGAGATGTATTATCTTGAGTGTGAAGTATTAGCTCATTGTGATTTTGGTTATATAAAGCTCAGGAACTGTTTCACAAGAGCGCTAAACAGCTCTGCTGCCCAGCTGCCACCGATAGGGCAGATGTTGCTTCTTCCCCCACGCTGCCACTGCCTCTCTCCAGTGAGGAGATCAGACTGGTCTGGCTTATGGGAAGCCAGGTCCAGGTGCTGAGCCAGCACACAACCAATCTTGCAGAGCAAGGTTTAAATGCCAGACCTGTGCATTACAGGGTCAGGGACCGCAACAGGCAGCACTAAGACAGTATCAGGAGCATTGGTAGCAAGGAATGTTCGGTGGCACCTTGCTATCACAGTAGTTCATCTTTGCTGTGATGCCTTAGAGGGGACAAAACAGAAACAATAGCTGAATTCAGCTTTACAGTAATAGTATTCTAAAAAGTCAGAGATGTGTTTTTCCAAGTCTGGTAGGAATTAGCCACAGGATTAATTCATGTGGCTGTTAAAGAGTGTGAGTCATTTAACACCTCATAAAAGAATAAGGCGGGGGAAGAACAAGAAATACAATACATGAAAATTTTCCAGATTTGGACAGGTGATTACACTCTTAAGTTCATATGCTGGCAGCATCTCAGGGACATTACAGTAGCAACAAAGAGCCTCTCAAAAGATCTTAACTAGAATTTGCATGCAGAAGACAATGACTTCTGTATCTAAAGGAATTAATGCTTCTAGGAGTACTGTCAAAGGCATGCCTGGACAATGAAGAACCATCGAAAGAAGGAAACTTAGGGAGCTGATTTAACAGGCTAAATAAGCATTTTGTGCATTCCTCAAGAATCCAATCAAGCAGATTCCCATAAAAATAACATAAAAAGGAGTGATCTCCACACAAGTATTCTAACAACTGCTTTCAAGAACAGAAGCTTTCACATTTTTCTTAATTAGCAAATTGAATCCATCATTTACAGTATTAAGATTGCAAAACAAATGTAAAAAAAGAAAGTCTCCTTGAACAGCTATGCTGATTTGTAAACATAACAAGAGAAAGTGAATGAGAAAAGTTTATTTACTGGTTGAACTGTTTCCTCCATGGTGATCGGTAAGCAAACAACTGGAATAATTATGGATCACTTGTGGATTGGCTGCCAAAATAAATGTACTTTCTCTGCCTCACACAAAGCCTTTTACATCAGTTGACAAGATGATGTAAGACATTCCTGCTTCCCTCTCATCTGCTTCTGCCCCACTTTACTTACCACAGTTCATAGGCCCCTTAGTTGTTCTGATGCAACACAAGAACTATTGGGCAAGCAGCAGCAAAGTGACTTAGATTAAAATAAAGCCCCTACACACACACACAACTTCCAGTAACAACTGCAAAATAACCCAAACCAAAACAAACACCCAAAAACCCTCCACCCAAAACAGAATCTCCCCCTTCATAAAAGGTTTTACGTATGGATCATTTTAATGATTGTGATTTCAGGGTGCCCTTTCTCACCTCGGCATCAGTGTGAGAAAGAGGATTTGAAATACTGGCCATGATAGGAACAAGGAGCTGAGGGAAGCAATATGAAAGAGGCAGAAAATCAAGGCAGTTTCACTACCAAATACAGGTAAATAGCACTCTAATTTGGGAGGGAGTGGTGAAATGGCTCTCCAAACCACTTTTTTCATGCCAAGAAAAGCACCAAATATTCTTGCATGGTGACAGCGATATGCTCTGTGGAAGCTGTCAGTCTCCACCATTTGCCAGAGAGACAAACCAGAGCACTATGGAGGCAAACATCAAGCAATCAGCAATATGTAGGTCCCACTGGGATCAGCAAAAATGCAGGACTCAATTCAGCTGCCACAGCATAGCTGCTTAATGCCACCTGAGATGCTCTGTCACCTCCAATACACCCATCCAAGACTGGCAGATGTGATGGGAGTCTAAGAAAACCCCACCCTTGTGAGATGGGAGCTGAAGGCCTGAGAGAACACTCACAGGGTCCAAAATAACACTAAACATCTCTGTTTAGACAAACAAATCTTTTTTGAGCAAAGACTGCCAGTGGAGTCTGGAGAATGATTCAGCCCAGCCAACTACCTCTGTCCACTCCACTGATTTAACTGTATTTCCATTGGCTGTGGTGGGAACACAGACTTTTAAATATAGGTTTCTTCATTTTGAACAAAATCCCACTTCGTCCTGTGATTTTAATTCAAAGATACATTTCCTTAATCTTTGCAGAGTACAACAGGACAAGAATTCTTGTGTCACTTTAGAAAACAAGAAACACCAGGACAATCCTTATATCCTGTGACTTGTTCTAGAATGCTGTCTACTCAAAAATAAGAGAGAAAATGACTCAATTACTGCTACTCAGAAGATACTGATTTCAGTATTAATGCTACCGGTGCATCTAGATAAATAGAAACAAAGATAAGGAAAGTTACAATAGGTAGCAATAACTCTAGTTTATACTGCTAGCTATTATGCCAAAGCTGTGGGTATTTTAAAATAACATCTTGTGTAAAAAGGTAACATGATTTCCCAAAGGATAAAGTGTCCTCTACCAACATAAGCAATTGATGACAGTTCTTATTGTAGATGGAAGTATATATTTCTGTATATAATCAGTCAAAAATACCTATTGAAACAAGACCTGCATTACTGCCTTGTTTGAGAACAGGAGCCATGTACAATGGTACTTAAGGCAGATTAACTCATTTTATACAAATTTCATCTAGCCAAGAAATGGCAAATTGACTGTACAGTGAGATACACACAGAAAATGATTCACAGCTACTTATCAGTACTCACCTGCATTTCATACTTCAGGGTCATGTGGAAGCACCAAGATCCCAATCCCACAGCTGAAAACAAACCAGAACTATTATCAGCATAATAGTATGCATGTAAAATTTTCAGGTACATTAACTTAAACGCACAAAATGCATGCTTCAACAGTGAAAAAGCAATTATAACATCAGCATTTCACTGCAGGGACAAACCCCTAGTTTTTCACAGCCTTCTACTTTATATATTAGTCACCAATTAAATCCCTGAATTCACAGGGCTTGAGGTGTGAGTGCCCTCTTTACCTCCTCTCAATACTGTGTCCTACTAACTGGGTGTAATCTCAAAGAGGAAAGGAGCAGAGGCAACCAGAATGGAGTGTCATCTATCAATTTGTCTTTTTCCTTTTATTTATTTATTTATTTTAATTTTAAGTAAATTAAGATTTCTGTGTTCCAACTCTTCTAGAAGGCAAAGAATCATTCAATAACTAGTACTTCTGGAAGACTCTCAATATTTCTGCTTACTGTCCAGTTTTAAAACATGTGTTTTACTAAAAGCTTTCTCTTGTCTCCATAAAATATAGTGCTAATAACACTAAGGTCTGAGGTTTGATACCCACAGGGGCTGTTCATTTAAGAGCTAGACTTGATGATTCTTGTGGCTCCCTTCCAACTTAAGACAATTATGTGATTCAAAAGCAGAAGTGAATTGCTGCTAGAACTCAGAAACTCAAGGTAAACAAACCAATCCCACATAGGATTCATTTTCTGAAATGAGATTACCATTTCTGGGCCTTATCAATAGAAAAATGAGTTTCTAAGAAATTAATTGTATTTATTTGAAATATTTTCTTTACACATTTTGAATTTACTTCTGAAGTCACTTTATGAGACATATGCTTTGCCTATACAGTTTTTTCACTCAGGCATGAATAATGCTTCTTGGAAGCTAGATTTCTCTGTTTAGAACAAAGCTGGTACAGTATTTAATGCATCATTCATTACTTTGAAATATTATCAGTAAAACACTCTCATTAAGCATCAGCTCAGTTTTATTTTGCAAGAACAAGTACAGTAATGTGATGTCTTGTCTTCCTTCAAGAAATTGTTTTACCTTTGACTGTTGTTTCAGAGAAAGTCAAGTAATTTTCACTCAAGCCTTGATCACTGAGCAGTGCTGCCATATTTTGTGGCTAGAGTATCACCTTGCTTACACAAACCAGTCAAGTTTCACTGATGCATAAACAAGAATTCTATCTCTGTGCAGTCTGTAAAGGATTGCCAAGACAGTCAAGAGACATGTCTAGAGATGCTTCCTTAGTTAATAACTAGAACTGTGATTATTACACTTAATCAGTGAAATTAAATACCTAAGCATGTAGCTTTACTGAAAAAAAAAATAAAAAAATTAAAAATAGTTTTTTTAGTTACTGGTTTAAAACCACGACAGTAATACAGCAACATTTCAAAATATATTATCCAACAGTTCAATGTCATTATTTCTCTGGGAAAATTAAGCACAACTCATACCAGAAAATAAACAACCACATGCACTTTTGTAAACTCTGATTACGTTGGTTTGCTTCTGAAAAATCTTTCCAAACAATAAGCAAAAACTGCTTTCACCTTCATTGAGATTCTAATGAGGAACTCTCATAGCTATTTTTCTGTATATACAGACCACATGACGAAAACTGTTCATTCTGGAGGAAAAAATCCATTAAGATCATCATTAAAACAGTGCCATCCATTATCCTGGCTGTCACAGAATACAAACTTACAATTTGTAACAAATGTCATTTCCAAGTATGGCAAAATCATTGCATAAGAAATTTCAACAAATTTTAGATTAACAAAATATGTTGTTGGGGTTTTCTTGTTTGTTTTTGTTAATGTTGTTTGGGTTAATAGATCTCAACAATCAGCAACCAAATTCATTCCCTTCCTCCTGTATAAGAAGCAATTATTTTTAGATTAATTTTTCTTCTTCAATCTTTGAAAAAATCAAGAATGCTGCAGATATTAGTGTTTCAAGTCATTTAATCCCACAACTGTAATTAATCTCTACAGTTACAATAACTCCTCTTGCTTTTGTGTAACAATCATATTTAGAATTTCTCTGATTATGAAATTTTACTATGCATTCTAGAAAAATATTTTATCTATAATATTTATCTATAAAAAATAGGCTTCTGGAAGAAGAAAAGCTTACAGGGACAGATCATATGGTTCCAGGCTCAAGACATTTCTAAGAAATAGTTACTTCACAAAAACCACCTGCAATGAGACATTCTGCCAGCTTTGAACTTTTCAAAATATGAGTGATCATGATCACTGCAATGACACAAGATTTCAGGAGAAGAAACTTTCCCATACAGCCACTAACACACAGAACAATAAATCTGCTCCTCACCTTGTAAGTGGGGGTTACAGTTTTCATATTTTAGGTGTTTCCTTTTGCAAAGGAGCTTAACTCAGTAAAAGCTGCACATTGGTTGGGAAGCTTTAACACCATCAAAGCAGTAAGTACCACTCCCTCTCTAACTGCTCTAACTCACTTTTCGTAAATACTGCAAGTCACTTGGCATTTTTACATCAATGAACCTGCCAAGTTACAGGGGATATATATATAAATTATGTACTAAGTACAGAATGCACATTAAGTCACAATATTATGAGATCAAAATGTCACTTCAGAAGACTAGCAACGCAAAGTCAGGGTTGCTATTCTGTGTAGAATAACAGGGTCTCTTTCTGTACTGCAGCAAACACCCTGTGGGGTTCCTGCCAGTGGATAAAACAGTGATGTTACGATGATATAAAAACAGTGCGTCTACAAACTTTACTTCATACATGTACTGTCAAAAAACTTAAGGGAAATACCTATGGCTAGAAATAATCTAATATTATACAAAAGATCCAGCTCTATATATGAATCCTATAAACCTTCAGGATTTGAAACCTAGAGTGATTTTTTCAACAGTTTTAGGAAGCATCAGAAGTATCACATAATCAGTGATAATTCAGTTTGATGTAGCTATCCATCAGCACTCAAAATTCTCATTATAAGCCCAAGTCCTTTACTTAAAAAGTAGTTTATTAGGATTTCACAGATATCTTTATTTAGGTATCTACACATAAACTAGGTTTCAAAGCCTCCACTCAGATAATGTCATTATAAAGAGTAATACAGCTGGCTAAACAGGTATTTTAGAATGAGTCAAATGGTTCTCCTGGCTTTACTGACTGCACTGGCAGACAGAACCCTCTGCACAGGTAGACACATATGTTTAGGTATTTAAATCTGGAGCTGAATTCCATTTTATTTTTTTACAATGATTGAACATAATTAAACAACAACACACTGCATCATTAAAAGTTAAAGAATGAAACAAGATGAAAAAGTAGAATTAAATTAACTATTTTTAGTTTATTTTGTGTTGTAATGGCTCCCCTCCACAGCATGAGACAGGAGAAACACTGGTTACTCCAGAGGTACAGCTCTACAATTAAACACCTGCTTGGCTGGTACTATTCCCAGACATTGCAGTACAAGTGTCTGCACTAGTGAGTTGTTGGAACAGTCTGTGGTATGAATCAGGCCTGTTCCAACGAGCATTTCCCCAAGCAGCTTCCAGGAACAGCCCAGCAGGGTGTCTGTATGCGGTCACCGTGTTTGGGAGGCTAAGATGAACAGACACGGGCTCATCCACACTGCTTGGCTTCAGCACACAGGAATGTTCCCAACCACAGCTGATTTACCAGCACTGACACGGCCCTGGGAGCTTCTCTACAGGTGTTAGGTAAGAGGAACGGAATTAACTCTGACTGAAAATATTCTAATACATGATACAGAGTTTCACTGGAAATTAAATTTAGTAATTAAGAGTTCTTATGGCTATGCCTAATATAGAAAAAAATTTGCACCTTTTTTCTTTCCTCCATTTTGGCACTGCTTGAATGACTGAGCTGTATTAAGCAGGCCAAAGAAACACAATCAGAACAATCCTTCCAAATTTCAACTGAAGTATCTAACAAACATTACTTCATTGTGTGCTTTCTTATTTCCTTAGGTCCAGAAGTAACATATATATATATATATATATATATATATATATATATATACAGACACAATTTTTTAAAAATCATGATACTTCTAGAATATGAACCATTTTGGAATCACAGTTCCTCAGGATGCAGGAGATGAGGACCTGGCATGTATAGAACCTGATACAATACCCCAGAATCATAAGGAATTACTCAAAACCAACTGCTTATTCTTTGGGATAGTAATGGTCCAATGATTTGTTCCACCTACTTCAAGTGACACAACATACTGAAATAATGGCTTAAGATTATCCTTCATAATTTATATGTAGATTAAATGGTTCTCTACAGCTTAAAAATCATATTTAGTTCCTACTGAGAACATGCACTTTATGTTGAAAGGCAGCAGAAAAAGGGGCTGAGAACAGTGAGCTGTATCTTAAAGGCTTTGCTGAAAAGTGTAACTCAGTCTTGGCACCAGTATGAGCAAGAAATTTATTTGAACAATTATTTAGAAATACCCCTTGTGCTGGCAAGATCTTACCATGTATGTGAAACAAACCGAGCTTCCATAGTTCAAAATGCATTTACTTCAAAAATGAAATAAATGTCAACCAAAGAAATTGTGGGTATAAAAGTCAAACACTGAACACAGCATGGTAAAACACAAAGGAACTGACAATCAGCTAAATGTCTGGAAGCACGTAAAAGAAACAGCTGATTTGGATCAAAATAATGTCTAGAAACAACACCTCTTATGTTCTCAAATGCTAGCAGATTTAATTTAACGTTGGCTTTGACAGCTGTCTTTCAGTATCTTGTAAAATCTCAGTAACTATTCAAAATTGTTCAAACCTAACTAAAGTGCCCTCCCTTCCACCCCCATCTTCACAGCAGAATTGTTAAAGAATTTCTACTTTGACAAAACAACACTCAGTTAGAAACTCTGCTTTAATGAAGCATACTGCCTCAAGTGAAATCACAAGTTTGTGTTAAAGTCACTATCTTTTCAAAGATTAAGTCTGCATTTATTTGTTACAAATTACATAAATAGAGTGAAACCTGTTAATAAATAAAATTCACATGATAGAAAGAATTTTGTCTCGTACTTTCTTACAGAAAGACTTTTCTGTACACTTAATCTATCTCCAGTATGCTTCTTGTTAAGTCACATGCACAGAGAGAATGACAATGTTCCTGACACATTTCAACCATATTTAAAATTCTTTTTATGTTCTCATTCACTGCTTTTATTCTGTAGTAGAGCAAATGTTAAGTGGTTTGTGATTCCAAATCATCTTGTTCCTATTTTTCACTGAAAAACTATAAAGTCTTCCACACTTCTTTACATCTTTCACCTGCTGTAAAACAGGGTTACAGATACTGAAGCAGATACAAAGCAGAAGGGAAATGCTTTTGGGAGAGACCTTTAATGTTAGGTTCCAACATGTGATAAAAATCAAGCCATTTATCACTACAGACAGGAATCAAAGCCAACTCAGTCACAGATGAGCAGGGCCTAGATGGAACTCAGCACTGCCTTCCAGCACTGCTGTCGAAATGCAGGCTGAGCTCCCCTTCAAACAACACTGGAGAGAGGAAAAACTGAAGTCCAAGGTGTTTACAGTGATCAAAGACAGGTGTTTTTTGTTTTTTGGGGTTTTTTTTTATTATTTTAAACATTTAATGGGATATGAGAAATGCTCATCTGGTGTGACAGCCTGACATTCTGGACAGATAGCAGCACACTGTCCATCATAAACTGTGCCTGACAGAGGTAGTTACAAATCATGGTGAAGACAGTTTCAAACTGAGTTTTAAGGGGTTCCTTTCCATAGTTTAAAAAGAATGGCAGTATGGGAAACTGATTCAAGAACACCTAACTTCACCAAACATTTACACAGCATTTCTTACCATATCTTTTTAAAAGTAAACCCTGACCTTTAAGAATTCTGTCTGTCTCATACTGAGACAGAAATTAGTAATTATTTGAAACCATAGAAAATTTACAAATGGCTAATTAGAAAGTGCTCAGACAATATGCAAAGCAGTGCATGTATCAGCGAAGCTGACATAACTGAAAACTTGTGAATTTGCACCTTGTCTATGTTACAGTCTAACTGGTACCAAGGATACATTTAACATGTGGGTATGTGTTTTTCAACAACATCCACCTAAATACATAACATGCCAGTCTTAAAAGTAACATTTATCAACCCCTTACCACTCCAAAGACTGGGAAAAATCTCCACAGAGACAGGAGCTATAACAAACACAGAAATCCTGTGAAACACAGAAATTCTATGAAATCTAGTTTTGAGACCCAAGTGCCAAATCTGAACCATCTTCAAACATCTTTTCTTATAAGGAACAAAACTTCTAGTCACACAATTAACATTTAAAAGGAAGTTGGTTCTTTTCTGAATTTTGTTATTTTAGAGTGGACAGACTTCCCTTGAGTTGATCTAAACAAATATTATACTGCTCTTCCATTCTTGCAAAACTTCCCAGACATGATGGCTGGGTGATAAATGCCAAAGAGGAACTGGAAACAAATTCAAAGTCATTAAAGAATGCCTTTCCACTTCCCTCTACACCTTGGCCATTTCTTATATTACTTTCCCACACAAATGTCAGAAAAATATTAATATAGTGTGAAACTGTTTATAAGTAGAATACACAAGACACCTTCTGTAAATCATCAGAAAAATACAGAGCAAACTAAGATACACTTAGCAGGACCCAAAGCCAGAAAAGGATCACTTTAAAATCTGATAAAATTATTTAGTGAATTCTATTTTCATGTTCCTGCAACAGATTAAATTTTCTGTAAACATTAACAAGTGTAGAAAATTGAGGTCTACTTGCCACACACATAGTATTTGGATTTAACTACTGGGTTTATTAATATCTAGATATATTTTCCATTGCATATCTGAGCCCTCTTTATAATGAAAGAGCAAATTAAGTATTACACATACCTGTAAGACACAAATATGCAGCTAAATACCGTTTTTCAAGGCCATCTTTATAGGTCTGAATCGCACCATAGATTGGAGGTAGAATGAAAATCAGGTTACTCACTGTGTTCCCTGTAGGACAGAAACATAAAGCAGAGATTTAGAATTGGGTATTATGCACTTTAACTAAATCTAACAAAATTACATTCACTCATTAGAGACAGGTTCAACAGTTTTCATTCAGAAAGTGACTCAGCAAGACACCACTGCTCTCCATGCCTGGTCTAATGGAAGGTTGTCCCTGCCCCCAGCAAGGGGCTTGGAACTAGATGGTCTTGAAGGTCCCTTCCAGCACAAAACCTTCTAGGACTCTATCCTACATTCTACCCAATGCAAAGAAACGACATGTGTTGCAGAGACCAGAGAAAGCGATAAAAGCCAAGAGCCCAGCTCTCATACAGTGATTTAGATTTGGTCTGTTTTTCTTTTCCAAACTGTGCTGACCTAAGCAGAAGTGCAATGAAATCCTGCAAAGTTTAAGTGAAACAAAAGGAAATGGTGCATCTCTCAACAGAAGAGATGCAGATTCAGCTTTTTAGCTTAACCACAAATCATAATTTTGAGAACAGAGGTTATGTTATGGGAATTAAATGCCATACAATTTGGGAAAATGAGCAAATCTGTTAAAAAAGGCTTATATAGAGTAAACTGCACATTTTCACATACCATCAGTTAAATATATATAAAACTGAAATCTAATTTGCAAATATCCAAATTAAATATACAATTTATGAGGCTATGAAGACACCAAACCCTCTGCCTATCTCTGCATTTTTTATTCAGCAGAAAATCCCAGAAGCATTTCACATTCTAGAACAAAGAACAAGAGTGAGCAGGTCCTTTCTGAATCAGACCCCTAATTCTAGCAGACATTTTTCAGGAATCCTACTTGCCAAGATCCATCCAAAAGAAAAGCAAAACATACCTAACTATGTTCATATAACCCTAAGGCATTGCAGCACCTCTAAAAACAAAAATCCATACCTCACAGTCTTAAAGAAAATTCATACTCAAATGGGAAAAAGGTTATTTCAGAACGCATGTAGCAGAAGCGTACCTAGCTCCCTTGAACAAAGTAGCTCTTTCATATTCTCACAAAGTAGATACAAATGTCACTTTGAGACAGTCTTCTCAACCAGTTAAAAATCTCATCTGATTTTTATCAGAACTTCTTTAAATCACTTCCTTACTGATTTAACATCATATCGTGCCCAAGCATGAATTTCACCAAGTAACAACAGTCAAATCAGATGTGCCAGAGACCTCACTCATCTAGTCAGCTCTAAAGTTCCTGCATGTAAAAGGAGCCCAGCTGAAAACAAAAAACCTTCTGCAAGGATGTACAAGTTTATACAAATATAAAAGCCTTTTTCATGTTTAACATGGAATCCTTTTACCACATTCCTACAGTGTTGCAATAGGTAGTGATTCCCTTTCAACAGAGACCACATTTGGAAGAAATTCACTCAAATGCTGTTGTGTGACACGCTGACCATTGCCATGTCCTCCTGTAAATCATGCAAACACGTCACTGAACCTTGAGAAGTAGAATAAAGGTTACATAGTCTGGATAGCGAAACTTCTGCTTTCTAAAGCAGTGCTCAACCATTTTCAAGAGAAGTCAGTAGACATTATATAAATGTCACTGTTCAAGGTCACTTAGCTATGAAACTGTCAAAAGCCTGGCAAAAATTCAAATATGAAACTGCCAAACAAAAGAAATACCATGATGCTTATCCACAATTGGGAAGGCACAGGACTGTGGAAGAGAGTTGCAGTAGGATAACAAACTTCAGATGGTTGTAAGAATGCAGAAAACAGATTCTCCTGTAGGAAAGGGAAGGGAAGGTTTCAACGCTTCCTGTAAAACTATAATTACGTTAAATTATTGAAAATTTACGAGCATTTAATCTGGGACCATCTTGCTGAGAGAGGAAATACCATAGACCTAATCTAGCTGTACATTCCTGCCACTCCTTTTCTGCACTTTTTGGCCCGTATTTTTCAGAACATTTGCAGCATGGATTAGGCAAGCCTATCTGCAAACATACTTATTGAAAGTTGTGTACATTTTTTTAAAAGGGGAAATGGGGGCAGGGGAACAATAAAGTCCTCTGGCATGCTGCTAGCAAAATTACTTTTTTCAAGAACAAAAACTCCAAGGCCTCTTGCAAACCCAAGGTACCCAGGAATACATATTTCATAGAAGTCTAGCTAGTCTTTACAGGATTATCCTCACACAGAATAGCTTATAAATTCATTAAAAGGGATTTTTACTAATTCCATCAAAAAATGGCAGTTGGATATGCACAGAGATTAACAAAGAATATCAAGAAAGAAGAAAAAGGTGGCACAATGCAGACTCATAACTCTAAAGTCATTTAACAAACAAGGATATGAAACAAGTTTTGCAAGAAATAAATATGGAAGTTGAAAATGGGAAAACAAACTGTCAACAAAAAAAATCTCATCTTTTTTCACTAAATTTCCTTTTTTTAAAACTGGGGGAACATAATGCATCAGAACACCACGGGAAAACCAGAGAATGGAGAAATTGCAACTAAGGCAAGGGGCAGAAGATACGTAAAATAATTAAAGAAGAAATTATTGCTTACACCTATAAGAAATAGGGTACATCAACAATCTGATGAATGCACATGGATGGACCTGGGCTTAACTCTGTACTGCATTCTTCTATTTCACTACTGGATTCCTTGAATACTGGACCAGGGAGTGACTTAATTTTTCTTTAGTGTCCAAAGACTGCTTCTCAACATTTTATCTTCAACATGTTCATCAACAGAAAGGCAAGCCACATTATCTGAGGGAGAAATTAATGAACTTTCAGACTGAAATGACAAGAATAGGATTAAATATGATGGCCACAAACACACCTTTCAATGAGAATATGAATCCTTATTCCATATATAGAATTCATCTAATTGAAGAGGCAGAAAAGTGAATTTAGACTGCATGGTAACTGACCACAAACCATCACAATGCACCAAACTGCTTAAATTTATTTCCAGTAGAGACAGTGAAAATAGTTATGTCTTCATGCAAGTCAACAGTAGAATACACTGTTCTCTAGTTATTGATAGAACAAAAGAGAAAACTCATCAGGTGCAGAGAAGCTCCACTCAGATAGGAGTGATGAATGGGAGCCTACAGTTTCAGAAGGGACAAAAATTGCTCAGCTCACTGAACAAAACAATGGCTGGATAGAACAAAACTGTGCTCTGTAAAGACTTTGTGGGTCAATGCCAAAGACAAAAGGGAGCTGTTTGAACTGAAGGATAATACTGACAATGACTAAATAGATATAAACTAACCCTAAATAAATGCAGGCTAGAATAAAGAGGAAAGCTTCCCATTAGAGAGGAAATATTTACAACTGCTTCCCAACAGAAATGAGCAGCACGATGAACCTGCTTTCTGGGTGGAGCTCAGGAAGCTCCACAATCAGATTACACAATGTAGTAGCATATTGGAGTGCTAAACCAGACCACATCCACAAAGATTATACATGGTACTAGGTACAGGGATAAATTAATGTCTAATTGTGACAATGTGACAATGTGACGGACTGCACAAGTCTTTCAAGACTGTTTTAATGCAAACCATTGTTTCAAAGTAATGTTTTATTCATTGAGAGAACACCATAAGGTACCAGACCAAAATCAAATTTATGCAAAACATCTTTTCAACAAGCTTCTGTCTGTAGGAAGAAGAACTGTATGAGTGTTAAACCACATCTGCTTCCTGTTCTACAAATACAGCAGCAAAATCTGACAAGTGTTCTTCTAATGCACGTACATTCACAGTCATCTTCAGATCCTAAAAAATGTGTACTATCATTAACACAAAGACCTGTACACAAAGGCTGATCACAAATATGAAGAAAAATAACTTAAAAGGGAAACAGTTTCTACAGGCAAACACAGGTACAATGTACAGCTTACTGTTGCACAGGCATTGTACACACAGTCGGGAAGGACAAAAATCGGAAGTACCTTCCATAAAATTTCCATTTTTCCAAATATTCCACACTAGAAAGAAATTGTTACAATAAATTTGGATAAAGAGTCAAAAGAGACAAAAAAGTAAACTTGTAAATGAGTTATAAAATAACATGGTCACAAAGGAATAACAAACAGGATGCAAAAAGATAAGGAAAAACACTGGAAGTTAGAATTAAGATATTGTTTTCAGTGAGGAAGGAAAAGTGCTATCATAAAAAGAAGCTAAAATTATCATGCTCAGCTCCTGACAAAGTGATCAGTGTTATTTATCCTGTGTTAAGAGAGGTTTTCTCCTATGTTTGTACACAGAATGACAGCAAGATGTAACAAGCACAAGGATCTTTCCAAATTTTAAAATGTTCTTGCTTTCTCCGTCAAACAAATGAAGACTTTTCACTGTCTTATGGCTTTTACAAGACCCAAAACCAATAGAAATAAATGTTACCCTCAGAGAGGAAAGAAGAAAATACTTGCTGTTTAAAAAATTTACTATATATAAAGAGCTCATTTAATATCAGGACTAACAAACACAACATTCACCACAGTGAGATTTTTCAGCTGTCAGATTTTTCATTATAGTAAGATTTTTGAATCCAAATGTGAAACAGGAGAAACATATATATATTTTAGAAAATAGAAGCCACTTTCCTAAGTTGTAATAGAGTCAAAGTATCCCTTTAAGTAAAACACACGAGTAAACAAAAAAAGTTTTGAGGCTAAAAACATCCATTTCATTGGCTGCATATTATGGTGCTCTGCACAGTCAGTTCCTGGATCATGCAGCTTTCATTTTCCATCACTGCAGGAAGAAATTAAAAATACTTATAAAAAACAAAGCCTGTCAGATGGCATCATGTAGAACTTGATTCATCTTTCTATCTGCTTTCAGATATAAGGAGCTCTATTTCATGGCTTTTGTTTCTGGAATCATCTCATACAGTGCTGGTGCAAACTACAGCTCATTATTAGAGTTTACTGAGTTGCAAGAAATTGCAAAGCAGTGCAATTCAGGCACATTTGAGAGCACAACCAACTACCATTACATATGCTCTGTTGTTGAGAACAGCCAGCTACACAGAATCATCTGGTTTGGCCACTACCTTCAACCTCGCGCTTTTTTTGCTTATGGCTTATCACCAGGAGGGCAGAGCAGCAATTAGATTTTCACTTCCACCAGCCAGTTTTCATATATTCCACTTCAAAGTCTACAATAACTGCACTTCAGAGTGTTAGGAAATGAAAACTCCTGTTTCCATTTGATATTTCAAAAGGACCTCAAGGGGAGAAAACCAAGTCATCCCAAAAGGAATTTTGCCAGTATGTAATTACTGGAATCCCTACTTGCTAATGTGCATGAAGGATCAATAAAAACTTCCTGTCACTCAGTGAAATACAACACAGTGTTACTGCAGGCTGGAACACAGGACCAATGCTGACTTAAAAAATAAAATTATAAAAGAAAAATAAAAAAATGTGAGTATGGGGTGTTTATTTTTAAGTTAAAAGATCCATGTCTTACGTTGTGTAATTCTTCTTTCCAAATACTAAGCTAATCTTGGTTTTGTTTACTGGGACATTAATTGAAGTTATAACTTCTGCAATTCAGCTGCAACTTGTAGTGGCCACCACACTTCTAATAACAAAATAGGAAAAATACTGAAGGACACAAATACCAAAGGAATTACTGAACTGTAAAAGCTGTGTATAAAAGCTTCCTGAGGAACTATAAAAATGAGTACACATAAATAACAACTCAAATCAATAGATCTTTACTGAGACTTCTAGATCTTCCTAGGTATTTAAAATAATATCAGAAATCTGTAAAGTTCGCATAGATCATAGGAATTATAAAATTATGACAGATAAAACAGCACAGAAAAATATAATGAAGTACATTACAAAGGAATGCTGCATTAATCTAGCTTTGTATAGAAGTTTTCATACTATTATGAGAAATATTGTAAGGCACAAATGAGAGGGAGGAAATAGACACAACTAAGCATACTACATGCTACAAAGGAAAAGGAAGACCTACAAAGGAAAAGAACAGCTACCTAAATCTCAGCCAGGCAGAAGCCTGAAAGTAATGTGGAATCCAAAGGATTTACATTGGGGAAGGATTGAAAAGAAATATTATTTGCATTACTAAAGAAAAGCATTCGGATGAGCAATAAGGCTGAACCAAGGAAAAGGGAAGTTTCAGTAAAATACCTAGAAATCTAGGATTTGGCAGAAGCAACATCTCCCAAAAGAAACATGAGTCGTGGAAGAGTTTCAAACAGAATGGAAAACACACTGCAAGATACATAAAGAAAGCAATGCACTGAGGGTGAAGAAAGGTGGCAAATGAGGTGGGAACACAGGCTCCTTCCCAAGGCCAGCACCAACTCAGATGCATACCACTGGTGTGAGCACACCGCGTTCCAGTCGCACATGTCTCAGACCCAGCGGCAGCAGAGCTGCTTCCAGTAAGTCCAAGTGCTGGGACAAGGCCAAAAAAACTGAAGGCAACATTGCTGCTGCAGAGCTGGCCAGCTGGAATTTTTAAGTGTTTAAAGTCAGCATGCAGGACAGGGCTTCTAGACCTTCTAGGCTGCTTCTCCCTTGTCGGGCCTCCATTTCTCCAGGATATCCTTCTGAAGAAATAAAACCATTTCAGTGATATATTGGATTGAGGAGGGTTAAAGAGGCAATTTTAGAAAAAAAATAATTAATTATTAACAACACAATTTGATTTTTATTCCAGTGCACAGTTATAAGTGGTTCCAACATGCTGTGTAAAGTGATACATTCTGATTTATGGTTTTACACTTTATATTCCAGCTGCAGAATTCCTTCCCTTGGCATTCATCATACTAGTCCAGCTAATACTTTTAGATGGTTTCAGTCTGATTACACTATTTAATGTTACACTAGTGTTCTTCAAAACAATCAAAAGCTATTTAGAAGAGAAAGCTCTCGATGCTGCTGACTAACAAAACACACACAAGTAAGCTCAGTTCAAACCTGTAAAGTGTGGGTGTATTTTCTTATGCACAAGCCTCTTTGGTATGCACGTCCTACAAAAGCCCTTATTATAAACTGCTTCTGAATTGCCCTAGGTCACAATTAAGCTATCCTTTTCCTTACCCCCATCTCCACAAACTGCTTTGCTACTGTATAGTGAAGGCATTTCAAAAACTACAACCTAACAGAATACTATACTAACACTGATCTTGCTTCTTATGTAAATTATACTAAAAATAAATGAGAGAAATGAGAGAAAGCTAATACTTAACTAATTATACAAATTAAAGCTCCACTTGTTCCTTCATAAGAAACAAATACCCTTGACAGTACCCTTGCAATCCCAGAAATACTTATATTTATGCTTATAGTGCAAATTTAAATTTAAAACATTTATTGAGGGGCCAAAGAATTTTTTGGTCTTTCCCCTCAAATCTAAAACACACTGGTCACCTGTTTAGTCTTCTTTACTGCAGGATCTAAGCAACCCCAGTCTTCTGGCTCAATATCCCTGCAAGACGGGCTGGATAAAGCTGCCTGAGTCACAAAGAAACCTGCATACGACTGAATTCAGGACACCAAAGTGCTCCTCTAGCCACTTGACCATCCTTAGCTTCCACAATAAAAATTAATGAGTTCACCACACCACTTCTCATAAGTAAAGCTTCAAAGCAGAAAGTACAGCCACAGTAGGAGCTGGGTACTTTTCCAGAAACAATGTTTCTGTTACTAATTCTCATATTTAGCATAATGAACTTCTCCTCCTGGAATTCTTAAAGGCTATCACAAGTGAAGAAAAAGTGTCTAAAGCCCCAGAACTTACACTGATTTTTTTTTTTAATTTTTTTTTTTTTAGAGGGCTCTGTCTCAAAACCTTTCATGAGTGAAGACTGAGATCAGCATGAACTGCTCTTCCCCAGAAAGCATTAAAAGGGCAGATTAAAACCGTGGAGGACCAGCTGTGAAGTTTAATAGATAATTATGAAAGCAATTCCAATGAAAATATTCTGAGGTGATTGGCCAGAATAAAGATCGCTACAACACCTCAATTAAAAAGCCAAGTACTGTGTCTCTTTTGAAGCCTATTATCTTACTGTAATTGTATGTTTATCACACCAATACCTGTCACAAGTGCAGGGCATCATGGAACAGTAATAAATGGCTTTTGCATTTTAAATGTACCATTACATGAAAAATAACAGTATTTAGAAATGTAATAATAAAGATGTTAGAATTTATTTGTGGCCATTTTTTTGAGACTGCAGGAAGCAATTTAGAGAAATATGACAGTGCACACCTTCTTTACAGGACATTTTATTCTCAATGCAAGAAATTCACAATTAACCAGACTGCAAGGAATAAACTTGCATTACAGCCAGCTGCTATGCCATCCTGTCATATTTTAATATTGCTTTCCTAGGGTATGGGAAACCACATGGAAAAGAAAGCATAATTTCCCTAATAAACATGAATCTAAGATGATAGCGAGCACACCAATTACTTTGAAGTACACCTGGAAGGATTTTGAAAGCAAATTTAAAGTAAAAACAGTTGACATAGGCAGATCATTTGAAATACCAATCTAGAAAGCTCACTAAAAACAAGTGCTTACATCTGGAAAATGCAATCAAAGTCTAAAGAGATTAGGCTGAGATGATGTAAAGTTAGAATATTACATGCAATTAGCTTGCTGCTGAAGGGCAGATTTGCTTCTTTTATATCCTTTACTGGAAAACAAAATAAAACTTATTTTGAATGTTATTTTAAGGCAGGTTGATGATATTGGACTGGAAGGAAGTAACAGACATGGAGATTAATGTTCATCCCAGGCTAAAATTAAGCAGCGACCAATATATTGCACTGATCATCCGTTTCATTTTCAATATTCTTAACTCCTTCCAGCCATTCTTCTCCTATGCTGGTGTCAGCATCCTGGCTTCCTGTTCAGTGTCTGCACCAACTCCTCTCAGTCTAAGGGTCTGTCCAAATCCAAAAGCACAGCTTTTAGCAGCTGACAACTTTAAGCTACCAAGTACATCCAACCCAGCATCTGTCAGTCCTCACTATAATGAAAAAAACAACTTGATACCCATGGAAGCTGTGGGTATCAGCCCAGAGGCCCTGGTAGGACCAGGCACTACCCAGTGACACAGGAGAGCTGAGCCTTAGGGGAGGAGCTCAACATGCTCACTGAATGGTGAGCAGCAGAGAATAATGTCCGGGTATTTGTAGCTTTAGCTTGAGTAGCCCACCTTCAAAATCCAAATCCTCTCACTTTCTTTCCTTTCTTACTATCAATCTGGATTTCCCTTGGGTATCCAAAACAACTAAAGCCTCTCCTACTTTGCCTGACTTGGATGGCAGGAAATTAAAGGTGAAATACTACGTGGCAACTGTAGGAGAACACATGAGGATAATGAAACTGGTCAGTAATCACAGCCTGATTCAGACACACAGCAGACACTCAAATACTGATTGGTGCCATTCACCCTCTTATCATCAGTATTAATAAAAAATTCCTTCTACAAATATATATTTTTTTTTTCCCAGGGCTGTTTTAAATGAAAAACCTTAAGACTACCTGAAACATGTGATGACAAGCAACTGATCACAAAAATGACCCAGAGTCATCATCTTCATTCCTAAGTATCTAACTTTATCTCTTTTACATAGGTACTTCATTTCTCCAAAGTCTTCATAACCTTTTCCAGTTAATATAATAACCTCCAGCAAGAACTTTCAACAGCACCCAATTAATTCAATAATGCAAGACTCAAAGGTTGTCACTCCTAGTCTATAACTCCAATTGTATTCTTTGGTCACTGTCCAATTGTCATTTCAAGATAACGCTCTTGTTTGTGCTTGAAAAACGAGAAGAAAAAGACTGGCAGCCATCTATTAACCGTGGCAAAAGCTATTTATCTGGAGGGAGAATGAAGCTTTTCCACAGAGAAAGTAATATCAAACTCAGTATGTAAAGTATCTCACAGTCTAACCAACTAAAGGAAGACATATAAAATATATTGAAGGTTCAAGCTCTAAAGACTATCCTTTTGTTATAAATGTAAATGAATATAGTACCTGCACAATTATAGTTCGTAAGGTAGGTGGCAGGAATTTGGGCAGAAATCTGTCTTACTTAGTAAGACACAAAATAGTTGAAAACCATATACAAATTAACCATGTTCCCAACACAAGGGGTGGCCCAAAGGCTGGCAGAGGAGATCTTTCAGAGGAAATGCTTGAGACAATAATAGAAAAGAAAAAAAAACAAAACCCCAGAAGTCAAGTGGAAATCAGCATGGAAGAGCTTGGAAGGAAATGTGTTTAAGAAATGGAAATTGCTTTACAGTATTTCTCTGCAGGCCAGAATAGAGGGGGGAAAAAAGGACATGAAAAAATGAAATTCTGATAGACTCAAGTTTCAGAATTTCAGTACTGCACTGATGTTATGCATTGTGCAGAAGAATGTATTCTGAGGAGCCTTTTAGGATTATAAAACTTGGGTCTTGAAAGATTTAACAGCTACCAAAACTCTGAGTGAAAAGCAACTGTGGTATCACAGATCACAAAGGCATAGCAGTTTGTTTAAGTGAATGAAAACAACATCTGCTGTATGATTTCACTACCACAGTGCATTTCTCTGCTGCTTTACAAGGCATTGACACAATTCAATTGAACTGATTCTTAGAGAGACACAGTGTTCACCAGTAGCACAAACCATCAATGATCCTCTGGTTTTTACTCTGCTGCATCTAAAGAACCCTGAACTTCCACACTGCTGCTTCTAGTGGCAGCTTATGGAGATAGCATTAAGCTGGTATGAACAGAAGTGTGTTGCCAACCTTTCTTCTACATTTTTGCTACTAAATTGAAAAAAATAAAGCAAAAAGTTTTCTCTGGTTTTCCAGGCAGTTTACTCAAACACTGTGGTCAGCACACTGTGTATATTTTATTCTTTCTGCTTATACAGATCATTTTCACAACTGTGAAAAACACTTGGCAAAAAAAAAAAGGAAAAAAAAAAAGACAAAGACATCAGTTTCCATTCATGAACAAAATATTACCTGGTGCAACTCTGAATTTATACATTTGTGGGGGCTTTTTTTAAGTCTATAAGATTTAAAATCTAAAAAATAAATAACATCTGTATCCTGTGGAAGGAATGCAGGGATATCAGTAGAAATACACGCTGCAGCTGCATGCAATAATCCCCAGAGTAGCTTGGCTGCTGCAGTCTGGGGTCAGCACCAGACCTGGAAGTCTCTGGCAGGAGAGCAGCACTACAAACTCCCTCCAAGAACAATCAAATCTGTAATGAGACTCACACAAACATGCAAACGTTTGCTGTGCAAGAAAGGATAAGTACTTGTAGAAGAAACACTCATTTTACCTAGAAGAAATTTAAACTCCTCTCTTGTGACTACAAAATCAGTTCATCAGTCATTTTAGCTTCCTGTTGCAGAAGACGCATTTGACTTCAAGGCAAGCCAGATTTACAGACCCTCTTTCTCAAAGACATACAAGTAATTTTTCAGTTGTCCCTGGGTTTCCTCAATGAAGCTTAAAATACACATTTGAAGGGACCACAATAGAATGCTTTTCAGTCAGGAAGCAGGTCTTTGCCTGAACAAACAAATGGTGTTGACCAGGTAAAATGAAGAAAGAGATGTCATTTGTTTATCAGGTTAATACAGAAATATCTCTGTCCGAAGATTGAAAGTGTCCAGACTAATTTTAATGCCCAGTGCTCTAAGGTACTTCCTTGAGCTAATATTGCATCTGTTTCCCAGATGCTGGTTCTTGTTCAAATGCAAATCCTTATCCAACTGGAATCAGCAATTACTAAAAATCCAGCCTAGAGTAGTGGCATCATTATCTTACTGCAAATAATGAGCTCATTAAAACACTATAAATCGAGAGCTTCTAGGGTCATGTCATGACCATTGAGTTGATACCCTGAAACCCTACTAGCTGGAATACCTACAAAATTCATACAAAACATAGATATTCAGGTCACCCCTAACGCCATGTCTTTCCTAATCCTGCTTGTCTCCTTTCCTGCCTGAGGAAGTCTAAATCTTGCCTTCTCAAATATAAAAGTCAAGCCTCAAACTAACATCCTGAACCTTGCCCAGCTTAATCAGGCCACACTTTTGTCCCCTTCTCCAGTTTCTCCGATTAGAGAGGAGAATTGCAATATTACCTGGACTTGGCTAAGGGAAAACACCTCCCTGTTCCCAAAACCAGCCAGAGATCCTTTAAGAGACACACACTCTGCACGCACCATTTCAGGGTCACTCCAAGGACACTGCATTCAGAAAACATGTCCAAAGGAACAATGCAAAACCAAAATAAGAAACTGAAGCCCCAGGACACAGCTGGGAAATAGACATGCTGCTGGACACTAATCTCAATTTTGAAATAAAGTTTGGAATTTCCTTCAGGAAAGTGCTGCAACGTGCAGGGCAGGTTGAGTCACCAGTTGGTGGAGAGGCAAAGAACTAAAGAGAAATCTTGTTTGGCCGAGGAAGGGGCACAAAGGGTGCAATCTCTCCACTGAGATTGTCAGAGCAAACTTCTGCTTTCCAAACTCCAGACACACTGAAGTACGTACTCTGCCAGAGGATGATGGACCTGACTGTAAAGGAGATAATGATCCTGGAGATGCTGACTGCAGTGATCATTTAGAAATACCAGTTTCACAGTCACTGGTCACAGTGCACATGCAACATATTTCTTCAAGGAAATTAATTTTTAGAAACAAAAAAATATATATAATGGTTAGACACTCCATTTTTTTGAACTAGCACAAAAACACTGAAAATTTATAATTGCATTTTCAAGTACAAAGAAGGGTCTGTACCTGAAACCTTACATCTAAACAGTAGCCAGCAAAATCACTGAGCCTCTACCCTGAGCTTCTCTATATGGGCATATTCAGATCAATTAATGGTAAATGACTGACACTGAAGCGGTGTTGCTCTGGGTTTTTTTCTATTGCAGCCTTCTCTAGAATTCCTTTCTTCCTGACACATTCTTTTGCTCTTCACAGTACTTCCTCAAAGACAGAATAACGAAGCACCTTTAATTCATGCAGCAGCTCAGCTTCTCTGCTAATGGACAGAAGAATGAGTGTAATTAAAGAGGCAAGTGCAAAGAGCCCCCCAGCTAGAAGGCAATCTAAGGTATCAGCTTTGCCCTGATAACCACTTGCAAGTGGGCTCTCTTCTAGCATTATAATGTCATGTTTTGATACACATTTTGAATTAAAAGAACTCTTTGCATTTTATTAACCTTTCATGAGCCACTAACTTTTCCATGATCCTCTTGAGGTTGTCAAAGAAACAGCCTAGTGTGTGAGCACTCGCACGTATTGTGAGATAAAACAACAATACACTGCTGAGCTGTTGGGACTGGAGACAATTCCCAGACTTCCTTTGAACATCTTTGCATCGATAATTAAATCTTCCTTCTTTTTTTAAAAAAAAATAAAAATCTTTCCCACTTATCTGTGAAAGGCACCAGCAAATAAAGAAAATGCATTACATAAATAGCAGTTACACACACAAAAAACACAACAAACCCCAGACTGAAGACTTTTTGTCTTTCAATTATGACAGCCTTTAATCTTTGACTAAAAGCTCATTAGAAGTAACTTAAAAGTCAGCAGTGTTCCTCTATAATAATTTATTTTACATTAATCTTCTGATTTCTAGCTACAAATATATATTCTATATATTCTATTATATAAAAAAATATATAAAATTCATATCATGCAGTTCATAGACCTGCCTGCCTCAGTTTGCACATAAGAAAAATTAAATTGTACAAATGTCACTGCTCATTTGGAGTGGCAGATGTCCAACTGCCAGCTGTACAAGTACTGAATATGAAGCACTAATTATAGAGTAATCAAATGTTTTGTTAATCCATATTTAAGAATTTTATTGTCTCTTAATAACTACACACATATCAGTAGATAAACACATGTGGTCCATTAGCACAGCATCTGCCAGGTTTTAAGCATATCCATAACATAATGGATAAATAAGAACTGATGATTGGAGAAATCAACTTTCCCAGAGCCTTCGACTCCATCTTTCAATGAAGGTTGGTGGGGAAACTGAAAATTGAACTGTCATGAGATAAAAGGTATAGTTGGATCATGAATGGAAGATAAAAAGCAAGGAAGAATTAAAAATAATATATAAATCATTTCTGATGCAAAATCCATCAAAACAGTGTTACAAGACTACCTTTAGGCTTAAGCCAAGAATGTACTTTTACAGCCTAGGAAAATAAATAAATTAATGCAACAGTATTTGCCACTCATTCAAAATCAAATAGAAAGAAATAAAAAAAAAACATGACAGAACAGACCATCTGGCTTATGATTTTGCTTCTGCTATATTACTCTTTGGAGAAGGGAACCCCTCTTTCAACTTCTTTTTGTCTGCAGCACAAAAAACAAGCTAGAAGTGCTCATCCTAAAATGCACCACACAGCTGAGCACTGTTCTGCACACTCCACTTGACTTTACACTCACCATCAATTAGTTTAATGCTTCTTTACCTTTTTGCTTGCAGTGTCCCCTAAGTTTAGGGAGCTCCCTCAAGAAGCCAGATAAATTTCCAGAGGAAAGTTGTGATGTGGTTTTCTCCAATGTGGTCATTAAATTTACTCACTCAAATCCCTTTCAGTCTTCAAGTCTACAGGTCTGTGACTTTTTTTCTGTTAAGCTACTCTTTAGAACTCATCTGTGTCATGTCATCTTTAAATCGCTCCATCTCAGCCAGGCAGGCAGTTGGGCTGATCACACCCAATTAAACTTGATGTTTCCTTCATCTGCCACTTTATCACTGAAAGAACTGCAGAGGTCTTGGAGGCAGACAGTTGGCTTTATTTTAGTTTTCTTACTCTCACATAGAGAGTACCTAGCCCAACAGTCTCTGGCTGCTTTCCAAAGCCTCTGGCAAAAAAAGGCAAAATGCAACAGGACACCCACGAGGAACAAGTGACAATCCATACGTGGCAGTACAAATTCAACATTAATGATATCATTCTAAGTTTAAGTAAATTTTGCAAGTTTTTATGCTTTAAAGTAATGATCCCCACAGAAAATAGAGATCTGTGCATCTTTGGCAGCTGTCCTTTCAAGCAATGCCTAAAAAGAAACAATAGTATTTCTGTGTCACAGTTCACAATGTAGAGAATGCTTGGATGGCACTCTCTACCATCCAAGATGAGAGATAATGAGATATTTTACACTGAACAAGACAAGAAACAATAATCTTATCTCAATCTCTTGTCTGAGGCAAAAATCAGAAGGCTTTAAGGAAATGGAACAAAAATAGCCAGACACATGGGCAGATTCTCATTACATGGGTGGGATTTTTACCTAAACAAGAGTCCCATAAGGAAATCCCAGTTACAAGAAGTCACTTACCAGATCTCTAATGAAAACAAAAACTAATGGATTTAACTCTGGTAATGATATTAATAATAATAAAAAATATTTTCTTATACTAAGGTATCAGAACATGCTGAGACAAGACCAGAAGCCAAGAAAGAAACAATTTCACCAATTCCTTGAAAAGCCTGAAGCAATATTCTAGATGCCTACTTCTGTAAATGGCAGCATAAGGATATAATATCTCTAAAGCAGTCATGCTGTAGATGATGCGTATTACTCGTGGACAATGATAGCTCAAAGCAGCAAAACTGGAAACATGACTCAAGTTTGATCCAAACTGGAACACAACATTCTGTTGATAAAAACAACAAATTCGCCCCCAAGATTTTCCTGACTGAATGATAAGCGCTCATGTACCACACAGGGCTCCTTTGAATCTAAAGTATCTGTTTGAATTGGTATACTCTACATGCTTTCAACAAAGGGGATATGTGAAGATTAGTTATATTCACTTATCATATTCTAAAAGAGAAACTCTTCTTGCAGGAATGACTAAATGCAAGAAGGGTAAGGCTCCCGTCATACACATTCATGTCAAAACAGACCTCCAAAACTCAATGTTATGTGGGCTAAACTGGCCCAAAACACCAACCCTGCTAAAATTAGAGTAAGCTGTAACATTTGAATGGTAAGTGCTAAAAACCAGAATTTATATTTGCCCTTTTTCTATTTGCTTATGTGGGAGGATGGTGGGTTTATCTTTTACTATTTTTCTCAATCAAGTGTACAAAGTTTGGATAATTCAGCTTTCAAGCACCGGGACCTGGAAAGGTTTAGCTTAAAAGGAGGAAAAAAAAACCCAACATGTCTACTACTTGCTCTTCAGCACACAGGAGTCAATCAGTGAGAAATCCTAAAAAAGGAATTACTGCACCATACAATAGGTTTGATCAGTGAGGGATGTAAGACTCATTTTAAGGCTTAATAGAGTTAAGCTCACAAAACAATTCTTTTCAACTGGTTTTCCATTTCAATTGGTTTAATATTCTACAGACGGATGTAGAGCAGTTAGTCATCCACCTCCACAGGGGAGAAAAACTGACTAGATGCAGACTCAGAAAGGCAAGAAAAAATATTTTCATTATAAAAAAAGTGAACTTTTGAATACATGTCATTGTGTTTGGGATACATCAAGGGAATGCAAGTATGAAGAGCTACACCACCATCTTACTTCGCTTCCACATCTCTCACTACGTACAATTGATAAAATGTTGTAATTTACACTAGTTCTTTAAGGAGCGAATGGCAAGGAACTGCATGTGGGCTTTTAGAACACAATGTAGCAATTTTGTACTAAAAGTAGCATGTTAAAACCAAATGCTAAACAGCACAAAAATGAAATTTGCACAAGCAGCTTTCTGTTTGGTTCCTCAGCCTACAACCTACTGGCTTTTGACCTGCCAGTATTCTTCGATTTTTGGGCCTCCAAAGTTTCTTATAAATTATTAATAACAAACACTTAATGCAAAAAAATTTACATACAATCAGCTTTACCTGAGTGATACCAAGTCAGAAACTGCTTTTCACTCTTCTGCAAGGTAAAACTTCAAATAATATCCCCAGGACACTTACTGCCTCAGACCCTGAAAACATTGTTACAGAACCACTGCTGAAGAAAATCTAACCCATCTTGGCACCTGGACTGAAATTAGCTGCTGTTAAGCTATCCATACACCACAGCAGGCTTACTTACTGTTTTGCATTTTACACTTAGACCACTTAAATGCTTTATCTTACAGCACAGCCCCTATATACAGTTTTTTTTAGTGCAATTGACAGACCAACAAGCCGTGGTCCCAAACACCAAAATCATAAGGGGGGACCAGACCTTGTATAATTACTCCCTTTTTCTTCAGAACACAAGCCTTTCTGCCTCCCATTACTCTAATCCTCATCTTCCTTCTCCTGAATAATCCAAAAGTAGACAAAAAGTATCACTTAACAAGGCCAACAATGCAGGGATTATTTTAAAAATTTACATGCTAGTCAAATTTATTTTTACATTAGTGAAGCAACAGAACTTCCTCTTCCCTATGAGAATTATCTCACAAGGAAAGCACAAAAATACACACTCTGCAAAAGTCTCATTCTATTTAAACTTCTAACTCTGTCCCCTTAAAGAGTATTTAATTTTGTTTCCTTTTCAGCCAACCTGCCTCTTTTCAACCATAAATCTACACACCAACTTCCTTTTTCCTCTGAGCTCCTAAGCTGCTTATGCTGCCATTGTTCATTTCAGATCCTGTTCTCCTTCCTATTCCTACACTCTGATGCCTCTTTCACAATTATTCATTTTGGATCCTCACCCATGTCAGTGTTTGCAACCCGAAACACTTGCAGCTTGGCATGGATACCCAGAACCCTCCGTCTTCTGCATGCCAAACTCTTCCAAACCGCTGCTGAAGTATCTCAGCTATGTGAAAGGCCTCTACAGATTGCCCACTTCAATCACTTCAGGGTAGGTGAGCCTGGTCACTTTAGCACCCAGGGCCCTAACACTTCAAAGGCAGCTACTTACCTTATACGTGTGAAAGTTTTTTGTAGTACAAGGCGTCTGCCAGGCAGCAGCACATAATTATAACTACTACACCCTTTAAAGTCACTGCTCAGGATACAAAATATTTAGTTTTTCAACAAAACCTCAGCGACATATAGGGCTTGATCTTTTATCACTTGCAAGACACTCCTTTCTCAAGCACCTGATGAATGACACCGTAGTTGAAGCCCCTTCTTTCTTTCCCTAAAACATGTTAAATCCTGACTGTTTCTGCATAACAGAGTTTCGATGTCAAACCACTGCTCTGCTCTCTTGCAGGGCTCTGAGCTATCCTAAAAGATAGCCACGTGCAACAGAGCGACTCTTCAAGCCTCGCTGAACTCCCACCACCTGCAGCAGAGCCACCTGATTGATGACGGTCATCGTGAGGCACCAAAGACCACCTGAGGGAAGGTGTCTTTCCTGGGTGAAGACGTATCTTGCATAGGAAGAGACCTTTTCTCTCCCAGATCGGTTTCATTTGGTTTGACCGTCCAGGCTGGGCAGATGGTTCCACCTCAAGCGGAGCGGAGCAGCAGACCCGTGCGGCTTCACGGCGTGGCGCCCCAAGCACGACTCCAGTGAAAACCCCTCTCTTCACCCATGCCTGTGGTACCACACAACCCCCCCGGCTCCCGTGATAACCCCCAGGAGCCACCTCACGGGCCACCCCGTGCCAGCCACCCCCGCAGGCCCCCGGCACCCCCGCTCCAGCCCTGCCATCCCTATGGACACAGGCCGAAGGGACACGCTTGGGACGGGGGCCCAAACAACGCGCTGGGGAGAGAGGGGCTACACCTCCCCGTGCTCCCGACTCGGATTTTTGGGGGAACGAGGTAGAAGACACCCATTTCCACCCACAGGGTTGGCTGAGGGGCAGCGGCACAGTCCCCCCTCCGGAAAGAGGGGACAGGGAGAAGGAGGGATTCCCCCGCCGCGGGGAGAGAGCACGAAGGGCTGCGGAAAGGGAGAAGGAGGCGGCGGTGGGACGCGGCCCCCGGGGCCGGGGCAGGGACCGGGGCCGGAGAGGCCACTCACAGAACTCGGCGATGTAGTAGGAGACAGCGTAGTTCTCCTCGCACCACTCCAGGGTGGAGGTCGGCGGACCCCAGTAACCCTCCCGGTCGGCGGCCGGAGCCATCGCGGCGGCCGCTCCAGGCTAGAGCGGAGCCAGGGCACGGGGGCAGCGGAGGGAGAAGGGCGCCGGGCCCGGAGCGCAGCGGCAGCGGCGGGAGAGCGGGCGGGGCCGGCGCTGGGCCCGCCCGGCGGGGCGGAGCCGCCGTCGCCATGGGGACGGGCTGCGGCCTGTCGGACGGAGGTGGCGAAACGTCTTGTGGTGAAAAATCTTGTGGTGAAAATATGTGGATATGGGGAACGTCTGTGAGGCAACACCAGCGCGGGGTGTGCTTGGCTATCAGGGAACCCGCGCCGTGCTCCTATGAGGGTGAGGCGGGACGTGCAACATCACGGCGCTCTCCTCACCCGCTTTACAAGCCGGTCTGCGGGCAGTGAGGAGGTTTCTCCTTCCCTCAGCTTTCCACTCCGGTTTTCCCTAGAGACGTCGTGGAGGGTTTGTCAGGCGAGCGAGACAGCGTGCTGCCTTCATGTTATTGAAAAACAGCTTCACAGCATCGTAGAATGATTTGGGTTGGAAGGGATCTGAAGGAACATCCAGTTCCAACCCCCTCCCTTGGGCAGGGACACCTTCCACTAGACCAGGGTGCTCAAAGCCCCATCCAGCCTGGCCAAGAACACTTCCAGGGATGGGGCATCCACAGCTTCTCTGGGCAGCCTGTGCCAGTGCCTCACCACCTTCGCATTGAAGAATTTCTTCCTGAAGGCAATGAAGAGGCAAGTGTTCCTCATACTCGTGGGCTGGGAGAAGGAAGGAGGGTTTTTTTTTAGCACTGCCTGCTAAATGGGGGTTTTCCTTTCCTCTGATGCCTTATTTAGTTTCCTCAATGCTTACTATGCGTACTATACTTACACCCATAATACGCAAAGTGCTTCTCAAGCAGAGTTGGTATCCAGAGGCAAGTATGATCTAAAAATGGAAAGACTTGAGACACAAGGGAAAAGAATAAAGTGTACCAGTAAAGGCCTGATAATACTGTGTGTGTTTTGTGTTTCAGAAGGCAATCCAAAGACTTGAGGAGAAGCTTTGGGCAGACCTTGGGGGCTGCACACAGTGCTTACACCTTGCTGGCTGGCAGAATTTATTACACCTGCATGTAAACACACGGACTTCTTTTTCCACATCTTACTTCTTCTCAACTTTCCTTCTGTAAGCTAAGAAATGCCAATTTAAACACAGACCTTTCCTACTGTAAATACTGCTGTTTCAGAATGTATACATCTATCATGAAGACTGTCTTGCCTTCTGAAGTTCAGTTTGTGTATAATTACGTTCAGCATCAGGTAGAAATGTATCTAACATATATTGCTACTCTTTATCATGGTGTAAAGCACAAAAATAAAATTTATTTTAGTGATGGCAATGACAACTAAATTATCAAAACATCATCAAAATCCCGGTAGATTTTTATATGCAGACCTGTCTTCCTATATTTTTCAGACCTAGATTACTCCCACAGATTTAGACTTTCAGAACTGGGGTCTGGAAGAGTACCAGACTGATAAAGATACATAAAACTGGCTGTAAACAATCAGGAGGATTCTGGCCTGCTTGATGCACTTCAGCTTTTCAGACTTTTGCAGGTTTAGTTTATATAATAAGGAAGTTTGTAGGGCTCTGATTTTTGTTCTCATGATAAACCATTTTAAGATTAGAGGTTCTTGACAGAAAAATAATTAAAACATTTGATATTGCAGTTCAGAAACTAAGGAGAGAACTATGAACTATTTTAAATATTAACTGATAGTTAAAAAGTTAAAAAGAATAAATATTTACTCACCAGGAGCAAAATTGGAAAAAATGTGGAAAAATGTAGGCAAGTTGGCTTTAAATAAATAATTAAAAATAATGATGCTTTTTTCTTTTCTCATCATGTGCATGTTGGACATGAGAAGATTTGCCACTAAGCTAGAAAAAGAAGTCAGACATGAAACTAGCTTTAAAACTGGTAACAAAGTGTTTTTTGTGGTAGATACCAATAAGGTAAGTTGTCATCCATTCTGATTTCTGCAGAAATACAAGAAAAGTTCATGGCTAGGCCTTAATTTTCTTTAATTTTAATTTTCTTAATTTTCTTAAGTTTCTGGGGTATCCTCCATCACAATATGCATTTACTTCTAACCTGTTCTGTGGCTTGGTTCTCTGCTTTTGAACTCTGACAAACCCTTCAGTCACTGCACTCAAAAGGAAAGTATTGAAGAGGCAGCCACAAACTATTATAATAAATGTGTTTTTTTCCCCTGAAAATGTTTCGTAGAGGTAAATTTTACTCCACAAAACCAACTTTGACTGCTTCAGGTGTTACAAGAATGCGTATTAAAATCAGTACTTTTCCTCTGTAACCTTGAGCTATGCCTAGTTCTGTCCATTACTGCACTGGATATAATGTGATAGCCTGAAGTTCTTTGCATCTTTGCATCTAAATGTGGTCTATCTGACTAAAGGATCAAACCTGCCTTTGTCCAGGTGTTGGGTTTTCTTTGTCTGATCTGTACAACCTATGGAGGGAGCATCTTGCTTCTGAAACAGCAAAAACCAAACAGAGCTACTGAAATACTTACTTTCAATATTACTAAAAGTGTGCTTGTCATGCTGATGGAGTGGTTTCCTGTGGCCTCAGGTTGCCTGTGCCAAAGGATCCTATTTCCATACAATTTAATGTTGGCTTGAAACCTTATGGCTTAACTCATCAGTGGGTAATTGAATCATGTCGGTTTATACCACTAGAGGGATATGTCCTGTCACTTTAGTGTATGGATCCAGCAGAATTTTGCTGGGCTATGGGAAAGGACTGCTGTTCAAAAATGGCACGCGTTCAGCTCCTTGTGATCAAGTAAATTCAGGGAATGACACCCAAGGAACACTTTTATCTCTGCTCTGTGCAAACACTTTATCGTGGCTTGTACTGCTGGTTGTTTTATTTCTGCATAAAATGAGACCTAATAAGCAGATTGTTTAGAACTCGTTATGGAGACTTATGTTGGGGAAGATTATACTTATTCCCTCTCATCAGTGTATGTGTGCAAAGGGAAAGATAAAATTGATATAAAATCTTGAAGATGTTTTCACTGCTTGGTTGTCATAATGTGAAAATAAGGATATCAGTCACAAAAATAAAACTGAATTTTGTCCTACATATTGCCTGTTCAAATTTTACAGGTAACTATCCCTGTATGGTTTGGGTAGGAAGGGATCTTAAGGATCCTCTAGTTCCAACCCCCCACCATCACCACGGCACCCTCACCAAGTTGCTCAAAGTCTAGAACAGTTCCAGGAATGGACATCCACAGTTTAATCAGCTCCAGTGCCTCACCACCCAAACATGAAAGAATTTCTTCCTAGTATCTAATCTGAGTCTGCCTTCTTCCAGTTCAAAACCATTTTGCTTTGTCCTAAGACTCCTTGCCCTTGTCAAAAGTCCCTCTCCGGCTCTCTTGGAGCCCCTTTAGGTACTGGAAGGAGCAATAGTCTTCCTGGAGCCTTCTTCAGCCTGAACAATCCCAACTCTCTCCAGCCCTCTAAGCACCTTATGAACTTGTCCCTCTTCTAAGGCCCTTTTGTATTGGGGAACAGCATTTGCACCATCTTAGGTATGGAATCCTAAGTCGTGACTCTCAGCTCTAAAGTCTTACTTGACACGATAAGGGTGGTTTCTAAATACTGCAGCTCCAAATGTCATTATTGGCAGCTTTCTGAATTGCCTAGTCTATACTGGTTAGAGGAAAAGGGCATCAACACCTCTAGATTCTGCAAGCCCAATCATGTGCAACATGTAATTCATCCCATTGATTTATATGCAAATAGCATAAGTAAGATGCTAAAAGTAGGATTATAAGAGGTTGAATCAGACTCTTTGTAATGTGCCCTGAAGTTTGAGGGCTCTTTATGGGCACTGGTGCCGAGATGATGGTAATTACACCTGGAGTAATATAATGGAAAATTATTGGCACCTGAATGAGTGAAAATGAGAAGTTGTTTCCTGACATGAGGAAGGATCTGATCCAAGAGACTTTAATGGACTTTAACAGATCTGATTGCCTGCTTGTTGCTAGGTAAAACAGAAATGCCTGTGCTGGAGGTAAATGAAGTCAGGCATTTGTAAATTATCATCAAGGGAACTCATGTCCTAGAGCCATATAAATATTCATAATTTCCCCAGTGTGATATGGCTGTTCTTAGTCATATTCTCAAGGCTATTGTTGCATTTTGGCAACTGATTGCAGTGGTGAATGACAGCATCACGGATTGCAGCTCTGTGGGTGCTGTGAGGACTCAGCACTGAGGGGCTCAGATAAGAATACAACTACCTGAATAGTGTTGTAAAGGATTGATGGAAACAGGGGCTCCTGAGTGCAGATATTTAGGGAAGGAGGTGTGACTTGCCAGGGACAGAACATACCCTCATGCAGAGGATGGTTCAGTCCTACAACCAATACTCAAAGCAGATATTAGGGAGGTATTTTCTCTTCTCCACCCTTTTTCAGCACAGCCTGTCTGCTCAAGTCTAGCAAGATGTATCCCAAACCCTTTAAAATCAAAAGCTGATCCAAAGCAGGTCCTATTTTACCAAAATGAGGATGTTTGCTTTCTTGTAGCAGTGGATTAATCTGAAGCTTTTCTGCACCTGGTGGTTACTGCTCTGCAAGCACACAGCCTGCGTAGGTGTCTGCAAGCACCTGCAGCTTTCAACCCATTGTACTAGTATGAAGTAAAATTCATGTCACTTTGCACTAATTTTCAGCGTTGAAATTGGTAAGGGAAGAGATAAACCTGCTGTTCATCCATTCCCAAGGGAGAAGCACTCGACACAGGGAGAATTGTGGAAGGAGAGCTCTTCTCCACTTATCAGAGCTTAATTCACCCTTATTTGTGAATCAGAGCCCTTACCAGCTGCAAAATGTCTATGGTAAAGGTACACTGGTATAAGCTGAAACATCAAATGGAAATCTCAAGGGAAGGAGACTTTTCAAAAGCACAAATGGCATGTGCCTCAATTTCATTGATTCTCAAAAGAGTCTGGGAATTGGTTTGCCTTTGTGCTTTAGAATTCTTCTAGTGCTTTAAAACAGCAAAAGCGAATGCCATAGCAGTTCATTGTTTACACTTGTAAACAGCTTTCTCTTGAGGGAAAAACATAGCAAGCTGTCTTTTCCTGCCTGCTAGTTTACATACACAGATCTCAAATGAACAGACTCACACAAAGTTTTAACAATATTTAAGTGTGTTAATTTCGGTTTGAATCCTGCTTTACAGGCTTAGTTCACTTTCTCAAATGCTGGCATCTTGTGTCATTGGAGATTCTTGCAGAGCAACAGCTGAAGACCAGGCAGGATGCCCTGAGATCACTGGAACTTCTCTATATCGAGTGTCCTATCCCACATGGTGCTCAGGTGCTTTGTCTCCAAGGGCACTAAATGCCAATGATTTATGAATGGAATTAAGCTTTGATGTCTGGCAATTTTGGCTAGATGACATTAGGTAAGGTCATGAATTCCAGGTCCTTACTCTCTTCTGAAAAATAACTCTGCTTTGGTTTGAAGTCAATGAAGCTCCTGTTAGGTTTTCTGTGCTCACAGCATCCATGGAAGGTGCATACCTAATTGGCTCTTGGATTTGATTTGACCTCAGCTGTCTGGAATTGAGTCATTTAAGGAAAGTAATCTCACTTTGAATCATAGAATTATGGAATCATTAAGATTGGAAAAAACCTCTAAGATTGCTGAGTCCAACTGTTAATCTACCACCACCATGCTCACCACTAAACCATATCCCCCAGTGCCACATCCACAGGTTTTTTTGAACACTTCCAGAGATGGTTATTACACCACTTCCCTGGACAGCCTGTTGCTTTTGTATATTATACCATTCATTGGAGTGGCCTGTCCTTAGGACAAATTATAAATTCCCTGTTTGAAATCTGGGAGGAGAGATATCCTGGAGGAAGGGAACCATGAAACATGGCTCTCTACAGTGCTTGAACAGGCAGCACTGAGTCCATTTGGGATACAAAATGACAGTAGCACTTTTTGGATGGTGAAAACAGGAGCAGCGCTCCTCTCTTTTTGTTCCTATCCTAGCTCCCTTCACATGAATGGAGGCAAGAAGGAGTGTGGAGGAGAACACATCACTAATTCTGTCTGGCAGCTTGCAGCTCCTTTTGGGGAAGAGAAGGGAGGGCACGGGCAGCTTGCAGTTAAGAATCTGTACATAGATAGTATCATATTGCTATGGTGCAGAGGTAAGAGAGTTGTTTTCCAACAAACATGTTTTCAGCCTTGCAGGAAAGATTTTGGGATGTTCATGATTTATGTGACTTGACAGTGTTCAAAGCCATTGGGTGGATTAGGCAGGAATTTCCTGGTGATAGCGGCTACCTTGTGCAGGCCGGCAGCCATCAGTAACAAGCTTTGGGGTGTCAACTTCAGTTTGCTAACCTGTCCTGCCAAGGCTCTTCAAGCTGAGGCCTTCTCCCATCTACATTCATCCTGCTAAAGTTTCTGGTACCATTGATTTCAAGTGTGAACTCCTGGTGTGTATCTGTCCTTCCCAGTCATACCAATTTGACTGTATGATCACAGAATCATAGAATGGTTGGAAGGACCTTAAAGATCATCTTTTTCCAGCACCCCTGCCTTAGGAGACAGGGTCACCTTCCACTAGATCAGGTTTCTCAAAGCCCCTCTATACTGGCCTTGAACACTTCCAGGGATAGGACATCCACAGCTTCTCTGGGGAACCTGTTCCAGTGCCTCACCACCCACATATTAAAGAATTTCTTTTTACTATCCATTTAAGCTTACTCTTTTCCAGTTTTAAACCATCTCCCCTTATCCTATCACTGCATGCCCCTGTAAAAAGCCCAGCTTTCTTGTGATCAATTGGAGATTGGTCAAGGACAGTTCAGTAACCACCTACTGCAGGACTGGAAGTCCCAATGATATAAGGGTTACTTAAAGCAAATTTTGAAGGAAAAATGTTGTCAGGAAGTAAGAAAATGGCTGGAAGACAGGCTAATCTGGTCTGTGAGGGAGAAGGGCTGGAATTTTTTAATCCTAAACCAGCAGTAGGAATGGATTTGAAATAATTAGATGTTGCCAGTATCTCCCCTTTTCTTAAAACTTTCAGTATAAGTAAGAAAGCACCCATAAACCATTCATCACCTGTATTTTGTGTAATGAATCAGTTAGTGTCTGAACATAGAAGGTGATTTATCATACTCCATAAACCCTGTCCATCCAATTGTGTGCTGCTTGTCACTTGGTCTCATGGACAGCAAAAGCAATTTCCTCATATTGCTACTTGAAAAAAATCTCAGGTACAAAAGGAGAAAACCACTAGGAACAAGCAGAGTCTCAGTGGTAATCAGATGCACATATATTAAAATGTCAAATGTTAAAAAAAAAAATTAAAAATTTGCAATATCTTCAGTTGTACTGCACCAACAGTGGGGAAGGCAGCTGCTATTCTTTTCCTTGATCTCTAGGAAAATGGCACATTTACCCCAAGCATATGCAAATTTTTCTATTTAGCCTGGAAATGAAGTGCATTCTGCTCATGTAGTGTTATATTTCTTTCATTTACTGCAGGAAGGAGGAGGAGGAAAGGAAAAATCAAGTCATTATTTATTTGACAAAATCCTTTGTTACTTTTCTGGATATCAGTTAATTACCAGTGAGCTAATCAACTTACACCTCCACCAAACTCTTTTCTTTAACAAGTCATTGAAAAAAGAGGCTGCTCAGACAATTCAAATTTACTTTATTAGCATAGCTTGGATTTTCCAGACCTATGAACTAAAAGGGGATAAAATGAAACGCAAAGAAATACAATAACACATTTCCACTTCTCACTTTCTTCCGGGGTGACTTGTGTCCTTCCATTTCCACAGTAAATTGTTGATGAGCTGCTTCAGTAGGACAGCTCATTACTAGACAGGGAAAAAAGAAATTTTATGGAGCTGTTCTACCAAGGACCCTGCATTATTGTGGCATCAGCTCCCAAGAAGTGGAGCTGATGTCACAGAAGTGAATCATAGAATCACAGAATGATTTAGGGAGGAAAAGACCTGTTAAGATCACCAAACCCAACCACTAACTCAGTACTGCCTAGCCCACCAATAAACTGTGTCCCTAAGTGCCACATCCATATGTCTTTTAAATCCTTCTGGGGATGGTGACTCCATCACTTCCCTGTGATTGCCAAGCCTGTTCCAAAGCTTGACAATCATTTCAAAATCATTTCAAAAATAAATTTTTCCTGATATCCAGTCTAATCTGAGGAAGAAGACTAGCCTGACTGAACAGGAAGCTTTCACTGGAACTCTGGGAAAAAAAGAGAGTTTATGACCTTTGGAAGAAGGGGCAGGCTACTCAGGCAGAGTACAAGAATGCCATTAGGTCATGTAGAAAGAAAATTAGAAAAGCGAAAGCTCAGCTGGAATTCAATCTGGCCACTGCTGTGAAAGATAATAAAAAGTGCTTTTATAAACACATTGACAACAAAAGGAGGGCCAATGAAAATGTCCATTCTTTATTGGAGGCAGGGAAGGACATTGTCACCAAGAACGAGGATAAGGCTGAGATACTGAGTACCTTCTTCACCTCTGTCTTTAACAGTAAGGCAAATTATCTTTAGCACAGCTGGCCCCCTGACCTGGTAGATAGGGACAGGGAGCAGAAGAGACCCCAAATGACTCAAGGAAAAGGTCTGGGGAGAGTCCTCTTTAATACCTTTATTGATGTTCTGGATGAGGGGATCAAGGACAACCTCAGTTAAGTTCACAGATGACAACAAGTTGGGTGGGAGTGTGGATCTGCTGGAGGGCAGAAGGGCTCTGCAGAGGGATCTGGACAGGCTGGATCCACAGATCCAGGCCAAGTGCTAAGTCCAGCCCCTGGATTACAAAAACCCCCAGCAATGCTGGGGGCAGAGTGGCTGAAAAACTGCCCAGTGAGAAAGGACTTGCAGGTGCTGTTTGACAACCAGCTGACCAAGCATGACCCACCATGTGCCCGCATGGCCAAGAAGACCAATGGCATCTTGGACTGTATCAGAAATAGTGTGGCCAGCAGGAGCAGGGCAGAGATTGTCCCCTTTTACTTGTGTAAAAGTACCTCAGATCCCGCATTCAATCCTGAACCCCTCAGGACAAGACATTGAGGTGCTGGAATGTGTCCAGAGAAGGGCAATAAACCTTTGATCTAGAGAGTGAGTCATGTGAGGAGTGGCTGAGGGAGCTGGGAGTGTCCAGTCTGGAGAACAGGAGATTCAGGGAAGACCTTATGCTCTCTACAACTACCTGAAAGAGGTTGTAGCCAGGTGGGAGTCAGTCCTTTCTCCCAGGCAGCTATGACAGGACAAGAGGGCATAGCCTTAAGCTGTGCTAGGGGAGGTTAATTTTGGACATCAGGAAGAATTTATTCACTGAAAGGGCTGTAAAGCATTGGAATGGGCTGCCCAGGGTACATGACTGAGTTTCTTTAGTGTTCAAGAGACCACAGGATATGGCACATAGATCTATGGTTTAGTGGATATGGTGATGTTTGGTCAAAGGTTGGACTCAATGATCTTTGAGGTCTTTTCCAATGTAAACAATTTTTTGATTCTATGACACAGCAAAATTCATAGGTGTATCACATCAAAACTTCAGGAGAGAGTGAGTCCATCATGGGACACTTTTCTGAAAAGTTTCATCCAGAAGTGTGACATAATTTAATTGCTATAGGAATTACCTGATTATAATATATGAAGTTACATCATGGGCATGAATCATATACTGAATTCTGCCTGTGTTAAAGCATTATGACCACAATGGTAAGTCAATATGATGTAATACTGAATTCCTGTCTCAGGCAACTTCTCCTTGCACTGACTGCTGAGCATGGCAGCTCTGGACAGTCTGAATCACCCAGTGGTTGAGTTAAAATACCACAGTAGGTGTGACCTAAAAGTTAGGCAATGTTTATATATGGTTTAAACTTGACCCAATGTGCTTAATACAAACCATAGCACACCCTCCATGAACACTGTGTGATTTCTGTGATCTATATAAATATAGCTTTGTAGCTTCCTGGTAGAACCATGAGTGTGACTGTCTCAGGGAAATGGATACAGTGACTTTGCAGGCTAGACTTCAAAAGCCAAGTCTAGTCTCATCACCTGTAAAATAAGAAAAGCACCCACAGAGTAAGCCCTGCTGGTTCTAAGACTGGCCTTTCTCTGGGACTATTGCTGAACAAGGGTGGGAACTGAATTATCTGCATCAGTTTTGCTACCCAAACAGGTGCCTTGTTCACAAAGAGGTGCAACTGTCATAAGTTAGAGTAGTGCTGATGCTTGAATGAAAGAAGAATAAAATTCAGCGAGATTCCAGCAAAGATTTTCTGGTCTCTCATGTCAGTCTTCCCAAAGAAAGCTGCAGTGCACTCAGAGGTCACTGTTGTGCATCAGCCCATTTGATCAAAGGCTAAACAGTGCTTCTGGATGAATTGAATTGTTTTTTCTTAATGCTGTCAAATCAAAGATGCTCTCTGCTACCCAGAGCTCCTTATGTACCAGAGCGAACCAGAAACAGCTGAACACCTTTCTCCTTTACTCCTTACTCCTGTATTTAAAAGGAGCACTTCTACCCACTGCTTCCATTGTCAGGGACTGCACTATTCACATGATTGTCTCCAGTTTTGAAGCCATTGCTCTCTGAAGGCTTTGGAGGCCAGACTGCTAATCCCTTGACAAGCAAGTGTATTTCTTGACAGCGTGATTGGTGCTGGCCCATGGCCCTTAATGGCTTGGCCCTCTGACAGCTGGCAGTGATTTTCTGACGGCTGGAGCCCCATCACATGTCCCCTGACAGCAGCAGAATAATATTCTCATGCCTGCAATAATGGCAAATGTGTTTGGAAAGCTCATGAATAAAATTCCCTTCTCTGTCTCTTTTTATAACTCTGATTTGCTTTTCTCTTGCCCTGTTTCTCCTTGTATTTTTTTTTTAACCCTCACTCTACACTTGTTTCTCCCACTCTGTTATTAGTCCTCATGTTATTGGACTGGCCAGGACAGACACTTCTAATTTCTTCCCTTCCCAATGCTCAATGCTCATTCTTTTGGTTGTTGAGCAATATTCCCCAGATATTGTTGGCAGGAGGCTGAGTCCTGTGTGAAACTGCCATGCAGAGCCCCCTTGGTTTACTCCTACCAGCTTCTAACAATGCCGGTTCCGTCTTCCATCACCCTTGCTTGTCAGCTTTGCTATTTATTTTAAAAACATGCCTTTGACTCTGGTGTGTTTTCTCAGGAAAGTTTGGGCTTGGTTCCACAAGCCTGACATACCTCCTAATTCAAAAGTGCAGAGAGGAACCTTGGGTACAGGGAGGCAGGGTAAGGCAAAACCGTGGTGTAAAACCTGGTTTTAATTTTTGCCTCAGCTCATGGACAGTTGGGTTTGCCCTCAACTGAGCAGGAGGAGGTTGGGACTTAGAGCTCATCTACATGACCAAGCAGGACTCAAGGAAGCAGAGTCTGGGGATTTTCTTAGAGGGACTGACTTATCCCAGAGAGACTGGTCATGAGATTGAGAGAGAGAGGAAGGAGATTTCTGCCAGCAGGCAGGAAACCTCCTGTTTCAGCAATCTGGGATACAAGATTTATTCTCTAGAGGTTCTGAGAAGATAAAAAAATAGATTATCTTGCAGTTTGCAATGGCCCCTTCAAAAAGATAATGTGTTCCTAAATCATAGAATGCAGAATGGTTTGGGTTGGAATTGACCTTAAAGATCATCTTATTCCAACCCCCCAGCCACGGCAGGAACACCTTCCATTAGACTAGGTTTCTCATAGCCCCAAATGAACAGACCTTTTTCAAAAGTGGGACAGCACTGCAACAACCGAAGAGGTACAATTGTGCATCACACCCCAGCATGGCCCCCCTCTATTTCATACCTGTCCTATGATTGCATTAATTTTTAGCAATGCTCAACAGGTCTGGCTTCAAGCCTGAATCAGTTTCTAAGCTATGCTTGCTGCCTGAGAAGAGGTCTCAAGTCATAGAATCATAGAAACATTTAGCTTGTGAAAGACCTTTAAGGTCATCAATTCCAACTGCTAATCCAGCCCTGCTAATTCCATCTGCTCACCTGTATCTTTGTGCTTCTTTGTAGGGGCACTAGTTCCTGCATAAAGTTCTTAAAAATGTAGTTAGGACTAGCTTCTGTTCTGTGCCATGTGGCTGTCTAAAATTAAGAACAATGCCCTGCAATTTCCTCCTTTTGCTGCATGCACTGTTGCTTACAAGGAGCTGCTACAGGAGATCTTTATTTCTATAGAATCTTTAACATTGGAAAATACCTCTAAGATCATCTAGTCCTACTGTTTACCCAGCACTAAACAATGTGTCCAAGTGCCACATCCACACGTCTTTTAAATCCCTTCAGGGATACCAACTCCACCACATCCCAGGGCAGCCTGTTCTAATGTTTGACAACCCCTTCATTTAAGAAATTGTTCTTGATAGCGAATCTAAACTTCTCCTGGTACAACTTGAGACCATTTACTCATATCCTGTTGCTTGGCACCTGGGAAAATAAGTTCCTATTGTATGGGGTTTTTGTTTCAATGCCAGACCTCCAAGTATCTTATCCATATTGCAGGAGGATCCTGCAGCATGAATAGGTTAGAGTAGGGCTGGTTCATCTCAGACATCAGCCTTTGAATTCTGGCATCTTCTGCATCTCAGGGCATCTTCCACATCCTGAGATGTCTTCTGCATCTCTAGAGCTTTCTTTTCTTGGGTGCTTTAGCAGCAAAGTTGGACTCCAAACATCCTTTCCAACCCCAGCCATTTTTTGTGATTTTGTGATTCCCTGATGAGGTGGTGGTTTCCACCCTGCATTCCTCCTGCTGCTCATTATCCCTTTCTGGTTTCAGGTCAATAAACTGCTTGGAACTTTTCTTCCTTTTTCTTTTCCCTGAAAGAGATATATTAGGTTCTTGATTTTTGTTTTGTTTTGTTTTCCCAAGCTAAGCTAGTTAGAAATGTGCTTAAAGCTTCAGACTAAGAATCCCCTGTATTGAACAATCCCAACAGTTGGGACTCACCCCAATTCCAGCACTGCTTCCTCACCTTCCCACAGTGTTAGATTGATGGTAGCACAGAGACAACTGAAAACAGTGAAAGGCTCAATAGAGGCTGACTTGGTGACTCATATTTGATGAATGCCTCACAGACAGCTTTCTATGGGACTGCAGGCATTTAACTCCTTCAGCCTGCTTTGTCTCTAAGTCTGAGAGACTATGGTCCCAATCTTCTGCTTTGTGGCAGCAACACTTGCAGTGCCAAATGCTGCGCTTCATTAATCCAAGTGTATCAAGAGACAACTGCCTTTTGCTATTTGCAGCACATAAAAATCAATATTCCATTTACATATCTCTGACTGTCATCTCAGTCACTTCTGCTCTGCTGTTATATGCAGATAGTTTACCTCCTTCCAGCAATACACTGTTTTCTGCATGAATATGAGAAATGCTCCAACGTTGTGTCCCTGTCTATAGGCTTAAGGAAAGGATTTATGAAAGAAAGGATGGTACTAGTCCCCATGGACAAAGATATCCTTTCTAGTTCCACAGACCTCTCTTGTGACCAGTGATGGGACCAAAGGGAATGGCATCAAGTTATGTCAGGGGAGGTTTAGGTAGGATATTGGGAAGAGGTTCTTCACCCAGAGGGTGGTTGGGCACTGAACAGGCTCCCCAGGAAAGTGGTCATGGTTCCAAGCCTGACAGAGTTCAAGAAGCATTTGGTTAATGCTCTCAGGTACATGCTGTGATCTTGGGGTTGTCCTGTATATGGCCAAGAGCTGGACTTGATGATCCTCATGGTTTCCTTTCAACTCAGGATATTCCATGACACTATGACTTTACAGAGAACCAAATTTTGTCTGCGTATCTCAGCTGTAAAGTGTTGCGGTACCTTGTCCTGGAGGTGTGGTGGAACAGGTGAGATGCACAACTGGGGACAAGATGGGGTCCAGCAGCCAACAATGTCCTATACAGACCTCTCCTATCTGATCTGCCTCAAAGGAGACTATTTCAGGACTTAAGAGCCAAGCTGCTGTTCAAGGTCACTATGGCCTGTGGGGTTGTGATTTTAAAAATAAGATACAGGTGAAACATGCATGGAAAGGCAACAAAGGAGTGAAGAGATGGTTGAGGTAATGGCTGAGAATGCCGTGTGGAGAATGAACTCCTATGAAGCACCTAAAGGCCAACACAGCACGTGTAGATACCTAATTTAGATATCTAAATCCTGAAATCCCTTGTTCCATTCCCCCATGGAGGCTCAAAGGAGACCTTGGGACTCTTTCAGCAGTGTGCTGCTGCTCCCAGACCTGGCCATGGTGAAATCTCGGATCCCGCCCCAGCTCCTTCTTGGGGAAACTGCCAGCAGATGGTGCTCAAAGACCCCAAATTTAGCTTTTCTGCCCTATATCACTGGGCAGGGGCACCTTGGCACGAGCACCTAGTTAGTCAGGGCTTTCCTACTCTAGGCACTGCACCTTGAATCTTCTGTAGAGCCGCATGATCAAGACAAAGTTTCAAAGTTAGATGTTCATTTTGATATCTTTCAGCTCTATCCATCCATCCCTCCACCCTCCAGGGCCTTTTGTATCAGCAGAAATTTTCCTTGGCGGGGGGATGTCCAAGCTAAGAGAAACATACTAACTTCTTTCATCAGAGCTGATCTGTTCTGGAGAAGGTCAACTAGCTCTTTCCTCAAACTTCCTCATAAAAATTTGTGGCTCACATCATATTAGAATAAAAGTTCTTGTACTGCCTTGACCTGAGCACAGTGCTCTGATGAGACTCTGTTCCAGCTCAAAGATGTACCAGCAATCCTCAGGATGGGAAAAGCCACTTTCTTTGACTTAAAAAGACAAATTTCAAGGCAAAAAATAAAAGCATTTCAACTGATTACAATATACCCTGGACTCAGGCAAAAAACAGCAGTGCTGGGGAGAGCGAGTTAGAGCTGTGCTCTGTAGTTTATGTGAGAGGGTCAGTGTTTACAAAGCAAGGAAAAGAGTATAAGATGGTGCTTTTAAGCTGTCAGCTATTTATGTCCCTTGCTTGTTTAATTATGGAGTAAATATAAAGGTGGTAGAAACCAGAGCATGCAAGTACTTGATGACTTGGCACAAAAGCTGTGTAGAACCTTTAAATCTGTGCTGCTTGATGGTGATGGTTTGTGGGGAAGTGACAGCAAGGGGTGAAGGTTTGCCTGCAGTGCCTGAGGCATGGCTGCTTGGGTCATACAGTAAATATTGTGACCTTGAAGCTTAGAATCATAGATTCATAGAGTGCTTTGGTCTGGAAGGGAACTTAAATATCATCTCATTTTAACCCTTCTGCCATCGGCAGGGACACCATCCTGCCAACTAGACCACAGAGTCCCATCCAACCTGACCTTGTGCACTCCCAGGGATGGAGCATCCACAAACTTCTCTGGGCAGCCTGTGCCACTGCCTCACCACCCTCACAGTAAATAATTTCTCCTTTGTATCCAATCCAAATCTACCCACTTTGAGCTTCCTCTTCAGTAGTTACTATGAATACCTGAGTTATTTGTTGCTCCAAGCTCCCATTTCAGTAAAAACCCTTCCATGCTGGAAACTAGGCTGTTGTTGCTCACCTGAGAAAAAACAGACATTATGGTGTTTGCTCCAAAACTCACAACTGGTTTTGGTGGCCAGATCTACAGAAATCACCTTCCCCATCAAAATGCATCTGTCTCTGAGATAAACCGCAGCAGAGTATTTCAAAGAGGACTCATGTCCTGCTGAAACTGTAAGAGGGACTTTAGGTCAGCAGGATGTAATTGCCCAAGCTGGAGTTTGGCTTTGTGACTAGACCTAGACCTAGACCTGACATCCTTTCACTCCAGAAAATTGCTGTGAACAATTTCAGGTTAATATGAGTCTCATTCCTGAGTCCCATCCTGGAGATGACAGCTCCCACGACAGCTGTGCTGTCCATTGTGGGAGGAATAAGATGCTGAAAATGGTGTTTAGGAAGCCCTGTGATTGTGGCAATCCTGCACCTTTGCTTTTGGGAAGAGGCTGGGGTAAGAAACAAGCAATTTGATTGAAAAGGGAGAAATACGCTAGTAATGAGATAGTTGTCAACACTCCCTGTGGATAACCTCACAGCAGCAGAATTATTTATAGACAGAAGTGTCTGAGAATTTATTTTCTCTGACACCGTGGCCATGGCAGAGAATTATAGCTCTATGGGGTGGGTTTTCAAAACCACTCAATTAGGAGCAATGAGGTGCAAAATTACATGTGCAAAGAGATGGAAACGTAGATGTTTGAGGTGAAAAGAGCCTTGCTGGCCTGCCAGCACATGTGGTTCCTAACAGGTCAGAAAGAGAGCTCTTTTCTAAGATGGAAAATTGTTCTTTTTTATGGATATCTTTGAACACATGACTGTGTGGAGCCAGTCATGATATGTGGAGCCTGAAAACTAGAGATGCTCAGGTTACTGTTTGCTGCTTTGGATGTCTTTGTGTATATAAATCACTGCCTACACAAAGAATTTGGTTTCCTTCTCTCCAGAGGAAGGAAGTTAGAAAGAACCTGATTTAAAGTTGAGTTTCTGTTCTGATTCATTCCTTGGAGTAAGTGAAAAAGTAGCTTTTTCCAAAAGGGCATATCCATTTGAAGAGGTCATCAGACAGAGAGCTGAACAGAAATTTCTCACTGTAAATGCAGCCACCAAGCTCTCCTTATTTTTCTTCTTAACACAAAAATAAGAAAAAAGAAAAAAGAAAAAAAGAAAAAAAGAAAAAAGAAAAAAGAAGAAAGAAAAAAGAAAAAAAAAAGAAAAAAGAAAAAAGAAAAAAGAAAAAAGAAAAAAGAAAAAAGAAAAAAGAAAAAGAAAAAATAAAAAAGAATAAAGTACCATTAGACTGAAAATGAATGGTTCTCACCTTGGACAGGGAACATTTTGCTCAAGGAACATTTTATTTTACTATTAAAGATTTCTTTGTCAGAGTGGACTGGCACTTACTGACTCTTGGGTTTGTGAAGGATCCAGTCTTCCAGACCACACTCAGTCCATGGGAAAAAATGGCCCTCCAGTTTTGTTTTTTCTGAATATGATGAACATTGGTACTGAGAGGAGAGTACAGTTCATTGCTTATTTCTGTTGTCCTCAAGGCTTGTGCAGGTCTTTATTCGGGATGTCCCTTTCTGAATTAAAGTCAGGAGAAAGAAGGGAGGAAAACTGGTACCCGGTAAACCAGTTTGCAACAGAGACGTTTCCTTCTGTGCTGTAGCAGGTGACACTATTTCATAAAAAAAAGGAGCGACCACTGATTAAAGGTCATTAAGTTTATTGTTATTAAGACTGGTTGTTATTAAGACTGAATGTCTGATGCAATGATTTGAATGGCAAAGGGCTCCACAAATGATCTGTTGGCTCATTGGGTCACCTAGAGCACGGACTTTGCTACTTTCCTCTTTCCTGCTTCTTCCTCTGCTTTCTTAACACAACCTCCATCTCTTTCTGTATACGTACAATACAAGAGTCTCCTTTTCCTGCATCGTTGTGCAGCTATGTGCAAGCCACATCCATCACCGGGTAGGATTAACTTCATTTTCCTTCACACATCTAAATGCAAACATCTCCCCTCCATTTGATTGAGCCACCCTCAGCTCCCATTTCTAGTCACAAGAAAGAAATGGCCACTGCTAATGTAATTTCCCAATACATTTTAGGTGCCTGCCTTAGGATAAGCCAGATGATGTATCATGGCTCTAAATAAAATGAGACAGCCCCTCGCTGACTTGGATTGCATATGCCAGTTATAAAGGACTGAGTTACAGCCCCACTAAAACTTCACCAAGCTTCATGTGCTGTAGCAGCAATAGGATTTTCTCCAAGTATCTAAGAATGTAGACAAAAATCAGTTTAGCACAACAATTAACTCCAAAGGTGTTGGGTAGTGTTTTGGTTCTCTCTGCAGGTCACACCCCTGTGTGGTCTATGAGAAAAACAATTTAATTGTCTGGTCTACTGATGTTTGGGAGTCCATGAGACGCCCCCAAAAGGCTGGTGAAGAGTAGAAACAACAGATTTAGCCATCTTAACTATTGTACATGAGTCTGTAGCTCCATGAAGGAATTTGTCTGGTACAGGTCGAACACCTGTGTCAGAGGTGTCCTCTTCTGGGCTGTCCTGACATATGCATCAAAGTCAGTTGATGACAGCAAACCCTGTCCTCCTTAGGATTCAGATCCCATGATGTTGGTTCTCCCTGTCATTGCAGGTATATATCCAGGACACACAGATTTGCCCATCTGGGAGAAGCATGTGTGGGGTAGGATTGTGTCCTCCCCTCGTGACCTGTGTCTGCTGCTGAAAGGTGCTGTGGATCATGTGCCATTCCTGAACCAGGGGCCAAGACTCACTGTGTGATCAGAGACACCCCATCTAGGGGAAAGCTCTATCTGAGACAAGTGGCAATAAAAGGGCAATAACGACCTCACTGAAGACAATTCCAAATTTTAATCCCAAATTTTCCTCTTCCCTTAGTTTGCCATTCTTGCCTGATTCCCAGAGCAGAATCCAGGAAGGGCTTAGGGGCAGCCCTTAGCTCCAGCCTCTGGGGTTGCACAGGTGTTGGTCCACGTACAGGTTGTGTGCCCTTGGTCCTGCCACTGCTCCCACAAAATGTGCCTTGTTCAGCCACTATGAACGTGGAGCATGTTGGTGTGAAGGGAGCGCCATTCATCAGGGGACTCCAGTCTCTACTCACTGTGTGCTGGCTAGAGTGAATCAACATTAATAAGGCACGTTTTGGTCATTTCCACTTTATATGCAGAATAATTATTTTCCACACTTGCAAAATATTCCCTAATTAAACTGATGTATTTCAGCAAGGTCTTGCAAGACCAAATCCTGTTCCTCTTTTATAGGGGCAGGGTGGCTTGTGAAATCCATTGTGACTGAGCTCTGCATGGCACAACAACATTTTTAAATGTCTCCCTTTTGTGGCTTTAATGGCCTGAAGAAATGGAAACCTTTGGTGAAATATAAGATAAAGAAAGATAAAGAAAATATAATAGATTCCAAAAAAGCAACCACCCAAACTAGCTCCTTTAAATGCCCTAGGACAGCAGAATATCAAATATGCAGGAGTACAAGATGAAACTCATTAATTCACTTGAGTCAGAAATGCCTGCTCAGGAAAATACAAGCAGGAATCTGCTGGTTTTATGGTCTGAATTAAACTAGGGGTGACATTTCCTTGTGTTATCCCCTGCTTTGTAAACATCCCTGCTGCAGAGTCCTATTTCTTCTCAGCGATAGCTGTTGAACCAAATGGAGGTCAAGAGCCTATTGCTCCCAGCCTTAAAGGCAGTGGTGCTCTTTGAGGAGCCTTTGCTTTAAAGCTAAATGGTCTTGCTGCCAAGCTGTAACTGCTGTCCTTGGAACAAGCTGTTACAGCAGCCTTGGAAATGGTCGGTGCTTGTTGCATGAGCAGATTACAACAAACCAGCTGAGCCACAGCAATTTCTTGGATGTATACTCATTGCCAGGCAGAAGCATTATTATTGGTCTCAGTTTAGCTCACGAGTGGAGAGGATGAGCCTAAACTAGATTACCCCTCATTATCTGCAGGCTGCTGATGAGCAGTATCTCGAGATAGTGTAATGTGACCTTGCGCTTGGGTCTTCAGACATTAGGAGCATGACATCTGTGGCTGCTTGTTTATTTGGGTGTTGAAAGCTAAAGCAAAGAAGGAGTCTAAGTCCTCATATAGAGGGTCTTAGCTCATGTGCTCTGAGACCAATAACTACTTTGTGGGAACCTTCATGGTAGAGAGCTACAGCAGCAAATTGGGGTGATCTCACTTCATGTAGGAGCTCATCCCTTTGTGCCTGGACACTTTTACTGCTCATAGGGGAAGTATAATTAATGAAAGCATTGATAAGAAAGAAGAACTCAAAGTTGAAATGTGCAAGGCTCAATCAATAGCATCAATAATGATATAAAACACCTCTTCACCCCAAGGACAGAGTCATGGCAGGTTGAGACCTTAAGCACCGGACTGGGATAGGAGGTAAATGTGACTGACAGCATTCTTACACCGTCAAATCAATGCCAATTGCAGACCACTGCTGCCTCTCCCTCAGCCTGTCTACAGGGACCATACCATGTACCTTTCCTTCTCTACATCTTCACATTTGACATCCCACCTTTCAGCATGATTTTCTTTTTTCTCCTTTTTATTTGATGTGCAACCACCAAAGGAAATAAAAAACAGAGAGAGAAGTTGAGTGAGACCTTAAGAGATACGGTAGTAAAATTGTGCTCAGAGCAGAAATACATCAGATTGGCTACAGAGCATTGCTTTCTTTTTATCACTCTGCTTATTAACTATACAGAATTTGGTCTTAAGAAGAAAAATAAATCAAAACAAGCCAACAGGAACTGTGAGAGATAGAGAAAGGATGTTTGTTTAAGTTATTTTTCATCATGAAATGCTTTTAGCTCCAGTTCTTAGATAGAGAGCCAGCTTCCCATCTTACTTTCCAGTAATCAAAAGGGAAAAAAAAAAAAACCAACCAAAAAAGCTGGCAGTTTGCCAGACATTCTTTACACATAGAATTATTATCTTTCTATCTTCCAGAGATAATACATTGAGCTGGAGGAGTCATATCAGAACATGTATATCTTTGTTGTAATTCCAACTCAAAGGAACATTTTTTTTTCTGTAATAAAACCTGACAGGATTAAGTGGCCTTGATTTTCTATTGCTGTGTTGTGGCTTGGTGCCTCATGTAGCATCATATGGCTGGATCTGCAGATGGGGTAAGCTGGTTAATTTACCACCAAGGTAAAAGTTACAGCTGTTGGTTTAACTGGGGCTCTTGCTCTCATTAAACAAAGAATCTAGCCCATTCCTTTCAGTAAAGTTATCTTGAGGTGATGCAGCACATCATCAGTGTTAGAATCAAACTGCCTGACACAGGAGACAATTAGTGCAATAAACAATGCAGAGGTTTTGGGGGGAAAAAAAAAAAAAAAAGTAGCCCAAGGAAAAACAACCAGATTCTTCAGATTCAGACACACAAACAGAAATTCAGTGGTGCTACTAGAAAAGGTGGTATTGAACAGAGTCTGTCTTTACACTAAAAACGTGGCAGCCCTGAATCTCCTGCCTGAGACCAACCCCTAGTCATGAGCCTGAAAGAGACAAAACAAGCCTCTGCCTCCCTCACAAATTCTTTCCTTTGATTATTGTTTACTTGTAATCATATCAAACACTCAACTTGGGTGTTTCTGCCTTGGTTATCACCAGCACCAAGGAATGAGCTTTAAGTCTACCTTCTTGGCAGCTGGCTTCTCAGGAAACCTTCTTCAATAACAGGTTTTTCATGTCTTCTTAAAATGCCTTTCAGAGGCATCAAAGTACCCACTAATCATTGTTCCCTGCCTCACAAACACCTGGATTTGTATGCCTGTGTAAGGATCATCTCAGATTGGTTGACTCAGACAGACTATCAGGAGTCAGAAAACTCTTGCTTTAGTCAAGTGACTTTGACTGAATTGAGCAAGTGAACATTGCTTCCCACCTTGTGGTTTTCGTGTTTTTCCAAGGGCTTATTCATGTAATTCCAGTCTTCAGGTAATTCCTGAGAGATTCCCATAGCTCTCATCTTCCTGTCCCATCTTAAATGTGCTCAAGGAATCACTCACTCATATCCTAGATGGGCGGGACCCCACAGTTTGATGCCTATATCTTGATAAGAGCAGTTGCTGCTTCACCAAATGAAACCTGGATTCAGGTACCAAATTGCTCTGAGAGTCTGCTCAAAAGAAAAGGAAAAGCCCCCAACATTTTCTCCATAAATTCTGGATTCAAGGACTAGATATCTGTAATGACCCCATATGCCATATGCCATAGCATCAAACTATTTCCCTCAGCAGTAAGAACAGAGCTGTACACAGAAAAGAAAAGCAAATTTAATCAAGCTTCACCTGCAGTTTCTCATACTTAAAGCTGTGCTGTAAATCCCCAGGCCAAAGATGTCACACAAATCACCTGCATGCCCACCTGGCAGGATGGCTTGGAGATGTAGCCTGTGAGCCAGGAGAGCAGCTCATGGCCCTCATGCCCAACCCCTCCACAAACTGGACCTGGCAAGCAGAGAGGAATCAGAGCTGGTGGAATGTTTGCTGTATAACAGACACTTGTTAGATTAATCACAGGGACAAAAGCGCTGATTAACTGTTCATGCTAATCAGAATGTTGGATTTTGGCAATGCATATTTTTGTTTTGATTGGAGTTGTGGATGCTGGTGTGAAGGAAGGTCCTGAGAGAGTTACAGAGGCTTCCCATTGTGACTACAAGAAAATTACTTTAAAAGCTTTTTTATTAAAAGGGGAATTAGATTCTGACAACAGAATAACAATCTGAGATCTCATGTTGTCCAGTGGTCTCAGAGGTTTACAGTTCTGGTCTTGATGTCACACAGAGCAATGTGTGTGTTTATGTGTGTGTGTTTTCCTGGTTATTTAGCTGTGAATTTACAGCAGCTTTAAATCAATCACACTGATTCAATCTTAGATGCATTGTAGTGCATCTAAGTAGATGTTCTGTAAGTTCTGTAGAACTATCAAATTCCCAGAGGTCACCAGGCCCATGTTTGCCACCTGAAGATTCACATCAGTTTCCCAGTTCTTTGATGTTCCTAAGGGGTGGCTGTGTGTGTCTTCAGAAGGATTATTTAAATGCTACTTATAAACAACATTGGTTAATGAGATTCCTCTCTCATTCTCGCAATCCTCATTCCATCAGAGATCTTATGAACTACAATTTGATCAAAGATCTGCTCCCATTTTTCCATGTTAATCAATTAACTAGTGCCAGGACTTTCCCTGGGGCCTAGAGCACCATTCAATTATCTGTTGCTGTGTTACTAGATTGGGCTGTGGCTTAGCTCACATCTCTGCTCAGTTTCTGAGCAGGTTTCAAGGGATAACATGGAGCAGGGACCATTCCCAATAGGCAGATGAGGGCAGTGATATTCAACCCATCATCTGCTGACCATCAGGGAGCACAAGCAGAGATGCAGGGGCTGTAGCACAGTGTCTCTTTATCTCTCTGTCATGCTGGACAGCTCTTCCTAGGCCAGCCTATTGCTATTTTCCTGGTGTTCCAAGTTGTTGCCAGGACACGGTTAGCACAGCACTGAGCCCTAACACAACTCTGTGCAGGGGATAGGTGCAGGAGCACAGCTATAATCCTTGAGGGCCTGCAGCATTGATGGAGATGATCTGCCTCAAAATCCTTTCCCAAAGCTGGTAGAGAGATAGAAACATCTGCCCTGCCCAGGGATTATCAACAAAGTGTAGGTAAGACCCTTAGATTTTTGTTCCACATCTAAGTAGATTTGTCATTTTATAATAACCACCTACTCTCTGAAAGACTTCTCTGGTGGAGGTGATAGATTGGCATTTAAGAAAACAAAGAGAAACACCTAAAGAAGTTAAAACTGCTGGAGGCTGATGGGAGTTTTTTTCCTGGCCAATAACTGGCCATTTCTAAGAACTGACAGCAGTTTTAACCATTGAAAAGTGAGACCAATCTGTGAACACCACCTTAAGACCTAAGCCTTGGAATTTCTTTGTCTCTTTGTTTCCTGGCTGTGATAAGTAACAGAGGTTTAGCTGGCTTCCCGTGCCCTGGCCAGGCCATGCGGCCCGGGCAGGGGCTGGGCTGGGCCTGCCGCGGCTCCCGGCTGGGAGATGGGGCCTGCGGGGCTTGCCCCGGGCTCTGGCCGGGCCAGGCCAGTCCCTGGCTCGGCTGCAGTTTTTGCTGTGACTGAATTCACCAGAGACTGCCGAGTAAAGAAAGAAAAAAGGTCTTGACCTGTGGCCGGCTGAGACAGTGACCACACTCTCCAGAGCAGTCATGAAGAGTCTTCCATCGCAGATAGCTCCAGCTGCTGCTCCGGCAGAGATCACAGAACCATCTACAAAGCCTGGGCAAGATTTTAACATTTTCATTACCCAGATGAGACTTGCAGATTAATCCTTTTTTCCAGAGAGAGAGAGGAAGAGAGAGAGTAATCAACAGGTAAAAAGACAACATAAACTATCAAACACAGTGAAGAAAGGAATTAAGCTTCAGATGAAGAGAGAAATAAGGAGATGCTTTAATAAGCTGAAATATTCTTTTGCTAAAACTATAGAGATGGACAATAGTGTTCTGGAAAAACTCCTTTAATTCATGAAAGAGTATTTTGGGGAAAATAGAGTATTTCAAAGTGTGAATTTAAGAAAATGGTGAAGTAGTTGTGATCTTACGTGATGCTGAAACAAAAATGGAAAAGTGAGAGTTGTTGAAAATTTGTGGCCTTAAGAGTTAAAGAGAAAACTTCTGTTTCCAGAGATGCTCACAAAAACAGATGAAGAGAGCTTTTCCCTTTGAATAACTCATCCTTAAAATGATACCCCTTGACCCATGACCCATAACACACCTCAGAGTAATGTAAAATGAGAGGAGAGAACTAATGACAGAGTTGTCTGGGTGGCTGGCATCAGAGAAATAGAAAACCATAGGAAAATGGTTTTCTTGTGAAAAACTCCATAGATTAGCAGAAGAGAACTTCTTTTTCTCCACAAAGACTGATGAAGAGACTATAACAAAGTTAAGACTGTTTTAACCACCAATGTTTTTTGTCTCTGTGTTGTCATGTGAACGAGAGAATGGTTGAATAGTAGGGAAAAAAGAGTTCTGGAAGTTTTATCCTGGTTTCTTATTAATGTAATTTTGTTAATAAACTTTCTTTGTTCCTTTTAAGTTTAAGCCTGTTTTGCTCTTGTTCTAATCCATATCTCACAGCAAGAAATAAATACGTTTTATAGTGATTTTTTAGCTAATGCTTTAAAACCACGATAGACGGTGTGAGCTGGTCCTATGTTCCTAGAAGGGGGCTGATGACACTTTTGTGTAGACGAACCCAGTTTTCCAGGCATTTTTGCGTGTTCTGCTCTGGCAGCCTGCTGTCTCACCAATGTGGCATCAGGGATTGTCCTCAGCCCACTGGGACAGGAGACAGCCAGACTCATCCAGTGCATAACTGTGGTTTCCATGTCCCTCTTCCCTCCTGCACCTCCAGAGCTCTGGCTGTTTTTGTCCATCTCTTGGCGGGTGTCAAGTCCCATGTAGGGATTTGGCCCTGATGCAATGATCATTGTCAGATAAAATTAATGGAGGTCATCTCATTCGAACAGAGGCTGGTCAGCAGAGCAGAGCAGCGTGACAAACTTTAATTAGATCCACAATGATTGTCCTCCCTGGGGGAGTTGTTTGGTGGCTTGCTGAACAAATTCAGTGTAAGTGGCTGGCTGCCACCACGTGCTGGAGGGCAGCTCCCTTCTAACAAGTGTGGGGAGAAATTTGTGTGAAACAAATTGGGATGGGGTTTGGGGATTGCTTTCCTTCAAACACATGCTTCTGTGCTATTCCCTCCCACAGCCATGTGTTTTCTCTCATTCTTCTCTCCCACTTACACTTTTCCCACCATACACAAATGAGACCCTTGCAGACCCTATTTCTGTTCCTGTCTTACAACTCTTGTGCCTTGCTCTGTTCTGTTGCTTGCAGCCCCCCCCCCCTTCAACTCCTTCACATATTTGGGCTCTTTTCCTGCTGCTTGTTTTGTTTTGTTTTTGTTTTGTTTGTTTTGTTTTTCAACAAAACACTTGGAAACAAGGTGGTTTATGGGGAAATTTCCCTTGTTCCAAGCTCTGCTGCAAGAGACCTCTGGAGGGAGGCTGTGGGCTGGAGTGGCCACCAGATGCAGTACTAGGTAGGTGAAGATGAGTGAGAGCCATAGGATCTTCAGGGGAGACCAAAAAGTGCCTTCTGCTATCACACAGTTGCAATTGTGTTAACAGTCACTCCAATTACCTTGGACTATGGCCAAGTTCAGCAAAGCCATTCTTTAGAGTATGTGTCCAGCCCAGAAGGAAGGAAGCTGTACAGTATGAATGAGCTGGTTGTGTACTTACAGTTCTCTCTGCTTCAGGCTCCTATGCTTTAGCTAATCACAGTTTTTTTGCCCCCTCTTTCTTCTCAGACCTCTCAGAGATCATATTTTGGACAAAGACCTAAGTGCAGTCTTACTGGGTCTTCAGTGTTCAATATTTTGACAGCTGGCAGCAGGGATCTTCCCACAGCAAGATCTCTGAGCTTTGGTTGGTGTGAATGAAAAAGAAAAGAGAGAAGTGGCAAGCTCACATTCCCACAGCACCAAGTCTTCTCTTCCACCTACACTGCAGAGCAGCAGCTCCTTATCCCATCAAACCCACAATCTCCTTCACAAGCTTCAAATGGCATAGTTTTGTTTAACCTTCCCTTTCCAATTCTTAAACAACTTCATTTAGGCTTTATTTATACCAAGCAGTGGTTCCCACGGGGATGTTGCCAAGCATGGAATTAATTTGTTTGGATGGAGATATGAGGGGTCAGCAGGCAAATTTAGACAAATCTCAAATGTTGAGTGGACCGTCATAGCATCTGTCTGTACTAGACCTAACTGGATTTTTCTCTAGGAATTTTCTGGCATTAATGGGGCAACCTGGGAGAAAATAAATGACAGAAGAGCAAGAATCTACTTCTTCTCACATGCCTTTAACAGCAGAATTTCTTACAGCTCAGGTGTATCTGGCATTCAAAGCTGTGTGTGACCCTGCTCTACTCTCTTGTAGCAGATAGTTTCCATTAGGGCCTCAGCCTTTTACCACATGACCTTGCTGCTGCCCAGCTATTCCAACTCATTTGGATGCTATTTTAATGAGAAGAGGTGACAGATGATGCTGATGTGTGTCTCCTTTTCCAGGTGATAGGGGAGAGAGCAGAACTCAGTGTGACAAGTTGCAAATCAGCTCTCCTGGAGGAGAATTTCAGTCATAACCTTTAAGGCACATCTGACAGCACCTGCCCAGAGCATCAGTCTCTGAAACAGTCAATCATACAGTGAGATTCTGCACAGTTTCCCTTCAATTCTTAAATTGCTCTTGCTCCAGTCTGCCACCTTTGGTAGCTGCTGGCAAAGAGACCAATTAGGGAGAGAACAGATTGGCTTTGTTCATAGCTTTATTCCCATTTCTATCTTTGCCTATGCCTTTTCTCCAAGGGGAAAACCAGGTATAACAGTGAAATTTCTGGAAACTATGTGGAATCAGAAGGACAATGGGAGTAATTTCTTGTTGCACTTGCTCTGAAAGAAATTACTTCCATGAAAAGCCCCATGGTGGGACTTGATCCATCTCTCTGGATCATTATGGATCTGGTCACCATGGCTTTCCTCAATAGTCAGTGGAGCGAAAAAAAATACTTCTCTGGTATGATCCTCCCTCTTCAGATCTTCAACCCTGGATGAACTAATTCACACACAGCAGTCCCCTCCCTTGAGTCTGGGCTGCCAGCTTGAATGGGGATACCTACATAGGATAAAACAAATCCCTGCCTTCTGACCTTGCTTCTTGTCCCAGCTCTTTTGGTCCAACATGCTCATGATATAGAGACCCTCAACAGTGCAGGATGTCTTCACAAATAACCTGGAATGGCTTTAAATCAGAAACACTTCTGTTCAGTGTGACCCAGCTTTGGGTTTACTTGAGGTGTTGGATCAGGCTCAGAGGTGAATTTTGAGGACCTCTATACTTTGTTCCATTGGGCTTGATGATCCTTGTGGGTTCCTTCCAAGACAGCATTTTATGACTGTATGTTTCACTTAGGTGGTAGTGAGTCAGGCAACACAGCAAATGCCTCATTTAGATATTACCTATTATTAAATACCTATTTAGCTATTGATCATGTCAGTCTTCAATAACTTCACCCCTTGCTTAGCAAGAACTGAGATAATCCTTCATATCTTCTTTCCTCTGGCTCAAGGAGAATAATGTGATCTTCAAGGTCAACATAATTATCTCCTCCTTCTCATTAAAGGAATAGCGAAAGTATCAATTTAAAATTGTTAGCCTCCCCACCCCTTTCATTGCTAATGATTTATGAGGAAGTTAATGCCTCCCCTTTTCTCTTGAACACATTTCCAATTAGGAGCACCCTACTGAGATCCATCCTGGACAAGGGTTGATTCCTATTTATTCTAAAAGGGGGGGCCATGGCAAGCTTGTAAATAAGGCAGACAGCTGTTTGTTTTAAAGGAATAAAATCCTTCTCTTGGCTGAAAGAAGAGAAACAGCTCCAGCTTCAATTCCTCTGTTTACAGACCATAGGAAAGAACAAAAATCATCTGTATAGAGGAGGGTTTAATAGAGACTGGCTCAACTCCTGGACATGCAGGTGAGAGGACAATGGAGTGAGTTCCTTAATCTGTTAGTTTCCCACCCACCAGTCAGTAATTTTGGCTCATTTGAATCTCCCTGGAGTTGAGTGTGGCTGTCTTCCCTCTCGTAAGAGTGAATGTCTTCTCTGGAAACAAAACCCAAGAAATCACACTTGTCCCCTGGCTATTTCAAGCCAGCGGAAGAGTCATGCTTAGCCAGGCTATGAAAAACACTCCATGGAGCCCCATTAAATGGGAGAATTTGGAAATTTCAGCCCTGTCTGATGATGCTGGATGCTGCCAAAAGTGACAATAGCCTTTAGTTTTACTAAAAGTTCTAGTTTTAGTTTTAGTGTTTGGAAACTACAGTGTTAATGTTGTGAAAATGTAATTAGCTTTTATTTTCTTTCACACCTTTTTAATGGTCTTTCCTAAGACCACAGCTACACACCACTTGAGATCAGCTGCCAGCACCCAGCAGACCCTGTAGCCAACAATGTTATTCATTTGTACCTAATAGAATATGCATCTTGTTACTGGTGGGTGCCACCAAAATCATTTTCTGTGTATCCTAGGAAAATCCTTGTGGTAAGAAGGATGAAGAAGTAGCTTTAGCATCCTGTGGATTTTGTCTGGTGTTGTGATCATAGTGTGAGGATCTCAAGGGCTGCACACATATCTAAGAAGAATAATTTATACTGTGATTACCTTGCCAAGCTGTTAACAAATATGTCCAGGTGATGAAAGGATGAGCAGGGAACTTTTGGATTTAGTGAATAGTGGTCACAAACTGCTGCCCAAATCATCACAAATACCTGTAGGATTAAAATTAAACACATGCAGGGCAAATGTAGCTGTAATAAAAAGGAAGAGGAAGGTGCCCAGAGAAGCTGTGGAAGCCCCATCCCCAGAAGTGTTCAAGGCCAGGCTGAATGAGGCCCTGAGTGACCCGGTCTGCTGGAAGGTATCCCTGCACATGGCAGAGGTGTTGGAACTAGATGGTC